>NC_053489.1:527728811-530258811 GCF_905171775.1 Rana temporaria
CTACTCTATCTTTAGAAGTCTTGCATAATAATTAACCTGTTATGCCTGTGCTGGGAGCCTTTGTTCTTCAGACACCTCTCCACATGCATTGAGCTATATAATAGTCTCAGAGCGACTGAGACTAAATAGGATTCAGGGAACTGTGCAGACTTGCTAGCATCGTTTATTGTATTCCTAAAGGAAATTTTTTTTTCTCCTGGTATAAAAATGACTGTACCGCCTGCCTGCCATGAAATTGGTAGGACTAGTTAATTGACATATTCCCTTGGGATAGTGAGCAGAAAATATTCATGGCATTAGAGGAGAGACAATAAAACTGAAAAATAAGGGATGTTGTATTTCTGAACAAAGCAGAGGGCTGTGGCTTTAATTATTTGTTTTCTATATTTTTGTTTTGTGGTCTGTGTAATTTCTTTGCTAGGGAGGCCTTATCTTAATTTTTGGCATGCTTATACAATATGTTTTATATGCTTTATATGAAATTCACCATTCTTATACAGCGTGTAAGTGCAGCTCCATGTTGCAAATTGTTTGACAAGCTTTATGTAGATGGTATCACTGCTGAACTATTGCTATCAGAAAAACATTTGATTGTACTGTACCCTAAACTGCGTATAATTCCAAAGGCCCCAAACAGGTGCTTATCAGGTTTGAAAGCAAAGCATATTAATAAAGGGTTTTGCAATTTTTTTTTAAGAACATATACAGTCATGGCCAAAATAGTTGGCACCCCAAAATGTTTTCCAAAAAATCAAGTATTTCTCACAGAAAAGTATTGCAGTAACACATGTTTTGCTATACACATGTTTATTCCCTTTGTGTGTATTGGAACAAAACAAAGAAAGGGAGGAAAAAAGGCAAATTGGACATAATGGCCCAAACATTCCAAAAATGGCCTGGTCAAAATTCTTGGCACCCTTAACTTAATATTTGGTTGCACACTCTTTGGCAAAAATAACTGAAATCAGTCGCTTCCTATAACCATCAATAAGCTTCTTACCCGGAATTTTGGACCACTCTTCCTTTGCAAACTGCTTCAGGTCTCTCTTATTGGAAGGGCGCCTTTTCCCAACAGCAATTTTAAGATCTCTCCACAGGTGTTCAATGGGATTTAGATCTGGACTCATTACTGGCCACTTTAGAACTCTCCAGCGCTTTGTTGCCATCCATTTCTGGGTGCTTTTTGACGTATGTTTGGGGTCATTGTCCTGCTGGAAGACCCAAGATCTCGGACGCAAACCCAGCTTTCTGACACTGGGCTCTACAGTTCGACCCAAAATCCTTTAGTAATCCTCAGATTTCATGATGCCTTGCACACATTCGAGGCACCCAGTGCCAGAGGCAGCAAAACAACCCCAAAACATCATTGAACCTCCACCATATTTCACTGTAGGCAATGCTGTATCCTGGCCTAGGCCAACAAGGCCCAGGCCTAGGGCAGCACTTTGCAGGGGGGCAGCACGGACAGTGTCCCCGCCGGCTTGCGCTACACTGTTAGGCAAATTAGTTTAGAGCCCCCATAAATCGGTCACACTGCTTCCAGTATGTGGGCGGTTGGCATTCTGCAACTGTGGGGGGGTCGCTTAATTTTTTTTACCATTCCTGTCCCATTGCAGAGATTTCCCTTCACTTCCTGTCCCATAGCCAAACAGGAAGTGAGAGGAAATCTATGCAAATTAATGGAATCCATTGCCCCCCCCCCCCCCCAGGCCATCAGAACTAGTGTCCCCACTTGAAAATTTCAGGGTGGGTCTTAAACCGCCTTGACCTTGGTGTGGCCTTGACAGGAAGGGGTGGGTCATATTTAAATTAGGGGGTGCACAAGTTTAGTCAGGCCTAGGGCAGCACAAACCCTAAATACATCTCTGACTGTAGGTACTGTGTTCTTTTCTTTGTAGGCCTCATTTCGTTTTCAGTAAACAGTAGAATGATGTGCATTACCAAAAAGCTCTATCTTGGTTTCATCTGTCCACAAGACGTTTTTCCAGAAGGATTTTGGCTTTCCCAAGTACATTTTGGCAAACTGTAGTCTTGCTTTTTTATATCTCTGTGTCAGCAGTGGGGTCCTCCTGGGTCTCCTGCCATAGCGTATCATTTCATTTAAATGTCGACGGATAGTTTGCGCTGACACTGATGCTCCCTGAGCCTGCAGGACAGCTTGAATTTCTTTGGAACTTGTTTGGGGCTGCTTATCCACCACCCGGACTATCCTGTGTTGCAACCTTTCATCAATTTTCCTCTTCCGTCCATTCCCAGAGAGATTAGCTACAGTGCCATGGGTTGCAAACTTCTTGATAATGTTGCGCACTGTGGACAAAGGCAAATCTAGATCTCTGGAGATGAACTTGTAACCTTAAGATTGTTGATATTTTTCCACAATTTTGGTTCTCAAGTCCTCAGACAGTTCTCTTCTCCTCTTTCTGTTGCCCATGCTTAGTGTGGCACACACAGAAACACAATGCAAAGACTAAGTGAACTTCTCTCCTTTTTATCTGCTTTCAGGTGTGATTTTTATATTGCCCACACCTGTTACTTGCCCCAAGTGAGTTTAAAAGAGGCATCACATGCTTGAAACATTCTTATTTATCCATAATTTTGAAAGGGTGCCAAGAATGTTGACCAGCCCATTTTTGGAGTTTTGTGTGACATTATGTCCAATTTCCTTTTTTTTCCTCCCTTTTTTTGTTTTGTCCCAATACACACAAAGGGAATAAACATGTGTTACTGCAATACTTTTCTGTGAGAAATACCAACAATTTATGACTGTATAGTACATTTACAATGGTGTATAAAATCTGAACCTTTTCTGTATGTTTTTTTTTTTTTAACATGCAGCACCCTGTGTTTTGGTCATTATACCATTTCTGAGTGGCCACTAAACCCTTAGATTGCTGGATGCACTCATTGCAAAGGAAGAGTTTTTTGCTTTCCTTCCCTCCATCAGTCAAAAACCAGAATCTGCAAAACATGCGTTTGAGTGCTTGTAAAATCAAATTACTATTGTGGGGGTTGATCAACTAAAACTGGAGAGTGCAAATTCTGGTGAAGCTGTGGTAGCCAATCAGCTTTCTACTTCAGCTTGTTCAATTAAAGTGATATTAAGGGTTACAATTAAAAAAATAAAAATAAACATCTCAAATTAACCTGCTCTATGCAATGGTTTTGCACAGAGCAGCCCCGATCGTCCTCTTCTCGGGTCCCCTGCTTGCACTCCTGGCACCTCCCCTTCTCCGACTGCACCCATAGCAAGCCGCTTGCTATGGGGACACTCGTAAGTGCTTGTTTGCAAGTCCTGCTCTGTGTGTCCATTAGACACACCGAAAAGGGCTCAGTCCTGCCCCTGCTCTCTCCTCATTGACTCACTGGCTGTGATTGACAGCAGCGAAAGGCTCCCGCTGCGGTGTCTCAGCCAATGAGGGAGAGAACCAGGAGCCGCTCTCGTGCACATTGCTGACTCGGGTAAGTATTGAGGGGAGGTTGCAGGGAAAGCTTCAAACTTTACAACCACTTTAACCACTTGACAACTGGGCACTTAAACACCCTTAATAACCAGACCAATTTTCAGCTTTCGGTGCTCTCACATTTTGAATGACAATAACTCAGTCATACAACACTGTAGCCAAATGAAATTTTTGTCCTTTTTTCCCCACAAATAGAGCTTTCTTTTGGTGGTATTTGATCACCTCTGCGGTTTTTATTTTTTTCGCTATAAATGAAAAAAGAACGAAAATTTTGTAAAAAAATGAATTTTTCTTCATTTCTATTATAAAATTTTGCAAAAAATGAATTTTTCTTCATACATTTGGCCTAAAATGTATACTGCTACATATCTTTGGTTAAAAAAAAAATATTTTGGATATTATTTAGTCTGGGTGAAAGTTATAAGGTCTACAAGCTATGGTACCAATTACTGAAAATTGATCAATTTGATCACATCTGATGTACTGACAGCCTCTCTCATTTCTTGAGACCCTAACATGCCAGAAAAGTACAAATACCCCCTAAATGACCCCTTTTTGGAAAGAAGACATTCCAAGGTATTTAGAAAGAGGCATGGTGAGTTTTTTGAAGTTGTCATTTTTTCCCACAATTCTTTGCAAAATCAAGGTTTTTTTTATTTTTATTTTTTTCCCACAAAATTGTCATATTAGCAGGTTATTTCTCACACACAGCATATGCATACCACAAATTACACCCCAAAACACATTCTGCTATTCCTCCCGAGTATGGCGATACCACATGTGTGAGACTTTTACACAGCGTGGCCACATACAGAGGCCCGACATGCAGGGAGCACCATCAGGCGTTCTGGAGCACCCAGACCAGTTCTGACATTTCTCTCCTACATGTAAAAATCATCATTTATTTGTTAGAAAATTACATAGAACCCCAAAACATTATATATGCTTTTTTAGCAAAGACCCTAGAGAATACAATGGCGGTCGTTGCAACTTTTTATCGCACATGGTATTTGCACAGCAATTTTTCGAACGCATTTTTTTGGGAAATAAAACAGTTTTGTGCTTTTTAAAAAAAAAAAACATTAAAGTTAGCCCAATGTTTTTGCATAATATGAAAGATGAAGTTACGCCGAGTAAATAGATACCCAACATGTCACCCTTCAATATTGCACACGCTTGTGGAATGGCGCCAAACTTCGCTACTTAAAAATCCCCATAGGTGACGTTTTAAATGTTTTACTGGTTACATGTTTTTAGTTACAGAGGAGGTCTGGGGCCAAAATGATTGCTCTCGCTCTAACGTTCGCAGCGATACCCCACATGTGTGGTTTGAACACCGTTTTCATATGTGGGCGGGACTTACGTACACATTCGCTTCTGTATACGAGCACGCGGGAACAGGGGCGCTTTAAATATTTATTTTTTATTTTTATTGTTCATTTTACTTTATTTATTTTAGTTTGACAGAGTATTGTGTGGGGGGTATTGCAGAGTATTGTGTGGGGGGTATTGCAGAGTATTGTGTGGGGGGTATTGCAGAGTATTGTGTGGGGGGTATTGCAGAGTATTGTGCGGGGGTACTGCAGAGTATTGCGCAAGGGGTACTGCAGAGTTTTTCCCCAAAAATAAATGTTTTGATCACTTTTATTCCAATTACAAGGAATGGAAACATCCCTTGTAATTTGGAATATAGCATGACAGGTCCTCTTTACAGTGAGATGTGGGGTCAATAAGACCCCACATCTCACCTCTAGGCTGGGAAGCCTGAAAAAAAACAAGAAAAAAAACGATCCTGGCTTCGATCGCAGCGGTGAGTCAGAAGAAGCACCGGAGGGCGAAGGGAGTGGGGACGTCCCTTTTTGCCTCCCGTAAGAACGATCAAGAGGCGGAACAGCCACCATGATCGTTCTATTCTTATTGCAGAGTATTGGCCGGGGTATTGCAAAGTATTGGTGCGGGGGTATTGCAGAGTATTGGTGCGGGGGTATTGCAGAGTATTGGTGCGGGGGTATTGCAGAGTATTGGTGCGGGGGTATTGCAGAGTATTGGTGCGGGGGTATTGCAGAGTATTGTGTGGGGGGTATTGCAGAGTATTGTGTGGGGGGTATTGCAGAGTATTGTGTGGGGGGTATTGCAGAGTATTGTGTGGGGGGTATTGCAGAGTATTGTGTGGGGGGTATTGCAGAGTATTGTGTGGGGGTATTGCAGAGTATTGTGTGGGGGGTATTGCAGAGTATTGTGTGGGGGGTATTGCAGAGTATTGTGTGGGGGGTATTGCAGAGTATTGTGTGGGGGGTATTGCAGAGTATTGTGCGGGGGTACTGCAGAGTATTGCGCAAGGGGTACTGCAGAGTTTTTCCCCAAAAATAAATGTTTTGATCACTTTTATTCCAATTACAAGGAATGGAAACATCCCTTGTAATTTGGAATATAGCATGACAGGTCCTCTTTACAGTGAGATGTGGGGTCAATAAGACCCCACATCTCACCTCTAGGCTGGGAAGCCTGAAAAAAAACAAGAAAAAAAACGATCCTGGCTTCGATCGCAGCGGTGAGTCAGAAGAAGCACCGGAGGGCGAAGGGAGTGGGGACGTCCCTTTTTGCCTCCCGTAAGAACGATCAAGAGGCGGAACAGCCACCATGATCGTTCTTATGGTGTAGAGAATCGCCGGCTGAAAAAAATTATATCTGAATGATGCCTGTAGCTGCAGGCATCATTTAGATATACCTGCACAAAGTCAAGGACCTCATATGACGTGGGCGGGAAGTGGTTAAAACGCATTTTTTTCCCCAGAGTATTTTCTGGGTATTGCAGAGTATTGGCCGGGGTATTGCAAAGTATTGGTGCGGGGGTATTGCAGAGTATTGGTGCGGGGGTATTGCAGAGTATTGGTGCGGGGGTATTGCAGAGTATTGGTGCGGGGGTATTGCAGAGTATTGGTGCGGGGGTATTGCAGAGTATTGTGTGGGGGGTATTGCAGAGTATTGTGTGGGGGGTATTGCAGAGTATTGTGTGGGGGGTATTGCAGAGTATTGTGTGGGGGGTATTGCAGAGTATTGTGTGGGGGGTATTGCAGAGTATTGTGTGGGGGTATTGCAGAGTATTGTGTGGGGGGTATTGCAGAGTATTGTGTGGGGGGTATTGCAGAGTATTGTGTGGGGGGTATTGCAGAGTATTGTGTGGGGGGTATTGCAGAGTATTGTGTGGGGGGTATTGCAGAGTATTGTGCGGGGGTACTGCAGAGTATTGCGCAAGGGGTACTGCAGAGTATTGCGCAGGGGGTACTGCAGAGAATTTTTGCGCGGGGGGTACTGCAGAGAATTTTTGCGCGGGGGTACTGCAGAGTATTGCGCGGGGGTATTGCAGAGTATTGTGCGGGGGTATTGCAGAGTATTGCGCGGGGGTATTGCAGAGTATTGCGCAAGGAGTACTGCAGAGTATTGCGCGGGGGTATTGCAGAGTATTGCGCGGGGGTATTGCAGAGTATTGCGCGGGGGTATTGCAGAGTATTGCGCGGGGGTATTGCAGAGTATTGCGCGGGGGTATTGCAGAGTATTGCGCGGGGGTTTTGCAGAGTATTGCGCGGGGGTTTTGCAGAGTATTGCGCGGGGGTTTTGCAGAGTATTGCGCGGGGGTTTTGCAGAGTATTGCGCGGGGGTTTTGCAGAGTATTGCGCAGGGGGTATTGCAGAGTAATTGCGCAGGGAAGGCAGAGCATTGCAGAGTATTGCGCAGGGAAGGCAGAGTATTGCAGGGGTTAATGCAGGGATGGCTGAGCAGGGATGGATGGATCTGTGACTGCAATAGTCACAGATCCATCCCACACTGCTGCTGCCATCCGCGCTCTCCTCTCACACTGTACCGATCGGTACAGCGAGAGGAGGGAGGAACCGGCGTCATCAAATGACGCCGGTTTGTTTACCTGTGATCGCGCCGTCAGTGGACGGCGCGATCACATGGTAAAAGACCGCTGTTGTCGGTCAGTTACCGAGATCTGTGTAGCGCCGGGTCTATGAATTTTCTGTGTGCGCGCCCGAGGCGGCGCGCATCACTGCTTCTGGTGGGCGCCGTTTCAGAACGGCGACCCCCAGTTAAGCAACCACCTTGCCGCCGTTTTTGGACGGCGGCTGGTGGTTAAGTGGTTAAGCTTTGACAATAAAACCTGGAAACTGATTGGTTTCTATGCAGAGCTGCACCAGATTTTGCACTCTCCAGTTTTAAATTGCATAATTTATAGTTGTAGCAGATTGATAATTGACCAAAGCAGGGAATGTACAGAAGCATCTGATTCTAATCAGAAAAAAATAATAAGTGACAAACTTCCTCTGCATTGCTGCAGTGACTTGTGTGTATAT
This sequence comes from Rana temporaria, assembly GCF_905171775.1. NCBI lineage: Eukaryota > Metazoa > Chordata > Amphibia > Anura > Ranidae > Rana > Rana temporaria. Next base: position 527,736,628 of record NC_053489.1, read on the forward strand.
ATGTAAAATAAGTGGCAAACTATTTTTCAGAATGTAAATCTGCTAGTCAAAATGTTAAGGTCACATATAGATAAAAAGAGGAATAGAAAATGAAAAATTTGCAGAGCGATTTGTATCAGGTACAGTAAGCAGGCAAGTTGTAATTATTTTTACTAATACTTCCTTTTTTGGTATTGAATGCTGCAGGCGCTCTCATTTTGAGCATCCATCAATTAAAACAAAAATTGAACTAAATGTATGCTTAGCTTTTTTTTTTTTCAACAATGAGCCCACCCAAAAATGATATTTTGTGTATAGGTGGAGCCTGGCGGACTGCCTCAGTTCTTGGCTTCTGTAATGTCTTGGACATCTCTCTACTGTAATAATCAATTCTGATTCTGTCCACCTACCTGAACATTTTGGTTGGTCTTCGCTCTAAACAATTGCATGTTCAAACTTCTTCTGTTGAATTCTGCATAAGTAAATAGAAGATCCTACAAATAGATTAGGCAACCCTATAGTAGCCACAGGTGAGTAGATCCAGGAATGCAAGGACTAATATAGATGTCCTGAGAAACATAAGAAATTGTTTGCTTTTACCAAAACCTGAGTTATAGATGGATTAACACTTTAAAAACTTGTGTTCTGCCATAGATATAAAAACAGTGAAGGGGCAGACGGTTATTTACCCTGTGCTCTTTAAAGCACCATCGAGTGACTTTTAGACCTATTACCCCAATGCATCACATGAATGGCAGGGTCACTGCCACCCATTCACAGAACACATTGCATTGTGAGAGAATAGTAATTTGAGGTCTCTGAATGGCGAAAAGGCGGTGGGCACGTCGCACAACTCTTCGTAGTAGCAGGGGCGGCTGTTAATTTTCATAGTGTGGGAAGATAGCCACTCAGGACAATATCTGGTGGCTAAGAAGGTAGCATGAAAGAAGGATATTTACAAGAAGTTGCAGCCTGCAGAAGATGGGATACACACCATTAAACATAACTAATGTGATTGGTGCTGTGTCTCAATTACAACAAAACAAATTCTGCTTTAAAACTAAACTATAGTGATTCTGACGACACTGTGTAATGCAGCTGCGCTCATTTTATTTTTTCCTCTCCCCTATTAATTCATTACCTTTTACAAACTTCAATTACTGTCCACGAGTTTTCTCTTGCCAAGTTGTCTAGTTGCAGGGTGGTAATACATGCAGTAGTCTTGGGAAGGGATTCTGGAAAACATACTCCACTCATCCTATAACACTCACTAAATGGCCTGAAAATGGAATGTTTCTCTGGATGACAGATAGGGGCAGTGCTAGTGGCTGCTCTGTTGTAACTCGTACAGATGGTTTCTACTTAAAGTGGCCACAGACATTCATTCCGCTGCTACTCTTGTATGGGCTGTGATAGGACAACCTACTGTACATGGGACTTAAATGATAATTTCACATACCTGGGTACCAGAAATGTAAATATACACTGTAGTTTTAACAAAGTGCTCACAAACAGCTGTAAGCTGTAAAAACAAGGTTGACAATTTAAAAAAAAAATGTGATATGCAACTGAAAAAGTTGGAAATAGGTGGTTAGTAATAAAAAGTTTTGCTTTTAGTTCTACTTTAAAGTATAAAATATGAGGCTTTAATGCTTCTTTAACTGCTTCTTGCCTGGCCACTGGTCACATACAGCCAGGTGGACCAAGTGTCATTCAGGGAGGACGCACCCATACAACCCCCCAAGAACTGTGCCTTGCCAGCTCCCCCTGGGGCACAAAGTGGTGGAATCTGTGACCGCTGTGTCACGCTGATCAATGTACCAGACTGTTGTGTTCTGCTCTGGTACCATGTAATCACATGTCCAGTAGTGACAACTGTGATCAGTCACAGTTTTCACACTACACAGGGCCAATCACAGTGGCCCTGTACCATGTGACAGCTCTACTAAAGGCACTATAACATGTGTAAAAGTTGGTTTTCTTGCATGTTTGTTCACTATGAGCTTTTAATATATTAGTTGCATGATGAGCCTCTATTGTGACTCTTTCACCTATGCATGAGCCAACTTACTGGAGATTACACAGGAGGAAGTGGTGCCAGCAGAGATCCTGATTTAAAACCAAGAGCTGTGAGACCTATTTTTCTTCTAGGTCTTATGATCTGGTTAGTCCCAGTGTGGAAGGGGACAGGATTGGGATCGTTAACGAGCACCGAGAAGCACTTTATTGCTGCATGTGAAGTGTGGAGTACAAAAAAAAATCACCTTTAAACAAATACTAATGTCACTTATTGCACTTTACGTGCAACATATCTTTTTACGGACTTTTGCACTTTAATTAAAGTTTATTGCACATAGCATATTTCATTTACTGTTTTGGGTTATTATTTATACGTTTACACTGATATCCAGTGTTAACCATTTCAAAAATCTTCATTGTGGCATACTGTGTTTTTTTTTATCACAGTTATTGGTTTAGCTGCAGAGATATCATATGTTCTCTGATTATTTTACCCATGGTGCAGTTTTTTCTTAATTTAGTACAGTGCTTATGCTGTGTGTTACAAATATCTTTTTAATTAAGAACTTTTTTGAAAATAAATACATTTTCATTCCGCATTTTCCAAAAGCTGGCAAAAAATTACTTTTTTTTCAAAAGTCTTACTATGCTTTTCAGAAAATGTCTTGGGGTATTTGCTTTTCAAAATGTGGTTATTTTGTGGGTGTTTCTCTTGTCCTCACAGTTCAGGGACTTAGAGGCGCTCCAGTCGCTTTTGTGTTTATTAAAAGTCAGCACCTACAAAAAGTTTAGCTGCTGCTTTTAAGAAACGCACACGATCCATCGATGTGGTCGCCCGAACCATCGCTTCTCTTTCTCTTCTCCCCGCAGCCAGCATTTTAGCAGCTTGCGCCTTCAGTCGGGTGCACACTATGCATGCATGGGTCGTGCTGCACCTCCTGAATGATCTGGCAGTCTTTTGGGACCCGTGACATGTCCCAGAAGACTGCAGGGACGGAGGGGGACAGGAGGAGTTCCACTTGAAATTGGAAGCGGGCACCTGTCAAAACAAGGTACCCGCTCCCCCCCAAAAAAATAATTTGCATGCCAAATGTGGCAGGGGAGAAGAGTGCCCCTTTTTGGTTAGAGCTCTGCTATAAGAAATATGACAGGTAGTCAAGAAATTAGATGCATAGGCAGTAAAAAAAGTCTTAGACATTTGGGGGTAGATTCACGTACGGGCGCCTAAAATTAGGACGGCCTAGCCTACTCTTTTTAGGCTACACCGCCGAAAATTATTTAGGTTAGAAGTGATTCTCAAACCACTTACCTTCAAATTTTCGGCGGCGTAGCCTAAAACGACTGGGCGTAAGCGCGCCTAATTCAAATGACTGGGAGGGGGGCGTGTAGTATTGAAATGAGGCTTGACCTCACGTTTTTTGACTTTTTTTACACTGCGCATGCGCCGGGCGACTACATTTCCCAGTGCGCATTGCGGCTAAGTAGGCCGTATGGGCCTATTGATTTTGACGCGTACGTAAACTATGTAAATCCCGATTCGAGGACGACTTGCGCAAACAACGTAAAAAATTCAAACCTCGCGGCGGCCATACTTAACATTGTTATTCCACCTCATAGGTGTAAAAATTTTAGGCGGCCGATCGCATACGGAAACGACGTAACTCAACGGTGTAGGCCCGGCGTATGCTCGTAAATCGTCGGGAATCGGCGTATCCCCTCATTTACATAATCTAGGCCGGCCGCAATGGCAGCGCAATCTAGCGGCCAAAAGAAACATTGCAACCTAAGATAGAATGGCGCAAGCTAGCCTATCTTAGGTATGTTTAAGTGTATCTCTATTTGAGAATACACTTAAACATAGGCCGGCTTAGATTCAGAGTTAGGTTGGCTTATCTGTAGATAAGCCAGCCTAACTCTTTGTGAATCTATCTATTGGTATCTCCATACTCAGGATGAGTAGCAGAATGTGATTTGGGGTGTAATTCTAACTGTGCCTATAAAAAAAAAGTATTTACGGCGCCTCTATCATAAAAAAAAAAAAAAAAGGGCTAAAGTACTAACATTTTGCACCCTCGCAATCCGTGCATGCACAATTGTGAACAAGACTCGTGTAGCATATATGATGTATAACAAACAAAAAAAATTCTTGCAATGAGAATTATTATGAATGACACAAAATATATGAAGTGAATCCTAATCCAATTAAAAGCTCTATATGTGACCTTAAAGTGCAAGAAGTTCAGATTGTTGAACAAAAGGCCATACTAACTGAACCAAGATGTCTCTGAAATGTGTTTAACCCACGAGCACAGAAGACCTTCTTAATCTGTGGCTTCCACCACCACTTGCAATCACCATGGAATCTTCCAAGGTATAGGGTTACACTGAACTGAACACCCACCAGAAATGTAACTAAAGATCAGACAGCAAAACAAGCTGATCTTACACAGCAGCTCTCCCCTTCTCAGCCAGCAAGAACACAGCCTCTGACGTCTCAAGATCCTTTCATTTCTTCCTGCTCCCAGAAGAGTTCTACACGGGCAACAGCTGTGCTGTAAATCCCATATGCAGAGCAGACAAGTCAGTTCCATAGTGCAGTATGCTTTATTAAAAATTATGGTAGCCAGTAAAATCACAAAAAAACAAGAATGTCATAAAGTAACTTACATGAAAAGCCTCTGTGTAGGAACTGATACAGTAGCATGGTCTCCATGCATAACCTTCGTCCCCTACACGTTTAACTTTGCGACCTTTTGCCACATTTCAGGCTTCAAACTTAAAGATATAAAACTGTAATTTTTTTTGAAGAATCAACAACAAGTGGGACACAATCATGAAGTGGAACGAAATTTATTGGATATTTCAAACTTTTTTAACAAATGAAAAACTGAAAAACTGAGTGTGCAAAATTATTCAGCCCCTTAAGTTAATACTTTGTAGCGCCACCTTTTGCTGCGATTACAGCTGTAAGTCGCTTGGGGTATGTCTCTATCAGTTTTGCACATCGAGAGACTGAAATTTTTGCCCATTCCTCCTTGCAAAACAGCTCGAGCTCAGTGAGGTTGGATGGAGAGCGTTTGTGAACAGCAGTTTTCAGTTCTTCCCACAGATTCTCGATTGGATTCAGGTCTGGACTTTGACTTGGCCTTTCTAACACCTGGATATGTTTATTTGTGAACCATTCCATTGTAGATTTTGCTTTATGTTTTGGATCATTGTCTTGTTGGAAGACAAATCTCCGTCCCAGTCTCAGGTCTTTTGCAGACTCCATTAGGTTTTCTTCCAGAATAGTCCTGTATTTGGCTCCATCCATCTTCCCATCAATTTTAACCATCTTCCCTGTCCCTGCTGAAGAAAAGCAGGCCCAAACCATGATGCTGCCACCACCATGTTTGACAGTGGGGATGGTGTGTTCAGGGTGATGAGCTGTGTTGCTTTTATGCCAAACATAACGTTTTGCATTGTTGCCAAAAAGCTAGATTCTGGTTTCATCTGACCAGAGCACCTTCTTCCACATGTTTGGTGTGTCTCCCAGGTGGCTTGTGGCAAACTTTAAACAACACTTTTTATGGATATCTTTAAGGAATGGCTTTCTTCTTTCCACTCTTCCATAAAGGCCAGATTTGTGCAGTATGCTATGGACAACTATGTTGTCCTATGGACAGAGTCTCTCACCTCAGCTGTAGATCTCTGCAGTTCCTCCAGAGTGATCATGGGCCTCTTGGCTGCATCTCTGATCAGTCTTCTCCTTGTATGAGCTGAAAGTTTAGAGGGACGGCCAGGTCTTCGTAGATTTGCAGTGGTCTGATACTCCTTCCATTTCAATATTATCGCTTGCACAGTTCTCCTTGGGATGTTTAAAGCTTGGGAAATCTTTTTGTATCCAAATCCGGCTTTAAACTTCTCCACAACAGTATCTCGGACCTGCCTGGTGTGTTCCTTGTTCTTCATGATGCTCTCTGCGCTTTAAACGGACCTCTGAGACTATCACAGTGCAGGTGCATTTATACGGAGACTTGATTACACACAGGTGGATTCTATTTATCATCATTAGTCATTTAGGTCAACATTGGATCATTCAGAGATTCTCACTGAACTTCTGGAGAGAGTTTGCTGCACTGAAAGTAAAGGGGCTGAATAATTTTGCACGCCCAATTTTTCAGTTTTTTATTTGTTAAAAAAGTTTGAAATACCCAATAAATTTCGTTCCACTTCATGATTGTGTCCCACTTGTTGATTCTTCAAAGAAAAATTAGTTTTATATCTTTATGCTTGAAGCCTGAAATGTGGCAAAAGGTCGCAAAGTTCAAGGGGGCCGAATACTTTCGCAAGGCACTGTATACTGTATATATGTATGTATATATATATATATATATATATAATGATTTGTGGACTCTATAACTTTCACACAGACTAAATAATATACACCTATTGTTTTTTTTCTCCCAAGAAAATGTAGCAGAATACATTTTGTCCAAAATGTATAAAGAACGAATATTTATTTGCAAAGTATTATAACTAAGTTATTTTTTTGTGTTTAAAAAGTGTTGCATGACTGAATAATTGTCATTCAAAGTGTTACAGCGCTGAAAACTGAACAATTACCTGGCCCAGGAGGGGGGAAATAGTCTGGTCTTAATAACACTGTAAGTTGGAAAATATTTGAATTACATATACAGTGCCTTGAAAAAGTATGCATACCCCTTGAAATTTTCCACATTGTGTCATGTTACAACCAAAAACTTAAATTAATTTTATTGGCATTTTATGTGATAGACCAGCACAAAGTGACACATAATTGTGAAGTTAAAGGAAAATTATAAATGTTTTTTTTTAAATGTAAAAAAAAAAAAATATCCTGAAAAGTGTGGCATGCATTTGTATTCAGCCCCCCCGAATGAATACTTTGTAGAACCACCTTTCGCTGCAAGTCTTTTTGGGGATGTCTCTACCAGCTTCGCACATCTAGAGCGTGAAATCATTGTCCATTCTTCTTTGTAAAAATAGCTCAATTCGATGGAGAGCATCTGTGAACAGCAATTTTCAAGTCTTGCCACAGATTCTCAATTGGGTTTAGGTCTGGACTTTGACTGGACAATTCTAACACATTAATTTGTTTTGATCTAAAGAATTCCATTGTAGCTCTGGCTGTATGTTTCGGGTCGTTGTCCTGCTGCAAGGTGAACCTCTGCCCCAGTCTCAAGTCTTATGCAGACTCTAACAGGTTTTCTTCTAAGATTGCCCTGGATTTGACTCCAGCTATCTTCCCATCAACTCTGACCACCAGCTTCCCTGTCCCTGCTGAAGAAAAGCATCCCCACAACATGATGCCGCTGCCATTATGTTTCACGGTGGGGATGGTGTGTTCAGGGTGATGTGCGGTGTTAGTTTTTCCACCACACATAGCGTTTTGCTTTTGGGGAAAAAAAGTAAAATTTTGGTCTCATCTGACCAGAGCACCTTCTTCCACATGTTTGCTGTGTCCCCCACATGGCTTATCGCAAATTGCAAATGGGACCTCTTATGACTTTGTTTCAACAATGGATTTCTTCTTGCCACTCTTCCATAAAGGCCTTCATGATGCTGTTTGTTCACTAAGATTCTCTAACAAACCTCTGAGGGCTTTACAGAACAGCTGTATTTATACTGAGATTAAATTACACACAAGTGGACACTTTTTAATTATTAGGTGACTTCTGAAGGAAATTGGTTGCACTAGATTTTACAAATACAAATGCAAGACACACTTTTCAGATATTTATTTCTAAAAGCAAAATGAAAACCATTTATCATTTTCTTCCACTTCACAATTACATGCCACTTGTGTTGGTCTATCACATAAAAACCCACAAAAATACATATACATTTTTGGTTGTAACATAACAAAATGTGGAAAATGTCAAGGGGTATGAATACTTTTTCAAGGCACTGTATATATATATATATTTCTTATATAACTACATAAACCTTTTTTTCCTGGAGCCAACCAAATGTAGAAATAGTAATAAATCACCACATGTATGGGCTGCTAGATAAACATTACTTTTGCCCTATTTATTGTTGTGTAGCTTTATATTTTCTTGTTCTTGGAAATGTCTGATTTTCATAATAAAGTGGAAGTGGATGTTCGCTCCAATGATAAGCCAGGGTGTGTTTCTGAAAATGTGCTAGTCATAGGTGTTGCTTGCAAAATATCACTTTGGGGAAAAAAATAAATTCAAGTTGTAATAATAAGTGCCTGTAATTTCATGTCCAATGAAGTAGGCTAGCTGTGTGTTATAGGAGACTGTTGTCATTATTTGTGATCACTCTGCCACAGAAAGAATTCTGTTTCACTATCAGATTTCCAAAATTAATGAACCTGAAATTATTGTCTGCAAAATGAAAGGTATCCTATAACATGGCATTTCAAAATTGTAACTCCTAATGTTTCCATTACATCCTAGTATGACATTGTTTTAACCTGACAAATATGTGAAAATAGCGTGATAAGAAAAATAGAAAATATTTCGTTTTTTAAACATAGTGACTACTCAAGCATTTCTCTAGCTTTAATGCCAGGTAGATGGAAAAGAAACAACTTAAAGCGGATCTTTATTGCATCTGAGTACCACAAACCAAAAACATGATTTAATTCATTTTTATTATTCAAAGTTAACTCCACCATCCATCCATGTCTCACTGCTTTATTTTGTTAAGAAATCACTCTATCCTAGCATTTCTGCCTGTGGCCATCTTGAGTAAGGGCAGATGATTCATTTAGCATTTACTTCCTGGAATCCATCTGTCCTTAGCTCAAGCAGGAGAGTGTGCCTAACTGAGAAAACCTCTCCTCTCCTCCCTTCCTGAAGACTCCTTGGATGTATGACATCATTTGCCTAGGCAAGAAAACAGGAAGTAACTGAAGAAATGTAAAACAAAAAAAGGTTTAAAGCATATGATATGATATACACTCACCGACCACTTTTATTAGGTACACCTGTTCAATGACTTTAACCCACATCGCTAATCAGCCAATCACATCGCAGCAACTCAGTGCATTTAGGCATATAGACATGGTGGAGATGAAGTTCAAACCCAGTATTAGAATGAGGAAGGGGATTTAAGTGACTTTGAACATGGCATGGTTGTTGGTGCTAGACAGGCTGGTCTGAGTATTTCCAAAACTGCTGATCTACTGGGATTTTCACGCACAACCATCTCTAGGGTTTGCAAAAAGAATGGTTCAAAAAATAAGAAAACTCGCTGGGATCAGCTGTTGGTGTCCCGCAGGGAAGGCACATTTCAGTGGGGTGTGTAGTAAAGCTGGTACCAACCAAGAAGATGGCCGCTCACAGGATGGAGACAGTAATGCGGCAGGCCAAGGGAGATGAGGTGGCCACTCCGGATGTCCGTGTCAAAAGGAAGAGGAGGGAACAAGGTGGGTTTTGGTCCAATCAGAACGCGATTCAAAGCTCCTGGCTTCTTTGTCAAATCACTTTTACCTTTTATATTAGACTGTGCTGTTCACACATGACTGTGTTTTTATCTGGTGCCATCTATGGCCACATAATAAATGTTACTTTATGGTTTATATGGAAGCAAGTTGTATTCATTTATTCATCATCCCCCCAATTTATCTACTTTATCTCATGGATACCTTGGCCCGGATTCAGAAAGACTTACGCCGACGTATCTAATGATACGCCGCGTAAGTCCACGGATGCGCCTTTGTATCTATGCGCCTTATTCAGCAAACAAGATACGCCTGAATTTTGGCTTCATACGACCAACGTAAGTCTCCTACGCCGTCATATCTTGGGCGCATATTTACGCTGGCCGCAAGGGGCGTTTACATTGATTTACGCGTTGAATATGTAAATGACCTAGATACGCCGATTCACGAACGTACTTACGCCCGTCGCAGTAATCTACGCCGTTTACGTAAGGCGTACGTCCGGCGTAAAGTTAAACCACCAAATAGCAGATGTAAGTCATGTTAGGGTATGGATGTCGGAACAGCTGTCAAATTTTACGGTTTACGCAAGTCGTACGTGAATGGGGTTGGGCGTAGGTTACGTTCACGTCATAGGCATTGAGCCGGCGTATCTTAGGGAGTATATGCGACTTGATTCTAAGCATGCACCGTTCGTTCGGCCCTTCATTAGCATGGGGTCACGCTTCATTTTAATAGACCACGCCCACCTCCTTCCTACTTTGAATTAGGCGGGCTTACGCCGGCCAATTTACACTACGCCGCTGCAACTTACGGAGCAAGTGCTTTGTGAATACTGGTCTTGCCTCTCTATGTTACGTCGGCGTAGCGCATATGAGATTCGCTACACCCGCACATAGATACGCCGCTCTACGTGAATCTGGGCTCTTGACCTTACAAGAGTGATATAGCATTTGTTTCTGTTTTGGATATCTTCATTCCTCCAGTGGATTGCATGAAGCCTTGGACTGGGTCAATAGGATGCATGTTACAATCACACATAACTTCTAGCCCATTCTATGGTTGAGCGCCTTGGGTCTGTTAGTTGCATTTTTATTAAGAGGAACATGAAAGCTGCCTAAATGGAATGCTGATCCAGTAGCTTCAATCACTTCATTGTCATTGGCCTAGAACAAGCATGTAGATTAGAAAAGTCAAGATGACCTCTGAGATCCTGATACACATTCTTGTTCTGTATAAATGACTTAGAAGGTACTGAAACCATTAGATCAGCATGACTGCCAGGCTAATAGCATTTTTTAGAAGGGGAGGTGAGCAAAAGGCAGCCACCTTTAATTGTTGTTTAACTGCTTGCCACCCAGCCACAGTACATTTAATGCGCAGAGCGGCATGAGCAGGTTGAATCACGTACATGGGGTTAAAGTAGAATTCTAGGCTATTAGCTAACTGATAAAAAACCTGCCCCCACCCCCCTTTTGAAATCCTCTTTTAGCTACCCTGGGAAAGGAAGATGCTTATACTTACAGTGGGGCAAAAAAAGTATTTAGTCAGCCACCAATTGTGCAAGTTCTCCCACTTAAAAGATGAGAGAGGCCTGTAATTGTCATCATAGGTATATCTCAACTATAAGAGACAAAATTTGGAAACAAATCCAGACAATCACATTGTCTGATTTGGAAAGAATTTATTTGCAAATTATGATGGAAAATAAGTATTTGGTCACCTACAAAACAAGCAAGATTTCTGGCTCTCATAGACCTGTATCTTCTTCTTTAAGAGGCTCCTCTGTCTTCCACTCATTACCTGTATCAATGGCACCAACGGAACTTATTATTAGGGTTGTCCCGATACCACTTTTTTGAGACCGAGTACAAGTACCGATACTTTTTTTCAAGTACTCGCCGATACCGAATACCGATACTTTTTTTTTTTAATGTTATGTGACAGTGGCAGTATTTTTTTTTATTATTTTTTTTTTTTTACAGTGATTTTTTATTTATTTTTAGGGGGATTGTCAGTGTGTTTTTTTTTTTTTTCTTTTTACATTATTTTTTTTTAAATATTTATTGCAATTTTTTAATCAGCCCTGTTGGGGGGTCTTTGGAGAGATATCAGGGGTCTTAACAGACCTCTGACGTCTCCCCTTTAAGACAGAGAAAGGGACTAAGGTCACAGATCCCCAGTCCCTTTCTCAGCTGCACTGGAAATGAATGGACAGGAGACAGAGGCTCCTATCCATTCATAAACTGAAGCATCGTAAACACAGTTTACGATGCTCAGTTATATGAATGGACAGAGTCAGTGATCACTGACTCTGTTCATTCTGAAAAGGTAGGAGCCGGGTTTAGCGGTTTAGCGGCTCCTACCGCCGCTCTCCATCCTGACAGATTGAGGGGGGAGAGAAGCCGGGCACGGAGCGGGGAAGAGAAGCCTGTCACAGAGGAGCGGGGGGAGACCTGTCACGGAGGAGCGGGGGGAGAGAAGCCTGTCACGGAGGAGAGAAGCCTGTCACGGAGGAGCGGGGGGAGAGAAGCCTGTCACGGAGGAGAGAAGCCTGTCACGGAGGAGCGGGGGAGAGAAGCCTGTCACGGAGGAGCGGGGGAGAGAAGCCTGTCACGGAGGAGGGGGGGGAGACCTGTCACGGAGGAGCGGGGGGAGAGAAGCCTGTCACGGAGGAGCGGGGGGAGAGAAGCCGGTCACGGAGGAGAGAAGCCTGTCACGGAGGAGCGGGGGGAGAGAAGCCGGTCACGGAGGAGCGGGGGGGGAGAGAAGCCGGTCACGGAGGAGCGGGGGGAGAGAAGCTTGTCACGGAGCGGGGGGGGGGGAGAGAAGACGAGCATGGGGGAAAGACAGCATGGGGGAGAAGACTTGCAACTCCCCTGCCTGCCCAGGTATCGGGTGAGGCATCGGAGCATTTCCCCCGAGTACAAGTACTCGGGGAAATGCTCGGTATCGGTACCGATACCGATACTAGTATCGGTATCGGGACATCCCTACTTATTATCAATATAAAAGACACCTGTCCACAACCTCAAACAGTCGCACTCCAAACTCCACTATGGTGAAGACCAAAGAGCTGTCGAAGGACACCAGAAACAAAATTGTAGACCTGCACCAGTCTGGGAAGACTGAATCCGCAATAGGCAAGCAGCTTGGTGTAAATAAATCAACTGTGGGAGCAATAATTAGAAAATGGAAGACATACAAGACCACTGATAATCTCCCTTGATCTGGGGCTTCACGCAAGATCTCAAAATTATCACAAGAACGGTGAGCAAAAATCCCAGAACCACACCGGGGGACCTAGTGAATGACTTGCAGTGAGCTGGGACCAACGTAACAAAGGCTACCATCAGGTTTGCTAGAGAGCATTTGGATGATCCAGAAGAGGATTGGGAGAATGTCATATGGTCAGATGAAACCAAAGTAGAACTGTTTGGTAGAAACACAACTCGTCATGTTTGGAGGAGAGAGAATGCTGAGTTGCAACCAAAGAACACCATACCTACTGTGAAGCATGGGGGTGGCAACATCATGCTTTGGGGCTGTTTCTCTGCAAAGGGAACACGACAACTGATCCATGTACATGAAAGAATGAATGGGGCCATGTATCGTGAGATTTTGAGTGCAAACCACCTCCCATCAGCAAGGGCATTGAAGATGAAACGTGGCTGGGTCTTTCAGCATGACAATGATCCCAAACACACCGCCCGGGCAATGAAGGAGTGGCTTCCTAAGAAGCATTTCAAGGTCCTGGAGTGGCCTAGCCAGTCTCCAGATCTCAACCCCATAGAAAACCTTTGGAGGGAGTTGAAAGTCCTTGTTGCCCAGCGACAGCCCCAAAACATCACTGCTCTAGAAGAGATCTGCATGGAGGAATGGGCCATTATACCAGCAACAGTGTGTGACAACCTTGTGAAGACTTACAGAAAACGTCTGACCTCTGTCATTGCCAACAAAGGATATATAACAAAAGTATTTTGTCTCTCATAGTTGAGGTATACCTATGATGACAATTACAGGTCTCTCTCATCTTTTTAAGTGGGAGAACTTGCACAATTTGTGGCTGACTAAATACTTTTTGCCCACTGTATTTATTCTGAGGGTGCTGCAGTCACATGATCGGTTCCCAGCAGCAGCTTCAGGGGAGAAGAGGGAAAGTCTACAACAGATGCCCCATAGTAATGGGTGCCGTCACCGTCCAGGCATTCCATTGTAATCTGCAATCTCTCCTTCCCTCTGAAGCCGGCCAGTGGGGAAATCACAGACACTCAGAATAGGTAGGTATTAGCATCTTCTTCTCACAAAGTAGTTAGAATAGGATTGAGAAGGGGGTGGGAGCTGGTATAAGCATAGTTGGTCATTAGCCTGTAAATCTATTTTAAGGCCCCTTTTACATGGGCATTGTTGGTGCAGCAAAACCAGGCAGTTGAGGCATATTTTTAACGTGCCTCAGTCACCTGTAAAAACCCTGCAATGCCCCATACATATTGGTGCAGTGAAAAAGTAGGAAAGTCTTTATTCCTCTCCAGCTAGAATCAAGATAAATGAAGTACTGTAAAGACCCTGCTATATTGAAAATAAGAATAACACTGTGGATCACAGCTGCAGAGGTTTCTCAGTAAGATCCCGTTAGTCACTCTCTGTAATGTTAAAAGAGTTCAGGAATCAGCTCATCACAACCTCAGTTGGAACACAAGTGTATCTTATTAAGTACTGCCTATTCCTTCATAGGCAGTTAATTACAATAATGAGTCACTGCTTATTCCTTCATAGGCAGTTAGGACTAAACAGACCTCCTATGAACTATATTGAGATCTATCAGTATGTAACTAATGCAGCAGGAGGTAGAAGTGAATGACATATGTCAGTATCTGTTTGTAGCAATAGTAAATGGCTTGTCAGTGAATACACATGTTCAGGTTAAAGTTTCACTCTCTGGTATATATGAATAATTAGCGTTCAGTCAGAGAATATCATGTGCCGGCAAAATGCTACATAAGTCTGGTAACCAGTATACTTGCGGTTAGCTGAATCAGTCTTTTAAGATAGTAATGGCGTGACCCGAGTTCAAGGTAGAATGAGTCTGAACGTCAAGTGAAGACTGGCGTGATCCAGGTTCAGGGTCTGGTAATCCAGGAGATGGAGCAAGGTTCAGGAATCCAGGAGGCGGCAGGCGTCCTACCAGAATAGTGGAACACCATGCGTCCATGTCTGAAGGTTTAAATAGGCAGCCAGCGTGTGAGGGAGGCGGAGAACGCCGAGGCGCACTTCCGCGTTCCAGGGTGGAACGCAAACACGCGCGCACCGGAAGTGACGCGGCGCATTGGTCAAACGAAGTCTGGAAACAAGAATCTTCCTGAGAATTAGTGAGAACATGTTGGGGAAAGTGAGAAACAAGAGGAATAATGACAGAGGCATTACATACTCCCCTCCTCAAGGGGGCCCTAGTGGTAACATCAAGTGGAGATGGTCTCTGAGGATATCTGCTGTGAAATTGTCTAATTAATCTTGGGGCATGAATATTTGAGGAATCCTCCCAAGAGTCGTCTGATTCACCATAACCGAGCCAACAAATTAAATATTGTAGTGATGAACCACGTCTTCTTGAATTGATTATCTTTTCAATCTCATATTCCGTTTCACCTAAGACATCAATTGGATGAGGAGGTTGTGGAGTTCTGTTAGGAAAGGAATTGGGAATATAAGGCTTTATAAGTGAAACGTGAAAAGATGGATGTATTCTCCAGTCAGTAGGTAATTTTAATTTGACAGCGTTTGGGTTGATTATATGTGATATAGGGAAAGGACCGGTAAACTGTCTACCGAGTTTCTTTGATGGAACTTTGAGGCGTAGATTCTTTGTAGAGAGCCAGACTAAATCTCCAATCTTGTAAGGAGGTGGAGGTGTTCTACGAGAATCATAGTATATTTTCTGTCTTTTCTGAGCGGCCAATAAATTTGATTTTAATTTGATGAGAGTATTCTTTATGGTGGTGAGATAGTCTTCTACTGCTGGAACATTATTAGATGGAATAGAGGTTGGTAGACTGTTGGGATGATAGCCATAGTTAGCGAAGAAGGGAGAAAATTGAGAGGAAGAACTGGTAGTATTATTATAGGCAAATTCAGCACAAGGAAGCAACTGGTACCAGTCATCCTGGAGGTGACTACAGTAACATCGAAGATATTGCTCTAGAATCTGATTTACTCGTTCAGTTTGACCGTTGGTTTGAGGATGGTATGCGGTAGACATACGATGGTCTATTTGAAGAGATTTACATAAAGCCTTCCAAAATTTGGAAATAAATTGTGTGCCTCGGTCAGAGATAATCTGACTTGGAATGCCATGTAGTTTGAGGATGTGGTTAATGAAGGCCTCTGCTGTCTGTAAAGATGTAGGTAGTTTCTTTAATGGTATAAAATGTGCCATCTTGGTCAGAAGATCGACTGAAACCATAATTGTGTTGGCACCTTGTGATTTAGGAAGATCGACAATGAAGTCTAGAGAGACTATTTCCCAAGGTCTGTTTGGTACAGGAAGAGAAGTAAGAAGTCCGAAAGGAGGCTTCCTAGAGTGCTTATTGGTGGCGCAAGTCACACAAGATCGGACATATTCTTGAACAGATTCCACCATGTGAGGCCACCAGTAATCTCTTTTGAGAAGATGGAGGGTCTTGTTGAGACCAGGGTGTCCTGCTAATGGAGCGTCGTGGCATTGTTTGAGGGTTTGAACTTGAAGGTCAGGCGGAACATAGAGTTTACCGTTAAAGGTGTAGACACCATCAGGTTGTCTTGTGAGGTCATAAGGTAGGGATGGTGGATTATTAGCAAAGGAACGTAATAGTAAGTCCCTAAATGAGGTTGTAACTCCGATGAAGCGAGAAGGTGGTATGATGGAGACCGGTGGTATCTCTGTTGTTTGGTCTTCATACATGCGAGAAAGGGAGTCTGCTTTGGTGTTTTGAGAACCAGGTCTATAAGTTATAAAGAAGTTGAATCTGTCAAAAAAAAGACTCCATCTAACCTGTCTGGCCGATAAAGTCTTACATGCTTTTAAATGTTGAAGGTTTCGATGATCTGTGAGTATAGCGATGGGATGCAGAGCTCCTTCCAGCAGGTGTCTCCAATTTGTGAGTGCATCCTTGATGGCTAGCAGTTCCTTTTCCCCGATGGGGTAATTCTTTTCGGAGGGTGACAGAGTCCTGGAGTAGAAAGCGACAGGATGCAGAGTTTCTGTTAAAGAAGGTCGTTGAGATAATATTGCTCCTAGAGCGAAATGAGAAGCGTCAACCTCTAAAGTAAAGTGGCACGTAGAGTCTGGTAATTGAAGAATAGGTGCAGTGGTGAATGATTGTTTTAATAGATCAAAAGATCTTTGAGCGTCGTTGGTCCAACAAAACTGAACTTTTGAACTAGTAAGACTGGTCAATGGTTTTACTGTAGAGGAGAAATTCTTTATAAACTTGCGATAATAATTAGAAAAACCCAGGAAGCGTTGAAGAGCTTTTCTGGATTTAGGAACTGGCCAAGAAAGGATAGTGTCAACTTTGGTCTGATCCATCTGGATACCTGAAGGGGTGATTTGATATCCCAAGAAAGAAATAGTACTTTGACTAAAAACGCATTTCTCCAATTTAGCATATAAGGAATGTGTTCTTAATCTGGCCAAAACCCATTTGACATGTTTCTGATGATCATGCAAGGTGTCGGAATAGATTAGAATATCATCTAAATATATTACGACACATACATCAAGTAAATCGCGGAATATATCATTGATGAACCATTGAAAAGTGGCAGGTGCATTACAGAGACCGAAAGGCATGACTAGATATTCAAAAAGGCCATATCGGGTTTTGAATGCAGTTTTCCATTCGTCGCCCGGACGAATCCGAATCAAATTGTAGGCACCCCTGAGGTCTAATTTGGTGAAGATCTTGGATGTTTGAAGTCTTTCAATGAGTTCTGGTATGAGTGGTAAAGGATAACGGTTCTTCACCGTGATATTATTTAGGGATCTATAATCTATGATGGGTCGTAGAGATCCATCTTTGTTTTTAACAAAAAACATTGCAGCACTTGCTGGTGATGTAGAGGGCCTGATGAAACCTCTTTTCAGATTTTCGTCTATGTATTCCTTCAGATGAACCAATTCCGGTTGAGAAAGAGGATAGATACGAGCAGTAGGTAAGGTACTACCGGGAATTAGCTCTATAGGACAATCATAAATGCGATGAGGTGGTAAAACATCAGCATTAGATTTGCAAAAGACATCTGCGAATTCATGTAAATACGTAGGGAGACTAGAGTTCTGTGTACTAGTTTCTAAGAATGATAGAACTGGCAAACAGAACTCTTTACAATGAGTAGGCTGTAGCTCTAGGGATCTAGTTGACCAATTGATTTTGGGTTGATGGAGATGTAACCAAGGTAACCCCAAAACAATAGGAAAAAGAGGGGAAGAAATGATATCAAAAGAGATTTCTTCTGTATGTTGACTCATACACGAGACCCTTAAAGGGATGGTTTGTGTACATATTGGGCCAGAGGAAGCACATGAACCATCAATAAAGGTGACGGACAATGGTGTTGCTTTACGGATGTAAGGAATTTTATTATAGTGTACAATGTCAAAGTCAATGAAATTGCCACAAGCCCCAGTATCCACCATGGCTTTAATAGGAATTTTTTCTTGGTCCCACTGTAAAATAAGAGTAACATAAATATAGGAATTAGTGAAGGAACTTTGAGAAGTGGGCATACAAATGTTAGTAAGATTACCTTGAGTATTCTTCTGGAGTAGAGGGCAGGTGGATACAACATGATCTGGTGCAGAACAATACATGCATAAGTTGTTTATTCTACGTCTGTGTCTTTCTGCGGGAGATAGAGGACCTCTTATAGAACCTAGCTCCATAGGTACTTCTTTGGGAGGTGATTTGGATCTTTTAAAGGGAACAGTAGGGTATAAGAGAGAGCGTTCAGCCTTCCTTTCACGCAGACGTCTATCTATAGAAACGGAAAGTTGCATTAATTCTTCCAAAGAGGGGGGTAACTCTACTCGAGCTATTTCATCCTTTAGAGCCTCAGATAGGCCAATTCTGAATTGGTTCCTGAGAGCGATGTCAGTCCATAGTGTATCGTGACTCCAGCATTTAAATTCAGATATATAATCTTCTACTGGTCTCTTGGCTTGCCTGAGGTTACGAATTGTATTCTCTGCAGTTAATTGTTTATTGGAATCTTCATATAAAAGAGACATCTCGTCTAGAAAGGTATTGAATGTACCAAGAAGATCTCCATGCTCTTCTACATATGAGTCAGCCCATAGTCTAGGTTCACCTTTAAGGTAAGAAATTAAAGTAAAAATTCTTATCCTATCAGAGTAGTAAGTCCGAGGGCAAAGTTCAAACATAAGTCTACAAGAACTAATAAATTGTCTAAATTGTCTTCTTTCACCAGAAAATGGTTCTGGTGCACAAACTTTTGGCTCTGGCCTATCCCTGGGTTGGGCGAAGTCTTGATTATGGAGGGCATCATTTTCGAGTCTAAGCTCATTCATAGAAGCAGTTAAAGTGTCCATTCGTTGAGAAAGTCCAATCATATGGTTAGCTAACTCTGCTGGATCCATTTATTTTATTTTAGGTTCCACTATTATGTAAAGACCCTGCTATATTGAAAATAAGAATAACACTGTGGATCACAGCTGCAGAGGTTTCTCAGTAAGATCCCGTTAGTCACTCTCTGTAATGTTAAAAGAGTTCAGGAATCAGCTCATCACAACCTCAGTTGGAACACAAGTGTATCTTATTAAGTACTGCCTATTCCTTCATAGGCAGTTAATTACAATAATGAGTCACTGCTTATTCCTTCATAGGCAGTTAGGACTAAACAGACCTCCTATGAACTATATTGAGATCTATCAGTATGTAACTAATGCAGCAGGAGGTAGAAGTGAATGACATATGTCAGTATCTGTTTGTAGCAATAGTAAATGGCTTGTCAGTGAATACACATGTTCAGGTTAAAGTTTCACTCTCTGGTATATATGAATAATTAGCGTTCAGTCAGAGAATATCATGTGCCGGCAAAATGCTACATAAGTCTGGTAACCAGTATACTTGCGGTTAGCTGAATCAGTCTTTTAAGATAGTAATGGCGTGACCCGAGTTCAAGGTAGAATGAGTCTGAACGTCAAGTGAAGACTGGCGTGATCCAGGTTCAGGGTCTGGTAATCCAGGAGATGGAGCAAGGTTCAGGAATCCAGGAGGCGGCAGGCGTCCTACCAGAATAGTGGAACACCATGCGTCCATGTCTGAAGGTTTAAATAGGCAGCCAGCGTGTGAGGGAGGCGGAGAACGCCGAGGCGCACTTCCGCGTTCCAGGGTGGAACGCAAACACGCGCGCACCGGAAGTGACGCGGCGCATTGGTCAAACGAAGTCTGGAAACAAGAATCTTCCTGAGAATTAGTGAGAACATGTTGGGGAAAGTGAGAAACAAGAGGAATAATGACAGAGGCATTACAAGTACTCTCAGAGCCCTTTTCTATTAAGAATGGAAAACGTCAGGGATGCCCATTGTCTCCGATTATCTTTATTCTGACACTGAGAGCCATTTCTAAGAACTATAAGGGCCAATTCAGACTTTAGGGATATCAGATTAAAGGGAAGGGAACATAAAGTGGCTGCATTTGCGGATGACCTGCTATTTTTTATAACCCTCCCAGCTTTGGCTTTGCCGTCATTAATGGCTGAAATGTATAAGTATGGGAGATTGTCTAATTTTAAGGTTAACTATAACAAATCAGAAGCAATGGGTATCGAGGCGAGTAAAGTATTACTACAGCAGCTATCAAATTTATTTGCGTTTAGATGGACACGCTCTCATATAGGTTACCTCGGGACAAAAATACCTATTAGACTAAATAGGATATTTGAATTGAATTTTGTACCCTTGGTACGATAGATTAAATTAGATCTACACAAATGGGATAAGGAGGCGTTTACGTGGTTCGGCAGAATCAATATAATCAAAATGGATGTAATGCCAAGATTGCTATATCTCTTACAGACCTTGTCTATTAAGATTCCGGCGGGATTCCTGAGAGAGCTGAGAGCAAGATTGGCAAGGTTTGTATGGGCCGGAAAACCTGCTAGAATTCGTAGAGATATTCTGACCTTATCAAAAGACAAAGGCGGTGTGGGGCTCCCAGACCCAGGGGGATATTATGAGACAATACATCTAGCCAGAGTGGTGGATTGGTGTGTACTTCAAAAAGAAAAACCATGGGTACACATGGAACAAGCAATATTGGAGTTACCTCTGGAGGGGTTCATTTGGCTAAAAAACACGACTATACCACAAGTAGCAAAGCAACATCCGACAGTAGGTGCGACACTCAGTGAAGTCAAAAGGACACTTAAAAAAGGTAAGACATTGACCCTGCTGAACCCGATGACTCCTATCCTGGGTAATCCAGAGTTTGAAATGGGCCTAAAGGATAAAAGCTTTATGACTTTAAAACGACAGGGTAAAAATAGATTTATACATTTTACGATAGACAATCAAGTAATGTCTAGAGAAGAGTTGGACAGTGAGTTTGGAGAAAGTCTAGACTTTTTCAGGAGAATGCAGTTAAATGCATTTCTTAGATCAATGTCTATGCGAACAAGAGAAATAGCCACACCGTCTAAGTTTGAAAATGTATTTTAACCACTTCAATACCGGGCTTTAAAACCCACCTCCTTCCCGGGCCTATTCTGGCACTTCTTTCCTACATGTACAAATCATCATTCTTTTGCTAGAAAATTACTCGGAACCCCCAAACATTATATATGTTTTTTTAGCAGACACCCTAGGGAATAAAATGGCGGTCATTGCAACTTTTTATCTTGCACCGTATTTGCGCAATAATTTTTCAAACAGCTTTTTTTTGTAAAAAAATGGTTTCATAAATTAAAAAATAACAAAACAGTAACGTTAGCCCAATTTTTTGGTAAAATATGAAAGATGAGGTTACGCCGAGTAAACAGATACCTAACATGTCATGCTTTAAAATTGAGTACACTCATGGAATGGCGCCAAACTCCGTTACTTAAAAATCTCCATAGGCGACACTTTAACATTTTTACAGGTTACCAGTTTAGAGTTACAGAGGAGGTCTAGTGCTAGAATTGTTGCATACGCTCTAACGCACGCGGTGACACCTCACATGTGTGGTTTGAACGACGTTTACATATGTGGGCGGGACTTACGTGTGCGTACGCTTCTGAGCGCGAGCTACCGGGGACAGGGGCATTTTAATTTTTTTATTTATTTTTTATTTTACTTATATATTTATTTTTTACACTTTTTAAAAAAAAAATGTTTTCAATCGCTTTTATTCCTATTACAAGGAATGTAAACATCCCTTGTAATAGCAAATGTGTGTGACAGGTCCTCTTTAAGGAGAGATGCGGGGTCAATAAGACCCCACATCTCTCCTCCAGGCTGGAAAGAATGAGATTGTGAAAAAAAATTCACAGATCTCATTCAAACTAGCCGCAATTGCGGTTTGTTTACTTACGGGGACCCGGGCGTGACGTTATCACATCGCACCCGGGCCACCGACAGTCATAGAGATGACTGGTGACCATCTGGTCACCAGTCATCTCTATGGCAAACATCCGGCGGACGGCGATCGTCTCTCCGGGCCCCCGATGGCACGGGATAGCCCGGAGAAGCACCGGATGGCGGCGGGAGGGGGGGATGTCCCCTCCCGCCTCCTGTAAGACTGATCTAGCGGCGGTACCGCCGCTATGATCATTCTTACGGTGCGCAGGATCGCTGGCGCTAAAAAAATATATCTCAATGATGCCTCTGGGTGCAGGCATCATTGAGATATCCCCCCGCAAAGCCCAGGACGTCATATGACGTCCACCCGGGATAACAGGTCCCCGTTTTGGACGTCATATGACGGCGTGCGGGTATTAAGTGGTTAAAAGGAGAGTCAGTGAGACATGCAATATCGACATTGTATACTATGTTGATCGAGTTGAAGGCCCCACAGAACCTTGGATTTATACAGGCATGGGAGAGGGAGATGGGGCTCACTTTCTCAGAAGCACAAAAAAATAAGGGGCCGTACGCCGTTGTAAGTCCGAATGCGAGCCGTCGTATCTATTCGCCTGATTCTTAGAATCAGTTACGCGTGAATTTGGCCAAGATACGAGCGGCGTAAGTCTCCTACGCCGTCGTATCTTGGGTGCATATTTACGCTGGCCGCAAGGGGCACTTCCGTAGATTTACGCGTCAAATATGTAAATTAGGTAGATACACCGATTCACGAACGTACTTGCGCCCGCTACGCCATTTACGTTAGGCTTACGTCCAGCGTAAAGTTACCCCTGCTATATGAGGCGCAGCCAATGCAAAGTATGGACGTCGGAACAAGCGTATCTTTTTACGTCGTTTACGTAAGTCGTATGTGAATGGGGATGTGCGTAGGTTGAGCCGCCGTATCTTAGGGAGTAAATTCAAACGGGATACTGAGCATGCGCCGTACGATTGGTGCTTCATTTGCATGGGGTCACGGCTCATTTTAATAAAACGCGCCCACCTCTTCCACATTTAAATTAGGCGGGCTTACGCCGGCCGATTTACGCTACGCCGCCGCAACTTACGGAGCAAGTGCTTTGTGAATACTGCACTTGCCTATCTAAGTTGCGGCGGCGTAGCGTAGATAGGATACGCTACGCCAAACTAAAGATACGCTCTCCTACGTGAATCTGGCCCCAGATATTTAGGTTTACACACTATGGGCCAGATTCACAGACGTTTTACGCCGACGTATCTATTGATACGCGGCGTAAGTTCTGTGATGCGCCGTCAGATCTATGCGCCCTATTCAGGGAACAAGATACGCCTGAATTTTTGCCAAGATACGACCGACGTAAGTCTCCTACACCATCGTATATTGGGTGCATATTTACGCTGGCCGCAAGGGGCGCTTCCGTAGATTTATTCGTCGAATATGCAAATTACCTAGATACGCCGATTCACAAACGTACTTGCGTCCGCTTTGCCGTTTACGTAAGGCTTACGTCCGGCGTAAAGTTACCCCTGCTATATGAGGCGCAAGTAATGCAAAGTATGGACGTCGGAACAATCGTATATTTTTACGTCGTTTACGTAAGTGGTACCATGTGCCTCATAAAAAATGAATGGCATTGCATGACAACCATCTTTAAGGTATGCTGTTGCGGCACAGTGAGGAGGGATTTTAGTGTGACAATCCTTTTTAAACAGGCAATTGGGAGGTATATCTCCTTCTGACTGCCTGCTAATCGTGGACCAGCCACTGCTGACAAAACGATCCACTTGTATCATAAGTCAGTGGAGTTGCCCATGTGAAAGGGGCATTATAGGTCCCATTGTAATGGGCAGAATTCTGCAGTTCCAGATGTGTTGGAACATTTTTTCAGCTGCTGCTCCCAGCGGGCAGTTATGTCACCACTCTCCGGCAGAAGCTCATAGCACTGCCTCACAAGGCTGAACAAAGAGTGTGACTGCCATTCTACCCGCAGGACGCATGCTTGGAAAGGCTTTGCTTACCCAGTGACATCATCACCCTTCACGCTGCGCTCCATGAGCACTCCAAGCCTTGCACTTGTTCAATCTCTTGGCTGACTTCTTGGTAACGAGTGGAAGAACTTCACGACAAAAGCCAGCGTCTTGGTTGATGGAAACTGATGACAACTTCACAGGATGCCTCCATTCTGATATGCCTTTTGTTCTACTCTCTATGTGAGTTGCCAGTTATTTTTTTATTCAATAAAGTGGTTTCACTCCTACACTTAGAGGCACTTCTCTCTCTCGCTTTTATCTATATCCACACCCCACGATCTGCTTCCCACTCCTCATGTCAGCCAATACAAGTGACAGTGGCCCCTGTTGGCAAGGCTCTGCCGGTTCTTCATGCTCCTCCCAACTCTTAGTGTCCGATTGGGCGGGAGATTCAAACTCCTCACCTGCCGATTCCACAACCCTTCCAGCTTGCATGGAATGGCTGGATCGCTCCATGCACCTGCTTCCACAAATTCTTGCTATATAGCTATATGCCACGAGCGTCTGCCAGCTCCCCCATGGACAATGCTGCTATAGCTGTGGCCAGGCTTCCTGGAATTGATGACAGCTGTCCTTCTGCTCCGACTCTGCATATCAGTGAGTGGTTGTGGCTTAATTTAGGGTGGGTCCCCTGACTCTAGTCTATTAAGCTTGCCAGGAGAATTGATATTTGAAGTAATCAAATCTGTTTTATCCTGCATGGGCATATCTCTGATGCTCACGGCTAGTTCATGGGCTGTTGTGGAGGCCCTCTGTGGGTGGTTTTGCCAACGGCATTAATCTATACACATGTTAAGGATAAGATCAGCCGTTGCTAATTCATTGACTTTCTCATGCTGGTGCCTCCAGACAGGGAGATGGTGGACAAATCATGGCGTGTTGATGTTGGTGTCCAGAGGGACAAGCCTAAGCAGCTTCCTAATCCGTTCGGTAACTTGCTGTAGGGTTTCTGAGCCTATGGGGTGCTTTGTGAGAAATTCCCTGATTTGGGCTCATCTCTCTTTTGCTACCTGGCTCTTATCTGGGGTGCCCATAAAGTTTATGGAGGTTAGTGCGGTTTTAAATGTCACCCAATTTCACTAAAAAATCGTGTAGCGCAAGGAGTTTTGCTTGATTTTCAGGACAGAGGCCTGTGGTTGGTACTTATGTGTCGGCAGAGGCTGCCGTCCTTTCAGTCAATGGTCAGTTCTCTGACTGTGGCATCGTATGTTCCCAAAAAAGATGTCTGCTGTAAGTGGTACACTGTGTGCAGATTTAAGCACGAGTGCTCACTTTGCGGTTATGCTCACCCAGCCATCCGATGCTTCAGGAAGAGTAAGCAGCTGCCTCCCAAGCCTGGGGCTATGCCTGACCTTTCTAAGCCTGGAGACAGCAGTGATCGTCCCAAGGATTCTTTACTGGCTAGACCAGTATCCCCTCAATAGGGAGGCTTTGACCTTCAGAGACAGGTTTGACCGTGGATTCTGAATCCCCTTTATACAGTACCTTCTGACGAGCCTACTATGTTGTCGAATTTAAAGTCTGCTATTCAATTTGAACCCATCAAGACCGAGCAGCTCCAGAAGGAGCTGAAGTTGTGGTGTTTGGCTGGGCTGTTGAATTTCAAGGAATCTACTTTCTTTATCGTACACCACGGGACACAGAGCCAGTCATTACATAATGGGTTAAGGGTCAACAGTGGAGATTGGACACTGGCACAACCAATCAAAGACAGTTCCCCTCCATATAACCCCTCCCATCAGGGAAGTACTTCAGTTTTTTTGCCAGTGTCTAAGGTGTTGGACGCGATTATGATGTGCTAAAGGAAGCTCTGCCAAAGAAACCCTTAGGTAAAAGAGCTACACTTTCGGGTCCATCCAAGACTCCTAAGATGTTACGCCAAAACTGGATGGTATCTGGGCCTCATGGACGAGGTGTCGTCTGTAATTTCTCTCTTCGAAGGACTGGGCTCTAGGGTCCAGCACTTTCGCTATTACGCTAAAAGTCCTGGCAGAGTCTTTTACAAGGCCCAGAGAAGAGGCCTCCCTTAAGTAGGAACACAAAATCCCTGAAGGTTGGCACGCATACCCCGCCGTGATGGGGGAAGATTGGTTCTGCTTGGCAGAAAACCTGAGGCGGGGACAAGGTAAGCCAGGAAAGAGTCCTGAGTTTTAAACTTAAGGACCTTTCCTATTTAGAGTAGGTGTCTTTATTCTGGCCTCCAGTTCCTTCAGACAGCACACTCCTTCCGCTGCAGAAGCTCTGCCATGAACAGCTGCCTTCCTCCTTCTCTCAGGCAGGTATCATGTATATTTTCCTCACGTTTTGAGTACCGCCATTACCCCTAGGTCGCGCACGGGGGCGCACTTTATGCTAGCAGCAATGTGACAAGGGGGGTGGGCCTGTGAGCGTGCACGGGTGTGGGCACGTGGTTCAGATGGTAAACACAGGCAGGAAGTGATAAGAAGAGTCTCGCATGCCTGGAGCTTTCCTTGAAGGGACACAGCAGCGTAAGGGCACGTAAGGTCTCCATGTGGTTGGCTGAGCACTCCCAAGATAAGACACCTACTCTAGCATGAAACTGTGTGTTATTAGTTGCATACTTATATGTAGATTGGTAAACTAGCACAGTAGTATATGCATTTGTTGGTACCTTGGCTTTGCTTGGTAATATGTCTTCCCAAAGAAGGAATTTTGGGACTAAAATCAAAAAAGCATTGCCGCCTAAGACAGGGGGCTCTAGCCATACCTGCTTGGTACCTTCCTCCCCTGTAATATCTGATGCACCTGTACAGGATGAGCCATTACCTCTGTCTGGAGTAGCAGCCTCTCCTGTGGTGCCTGCATATGTCACTGAGGACTTTCTGGCGACAGCCCTGGACAACTTAGAAGGAAGAATCGCTGCGCTAGTCGCAAAGTCCTCAGAAAAGGACAAAAAGCAAAGCAGATCTCCTTCTGTTGTTTTGGATCTCCTTTCAGAGAAATCTGAGGAGGATGAGGCCCCCTCAGGGGATGAGGACTCGGAGGGATCAGTAATATCAGAGGAACCTTTTTCTGTTTCCCACGTTCTGAAATTACAGGTGCAATGTTATGCTGAAGTGGTACGCTCTACATTGAGACTACCCTCTTCTGAATTAACAAAATCACCTGTCTCCTCTCTGGATTCATTAAAATCCCCACAGGCTGCTTGTGCCTTTCCGATTCATCCTTATTGGAGAATCTGATTTACGCAGACTGGAAACACCCAGATAAGTGTTTTTTTTTTCCTCCTAGGAAGTTTGAAGTTCTTTTGCCTATGGAGAAGAATGTTACCAAGAAGTGGAGTCTGCCTGCTGTGGATGCAGCTATTTCTTGAGTAAATAAAAGCCTAACTTGTCCCGTGGACAATGTCCAGGTATTTAAAAATCCTTCTGAGAAGAAGGTGGAATCTTTATTAAGGTCTTCTTTTCTCCTGGCGGGCGCAGTAATCTAACCTGCTGTGGCGATGGTTGGTATGTGTCAGGCCTTAAAGGACCAGGTGAAACAGGGGATGAAATATCTGTCTTCGGAGCAGATCAAATCTTGGGAGAATATGCCTAGGGCCTTATGTTTCACAGTGGATGCCATTAGAGATTCTATCCAACAGGCATCTCGCCTTACGCTCCAGCTGGTGCATATGCGCAGGATTATTTGGCTAAAGCATTGGTCAGCAGAATCCCCATGCAAAAGACTTTTGGCCAGTTTCCCCTTCCATGGCGAATGCCTCTTTGGGGATGATTTGTAAAAATATATGCCAGAGAAGAAGAAAAACAAGCGTCCTTGTTTTAAACGTTCTCTTTCCCTGGCTTCGGAAGATCTGCCTCCAGCCAGTGGCAACTGCATTTTCAGCCAACCACAAAGGCTAAAGAAAACCAGGCCCAGAAGAATAAGGA
The DNA here is from genome assembly GCF_905171775.1 of Rana temporaria. Lineage (NCBI taxonomy): Eukaryota > Metazoa > Chordata > Amphibia > Anura > Ranidae > Rana > Rana temporaria. The sequence continues at coordinate 527,764,559 of NC_053489.1, forward strand.
GCCGTGGGGTTCAAAAGCTAACAAGCAAGACCCCAAAGCCTCTTTATGAAGAGTGGGGGGACGGCTCCTTCAGTTTTCAGCGGCATGGCAGACAGAAATCCAGGACAAGTGGGTAGTAGCCACAGTATCCATAGGGTACAAACTGGAATTTCAAGAGATCCCATCTTCTCAGTTCCGAAGTTCAAGGCTCTCCAAAGATCCACTAAAAAGAGGATCCTTCTTCAAAGGATTGTATCACTTGCTGTCTCAAGGGGTGATCACAGAAGTACCCCTAAAAGAGCAAGGTTCAGGTTTTTATTCAAACCTCTTTGTGATTCCAAAACCAAATGGAGACATCAGACCCATCCTGGGTCTAAGATCTCTAAATCAGTTTCTGAACATTCGCCATTTCCGAATGGAAACTATTCGATCCGTGGTCGCCACCTTACAAGGCGGAGAATTTATGGCCTCTATAGACATCAGGAACGCATATTTACATGTGCCTATCCATCCCGCTCACCAAAAATTCTTAAGGTTTGCGGTAGAACATCGCCACTTCCAATTTGTGGCTCTGCCCTTTGGTGTGGCTACCGCGCCCTGGGTATTTACAAAGGTGCTAGCCCCTCTGTTGGCAAATCTGAGGACACAGGGCATAGCAATAACAGCCTATATAGACAATCTACTTTCGATAGATCAGTCAGTGGCAGGATTAGATCACGCTGTGCTCACTACAGTAAAGTACCTGGAACATTTAGGATGGATCGTGAACCTACAAAAGTCCTCTCTACAAGCCCAAAGAAGGGTAGAGTATTTGCACATGATCATAGACACAGTCCAAAGCAGGGTATTCCTGCCAAAGCCAAAAATCAAGTCTCTAAAGGACTTGATCTACAAGGTCAAGGCAAAGAAGGGGCCGTCTATTTGCCTTTGCATGAGGCTATTAGGGAAGATGGTGGCCTATTTCGAGGCTGTCCCTTACACCCAATTTCATTCGAGACTACTTCAAGGCAGTATCTTGGCTGCCTGTAACAGGAAGATCCAAGCTCTGGATTTACCCATGCGCCTGTCTCCACACGTGCGCCAAAGCTTCAGTTGGTGGTTAAAAACCAAGAACTTTGCGAAAAGGAAGATCCTTTCTCCCAGTCACATGGAAGGTGGTGTCTACGGGTGCCAGCCTAATGGGCTGGGGAGCTGTGTTAGAAGAAGCTTCAGCCCAGGGAACCTGGGCCAAGACTGAAGAGAACCTGCCCATCAACATACTATAGATTCGGGCAGTATACCTAGCCCTCAGAACCTGAACAGACAGGTTACAAGGCCACCCTGTTCGGATTTAATCCGACAATGCTACTGCAGTAGCTTACATCAATAACTCCTTCCAAGCAGTCCGGATGCTTGGAAGGAGGTGAATCGGATTTTGGCATGGGCAGAAGATCATGTTCCTTGTCTCTCTGAAATCTTCATTCCAGGGTATAAAAAAGGCAAGCGGACTATCTGAGTCACCAGCAGCTATCACCAGGAGAGTGGTCTCTCCACCCTGATGTCTTTTAGGCAATATGGCAGAGATGGGGGACCCCGGATGTAGACCTGCTAGCTTCCAGGTTCAACAGGAAGTTGGACAACTTTGTATCCAGGATGAGAGATCCTCTGGCCTACGGATCGGGTGCTCTAATAATTCCCTGGAATCAGTTCTCACTGATCTATGCATTTCCTCTGATCGCTCTCTTACAAAGGCTACTTTGCAGGATCAAGAAGGAGGGAATTCCAGTAATCCTAGTGGTCCCAAATTGGCCCAGAAGGCCCTGGTGGTACGCCAAGCTCATAAAGATGGTGGTAGGAAGACCTTGGAAGCTTCCGCTTCGTCACGACCTGCTGTCGCATGTGTCCAGTGTTCCATCCTTCCTTACAAAAGCTACATTTGAGGGTCTGGCTACTGAGACCCATATTTTGAAGAAGCGATCGATCTCTGGTCCAGTGCTTTCTACACTCATTAATGCTAGAAAGCCAGCCTCCAGGCTTATCTACTATAGAGTAGGGAAGGCATATGTTTCCTGGAGTGAAACTGAGAAATCGAATCCTCAGTATTACATAAGTAGGATTCTCACTATTTGCCAGTTAGGAGTGGATATGAAATTAGCCCTTAGTACCATCAAGGGTTAAATATTGTCTCTATCAGTCTTTTTTTCAAAGACTGCTGGCATCTCATTCCCTAGTTCGGGCTTTCATTCAGGGGGTACTGCCGATCAATCCGCCAGTCAAGTCTCCCTTGTGCGTGGAATTTGAATTTGGTATTGTCAGTGTTGCAAAGGCAACCTTTTGAACCTATTCGCCATATTCCTTTGATCCTTTGAGCAGGAAATTGGCCTTTTTGATTGCTATGTCTTCTGCTAGAAGAATATCAGAATTAGAAGCTCTTTCTTGTAAAGAGCCTTATTTAATTTGTCACAAGGACAAGATTGTTCTACGATCCCATCCTACCTTTTTACCAAAGGTGGTTTTGACATTTCATTTGAATCAAGATATTGTTCTACCTTCCTTTTTTCTTGATCCACGGACAGCAAAGGAAAAGTTATTGCACTCTCTAGATGTAGTGAGAGCAGTAAAGGTGTATCTGCAGGCAACCGCTCAGATACGTAAAAGAGATGCTTTGTTTATTTTGCCAGTTGGTCCCAAGAAGGGACAAGCGGCATCAAGATCCCCCATTTCTCAGTGGATTTGACAAGTAATTATTCAAGCTTATGGTTTAAAGAACAGGATTCCTCCTTTTTCTGTTAAGGCGCACTCCACCAGGGCGATAAGTGCTTCATGGGCAGTGCATCACCAGGCTTCGATGGCTCAGATCTGTAAAGCTGCAACTTTGTCTTCAGTCTATACATTTTCCAAATTCTATCAAGCAGATGTGAAAGGACATGAGGATGCCGCCTTTGGGCGTAGTGTGCTGCAGGCAGCAGTATAGGGTTTCTGGTCTGTAAGCGGCCTGCTTGATCTGTGTCTCCCACCCTTCATTGAGCATTGCTCTGGGAAGTTCCATTATGTAATGACTGGCTCTGTGTCCCGTGGTGTACAGTAAAGAAAACAGAATTTTTAAAACCTTACTGCTTTGCTATAAAACTGAGATACTTCCCTGATGGGAGGGGTTATATGGAGGGGAACTGTCTTTGATTGGTTGTGCCAGTGTCCAATCACCGCTGGTGACCCTTAACCCATTATGTAATGACTGGCTCTGTGTTCCGTGGTGTACTCCCAGAAAATAATTTTACAAGTAAGCTGTTATAAAAATCATTTTTTTTTACACATGCCCCCCATGGGCTGTCCGATTTCTTGTTATTACTTTGAATTTTTTGGTAGCTTCCTTGAATGCGTGGTTTGCCAATCATCTGGTAAGCATTCCCTATTACATTACTTAGATTATTTACTGTTTGTAGGCCAGCCGACAGTGGCCAGTGCTTTTCTGTTTTTCAGGATGCCTGTGTGCAGCTTGGCAATTCACTGTCTGCAGACAAAACTGAAGGCCCTGTAACGGTCCTATCCTTCTTGGGTTTAGAAATCGACATGGTTCCAATGGTGTTTTGCTTGCCCAGTGATAAATTAGCCAGGCTCCTCTCCCTTGTTCCTTTATTGAAGGGGGCTAAAAAAACTTCAGTTTAAACAGCTCCAGTCCCTGTTAGGTCCTCTAGTTTTTGCCTGCAGGATCATTCCCATGGGGAGGGCCTTATGTGGGTGCCTGTTATAGGCCATTAAGAACGTGGTTGCCCCCATCATTATATCCTCATTATCTGGCCAATGCGAGGTGACTTGGAAGTCGTGTTATCATTTCTCCAGTAGTACAATGGTTGTTACTGTTTGCAACTGGAAGAGGTGCTGAACTTGCAGCTGGAGCTTTACATGGATGCTGCGAGCTCCTGGTGGTTTTGGTGCCTTCTTTCAAGGGGAATGGTCTGCTGAGATTTGGCCGCCTCATGGGCCCGCATGGATCTTTTGCACAACCTCGCATTGCGGGAACTTTTTCAGATAATTGTCGCCATTGAGTTGTTGGGGTGAAAGGTTGCGCAACCAACAGGTAGTTTTGTGGTCTAATATGAGTGTGGTTCAAATAATCAACCACCTTTCTGCCAGATACCCTCTGGTTGTATCCTTGCTGCATTTTCTAGTGCTTAGATGTTTGTGGTTTAACATATGGTTTATGGCTAAGCATGTGGGGGTGGGAGGGGCCATCCCCTCTCACTGCCTGTAAAAGCAGTCAAGCGGCTAAACAGAAGCTATGACAGCTTTTACGTTACAGGTAATCGCCGGCTGAAATCAGAGATATCTGAATGAGGTCTGCAGCTGCACCCATCATCCCAATATCTCCACTCAAATTACATGACATTCGATGACATCCACCCGGGGAAGTGGTTAATAATAACAATAATATTATTTATTTATTATTATTATTTTTAATTTGCAGAAGCCAATCAGAGGAGTTGTGTGCCAATATGATGACAGGGAGCATGCTGGAGAGAGCAGAGTGATGCTGTGTCGGTGTAATATTCCTGCTGAGGGAGTATTGGTGTACTTTTCCTGCTGGGGGAAGTATTGGTGTAATATTCCTGCTGGGGGGACTTCTGTGTAGGAAGTTCTTGTCATAAAATGTATACGGCGAGGACTTAGCCTCAGTTCACACCTAGGTGTTCCGGATCCCAAATCACTGCAAAACGTGGGATGCGCTTGCAATTCTATTACTTTCAATGGCACCCCAATCCCGGTGTGATTTTGCAATGACTGTCGCCCGACAAATCGCAACAAAATCGCGGGAGTGTTTTTGGGCAACAGGTGTCCTGCGATTCTGAAAGTATTAAAAGTAACGGGATCACAAGTGCGTCCCGCGTTTTGTGGCGATTCAGCATTAAACTTGTATAGCTTTTTCTCTCTGGTGGCCCGTCAATAAAAGTGGTCCTTTTAAGACCGTCCGTACGCCGGACACTGAGCTGTCAAATAGAAGCTTGACTGTTGCAATCATGTGATTGCAGCTGAAAAGCTTCATTGGGCGGTCTTTGGAGAGTAAACACTCCCCACGCTACATTGATTCATTCATTCCAGCCTGTTGCTCGTTTGTAATTGGCGGGTCCGGAGGATGGTAGGCGGGACTTTTCGCTGAACTGTCCCTTCCGGTTTCCCACCACTCGGAGAGCACGGCCTGACAGACCGGATGGGTAATAACTTAGCTAAGCAGCACCGTCCGTCTCCGTGCCGCCCGCGGGCCTCAGCTGGACATGGATTGAATGTCATGAATGATTTTCCCAGCACTGATAGCCGCTACTCCGCCCCGCATAGGACAGTCACACTTTCCTGCTTCTCTCCCCACCACTCAGAGCAGCCAGCGCAGACTGGGCCTGGACATGATCATGGGGCTGGAGGAGCAGAGAGTAAGACACTGTACACAGAGAGAGATAGTATGATCCTGTCCTATAGTCAGGGGTAACTGTATACAGCTATATACACCCAGCATCTTCCTTCCTGACTGTAAATGAAGACCTTCCTCCATCATCACTGTGAATGCAGATATACATCATCTGTCCTGTTACTGTGTATATAGCTGTATACAGGACAGATGATGTATACCTGCAGTCAGTGATGATGAGGGAAGGTCTCCATATACAGGAAGGAAGATAGGGTGTGTATATATAGCTTTATATACCCACCTTCCTTCCTGTATATAGAGAGTTTCATCCATCATCACTGACAGCAGGTATATATCACCTGTCCCTCCATACTGTACATGCTGCTGCATATTATGGGCACAGTGAGGCTGCATATGATTGGCACAGTCAAGCTGCATATTACGGGCACAGTGAGGCTACAATTGATGGGCACAGTGAGGCTACAATTGATGGGCACAGTGAGGCTGCAATTGATGGACACAGTGGCTGCAATTGATGGGTTTGTTTTCAGTATTTCTCAGTTTGTTTGCGCTCCCCAAAAATTGAACACCAGCTGACACTGCTCTGGGGACTCCAAGTACTTTGAGATGGTGTAGGCTGGGAATAGAACCCAGGTCAGCTGTTGGAAAGGCAGCCATGCTCTCCACTGCACCCCTAACGCAAGGTAGCATTGTCTTTGTACTGTGGGAGGAAACCCACACAAGCACAGCGAGGACATGCAAACTCAATGCAGATAGTGTCCTGGTCAGGATTTGAACCAAGGACCCCAGTGCTGCAAGGCTAACCCCTAAGTCTCTGTGCTGCCCATATATGGCCTCTGTTCTCTAAGGCCCATCCCTGCTGAGTGGAGTACATCAGTTATGTCCACTCAAAGAAGTGCCTCCAGAAGAAATCCAAACGTATCCCAAACTACAATATATACATATAACACTCCAAAACATACACAAAGAATAATGCACACCTCCTCAACATATACAAACCTATCCTAAGCTACGATATATAACACTCATATAATAAAACACGCCCAAATAACAATAAAGAGGGGTACAGTGGTCCCCAAATTAGCAACACAATGGAGCTAAATATTCCATTCACTTTTAGGCCTCATTCACACAAGGGTATGAATCCGTACCCCATGGGAGGGCCGTGATTTACAGAACAGGGGTGCACAGGTGTTCACAGCATCCCATGTAGGCAGTCCCATTGCGGTTAACTGGGTAAAACACACTACACAGGTTTTTAAAATATTTTATTATTTAGCTCCAGGGGTCTTCTTCCGACTTCTCCGCTCTCCCGGGCTCTTCTTCTGACTTCGGGGGTCTTCTTCTGTCTTCTCCGCTCTCTTCTTTCGCTCTCCGCACTCCCCAGTTCTTCACCCGCTCTCCGGTGCCTTCTGCCGGGCTGCGCCGCCGCTGCTATCTTCTTTGTAGCTCTTTTACTAGTGGCAGCAGCCAGCCCGGGCTTCCTCCGTCTTTTTCCTCGTCGCTATCTTCTTCCCTCTTCTTTTCTTCCGGTGTTGACTCGACGCTTCCTCCCGCTGTAATGCCGGGTGCGCGGCTCGCACCGATTTATATAGGCCTCTTATGACGTCACAGTCCCAGAATGCTCTGGGTGGTGACGTCACCACCCGGAGCATGCTGGAACTGTGACGTCATAAAAGGCCTGGATAAATCGCCGTGCACCCGGCATTACAGCGGAAGGGAGCGTTGAGTCAACACCGGAAGAAAAGAAGAGGGGAGAAGAAGGCGATGAGGAAGAAGGCGACAAGGAAGACCGGGCTGGCCACTGCCACTAGTGCCGATGCCTAGTAGAGCCAGGCTTCCACATTCAAGTGAGTTGTCCTGTCCCTGCCTGTCTACATTTCAGGTTACACCCATGGCTAACTTATGTCCTCTTATATAAGACAGAGCCTATCTATAAAGTAGAGACACTATACAGACCATCATTGTCTATGATTGTCTGTCTGTGGAGCTGCTACCAGCTCCACCTACTGTGCCCAGGTCTGCTGGCCAGCCTCTGCTGTTTTTATGGGTGTCTGAATGGTGACCACTTGAATGGGGCACCAGCGTTACCCCTTTGACGCTCACCTAAAAGGTATTTCTGTCAGGAAAAAATCCGATCGGAATTTCCTATCGTGTGTACAAATTCCGGCGTGCAAAATTCCGACGCATGGTCGGAAACAAATCGACGCATGCTCAGAAGCATAGAACTTAATTTTCTCGGCTCGTCGTAGTCTTTTACGTTATCGCGTTCTTGACAGTCAAAAGTTCACTGAACTTTTGTGTGACCGTTTATATGCAAGGCAGGCTTCAGCGGAATTCTGTTGGAAAAACCATCCAACTTTTTTCCAACGGGAATTCCGCTTGTGTGTACAGGGCGTTACATGTTCTCATTCATAGAATTAAACTTAAAGGGGTTGTAAAGGTAAATGTTTTTTCACCTTAATGCATCCTACACTTACTTACCTCACCCCTCGAAAGTCCCGCGCGCGTCCCCGTCATCCTGTTCGGTTCCCAGCCTGGCCGTTGATTGGCTAGGTTGGACGGATTGATAGCAGCGCAGCCATTGGCTGGCGCAGCTGTCAATCGCATCCAATGATGCAGCGCGCCGGGGGGTAGGGCCGAGTGATACAGTTGGCGGCTATGGCCATCGCTGTATCACGGGAGCTCGCTCGCAAGAGCTTTCCACCATGCGAGGGAGCTCGCATGAAGGTAGAAAGCTCTTGCGAGGAGGAGCCGAGACAGCCGCCGAGGGACCCCAGAAGACCGGGTAGGAGACACCCTGTGCAAAACGAGCTGCACAGTGGAGGTAAGTATAAAATGTTTGTTATTTTACCAAAAAAATAAATGTGACTTTAGTGTTCCTTTAATAAAAATTGTAGTTTTCTGCTCACCTTTAAAGGGAATCATGTGTGAAAAATTACAAACAAAACATGGCTCCCACAAATCTGATACCAGAACCCCAGCCGAGCTTGCAGCCTGGCAATCCAGGAAAGAGGAGGATGAGCCTGCACCCCCTCCACTCCTGAGCCATACCAAGCCACGTGCCCTCGACATGGGGAGTGGACCTTGCAAAGGGGAACCCCCTCCCCCTGACAAGGTACCTCTTTATATTGAGATCATGTGGCCTGGTATGGACGAGGAGAGGAGGGCGGTGCATGCTCACCCCCCTCCCCCCCTTTCCTGGCCTGTCAGAAAGGGGTGCTTAGGAGGCGGTCTGAATTTTGGGTGGCCATGTTTTTTTTTCCCATGGGGTTCCGCCTTTAATTGTGATCAGCAATTTTAAAAAATGTCCTAAAGTAGGTGTAAAAAATGTGGCTGAAAAATTGGAAATACCTTTTAGGTGATCTCAGTAGATGAAGCATTGGTGCAGAGATCTGTCTTGGTACAGTCGTACCTGGTCCCTGGGAGGGCCCATTAACATTTCCTCAAGATAGCTTAGATGGCAGATGGCAAAAGGTCATGGATGTTTCTTTGAGCCGCACCTGCTCCCTGGGAGGGCTGATGGGAAGATCCTCTGTTTACTGAAGTGGCAGCTGCCACTGGTGTGGGGACCTGTGTCGGTACAGCTGTACCTGGTCCTCGGGAGGCCTGATGGGAAGACCATCTGTTTACTGGATAGGCAGGCACAACCAGTGTGGGGACCTGTGTTAGGACAAAGATACCGGGTTCCTGGGAGGGCTGATGGGAAGACTCTTCAGTTGCTGGAGTGGCAGCTGTCACTGTAGTGTAGGAACCTGTATTGGTACAGCCGTACCTGGTCCCTGGGAGGGTTCCTTAGACTTTTTGTTGAGTCTTCTTCTAGGAATAGCCAATTGTCTTGTTTGTCCTACTGTATTGATAGTGATTCAGAAGCTGCAGAAAGGGAAATAGAGGGCTGATGGGAATCCCCTCTGGTTACTGGAGTGGAAGTCACCACCAGTGTAGGAACCTGCATTGGTACATCCGTACCTGGTCCCTGGGAGGGTTCCTCAGACTTTCCCCTGAGTCTTATAACACTCTATCCCCACACACAAAACTTGAACTGTGCATAAAAGATAATGTGGCACTCCTGTTGGTGAAGATAGCTGGTGGTATTGCTCTCTTAAAGACAGGTGCTGATGAGAATCTTTCAAGAAATTGATGACGTAATGGACTCCGGCCATGATTCCCAAAAAAGCTGCACCCCTCCCATTTAGGTGCAATCCATCAATGCTATAAAGGTAACCGACTGAAAAGTCAGCCCAGTTCGTCATGAAGTCAAACCCCTCCGCCCTGCAATAGTTCCTCAGCCACATGTTAAGCTCCCTAAGCTCCTGCTGCCTCTGTGATGTGGCTCGAGGTACAGGCAGTATTTCTGAAAATACTGCCTTGGAGGTCCTTTTCTTCAATATAGCCCCTGAAATAATTTTTTAGGCTGCCCCATCTTCCTCTAACCTTGTCATTAGTTCCAATATGTATCATGACAGCTGGGTTCTCCCCAGCCCCAACCAACAATTTGTCCATCTGATGTGCAATGTCCCGAACACACGCACCCGGTAAACAACATACTGTTAGGTAATAACAGCCTTTGTGTCATGGACAAGCCTATCCACTAGATGGCGGTAGCGGCACATCGGTGCACACAGGCTCGCAATCACGATAACGGCGAATCGGCGCGCACGGGCACGCGCAATCATGGCACTTTGCATGGGCACGCGCTTGATCGGCAGCAGCGCGCGGGCACGTGCTGATGCCATTTCGGCATCAAATTTGGATGCTGTTCGGTCTACGGCATTCCTGAGACCCACCTGCTACCCTTTATCTGCTACCGATCCTGTTCCTGAGACCCGGCTTGTTCCTGATTACTCCTGACTTCTGCCTGCCCTGACTTCGGCTTGTTTTGACTACTCTTTTGCCTCTCCCTTTGATCCGTCTGCTGCCCGCCTGTTGCTGTTCCAGCCTGAACCATGACTCTGCCTATTGTACCTGTACCTGATCCGCCTGCCCGTGTATGACCCGGCCTGTTTGGACGTGCTTGTGTCTGTACTACAGTACACCTTCCCCGTTGCTGCAGCTTCCAGCTTTCTGTACCCCCGCCTCCAGTTTGCCAGCCATCCAGTCTGCACCTGCACCACTGACGCATCCCCGGAAGTCCTGCTCAGCTCCAGCACCAGCGTTCACATCAGGCGCTTGTGCGACTCTGCACTCTCGAACTCCCTGTCTGCTCTACCAGGGGTTCCAGGGTCAGAGGAGTAAGAGTAGCCACTCCCTGCACATAGGGCTCAGCCACCAGGTACGTGACAGTACCGAACAGCCATGTCCGAGCCCCGCCCAGGGAGTGGATCCTATGCAGGAACTTTGTCGGCACCTTGACGGATTAACCCAGGCAGTCCGAACCTTGCAAGAAGGTTACACCCGACTGGAGAACCGCGTCCAGGCCTTATACGCTCCAGCCTCCACCTCTTCCGCTACTGGTACCTCTGCTTCGCCTTTAGTAATCATGCTGCCACCAGAACCTAAGGTTCCCACGCCTGAGAGATTTTCAGGAGAACAAAGTAAATACCGAGCTTTCCAGAATGCCTGTGAGCTCTACTTTATATTACAGCCACTGACCTTTTCATTGGAAACCACTAAGGTGGGCTTTGTCGTCGTGCTCCTGTCCGGTGAACCGCAAGCTTGGGCCCACCATCTTTTGGAGCAAAAGGATGTTTGTCAGAGAAACATATTGGATTCTGAACACTAGATGGCAACAAAGTTGTCAGTGGGAGCTGTCAAAGAAACCTTCAGCTGCAGACTGGCTATCACATGACACGCACCACATCACTTCCTGGCTGCCTATAAAGCTGAGCAGATGCTCAAAGGAAATTGCTGGTTTGTCTTCAGCTTCCTGTGCCTGAGTTCCTGTTTCCTGATTGATTGATTACCTACTGTTACCTGGATTGACCCTGACTTACTCTGATCTTCTCCTGGACTCGACCTCGGCTTGTTTTATGGACTTTGGGCCAGATTCACAGAACAGATACAACGGCGTATCTCCTGATACACCGTCGTATCTGTTGTTCTATCTATGCGGCTGATTCATAGAATCAGTTCCTCATAGATAGCCCTAAGATCCGACAGGTGTAATTGACTTACACCGTCGGATCTTAGGATGCAGTACCTCGGCCGCCGCTGGGTGGAGTTTGCGTCGTATTCCAGCGTCGGGTATGCAAATTAGCAGTTACGGCGATCCACAAAGGTTTTTCCCGTCGTTACGTCGGCGCAAGTCTTAGTTTCCCGTCGCAAAATTAGGGGTACTTTAACATGGTGTAAAATTACTCCACCATGTTAAAGTATGCCCGTCGTTCCCACGTCGCTTTTGAATTTTTTTTTCCCGGTGTAAGTACGTTACGCACGTAGCGATTCACAAACAATTCGCGTCGCCGTAATTTCGCGCAAAGCACGTCGGGAAAATTGCGAACGGAGCATGCGCAGTACGTCCGGCACGGGAGCGCGCCTAATTTAAATGGTACCCACCCCATTTGAATTGGGCAAGTTTACAGGTAAGTGCTTTGTGGATTGGGCACTAACACTGAAAACTTGCGTCGGTGTAACGTAAACAGATTACTTTACACGGCCGCAATTCTATGTGAATCTGGCCCTTTGTTCCTGCCTCCTGTGTTTGACCCTCGGCCTGTGCCCCGGATTCACCTTCAGTCTCCCGTGCTTTGACCTTCTGCTTGTGTCCCGGTTTTGCCTCCTGTCTCCAGTGCCTTGACCCCCAGTCTGTGTCCTGGATTGTCTACTTACCTGTGTTTGAGCCTCAGCCTGCTCTGGACATTCTACCTGTCTTCTTCTGCTGGACCCTGATACCCATCGGTCCCTGCTCCAGTTATACAGGACTTCCACGCAAGTTCTACCCTGCCTGCTGGTAGCTTGTGCCTATTGGTTCCATCCACCCTCTGTACCACTTCCAGGGGGCGGACTGCGCTTATTCGCAACAGCGAACCGCTCTCGGCATCTCGGCCTTGGTAAGTACCCTGGGCCAAATCCTCAAAGATCCTGCCTAACTTATCTTTTCCCATTTAAGTTACACTGCCTTAAAATTTCTACCTAAGTGCCCGATCCACAAAGCACTTACCTAGAAATTTTCGGCCGTGTAACTTAAATGTCTCCGGCGCAAGGCGGTCCTCTTCTGCAGGGGGCGATGACAATTTAAATGAGGCGCGCTCCCGCGCCGGCCGTACTGCGCATGCTTGTGACGTCATTTTCCCCGACGGGCAGCGCGCGAAATTACGTTACGCCGGGCTTTGCGGATTGCGACGGGACAATAAAGTTGCGTCGGGTAAAAAAAAAGTTACGCGCCGAAAAATAAAATTCAAAATTTAAAAAAAATCGCGGCGATCGAAAAAAAGGTCTGTTTTTACAAGGTGTAACTAGTTTACACTTTGTAAAAGCAGAACTAATTTTACGTATGCAAACGTAAACTTACGCAGAAAACACAAAGCTGAAAAGCTTTGTGGATCTCCGTAAGTCCTCATTTGCATACGCTAGGCGGCATTTCGACACGAAATGCCCCCAGCGGCGGATGCGGTACTGCATCCTAAGATCCGACAGTGTAAGTCTCTTACAGATGTCGGATCTTCTGCCTATCTTTGGAAAACTGCTTCTGAGGATCAGTTCCAAAGATAGGCACAGGGATACGCAGGCTGAACAGCAGTTCCGTCTGCGTATCCCTTTTGAGGATTTGGCCCCCTATTCTGATAACGTTTCCCTCAATAGTTTAGTCATCTTCTTCCAGGCCATGTCTCTGTTGTATGAGGATCCTCATCAAGCTGCTACCGCAGAAGCCGCCTTGCATGCTCTTCAACAGGGTCGCAGGCCAGCGGAGGACTACTTGTCTGAATCCCGGAGATGGAATTCAGACACGAACTGGAATGATGCGGCTTTATGCTATCAGCTTCGCTTAGGGCTCTCGGAGCCACTCAAAGATGAATTGGCTCGGGTAGGTGTCCCTGGAAGCTCTTATCAACCTGACGATTCTGATTGACAGTCGCTTAGAACGCAGGTCTGAACGGGCCGCTGGTCTGTCTCGTCCAGTCTGGATGATGCCTCGGGTTCCCTCCTTTTCCAACCCGGTTCCCCCGACCCCTTCTTCTTCTGACACCTCAGAACCCATGAAGTTGGGCCTTCTCCGCCCTTCACTCACACCAGAGGAACGTCAACGTCGAAGAGTTAATAACTTATGCCTCTATTGTGGAGAATCCGGACATTATGTAAGGACTTGCCCAGCAAAGCTCTGTAAGTGCTTTTCCATGTCGTCTGTTCATACTACTGTTGTCCCCAATACCTCAACTCACCTGGCTATTCCCATTCTCTTCCAGCATCCAGGAGGGAATATCCAGGTCAACGCCATACTTGACTCCGGTGCCTGCAGCTGTTTTTTGGACTTTTCTTTTGCCACCAAACATCATACTCCTCTGCGCCCTAGGGCTACAGGACTTTCTGTACATTTAGCGGACAGATCAGTCTTAAAGGGGTTGTAAAGGTTCGTCTTTTATTTTCTAAATAGGTTCCTTTAAGCTAGTGCATTGTTGGTTCACTTACCTTTTCCTTCAATTTCCATTCTAAATGTTTTTTTTCTTTGTTTTCTTTGTTTGAATTTCTCACTTCCTGTTTCTCCTCAGTAAGCTTTCCACCATCATCCGAGCGGTGGAAAGTCATTTAGAACAGCTTACTGAACACCTTAATGAGGAGGAACAGGAAGTGAGAAATTCAGACAAAGAAAAAAAACATTTAGATGGGAAATGGAAGGAAAAGGTAAGTGAACCAACAATGCACTAGCTTAAAGTAACCTATTTAAAAAATAAAAAAATAACCTTTACAACCCCTTTAAAATCCGGGCCAGTCACCCAAGAAACTCTGCCTCTGGCCACGACCATTTCCAATAACCATCATGAACTACTGTGTCTAGATGTCATCGAGTCTCCTCTGTTCCCCATAATCCTGGGCATGCCGTGGCTACAAGCCCATAACCCTCAAATCAATTGGATTACTGGGGAAATCAGCTTCAACTCTCTTTACTGCCGGCAACATTGCCTGCAGATGGTGTCGTCTGCCCCCTCTCTGCTCTGTATGGACTCTGATGTCGAGACCTGCCAATCCATTCCCGAAGTATACCATGACTTTCTAGATATCTTCAGCAAAAAGGGGGCTGAGACCCTTCCTTCGCACAGACCCTATGATTGCCCGATTGAGCTCCTCCCCGGAGCCGAAATCTCCTTCGGCAGGATCTTCCCCTTGACGGAACTTGAAACCCTAAAGATCTACATCGAAGATAATCTCAGAAAGGGATTTATCTATCCACTTCACTGGCAGGTGCAGGGATCTTTTATGTTGAAAAGAAGGACCATACTCTTCACCCCTGTGTGGAGTGGACTATCGAGAGCTCAACAAAGTGACCATCAAAAACCGGTACCCTCTTTCCTTGGTACCCGAGCTGTTTCAAAGACTGGGGGCCGCGGTTATCTTTACAAAACTGGATCTCCGTGGGGCCTACAACTTGGTGCACATCCGAAATGGAGATGAGTGGAAGGCTGCCTTTCGTACCCGCTTCGGGCACTTTGAATACTTGGTGATGCCCTTTGGACTTTGCAACGCCCCCGCCACATTCCAACATTTTGTGAATGATATCTTTAGAGACTACCTTGACCTTTTTGTTATCATATACCTAGATGATCCTCATCTTTTCCCCTTCCTTGGACAAATATCGGGAACACGTCAAGAAGGTGCTCAAATGACTTTGAATACACGGACTATATGCTAAACCCGAAAAGTGTGAGTTCAAACGTCAAAGCATACAATTTCTAGGACTCATAATCTATGTGGAGGGTGTCAAGATGGATCCCCAGAAAGTTGCTGCGATTCTTGACTGGCCCGCGCCTGTGGACAAGAAGGGCGTTCAGCGCTTTGTTGGATTCGCTAACTTTTATAGAAAGTTTACCAGAGGATTCTCTAATATCATCGCTCCGATAACTAACCTAACCAAGCAAACTGTCCGGTTTCATTCGTCTCCAGAAGCCCAAACGGCTTTTGAAACTCAGGAACTTGTTCACCTCCGCATCTGTCCTTAGACACCCCGACGCAAGTCTGCCCTACATCCTGGAGGTGGACGCTTCTGAAACGGCAGTTGGGGCGGTCCTTTCCCAAAGACAGGGACCCAAGGCCCTCTTACATCCGGTTGCCTTCTTTTCCCGCAAACTGTCTGAGGCAGAGAGGAATTATGATGTGGGGGATCAGGAATTATTGGCAATCAAGGCTGCTCTGGAGGAATGGCGGTATCTCTTGGAAGGCGCAGCACACCCGATCCTGATTTATACAGATCATAAGAACCTGGAATACTTGAAAGTCGCCAAGAGATTGAAACCACGTCAGGCCAGGTGGGCACTTTTCTTTACCAGATTCTCGTTTCACATAACGTACAGGCCAGGGTCGAAGAACACCAAGTCTGATGCCCTTTCTCGTATGTATGGTGGATGGGAGGCTCATACCCCCCCGGATACCATTCTGTCATCAGGGAACTTCCTACTGCTTCAAAGGGATTTACTATCTCAAATCAGGCAAGCCTCTTCAGGAATCGCCCCTTTATCAGGTACGGATCTGCAACCCAAGGATGGTCTGCTGTGGTACAAAGACAACATTTTTGTGCCGGAAGGTGTACGGGTCAGTGTCCTGAACTCTTGCCATGATCACGAGCTGGCCGGTCATTTCAGGGTACATAAGACTTCTGAACTCTTGCAACGTACATTCTGGTGGCCACAACTTTTAAAGGACTGCGGGGACTATGTGGAGTCTTGTACCACATGTATTTGAAATAAGGGGAGCAAGTTTAGAGCTTGGGGATTACTAAAACCGCTTCCTGTACTGGAAAGACCATGGAGGATGATCTCCATGGACTTCATTGTGAAGCTTCCCCCTTCTGAGTGCTTCACCACTGTCTTTGTGGTAGTGGACAGACTTTCAAAAATAGCACACTTTTTGCCCATGAAGGGTACACCATCTGACCCTGAAACAGCTAAAATTTTCATCAAAGAAGTTGTGAGGCTCCACGGCATCCCTGCAAACATTGTATCGGACCGGGGGGTACAATTTACTTCCAGGTTTTAGAGAGCACTCTGTGAATTCCTCAAGATTGGTCTGTCATTTTCATCAGCATATCACCCACAATTAAACGGCCAGACTGAAAGAACAAACCAGACTTTTGAACAGTATTTACATTGTTTTTCATCTTTTTTACAAGAAAACTGGGTGTCTTTGTTGCCTCTGGCCGAGTTCGCGTACAACAATTCTGTCCACTCCGCTAGTAAGCAATCTCCCTTCTACGCGAATTACGGCTTTCATCCGTTATTCATGTCCAATTCTGTCCCAGAGTGTGTGGTACCTGCCGTTCAGGAGACTTTGGATTTTTTTAGTACAAATAATAAAATTCTACAGGAGACAATGACAAAGACGCAGGAGTACAACCAAGCAGTATTCGACAAGAGAAGGAGAGGAGAACTTAACCTAGAACCCGGAGATCAAGTATGGTTGTCCACTCTAAACTTGAGACTTGCCTGCCCTTCGAAGAACCTGGGCCCTAAATTCGTGGGTCATTTTCCAATCAAGAGGAAGATCAACAACGTGGCCTACGAACTGGAGCTACCAGAAACTTTCCGTATCCACCCGGTCTTTCATGTCGCTCTTCTTAAGCCCGATGTTCCTGTTCCCTTTCTTGGGCGAAACACTGGTCCTCCTGAACCAGTCCTAGTTGATGGTGAGGAGGAGTTCGAAGTTGAGTCCATCTTGGACTGCAGGAAAAGGCACATCCATGTTCAGTTCCTAATAAAGTGGAAAGGATATGGACCCTAAGAGAACTCATGTGAACCTGAGTGTAATATCCACGCTGAAAGGTCCTTTAAAGACTCTCACCCACTTAAGTTATCCCAGTTGGGCATCCGGAGGCTGCCCATTGGAGGGGGGCAATGTCATGGACAAGCCTGTCCACTAGATGGCGGTAGCGGCACATCGGCGCGTGTAATCGCGTTAACGGCGCATCGGCGCACGCAATCGCGGCACTTTGATGCGCACGAGTGGCAGCGGCGCGTAGGCACCAGGGCCTCTTGATGTTCGGTCTACAGCGTCATGGTGGAGTGGCCATGTCACGATCACACCCTGGTGTAGTGGCCATGTCTAGGTCGCACTCTGGTGGAGTCTGCTTGTGGAAGTCACACTCTGGTGGAGTCTGCTTGCGGAAGTCGCACTCTGGTGGAGTGGCCATGTCTAGGTCGCACTCTGGTGGAGTGGCCATGTCACGGTCGCACTCTGGTGGAGTGGCCATGTCACGGTCGCACTCTGGTGGAGTAGCCATGTCTAGGTCCCACTATAGTGGAGTCTCAATTTCAATGTTTTTTTCAAAACTTTTTGGCGGCGTCTCAATGTGATGATCGACAGGCCTGCCGTGTGAGCCTTGTCTGCGGTAAATACTGCGTACATCTTGAAAAAAAAGTAGAGAGGAATTAGATTTTGCACCTTCACCTACATATATTCATATATTTTTCTTTGTACAACATTAAATTATAGAGAGAAAAGTTCAAAACTCTTGTGCCAGAGACAATGAATAAGTCCAAATAAGTTCAGATCGCACCCTTGCTGCATAACTAATGTAATAATATACAGAATACTGGGATCATTATTATTTAGGATTATAGCAAAATGATGAAATTAGATTAAGGGCCGGTTCACACCATAGAAACGCAGTCTGGATGCGTTCCAGATGCTTTTATACATGCGTGTGTTTGATGCGTTTTTGGTGAGTTTTTGATGCAGTCCAGTGCATTTTCCCCCCTCTTTTTTTCTTAACTTTTAAATAAAAACATGTGTGTTCGAGTGCGTTTTTGATGTGTTTAGGTGCGTTCTGTCGCACCTAAACACATCAACATTTTTATGCTTTTTACAGTGTTACAGTACAGTACAGTGCAGGAAAAATGCAACATGTTCTACTTTTTTTTCTGGAACTGCAAGCACTGGTGTAAACTATGCCATTGAAAACCATATATCCTGCTTTCTATGCCATTTTGATGCAGAAAAAAAACATATTGGACTGCGTGTGGTGTGAACTGGCCCTGAGTGGAAGGAATTGATGTTTGGGCATTAAGGCTTATGGCCAGTTCACACCACGTGCAGCCCAGTGCATTTTTTTCTGCATCAAAAACGCATATAAAGTAGATTATATGGTTGCATTTTTCCTGCACTGGACTGTACAGATGTCCTTATTTAAGCTTAAGTATAAAAAGGGAGAAAAAATGCACCGGACTGCATCAAAAACACATCAAAAACGTGCATGCCGAAAAGCATCTGGAATGCATCCGGACTGCGTTTCTATGGTGTGAACCAGCCCCTAATGTACACAGATGTTTTAAAACCTCTCCTAAACCATTTAACTTGCCAAATATTTACTGACGTTTAAAAAAAAAAGTGAAACTCATATTTTTTATATACAGTGGAACCTTGGATTACGAGCATAATCTGTTCCAGGAGAATGCTCGTAATCCAAAGTACTCGCATATCAAAGCGAGTTTCCCCATTAAAGTCAATGGAAACGAAAATAATTAGTTCCGCATTGACTTCAATGGCATGCAATACCGCATGCGGCCAGAGGTGGGGGGCGCCAGAGAGCATCGGAAACGGACGAAAGAGGCCCGAGGACACCTCGGCGAACCTCGGAAAGACTTTGTTCCCGAGATTTGCTTAGGTCAGCCAAACTGTCCTTGGGTCTTTCCGTGCATTTTCGATCGGCGCCGTTCGGCTCTGGCACCCCCCAGCTCAGGCCAAACGTGGTACTGCACACCGCTTTGGCCTGAATCGTGCTCGTTTTGGGAGACAACACTTGCAAACTGAGTTATGATTTTTAAAAATACAGTGCTTGTATTGCGAAACACTCATTATCCGCGTTACTCATAATCCGAGGTTCCACTGTAGATGTGTTACACATGCAATATTCCTGGGCACTGGTGAGGCTGGGCACAGATAAGGCTGCATTCCTAGGCAAAAGTGAGGCTGCATTCCTGGGCACTGATGAGGCTTCATTCCTAGGCAAAAGTGAGGCTGCATTCCTGGGCACTGATGAGGCTTCATTCCTAGGCAAAAGTGAGGCTGCATTCCTGGGCACTAATGAGACTTCATTCCTAGGCAAAAGTGAGGCTGAATTCCTGGGCACTGGTGAGGCTGCATTGCTGGGCACTGGTCAGGCTACATAGATGGGCACAGCTGAGCCTTGCATTCTTTATGTAATGCACTGGTGGTCTAGGGTGACATACCTGGTGGTCCAGTGTGGGTGGCCAGCCCTGATGGTCCTGGGCATGCATCCAAGGAGGAGCTTCGCTGATAAACAATCAGCACTGTCCCTCCCTGTCAGGAGAGCAGCTGATCTGAGTAAAAGCTGCGCAACGGCCTTTTCTGTTTACATATTGATCACCCGTGATTGGACATGGCTGATCACGTGGTAAAGAGCCTTCGTCGGAGGCTCTTTCCTGAGATTGGCGTAGTGGTGTGTCAGAGTGACACACCGCTCCACCGATTGCTGCGATTCGCACCCCTGCTGGACTTTATATGACGACCAGTCGGGATAACTGAACCACTGCCTGGCCATCATTCTGATGGGCGTGAAGTGGTTAAAGTGGAGTTCCACCCTTTTTTTTCCCCCCCCCCAAAAAACGTAAAATAATTTAAAAACAAAATTTGAAAAAAAAAAAAGTTATACTTACCTGAAAGGGCGAATGCTATGCGGAAGTAGCTCTTCTTCCACCGCGGTGGATCTTCTGCCTCGTCCTCCGTCGTGGTGTCTTCTTGTGAATGAGCCGCGCTGCCTTTTGGGAACTGCATGTATCCCAGGAGGCAGCCGCCCATTCACCAAGGGCCGCGCGAGTTGCACATACGCAGTAGGAAACGGGCAGTGAAGCCGTAAGGCTTCACTGCCTGTTTCCCTTAGTAAGGATGGAGGCGCCAGGACCGAGCGAGGGGGACCGACATAGTGGGCGACTAGGACAGGTAAGTGTCCTTATTAAAAGTCAGCAGCTACAGTGTTAGTAGCTGCTGATTTATTTTTATTTTAAAAAGGGGGAATCCCGCTTTAAGTGTCATAGTCATGTAACCTACATGAATGGACACATAAAAAAATTATTTATGTTAATAATACTATTAAAAATAATACTGGGGGTAATAATCATAATAAAATAGTTTTATGACTTTAATGTCGGTTCAATATTGAATTAACATAAAAGTTAATTATGATACAGTAATTAATACAACTAATCAGTAGACATAATCGTTCTGCATATATCATTTGAGGAAAATATGCTTATAAAAGAGTTTACCTTTTGGAAAAAAATAAATAAATAATCTGGTCACCTTACTACAGTATATGACTACCTTGTGCCATAGAGAGCACCCTGATAACCCAAGGCCCTGGCACACAGCCTGCCAGCACACACCACGCGCCATGTGACCGTCTACTTTTGTCTAACACTGTAGTGGGCGGGCCCTGGCCCGGGGCTCTTTGTTTGGTAGGGGTAGCCCCGCCCAGAGCCATACGCAAGCGGTGACAGGGCACACACTCCCCAGGGCGCGTTCACATACACTGCCCCACGTGTGCACGGCGGGCCCGCCCCGCTCCGCTGCTGTTGTGACACCCGAGCGAGCACAGAGAACCCGAGATATAGTAGCAGCATGGCGGGGCTGCTTCTCCCTCACAGGGGCAGCCGCTGCTGTACTGCCACGGCCGTCAATCTCATGCTGGGGGTCTTCCACGTCCTGCTGCCCTGCTTTCGGCAAGGAGGAGGGCAAGGTGAGGAGGAGCGGAGCGTGCATGGACAATAGAGAGCCCGGGCTGCTGTGCGGCTTGTGCTCCGGGCTGCCTGCAGGAGGAGGAGAGGAAATGGGCCTGCAGACTAGGAGCGGTGCAGGCGGCTCATGGAACCCATTGGCTGCCCATTGTTCTGGGCTGTGTGTGTGCGCTGACACATGGGGGCTTTGTCTGTGACAGCTCCTGGTGACCATGTGTACCCAGCATCACTGCCAGCCTAGCCTGCCACATGGGCTGCCTGCATTCACCAACACACATCTCCTATACACATATTCTGTATACACATATCATATGTCTGATCACATCTGTATACACATCTCCCATGTCTGATCACATCTGTATACACATCTCCTGCCTGATCACATCTGTATACACATCTCCCCTGTCTGATCACATCTGTATACACATCTCCCATGTCTGATCACATCTGTATACACATCTCCTGCCTGATCACATCTGTATACACATCTCCTGTCTGATCACATCTGTA
Organism: Rana temporaria; assembly: GCF_905171775.1. Classification (NCBI taxonomy): domain Eukaryota; kingdom Metazoa; phylum Chordata; class Amphibia; order Anura; family Ranidae; genus Rana; species Rana temporaria. Next base: position 527,786,282 of record NC_053489.1, read on the forward strand.
TACACATCTCCCCTGTCTGATCACATCTGTATACACATCTCCCCTGTCTGATCACATCTGTATACACATCTCCTGTCTGATCACATCTGTATACACATCTCCCCTGTCTGATCACATCTGTATACACATCTCCCCTGTCTGATCACATCTGTATACACATCTCCCCTGTCTGATCACATCTGTATACACATCTCCCCTGTCTGATCACATCTGTATACACATCTCCTGTCTGATCACATCTGTATACACATCTCATATGTCTGATCACATCTGTATACACATCTCATATGTCTGATCACATCTGTATACACATCTCTCCTGTCTGATCACATCTGTATACACATCTCCCATGTCTGATCTCCTTATCCTGCATACAAATTGCCCATGTCTGATCTCTTCATCCTGCTGCCATCAATTCAATTACATGGGCTCTTTTGTCTTGTTTTGTACAATCTCTAGTGATTGAGCCAGTCCCCAGCATGGTGGAGCTGTGGCAAGCTGAAGATGCTGAACTTATGCTGTCCTCTCAGGTGAGAGATCCCACTTTTCTATCCTTTCCAAAGCGATCACCACCTGCTGTTCTATCACTTCCATAGAGAGATCAGTTCTATGCCTTCCACAGAGACCCCCCCTCTTCTGCTTTTAGATCTAGAGAGACCCCCCTCTTCTGCTTTTTAGATCTAGAGAGACCCCCCCCCTTCTGCTTTTTAGATCTAGAGAGACCCCCCCCCTTCTGCTTTTAGATCTAGAGAGACCCCCCTCTTCTGCTTTTTAGATCTAGAGAGACCCCCCCCTTCTGCTTTTTAGATCTAGAGAGACCCCCCCCCTTCTGCTTTTAGATCTAGAGAGACCCCCCCCCCCTTCTGCTTTTAGATCTAGAGAGACCCCCCTCTTCTGCTTTTAGATCTAGAGACCCCCCCCCTTCTGCTTTTAGATCTAGAGAGACCCCCCTCTTCTGCTTTTAGATCTAGAGACCCCCTCTTCTACATTTAGATCCCTTCCACAGAGATCGTCTTCTGTAGTTTATTTTGTATTTGGAGTCGGGTGCATTTACTGATTTAAAGGGATATTAAAGCCAAAAACATTTATTATATTGCAGCTTCACAATCCTTAGATGTGGTGGCTGTATTAGTTTTCTTTTGTTAGACTTACTGGCCGGACCACCGTAGAGGAAAGTAAGTCTATTGTTTTTCAACAGAACAAGCTCTCCTGTAGATGAATCGGTTACAGGGTTAAAACAAACCACTTACCACTGACAGGAGTGCTTACACTGATCAGCTTTTATTCATTCATGTAAAACCTTTATGGCAAAATGAACAAAACCGTCGCTTTAACTACTTGTGTAGCTGCAGCGTGAGTAGGTGTTTGACTTCAATTGGTTAGTGTATCTAAATCTGCTAGCACTCTCCTTCCCCCAGACTAACAATACTGCTGTCTGCTGTGCCCCCTGTGCTTCTTCATCCAGAGTGGGGGGCACTCTAATACAGGAGGTGTGTTAATGGCCAGATCACCAGGTAAGAACAGGCAGCAAAAAGCCTCCCCAAAGAATATAAAAGGATTACAGCCACCATATCTAATGATTGGTAAGCTGCAAGATATTCTGTTTTTGGGTTTAGTACCACTTTAAGGCCTGCTTTTCTCATCCCGTGCGTTTTTTAAACCTCATTTAGAATGCATGTAGAGTGTTTACAATGTACTCCAATGGCATTCGTTCACACCTGTACAGTCCATTCCATTGCTTTCAACAGAAGTACAACCTGCTGCGTTTACATATGAACAATCTTTATTTTCACTCAGGATAATGTGCATTGTGTTGCATTTACATGTGGCAAATAAATATAAAATGCAGTGGAACGTATTAAACGTATTAATGTAAAAACTCATCAGTTACGCAGAAATTGTGTTGTAAACAAGCGCTTAAAAAAAAAAGCGGTGAATGGAATTGACATCTGTCAGTGTATTATTGTGTAAAAGTGTGTGTATGGGGGAGGGGCGCCTCAGAGAATACCATACATCCCATATGAGGTAATACAGAACTTCCAGGATGCTTTCTCTGTAAACAAGTGGGATCTGCTTGCTGTACTACAATAGGGGATACGTGTGCTGGAGCAGCGTCGCCTGTGTTATGGAGTGTCTCAGGGAAGCTTCCACTCATTTCTTTGTAGACATCGGTACACCGTGTGTATTTAAAGCGCTAATAAACCCAAAAGCAAACATTTGTTTTATTGCAAATTACCATTTCTTGGATGTGATGGCTGTAGTCGTTTTTTTTTTTTTTCATCTGGTGATCTGGTCAGCAAATGCCCCGTACACACTGTTAGAAAATCGGGTGAACGTTTTCATCCGAGGAACGATCGTACAATTTTCTGTACACAACTTTTGACAGCCGAACGAAAATTTCCAAAGGGAAAGACTCCAAAATATTTTTCATACAGGTACCGAACAAACTATTTTCTTTTTCAGATCTTTTTTTCAAATCTTTTATTTATTTAACCAGTTCCCTACCGAGCCATAGTAATATGACGTCGGCAGGAACTGTCATGTGACGTCCTTTGCATCGCGGGCACTAAGTGGCGCTCCCGTGGCAACGCTCGCGACCCGGTGCGCGGCGGCCACGATGTCTGCCGGGCACCCGCGATTGCCGGTGACTTGTCGGTATGTTCCTCTATCGATGGTTCCTGGAAGGACTGCGCAGGCGCAATCCTTGCAGACGGAAATCTCCGAACCTCGGCCGGCATCCAGGTTCATTCCTTAACATCCCCGTGGAGAGCCAGGAGGCCGAGCGAGCGTAGCGAGCCGTCCGAGCGAAGCGAGGCCAACTGGCCACTTACCTCAAATTCCACGTCGCCCTGGAGGTTCAGTGATTTTCGTTGGCAAGGATTGCGCCTGCGCAGTCCTTGCAGGAACCATCTCGATAGCCGGAACCATATCGTCAGATCACCGGCAATCACGGCAGGAGTGGATCTGTGTGTGTGTGTGTGTGTGTGTGTGTGTGTGTGTGTGTGTGTGTGAACACACAGATCCACCTCCTGTCAGAGGTGAGGAGACCGATGTGTGTTCCCAGTACAGAGGAACACAGATCGGTCTCCTCCCCTTGTGAGTCCCTCTGCCCCTATAGTTAGAATCACTCCCAGGGAACATATTAACCCCTTCAGTGCCCCCTAGTGTTAACCCCTTCCCTGCCAGTCACATTTACACAGTAATCAGTGCATTTTTATAACACTAATCGCTGTATAGATGTGAATGGTCCCAAAAACGTGTCAAAAGTGTCCGATGTGTCCGCTGCAATGTCACGGTCACAATAAAAATCGCAGATTGCCGTCATTACTAGTAAAAAAATAAAAATAAAAATGCCATAAATCTTTCCCCTATTTTGTAGACGCTATAACTTTTGCACAAACCAATAAATTTATGCTTATTGCAAATTTTTTTTTTTTTTTTTTTATAACCAAAAATATGTAGAAGAATACGTATTGGTCTAAACTGAGGAAAAAATTGTTTTAAAAAAAAAAAAATTTTTTTTTAAATCAAAAAGTAAAAAATAAGGGTTTTTTCAAAATTGTTGCTTTTCTTTTGTTTATAGCGCAAAAAATAAAAACCGCAGAGAAGATCAAATACCACCAAACGAAAGCTCTATTTGTGGGGGGAAAACCATAAAGATTTCATTTGGGTACAGTGTTGCATGACCACGCAATTGTCATTCAAAGTGCAACAGCGCTGAAAACTAAAAATTAGTCTGGGCAGGAAGGGGGTGAAAATGCCCTGTATGGAAGGGGTTAAAGGGCAAAGAGACACGAAATACAACATCCTTCAGAAACATAAGAGAAAAGATACAGCGGTGTAAAATGAGTTGAGCTATATAATATGAGCTATATCAGGGGTCTTTAAACTACTGCCCTCCAGTTGTTCAGGAACTACAATTCCCATCATGCCTAGTCATGTCTGTGAATGTCAGTTTTACAATGCCTCATGGGACATGTAGTTCCTCAACAGCTGGAGGGCCATAGTTTGAGGATCCCTGAGCTATATAGATAGGGTATCAAACATGGCCTGAATCTTATCTATCCATAACCGCCAACATCTCCAAGTTGGAGAAACAAATTGATTGCAGTCAATCCCTTCCCCAGCTGGGACAGAGTATATCTTCTTCTGAAAACCATCTTGGAACAACGAACAATCCGCGAATCCCGCCCCCGTTTTCAAATATTATAGAATGGCAGAACAGTATAGGCCTATGGGGACAGAAATTGGAACCCCATATCGAACAGAATATTTTCATACGAGAAATATCAGATACAAAAAAATGCGCATAAATAATAATGGAAAAAAAAGCCTTTGTCGTGCGAGAATTTTCGGACATTATTTCTATCGTCTGTTCCAACTTGCTGTGAAACATGGAGGGAAAACTGGCCGATCGTCTGGTTTTCTTATAGAGTGTACGGGTTTTTCAAAAGAACAAATTGTCCTGCAGGTATAGCGGTTAGACCCCTTACACACCGAGACGCTTTACAGGCGCTAAATCTCTAAAAAATAGCATGTAAAGCGCTTCTCCTTTCACTCCAATGTGAAAGCCTGAGTACACCATGGGGCGGTGCGCTTGCAGGACACTTAGTCCTGCAAGCAGCATCTTAGAGGCGCTGTAGGAACGGTGCATCTAAATCCCCTCCCCCCCAGATTGACAATGCTGCTGTCCACATCTGCCTCCTGTGCTCTTTCTTCCAGAGTGGAGGCACACTAATACAGGAGGTGTGTTACTGGCTAGATTACCAGGGAAAACGCAGGGGAAAACAAAAAAAATGGAACAAACGCAGCCACCACATCTAATGATCGGTAAGCTGCAATCTGTTCCATTTTTGGTTTTGTGTTCTGATCTGCAGCTTTATATGTGTTTGTAAGATGTTCAAAGCTGTTCAGGCTTACATGCCTCTCTGCATTGGACGGCTCGTGGTGAGTGGATGCTGAAATCATTAATAATGCGTGTCAGGTACAGGCCTCCAAGTTTTATAAATAATTCATACAAAGTATACTATTCATTTTCTCTTTACTGTGTACTAAAACATGATTATGTACTTACAATTGTTTACTAAGTTGCTGTCAGTGACTTGCTTTATTAAAGTGGAAGTTACTCTATGAACATTAAACTGTCACGTAAACCACGTACCTTGATAAAATGTAACGCCATGGCGGTTATGTACTAAAGGCAAATCCACTTTGCACTACAAGTGCAGTCGCTGTAGATCTGAGGGGGACATGCAAGGAAAATAAACAGCATTTTAGCTTGCACATGATTGGATAATAACATCAGCAGAGCTTCCCCCTCATTTCAGATCTTCCCCCTCATTTCAGATCTACCCGTCGGATTTACAGCGACTGCACTTCCAGGTGCAATTTCAAGTGCACTTTGCACTTGTAGTTTGTACTTGTAGTGCAAAGTGGATTTGCCTTTAGTAAATAAATCCCCCCCCCCCCCCCCCCCCCCAGTTTTCTTTTGGCCCACACGTTGGAAAATGCTGGCCGTCTAGTATGACAACAATGCAATTCATGCCCCCCCCCCCCCTCGTATTCTCATTGTCTTGTGGTTTATTACAGATACTCCTATAGTGCTGTCAATCTATACAGTGCTTTACATATGTATTGTACAATCGTATCTGCCCTCAAAGAAGCTTACGATCTAAGGTCCCTAACTGCCATTCTTACATATACTTACTAGCACCAACTTAGACAGGAGCCAATTAACCTACCAGTGTGTCTTTGGAGTGTGGGAGGAAACCAGAGTACCCGGAGGAAACCTACACAAGTACAGGGAGAACATGCAGACTCCAGGCAGGCAGTTCCGTGGTTGGGATTTGAGTCGACGACCCTAGTGCTACTAGGAGTAAGTGCTAACCACTTAGCCACTGTGGTGTTCACATATCGCAGAACCTACTGGGAAGCACTGGAGACTGAGTGACACCATGAGCTGCATGGTGTCGCCTGTAAATGGCTGGAAGTTTCCAGTATCAATAGCTGGACAAAAGTAAACAAAGAGCTCTGCATTTATCGAAGTACATGTGTTATGGCTGTTTAATGTTCATAGAGTATTTGTAGGACCTACTTCCACTTTAAATAAGAACATTTATATTTATGGGAACATTTTGTTCCTGATGGGATAATTGCACTTTTAAAGGAAGTTGTTTTTGGTGACTCCTCTTCACATTGACCTGTATTGCATTGTCTCCTCCACTATAGACATAAGGGGGTCATTGTGGGACCCTTTTTTTAAGGCGGCATTGGCGTTCGGCCATACAAAGCAATGGGAAGGCTTTGTTAAAAAAAAAAAAGTTAAACACTCGCGGCAAAATACGCAGCGTACGCTGCGTATCTTGTCGCGGAGGTGTGAATGCAGCCTAAGTCTATAGCACCAGAAAACACCAACTGGCAGACGGGTCCTTCTGGGATATGTCCCTCTGAAAGATTTGAAATTCTTGTCTGTTTTTTTCCCCCCGGAACTATAATCTGTCCGTGTTCTTTAAATACATAGGCCTCATGTATGAAAAAGTCAATAGTTTTCATATGGTAAACGATCAGATTAATCGCTTGGTGTGAAACCTGTACTGGAGAAATGACAGTTAAGGCAAATAGATGACTTCTGTATAGTGACCTCGTACATGAGCCCTGAAATCTAAACTCTGCAGTGATGCATAAAATGTTTTCTTCGAGGTCATGTCCTTTTTTATATGGGAACTTCATGAATTATTTGTATCGCATACTTACATTGGTCCAGGTGGTCACACTGTGAATATTCATTGCTGTGGAAGAGATAACGAGTGTTGTACTGTGGCTGGTCCCCAGGGAAGGAAATCGCCATTCCTCCATGGAGGAAACTGGAACTTTCAGTGAAGGACACCGCTGGATGGACCACAAAGATGTGTTTGGCAGCACACCCGGACTGGCCATAGGGCACACTGGGCAGCAGGGAGGTAAGCGGCGGTGACGTTCTGGGCAGGGCTAACACAGACCGTGGTTGCCGCTCACCTCCCGCTATGCAGCTATGCCGGTTTCTCCATGAGTCTTTTTTTCATATTATCATGCGGGTAATCGCCTGCTTGTTAATATGATCCAAATCTTTAGCTCCTCTGGAACTTTACTCATAACAACTTGATGATAAAAAAAAAAAAAATGTTCTTTAGTAAGGAACATGCATTTCACATTAATATTTATGCTACCAACTTTAGTGTGTGCTGTAAATTTCCTCCATCATTGTTCCTGTGCCTCCTTGCTGGAAGCCACTATTTTGCCGATTCCCAGAGCCCCTGAACAGCAATTAAAGCAGAGTTCCACCCTAAAATGGAACTTCCGCTTTTCGGATTACTCCGATGTCGCATTTGGCACCTCTCAGGGGGAAGGAGCAGATACCTGTATAATGCAGGTATTTGCTCCCACTTCCGTGTATAGATAGCCGCAGTATCCGTGGATATCTATGCCATGTCCGGCCCCTCCTCTGTCACCCCCCCTCCCGCTGTCTTCTGGGAGACACAGTTCCCAGAAGACAGCAGGGACTATTCAGATTGCGCAGCGCAGTAGGGAACCAGGAAGCAAGGCGGCGGCAGCAGCACCCTAGAGCCGAGGGACAGATAAGCTTCGGGTGCCGGCATCGCCGGCGCCCTGAACAGGTAAGTATCCATATTTTAAAAGTCAGCAGCTGCAGTATTTGTCGCTGCTGAATTAAAACATTTTTTTTTCGGAGGAGGTCCGCTTTAATCGCTCAGCTGATCGGGCCTCTACATTTTCGGCACTGTGCCTAGTGCCACTGAGCATGTGCGGAGCAGCATGAGACAGTGCATTCCTGGATTTTAAACAGTATAGGCACTTGTTTGTAATGTTTTCCACAGCTATACCTGCAAAAGGGGTGAGCTTGAAGTGATCTAGCAGGACTTCATATTTTTGACTAAGGCCCCTTTCACACTGGGGCTGGAGGCGCGGTGGAGAGAATAGCGCCGCTAAAAATAGCGGCGCTATACCGTCGGAATTGCCGCGGGATTCGGCCGCTAGCGGTGCGGTATTAACCCCCGCTAGCGGCCGATAAAGGGTTAATACCGCACGCAATGCGCCTCTGCAGAGGCGCATTGCGGGCGGTTTTTCCCGCGGTTTCCCATTGTTTTAAATGTGAAGGAGTGGTATACATACCGCTCCTCTCACCGCTCCAAAGATGCTGCTTGCAGGAGATTTCTTTTCTCTCCTGCCAGAGCATCGCCTCAGTGTGAATACCCTCTGGCTTTCACATTGAGAAGGCTGGGCAGGAGTTTTTCAGGCGGTATTTAGGCGCTCTTTTTAGCGCTGTACCGCCTGAAAAACTCCTCAGTGTGAAAGAGGCTCCACTTTAAAGCAGAACTTTACCCATAAGAACCTAATAAAAAAATAAAATAAAAATGTTCCTTAGCAAGGAACATAAATACATTCTACATTAATAATTGTGTCACCTAAATTAGTGTGTAAATTCTTGCTGGAGGCTGCCATTTTGCTGAAGCCCCGAGCTTCTGAGCAGAAGTAAATCATAAAGGGAAACTAAACCCATCAATTTTAAAAGTTTCAAATCAGTAATATTCCTGGATATCTGGGGTTGCTGATTGTCACACTTGTTTTCTCAATCAAACTGTCAAATGGTCGGTGTCCTAACTGATCACATGTGCAGCACCATGGCAGTTGCAGATCAAACAGAAGCAGCTTTATTGGCTCAAAAGATTAGGAGGGTTCAATTCCGCTTTAAGTCTGTCGGCAAATTGTCCTTCACAAATTAGTGTCTAAAATGGAGAGCAACTGCGCATGTGCAGAGCAGGGTAACACTGTGCATTACTGGATTTTAAACTGTATAGGCACTTTGTAATATTTTACATACCTATACCTGCAAAAGGGGCCAGCATGAAGTGATCTAGCAGGACTTCATTTTCTGACTAAAGTGCCACAACAGGAAAGCACATTTGTATACTTTGCTATCACTCTATAACATCAGACTAGGGAAGCTACTTTTATCTACATGCTGTTGTACTGCGTTTTTGGTTTAGAAGTAGGGCATTGTCGCTGTGGCCCAGACGGCTTACAGCTCCCTTGCCCTGTCAGATAAGATATGGGAGGGTGGGGAGGCCTGCTTTACTAAACTGCTATCTGAATGTCTTTTATAAAAAAAATTAAGTTTTTTCTTGGTGCTTTTTTTGGTCATACAATGTGTCTTTAGCAGTCGTTTTTGGGGGCTGAACTCCAGCAGCTTTTTAAGCATTGGCAGTCTTGAGCATAGGTTTTCTCTTTCCATCATGAGCAGATGTTCTTTTGTGCATTCCCTTTTATTGTGTGCAGCCGCTTTCACCGTGTGCGCCGCTGAAGAATGATCTTCGCTCTGTCCATTGGATCCGATGGAGGGCTGTTTGTTCATGGATTTTTGTTCCTTGACAGTTAGGCGGCGCTCAGCAACTTCCAAGCGAGATTTTTTTTTTTATTTGGAAAAGGTGTTTGTCTTAATTCAGATCATAAACACAAAGCGTAGGAATACATTTGGCGTTGTCTAAAAGCTCAGAAGCTTTGCACGTTTTTTTTTTTTTTTTTTTGCCTCCGTCCTTTAACATGAAAGGGGCTTAGTATTTCTAGCTGATAGGTTTCATGGTGATAATCCTAGATTTGTGTTTTCCTTCATTCCAATTAGTTGCCTTTTGTGCTAATACACTTCTAATTACTTTAAGCTCTAGTAATACTTTTCCTCCTGGTCAGTGATACAGGATTGCTCACAAGTGAAATGAACATGTAGTATTCCATACATGCTTGCTACATATTAATGAGAGAAGTCTGCTGAGGAATTCCATTGTTCTCAGAACTCTCATCTGAACTGTGATGTGCTGAACGCCGTACAAGATCGAAAAACCTGGACTTATTAATGTGTGTGTGTGAGGGCAGATTGCCCGAGTGTCCATGGTGTATGTACAGTGGCTGGAACTAACACCCCTGTCATTGCTGTCTTTTGTAATTGTGACCGCGCTGTCACACAAAGACACAAGCACTCCCAGAGCAAAGGGGAGGGGATCCTTCATGTACTTCCCAAATGCCATCGCAAGGAGTGAGACTTGAATTCTTTGTTCTGTATTGCTGCTAGGAGGGCGAACAAAGGGGTGGAAGCTCCACCTGCGTATAGTAGACACATCTCATACATTCTATACAAATCCAGAACCACATCAAATATTAGAACTCGGTCTAACAAATTTGTTTTTTACTTTCCCTAGAATGAATGTTTTTATTTTTTTTCCCCAGTGGGTAAGATGTTATTTCTAGTCCAACCATTAGTGGATTTTACATCTTCGCAGCCCATGGGGATAATGGCTCTTTCACAAAGGAAGGTCTCTGCACGTGCTTCCTTTGTTTGGAAAGAAAATCTGCACGTTTTTGTCGGCGATTTTCTTTGTTTTTCAGAAAAACTGGCTTGTGTTACCTGTAGTATTAAAGGAAACTTTATGCTTTTGAAGGATATGAGCTATATATATGCCATTTTTTATTTTTTCCATTTTATTGTGAGTTTTTAGTTTTCTTCTGGAACAGTAAGAGCCGGTTCACACTGGGGCGACTTGCGATCCGACTTCATGTCGCCTCAAGTCGTCCCAAGTCGCGCTGTAGAGAAAAACAATGGAAGTGAATGGGAGCGGTGTTAATACACACGACTCAAGGCGATCCGACTTAAGGTTCCTGTACTACTTCAATCCGACTTGTAGCCGATTTGTACCCATTGATTGATTTCAAGTCGCCTCAGAAGTCTGATCCCTGTCTTAACTGAAGCGACTTTCCAGGAAGATAACATACATTTCTTATGCCGCGTACACACGGTCGTTTTATGTGATGAAAAAAAATGACGTTTTTAAAAACGTCACTTTAATTGACCGTGTGTGGGGGAAAACGTCGTTTTATGTCTTCTAAAAAACGACCAAAAAAAATTGAAGCATGCTTCAATTTTATGTGTCGTTTTTCAAAACGTCAACTTTTACTTCACAGAAATTGACGTGTGTAGCAAAAACGTCATTTAAAACAACGTTTTTTTCATCCGCGCATGCCCTGAAGCTACTTATGAAGCGAACTTCAATGGATAAACGTGGTGAACGTAACCTCGCTTTGCTAGAACATTGTGAGAAAAACGATGGTGTGTAGGCAACTTCGTCTTTTGAAAATTGAAGTTTCAAAAACGTTGTTTTTTTACTTCACAGAAAATGTCGTTTTTTTTCATCACATAAAGTGATGGTGTGTATGCGGCATTAGGCAAACCTCTCCCTCCCCCTCCCCCTCCCTCTCCCTCTCCCAGAGATGATTGTTGTTTTATTGGCCACTGGAAAGTCTCCTGTCCTGGAGACGACTTCAAGTTGTGTTGTAAATCGCCCCAGATCGCCCTGTGGTTCATGTTCAAGTCGTGTCGGAGTCGCCTCTGAAAGTCGCGCTGGAAGTCGTGTCGCCCTAGTGTGAACCGACTCTTAATGTTAGGGTCACTACACACATTGCAATCTCGTTGTACAATCTCCGTTAGAACCAACAAGTGGAAGGACCATCCTGAAATGTACACAGATTCATTGGATAGTTTAGGTAGCTAGGTCCTCCTATGGCAAAGTTTTGGTGGATCTAAGTTTGATTTACAGAGATTGTATGAACAGATTGTAATGTATGGCAAGCCCATAGCCAGTTACCTGAGCGGTTTTATGCAGGTATTTTACACTATAAAATGTAGAGAGGTTAGGGGTTGTAAAATATTAGTGCCATGTACAGCTGAAATCGTGCCAGCTATAAGGACCGGTTCACACTGCTGTGATGTCCGAGTTCGGCTGTGATTCGCACTGCAGTGCCAATCACATGCGATTTCAGTCATACAAATGGTATGGCTGAATTTGCATCAAACTCGCACAGGACCATTTTTTTTTTTTTTTTGTCCTCAGCCGAATCGGATTGCATTGGGTGTTCACACCACTGCTGTCCAATTCCTGTCCGAGTTTGCAGATGCACTGCGATATGCAAACTGATTTGGGGGTGTCATTAACTTTTAACTGACACTCCCAACAGTTCGCATAGGGCAGTGTGAACTGCTGCCGGGAAACATGCAAACATGCAAGTCGATTCACAGGGTACCTGCATTGTAGCAGGTTACAAATTAATGCAATGCTGTAATATTTTAATACATCATTTTAAATATATATATATATTTAAATGCAAGCAGTATAGGTACCTGAATTTGAACTGGTGTCAATACAGTACCTGTTTGCGAGAATGTGTTTCCAGCACAAAGGCATTGCGCTGGTTCTTGGCGACAGGGTGCCGACATCTCGCGCTTGCTGGAATAGGAAAAGCACATTCCAGCAAGTGTGACGGGGATCCGACTTGGGTTCCCGCCAATTCTAGACACTGTGTTTGGTATGGATCCTAAGGGGGAACTCCACGCCAAATTTTAAATAAAAAAACGGCATGGGTTCCCCTCCAGGAGCGTATCAGGCCCTTAGGTCTGGTATGGATTGTAAGGAGAAACCCCCCCCCCCACGCTGAAAAAACGGCATGGGGGTTCCCCCACAATCCATACCAGACCGTATCCGAGCACGCCGCCGGGTCAGAAAGGGAGTGGGAAGGAGCGCCCCTTCCCCCACCTGCACCGTACCAGGCCGCATGCCCTCAACATGGGGAGTGGGTGCTCTGGGGATCCCCATCGCTTCTATGTCAGCTTTTTCTTGTCGCAGCGAGCCATCTCGGCGCTGGCTCCTACGACAGGGCTCGTAGGTGGTCAATCTCGCAGAGAAAAGGAGCGAGATTGACACAATATCGTGGTCACCTACTGTAGCTTGTAGTCACTGTACAACTGTAAGTGTGAGAGGAAGAAGCAATATAAGGCCTCTTTCACACTGCTGGGACTTAAAGGTTGCGTGATTTTGAGGCTGCCATTTTGACGCAATTTCAGGGAATGTCTGTGTAAACTTGAGGGTATATGGACCTCAACTCGCATGAAAGTCGGACTAAAGTAGGACAGGGACTACTTTGAAGTCGCACATATATGAGTGGTTATCATTGGAAATCATGGGGAATGACTTGTCATGTGACTTTGCAGTCCCAAGACGCAGGACAAGTCGCACAAGTGTGAAAGGGGCCTAAGTAAGAATTAAATTCTCTGCTAACAATTATACTGAGAAAAAGGCTCATCGGTGTGATGCTTCTCATTTCTTTTGCTGCTCACCAGGGTAGGTCACAGGCATCCTGGGCTCAGTGGAAGTTAGATGAATGATGCTGGCCATCAGACGAAGGACATCTAGTGGTAGACAAAAGTACTATAGGGGAAAATCTCGGAAATGATTTTGTTGTATTATCTTTAAATGGGCCATTTATTCTTTTAAATAGTGTAAAAAAAAAACACGAACAACCCTCTTGCTTATATGAAGAAAAGGGAGGAAATCTGCTCCTGCCAACACCTCAATGTGTCCGCACATTTAGAAAACTAAAAACTAAAATCATAACAAAGTGATGTGGTGCTGCACTAACAAAGGACTTGAATGTATAAACAAAATAACCTACAGTGCCTAACAAACCAAAAGAACAACAAATAAGATTTCTTAATTAGGAATGAATATAAACACCCTACTAAGGTGCTAACGCACAAATATGAATGTATTAAGCCATAAGTGGGTATAAATAAATCTAAACACCCAATATGGATGAAGCACTTTATTTCCTCTGTTGGGTCTTCATCCATATTGGGTGTTTAGATTTAGTTTTGCTCACCTTAGTAGGTTGTTTATATTTGTGTGTTTGCACCTCAATAGGGGCTCTTTGGCCTTGTAGTTTCCCATTCAGAGGGCTATAAATCAATAACGTGGCTAGGTAGACAGAGCCCCACACGGCCAGGTCTTTTTCAAAGGAAGACAGGAGGCGCCCAGAGGAGATGCCTCGCTTGGCTGCAGGTGCTGCTGCAACATGTTACATGTTCCACCTTAAATATGGGTGGAACATGTTCCGAAAGGTGACCTTAACCTTTAAAGACTGTGTCATTCTGGAGGGCTTGCTTGGGATGTTTATGAGCTGCTCCACTACTCTCTGGTTGGTTGTGTCAATCGACTGTATATGTCAAACATTAAATTCAGCCACTACAATAAAAAATGTTATGTATTAAAACACACTTGCTTGTCCTTGGAGTCCAGTGATGTCTTTCTTGTTGACAACCTTTCCCCATGCTTGCTCTTATACCCCCATCTTGGTTTTAGGATCATCGGGAGCCAGCAGTTACCTCCTGACTTTCACAGCCAGCTCCTCGGTGACAAGCCGCTAGATCTCATTCATGTGCACTTGGATAATCAGCCGGCCGTCATTTGATCTACTGGTTGATCTCGTGATGGGTCTAGTAATGAACCTATGGCAATCAGTAAACAAGTCCATAGCATTCTAGAATTGGGTGAGAAATCTCTCGATATTTGATGATCTTGTGAGACTTCAGAAAATTGGGAAGGAATCCAACTAAAACTTTTTCCAAATGCAGAACATGCAAGCCAAAACATAGGGGATGGCAGAACGTTTAATGATGAAAGGGCAACTTTAGTCAGCCCGAATCTTTTTTGTAATTCAAATTTTCTCATCACCGGTCGAAAACAAATGTAGATTTGACCCCGCTCAAGACCGACAAGGTTTTCTAATCTTTCAGATGGACATGTCTCCCACTTAGACCAGTCAGCCAGTGGATGCTTGCTGATGCTGTAGACTTGGGGCTTATGCACAATGGGCTTAAAAAATGCCACTTAAAAAGGTAGTAAACTCCGTTACACCACATATACCTACAGATAAACCTATAATAAGGCTCACCTGTAGGTACGGGGAATATCTCCTAAACTTGTGCTGTTAAGGAGATATTCATAGTGCATGCAGCTGGTTACGTCACCAGCGCATGTGCTCTGAAGGTCCTCGGAGCCCCTGCCGCAAATAGCGGCTCCCGCGCACACGTGCAGGAGTGATGTCCTTGCACTCCAAGCCACTCATGTAGCCAGGGGCTGTGACCCCCGGAAGATAGAAGCCCTGTCATCGGTGACAGTGCGGTGCTGGAGGGCTTCGTTCTAAGGTAAGTTTCTCATAATGTGCTAGTATGCAATGCATACTAGCACATTATGACATTGCCTGGCAGTAAAAAAAAAAATCTTCTCCAGCTGCGGTTTACTACCGCTTTAAAAGAAATAATTCGAACGTGTCCATGCCATGATTTTTATACCACGTTTCTAATGCCTCATAACCGCCTGTAATTTCCTGCCATGTTTACACAGGAGACGAAGCGGTGTGTCATCTTAAAAATGAACCAGCATGCCGCTGTCATTAGGCATTGATGTTTGTCAACCACTTCCATTGATTTCAATGGTAATGCCCAATAACTGCATAGCCATTTGACACCCAGGCATATTAGAAGAGGAGCATTTACAGGCAGAAAAACAAAAACTTGACATTTTCAGAAGCTTTATGCTGGCCATACACTCCACGAAAAATCGTCCGAACGAACTTTCGAAAAACGAACGTTCGGTCGTGTGCGCAAACGATAGTGCCATCATGTAATGACCGATTAAATCGTTCAGTGGACATAAATAAAAAAAAGATGGTTCGATTTTTTTTTAAATATACCTAGATGTAGAAAGTTTGGACGGAAACACATTAACCTTTCCGATTTATCGTTCGTTCGGCAGAAAATTTCCAAACTTGTCCTTCGTTTTTTTTTTTGGTCAAAAAAGTCCCAACGATTATCGATTTCGTGCCCATTAACTGTTTCGAAAAACGAAAAGATCTTTCTTAACGACCGAATGTCAGCCGAATTTTCGTATAATGTATGGCCAGCATTAGGCAAAAAAAAAGTGGAACACATATAAACACTAGTTGCACAAACACGTGTTTAATACAAAGCTTTTACCATGTTTTTAAAGTTACCTTTCTCCTGCCAGGAGAAAGGGTGTTCAGAGGAGCATGAGTCCTTAGAACTGTAATCAAGCAATGTCCCCCTTAGTAATAATGAGGTAAGTCCATGTTATGGTTTAAATAGGCTGCTAGAAAAATAATGGATCAGCATACAAATCCTAAAAGGTCTAACAAAGGTAAGTAGCGCCACCTAAAATCAAAACACTCATTAAAGTGTAGAATCACCCAGTAAACAACACACGGTGCTGGGTGTAAATAATAAAGTGACTAAAACAACCATAAAGGTCATATTAATGAATACTAATAAAAAGCTTTGCTCAAGTGCAACCACAGGCTGTAAAGTTTAGAGTTCAGCCGTGTGTACAAAAGACAGTCCTCCACTCTCAAATCTGAATTGGCTACGAATATTCCAATGTATGAGCACATACCATCACCAAATGAAATGGACTGCATTAAAGGAGTTGTAAATTATAAAAAAATTATGCTGAAATGACTGTTTACAGGGTATAGAGACATAATAGTTAACTGATTCCTTTTAAAAACGATTAAAAATAGATAAAAATCAATCATATAATGTACCTGTAGTTTCTTGTTTAGTTTTTGCATGTTTCCTGCCTCTCTGCTGTACAGAGCCACAGAGCCAATACATGGCAGTGATGGTTTGGAAAACGAAACTAGAAACTAGACACACATTAATCACACCTCCTTGATTAGTGACCACAGAGAGAAAGCTTCCAGTACTGTGGTTATCGGGAAACAGACAGCCAGGAAGTGTGGAGATCAGAGAAGAATTACAGCAACTTGAGAGCAAAAACGAACAATGAGGACATAAAAACAGCACGGCATTAAGGTAAAGGAAGCTATCAAGATAAAAAAATAAAAAAAAATCCTTTACAAACCCTTTAATTACCTCTAAAGAGATGCCGATCATGGCACTTTCCTCAGAGTTCTGCAAATGCAGCAGCTGATCACTAATGGAAAAGTCACTCCCATAAAGAATCCGTATCCAAAAGACATGGAAGTACAAACGACTATATCTTCAGAATAACAAAAGGTAGGAATCTGCAACGAAGTTTGCTAAAATCCTTGCAATGTACAATGATCATCCGGAGGGGAATGTTTATTTATTTATTTTTTTATTTCTTTCCCTCAGCAGAAGTGCAGTTGCACTTTAAAGCGGAAGTTCACCCTAGACATACCCCTAGGTTTTCATGTAGAGTTAAAGGAGTTGTAAAGGCAGAAGGTTTTTTATCTTAATTTGTTCTATGCTTTAAGATAAAAAAACCTTCTGTGTGTACCGGCCAACCCAGCACCCCCTAATTACTTACCTGAGCCCCATCTCTCTACAGTGATGTCCATGAAATGTCTAAGCCGTCTGAGCCACTCCTGATTGGCTGAGACACAGCAGTGGCGCCATTGGCTCCCCTGGCTGTCGCTGTCTGTCAGCCAATCAGGGGAGAGAGGGAGTAGGGCCGGGTCGGGGCTCTGTGTTTGAATGTACACACAGAGCTGTGACTCTGCTCCAGTGCCCCCATAGGAAGCTGCTGACTGTTGGGGTACGCGATAGGAGCAGCAAAGAGGGACCCAAGAAGAGGAGGATCCAGGCATCTCTGCAAAACCAACTGCACAGAGGTGGTAAGTATACAATGTATGTATGTTTTTTTATTTTGTTAAAAAAACGTGACTTTACAATAACTCCAAGCCTGGTACATATCTACCGAAAGTTTGCTGGTTCAGCAGAAACTGGACGATATTTGGTACAACAGGAGCCGGTCTTGATGATAAACCAGCATTCAATCGGAACTTGCAGTCAAGTTCTCTTAGGCTGTCCCTACTCCTGTATGAATTTCATCTGGTTCCTGGGGACATGGCCAATACACTCAGGTGGCCCTGCTGGCCTTGCTTTGTTCAACAAAAGCCTGCTGGAAAATTTTCACCCAAACAGCGGCTGCTTGCGGTACAATGGCCACATTGGGAGATTTGTACATCCGTGCTGAGGAGGAATATATATAGTTTTTGAGTATGGCCAGCCGTATAAAAGCCTACCTACCTCTGCTCCTTTTGTGAAGGGAATGATAGGTTTGTACGAGTGTACCCTGCATATTCATGTTTTACCCATCCAAGGACAAAAGCCTGCACAAATGTCCCCACTCATTACCGCACATACTGATCCTATAACCTAAAATAGAAATCTGGTCATTGGAGAAGAGAGCAACTGCAAATCAGTATATGAAGAACGATCGGCACAATAAGGAGCTTCAAATTAGTAAAAAATTTAAAATAACTTGTCATTTTAGGTAAATGTTACTATAGAAACCCAGAATGTTTACTTACTGAAAATATTCTATATTTGTACATTAAACTCAAGAAAGCTCAAATTGGTATTAAATTGTGTGAATGGCCTAGCCAAAAACTTGGGTCAGATTCAAAGTTTCATAACGTGTGTTAACCCATTTTAATGGGCTGAAAACGACGCCGACCCTGACTCTTTTTGTAATGCAGAGGATGGCAACGCATATAAGGTGGCATGATGCACTGAAGCACAGTTGTATTGGGGTGACGTTCAACATAAATGGCACCGCAAAGCATGTATAGTGAAGTACCATGTGCATACCGGGTTGAGTGTAATCCTGGCCCTAAAATGGCTCTTGGAATAAAAAAATAAATGCTGCCTGTAGAGAGGCTTACCTGTCTTTGCTCTTTTTCAGAGCTGTAGTTAAAAATTTCCCTGCATCTAAAACTCCTGGGCCACTTGAATACCTGGTCCCCTCTGAGGTTCCATCCACCTGCCCCTACATCTGTATAGGACACAGTGATAATATAGAGCACTTTGTAGTATAAGAGATCCGATACACCCAGAATTATGTTATCCACTTCACCTCAAGAGGATTTACCCCCTTCATGACCAGGCCATTTCCTGCAATAATGGCGCTGTTATTTTACCTTACAATTGTGCAGTCATGCAACGCTGTACCCAAAAAAAAAAATCATCAACCTCCCGCTCCCCCCACAAATAGAGCTGAAGTTGCACTCTGCAGAGCTCAGTGAGGAAAGCTCTAAGAGCTGATTGGAGGGAAAAGATAGCCCCCCCCTTCACACAGGAACAAAGCTGAGGCTGTCAATCAGTTGAAGATCCCTCCCCTGTTACCATTTTTCTCTTGGTGTCAGAATTGACTCGTGCCGATAGCCGAGGAATAAAGCAGGAGACATTAGAAATGACACTTGGTGCTCTTTCTTGAGACAATTGCACACTATATATGCTTTGTTCATATTTCATGTCTGAAGTTTACAACCACTTTTAATTTATAAAGATTTGTAATGAAACATCTAAAACGGGGGTTCTTAAACTTTTTTCAGAGGGACAGTTTGCTTTAGGCAGTAGACTGTAGTTGATGGACACAGTCTCCTGTTTCAGTGGTGTGTGGAAGTAAAAAATGTCACAAGGTTGGTGGTCGGTGAGCGCTAGCATCTGTAGTCAGTGGGAGGAGGAATAATACCTAAGTCTGGATAACCGTGGAAGGAAAAGCCATCATTTGGAGGAATAGCTCCCCATTATGGGTGTCAGTGGGGAGAAATGGTGCTCCAAGAGCCAGGCAAGCAAAGGGCCACAGATTGAGGGGCACTGCACTAGAGGTAGGTCTTGTTGGCTCAGTGCAGTGTGATAGTCACTCTGTTAACAACTGAAAATCGGATAACCACACATGGGGGAATGTATTGTTTTTTCGGTGACTTGAAAACAGCTCTTTTATGTAATGAGCAAATATGGTTACCCCATGTACATATGAAATGTTAAATTGGATATGTAAACCGCATAACTTTATACCGATGCATTAACACCTATGTTTAGTTATATCATGTTGGTCGTGTCTGGTTTATAAGATACGCAAACATATTCGCCAGCACACCGAGGATCATTTAGAAAAACGTCCAGAAATTCTTTAATGCATAGAAACGATCAAAACACCAACGTTTCGAGGTCGCACAGGACCTCTTCGTCAGGCAAATGCCTGACGAAGAGGTCCTGTGCAACCTCGAAACGTTGGTGTTTTGATCGTTTCTATGCATTAAAGAATTTCTGGACCATTTTCTAAATGATCCTCGGTGTGCTGGCGAATATGTTTGCATGATTGCCTTTCCGGTTCCCAACTGGTAATCGCTTCAGCACCCTCCTTTCTTATCGGCCATTTTCCAGGAAGGTGTGCAATTGGAATATTTTTGAGACTGGTTTATAAGATAGACCTATAAAAGAATGCATATTCTCTGTTCTCTGTTTTACACGGTCAGTTCTTAACTTTTATAAGCCCTTCATGTCAACAATGTATTGCATACGTTCAGTTAAAGTCCTTACTTGTCAGCGATGTTAGTATGAGAATGTTCTCAGTGGAAAGCCAATTATAGAACTTGTCTTCATGCGTATGTTTTAAATGTAAAGCCACTTCCTGTGACTGAGTGGATACTAAGCGCTCTTTGTTTCTTGAACATGCAAAGCGCTCTTCTTCTATAGGTTGTACTTTGCTGCTTTAATTGAATGCTGTTTTAAAGAATACACACATCACGTTTACACAATGGACATGCAGCACCACTATTGGAGTGTCTTTATGGCAAGGTCGACTGTTGTGCTCATAAGTTTACTTACCCTGGCAAGAATTTCTGATTTCTTGGCCATTTTTCAGAGAATATGAATGATAACACAAAAACTTTTCTTTCACTCATGGTTAATGTTTGGCTGAAGCCATTTATTATCAATCGACTGTGTTTAAATCATAATGACAAATGACCCTGATCAAATGTTTACATGCCTCAGTTCTTAATTCCGCGTATTGCCTCCTTTAACGTCAATGACAGCTTGAAGTCTTTTGTGGTGTTTGTGGATGAGGCTCTTTATCCTCTCAGATGGTAAAGCTGCCCATTCCTCTTGGCAAAAACCCTCCAGTTCCTGTAAATTCTTGGGCTGTCTTGCATGAACTGCACGTTTTGAGATCTCCCCAGAGTGGCTCAATGATATTGAGGTCAGGAGACTGAGATGGCCACTTCAGAACCTTCACTTTATTCTGCTGTAGCCAATGACAGGTCGACTTGTTTTGGATCATTGTCATGTTGGAATGTCCAAGTACATCCCATGCGCAGCTTCCTGGCTGATGAATGCAAATGTTCCTCCAGTATTTATTGATAACATACTGCATTCATCTTGCCAACAATTTTGACCAAATTTCCTGTGTCTTTGTAGCTCACACATCCCCAAAACATCAGAAATCCACCTCCATACCTTTCATCGTAGGCCTTGTTGACTCCTCTCCAAATGTAGAGTTTATGGTTTTGGCCAAAAAGGGAAATTTTGGTCTCATCACTCCAAATGCCAGAAGGTTTGAGGCTTGTCTCTGTGCTGTTTGGTGTATTGTAAGTGGGATACTTTGTGGCATTTGCGTGGCTTTCTTCTGGCGACTCGACCATGTAGCCCATCTTTCTTCAAGTGCCTCCTTATTGTGCATCTTGAAACAGCCACACCACATGTTTTCAGGGAGTCCTTTATTTCATCTGAAGTTATTTGTGGGTTTTTCTTTGTATCCCAAACAATTTTCCTGGCAGTTGTGGCTGAAATTTTAGTTGGTCTACCTGACCGTGGTTTGGTTTTAACAGAACCCATCATTTTCCACTTATTGATTAAAATTTGAACACTGCTGATCAATTCCGTGGATATCTTTTTATATCCCTTTCCTGTTCTATACAGTTCAACTACCTTTTCCTGCAGATCCTTTGACAATTATTTTGCTTTCCCCATGATTCAGAATCCAGAAACGTCGGTGCAGCGCTGGATGAAAGATGCAAGGGTCTGTCAGGAGTACAGAAACTCGTTGACCTTTTATACATACACACTAATTACAAGCAAAGAGATTACAGGTGATGATGGTTGCCTTTAACAGCCATTCAAACCCCTATGTGTCAACTTGTGTGCATGCTATCTGGCCAGAATCACCAGGGTATGTAAAGTTTTGATCAGGATCATTTGTGTAGTTTCTGTTGCCATTATGATTTAAAAAGAGTAAACATAGTTGTTTGATAATAAATGACTTCAGCCAAGCACTAACCATGAAGCCCCTTTCACACTGGGGCGGGATGTGCGGTGGCGGTATAGCGACACAATTTTTTAGCGTCGCTATACCGTCTGAATTGCCCCTGCTAACGGCCGAAAAAGGGTTAATACCGCCTGCAATTCTCCTCTGCAGAGGCGCATTGTGGGCGGTATTACCGCGGTGCCCACTGCTTTCAATGGGAAGGAGCGGTAAACACACCTCCTTCTCTCACCGCTCCAAAGATGCTGCTGGCAGCGGTCCCGCCAGCGCATCGCCTCAGTGTGAAAGCCCTAGGGCTTTCACATTGAGACTGCAGGGAAGGAGATTTTCAGGCGGTATTTAGGTACTATTTTTAGCGCTAAACCACCTGAAAAACTCCTTGGTGTGAAAGGGGCCTTAGTGAAAGAAATGTTTTTGTGTTATTCATATTCTCTGAAAAATGGCTAAGAAACCATACATTTCTACCAGGGTATGTAAACTTATGAGCACAACAGTATATTCCTATCTGTAGTTCTCTTAAGTCTTTCCACCCCCAGTAGCAGCTACATACTCTGAACAGTAACAGCGACATATCAATAATAATTAACCTCACTCAGGGCCTATTTGTTATCATATGTGGCTTAGTGCCAGGAAGTGAGTCCAGTTTCCTCTGTGCTGTGACAGGAGATTAACCAGCGGATTGAAAAATAAAAAAAGACCGATTTGGTCGGAGTCCGATGTACTAACAATCCACTATTAGTACAGCGATCTCCCCCACTAAGCTATTGTGTTCTGACAGGGGGATGCCCCCCACCAGAACAGTCATCAGCCGCTGTTTTTCCAGCATGCACGTCCAACTGAAGCCAGTCAAATGGCCGTCTTCTGTCAGACCGGCTGCCATACACATAGGCCAAATGTGTTTTTTATTGAACAGACCGATGTCGCTGACATTCAGGCTGTGTGTACTAGGCTTATGTCGTTAATGAGTGAGAGGTTACTAGCGTATGTATAGCCAAGTAAAGGGGTTAAAACCCCATCATGTTGCGGGTGTGTGTTTGCTGTCTGTGGCCCTTTAGGGAGATTTATCTTCACTTCCTGTCCAGGAAAATTAGCAGGAATGTGAGGAAAGCTGAGGGGAATTCCCCTCTTAGCAGAAGAGGTGTCCCAGTAGTTACCAGAGAGGGTGAATCTCCCCAGCGGGGGGGGGGGGGGGGCGGCACATGGCACTAAAAACACGACAGAGGCTCTAATTCCTTCTCAACGCCATCCAAACCAAAAATACATTTTGGACACACACTTATACTTGAACTACATATCTGACTGCTGCGTTTGTGGGTAATTGCAGATTTGGTCAGACTGTGTGCAAATTCAGTTTGTTAGGACTGGATTCTGTAAAATAAAAGTCCCTGTTGTATTATTGAGTATTGTACATTTTATTGCTCTGTTAAACCCTGAAGCCTTCCTTGCAGTTGGCTGCCCCCACACTACAAAGGTGAAATGTTTAAAGCGAAGGTCCACTCCCCCCTTTCCTCCGCTGCCATATTTGGCTTCTTTTGGAGACGAGTGGGTACCTGGTTTTGACAGGTACCCGCTCCCACTTCCGGCTGAGTTCGCCTCGGCCCCCCTCCTCCTTCCCCCGCAGCTGGCCCATACACAGAGCACAGCGGGGAACCGGCTGTGAAGCCGCAAGGCTTCAGTTCCTGGCAGCAACTCTGGTGAGGACACCGCTGGATTCCTGGATAGGTAAGTGTCCTAATATCAAAAGTCAGCAGCTGGTATTCGTAGCTGCTGACTTTAACATTTTTCTGAAGGAACCTAGAGCTCCTTTTTT
The DNA here is from genome assembly GCF_905171775.1 of Rana temporaria. NCBI lineage: Eukaryota > Metazoa > Chordata > Amphibia > Anura > Ranidae > Rana > Rana temporaria. Next base: position 527,810,075 of record NC_053489.1, read on the forward strand.
AAGGCTGGGTTCACACCTATAGAGCAAGAGCAACATAATCCGATCCCTCCTCTGTAGTTCTGGCTCTTGTCTCATGTGGAGTGATACCAACTGCACCCCACCTCTTATGCCAGCTAGTGGTCTCCATAGCGGTGCCAGCAGCAGGAAAGAAGAGATCTTCAGGTCAGTGTGAAGCAATACACTGGACATAATAGTATAGAGCTGCTTTCACACTGATGTGCTGCGGGTTACCCACACAGGTGCAGTGCAGCATACCTGCGGGTTTGGTGCACTTTCTGAATGCAGGAATTTTTGTGCTATTTCAGAAAGTGCACCACACCTGTAGGATATCATATAAGTCTATGGCAAAGTGCAGCTAACCTAGGAAAAGTTCAAATGCGCTGCAGATGTTTTTTTTACCACCCTGCCCAAACTGCACCCCCTGCATACTAGCTCATTATGCCTTTTTGTCTTGCGGGTTTTTTTTTTTTTTTTTTCAGAGGTTTACAACCTTTTTACCTGCCCGAGACCACATTCACAGTTTACTGTGTCTTTCTTGCAACTTGCAGAAAGGTAAATCTATGAAAAAAATGCCCATAGACCTGCAGATACCTATCAAAGCACTAGGCATATGTTTACTAATATTAAAGGGTCACTAAAGGAATTTTTTTTTTTAGCTAAATAGCTTCCTTTACCTTACTGCAGTACTGGTTTCATGTCCTCATTGAAAATGTGTGGGGGATGGGTGCGCTAACACTAATGATACATATTTGAATCAATACAATATACAAATATATATGTTACTGAAACACCTTTAGATACTAGAAGATCTAGTAAAAAAGTCCATGTGAGCTGAGCTATCTGATGATATTAATTGCTCAGATTCCTGTACCAAACAAATAGTGTGAACTGAGCTCAAATGAACCAGTCCAATTTGTGCTTAAAACCATAAAATGAAGAAAATTATTCTCAAAATTAGTCCTCAGGTATGAAGAAAGATGTGTGCTTCCAATTGATAAAATAGTGTTCCACCTCCACCATTAAAACAGACACCCGAAGTGGATAAGTGAAATGGCTCCTTACCAAATAAATGTGCCCCTTAGTTTGATACCAAAGAAGGGGACATTCAAAGCTTTTGACAGGATCACCTGTGTAGTCAAATGCGTCCTGGCAGTGATGATTGTTGCAGTCATGGATAGCCCGATAATTGCATGAAAAATAGAACGGTGCCAAACATAGTGTAATACGTTTATTTTAGGTTAAACATATGCAGAGGGAGCCAAGTGGCCGCCTACCATTAGTAGTGCCTTGAACCCGGCACTGAGGCTTGGTCGCGTTGGATTATGTGTCGGAACCTGGCGTTGTGTGCCGCTCTCGTCTATGGAGCGTGCGTTCCACCTCAGCGGTGATCGAAGCCAGCGTAGCAGGAAGTGACGAATTTGCGTGCGTGGTTGGGTACCGCCCCGACGTACGTTTCGTTATGAACGTCCTCATTGTTCGTTTTTGCTTTGAAGTAGCTGTAATTCTGCTGTGATCTCCACACTTCCTGGTTGCCTGTTTCCTTATAACCATCATACTGGGAGATTTTCACGGTGGTCTAAGCTGTCATTACTGTGTGTCTAAAACTCCTCAGAACCAATCAGATTCATTTTAAAAACAAAACACTGCCCTGGATTTGTTTGTTTTTGTTCTGTGAGTCTTCCCGACTCACCTCTCACCCGGAACTTCATGTATGTACCTTTTAAAACCGAAAGTGAAACTAGAGGCACATTATATGATAGATTAAATTCAATTTTTAATCATTTTTAAAAGGAATCGGTTAACTTTTATGTCTCTATACCGAATAAACAGTCATTTCAGCAAAAAAAAAATTCCTTTAGTGACCCTTTAAAGTCTGTGTAGAAAATTTCAAATGTTGGAAGCCGTTCTTTTCAACATTCCATCCTATGTAGACTCCCTATAGGAAACAAGTATGGTTTCCATCACTTCAGTGTTTTGTTAAGACATGGCAGGAGCATAATGCAAAGCCCAAAACATTACCCTTTTTGTGGACTGCTGCCGATTTCACCTCTTAAAATAGCCTGCAAAGATTTCTATCATGACACAATGTGGGCTGAATAGCACGAGAGCAATTTGGTTCATGATGTTGTTTTATTGTGCCATCTTAGCAACATTGTGAAATTCTAGCTGGAATCTATAAATTCCATATGTTCCTTCTAAACTTTGCAGATGGTTTGTCACACTGGCAGGTTTAGGTTTCAGACTAAATAGTTTACATTTTTGGCTGATGTGTACATCTTCATTTACATTAAGTTACATAACTTTATTCCCATTACTGATCAGACTGATTTCCTTGAAATAGGGCATGCATCATTGTTTATGGTAAAGGGTACTGGTACATTCCTTTCAGAGATGAAAATGAAAGTATATATTTTTTTTAGCCTTTTTTTGTTTGTTTTGGATAGTTTTGAATTGCTGTCTTTGTCCCCATTGGGAAGATGTACCTCTCCATTTGTACTGGAGGCCGTTGTCACTGAGAAAGTGAGGGCGAATCCAAAATTGTAAAATTGTCTCTAGAACAAGAGATGAGGGTGAATTTGCCCAATGGGGACAACTGCTTAAAGGGGTTGTAAAGCTTTTGCGTTTTTTCATCCTATGCATTAAGGTGGAAAAACATCCGATGCTTACAAGTCCCCGGTTTACTTACCTGAGTCCTCAAAAGTCCCGCGCCGTGAATGCGCTGGCTACTCGCCCCTGTCTTCTCGGATCTTCATTTGAGAGTGATAGCAGCGCAGCCATTGGCTGCTGTCGATCTAATCAACGACGCGACGTGCCATGGGGCGGGGATAAGTGATACCCTGCATCACGGGAGCGCGCCCACAAGCTAACCTCCTTGGGAGAGAGCTTCCCAGAACAGGAGTTGGCTCTTGCCGAGTCAGCCGCTGAGGGACCCCAGAAGACCAGGATCGGGGCCACTCTAGACAAAACGAGCTGCACAGTGGAGGCAAGTATGACATGTTTGTTTAAAAAAAATTAAAAAACCTTTACAACCCCTTTTTAAGAGGGGAAATGGCTCTCACTCTCTAAGTCTGACCTTACACGGAGCGCATTTCTTTCCTGCAACCCACGGGTTATGGTGTTCTTGTGAAATGTTTGTGGTATAATGCAGTACATTTGTATTTTTCTCTGCTGGTGACCTAAATGTGTTAAGAGCTGCATCAGGCCCCTTTCACACAGGCTTTCCGATCAGGTCCGTCTGTCAGTTTTTCAGGCAGACCCAATTGGAGCCTCCATTCACTCCTATGGAGCGGTGACATGTCCGCTGACTCCCGCCGCTATCCGATCCTGTCCGTGAAATCCAGATGGATGATTTTCCATCCGTCTGGAGGATGGGATCAGATGAAAATGGACAGGCGGTCTGTTTTTCATTTGATCTCGCCATAGAGGAGAGCGGGGCTCTGACAGGTTAGCACAGTGAGCGGAGACAGATCTGATGTATTCCTGCTCAGCGGGGATCAGAGTCACTTTTTATTGCAACCCTCCCATACAACCTACGTTTGTGGAGAATCTGATATTGTTGTCACATAGACACAATGACCACTGTCATAAATTCCTGCAACTGTTTCCGAGTTGCTGTAGGCCTCTTGGTAGCCTCTCTGACTAGTTTCCTCCTGGCTCTTATATCCAGTTTGGAGTGATGTCCTGATCCAGGGAGGGTGTCTTGCACCAAATACCTTCCATCTCTTAATAACAGACTTCACTGTGCTTCTAGGCATTGATAAAGCCTTTGAAATTTTGCAGTTGCACTATCAGGGACTGAAATGCTCCAGGAAATCTTTTTTCATGCTGAGCTAATCAAAATGATCACAGTTGATCTTTCGTTGAAAGTCAAATGGCTTTGTGTGCCAATGAGAAGGTGATTAGCTACACCTGATTGAGTTTACAAGTCATTTTTAGGAGGCGGGTGATCTGTATTTCAGTGTTTTTGTTTTTGGATTTTTTTTTTTTTTTTTTTTTTAACATGTCAGTGTTTTACCTTTTTACTTAGATGTTATAGAGTAAATAGAGCTGGATAGAACACAAACTGTTTGTCATAATTTCAGGCTTCAAAGCAACAAAGTGTGTGTGTGTGTGGGGGAATTATTTTCCATACCTTTTGTATCTTCATTTGCTTGTCTCCATTATAATGAGGCTGTTAGGATAAGTAGTTTATATAACATTTATATAATTTTAGCTCACAGGAAGTAACAAGAACTCTGTATTTCTGGAAAGATTGATGGGTGTTTTCTGTTTGCTGAAAATGTGCCTAGCCTGAAAAATGAAAACGAATGTAGCTAAGGACCGATACCAGTGAACCATGTATTTGGTGAGGCATGATTTAAAAAATAAAAAAGGTCATGCACTTCCTTTGTGTGATTTGTGTGCATAGGGCAGCCCTTTGATATTAATAGGCTGCCCTAAATGTGGCGCACATACTATTGCACTTGCAGAGATGTATAAGGAATCTCATGCACTTAAATATATTGGTTAACAAAAACAAAGAAGTTCAAAAACACGCTTTGTGTGCCTTTTCGCAATGTTTTAAAGGGCACTTCCTCAGTGAAAGCCACATAGCCGTATACAGTGCCTTAAAGTATGCATACCTGCTGAATTTTTTTACATTTTGTCATGTTGCAACCAAAAACTTTTAAATTTACTTTATTGGGATTTTATGTGATAGACCAACACAAAGTGGCACAAAATTGAGAAGTGGAAGGAAAATGATAAATGGCAAATATCTGAAAAGTGTGGCGTGCATTTGTATTCACCCCCCCCCGAATCAATACTTTGTAGAACCACCTTTTGCTGCAATTACAGCAGCAAGTCTTTTTGGGTATGTCTCTACCAGCTTTGCCTATCTCTAAAGAGTGAAATTGACGTAAATTTTTCTTTGCAAAATAGCTCAAGCTCTGTCAGATTGGATTGAGAGTGTCTGTGAACAGCAATTTTCAAGTCTTGCCACAGATTCTCATTTTGATTTAGGTCTGGACTTTGACTAGGCCATTCTGACACAATATGCTTTGATCTAAACTATTCCATTGTAGCTTTAGCTGTGTGTTTTAGGATCGTTGTCCTGCTGGAAGGTGAACCTCTGCCCCAATCTCAAGTCTTTTACAGACTCTAAAAGGTTTTCTTCTAAGATTGCCCTGTATTTTGCTCCATCCATCTTCCCATTAACTCTGACCAGCTTCCCTGTCCCTGCTGAAGAAAAGTATCCCCAAAACATGATGCTGCCACCACCATGTGTCACAGTGGGGATGGTGTGTTCAGGGTGATGTGCAGTGTTCGTTTTTTGCCACACGTAGCGTTTTTGCTTTTAGGCCAAAAAAAATAATTTTGGTCTCATCTGACCAGAGCACCTTCTTCCACATGGCTTCTCACAAACTGCAAACGGGACTTCTTATGGCTTTCGTCTTGCCACTCTTCCATATAGGCCAGACTTGTGGAGTGCACGACTAATAGTTGTCCTGTGGACAGATTCTCCCACCTGAGCTGTGGATCTCTGCAGCTCCTCTATAGTTACCATGGGCCTCTTGGCTGCTTCTCTGATCATGAATGCTCTTCTTGCCTGGCCTGTCGGTTTAGGTGGATGGCCATGTCTCGGTAGGTTTGCAGTTGTGACATACTCTTTCCATTTTTGGATGATGGATTGAACAGTGCTCAGTGAGATGTTCAAAGCTTGGGATATATTTTTTTATACCCTAACCCTGCTTTAAACTTCTCCACAACTTTATCCCTGACCTGTCTGGTTTGTTCCTTGACCTTCATGGTCCTGTTTGTTCATTAATGTTCTCAAACAAACCTCTGAGGGCTTCACAGAACAGCCGTAACTATACAGAGATTAAATTACACACAGGTGGACTCTATTTACTAATTGGGTGAATTCTGAAGGCTATTGGTTCCACTAGATTTTAGGTAGGGGTATCGGACAAAAGGGGGCTGAATACAAATGCACGCCACACTTTTAAAATATTTGTAAAGATTTTGAAAACCAATTCTCATTTTCCTTCCACTTCACAATTATGTGCTATTTTGTGTTGGTCTATCATATAATATCCCAATGAAATAATGTAATATTTTTGGTTGTAACATGACAAAATGTGGAAAATTTCAAGGGGTATGAATATTTTTTTCAAGGCACACTTCTGAGATCTTCACTACGTGACCCTGCCTCAGCCTTGTATAAAAGTCTTGGCTGCATCTCCAGCTTCTACTGCACATGTCTATTAATACTTCTCCAGATAGCTGGTTTGTACTGTACATAATTTAACTACAGGCACCGCCATAGGAATTAATTGTCAGTGGTTCACCATTTTGAGGTGTTTGAAAGGTTTTGAGGGGAATCCATAATAAAAAAAAAAATCCTTGGTGTATGTAAACCCCAACCAATTACATTTTCTTATTTGCTTGGTTAAATATATACCGTATTTATCGCGGTATAACGCGCTCCCGCGTATCCCGCGCACCCCTAAAGTTGCCCCCGAAATTCCTGTAAAAAAAAATGTTATATGATTTTATTACTTACAGTTTTGGTGTCTTCCCAGCGTCCATCGTCCTGTCCGGCGTCCGTCTGCGGCCTCGATGGTGTTCTCCAGCGCGCGCCTCAAGTCGAGTCCCCGCTTCCCACGCTCAGTTCGAACGCCTCCGCCGACATATACCGAGTACAGTACACTCGGGTACATTCGGCAAGGCTCGGCTTCGCTCACGCTCTGTGACGTTTATGCGTAAACACGAGCGAAGCCGAGACTAGCTGAATGTACACGAGTGTACTGCACTCGGTATATGTCGGCGCAGGATTTCAAACTGAGCGCGGGAAGCGGCTATCGGCGTATATCGCGCACCCACGATTTTCCCCTTATTTTAAGGGGAAAATAGTGCGCGATATACGCCGATAAATAAGGTAATTGAAAGCAGTTTGTCACCGTATGGTGTACCTGTGCGATAAGTTAATACAAATACTAGTTAATCCTGCCAGTCCTCTTGTGAGCTGATAACTTTATGTGTTCCAAGTATGTTTTCCTGTTGTCAGTTAGCTTTTGTTCCCAGTTCTTTTTTTGGACTAGAGAACACCTCCCTTCTAGGTTATGGAAAAGGCGTATTCTGTAGAGCTGTCCTAGAGTGACAACGCTGTTCTTTAACCGAGTGCATGCTGTCACTCTAGTAGCAGGAAGTGTGTTATGGTCAGGATCTTCATTGGAAAAAGGATTTGTTTTTAATTAATTCATATTTATCTCCCACCTGAAAAGTCTGGTAAGCTGCAATATAATAAATGTGTCTTCTTGGGTGTATAATAAATGTGGGTGGGTGTATAATAAATGTGTCTTCTTGAAATGCACTTTCAGATCCTGACAGTTTGTTTGTAAAATTTTCTATTTAGTACTTCTCTGTTTTGTGTTTTTTCTTATGTCTTTGTGTTTGTTCTTTTTAGACTGATTCCAGTCAGAACACAGGGGAACATTTGCAAGAGCAAAAGTAAGTGGTCATGTCTTTTTTTGTTGTGATCAATTAATGCATGATGATTGTTACATCTGTCTTCTAGTCACAATGCATGGCTGTGTTTATTCCAGATAGAAGGCACCCAGTGCTTCTAACCTTACCACTAACTTATTTTAGAACATCCACAGAGCCCCAAAATTTTGTGTCTTTTTTCAACCGAACTATGTAAAAAAATAACACCCAAGTCCATCCAGTTCAACCAATAATAATACAATCCTATATACACAATCCTATACGCGCAGTTGATCCAGAGGAAGCCGTAAAACCCCAGCAAAGCAATTTGCTATAGTTAGGAAAAAAATCCTGAAGCTACAAAACGCTGGAGGGGAAAAAAATCTATCATTCTCTATGGAGATGGTTCACATCTCCACTCCAAAACGCCTGAAGCCATAAGGTCCAAAACGCCTGAAGCTCATACAAGTTCTGGGACTTTTCTTTTAGGCAGATTTGGGCGGTTTTCACACTGGTGACCTTTTGACCTGTACAAAATCGCGGTAAAAACCGCTGCAAAAATTTCGGTAAAATTGCGCGACTTTCTGCCTGAAAGCGCTATGCTCAGGTTATGCTCAGGTGTGAATGGGGCCTTACTGTGAAGAAACCTTTCCGTATTTAGAGATTAAGGCCCAGATTCTCGTATATGGGCGTAAAACTGTGCGGGCGTAACGTATCTGATTTACGTTACGCCGCCGCAAGTTTTACAGGCAAGTGCTTCATTCACAAAGAACTTGCCTGTAAAGTTGCGGCGGCGTAGCGTAAATCACCCGGCGCAAGCCCGCCTAATTCAAATTAGCCGGGTAGGGTCGTGGAGCATTTAAATTAGGCGCATTCCCGCGCTGAACGTACTGCGCATGCGCCGTCCGGAAAATATCCCAGGGTGCATTCCTCCAAATGACGTCGCAACGACGTGAACGTAAATGGCGTCCAGCCCCATTCACGGACAACTTACGCAAACAACGTCAATTTTAAAATTTCGACGTGGGAACGACAGCCATACTTAACATTGGTTGCCCCTCATATAGCAGGGGCAACTTTACGCAGCGCAAATCTAACGTAAGCGTCGTAACTTCACTGCGTCGACCATGCGTACGTTTGGGAATTTGCGTATTTTGCTAATTTGCATACTCGACGGGGAAAACAACGGAGGCGTCACCTAGCGGCGAAAAAAAAATGCATTTAAGATCCGACAGTGTAAGAGCCTTACGCCTGTCGGATCTAATGGATATCTATGCGTAACTGATTCTAAGAATCAGTCGCATAGATACGACGGCCCAGATTAGGACTTAAGACAGCGTACATTGCGTTGCGCCATCGTAAGCCCTTTGAGAATCTGGGCCTAAATCTCTTTTCCTCTAGGTGTAAAGAGTGCCCCCTTGTCCTTTGTGATCACCTTAAAGTGAATAACTCAACACCAAGTACACTGTATGGACCTCTTATATATTTGTACATGTTGATCATATCCCCCCTTATTCTCCTCTTCTTAAGAGTGAATAAATTCAGTTCCTCTAATCTTTCCTCATAGCTGAGCTCCTCCATGCCTCTTATCAGTTTGGTTGCCCTTCTCTGCACTTTCTCCAGTTCCCAGATATCCTTCTTATGAACTGGGGCCCAAAACTGAACTGCATATTCCAGATGAGGTCTTACTAATGATATGTACAGGGGGGCAAAATGATGTCGCTTTCTCTGGAGTTCATACCTCTCTTAATACAAAAAAGGACTTTGCTCTCTTTGGAAACGGTTGTACTCCCCCCCCCCCCCCCCCTAGTATGTACAATACATGCATATTCTTAGCTCTCAAGTGCATAACTTTACATTTATCAACATTAAACCTCATTTGCCACTTAGTTGCCCAATTTAGTGCATTGAGGTCGGCTTGTTGAATTGTTTCCAGAGCTTTCATGTTCTTCTCTGGCTCACCCTCTTAGTCTCAGGATACATTCATTATAGTTCAGTGAATGGTGGATTCGGTAGTTTTTTGGACTTCATTCGCTTTTACTGAGGGATATACACACTTGTGGGTACACCTATATCCAAATCGAGGCCTAATAATCTCTAATGGAGCTCACCCATATACTTTATTTCTTTCTCGTACATCACGGGACACAGAGCAGCATATTCATTACTATGTGGGTTATATGGAGTACCTTCAGGTGATGGACACTGGCAATCTCAAACAGGAAGTGCCCCTCCCTATATAACCCCCTCCCATAGGAGGAGTACCTCAGTTTTTTCGCCAGTGTCTTAGGTGTTGGTCATGGAATAGCTTGTCTCCTACATCCTTGGGATCAAGGCAGGCTAACCGGATCTGTCCAAGGTGCCTCAGAGCCAAAGTGGACAGTACCCGGGCCCCAAACCGTGGGGTTTTGCCCATAATGCTTCTCTTTTTAGAGAGCTGGACCCTGGGCCCAGGACTTAGAACCTCTGTGGTACCTAAGGTAACCTGTTTGCCAGGGTGCTATATGGGCCCAGGACAGTGGGTTCCTTTTTAGGACCCCAGGGCCTGAAGGTCTAGTACGCCACCCACGGAGATGGGGGAAGATTGGACCGCTTGCTATGCAAAGTCCTGCGGCATGGAGCAGGTAAGAAAGGGGGGGCCTGCGGGACTTGGTTCGTCGGCAGGCTCTCTAGGGAGATCTTTGGGGGATGTGCCTGAGTATGCTCTTGCATTGGCAGTTTTGGGCCACTATGTCTATCAAAGAGACAGGATGGTCTGTGTATGGGCTCCCATGTGTGATCTTCCTAAAGATATGTGTTGCATTGTAAATTGTCTGCTGGGCGCTGGGTTGGGAAAGGAGCTGTGTGTTAGCTATGCTTTCCCAGGACTGGGGGGTCAGTGACTCACCTGAGGCCTTACCTGTCTGGGTGCCGTGCGGTGTCCTCCTCCAGCATGTCGGACGCTTCCGGCGTGGCCCCATCCTCCGCAACAGGGGCGCGCGCGCGGGCGCGCGCCCTGTAATATAGGCGCAGGGTGATGATTCGCGCCGTTGTGGAGAAAGAGGGGCGGGACATCCGGTCTCATAAAAGGAAGGGGCGGCCCTTCCTCTATGCTGTGTAGCTCAGTTGCTGGCTGAGCTTGAAGGAGGAGGACGCAGAGCGGTTGCAGTGCGGCTGAGGGCACCCAGTGGCGCAAGGAAGTATTGCAGTTCTGGTGAACAGAACTAGCTGTGTGGTTACTAGCCTAAAAAATTCCTTATACAGCAGATGGATACTTGCAATTTTTTTGAGGGAAGATAGCATGTTTTCATAAAAAAAAAAAAAGGTTTTTGAAAAAAAAAAAAAAAAAAATATATAGGAAACATACTGGTCTTCCCGTTTTGGTTTTTGGACGTTAATTGTTAATACCGTTCCCTAAAACCGTACTATTATTTTCTCCTAGCTACAACCATCAAGGGTTGTAAGCAGGGGTACCTCGGTATTGTACCATGGCTTCCAAGGGTTCAGGATCAGGGGGTACAAAAGAGAGGGGCCCCCCCTCAGATTCTGACGGTTCAGATCGGCCTATGCCGGTACTTTCCCCACAGGTTATTACACCATTGGGCACCTTGGTTAAGCCATTAGGGAGATCTGGTGCTGAGGCTACATCAGATCCACCCAACCCTGTGTTTATCACAGAGAGTATGCTAGCCGCCTCCTTGGAGGGGCTAGAGAAAAGATTGGCGGCTATGATAGCCAAATCTACACCGGGTAAAAAGCGGATTAGGTCTCCGTCGCCTGAGTGTGGACCCTCAGATGCTGAGGTTCTCTCCCCGGGGGGATTTGAGTTGCAGGAGGATCATTTGGACCGGGACCAAATTGGTTCAGAGGTTGAGGGTTCGGCTAATGAAGAGCCTTGCTCGGCCTCCCAAGCGGAAAGCTTCTGGGTTCATTCTCTGACAGACATGGTCCACTTGGCGTTTAATTTGCCTTTTCCGGAACCTCAGGGTCCGGCCGTATCATCCTTAGGCTCTTTGAAAACGCCTCGCAGTAGCGCTGTTTTTCCAGTCCATCCTCTTTTAGAGGAAGTAATCTTCCAGGATTGGGCACGACCAGACAGAATCTTTTTACCACCTAAAAAATTTTCCGTCGTCTATCCTATGGAAGAAAAATTTGCCAAAAAGTGGACTCTCCCAGTGGTGGATGCCGCCATCTCCTGTGTAAATAAGTCCTTGACTTGCCCGGTAGAAAACATACAGGTGTTTAAAGAACCGGTTGATAAGCGTTTGGAGACGCTTTTAAAAGCATCCTTTACTACGGCGGGTGCAGTAATACAGCCAGCGGTGGCTGCTATTGGAGTTTGTCAGGCACTAACAGACCAGACAAGACAAATGCTTAAGGTTATTCCGGCCCAACAGGCGGAAGAATTATCTGATATTCCTAGAGCCATGTGCTTCGCGGTGGATGCTATAAGGGATTCCATCCAGCAAGCGTCTCGTCTGTCACTATTTTTAGTACATATGAGAAGGCTCTTATGGTTAAAGAACTGGGAGGCTGAGCCCCCATGCAAAAAGCTCCTGGCAGGGTTTCCCTTCCATGGAGAACGACTCTTCGGAGAAGATCTGGATAAATACATTCAGACTATTTCAAGTGGCAAAAGTACACTTCTACCAGTAAAAAAGAAGGTCCGGGGACCTGCGTTCAAACGGCAGCTTCCCCCTGCTCAAGGGCCCGCCAATTCCAGGCAGTATCGACGGCCTCCTGCGAGATCATACTTTAACAATAAGCCACCAGGACAAGCCTTTGGAGGCAAGAAGCAGTGGTATCGTAAACCAGCAAAGACAGCCCCTAAGTCTGCCTCATGAAGGGACGCCCCCACCCACGAAGGTGGGGGGAAGGCTGCGTCTTTTTTCAGAAATTTGGGAGACCGACATTCCCGACAAGTGGGTCCGGTCTTCCGTGGCCACAGGCTACAAATTAGAATTTCTAAAAATCCCTCCACCTCATTATCAGGAGTCGAGAGTGCCAGTCGAGCCGACAAAAAAGGCCGCCTTAATGGCGGCATTAAATCATTTGCTTTACCAAGGCGTGATAGTAGAGGTACCAGCCCAGGAACAGGGGCTAGGGTTCTACTCCAATCTGTTCATCATCCCAAAGCCCAACGGCGATGTCAGGCCAATCTTGGACTTAAAGGGATTAAATGCATACTTAAAAGTACGCTCGTTCCGGATGGAATCCGTGCGATCGGCAGCCGCCGCACTTCAGAAAGACGACTTTCTGGCCTCCATAGACATAAAGGATGCTTACCTTCATGTGCCAATTTTTCAGCCACATCAAAGGTTTCTACGCTTCACAGTGGCTCGGCGTCATTTTCAATTTGTGGCACTCCCTTTCGGGTTGGCTACGGCTCCTCGAGTATTCACCAAGGTCCTAGCTCCAATTCTAGCCAACCTAAGAATCCAGGGGATCATTGTCCTAGCATACCTGGACGACCTTCTAATCATAGATCATTCATCTCCTGGCCTGGAGCGAGCAGTAGCTCTCACGGTTCGATACCTAGAGAGGTTCGGTTGGGTCCTAAACCGAGAAAAATCAGCTTTCCAACCCACAAAGAGGTTGGAATATCTCGGCATGTCATTAGACACGGAACAACAAAGGGTGTTCCTGCCTCGAATAAAGGTCGAGGCTATCAAAGAATTGATACATCTGGTTCTAAGCAAGAGAGAACCAACGATTCGCCTATGCATGCGATTACTAGGCAAGCTAGTGGCCACCTTCGAAGCGGTGCCATACGCTCAAAGTCACACTCGTGTCCTGCAGGCAGCCATTCTGTCAGCATGGAGCAAGAGGCCACAGGCCTTGGAATTTCCGTTGCCACTCTCATCAAGAGTCCGGCAGAGTCTGTGTTGGTGGTTAGACCCTCAGAATCTACTGAAGGGAAAATCTTTCAGCCCCGTGACATGGAAGATAGTGACCACAGATGCCAGCCTGAAGGGCTGGGGAGCGATCTTGGATGGGTGCACTCACCAAGGTACGTGGGCACAGGAGGAGAGTCAATTGCCCATCAATATCTTGGAGCTCAGAGCTGCTCGGCTAGCCCTCAGGGCTTGGACCTCCAAATTACAGGGGTTCCCGGTGAGGATACAGTCAGACAATGCCACGGCTGTGGCATATATAAATCACCAAGGGGGAACCAAGAGTCAAGCAGCTCAGAGAGAAGTGAGCTTAATTTTCCTATGGGCAGAGAATCATGTGCCCTGCATATCGGCAATATTCATTCCCGGGGTGGACAACCTGCAGGCGGACTTCTTGAGTCGTCAGACTCTGTCACCAGGGGAATGGTCTCTGCATCCGCAAATATTTCAGATAATTTGCCAGAAGTGGGGAATGCCGGACGTGGATATCATGGCATCAAGGCTCAACAAGAAACTAGACAGGTTCATGTCCCGGACTCGGGACCCTATGGCCTGCGGGACCGATGCGTTAGTTTACCCTTGGCATCAGTTCAATCTTCTATATGCCTTCCCTCCGCTCCAGTTACTACCCCGCCTGTTGCGCAGGATCAGGGTGGAGCACAAGCCAGTCATTCTGATAGCTCCAGCATGGCCCAGAAGGGCATGGTACTCACTAATCCTAAAGATGTCAGTGGGAGACCCTTGGACGCTTCCTCTACGACCAGACCTACTTTCACAAGGCCCGATCCTCCACCCTGCATTACGGCGTCTAAATTTGACGGCCTGGCGGCTGAATCCCTGATTCTTAGGGGTAGAGGTCTATCTAGACAAGTAATCTCTACCCTGATTAAGGCTAGAAAGCCAGTCTCCAGAGTAATTTATTACAGGGTTTGGAGGGCCTATGTAGGCTGGTGCGAGTCCAAGAAATGGCTTTCCCGCAAATATACCATTGATAGAGTATTAAGTTTTCTCCAGCTAGGAGTGGATAAAGGATTGGCATTAAGCACAATCAAGGGACAGATTTCAGCTTTGTCAGTGTGGTTTCAGAGGCCGCTGGCCACCCACTCGCTGGTTAAGACCTTCATTCAGGGGGTCTTGCGTATTAATCCTCCGGTTAAGTCACCACTTTGTCCGTGGGACTTGAATCTTGTTCTGTCAACTCTACAGAAACAACCCTTTGAGCCGTTGGCTGAAGTTCCTTTGGTTTTACTAACAAGGAAGTTGGTATTTCTGGTCGCCATAGTTTCCGCCAGAAGAGTATCAGAGTTGGCAGCCTTATCTTGTAAGGAGCCATATCTTATTCTGCATAAGGACAAGGTGGTTCTCCGTCCTCATCCTTCCTTTTTACCAAAGGTTATATCCAGTTTTCACCTGAACCAGGATTTGGTATTACCATCCTTTTTTCCAAAGCCCACTTCCAGAAAGGAAGGGTTGCTGCATACCTTGGATATTGTCAGGGCCATGAAGGCCTATCTTAAAGCTACAGAGAAGATGCGGAAAACAGATGTGTTATTCATTTTGCCAGATGGGCCCAAGAAGGGGCAGGCAGCTGCAAAATCCACCATTTCGAGATGGATTAAACAGTTAATTATTCAGGCCTACGGCTTGAAGAGGTTGCCTCCTCCGTTGTCAGTAAAGGCCCATTCTACCAGGGCCATGGGCGCCTCCTGGGCAGCACACCATCAGATCTCTATGGCTCAAGTATGCAAGGCGGCAACCTGGTCTTCAGTCCACACGTTTACAAAATTTTACCAGGTGGATGTAAGAAGGAATACAGATACAGCCTTTGGGCAGGCAGTGCTGCGGGCTGCGATTTAAGACCCTCAGAATCGGGGGGCACCCTTGAGTTAAAATTTAAGTTTAAATTTAATTTTCTCAACTAAGTTGGATTTATTATTATTTGAGAGTATCTCTGAATTAAATCCTTGTGTCTTGGGAAGATTTCTCCCTCCCCTCAGTAAAGCATTGCTTTAGGACATCCCACATAGTAATGAATATGCTGCTCTGTGTCCCGTGATGTACGAGAAAGAAAAAGGGATTTTTAATACAGCTTACCTGTAAAATCCTTTTCTTGGAGTACATCACGGGACACAGAGCTCCCACCCCTCTTGTGGGGACCATTTTGGGAGGCATACTGCTTGCTACAAAATTGAGGTACTCCTCCTATGGGAGGGGGTTATATAGGGAGGGGCACTTCCTGTTTGAGATTGCCAGTGTCCATCACCTGAAGGTACTCCATATAACCCACATAGTAATGAATATGCTGCTCTGTGTCCCGTGATGTACTCCAAGAAAAGGATTTTACAGGTAAGCTGTATTAAAAATCCCTTTATTAGTTTGCAGTTCATGTGCATTTTCCATGCATATTTCTTTATTTCAGATTTACGTGTCGCGCAACAGCCTTAATTTTCCTGTGCAGTTTATAAGGTTGAAGATTTACCATCTAACATTACAATATTTTTTTTTCTCATGAGCAATGGGCAAAACGTTCAGTAAATAATAACTGGGGCTTGCCATTTATCTGCAAATGTTAGGGTACCAAAAAGTTTAACATTTTACATCAGTTCTCCACTTTTCTGTTTTAATCAATTTTTATTAGCAAAACGTTAACAATATATGCCAACAAAACAGAGACAGGTCATATTAAGACAAGTATGCTCACAGTTTGACAACTCAGAATTATGACTCACAACGACTCACAACGTGTGATGCAAACTGAAAGATAATGTTACATAACAGTAGTGAAGCATGTATAGAAGGTATATTATCAAAACCTTTTTAGGTGGTTTATGGCAAATAAACAATGTCAGTTACCTTGTCAACTGAACAGGAATTATGGCGGGGTATATTTGGAAGCACTTGATTAGAGCCATAGGCTCTAATAGGCATCCAAAAAGGTGAACAGCGGGCGCTTGCTGTTCACTCAGCATTTGTGTTAGGAAAGCGAATGGATATTCGCTTTCCTAACATCGAACCGCCTCTCAGCCAATCGGGTGCTTGGGTCTGTTACCGGTCACCTGATTGGCTGAAACGACAGGCGCTGTGATTGGGCGCCTATCAGGGGATTGGAGAAGACATTGTGGAGCGTGGAGGACACTGCCGTCGGGACTCGCTGCCCCACCGAGACAGGTAAGTGTCGGGCGGGCGGGGGATGCACACTGGTAGCATTTGATGGGGCACAGTGGCTGCGTTTGATGGGCACAGTGGCTGCGTTTGATGGGCACAGTGGCTGCGTTTGTTGGGTACAGTGGCTGCGTTTGATGGGCACAGTGGCTGCGTTTGATGGGCACAGTGGCTGCGTTTGATGGGCACAGTGGCTGCGTTTGATGGGCACAGTGGCTGCGTTTGATGGGCACATTGGTGGCAATTGATGTTTTTAATTTTTTTCAGTTTGTTTGCCCCCCCCCCCCCCCATATATATTGAGCACCAGGTGCCACTGGTTTCGTGTGACTGTTTACTAAAGTGCAGTTATTTTTATATATATATATATATATATATATATATATATAGTTCATAACAGATGGAAGAACTGTACAGCTATTAGATTATGATCTGCAATGTGAATCGGTGGAAACTCTGATATTTACTGATTTGCTTTGTTTATATAACATAACACGTGAAGCTGCTCTGCTTTGGCTCTCAGGCTGAATTTGCTACAGTCTGTGTGCCATTAAGTGAATCATCTCATAAATCTGGCACCCAGTCTGTTATGTAGGAGCAGTCTCGGCGTGTTTACACAACGTGTTTCTGATTACTGTTGGAGCAATGAGTGCAGCTGTTTGTCCTAAATATGAATGGTCTGTGCTTCTGCACCTGTAACCATGAGAGTGTGTGTGTATAGGATGGGATTATGTCTAAAACGTCCATTAGGAGCTGTTGCATATTCTGCTTCAGCATGAAACTTATTTGACTTCCTAAAGAAAAATGATGTGCGATTCATCATAAGAAGCATTAAAGTTGAATGCCAGGCAAGCAGCTAGAGACTCATGAAATCCACATGTGAGCTGTCTATTGCCAAAGGATTTGTATTTATGTCTGTACGTCCTGAAATGGACATCACTTGCAGTTCAGGATTACAGCATGCATGCACTGGATGAAATGGACCCAGCCTGGACAATTTTTTTTTTTTTTAAAGCTGTGTGGTTCCAGGCACCGATTTCTAAAGCAAATTCCTGCACTGATTTTGGCGACTTCGGAGGCGATTTCAGTAGACATCTGTGCGTGAACCCACACAGAAGTCTTTTAAATCACACCCAAATTCACAATGAAATGCGGGTTTGAAATTGTGCATTTCAAACCTGCACGATTCCAAACCCGCCTCCGAGTGACATTCAAGACCCTCTGCCTCACCCACAAATGCACGCAAGGAATCGCGCCGCAATACATATGTGAGAAAATAAAACACTATGCCCCAAGTGTCAACAAATCGGAACCTCCTCCACATCCCCAAATCTCGGTACAAAACGAAAGGAGAACGACGATTCGCTGTCCAAGGACCTTGGTTATGGAACGCTCTACCCGCAGACATTCGGTTGGAGGAAAATCATCGGGCCTTCAGAAAAAAATTTAAGACCCATCTTTTCTGAAGCGTGGTTGGACGATCATATTGCCTACAGCGCCTTGAGTCGATTTAGTTTGCATTTGTAGAAACAAATAAAGCTGCGCCAAAATAATCACAGTTATAAGGAATGACCCCTATAATACAATAGTGTAATCAATTAATCAGTTCATAATGAATATTAAACAGCATGGAAGTGGTTAAAACGGATCCTCCAACAAGCACACTCATGCAGATATTCCTTAACAGACCACCATTATAGTGAAAAAAAGAGCTTGACTGAAGTGATCCCTTCACCAGTAAAAGGGGCTGCTTACCAGAAGGTAAGCCAACTGTGCGTTTGGCTATAACCCAGCCGCAGCCTTTCATCCACCAGATCCCAGGGGGAAGCAGCACTCAGGAACCCGCTAGATAGCACTCTCCCATATGTAGGTTAGGAAACAAGAGAAGGATGCACCATAGCGTAATTCAGTAATAAAAAGGTTTTATTAAAGTACGGTTAAGGTACTCACAAACATCGCGGTAAAAACAGCATTTGTTAAAATCAAGATAAGACGTCCGGCAAATTAAACGGAGCCCTTCCTCCTCAACGTGGTGACGCTACTGCCTGTCCTTCCCAGACGCGTTTCGTCATCATCTGACGTTCTCAATAGAGCTTTTCCCTAGTTTGCATTTGTATCGCTATATAAGTTACTTGCTCACTCAATGTGAATGATGGCTTAAACTGATTTCATTTTATGACTGAGCCTGACTTTCACGACTACGCTAATAAGTGCAGTTAAGTTGGAATTTCCTTGCCTAGGGAGAATGCTCTTGTTTGCCCCTTAGGAATTCTTAGTGGATGGTGGATCTCCATTAGTTGGGCCTAGCTTTTGAAGACAGGCACCTAGAAACATCGGGACGCAGAAAATACTTTTTAATGGGCAGTCAAATTGTCTTTTTACTATGCAGGACTTTGACTAGAAGTTTAAAATCTCTTAAAATCTCAGGTCCTAAATTGTGGAGGTAGTTGTCTCTTGCAACATGAATGGTAAATGACATACATTTGTGTGCTGCTACACAATGTGGTTGGAAACCTTTGTACAGTTTACCATGCACATACCCTTTTGGGCTTGGTCAACATTGAGGTCAAAGTGCTCTGAAAATGCAGTAAACAATAGGGAGTGGCACTGTTTTAAGAAAGGTGCAGCAGGTTTTACCCATTGACTGTAACTTGTATCTGCCATGGTACTTGGCAGCTCATTGAAATTATATTTTCCCTGTGAATCCTAAAGATGCTGCTTAGCCTCATGCCCACGGACGTTTTTACAGCCACTTTTATGAGCGTTTTTTGCAGCTTAAAAACGTCTCTCAATGTTAGCCTATGGCGGTTTATTAAGCTGCAAAGAAAAACCAGGACCAGTGCGTTCTGAAGCTCCAGTGTTAGAGCTGTAAAGACGCCGACAAAGGGTGTTAAACGCAATTTAACGAGGCTTAATGCTGTGTTAAGCCTCGTCCGGCCTTTCTTTAGCTATTCCAAATCAATGGTTCCCTATGGAAGCCCATTGATTTGAATAGAGGTCGCACCAGAAGTCGAATCAAGATGATCCGACTTGCGGGGCGACTCGTGTGAGGAGAATCTTGAAGGGGAACCCCGCGAAAAAAAATTTTTGCGTTCGGTTCCCCCTCAGGATGATACCAGACCCTTCGGTCTGGTATAGATCTTAAAGGGAATACCCCTACGCCAAAAAAAAAAAAACGGCATGGGGGTTCCCCCAGGATCCATACCTGACCCTTATGCGAGCACGTAGCCCAGCAGGTTAGGAGCTCGCCCCCCCTCCTAAAACCATACCAGGCCACATGCCCTCAAGGGGGGCCTCTTATGACGTCACCGCCCGGAGCATGATGGGACTGTGATGTCGTAAGAGGCGGGGTCACCAGGTGACCTCACGCTGTGACCACGCCCCATGCCTATATAAATCGTTGCGGACAGTGCACATGGCATTACAGTGGGAGAGAACGTCGAGTCAACATCAGAAGAGAAGAGGGAAGAAGACGACAGGGAAGACCGGGCTGCCGCTAGTAAAAGAGCTGGAAGAGTATAGCGGAGCGCGGAGAAGGCATCGGATAGCGGGAGAAGGCGCGGGAGAGAGCGGAGAAGTCGGAAGAGACTCCCAAAGTCGGAAGAAGACCCCCCCGGAACTGCTTAATAAATTGCTTTAAAAACCTGGCTAGTGTGTTTTTATTTTTATTTTTTTTTATTGACACTTCCCCCCCCCCCCCAGGTGAATGGCTAGGGGTACGAAGTACCCCATACTCATTCACATAGGGTGGGGGGCCGGTATATGGGGGCTCCCAGTTTCCGATAAGCCCCCCGCCCACGACAACCAACAGCCAGGGTTGTCGGGAAGAGGCCCTTGTCCTCATCAACATGGGGACAGGGTGCTTTTGGGTGGGGGGCACAGTGCGCCGCCCCACAGCACCAACCCCCCCATGTTGAGGGCATGTGGCCTGGTATGGTCTAGGAGGGGGCGCTCGCTCTCCCCCTTTCCTGATCTGCCAGGCTACGTGCTCGGATAAGGGTCTGGTATGAATCCTGGGGGAACCCCCACACCGTTTTTTTTTTATGTGGGGGGATTCCCCTTAAGATATCATCCTGAGGGGGAACCTCACACTTTTTTTTTTATAATTTTCGCGGGGTTCCCATCCCTTCTGGCGCGACCTCTTTTCAAATCAATGGGCTCCCATAGGGAACCATTGATTTTTGAATAGAGAAGAAAAAAAGCGGCTGAAAGCTAGCGTGGCGAAAGGTGCATTGAATTGAATGCAAAACGCGGAAAAAATTGCAGAAAAAGCGCAGCTTTTTTCCTGGCGTCTGTACTAACTTTACAGCCCGTTTTAAAAAAAAAAAAAAAGAGTTGGCATGTAGCCTTAAAAGTAGGATAATAAGCTCAAATTTAGTTTTAATACAAACGTTCTTTGCCCATCTTTGCTTTCTAAGAGGCACTAAAAGTTTTTTTCCTTGCCTTTATCATACTCTTTGCTCTCACCAATACTCAGTCTGTGTTTTTCCTAGAAACTTTTTTTTTTTTTTCTGGTTGTCCAATTTTTTTAATATGTGAACCACTACCTTGTTAAACAACACAATCTATTTTAAATATAAATGAAAAGCAAAACATTTGTGTATATATGTACACAACACACGCACACAAACACTATGGGCAGGTGTATGTACTCTTTATGTAGGCATCGGGAGTCCAGTGCAATTCTCTAATTTTCTGCTCACCCTAAGGCTAGGTACACACTGCTAGGTATCCCACTTTCAAATCGATCATGTATGCAACATGACTGTGGTTTTGCATTTTCTATGGGGCCATAATCGTGCAGGAATTGCACAAAAGTAGTACAGGAACCTTTTTTCAAGATCATGTCATACTGGGTTTTACTGATGTGAACGGGCACCATTGCGCTTGTGTGAACGGAGCTTAAAACTGCAGAGTTCATTCAGCCTTGAGGGAATCATTGCACAGCAGCTCAAAGATCTCCCTCTTTCCATTCTCATTTTGCTCTGCAGTGCTCCTGGGTTGGTTCACAATGGAGCATGGTGATCCTAGCAGGAGCAAGGCACTCTGAACACGTATGTTAAAATGAGGATCAAGTAACCTTAATCTGTATATTGCAGTTCTTGGTACTTGTTATAAATGTATACATGCTTGTAATCTCGCCTGGATCAAAACTCAAGATGGAAAGTGTCCGTGTCCTAAGCACTTTCCCAAGATCAGTAGTTGCTGTTGCTTTTTGAAAAAGCATTTGGATAAGCTGCTAACTTTCCATACTGCGAAGGCCTATGCAGCAAGACATGACACTGCTCAGGTCTTGTCTGGGCAAGCCTTTTCCACCCTTTGCAGCTTACAAGCATCAGACGTCTTTACTAAGGACCTGAATATTTCACTGTGTTGCCTGCTGCTTTGAAATTGTTGTTTGTATTGTACATTATTAAAATGAAGAATACATTGCCTCAGTAAAAATTAAACACTAAAACAATGTTTGGCTGTTATACTGTGTTCCTTCTTCATGTCGCCAATAAGGCTTATTGCCAAGTTCTCCTATAAATATGAATTAAACTCTTGGGGGAAAAAAGGCGCAGTGAGGATATCATTTTATAATGGGCCTGTAGCTATCACAAACATTTTAATTGTCCTATGCTGGTATTAAAGCGGAGTTCCACCCAGAAATGAAACTTCAGCTGATCTGGTTCTCCCCCCCCCCCCCCGTGTCACATTTGGCACCTCTTTAGGGGGGAGCCGATACCTGTCTAATCCAGGTATTTGCTCCCACTTCTGGCGAAAGCTCGCCACTATATTCGTGGTGATCTACGCCATGTTCGGCCCCTCCTTCATCCCCCTTCGCTGCCTTCTGGGAGACACACAGGTCCCAGAAGACAGCAGGGACCAGTAAGGACACGCAGCGTGACTCACGCATGCCCAGTAGGGAACCAGGCTGTAAAGTCGCAAGGCTTCACTTCCTGATTCCCTTTACTAAAGGTTCTGGCACCTGGGAGCCGAGGGATGGGTTGGGGTTTTCACATGAAGAATAAGGCTAGGACTCAGGAATTGGATCAGGGACCTCCCCCAGAGGTCAAAGGTCACAAGGCGGGTTCCCAGAGGTCAAAGGTCACAAGGCATGGCTGAACCATACCCACCAAAGTGTACTGCCTACCCCAACTAAGTCAGGGAATGAACAAGATGGGGAAAGTGTTTCTATTAGGACTGCAGTTCCTCGTTAAAGTGACAGTTTGGGAGGCTGTGCTATGTTAGATATTTCAATCTAGAGTACTCTCCTTTTTGCCAGCCTACTAGTAGAGCAAGTTCTCCCCTTTTTGCATTTCATCATTTAAAAGTGAGCTTCTTAACAAATCTCTACTTTATTTAAAGTTTATTTGAATACTCTTCATATATTTTAACTGTAATCCTTTTGGACTACCTATACAGTAAAAAATGTACCTTTTTTTTTTTTTATCTGACTGCTGCAAGGATTAGGAGTTTCACATCTGCGAATTCGCCCTGCCTGTGATTTAGATGTGAGAACCCCAGCTGTGGTTCCCATAGTTAGCTGTGAGAGGCAGCCCCATTGAAAGCAATGGGTTGGTACCGGCTCTCGCAGCTAATCATGGCCACTCACTTGTGATCTCTCTTCATTAAGGCCTGATCACTTGCATTTGATCGATCCATGTGCGATTTAAATTCTAGTTGCAAAATTCAGTAGCCTTCCATTGCTTTTAATGGCGCGGCCTCTCTCACCTTTTTCCTGGAACCCTCACTGGTGAAAGGCACAGAAGTAGCAGAAATGTCTGTTTTATCTTGGTCATTGGCATCTTCCTTTTGTGTAGTGAGTGAAAGTAGATGCCATGCTGCACTTCATTGCTGAATATGACTTTAGGGGTACGAGTTGTAAATAATGCTGATGACCGTGATACCCCATACTAGGTTATATATAGTGTGTTGTATGATTTTCCTCACTGAACACCTACAGAATTTCAAGTAATGGTCTTGGAGTGAAAACCAAATATATTGCAATGCATATACAGGCCAGAAGGCTACAATTATAGATTAGGAGAACTGCTAAGAGTGATTCTACAGAACTGGACTACAGTTCATGGATAGGATGAACTATAAATGATCATACCCATGTGTCTGGAGTAATGCTGATTGTTAGTACATGGTTTGCCAAGTCTAGGTTGGTGGTTGGCTCAACTCTGGTCTGGATTTAGCCTCCTCTATGGTACATTGTATGCGGAGAGGGCTATATAGGAAGCAGAATACCATATCATCTTCTCGACCGCCGCATGTACATATACGTCGGCAGAATGGCACGTACAGGCACATTGGCGTACCTGTACGTCCCTGCCTAGACGTGGGTCGGGGGTCCGATCGGGACCCCCCCCCCCCGCGACTTGCGGCGGTCGGGTCCCCTCGGGGAGCGATCCGGGACAACGGCGCGGCTATTTGTTTATAGCCGCTCCGTCGCGATCGCTCCCCGGAGCTGAAGAACGGGGAGAGCCATGTGTAAACACGGCTTCCCCGTGCTTCACTATGGCGCTGCATCGATTGAGTAATCCCTTATATAGGGAGACTCGATCAATGACGTCATTCCTACAGCCACACCCCCCTACAGTTGTAAACACACACACAGTGTACACCAAATCTTACAGCGCCACCTGTGGTTAACTCCCAAACTGCAACTGTCATTTTCACAATAAAGAATGCAATTTAAATGCATTTTTTGCTGTGAAAATGACAAAAATCCCCAAAATGTGTCAAAATTGTCCGAAGTGTCCGCCATAATGTCGCATTCACGAAAAAAATCGCTGATCGCCGCCATTAGTAGTAAAAAAAAAAAAAAATTAATAAAAATGCAATAAAACTATCCCCTATTTTTGTAAACGCTATAAATTTTGCGCAAACCAATCGATAAACGCTTATTGCGATTTTTTTTTTTTACCAAAAATAGGTACAAGAATACGTATCGCCCTAAACTGAGGAAATTTTTTTTTTTTATATATGTTTTTGGGGGATATTTATTATAGCAAAAAGTAAAAAATATTGCATTTTTTTCAAAATTGTCGCTCTATTTTTGTTTATAGCGCAAAAAATAAAAACCGCCGAGGTGATCAAATACCACCAAAAGAAAGCTCTATTTGTGGGGAAAAAAGGACGCCAATTTTGTTTGGGAGCCACGTCGCACGACCGCGCAATTGTCTGTTAAAACGACGCAGTCCCAAACTGTAAAAACACCTTGGGTCTTTAGGCAGCAATATGGTCCGGGGCTTAAGTGGATATACAAAGGCAACATGTCTACCAAGCTATGTATGTGCTGATACTTTATGAACAGGATTGCAGCAGTTTTGTGCCATATTGGCAGGTGGGGAAAAGAGTATTTGCATTTCTAGATTGATTATATAAAAAAATCCACCATTGCGTCAGTTGTTCTGTTTTTGCTGTTCAACAGCACTAAAAAAGCTTGTATGATTGGTGTGTATGCCTTTCATGCCGCATCCTCCATTTTATGTGCTTCCAGAATAACTTGATATCCCTGAGAGATAACAGTGGAGTCCACCATAAATCCAGCATCTTTATGGTTATGCTTTTAAGAACTGTGACTAGAAGTGTTTACAAAGCAGTAGACTAACTGCTCCAGAATTGCCATTGTAACTATGAGACTGTCCATAATTTTACTGCATATTTCCATAGACATTACAGTACAGAGACAAATGCACATAATAATAAGTGGCCTGTAATGATTTCTGATTTTAAATCATAAATTATGTGGTATAATGGACACAGCCTGTATGGAAAAACTTTGTTCATCGAAAATAAAATGCATAACTGTGGAAGCCTTGTATGTTGGGGCCATGGCAAACCAGTAGGAAGTTGTTACGCCTGTACTATTGCAGAATCATTTATGTTACATTAATGTGCAAGGATTTAATGCTTTACTTAAAGTATAACTAAAGGCACTTTATTTATTTTAGTTTTGGATAGAGTGGAGATGGATCAGAACCCCTTTAGGTTTTTATTGCAATCTTTGCCCTCCTTGGGGAGCGTCACCCTCTCTCTTTGTCCTGTTTACCATTATCATTAAGAGTAAAAGAAAATCCCAAATTTTGAGTTTTCCCAAAAAAGCAATAGAGGGGAAATCTTTCAATGGGGACACTACTTCTGGTGACCTGGGCAACCCCAAAGGATTCCTTTTAAGGAGAAGTCCAGGCTAAATCTAACTAACGCTAAACCTGCTCTGTGCCACATTCTAAACCTAATCTATCCAAACCTGTAAAGCAAAACTCTCTGTACTTGCCTATCCTGCACCCGTTACGGGCTGGTCACCAGCGGCTGCTGTCTGAGGAGAGGGCCTACGACAGCTGCAAAATGAATGGGAAGTGATGTCACCCATAGACTTACTATTGTGCCTCTCCTGCACCCGCCTACACAGCAAAGCCGCCGCTGAGAGATGATGCTTGGACCAGACGGGATTGGCTGCAGGATAGGGAAGTACAGAGTTTTGCTATACAGGGTTAGATCGATTAGGTTTAGAATGTGGCACAGAGCCGGTTTAGCGTTAGTTAGGTTTTGCCTGGACTTCTGGCAGGGATTTCCTCTCACACCCCGTTAAGCTATGGGACAGGAAGTGAAGGGAAATCTCCGCAATGGGACTCGGTTGGCAACAAAAAATCTGACGGGGACTATAACCCTCCTGTACTTTATCAAAAAAATGTTTTTAAAGTTTTACCTATAGTTCTACTTTAAAGGCATTGCACTGTTTTTGTTTGTCATCGAATGAGATTTTGCCCATGACTGTTTATTCCAACAGCTACTAGTGTATTGCAAGCTTTATTATGGGCATTTTACATACAGAAACCCCTGGTATAATTGTGGAATCTGAGAGGCTCAGTTTAAAATCAATCACATTGATTTTCAGACTCTATGTATTCAACTATCCAAACTGAAGGTTTCTCAGAATCCTTCTGACTGGTTTTCTTTGTGACTGCCTTTCCCAGAACTGATCTTTTTCTTGTTGGCTGATAAGTATTGGCTACTGTGGTCTCTTATAATGCATACATACCCTACAGTTGTGTGCCTAGGACTTAGTAACTGCACCTTCTTCTCCAATCAGGGTCAGTTTGAGTGTGAGGTAGATTGAGTGTGTGTACACATTGGCCTTAAAGTGTAAGTCCACCCTAACACTGAAATCCCTACAGACTGTCCTCCACGATCTATAGATATCCACGATCTAACACTAACCTATCTAGCCCTGTAAAGAAGAAATCAGTATTCGTACCTTTTGTGAAGCCAGTTCGGTCCTATCTCTAGAGGAGGAAGCTCTGCAGAGGACACAGCCAACAACGCAGGGCTATATACAGTGGATATGACAAGTGTAAAATTTCAGGTTTCTGTGATGTAAAAAAACGAGACAAAGATAAATCATTTCAAAACGTTTCCACCTTTAATGACCTATAAACTGTACAATTCAATTAAAAAGCAAACTGCACCAAAAGGGTGCAGGACCCTTTTGATTTTTTTTTCGCACCGGATTCGCATCACATGGGTGTTTACACCCATGTGATCTGATTATGGCAATCACACTGCATTTTGCGAGCGGTTTGAGGGTTTCGTTAATCTAACGGTAACACCCCCAGCAGATTGCATGTACTTTGTGTGAATGCAATGCGGTGTGGGAAATGCACAGGATTTCCTGCGTTTTCCGCATCTCATCAGTGTGAACTAGGGCTCAACTTGATGCTGCATAGTTTGGCGTTGACTCAATGCTTGGAACTCGCAGGAACTGCATGATAGCCAATCACCTGGCATTTTCAGAAGAGTGGTGAGCAATAGCCATGTATACATTATGGTCAATGCATTTTGCAGTTCTGAATGGTGCAAGCGTAAATTGTACTTGCCAGACAAAATAGTATATTGTAAATACAAAAAAATAAGTTCTTGTAAAAGTTTTGAATGTATTTTTTTTTTCTGTAGTGAAAGTTAGAGAATTCATATCGGAAGTGGAAGGTGACTACAGAAGTTTTGTGGTCTTGGTGTATGAACCTATGTGCTTCCTGAACGGTGCTCTTCATAACCATGCAAATTTACACAACACCGTCTTTTTATTACCTACACTAGTTCAGTTAAATTTTGTATCCAAAGATGATAAAACTTCCTAAAGTATTCTTCTGCTTTGCACAATTTAAGTGTGGCATCAAAAGAAATATGGTAAAAAACACAAAATTCTGTATACACTTATAGGGTTTTCATAACACTTAACAGTTTCCACCATGTAAAAGAATGGCAACTTTATTGTTTACTGTTCCAGTTGAGGAAACTCCACCCTGCGCCTCTATTGGACATGTTTTGCCCCCTACTGGGGCTTAATTGTAGTGTTCCTCCTTCTTTAGATGGCTGTGCTAAGAAGCTATAAAATGTTTGATGGTTTATAAATATTGGTAGCCTGACCCTCCCGGGCTTTTATGTATTTTCTACCATCCAGCTGCGCAAAATACTAAAATACTAGCTTGGCAAGACTATTCCTTGATTGATTTACGTTTTTCACTACTGGCACGCCTTATTAAATGGATATATGATGGATAGTCTCCTAGAAATTTTAGCATAATGCATGCCAATATAGGGAGAGTTTATGGTTTAGTAAATGTTGTTCACTTTAAGGCTGGGTTCACACTGATACTACACCACAGTCATACGACTTTCATCCTACTTTGCTCTGTGACATCGGTCCTACATTGGTCCTACATCCATCCGACTTGAATGAACAGGATACGACTTTGATCCGACTTTGTGATAGTCTGACTTGTCCTTTTGACCAATCAAAACAATCCCAGTGTGAGATAAAGTCCCTTTACTGCTGCTGTAATCACCATGTCGGATGTCAAAAGTCGCATGGTAAGGACAAGGATCCTACTTTGATCCGACTTCAATGATATTCAATGGGCTGAAGTAGGATCAAAGTCAGACCAAAGTAGTACAGGGAGCATTTTCAAAGTCGGACCGACTTGTGTCGGACCAGTTAAGACGGCTCTCATAGGGAAACATTGATTTTCACACGTCGTGCGACATGAGCTCCCAATGTTGGAACGTATGTCGCACCAGTGTGAACCCCGCCTTATAGGCATATATGGCACAAGTGTTGTAACGCTGTAATATGTCAATGTAGTATGCTGTGCAGCTGTTTGCTTCAAATCTGACCATTGCTGTTTTTATTTTTTATTTCAGTATAGCAAGGCCTAGTGGGAGGGCCTTACACCTACAGCCTTCTGTACTAGATTTTGGAACTCAGTAAGTATTACTTTAGAACAGATTTTTTTTTATTTTGGTACTTTTAATATATATATATTTTAATATGTTTATTAAAAATTCTAATACAAAAAATAGAAAAGTATTACGAGCACAAGTCGTATATCCACGAAAGGATATGTTGTTTTAATGAAATCTTGAATAGCAATAAAAAATTGACCGGGTACAAGATACCAAAATGATATTGCTCTTTGCGGTATACTGTATGTCTCTGTTGGGGAGAGCTCTTCTCCATTTCTATACTTGTGTCAACTTTTGTAACGTGGACTGGAAGTAAAGGGAACGACACAACTTTTTCTTTTTTTTTTTTGTCAATTGGTGGAAGGCTAGAACACTGCCAGGGTTTTAACAGTATGTGTTCTTGACTGTTGGTTTTATCTTGTGTTCTATCCTAGTGACATCATTCTACAGAAATCCATAAAATCTGATAAATGGTCTTGAAGTTTAACTAAAGGAAAAACCTTATTTTTTTTTTGTTTAGGATAGCGTTGAGATGGATTAGTTTTTATTGCTGTCTGTGCCCCTGTTAAGAAGATTCACCCTCTCGATTTGTCCAGTTTACCATTAGCATTGAAAGTGAAAATAAAAGAAAATCTTACATTTTGGGTTGTCCCCAGAAAAGTAATAGAGGGGCAATCCTTCCAATGGGGGACACTAGCTCTGGTGACCTTGGGGTCCCCAATAGATTCCTTTAATTTGCAGGGCTTTCCTTTCACTTCCTGTTTGTCCTTCACTTCCTGTCTCGTAGCCAATCTCAGCAATGGTACACAGATGGCGGAAAAAACATTGACAGTAGTTCTAAACCTCCCTTGATCTATTCAAAATGGGGGAAAAAAATATGTTTTACCTATAGTTGTACTTTTTTTTTTTTTTTAACAGTCCTATAGTTCTACTTTAAAGTGGTTATAAAGGCAGAAGGTTTTTTATTTTTTTTTACCCAAATGCATTCAGATAAACTTTAGTGTGTAGCAGTCCCCCTTATACTCACTTGAGCCTGTCTCAATTCAGCGATGTGCACAAGTGCCTGGGCCATCCGGGACTCTCCCTCTTGATTGGCTGACACACAGCAGAGGTGCCATTGGCTCTGCTGCTGTTAGATGAAGTCAGTTAGCCATTGAAGAGAGAGGGGTCGGGGCAGAACCGTGGCTTTGGGTTTGAATGGACACACAAAGCTGCGACTCGGCTTGGGTACCTTCACAGCAAGCTGCGACTCGGCTTGGGTACCCTCACAGCAAGATGCTTGCTTTGGGGGCAAGCGACAGGAGGGAGGGGCCAGGTGCTGCAGCCAGGGACCCGAGACGAGGAGGATCTGGGCTGCTCTGTGCAAAAGCAGAGCAGGTAAGTATGTCATGTTTGTAATTTTAAAGAAAAGAAAAGTGTAAATATAATGGAATAGTCTTAAAATGTATCTCTAGTAAACATTTGTTATTTTAAGCTTCAGGTTTTTATTGTAGGCCTCTTCCCCTACTGGTAAGAACCAACCTCTGTTCTGGTGACCATTTCGGTGAAAAAGTAGACTATATTAAGTCGAAAACTGTATGTATTTCACTGGAACAGGAGTTGAGGGGAAATCCTTCAATGGAGACAGCTGCTCCAGTAACAGCTGGCAAAGAGATTTCCCTACATTGTTGTGTCCCTGGCACAGGAAGTTAAAGCGGTGGTTCCCCTAAAAATAAAATGTTAACATTGCCTTTCCCAAATAAATTACGATTAGAATCGGCCGGTTTTATTAAAAAAAAAAAGCTCCGTACATACCGTTTGTTAGATTCGTTCCCACCGCCACTTCCGGGTACGATGCTGGCGGTGGGCATTCCTAATTGATTGCCAGGCATCCGACCGACGCATACATTGCGTCACGAGATGCCGAAAGAAGCCGAACGTCGGTGCGCATGCGCCGTATAGAGCCGCACCGACGTTCGGCTTCTTTCGGCATCTCGTGACGCGATGTATGCGTCGGTCGGATGCCTGTCAATCAAATAGGAATGCCCACCGCCAGCATCGTACCCGGAAGTGGCGGTGGGAACGAATCTAACAAACGGTATGTACAGAGCTTTTTTTTTTAATAAAACTGGCCGATTCTAATCGTAATTTATTTGGGAAAGGCAATGTTAACATTTTATTTTTAGGGGAACCACCGCTTTAAGGGAAATCTCTCCAAAGGGACAAGGCGAAAATATTGCTAGGCTTCTAACAATTCCCTGCTCTGTCAGTAGTCCTCAATCACTGTGTTTATATGCTTTTGGGACTTCTTTTCTTGGTGTTAATATGATTATTTTCTATTGTGATGCAACATGTGTTTTTATTTATTTTTCTGTTTTATTTTTAGGTCAGTGGGGCTCCCTAAAGCGCAGTCATTCTGTGCTTTCAACCCTAGCAGGGACACTAATATTGAAGTGAATTCAGTGTTTACAAGTGGTAGAAATTTCCATGTGTCTCCCATACATAGCAGGGTGAGTGTTGATGTGCTCTTGGAAACTATGTCCTGGATGATGGCCAAAGTATCTAGCTTTTCTTGGCACAATTATCCAGCCTCTAGCAAGACCCCTTTTCCCAACATGCAGTTCATTTTCTCATTTAAATAACACTTTTTCTTTCCTGTTTTTTTTTTTTTTTTAAATTCTCTGCACAACACTGAAAACAGGGTTAGCAGTGTTAAAAAGACAATGTATGTTTTAAAAGTGTCTGACTACATGCATACTCATTGATTTAATGTTCTCTGTAATCTCATTTTTAAGAAGGTAAATACTGTATATGATCAGTGGGACCAGAGAGGGTTGGTGCACAGTCTGGCTAAAGTACTTTGTACATTATCTTTAATTGTTGGTAGCTTGTACAGTGGGGGAAATAATAATTTGATCCCACTTACAAAGAAATGAAGGGTCTATCATTTTTATCATGGGTGTATCTTAACTGATGGAGACAGAATATCAACCAAAAATCCAGAAAAAAACACATGATACAAATGTTATACATTAAATTGCAGTTCAGTGAGTAAAATAAGTATTTGATCCCCAAGCAAAACATGACTTTGTACTTGGTGGAGAAACCCTTCATTAGCAAACCCATTGGTAAGACATTTCCTGTAGTTGGTTACCAGGTTTGCCCATATCACGGGAAGGATTTTGGTCCACTCTTTATAGATCTTTTTAAATCCATAAGGTTTCTTGGCGACTCAAAGTTTCAGCTCCCTCCACATTTTCTATAGGATTAAGGCCTGGAGACTGGCAAGGACACTCCCTGACCTTAATGTCCTTCTTCTTGACCCACTCCTTTGTCTTGGTGGTATGTTTTGGGTCATTGTCATGCTGGAAGACCCATCCAGGACCAATTTTCAGTGTTCTGGCTGATGGAAAAAGGTTCTCATCCAAGATCTTGCAATACATGGCCCTGTCCATTGGCCCCTCAATGCGGCAAAGTCAGCCTGTACCTTTTAGCAGAGAAACGGCCCCAAAGTATAATGTTTCCACCTCCGTGCTTGACTGTAGTGATGGTGTTCT
The DNA here is from genome assembly GCF_905171775.1 of Rana temporaria. Classification (NCBI taxonomy): domain Eukaryota; kingdom Metazoa; phylum Chordata; class Amphibia; order Anura; family Ranidae; genus Rana; species Rana temporaria. The sequence continues at coordinate 527,842,348 of NC_053489.1, forward strand.
AAGGGCCATTGATGTCATTTTTCTTCCTCCAAAAACGGCGAGTCAAGTTAATGCCAAAGAGCTAAATTTTGGTCTCCTCTGACCACAATGCTTTCTCCCAATCCTTCCCTGAATCATTTAATATTCATTGGCAAACTTCAGACGTGTCTGTACATGTGCCTTCTTGAGGAGGAGGACATTATGGGCGCTGCCGGATTTGAATCTATGACGGCGTATTGTGTTACCAATGGTTTGTTTGGCGACAGTGGTCCCAACTGCCTTGAGATCATTCACAAGTGCCTCCTGTGTAGTTCTGGGCTGATCCCACTTCTCTCATGATCATCCTTACCCCATGAGGTGAAATCTTGCATTGAGCTCCAGACTGAGTGTGATTGATGGTTATCTTATATTTCTTCCATTTGCAAATATTTGCTCCAACAGTTGTCTCCTTCTCACCCAAGCTTCTTGCTGATGGTCTTGTAGCCCATTCTAGCCTTGTGCAGGTCTACAATCTTGTCCCCGATGTCCTTTGACAGCCCTTTGGTCTTGTCCATGATGGTGAGGTTTGATTGAAAGAAAATAGAAAACAATTGCTAGGCAAGAGGGATTCCCTGTCAGCACTGTCTGTGTTGATGAGGGAATCATGCAATTTTCTTTCCTGCAACCTGTGGTTGAAATTTGCACTGTCTATGGCTGGGCCTTCTGCCACATACACACGATCATTTTTCAAAAAAAACTTTGTTTTAAAAAAATGTCATTTAAAATGATCGTGTGTCATTTTTCAAGTTCTGAAAAACGTTACAAAAAAAATTCGAACATGCTGCATTTTTTAACGACGTTTTAAACAATGTAGTTTTTCGGGTTGTAAAAAATGATCGTGTGTGGGCTAAAACGACGTTAAAAACCCGCACACGCTCAGAAGCAAGTTATGAGACGGGAGCGCTCGTTCGGGTAAAACTAGCTTTCGTAATGGAGTAAGCACATTCATTACGCTGTAACAGAAAGAAAATCGCAAATCGTCTTTTACTAACACAGAAGCAGCTAAAGCAGCCCGAAGGGTGGCGTCATCCGCATGGAACTTCCTCTTTATAGTGCCGTTGTACGTGTTGTACGTCACCACGCTTTGCTAGAGCATTTTTTTAAAACGATGGTGTGTGGGCAAGTCGTTTTAATGATGAAGTTGGAAAAACGTTGTTTTTTCTACATGCCGAAAAACATAGTTTTTTTTCATGCCGAAAAATGATCGTGTGTACGCAGCATTAGTGTAGTTCAGGTACTGCCATTTAAACTGTTGCTCACTGAGAGTTCAGTGAAAAGTGATGCCTTTTTTCTAGGGTTGTCCCGATACCGAGTATTTGCGGGAGTACTTGTACTCCCGCAAATGCCCCCGATGCCTGGCCGAATACTCAGCCCCCCCACCCCCCCGCCGCAACGCAGCCGCCGCTTGGTTAATACGAGAGGGGAACATTACAGCTTTCATTTGAATAGCTGTAGTGTTTCCTGCCACGCCGCGTATAGACACTCCCCCTTGCTCGGGATTGGACGGGTGATCTGTCCAATTCCGAGCAAGGGGGAGTGTCTATACGCGGCGCGGCGGGAAACACTACAGCTATTCAAATGAAAGCTGTAATGTTCCCCGCCCGTATTAACTAAGCACCGGCGCGGCAGCATCTAGGTATGGGGGACATGGCTGCTTATATGGGGGACATGGCTGCTTATATGGGGGACATGGCTGCTTATATGGAGGGGAGATGGCTGCATATATATGGGGAACATGGCTGCATATATATGGGGGACATGGCTGCATATATGGGGGATATGGGGGACATGGCTGCATATGTGTGGGGACATGGCTGCATATGTGTGGGGACATGGCTGCATATGTGTGGGGACATGGCTGCATCTGTGGGGGGACATGGCTGCATTTGGGGACACATTTAAAAAAAGTATCGGCATTCGGTATCGGATAGTACTTGAAAAAAAAGTATCGGTACTTGTACTCGGTCCTAAAAAAGTGGTATCGGGACAACCCTACTTTTTTCTGCTGTATTGAAGGTGAGCTCCAAAACAAAAATATTACTGGTAAATGCAAATCTAGTAAGCTGGCTTGTAATCAGCCTCTTGGAATCTCCTGTAGAGCCTCATTCAGACTAGTAAGAGGCGGCACTAGCTCTAGGGACCAGTCGGGTATCCTACATGTACATGGAAAAGGATGACGTAGTAGAATAAAGTTAGATCGCCAACTTAACTTCTGTTTAGCAGGGCTGTGTAAATCTCAGAACTGTATGGACAGAAATATAAATCTTTTGACAGGTAAACCAGATTTGATTGCGCATTTCGTCTGTATTTGCCTGCACTTTACAAAACGTTTCATGCAGTATGATACAAAAATGCTAAGTATTGTAGCAGTCTATGCTTTAGCAGTACATAGTCGTTTGTGTTTTCTAACAAAATGCTGATTAGTGTAGTTGTTGCTCTAATTTTTACTGTATTATGAAAATGTGGCCTTTAGTTTTTCAGAACTAGAATGTGCCCAAAAGAACAGAGTTGTTGGTTAGTAGCCATGCCAGCACTTATGTTTGCTTTATTTAAGATCAATCCACATAAAATCTACTAACACGGTTATATGTGGATTTTGGCAGTCTCCCACTGGTTTCTTATATCTTCTGGAGACTTTGCCAGTAGGAATTCTCCAAACAGTCTCTCCTATTCCTGATATGTGCCTGCTGCATGTACAGTTGAACCTCAGATTATGAGCATAATCCGTTCCAGGAGTATGCTCGTAATCCAAAGTACTTGCATATCAAAGCGAGTTTTCCCATTAAAGTCAATGGAAACGAAAATAATTTGTTCTGCATTGACTTCAATGGGATGCAATACCGAATGCGGCCAGAGATGGGGGGCACCAGAGAGTGCCGAAAACATCCGAAAAGGCCCGAGGACACTTCGGCTCGTTTCCTCGCCCCCCGTACCTGAGGCCAAATGAGGTACTGCAGGCCTATTTAGCTTGAATTCTGCTCGTCTTGCGAGTCAACACTTGCAAACTGTGTCAGAATTTAAAAAAAAAGTTGCTCGCAAATCAAAACGCTCTGAAACCAAGTTACTCTTAAACCGAGGTTCCACTGTACTTGTATGAGAAAGTATCTTGTTCTTTTTGTATAACTTCCTTTGTGTGGAATCCCTGGTGTTTTTGCCAGTCCTTTTTGTTTTCCTATTAAAAACTGACCACATTAAGTGGGAGAACACACCATGGTCAGTTCTAGCTGTGCTCTCCTCCAATGATCAGACTTGTCCTGGCACGGCCCCCCCCCCTGTACAGACATCACTCAGCTCGGTATACTGCTGCTTCTCCCCCCCACCCCAGGACTGAGAACAGAGGGAATGTGATCACTTATAAAAATAAAGAAAAAAATATATAGGGATCTTTCTTTCTTTCTTTCTTTCTTTTTCTCTCCTTTCTTTCTCTTTCTCTCTTCGTTCTTTTTTTTTTTTTTTTCTCTTTCTATTTCTCTTTCTCTCTTTGTGTGTGTGTGTATGTATGTATGTATGTATGTATGTATATATATATATATATATATATATATATATATATATATATATATATATATATATATATATATATATAAAAAAAAATCAATATACATTTTTAAACTGAATGGGTTGTTTTACAAGGCTACAATCACTTTAAGAGCCTTAAAGCGGTGGTTCACCCATAAAAACGACTTTCCCCTATTACACTGCCCCCCCGCATTATAATACGATTATGCCTTTAATTTTTTTTTTGGCTGCTGTACATACCTGGGTACAGCTATTCACCCGTGTCCTCCGGGTTGCGAGTCCCGCGGGAGTGGGCGTTCCTAACATGGCGGTGATTGACGTTTTGACTAAAAAACGAGCTCCCCCCGTCGCGTAAGCCGCGTCACGATTGCCGGAAGGAGCCGAACGGCGAGTCGGCGCTATACTGCGCATCGCCGTTCGGCTCCTTTCGCCAGTCGTGACGCGGCTTACGCGACGGGGGGGAGCTCATTTTTTAGTCAAAACGTCAATCACCGCCATTTTAGGAACGCCCACTCCCGCGGGACTCGCAACCCGGAGGACACGGGTGAATAGCTGTACCCAGGTATGTACAGCAGCCAAAAAAAAAATTAAAGGCATAATCGTATTGTAATGCGGGGGGGCAGTGTAATAGTGGAAAGTCGTTTTTATGGGTGAACCACCGCTTTAATTAGAGGCTTTGTTTGCAGCCACGGATTATGTCATACCCAATTTTTTTCTAACATATTAAGCAACAGCAGTAGTCTGCTGTATTGTGACTAAGGTATTATGTGTGAGTAAGATTTGTGTGACACTATTATGGTGACAGTGGTAGATTTTTCTTTGTTTCTTTAATCAGCTGTAGTTTGGGTGCGTGCAAGATACCAGTAGGCCATGTGAGGTGAGTTTTTTTTTATCATAGTTATTCCATGTGCCTGACATCCAAAGCGAGAACATTGCTCCCCTTGTTTTGTAGCCTCTAATGTGCTGCAGATGTTCTTCTAGGAATACAGTGATTTGGAGGCTGAACTTGAAAAACAAGTCGTATGCATTCCTGTAACCTAAATCACTGCATAGTCGTCAAAATATATAGCCTAGTGCATGCGGGAGCTAGGGTTTTTTTTCTTTTTAACCCGAAAAACACGGTGACATTTTTTTTTTTTTAAGTTTTAAAATGGCAAACAGTAATATGACATTAAGTAGAAAAACAGAGGTCCCTGTGTAAGAAAGTGCTGATGGTGGAAATATTGCTTGCCAGGCTGACCAGGCTTCCATCAATGCTGTAGAACAAGTCAACATCATTACTGAGGCTTTATTTTTGTCTGCATTCTTTTTTACTTTTTTTTTTCTTCTAGAAAATACATTTAAAAATAAAGACCCTGTTCTTATTATAAACTCTTTTCTGCACGACTGATATAGTTTGTTTGCTTCTATATAATTTTTCTATTCTGTGGTGAATAGAAATGTAACATGGTAATTTCAGGAGGTTCTGGAGCACGGAGTGCAGGAATGTTGGAGGCGATGGCCAGGGCCGTGTTACATAACAGACTTCAGCTTTTCCTTTTTCCCCAATAAACTCTGCTGACAATATGTTAATGTATGCTGGATCCACTTATGTTGGCAGCTTATTTTTATTGTAATTAAAATGTCTTTGAAACCGTCATTATTGGATCCTCTGTGGTAGTGTGGCACATATTTTTGATTTTTTTTTGTATACATTTTAGTCTATATTTTAACCACTTCATTACTGGGCACTTAAACCCCCTTCCTGCCCAAACCAATTTTTAGCTTTCAGCGCTGACGCATTTTGAATGACAATTGCGCAGTCATACAACACTGTACCCAAAATATATTTTTATCATTTTTTTTCCCCACAAATCGAGCTTTCTTTTGGTGGTATTTGATCATCTCTGCAATTTTTAGTTTTTGCGCTATAAACAAAAAAAGACAGAAAATGTTGAAAAAAAGACAGAAAATGTTGAAAAAAAACACTATTTTTTACTTTTTGTTATAAAATCCCAATTTTTTTTTTCCTCGGTTTAGGCCGATACGTATTCTTCTACATATTTTTGTTAAAAAAAAAATCCCAATAAGCGTATATTGATTGGTTTGCGCAAAAGTTATGATAGATAGATTTATGAATTTTTTTTTTTTTACTAGTAATGGCGGCGATCTGCGTTTTTTTTTTTTTTGTCAGGCCTGCGATATTGCGGCGGACATATCGGACACTTTTTTTTTTTTTTTTTTTTTTTTTTTTTTTAAAGTGTATTTTGTGCGTGTACTCGAGAGAGAGGAGCCAGACTGCAGGAGTTGGGAGTAGGCAGGCCTCCCCCAGAGGCAATCTGCCATCTTTCTCCATGCCCCGTGTGGCAATGGCGGGTGTGTGAGGGGGTCCTCCCACACAGCACGCCCTACCTGCTCCGCTTTGAAGCCCAACGGGGCAGAGGGACTCCCTATAAGGGAGTGAGAGGATCTAGCCCGCTCAACCAGCCCCATTAGTCCTTCGCCTCTCTTTTTAGAGACCGCGTGGTCAAAGTGCGTGCATGTTAACCCAATTTCGAGTGCGTGTAAGTGTGGAGGTTTTTGTGGGGGGGGGTGGGCGTACTAAGCGCAGGCTTACCTCGCATAGCACACCCACCGGGAGCCGAGCTGAGACCACCAAACTCAATTCACATGTAGCCGAGACCGGGATCCGAACCCCTAGCTGCAGAGGTGAATGGCTTGTCAGCGCAGTGCCAATCGCGTTGAGCCACCGCAGCTCGGACACTTTTGACACAATTTTGGGACCATTTACATTTATGCAGCGATCAGTGCTATAAAAATGCACTAATTACTGTATAAATGTGACTGTCAGGGAAGGGGTTAAAACTAGGGGGTGAGGAAGGGGTTAAATGTATTCCCTGGGTGTGTTCTGTGTGTGGAGGGGGACTGTCTGGGGGAGGTGACCGATCTGTGTCCCTATGTACAAGGGACAGCATCGGTCTCCCCTCTCCCTGACAGGACGTGGAGCTCTCTGTTTACACATAGAGCTCCACGTTCCTGCTGTCACCGCCGATCGCGGGTACTTGGCGGACATCGCGGCCGCCAGGCACGCGCATCGGCATCTTAGCGATGCGCCGGGCACAGTGTTTCCCGGCGTGCGCGGGGAATGCACATAAAAGGACATCCAGGGACGTCCACCCGGCAGTTGAGAGCTGCGCTGTGGACGTCTTTCGTCTATAGCGCGGCTCTCAAGTGGTTAAATATATACCATATTATTTTGTGGTTGTACGTTTACATTGGCTTAAAAAATTATATTCTTGTTCAGATTAAAAACGGTTTCTGATGTGAAATTATGGCAGTCCCCCATGGCAACGAGTCAATTATGTCTTCTATTTGCCGGTTAGAGAATAAAGGGTGAAATCTGATTCGATGCCAAGGACAACTTCACTATTATTATTTTCTAAAAGTTTCTCAGGCCTCTTTGTATAGTCTATTTTCCAGGTTTTGGACCAAGATCTAAATTGCCACTGTTCTGTAACTGGATCTAAAGATCCGCTAACCTATGTGAATCTGGCCCTTTGAGACTACTATATGCCTTTCCAGTCTTATGCAGATGAACTACTCTTCATCATATATCTTCAGAGAGCTCCTTTTTCAAAGGCATGGTTCACACTAGCTGATGCTTTTTATGAAGACCAATCCTAAAATGTTTGCGTGTCTTTTATCAAAGTAGGTCTAAACCATTTCAAACTACTGATTGCAACTAGCCGTCTTTTAAGTAATTTTTCATTGGGCTCACTCACCACTTCCTTTCCACGCTATAGCCAAAATATGGCTACAGCATGCTTCTGTCATTCTGGGAGGGTGTTCATGGATGGGAACCACGCGCCTAGTGTGCCCCCAAGACAGTGATCACAGATCATAGTAAAGGGCCAATCACAGTGGCTCTTTACCACGTGATCAGCTGTGTCCAATCACAACTGATCGAAGTTTAAACAGACTTGCTGGTTATTGGCAGTACTCTCCTCATGCACTGTCACAGCCTGAGGAGAGCTAGTAACCAGCAATCCTGCCAGGGGACGTGTGTGTGTGTGTGTGTGTGTGTGTGTATATGTATATATATATATATATATAACACACAGTACAAACAGTAACACACAGTAGCATTTGCCCGAGTACAAGTACTAGGGCAAATGCTTGGTATCGGGACAACCCTAATATATATATATATATATATATATATATATATATATATATAATAGATAATCAGAGCACTGATTATTAGTGCAGCCCCATCAGTGCCCATTAGTGGCACCTATCAGTGCCGCCTCATCAGCGCATCCGGGAAGGAGAAAAATTACTTATTTACAAAATGTAAAACCGAAACTAAACAAAGGGTTGTTTTTTTTTTTTTCCACAATTTTCTGTTTTTTTTTTGTTTAGTAAAAAATTAAAAACCCCAGTGGTTAGATGCCAACAAAAGAAAGCGCTATCTGTGTGTGTGTGTGTGTGTGTGTGTGTGTGTGTATATATATATATATATATATATATATATATATATATACATACACACATACATACACATACATACACACACACACACACACACACACACACACACACACACACACACTGTGGGTACGGTGTTACATGACCATGCAATTCATATGAACATTGTATTTCTAATGCACACAAAATGGCATATATACAGAATGTAGTGAGACTGTGCTTACTATTACCAAACCATTTGATGCAACCCTGACTAATGGGGGTTGTCCCTGTCCTACTGCAAGAAAGGTTGGGCATAGTGATCTGAGGGTTAAATCTCATACCAGCTCTGCTTGAGGCCAGTGTTGGCTTGTGCTTTTAGTGGGTCGGACTGCCAGAGCATGATGGTGTATATTTTTAGAACTTTTTTTTTTTTCGTTTTATATAGAGTAGAGAGGGATTGACCAACACCTGTCAGGTTTTTATTGCTATTTGTGTCCTCGCTAGGGAGATCCACCCTCCCTTATTTGTCCTGGTGACCGTTAACACTAAAAGTTAAAGAAAATCCCAAATTTGAGCAGTCACAAAAACAGGCATGTAGAGGAAATCTTCCAATGGGATCACTAGTTCTGGAGACACCTAGGGATTTCCTTCACAACACAGATGGCAAAAAAGGCTCCATGGTGAAGAGGAGAGCAAATGGGCGCTACTTGTTTGGAGACCAGATCGTTCTGACTGTTCTGAACAGTTTACTCTCCTAACTATTGCACAGTTTTCTCAGTTTTGTTGCACAGTAACTGGCTATTAAAGGTAACCTGTCATTAGACACTTCTGTTATTTGGTCTGTTAAATATACAATTGAAACCGGTTATATCTTTTCAGTAAGTGCAAAAAAAGCCTGGCAATTCTGCCAGCAATATTGTGGGCTGATTAATTCCTGTGCCCTCTGCTGACTGACATCAGCTGTGCACTGCAGAAGATGTTCCCTTATGTTATGGAGAAGAGCGTGAGGTGTTCTGCAGTTCTAATATTGGGAGATCAATGTTGCTCCTCCTCAGATACGGTTCCCCCTAGTGAGTGTTGTCATCCTTGAAAAGGATTTGCTACTGGCAGGATCACTCAGTAAAAATAAAGGATAATAAGCCTGAAGAAAATAAAATAAAAAAACTAGTGCAGACACCACATCTAAGGAATGGTAAGCTGCAGTATATGATCTTGGTTTTAGAGACGCGACAACATATTTGTTTTGACTGAAGTTTGTCTCCAAAGTAAACCAATGGCCTCCCATTACATACAAATATGGGCCTAATTATAAATGCAGCTGTGTGTATAATTTTCTTAGTCCCCCCTGCAAAGTCCCACAAACACAGTGGGCCAGATTCTCGTATAACTGCGGCGGCGTAACGTGTCTCCTTTACGTTACACTGCCGCAAGTTTTACGGGCAAGTGCTTGATTCACAAAGCACTTGCCTGTAAACTTGCGGCGGCCTAGCGTAAAGTCCACCGGCGCAAACCCGCCTATTTCAAATGATCCATGTAGGGGGCGTGGATCATTTAAATTAGGCGCGTTCCCGCGCCGTTCGTACTGCGCATGCTCCGTCTCGAATTTTCCCGCTGTGCATTGCGCGAAATTACGTCGCAAGTACGTCATTGGTTTCGACGTTCATGTAAATGGCGTCCAGCGACATTCACAGACGACTTACGCAAACGACGTAAAATTTTCAAATTGCGACGCGGGAACGACGGCCATACTTAACATTGAGTACGCCACCTAGGGGGCATGTTTATCTTTACGCCGCGTAACTCTTACGGAAACGACGTAAAATCACTACGACGGGCAATCGTACGTTCGTGAATCGGCGTAACTAGTCATTTGCTTATTCTACGCCGACCGCAATGGAAGCGCCACCTAGCGGTCAGCGTAGATATTGCACCCTAAGATACGACGGTGCATGTATCTTAGGCATGTTTAAGTGTATCTCTGTTTGAAAATACACTTAAACATATGACGGGCTTAGTTACGTCGGAGTATCCGCTGATACGCCGGCGTAATTCTATGTGAATCTGGCCCAGTGTCTTGAAAAAGTATTCACACCCCTTGACATTTTCCACATTTTGTCAAGTTCCAACCAAAAATGTATGATATTGGTATTTTATGTGATGTGAGACCAACACTGTGGCACATAATTGTGAGGTAAAAGGAAAATTTTAAAAATGTTTTTCAGGATTTTTTTACAAATAAATGTAGTGTGGCACGCATTTGTATTCAGCCCCCTCTTACTCCGATACCCGGTGAAAAATGATTTAATTACTTTGAGCCTTGTGCTCCCCTGGATTTGCTGCTTGTATAAACTGTCATGCAATTGTACTTTATGGGCTCGTTAAAATAATATGCAGGGCCCTAATCCACACCAGATCAATGTGGGTCACTTTAGGGGCACATAGAAAACAATGGTTTTCTGTGTGCTGTGTTTAAACCACAGTGTTGTATACATGTACATGCAACCTGTCTACGTTTTTCCACAACACACATGTATGCATGTAAAGGCAATTCAACTAAAAGTAAAAAAATATAACTTGCAAGTATTCCATGGATCTGTCACTTTACATTGGATTACACAAAAATGCATGTTAAATGCACATCCACACACATGCAATTTAGATGAGTTTTTATGAGTATGGAGTGAAAAGACTCCAATGAGAAATACAAGTAGTCTTGTAAATTTGTTTCCAGTTGCTTTCTCGTGCTTTTCAAGGTGTGGGTGCCCTAGGAATGACAGTTTGTTTTTCTTACTAGCTCCATGCTAATCATTTGAAATAGAACAATTCAGATATGAGTTTGGCTGCAGTAATGAAACATTTTTACGAGTTATACGCCTGTTATGTGTGAGTTTTAACATGTGAGGGTTGTAAAAGCATTTGCAGGGTTGTTTTGAAAAGCAGTGTCCTTAGTGACACACCTTTCTGTTCCACTCCCATTCCCTGCAAGACTTTCTCACGTCTGAATGATATTTGCCTTGCAAATTTATTTTTGCTGTGTTCAAGACATTCCAAAGCATAATTTAAATGCCTGAATTTTTTGTGCCATAAACGTCCAGTGCATAATGACCAGAGTAAGGCCCCTTTCACATGTACGGATCCCATGAGGATCCGTACATGTGTATCCGCTTGCTCAGTGAAGATCGCTCCGTTGATCCCACTGAGCCGGCAGATGACAGGACGGTCCCGCACACTGTGCAGGGACTTCCCTGTCATATCTCCGCTCTCCCCTATGGGGGGATTGGATGAAAATGGACCGTCTGTCCGTGTTCATCCGATCTGCCCTGCAGACGGATGGAAAAATAGGATTTTCCTCCGTCTGCAGAATCGGAGGATTTCGGACACCGATGAGATTGGGTGTCAGCGGATTGCTGACACCCGCTATCTCATAGGGATTAATGTATGTCCCCTTTTCATCCGTAAACAAATGGATGAAAAAGCGGACATACGGTCTGCATGCGTGAAAGGGGCCTCAATCTAGCCGAAAAGAAAAGCTAGTTGTTTTCTTCTCTTATTTCTTTTTTGTAAACATAATACGATTTTTTATTTTTTTTCTAATTCGTGGCCAAAGATGCTAGTGTATGTTTTTTTTAGGAGGAGTGGGATTAATATTAACATAATTTGAGCATGTGCTATAATTCTTATATGATTCATTTAAACAATTTCAGTTTATGTTTATTATATTTAGTTTGTATATTTAGCAAAATACCCTGTACAGCAGGGCTCTCCAAACTTTATAAACAATGGGCAAGTATACTGTCCTTCAGACTTTAGCAGGGCTGGACTGTGGCCATTGGCAGTAGAAATTGTCTTGGCATCAGTGGGAGTAAACAATGCATCTTTGGTGTTAGGGGGAGGAATAGTGCCTCATCATTGGTGTCAGTAGGAGAAATATCGTTCCATCATTGGTATCAGCGGGAGGAACAGTGTCCCATCATTGGTGTCAGTGGGAGGAACAGTGTCTCATCATTGGTGTCGGTGGAACGAACAGTGTCCCATCATTGGTGTCAGTGGGAGGAACAGTGTCCCATCATTGGTGTCAGTGGGAGGAACAGTGTCCCATCATTGGTGTCGGTGGGAGGAACAGTGTCCCATCATTGGTGTCGGTGGGAGGAACAGTGTCTCATCATTGGTGTCGGTGGGAGGAACAGTGTCCCATCATTGGTGTCGGTGGGAGGAACAGTGTCCCATCATTGGTGTCGGTGGGAGGAACAGTGTCCCATCATTGGTGTCGGTGGGAGGAATAGATCCCCCATCGTTGGGGTCAGTGGGAGAAATAGTGTCCCATTGTTGGTGTCAGTGGAAGAAAAAGGCAAGCAAAGGGCCACAGTTTGGAGACCACTTCTGTATAGGCCTTTCTTTTTAATTTCTTAAATTGTTTTTAAATGATTACCAAAATCCATTTGATGTGAGTGTAAGTTTTTGTTTCTTTTGATATTCTGGTTGTTAGGTCATCCCAGCCAGAGGGAAATCGTCGTTCACAGTCGTGTTTCTGCCAGATGAAGAAGGAAGTTTTGAGGGCTCGTTATTTATAAATACTACTACAAATGGGATTCTGTCCTATCAGGTGAGCTGAATGAAGCCTCTTCATGCTGCCAAAGTCATTTGATGTGTTCAGAAAGAGCATAAATAGCTTTTTTTTTAATGTGTAGATTATTAAATAAGTTGCTATTGCTATAATTTTTTTTCTTAAGACTTGGTATAAAATAAAGGCAAGGGTTCCCCAGGCAATCTTTTACTTGCATTGCTGGATCGAGAGTGCTTCTGACTTTATATTGGAAGTAAAGGCAAAACCTTACTAACTGGAAACCCACATTCTAACCCTAATCTATCTAACCCTGTAAAGAAAAAATTGCTATACTTACCTGGTTTGCAGATGTTTTGGTCCGGTCTTCAGTGGCACCCTCTGTGTGCAGGAGAAAGCCAACACGGTTGGGAAATGCAAGAGAAGTGATGTCACTAAAAACAAAAATCCAGGCTCACAGACCAGAGGCCAAGGGAAAAGTCAAAAAGAAAAATGAAATGTAGCTGTGGCTGCTGCTGCCGCCCTGTCCTCATTTGTCTGAGTTTTGAAAGATGTAATCAAAGGGGTGAACAGCGCTGATCAGCAGACATAAAATTGACCCTCGGAGGCAAAGTAAAAACTTTTTATTATTGTTAAAAAAATTAAATACATTTAAATGAATATGTTCACCAAGGCATACAGCAGTCAATTGATGGTCATGCAGAGACTTGGATTCAAAATCCAGGCAGATGGTGTCGAGGTTCGAACCAGGGCCCTCTTTTGCAGCTGGGTGAGGATGCTAACCACTACACCACTGTGCTGCCCGGGATTGTATATATTATACAAAATACACATGTGTATGATTATTGTTATTATTATTATTTTTTTATTATTATTACTTTTCAACGGTACATTTTTAAGATATACAATTGTTGATAAAGTATTGTGTACTGGGTATTGTTACTATCCACTCAGGTGTGTGGATGACAGGGGCTGCTAGCTCCTCCCCCTCCCACACTTATACTTCCGGGTCATTTACCCAATTTAATCTTCACGCTCAGCCGACTAATCGGATAACCTGAAGAAGGGGCGTGTCCCCGAAACATGTAGTGTCTCCAATCGGCGATGTGTGACACTCTTTGCTCCCTTGGCATTGGCAGTTGCTAATTGGCCCCAGCAGTAGGGTTTGCCCATACTTTTCGGATTCCCTTGGCTGACTTCCGCCAGGCTGTGACATCACTTCCGGGCACAGTGCGAGCGGCCGCTGTATACTAGCCCCAACAGTTCTTGTGCCTGCAGTTTGGTTCCCCCTTCATCGGACCCCTGGCCCCGCGGTCCTGGATGGGCCCCCCACCAGCGGCATTCCTGTGTTCTTTGTCCAACGGCTTTGTGCTGGGTTTCCCTGAGCCCCTGTGTCATCCATGTGGCTCCAGCCTTCAGGTACTGTCAGTTTTTTAATCCAAATCTCTACATGACCATCAATTGACTGCTGTATGCCTTGGTGAACATATTCATTTACATTTTTTTTTTTTATAACGATAATAAAAAGTTTTTACTTTGCCTCTGAGGGTCCTATTTATGTCTGCTGATCAGCGCTGTTCACCCCTTTGATAATAAGGGAATAAGGGAAGTGATGTCACCCATACTATGGGGCTTCCATTGGCTGCCTTAGTTTTTTTTTTTTTTCCTTACAGTACCAGATAGATAAGGCTTAGAATGTGGCCGAGCGTAGGTATAGAGTTAGGTTTTTGTCTTTACTTTCCCTTTAAGTGTTAGCTGTTGCACACAGAAATGTTCCTGTCTTATAAAAAAAAAATAATAACCTGGCAAGTGAAGTCTGATTTTTCAATCAAGGGCAGGCAAGTTTGTTCTAGTCCCTCCTGTCTTGAATATATAGGTCAGGTAGCTTGACTAAATCTGAAATCCTACTTTGGATACGCTACATTCCCTAACAGCTTTATTGAATAAGTGTTGGCAAAGTTTATTCTAAATAGCCTTGTTCTGTTATAGGTCTTTGGGCAAGGTGTGCTTCCTGCCGTTCCTGATGACCCTAAGCACTCTCTTCAAAACACAGCAGTCATGTTTCCACGGATTGCAAATATCCATCTTTCACAATCGCAGGTATGAGTTTTCCTCATTTTAGTAACTAAAAAAGTTGCTTTATTAAAGAGCAGCTCCATTTTAACATGGGATACTATCTCTGGTGACCTGGGGGTACCCAAGAAATTCCCTTTGCAGGGATTTCCTCCCACTTCCTGTTTTGGCTAAGGGACAGGAAGTGAAGGTAAATCTCGTATTTGGGACGAATAGGGCAACAATAAACCTTACAGGGGTTATAATCCTCCCTTACTCTATCCAAAATGTGCCTTTAGTTGCTCTTTAAGTTTCATAATTACACTATTGTACTTTTCAAGATACTGGTACCTACCTACCTTACCTGGCCACCAACTGAATACATATATGCTGCCACACTGAATTGGATTGTCTTTCGTGAGACTGTATATATGCGTACAAGTTTTTCTGGGAGCACGCTGCACAGTATTCTCCCAGCAGAGAGACCGGGCTCTCACGAGAGCCTCAGGTGTTGTACGAATGAAGGTCCTGTTCCCATTTACCTGTGGATCAGTCACTGTACAGCCCGCCCCATGAGCTTTTCATGAGAATGCAGATTCAACTGGAAGCCTCGCCCAACTGGAGGAACTAATTAAACTCGTTTGGCTGCGCTTCTCCTATGGGTCACAGAAGTGCAATTAGTTTTGCACTCCTGTGACTCATTTTGAGCAGAGAGCGCTCTGAAGTCACACAGATCAGTCCAGGCACTGCGTCATCGCGACAAGTCTGGATCCGCCAGGTGCCTGGACTGATGCCTGTCTCCGACTCTCAGTGAGACAATCAAAGTCCGAGACTGCCACTCCCTGCCCCTCCACAGCTCAGCGCTCCAGTGAGCGTGGAGGTGCAGAGAGCTGCTGACTGACAGGCAGCTGTGAGAACCGAGCCATTTGGGTGTTCGATGGCTCGGTTCTTAGTGCAGAGGCGGCAGGGGACAGATGCAGCATTGGTCCGATGCTGCATCCACCTAGGGCAGTGATGGCGAACCTTTGCACCCCAAATGTTTTGGAACTACATTTCCCATGATGCTCATGCACTCTGCGGTGTAGTTGAGCATCATGGGAAATATAGTTCCAAAACATCTGAGCTGCCAAGGTTCGCCATCACTGACCTAGGGTAAGTATGATGGACAAAAAAAAAAAAAAAAACTCTTTTAACACACATTTGCCATTTCTTTGTCCTTTGGACCCAATTTAACATTTTTATAATGCAGGATTTAGGATACAGTTTGCGCAACACTTTGCAATATAGATTACTATATTAGAAACTCCAACATTGCATTGTGTTAGCTAAAGTGGTTAGGGACCTTATCAAATCATTATAAACCCTTCCCTACTCACTTTGCATGTTAAATTTGGAAAATGTATCTATTGGCCTATACTCTTCAATAAGAATCAGGTGCATGGAGGTAAAGTCTATAGCTCTTAGTGAAATGATTGTATTTCCTAAATTATTTGTTTTTCCCCCAAAGACTGGCTAATAAAAGTTACAAGCACATGTACATAGTATATCAATATTTAGACATGTTTTTATAATTAGACCTTGTGGGATTGTGTGTTTTATACTGTCAATTTGAGATTGCATTCTGTTTTACTACGGATTCCTTGTTTTATATGCATTTTCTTATGTAGGCAGAAACCATAAACTCCTCCAGTGTATGGCAGGTTCGTCTCAAGTGCAGTGTTCCCCTTCAGCAGCATCGACATTGCAGGGTAGGTGACATCCACCCAGGGGGTGTTTTTATGTTGCCCCCCACGTTTGCTTGTCTTCTGACCCCTGGACCTTTTCTTTTGTGACTTGCAGAGCTGCTTCCTGTCTGGGCAGTCACTACTGCTGCAGGTCTACTTTGCGGTCAGATTGGAAGGAAGCCAACATGACTTGGAGACCCTCAGGAAATACATTTTAGAGAACATTTTTATGATCTTTGTAACATCTGACCAAAATGGTGAGACATTGCAATCTGGTTCTTGTGTGTACTATAGCCGGGTAAAAGGGTCGTTTTCCCTTAAAGTGACTATTCAGATGTAAGAAGTCTGGTTGGTTGTCAGCCCAGCATTTGTAGTGACGAGGCTTGGAAACTGCTGCATGTTCAGTACGATGAAAAAGCTGTCAGAACTTGTAAAAAAAAAAAAACTAGAAAGCAAAGAGGTTTTCAAGAAGAATGACATTTTAAAGCTAACGTTTTAATTACAAATTATTTTTCCCTGTAGCTTAAAGTAGTTGTAAAGGCAAAAGATTTTTTTATCTTAATATATTCTATGCATTCCACGCCTTCTGTGTGCCGCAGCCCCTGTAATACTTACCTGAGCCCCATCTAGATCCAGCGATGTTGCTCGAGAGACTCCCCTCATTGGCTGAGACAGCAGTGCGGTGCCATTGGCTCCTGCTGCTGTAAATCAAAGCCAGTCAACAAATGAGGAGAGAAAGGGGTGGGACCAGGTCGTGTCTCGGCATTCAACAGGAGGGAGGGGCCAGGAGCGCCGAAGAGGGGCCTGAGAAGAGAAGGGTCTGGGCTGCTCTGTGCAAAACCACTGCACAAGGCAGGCAAGTATAACATGTTGCTTATTTTTTAACAGACGCCCCTTATCTGCATAGGCTGTTTTTATGTAAAGGTGAACTTACTGTTTATCACCTGAGGGAAAAAAAAACATGTCTCCAACTTCTACCAAAAACAAAGTGTTTATTTGGTGGGCTGATTGGTAAATGAATAGAAATTGCTGAATGTAGATGTGTTACAGTAGTGAAAAGAGCAATATGTACGTTTTATGTTTGTCAAATGACACTCATCCATTTTTTTATGCAGGTGATTCAATGGCTATGTATGTATTAAACTCTGGGAGTGGCCTGGTTCACATGCAGGTAATTGCATTTTATTTTCTGTTGGTAATGAATGTGTAATGTATAGCCAGAACTTTGTATCTTGATCATACAGTACAGGACACAGGCTAAGCATTCATAGACCATGGGTTATAGGCTCATACCTTCTGGAATGGATGTTGGCAAAGATATTATTTTTTTCAAAATTCTTTATTTATTCACAACAGAAAGCGTGTCCACATGGACCACAACAACAGTGTAAACATAATGACATCCACAGGTATACATACATAACTTAGGCAGGTGTATGTGTCTCCTAAACTTAACATATTGTCCAACGGACTTTCAGCTAGTCTCAAGTCAGCCGTCGGTGTGGGCGCCAGGCAGTCAGCATAGCACATATGTTGCCAATTCCCCCGCGTCACACCCACATCGGTGCTGCCAGGCTAACATTTTCCACCCATAGGATGTAGTGCAATGTCTGGGATCTGCAGACCGCTCTCCTTTTTCCAGTATCTTAAAGGTATTAGGAGAGAAAGAAAGAGAAGCAAAAAGCAATAGCAGATCCCGAGGATCACCCGGGGAGTAGAAAAAAGGAGTAACCCAATAGATGGGTTCTAGAGAGGGGGCAAAAAGAGGGGGGGAAGAAGGGAGCGCGAGGGGGGGGGGGGCAGCTCGCGAGCATGGATGATTGCATCTGTGAACCCTGTCATCCAGCCTCCCAGGTCAGCAAGTCTGATTTACCTCTGTCAGGGGGTGGGATCCGGTCCAATGATCTAAGCCACTTCCCTAAGGGCCTGTCCCTCTTCTGAGTAGGTGTATATGTTCCATACTTGCCAGGTTTGTGTGTACGACTCATGTCTATCTTGGTGTGTGAGAATCAGGTCTTCCATCCTGTTAATATCATCTACCTTCTGTAGCGACATTGCTACAGTCGGTGGGTTTGGGGATTTCCAGGTTGGCAAAGATTTTGAGAACAAGTCCTGTTCTTCTGTATAACCCTACCCCACTCTGAGAGTCCTCTGTTTTTTGCTAGTGTCCTAAGGTCCACCACCTCTTCTCCCTTCTGAAGAAATCACTCTTAGCTTATGGTATTAATTCATCTTTGGATTCTTCAATTAACTCTTCGCTGTCTTATAATACAATAAAGAAGCAGTGCATCCAGATTGGTGCAACCTTGGTATACCATGGGAGCTGCACCCAGACTTCGCGCCATGGAAATGGCCTATAAAATTGCTTTGGGCACTAGATCCTGCATAGCGTATGGGTAATTAAAGTGTATGTATAGCCATACGTTTTATTTAATTTTTTTCTTTTAGCTCTGGATACAAAACTTTTTGGGGGATTGAGAAGCAAGGGTAGAGCTTCAAGGACTCACTCCATTTGCCAACTTGTTTGAGGGCTTTTCTGCCCACTTTTTACCACCGAAACCAGGCATTAACTAGATCTTCCCACGGTGTAAAAACACCAGTCTTTTACATTTTCTCTTTCCTACCTCCAACTTGGATCACAGATGGTTTTCCTGCCTATCATGGCAGATGGTTTTCCTGCCTATCATGGCAGATGGTTTTCCTGCCTATCATGGCAGATGGTTTTCCTGCCTATCATGGCAGATGGTTTTCCTGCCTATCATGGCAGATGGTTTTCCTGCCTATCATGGCAGATGGTTTTCCTGCCTATCATGGCAGATGGTTTTCCTGCCTATCATGGCAGATAGTTTTCCTGCCTATCATGGCAAATAGTTTTCCTGCTTATCATGGCAAATAGTTTTCCTGCCTATCATGGCAAATAGTTTTCCTGCCTATCATGGCAAATAGTTTTCCTGCCTATCATGGCAGATGGTTTTCCTGCCTATCATGGCAGATGGTTTTCCTGCCTATCATGGCAAATAGTTTTTCTGCCTATCATGGCAGATGGATTTCCTGCCTATCATGGCAAATAGTTTTCCTGCCTATCATGGCAGATGGTTTTCCTGCCTATCATGGCAAATAGTTTTCCTGCTTATCATGGCAGATGGTTTTCCTGCCTATCATGGCAGATGGTTTTCCTGCCTATCATGGCAGATGGTTTTCCTGCCTATCATGGCAGATGGTTTTCCTGCCTATCATGGCAGATGGTTTACCTGCCTATCATGGCAAATAGTTTTCCTGCCTATCATGGCAGATGGATTTCCTGCCTATCATGGCAAATAGTTTTCCTGCCTATCATGGCAAATAGTTTTCCTGCCTATCATGGCAGATGGTTTTCCTGCCTATCATGGCAGATGGTTTTCCTGCCTATCATGGCAAATAGTTTTTCTGCCTATCATGGCAGATGGATTTCCTGCCTATCATGGCAAATAGTTTTCCTGCCTATCATGGCAGATGGTTTTCCTGCCTATCATGGCAAATAGTTTTCCTGCTTATCATGGCAGATGGTTTTCCTGCCTATCATGGCAGATGGTTTTCCTGCCTATCATGGCAGATGGTTTTCCTGCCTATCATGGCAGATGGTTTTCCTGCCTATCATGGCAGATGGTTTACCTGCCTATCATGGCAAATAGTTTTCCTGCCTATCATGGCAGATGGATTTCCTGCCTATCATGGCAAATAGTTTTCCTGCCTATCATGGCAAATAGTTTTCCTGCCTATCATGGCAAATAGTTTTCCTGCCTATCATGGCAAATAGTTTTGCTAATGACTGATGTAGCAGTCCCATTGATTTTTCTTTTGAAGAAAGTCTTACCAGCCACCTGCATTTGAGAGCACTGAAGTAGTGACAGCTCTACCACTGCCTGTTTTGTTTTTGGACTTGCCATTCTGCTAGAAACAGCAGCAGGTGCAGTGTGCATCTTGTGTCCCCTACAGGCTTAAGCAGGGCTCTTCCACAATTGCTAAGGGTAACTGCAGAGAGGGGTTCCATTGAAACTTACCCCGGCAGGGCTCTGAGGCTTACATTGCAGTGTACCCAAGGATAGTGGACACCCATCGACAGCATGCCCCCACACATTGCACCACCAGCTATGCACTTTTCTAGTTGGTCAGAGATTTTGTCTCCTGATGACACATGCCTACTTGTTGCTGGGGAACATTAGTTTAAACTTGTCATAGTTATTGCAGCCCCAACCCTCAAGTTAAACAAAACTTTAACAGAAGGGGATGTAATAATTGAGAGGAATGTTTTTTTTTTTTGGCCACGAAAGTCAGCAGGTCCAATACAGGTAACGGCACTCGCCTCATGCTTCTGGACACCCATTGGCTCTTTCAGTGCAGAGCTGGCTTTCCATTCTCTGTACCTGGGGGTCACAGCTGCCAAATAATGCATTTACCAGCCCATGGCAGAATCCCAAACTGGCAGTTACTCTTTGGACACGTGGGTAAAATTCCCCCCATCTACAGAATTCTTTTTCATTTTAGCACCATCTTTTCATTTGTAGTGCCCTATTGCAGGCACAGCATCTTTCAGGGCTCATTCACACCATAAACGC
Organism: Rana temporaria; assembly: GCF_905171775.1. Classification (NCBI taxonomy): domain Eukaryota; kingdom Metazoa; phylum Chordata; class Amphibia; order Anura; family Ranidae; genus Rana; species Rana temporaria. The sequence goes on from NC_053489.1 coordinate 527,863,266, forward strand.
TTTTTGCATGCTTTTAATACATGTTTACATGCAGTTGATGTGTTTTTTTTTCCCTTCAGTTTGTCCTTTGAGGTCACTTCTCCTCCTCCTCCCTTAATTTGGGCTTTTATGTACACTTTTATGTGGTGCAGTTGTGTGCATTTGCATATGCTTGTGCAAGTTTGCTGTGCAGAAAATGCAGCTTGCTGTACTTTTTTTTTTTTTCCCCCTACTGCACTGCAATGGTGTGAGCTATGCCTATAGGATAACTTGGATTTTGGACTGTCTATGCAGTGGGAATGCAGTTAAAAATGCATCCAATTGCATCTGGTGTGAATGGACCCTCACATTTCCAGCAACATGGTACACTGTCCCTTTTTAAGGGTTTTTCTGAAATTTAACTCTTGCAGGGACACTGCACGCATTCAAAAATGTCATGTTTTAGCTAGGATCAGCAGACAGCCAGCAGAAGAAGGAACTCCCATCATCCAACCATTCAGCTTCAACCAATTGCAAAGATTTAGTCATGGGTAGAGCTTTAAACATTTAATTAATTTGCCAAATTGTGTTTAGGGACTTTCACCTACTTCAACAAAAGAGTTCTCCAACAGGATTCCTACACAGGGGTTCTCGGCATTGCACAGGACTCTGGCTAAATTTTGCTTTATTTGTACTTCAGCCTGTCTCCGCACAAATAAGATTAACTCAGCCATCTGAATAAAAAGTTGCTCAGCTTAGCCTGTGTAGGCTCTGGGAGCACTGCGTGTGTGTCTTTCTCTTTTCGCGCTCTCACACTCTCTCTCGTGTGCTCTCTCTCTCTCTCTCTCTCTCTCTAACGTGTTGATAATGGGCAATGTACATGCACAAAATCCATACTGTGTTCTCTCTCTGCAGGATGTCCATCATTTTTTAGGTGATGCACTTTCTATCCAATTTGAGCCTGTGATGCTTTTAAGCTCTTCCATAAGTTTTACAAAAGCAGCAACCATTGTTTGCTCAGGTACTGTATCCAGTTTAATGTTTTCACTTTCAAACTGTTTCAAATATGTTTATACACTTTTCCTAGGTCGAAGTACATCAAGAAAAAGCTACATCCTGATTGGGGGTAAAGCCCCCCAAATGGGGTAACCAAGCTTTTAATGAAAGCAACACTTCCTCCCTCCATCCAGCACTATGTCAGTTATAACATCGGAGTTGGACTATTAAATTAGTGTGCTGGGAACTGTTGGCCATACTGCAAATGTCTTTTATCCAATGGAATTTTTCGTCGGAATTCTGTTCAAGCTGTCTTGCATACACACCGTCAGATCAAATTCCGACCGTCCAAAACGCGGTGACGTAAAACACTGTTATTTCTAAACACCAACGGAAAAAAGTCAGATGGGGCCCACACACGATCGGAATTTCTGATGAAAAAAGTCCATCAAACTTTTTTCATTGGAAATTCCAATTGTGTGTACGCGGCATTAGACTACACTTCTGTTCTTTGCAATCAGCCAGTGGAGGTTATAGTGTAGAACCCTGGGGCTTATGTGGGCTACACATGTCGGCATAATTGGCATTGGTTATTATTGATATGCAGGGATTTCCATGCTGATGTTTCACATAGATATTGACGTCCGGACGTATTGTACTGGGTGATGGGGCATTGTTTTTGGTATACTGTGCAATTCACGAGAATCATTTTGTTATTTAATTTAATAGTTTCTTTACTTTTTGATGCAATAAATACAAGCCTATTTTAGCCTTTCATTAGCTGCTTAAAAAACAACAGTTTTTCTTTTGTGTATTGTAACTGTTAGCCTTGCAATGCTTCGTGGAACTTATAGTTCAGCAACAGCTGGAGGGTCACAGGTGTAGCACCAGTGATATTTTAATCAATACCCCAGATCTGAAAGTAGCAGGGACTCAGTGGGCCATGCTGGCCCGGGGGGACATTTGGAGTATTTGGGTGCTCTTTATAGCTTTTACTGAAAATAACTTCCAGTGATGTAGTGCAAGGGCCTGCCTGATTGCATACAAATTAAGTTTATATGGTTTTGATAGATCTCGAGGAAGATTGTATAATGTATGGCCAGCATAAAACGTGGCACACACTACACAAACACCTTGAGGGTTGCATGAAAAAAACCTGACAGCTCCGGTCGGGAGCTGCTGTACTAACCATGCAAGGTTAGTCCAGTGATCTAGCCTGCTGAGCTGTTTTGTTCTGACGGGACGCTCCTAACAGAACACTCCAATCTGCGCCCTCTGCCATTGGCTGAGAGCGCTGATCGAGAGTCGGTCAGCTGCTGGTTTTTGGGCATACACATCTGACAGAAATCGGCCGAACAGAGCGGCATACACATGAGCAGAATGTCAGTCGTTATTTTTTGTACTGGCAAGTGTCTTCCAACATTCTGCCTGTGTGTACTGGGCTTAAATGTAGCATTTTTAATATTTGTCAGAGTATGCAATGGATTCATCGTCTGTATTTATGGGTAATTTATAAATGAATGCGTGAAATACGTTTTTTATAAGCATTTTTTTTAGCAGCTGTCTGTTTTGTTTACAGGAGCCTCACAAGAATTGGAGTTCGTCTGCTCCAAGGAAAAAAAACGGAGTGTTGTACAAGCTGCTCCCCCGCCATCCTTGTGTAGTTCTCACAACATAACAGAAGGGTATGTTTCTATTTACTCTACAGCGTGAGTCATGAGTTACTGCTTGGTCACAACACGAAGCTTCACTTCATAGCTTGGCTTCGGTACATGTCAGATTTCTGTTTAGTGATATGCTATTACTGCATTCTTGTGGCCTGCTAGTAAACCCTAAAAGGGACATGCGTGCTTGCAATTAAACAGTAGAATTTATTGTAGGTATAGAAAAGTACTACTTGTAGCATGTCTTTTTATTATGAGATTTGGGTGTTTATGTGTTTGGAAAGAAAGAATGTGGCGCACAATCGTTGATTTATTTGGGCTTGGAAGTATTAATGCACATTTGTTTCTATAGTGTTCTTCACCAGCAGTCTGAATTGTAGTATAACATTGCTGCAAGCTTGATGCTGTTTTCTGCCTTTGGACAATGGTTTTCTAATTCATCTAGTGCCCCCCCCCCCCCCCCAATCCATTTCATATTAACCCTTTCATTCAATGGTAATGAATATAGAAATGTGTATCAGCAACATGTACTTTACATTATACTTCCATATTTAATAGTTTGGCCAATGTTTATTTTGGATGTTGGGAACACAAGGAAGCACGTTACTTCATCTTAAAGTATAAACGGCTTTAAGGCTGGGTTCACACGACAGCCGTCCTACTTTGGATCCGACTTTGTCCTCCGACTTAAAGCCGACATACGTTTGACTTTCAATGAACGGGGATCCGACCTGGATCCCCGCCAATACCAGGCACTGTGTTTGGTATTTTAAATATTATATGGAAGCACAATTGGCCCAATTCCTTCAACTTTATTCCAAACCTTACAGGCTCAAATGGGGTGGTTCTGGGGGTGCAATACTGTGCTTCCATGCTCATAGATCTCTTGATGTGGACTTCCCAAAAACAATAGAAAGAGGTCCTTTGTCCTACATTATCCTATTCCCTAAACCAGCCCTCAAATAATACACTCGCCTGCTCGCATTTTGCCAGTGGATTTTGAGAGGGGGCGAGTGTGGGCTGCCTGGGAGCGGGGGGGGGCGAGCACCACCGTCGGCCCGGGTTGTTATTGCCTGTGTCCCAGCGATCGTAGGGGAAGAGAGAGGAGAGCCGCCGCTGCCTGGTTAATTAAAGTGCTGGGGAACATAACAGCTTTCATTACAATAGCTGTGTGTTTCCCCGCTATGTGGCGTCATATACAGCACCTCCCCCTTGTTCGGGCACTTTGATAGACAGATCAATGTCCCAGGATTGGACGGTAATTTGTCTATCAAAGTTCCCCGGACAAGTTGGAGGGGCTGTATATGGTGCACGGCAGGCAACACAGCTATCGTAATGAAAGCTGTTATGTTCCCCAGCGCTCTAATTAGCCAGGCAGCGGCGGCTCTCCCCAGTCTCTTCCCCCCTACGGTCGCTGGGACACAGGCTGAAACTGGGGGGGGGGGGCAAAGGCTGAAACTAGGGGGGGACACAGGCTGAAACTAGGGGGGAACACAGGCTGAAATGGGGACACATGCTGAACTGGGGACCAGGACACGGGCTGCACTGGCGGAAGATGGGCTAGCTGCATTTTTGGGTATGGATAAAGTTGTTGTTAATATTTTTATAACTTAATTCTGCATAGAAAATGTAAGTGTAATTTCATGAGATAATATATGAGGTTGTGTTTAGGGGGGGTTAGGGGCAGGGTAGGGGTTGGGCGGGGCAACTGGTGGCGAGTAACCCTTGAGGCCTGGCTAGTAGCTCAGGACTTGAAATTTTGAGCCCTGCCCTAAACCTATGGTATGCGACTCTTCTTGTAAGTCAGTTACACTTCAGTCCCCACACACCAGTGCGACAATTTGTCAATAACATTGTTTATTAAAAAGCAGAGGTAAGGCCCAAAAGGCTGGCATCTCAATGTTGTACAAGCAATTTGTTAGTATAATTGGTAAGCTTCCTCACATGATCGCTTGAGAAAGGGCCTTAGGAATGGAGATGGAAGAGGAGGACTGGAGGGACTGGTCTTTCAGAATACATAAAGGTATCATGAATGTTGCAAATTTATCGAGGCCGATTATAAAATACTTTTTCAATGGTACTTGTTTCCTGAATGCCTATCGAAGATGTATTCCCTGGTTCCTCTTCACTCTGTTTCCAGGGGGTTGGTTAGGTGGGATTGATGTACCACATATGGTGGCCTTTTTCTAAGGTCAATGTGCAAAATGAATCGGCACAATTAAGTAAATAATATAAACAGTGCTAAAGGATTCTGAAAGTAAGAAACAGCCTCCTGCTTCTGTTGACCATGCAGATATGCTGGATATACTAATATAAGGTCACAAGAAATAGAAGTCCTCCAGTGAATAAAGGATGGTGGCTATACACAGTGTAACACCCGAGAGATGTGTCGTGATCACGCAGAAAGGAATCCTCCACCACAGATAAGATGTCTCCTTACCAGCTTCACTGATCTCCTAATTGAGATCGTGACAGCATGTGGCTTGTAATCCACGCCTGGGGTCTCTCACTGCTGGATGTCAAACACTTTTTCCTTCAATGTCTCACAGATCCTCAATGTTTCTCCCAAGTTAGAGTCCCCATGTAGAAATAGGAAACACTCCGATGCCATGGATGGGGAGAGATGGCGTCTAGGCTGCTACCATCATACTGAAAATGCTGGTCTTTCACTTATTAACAATATTTTTTAGGTAACCGCATTTGCAGCGCAGCTTTTTCTATATTTTATATATAATTATTACATGTTACTGACCTGTTGTCAATTAACCTAATTAGTTGCAAAATGTTCTTCCAGCTGTCCCTTGTTAGTGCTAATTACTTTGACATGTTTTATTTGCCCTGTCCCAACTTTCTTTTTTTCTTCAAATGGTACTTTGTCTCAGTTTTAAACATTTTTATATGTTTTCTATTTTTTATTGGTATGAAAACATAGGTTTATCAATTTGAAATTTGCAGATCGCTGCATCCGGTTTTTATGTAGATTTACCATTCAAACTTTTTTTTTAGGCATTGGGTTGTATTAAGGGATTCACCTTCGGTGTTCTCTCCAACCAAGGGGACACCCTTGGTTGCTGTCAGCTAGCATCTCTCTTTTAAGGAGTCTATCGACAAAAAGAGAAAATCTTGTGCCCAAAACCCTCCTTTCTCCCTAAGGTGGTGTCAGCCTTCCACATTACTGAAGACATTGTGTTCTTTCTTGTGTTCACCTCACACACCACAAGGATATTTCTCACCATCATTTGGATGTGGCAAAGGCTGTCCGTGTCTATCTGAAAAACACCATACAAAAAACAGACATAGTTACATAGTTAGGTTGCAAAAAGGCACACGTCTAAACATTATTATCACTGTTCTGGGGGGGATAAAAGAAGAATGTGATAATACCATAACAATGATTAAAACTGGGAAGCCAAGGATGGGGGGGGGGGGGGTTCAAGTTTTTTTGGTTTGGCCTTCATGATTGGCCCTCATGAGCCTGTGCACATAATCCCGGGGGGATTTACAAAATTATCTTTCCAAACCTGTAGACTTTGGGCCAGATCCACAGACAGAGTACGCCGGCGTATCTACTGATACGCCGGCGTACTTTCAAATTACCCGCGTCGTATCTTTGGTTTGAATCCTCAAACCAAGATACGACGGCATCTGGGTTAGATCCGACAGGTATACGTCCTCGTACGCCTTTCGGATCTAAGATGCAATACTTTGGCGTCCGCTGTGTGGCGTTCACGTCGTTTTCCGCGTCGGGTATGCAAATTAGCTATTTCCGACGATCCACGCACATACGCGCGGCCGTCGCATTCTCTTACGTCGTCTCTAGTCGGCTTTTTCCGGCGTATAGTTAAAGCTGCTTTTTTGCGGCGTATAGTTAGATTTTCCATGTTAAGTATGGCCGTCGTTCCCGCTTTGAAATTTGAATTTTTTCTTTTTTTTGCGTAAGTCGTCCGTGAATCGGGATGGACGTAAGTCACGTCTAAGTTTAAAAAATGACGTCCTTGCGACGTCATTTCGCGCAATGCACGGTGGGAAATTTTGAAACTGAGCATGCGCAGTTCATTCGGCGCGGGGACGCGCTTCATTTAAATGAATCACGCCCCCCTAATCGCCGATTTGATTTCCGCCGCCAGAGATACACTACGCCGCCGTAACTTAAGGCGCAAATTCTTCCAGCCAAAAGTAAGTTACAGCGGCGTAGCGTATCTCTGATCTAATTCTATGTGGATCTGGCCCATTATCTTAGCCATGTGTGGGGAAAAGCTTTTGCAAAATCCGAGTATACCACGTCCACAGCCACCCCTCTGTCCAAGGTTTTGCTTACCTCCTCATGGAAAGAAATACGGTTTGTTGGACAACTTCTGTCTTTCATGAATCTATGTTGTCTGTTGCTTAAAAAAAAAAAAATTTCTAGAAAGAACTCGTCTATGTGGTCTTTTTATATCAAACTCTCCAGTTTTAGACATCCTTTTTTGTTCTGCTAACAGTCTTGAAAAGGACACATTGCTTCCACATCTGTAGAACAGGCATGCCAGGAAAACACCTGCCAATTGACGCTCATGGCCAATGGATCCCCCCGAAAACAAAAACCTCATTGTGTACCAGGTATAAGGCTGCCACTTCAGTTGACACATTCTCCAAGTTCTACCAGGTGGATGTCCTGGTACCTGCAGGAGCAGCTTTCGGTCTCTGGCTTCAACACATTTTTGTTTTGTTGATGCTCACCCTTCTCTGATTTTTTGCTTGGGGACATCCTAGGGTCTTTAAATATACTGCCTGTGTCCTGTACTGTTTGGTTAAAATGAAATAAAAGGCATTTTGATTTGCCTGTAAATTCCATATCTTGAAGTAAAGTACAGGACACAGACCACCATCCCCTAGAAACGGAGATCTCACTTAGTGGGTAGGGTTATAGGAGTACGCCCAAAGGAAGCGTGTCCAATCACCTGAATCCAAGGTTTAAGCATCCACCCTGACGCCCTTATTGGACTTTAATGTATGGAATTTACAGGCAAGTCAGAATTGCTTTTGTTTTTCTTTTTTTTTTTTCAGAAATTTCTTTATTTACTGTTTTACATTTTGGAAAAATAATTTGCATAGCTTAGAGATACCTTGCTAAAATAACCTTCTCTGCTTGTGAAAAGTTTCTGTTGCATTTTGAAATGTCTTTTTACCTGAGTATTCATTTTTTCCCCTAATTTTGGTATTCTTTTCTATGCCTGTTATTGTGTGACATGTTGTCTCATCAGCTGTAATTCTTTCCTCAGGTACCTTAATTTTGATACTTCAAAAATATCATTTTACATGCAGCAACTTCCGGACCCTCTTGGATCATGGTCCATGTGGCTAGAAAGTCGTCTAAACTTTCATATCCGTCTCAGTGATGTGGTTGTGCCAGAGCAAGTCAGGGGAATTTTCAAGGTATTGTGGTTTTATTTATTTTTTCCTAAATCAAATCAAAATCCCAGTCTTACTCCAGGTCACCAATTTCTTTAGCCTTGGGCTCCATGCACATTGGACACTAAAATAATGTTATAAAAAGCCAGTAGCTTCACAGGGATTCTTTCAAAGTTTTTTTTTAACGTTTTTGCAATAGCGTTTTTGAGCTTTAGGGGTTTTTTTTTTTATGGATCAATAACGCTAAAAAGCGCTGGCGACCCTTTATTAGCGTTTTTTAGTGTTTATCAGCGTTTGTCCTTTTTTGGCGTTTTTTAGGTAAAAAAAAAAAAACGGCAATTTGAACGCAATTTTCGGGCGTTCAGAAAAAACACCATAAACTCCACTGCTCATTAAAGCTGAAAAATGTCCATGTGTGCATGGACACATAGGCTAACATAGAGTGGAATTCATGGGCTTTTTAAAAAAAAATGCCCAAACTACAATAAACTGCAGTTTATCAGCTCCAGTGTGCATATAGCCTTAGGCCTTAGGTTTATTGGCGTTTTGGCTTTTTTTTTTTTTAAAGCCCATAAACTGAACTCTATGTTGGCCTATGTGCCCATGCACACCTGGGCGTTTTTTAGTGTTAATGAGCTCTGGAGTTTATTGGCTGTTTTCTGAACGGCCGAAATTTGCGCTTAGACGCTCAAAAACGCAAAACGCCGGTGCCAGCGGTTTTTTGCGTTTTTATATCCATTGAAAAAAAAAAAAGCTACACTGAAAAACGCTGATTAAAGCTATTGCAAAAACGCTAAAAAACGTTGAAAGGCTCCCTGCAAAGCTACTGGCGTTTTTTTTATAGCTTTTTTTCAGCTTCAGTGTGCACGGAGCCTTATAATTCAGTACTTGGCATAATTAACCTAAATAATGTTTGTTTATCCCTGAGAGCCAAACTGCCAGGAATCTGCCAGAATAGAAATATGGCGTGGTTCAGAGGTCACTAAAAGTCTGATAGCTTCTGTATTGTTGACTGCTTGTCTTTATGTTTACCACCTTTCTCGCTAAATACAAAATTTCCACATGCCACAATTGAATTTCTCACACGTTGTTGTACTTTTTTAGATTTGTTAGAGGTTTTGAATAAAGAATGTTATAAGGGTTATCACTTCTCATAATATATCGTGGTTGCTGAGCTTTGGTGACTTGTTTAATTAGGAGAGCAACAAAAGCAGTTATTTCAGATGATGCTGAAACAAAACTTTATGGGATTGACAAAAGATTAAATCACTCATCTCACTCGTCTTATTGAATTGAGATATTTTTTGGAAAGGTGGGCGGATGGTGTCATAAACTCTGTATCATCCAATCAGAGGAAGCATTGCAGTAATGCATAAACATATAAAGCCTCCTCTGAATGGCTGAGCAGCGCTCAACCTGACTTGTTTTTTTTTTTTTAATAGTGGAGCAGGATTTTCTAATCCCTCTGCCGAAACAGAGCGGTATACTATATGTAGCTGAGGCTGCATACAGTTTTTACAGAGCACTCAGCTGCTGCAATAGTTAGTGAAGTAAATAGTTTGGGCCAGCATGGTATACTCTAAATCAGTGGTTCTCAACCCCCTAGTGCCGTGACCCCTTGATAAAATTTCCAAAGTTGTGGGGACCCCTAACAGTTTTCGTAGTGTGGGTTGTCAGCACCCAAGGCAAGATAAGTCATTTGCACCCCTAACCCACAGACATTTAGCGCTCCCTGAGTCCCTTCCACTCGTACGGTATTAAACCCCTTATGGTACATTTTACGATGTACCACTCTTTCTCTTTGTTCTCCTTCTTTCCCTTTTTTCTCTCTTTATGCTAATTTCTTATTTTTTCCCCCCATCCCTCCCTCTAGACATCTTTCTTATTATTTTTCTCCCTTTTTCTTTGTTCGCTCCCACTCTTTTCCTCTCCATTGCATGTATTCTCTATTTTTTATGCATTCTCTTACTGCTTGGTGGGGGGGAATGGGATGAGTGACAGTGCTGGTGGGGCGTGGGATGAGTGGCAGTGTTAGGGGGAGTTCTGATCAGCCAACTTGGGTGCTCTTGATCAAGGTCATCTGTTGATCTGAGAACTTTGGTAGGGACTTTTGGCAACTATAATCACAGGTAGTGTTGCTCACTGTGACTCTGGCTTCACAGTGTCTCGGACTTTGTTGTGTCTCATAGCAGTGACACCTATGCCGTAATGAGGAGATAGGGTCTCCTCCAGCCCCTCCCACTTCACATTCCTCATTAGTCAGCTGACCTTTAGTCTCTGCCCCCCAGCCATGCAGTGACTGTGGGCTCCAAGAACAGCCCAGCTGGGCAGTCACAGGCTCTGGGGACAGCCTTTCTGGTCTGTGAAAAGACTGGTAGACCAGCGGGGGGCTTCAGGAATAGCCCAGGATTTGGTGACTCCTGGCAAATTGTCATTCGACCCCCAAGGGGGTCCCGACCCCCAGGTTGAGAACCACTGCTCTAAATGAACAAGTTAAAGTGATTTTAAACCCTCACCTTGTAAATTAACTCATTAAGTTTAAAATAGAAATGTAAGGCAAAACATTTGTGTATACATAATAGAAAAAAATAAATATATATATATATATATATATATATATATATATATATATATATATATATATATATATATATATATATACTTTTTTCTCTTGATCGAGTACCCTCTGTTGTCGGCTGCATAAGTGCTAGGAGAGGAGAAACAGCAGCACACACTAGTCTTTCCAGTGAAATGCTGTACATGGGGTGGCATGTGTTAGGACAAGTCTGATCGTTGGAAGAGAGCAGGCTGAGCTCTCGGCATAACTAGAGAACTAACAATAGTGTGCTCTCCTGCTTAGTGAGGTCAGTTTTTAACAGGGAAGCAGAGGGACTGACAGCAACACCAGGTATATCACACGAAGAAAGCAATACAAAGAGAACAGGATACTTTTGAATACAAGTACATGATACAACAGGCACTTGTCAGGTAAGTGAAATGTTGGGTTTACATATTCTTTAAGCAGAACATGGAGATTAGCTTTAAGTAACATTTGATTTGTTCTAAGAGCAATGGTGAAATGTTGAATGTGACCTGTTTTATTGCTTTTGATGCCGATCAAAGTAGAGATGAAAGCATATCTCTGTGTCCCAGAACATGGAATGCAGACTTGTCTTAATACTAATCCAGGGGGTTAGTAAATGTAAGGAGGAATGGATCGTTGCTACTCCCGACCAGCCCAAGTAAATAAAAGATAAAGAGCATCCTCAGTCTACATGTCATAGACCCTATGACAAAGCCCTGTGGACGGGGCAAAATGCATCAGGGTGTATGGTTTGAAGGAGAAATGTAGGCTGAGGCCGCTCTTTATCGTTTTTGCACTTGAGCTTGCCGAGAGTAGTGGTGAAATATTGAATGTTGATTTTTTTTATTTATTTTTTCCCAATCTGTTTCACATAATTAGACTGAAGGTTTACCTACTATTGCTTTCTTTTTCAATTGCAGATACTTAATTTCACTCACTTGTTTACTATACCTCCTGGCTGCTGGAACATATTTACATGGAAGATCCAAGCCAAAGCCAAAGACTTGCCATTGAATTTGTTGACCAACCTTATGATGGTTACCTCATTAGGTGTTACATTTCAGATTCCTGTGCTGATCCACTATGCTGGCCCTGTGAGTATTTTTCCTGTCATGAACTTCAGAAAAAGGCATAGGACTAACCGTGTGTGGGGGGTAAAATATACTTAAAGCGGAGTTCCACCCAAAAGTGGAAGATCCGCTTTAAGCACTCCTCACCCCTTTACATGCCACATTTGGCATGTAATTTTTTTTTGCAGGGTGGAGTGGGTACCTTCTTTTTAGAGGGAATTCTTGTCCCGCATCCTCCTTTCCGCTTCTTGGCCGCCTCGGCGGCAACTCCTCTCCCCCTGGGCAGCCCCTCCCTCCCTGTAATCTTCTGGGACACGTCACAGGTCACAGAAGATTGCCTGGCCAATAGCCGAGCGCAGCACAGCCGTAAGCTGTCTCGCCCAGGTGCCCACTGTTGCTATGACGGTGCCACGGAAAGGAGGGGGGAGAGGAGCGAGGCCCTGGGTGGTCGCATAGCTGGACCATGGGACAGGTGAGGTGCCTGTTTATTAAAAGTCAGCAGCTACATTTTTTTGTAGCTGCTGACTTTAATAAACTAACAAACAGGTGGAACTCCACTTTAAGCTTGTTTTCAGGCAAAGTCTGTTGTGCTCACCTTACTACTTTGTCTGTTTCCAAACTTGTTCTTAAATATAATGGTGCGCATACAGAATTTAAATAAAAATGTACTGAAAATAAAATAATTTTTACTTTTGAATAGTTCACCATCTGACCAAAAGCTGGGCCTTTAGAGTCCTTGCACAAAAACGTCTGAGTCCATTCAATGTAAATGCCAGCATCTTTCCTCTGCAGCATACAGCTTTTCATGGGCATGAATGGCTGTCCACTACAGTATGCTACAAAAGCAGGGCTGGACTGGGCACCTGTAAAGCGACTGAAAAACGCTTCCGCTGCAGTCCCAGTGTAAAAGCCTGAGTGCTTTCACACTGGGGCGCTGCCAGGGCGTTAAAAAAAGTCCTCCAAAAAAGTCCTCCAAGCAGCGTCTCTGTTTTAAAAAATGGCCCACCGAGCCATCGGCCCACCGGGAAACTTCCTGTAGTCCCTATGGCCAGTCCATCCCTGTACAAAAGTGTATTTTGATGCGCCCATACACTACACTCATGTTTATGATGGTATTACTTGGTTTCATGGGTTCATGTTTGCTATGTAATGGATATTTGAGCCTCTATCGCTCTGGATGCCACTGCACAGAATGGTGCAGAGGTCAATATTTTGTAAAACTCTAGTGAGTGATTCCCCGTGCACACTGGACATTTAGCTCTGGTGCATGAGGCTCTGGCTGCAGGCAGTGGACACAAGTGTCCCAGCCAGCCCTACTGCTACCACACAGGGACGATTGGCTGGAATGCAAGAAGTGTGTGTTCCAGGCATTTGTCTGTGGGCGCATACTGGCCTATACATTAGTTTAGAAAATGGTGGGATTATTTTTCCAGTTTGGCATATCTTTACATTTTAATGCCACATCATTAATGTGCCCAGTCAAGTTAGAAAAAAACCCACCCACAGCACTTGCTGTCGGTCTCCCAAGTTATTTGTTTCTGGCCACTAAATGGCACTCCACCTCGTGTGAGCCCAGTCTGTTGTAGACAGGCTTTCTTTGAGGGTGCACCATCATAGTGGTCTGGATTTACAGAACTGATGCACTTAGTGGCTCTAAAACAGCATTATGTAAGTGCCCTTCAGTGCTGTAGTAAAGACCATTCGCCTCAAACTTCAAGAGGAACAACTTGCAATGTCACAGCACTGGCAAAGAGACTGTTAAATCTAAAAAATGTATACAGTGTTGTGTTTTTTGAGTTGAGGGGTTTGGTGGGGGGAATTTAATGGTTTATGTAACCCTTGCCTTTTACTCGCCTGTCCTAGATATTGGCTGTGGTACTTGTCGGCTTCACCAGCCGCTTGTCAAAGTTTTCCTAGCTTGTCCACCCATTCACTCTGCACTGTACATTTATTCATTTGAGGGGTTGTGCTTTGTTCTGTGGCTCAGTACAAACCCCCCAATGAGAATGAAAAGGGAGTGCAGAGCTTATACACAGGACTGCCAATTGTTGATGCTAACAATGTGTAGAATAAATGATATACTTCTAACTTCTGCACATTAGGATAAAAAATTTGAGAAATGATTTTCAGCATTTGCAAGATTTATCTATGCAGTATTATGTAAAGAGAAAAAAAACGTTTTTAGAGTGCATCCTTGGTATATTAGTGTGAATAATGGCTGTATTTAGTGATTTAAACAGCGCCTCATTTTAAAATGGTATTCTCATTTTCACTGGAGGTCTCTTCTGTATGTTTCTAGCATTTTGCTTAAATAATTCTGTTTACATTTTGACATTTCTCAAATTCAATTTCAGTCTGAGAACCAACATCTTAAAACGTTTGCACAGTGTGGAGTTCATCCCATTATCAGGCACTTATCTTCTGGTAAATTACTTAATTTTGTACTTACTAAAAATATATATCTCTAAATAATTGCATCAGAATACTAGCTTTACCTAGTTAATACAAGCAACTGTAATGCACATTGTTGGTTTACTGTAACCATTACAAACATATTTTATTTTCAATTGTTTATAACAGAATGTAAACCCTTCCTGCTGAGTGTATGCATATATGCAGCCTCATAGAAGTTGGAAGAGGTTATCCATGTGGTTATATATACGTTTACATGTGTTCAGGTTAGGAGCGCGCCCCCAGCGAAGAGACTGGGCGAACCGCGTCAGTGACCGTATCAGGTTTTGGATTGGCGATTAGTAGGCATGAGAACTGGCTACAATCATGTGATCACTGTGACAGCCAATGACAGCGATCACATGAATGGGAAGCCTGTAAAGCAAATTATACTTTGTATCTGTGCAAGGGACATTTTGTGAGGGGGTGGGGTTTATGTAACAGTCTAATGATGTAAAATTAGTTCACATTAGCTAGATCAAGCTCTGACCATCATCGTCAGTGTTAGTATTTATTATAGTGACAGTCTCAGCTTTAGACCCCTTTCACACAGTAGCGCTTTACTACCAATTTCGCGGCGCTATTTGGCCACTAGCGGGGCGGTTTTACCCCCCCCTAGGGGCCGAGAAAGGGTTAAAAACCAAAGCAAAGCCCCTCTGCAGAGGCGCATTGCCGGCAGTATAGACATGGTGTCCCACTGATTTCAATGGGCAGGAGCGGTGGAGTAGCGGTATACACACCGCTCTTTCACCGCTCCAAAGATGCGGCTAGCAGGACTTTTTTTACCGTCCTGCTAGCGCATCGATCCAGTGTGAAAGCGGTTTAGGGTCGGTTTGCAGGTGCTATTTTTAGCGCAGTAGCGCCTGTAAACTCATTTTGCATCTGATTGTTTGCCTATAGTGCCACCATTTTTGCTAATTCATTGTTGAGGCCAGTGTCTGTGTTTTAGAATTAAAAAAAATTGTGTTTGTGTGTCTCTCAGTGTTTTATAATTAAACCAAATAGCTTCTGATTTATTTTTGCGTAGTGTTTGGTCTGTAGCTTGCCTTTATGTAAAGAAAAAAAAAAATACCATTGAAGATACATATGCCCTCCTGTGCTGGGACAATGACATTGAGTCGGTCTGGTCTGAGAAATTGTACACCGCTCAGTGGATTCCGGTGGGATTTTTCACCTCCCCCAAATAACAACATGCCTCACCAGGCATAAATATCAGTGTTACAGATTTTAGCTATGTGGATTTTCTCAAGGTATTTGTGGGTGACGACTACCTAGAGCTTATTGTAACTTAAACTAATCTTTATGCCACCTGACATTTATTTACAAAAAATACTGGGTGCACAGGAAACGCCTCACATAAGTTATGCCTTTCTATATAAGAGCCTGTCTGATGGCCTCTAGTCCATCCATGCCAAGCCATCTTTTTCAGCAGTTATTATGAGAGACTACTTTTGAAGTAGTCCTGTGCTTTTTATGTTTTAATGGTAATTTGCAGCGTCTCCCAAGCAGTGACTCCCAGAAATGACTACCTGTTCAAATTAACGGGCACTAAAAAAAATTATTTGGAACATTTTTCAGCAGTTTATTCCCCCGAAAAAAAAATCTTCATTGATGAATCCCTAATAAATAATCAAGGCCAACATGCCTGATAGGGCATAAAAATTTACAGACTGTGTGAAAGTACAAATGGGAATACAGTCTGATGAAAATAATCTATGAAGGATGGAACCGATAAGTCAGTTACCGGTTCTACCCAGATCATCTTCAAATCAATGGGAAGCTTTGGCCGCTGATTCAACCTCTTCTCCATCAATGCTACCAACTTTGTGTACATTTGCTTTACCAGAGTGCCGCTTTTTTTGGTCTCTGCATGCTGCTGTCATGGGAGCATGTGGGGGACCATGTGGTAAAACTGCAAACCGCACAGTTGCCAACAGTAGGAATTCATGGCCATCAAATTCCCAGACAGAAATGCTGTCTATTTACTGACAACAATCCACCTAGAGCAGTGATGGCGAACCTTGGCACCCCAGATGTTTTGGAACTACATTTCCCATGATGCTCGTGCACTCTGCAGTGTAGTTGAGCATCATGGGAAATGTAGTTCCAAAACATCTGGGGTGCCAAGGTTCGCCATCACTGACCTAGAGGGTACAGTGGCTGTAACAGAACAGGGGTCCGCTACACAGAAAGAAATAGCCTCCAAGTTTTAATGCATACAACAAATACATGGATAGAGTTGATCTCTGTGACCAGGTCTTGCAACCCCACCTGGTCCAGAGGAAATCAAAGGCATGCCATAAAAAGTTTGCGATATACTGTATCGTATCCAGGCAGCTCTACACAATCATCCATGTTTTATATAAATGAATAAAGGCTTACCACTGTAAGTGTTTAATGGTTTATCTGAACCCTCTGAGCAGCCTGGTCTGTTAAAGTAAATAAAAAAAACAACAGACCTACTGGGCAGATCGCTAGGTAAAAATAAGGTAAAAAAAAAAGGATACTAATGCAGACCCCCACATCTAAGAATTGGTAAGCTCCAATTTAATAAATGTTGACTATACGGCTAAGAACTGAGTGATGCATGACCACTGATTTCTCCGTTCTCAATCTGCACTGAGCAAAGAGCGGTGACTATCAGCTGTGCCCCTCTAGTGCTCATTGGTGTGCCAGACTGAAGAGGGGGAAGAAGCTGCTGGGTCAGGCTCTCAGTGGCACGCTTGTTGACTGACTGGGACAGCTGCTGGTTAGGCATCTGGGTGTT
Organism: Rana temporaria; assembly: GCF_905171775.1. Taxonomy (NCBI): domain Eukaryota; kingdom Metazoa; phylum Chordata; class Amphibia; order Anura; family Ranidae; genus Rana; species Rana temporaria. The sequence continues at coordinate 527,880,147 of NC_053489.1, forward strand.
GGTTCCATTCTACATCCTGGATCAGTTCTGTTACGTCTGTCAGTGGTTTTTGTGCTCTTGTGACCCACAAGAGGCCAAAAAAGCTTTGGCTTATCTTTTAATCTTAATAACTGTTTTTTAGAATGGACATTTTTAGTTGGTATATGTTCTGATCAGTAGGCAGTGGGGAAAGACTGTTGGTTGTCATTTTCTTGTTTATAACATCTTTGAATGGCTGGTTTGTTAAAGTATATCTATGTATAAAATAACCCAATTGATCAAAAATAAATAAATAAAGTCCATAAGGTGCAGAGTGAAAAAGGTGCTCCGAGAAAAAACAATGGTGACAAATGGTGCAGAAATCTTCATCAGATCAGTGACCCATAGGACAGGATTATCCACCACCAGGACTAATGGATGGCCTCTCACCTCAACAATTCGACCTGTGGCTAGGTCGAACAGCATAAAGCATATCCTCCAAGGACTATATAGCGAACAGTATTCGTGGGCACAACTCTAAACATCCACCAGATGGAGCCAGCAAGCAATAAAGCAATTCAGTAGTCTCCCATATAACTCGTTCCATGGACCGGAAAAGGTAAAGGACAAGGACTAAGTGCTCTCCGCTTAAAAATATTTTTATTCTAAAACATAATCAAGGTAAAAAACCACTCACATTTCAATGCACTCTCAACCGAGTGCAGGGATGATGACATGTACCGGTGCTCTGCGCACGGGTCTATGCAAACAGCGTGACTACTGAATTGCTTTATTGCTTGCTGGCTCCATCTGGTGGATGTTTAGAGTTGTGCCCACGAATACTGTTCGCTATATAGTCCTTGGAGGATATGCTTTATGCTGTTTGACCTAGCCACAGGTCGAATTGTTGAGGTGAGAGGCCATCCATTAGTCCTAGTGGTGGATAATCCTGTCCTATGGGTCACTGATCTGATGAAGATTTCTGCACCATTTGTCACCATTGTTTTTTCTCGGAGCACCTTTTTCACTCTGCACCTTATGGACTTTATTTATTTTTGATCAATTGTGTTATTTTATAGATTTATGTACTTGCGCTGCACTATTTATTTATTTATTCACTTTGAGATATTTTTTTGATTGATATCTGCAGTGCTGGCTTGCAAATTAGTTTTGTTTATTTAGTTTCCAGCGCTGAATCACTTTTTTACTTTATTAAAGTATATCTATGGTCAAAACACAAAATCATATATTCATTTCCACAATGTATTTCTAGCATACTTATTCATTTGAATAAAACACAAGAGAAGAGAGCGCAAAGCCGCTCCCTAGTGTAACTCGGCTTTAATATGGCAAAGTTAAAAACACTACAATGGTCAAACTCACATTGTGTGAAGATACAGCCTAAGGATTCCACTGTGGCCGCACTAGTATAACCACATTAAGATCCCGACAGGGTAGGGGGGAGCCATGGACGTTGAACCTAGCTGCCCGGATCCTGGCAGCACATCCGAGACTATTCATCACCATGCTCTACATGCAGATCCTAATGCGCTTGACCTGAGGAAGGAGACCATGCCTCCGAAACGCATTGTCATCGCAACCGTCTGACGCCCTTACTCTTCCGCCCTGTATCCTGCTCTTGTGGGTTTTTGTGTTCTCGAAGAGCATCGCTGGCTGGACCGGACGCAAGTGCAATATGATCTGCACGTCGAATGTTGTGGTGGATAGCCTCGGATGTGCTGCCAGGATCCACGCAGCTAGGTAGAACTTCCTCGGCTTCCACTGCCCCTTCCCCTTCCACTGCCCCTGTCGGGATCTTGAGGTGGTTTAGGAGTGTGGCCCCAGTGGAATCTATCTTCACAACATGTGAGTTTGACCGTTGTAGTGTTTTTAACTTTACCATATTAAAGCCGAGTTAAACTAGGGTGGCTTTGCGCTCTTCTCTTGTGTTTTGTCTAGATGTGTTCCTGCCACCCAGAGGATCCATAGAGAGCAGCAGCACCCCTTTTGACTTGTCTAATTAACACCTATAGCCAGCTTAATTTTTTCTTTTGTGTGTTGAATGATCTTGAAGTTTGTAAAGATCCCCACACATTTACTTCCTTGACTTCCATGACTTCCATGACACACATATACACTATGCCCTATAGTAGGCACTACTGTGTCACAGAATTCACAGAGCCTGCCTTCAGAACTACGTAGTCTGTACATGAATTACTGATTGCAGGCAGCACAGTACCATTGAGTATTTAGTCTTTAGAAATCAAAAGTCAACAGAAGATCAGAAGCTACAAACAAAGCAAGGAATCCCGGAAGTTTTGGAAAGGGATGGCCAGCAGACAGACAGATGGCAGTCACATGAAAGCTTACATTGAACCGATAATTTTGCTTTTACAATGCTGTTCTAAAATGAAAGTGTGTGCTCTGACCATATCATTTCTTTAGGTTGTTTTTCCTACCCAGACAATAATTTGGGGATTTTTATTTTTTTGTAGAAGAAAGTGCGCGCTGGCATCATAGCCTCTCCCTTGGGATGTCTGCCTGGAGTATAGACTATGAGTTGGGGTCCGAGCTCTATGCAAAGTTTCAGAAGATGCAGGATGCTGATACATGCAGGTAGGAGTCACATATGTTCTGCTGGTTTAAGTTTATTTCAGTTTATAAATTAAGTTTTTGGTCCACTGATTAGTGTGCTTTGAATTTGCATGTTTATCAGTAAGTAAAGAAGATTTATAGTGACACTGAGCTCTGATTTGAAAAACGTTCCAGTATGTATTAACGCAAAAAAGAACCTTCTGTTGCGCCCGACCTCCTCCAAATCCCTTTATTTTGCTTCTGTGATCCAACTTAGTATTACAGGGTTTGTTCTCCATGGTTCCACTGTATGTAGGATTATTGCCACCCTCTTTTGCTCACTCCCAAGTTGGACTAGGGCCTATGGACTATGGGATGTGTAGTTTGCATATAGCAGTGCAAATGATCGCAACTAATCTGCACTGCTTGTTGCAAACAAACAGAAGTGACAGAGGAAATGAGAGGTTTTGGGAGCTCTCAAAGAGGATGTTGCAAGGAGGCAGAAAAACACAGTAAGAAAAGATTTCATGAGAAAAAAGGGTTACATAATGGATATGTGTATGACTGACTTATATTTGAAGAAATAAGGATAATTCAAGTGTTTTATTGTTCCTTTTAAACATTTCTAGAAGATGTTCAACAGTTAAAACTCAAGGTGATGTGTATGTATTTTTTTTGTTGTGTGCAGGAGGAAGAATGTAGAGAATGGCAGCAATACCCAACAGAAGAAAGATATTTTTCTACCCCAGTTGATTGCTGAGCCTGATCTTGTTGTGAATTTCACTGCAACTGCACTAAGTAACAACTCGGTAATTAAACTGCTCTTTTTACTATTGCTACTATCTTTTGGAGTCTACATGCCAACGTGTCTTTCGTAAAAAAAAAATGTATTCATACACCTTGAAATTTTCGACATTTTGTCATGTTACAATCAAAAACCTAAATGTATTTTATTTTATTTTATTGGGATTTTATGTGATAGACCAACACAAAGTGGCACATAATTGTGAAGTGGAAGGAAAAGGATTAAGGATGAGCTCTGGCGTGTTCGCAAACCCCACGTGCAGAGCCCTCCAGAAGCAGAAGCCTAGTGATCAAACCGCATCCTTAAGGCCAAGGAACACACCAGACAGGTTGGGGATAAAGTTGTTGAGAAGTTTAAAGTAGGGTTAAGTTGTAAAAAAATATCCCAAGCTTTGAACATCTCACGTAGAACTGTTCAGTCAATCCAAAAATGGAGAGTATGGTACAACTGCAAACCTACCAAGACATGGCCATCCACCTAAACTGACAGACAGGGCAAGGAGGGCAGCCAAGAGGCCCATGGTAACTCTGGAGGAACTGCAAAGAGATCCACAGCTCATGTGGGAGAATATTAGTCATGCACTCCACATATCTGGCCTTTATTGAAGAGTGGCAAGAAGAAAACCATTGTTGAAAGAAAGTCATAAAAAGTCCTGTTTGAAGTTCGCAAGAAGCCATGTGGGGGACACAGAAAACATGTGGAAGAAGGTGCTCTGGTCAGATGAGACCAAAATTTTAACTTTTTGATCTAAAAGCGAAACTCTGTGTGGCAGAAAACTAATACTGCACATCGCCCTGAACACACCATCCCCACCATAAAACATGGTGGTGGTGGTGGTAGCATCATCTTGTGGGGATGCTTTTCTTCAGCAGGGACAGGGAAGCTGGTCAGATTTGATGGGAAGAGGGATGGAGCCAAATACAGGCCAATCTTAGAAGAAAACTTGCAAAAGACTTGAGACTGGGGCGGAGGTTCACCTTCCAGCAGGACAACAAGCCTAAACATACAGCCAGAGCTACAGTGGAATGGTTAACAATAAAGCATATTCATGTGTTAGAATCACCCAGTCAAAGGCCAGACCCAAATCAAATTGCTGATCACAGACGCTCTCCATCCAATCTGACAGAGCTTGAGCTATTTTGCAAATAAGAATGGGCAAAAAAATCACTCTCTAGATGTGCAAAGCTGGTAGAGACATACCCAAGAATACTTGCAGCTGTAATGGCAGTGAAAGGTGGTTCTACAACGTATTAACTCAGGGGATGAATACAAATGTCCCCCCCACACTTTTCACATATTTATTTGTAAAAAAAATGAAAACCATTTTTCTTTATCGTACATCACGGGACACAGTGCGGCATATTCATTACTATGTGGGTTATATGGAGTACCTTCAGGTGATGGACACTGGCAATCTCAAACAGGAAGTGCCCCTCCCTATATAACCCCCTCCCATAGGAGGAGCACCTCAGTTTTTTCGCCAGTGTCTTAGGTGTTGGTCATGGAATAGCTTTGCCTCCACATCCTTGGGATCAAGGCAGGCTAACCGGATCTGTCCAAGGTGCCTCAGAGCCAAAGTGGACAGTACCCGGGCCCCTAACTAGGGGGTTTTGCCCATAATGCTTCTCTTTCAGAGAGCTGGATCCTGGGCCCAGGACTTAGAACCTTTTGGGGTGCCTAAAGTCCCTGTTTGCCAGGATGCTATATGGGTCCAGGACAGTGGGTTCCTTCAAAGGACCCCAGGGCCTGAAGGTCTAGACGCCACCCACGGAGATGGGGGAAGATTGGACCACTTGCTGTGCAAGGTCCTGCGGCATGGAGCAGGTAAGAAGGGGGGGCCTGCGGGACTTGGTTCGTCAGCAGGCTCTCCAGGGGGATCTTTTGGGGGAGTTTGCCTGAGTATGCTCCTGCATTGGCAGTCTGGGGCCACTATGTCTGTGTAAGACAGGATGGTCTGTGTTGTTACTCCCCATATGTGTGATCTCCCTGGTCTATGTGTTGCAGGTTCTATCTGGCTGGGCGCTAGGTGGGGTATTAGTGTGTGCCTACTCTTTACCCTGAACTAGGGAGGTGTCTGGGCCTACCTGGAAGTTCTTACCTGGCCGGGTGCCGTGCGGATGTTTCCTCTGTGTCCTGTCCATTTCTCCAGCGTCCCTGCAGCATGCTGCCTCCACCATGGCCCCCCCCCGTGACACGGGCACGCGCGCGGGCGCGTGCACAGCGATATAAAAAAAAAACGAAAATTCGCGCCGTTTTTCAGAGGGGGGGGCGGGACGTTGGATCTCATAAGAGGAAGGGGCGGCCCTTCCTCTATGCTGTATTAGCTCAGTTTGTTTCTGAGCTCAGGAGAGGAGGACACAGAGCGGCAGCAGTACAAGCCTGATGCACAGTGGCACCCGGTGGCGCAAGGGAGTATTGCAGTTCTGACAAACAGAACTAGCTTTTCAATCTAGCCTAAACAATTCCTTACAGCAGGTGGATTCTTGCAATTTCTCTTGTGGGGAGACAATGTGATTCCATAGAAAAGGGGGAAAAGGGACTCAGGATCCAAAAATCCCCAAAAAAAAAAAAAAAAAATATGCATAATTGAAAAAAAAAGACAAGAAAAAGGGGGAACACATACTGGTCTCCCCATTGGGTTTTTTGGGCATTAGTTGTTCACTACTGTCCCCCTAAAACCGCATAGTTTTTTCTCCTACCTACATCAGTTGGTTGTTGTAAGTAGGGGTACCTCGGTATTGTACCATGGCTTCCAAAGCATCAGGATCAGGGGAAATGGCAAGAGGTGCCAGAGGACAAAAGGGTTCCCCCTCAGATTCTGAAGGTTCGAGTCGGGATATGCCTGTACTCTCCCCACAAATTATTCCAGTAGTGGGTGCCTTGGTTGAGCCATTAGGGGCGTCTGGTGCTGAGGCTAGATCAGATCCACCCAACCCTGTGTTTGTCACAGAGGAAATGCTAGCCCTTTCCTTAGGGGGACTAGAGAAGAGATTGGCAACTATTGATAGTCAATTCCATGTCGGGCAAGAAGCGGACTAGGTCTCCGTCACCTGGGGGTGTACCCCCAGATGCTGAGGTTCTCTCCCTTGGAGAATTAGAAGCTCAGGAAAATCATTCAGACCAGGACCATGAGGGTTCAGGGAATGAGGAGTCTACTTATGAGGAGCCAGTCTCGGCCTCCCAGGCAGAAAGTTTGTGGATTCAGTCATTGACAGACATGGTCCGCCTGGCTTTTAAGTTGCCCTTACCAGAGCCTCAGGCTTCGGCGGTATCATCCTTAGGTTCATTGAAAGCGCCTTTGAGCAACGCTGTTTTTCCGGTCCATCCTCTTTTAGAGGAACTGATCTTTCAGGATTGGATACGACCAGATAGAATCTTTTTACCACCTAAAAGATTTTCCATCATCTACCCTATGGAAGAAAAATTTTCCAAGAAGTGGGCTCTCCCAGCTGTGGATGCCGCCATCTCTTGTGTAAATAAATCTTTAACTTGCCCGGTGGAAAACATACAGATGTTTAAAGAACCGGTGGATAAGCGTTTTGAGACACTTTTAAAGGCATCCTTTTCTACGGCAGGTGCAGTGATACAGCCAGCAGTGGCTGCTATTGGGGTTTGTCAGGCGTTAACAGACCAGACAAAACGGATGCTTAAAGACATTCCTGCCCAGCAGGCAGAAGAATTATCGGATATTCCTAGAGCCCTGTGCTTTGCGGTGGATGCTATAAAGGACTCCATTCAGCAGGCGTCTCGTTTGTCACTATTTTTAGTACACATGAGAAGGCTCTTATGGTTAAAGAACTGGGCGGCTGAGCCCCCATGCAAAAAACTTCTGGCTTTTACCAGTCAAAAAGAAGTTTCGGGGACCTGCGTTCAAAAGGCAGCTCTCCCCTATTCCGGGGCCCTCCAATTCCAGGCAGTATCGACGGCCTCCTGCGAGATCAAACTTTAGCAATAAGTCGCAGGGACAGGCCTCTGGGGGCAAGAAGCAGTGGTATCGTAAGCCAGCAAAGCCAGCCCCTAAATCTGCCTTATGAAGGGGCGCCCCCACCCACAAAGGTGGGGGGAAGGCTTCGTCTTTTTGCGGAGGTTTGGGAAGCCGATATCCCTGACAGATGGGTCCGGTCTTCCGTGGCCACAGGCTACAGATTAGAGTTTCTAGAGTTTCCTCCACCTCATTATCAGGAGTCAAGGGTACCGAACGATCCAACAAAAAAGGCCTCTTTACTGGCGGCGTTGGATCATCTGCTTTGCCAGGGCGTGATAGTAGAGGTACCAGCCCAAGAGCAAGGGCTAGGGTTCTACTCCAATCTGTTTACCGTTCCAAAGCCCAACGGCGATGTCAGGCCAATTTTGGACCTAAAGGGTTTAAACGTTTACCTAAGGGTTCGTTCTTTCCGGATGGAATGTGTTCGGTCTGCAGCCGCCGCACTCCAGAAGGACGACTTTCTGGCGTCCATAGACATAAAGGATGCTTACCTGCATGTGCCAATTTTTCAGCCACATCAAAGATTTCTCCGCTTCACAGTGGCCCAGCGTCATTTCCAATTTGTGGCGCTCCCTTTCGGGCTGGCTACGGCCCCCCGGGTATTCACGAAGATCCTAGCTCCGATCCTAGCCAGTCTAAGGATCCAAGGGGTCACGGTCCTAGCCTACCTTGACGACCTCCTAGTCATAGATCACTCGTCTCCTTGCCTGGAACGAGCAGTGGCCCTCACGGTCCAGTACCTCGAAAGGTTCGGTTGGATCCTAAACCGAGAAAAATCAGCATTCCAACCCACAAGACGGTTGGAATACCTTGGCATGACATTAGACACAGAGCAGCAAAGAGTGTTCCTGCCTCTGGTAAAGGTCGAGGCCATCAAAGACTTGATACATCTGGTTCTAAGCAAAAGAGAACCAACTATTCGCCTATGTATGCGACTACTAGGCAAGCTAGTGGCCACGTTCGAGGCGGTACCTTACGCTCAAAGCCACACTCGCATCCTACAGGCAGCCATTCTGTCAGCATGGAGCAAGAGGCCACAGGCCTTGGAATTTCCTTTGCCAATCTCATCAAGAGTTCGGCAAAGTCTGTGCCGGTGGTTAAATCCTCAGAATCTACTGAAGGGAAATCTTTCAGCCCCGTGGCCTGGAAGATAGACCACAGATGCCAGCCTGAGGGGCTGGGGAGCGATCTTGGATGGTTGCACTCGCCAAGGTACTTGGGCACAGGCGGAGAGGCAGTTGCCCATCAATATCTTGGAGCTCAGAGCTGCTCGGCTAGCCCTCGAGGCTTGGACAGCCAAATTGCAGGGGTTCCCGGTGAGGATACAATCGGACAATGCCACAGCTGTGGCATATATAAACCACCAAGGGGGGACCAAGAGTCAGGCAGCTCAGAGAGAGGTGAGCTTGATTTTCCTGTGGGCAGAAGCTCATGTGCCCTGCATATCGGCAATATTCATTCCCGGGGTGGACAACCTGCAGGCGGACTTCTTGAGTCGTCAGACTCTGTCGCCAGGGGAATGGTCTCTGCATCCGCAATTTTTTCAGGTAATCTGCCAGATGTGGGGGATGCCGGACGTGGATGTCATGGCATCGAGATTCAACAAGAAGCTAGACAGGTTCATGTCCCGGACTCGGGACCCTATGGCCTGCGGAGCCGATGCGTTGGTTTGCCCTTGGCATCAGTTCAAACTCCTATATGCCTTTCCCCCGCTACAGTTGCTACCCCGCCTGTTACGCAGGATCAGGGTGGAGCACAAACCAGTCATCCTGGTAGCTCCAGCATGGCCCAGGAGGGCATGGTACTCACTAATCCTAAAGATGGCAGTGGGAGACCCTTGGACGCTTCCTCTACGGCCAGACCTACTCTCGCAAGGCCCGATCCTCCACCCTGCATTACGGCGTCTAAATTTGACGGCCTGGCGGCTGAATCCCTGATTCTCAGGGGTAGAGGGCTGTCTAGGCAGGTAATCTCTACCCTGATCAGGGCTAGAAAGCCGGTCTCCAGGGTGATTTATTACAGGGTCTGGAAGGCCTACGTAGGCTGGTGTGAGTCCAAGAAATGGCTTTCCCGCAAGTATACCATTGATCGAGTGTTAAGTTTTCTCCAGCTAGGAGTGGATAAAGGCCTGGCATTAAGCACAATCAAAGGACAGATTTCAGCTTTGTCAGTGTGGTTTCAGAGGCCGTTGGCCACCCACTCGCTGGTTAAGACCTTCATACAGGGGGTCTTACGTATTAATCCTCCGGTTAAGTCACCACTTTGTCCGTGGGATTTAAATCTTGTTCTGTCAACTCTGCAGAAACAACCTTTTGAGCCGTTGGCTGAGATTCCTTTGGTTTTACTGACAAGGAAGTTGGTATTTCTGGTTGCAATAGTTTCCGCCAGAAGAGTGTCAGAATTGGCAGCCTTATCTTGTAAGGAGCCATATCTTATTCTGCATAAGGACAGGGTGGTTCTCCGTCCTCATCCTTCCTTTCTACCAAAGGTTATATCCAGTTTTCACCTGAACCAGGATTTGGTACTACCATCCTTCTTTCCGAAGCCTACTTCCAGAAAGGAAGGGTTGCTGCATACCTTGGATATTGTCAGGGCCATGAAGGCCTATCTTAAAGCTACAGAGAAGATTCGGAAAACAGATGTGTTGTTCATTCTACCGGATGGGCCCAAGAAAGGGCAGGCAGCTGCAAAATCCACCATCTCGAGATGGATTAAACAGTTAATTACTCAGGCCTACGGCTTGAAGAGGTTGCCTCCTCCTTTGTCAGTAAAGGCTCATTCTACCAGGGCCATGGGCGCCTCCTGGGCAGCACACCATCAGATCTCTATGGCTCAAGTATGCAAAGCGGCAACCTGGTCTTCAGTCCACACATTTACTAAATTTTACCAGGTGGACGTAAGAAGGAATACTGATACAGCCTTTGGGCAGGCAGTGCTGCAGGCTGCAATTTAAGACCCTCAGAATCGGGGGCACCCTTGAGTTAAAATTTAAATTTAAGTTTAATTTTTCTCGACTAAGTTGGATTTATTATTATTATTTGAGTATACCTCTAAATTAAATCCTTTGTCTTGGGAAGATGTCTCCCTCCCCTCATTAAAAGCATTGCTTTGGGACATCCCACATAGTAATGAATATGCCGCTCTGTGTCCCGTGATGTACGATAAAGAAAAAGGGATTTTTAATACAGCTTACCTGTAAAATCCTTTTCTTGGAGTACATCACGGGACACAGAGCTCCCACCCCTCTTTTGGGGAACATTTTGGGAGGCATACTGCTTGCTACAAAACTGAGGTACTCCTCCTATGGGAGGGGGTTATATAGGGAGGGGCACTTCCTGTTTGAGATTGCCAGTGTCCATCACCTGAAGGTACTCCATATAACCCACATAGTAATGAATATGCCGCTCTGTGTCCCGTGATGTACTCCAAGAAAAGGATTTTACAGGTAAGCTGTATTAAAAATCCCTTTATCATTCCTTCAACTTCACAATTATGTGCCACTTTGTGTTGGTCTATCACATAAAATGCCAATAAAATACATTTGTGTTTTTGGTTGTAACATGACAAAATGTTGAAAATTTTAAGGGGTATGAATACTTTTTCAAGGAACTATATCTTTTCAATTTTTAGTTTTCATGCTTTTTGGTGTTTTGTTTTAGGTGAAATATGTTATGCTGAAGAACCCATCTCCCTTTCCAGTAACAGTGCAACTACTACCTCTCTCTCATTACCCCAACCCTCAAGCTGCTCTCAGCCTTCTTGGCAAATGGTATGTACATTAACCTAATTGTTGCATGTGCTTGGCCCTTTTGTTTTTATTTTTCTTATCACAGCACCCCAACATATTAGTTTTGTGTGTCCCAGTTTTTTTTTTTACATTTCAAAATTCTGTTTGCTTTTTAGGTATGGTACAATTGAGCAGGATATTGACTTCACAACAGGCGAATTCAGGCTGCAAAAACAATGTGAAATGCAGGTAATGCATGTAGGTTTTTACATAAAAATTTAGGTTTGTTAAATGATATAAACATAACACAGAATCCGTTTTACGGTGAAATCCAAGGATATTGAATCCCTTTTAATTGATATATATATATATATATAAATATAATATAATTTGAGAAGGAGGGCGACGTCAAGATTTTGTGTTTGTGGTGTTGTCAGGTTTTGTTCTTAGGTTGAAATGAAAGTAAAGAGAAGTATATAATGGGGCAGCAGAAGAAAAGTAGTAGGAAGGAAGGATTCACGCTGTGGTGTTTGTGAAAGAATACAAGGCAAGGTTGAGTGTTTATGAAGGTTTGGACTTTGATCTCTTAAAGGAGAAGTACAGCCAAATCTCATTTGGCTGTACTTCTCCTGTAGAGCACAGGAGTGCAGTTTGCTCTGCAGTCTGGTTATTTGTTGTCGGCAGAAAGATCACAACCATATCGTCGGGATCCGCCCACATTCCTGGACTGGCACCCGGCTCAGCCTCTCGGTGAGCCACTGAAAATCTGTGCCTGCCGCTCCCACCCCTTCCACAGCCTAACACTCCAGTGAGCGCTGGAGGGGCAGAACACAGCAGCTTAGCGGGAGAGATCGTTAGTACAGTGGCTCCAACCAGAGCGGACAGTAAAAAACAAAACAACTTGGTGTGTTGTACTTGGAGGCATCCAGGTCACAAGAGATGTTGATGGAAAAAAAAAAAGTTTAAGAAACAAAAGAAGGTCGGTTTACGTTTACACATCACAACTTTAAAAAGATAATGCCTTCTTCCTATCCTACAGGAAAAATCTCAGAAATGCAATGGTGAAGTACTTGAGTTGCATTTATCACCTTGGGAGTGTCGGAAAGTTGGAATAGTCTTTGCACCTCTGGATTACCGAAAAGTTACCTCACTTATAATTGTCCGGTATGTATTTTTTATGACTGCTAAAAATGTCACCAACATGCTTGCACCTGAACCCAGATATTCCATCTTGCATGTAAATAGTTATACTTTATTTTTAGTCAATTCTGAAAACGCCGGGCTCTCTATCAGCCAGTGGTTCTCAACCTAGGGGTCGGGACCCCCTCGGGGGTCAAATGATGATTTGCCAGGGGTCACCAGATCCTGGGCTGTTACCAAAGCCTGCACCACTCACCGTTTTTTGCAACCGCCCATTCAGTTCACGGCATGGCTGGGGGGCAGAGACTAGAGGTCATCTGACTGGTGAGGAATGTGAAGTGGGAGGAGCTGGAGGAGACCCCATCTCCTGATTTCGACATAGGTGTCACTGCTACGAGACCCCACAAAGTCGGAGAGACAGTGAAGCCGAAAACAGTGGTTAACACTACCTGTGATTATAGTTGCCATTAAAAGTCCCCACTACAGTACTCAGATCAGCAGATGACCATGATCAGAAGCACCTAAGTTGGCCAATCAGAACTCCCTGCAGCACTGCCACTCATCCCATACCCCCCACCTACCCACCAAGGAGTAAGAGAAGGAAATAAAATAGAGAATACATGAAAGGGAGAGAAAAAGAGGGGGAGGAACAAATAAAAAGGGAGAGAAAAAGCAAGAAAGACAGCTAGAGAGGGATGGGGTAAAAAAACAAGAAATTCGGATAGAGAGAGATAAAAAGGAAAGCAAGGAGAACAAAGAGAGTGGTACAGCCTAAAATGTACCATAAAGGTTTAATACTGTACGAGTGGAAGGGTCTCGGGAAGCGCTAAATGTTCGTGGGTTAGGGGCGCAAATACTTGTCTTGCCTTGGGTGCTGACAACCCACACTACGAAAATAATTTGACTTTTAGGGGTCCCAACAACTTGGGATGTTTTATCAAGGGGTCACGGCACTAGCAAGGTTGAGAACCACTGCTATCAGCAATAACTGCTGATAACTGTGTTTTTTCATTAACTTGTGGGCCCCCAGTATCAGCAGTAACGCCAGCATAATCCCTAGCGTATTCTAGTCACCCTACCTGCATCAACAGTCACATTATTGTGCAGGAAGTAACTAACAGATCAAGCAGACATCTGTTTTACAAAACAGAATAACTAATAATGGACTCTTGAAGTACAGATTTACAGACCAACTTGACTTTCAGAAGGAAAGCTTTTTCTTTTGTATATGACAAAGCTTAATGCCTATATTTTGGTAATATACCCCGCTCCTTAAGCGCCCCTTCTCATTGAAATCAATTGGCAGTGCCGCTAAAGCCCCTGTAACGTGCCTCAGCAGCTGCGCTTTGTAGGTGCTTTTAACTCTTTATTCGGTCGCTAGCAGGGGGTTAAAAGCACCCCGCTAGTGCCCGAAAAACGCTTGTAAAGTGCCGCTAGATTTAGCGGCGTTTTTTGGACGCTGGCAGTGTGAAAGGGCTCTAAATGGTGTTATCCTATGTGTCCATGTACTAAAGCTTCTCTTTAATAGTAAGTGCACCTTTCTTGACAGGAACAATTTGACTTTTCTGGATATGATCACCGTTGAGGGTCATGGAGCAAGAGAGATGTTGCGTGTTGGAGGAAGACTGCCAGGAGTCGGAGGGTCCCTTCGATTCAAAGTCCCAGAATCCACACTAATGGATTGCAGACAACGTAAGTATATTTATTAATATGAGTTTTCATTGTTTTACAAGACTGTAAAACTTACCAAAACTTTGTTTATTTTTCTGCAGAGTTAAAGGATAGCAAGCAGGTTCTGTCCATCACAAAAATGTTTAAGGTTGAAAACATTGGTTCTCTGCCCTTGACCATTGTGGCCATGAAAATTAATGGATACAACTGCCAAGGTTTTGGGTTCGAAGTTCTAGACTGTCACACGTTTTCTCTTAGCCAGAATGCCTCACGGGAAATCAACATTGTGTAAGTGTCTATGTTAGTCTGTCAGCCAGGCATAAAGTAAATGTCATATCTATTGATGTGCTCATTCGTACAATCAAAAACGATTCACCAGTGCTTAGCTCTGCCAAATGGCAAAAGTACCTAATATACGTCTTGCCGACTGATTGACACATGTTCTGCAGTAGGGTGGGTCTTAACACCCATGTGCTGCACATATGTGTCTGTGGTACACTGCTGTTCTGCACACACTGTGTGGTGCCAGTACATCGACCTGAGCTTTCACAGTTTGATTGGGGGACGGTGAAAGGTGCTCCTGATCATGGGACCGCTGATCTGAATGACAGAAGGCAGTGCTCCTAATCATGGGACACCCTGTGACTGACAGCCAGTCACAATCAGTCAAGTGTGTCCCATGATTAGGAACACTGCCTTCTGTCATTTAGATCCCCTTTAAAGGCCTGTTGGGATGTGGCGGCATAAGCTTAAAATCAGATTTTTAACTCTAAACTAAAAGCAGAGTTTGATATAACATAAATTTGAATTAATAGGTCTAAGCTACACATCAAAAATACCAGTAGTGTGAGCTATGAAGAAATTAAAACGCAAACTAAATTGGCATTTTAGTATTCCTTTAATGTACCGTGCATATCTAAGAATCCAAGTGCAGCTACGATTTTCTCTTTTTAAAGCCGAGTTCCAGTCACAAAACATTTATTTAAATATTGTATATACCTCATCGGAGCTACAAAATGTAGAAATCCACTCTGTGTCCACCTGATGCTTTTCCAAACCCAAATATTGCTTTGGAAAAGTAGCAGTGACATCATCACTGTGCTGTACAAAGCCTTTGCAGGCAGCAGAGGTATAGGAGGGAGCCAACTGGCCCAATTCACTATAGGCCACTTAAAGGAAAATACGGGATGTGATAGATACAAGACCAATAAGCCTGCAGGAGGAGAGGGGAGCAGCAATGAGCTGCCTTTTTTACAGGAATCCCCTGCACAGAGGCAAAATTTCACACTAGATTACTGCACAGATCTGGAAGAAATATATAGAGCACACTAGCAACAATACATGCCTCTTGTATTCAGACAACATTTGCATATCCCTAATTCCAGTTTTAATAAAAACACATTAACTATACTGGTAACTATGCTGTAGCAATAATATTGTAGATCGTTTATTAATGATGTATTCAAACATATAGGCTTGGTGTATACTTGATTTTTCTTTTGGTGATATTTAATAACCACGTTTTTTTTTATTGTTTGCTATAAAAAGGAAAATAGACCAAACATTTTGGTAAACAAAAAAAAAAAAAATTCCCTTGCGTTTAAAATAAAAATGCCAGGACAGTATTAAAACTCCCCAAATTACCTATATTATTATTTTTTTTTTCCTATAATTTTTGGAAAATGCTGGTAAATATGGGGGTTGAAATATGGAGTTTTGGTAATGGTGTACTAATACATTATTGTACAGTAGGAGGTGAAGAGATTAATGTGTATGATAAGGGAGGTGTAGGGTTAAAGTAGAACTAAAGGTAAACTTTTTTATTATTATTATTATTATGGATAGAGGAATTATCCTCATTGAAGAGAATTTTTTTCCGGTTCTGCGGCCAAAACAAGAGGTTAGAGGAAATCCTTAAAGCGGGGGTTCACCCTTAGAGGGCACTTTTTCCCCTTAGATTCCTGCTCGTTTTTACTAGGGGAATCGGCTATTTGTTTTAAAATATGAGCAGTACTTACCCGTTTACGAGATGCATCCTCTCCGTCGCTTCCGGGTATGGGCTTCGGGAATGGGCGTTCCTTCTTGATTGACAGTCTTCCGAGAGGCTTCCGACGGTCGCATCCATCGCGTCACGATTTTCCGAAAGAAGCCGAACGTCGGTGCGCAGGCGCAGTATAGAGCCGCACCGACGTTCGGCTTCTTTCGGCTACGAGTGACGCGATGGATGCGACCGTCGGAAGCCTCTCGGAAGAATGTCAATCAAGAAGGAACGCCCGCTCCCGAAGACCCATACCCGGAAGCGACGGAAGAAGATGCAGCTCGAAAACGGGTAAGTACTGCTCATATTTTAATACAAATAGCCGATTCCCCTAGACCGAACGAGCAGGAATCTAAGGGGAGAAAAAAAAAATTTAACAAATGGGTGAACTCCCGCTTTAAGTAATGGAATCCCTGGTTGTTACCAGGGTCAACAGACTTGGTGTCCCCACTGGAAGATTACCCCTCTATTCCTGTTCTGGGGGCAACCCTTGCCGTTACTTTTGGTGATAACCATAAACGGGACAATAGAGAAGGTGCATCTCTCCATAGGGGGCACAGATGACAAACACAGAACACGTGTTCTATTCCCCTTTCACACTAACCCTAAGTAAAAAAAAGAAGTTTAACCTATAGTTATACTTTAATGTACAGTTCACTAGCGAGACAGGCCCTGGCGATGAGATGTTTGGGAGCAGAAAGTGGAGAGAAGGGACAGGGAAAGGGCTTAAAGAAAAAAAAAAATTCAATGTGAATAAAAATGAAAGGATGAGCAGCTCCTGATGCATACACATTCATTAATTTACCATTCATAGACTTCCTCTGTTTTAAGAGAAATGGGAGGGAGGGGTGTACAATGTTAACCACTTAAGGACCGGACCAATATGCTGCTAAATGACCCAAGGGGTTTTTACAATTCGGCACTGCGTCGCTTTAACAGACAATTGCGCGGTCGTGCGATGTGGCTCCCTAACAAAATTGGCGTCCTTTTTTTCCCACAAATAGAGCTTTCTTTTGGTGGTATTTGATCACCTCTGCAGTTTTTATTTTTTGCTCTATAAACAAAAATAGAGCGACAATTTTGAAAAAAAATCAATATTTTTTACTTTTTGCTATAATAAATATCCCCCAAAAATATATAAAAAAACATTTTTTTTCCTCAGTTTAGGCCGATACGTATTCTACCTATTTTTGGGGAAAAAAAATCGCAATAAGCGTTTATCGGTTGGTTTGCGCAAAATTTATAGCGTTTACAAAATAGGGGATAGTTTTATTGCATTTTTATAATTTTTTTTTTTTTACTACTTATGGCGGCGATCAGCGATTTTATTCGTGACTGACATTATGGCGGACACTTCGGACAATTTTGACACATTTTTGGGACCATTGTCATTTTCACAGCAAAAAATGCATTTAAATTGCATTGTTTATTGTGAAAATGACTGTTGCATTTTGGGAGTTAACCACAGGGGGCGCTGAAGGAGTTTCGTTTCACCTAGTGTGTGTTTACAACTGTAGGGGGGTGTGGCTGTAGGTGTGACGTCATCGATCGTGTCTCCCTATAAAAGGGATCACACGATCGATGCAACCGCCACAGTGAAGAACGGGGAA
The DNA here is from genome assembly GCF_905171775.1 of Rana temporaria. Lineage (NCBI taxonomy): Eukaryota > Metazoa > Chordata > Amphibia > Anura > Ranidae > Rana > Rana temporaria. The sequence goes on from NC_053489.1 coordinate 527,897,655, forward strand.
GCCGTGTTTACACACGGCTCTCCCCGTTCTTCAGCTCCGGGGACCGATCGCCGCGCTCCAGCGGTCCCGGAGCTTCGATCCGGGTCGCGGGAGCGCGCCCACGGCTGGGTACTAGTACAAGACGTACCTGTACGTACATGTGCCTAGCCGTGCCATTCTGCCGACGTGTATGTGCAGGAGGCGGTCCTTAAAGTGGGGGTTCACCCTTAGAGGGCACTTTTTCCCCTTAGATTCCTGCTCGTTTTCTCTAGGGGAATCGGCTATTTGTTTTAAAACATGTGCAGTACTTACCGTTTACGAGATGCATCCTCTCCGTCGCTTCCGGGTATGGGCTTCGGGAATGGGCGTTCCTTCTTGATTGACAGTCTTCCGAGAGGCTTCCGACGGTCGCATCCATCGCGTCACGATTTTCCGGAAGAAGCCGAACGTCGGTGCGCAGGCGCAGTATAGAGCCGCACCGGCGTTCGGCTTCTTTCGGCTACGAGTGACGCGATGGATGCGACCGTCGGAAGCCTCTCGGAAGAATGTCAATCAAGAAGGAACGCCCGCTCCCGAAGACCCATACCCGGAAGCGACGGAAGAAGATGCAGCTCGAAAACGGGTAAGTACTGCTCATATTTTAATACAAATAGCCGATTCCCCTAGACCGAACGAGCAGCAATCTAAGGGGAGAAAAAAAAAAATGTAACAAATGGGTGAACTCCCGCTTTAAGTGGTTAAATGGATTTTTTGCATTGTGACTATTAAACTATTATGAATGGTAATCACATTGGTTAGGACTCTGAACAGTGTGTCTGTGTATCAAGATGTCTAGTGACCTCTCGGTACACAATGATTTTCGGGTGGAACAGCTGCCTGCAGTCTTTTTTTCCCCAGATTAATTTTGTAAACAATATAGTCTGATAGCTGGTGGACCTCATAAATTTGGAGTGAACAGTATCGTCTTTCAGTTGTAAAGGTGAATTTATGTTTTCCTAGATGCCGGCTTGCTTTTTCTGATGCTTACTTAAATATGTGGTTCTGCATTTGAACTTTATGAACTTGTTGGAAAATGAGCATGTTATAGTGTGTTTACGTATCTTGTACACGGAGACAGAAAACTAACAATATTTCATCTTGCACTGGACAGGTTCATTCCCGACTTCACATCATCCTGGGTAATTCGTGAGCTCACACTAGTGAGTGCTTCCAATCTGGAGTTCCGCTTCACCCTCAATGTGACTCTGCCCCATCACCTTTTACCCCTGTGTGCTGATGGAGTTCCCGGGCCCAGCTGGGAAGAGTCCTTCTGGAGACTTACCGTCCTCTTTGTTAGGTAGATGAAGATGGTCTTTTTAAGTAACTTTCTAAGCGTCTTCCTGTATGTTTTTACCAGACAGTTGGTTTAAAAATTTTTTCTTATGTTGGATGTTGAACAATAGAACCACCAAGGGCTTAGAGTGTTCATACTTCTAACTGTAGTGTCAGCAAGCAATGGGTCCCAGGGACAGAATGGGCATGGCAGGAATAGGTGTGGTTCGAGCCCTGGCTAATATTTGGGGGACTGTATGACATCACTGAGGTATACAATGACACATCCTGTCCATCTTCAAGCCTAGGCTCATATCAGTTGTGATGTCAGGAACAGTATGTTTGCATGTGTAGCACTGCAGACCAGTCTTTCTTCTTGGGCTAGCTCCCCCACATAACAGGCTCCCAAGTATTGCCATTGTTTCCTGTTCTTCCTGAATAGAGTTCAAAGTGATGAGCATAAAAGGGAATATACATTTTGCTAATGGGGCGCCATTATTTTGGCTAGGCAGCTAAGTACCATTGTGAAAAAATAGATAGCTCTGCGCTGTGTGAAATATAATAGGGAAAATGTAGACATCAAAGGCAAATGTAATAGGGAAAATGACTACCACTAATATATAAACACCCACAACGAATAAAAACTTGGTGCTAAAGTGAAACTAAGTTGATAAACGTGCGCTGCTATTAGAAATCCCAAAAGCAGCAAAAATACAGCATAAAATATACAACACACATAAGTGATAGTGATGAACTAAAATCTTTCATCAGTGTCCTATGCAAAAAACAGCCAAAACAGGTGCTGCTATAAACTGCAATCCAAAATAAAGGGCTGGTGCTTGTGCCAAAAATATTCAACGTGAAGGTTGTGTAGAACGGGATTCCAATTCCTTTTGGAAGTTAGTGGTGTTGTCCCCTTGCCTTACTGCTGTAAGGTAACAGCATGTATAATACAACTAAGCGCATTTCCTGTTGTTTCCAAATGTAGTGTATCCAAATGAACTGTAATCTCTATCTTTCGGGAGTCACGTCCAATGGACGACAATGACCCTTACCCAGGGAGATAAAAGCGCCAATAGTCACTTCATTTGACGTCTTCAGGAGTCACGTGAATGAAGTGACGAATACGCGTAAGAGTCCACTAAGAGGTACCGGAGGTGAAGCTGGCGAATTCAATACTTGTTTTTATGCCTGTTTTAACTGCATCTATGTGAGTACCATAGTGTATGTTTTTTAACATTAAATATCTTTTAAACGATACTGCACTATTGGCACTTTTATCTCCCTGGGTGAGGGTCATTGTCGTCCATTGGACGTGACTCCAGAGAGCGGCTCTGCCCACAGATAGAGATTACCGTTTATTTGGATACACTACATTTGGAAACGACAGGAAACGTGCTTGGTTGTATTATACATGCTGTTACCTTACAGCAGTAAGGTAAGGGGACATTGGACATTGGAATCCCTTTCTACACAACCTTCACGTTGAATATTTTTGGCACAAGCACCAGCACTTTAGTTTGGATTGCAGTTTATAGCAGCACCTGTTTTGGCTGTTTTTTGCATTGGACACTGATGAAAGATTTTAGTTCATCACTATCACTTATGTGTGTTGTATATTTTATGCTGTATTTTTGCTGCTTTTGGAATTTCTTATAGCAGCGCACTCAACTTAGTTTCACTTTAGCACTTTATTTTGGATTTGATGTCAGTTGCATTACTATCATTAGCAAGTTTTTATTCGTTGTGGATGTTTATATATTAGTGGTAGTCATTTTCCCCATTACATTTGCCTTGGATGTCTACATTTTCCCTATTATATGTCACACAGAGCAGCGCTATCTATTTTTTCACATTTACTTTGGGTTTGATACACCTTTAGTGCTGCAGCAGTATTCCTTTTTCCACACCCTCCTACCCTTCCCTGGTCCATTTCTTTGGTAGCGCGGAAATATTCTATCCCCTCACAGCGAAGTACCATTATCTCTAACCGCAGCAATGTGACATATTTTTGTAAGTCATTGCTTTAATTATTTATTTATTTTATTTATTTTGTTTTGCAGTTTGTCTCTTGTTGGAGTTGTTTATATTGCCTTTCAGCAAGCACAGTATATTCTTTCAGACTTTTTAAAGATAAGACAAAGAAACCACTCCAGCTCGTCCCCCCAGCAGAGTTCTAGTGCAGTTGATACAATCACCTCTGAATCCTACAGGTAAGTTTTGAAATGCTTTTTTTTTTGTCTGGCAAAACTATACTTCTCATGTCTTATCTTATTTAAAATCCAGTTCTACACTTGAGGCTCCTCTTGGGACCATCTCCTGCCAAGGGGGAAGACATTGATGATGCAGTGAGCAGCTTTGTGGTGATGGTGTTCATACTGCTGTCTACATCAATGTATGTAAATGCAGGAGGAAGGTTTATGATGCCTTGTGCTCACATGATGTCCTCATTCTTCCATGTTAAATATGTGCAGTGTCATTCAACTCTGAAGAGGGTATCTAGTGGCAGAAAACAATTACTGGGGGGGAACAGTGGCAAAGCGTAGGTGAGTTCGCAGCCAGAGCTGTGTATTTTTTTTCCAGGAGGATCTTTATTAATCTCAACCAACCTAAACGTACCTTTACTATAACTGAAAGTATATATTTTCTGGTTTATTCTCTAGATCTGACAACTTGTGCATATCTGTTTTTTGGTGCATTGGAACACTGTTTCCTTTCCATTCAATGCTGTAGTAGCACATTGCAAAAAAACATCCAGCTGATAACTTGGATTATATTAGAGCTCTCACTCTGGTACAAAAGGGATCGCTGGACCAAAAAATGAATAAACAATAGGTTAATAGCTTAACGTGGTTCTAAAAGCATGATAGTTCTAAAGGGATAGTTCACCTTTACCGCGAAACTGCCTATGCAGATAAGGGGCATCTATAGATAAAAACAAACTACACAGCTCTGACTAAAGTTGACTAAAGCTCATGCTTTCAGTGTATCCCGTTTACATACCTTATAAAACTTGACTGGAATACTCCCAGGACAATGCTAAGTGAGACCTAGTTTTCATCCTCCATCAAAAGAATGAGCTCTCAAATGCTGAGCTCAGAGCTACTGCATCAGGGGAGAGAAAGAGTATGCAAGGAGGTTTGAATCCGAGAAAAAGCTCATGCCTATGATGGTGGAGGTGAGCAGTGACGACTAGGCCTCACTTAGCAACTTCCTGGGAGTACTTTGGCAATGTCCTGGGAGTATTCCAGTCAGGCTTTATAAGGTATGTAAATGGCCTACACCTATAGCCATGGTATCATTCATCTTTAGCAAGAAGAAAACTCACCCAAGCTCTACCGCTATCTAGTATAGTTGGCGTGTAGAGTAGTCAGCGGTGCTCTGGCTAATTAAGCTTACAAATGATCCATAGAAAATACAGGCTGGCAACTCGACAGCTTCTCCATAGAAAATATTTATTGAAGCGTTATAGCAGTAACAGCATCCAAAAATGTTTATGCGTTTCGGCCTTATGCCTTCATCAAAAGCATAAAAATATGTCACGAAAACAGGTATGTACATGTTTCGAAACGGGTATATATAAGGAATACATCATTCGTCTTTAGTCGGAGTTATACAGTTTGTTTTAATCTACAAACATCCCTTGCCTGCATAGGATTTTGTAAAGGTGAACACTATCCTTTTAATGCGTTCTCTATATTAAGGTAAAATTATCAGCTCCCCCATTCCTCCCTCCCTTAAATACTTACCTCCATTTTTGATCCAGCACTATGCCTGTCTGCACCATGTTTGTTTTATTTTCCTCTTTCACAGGCACAGTGACAGCAGCAGGAGCCATTGCCAATTGATGTGACAAAAAAATATATATTGATATTAAATTAAAAGAACACAAATATAGTGTATTTAATGCCGTGCGTAAATTATAGTGGTTGTAAAGGCTCAATGTTTTTTACCTTAATGCATTCTGTGCATGAAGGTAAAACACCTTCTGTGTGCAGCAGCCCAGTGCTTTTATGGCTGATAAAATGAATGGTAGACACCCATCCACCCGTCGACTTTTTACGGCCACAAGGTGGCTCTAAAATGCCAGGAGGCCGTCAATATATGGCCTCCCGCCGCGTCAGGTGCCGATGCGCGTGCCTGGCGGCCGCGATGTCCGCCAGGCACCCGCAATCGGCAGTCCAGAGACAGGGACGTGGATCTCTGTGTTTACACACAGAGATCCAAGTCCTGTCAGGGAGAGGAGACCCATGCTGTGTCCCTTGTATATAGGGACAACCATTGGTCACCTCCCCCAGTCAGTCCCCTCCCCGGCCTACTTAACGTTTTTTTGAACAAGCAGTGTACAGCCTGCAGGTATGGAATGGCAAAGGAGCTATTTGCAGAAGCTTAATAATGTGCTTGGAATGTTGTAATGCATTTTGGGAGGGGGGGGGGGGGGTTGAGCTAACACTTCAAAACTAAACCGTGTTAGATTTTATTTTTTTAGATTAGTACATGTGTTCTGTGTTTTCTGCTCCCAGTGTTCAGGGGTAGACTTTGGGGTTATTTACGAAAAGGCAAATATATTTGCACTGAAAGTGCAGTTGCTGGAAATTTGAATGGTAGATATGAAATGAGAGGAAGCTCTGCTGATTTTATCATCCAATCATGTGCAAGCTAAAATGCTGTTTTTTATTTTCCTTGCATGTCCCCCTCGAATCTAAAGTGACTGTACTTTCAAGTTCAAGTGCACTTTGCACTTGTAGTTTGTACTTGTAGAGCAAAGTGGATTTGCTTTTCGTAAATACCCCCCTTTGTATACACGGATACAGATGTAATTGTGTCATTCCTGCTTTTTCATTTACTCTAGAACTAGATTTTTGGTTTACACTTTTTTTTTTTACTCTCCTGTAAAGTTTTATAATGTACTTATTTTTTTTTTGCGTCATTACAGGGGCAGCTGTAAAAGTTTTACTGACTCCAGCAGTCCTCCTGATAAGGGGAAAGGAAAGGGCTACCTGGCTGTTGCTGCTGCTGTACCGGTCCGCAGCCAGACTGCATCCAAGAGGGGTCCTGCTACCTACAGCCACTCTCAGAAGAAGCAGCACAAGTGCTCGGTGTATTACAGCATAAAACAGAAATCAAGTGTAGCCAGTAATACAGCAGCTTATGATGCAAGCCAACAAATCGGTTCAGACATGCGACCCCCCTCGCCAAAAGACTCTACTTACAGCGACGCTCTAGCTGAAAAATGGACAGACTTGGACTCTCTAGACAGTGTGGATACGGGTAACAAAAAGCACTTAACGGGCTCAGACAACAGTCTGGGTAAAGAACAGTCTGCACTACTATCCCCCCCACTTCTCCCACAAAGAACTGCATGTGAAAGCACTTTTAAGGAGGAGCCAATAATTAGTATGTTTCCTATGGAAACGGCTTATAAAACTTCAGAAAGCATGACTGAGCCTAAACAGAACTTTTGTGGTTTTTCTTCTGTATCCGGTAAATTACCTGAAGACCTCATATCCAGGAGTCTGCATAAGTCACGGACTGAACCACAGATTGTTCCTCGGAAATTGGAGGGTAATTTGTTTTGTATTATTATCTCCAATACTAATGCAAAAAAAAAAAAATCACTTGTTAGAGATGAATTATCAGCTATGATATTCTTTCTGTAATTACATTGAACTGTGTGTGTATGTATGTGTGTGTGTATATATGTATGTATGTATGTGTGTGTATATATATATATATATATATATATATATATATATATATATATATATATATATATATATATATAATAAAAAAATAAGTTATATATAGATAGAACGCTATATATAATATATAGATTTCTCTTATTGTCCATGGACGGACACAGCCTTCTCAAGTGGGTTATGTTCCTGTTCACAGGAGAGGACTAGGCAGAACATGTTAGATAATTAAATACATGTTACTTTAACAGAGTTGAACAGCCCGCCCAGGGGGCGGTCCCTTTGGACATAACCCTTCTCCCTACAGGCTGGATATATAGATCCTTGTAGTCTCCTCAGTCCGGCCAGCGAGCGTGAGCACACCATTGCTAAGGGCTCGGTCTGCCACGACATACCCCATTACTCCTGGAGTGGCCGGTGGGCTTTATGCTCCAGGGTCCACATATGACTGGGCTGTGGTGTTGTCACTCATAATGGACCGGGTCAACAGCTAATCCAACACGGTTGTATGCCTGTCAGGAATGCGCCAGTGGGTCCTCGCATGGATGGGTAAGTACAGTACTTTCTGCCTCCTATCCTCCCTTTCCCTACTCTCTGTCATATTTCTCTCTGCTGCTCCACTGCTGCTACCGGGGCGGACCTATGGGGGGGGCTCCTTTTCCCACCAGGGGACTGTGGGGTGTCTGAGCCCATTTTTTTCTGTGGGGGTGTGCTTTGCCTCTGGGAGGCCCCATTAGGCCTTCTCATCCACATCGCGGCATTTCCCCGCCATTTTTTGTAGTCTGCTGTTTGCATTGAATATTCCCATTGGCGGCCATTTTGTTGTGGTTGCGCTATAGCGCAGCTTGCTATTGCGGTCGGCCATTTTACTGTGGCCATGCCCTGTTATCTCTGAGGCGTCCGGCGGCCATTTTGTGAGTGGTTTTGGTCTCTAGTGCTGGCTTCTACACGGCACACAGCACATATCTCGTCAAAGGTTTTTGCCTTTGTGAGAGTAAGGCGTTTTGCCGCGATTTTGTTTATAGGCGTTTTTAAAGGTGGCCTATTTTTTTACATTAGAAATCTCAAAAATTATGGCAAATGATGAAAAACCATAAAAAAAAACATAAAAAAAATTAATTGCTTGCATTGCATTGTGGACAATCCACAACTTGTGGCAGGTGACGTGGCCAGTGGACAATCCACAACTTGTGGCAGGTGACGTGGCCAGTGGACAATCCACAACTTGTGGCAGGTGACGTGGCAAGTGGACAATCCACAACTTGTGGTAGGTGACGTGGCCAGGTGATGTGGCAGGTGACGTGGCCAGGTCACATGACCAGTGGACAATCCACAACTTGTGGCAGGTAACATGGTCAGGTGACGTGGCAAGTGTACAATCCACAACTTGTGGTAGGTGACGTGGCCAGGTGACGTGGCAGGTCACGTGGACAATCCACAACTTGTGGCATGTAACATGGCCAGGTGACGTGGCAAGTGTACAATCCACAACTTGTGGTAGGTGACGTGGCCAGGTGATGTGGCAGATGACGTGGTCAGGTCACATGGCCATTGGACAATCCACAACTTGTGGCAGGTGACATGGCCAGGTAACGTGACAGGTGACGTGGCCAGGTCATGTGGCAAGTGGACAATCCATAACTTGTGGCAGGTGACATGGCCAGGTGACGTGGCAGGTGACATGGCCTGGTGACGTGGCAAGTGGACAATCCACAACTTGTGGCAGGTGACATGGCCAGGTGACGTGGCAGGTGATGTGGCCAGGTGACATGGCCTGGTGATGTGGCAGGTGGACAATCCACAACTTGTGGCAGGTGACGTGGCAAGTGGACAATCCACAACTTGTTACATCTTTAATACTTGCCTATCCTGCCACCTGCACCATCTATCTTTGATCTCTTGAACTACAGTGGCTGAAGAACCTTTATTATCTGACCTGCTACCAGACGTGTTAGGCCCCGTACACACGACCGAGTTTCTCGGCAGAATTCAGCCCGAAACTCGATCGGAGCTGGATTCTGCCGAGAAACTCGGTCGTGTGTACACTTTTCACAGAGGAAACCGACGAGGAACTCGTCGGGCCAAATAGAGAACATGTTCTCTATTTCCTCGTTGTTCAATGAGGAAAGTTGGCTCGCCGAGATCCTCGGCGGCTTCAACACAGAACTCGACAAGGAACTCGATGTGTTTGGAACGTCGAGTTCCTCGGACGTGTGTACGGGGCCTCAGTTGCTTGGTTCCTTGCTAGACGCCGTGGTTAAATTTGTTGGCCCTTTTGTCTCTACTGTGTACAGTAGTGATGCGCTAACCGGGGTCATACTGACAGTAGGCGAAAACGGAGTGAAATAAATTGGCTCATCAGTCTGCTGTTGTAAGAAAAATCGAGTCTCAAGACTGTTTTGTGGTATCTGTGTATATCTCAAGAATCAATAAACAGAAATACAAATACTTAAAACAAGTTCTATATATGTGTTTCATCAGTGTTTAGCTACTTGTCTGGAGTTCAGCTTTAATTCAAAAGTAGAATGCGACCTGATACAGTTGCAATAGAAAGTATGTGAACCCTTTTGGAATGATATGGATTTCTGCACAAAGTGATCATAAAATGTGATCTGATCTTCATCTAAGTCACAACAATAGACAATCACAGTCTGCTTAAACTAATAACACACAAAGAATTAAATGTTACCATGTTTTTATTGAACATACTATGTAAACATTCACAGTACAGGTGAAAAAGTATGTGAACACTTGGATTTAATAACTGGTTGAACCTCTTTTGGCAGCAATAACTTCAACCAAATGTTTCCTGTAGTTGCAGATCAGACGTGCACAACGGTCAGGAGTAATTCCTGACCATTCCTCTTTACAGAACTGTTTCAGTTCAGCAATATTCTTGGGATGTCTGGTGTGAATTGCTTTCTTGAGGTCATGCCACAGCATCTCAATCGGGTTGAGGTCAGGACTCTGACTGGGCCACTCCAGAAGGCATATTTTCATCTGTTTAAGCCATTCTGTTGTTGATTTACTTCTATGCTTTGGGTCGTTGTCCTGTTGCAACACCCATCTTCTGTTGAGCTTCAGCTGGTGGACAGATGGCCTTAAGTTCTCCTGCAAAATGTCTTGATAAACTTGGGAATTAATTTTCCTTCAATGATAGCAACACGTCCAGGCCCTGACACAGCAAAGCAGCCCCAAACCATGATGCCCCCACCACCATTGGGATGAGGTTTTGATGTTGGTGTGCTGTGCCTCTTTTTCTCCACATAATAGTGTTGTGTGTTTCTTCCAAACAACTCAACTTTGGTTCCATCTGTCCACAGAATATTTTTCCAGTACTGCTGTGGAACATCCAGGTGCTCTTGTGCAAACTGTAAACATGCAGCAATGTTTTTTTTGGACAGCAGTGGCTTCCTCTGGTATTCTCCCATGAAATCCATTCTTTAGTGTTTTACATATTGTAGATTCACTAACAGGGATGTTGGCATATGACAGAGACTTTTGTAAGTCTTTAGCTGACACTCTAGGATTCTTCTTCACCTCATTGAGCAGTCTGCGCTGTGCTCTTGCAGTCATCTTTACAGGACGGCCACTCCTAGGGAGAGTAGCAGCAGTGATGAACTTTCTCCATTTATAGACAGTTTGTCTTGCCATGGACTGATGAACAGCAAGGCTTTTGGAGATACTTTTATAACCCTTTCCAGCTTTATGCAAGTCAACAATTCTTAATAGCAGGTCTTCTGAGAGCTCTTTTGTGCGAGGCATCATTCACATCAGGAAATGCTTCTTGTGAAAAGCAAACCCAGAACTGGTGTGTGTTTTTTATAGGGCAGGGCAACTGTAACCAACACCTCCAATCGCATCTCATTGTTGAACTCCAGTTTGCTGACACCTCACTCCAATTAGCTCTTGGAGATGTCATTAGTCTATGGGGTTCACATATTTTTTCCACCTGTATTGTGAATGTTTACATGGTGTGTTCAATAAAAACATGGTAACATTTTATTCTTTGTGTGTTATTAGATTAAACAGACTGTGATTGTCTATTGTCATGATGAAGATCAGATCACATTTTATGACCAATTTGTGCAGAAATAATTCCAAAGGGTTCACATACTTTTTATTGCAAATGTATCCCTACAACCATTTGCCTACTGTGTTGACTTCTATTGGTCTTGAGCTTAAAAGAAAATCTGGTTAGCCTAGCCACCTTAATTGAAATATGATTGCCACTTGAAAATAATTTGGCCTTCAAGCTCCGGTTGGTAAGAAAAAAGACAATTAGATTTTATACCCTGGGTTGATTATTCTGTTTGTAGATCTTCTAAATTTGTGGTATTATCCACTTTATGGCTTTTTACAGGAAACAAGCATCGTATTTCCCCCACAGCACACAAGGAATGTGTAGAAACACCCAGAAAGTCAACAGACCGAGAAGCTTCTGCAGAAAAAAATACTCAAAACAGTATGCGGGAGAAGACCTGTGGTAAACCAGATGTGTCTCCAATCAAGGTATGTTTTTTTTTTTTTTTTTTGCTGGATGTTGTCCTGTAGTTCTAGATTCTCTTTAGCTCTGATAAAACAAAATCTTCTGTGCAAAATTTGAATCGGTCTTAATTGACATCTGAAAACTGGAATCCTGCGACTCTTGTTATAGGGTGTACCTTATTAAAATCCAGGTCAGTTCTATCTGGTAAGCAGGAGTCCCCTGCCTTCTCCTCAGGGGCCGCTACTTGGCCAAATTCACCCAATTCCTCGCAGATACTGACTGCAGATGCTAAAGCTATAAACAAAGGAGAGAAGGATACTAGATGCTAAAGCTAGGAAAACTGTTTTTGTTTGATTGTTTTTTAGTTTTTTTTGTTAAACTAATGGGTTGATCAAAAAAAAAAGCCGACAGATCCCCACATCCACACAAGCGATGATGATGATTCAGGGATCCCTCGCGCTGTGTCCTTTGTACTCTGACAGAGGTACAGACTTGCCTTGGCATGAAAAGTCTAAGTAAGAGACAATTGTATCCTTCTTCTGTTTCTACATCTAGACACATCTATTCCACAAGGCTAAAAGCAAGAAGTTGTGGGATGTTTGTTAATCCTTGCAGGTCCATAGGTAGTGGTTTCTTCAGGCATTTGGGTGCAGAGAGCACCTCTTCAGGATGTCAGGATAGCCCCTTACACTTGGCAGCTTCAGCTACTCACACTTTTCTCCACTGCACAGATTGGGGCCATCTCAACCTAAAGGCCCTGCCAATCTCTCCCATCTGGCCATCACACTTGCCCTCCTGAAAAGTTCTCTGCGTGATAACTGTACCCCTTTAAAGTCCGTCCTTTTACCATAAGACCCCTGACCTACCCAGTCATCTAGGGCCAACTTTGGCTGTTGTCAACCCTAACTTCTTTGGTCCTTCTTTGGTCAGGTCTCCTGGTTGGGACACCACTAGACACTGTTGTGTCTGCGCTGTCAAGAAGGAATGGTCAGTCCCTGATGGAATGCTCAGAGATGGTCTAATTTCAGTTATGTGTAAAAAAAATACTTTGCACAACTTAGGTTATTGCAGCTGCAAGCAGAATCGGTGTGTGTAAGTGATCAAAAATGTGTATATAGATAAATGCTGAAATATAAACCTTAAAAATAAATGGTTTCACACGCATGGTTGTGATAGCATAATACCATATATATTGTTTTTTCTGTTTATAGCACAGCACTTAATCTTTCAACACATTTTTGATTCCTGTTATGGATAATACTGTAGGTAAAAGTTTTACCCAAGCTTATCACCCTAAGGGCGATCCTCTGGAAGCAAGCTCTTCCCAACTTGCTGACTCTTAATGTCTAGGAAAGGCAAGGGATATTCTTTCAGCAGGATCCTTATTAGGGCTTGCCCCAGAGATGCCTCTTGCGTACTTGTGAGGTTGTCCAGCTCATCCTCCCCTTCATCAGGGTTATAACACATCTCACTACTCTATGGTTAGGTTCCAACTCTTCTCTTGCCTACTTGTGTTAGTTGCTATTGCACCTTACCCCATCAGTTGTTCCAACTTGAATGGGATGGAATCTCTCTCTTCTGGACTTGGAATTCTTGTTCACACTATTCATCAGGTATACACGTTGGAACGGAACCTGGTCATTAAGTAAGGAACCTGTAGTTCCTAGCCCATTTCTTCCCTTCATCTTCTTCTTCACCTTTCATCTTGTTATGACAATATCATGAGGTATGGAGTTCTCATTTCTTGACCTTTTTATAGGACCAGGTGAGTAAAGGCTAATGCCCCGTACACAAGATCGGAATTTCCGATGGAAAAAGTCAGACGGAAATTCCGACCCTGTTTATGCTCCATCTGAGTTTTTCCATCGGATATTCAGAGGAATTCCATTCAAGTTTAGATAGAGAACATGTTCTCTTTTACTCCGATGGAGTAAATTAGGGTCTTTATGGTAGGCCAGCTGGTCTTTGCCCTTACAAGGTTTTTTTTTTTTTAGGTCCGATGTCTTGCTTCTTCCAGGGACTTTGTTTCCTTTCCTTGTTAACCTTGTTGGCTATTTCTTTTTCTTACCTAACTGGAATTTGTTATTGTTCCACCCTTTGGTGGGTTAAGTTTGTCAGCTTTTCACTGAAGGATTGGTGCTTCTTTGGTGGTCATTCCTTTTTTGTTTGTGACTTTTTTTCTTGGTCTGGGACATTAGGGTTAATTTTCTGTGTCCTCACTCTAGTTGTGTAATGCTGCGTACACACGATAGGTTAGTCTGATGAGAACGGTCTGATGGACCATTTTCATCAGACCAAACAGATCGTGTCTGGGCCCCATCGGTTATTTAGCCATAGGTTAAAAAAATAGGAACTTGTTTTAAAATTATCTGATGGATAAAAAACCTATAGAAAAAAACGGTCGTCTGTAGGTACGTCCATCGGTTAAAAATCCACGCATGCTCAGAATCAAGTCGACGCATGCTTGGAAGCATTGAACTTAATTTTTTTCAGCACGTCGTTGTGTTTTACGTCACCGCGTTCTGACACGATCGTTTTTTTAACTGATGGTGTGTAGGCACAACTGATCATCAGTCAGCTTCATCGGATAACTAATGGAAAAATCCATCAGACCGTTTTTATCAGACTAACTTGATTCTGAGCAGGCGTGGATCTTTAACCGATGGATTTCCCCACAGACGATCGTTTTTTTCTATCGGTTTTTTAACCATACGAAAAATTTAAAACATGTTCTATTTTTTTTCACCGATGTATAAAAAAACGATGGGGCGCACACACGATCGTTTCGTCCGATGAAAATGGTCCATCGGTCCGTTTTCCTCAGAGGAACCGATCGTGTGTACAGGGTTTTAGATACAGATGGGTTACTTTTGGGGTGTGTTTTTTTTTTTTTTACCATTGTCCACTCCTTGTGTTTGCCAGCAGTATGCCTTCCTGTGATCTGAACGGACTCCGGGGAAAGAAATTTGATGTGTATACATGTCCTATTATTTCTCTCAATACACATTTGTGTTAATTTGTTTCTGTTATGCAACTTCCCATAATTGCTGTATTCACCACCTTCCTGCTTTCGGTCCCAGAAGGGAGGAGGATTGTGGTTGTGGGACAGGCAATAAATCGCTCAAATCAAAGGTATAAAAACAGCGATTTTTGTATTTTGGGGCACATCAATCACTTTGATACTGTATTACATTAATGACTGCATGGGACTATTTGGGTGCAAGGCTTTTCAACCACTTCAAGTAATCAGATTTTCTGAACAGTGCATACAGTATAGTATTATTTTCTTGGTTTTAGCGATGACTACTGTATACTTTTCATGTCAATTTATATAGAAGGTGTTTTGTATCTTCCAGCAGGAGGAGCAGTTTCGGCGGAAAACCCCATCCGAAAAAAGGGATGGTGTATTTGCAAATTTAAATTGGAATAAAAACAGGACGTGTGCTAGAAAAAATAAAAAGAAGAACAGCGTTTTCCCTGCAAGGTACCTGTTTCTTCCTATCTATAGACTTTTATACCATAATGATTTTCCATTCTGGTCTCAAGGGCATTCCCAGTATTAAACCTAAAGGGAAACTCTATTGTGTTTTTTTTTTTTTTTTTTCTTTTTTTAAGCAAATCTACACTGCATCTGAGCCCCGCAACCAAAAAATGCTATTTTAGACATTTTTGCTATTCAACGCAAACGCCCCCATCCATTCATGTCCCCATGCTTTATTTTGATGAGAAATTACTTTGAAAAACATTTCCTAGCATTTCTGGCTGCAGTCATTTTGAGTAAGGACAAATGATTCATGTAGCATTTGCTTCCTGGAATCTATCTGCCTATCTATCTATACAAAATAGGGGAAAGAATTATGCCATTCTTATTAGACTGTATAACTTTTGCGCAAACCAATCAATATACGCTTATTGTGATTTTTATTTTTTTTACCAAAAATATGTAGAAGAATACATATCGCCTTAAACTGAGAAAAAAAAAAAAAATGTTGAAAAAAAAATTGGAATATTTATTATAGCAAAAAGTAAAAGATAAAAACCGCAGAGGTGATGAAATACCACCAAAAGGAAGTTTTGTTTGTGGGGAAAAAATGATGCAAATTTTGTTTGGGTACAACGTCGCACGACCGCGCAATTGTCAGTTAAAGCGACGCAGTGCCAAATTGTAAACAGTGCTCTGGTCAAGAAGGGGGTAAAATCTTCCGGGGCTGAAGCGGTTAAAACAAGTTAATATGATATACTTTCCTATCTCTATTTTTGTACTAATGCTAGCAGCATAAGGATTACAATTAATAATGATTGAGAGCGTGACGTTCCACTTTAAGTCAGTCTTATTTATTTTTTTGTGGATACATTATTAAACTGATGGGTTGCATTGCTACCTTTAAAACTGCATGCAGTACACTCACAATACAACCTGGGTTTTTATGTACATGCGATTTGGAGTGTAATGAAGAGTATCATATTTGCTGCTGTGTCAGTTTTTTAATGGATTCCCTTTAAAAGCAAGCTATATATTTGTCCTTTCTCCTACTGTATTAAGTTTATAATACTACCGTTGCATATGATACAACTTCATAATATAGGGGTTGTGTCAGCAAGCCTTCAGCTAACGCATTTCTAGTGTTGCTGGACTTTTTTTTTTTTTTAAGCTAGCCACACATTTTACTGTCTATGTCCATTTTCTATTTATATTTACTAACCTGGATAGACATTAAATGGATTGTTTAAGTATGCCCTTACAATTTAGTTGATAAATCTAAAGGTGGTTTTACCATGGTGATAAAAATCAGAGCATGTGGTCAGGTGCTGCTCTCTACTTTCTCTAAAAACTGTCTTCATTTGAGGTAGTCAGGATCTGTTATGTGACTAAACAAAGGTAAGGATTTCAACAGCCTGACTCTCCTCTCTAGCACCCTTTCCAGGACTAAGTCTTTCCTGACTGCAGCATTTTTACTAATTCAGTATAAATGGTCCACCACCAAGGTATCTTCGTAATCCCAGCACACTTGGCACTTCTGTTTAGGGCAGTGAAAGAGGGAGGCAGAGCTGCAAGTATCTTCCTAGACTCATTGAAGCACTTTAAGGGAGGCCATAGACGATACAAATTTGCACGATTCGCACAATTCCCCTGTCAACAGACCGTGCTGACGGGGGCATCCCTCCCGTCGAGCAATTATCTGCTCCCCCACATAGGAAGCCATGCCCCTAGGACAGTGGTTCTCAACCTCACTAGTTCCGTGACCCCTTGATTAAATTTCCCAAGTTGTGGGGACCCCTAACAGTAAAATTTTTGTAGCGTGGGCTGTCAGCACCAAAGACAAGACAAGTAATTTTCACCCCTAACCTAGGGATATTTAGCGCTCCGAGTCCCTTCCACTCGCACATTATTAAAACCCCTTATGGTACATTTTAGGATGTACCACTCTTTCTTTGTTCTCCTTTTTTTTACCTTTTTTTCTTTATCGTACATCACGGGACACAGAGCGGCATATTCATTACTATATGGGTTATATGGAGTACCTTCAGGTGATGGACACTGGCAATCTCAAAAACAGGAAGTGCCCCTCCCTATATAACCCCCTCCCATAGGAGGAGTACCTCAGTTTTTACGCCAGTGTCTTAGGTGTTGGTCATGGTTTAGCTTGCCTCCACATCCTTGGGATTAAGGTGGGCTAACCGGTTCTGTCCAAAGGCCTCAGTGCTAAAGTGGTCAGCAACCGGACCCCAAACCATTGGGGTATAGCCCATAATGCTTTCTGTCACAGAGAGCTGGACTCTGGGCCCAGAACTTAGAAACCTTTGGGGGCCTAATGTTTCTGTTGCCAGGGTGCTATATGGGCCCAGGACAGTGGATCCTTCATAGGAACCCAGGGCCTGAAGGTCTAGACGCCCCACGGAGATGGGGGAAGATTGGACCTCTTGCTGTGCAAAGTCCTGCGGCATGGAGCAGGTAAGTGAAGGGGAAACTTGCGGAACTTGGTTCGCAGCAGGTTTTGTCTGGGGGAAGGTCACAGCGGGACATGCCTATGGTTTATGCGCTGCATCTGGCAAGGTGAGTCACATATCTTAAGATAGGATGACTCTATATGTGTATAATCCCCATAATTGTGACCTCCCTGGTAGTATTGCAACTGGTGCTAGTAGCATTGAAAAGGGCCTGTGTGTATAGTGACAATTCTCTTTAAGAGAAGCCCCTGGGAATCTATTGAGGTTTCTTATGTAGAGAGTGAATGCTCTTACCTGCAAGCCTGCTCAGAGAGGTCCAGGCGGTTGCTGCAGAAAAAATAAATGCCGCTCTGTGGATCCTGGCCTGGACGGCAGGATCAGCCTCTGACCTCCTCGTGTGGGCCTCCAACCCCCCCCCCCCGCCGGCGGGCGCGCGCGCGCGTCCCCGTGATATGGGCGCAATTTCTATCCTAATTGCTTGCCTGTTTTCCCCTATCCCTCTCTCTAGCTGTCTTTCTTGTTCTTTTTCTTATTCTTTCTCTCCCTTTTTCTTTGTTCCTCCCCCTCTTTTCCTCTCCCATGTATTCCTTCTCTTACTCCTTGGTGGGGGGGTTGGGGTAATGGGATGAGTGGCAGTGCTGGCAGGGAATTTGGGGTGAGTGACAGTGCTGGGGGGAGTTCAGCTGATCAGCCAACTTAGGTGCTCTTGATCAAGGTCATCTGCTGATCTGAGAACTGTAGTGGGGACATTTACTCATTGTGTCTCCGGCTTCACTGTGTCTCCAGCTCTGTGGTGTCTCGCAGCAGTGACACCTATGTCAAAATCAGGAGATGGGGTCTCCTCCAGCCCCTCCCACTTCACATTCCTCACCAGTCAGCTGACCTCTAGTTTTTGCTCCCCAGCCATGCTGTGAACTTAATGAGTGGCTGCGAAGAGGCTGTGGGGGCTTCAGGAACAGCCCAGGATTTGGTGACCCCTGGCAAATCATCATTCGACCCCCGAGGGGGTCCCGACCCCAGGTTGAGAACCACTGCCCTAGGAGAAGACGCTAGTTATAATTGAAAGCGAATCAGGCAGGCTGGTTGTACCCAAGCTGATCAATCGATCAACTTGGTACATTCAGTCTGCCCATACACAGTTTGAATCTTGCCATTTCTTGCTGAACCGGCCACAATTCGACCCGTCTATGGCTGGCCTAACTTTTCACTCAGACTTATACCAGTTGCATGGCAGATCATTTATTGTAATTTTTTTGGGGTACATTTTAAATGAACCTCACTGTATCTAAAACTAAAACCACGTTCATACGATATGAAGTGTCTTATATATCTTTCACTGCGTCTTTGGGCAGTAAGCTGTATTGGGCAGGGCTGCCATACCGCTACTGGTATGTTCTATATTGGCTATGTATGCATGTGTATTATATAATAGCCTTCTGTAAAGTGCTATGAAAGGGGCTCTTTAAAGTGAATAACCATACCATTGTGCCAAGGCAGATAAAATAAAGAGCAAGTGGGAAGAGGGTGGCTGGGCAAGGTTGACGTAATGGGTTCTAACAAACCTGGGTAAAGATGGGAATGTTCTGACTTTAAAAAATACCTTCAAAGCGTTGTCTTCTCTTTTAAAACTACCAGAGTTGCAGAACAAAGTACTTTGAAACACAGCTATCAAGATGTGGAAAGACCAGAGCCGAGAGCTACAAACAGAGGGAAAACCTGGAGTGCTTTGCCAAATGGTGACGTCTGCAGGATAGAATCAAAGAACAGCCGAATGCCACCACGTGGGGATACAGGTATACTGTCTGCTAAATAGGAACACCCATTGGATGTTGCAAAGAGGTTTAAAACTTTGAGGTCCTTTTTATATGCAATTCATTTTCTTTGCATACAAGCTGAGATTTTGAATTAGGCCTGTATTTTAAACACCTGTCATTAACACAGGTTACCTGCAGTCTTTTAGTTCTCCTATATGATCTGTAGGAGAAGAAAAGGATCTGGAATCTGCTGCACTACTTCAATCTTTATTGCATGCACCATAAAATCATCACATACCGTGTGGGGTACAGCTGAGCGTTAAAACGTTTCACGCTACAGATAGCGCTTAGGCCCCGTACACACGACCAAACATGTATGCTGAAACTGGTCTGCGGGCCAGTTTCAGCATACATGTTCGGTCGTGTGTGGGCGCGAGCGGGCAGAATTCCAGCAAACATTTGCCCGCCGGGCCTTTTCCCAGCGGACAAATATTCCTGGACGTGTTTTAAAACCGTCCGCTGGAATCCTGCCCGCTCGGACATGTACGGTCGTCAGTACAGACCTACCGTACATGTCCGAGCGCCCGCCGTCCCTCGCATGCGTCGAATGACTTTGACGCATGCGTGGAAGCCTTTAAATGGCAGGCCCGCCCACGTCTCCGCGTCATCGCCGCGCGTATTGTTTACGCGCGGACTTCTGTACGATGGTTAGTACAACCATCGTACAGAAGCCCTCTGGCAGGCATGTACGGTGAAAACGGTCCGACGGACCGGTTTCACCGTACATGTTTGCTTGTGTGTACCGGGCCTTACTCATAACCTCCTATCCCCAGGCAGGGCAGCCATCACAAATTTTGGGGCCCCTTACACAGCTTAAAAAAAACAAGTGTAAACTCTTCTCTCCTGACGCGAGATAATAAGCGGGGGGGGGGATCTCTGGGGACCATCGACGAAAAAAAAAGGGGCACTGGGGACCGTCGGGCCCCTTACAGGTGTAATGGAAAAAAAAATTGTATATAAAAAAAACGTGAGGTTACAGGTGTAATGCCTGTACCCCCCTGATGGCGGCCCTGTCCCCAGGACAGACATACCAATTATATAATATCTGAATAACAATGCAGATCTTTTTTTCTGCTTACATTTTTCACAGTGTTTCAGTTTATTGCAGCATACTGCTATCTTCTGTTTTTATGTCTGACATGTGTATATACACCTCTTTTCAGAATGCTATCAGATTCTCAAAAAGAAATCTGTTGAGAAGTTTTCTTCTGACTCTAGCTCTGAATGTGGCAGTTCTCGCGGCAGTGTGCGGGCTAGCCGAGGCAGCTGGGGAAGCTGGAGCAGTGCTAGTAGTTCTGATGGGGACAAGAAAACTGTCATTCCTAACAGGTTCTATTTCCCACAGAGTAAGTGACTATCCCTGGTTTAACACTCAATCATTGAATCAGTTTTTTATGTCTGTATATGATAAATATATTGTACTATACTTAAAGGGGTTGATACAAGATACAATTTTTTTCTTTTTCCTAAATCGCTTCCTTTACCTTAGTGCAGTTCTCCTTCACTTACCTCATTCTTCCATTTTGCTTTTAAATGTTCTTATTTCTTCTGAGAAATCCTCACTTCCTGTTTTTCTGTCTGTAACTCCACACGGTAATGCAAAGCTTTTCTCTCTGGTGTTGAGTGTCGTGCTCGACCCCTCCCTTGGACTACAGGAGAGTCGGGACGCTTTCTACGTTGCTGACAGAGAAAGGAGCTGTGTGTTAGTGGGCATCCTGACTCTCCTGTAGTCCAAGGGAGGGGGCGAGCATGACACTTCACACCAGGGAGAAAGCCTTGCATTACTGTGTGGAGTTGCAGACAGAAGAACAGGAAGTGAGGATTTCTCAGAAGAAATAAGGACATTTAAAAGCAAAATGGAAGGATGAGGTAAGTGAAGAAAGACTGCACTAAGGTAAAGGAAGCCATTTAAATGGTACCTTTACAACCCCTTTAAATGTGGTTTTGATTTGGTAATTTGTAGCCACATTGCCTTGCATTACTAACAAGTCAGGTTATATATAATAAAAAATAACCAAGCCAGGAAGCTGAACAGTAATGTATGTAGATGTGTTTATAGTTCGATTGATATGGTCAGGTTTGTCTAATTTTTTTTTTTTTTTAGACCCACTCATCCAAATTCTGATTTAATCAGATTAAGTACATATTTGTCGGTCTTGCCAGTTATAGCTTTAACTGGCTTTAGTTAGGACTTCAACTTTTGTACTGATTCCAATTAGACATCCTACTCTAGCAGCTAAGAAAAAAGGGACAGATCCACAGAGAGAGTACGCCGGCGTATCTACTGATACGCCGGCGTACTTTCAAATTACCCGCGTCGTATCTTTAGTTTGAATCCTCGAACCAAGATACTACGGCATCTGGGTTAGATCCGACAGGCGTACGGCTTCGTGCGCCTTCGGATCTTAGATGCAATACTTCGGCGTCCGCTAGGTGGAGTTTGTGCCGTTTTCCGCGTCGGGTATGCAAATTAGCTGTTTCCGACGATCCACGAACGTACGCGCGGCCGTCGCATTCTTCTACGTCGGCTTTTTCCGGCGTATAGTTAAAGCTGGTGTTTTGCAGCATATAGTTAGACTTGCCATTTTAAGTATGGCCGTCGTTCCCGCGTTTAATTTGAATTTTTTTTTTTTTTTTTTGCGTAAGTCGTCCGTGAATCGGGATGGACGTAATTCACGTCTATGTTAAAAAAAATGACGTCCTAGTGACGTCATTTAGCGCAATGCACGGCAGGAAATTTAGGGGCAGCGCATGCGCAGTTCATTCGGCGCGGGGACACGCTTCATTTAAATGAAACACGCCCCCTAATCGCCGATTTGAATTCCGCCGCCAGAGATGGACTACGCCGCCGTAACTTACGGCGCAAAATCATTAAGGATTCGATTTAAAGCCAGGTAAGGTACGGCGGCGTAGCGTATCTCTGATACGCTGCGCGGGTGCAGATCTCTGTGGATCTGCCCCATTGGGTTTATTTATTCAAAAATGAATTCATTTTCAGGGCTTGTGGTTAGCATGGAAATTGCATACGGCTATTTTGCATACCTTTCTTATACTGTTTTTTTTTTTTTTTTTTTTAGGAGAAAACATGTCACACAGTAGTTTTCCTGCAGAGAGCCCGATTGCTGTAAATCTGTCACACAACATTTGTAACACAAGGTAAGTGTTTTCAACAGAACAAAAATGATAAATATTGTACCTTACTAGCCTTTAGATTTGTGGCGACATTAGTTTTATATTTTTAATGCTTTTTTTTTTGTTTATCATTTGGCGATTCTGCCAATAACACACTTCCAGTCGAGGATGACAACACTTACCCACCTTTCTGTATCAAAACAGACGCTAGAAAGAACTACGGTACTCCACCCCACTTTTATTAAAATGGAGGGGTGTGGTTCAGTAGCCCTCAGTGATAGCTGAGAAGAATCTAACTGATAATAGTCCAAACAGAGCGCCCAAGAAGTTATCAACTAATAGGTTTATGTAAAAAAAATATATATATATTTTTGCTCGTATGAAGCCAATATAACACTGTCCTAATCATACATTGTCTAAAGGTGTTGGACTTTTTCTCCTTGGCTTAACTAGTTTATTTTTTCCAAATGCCACAGTTTGTGGCTTACATCAACCATCAAGGGAGCAGCACCAGGAGTCTGGCTGCATTGAAAAACGTGAACCAGATCACCTTTCAGACAGAAACCTACTGTCCAGCAATTTCTGTGAACCATATTCCAGGAGTGGACAACTGGAAAGGGGATTATTTCAGCTGCCATTGCCTATATCAAGGGGAATAAGTCATCCAGATGCCGTTAGGCCAAAAATGGGGGATTCCAGATGTTTATATCCTAGCCTCCAGATCGAACAACAAACTACCTTGTTTCCAGAACCATGGATCCTCTAGGTCTAGTCCTGAATGCCTTAATAATCCCCTGGTCTCAGTTCAGGATTACTTACACCTTCCCTCCGGTGCATATCCTACTTCTTTTGCTAAAGAAAATAGATGAAGAGCGTAAAACTGTTTTTATTTGCACCAAACTAACCCAATGGAACCTAATACACAGACATACTCAGACCTCTAAAAAATTAGCCAACGGGTCAGATCTGTTCTCTCCAGGCCCTCTATTCTACCCTTCTCAGTCAGCATGGCAGTTGAACACACAGATATTAAAGGATATGGTGGTTTCTTAGTCTGTGATTCCTCCTTGCGAAAGGCAAGAAAAGACTCTTCCAGGGAGAGTCTGGGAGTGTGAGAGGTTGCTATAAATAGATTAGCAGACAGTTTGACTTGTCAGAGCACAGCTCTGCACATTCCTTCCTTTCTCTGCCAATGTGGAGTGTGGGTGTGCCTTTCCTCCAATCAGCTGTCTTGGCTGTATGCCCAGACTTCACACTCGGTGTTAAACTGTAACAGAATGTGAACTTTCTAAAGAATATATAAAGCTAAAGACAGCAGATATACATGTAAAACTTATGTAAGGATATAGGTTTCCTCCCTGTGTATCAGAGGCTGCCCACTTCATTGGGTATATGTGAGAGTTTACATCCACTTTAACTTGTAAACTGAAGAAAATGAACAACTCAGGTCTTTGTAATTGATTTGAAACATCTTGTGTGCTTATCATTGCAGTTCAGACATAAACACCATCTCCCACTATCCAGATATCTTGTCTTCACCCTTTTCTGAGGCCTCAGATGCTGAAAAAACGAAAGGTACAGTGAACTTTGTAGATGTATTTTTTTTTTTTTTTTGTGATAGCGTAAGGGAGGGTTATAACACTTCTTCTTTTTTTTTTTTTTTTTTTTGCCATCTGTGTCCCACAAGGGAGATTTTCCTTCACTTCTTGTCCCAAAAACAGAAGATTAGAGGTAATCCCTTCAAAGTGAGGGAATCCAATACAAACCAAAGCAAAATTCAGAATTGTTTTTCTGTAAAATGTGTTTGGCAATTAATATTCTCACTAGTGGTGACATGGTGGCAATTCAGAATGTTTTCTAATAGCTGCCCCCCAAGCAAGTTATACTCAGCAACTCCTGTCCCATTGCAGCCTTCTAGAACCCTAGCTTGCCTGTATGGGGAAGCCTGAGAATATAGCTTCTTTGGGGGGGGGGGGGGGGGTCTATTTAAGCCCGTCTATTTTCTATAATAGAGGAAAATAAAATTAGTACTTTTAACTAATGTGCTAATTTTCCCCCCAACTTGCTGTACAGGTGTTACAGATCGAACATTTTTTTTTTTTACTTTGTTTTTTATAATGTTAGCCTCCATTACTAATCTTATAATGTAATGTGTTCACAATCTATATATTGGTACACTGTGTATATCTGTAGGGAAACATTTGAAACACATGATTGGTTTTATGAGTTTTGGCTGATACTTACCTCTCTACCTCTGTAGGTTTATATAGGCAGGAAGATGTTTGGCCTGCACAGTCTGTGTGCCTAACCAATGATCTCAACTACAATCTTGAGAACACAGTGACATGTGTAGCACAGGATCCTCCACCAGTACAGAACAGGTACGTGACATACTTAGTAGGTATCAGTTATTGCCCATGTTTCCTGAGAGTAACAAAGGGCTTTTCTATCCCTGGAAAGGGTGATATTTTTGTAAATCCTTTAGTTTACATAGCTATAAAGGTGATGAATGGGACAGGTGTATATTTCTGAAAGATGGACGGCTCCCTTAATTTGTGAACATACGCTAAAAGCATTGAAAAACCTGATTATGTGCGAAGCAAATCCATCTACAATCAGACCTTAGAAATTGGGGCTTATCTGAGGTCTACAGTTAGTTAACACTAATGCCTAGTACACACCACTCGTTTTATTTATTTTTTCGTTAAACCTGCTGAACAGCATTCGATTCACATAACATGTGAACCAGCTTTCAATGGAGCTGGTTGACACATATGCGAGTCCACTGTGGAGCGTACTTAAAAAAATAAATAAAAAGTGTCCCTCGCATGTCCTAATTTGCATCTAAACCGATGAATAGAAACCGCCCCGGACTCTGCCCTAAAACTGGACTTGCATATATGTGAACCAAGCCTCAATGTGGAAAAGTTTGCCAACCTCCAAACATAGATTATCTGACAATATAATGCTTGGTGACTAGAAAGTATACAGTAGCTCTGACATAAAGTTACTTTAATGTGTATCGGAAATTAGTAGGCAAATCAAGATATTGGCATGGATGGGGTTGGAATCCCAGAATGAATTACACCTGATCATTTTTGTTTGCTACGTTTCTAGGATCACTTGATCTTCTGCGTAATAAGTTCCTGTTTAAATGTAACTATTTTGTGTGTTTCAGCTTCATCAATTGGAATTCAACACGTGATGGTCAGTTTTCTGGCATGTATGGTTCCCTGGAGTTAAATGACTTTAACACTTATAGTGAAGGTAATGCCTCTATGTCCTATGTCAGCAATGCTATGTACGATTTGCTTGTTTGTTCATTTTTTTTGTTATACTGGAAAAGTAATGCATTATTTATGCAGAGTTTAAGTAGAGAGCTAAATTCAGATACATATGTTTTACTGTTGTACCTGCCAATTATTTGGAACTTTGGTCAGCCATTTTTGGCTACAATGCTGAACCAGCAAACAAGTGTGTTTGAAAAGCCTGAAAATAGGCTTCATCCGACCGACGTAGAGTGGGCGCATATTTACGCTGGACGTATTTGGCGCTCCCATTGATTTTCTGTTCACATATGCAAATGAGGGAGATACGCCGATTCGCGAACGTCCGTCCGTCCGACGCAATGTGCGTAAAGTCATACGTCCGGCGTAAAGTTATGCCCCATAAATGAGGTGTAACGCAGCAGCATCCATGCGAAGGGCTGCACCAGGGAACACAAGCCGACGTATTTTACAACGTTTACGTAGGACGTGAATATGACTAGCCGTAGGTTACGTTCACGCCGTATGCAGTGATCCGTCGTATCTTAGGCAGTTGTTCCGAAGTGATTGTGAGCATGCGCACTGAGATGCACCCACGGAATGGCGCATGCGCAGTTGGTGATATGTATCTGTCTGGCGCTCAGCCCATCATTTGCATGGGGTCACGCCTCATTAGCATGGCTTGGAAACCCAGCGCAGATTTGGAAGGAAGTGCTTTGTGAATTCTGTGCTTGCCTCCCTGCGCTGCGTCGGCGTAGCGTAAAGGAGATACGCTACGGCGGCATAAATATGCGCCAGTGTCTGAATCCGGGCCAAATTCTTTATACTTCCACCATGTCCATTATGCCCTTTTTTTATTTTTTTGGCTCTACATCTTATTATGGCTATTTTCCACCCGGCTTCCGGGTACCGACTCCCGCGGGAGTAGGCGTTTCTATGCAGAGGCGCAATGTCACCTGGGTCTTCAGCAAGGGGACCCTGCGGGCGCTGCAGGATTTCGGTCCTTCATGGCATAGTGTGTTACCAATTGTTTTCTTGGTTACTATGGTCCTAGCTGCCTCAAGATCATTAACCCATGTAGTTCTGGGCTGAGTCCATACCGTTCTCATGATTATTGAAACTACGAGGTGAAATCGTGCATGGAGCCCCAGACCTAGGGAGATTGACCGTTATTTTGTGTTTCTTCCATTTGCGAATAATCGCACCAAATGTTGTCACTCACCAAGCTGCTTGGTTGTGGTCTTGTGGCCCATTCCAGCCTTGTGTTGGTCTTCAATATTTTCCCTGACATCCATTGACAGCTCTTTGGTCTTGGCCATGGTGGAGAGATTTGAATCTGATTGATTGCTTCTGTGGACAGGTGTCTTTTTTTACAGGCAACAAGCTGAGATTAGGAGCACTCCCTTTAAGAGTACTCCTAATCTCAGCTTGTTACCCGTATAGAAGACACATAGGAGCTAGAAATCTTGCTGATTGATAAGGGATCAAATACTTATTTCACTAATTAAAATGCAAATCAATTTATAACTTTTTTGAAATGCATTTTTCTGGATATTTTTGTTGTTCTGTCTCTCATTGTTAAAATAAACCTACCATAAAAATTATAGACTGATCATTTCTTTGTCAGTGGACAAACGTACAAAATAAGCAGGGGATCAAATACTTTTTTTCCCCACTGGCCATATGCCAATACAAATCTGTGATTCAGCCATTTCATTAAAAACAATGCGCTTTTGCTGCTAAATATCTCAGTAGTTGTTAGATAGGGAGGCAAAGAGATTGTAGTGGAATTCACAGCTTCAGGTGCCTAATTTGCACATTTCTGTGTAATACAGCAGAACAATTAAAGCGGTGGTTCACCCTTAGAGAGAACTTTTCAGCCTTAGATTCCTGCTCGTTTTGTCTAGGGCATGGGTGCTCAACCTGTGGCTCTCCAGCTGTTGCAAAACTACAATTCCCATAATGCCTCAGCCTTTGGGAGACATGCTTGTACCTGTCAGCGGCTTGCAATGCCTCATGGGAATTGTAGTTCCGCAACAGCTGGAGAGCCACAGGTTGAGCACCCATGGTCTAGGGGAATCGGCTATTTGTTTTAAAATATGAGCAGTACTTACCCGTTTACGAGATGCATCCTCTCCGTCGCTTCCGGGTATGGGCTGCGGGAATGGGCGTTCCTTCTTGATTGATAGTCTTCCGAGAGGCTTCCGACGGTCGCATCCATCGCGTCACGATTTTCCGAAAGAAGCCGAACGTCGGTGCGCAGGCGCAGTATAGAGCCGCACCGACGTTCGGCTTCTTTCGGCTATGAGTGACGCGATGGATGCGACCGTCGGAAGCCTCTCGGAAGACTGTCAATCAAGAAGGAACGCCCGCTCCCGAAGACCCGGAAGCGACGGAAGAAGATGCATCTCGAAAACGGTAAGTACTGCTCATATTTTAAAACAAATAGCCGATTCCCCTAGACCAAACGAGCAGGAATCTAAGGGGGAAAATTTGTATTTTTAATAAATGGGTGAACTCCCGCTTTAAGAGCAGTCATGCAACCGTGTAAATGTTCTGTAATATTTACAATATGTGTTTACTGAAACTATACTAAACTTTCCCTCTAACAAAAAAACTGGATTGAGAAATGAAACTGTTGCCTTCCTCATATTTCACAAGAAGTAGAGAAATATATATTTATTGTCTGGCTGTTCTTTCTGTATGTTAACCACTTCAATGCCCATTTTTATTTAAAACAGCACTGGGATAATGGATAGTTGTTCCAGTCCTGTTTTAAAATGGAACCTGGTCTCTGCGGGTCCCTGTGGTTGTGCAGACTAGAACCACCATCTGTCCTTGACAGCTGGCATCCAGCACTAAAGACCAGTTTACACTTGCAGTTGAGCGTGGTAAAGACATATAGTTAAGCTACTCTTTTACTGCCATCCAACCGCTCCGATATACACGTTTTTGGCCGCAATGCTTTGTGGCAAGAATTAAACCCCCTGCTGCATTCAACAAAGTTGACTATTCAAGTGAGCGTGGCCACACTGCAGTTGGTTGCAATGCATGTGGTTGTGGTGCAGCATTTATGAGATTTAAACAGGCTGTAAAGAGTCAACATATTGCCTCCTCCCCATCTGTCAAATGGCTCGGCGGATC
This sequence comes from Rana temporaria, assembly GCF_905171775.1. Lineage (NCBI taxonomy): Eukaryota > Metazoa > Chordata > Amphibia > Anura > Ranidae > Rana > Rana temporaria. The sequence goes on from NC_053489.1 coordinate 527,926,435, forward strand.
ACTTTTCAGAGGCGTGACAACCGTAAGTGTAGCTATAAAGCCTAACCCAAAAGCTTAAACAATCGGCTGTTGGCCATCCGTTGTTTACTTCCAATACCAGCATAGAGGCACTTATGGGCCATCTTAGATATAAGGAAGGGTTATAACCCCCATCTTTTTTGTTGTGCTATTTTTGCTATCTGTGTCCCATTAGGAAGATTTCCCTTCACGTTTTTCCCTCCATAGCCAAAACAGGAAGTTAGGGAAAATCTCCCCACAGTGAGGCTGAGTAAAAAAAAAAAATTCTCCATCACCCTTCTGGGGACAACCCAACATTTTTTTATTTTTTTTCACGTTACTCTAGTTATACTTTAAAGCCTCAGGTCCGAACAATGATGCCAAATGATCTGGATGACATTTGTGTCACTGCATGCCCTTCAAATACTTGCATAAGTAAACACGTCATTCAAACTTTTAGCGATGGTCACACCTTCATACTAATTTGTGTCCTTGTCAACCACTCTTAATCTTATCCTAATGTTAGACTATCAATTTATAGATATACCGTAGTTTTTTTCCTTGCTGCATGTACCGCAGCATAATGGCATCAAAAGGCAAAATTTAATCGGCAGATTTTGTTGATTTATGTGTTGTGGTAAAAAAAAATGTGGGATTGCACAAATAATATAAACGTTGCTTTGGGGAAAAATAGCAGGAAAATGCTTTTTCTAATTTTTTTACGAATTCAAAAACAAGGAAATAGAATATATGTATCCAAATTTGCTACCAAATTCAAGCCTTATCTGTCCTGAAAAAAAGTGGTGAAAACTTTGGGGTAGGTTTCAAGCGTTAAAAGGAAGAACAAATGGAACTGAGACCACCTATATGCTTTGAGACTCGAGAAGGGCCGAGTTGTTTAATGAAAAACTTACTCTGGATCAAATTGCTGATGGAATCACTTAATCATAAAAAAGGGGCTGTATTTCTTGGCCAATGAAGTATAGATCAAGTCTTTAACCTTTTAGATTATACAGCTGCCTACAGGTGGTTTGGATACTGCCAATCAACCCCCAAAAATTGTAGGCCTCCCTGCCTGCCTTTGTGGAGTTCTACATCTGGTCTTCAGTGCTCTTTCCAGGTCCAGAGCCACTAACATTTTCTACAGTGCTTGCCCTGCCTCTGAAGACTCACTTATTGAGTAGCATTTTCCACCCCAGAAGGTGTTTACACAGTGGGACTGAGTGGTAAAGTCATCAGCTTGAAGGAGTGTTGTGTGCACCCCATGCTTTTTCTTCTTACAGCTTTGAAGTATCTTCCCACTGGTGTTCCTTCTTGTGAAGGGCCACATAGAACTTCAAGCTGTTCCTGCTGTCTAACTAGTGACTTTGGTCACATGCGTCTATCTCACCTTCATCTGCTAGCAGCTATCTGGGTTATGTGAGTGCCTGAGGCCTTGTGTCATACCATGAGCCTTATGTTGCTTTACAGCTACATTTCTGATACTGTACCCAGGTGCCCCCAACTCTCATTCTACCAACAGCTACGGGTTCTCTTTAGCACCGTTGGATGTGGCCAGTTTCTTGACCTTTTTTAGCTGAGGTTTTAACTACAGTCATTCTTTGACCCAAAATACCTAATATTTTGCCCACTCTGATTGTAGAAGACACAAGCACGTTCCTGTGCCTTGCACTACAGATTCTTTATCTGATTCACTCACAGACTTTGGAAGCTTCAGAGTCATTAGGTGCAAAGACTGAATTGACCCAGTCCTTGACTGATGAACTTTCCCTTGAGGACTTAACTGCTATTACTCTCAAATTAAGAACATTTTAGCTCTCATCGGTGCGATGTGCACCTTTTTAAAACTAGTTTTCAAACTTTGTGGTTTGTGTAGGAACTAGGTGGTTTTTAAGGCCCATGACTTCCTTCTTGCCTAAGGTAGGTCAAGCCTTTCATCTCAACCAGGACATTGTTTTTGCGTCAATCTGTCTGGTTCCAGTTCATCAAAAGACAAACTCCTTCCATTGTCTTGATGTGCGTTGGGCTGTGACAGTCACTATCTCAGCTGCTGCTTCTTTCAAAAGACTGATTCTCTTTTTATCATACCAGAGGGGACTCTGGAAGGGTGCTTTCGTTTCTCCTGCCAGACAACTGGCTGAGGCAAACCATCATCTATGCTTATGGTTTCAAGGATTAGGTTTTACCCTACTAGACCTGTAAGCGCTTTTAGGCATCAAACAACTGTGTTTTCCATATTGGAAGAATATCACGTGACGTTCTGTTTACATGTTCTCCAAGCTTTACCAGGTAGACGTCTTAGGCATCTGATGTCTGCTTCAGTCAACTCCTCAATTTTCTGTCATTTGATGGGCCTCTTAGCATTTTGCTGTGTTGAACTACTTTTGGATGTCAAAGAATTGCTGTGTCCCTCTATGGATGAGAATGAAGTTAGGAGTTTTTTTGTGTTCAATGTAAAGACCCTTTCTTGGTGTTCGATGAGGCACACAAGTCCTAGCTTGTATTTATGTTCATGCTCTCAGTACTACATGGCAAGAAAACACTCATGCTGGTAGTAAGTGGTAGTAGATTATTCTGTGCTGGCTAAAAGTTTTGGTGTGTTTTTTTTTTGCTACTGTTCATTTCTCCTGTAGGGCGCATTATAACTGAAAAGCATAAAGATTTCAGTGGTCCCATAAAGTGGTTGTAATCCTCAGACATGAATTATAAACTAAGCATATCCCTCTGTAGTGTGTACTTTTCTTTATCAAGATCACCAAGTGTAATTTCTGTCTGCTGCCTCGACCCCCTCCTATTTGCATGAGTTGCTTCTGACAAGTTGGCCTAAAACCAAGAGAAAAATTATGACAGGGAAGGGATCTCCAGCAGAATTATTTTTGTGTAATAATGTTGTGTAAAAGGGGGGAGGGTTTCTTACCTCCAATAATGTTGTGTAAAGGGAGGTGTGTTTCTTACCTCCAATTGGTGCTCAGAGCTCTCCTTACTGAGCTCTGCAGAGTGTAACTTCAGCTCCCTGCCCATGTTTTTCTGAGCTTTATAAATTCTGGACTTTGAACTGATATAGAGAAGAAAATACTTAAGAAACAGTTACAACCTATGTAGGAGGATCTGTTTAATCTCTGTGTATCATCTGAAGCCAGCCACTTTGCTGCGTATATATAGGGGTTTACAACTTAAATGGACTTCAAGCAAAAGTACAAAAACCCTATTTATTGTAGCTTACATTTGCAAATGCATGTCAAGGCACATATAAAGTTTGGTCTCCAATGATAAGCTATCTGAGCTCCTAACTATGGGACATATATAGCAATGTGTAAATTAAGGTTACCAACAGACAGCGCTTTTTCTGTGCACACAGAAGGAATTACAGTGATAACAGTAGATTGGAGAGATTTGCTTTACTATCAAATAGCTATCATAGCTGCCATGGAAATCGCATGCTTGGAAACCTCAATCTGCAGATTGTTGAATCCTTGCTGTTAAAGAGGGGGTTCACCCTATAATTTTTTTTTTTCTAGCATTAAATAAAGCATAGTAGCGCGAGCTACAGTATGCCTGTATTTATTTTTTTTGCCCCGTACTCACTGTGCAATCCTATAGTGAAGATTCCGACTCCCCGCGGGGAATGGGCCTTCCTATCCAGAGGGAAGATGATTGACGGCCGGCTCTGGCGCGTCACGCTTCTCCGGAAATAGCCAAAATAGGACTTGGCTCTTCACGGCGCCTGCGCATAGTCTGTGCGCAGGTGCCGTATAGCGCCGTGAAGAGCCGAGACCTACTCCGGCTATCTTCGGGCAGCGTGACGTGCCATAGCCGGCCGTCAATCATCTTCCCTCTGGATAGGAACGCCCATTCCCCGCGGGGAGTTGGAATCTTCACTATAGGATTGCACAGTGAGTACGGGGCAAAAAAAATAAATACAGGCATACTGTAGCTCGCGCTACTATGCTTAATTTAATGCTAAAATGTTGTTATTGTGGGTGAACCACCGCTTTAAGTAATCCATTAAAATGTTAATACCATTTAAGACTAAATGCATTTGAGTAATTGTGGGTGAATTTCACCATTGTGTTGTGTGAGCTATTCTCATCTCAGTTTTGTACAATCCCCTTTTTAACTTTAAAATATTCAGAGTATGTCAATACTGTGCTGTTCTTCCAGAAAACATGAACTACCACAATGGCTTTTCATGCCCTGAAGTCCAGAATCCGGCTTTCATTGATCATTGTCAGTCTACCTGGAACATAAACCCACCAGAAGCTCCACCACCCCCTCCACCTGCACCTTCCATGCCAAACTCCTGGGAACCAGCAAGTTATGTTAGCACTTCTGTAAGTAAATGCCACTAGAATACAGTTTTATGCTGTTTACCTTGTATTTTAACCCCTTATGTAACATTTTTTTTTTTTTTTTTATAAATTGTAATTTCACTACAGGATGTGAACAATTTTTATTTTATTTTTTTCACTGACAATTTAATAACAAATCCATGTGTTCATTTTTGCAAGTTTGTTTTTATTTTTCATTCTTTATTTCAAGAGGGAAAACGGTCTGTAAGGCCCCTTTCACAGTGGGTCGGTGGGTGCGTCGGCGGTAAAGCGCCTTTATTTTTAGCGGCGCTTTACTGTCAATTTCACAATTTTCAATGGGCAGAAGCGGTATACACACCCCTCAGGCTTTCACACTGGAGTGTGAGGGGCTGCTCTTTCAGGGCGCTTTGCAGGCGCTATTTTTAGCATTATAACGCCTGCAAAGCGCCTCAGTGTGAAAAGGGTCTTGCAATAAGAAGTCAGCAACAGTCGCTTTGTATCAATAGAAATGCAATTAAAACATTCTAAGTCTTTTTTTTTTAAACTAGATAACAAGTGTGTGTGTCTGGGGTCAAGAGCTAATGCTGGGTAAATAGGTGCCCATACATTCGGTCAGTATGTACAGCTGTTTGTCTGACAGAAGCCGCTCCAATGTCTGGCTTTTGTTGAAGGGACATGCTGGAAAACAAGCATTCGATCAGGGAGGGGGAGAGTGCCCCTGTCAGAATATAAAGGCACAGCGGGGAGATCACTGCATTAACATTGTTTGTGTGGATGTATGGCAAACTGTCAGCGTTGTGTACCAGGCTTAACCCTAAGCCGGGTACACACTACAGTTTTTTAACCATGCAAGATTAGTTCAGTGATCACCCCCCGCTGAGCTGTTGTGTTCTGATGGAGTGACCCCCCCCCCCCCCCCCGCCAGAACAGTCCGATCAGTGCTCTCTGCCATTAGTCGGTCAGTTGCTGGTTTTCCAACATGCACACCCGACTTCTGTCAGACAGACCGACATACACACAGGCAGAATGTCAGTTTTTTTTTTATTTTTTTTTGAACCAGCAAATGTCTTCTCTGGCTTAGATTTTGATATTTGTTGTGTATTTACAGCCATACCTCTCCAGCACTAGAAGTTTGTCTCCCATGTCTGGACTGTTTGGATCCATCTGGGCTCCGCAGAATGACGTATTTGATGGCTTCTGCCCTGTTAGTGGCTCCCCTCCACATTCTGACCATATTGGAAGTCACTCCATGATGTGCAAGCAGGAGTATTCTTCCAGATTCAATCCTTTCCATGCCTATATGAATCTGGACATTTGGACATCTGCTAACAGAAATACAACATATCCAGTGTCAAGGGACTCTGGCTACTGTGGAAATATGTGAACAGGATATGCGTGCAAAGCAATGTGATTAGTTGTCTGTGCGGTTTTTGGTCACTAGAGTGAGCAAGTCGTTGGAATAGGATACAATGTTGGTGAATATTTTGGCACTTTTTATATGGATAATAAATTTTTTTTTTTTTTTTTTTTACTGACCCATGTTTCGCTCGTTTTTTTGTATTTCTAAAACCGTATACCACATCAATATAATAAATGGGTTGCCATAATGCAATGCATATTACCACACTGCAACAGACCACTAAAGTGTAAATAGACCATGTCTGCAAAAAGCTTGACACTAGAGCTATAAAAATTAACAAAGTTGGCAACTAGAAAAAGCGCACTCACCAGAAGGTATGATGGGTCTAGTACCTTAAAGTGCTCTGATCATTTGATTCATAAAATGCCTTTAATAAAAATACTGATGGCTTATAGCAGCACTACTCTGAATATACTAGGGAGGCTAAAATACTCAGGGGTTTAACACTTCTACAAACAGCCTAGCCCAGTGATGGCAAACCTTGGCACCCCAGATGTTTTGGAACTACATTTCCCATGATGCTCAACCACACTGCAGAGTGCATAAGCATTGTGGAAAATGTAGTTCCAAAACATCTGGGGGTACAATGGTTCACTATCACTGGCCTAGCCTTTTCTCAACTGAGGGTGTCATCTAAGTTCATCAGGGGTATACTGCAGCATCCTGGTTTAGAAAGGCATACTGTTGCTCTGATCAAGCTTCCACTCTGCCAACATACAATTTGGTGTTTGCCTCCACTGGAGGCAGAGACGTAATAGGACTGTATGTCAGCAGAGTGGAAGCTCAAATCAGGTAATCAGTAATGTAGAGCGGTGGATGGAGGAGGCTTCTTCCCGAGTCATGACATGCTCCACCTCTCTCTAGCATGGAGCAATGTACAAACAAACATGTCACTCGGTAATGCAGGTGCTAAATGTGTATTTAAGCCCTGGTTCACACTGGTGCTTTTTGACATGTGATTTGACATGTCAAATCGGCGTCAGTTGCCGGCAATGGCACCATCCTACACAGTGCGACACCGCATCTGCGGCGCTGCACTGATTTCAAAAAGTAGTTTCTGTACTACTTTTTGCAATTTCGGACTTCCATTGTCTTTGTACATGTCTCTGTAATCGCGGGCGAAATCGGGACTGACAAGCAGGAGTGAACTGAAATTCCCGCAGCCCAATGTGAACCTGTGCTAAAAGTGAAGCCAGTCAAGCAGAGAAGGCTTTTGGATCAGCCAGGTAAGTAAATACCTTCAAAACAAATTGTACTTGTGGCGGTACCACATTTGTGTATGATTTGTTCTTTGTGTAGTAAGGTAGTACAGTACTTTTTTTGTCCTACCTAAATACACAACACAATTGCACTGACACACTGGCATTAACTGAACAATGACACAGGCACTCACTAAATGCACTGAACTAATTGATTATTATTATTTTTTTCATAACGGACTCAACATATGCAGCACTCCAGGTTTAAAGCCTACTTCCTGGACACCACATATGTGTTAGGTGGTCGTAAAGGGGTTAATCCTGACCCCTACACTCTTGTTTGATCAGAACTGCTTTTCTAAGCTAGCAGGGCTTGCTTACACTAGTGTCAAGGATTGATTGCTTTTCAGAGGCATTCGACAGGCAGTGAGGAGGCAATATGTTGCCCTCTTACTGCCATTTTTAACCCCTAAATGCTCACCACTGTGCCACAACCACACGCAATTGGGTCGCATTCTGTGGTTAGTAGTGCCGCCAAATATGATGGGGTATACTTCCTGCTGAGGCTGAAAAGCATCAGCCTAGTACAACACTTTGTGACATTTTTTAACAAAAGGCTCACAAATTAATTTAAATCAAAGGTTTGTCATCAAATCCCAGGTAAAAAGCCCCTTCACATCTACAGAGACTGCATGTATGATGAGAAGCCTTCTCACCTTCAGTGGGATGTAGTGGGTTCCTTGTATGTCTAAAAGCAAGTAGACCATAACAAAGGCATGCAAGCTCTACCAGCGATAACAATATGGGCCCTCCAAACCAGAAGTCAAAAAGCACCCAGAAATGGTTGAAGACAAATCGCTGGAGAGTACTAAACTGCCCATCAATGGGTCCAGATCTAAATCCCAAAGAGCACCTGTGGAGAGATCTCAAAACAGCAGTTGGGGAAAAAGAACAATCTGAGAGACCTGGAAAAGTTGGCAAAAGAAGAGTGGGGTGTAGGAAACTCATTGATGGTTACAGAAAACAAGTAAGTTCAGTTATTTTTCCAAGTGTATGCTGCCAAATCTTAAATTTGAGTTTAGCAATAATTTTGTCCAGTCCATTTTGGGATTTTTGCTTGGAATGTGTCATATTTGGCTATTTTTTTCCCCACTTTTTTTGTGTCATACCAATACAAAGCAAATAAATAAACATAAGAATGCCTAAACATTTGTAATTGCAACAATTTTCTGGGCGAAGTGGTGCATTATCTGACAGTACCAATATTTTTGTGTGGCAAGTGGCTATTTATGCAAGAATAAAATATCAAACAACAAATTGGAAAAGGAGGAGGCTCAACTCCATGATATTTGATGGGGTGTCCTATAAAGCGTCGACCCATTTCAGAGAAGCATTACTGAGGCCCCATTGGTTTAAAGCAGTGCGCAGTTATGTCTGTGACAAAGTATCGACTGTTTTAAGCATATCCACAAAGTTGCTTCATCTGTTATGATCTCTGCTTGGATAAGTTGAGAAAAAACATGTCCAATTTTTATAAGCTGCCTGACGATGAGGAATAAAAACTACCTGGCCTCTGTTAATGAGATAGTTGGGAAAGGAATTCAGTTGCTTAGCCAGGAGTTTGGTTAATATTTTAATGTTTAACAATGAGGGTGAAAGTTAGTTGGTTTCGGGAGCATGACTATAAAAAAAGTCCTGAGCTACCAGCCAGGCCTCAAGGGTTACTCTCTACCAGTTGCCCCACCCAACCCCTACCCTACCCTGCCCCTCCCTAAACACACCCTCATACATTTTTCTCATGAAATGACACTTAAATGTTTTATGCAGAATTAAGTTATAAATATTAACAACTTTATCAGTGCAGCCTCACCTGTGCCCAACAATGCAGCCTACCTGTATCCATAAATGCAGCCTCACCTGTGTCCATCATGCAGCCTACCTGTGCAGGGGAAGAGAAAGGAGAGCAGGTGGCCGGATTATCGGAGAGCAGGGACATCGCTGTAACAGCTTATATTTCAATTGCTGTTAGTTCCCGCCGCTCGCTGTCATATACAGACTCACCTTCTGGCTCGGGGACTTTGGATATACATCACATGTCTCGGGATTGAACCGGTGATCTGTCTATCAAAGTACCAGGTCCAGGACATGTGACAGCGAGTGCTGGGAACACATGAAAATTGAAATATAAGCTGTTACACCGATGTCCCTGCTCACTGATAATCCGGGCGACTGTTCTCCTCTCTTCCCCTTCGCGATCACTGGGCGAACGGCTCCAACTCAACCCCGCATGCTCGCCAGCCCTCATTTTCCACTCGTAGGCGAGTGGAAAATTTGAGGGCTAAGCTTTAGCATGGCCAGTGAATGGTTACCATATTGTTTAATTTGGCTAAACATGTTCATGAGGAGTGGGACCGCGATGTTGGCTAACATTTTATAGAACAGTGGTGAAAAACCATCAGGGCCTGAGCGTCTATGTACTGTTAGTTGTTTGAAAATCTTGCAGGATTTCTGCAACCGTTATATCTGCTCTGGAGCTTGATTTATTGGTCTACATAACATTTTGTTAGAAAAGCCTTGCCTAAAAGCGTGGGGATCAGTAAGGAGTTTTATAGCAGAGGTGGAATGTTTCACCAGATAATGTTGGAATTCGTAGAGTATTTTATGAGGGTACCTAGTTTTAGGAGAGAATGTATGAGTACAGTTTTTTTTTTTTTTTTTTTTTTCTAACATGGTAATAATTTTGTTCCCATTAGTAAAGAATTTGTTCTGTCAGTATAAAAGGCTGTTCCGCCTTATTAGTTAAACAGATTTAGATCAGTATTAAGGCGCTCTGCGGTTTGTCTGTGAGTTAAAGGATTGCATTTAAAAAGTCCTGTGGCCTTATGTTCTACTTGCAGGTGTTTTATAATGAACCATTTGTTCCTTTTTAAAATGTTAGGCATGTTGGATTATGTAACCTCAAATGTTGGCCTTATAGGCTTCCTAGAATGTAGTGCCAGATTGCTTGTTAAATTGAAAATCCATAGATTTAGGTTCTGAGTCACTGGGAATATAAGAGAAATACAGTCAGTAGTCATTCAGGCTCCAAAAAGAGGTATATGTGGCTTATGAAATATTGATTTGTAGATTACTAAAATAGGCTTGTGGTTAGATCTCAGGGGATTGTGAGGATAGAGAATGTTAATTTTGGGAGAAATTGTAGGTGAACCAAGACATGGTCAATCTAGGGGTTGGAGTAAGAAAAGTGAATGTAGTATTTATAGAGAGGTTAAAAATCCCTTACTTCCAGGTGAAGAATTTTAATATAATAAGAAAAAAATGTGTTTCTTGTTTGTGGAATAGTAGGTGCAAATAGTGACATCTTTGTTTTGGAGGAACTCTGAAACGGCATATAACGGCCTTGGGGGTCAGCCATAGTTTTATGACACAAAAAGAAAATGTCAGTGTACTACTCTTTTTACTGGGGCATTTACCTGAAAGATTTGCATATATTGGGCAGTCAAAATAGGGGAGGGTAGCAGTGGAGGAGGGCTCAGGCCCTTGGAATTCTGCAACATTTGCTCTTTGTGCATAGAGACATTTAAAAGCTTTAGACCTGTTCAGGTTCTGTATATTTACAGACAGCTAGTTAAATACCATGATGAAAGAGGGTGGGAAATAGTGTACAACAGTAGTCTCCAAACTGTGGCCCTTTGATTGCCACTCTCCAGCCCTTGGGGCACTATTCCATCCACAACTGACACTAATGATGGGGCACTATTCCTCCCACTGACACCCAAGGGTGGGGTGCTATTGCTCCCACTGATGCCAACAATAGGGCACTATTCTTTCCACTAAAACCAAGGATGAAGCATTGTTTACTTGTTCTGATGCGTGGGCCTTTTCTACTCCCACTGGCCACAGTCTGGCCTACATACACTGTAAAGGACAGTAAACTGGCCTTTTAGAAAGTTTGGAGACCCCTGGTGTACAAGCTTCAAAGTGATGGGAAATATTGGCTGGGTCCGAGAGAGGGTGAGGAAGAGAAATGTTGAAAAGAAGAGATGTCAATGAAAAAGTGAAGAACACCTTAATATAAACTGTGGAATATCTTGGCTGACCAGAATGGCATCCTAGCAAGGCCAAGTCTTGTAACTAGCACTAAGGATAGATCGATCCCTAGTCCAGGATCAGAAACAAAGAGGAATGAATTCCAGGCAGAAGAGGCTCTAGCTATGCAACAGAAGAGGAAAGGCTGGGACAACCGGTTGAAAGTAATTAGTTTGGGACAAGGGTGGACATTTACCATCTTGGGGAAATTGAAAGGGTGATTCTGTAACATTACCACAAAAATATTAGAAGTGCACAGTAGATTGTACCTTTATGGAGCCTTTCCATTTCTATTCTATAATGCTGGATACAGTGATGCCCTTACAAAGCCTCAAAGTGGATGGTTGAGAAGAGGGGGATAGATTCAAGACACGCGTCTTACTCCACGTGTCTATTGAGGTAGATAAAGTGTTTATTCTTTATTGAATGACTCTATAACAGGTAAACAGCAAGTAATAAACAATGAAAGTGCTTCAGCCGTGGTGCCCACTTTTCCAGTTACATGTACATGTAGTCTGCAGTAAGACTATATATTGAAAAATCGATTAATGGCTATACATCTCCCTCAGGTTGGCCATACATTGGCTCAGCTTGTTTTTGTTCAGCAAGCAGGCTGAATGGAAAAAAACTGAACTGATTCCCCCATCTACACAATCAAGGTGGATGGAGGAATTCTCCATTGTCCGAATATCTAGATCCGCACTGCAGCCGCTGATCGAGAGGCTTTTTTCCAACAGGTCCATTCATCAGGAGTCGATCTTTAGTCAATCTCTGTGCTTTTTCTGGGTGCAAGTTGTGGTCGGTAGGTTAACCTGGGACCCCTTGGTGTGGTTTAAAGCTGAGCTTTCACTGAGAATGTTGATGGTGTTCACCACTGGCTGAGGGACTTGTTTGGTGTTGGTAAGCCTGGACCCTGAGCGTCTTTTTCTCACTGTAGGTTTCAGGTTTAGACCCCAGACAGACAAGATAGCTGCTCCAAAGAAGAAATACCATGGCTGTTCAGTGAAATTCGTCTCTAGTTACTCCAAGCCTATTTGCTGTGCCTGTATTGAAGGGTTGCTGAAGGAAGAATCAGTGGCAGTGTGTTCCAAGTTCCTAGCTTCGGTTAGAGAGGGAATGGCTTGCTCTTTTCATACATAGTTACATAGTAGGTGAGGTTGAAAAAAGACAAGTCCATCAAGTGGCCCCGATCCTCGATTTCTGGGGTCCCCCGGCAGCTCTCACGACTCCTCTCCCCTTCAGATAACCCCCCTAGGAGAAGCACTCTCCCAGGGGACTTCCCTTGCAGGCACGCTCCCGAGTCCAGCATTTGCGTCCATAGACACGAATGCCGGACTCGGCCCCGGCACCCGAGTCATTGGATTTGCTTGACAGCAGCGGGAGCCAATGGCTGCGCTGCTATCAATCAATCCAATCAAGAGCCGAGAACCCCGGGCATAGGAAGTTCCAGGGCTCAGGTAAGTAAAACTAAGGGGGCGGTGACTACAACCCCTTTAAACCTCTTTTCTTTAAAAATTTAATGAGTGACCATGTGTCTTATTTAACTCCCTTGCGCGAAAAAGTTTTATCCCTATTGTGGGGTCACCAGTAAGGTATTTGTAAATTGAAATCATATCCCCTTTTAAGCGTCTCTTCTCCAGAGATAATAAGTTCAGAGCTCACAACTTTTGTTCATAACTAATATTCTCCAGACCCTTTCTTAGCTTTGTTACCCTTCTTTGTACTCGTTCCATTTCTAGTACATCCTTCCTGAGGACTGATGCCCAGAACTGGACAGCATACTCCAGGTGAGGCCGGACCAAAGTCTTGTAGAGTGGGAGAATTATTGCTTTATCCCTGGAGTTAATTAATCCCCTTCTTAATGCATGCCAATATTCTATTTGCTTTGTTAGCAGCAGCTTGCCATTGCGGAGCCTATCATCTACTAGGACCCCCAGGTCCTTTTCCAACCTAGATTCCCCAAGAGGTTCACCCCCTAGTGAGTAGATTGCATTCATATTTTTGCCACCCAAAGGCATTATTTTACATTTTCCACATTAAATGTCATTTGCCATGTAATTGCCCACCCCATTAATTTGTTCAAATCTTGCAATGTTTCCACATCCTGCATAGAAGTTATTGCCCTGTTTAGTGTCGTCCGCAAATACAGAGATTAAACTGTTTACCCCATCCTCCAGATCGTTTATCAACAAATTAAACAGGATTGGTCCCAGCACAGAACCCTGGGGGACCCCACTACCCACCCCTGACCATTCCAAGTATTCCCCGTTTATCACCACCCTCTGAACTCGCCCTTGTAGTTTGTTTTCAATCCATGTACCCACCCTATGGTCCATGCCAACGACCCTTACTTTGTACAGTAAATGTTTATGGGGAACTGTGTCAAATGCTTTTGCAAAATCCAGATACACCACGTTTACGGGCCTTCCTTTATCTAGATGGCAGCTCACCTCCTCATAGAAGATTAATAGATTGGTTTGGCAAAAACAATTCTTCATAAATCCATGCTGGTTACTGCTAATGATACAGTTTTCATTACTAAAATCCTGTATATAGTCCCTCATCCTTTTGGTCCTGTCTAACAAAGGGAGCTAAACAAGCCAGTCAGTCATCCACAGCATCTCCGATCCAGTGTTGTCTGGTTCTGGAGGGACCTCTCTCAGAAGTGGGTCCACTGCCAGAGAGGGATCCCTCAGATTCAAATTTCTTAACAAAAACTGGTGTAGTTATCCCCACGCGCCATGATCTAGTCCTGAAATTTCTGTGCTAAACAATAGGCTGCAAACCAAAAAATTGTATTCCCACAACTGAAAAGTGAATCAAGAGTGCAAATTGGCTGTGCCTAACAATAAATGTATATAAATTCATAAGCATCTAATTGTGAACATTCAGCAACATAATTCTCCAAGTGATAAACAATCAAAATAAACAAAATATAGTGATCATAATAAATAAATTATAATGTAAATTTTCTGTGAAAATAAAGTTCATATATATATATATGATTTTCTTTCTTCTACGTGTACATTTCTTTATAGATAGAGTTGAGCGGACACCTGGATGTTCGGGTTCGACAGGTTCAGCCGAACTTCGGAAAAAAGTCTGGGTTCGGGACCCGAACTTGACCCCGAACCCCATTGAAGTCAATGGGGACCCGGATTTTTGACTACTAAAATGTCTCTAAAAAACAAATGGAAAGGGCTAGAGGGCTGCAAATGGCAGCAAAATGTCGGGAAGAGCATGGCAAGTACTCAAATAAATGTGGATCGGGAAATAACTTAAAATAACATAAAAAAAAATAATCTTGACTTAGGAGGACGAGGTCCATATGGAGTAGGAGGTTAAGGGTTGGGGTTAGGGTTGGCTAGAAGGGGTGAGGTGAAAGACTGATGGACATCGGCTGCAGGTGCCAACTCTGATCTTTCAGCACAAGACTGGTTGGGAGACAATGTGAAGGAACTGGAGGCACTATCAGCAACCCAATCTACTACCGCCTGTTCTGCTCCTGGCCTCAACATTTGTAGAGCCGGATTAGGTCCCACCAAATACCGCTGCAGGCTCTGTCGCCTACTCGCACCTGAGAAAGGTGTTTCACTTGTGCGTGTAGATGGCACAGATCGACCACGTCCTCTCTGCAACAGAAGCTCCACCAGCAGCACCGCGACCACGTCCCTTATTTAGACGTTCTCATATTTCCAAAAATTTAGGATCTTGACCTAAATGGGTGTGCTGCTGTAATATGCATAGTATCTCACAGTAACCTACTCAGTGCTGCTGTAATATGCAGAGTAACTCACAGGAACCTACTCAGTGCTACTGTAATATGCAGAGTATCTCACGGGAACAGATGCAGTGCTGGTGCAATATGCCGAGTATCTCCTATATAATTCTCTCCCTATCAGAACAAGCAGGAACCTTGCCCTAAACTGTCTAATGCAGAGTATCTCACAGGAACAGATGCAGTGCTGGTGCAATATGCAGAGTATCTCCTATATAATTCTCTCCCTATCAGAACAAGCAGGAACCTTGCCCTAAACTGTCTAATGCAGAGTATCTCACAGGGACAGATGCAGTGCTGGTGTAGATTTCTGAAGCAGGATAGTCCTATCTCAATCTCAGATCAGCAGCAGCCTTTCCCTACCCTAGCTAAAGCAGAGTGACGAGCTGTGCTGTGTGCCTCTAGCTTATATAGAGGCTGGGTCACATGCTGCACTGGCCAATCACAGCCATGATATTAGTAGGCATGGATGTGATGGCTTCCTTGTCACAGTTGTAAAACAAATGGGGATTGGCTGCCCTGCAGCCCGCCGTAACATTCCCGAACACCGGACCCGAACTTTCAGCTCGGGTTCGCTCAACCCTATTCATAGATCATCACCCTTTCTGGGCTTATTTAAATATGTGCAGTGACTCCCACCACTGTTCTCTACTGCGCTAACCTCCAATTTAGACCTGTTTTCAGGTCTAAAAATCACCTTCCCCTGCTGGGGCTCAAATCCTGGCTCCTAAGCTTATCAGTCTACTTCTACTGTATCTTCCTTCCCCGTCACTGGGTTATGCTGTGCTGGTTGAACTCGTATGTGCTTATGTGTAAATTCTCTTTCCTCCTGCCGTTTCTCAATTAAAACAGATTTGCTCCCATGGAGTAGTATTAAAACGGTTTTATTAAGTAACGGTAAACACTTACATTTGAAGGCAATAAAGCACTTCCATATAGGTATCCGATGGGGCTGCGGCTCCCGTTTCGCTCATACTCTGCTGTGCTACGTCACCCGACTCGGCCCAATGTGTATCATCACGTGACTTCCTTAAAGAAAATATTTATGAACTTTATTTTCACAGAAAATGTACATTAAAATGTATTTTATTTTGATCACTTGATTTTGTTTATTTTGATCGTTTGATTTTAATGCTAAAAACTGTGTTTTTGTTGGCAATTATGTCAGCCTGCAGAATTAGGGAAATGCAGGCACCATCCAAGAACCTTTTTTGATGCTCCTAGAAGATTAAGTAATTCTAAAAATGGATCCAGGTTTTCTTCCAGATGTCTTGGCAATTCACAGATCACAAGATATTGTGCTCCCCTCATTCTGTAACAGACAGGCCTTCAAAAGCTAAAGAATAAAAGCTCAATCTAATGTTCGTAGGTGTTTTCTGACCTGTCGGCTGCTAAGGACTTTAGGTTTTTTCAGATGCTTTACTTGTTCTATATCCGGATACCCACAAGGGCAAGCAGGCCTCCAAATCTATCTTGGGCCAGTGAATTAGAAATGCAATTTTGGAATCCTACAAAATCATGAGAGTTGATTATTTGCATTTTCTTGCTCATTCTACCAGGGCTTTATCAACTTCCTGGCCAGAAAAAGTTGTTGCTGACAGTCACATGGTCAAACTTCTCTACATTTGTTCGCCATTATGGGCTCAATCTCCTGTCTAGACAGTCAAACTTTTGGAAGGAACGTCCTCCAAGCTGTAGTCCCCCCCCGTTGTTGAGTACTTCTCCTCTCAAGGGCTGTCCTGGAAGACCATTGGAAAAAGCAGTGTTAGGCCTTGTACACACAATCAGTCCAAACTGATGAAAACGGACTGAAGTTCAGTTTCATCAGTCCAAACCTACCGTGTGTAGGCCCCATCAGACTTTTGTCCTTCAGACCAAAGTTTTAGAACTTGCTTTAAAATCGGACTGATGGACGCCTGACCGATCGGTCAAAACCGATGGTTAGTACGCAAAAGCATCGGTTCAAAACCCGCGCATGCTCAGAATCAAGTCGACGCATGCTTGGAAGCATTTTTTTTTTTTTTTTTTTGCACATCGTGTTTTACGCCACCGCGTTGGACTCGATCGGTTTTTGAACTGATGGTGTGTACGCACATCAGACCATCAGTCTGCTTCATCGGTGAACCGATAAGAAACGGAACTTCAGTCCATTTTCATCAGTTTGGCCTGACCGTGTGTACAGAGCCTTAAACTTACTGGTGACTTTTTGCAATAGTCTTCCAAGACACCCTATCTGGTACCTGTGTATAAGTGTTTTATGATATCTTTGACTTTCAGTGCGATTCTTCGGGTTTCTTCCTTATGAACTATGGGCCAGATTCACAGAGGAGATACGACGGCGTATCTCCTGATACACCGTCGTATCTCCTGTCGTATCTATGCGGCTGATTCATAGAATCAGTTCCGCATAGATAGCCCTAAGATCCGACAGGTGTAATTGACTTACACCGTCGGATCTTAGGATGCAATACTTCGGCCGCCGCTGGGGGGAGTTTGCGTCGTATTCCAGCGTCGGGTATGCTAATTGGCAGTTACGGCGATCCACAAAGGTTTTTCCCGTCGTTACGTCGGCGCAACTCTTTTTTTCCCGTCGCAAAGTTAGGTGGGCTTTAACATGGTGTAAAATTACTCCACCATGTTAAAGTATGCCCGTCGTTCCCGCGTCGCTTTAGAATTTTTTTTTTCCGGCGTAAGTACGTTATGCACGTCGCGATTCACAAACACGTCGGGCCGCCGTAAGTTTGCGCAAAGCACGTCAGGAAAATTGCGAACGGAGCATGCGCAGAAGTCCGGCACAGGAGCGTGCCTAATTTAAATGGTACCCGCCCCATTTGAATTGGGCGGGCTTGCGCCGGACAACTTTACGTTACACCGCCGCAAGTTTCCAGGTAAGTGCTTTGAGGATCAGGCACTTACACTGAAAACTTGCGGCGATGTAACGTAAACGGGTTATGTTACACAGCCACAAATTTTCGTGAATCTGGCCCTATGTGCCTAAGGGACCCTTGAGTCAAAAAACACACGGCCTTTTCCAGTAAAAAAATAAATAAATACACGTAATTTTAGTGCACAGAAAGACATGTAAAAGATGAGCTTGAATCAAGTAGATACCAAATAAACAAAGCCATAAAACTACGAGTGCCCCTGAAATGGCAAAAAAAATAAAAAAACGGATCTAAAATTGTTCTTGGGCAATTTTTTTCAAAGACATTAGCGGTAACAGTGAGTTATAGCTCTAGAAATATTGCTTTAAATATGGCGTGCACAACCCTACAACATATGTTTTGTACAGTAATCATTTTCAAAGGCATATGCAGACAACATGCGCACTTATCTATGTATGTGGGAGTGGTGGGCATCTAAAAATAATAAAGAGCTAATTTTATTTTTACAGTAAAACCTTGGTTTGAGAGTGACTTGGTTTGAGAGTGTTTTGCAAGACATGCAAAATGTTTTAATAAGTTTTGCCTTGATATACAAGCAATGTCTTGATATAAGAGTAGCGTCATGTCACAACTGAGTATAAAAAAGAAGAGAGGAGCTTCTACAGCCCTGTACACACAATCGGTTCGTCTGATAAAAATGGACCGATGGACCGTTTTCATCGGACGAACCGATCGTTTGTGGGCCCCATCGGTTTTTTTCCCATCGGTGAAAAAAATAGAACCTGTTCGTATGGTTAAAAAAACGATAGAAAAACACGATCGTCTGTGGGGAAATCCATCCGTCAAAAATCCACGCATTCTCAGAATCAAGTCGACGCATGCCCCGAAGCATTGAACTTTATTTTTCTCAGCACGTCGTTGTGTTTTACGTCACCGCGTTGGACACGATCAGATTTTTAACCGATGGTGTATAGGCAAGACTGATGAAAGTCAGCTTCATTGGATATCTGATGAAAAAAATCCATCGGTTCGTTTTCATCAGATGAACAGATCATGTGTACAGGGCATGAGTGTAACAATATGGTTACATTTAACCACTTAAGCCCCGGACCTTTAGGCAGCTAAATGCCCAGGCCAGGTTTTGCGATTCGGCACTGCGTCGCTTTAACAGACAATTGCGCGGTCGTGCGACGTGGCTCCCAAACAAAATTGGCGTCCTTTTTTCCCCACAAATAGAGCTTTCTTTTGGTGGTATTTGATCACCTCTGCGGTTTTTATTTTTTGCACTATAAACAAAAATGGAGCGACAATTTTGAAAAAAATGCTATATTTTTTACTTTTTGCTATAATAAATATCCCCCAAAAACATAAAAAAAAAAATTTTCCTCAGTTTAGGCCGATATGTATTCTTCTACCTCGTTTTGGTAAAAAAAATCGCAATAGGCGTTTATCGTTTGGTTTGCGCAAAATTTATAGCGTTTACAAAATAGGGGATAGTTTTATTGCATTTTTATAAAAAAAAATTTTTTTACTACTAATGGCGGCGATCAGCGTTTTTTTTCGTGACTGCGACATTATGGCGGACACTTCGGACAATTTTGACACATTTTTAGGACCATTGTCATTTTTACAGCAAAAAATGCATTTAAATTGCATTGTTTATTGTGAAAATGACAGTTGCAGTTTGGGAGTTAACCACAGGGGGCGCTGTAGGAGTTAGGGTTCACCTAGTGTGTGTTTACAACTGTAGGGGGGTGTGGCTGTAGGTTTGACGTCATCGATCGAGTCTCCCTATATAAGGGATCACTCGATCGATGCAGCCGCCACAGTGAAGCACGGCAGGTTTTCTTTAATGTTCAAACATGATATCATTCTCTTAAGGCTTAAGAATTTTCAATGCTCTGGTAAGCCCTTAGGGGGAAAGTGTGCCTCACGTGGTAAAGATTGGGAGTCGGTGTAGGGTGCACATACTGACATCTAGGATCACCCAAGAATATTTTAGATTGACCTCATTGTCATCATGGATTTCTTGTGAAGTTGGACACACATTATAAATCAACACTAGCGCTGTTCTGACATTGTACGGTTACAAAAATTGGACTGCTCTTTATTATTTATTTCTATTTTAAATTTTAAACAGCTGCTGATTCAGAAATACTCTGTTCTTATTTAAAGATTAAGGGACCACATTTACCTGCAAAACTATTAAGGTGACCCGTGAATAGTGAAGCACTTTTGGCGCCGAGTTGTGTATAGTAGGTCGCATTTGTACACTCTTTGGTTCTATATATTTTTTCATGTTATATTTATGCATTTTTCCACATATGCACATTAACATGTTTAGTTGTTAGCGCTACATTTTTTTCCTATTTACCCATTCAATTTTGTCCATTGCTGTGTAGCTTCTTTCCTATATTTCACTACTTATGGTAAGCGCAAAAATGTCACCGCGTTTTTCAATGGTTTTGAGCCGACCATATGCTATGGAGTTCTCTCTGCTTGAAGCAGCAAGGAGAACTCAATGATTTGGGGGGGGCGGGAGCTGGTCACATGGCAGGGCTCCTTGTTTTTTTGTCCCCCCCCCACCAAACTGCATTCAATGTTATAGATATCTGCCCGCTTCCTGAAGCCGGCAGAGCACTTTTGTGAAACAGCTGTGCTCTTATACATTTCCATTTTTCCAATAAAGCGGTCCTATGACCTCATCAAGGCCAAAACTCTGCCCTGTCACCTTCACCCGCCAGCAATACCCCCCATGCAAAAAGAAATCTCCACACATAACCTCTTTGTAATAAGTTTACCTGGAGTGTGCATACAAATTATACAATTCATGCAAATAAGAGTTTGGTTTTGTTCTGAGAATTCAGATGAGGAAGTGTTTTCATGGTTCAAAAGACCACAATAAAACAGATGTACAGGAAGGAACTGTTCCTGTACCCTTTACAAATACTGAAGGAAAAACACCCTTTATGTGTCATAGCCTGGCTTATTGTCATTTTAGAAGTGCTATAATTTCACCATCTTATGCAGAACATTAGGTCGTATATGCAGCACAGATAAGGAAACATATCATCTATAAGCATGTGAAACTTTTTACCACAAAATAGGTTTACATGTTGTAAATTATTTTTAGTTTAATAATGACTTGCTTAGTATTTAGTATGCTGTCAAGTCTCTGATGTGAGGCGGAGTGGCAGAGAGGGCGCCCCTTGCGGCTAAGTGCAGCACTCCCCTGGGAGTGATACAGAGAATACAGTGCCCAAAGGTGCACGGGTTGCCAGTAGTGCTACAACAGGCTGGTAAGCAGAATGTAGCTGGGGTGTGCTGGGTAGTGATGTCAGTAGCCATGCAAGAAGAAGTCCTGAGTAAGTGTTTGAAGGGTAAACCAGGAGCAGGGTTCGCAGCCAGACCAGAGGTCATATACCAGGAGACAGTCCAAGAGCAAACAGGAGCAAGCTGGGTCATAAACAGTGGGCAGTGGATCAAAGAATAGTCAGCCAAGCCAAGGTCAGAGCGAGGTGATAATCGGGATCACAGGTCAAGCCAAAAGCAGAGGTCAAGCCAGGAGTTACAGGAAGCTGACGACAATCCAGCAATTTGGGTCAGACAATGGCAGCCTTTTATAGGCCAGCAGGGGGATCCACCTGTCACATGATGTGCCTCTGGCGGCCATTTCTTCTACTGGCAAGATTGCCAGTACTTTCACGGCCATTTTCCTGACACAGCCTTTGGCCATTTCTTCTACTGGCAAGGTTGCCAGTACTTCCACGGCCATTTCCCTGACACAGCGATCGGCCATTTATTCTACTGGCAAGATTGCCAGTACTTCCACAGCCATTTCCCTGACATATGCAGAAAGAAAAACTTTGCACAGCAAGCCGCTCGGCTTGTTTTATACAGTTGTGGCCAAAAGTTTTGAGAATGACACAAATATTCGTTTTCACAAAGTTTGCTGCTAAACTGCTTTTAGATCTTTGTTTCAGTTGTTTCTGTGATGTAGTGAAATATAATTACACGCACTTCATACGTTTCAAAGGCTTTTATCGACAATTACATGACATTTATGCAAAGAGTCAGTATTTGCAGTGTTGGCCCTTCTTTTTCAGGACCTCTGAAATTCGACTGGGCATGCTCTCAATCAACTTCTGGGCCAATTCCTGACTGATAGCAACCCATTCTTTCATAATCACTTCTTGGAGTTTGTCAGAATTTGTGGGTTTTTGTTTGTCCACCCGCCTCTTGAGGATTGACCACAAGTTCTCAATGGGATTAAGATCTGGGGAGTTTCCAGGCCATGGACCCAAAATGTCAACGTCTTGGTCCCCGAACCACTTAGTTATCACTTTTGCCTTATGGCACGGTGCTCCATCGTGCTGGAAAATGCATTGTTCTTCACCAAACTGTTGTTGGATTGTTGGAAGAAGTTGCTGTTGGAGGGTGTTTTGGTACCATTCTTTTTTCATAGCTGTGTTTTTGGGCAAAATTGTGAGTGAGCCCACTCCCTTGGATGAGAAGCAACCCCACACATGAATGGTCTCAGGATGCTTTACTGTTGGCATGACACAGGACTGATGGTAGCGCTCACCTTTTCTTCTTCGGACAAGCCTTTTTCCTGATGCCCCAAACAATCGGAAAGAGGCTTCATCGGAGAATATGACTTTGCCCCAGTTCTCAGCAGTCCATTCACCATATTTTCTGCAGAAGATCAATCTGTCCCAGATGTTTTTTTTGGAGAGAAGTGGCTTCTTTTCTGCCCTTCTTGACACCAGGCCATCTTCCAAAAGTCTTCGCCTCACTGTGCGTGCAGATGCGCTCACACCTGCCTGCTGCCATTCCTGAGCAAGCTCTGCACTGGTGGCACTCCGATCCTGCAGCTGAATCCTCTTTAGGAGACGGTCCTGGGCACCCTGAAGCCTTCTTCACAAATGCAGTGGAATTTTTTTTTATGGGATTAAGTTAATTTTCATGGCAAAGAGGAACTTTGCAATTAATTGCAATTCGTCTGATCACTCTTCATAACATTCTGGAGTATATGCAATTTCCCATCTCAAAAACTGAGGCAGCAGACTTTGTGAAAATGTTGTATTTGTGTCATTCTCAAAACTTTTGGCCATGGCTGTAGATGCTCTGTTCAACTTTTGGGAGTATAAATACCCAGTGCTTCCAGGTAGGGAGAAGTGTGTGACTTTATGTATACAAAGCAAATAATACGTATGTGCTGCCAACTCTTTAACCACTTCATTACTGGGCACTTAAACCCCCTTCCTGCCCAGACCAATTTTCAGCTTTCAGCGCTGACGCATTTTGAATGACAATTGCGCGGTCATACAACACTGTACCCAAATTATATTTTTATAATTTTTTTCCCACAAATATAGCTTTCTTTTGGTGGTATTTGATCATCTCTGCGATTTTTTATTTTTTGCTCTATAAACAAAAAAAAGACAAAAAATTTAGAAAAAAAACACTATTTCTTACTTTTTGTTCTAATAATATCCCAATTTTTTTTTTTTTTTTTTAATATTTTTTTCCTCAGTTTAGGCATATACGTATTCTTTTACATATTTTTGTTAAAAAAAATCGCAATAAGCATATATTGATTGGTTTGCGCAAAAGTTAGAGCGCCTTTTCTAGTAATGGCGGCGATCTGCAATTTTTTTTTTTGTCCGGCCTGCGATATTGCGGTGGACATATCGGACACTTTTGACACTATTTTGGGACCATTCACATTTATACAGCGATCAGTGCTATAAAAATGCATTGATTACTGTATAAATGTGACTGGCAGGGAAGGGGTTAACACTAGGGGGTGAGGAAGGGGTTAAATGTATTTCCTGGGTGTGATTCTTATTATGTGTGGAGGGGACTGACTGGGGGAGGTGAACGATGCTGTGTCCCTATGTACAAGGGACACCGCATCGGTCTCCTCTCTCCCTGACAGGACGTGGAGCTCTGTGTTTACACACAGAGCTCAACGTCCCTGCTGTCACTGCCGATCGCGGGTACCTGGCACGTGCATCTGCATCTCAGCGATGCGCCGAGCACAGTTTTTCCCCGCTGCACGCCCCCAGCAGCGCGCGCGGGGAATGCAAATAAAAGGACGTCCAGGGACATCCACCTGGTAGTTGAGAGCCGCACTGTGGACGTCTTTCCCTGATCCCCTGATGTGACAATACACGTCGGGATTGGAGCACTGGACACTGCACATTTTGACGGTCGGCAGACGAGCTCGATGATCATGGATATATGTCGACGGTTTAGCTGCTAAATGTGAGTTTTTTTATATACTTTTCTTACCAATAAATTTGTTCCCTATGGAATTATGCGATGTGTCTCCTCTCTCTTCTCTTCTCTACTCCATTGCCACTCTCTGAGCTATCTATTACCGCAAGTCTGAGCCCAGGAGACAAAGAGGGATAAGAAAGGACAAACAGGATCTATTACGATCTTGGCGTTCGTGGAGATAGGCTCCTTACCTTTTTAATCTGAGTGAGTGTATTGATACTGCATCCTTTTTGAGCCACTAGAAGGGTCACAGAGTTACGCTATATACCTCCCTGTTATCTCTCCACATATGTATACCTGGAATTGGGTCCTACAATTACACTTCCAGATAGATCGTGCCACCTGGTTTAACTGTGGAGTGTTAGGCTGTTAGTACAACAGCTGTGAGGTGAGCTTCTAAGAGCCACAAGAGGTGTTCCTGCACTTTGGAGTTTCTACATCCTTCAACAATTGGCTTTGGGATCACCACCTAGAGACTTTTATTTATTTATTTACCTATTTATTTATCTATGCATGCGTATGTTTTTGGTATACCACATCTTATTATATTGTGTGTATATAGGTACTTGTATCCGTTCACATGTTGCACTGTGTTTCATCATTTGTATTATTATTTTTTTCACTCATCCATTGTCATTTGGATTATTCAATGGTCAGTTGAGGCAATTTTCATGTTCACGTATTTAGTGTATCACACTACTCCCCATTCTGTTTACATCCCCTATCCCTTTGTTGCATAGCGCAGACACCACCACTTTTTTCATTTGTTACATTGTTTTCTACCAGGATAGATCACTAGGTGCTTGCAGCAGTGTCCCCCTATTATTTTAGTCTACTGACAGCGCGGGAGTATTTTCACTATAATATATAAGATAGATGCATTACATGAAAAGCAAGATAATTCAAGCCGTGATTTATTGTTTACAGCTCATGAAAACCCCAAATCCACAATCTCAGAAAATTGGAATATTGTGAAAAGGTGCAATATTCTAGGCACAAATAGGTAGATTCAGTAAGAGTTAGGCCGACTTATCAGTAGATAAGCCGACCTAACTCAGAATCTACGCCGACTTATGTTTAAGCGTATGCTCAAACAGAGATACGCTTAAACATATCTAAGATATGACGGCTTGCGCCGTCCTATCTTAGATTGCAATATTTTGGATGGCCGCTAGGTGGCGCTTCTTCAATTGCGGTCAGCGTAGAATATGTAAATGAGGAGATACGCCGATTCACAAAAGTATGCCTGGCCGACGCAGTACTTTTACGCCGTTTACGTAAGAGGCCGCGTAAAGTTAGTGCTAGGCCCTATTGGAATAGTAATGTCAAGTATGGCCGCCGTTCCCGCGTCGAAATTCGAATTTTTTACGTCGTTTGCGTAAGTCGTCCGTGAATCTGGATTTACGTTGTTTACGTCCACGTCAAAATCAATAGGCCCGTGCGGCGTACTTAGCTGCAATGCACACTCGGAAATGTAGGTGCCCGGCGCATGCGCAGTTAGCAAAAAAACAAGGAAACCAAGGAGCCAAAGTATGGAGGAAGAATGGAGAGGCACACACTGCAAGATGCTTGACGTCCAGTGTGAAGTTTCCACAGTCTGTGATGATTTGGGGAGCCATGTCATCTGCTTGTGTTGGTCCACTGTGCTTCATTAAGTCCAGGGTCAACGCAGCCGTCTACCAGGAGATTTTGGAGCACTTCATGCTTCCTTCCGCAGACGAGCTCTCTATGGGGATGCTGACTTCATTTTCCAGCAGGACTTGGAACCTGCCCACACTGCCAAAAGCACCAAAACCTGGTTCAATGACCGTGTGATTACTGTCCTTGATTGGCCAGCAAACTCACCCAGCCTGAACCCCATAGATAATCTATGGGGCATTGCCAAGAGAAACATGGGAGACATGCTGAAAAAGAGAAAGACAGGCAGTAATTGCTTCAAAAGAAATGAACTTTTGCACGATATTCAAATTTTTTGAGTATCACCTGTATATTGGTGCTGAATTTTTCATAAGGCACACTAAGCTATAGTTAACAACAAACATGGCACAGGAGGAACTAGGTGCATAGAAACTATCTAGTTTCCTGTTACTTTAGTGGCTGCACTGTGTCACCGCTTATGTTGGACAAAAAAGGCTTACCTGTACAGCCGTGGCCAAAAGTTTTGAGAATGACACAAATTCTGCTGCCTGGGTGTTTATGATGGCAATTTGCATACATGCCAGTATGTTATGAAGAGTGATAAGATGAATTAAAATTTATTGCAAAGTCCCTCTTTGCCGTGACAACTAAATTAATCCCATAAAAAAACACTCCCAGTGCATTTGTAAAGAAAAAAGGTCTTCAGGGTGTCCAAGAAAGTCCAGCAAGCGCCAGGACCGCCACCTACAACTGGTTCAGCTGCGGGATCGGGGCACCATCAGAGCAGGGCTTGCTCAAGAATGGCAGCAGGTGGGTGTGAGTGCATCTGCACACGCAGTGAGGAGAAGACTTATGGAGGATGGCCTATTGTCAAGAAGGGCATCAATGAAGCCGATTCTCTACAGGGATTGGACTGCTGAGGACTGGGTTTAAGTCATTTTTTTCTGATGAATCCCCTTTCCGATTGTTTGGCATTGTCCGGAAGAAGAAAACAAAAGCGCTACCATCAGTCCTGTGTCATTCCAACAGTAAAGTCATTCATGTGTGGGGTTGCTTCTCGGCCAAGGGAATGGGCTCACTCACAATTTTGCATAAGAACACAGCCATGAATAAAGAATGGTACAAACGCATCCTTCGAAACTTCTCCCAACCATCCAAGCACAGTTTGATGATGAACAATGTATTTTCCAGCATGATGGAGCACCTTGCTATAAGGCAAAATTGATAACTAAATGGCTTGGGGAACAAAACATCAAAATGTTGGGTACATGGCCAGGAAACTTCCCAGACCTTAATCCCATTGAGGCGGGTGAACAAACTCCCCCCCCCTCCCCCCATATCCTGACAAACTCCAAGCATGGATTATGCAAGAATGGGTTGCCATCAGTCAGAAGGTGGCCCAGAAGTTGATTGACAACATGCCAAATATTGACTCTTTGCATAAACTTAATGTCATTGTCAATAAAAGCCTTTGACACTAATGATATGCTTGTAATTATATTTCATTATACCATAGTAACATCTGACAAAAAGATTTATAAACACTGAAGCAGCAGACTTGTGAAAATCAATATTTGTGTCATTCTCAAAACTTTTGGTCACGGACTTATGGCTGTACACCACATATCACAGAATTTGTATCCTTTTAGACACCCTGGGCCAGATTCACATAGAATTGCGGCCGTGTAACGTAACCCGTTTACGTTACACCGCCGCAAGTTTTCAGTGCAAGTGCCCGATCCACAAAGCACTTACCTGTAAACTTGCGGCGGTGTATCGTAAACACGTCCGGCGCAAGCCCGCCCAATTCAAATGGGGCGGGCACCATTTAAATTAGGCGCGCTCCCGCGCCGGACGTACTGCGCATGCTCTGTCTTGAAATTCCCACCGTGCTTTGCGCGCAGTGACGTAATTTTTTCGAACGGCGACGTGCGTAGCGTCCATTCGTATTCCCGGACGTCTTACGCCAAAACAAAAAAAAATTGAAATTCGACCCGGGAACGACGGCCATACTTTAAAATGGTTCGACTAAAGTTAAGCCATGTTAAAGCCGGTGTAAAATTGCGACGGGAAAAAATTACTAGCGACGACGTAACAACGGGAAAAAACTTTGTGGATCGCCGTAACTGCTAATTTGCATACCCGACGCTGGAATACGATGCGAACTCCCCCCAGCCGTGGCCGAAGTATTGCATCCTAAGATCCGACAGTGTAAGTCAATTACACCTGTCGGATCTTAGGGCTATCTATGCGGAAATTAATTCTATGAATCAGCGGAATAGATAGGACAGGAGATACGATGGTGTATCAGGAGATACGCCATCATATCTCCTCTGTGAATCTGACCCCCTGTCTGTGACTGTACCTTACAACCTACGTTTAAAAAAAAATATATAAAAAAAATTAGCACAAGGGAGGTTACTTACATTTAATGTGAAGGGTCTCTTGTACTGGTGCCAGGTGTCAAAAACTCCAAAGTCCTTTGCCCCCTCCCATACCCCACTGGGTTATTCTTCTGGTACTGTGGGGGTTGATAGAGGCAATTGATCTGCAACAGTAATTCCTCAAGAATACAGACTACGCATGTCCTTTCAAACCTCCATTCATAGAAGTAGTGCTATAGCTTAACCGCTTAGCGACCGCCGCATGTACATATACGTCGGCAAAATGGCATGGGCAGGCAGAACGACGTGCCCGCACGCCGCTGCCTTTCTGCGGGTCGGGGGTCCGATCGGGACCCCCCCGGTACATGCGGCGGTCGCTAAGCCTCAGGGAGCGATCCGGGACGAGGGCGCGGCTATTCGTTCCCCTCGCGATCGCTCCCCGGAGCTGAAGAACGGGGAAAGCCGTAAATGTAAACACGGCTTCCCCGTGCTTCACTGTGGCGGCTGCATCGATCGTGTGATCTTTTATAGGGAGACACGATCGATGACGTCAGACCTACAGCCACACCCCCTACAGTTGTAAACACACACTAGGTGAAGCATAACTCCTTCAGCGCCCCCTGTGGTTAACTCCCAAACTGCAACTGTCATTTTCACAATAAACAATGCAATTTAAATGCATTTTTTGCTGTGAAAATGACAATGGTCCCAAAAATGTGTCAAAATTGTCCGAAGTGTCCGCCATAATGTCACAGTCACGAAAAAAATCGCTGATCGCCGCCATTAGTAGTAAAAAAATAAAAATAATAAAAATATCCCCTATTTTGTAAACGCTATAAATTTTGCGCAAACCAACCGATAAACGCTTATTGCAATTTTTTTTTACCAAAAATAGGTAGAAGAATACGTATCGGCCTAAACTGAGGAAAAAAATGTTATATATGTTTTTGGGGGATATTTATTATAGCAAAAAGTAAAAAATATAGATTTTTTTTCAAAATTGTCACTCTATTTTTGTTTATAGTGCAAAAAATAAAAACCGCAGAGGTGATCAAATACCACCAAAAGAAAGCTCTATTTATGGGAAAAAAAGGACGTCAATTTTGTTTGGGAGCCACGTCGCACGACCGCGCAATTGTCTGTTAAAGCGACGCAGTGCGGAATCGCAAAACCTGGCCTGGGCATTTAGCTGCCTAAAGGTCCGGGGCTTAAGTGGTTAAATGAACAAAAGTTTCTCTATGAATGGTAGAGGACTATTTATTTATTGATTCATCCAATGTCCATTTAGAGAGTGTTTTTTTTATGAATTCTGTAGAACAGCTTCTAGAGGGGAGGCCTTTCTCGGCCATCAGCAGCTCAAGGGACCTGTTTTTTTTTTTTTTTCTTTTACCTAAACGTTGGCTTTAAGAAGAGAAGGGGGAAGACGTGGATGAGTCATTGCTTAGATGAATTCACTTGAGTGTGGCACGTTTTTGCATAAGTTACTGAGCTCTGTAAACAGACCTTTTTTTTAAAGTGGTTTTAAAGTCAAAACATATTTTTACCTTAAAGCATTTCACTGCATTAAGGTAAAAAACTGACTCCTCCACTGATCCAGCACTGTCCTGTCTGCAGCACCGCTGCTCCCTTGTTCTGGTCTCACAGGAGCCTGAGTGCAACAGGAGCCATAGGCTCAAGCTGCTGTCAGTCACAACCTGTGAGAAGGGAGCTAAGGGACTACTATGTGCAATACCACTGCATTTGATCCTCTTTTTGTATGCAATATTTCTTTATTTAATAAACAACAATGTTGAAAACTAGTTATTCATTGGTCATATGTGTTGTGCCTCATCTAAAGTCCCAGGACAAATAAATTGGTTGTATGAATGATTAGTGGAACCACATTTCACATTTCTGGTAGATGTATGCAGGCTGGGATCACGAAGGTAATGACTGCTCAATTTAGAAGAGGAAGAGCCTCACTGATGACAGAACCATGTCCTAAAGTTTACAGTGGATGCAGACTGTGACCACAAAGTATTTTGGAGGAAGTGTAGAAGAGTGGTCAGTTGATTGAAGGAAGTGGAGCAGAGCACTTTTGATTTGTGATGTAGACAATTGCTAACATGGCATTTGCATTATGTTTTTTCATTAGAATGCAATTTTTCATTTGCAATAATTTTATTGATTTGAAAACAAAGATTCATATTTAAAATATGACATATATACTTTTGCATTTTACATGTTGTAAACAAATGTTTCCTGACTAGTAGCATAAACCCATTCCTGGATTTGTTTCAATATTGTGAGAACATTCTATACAGTATATCTTTGCAAAAGGGAAACCTGAATACAATTTAAACAAAAATGTATAGTACTTTAGTGTGTATATGTGTATATATATATATATATATATATATATATATATATATATATATATATATATATATATATGTAAAAAATGCATGTGAAATGAGAAAAACATAGGAGAAAAGGAGGACGAGAAGAAAGAAGGTATGAAGCATTGTGTCCCCCCTCCATTCCGTGGGTGCTACAGTGCTATTCAATATTCTCCTTAATTGTAATGTGTTTATATGTCCCCTGTCTTTTCAAATAAAAGCAATTTGTCATTTAAAGTAGCTGATAGTTTACAATTTTTATTTACCATTATGATCTATGATAGTTTTGTGTTTATCATTGAGAACAGGATAGTTGAAGACCTCCATGATCTAGCGATTGCTATCCTAGCTAGGAATATAAAGGAGATCAATTGTTTAGTATGTCTAGGTGCATCCTCTATTGGTTGGCCTAATAAGGCTTGCCAGGGAGATTTTTTGAATTAAAGTGTATATAATATGAAATACTCTAATCCAAAATTTCTTAAAGTGGTTCTAAAGCCTGTGGGGTAGATCCACATACATCTGCGCCGGGCGCAGCATATCTAAGATACGCTACGCCGCTGTAACTTACTTTTGTTTGGTTTGAATCCTCAACGTATTTGCGCCATAAGTTACGGCGGCGTAGTGTATCTGTTGCGGTGTAAGGGTACGGAATTCAAATGGAAGTGATGGGGGCGTGTTTTATGTTTACGTTGTGACCCGACGTAAACAACGTTTTTTTGGAACTGCGCATGCGCCGTCCCTGGGGGTATCCCAGTGCACATGCTCTAAATTAAACCGGAACCAGCCAATGCTTACGACGGTGACGTCATTCTACGCAAATTCCTATTCGCAAACGACGCAAAAAATTCAAAATTGTACGCAGGAAGGACGGCCATACTTAACATTGAGTACGCCTCAGAACAGCAGCTTTAACTATACGCCGGAAAAAGCCGAACGCAAACGACAGAAAAAAATGCGCCGGGTCGAGTGCAGAGGGATTAGAATGCTTGTCAGTTTGTATTGCTTTCTGTGCCCCCTTTTAGGAGATTTTACCTGTTTACCATTGTCATTTAAGGTGAAATAAAAAAAATCCCAAATTTTGGGTTGTCCCCAGAAAAGTAATAGCGCGGAAATCTTTCTATAGGGACGCTAGGGGATTTCCTTAATTTGCAGGGATTTCCTTTCACGTTCTGTTTGACTATGGGACAGAAGGTAAATCTCTGCAATGGGACACTAATGGTGGAGAAAAAATCTGACAGTGGTTATAACCCTCCCTTGCTCTATAGTTCTACTTTAAGGCCTTAAGCCATCTGTTTCCAGGATCCTCCCAACCCTCCCTTATACTTACTTGACCTGGATCTCGATCCAGCGCTGTGCCCAAGAGCAGAGGCTCTCTCTGCTCTCATCCTCATTAAAAGGCAGATTAATAGCAGTGGCAGTCATTGGCTCCTGGTGCTGTCAATCAAATCCTGTGACGAGGGAACAGGGGGCGGGGCCGAGCTATGCGGTCTGTGTCTATGAATGCAAGCAGTGTGGTTCAGGATCACACCTGCATGACTTCTCCCATAGGAAGCAGCTTCCAATTGGACACTCACTGAAGAGGAGGATTTGGGAGAGTTGGCGGGGGACCCCAGCAAAGGAGGATCAGGGCTGATTTGTGCAAAACCATTGCATAGGGTAGGTGACTATAACATGTTTATTAAAAAAAAATTTTAGGTTTAGAATCACTTTAACGTTCAAGCATGTCCACCATATGTGATATACTGTGACTTCCTGGCCACATGCCCTGAAGCTCTTAGTGGAGGCACCTGGGATATAAGGAGCTATTTTTGTAGGTATACTTTTTAAGATGTGCCTACATTTCTTCTTTAGCCTATTTTTTTAGCAACTTTTTTCTCTTCAATCAATAATTATCTCCATGTAGCTGCAGGAGGTCTCTTCACTTTCTTGCAGCTTCCCAGCACACTGTGGAGTGCTTACATCACTCCACTGGTAATGAGGCTAGCAATTCCAGTGTTGAGGAAGCATTTTCTCACTGCTGCTTTTGCTACGAAAGCAGTGAGGAAATTTGAACCCAAATCCATTTGTACATCCTGCCTAGAGTCAGTTTGTCACCTCATGCTGCTCGACCCTCCAGCATTATCTACAGTACCAGCTATCAGCTTCCCATGAGTACTTAAAACCAATCTCCTACCTTAAAGCCTGTACATTGCTTACTGCACTTGCAGCTGCAACCAGGGGAGTCAGTCTCACTGTTCCAGCTTAGGGATGAGCTTTGTGTTCGACTCGAACGTATGTTCATCTCGAACATCGTCTGTTCGTACGTTCAACGAAATTTTAACAAAATTGGTAGTTCGCGCCAAATTCGAGTGACGCGCAAAGGCCCATAATTCACTGCGGCATTGCACGCTGATGATTGGTCAAGCATGCACTATGACCCTGCATGCTTGGCCAATCACAGCACGCAAAAAACGGAGAGCCATAGTTGGCCAAAGCCAGGGTGGCTTTGGCCAATTATGGCTCAGGGGGTTTAGTACACGCCCCACACTATATAAGGCCGCCTGCAAGTCGGCCACGTGCAGTGTGTTGCGGCGTTGTTAAAGAACAGATCAGACAGTCAGTCAGAGAGAGAGAGAGAGAGACACAGTGGCCCAGATTCAAGAAGCTATTGCGCCCGCGCAACCGCTGTTTTGCTCCCGCGTAGCGAATGCCCCTGATTCAGGAACATCGCTACGCGGACTGCAGCCTAGGATATGACAGACATAAGCCTCCTTATGCCTTCATATCTCAGGCTGCATTCTTGCGTTGGCCGCTAGGGGGCGCGGCCATTGTGATCGGCGTATAGTATGCAAATTGCATACTACCACCGATTCACAAAAGTTGCGCGGGCCCTGCGCACACAAGGTACGGAGTTTCCGTACAGCGACTTTAGCGTAAGGCTGCTCCTTCTCATAGTAGGGGCAGCCAATGCTAAAGTATAGCCGCCCTTCCCGCTCGTGAAATTTAAATTTCACGTCGTTTACGTAAGTGATTCGTGAATGGCGCTGGACGCCATTCACGTTCACTTAGAAGCAAATGACGTCCTTGCGACGTCATTTGCCGCAATGCACGTCGGGAAAGTTTCCCGACGGAGCATGCGCTGTTCACTCGGCGCGGGAGCGCGCCTAATTTAAATGATTCACGCCCCCGGCGGGATCATTTACATTAGGCGCCCTTACGCAGGGCTAATTAGCATAGTGCCCGGCGCAATTTACGGAGCTACTGCTCCGTGAATCGCGGGCAAATCCAAATATTTGCGTGGGCGCAGAGCAAAAATCTTTGCCCTTTGCCCACGCAAATATTGCACGGATCTACCTGAATCTGGGCCAGGGTCTTTTCTACCAAATAGATAGATAGATAGAGCAGGCAGGCTAGTCAGTTTAGTTAAATTTACAGTGTGTAGAGGATATATATACATCCTAGGAGTTGTACATATATTTATACACTGTATAGCTTAGCTAGATCAGTTATTCCTTTTTGGCAGGCAGTAGATTGTGCAAGCTGCAGTTCTCTAACGTGTTGTATTGTCTGTGTGCGGGGAAACGTGCGGAGCTTCTCACATGCGCAGTGTATAAAGGGATATTGCATGAGTGAGAACGTCGTTCACAGTCGGTAGAAAACGTCAGAAAAACGATCGTGCAGTACGGCGATACGAAACTTGATTTTGGACTTTATGATCAGTGGATGAGTTTGTGGGTTAGATATGGGGAGGATGCTAAGGCTTGACTGACATTATCTTTTTTTGCTTAATTTTGACTTGCAGAAATAATGGAGGCCTTCAGAGAACAGGAGTTCTTCACAGAATTTGTTCAAAGGGGGCCCCGGATGGCAACCCCCCTTTTTTCTAGAATTTTCCTTTCCCCAAAAAAAATGTTTATTGAGCCAAGATCTGGCATTGTAATGGCCCCCCCCCAACCCTAAAATAATCGACATATTGTTGCCACACAGCACGTGCGCTTTGGGGGGCCAAGCCTGCATGGACAGTCTCACGGGCCACCACCACTGGAACATCAGTGGCCTCATCAGGCACAAGTGTCATGTAGTTTGTTGAGGGTCTCTTTAGGAAATTGTGCAATATGCAGCAGCAAAGTCTGGTTCAGATTCTACTTAACAAACCTACAGTCCTTATCTTGTTTGCACCGCCTGTATACTGCTGTTCAAAGTATATAGGGCCAAAGGGTCTTGTCAGGTGCCGTTCCTCCCTATAGGCTCACTATGCAAAGCTGCAAAGGGCCCCCCAAAGTACTAGAGGCCCCGTCTAGTGAGAAGTCATTTTCGCCCCCTCACCCACTTCTAAACTCGCTGGATGAGTCATTTCCGACAGCAGAACACCCCCTCCCCCGCTTCTCAACTTTCTTTAATGTGACATGTCACTGTCGTTGGCGCCCTCCGCTTCTCATTTTTAATGTGCCAGGTAATTTTGCTTAGGGCCCCAGGGAGGTCAGGATCGGCACTGGGTCTTGTAATGACCTGGGGGGAGTGGTGGCGGGGAAACTCATGCTATTTTTTTCAATGATTTTTATCCATATTGCAGGGACCAAACATTACATTAAAGCCACAAGCAGTATAAAATGTATTTTTTCTTATAGTAATCTCATGTTGTGCAGGGACATTTCTAAACACGTGCCACTACTATAGACACCCAGCAGGTACGATATTTAAAGGAATTTTTCATTTTTTTTCACTTTAAGCATCATTAAAATCGCTGCTCCAGAAAAAACTACAGTTTTTAAAACTTTTTTTTCCATTGATACATGTTCCCTGGGGCAAGACCCGGGTTCTCAAAGATGTTTTCCAACAATAACTTGCATGTTGGGCTTTAAAATGAGCACTTTTGAATTCGAACGTTCGAGTCCCATAGACTTCAATGGGGTTCTAAATGTTCGCGCAAAAGTTCTGGTGTGAACTGAACGCGGGTATGTTCGGCTCATCCCTATTCCGGATGCACACTGTCCACTAGCAGGTTGGGGTCTGTCTGTAGCACACCCCTTGATAATGCTGATACATGCAGTGTATTGCCTGTAGTAGTGTTAGTCCTTGGAGTCTTCTCTGGTATAATTGGATGTTTCTGCTCTCTGAGGAGGTTTGTAGTACAATAATGCATGACTTTATGTCACAGACTGCAGAGGTTGTCTCTGACTACCGTGCCTTCCCTTGCAAATTCAGTGCCAGATCTGCCTGTGGGCTTGGCTGCTTCTGGCATTCAGCTGTGAAAACTTGTCTGATACTAAATTCAAGTTTCTGACTGAGCTTTCCAGTCACTCCTAAATTTAAAAAAAACTGTTGCAGCCTTGACTGCTGAGGAGCATAGGGTTGAAGCCATAAATCAACCATATCGACCAAAAACCTTGCCCAATAAACAGCACAAGACAGGTTAAGTTAGGAAGGGCAAGGCTCCACCTTAATTTATTTTCAACATATCAATATTCCAACATAAAGATTTTAACCAGTGCCGGTCACAGCCGTACTGTGAGTACTCTTGAACATTTATTTGACCTAGTCTAAAAGGCCTGTCCTTACCATAAGTTGTGTTCAGACATTAGATTGATTGAATTTCATCAAGGGCATAGCCCATTAAAGGAAACATTTAAATCTGGGATAACCAACCTGAAAATGAAGGAACGGGGCGGGTGAGCGGGCAACTCTTCTTCCTTGCTCTTCAACTGGTGAGTGAGGAATTTACCTAAGAGTAGACCTTTATAGAGTTCCGACTCCACTCCCTCACCCCATGTCCATATAGCCAATCAGCTTAGAACGATCACGTTCATAATCCTGTCTACGCCCAGTAACAGAGCCATGCTCCCTGCAGTCAAGTCTCCCTCTCCCAATTGGATACAGTGGCCTTCATATTGATGCAGAGCATCACTACCTAAAACTGGAAGATCAACCTGCTGCTTCTACCAGTACTGTCTTGTCTTGGCTCCCACAAAATCAAAGTCCACCATGTGTGAGAGAGATTGATGTTTGCTGGTCCTCAGACAACATGGCACTGATGTTCCCCCCAGGGACAGCTTAGCTTCTTCAAATACAGAAAGGGGGAGAGCGTGGCTATAGCAGTACTGCTGAACAAGTGGGAGAGCACCTGGCTGCTGGATGTGGCTGCAGAGTGCTGGTTGTGCATGCCAAGTTTTGTGAATCTGAGAACATACATAACCTGTTGATCAAGTCCTGTTATGTTGATGCATTCCTAGTTTTCCAGTATAAGGTTTATTGCATCCAGACAAGGAGTGTGTTCAGTAAGGAAGCTTAGCACTGAGAGCCTGGGAGAGGGGAATTTGGGGATTATGGGTATTGGCAGAAAAGGGTGAGGTGTGAAACAACCACATAATAGTGGTTGCAGCAGAAAGGTTAATCCGTCTTCCTGCCTCTAGGTGCTGCCATGTAGTTACAAGATTTTGAAGGTAATGGACCTTGAGAAGTATGCGGATGACCTCTCAGATTGAGGATTGAAACTGAAGAGTGATGCTGGTCCATCATATAGGTGGGATTTAGGTTAAATCCTAGGCTCAGAGAGCACCTGAGTGCTGCATGTCAGCTTGAGCACACTGAGACGTGTAGCCATGTTGGCTCCTTGTGATGTTAAATGTCTTGACTCTGAAGTTAAAGCAATGTCCCCTAAAGTGCTTTGTGGCCTAAAGAGATAGGTGTTTATGTCACTGATTACTACATATTTAAATGTGATGTCATTTGTAGACTTTTTGTGGTACAAGGAATAATCAAAAGGAAATCCCCTTCATCCAACACCAGCCATTTCCCCAATAAATTGCCCACAAAAATGTTTTCTGGCAATGCCCCTCCCGAGACTAGACTCTGGATCCGCCCCTGGATTGGTGTAGGGAGTTTCAGAGGCAGGGACTCCTAGAGGTTAGCATGATAGAAGGAACAGAGAGAACAGTTTGGCTGATCTTTGCATTTTATTAATTGGGCAAGCAGAATAATGTGAACAGATTGATTCAGAGGGATGGTGGACAACGAGTGGTTAGTAGGGTGGATAAGTCTACATTAGCATTCTTGACAGAGTGAATGGAGGACTCACTGCAAGGTGAAACCTTACAGATATTGTTGCTGTGGTACTCCCATACCCCTGGTAAAAACTCATAAAAAAATCTGTTTATACTGCATAAACACCAGGGACGTGCAGTCAGGGGAGGCAGGTGAGGGTGAACTTCAGTGGCGGCTGGTGAAGTTTTAGGATGGGGGGGGCGCAAGACCCCGCCCCTCCCTGTTTGACCCCTCCCACTTCTCATAAGCCACACCCCTTAAATAATCCACCCACTCCATCCCCTGTATTCCACTTGCTTCCACTCATAGTGTCAGGAGTATACAGCTCAGCATCACAGGACAGAGTATATAGCACCAGCATCACAGGACAGAGTATATAGCCCCAGCATCACAGGACAGAGTATATAGCACCAGCATCACAGGACAGAGTATATAACACCAGAATCACAGGACAGAGTATACAGCACCAGCATCACAGGACAGAGTATACAGCACCAGCATCACAGATCATGGTATATAGCGCAACCTTACAGATCGGCACAAACAAGCTGAAAAATTACACTGTTAGTAATGAAGGACTCTAAATAGGCATTTATCAGGTGATTATGTGTCATTGCTCCCCCTACATTAGGGTCCCCAGAGAGCCTACCTACTTATATTAGGGTCCTCAGAGTCTACCTCATTACATCAGGGTCCCCAGAGAGCCCTCCTTACATTAGGGTCCCCAGAGAGCCCCCTTTACATCAGGGTCCCCAGAGAGCCCCCTCTTACATTAGGGTCCCCAGAGAGCCCCCCCTTACATTAGGGTCCCAAGAGAGCCCCCCCTTACATCAGGGTCCCCAGAGAGCCCCCCTTACATCAGGGCCCCAGAGAGCCCCCCCCTTACACCAGGGTCCCCAGAGAGCCCCTCTTACATCAGGGTCCCCAGAGAGCCCCCCTTACATTAGGGTCCCCAGGGATCCCCTCCCTACATTAGGGTCCCCAGAGATCCCCCTTACATTGGTGTCCCCAGAGAGCCCCCCTTGCATCAGGGTCTCAGAGAGCCCCCCCCTTACACCAGGGTCCCCAGAGAGCCCCCTCTTACATTAGTGTCCCCAGAGAGCCCCCTCTTACATTAGGGTCCCCAGAGGGCACCCCTCTTACATCAGGGTCCCCAGAGGGCCCCCCTCTTACATCAGGGTCCCCAAACAGCTGACTCCCCCCCCTTGCAGAGGTTCCCTTGTACCTGGCTGGAGGAGGTGGAAGGCGGCGATCGGCAGCTCTATGGTGTCCACAGGCAGGGGGATCTCCCTGGGGCTAGAAGTTCTATCTCCGAATGTATACAGAGGAGTGAATGTGATACCTGCCCCTCCCCTCTCCTCTCCGCTGTATACACTGACACTCAAGAGAGTACTACAAGCCCCAGGGAGATCCCGCCACACCACACAGGCACCATAGAGCTGCCGATCGCTGCCTTCTACCACCTCTCCCCCACTGCACTCTAAACGGCCAGCACCAGCCAGAGGTGCAGGGGGAGATGCGGGGTCTTGTGGGCCTCTCCACAGCGGTATAATGGAAGGGCCCAGTCGCAAATGCGACTGCAGCGACCCCTAAAGTTCTGCCACTGCAAAAAGGGGATATAAAAGAAACTACACTTAAAAAAACTATAACCCATATCCGTTTATCTTAGCATATTTAATATCTAATAATTACAGCATTATCAATGAAACACATTCATTTTTCCAGTTTGCTTTACTAATGCTAGATTTATGAAAAGTTTGCATGCAATAAACATGAAGCAGCAATTTTCACAAATGTAATCTTAGTGTTAGAAAAGCAAGCCTGCTTTAAATAAAAATGTACAAAAACACCAGAGAAAATAAATAGCCTACATTAATAACAACCCTAAGGAGTTTCAGTGACATTGCTAAAATTGGGTCAGCACAGCATAGGTTAAGTCTGATTTAAAATCTCCAAATGCTGTGTTCAGAAAACTGCACAGAGATTAAGACAGTCTGGATGCAAAGTAATTGAGGGATATAGCATTAGCAAGGAGCCAAGGTACAAAGCATTGTCTCAGTCACAGTGACAAGCTCTCTCTTACTTTTCTTGCTCTGTTCTGGCCATGCAAACGTCACTTCCGGTTTTCGAGCAGAGATTAAGACAGTCTGCACAGAGATTAAGCAGTCTGGAATCTCTGGATGGAAAGTAATTGAGGCATATAGCATTAGCAAGCCAAGGAGCCAAGGTACAAAGCATTGTCTCAGTCAGTGACAAGCTCTCTTTTACCTTGCTTGCAGCTCCGTTCTGGCCATGCAAACGTCACTTCCGGTTTCCACGAAACCAGGAAGAGACCTCTGAATTGAAACAACAATGCTCCCGCCCAGCGCCCATAGTGATTCTAGGGCGGAAGCTGATGGCGTTTTGCATTGCGCCGCAAGGCGGGTTTAAAGCCCGCAAATGAAGTGCCACATCTGCAATCTTGTGATTGCATTGACGTGGCACTTCCCATAAGGCACATGGCCGGCGCCCGACTATAGTACATTTAGTTAAAGGACTTTTTTTGTAATTTTTTTTTTTCTTAAAGGGGCCGTTTTGAAAAAAAAAAAAAAAAAAACTTTTTTTTTTTTTTTTTTTTTTTTGTGACTACAGGAGGGGGGCGGCGCCCGGGCGCCCCCTATGGACGGGCCGCCACTGGACTGAACTTAAAAAAAATGACTTTGAGGGTCATAGCTCGGCGACCTGGGGTCACAGAGACCCCACATTTGTGGAGTAGGTAGCTGAAGTCCTACCCCACCACTGGTGCTCCTAGGACCTATGGTTTCAGAGATACGGGCTTCTTGTGCAGCCTGTCAGGAGCTGTCATAGAAGGGTGGAATGTTACTAAAAGACTAATACTCTACTCTACAAGGAAAAAACATGTGTTTATGGGTATAAGATTTACCCAGAATCCCCTGTTCCCCTGTTTTTCTCACACAATTAAGAGGGAGAATGAGAATCTGCTGCTGCTGCTGAAAATGTACCGGCTAAATCATATGTTATTATGCTATATGTTATAAAAAAAAATTATTATTTATCTATTTACTGTGAAATTACTGGTTGGAAGTTATAACTTTAAGCTTCAGTAATTTGTGCGTTAAGTCACCTGCTTGAGTACAGTTTTTGAAAATATAGTAAATTACCTTAAAAACAATATATAATAATTATTTGTATATTACTTATGGTAAGTCTGACACTTCTCTCCTACATGTTCTTTTTACCTACAGGTAAACCTTATAGACTTACCTGTAGGTAAAAATGTCCAAGCAGGGAAATAAACGCTTTAACTATAATTAGGAGTACACTCAACTGTTTTTAGACCAGATCATTGTCAATCCAAACAATGCAGCTTGATCAGACAGCAATACATTAACTGTACATTGGGCTTTGGGCTGTTTTCCCGTCTATGACCCTCCACTTCTATTGAATGGGAGCATGCATAAGGCTCAGTGTATATAGACATCTGTGTTTTCGCATATTGTGTATGGTCCTTTAACTATCTTAAAAGAAACCGTTAGGGCCAATTCATACCCCCCTCTCTCTCTTTGTTTTTTTTATGCATGGGCATAGCATTAAGGCATCCTATCCACTTACAGTGAGCGAATAATGAGCCTCAATACACAAGATCACATACCTGCACTATATTTTTTGGGCAATACAACACACCACATTAGACAGAGCATTCACATCTGCACACCACAATCACATTTTGCCCTACAGGGGCTCTCGTCCTAAAGGCAGTTCTGTCCTAGAGAAGAGAACAGGGCATCTCTGTGAAAAATATCAGACTTGTTTGGGGGCAGGCTTCACTGAAAGATGAAGTTACGCTGAGTAAATAGATACCTAACATGTCATGCTTCAAAATTGCACACTCTCGTGGAATGGTGCCAAACTTCGGTTCTTAAAAATCCCTATAGG
This sequence comes from Rana temporaria, assembly GCF_905171775.1. Lineage (NCBI taxonomy): Eukaryota > Metazoa > Chordata > Amphibia > Anura > Ranidae > Rana > Rana temporaria. Next base: position 527,967,757 of record NC_053489.1, read on the forward strand.
CGACGCTTTAATTTTATAAATTTTATACATGTTCGCGGCGATACCTCACATGTATAGTTTCAACACTGTTTTCATGTGTGGGCAGGACTCACATATGCGCTTGCATCTGCGTGCGAGCACACGGGGACAGGGGCACTTTAAAGAAACATTTTTATTGTTAATTAGACTTTTTTTTTTTTTTTTTGACACTTAAAAAAAAATGTATCACTTTTATTCCTCTTACAAGGAATGTAAACATCCCTTGTAATAGGAATATGGCATTATCGGACCTCTTTACAGTGAGAAATGGGGTCAAGACCCCACATCTCACCTCTAGGCTGGGAAGCCTGAAAAAAAATAAAAATAAACGATCTCGGCTTCCCAGCCGTGGCGGCACCGTTTTTTGAATGCAGAGGCCGGGCGTGATGTCATAACATTGCGCCCGTCCTCCGACGATCATAGAGACTACGGCGACCATCTGAAGCTTCTGATGATGCCCAGTGGGAGGGGCGAAATGGATTAAGCTATCTGTGAAGGCTGTGTGGATGCCAAGGCGGCAATCTCTGCATGATTTTATCTTCTTTGATGTAAGTGTAATGATTTAAATTTTTTTAAAATAAATAGCAGTATTACACTATATGCTCTCTCCTCCGTTTTTGTTGGAACGATGCCACTGTGGATTGTTGCTGATCGAGTGAGCCTAAGGGACCTTGATTATCGGTAGGTGGCCAGCAGACATCTATATTCCAAGGCCAATTACAACAAATTCTGTGGACGGACATCACCAGGCCTGGACTGGCCATAGGGCATACCGGCATATGCTCGGTGGGCCGCGGTGACCCGCGACGAGCCGGAGGTCACATCTCTGTAATGTAGGGGGGGTCTGTATGGGCTGTAATGTAGGGGAGTCTGTACTTTTGGGAGGGGGTCTGTACTTTTGGGAGGGGGGTCTGCACTGTAGGGAGGGGGGTCTGCACTGTAGGGAGGGGGTCTGTACTGTAGGGAGGTCCGTGTAACATGCAGGGGGTCCAGAACTGTTAGGGGGGTGTCTGTGTAACAAACTGTGGGGGGCTGCGGGGTGTGGCCGGATGTAGGAGTGTGGAGCGTGGAGTGTGGAGAGTGAGAGAGGCAGAGATGTGAGAAGTGGAGAGGCGTGTGCCTAAGCCTCCCATGTATCTCTCCCCCCCTACAGGCATATGAAATGGCCATGCTGGGAGCGCTGCTTAAATTGCTGGAGTCTGGTCCCCCTACCTGCTGAACTTATTTTTCTTCCCTACTACGCCGTATCTGTTCTATAGCCTTTCTGACAGAGGCGGTTTACCTGCATCGCTGGTCGGGAGCTGTTGATGTCCTGTGCCCTTTTTTTTTTATTACCTGCTCGTTTTCCGTCCCGTCTGGGGAGCTTCTGGAGCCAGGGAGAGAGCGGAGGAGACCCGGGGTGGAGGCGTAGCTGCAGCAGGCGAGCTAACCGCATGATTGGACGGCGGTGGTCAGCTGACTAGCCCATGTGACCGGCCGTGTCAGTCCCAGCGCGAATCGGCGTTTCCTGGCTGCTGGAGGCTTGAGGAGACACGGGAGATAGCCAGGGGGTCTGCCTTACCTTGCAGAGCTGAACCAGATTGATAAGGAGGACTTACTCCCCCCCTGTACCGCTATATTAAAAGCCTCACAGTCTTGTTTAAAGGAGGAGAAGCAGTGGGGAAAACCTGCAAAAAAACACCATAAAAGTGAGTAAAACCCTGCACAAATAGTGACGTATGGATTACATTGTGCCTTGAATGGGCCTGTACTGTGGTATGCTGTCTGGACTGGATATATATCAAAGGTACCAATAGTGCTGTGCTGTGCTGTGCATTGAGACATGGTTTGGCTATATGCCTAATGAAGTAACTGCTCAGTGAAGTAAAATGAAGTAAAGTGAAGTGAGAGTATATACATTGTACACTGCATTGAAGAAAACTGAGATTTCTCCACTTTACACTCGTGAAGCAGGGCTACTGATCATTATCTATTTATGACCTCTGGCACACGGCTGGTGTGACATCCTGCCTTTGAACTGCCTTTTGGATTTGTTGTCTAGCACTTCCAAACGATTGAACACTGCGCCATTGATTGGCTTTGTTGCTACCTATGGAGGCCCTATGTGAGTTGCTGGACTTACGCTGGTTTTAAATGAATTAATGGTGCTGTACTGTGCGGTGATGTGCATTGATAAATGGACTGATTAAAATCCTAAAACTAAACGAATTCAGTTGCACAAGGAAGTAAAGTGAAGTAAAGTGAGAATACGCATACTGCATACCGTATCGAGGATAAAAGAGACTTCTTCATTATACGCTTGAAAATACAGAGTTATTGTTCTAATAGCCATTACTGGTCTCATTGTGACTATATACTGCCTATCAGGATCAGGATCAGCTGAAGATTGAGCATTAATGGTCAATTTATTTTGTTTTTCCTTTTTTCTTTCTCTTCTTTAAAGGGGAGAGGGAGGAAAGGGGGAAAGAAACAGAAGTTTATTTTTTTCTCCTTTTTTTTTTTTTTTCCTCTCTAGAATGTCTGGGCCGCAAGCATTAAGGTCAGCAAAAGACAAGGTGGGGGTAGCTGCGGTAGCAGCAGCCAAATTAGAAAAATATGTTCTCTTATCAGAACAGACCCCCATTAAAAATGGCTCAATGTCCCAGGCCTCTGCCAAAATAAACACAGAGAGACGAAGCCAAGGCCAAACAGCGGCAGCGGCAGTAAGCAAAACTGCAGTTAATAAGAACGCAGCGCCCATAGTTATGGATCCAAAAGTAACCCCCAGGCCTGAAGATGCTCCCACAATAAAAGACGTATTCCTAGTGGTGAATGAATGTAAAAAGGCACTGGGAGAACTGTGTGACCAAATGAAAAGTGTCAAGGAAGAACTGGTCTCAGTGGGACAGGAGTTAAGGAAAACTAATGAAAGGATATCAGAAGCAGAAGGGAGGATCTCACAAATGGAAGATGAAATGCACCCTCTCAAACAAGATGTTAAGAACATGAAGACCCAAGTGGAGACATTAGAAGAGAAAATGGATGAAATAGAAAATAGACTCCGGAGGGACAATGTTAGGCTGGTGGGGCTACCGGAGAAATGCGAGGGGGCTAGACCAATAGAATTTTTGGAAAACTGGTTTGTAAAACTATTTGGTAGAGAAAGCTTCTCACAAGCATTTACAATAGAAAGAGCGCATAGAGTCCCCTTTAAGCCTCCCCCCACCGGGGGGCGTCCAAGATCAATGCTACTAAAATTTTTGAATTACCGAGATAGAGTCCCTATTGAGAAAGAGTAGAGAAATGGGAGAGGTTTTTTTTGAAGGCTCTAAAGTTTCATTTTACCCTGATTTTTCTCCCCAGTTACAGAAGAGGAGGGCGGGGTTTCTGGAGGTTAAACGGAAAATGCAGAGGGCTAAACTTCCATATGCTTTATTATACCCAGCGAGGCTACGGGTGGCTGCGCTGGGAATGACATTATTTTTTGATAAACCTGAAGATGCAGCATTATGGATGGAAACGCAATTAAAGGAGGGAGGGGGGAGCTAGGAGTAAGGGGTTTAATTTGTAACTTGCACGGATAGGGGGGGGGGGAGGTGGGAGGAAAGGTGCACACTTAAATGAGTGAGAGGAATTGGTCAAGAGTTGAATAGAGAAGGGAGGATTGTGAATGAGGAGGGGTGGGAGAAGTGGGGAGGGGGGGGGAAGGGGGGAGTGAATGAAAGTATGTTAAGAGAGGAAAGGATGATATGGGAAACGGCCATAGGAAACCCCTTAGGGGAACACCTGGGTAGGTGCGGAGGGGGGGGGAAGGGAGGGAGGGGGAGGAGAGGGAGGAAGGGTGGGAGGGGAAGGGAAGATAAGTACATGATACACAGGGAAAAAATGTTCACTGTAATAAGTAAAATATATGTAAAACACGAACCAAAGAAAAGTATAGAAGGTAATGATAATGCACAAAGGATTGGGAAAAGGGGAAAATGCTAAAGTATTTCATAAGGGGTATAAATTTTGTATGGGAAAATAGAGTTTGAAAACCTATATGGAAATAACACTAAAATAGCACATATATTTCTTGGGGATGTCAGTTCACAAGTTCTAATAGACACGGTAAAATTAGTAAACACTATTTATACACATAGATAACTAGGGTAATGAATAGCTACATAAATTATTTTCTGGGATGGATGCCCCTGTCCCCCTATGGTATATCCGTGGTTGCTAGATGTAAAGTAAAATGTTAAACTTAAGCTCATGGAATGTTAGAGGCCTGGGAACTGCAGCTAAAAGGGCTGCAGTCTTTGCCACGCTGGAAAAACATGGAATAGGGCTGATGTGTCTGCAGGAAACCCATCTAATGAAAAATACAAGTTACCTATTACAGAGTAAAAAATACCCTACTCAGTACCACTCAGTGCACTCTACATATTCTAGAGGAGTGAGTATCCTGGTGAGAGCTGGAGTGGGGTTTTCCTGCAGACAGGTCAGCATAGATGAATATGGTCGATTTATTTTTTTGCATTGTATAATAGACAACAAAATGTATATAATAGCAAATATATATGTCCCCCCGCCCTTTAGGATTGATATTATGCTCAGATTAAATGAATTCATAATGGGGAAGGAAGAGATACCGGTGTTGGTGGTAGGAGATTTCAATGAGGTCTTGGACCGAAGAGTGGATAGGTTTCCCACACCGTTGGTCCCAGACCTCATGAAAAATAGCCGCCTGGGTCAATTTTTGGAAGAGGTCGGTCTGTTAGACTTGTGGAGAGTGAGGAATCCGGGGATTCAACAATATTCTTGTTATTCAAGTACACACAATACACTCTCGAGGATTGATATGGCCCTGGGGAATTATTTAGCACTACAGATGGTGGGAAAAGTAATATATTTGCCAAGAGGAGTGTCTGATCACTCTCCTATGGTTCTTACCCTAAATCAAGGTGGACAAAAAATTCAGAGAGATTGGAAAATTAATGCACACTGGTGTGAGTTAATAAAAAAGTCGGATGAAGTTCTACCCAAACTGAAGGAATTTGTAGATATCAATGAAGGCACCTCGGGCACTGGGATATTATGGGACACCCTGAAGGCGTACCTACGAGGAGTCCTGATCCAGCAAATAGCAAAATTTAATAAAAAAGCAAGAGAGGCGGAGGAAAACTCCCGTAGAGAGGTGTTAGAGGCAGAAAATAACTATGTGGGGGACCCAACGCCGAAGGGAAAGAAAATATGGCTTAAAAAACAACAAGCGTATAAATCGGTAATTACAAGGGAAGTAGAGACCAGACGACTTTTTTTGCGACAATCCTCATTTGCAGAAGGGGAAAGTGTTGGAAGGATGCTGGCGCAGGTGGTAAAATCTAACTCTTCCTCCTCCGGCGTTCGGTCCATCAGATTAACAAGTGGTGCGATAACTTCGGACACCTCAGAGATAGTGCAGATTTTCTGGGCATATTATCAGAAATTGTACACTACACAAAAGAGGGGAATGGAGAAAGAAATGGAGGACTTCCTGGAGAGACTAGAAATCCCGTTTATATCCCAATTAGAAAGGGAAGAACTAGAAAACCCAATAACACTTGGGGAGTTACAGGTGGCAGTAGCAGGTATGGCGAATCAAAAATCGCCAGGACCAGATGGGCTCCCAGTAGAAATGTACAAATATTATGGAGATATATTGTTACCTCAGCTTATAAAAACATTAAATGGAGCGGCGGTAGAAGGTAAACTCCCTGCCTCAATGCTGGAAGCAACGGTTATAATTATACCAAAAGATGGGAAAGATCCACTGGACCCTGTGGCATATAGACCTATATCCCTTTTGTGCTCTGACGCTAAAATTATAGCAAAGGTCTTGGCAACAAGGCTTAATAGGGTTATTTCAAAATTAATTCACCCAGACCAGACGGGGTTTATAGCTAATAGATCCACCAGTATGAACATCAGGAGGACATTTCTAAACTTACAAACCCCAACACAGAATGAGGGAGCAAGGGCCGTATTGTCACTGGATGTGACCAAAGCCTTTGACAGCGTAGAATGGGGGTATATTTGGAGGGTGCTGGATAAATTTGGGTTCGGCCCGACTTTTTCAGGGTGGATAAAAATGCTCTATGATAATCCTAGTGCTAAGTTAAAAATAAATAATGAATTCTCAAAAAAAATTGTCCTCGAGAGGGGGACGAGACAGGGGTGCCCCTTGTCACCCCTGCTCTTCGCCCTAGCGATGGAACCTCTGGCAATTGCTATTAGGTCAAATATCGAGATATCCGGCTTCCAGAGAATGACGGGAGAAGAAAAAATCGCGCTTTATGCCGACGATATCCTGCTCTTCCTGGGAGACACGGAACAATCTCTGACAAAAGCAATGAGCTTGGTGGAGGAATTTGGGAGTTTTTCGGGATTAGAAATAAACTGGGGGAAGTCCGAGTTACTGCCGTTAGATCCACTGGGAGAAACGGCAATACGTAGATTGCCACAGTTATCAGTGGTGGACACAATGAGATATCTGGGGATATTGGTGACGAAAAACCCTAATCAATACATTTATAAAAATCTCATCCCTCTACTTGCTAAGTTCAAACAAAAAATTTATATTTGGAAACGTCTCCATCTGTCAGTGGCGGGCAGGTGTAGCTTAATCAAAATGATTTGGCAACCACAACTTTTATACATAATGCACAATTCCCCAATATGGATTGGAAAAAAATGGTTCAATAAAATTGAATCTCTCTTTAGGGAGCTAATTTGGAAAGGGGGACAAGCTAGGATACGCCTTCGCACATTACAACTCCCGGTGGGGGAGGGAGGACTTGCAGTGCCCCAACCCGAGATATATTATTTTTCTGCACAACTGCAACAAATAGGGGGAGGTAATATCCCAGGAGGAGGTACCCCTAATGGGATGATAATGATGAACGGGGTCTCTCACGACACTATCTTTGAAGCACTAGAGGCTGATTCCTTTAGATATAGGAATCCAACAACAAAAATGATAACCAAAATATGGAAATCGGTTAAAAAATTGATGGGCTATACCGGGTTTTCTGAACTCTCCCCTCTGTGGAATAACAATAAACTGAAGGAAGTCCTCCAGATAGGAAAGGTCAGAGCATGGGAAATAAACGGTATTAAAAGGTTGAAACAACTGTATAAAGAGGATAAATATAGGAAATTTCAGGATTTAAGAGAGGAATTTAAGATACCTCAATATTCATTTTTCACTTATATACAGGTGGGGCATGCCCTTGAAGCCCAGTTTAGGACACAAACACTAGTGTGGTGCGAAATGCCCCTTCTCCAAGAACTAGGCAAGGTAGGACCAACCAAGGGACTCATCTCTGAATTATACAAACAGATGGGTAAAAAGGCTAATATGGGCCGGCATCTGTTAAAAACAAAAGAGAAATGGGAGGAGGACTTGGGGGAAATGACACAGGATCAGTGGCGGAGGGTTCTGGAGATGGGGCCGAAAGTCTCGGTCTCACCCCCACAGAAGGTCTCCCATCTGATGCTGGTGAATCGAGCTTATTATACACCTAAACGTCTGTTCAAATTTGGGAGAAGAACAAATGACAAATGCCCTAGATGCCAGGGGACCGGAGACCTAGTACACATGGTGTGGCGATGCCCAAAGCTGTTTCGTTACTGGGAGGGAGTCGTAAATGTCATAGGGGAGACATTTGGGGTACCTCTGGAAGCAGAAGCCACACTATGTGTACTGGGATATAGAAGGGAACGGAACGAGAAGAAAAGCACCACAGTAGTGTTATTGAGATGTCTGTTCCAAGCAAGGAAATTAATAATGTTAAGATGGCAGGCGATAACACCTCCAACAATAAGGGAATGGGAGGGAGCAGTAAATGAGACAATATGTAAAGAAAGAGCAGTCTATACAAAAAGAGGTAACCTTAAGGAGTTTGAGGAGATGTGGAGACCTTGGCTGGAACAGAAGGACCTGCCCCTCTAGTGGGTAAGAAATATAACTGGGATGAGGTAGAAATAAAATAATTCTTAAAAATAAAGCTAGACATGTGTCATTTAGGAAAGCCGAGGCTGGCTTCGAAACCCCACCAGGGGAGAGAGAAAAATGGGGGGAGGGTCTAGATACATAAAGTTAAGAACGAAAATTTTAGGTACCAACCACATTGTGAATAGATATAAGAACAGCCCCCTGTAATGGGGATGATCTGAGCATTTTTATCTTTCTTTTTTTTTTTTTTTTTTTTTCTCTCCCCTCCTCTTTCTCACCCTTTTCACGGGATGTTGTTTCCCTTTCCCTTTATATAAATAAGATGATCAATGTATATTCTTAATTTTTATAATAGATGTATCGCACACTAAGATTAAGTAACAAACAAGTAAGGATGTTGGTTCTTGGAACTTTGATATGAAAGATTTGTTTAAATAATCAAATGTGTATAAAGAAAAAAAGACAAATAAAGAATGAAATTTAAAAAAAAAAAGAAAAGCAAGCCTGCTTTAAATAAAAATGTACAAAAACACCAGAGAAAATAAATAGCCTACATTAATAACAACCCTAAGGAGTTTCAGTGACATTGCTAAAATTGGGTCAGCACAGCATAGGTTAAGTCTGATTTAAAATCTCCAAATGCTGTGTTCAGAAAACTGCACAGAGATTAAGACAGTCTGGATGCAAAGTAATTGAGGGATATAGCATTAGCAAGGAGCCAAGGTACAAAGCATTGTCTCAGTCACAGTGACAAGCTCTCTCTTACTTTTCTTGCTCTGTTCTGGCCATGCAAACGTCACTTCCGGTTTTCGAGCAGAGATTAAGACAGTCTGCACAGAGATTAAGCAGTCTGGAATCTCTGGATGGAAAGTAATTGAGGCATATAGCATTAGCAAGCCAAGGAGCCAAGGTACAAAGCATTGTCTCAGTCAGTGACAAGCTCTCTTTTACCTTGCTTGCAGCTCCGTTCTGGCCATGCAAACGTCACTTCCGGTTTCCACGAAACCAGGAAGAGACCTCTGAATTGAAACAACAATGCTCCCGCCCAGCGCCCATAGTGATTCTAGGGCGGAAGCTGATGGCGTTTTGCATTGCGCCGCAAGGCGGGTTTAAAGCCCGCAAATGAAGTGCCACATCTGCAATCTTGTGATTGCATTGACGTGGCACTTCCCATAAGGCACATGGCCGGCGCCCGACTATAGTACATTTAGTTAAAGGACTTTTTTTGTAATTTTTTTTTTTCTTAAAGGGGCCGTTTTGAAAAAAAAAAAAAAAAAAACTTTTTTTTTTTTTTTTTTTTTTGTGACTACAGGAGGGGGGCGGCGCCCGGGCGCCCCCTATGGACGGGCCGCCACTGGTGAACTTAAAAAAAACGACTTTGAGGGTCATAGCTCGGCGACCTGGGGTCACAGAGACCCCACATTTGTGGAGTAGGTAGCTGAAGTCCTACCCCACCACTGGTGCTCCTAGGACCTATGGTTTCAGAGATACGGGCTTCTTGTGCAGCCTGTCAGGAGCTGTCATAGAAGGGTGGAATGTTACTAAAAGACTAATACTCTACTCTACAAGGAAAAAACATGTGTTTATGGGTATAAGATTTACCCAGAATCCCCTGTTCCCCTGTTTTTCTCACACAATTAAGAGGGAGAATGAGAATCTGCTGCTGCTGCTGAAAATGTACCGGCTAAATCATATGTTATTATGCTATATGTTATAAAAAAAAATTATTATTTATCTATTTACTGTGAAATTACTGGTTGGAAGTTATAACTTTAAGCTTCAGTAATTTGTGCGTTAAGTCACCTGCTTGAGTACAGTTTTTGAAAATATAGTAAATTACCTTAAAAACAATATATAATAATTATTTGTATATTACTTATGGTAAGTCTGACACTTCTCTCCTACATGTTCTTTTTACCTACAGGTAAACCTTATAGACTTACCTGTAGGTAAAAATGTCCAAGCAGGGAAATAAACGCTTTAACTATAATTAGGAGTACACTCAACTGTTTTTAGACCAGATCATTGTCAATCCAAACAATGCAGCTTGATCAGACAGCAATACATTAACTGTACATTGGGCTTTGGGCTGTTTTCCCGTCTATGACCCTCCACTTCTATTGAATGGGAGCATGCATAAGGCTCAGTGTATATAGACATCTGTGTTTTCGCATATTGTGTATGGTCCTTTAACTATCTTAAAAGAAACCGTTAGGGCCAATTCATACCCCCCTCTCTCTCTTTGTTTTTTTTATGCATGGGCATAGCATTAAGGCATCCTATCCACTTACAGTGAGCGAATAATGAGCCTCAATACACAAGATCACATACCTGCACTATATTTTTTGGGCAATACAACACACCACATTAGACAGAGCATTCACATCTGCACACCACAATCACATTTTGCCCTACAGGGGCTCTCGTCCTAAAGGCAGTTCTGTCCTAGAGAAGAGAACAGGGCATCTCTGTGAAAAATATCAGACTTGTTTGGGGGCAGGCTTCACTGAAAGATGAAGTTACGCTGAGTAAATAGATACCTAACATGTCATGCTTCAAAATTGCACACTCTCGTGGAATGGTGCCAAACTTCGGTTCTTAAAAATCCCTATAGGCGACGCTTTAATTTTATAAATTTTATACATGTTCGCGGCGATACCTCACATGTATAGTTTCAACACTGTTTTCATGTGTGGGCAGGACTCACATATGCGCTTGCATCTGCGTGCGAGCACACGGGGACAGGGGCACTTTAAAGAAACATTTTTATTGTTAATTAGACTTTTTTTTTTTTTGTTTGACATTTAAAAAAAAAAAAAAAAATGTATCACTTTTATTCCTCTTACAAGGAATGTAAACATCCCTTGTAATAGGAATATGGCATTATCGGACCTCTTTACAGTGAGAAATGGGGTCAAGACCCCACATCTCACCTCTAGGCTGGGAAGCCTGAAAAAAAATAAAAATAAACGATCTCGGCTTCCCAGCCGTGGCGGCACCGTTTTTTGAATGCAGAGGCCGGGCGTGATGTCATAACATTGCGCCCGTCCTCCGACGATCATAGAGACTACGGCGACCATCTGAAGCTTCTGATGATGCCCAGTGGGAGGGGCGAAATGGATTAAGCTATCTGTGAAGGCTGTGTGGATGCCAAGGCGGCAATCTCTGCATGATTTTATCTTCTTTGATGTAAGTGTAATGATTTAAATTTTTTTTAAATAAATAGCAGTATTACACTATATGCTCTCTCCTCCGTTTTTGTTGGAACGATGCCACTGTGGATTGTTGCTGATCGAGTGAGCCTAAGGGACCTTGATTATCGGTAGGTGGCCAGCAGACATCTATATTCCAAGGCCAATTACAACAAATTCTGTGGACGGACATCACCAGGCCTGGACTGGCCATAGGGCATACCGGCATATGCTCGGTGGGCCGCGGTGACCCGCGACGAGCCGGAGGTCACATCTCTGTAATGTAGGGGGGTCTGTATGGGCTGTAATGTAGGGGAGTCTGTACTTTTGGGAGGGGGTCTGTACTTTTGGGAGGGGGGTCTGCACTGTAGGGAGGGGGGTCTGCACTGTAGGGAGGGGGTCTGTACTGTAGGGAGGTCCGTGTAACATGCAGGGGGTCCAGAACTGTTAGGGGGGTGTCTGTGTAACAAACTGTGGGGGGCTGTGTAATGTAAAGGGGTCCATAGGTGCAGGGTGCTGTGTAATGTAAAGGGGTCCATAGGTGCAGGGTGCTGTGTAATGTAAAAGGGTCCAGAGGTGCAGGGTGCTGTGTAATGTAAATGGGTCCAGAGGTGCAGAGTGCTGTGTAATGTAAAGGGGTCCAGAGGTACAAGGTGCTGGAACCCCACATCCCATCAATAACCACCGCCGCAAAGCGCCACCGCCGCGCCCCCTCCCCGGGCTGCTCAGTCTAAAATGCCCGGGCCTATTTTTTGTCCCAGTCTGGGCCTGGACATCACCACCTCAATACAGGCACATATACCATTTCCATCTGGTGAGTGGAGACCCAGGAGGGGAGGACGGACAGTCACCTGAATTTTTGATTTTGAAGTTGTCACGGAAAGTGAATATTTGAACTTGTCACCGGCTCAACATTTAATTTTTTTTTTAAATGTTATGGACTATTGATTGCAGTCATTTTGCAGTATACTGGCATTGAGCACGTTTGTTTATATATATATATATATATATATATATATATATATATATATATATATATATATATATATATATATATATATATATATATATTGTGAGGGATTAGCTCGTGGGGATCACCTTTTCTGAAATCACAGTCTGTAAGCAGGCACTTTCTTTTAAGTCTGGCGGATGCCAGATTTTATTTATAAACGGTTTGCAGATTAAAATAAACAAAACAATAAATTAAATCCTTGCCGTCCGGCGCTAAACTAAACAAACAGGATCTCCTCTCTATACAGTGTGGGGCTAGTCCCTGACACCCACAAAACATGTAGTAAAGCAAACCTTTTCAGTCCAGCACTCAGCACTCCCCTCACTCAGGTCCCTTCCTGAGTTTCAAGCCAGAGCCCTGTTGTGCTCTCTTCCTGGACATTTAAAGTCCAGCTGATTGTGGACTCCAGTGGACCCAAACATCCGGACCGGAATCCTAGCCAGGCCCAGAGGCTGTAAAACCCGGAATGGATTCCGGTTCAGTCTCTCATAATGGAACGTATGCGAGGTGAAATGTACCTATGATCATGTATCGCACCTCGCATACTGTCACATATCCTCCCCCTCTGCTCAAGCCCCTGCGGCTGAGCACTTGACCCAACCATACAGTGCACACGGGAGAGGGCATCTGCATTATTTTGGAGCTTCCCTGGCCTGTGCTCCACCGTAAATTTAAAAGGCTGTAGAGCCAGGAACCACCTTGTCACACGAGCATTTTTCTCCCTGTTATCACACATCCACTTCAGGGGAGCATGGTCTGTGACCAGCTTAAATGACCTCCCCAGTAGGTAATACCTCAGGGAGTCTAAGGCCCACTTAATGGCGAGACACTCCTTTTCTACGATGGCATAATTTTTCTCGTGCTTGTTCAGCTTCCTGCTCAGGTATACCACTGGGTGCTCCTCACCATCCCTGATCTGTGACAGTACGGCCCCTAGTCCCACCTCAGAGGCATCCGTCTGTATAACAAACTCCTGGCTAAAATCCGGGGTTACTAGTACGGGTACCATACAAAGAGCCTGTTTTAACTTCTGAAATGCCCCCTCGGCTTCGGGGTTCCATTTGACCATGACCGACCCCTTACCCTTCGTTAGATCGGTCAAGGGGGCGGCAATGGTGGCAAAATTGGGTATAAAACGCCTGTAATACCCCGTAATGCCCAGGAAGGCCCTCACTTGTTTTTTATTGACTGGTTGGGGCCATTTTTGAATTGCCTCAATCTTATTGGTCTGCGGCTTGACCATTCCCCGGCCAATAATGTACCCAAGGTATTTGGCCTCCTCCAGGCCTATGGCACATTTCTTTGGATTGGCCGTGAGATGTGCTTCCCTAAGGGAATCTACGACCGCTTGTACACGGAGTAGGTGCGATTCCCAATCTGGGCTGTGGATGACCACATCGTCCAAGTACGCCGCTGCATACGAGCGATGTGGTCTCAAAATTTTGTCCATCATTCGCTGGAATGATGCAGGGGCTCCGTGCAGACCAAACGGCATCCGCTTATACTGAAACGAGCCCTCAGGAGTGGAAAAGGCAGTCTTCTCCTTGGCCGATTCAGTAAGCGGTATCTGCCAATAACCTTTCGTTAGGTCTAGGGTCGTTATGTAGCGAGCCTGTCCCAACCTGTCCACAAGTTCGTCGACCCGGGGCATCGGGTAGGCGTCAAATTTGGACACACTGTTAAGTTTTCTAAAATCATTACAAAACCTAATACTGCCATCAGGTTTTGGGACCAGCACTATGGGACTTGACCACTCACTGTGAGACTCCTCGATCACATCCAACTCTAACATATTTTTTATTTCTTCCGCAACTGCCTCTCGCCGGGCCTCTGGAATTCTATATGGTTTTACATTTACCCGAACCCCTGGTTCCGTCACTATGTCATGTTGGATCGTGTTGGTCAGTCCGGGTAAGGGGGAGAAAAAGTCTCTATTTTTCTGCAAGAATGCCCTAACGTCACTTTGCTGTGCTACAGACAGGGAATCCGTGATGGGAACGTCAGGTATCACGGGTATCCGGTCTGTTGGAAGTGGGGACGTGGCCAGTAAAGTCTCTCGGTCCTTCCAGGGCTTTAAGAGATTTACATGGTAAATTTGGTGTGGTTTCCTTTTCCCTGGCTGGTAGACTTTGTAGTTTACCTCCCCCACCCTTTGGACAACCTCAAAGGGACCCTGCCACTTGGCTAAAAACTTGCTTTCTACCGTGGGAACCAGTACCAACACTCTGTCCCCCGGGTTGAAAGTACGGACCTTGGCACCCCGGTTATAGACCCTCCTTTGGGCCTCCTGGGCTCGCTCCATATGTTCCCGTACTAGGGGCAGAACGGCTGCAATTCGGTCCTGCATCAAGGAGACGTGCTCTATGATGCTCCTATATGGGCTGACCTCTCCTTCCCACGTTTCTTTAGCAATATCTAGCAGGCCCCTGGGATGCCTACCATACAAGAGCTCAAAGGGGGAATAGCCTGTGGAGGCCTGTGGAACCTCTCGTATGGCAAACATGAGATATGGTAGCAAAAAATCCCAGTCTCTCCCATCCTTGTCAACCACCTTTTTCAACATACTCTTCAAGGTTTTATTAAACCTTTCGACCAGACCATCTGTCTGGGGGTGGTAGACAGAAGTACGGAGATGGGAGATTTTGTACAATCTACACAATTCCTTGGTAACCCTTGACATAAAAGGGGTGCCTTGATCGGTCAAGATCTCTTTTGGGATCCCTACTCGACTAAACACCTGGACTAATTCCTTGGCAATAACCTTGGCGGAGGTGTTACGCAAGGGTATGGCCTCAGGATAGCGAGTCGCATAGTCCAGGATCACCAGAATATGCTGGTGACCTCGGGCAGATTTCACGACCGGCCCCACCAGGTCCATGCCAATCCTTTCAAAGGGGACCTCAATTATTGGTAGAGGAACAAGGGGGCTGCGAAAATGGGGCGATGGTGCTGACATTTGGCACTCGGGGCACGATTCACAGTACTCCTTGACCTCTGCATGCAAACCGGGCCAGAAGAATCTTTGGGTGATTCTCTCCCTGGTTTTTTCGACCCCGAGATGTCCCCCCATTACGTGACCATGAGCCAGGTCTAGCACCACCCTGCGAAAGGGTTTGGGAACCAGTAGCTGTTCTACCTCTTCCTCTCCATGTTTTATCACCCGATATAACAAATGGTTTTTAATTGCCATGTAGGGAAAGGACACCACCCAATTAGGATCCACCGGTTCCCCATCCAACACCTTAACATTTTCCCTGGCATTCATGAGGGTGGGCTCTCGCAGCTGCTCGGTACAGAAATCTTCCCTCCTGACCTCCAAGTCGGGTACCACATTTTGGCTACTCTCCATGTCAGGGTCAGGCGAGGTTTCCTGTTCGTTACCCTCAGGCTGGGTGCTAGCTTCTAAGTCCTCCGGTTCCCCAGCCATGGCAGGGAATGGTGGAGGATCTCCGGCCTCCTCGATCCCACCAACAGCATGCCCTTCCCTTTGGCAAAACGGGTCTGGTGAGAGTTCTCGAGTTTCCCCAGGAGGGGGAGCGCTATCTACGGGCCTCCCTTCACTCTCCCATAACTTCCAAAAATGAGGAAAGTCCCTTCCCACTAAGGCTTCATGGAGCAGTGAAGGTACCACCCCCACTGAATGTGTTACACAGCCCCAGGGGGTATCAACCTCAACCACCGCTGTCTGGTAGTCCCGAGTGTCCCCATGGATGCATATTACCCCAATACAACTGGGGTGTAGTTTTGCGGGGTCTACACACACACTCCTGACTAAGGTCACCACACTACCAGAGTCTAGCAGGGCTGTAAGAGGCTTGCCATCTACTGAAATAACGCACATTTGTTTTTCCAGGCGACGCTGACCTGTCGCAACACATGCGACCTGTGCAAACAGAGAAAGGCGTCTTACCCTATCAACATAATCACATTGCATAGGTTCATCATTTAGAGGGCAGTTTGCAGCAATATGGCCTAATGCATGGCAACGAAAACACCGTATTTGCCCTACCCCCAGTCCTCTTACCGGTCCCAAAAACCTTCCTGGCTTCTTTGGCCAGTCTCCAGGTCTAGGACCTACAGTCTCATCTGCTGTAACAACAGTCTTATCCACTCTCCCCAAACTCTTGAACCCCGGAACAGTCTTACCCGAACCGTTGGGAGATCTTGCACCCCGAGACACTCCGAAGTGGGGCGTGGGTGGGTTTATTAAGTCCTCGGTAGCACTGTACCTCTCCACTAGGTCCACCATTTGGGCTGCAGTGTTGGGGTCCCCCTGTCCGACCCACTTTCTCAGGGTAGCAGGGAGCGCACGCAGGTACCGGTCCATTACCACACGCTCCACAATCTGAGGGCTGGTCAGAGTCTCTGGCTGCAACCACTTCCTGGTGAGGTGGACCAGGTCAAACATTTGTGATCGGGGTGGCTGGTTGCTGGAATAGGACCACTGATGCACGCGCTGGGCCCGGACTGCCATGGTGACACCCAAGCGTGCGAGTATTTCTGTCTTTAGAGTCTCATAGTCCTGGGCCTTATCTGGTTCTAGGTCAAAATAGGCCTTTTGGGGTTCTCCTGTTAGAAATGGGGCCAATAGTCCCGCCCACTGCTCTTTTGGCCATCCTTCGCGGTCAGCGACTCTCTCGAAAGTCGCCATGTACGCCTCAACATCATCCGCCGGTGTCATCTTTTGCAGGTGGTAGGAAGCACGTACAATCTTTGGTTCCGCTAACACCGGAGGTGCGGACCCCTTTTTCAGTTCCACCAGAGCTTCGGCGAACTGTCGGTTCATCTCCTGCTGGGCAGCGTGTTGTGCTGCAACGGCCTCTGCGACTTGGCGGTGTTGTGCTGCAACGGCCTCTGCGACTTGGCGGTGTTGTGCTGCAGCGGCCTCTGCGACTTGGCGGTTTATCTCCTGCTGGGCAGCCTGTTGTGCTGCAGCGGCCTCTGCGACTTGGCGGTTGGTTTCCCGCTGGGCTGCATTGGCCTGTAGCAGGGCCTTTAATATTTCTTCCATTTTCAGAAAAGTGCCCGCTGAATCCACCACGTGTGAGGGATTAGCTCGTGGGGATCACCTTTTCTGAAATCACAGTCTGTAAGCAGGCACTTTCTTTTAAGTCTGGCGGATGCCAGATTTTATTTATAAACGGTTTGCAGATTAAAATAAACAAAACAATAAATTAAATCCTTGCCGTCCGGCGCTAAACTAAACAAACAGGATCTCCTCTCTATACAGTGTGGGGCTAGTCCCTGACACCCACAAAACATGTAGTAAAGCAAACCTTTTCAGTCCAGCACTCAGCACTCCCCTCACTCAGGTCCCTTCCTGAGTTTCAAGCCAGAGCCCTGTTGTGCTCTCTTCCTGGACATTTAAAGTCCAGCTGATTGTGGACTCCAGTGGACCCAAACATCCGGACCGGAATCCTAGCCAGGCCCAGAGGCTGTAAAACCCGGAATGGATTCCGGTTCAGTCTCTCATAATGGAACGTATGCGAGGTGAAATGTACCTATGATCATGTATCGCACCTCGCATACTGTCACAATATATATATATATATATATATATATATATATATATATATATATATATATATATACTGTATATTGTAATAGATAGAAGCACCGCTAATTTCTTGTTTCAGAATTTTTTTTAAACCCAGAGTTTAACATCGTTTGAAGGAAATGTAGCGTGAAAATGTAAGTGGGTTTAACTGATCATATATTCTTTTTTCTTTTTTTTTGCCCTTCATGGTCTGTGAAAGGGATGCCACCTTTGACCTAATCTTTTATACTGGAAGGTGTGCCCCTTTCTCATCTCAGAAATTTGAGAGGTAGGAGATTCTTCTGACAGACATTCTCAGTTCCAATGACTACAATACATCTGAACGTAGCAGCAGAAAGTCAATCAGCTCATACCATAAACAGTAAAAGATTTTCTAGCTGTTATTATGATTGCACCTTCACATGCCTAGCAGTGCATTACTATACACAGAACTAACATAACATCCTCTTCTAGAAGACTGGGGCTTTTGTACAAGGCTGGGATTTCCTCATCAAAACAAATCCACACTGACTGTCTCTCCGCCCACAACTGAGAATTTCTGCTCAGCCGTGCAACCAGATCCTGTATGTCCCCGACAACTTGTAGCGCTGCCAGGCCGAACTTCTTTCCGTCATCTTACTTCGATGCACAGTCGCCAAGGGAGCACACGTATACAGAAAACACAAGTCTGCAGGTTTGTTTTCTATGTTTTACACTCTTTTATACCTGAAACAGAAGTGTCTGTGCTATCCGGGCTCAGCTAACACAAAGAATGTCTGTTCTATATACATTAACTTTTTCGATGGAAGGGATAAGACGGCTGAGTAATGCTGCCCTCTCTGGGAGATCCTAGTTCTGATACTATCACTTTCATTTTGACACCAAGATCTTATTTTGGGCTAATCTAGGAAATCCGGATCAAAGAAAAAAAATCTGTATATAGTCCATATCAACCAGTCACAGGCGAGCCAAGATCGTAGGGTTATAGACTGATAAACAGATTGGTAATTTTTTTTATCAATGTAAACCTTGCTTCTATTGCTGGGGACTGGTATTACCGGCCATTCCCGCTCAATAGAAGTCGATCGTCAAACAGACAAATTAGAAAACTTTTGTTGATCGTAATCTGCAGCCAAGTTAACAGTGTATTCTGGAAGCACCAAATCCTGCTGTCAGAATCCAATATCCCTGCGGAGAGCGGGGGGGGATTCCTCTGTCCTCCTTGTTTGTGTGGACTAAGGTATCTGTACCTGGCAGAGCAAACAAATAGCTGGATTCAAGTAGCCCACCGCAACTTTGCGGCGGCGTAGCGTATCGTATTTACACTACGCCGCCGTAAGTTAGCTAGGCAAGTACTGTATTCACAAAGTACTTGCCTGCTAAGTTACGGCGGCGTAGCGTAAATGCGGCGGGCGTAAGCGTGCCTAATTCAAATTATGCTGAGGGGGCGTGTTTTATGTTAAGGGTGACCTGACGTGATTGACGTTTTTTACGAACGGCGCATGCGCTGTCCGTGTACATATCCCAGTGTGCATTGCGGCAAAGTACGCCGCAAGGACGTATTGGTTTCGACGTCGACGTAAACTACGTCCAGCCCTATTCACGGACGACTTACGCAAACTACGTAACATTTTCAAATTTCGACGCGGGAACGACGGCCATACTTAGGGGGCATGTTTATCTTTAGGCAGCCTATCTCTTACGGAAACGGCGTATCTTTACTGCGACGGGCGCACTTACGTTCGTGAATAGGCGTATCTAGTGATTTACATATTCTACGCCGAACGCAATGGGAGCGCCACCTAGCGGCCAGCCTAAAAATTACACTTTAAGATACGACGGTGTAAGACACTTACGCCGCTCGTATCTTAGCCTAATTTAAGCGTATCTGGTTTCCAGAATACGCTTAAATTTGCGACGGCGCAGATTCTGACTTAGGCCGGCGTATCTACTGAAACGCCAGCCTAAGTCTTTCTGAATCCACCTAAAAATACTCATCTATGGGCAGATTAAAGCGGAGCTAAACCCAATTTGTAAAAGACTGCGACCAGGCAACTTAGCTCACACTTACCTGCTTTCTTGTCATCTTCTATTAAAGGGGAGTTCCACCCAAAAATGGAACTTCCGCTTTAAGTACTGGTGACCCCCTAACATACCACATTTGGCATGTCATTTTTTTTGGGGGGGGGGAGCGGGTACCCTGTTTTTACAGGCACCCAGCACCCACTTCTTCCTCTGGCTCTGCAGCGCCGGAAGGAAGTTCACCTCTCCCCCCTCCCTGCAATCTTCTGGGACACATCACAGGTCCCAGAACATTGCCCGGACATTCACTGCGTGCAGCGCAGCGTGCGCATGTGCAGTGCGCGCCCGGCTGTGAAGACACAGCCGGGCGCCCACAGTTAGAATGCCAGGGCCTCGGAGAGGATCAAGGCTTCCTGCACCCCCATCGCTGGACCGGTAAGTGTCTTATTATTAAAAGTCAGCAGCTACACTTTTTGTAACTGCTGACTTTTAAATGGGTGGAACTCCGCTTTAACTACTTAAAGCGGTGTTCCGCCCCCAAAAATCAAAATCAGTAGCTACACACACTGCAGCTGCTGGCTTTTAATAAATGGACACTTACCTGTCCTGGAGTCCAGCGAAATCGGCACCCGCAGCTGATGTTTCCATCAGCTACTGAGTGCTGCCACCGTCCTGTGACATCAGGTGAAGGTGGTGGGCAATAACGTGTTTCGGAGCATACACTCCTTTGTCAGACCTACGCCCAATGCTTGCTCGACAAGCTTATAAAAGGTGAGGGGGAGGAGGAAGAAGAGAGGGGAGGGGTTGGTGTCTGCTAATATGCTGGGGGTAAAGAGGGGCGGAGTGCAGATCTGTTGATGGATGTTGGTTTCATAAAGGGCCAGAGTCATGTGACTGGACATGTGACATATTCAGCACATTAGATTTAGTGTGCGTCTGGTCTTAATGGTCCCAGAACTAACAGACAGGGTTAGAGCAGGATTAGCACAATGTAACAGCATAATGAGATGAGGCGTGCATATACATATATATGTATATACTGTGTATGTGTGTGTGTATATATATATATATATATATATATATATATATATATAGTACCTGTCCGTACGTACATACATACTGTATGGTGGGGGGATAGATTCAGTGGCGGAACTACCGCCATAGCGACCCACGCGGACGCTATGGGGCCCGCAGCCGAGTGAGGATCAGGGGGGCCCGGTAGGGACGTCGTTCCCGTTAGCAGCCGTGGCTGCTTACACACACACTGCTCCAGGCACGCTCTGCCAATGAGAGCACACTGCCGAGGGATCTCCCAGAGACTCCACAGCTCTGACACAGCCAAAGGGAGACCGGGGATGCAGAAAATTTCATTTCCTGCCTCTGTGCAGTGCCGTGCCGATTTCTGAAGATGAGGCAGGTCAGGTAGGTGGAGAAGCATGGCTTTCTGTGTGGAGGAAGGAGGGGTGAGAATTCCTGCCTGGAGCAGTTTATTTTAGTGGGGAGGTTAAGGAAAGGGGGTGGGTTTGGTTTTAGAGAAGGACCCCCCTCCCCCCCTGTAAGTTTCTTGTAGAGAAGTTTACAGGGGGTAGTTATTGGCAGGGATTTGGTTCTGGGTGGGAAGTTTGTTGAATGAAGGGAGATATTATTTAGCATTAGAAATGAGGGAGATATTTTTGCCTTGAGGTGTGATCAGAGACAGGGGGTTAATATTGTGGGGATATATGAATGAGGGTGGTGTTTTGCAGTGGGGAGTTTTGCTTGTGGGTGGGGGGTTCTTAAGCAGTAGAGGGGGGGGGATTTTTTCCTTTAGTTCACACTGATGTGGCTATGCAAGGTGTATTTTGTGTGGGCATCAAGGATGAGCTCCGGCGTGTTCGCATAGAACACGTGCAGAGCCCGCCAGGAAGTCGGCACCCGCGCTGCGCTAATCACAGCCAGTCAGACATTGTCCGATGCTCGGCTGCAGAGATCGGGAAATGTCTGCCTGGCTGTGATTAGCGCAGCGCGGGTGCCGACTTCCTGGTGGGCTCTGCACGTGTTCTATGCGAACACGCTGGAGCTCATCCTTAGTGGGCATGGCAGCCCATTTATACTGTGTGGGCTGCTGTGCCTCCTTAAATACAAAGAAAAGGTCTATAGGACCCTCCACCATTTCTGGAGTCACAGCCCGCACAGGAATCGCAAATGCAGAGCAGTTTCCAGTGTGGGTGTGATTTCTAGTGTGTGCAGCATGCCATTAGGATTAAAGGCCTGTTCATACTGCTGCAATGCGGGAACCCTGCAAATCCACTGGGGGTTCCCACATCGCATGTCTCCTGTCGGCAGTTCACACTGCCCCATATGAACTGCTGGGAGTGCCAATTAAAACTTAATGGCACTCCCAAATCAGTTCGCATATTGCAGTGCGATCTGCAAATTCGGACAGGAATTGAATCACATGGGTGTGAACACCCAGGGCTCAAGTCCTGCGGGAACGCATGGGAACAACGTTCCTTTACTTTTTCCACAGCAGGAATGCCGTTCTCATTGTCAAGGTGCACCGACCTCCCCTACCTCGGTCCTCCTATTCCTCCTCCTCCAGCGGCCGCTGTTACAAAGTCCCAGCTCTAGTGATGGGTGAACACTGATCCATTGGCAAATTGAATCAGTGTAATGTAAATGATAGGAGCCGGGACTTTGTTACAGCGGCCACTGGAGAAGGAGGAGGTGGACTGAGGGAGGGGAGGACGGGATCGCGCTGGGATATTCAAATCCCAGATTTAGACACATGCCAGGCTGCATTGCTAGACACAGATCAGGCTGCATTGCTGCACACTGATCGGGCTGCATTTGATGGACACTGGCAAGGCTGCATTGATGGGCACTGGTAAGGCCATATTTGGTGGGCACTGGCAAGGCTGCATTTGATGGGCACTGGCTAGGCTGCATTTGATGGACACTGGCAAGGCTGCATTTCATGGGCGCTGGCTAGGCTGCATTTGATGGACACTGGCAAGGCTGCATTTCATGGGTGCTGATCAGGTTGCATTTGATGGGCACTGATCAAGCTGCATGTCATGGGAACTAATCAAGCTGCATTTGATGGACACTGGTAAGGTTTCATTTGATGGACACTGGCAAGGCTGCATTTCATGGGTGCTGATCAGGTTGCATTTGATGGGCACTGATCAAGCTGCATGTCATGGGCACTGATCAAGCTGCATTTCATGGGAACTAATCAAGCTGCATTTGATGGACACTGGTAAGGTTTCATTTGATGGGCACTGATCAGGTTTCATTTGATGGGCACTGGCAAGGCTGTATTGATGAGCACTGGCAAGGCTGCATTGATGGGCACTGATCAAGCTGCATTTGATGGGCACTGATCAAGCTGCATTTGATGGGCACTGGTAAGGCGGTAAGGCTGCATTTGATGGGCACTGATCACGCTGAATTGTATGGGCACTGGTAAGGCTGCAATAATGGGGCACTGATCATGCTGCATTTGATGGGCACTAATCAGGCTGCATTTCATGGGCACTGAGAAGTGAGCGGCCCAGGGCCTGGGCCCCACTTTGCACAATCAATACAGGCAGCCTGAGGAGAGGGGCCACAAGCCGGCACACTCACTCAGCAATCCCAAACTTACTCTTCTGCACAGATTAACACATGTGTGCAGACGCATTGGGGTAGCAGGGGTCCCACACATTGGAGCCTGCATAGAAATATAGTGCAGAAGGAGTCCCAGTTGTTGCAACTTGTTTTAGAAATTCCCTGCGAGGGAACCATTATCACACAGTGTGGTGTGTTTTATTGTTAGTATAGCATACAGATTAAATTATTTTGTTGTTACTTCTGTGCTATATTTATTTGTTTAATGCATGTGAATGTTAGGCCCTTTTCACACTACAAAATAAATCCGTTTTAATAATCCGTATTAAAATCCGTCAGATAATGTTAAAAAACGGAAGTTATACGTCCTTTATAAAATATCATTAAAGTCTATGGGATTTTTTTATGTTCCGTAAAGATCCGTAATAGTCCGTTATAACGTACGGACGTTAGTTATAACGGAATATGTGACGGGTCTTGCACTATTTTTTGTCCATTTTTTGTCCATTGCAAGTAACGGATATATTAACGTCCGTTATATTTTAACATTGAAGTCTATGGCGCACGGACGTTAGTAAATGTCTCCGTAAATGTTCGTTATGTTAGCGGACGTTAATTTTACTGAGCATGCTCAGTAAAGACTTCTGTAGCTGGACTTCAAGAAAGGGTGAAATGGTTTTTATTAACGGACGTTAGAAAGGAATGATATAACGGATGTATACGGATAAACATTATCCGTTTTCAATAAAGGAAGAATGGTAAAATATTTATCCGTATGTATCCGTTATTAAATCCGTTAATAAACGTCCGTTAATAGGTGTAATACGGATATTATAAAACGGACATACAATCCATAGTGTGAAAGAAGCCTAAGATGTGTCCTCAACTCATAAACTGGCGCTTCACAATAAATATTGCAGTTTATTCATTAAAAAAGTAGTACATAAAACATACATATACTGTATGTATATATTATATATATATGTGTATATGTATGTATGTATATATATGTATATATATATATATATATATATATATATAGTAATCTCATGTTGTGCAGGGACATTTCTAAACACGTGCCACTACTATAGACACCCAGCAGGTACGATATTTAAAGGAATTATTTTTTTTTCACTTTAAGCATCATTAAAATCGCTGCTCAAGAAAAAAATACAGTTTTTAAAACTTTTTTTCCATTGATACATGTTCCCTGGGGCAAGACCCGGGTTCTCAAATACGTTTTCCAACAATAACTTGAATATTGGGCTTTAAAATGAGCACTCTTGAATTCGAACGTTCAAGTCCCATAGACTTCAATGGGGTTCTAAATGTTCGCGCAAACGATCGGTCTGTTCGAACGTTCTGGTGCGAACCGAACCCGGGTATGTTCGGCTCATCCCTAGACACAGGTCACGCTGCATTGGGCACAGGTCACGCTGCATGGGGCACAGGTCACGCTGCATGGGGCACAGGTCACGCTGCATGGGGCACAGGTCACGCTGCATGGGGCACAGGTCACGCTGCATTGACACTAGGGCGGCTCTGGGGGGCCCCATACAACATTTTGCTATGGGGCCCTGTGATTTCTAGTTACGCCCCTGGATAGATTACAAACAAAGTTACTATGTTGGGTGATGAAGGAAGTCAAGTACGATCGATGTAAAAAAAATAAAAAAAAATATTCAGTACATTCGATGTTAAATGGCAAATGTTAAGTACGTTCGATGTTGAATGTCAAGTATGTTCGATGCTGAATGGAGAGTGAAATTGTCAAGTACATTCAATGTTGAATGGGATGAGTTTTGTACGTTTGATGTTGAGTGGGAAAAAAGCAGGTACTTATGATTACCTGTCTATATATATATATATATATATATATATATATATATATATATATATAGTTGCAATAAAAAGTATATGAACCCTTTTGGAATGATATGGATTTCTGCACAAATTGGTCATAAAATGTGATCTGGTCTTCATCTAAGTCACAACAATTGTCATTCACAGTCTGCTTAAACTAATAACACACAAAGAATTAAATGTTACCATGTTTTTATTGAACACACCATGTAAACATTCACAATGCAGGTGGAAAAAGTATGTGAACCATTGGATTTATTAACTGGTTGAACCTCCTTTGGCAGCAATAACTTCAACCAAACGTTTCCTGTAGTTGCAGATCAGACGTGCACAACGGCCAGGAGTAATTCTTGACCATTTCTCTTCACAGAACTGTTTTAGTTCAGCAATATTCTTGGGATGTCTGGTGTGAATCGCTTTCTTGAGGTCATGCCACAGCATCTCAATCGGGTTGAGGTCAGGACTCTGACTGGGCCACTCCAGAAGGCGTATTTTCTTCTATTTAAGCCATTCTGTTGTTGATTTACTTCTATGCTTTGGGTCGTTGTCCTGTTGCAACACCCATCTTCTGTTGAGCTTCAGCTGGTGGACAGATGGCCTCAAGTTCTCCTGCGAAATGTCTTGATAAACTTGGGAATTCTATTTTCCTTCGATGGTAGCAATTCGTCCAGGCCCTGACGCAGCAAAGCAGCCCCAAACCATGATGTCCCCACCACCATACTTCACAGTAGGGATGAGGTTTTGATGTTGGTGTGCTGTGCCTCTTTGTCTCCACACATAGTGTTGTGTGTTTCTTCCAAACAATTCAAATTTGGTTTCATCTGTCACACAGAATATTTTGCCAGTACTGCTGTGGAAGATCCAGGTGCTCTTGTGCAAACTGTAAACGTGCAGCAATGTTTTTTTGGACAGCAGTGGCTTTCTCTGTGGTATCCTCCCATGAAATCCATTCTTGTTTAGTGTTTTACATATCGTAGATTCACTAGCAGGGGTGTTAGCATATGCCAGAGACTTTTGTAAGTCTTTAGCTGACACTCTAGGATTCTTCTTCACCTCATTGAGCAGTCTGCGCTGTGCTCTTGCAATCATCTTTACACAACGGCCACTCCTAGGGAGAGTAGCAGCAGTGCTGAACTTTCTCCATTTATACAATTTGTCTTACCTTGGACTGATGAACAGCAAAGCTTTTGGAGATACTTTTATAACCCTTTCCAGCTTTATGCAAGTCAACAATTCTTAATCGTAGGTCTTCTAAGAGCTTTTTTGTGCGAGGCATCATTCACATCAGACAATGCTTCTTGTGAAAAGCAAACCCAGAACTGGTGTGTGTTTTTTATAGGGCAGGGCAGCTGTAACCAACACCTCCAATCTCATCTCATTGATTAGACTCCAGTTGGCTGACACCTCACTCCAATTAGCTCTTATAGATGTCATTAGTCTAGGGGTTCACATATTTTTTCCACCTGTACTGTGAATGTTTACATGGCGTGTTCAATAAAAACATGGTAACCCCAAAGGGTTCACATACTTTTTATTGCAACTGTATATATAGGGATAGATTGTAACCAAAGGTGCTTCATTGGGCCATAATGTGTATGGTGATAGAGGGAGTCAAGTACATTTGATGTAAAATGTATATTCAATATTGAATGGCCAATGTTAAGTACATTCAGTGTTTAATCTAAATTGTTTAGTACATTCAATGTTGAATGTCAAGTACATTCGATGCTGAATGGAGAGTGGGTTTGTCAAGTACATTTGATGTTAAATGGAAAATGTTTGGTACATTCGATGTTGAATGTCAAGTTCGTTTGATGCTAAATGAAGAAAATAATTGTTCACAGTATTCTGATGCCCCGTACACACGATCACTTTTTGTGATGAAACAAAAATGACATTTTTTTTCCAACTTCATCATTAAAAATGATGTTGCCCACACACCATCGTTTTTGAAAAATGATGAACAAAGCGACGGCACTCTAAAGGGCAAGTTCTATTCGCCTTGAGGCTGCTTTTAGCTGGTTACTTGTTAGTAAAAGACGATTCGTGCTTTTTTGTCTGTTACAGTGTGATGAATGTGCTTACTCCATTATGAATGGTAGTTTTACCTCCCGTCTCATAACTTGCTTCTGGGCATGTGCGGGTTTAAAACTTCGTTTTTGCCCACACCCGATCATTTTTTACCACACAAAAAATGACCCCCGGTTAGGTTCACACCAGAACATGCGAGCAGGCAAAAAGTTTGAGAGAACATGCGAACCCTATTAAAGTCTATAGGACACAAATGTGAAAAATCAAAAGTGCATATTTTAAAGGTTTATATGCAAGTTATTGCCATAAAAAGTGTATGGGGACTCGGGTACTGCCCTAGGGGACATATATCAATGCAACAAAAAAAGTTTTTACATTTTTTTTCCAGGAGCAGTGATTTCAATAATGCTTAAAGTGAAACAAAAAAATGAAATATTCCTTTAAATATTGTGCCTGGGGGGTCCCCTTAGCCTGTCTGTAAAATGGTGCATCTGCGTGATGTGTAGAACGGTGCCGCAGCAAAATGCCATTTCTAAAGGAAAATATTTAAACTCGCTCACGGCTGTAATGTATTGCCGACTCCTGGCAATATAGGTGAAAAATCAAGGCAAAAATTGGCGTGGGGTCCCCCCCCCCCAGCACATACTATGCCCTCCTAGTCTGGTATGAATTTTAAGGGGAACTCCACTCCAAAATTTACTGAGCATGTAGCCTGAAGGACCAGGCCACATTTCCTCAACATGGGGAGGGTGCAAAGGGCCTGGTATGGATTTTGGGTGGGACTCCATGCCGTTTGTTTCTTAATTCTGTCAAAGGGTTCCCCTTAACCATATATAACCAATGTGTATATATATACATATATATATATATATATATATATATATATATATACACTAAACTGCCTGCATGCCACTAACTAACCTGCCTAACCTAGCTCAAGTTCTCTGTCTCTTCCACATATCACACTACATACGGTTGTCTTGTAAGCAGCCTTATATAGTTTGGGTCGTGGGCCCCCTGAGCCATGATTGGCCAAAGGCACCCTGTGATTGGTCAAAGCATGCAGGCCAGGTGCATGCTTTGGCCAATCGGCAGCCATTAATGCACTGCGATCAAATGAACACCCGAATCGACCATCGGGACCATCCCTACTCAGTTCTAGAGTATAGTGTTGATTTCTATTTCCTCATTTATACCTCCTGGCCAGAATACATCCAGGGCATATATCCAGTATGTTTCCCTTTGATAAAGATGTTGAAATCTCTCTGCCTCTGGGAAACTCTAAAGCCTTGTACACACGCTCGGTTTTCTCGGCAAGAACCAGCAAGAAAAGCAAACCGAGCGTGTGTACGAGGCTTTCAGGTTTCTCGACAAGAAAACTGACCTGAATCTAGACGAGAAAAATAGAGAACACGTTCTCTATTTTCTCGTTGTGAGATTCTCGGCAGTTTTCCTGCCGAGAAACCCAAGAGTGTGTATACTTGGTTGGTAAATAAAGTGCAGCGCCAATACGGAGACCGCCTAAAAAGCGGGTTCTAAATGTTGTGTCACTTACCTGGTCGCCATGGAAACCCGTGCATGCTCGAAATGACTTTGACGCATGCGCGGTTGCTTCCTAGGCATAGGTAGAGTGCAGCAAGATGGGGCGATGGTATCGAATGTGACGAGCGCATGCTCGTCGTACGCAATGACGTCACTGCGTTCTTGCCTTTCAAAAGAATCACGGTTCTTTTGTTTACAAAAGTTTATTGTAAATATTAAAAGACAGTTACAAGTATAAAAGTGATAAAAGGATCAACATTGAACAAATAGTATAGTATACTATGCATCATATAGAAAGAGAAGGGTGATATCGGTTTACAGTTTCGATAGCAGGCAAATCAGGGACAAGCATGTCCTTCTACACCAAGTTCTTCTCTTTATCTACTTCTCCCACCTGCACTGTATTTGAACGGATCTGTTTATCCTCACCAGGGGACAAGGGTACGATATCCTGTTTATTTCACGTTATTAACGATTTTGCCTTACAAGAGAAGTCTGGCCCGATGCTTCATTGGGAATCAGATCTTAACTGCACCTTCTCTACTAAAACATGGCATGCCATGTTGGATAACCTCCGTAAATGCAGTAAAGCAGTCTCCTTCAGAGAGACTCCAATGAAACTCTTCTCTAGATGGTATTTTACCCCCTCCAAAATCCATTCATTCTATCCCACAATATCTCCTAACTGTTTTAGAGGTTGCCCTGAGCAAGGTACACTGTTACACACTTTTTGGAGCTGCCCACTGCTGGATCAGATCTGGAGATCAGCGTTGGTCAGATTTGAAAAATCCTCTAGTTTTAAAATCACTCTCACCCCCCAGATATGCCTCCTATTTGCCAGTGTACCGAATATCCCCACTCCCTGCACTAGACTATTCCACTCCCTATGTAGTGCCATCCAGTGGATGATAGCCCTTAACTGGAAAACAGATATAGTACTGTGGTCGCAAGTTATGGACAGAATGGAGACAATAAAACTTTCTGAAAGAATATACCATACATTGAATGACAGTCTCCAAGTATTTGACCTTTAATGATCTTATTGGAATCTTACTCGGTAAATTGATTGTACCCCCCTTTTTATCACGGTTCTTTTGAAAGGAGAGTCTAAACACTTGGGAGGCAAGAGATTCCTGCCAAGAATCTCATCAGGAAAAATGATCATGAGGGAACGTGATCACTTATAAAAACAGAGAAAAAAGGTATTCATTGCTCTGAATGGGTTGTTTTATAAGGTGATTGTTTACAATCACTTTAAGGTCTAATGTAGCACTAGCCAAAATACCCGGCTTAAGCCATCCATAGACAGCTTGAACTTTGGCTGATTCATGTTTATTTTGGAGCCACGAGTAGCCTGCAAGCACCACTCAGTTTGACAACAGTCAATTTAAAAATGAACTGAGCCAGTAGAAAAATTATTTGTCAAAATCCTATCAGATGCAGTCACTGTGCGGCACCACCATAGTAATCAGGCACCTGTGGGTGCTGCAGCTACCTGAATACAATAGCCTGGAGTGGAAGTCTGATGGACCGTTTTCATCAGACTAAACCGATCGTGTGTGGGCCCCATCGTTTTTTATCCATCGTTTTTTATCCATCGGTTAAAAAACTAGGAACTTGTTTTAAAATTATCTGATGGTTAAAAAACCGATAGAAAAAAAAAGATCGTCTGTGGGGAAATCCATTGGTTAAAAAGCAACGCATGCTCACGTCGTGTTTTACGTCACCGCGTTCTGACACGATCGTATTTTTAACCGATGGTGTGTAGGCACGACTAATGAAAGTCCGCTTCATCGGATATCTGATGAAAAAATCCATCAGTCCGTTTTTATCGGATGAACCGATCGTGTGTACAGGGCATTAGTCTACTGTGAATCTGTCTACTAACCTATCTAATTTGTACTTATTTTTGTTTTTTCTTAGGTCCCTCAACATCAGAATGGTTGCATACATATGGAGTTGTTGCTTGATCTGTTCATTGGTGGCTTTAACGCATTCTTTATATGAAGCTGAAACCTGTTTTTGTGATGGCATGAATTTCTGTAATTGCTCCTCTAGACATTTGACTGCTATCCCTCCCAACCTGCCAAAACAACTGCAGCGACTGGACATATCTAATAACCTAATTCAAGAGATTACAGACACAGATTTACAGCCATACAAGGAGCTGGAAGTACTGCTCATGAACAACAATGACATCCATTCCATTAGCCAAAACTCTTTTCAGTCACTGGCGAACCTTGAAGAGCTGGATATATCTTATAATAAACTAACCAGCACGTTGCCTACTTGGTTTAGACACCTTCAAAGCTTGAAACGGTTAAACCTACTTGGTAACCAATATACGTCCCTTGGTGAAAGCTCCCTTTTTTCTGGTCTGTCCTCACTGAAGGATTTGAAGATTGGAAATGGTAACTTTGAAGCTTTTCATAGGCATGACTTTGATGGAGTGTTGAGCTTAGATAACCTATAC
The DNA here is from genome assembly GCF_905171775.1 of Rana temporaria. Taxonomy (NCBI): domain Eukaryota; kingdom Metazoa; phylum Chordata; class Amphibia; order Anura; family Ranidae; genus Rana; species Rana temporaria. The sequence continues at coordinate 527,998,993 of NC_053489.1, forward strand.
TTAAATATTTCAAATCTCAGGCAATATGCAAACGGTACTCTAAAGACCATAAAACCTATCGGGCATGTTACCATTACTACAAATATACCCCTATTGCCAGACATAATGACAGATCTTTCGCTGTCTGCTATTGTATTAGAAATCAAAAACATGTCCTTCACACTGCGTGAAGATGTAGAATCCTTCACAGCTCTGACTGACACAACGGTGAAAGTTTTAATGTATAGGGAGTGTCTGCTGACTGACAACAGTGGAGCACGACTTATAGAAATTATTAATACGTACAAAAACGTTACAGACTTTGATTTGCTTGATTGTACACTAGAAGGGACAGGGCAAGGTGCTATATATCTGAAGGATGAAAACTCATCTCTTACCACAGTAGTGATCAAGAATCTGTACATACCAAATTTTTATATTTTTTCAGACTTAAGGACTGTATATAAGATAGTGCGTAAAATTAAAAGCCTTACCTGTGTTGATAGCAAAGTGTTTTTGATGCCTTGCAATTTTTCCAGATCCTTTATGATGATGGAGTACCTTGACTTAAGTGGCAATATCCTGACGGACCTGCTTTTGCAAGGTGCATCTTGTTTTTATGATGGATATGGTGCTTGGCCTTCACTGAAAACGTTAAATGTGAGCAAAAATCGATTGCTTTCATTACCAAAAGTTGCTGAAACATTAGTACATGTACCCTCTTTAACCAGCATTGATCTTAGTCAAAACAGTTTTGGTGGTTCAAGTTCCTCTTCATGTACATGGCCTGTAAACCTCAAATCCTTAAATATCTCAAATTGCCAAATCAGACATATCAGTGACTGCATTCCTGTAACTTTGGAGCATTTGGATGTGAGTTTCAATAATCTTGAAGTATTTGGATTGTCTATGCCAGATTTAAAAGAGCTTTACATATCAGAAAACAGATTAACTAAACTGCCAGCGGATGCCCACCTACCGCGTTTAAATCTGTTTATAATCCGAGAAAACCGGCTCATTGACTTTTTCCAGTCTGACTTGAACTTCTTTCCAAATTTAACAGGACTAGATGGAAGAAACAATAATTACTTCTGCTCCTGTCAGTTTGTGGATTTTGTTAGCAAAAATCATAAACTACTTGTTGGTTGGCCACAAGACTACGTTTGTGACTCTCCGACATCTGTCAGAAACAATCAAATTGACAAAGCAAACCTTCCTCTCTTAATGTGCCACAAAACATTAGTTGTGACACTAACGTGCATCATCTTGATATTGGGCATAACCTTTATTTTGGCGCTTTGCTATTATTTTCACATTGTATGGTATGTGAAGATGACCTGTGCCTGGCTGAAAGCAAAGAGAAGACCATTGAAAGTACTGGACAGAGAAATCTGTTATGACGCATATGTATCATATTGCGAAAGAGATTCGGAATGGGTGGAAAATATGATGTTGCCATTATTGGAAAACGGTGATCCTCCATTCAAGATATGCTTTCATAAGCGAGACTTTGTGCCTGGCAAAACGATCATCGATAACATAATTGATGCCATGGAAACGAGCTACAAAACCCTCTTTATCTTGTCTGAGCACTTTGTTCAAAGCGAATGGTGCAAATATGAGCTGGAATTCTCACACTTTCGTCTTTTTGATGAAAATAATGATACAGCCATTTTGGTTATCCTGGAACCTATTGAAAGGTCAACTGTCCCAAAAAGATTTGCCAAACTGCGCAAACTCATGAACACAAAAACCTACCTCAAGTGGCCAACAGAGGAAGAGGAACAAGAAGTCTTCTGGACTAACCTGAAGGAAGCTCTTCAGCCAGAGGACCACTATCAGTCATAATGTTGTGACAATTGGACAACTGAAAAAACAACAAAAGGATGCTGTTAAAAATATATCTGCCATTAAACACCAATTAATTACATTAGGTTCAATTAATAAAGGTGCAGTCCTCCTTCACTTACCTCATCCTTCGATTTTGCTTTAAATGTCCTTCTTTCTTCTGAGAAATCCTCAATTCCTGTTTTTCTGTCTGTAACTCCACACAGTAGTGCAAGGCTTTCTCCCTGGTGTGGAGAAAGCCTCTTGAGGGGGCAAGCAGGAGAGTCGGGACGCTCTCTACTTTGCAGATAGAGAAAGGAGCTGTGTGTTAGTGGGTGTCCTGACGCTCCTGCTCGCCCCCTCAAGAGGCTTTCTCCATGTAACGGTCACCACCGTTTACGACCTTCCATCAACCCACGACAGCTTATCTGACACTCACCAACAGGACCCGATCCATCCCATTTCCCAGAATAACCGAGACACACAGCTCTGGGTTCTGGTTTCAAAATATATGAACACTTTTAATGGTTAGCTCTCAAGTTTATATACAGTTTTCAAGGCATGTTTCAGTGATCACAGGAAAAATCAAACTCTCCACCCACACATCACACCCTGGGGGGGCTTCAATACACCTTCAGATGGGCTAATTGCTAAACATTCCAGACATTTCGGCGCCGGTCTATAATTAACATGACCTAATCACTCTACCTGAGAAGTCACATTCCTTCATTAACAGAATTCAAACAAAACACCATCACACAATGATTTCCCCTCAATCCACATCTTTAGACAGACGGTCTGTCTCCGACAGAAAGGTAGTCACACCTGAGCATCAATAGGCTTTAAACAGTGTTATCACACAATGAAAGGCCTTTCAGGAGCCAGCCTCATTTAACAACTCACTAGCCTGGGCTAATCATTGAAAGAGTCATTATTGACCAGTAGGGTCAGAATAATCTTTACAGACCTTAAGGAATGTATGGTGGATTACTGTCCATGTTAAAACAATCCAACATATGTCCCTTTATTTCCTGGCTCAATCTGTGCCCAAAAGTGACTCCTGTTACACTCCACACCAGGGAGAAAGCCTTGCATTACTGTGTGTAGTTACAGACAGAAGAACAGGAAGTGAGGATTTCTCAGAAGAAATAAGGACATTTAAAAGCAAAATCGAAGGATGAGGTAGGTGGAGGAGGATTGCACTGAGGTAAAGGAAGGTATTTAGGATTTTTTTTTTTTACCTTTACAACCCCTTTAAGTACACGTGTTATTTGCTGTTACAATTGCAACCTTCAGCTCTCATTGGCTGTCATTGCTAGAAAGAATACCAGTTATGACAAAAAAACAAAACAATAACAGATTATGGCTCACAGATCATTGATTCTCTGTAGGTCAGTACATTTCTTGGATGGAGCAACTAAAATGCACTTGTGTATACTTTACTGTGCTATGTACAATGTAATACTACACTGTGCTTGTGAACATAATTAATCAGCATGTACAGTAAGTCAATATATAAACATTTTAGAGCTGAAAGTTGTGATATAATAATTGCCTTAATCATTTCACTGTTTATAGTGCAGAAACTATAACACGCTTCTGGTAGAGTTAAATTCTTGCCATATGCATTTTTTTATTTTAAAAAGGAAATGGGAAATGCTGTGACTGTGTTTTGTTTGTATGTTTAGCTCAAATCTAAACTGGGGTGTGCCATTTGAAATCTTCCGTTTGGCTGGCAATGTCTGAAAAAGAGCAAGTCTGCAAGAATTTCAGAACTACATGACCCCGAAGAGTATTTCTGTTAAATATGGCTATTACTGTCTCATGCTACTTACTGAGCCAGCTAACAAAGAGCAAAAACTGTAGTCACCATTTCATAATGGTAGTGGAAATCATTTTTTTTATATACAATTTTTTTATTTTATTTTGTACTACTACTGAACCTTCACAAAGCGAGGAAAAGGTGTGCACACACTTATGCCGCGTACAGACGGTCATTTTTTGTGATGAAAAAAATATAAATATGAATAAAACGACGTTTTTGAAACTTCATTTTAAAAAACGACGTTGCCTACACACCATCGTTTTTTCAAAATGCTCTAGCAAAGCGCGGTTACGTTCAGCACTCTTTTCCATTGAAGCTAGCTTCATAACTTGCTTTTGAGCATGCGTGGGTTTAAAAACATTGTTTTAAACGTCGTTTTGCCCACACACTATCATTTTAATTGACACAAAAAACAACGTTTTTTTCAGAAGACATAAAACGACGTTTTCCCCACACACGGTCATTTTAAATGACGTTTTCAAAAACGACGTTTTTTTTAAATCACAAAAAACGACCGTCTGTACGCGGCATAAGTTGTAGAGATTCAAATTTGTACAAATGCACTCAGTAGATAGAGGGGACACAGATAGAAGTACGTTTTTGCTTATATTATACAATATTATATTTCCATATTCTGTGGATGTTTTAGACAAAATTTAGTGGGATTTTTCCCGTAAAGAAGCAGTATCACATTTATTTATTATTAATATTGAATTATTTACATTATTCAAAGTGCATACAGTACTTTGTCCCATTTTCCTAGGTTCCCTGTAACACTAATTGCAATGTCGGACACAGTGCCCCCCCCCCCCCCCCCCCCCTGTGTATGGCCCAAGGCAAGCACTAACAAGAGGAAGGGTGGGAAGATGACACATTTCACCTCTGCATTACTTCCCTAAACCAAGTGTTGGGATTCTGAGACTGGCCCCCGCCAGCGAATTAGCCTCCTTGTTGGTGTGTGGCGGTTGTGCACCAAGGAGGGGGGCGCCCTGTCCAACATCACAGCTAGTGTTACCAGGCATCTAGGAAGATCAGACAAAGTACTTTATGTACTTCTGTCTCATCAGGAACTATTTAATTGAAAACTACAATGTGAAAATGTACTTACTTAGCTGATGATTTCTGCATTATTACATAACCACTTCAATACAGGGCATTTTTACCCCCTTCACCCCTTTCCTGCCCAGGCCAATTTTCAGTTTTCAGAGATGTAACATTTTGAATGACAATTGCGTGGTCATGCAACACTGTACCCATATGAAATTTTGATAATTTTTTTCCCCACAAATAGAGATTTCTTTTGGTGGTATTTGATCACCTATGCGGTTTTTATTTTTTGCACTATAAACAAAAAAAGAGCGACAAACTAAAATTTAACTTTTTGCTATAATAAATATCCCAAATTTGAAAAAAAGAAAAACACATTTTTTCCTCAGTTTAGGCTGATATGTATTCTTCTACATATTTTTGGTAAAAAAAAAATCACAATTAGCGTATATATTGATTGGTTTGCGCAAAAGTGATAGCGCCTACAAAATAGTGGATAGATAGATGGCATTTTTATTATTTTATTTTTTTACTAGTAATGGTGGTGATCTGCGACATTGCACTGATTACTATGTAAATCTCACTGGCAGGGAAGGGGTTAACACTAGGGGGCGATCAAGGGGTTTAATGTGTTACCTAGGGAGTGATTCTAACTGTAGGGGGAGGGGACTCACAAGTGGAGGAGCCCGATCGGTGTTCCTCTGTACTGGGAACACACATCGGTCTCCTCTCACCTGACAGGACTGTGGATCTCCCTTGGACTACAGGAGAGTCAGGACACCCACTTACGCACAGCTCCTTTCTCTATCTGCAATGTAGAGAGCGTCCTGACACTCCACACCAGGGAGAAAGCCTCCCATTACTGTGTGGAGTTACAGACAGAAGAACAGGAAGTGAGGATTTCTCAGAAGAAATAAGGACATTTAAAAGCAAAATGAAAGGATGAGGTAAGTGAAGGAGGACTGCACTAAGGTAAAGGAAGCTATTTAGGGAAAAAAATGATTGTACCTTTACAACCCCTTTAAGGGTATTACTACGTTCCAGACATCCCTATATTTGAGGTGGCACACCACACTTTTTTTTGTTTCTCAGCTGATTATACTCTAATTATATGAGCTTTGCTGTACTATTTTGTGCTTAGTACAGCGAACAGTATGTGATTATTATTTGATTTGTCTTCAGTAATTTGATTACTTGCCAATTATTTATGTAATACATTCCTTCTGTGTTTGCTAAACTGCAGAGACCTTGCCTGATCTATTCCTTTGAATACGTACAACATATGTGTATGTCGTTTTTAACATTGATGTTTTTACTTTATGCCCTTTTCAGTTGTAATAAAAACAATTTTTCAATAAAAAGAAAAGAAGAAAAGAATAACAGTGTTTTTAAAAGAAGATGGGTGACCTATATAGTTGGCGTTTCCCATGGTGAAGTTATCTTCTTGTATAACAAGCTTCTTACTCACTTTAACCACTTCAGCCCCGGACCATATTGCTGGTCAATGACAGGGCCACTTTTTGCGATTCGGCACTGCGTCGCTTTAACTGACAATTGCGCGGTCGTGCGACGTGGCTCCCAAACAACATTGGCGTCCTTTTTTTCCCACAAATAGAGCTTTCTTTTGGTGGTATTTGATCACCTCTGCGGTTTTGAGTTTTTTCGCTATAAACTAAAATAGAGCGACAATTTTGAAATACATTTATATTTTTTACTTTTTGCTATAATAAACATCCCCCAAAAATATATAAAAAAAAACATTTTTTTTCCTCAGTTTAGGGCAATACGTATTCTTCTACATATTTTCCATAAAAAAAAAAATCGCAATAAGCGTTTATTGATTGGTTTGCGCAAAAGCGTTTACAAAATACGGGATTGTTTTATGGCATTTTTATCATTTTTTTTACTAGTAATGGCGGCAAACAGCGATTTTTATCGGTACTGCGACATTATGGCGGACATTTCGGACACGTTTGACACATTTTTGGGACCATTGGCATTTTTATAGCAATCAGTGCTATAAAAATGCATTGATTACTATAAAAATGTCACTGGCAGTGAAGGGGTTAACACTAGGGGGCAAGGAAGGAGTTAATCATGTTCCCTGGGTGTGTTCTAACTGAAGGGAGGGGGTGGGACTGACATGGGGAAATGACAAATCGCTGTCCATACATTGTATGAACAAACGATAGGTAATTTCCCCCTCTGACAGGACCAGGAGCTGTGTGTTTACACACAGAGTTCCCGGTTCCCGCTCTGTAACGAGCGATCGCGGGTGCTTGCACCCGCCGGGCACACGCGTCGGGATCAGGGGCGAGCGGGGGCGCGCACGCGCCCCTAGTGGCTGATTCGCGAGGTGACGTAGATCTACGTGACCTCGCACAGGGGAGCCGACTTGCCCTTGTATAACTGCGGCAGCTGGTCGGCAAGTAGTTAAAGTGGTTTTAATCCCAAAAGCAAACATTTATTATATTTCAGCTTACCAATTCTAAGATGTTATAGCTGCATTCGTTTTTTTTTCAGCTTTCTCTCTTATATTTTCACCTGGTGACCCATTCAGTAAGTCTGTTGTTTTTCAAGAGAACACGCTCTCCTGCAAATGTAGCCATTTAAAGTTTCAAGGCAAACCATTTATCTTAGACATGGGTGCTTACAATGATTAGCTGTTTTTATTAATGTGTTGCTTTAAATGTTTATAAACTGTTAGCTGGAGTTTGGCTTCAATTTGTTAGTGTATCTAGATCTGCTAGTACATCTAATACCCCCCTCCCCCAGACTGACAATGGTGCTGTCCAAAGGCGCCCCCTGTGCTGCTTCATCCAGAGTGGGAGCAGTCTAATACAGGAGGTGTGTTGCTGGACAGTTAACCAGGTGATAACAGAGGAAAAAAATAAAAAAAAAAATAAAAGAAAGAAAAGTAATGCAGTCACATCTAATGTTTGGTAAGCTGCAATATATAACATTTTTGGTTTTGGGTTTAATACCACTTTAAACTCACTTCTTATTTAGCCACGATAATATTACGATAAGGCCGCGTACACACGATCAGTCAAAACCGATGAAAACGGACTGAAGGACCATTTCATCGGTCCAAACCGATCGTGTGTGGGCCCCATCGGTCAGTTATCCTTCGGTCAAAAAAAAGAGAACTTGCTTTAAAATTTGACCGATGGACGCCTAACCGATGGGTCAAAACCGATCGTTAGTATGTAAAAGCATCGGTCAAAAGGCCGCGCATGCTCAGAATCAAGTCGACGCATGCTTGGAAGCATTGAACTTCGTTTTTTTTAGCACCTCGTTGTGTTTTACGTCACTGCGTTCTGACGCGATCGGTTATTTAACCGATGGTGTGTAGGCACATCAAACCATCAGTCAGCTTCATCGGTTATGATTGATCGTGTGTACGCGGCCTAAAGCATTTTTATTAATACAGGATGTTGGATCACTTTTTACATTTCTGTATTTTAAACACTTTGGGCCAGATTCACATAGGTTAGCGGGTCTTTAGATCCGCGTAACCTATGTGATTTAAGATCCGCCGCTGCAATTTTTTAAAGCAAATGCTAATTCACAAAGCACTTACCTCAAAACTTGTGGCGTCGTATCTTAAATCCCCCGGCGGAATTCAAATTTGTAGTGTAGTGTAGTGTAGTATTTAAATCAGGCGCGTCCCCGTGCCGATTTAACTGCGCATGCGCCGTCCGTGAATTTTCCCGGCGTGCATTGCTCCCAATGACGTGGCTAGGACGTCATTGGTTTCGGCGTGAGCGTAACTTGCGTCCAGCGCTTTTGTGAATCGACGTACGCAAACGACGTAAAATTTCAAAATTTGACGCGGAAACAACGGCCATACTTAACATTGGCTGCGCCTCATAGAAGCAGGGGTAACTATATGCCGGAAAAAGCCGAACGCAAACGACGTAACAAAAAAGCGCCGGGCGGTCGTTCGTTTCGGAATCGGTGTATCTCCTTATTTGCATAATCGTCACGTAAATAAACCGAAACGCCACCTAGCGGCCGGCCTGGAATTGCAGCCTAAGATCCGACGGTGTAACACAGTTTCACCTGTCGGATCTTAGGCATATCTATGCGTAACTGATTCTATGAATCGGGCGCATAGATACGACCGACGAAACTCAGAGATACAACGGTGTATCAGGAGATACACCGTCGTATCTCTATGTGAATCTGGCCCCTTCTTAGCATTGTTTGTAATATCCAACCTTTTAGGTTTCGGAATAGACACAGGTTTGGGTTAACGGGGAGTTCCACCCACAATTTCACTTTTTAAATATAAATACCCCTGTAATACACAAGCTTAATGTATTCTAGTAAAGTTAGTCAGTAAACTAAGGTCCGTTTTGTTAGGTTGTTACAGCATTTAAATAGTTTATAATCTAGAAATAGACCGTGGCCATCTTAAGTGTGGGCATCATGAAGCCAGACTGTATGACTTCCTGAATTTCAGCTTTGCATATCTCGCACATGCTCAGTGCACAAGCAATGTAATAGGTTTCAGTCAGGTTTGCAAGGACTACTGGGAAACATGATGCCTATCCCAGAAACCCTTGCAAATAGCCTAGGCAAATAAGGAGGAGGAAGTAATGAAGGACTACAAAATAAAGGTATTTACAAGCAACAAATTAAATAAAAATTGTCCATTCTGAACACTATGAGATTAGAGCATGCAGCACAGACAAACATAAAAAAATGGGTGGAACTCCACTTTAAATACCGCTTTTAGGTGCATTGCATTAGCAGCGTATTAAAGAGGAAGTAAACCCGATTTTTTTTTCCCCTAAAAAAAAAAACCCTGCAAGAGAAAGGCATAATGAGCTATTATGCATAGCATACTAGCTCATTATGAATGGCTTACCTGAGATTCAAGCCCCCGAAGAGCTCCTTGTTCCCCTCCGCCGCCATCTCTAATCCGAGTGCCTTCAGGGTATCGCCGGTCCGGCACTGTGACTGGCCGGAGTGGCGATGACGTTAATCCTGCACATGCGCGCGGGACCGGCATTATCCCATTCAGAAAACCTGGCACACTCAGTGCGCATGCGCCGCAGACATCGGTGCATTCTTGTTGGCAAATATCTCCTAAACCGTGTAGGTTTAGGAGATTTTGCAAACACCTACAGGTAAGCCTTAATCTAGGCTTACCTGTAGGTAAAAGTTGGTTTGGAGGGTTTACAACCACTTTAATATTAAATGGGCTACCAATTTACAAAAAAACAAAACAGACATGTGCCTTTTTTTTTAAAACACACCACAATGCATAGATGCTTTTTATCTGTACACTGTGGTCACAGGTAAAGTCTTTGTGTTGGGGTATGCTTGCAAGGTATATTGGCATTCCATTCAAAATTATTTCTGCACTAAAACAGGAGTCCAATTGATCGCTAAATAAGTAATGAGGAGAAAAAAAAGTCTGACTTTGAGTTTAATATCTAAACCCAAAAACAAAATATAATATATTTCAGCTTATCAGTCCTTGTGGTGGCTGCATTCCTTTTTTTTCTAACCTTCTCCACTTCATTTTCCCCTGGTAATCATTGGAATTACACACTTCCTGTCCCTGGATGGCTACGCTCACCACTGTATCTAAGGAGGGAGAGGCAGTTATCACCCAGGCTGAACCTCAAACATGTCTGCTTTTGTTTGCCTCCATTACATGATTCATTAATGGGACTAGTAGTTTAAACCATAAAAGGGTTGAGGGTAGAGAGGCTGAAAGAGACAGTTTGCCTACTTCCTTTGGTAATAAGTCTTTATTAATATGAAGTCAATAGAGCAGATTATTTATTGGAAAATATGTTTTGGTCTAGGTAACTTAAATAATAATTAATTTTACTGTAGATGCCCTAGAGAAGGCGAGGCTCATGAACTACATTTTTAGTTCTTTAATAAACATACAATATACAACTCATGTATAGTACTGTGCAAACATTTCAGGCAGGTGTGAAGAAATGCTGTAAAGTAAGAATGCTTTCAAATATCTATATTTTAACTGTTTATTTATCAATGTACAAAATGAAAAATGAGCGAACAGATGAAAAATCATAATTGTCCCAACATCGTGCTCATCCCTTGTAGCAATAGTAATGGGAGGGTCAGTCTCTAATTTGGTTCTTTGTCCGGCTATTGTTGGGGTCCTTTAAGAACGTTGGTGGACTTGGTGAAAGTTCCCTTTGAGAACCTGCAGGCTGTGATTAAGCAGTTGTATTGGCTTGTATCAGTATAGTTTTTGGTGGCTACAGTCAGTTACAAATGCAGTTGAAAATTCCTGTGGCTTAGACTATTTGAGAGGGGTATAGCGTGGTATTGATAATGGGAGTGCTGGTTAAATTGGGTGTAGGAGGGTTCTGAGGCTTAAATGTAGTGCTCTTAGCGGCTCTGTGTATGAAAATGGGAAAAAAAACATGGGCTCCCACCAATTCCCGGGCTTAGCAGTCTGCTCTCCTGGTGGAAGGGGCCCCCTCAGTTGCGCTATTAGGTAGCAAAACCCTAGCGGTCTGTAGCAGTGAGCCACACTGTGAACGGCAATGTGAGAAAAAGATGTGGTGCAGACAAGGCTGCTGGATGTCTCATGCTTCTTCTGGTGAATAGCTCTGAACCCGAATGGTTTCTTGAATGCGTTTGCCAGAATTTGCGTGGTGCCAAGAAAGTGGCTTTTTCTGGGCACTTCTACTTAAGTACCCACTTGGCTCCTCCTGTGCCCTGAAGCATATAGGGGACTGTAGTTCAGAAACCAAGTTGTTCCTTTACATGGCGTTTGCTTTGGACTACACCTCTCAAGATTCCCAGTGTCGTGCATGGAAGTCTATTGGTTTGCTTAGTTTTAGTTCCTCTCCTGACCGTGGAAGAATGGTGCAGCATAATTTCAATTATTTCGGCAAAAATGGGACAGAATATAAGCAAAATCTCTATCTCCATACAGCGGTAGTACAGAGCCTGGCTAGATTCACTTTACCTGTGGTCATAATGTTATGGCTGATCGGTGTGAATTAGATCTGCATGCATTTGAATGGGTAATGACTGCTCTTCCCACATAGGAAAGAGTGCGGGGAGAACAGTCAAGTACAAAAAATGTTCCATGCTAATTTTTTAGGTTGTGCTCCTTCTTTTATTATACACAACATTGTTTGTGAAATCATTGCCATTATGCTACTCTGATGTTACACATGGGTTTTGTCTATTAAATAAGATCATCTACTTAGTAGACGTAGCAGTAGATGCAATAACGATAGCAAGTTGTTTTTGCTTTATCAGTAGATCTGTAGTAAATGCGCTGTTAGCATTTTTAGACCTAATAGCAGATCTTAGAGTATGTAGTAAAATATGATTTATGGACATGAGTCCTAAGATCATTGACCGACTGGTATTTCCACAATTCACAAAGATCTGATACAGGTGTGGCTCTCTTCTTTGTGCAGCAGGGTGTGTGAGGCAGCTAAAATATGTTATGGCTCAAAAGATCTATTCTTGAATAACCGGTTAAGGACCGGCTCCTGTAGATTTACAATGGCACGGCTGGGCAAAATAACGTATATTTACATCACTTTGAAATGCCCGCTGTGCCGGGGCCCCAGCTGTGAGCTCCGTGACCTTGCCTGCAGGACCTGCGGACTCGATGATGGGGTCACAAGGCTTCAGAACGGGGAGAGGCAAGTGTAAACATGCATCTCCCCATTCTGCCTGGTGACACTGTCACTGATCGTCTGCTCCCTCTCATCGGGAGCAGCGATCAGTGATGTGTCACTTGTAGCCACGCCCCCTAACAGTTAGAATCACTCCCTGCGGTGGCTCAACGCGATTGGCACTGCGCTGACAAGCCATTCACCTCTGCAGCTAGGGGTTCGGATCCCGGTCTCGGCTACATGTGAATTGAGTTTGGTGGTCTCAGCCCGGCTCCCGGTGGGTGTGCTATGCGAGGTAAGCCTGCGCTTAGTACGCCCACCCCCCTCCCACAAAAAAACACCACACTTACACGCACTCGAAATTGGGTTAACATGCACGCACTTTGACCACGCGGTCTCTAAAAAGAGAGGCGAAGGACTAACGGGGCTGGTTGAGCGGGCTAGATCCTCTCACTCCCTTATAGGGAGTCCCTCTGCCCCGTTAGGCTTCAAAGCGGAGCAGGTAGGGCGGGCTATGTGGGCACCCGGGGCATGGAGAAAGGTGGCAGATTGCCTCTGGGGGAGGCCTGCCTACTCCCAACTCCTGCAGTCCGGCTCCTCTCTCGAGTACACACAAAATACACTTAAAAAAAAAAAGAATCACTCCCTAGGACACACTTAACCCCTTCAGTGCCAACTAGTGTTAACCCCTTCACTGCCAGTGTCATTTTCACAGTAATCAATGCATTTTTATAGCACTGATCACTGTAAAAATGATAATGGTCCCAAAAATGTGTCAACGGTATCCGATGCGTCTGCCATAAAGTCGCATGATAAAAATCGCAGATCGCCGCCATTACTAGTAAAAACAAATATGCCAAAAAACTATCCCCTATTTTTTAAACGCTATAACTTTTGTTTAAACTGTGAAAAAATATTTTTTTGATCGATTTTTTTGGGGATATTTATTATAGCAAAAAGTAAGGTGAGGTGATCAAATACCACCAAAAGAAAGCTCTATTTGTGGGAAAAAAAGCACGTTAATTTTGTTTGGGAGCCAGTCAGTTAAAGCGAATTGCAAAAAGTGCTCTGGTCTTTGGCCAGCGTAATGGTCCGGGGCTTAAGTGGTTAATGAGCATGTGACTGTTTTCTATGCATATCAGCGCCTTGCACTATTTCACATGTAATATATATAGCAATAAATAATGTTTACGGCTACACAGACCCATGTATGTAAGTAAAGCTAATGATATCTTCCCCATAACTCTTTTATGAATTTTGGGTTTGTACCACTATTTGTTAAGATTAATTAAAAAGAATAATAAAATCTATAATGTGCTGTACTGTATATGACACTAGTAAAGCTGGGTACACAATGTAAATTTTTTTTTGGTTTGCCAGCGGGCTAAACAAAGAAAAACCTGACAGATTCCTGTGGCTACACAAACTATGTGAATTTAGGAATCCCATCCCTCCCCTGCTGGGAAATTGTATTCTGACTATAGGCAGGTGCTGTCTGCTTTCTCCACTCTAGGTGGTGCTCAACTGCAGCGGAAGTGTAATGGGATAGGTAGTCAAGAGGAACCAGCTGGATGCTGGCAACCCATGTGACTGTAGCGGCCATCTTGGGTCAGGCAGAGTCTTTTTAAGACCCTGGCTCCTGGGTTTGGCGCGCTTTTAGTGTGTGGACAGAGTAGGGACAGATTACCCATCTGCCAGGAACAGTATCAGCATCAGGGAAAGGTTCCAGACGAATAGGTAAAGTGTATGGATCTGCTTCTATTCCTGGAAACCTCCTCACTTGGGCTGGGACTGGCCAGGCCGCAATCTGCCCCTTCAGCCAGACGCCGTCAGCTCGGCTAAGACCTGCTCTGCTACATGCTGTTGTCATCTGTGAGCGTTTCCGGTTGGGCTTCCTTTCACTGGGTTTCTTGTGAACTGTTTTGCCTTTATTTTAATACAAGTTCTCTCAATTGCATCTGGAATGAGTGTGTGCTATTGCTGCTGCACCCACCCATATATAAACAGAGACGGGGACCAGCAGTCCCGTTCAACAGGAGCCAATCTAACCATCGCCTGTCAAACTGGGAGGGCTACACTCAGATGGGAATACGGCCGGTCCTTGCTGAACCAGCCAAATTTTTATTAGTGTATACCAGTGGTCATCAACCCTGTCCTCAGGGCCGACTAACAGACCAGGTTTGCAAGATAACTGAAATACATGACAGGTGATATAATTTGCTGCTCAGTGATTGCAGTATTCTAGTCTGCCTCTCCCCAAGGTAATACATACAATCTGGCCTGTTAGTGGGCCCTGAGGACAGGGTTGATGACCACTGGTGTATACCCACAAGTGGATGTAAACCCAAAAATGTTTTTTTTTATTTTTTGATGTCACAATGTACAGTATAAGATTTCCTATCATCTGTGCCCAGTCCTGCCACACAGAGTTAATCCAGTTCTGAGCAATCCTCTTGTATTGTTCAGTGAAATAAAACGGACTTACAGAGAAAAACCTTAGTCCGTTCCGCCCCCTTGCTGTGAGTGACAGGTTATTTACATATCTCATGCACTAGCCTGGAGGCAGGCATTATTTTTTAATTCCCACCCCCACTCCTTTTCTGAAGTCATGTGGTTAATTTTCTGGATTTTGACTGGATGTTAGTGATCATAGCAGAATTTAGTGTAAGGGGAGTGTAGAGGTGGGCAGAGAGTCTTCTGACATCACGGCTCCACCCACCAAGCTCCAGACAACAGATCCACCCACAGAATCTGCAGTTTTTCAGTTCTCATAATAGACAGAGGGGAGACATTTGTCAGGTAAGGATACATGCAAGAGGCATCTATATCCTTATAGATCAGCACTATGGCAGTAGTTCAGAAAGGATGAGAGTGGCTTTACATCCACTTTAAGTATTTATCTGTACCTGAAAACCAATTAAGTGTTAAAATCTGTGGCACAGTGTGTATAATCGAAGGAAATTCCTTTATATGTACAAAGATGATGTGGTGAAGGAGGAATGGTCCAGTCATGATTTGTGAATGGCCTAGCTCTGAAACACAGTATAGCACCACGCAGAACAATTTAGGGTTGCTTTACTAAAACTGGAGAGTGCAAAATCTGGTGCAGCTGTGCATAGAAATCGATCAGCTTCTAGGTTTTTTTGTCAAAGCTTAATTTAACAAGCTGAAGTCAGAAGCTGATTGGTTACCTCGCACAGTTGCAGCAGATTCTGAGTGCTGCAGCGGCAGCCCATCCATTAATGGCACAGGGGCTTTTCTAACACTGAATCACCTCACTGCCAATCAGGAAGCGTGGGTCTGTTATCCGTTTCCCAATTGGCTGAAAGGTCAGGAGATCCTATTGGATGCCTAGGAGGAGGGGAAGGGATGTACGGCAGAGGCTGCTGTGATCTCAGAAGGAAAGAGGACACAGGTGATAATGCCAGATGCCTGTCGCAGCCTGTCCCCCTGCCCGATG
Organism: Rana temporaria; assembly: GCF_905171775.1. Taxonomy (NCBI): domain Eukaryota; kingdom Metazoa; phylum Chordata; class Amphibia; order Anura; family Ranidae; genus Rana; species Rana temporaria. Next base: position 528,014,768 of record NC_053489.1, read on the forward strand.
TGCTGGCGATCCCTGCCGCTGATGGGGTATGTGCCGACAGCGTGGGGGGGGGGGGTGGTTGTTTTCCACTCCCCCAAAAAAGAAAAAAAAACACTAGCCACCACTGTTATGCTGGCTGCTTCTTTATTGCAGTGGTAACGACTCTATTTTACCATGCTGCTGTGCATGGTTAGCTAGTCATAAATACAATATAAAATTATAGCTAAATTGGCATTATTCTTGATGATCTGGCATTCGAGGGCCTACAGAAATAATACATGTTAATGTAGCTATTATACAAGACTTTCGTTTCACCTTTTTACTGAAAATGTGTGGAAAGCCCAGGATAAATCTTTCATCAGATTCATTAAAACAATGTTCCTAGTACACTTTTACATAAACCCTAAACAAATATGTGCTAGGTTAATGTATCACTAACCTTCAGAGCATGCCGAGTAAGGTATTGTTAGTCCATGACTGCATTTAGACAGACACAAAGGCTGGAAATATTTAAGCATAATGGTGTGAATAGTGTGAATAGTGGCAGTGTCCACATTGTGCTAACAGTGTGTGGGGCTTAAGGGAGCATTATTTAATAAAATCTGAGCCTACTCGCTGTAGACATGGCACTTATATGCCCACGGTCCTTTGACTCCTAAAATATACTTTAACTTACAGTGCCACAAGTGACAGACTCAAACACACAAACCCCAGCACACATTTAAAAAATAAAAAATATATGTAGCACTAACATCACGTCAGAACATACCTTAACCAGTTGGCGACCGCCCTATAGTGGCTTTACTGCTACAGAGTGGCAGCTAGGGGTGCAACGGATCAAAAAACTCACGGTTCGGATCGTTCCTCGGATCAGGAGTCACGGATCGGATCATTTTTCGGATCAGTAAAAAAAAACACAAGACAAACATAAGTTTTGTCTTTTTGTTTATTAACACTCTTAAATTACTTGAAAATATATAAAATCAAGTTACAGTGCACAAGGCATAATATCTTCTTTTTAACATAATGAAAAACAACTTAAAGTGCAACATAAAGGGATATCCTCTTCCTTGAAACATGGACCGATGGGCAATGAGCCAAAAACAACTTAAAGTGCAACATAAAGGCATATCTTCTTCCTTGAAGCATGGGCCGATGGGCAATGAGCCAAAAACAACTTAAAGTGCAACATAAAGGCATATCATCTTCCTTTAAACATTGGCCGATGGGCAATGAGCCAAAAACAACTTAAAGTGCAACATAAAGGCATATCCTCTTCCTTGAAACATGGACCGATGGGCAATGAGCCAAAAACAACTTAAAGGGCAACATAAAGGCATATCCTCTTCCTTGAAACATGGACCGATGGGCAATGAGCCAAAAACAACTTAAAGGGCAACATAAAGGCATATCCTCTTCCTTGAAACATGGACTGATGGCCAATGAGCCAAAAACAACTTAAAGTGCAACATAAAGGCATATCTTCTTCCTTGAAACATGGGCCGATGGGCAATGAGCCAAAAACAACTTAAAGTGCAACATAAAGGCATATCTTCTTCCTTGAAACATGGATAGTGAAAGCCTAGTATGTCCACATCATCAAAGAAGAATAAAAGAAAACAAAGCATTCCTGAGCTTATAATTTCATATTCTTTTAAAAAAAGACAAGGATGTTTACATTCTCTGGGGAGAGTGTGGACCTCTGTGCAGTCACTATGTCCCCTGCTGTTGAGAACAATCTCTCAGAAGGAACTGAAGAGCCTGGCACAGCAAGATAGCATCTTGCCATCTTGGCAACATGAGGGTATTTACACTCATTGCTTTTCCACCATGTCATCGGATCACCATCCACTGTAATGCCGCTTGCTGCCAGCAGAAGTCATGTTGTCTTTGCTGGCAAAGGTCTCTCCAAAAAGCTCTGCCATCGCCGACTTCTTTTGTGGAGGAGATGATGAGTCCAAGTTTGCTCCTGTTGGCTCTGCAGCTTGACCCTGCAGAAAAAAATTGTTGATTAATTAAACCTATTATTTATTTTCATGTTTCATAGACATGAAAAATTTGGCAATATTATTGCCACATTTTTTCATGTCTATGAAACATGAAAATAATAACATTTAATAAAAGCCATTATTACAAAAAAAAAAAAATTATTTAGATTTAAATTTATCATTTTTAAATGATATTCTTTCTTTACCTCATCACAGTCTTTAGTGCCCAGACTGCTCACAATCTCGGTGGTGAGGTCACTGTATGTCCTCTGGCGTAGGGCAGGGTCCATGTGAGACAGGGACTTGAACCTTGGATCCAGGGCAGTAGATCTGTGAAGGTAGTCCTGTAGAGTAGGGGGTGAAGTGTATCTGGGCTGCAGGTCCTCTCTAATGGCAGTCTTGACATCTCGAGTGATGGTGCTGTCTTCTACACCTGGAGCCATGGATTGTAGAATACTTGTTTTTGGGGCAAGATCATCGATACAGATGGTGAACTTTCAGTGCTCAGAAGAGATGTAACCGTTTTGAGGGCTTGAAGCACCTGGAGGACCTCCTCTGCCACTCTCACATCATCATCAGACAGGGTAATGATGTCTTTGAAAATTTTCTTTAGGGTCTTGTCAGTCAATGCAGAGTATATAGCTGCCTGCTGCTCCAGATAACGCTCCAGCATATCATAAGTGGAGTTCCACCTTGTTGGCACATCATTTATGAGCTTGTGTTTAGGCAGCTTTAGCATTTCTTGCTTTGTTTTAAGCACATGGGCAGCTGTTGCGCTTCGGTGGAAGTAGGAAACCACCTTCCTGATCCTCCCAAGGAGGTGGTCCATCCTACTGACAGAGATTCCCTTCTGAGATGCCAAATTCACGACATGTGCAAAGCACCCTATCTGTGGGCCCAGTCCTGCCTCAATCACTGCATTAATTAGATTTTTGGCATTATCAGTTGTGACTGGGATATTAGTACTGAGCCTCTTTAGCTTCCATTCGTCCACTGCTTCTGTCAGTACCTGCGCAAGATGAGCGCTTGTGTGACTTTCGTAAAGGGGCGTGTCTGCAGCACCGGACTTCTCATCTCCCAGTCTGCCGTGATGAAGTGAGCGGTTATTGTCACATAGCTCTCCGTTCCTCGGACGTCCACCCGTCTGTCGTGAGCGCAACAGATGATGCTCGGGATAGTTCATCCACAACTTTTTTCTTCTCCTGCTCATAAAGTTCTGCCACAACCTTTTCGCTGAAGTGGGTGCGCGACGGGATGTCGTAACGTGGCTCAAGCACTTTCAGCATGTGTTTAAAGCCCTCGTTCTGCACAATTGAATATGGCCTCATGTCTGCACCTAAAAAAAACGCTGATCGCTTTTGTGATGGCTTTAGCCCGGTCCGATTGTTGAATGAGGTGCTGTTTAAATGATGAGCGGTTGCTGAACAGCTTTCGTTTTCACTCCTGTCAGTGGAACACCGTGGTGATGACGCTTCAAATGCGTGCCATACTTGACGTGTTTCCACTGTCATATGGCTTTCTTGTGCCACAGTGCCTACACGCCGTCACGGTTTTATCCACTATCCTCTTTCCTTCATGATCATATTTCACAGGGAAGCCAAAATGCTCCCATACAGGAGATTTAAAGGACGCGGGGCATTCAAGCTCTTCCGTTCCTCCGCTCGCCATGACCACACTGTGTGTGTGTGTGGACTGATTCCTTGCCCAAAGTAGAGGCAGGATGTGGAGGTGCTTCGGTAGCCTGGAGGACGGAACACTGGGCACAGTGGGCAGTCAGTCGCCCGACTCGCCAGTCAGGGAAGGCAGGGGAGCTCACCTGGAAAAAAGGAAAGAAACTGCGCTAAGACGTAAGACCTAGAAGCAATCTTGTGCAGCCGGCGGCGGTCCACAAAAATTGCCTAAAACTCAGTGGAAGCAGCAATCCTTCTGCAAAACCCCAATACAGTGAATAAAATATAAAAAAAAAAATAGGATTGCGCTAAATGTAATATTACAATAGTGAACGACCGACGTAAACGTAAACACATGAATTGACAAGAACACCATAAATATAAAAAATAATTAGAAAAAAAAAAACTATGGATAATCTAAAAGTCAATTTGGATAAACGTGCAAAACGCCGCAACTAATTGAATTTGCATAAACCTGTGAAAATTCCACCATCATATAGTCCCCACTGTAATATCCACAATCTCCCCCACTACTGTAATATCCACGTCGTCTCCCCACTGTAATATCCACAGACATCTCCCCCCCACTGTAATAATATCCACAGACATCTCCCCCCCACTGTAATAATATCCACAGACATCTCCCCCACTGCTGAAATATCCACGTCATCTCCCCCACTGCTGTAATATCCACATCATCTCCCCCACTGCTGTAATATCCACGTCATCTCCCCCACTGCTGTAATATCCACGTCATCTCCCCCACTGTAATAATATCCACCATTGCCCCCACCTCACTGCAACATCCATCCACCATTGCCCCCACCTCACTGTATCATCATCCACCATTGCCGCCGCCTCACTGTAACATCATCCACTATTGCCCCCACCTCACTGTAACATCCAGTCATCTATCATTGCCCCCACTCATCACTGTAATGTCCACCATTGTCCCCCACTCGCCATCACCATCACTGCTCCAGTCCAACATTGCCCCCACACTAGTAAACAGTAACACTGTAATACTAGCCATTTTTCCCACTGTAATCAAAGCCAACATTGCCCCCACACAGTAAACAGTAACACTGTAATAATACTAGCCATTTTTCCCACTGTAATAATAGCCAACATTCAACTCACTGTGACTGTACTCAGTCTCACTGTACTCGGTTGCAGACAGTACGCGCTCTTGCCGAATGGAAGATCCACGAGCAGAGGGAGGGGTGATGACGTCAGCGCGCACCGCCGCCGGGTGTACCAAGATGGCCGACCGCTCCCGAGCTAGGCCGAAGCCGCGGCCTTTCCTATGGCCGCGGTGCGCTCCGCGGATCGCATTCTGTGCCGATCCGAACAGATTGACCCATCCAGATCACGGATCGGGCACGATCCGTTGCACCCCTAGTGGCAGCTCTGTGCAGAATCATGTATATATACGTGATTCTGCAGTTCCAGGTAGGGTGCGCACGCAGCACGCCTCTTCTGCTGTGATTAGGCATAGCAGAAGCCTATCAGCATGTGCTGGCCAATGAATGACCGCTGGCACCTGCTGATTGGCGAGGAGACACACTGGAAGGAGCTCTGCATATGTAAGCAATGCAGAGCTCCATCCTGTCAGTGGGGATGCGCTGGATTTTGTTTCCCTAAAGCACCTAAAAAAACACACAAAAACACTGGCTAGGCACACAGTTAACCCTTTGATTGCCCTTAAGTCCTTTCTAGCCAGTGATTAGTACAGTGACAGTGCATATTTTTGATCACTGATAACTGTATTAGTGTCACTGGTTCCCACAAAGTGTCAGTGTTAGATTGTCTGCCACAATATCGCAGTCACCCTATAAGTCACTGATCGTTGCCATTACTAATAAAAAAAAAATTAAATTCCAGTATATATACCAGAGTTTGTAGATGCTATAACTTTTGCACAAACCAATCAATATACGCTTTGTATGATTTGTTTTTTTACCAAAAATATGTAGCAGAATACATATTGACCTAAATTTATGAATACATTTAATTTAATAGCAGGAAGTAAAAAATATTGTTTGTTATTTTAAAATTTTTGGTTTATTGTTTAAAAAATAAAAACCCAGAGGTGATTAAATACCACCAAAAGAAAGCTCTATTTGTGGGGAATAAAATTACATACAGTACATTTTATTCATGTACAGCATTGCATGACTTTGTAATTGTCAGTAATTGCTGTATCACAAAAAATGGCCTGGCCAGGAAGGGGGGTAAATCTTTCGGAGGTCAAGTGGTTGTAGCAGAACTTCATTAAATAGTTAGGGACAATTTAGCAACCAGTACCTGGTAAAACAATTAACACTTAATCAGAAGTATGTCAAGTACCATATAGGAGTGCATGGGTCAGGAACAGGTTTGTAGGGGTCAGGAGTACGTAATGTGCAGCCAAGCTTATAGAGTGCAGGGGTATGTAATGTGCAGACCAGCTTACAGAGTGCAGGGGTATGTAATGTGCAGACCAGCTTATAGAGTGAAGGGGTATGTAATGTGCAGCCCAGCTTATAGAGTGCAGGGGTATGTAATGTGCAGACCAGATTACAGGGTGCAGGGGTATGTAATGTGCAGCCCAGCTTATAGAGTGCAGGGGTATGTAATGTGCAGCCCAGCTTATAGAGTGCAGGGGTATGTAATGTGCAGACCAGATTACAGGGTGCAGGGGTATGTAATGTGCAGACCAGCTTACAGGGTGCAGGGGTATGTAATGTGCAGCCCAGCTTACAGAGTGCAGGGGTATGTAATGTGCAGCCCAGCTTATAGAGTGCAGGGGTATCTAATGCGCAGCCCAGCTTACAGAGTGCAGGGGTATGTAATGTGCAGACCAGATTACAGGGTGCAGGGGTATGTAATGTGCAGCCCAGCTTATAGAGTGCAGGGGTATGTAATGTGCAGCCCTGCTTATAGAGTGCAGGGGTATGTAATGTGCAGACCAGATTACAGGGTGCAGGGGTATGTAATGTGCAGACCAGCTTACAGGGTGCAGGGGTATGTAATGTGCAGCCCAGCTTACAGAGTGCAGGGGTATGTAATGTGCAGCCCAGCTTATAGAGTGCAGGGGTATCTAATGCGCAGCCCAGCTTACAGAGTGCAGGGGTATGTAATGTGCAGACCAGCTTACAGAGTGCAGGGGTATGTAATGTGCAGACCATATTACAGGGTGCAGGGGTATGTAATGTGCAGCCCAGCTTACAGAGTGCAGGGGTATGTAATGTGCAGACCAGCTTACAGAGTGCAGGGGTATGTAATGTGCAGCTTATAGAGTGCAGGGGTATGTAATGTGCATCCCAGCCTCTGACGGCAGGCGCGCGCCCGCTGTATTTAGTGCACGGACCGCCCTGCTGCAGTATACAGTATATCAAAGCTGAATATTTTTGGAAGTAGTTTTTAGTTTGTTTTTAGTTTTAGCTATTTTAGGGGGATATCTGTGTGTGCAGGTGACTATTACTGTGCATAATTATTAGGCAACTTAACAAAAAAAAAATATATACCCATTTCAATTATTTATTTTTACCAGTGAAACCAATATAACATCTCAACATTCACAAATATACATTTCTGACATTCAAAAACAAAACAAAAACAAATCAGTGACCAATATAGCCACCTTTCTTTGCAAGGACACTCAAAAGCCTGCCATCCATGGATTCTGTCAGTGTTTTGATCTGTTCACCATCAACATTGCGTGCAGCAGCAACCACAGCCTCCCAGACACTGTTCAGAGAGGTGTACTATTTTCCCTCCTTGTAAATCTCACATTTGATGATGGACCACAGGTTCTCAATGGGGTTCAGATCAGGTGAACAAGGAGGCCATGTCATTAGTTTTTCTTCTTTTATACCCTTTCTTGCCAGCCACGCTGTGGAGTACTTGGACGCGTGTGATAGAGCATTGTCCTGCATGAAAATCATGTTTTTCTTGAAGGATGCAGACTTCTTCCTGTACCACTGCTTGAAGAAGGTGTCTTCCAGAAACTGGCAGTAGGACTGGGAGTTGAGTTTGACTCCATCCTCAACCCGAAAAGGCCCCACAAGCTCATCTTTGATGATACCAACCCAAACCAGTACTCCACCTCCACCTTGCTGGCGTCTGAGTCGGACTGGAGCTCTCTGCCCTTTACCAATCCAGCCACGGGCCCATCCATCTGGCCCATCAAGACTCACTCTCATTTCATCAGTCCATAAAACCTTAGAAAAATCAGTCTTGAGATATTTCTTGGCCCAGTCTTGACGTTTCAGCTTGTGTGTCTTGTTCAGTGGTGGTCGTCTTTCAGCCTTTCTTACCTTGGCCATGTCTCTGAGTATTGCACACCTTAGGCTTTTGGGCACTCCAGTGATGTTGCAGCTCTGAAATATGGCCAAACTGGTGGCAAATGGCATCTTGGCAGCTGCACGCTTGACTTTTCTCAGTTCATGGGCAGTTATTTTGCGCCTTGGTTTTTCCACACGCTTCTTGCAACCCTGTTGACTATTTTGAATGAAACGCTTGATTGTTCGATGATCACGCTTCAGAAGCTTTGCAATTTTAAGAGTGATGCATCCCTCTGCAAGATATCTCACTATTTTTGACTTTTCTGAGCCTGTCAAGTCCTTCTTTTGACCCATTTTTCCAAAGGAAAGGAAGTTGACTAATAATTATGCACACCTGATATAGGGTATTGATGTCATTAGACCACACACCTTCTCATTACAGAGATGCACATCACCTAATATGCTTAATTGGTAGTAGGCTTTCGAGCCTATACAGCTTGGAGTAAGACAACATGCATAAAGAGGATGATGTGGTCAAAATACTCATTTGCCTAATAATTCTGCACTCCCTGTATGTGTGGTGGGTGTTCCGGAAGTGGTTAGGTAGACAAAATGTGTTTTCCAGAGTTTCAGGTCACCAAAAGTAACAAAAATGCACTCAGCAGGGGATGGTGGGACGCTCTGCCTTTCAGGACTTAATTGTCATTTCTGAGTGAAGTTTATATTTACATGAATACAGAAGCTTATTTCCCATACCGTTTAGAAGAATTCACATTTTTTCAATCTGGACTGCACATGAGATATATTTACTTGTTATTCTAGAGTTTTTAATAAGAGCTACATGATTGTATACATACAAAATACAAAGGGCTATACTTCCCTCTTGTGGCATTTATTGAGATAGCATGAAAATGAACAAAAACAAACAAAAAAAAAGAATTGTGGAAAGTGGCACTAAATAATCTTCACAATCATACATTTTTTAGAAGACTCTTGTCAACCATGACTGACGGCTGGGAAAAAAAAACAAGTACCAGTAAGAAAGGTAATTGGTGTCACATGATAGTAACAATAAATACTGTAGCTAGAGCTTCAGGACACAAAAGTCATCCAGAAACATTGATACCTTTGTCCCTTTAACAAGTAATCATTTATACACGGTTATATTGGTAGAAGTGCTCTGAGTTTACATATACTTGATGTCTGACATGCATTGGTATACCGTTCTTGATATACTGTATAGCCTGGCCCTGAAAAAAATACAAACACTGACCTGCTGTCCTTTCTTTTAGATTCAACAGCCTTGCTGGTACTGACTCCTACCTAGTCTCTGGTTTATATATCTGCAGGCTTATTTTCCAAGTTTTTGCTCAGATCCTAATGAAACATAGATTATGTGATGGTGGGAAGAGCAATTTCTGTTTTCTGTTTGTTTTATATTTTTCATCAATTTATATGTTTTGTATCATTTATTGCTACTTTGTAATACTTTTGGTTCTGTTTCCTGATTTCCTTTTACCTTATTTAATATTTTTAGTGTAGAGAAGTCGCTCTGAGGACCAGCCATCAGGTGTGCTGAATTCTTGTTGTTGTTTTCTTCCTCCTAAGAAAACAAAAAAAGGGGGGGGGGGGGGGTTTGTTGGGATATATATAAAATGTTTGGGCATTCTAAGTAATTTTCTAGCAAAAAAATATTTTTTTTTTACTTGTAAACACCAAATTTCAGAAAGAGGCTCGGGCCCTTAAGTGGTTAACATACAATGCAGGAGGCCAGATTCTAAACCAGTGGTTCTCAACCTGACTAGTGCCGTGACCCCTTGATAAAATTTCCCAAGTTGTGGGGACCCCTAACGGTAAAACTTATTTTCATATTGTGGGTTGTTGGCACCCAAGGTAAGACAAGTAAATTGCGCCCCTAACCCACGGACATTTAGCGCTCACTGAGTCCCTTCCACTTCGCACAATATTAAAACCCCTTACAGTGCATTTTAGGATGTACCACTCTTTCTCTTTGTTCTCCTTTCTTTCCCTTTTATCTCTCTCTATCCTGATTTCTTGTTTGTTATCCCCATCCCTCTCTAAACATCTTTCTTGTTCTTTCTCTTATTCTTTCTCTCCCTTTTTCTTTGTTCCTCCCCCTCTTTTCCTCTCCCTTCCATGTATCTCTATTTTTATTCCTTCTCTTACTCCCTGTTGGGGAGTATAGGATCAGTGGCAGTGCTGGCGGGGAGTTGGGATCAGTGGCAGTGCTGGCGGGGAGTTGGGATCAGTGGCAGTGTTGGCGGGGAGTTGGGATCAGTGGCAGTGTTGGCGGGGAGTTGGGATCAGTGGCAGTGCTGGCGGGGAGTTGGGATCAGTGGCAGTGCTGGCGGGGAGTTGGGATTAGCCAACTTAGGTGCTCTTGATCAAGGTCATCTGCTGATATGAGAACTCTAGCGGGGACTTTTAAAGGCAACTCTAATCACAGGTAGTGTTACTCACTGTGTCTTCGACTTTGTGATTTCTCGTAGCAGTGACACCTATGCTGCAATCAGCAGATAAGGTCTCCTCCAGCCCCTCCCACTTCACATTTCACAACTAATTGGGCGGCTGTGGAAAGGGTGAGTGGGTGGCTGCAGGCTTCAGGAACAGCCCAGGCTTTGGTGACCCCTGGCAAATCCTCATTTGACCCCCAAGGGGGTCCCGACCCCCAGGTTGAGAACCACTGTTCTAAACCTTTAGGCCCCTTTCACATTGGGACGTTTTTCATGCGGTACAGCGCTAAAAATAGCGCTGCTATACCGCATGAAAAATCATGCCCTGTACTCTTCAATGTGAAAGCCCGAAGGCTTTCACACTGAAGCAGCGCGCTAGCAGGAACGCTCAAAAAGTCCTGCTAGCCGCTTCTTTACCGCGGTATAGGAGCGGTGTGTTCACCGCTCCTATACCGCGCCTTCCCATTGAAATCAATGGGAAAGCGCGGTAATACCGCTGTAATACCGCGGTAATACCGCCGCAACGCGGGCGGTATTAACCCTTTTTCGGCCGCTAGCGGGGGTTAAAACCTCACCGCTAGCGGCTGAATATCACGGTAAAAACGATGGTATAGCCGCGCTACAAATAGCGCGGCTATACCGTCACCGCGGCTGACGCTTCAGTGTGAAGCCAGCCTTAAACCTTTGAGGACAGACAGTGTTTACAACTGATAATGGCAATCTGCCACCACAGTGCAAACACAGCTCCCCAGTCTACTCAAACAAAAAGAACTATGGAGGATTTTTACTTGCTGAAGTTTCTAGTAAAGAGCATCTCAAAAATGTAAGCTGGAATTTAAATATATATATTTTTTTTTTAAGTTATGCTATGCAAATGAGAACATGTAATGCTGCATACACACGATAGGTTAGTCTAAAGAAAACGATCTGATGGACCGTTTTCATCAGACCACACCGATCGTGTGTGGGCCCCATCGGTTATTTAGCCATAGGTTACAAAAATAGGAACTTGTTTTAAAATGATCTGATGGATAAAAAACCTATAGAAAAAAACGATCGTCTGTAGGCACTTCCATCGGTTAAAAATCCACGCATGCTCAGAATCAAGTCGACGCATGCTTGGAAGCATTGAACTTCATTTTTTTCAGCACGTCGTTGTGTTTTACGTCACCGCGTTCTGACACGATCGGTTTTTTAACTGATGGTGTGTAGGCACGACTGATCATCAGTCAGCGTCATTGGATAACTGATGGAAAAATCCATCAGACTGTTTTCATCAGAATAACCTATCGTGTGTACAGGGCATCACAGATATAACGTCGATGCTATAATCCCCCCCATCAGGGCTGGACTGGGACAAAAATTTGGCCCTGGACTTCATCCAGACCGGCCCACTGGGGCGCTGCCAGGGCGTTAAAAAAAGTCCTCCAAGTAGCATCTTTGGGGCGGTAGAGGAGCGGTGTACAAACTGCTCCTGCCCATTGAAATGAATGGCTACCGCAGCTGAAGCGCCTACAAAGCACTTCGGCAGCAGCGCTACATGGGCGCATTTAACTTTGAATTCGGCTGCTAGTGGGGGTTAAAAGCGCCTGCTAGACGCCGAATAGTGCAGCTAAAATGACAGTAAAGTGCTGCTAAAACTAGAAGTGTTTTACCGACAATGCCTGCCCCAGTGTGAAAGCAGCCTAAGAGTCAGGGTGTGAATGAGACAGAAGAGGGAGCTGAGAGACAGAGGGGGGGGGGGAGCTGAGAGACAGAGGGGGGGAGCTGAGAGACAGAGGGGGGGAGCTAAGAGACAGAGGGATGGAGCTGAGAGACAGAGGGGGGGGGAGCTGAGAGACCGGGGGGGGGAGCTGAGAGACCGGGGGGGAAGCTGAGAGACCGAGGGGGGGTGGTCTGAGAGATAGAGGGGGCTGAGAGACAGAGGAGGGGGCTAAAAGAGAATGGGAATGAGAGACACGGGGACTGAGAGACAGAGGGGGGGGGGGTCTGAGAGAGGGTCTGTTTTAAAAAACGGCCCACTGAGCCATCGGCCCACCGGGAAACTCCCTGTAGTCCCTATGGCCTGTCCATCCCTGCCCCCCATTCAGGTTAACTTCATCACTCTCAATGCTGCTTCACACACATCTCTAGGATAACTGCCATGCCTGAAAAATTCCACAAGATGGCAGCAGAGAACACGCACAGTTTTGAATATTTTTTCAGGAACATTTTTGACAGTATGTTTAAACTGCATCTCCTGCACTGCCATCATATGGAAGAAAAGTCGATGAAGCTCCTTGATGCCTTTTTCTTCAAGATTCTAATGGTATTTATTGCTCTTAGGGTCTCTGGCTTCATTGTAGGTAGGGGTGTTTTTAGAAATATTTTCTGGGTTAGGTGAGGTGTGGAATTTTGATGGGACATATGGTGTGTATGGTTTGTATAGTTTGTGTTCGGTGCTAATATTTAGTATATTTATAATAAAGCAATTGTTTATATTTATATGTGATCCAGTAGCATATACGTAGGTGTCTTTTTACACAAATTCTTATTCTTCTAATTATGAATAGTTCAGTCTGCGGTGACACCCACCTTTATGATAGGAAGACACCATAATCATTGCTGGTGGTTCCAATGACCACTCTTTCTTTTTAGTTTTTATGAATATTCTATGTGGTTTCATTACCTTGGGTTGGTGGTAGGACCTATATATACAGTGCCTTGAAAAAGTATTCATACCCCTTGAAATTTTTCAATATTTTGTCATGTTTCAACCAAAATTGTAAATTTATTTTATTGGGATTTTGTGATAGATCAACACAAAGTGGCACATAATTGTGAAGTTGAAGAAAAACGATAAATGGCTTTCAATTTTTTCTTTTTTTTTTTACAAATAAATATCTGAAAAGTGTGGCGTGCATTTATATTAAGCCCCCTTTACTCTGATACCCTTAACTAAAATCTAGTGGAACCAATTGCCTTCAGAAGTCCCCTAATTAGTAAATAGTCCACCTGTGTGTAATTTAACCTCAGTATAAATACAGCTGTTCTGTGAAGCCCTCAGAGGTTTGTTAGAGAACCTTAGTAAACAAACAGCATCATGAAGGCCAAGGAACACACAAGGCAGGTCAGGGATAAAGTTGTGGAAAAGTTTAAAGCGGGTTAGGTTATAAAAAATTATCCCAAGCATTGAACATCTCATGGAGCACTGTTCAATCCATCACCCGAAAATGGAAAGTATAAGTATGAGTATAGCACAACTGCAAACCTACCAAGACATGGCCGTCCACCTAAACTGACAGGCTGGGCAAGGAGAGTATTCATCAGAGAAGCAGCCAAGAGGTCCATGGTAACTCTGGAGGAGCTGCAGAGATCCACAGCTCAAGTGGGACAAATCTGGCCTTTATGGAGGAGTGGCAAGAAGAAAGCCATTGTTGAAAGAAAGCCATAAGAAGTCCTGATTGCAGTTTGCGAGAAGCCATGTGGGGGACACAGAAAACATGAGGAAGAAGGTGCTCTGGTAAGATGAGACCAAAATTGAACTTTTTGGCCTAAAAGCAAAACGCTATGTGTGGCAGAAAATGAACACTGCACATCACACTGGACACACCATCCTCTCCGTGACACATGGTGGTGGCAGCATCATGTTGTGGGGATGCTTTTCTTCAGCAGGGACATGCAAGCTGGTCAGAGTTGATGGGAAGATGGATGGAGCCAAATACAGGGCAATCTTATAAGAAAACCTGGTAGAGCCTGCAAAAGAGTTGAGACTGGGTCAGAGGTTCACCTTCCAGCAGGACAATGACCCTAATCATACAGCCAGAGTTACAATAGAATGGTTTAGATCAAAGCATATTTATGTGTTAGAGTTGCCTAGTCAAAGTCCAGACCTAAATCCAATTGAGAATCTGTGGCAAGACTTGCAGCTGTAATTGCAGTGAAAGGTGGTCCTACAAAATATTGACTCAGGGGGGCTGAATACAAATGCACGCCACACTTTTAACATATTTATTTGTAAAGAATTTGGAAAAACATTTTTCATTTTTCTTCTACTTCACAATTATGTGCCATTTTGTGTTGTGTGTCTATCACATACAATCCCAATAAAATTTCAGTTTTTAGTTGCATCATGACAAACAAATTCAAGGGGTATGAATACTTTTTCAAGGCACTGTAATATATATATATATATATATATATATATATATATATATGTATGTATGTATGTATGTGTATATGTAGCACCCGCTAGTGCTATAATAGGTGTAGGAAAATTTACTTGACTCCTGGCAGTTGCATGAGTCTGTTAATTGGGTCAGGGTTCAGAAAAAGGTCAGGCTGGAAGGCTCTGCAGACCAGTCCTCTATCGCCTCCTCCTGGTTCTGGAGGTTTCATGGAAACTTCTAGAAGCTAGTAGGTGGGAGTAAAGTGGTAGGGACCTGAATATTTATGGGAATATGGCCAATCCCCAGGCAGGAGGCCTGGCAGGGTGGCTTAACCAGCCCATAGATATTGTGCAGTCTGGCTAGCAAGGGGAGTCGGGTTCAAGATGGAGTGCTGCTGTGTGTGGCCTGGGAGGGGGCACCAGTGGTGGGAGGGGGGGGATGGGTCTGCCTCCAGGTTGGGGGCTGGAAAAAGCAGAGAAGCTGAAAGAGGGAGCTCCACTGCCCTACAGTCCCCTGAGAAAGGACAGCATGTTAGCCAGGAAAGATACTAGCCCAGTGAAAAGTCTGAAAGCAGTTTGACCCACAGCTGCAGGACAAGGAAAGTGTGAGTACCTGCACACCCCCTGGAACCACAAGGGAGAGGGCTGCTAGGTGCCATACCCAACCAGTTCTTCCTGGCACAGCAATTCATATCTGTTCAGGAATACCTTGCTCTGGCATACTCTTAAAGGCAGCCAGGTGGGCTGGTAGTTTCTAGCTGGGGTCTGAAGAGGTTAATTTAAAGGTAACTAAGTGCTCCTTACAGAGAATGTGTTACTGATCCGTTATGAGACAGAAGCCACTCCGGAGGGAGTAGAATGTCCAGGATCCATCTTTGTGTTATTGTAAAGAAATAGGAAGTTTTGTCCTCCAAGTTTTGTTTCAAGTCAAGTTGGACATACCATTACATCCCTAGATCCCATCCAAGATATTTTCCCTAAAATAACAAAAACAAGCCCATGAACTGGTTACTCACTTTAGATGAAAGTTGGAAAATGCCTGTTGCCTGGCTGTGCAGACTATAGGGGGATCCAAAAATGTAGCTGCTCCGTAGGGGGTAGCCATCTATAACTTCAAAACAATAGTTAGCCATTGTTCTCACATTTATAAATTATATGTATGTTATTGAATTTATATAATATCTTGAGTTGACTATAACAAATTGATTAAACCCAGCTTGAACACCATAAGCTCCTCAAAACCAAGGGCCAGATCCTCAAAAGAGATACGCCGACTTAACTCAAGATTTCTAAATTTACACGGCGCGTATCTTTGCGCCTGATCCTCAAAACGAGATACGCCTGAAATTCCGGTATTTCCGTCCTACCTAAAACAATTAACCGGCGCTTCTTCGGGCGCTAATTACGCTAGACACGCCGCTGTTTTTGATAGGCAAAGATGCAAATGAGGGAGATAGGGCGATCCACAAAATTAAGTGTGTGCGCCGTAGATTACGCCCTGTGCGCACCTGTTAGTTTCCCGGCGGGAAGTTACACTTTATAAAAGCAGCCCTAATTTTACACATGCCGTGTAAATGTCTGCTGAAGCAACACCATTGAGGAAGAGCTGAGCACACACATTTGCTGGACTACAATCTGTCTGCCAACATGCCAGGGCCATCCATGATCCTAACTGCACTCGTTACTTTAGAGGCGCAAAGAAGGAGGAGGGAACAGCAGCCAGGAGACGCCTCGCAGAAGGCATTTTTTCACAGTAAATGCACATTAATTATGTCACAATGAGAATGTATTTTTTCACAGTAAACGCACATTAATTATGTCACAATGAGAATGTATTTTTTCACAGTAAACGCACATTAATTATGTCACAATGAGAATGTATTTTTTCACAGTAAACGCACATTAATTATGTCACAATGAGAATGCATGAATGCACACCACTGTGGTCCCTAGCACAGACATATCACATGCACATCGAATTGGATTAGATCCAAGTACCCCCCCCCCCTTTGGTACTTGGGAGCAGTAACGCCACGCCACGGCTCCAATTATGTCACTGTGCATTCATACACCATTCAGGAACCTGGGATCACTTCTCCCTGGTCCTGGGGATCCCTTCTCCACCAAAACTGAGGGTGACACCCTTATTTTATCAGGAATGCCACCCCCCCACATTCACACATCATTCACACACATAAAACAAATCATAAGTACAGTATACCAAAAAAAATCATAAAAAAAAAATCATAAAAATAAAAAAATAAAAGTATCCCTGCTAATTTAGTTGCGGCGGCGAGTGCTACGCCTGGGCTGGCCACGTGCACGGGCACGGCCAACCGGAGGATCTTCATTGGGGGGTGTGTGAGCAGGGGAGGAAGTCTCTTCATGGGGGGAAGTGTGAGCAGGGGAAGGAGGATCCTCCTGGGGGGGGTGAGCAGGGGAAGGAGGAGCCTCCCCTGGTGACTGTCCTCCTGCTGGCCTGCCCTCCAAGGCCACTGCTATCCTTTGTTGGTGGCCACATCACCGAGTGCCTCCTTCATTACACCCAGGCTGTGCTCCATCTGGGTCACTTGTTGTTTTATTTGAGCCAGAGTGCGGGTCTGCCGGGCATTGTCCCTCAGCAGACTGACCGGCAGACGCTCGGCCACCCCCCCGGTCCCCTGGGTCGCCATCCTGCCTGCCGCTGAGTCTTGCGGCCCTGGAGGAGGGGAGAGAGTGACCCTTGTGAGTTGAGGCCTGTTGGGGGAGGAGTGGGAGGGGCTACCCCTGATGGTGGCCTGACTGGTGCCAGCCTCAGGGGTAGCCTCAGGGGTAGCCTCAAGGGTCATAAAATCCGAGGCCAAAAGGATTTCCCGGCCTAGCTGCAGATCTTCTTCCTCCACCCCCTCATCCTCCTCCCCCTCATCCTCCTCATCCTCCTCCCCCTTAACCTCCTCCCCCTCAACCTTATAATGAGGGGATGTTTGGCCACTCCCCTCCCCTCCCCTGGGGAATCCTGCCCTTCTTGGGACTCATCAGCAGCCTCTTGTCTTGGGGGTGGTGCAGCAGCCTGGCCTGATGGGTCAGCAACCTCCTGGCCTGATGGGCCTGCAACCTCCTGGCCATCTGTGGAGGACACAAAACAATCACAGGTTTGAGGATCCACACACTTGGCACATCTTCCCTTCCCCCACCCACACATGCTAATCACCAGAAAGAAAAACCACAAACTTACCTGTCCTCACAGGAACATCAGATTGATAGCCAGGCAGGCCCACCACCTGCTGTGGGTGGAAACACTGGGCCACTGCCCATTCCTCCTCAGTCAGCCTGACGGGGCAGGGTCCCCCTCCTCCAGTGCCCGTGGTATGGGCATTGATCCTTGCCATCTTGTTCCGGACCAGGCTCTTAAGATCGTTTATCTTCTTTTGTATGCCAGCGGGGGTCCTGGTCTCCCCCCCGCCGCATTGATCTGATCCGTGATCTTTTTAATTATGTCCTTCTTCCTGGCCGGGGGGGTGTTCCGGCTCTCAGGGCCATGCAGATAACGCCCATATCGGACGATGCCCCGAGCAAGAATTTGCTTCTTTCCCAGGGTAAAATTGAGCTTCCTGTGCTTGGGGGCCATCACAGACACCACCCAGCAACAAGAAAAAACTCAACGGACAAACAAACAAAAATACACACCCAACAAACAAACAAAAAAACTCACTGAAAAAACAAACAAAAATCTAAACACACAAGCAGACAGCTACTATAAATTCAAAAACAAACACGCAAAAAAAAAAAAGAAAATACAATCACAAAAAAACAATCAGAAACTACACTTGGCAAAAACAAACACCAACTATACTCTCCAACTCCTCAAAAACTTTTCTCACAAACACAACTTACCAACAAACACCAACAAACGTTCAGAGCAGAAGCAACTTGCTCTAGGAAGGGGAACACAGGGATATACTTTTGCAAGGGAAGTGTGTTTGACTGGGGCTTTTTATACACAGGGCGATCCTCAAACTAAGTACGCTTGGCCTTTTACCTATCTCACTGATTGCGCCGAGCCAAGTTCTGCACATGCCCAGTGAGGTCCAGATTCGTGCGCGCAAGCGCAGTACGGCGGCACCTCATTTGCATGGGGTCACGGCTCATTACAATGAAGCACGCCCACTTCCTTCCCACCTGCAATAAGCCCACCTTACGCCTCGGAATTTAAGTTACGCTGGCGCAAATTTGGGCGCAAATGCGCTGTGGATACGGCACTTACGATACCAAATTAGGGCGCCGTAACTTAAATGACATAAGATTTGAACTAAATTTGCGCCGCTGTTTGTGGATCTGGCCCCAAGTCTTTAAATACCATTAAGTGTTTGAAAGCATATGGTACTCACAGTACAGTATGTCACTTACCTCTGAGGCTTAAATTGCACACATTAGAAGATTTACAGATTTACAGTTAAATGTGACTGAAGCTGCACAATGTTTCAGGACTGAAAAAATTGGCCCTTTATTGTGTGTCTTCCACAAACTCAAGAAAGCCAAAGAAAAATCTCAAAGATTTGTTTGGACCATTTTAATGCAGAAAAAAAGCTGGAACCAAATTATTAACATGCAAGCTTGGAAGCAACTCAGATCATTGTAGCTTATTCCAGTACAGCTTGCAATACAGTGCTCCTAGCAATCACAGCCCCTCATCACAGTACCCCTTGCAGTCATGCCCCCTGCCCTCTTTTCTCTCTAATCACATTGGGGTAGATTCAGGTAGGGGCGCGCACTACTACGGATGCGCAGCGTACCGTTTTTACGCTACGCCTCCATAAATTACTTGAGCTACGCTTCATTCACGAATCATTTTCTCCGTAATTTGCGGGGGCGTTGCATAAAAAGCTATGTGACCTCATGTTGGTGTTTTTGGTGTTATCACTTTAAACAATAAAAGGCAATTGGAATTCCTGGATGTGCAGCCATTTCTTTTCTGGCACTATGAGACATTCCACCTTAGGTTATCATCATACACCAGCGGCTCTTTTTCTTTGTATAGTAGGAATGTATGTCCTTTTAAACCAGTGAAATTAAAACATATCCTACCTGCATCTCCTATCAGATAAACATATTGCTTTATTTTCATATACATGCTACACATGTTTGCAATTAAACAATAATTTAACCTCAATTGTATTCAGCATGTCGATGCCAGATCACAGATATCCCTTTTTAGAAATATGTGATGACCAAACCTTAATGATATGATTGGGCCCACAGAAGCAGACAAGGGAGTTCCCATTCAAAGTCTAAAGTCCCCCACAGTACAGCACCGGAGGCTTACAGTAGGTCCCAAAACTCATCTGCTAAATTTACAACTAAATAATAATTAGTGAATAATGAATCTGTGCAGTTAAATTTTCCAAAGGTTTGTTTAGAAATCCAGGGAACTCAAACTTAGCAGCGAATCCAGCTGAAGACTGTAGGCGCTAATCCGCTTAGCAAATTCTCACATGAGGACAAATACCAATGGCAAATGTAAATAAATAAATAAATACATTTAGTTTTAGCAGTAGCACATGCTTTTTCATAAATCGATAATAGGTCTGCTTTGATTGGTGGCCTATTTTGGCTGGTGCTTAGAAATTGGCAAGTGGTTACTGAATCTGGCCCCATTCTCGCTGATGCAAAATTGTCACACCAGTTTCTGACTTGGGCAGAACTGCATTGTCCATCTGTGTCTGTACCCAACATCTCAGGTATGGGAAATTGCAGTTGTCATGGTCTGGATCCATGGAATTGGGCTCGCTTTCCACACAAGTGAGGGACATTGGATGTTGATCTTCTGGCTTCCAAGATTAACAGCAAACTGGACAGATTTATTGAAAGGTCCAGGGACCCTTTGGCCTTCACAGTGGATGCTCTGGTGATGTTGTGTAATTAGTTTAACCTGATCTATGCCTTTCCACCTCTGCTCTCCCTGCTCCACAGGATTGAGATGCTGACTTTTTGGTGATCCTCGTTGCCTCAATCTGCTGGCACAGGAGAGACTGGACATACTCAAGCTCCTGGCAGACTCTCCAAGAGCTGTTGCCTTTCTCTTTGCTATCACCTCTGTGTCTGAGTTAGAGGCCTTATCTTGTAAAGCCTTTACTTGTGTTACACAAGGATAAAGTTGTTCTTATGGGGGTTGTAAAGGTTTATTTTCTAAATAGGCTCCTTTAAGCTAGTGCATTGTTGGTTCACCTACCTTTTCCTTTGATTTCCCTTCTAAATGTTTTTTTTCTTTGTTTTCTTTGTCTGAATTTCTCACTTCCTGTTCCTCCTCAGTAAGCTGTTCTGGCTGACTAACCACTGCTCGAAGGATGGTGGCAAGTTCACTGAGGAGAAACAGAAAATGAGAAATTCAGACAAAGAAAATAAACATTTAGAAGGGAAATCGAAGGAAAAGGTAAGTGAACCAACAATGCACTAGCTTAAAAGAACCTATTTAGAAATAAAAAAAACAAACCTTTACAACCCCTTTAAGTCTAATGCCTCGTACACACGATCAGTTTTCCCGACAAGAAAAGTGCGATGTGAGCTTTTTGTCAGGAATTCCGACCGTGTGTATGCTCCATCACACTTTTTCTGTGAGAATTCCTACCAAGAAAAGATTGAGAGCAGGATCTCAATCTTCGTGACAGAAAAAATTTCTAACGGGAATCCCGGTCATCTGTATGCAATTACGACACGAAAAAAACCACGCATGCTCAGAATGAAGCAGATGAGCCGAACTGCCTATTGAACTTCATTGAGGCTCGTCGTAACTGTTGTACGTCACCGCGTTCTTGACGGTCGGAATTTCAGCCAAGATTTGTGTGACCGTGTGTATGCAAGATAATTGTGAGCCATTTTCCTGCTGGAAAAAAAAACACGTTTTTCCTGTCGGAAAAACTGATCGTGTGTACAGGGCATTAGGCCTCCTTTCTCCCTAAGGTGAATTCCTAATTTTTCCTTAACCAGGACATTCCCTCTTTCTGGTCTCTCTAAAAAATCCCAAGGAAACTTCTCTCCGCTGTCTTTAGTATTAACCTTCAACTTCAAACTACTATCTCATCTATGGTTTTCTTCTTTTTTTTTATTATAATTTATTTTCAAAAGAAAGGCAGTTCCATGTCAACAAGACCATAATAGAGAAACAGCGGTATTCCAGTAAACAAAACAAAGCCCCCCGGCCACCCAAGCCCCCTCTCCCCCTTCACTAGCCACTAGCCATTTTACTTTATTAGAGTAGAACGGCTGGTACTGGTATTCTTATAGGCAGTACCAGTGGGGAAGCTAGACATTATTTCTCCCGGGGCAAAGAATCAGTTTGGTCCCCCCCCCTCCTTATGGGACAATATTAGGCAGAGTGAGAAACTCGCAGGCCGCTGTCACTGAAGTCGGCCCACTGAGCCATCGGCCCACCGGGAAACTCCCTGTAGTCCATCCCTGCCTATCTGGTATGAACAATGCCCCATGTCCATATAGGACTGGTAATTATCATAGCACTGGATACGTTATGGAACAGGGACCACACAACTAATTTAAAATATACATCAAGAAAAGAAAAAAGAAGTATCTCATCTCTGGTTTTCACCTTCAAACAACTATCTATTTTTGGTTGTCTCTGCTTTAATAAGGGCATTTAACTACTTAACAAGAGTCTGTATTCAGACTAAAACAAGGCAGTAACCAGAATCCAGATAAATGCCTTAAAAAAATCAGGTGTGTATAAAGGCTCTTCTTTTGCATTTTTTTTTTTTTTTTAATGGCGATAGTTTGCTATAAAGAAAGTGCATATGAACATTTATTGTTTATTATTTTCATCCAAAAGATGGAGCTCTAATATTAGGCAACCGGCAGGATTGTTCCAAACTTCCTCTCAGCCCCACATCTCTAGCAGAGAGTGCAGTTCTTGGGTTCTGTCTCCACCCTCAAACACAGGGGTCTCCAAACTTTCTAAACAAAGGGCCAGTTTACGGTCCTTTAGACTTTAGTGGGGCCAGACTAGGGCCATTGGGAGTAAAAAATGTCCATGTGTCCAGCGGGAGTAAATAATACCATATCTTTGGTGACAGTGGGAGGACTAGTGCTCCATCGTTGGTGTTAATGGAAAGAATTGATGGTGTCAGTTGGAGGAATAGTGCCCCATTGGTGTCAGCAACAAGAATTATGCCCCATTTAAACTGGATGGAATAGTGCCCCAAGGACCGCATTAAGGCAAGCAAAGGGCCACACCCAGCCCCAGGGCCGCAGTTTGGAGACCACTGCTCAAACACATCGGTACATCCAGTAGAAAGGACACACTCTACTATGTCAGCAAATCCTCAAAACGTTATTTAATAAAAACAGAGAGAACACTCCACTCCTCTGATGCGTTTCACCCCTCCTACCAGGGCCTAGTCATAGGTGGAATTATAGGCTCCTTTTCTTATGTTCACCAAGCAAATCATAACTGCTTTGTTGAAGATTTTTTTTTTTTTAAGAACGGAATTGAGTGGATTGAACCATTTTTTACTTTTTTTCCTGGAAATGGGCTTTAAAGTAACATTGCCTCTGCATATATTACTTTTTTAAAGATATGTACAGCATTGAAGGAGGCCCTAATTATACAAATACAACTGTTAAATGGTAATTTTCCATTTTTACTTAACTTACAAGCTCCAGCTACCTTGATAAATCCATGGATCTGACCCTTAGGCCCCGTACACACGACCGAGTTTCTCTGCAGAATTCAGCCAGAAACTCGATCGGAGCTGAATTCTGTCGAGAAACCCGGCCGTGTGTACACTTTCGGCCGAGGAAGCCGACGAGTTCCTCGTCGAGCCAAATAGAGAACATGTTCTCTATTTCCTCGTTGTTCAATGAGGAAAGTTGGCTCGCCGAGATCCTCGGCGGCTTCACACAGAACTCGACGAGCAAAACGATGAGTTTTGCCCGTCGAGTTCCTCGGACGTGTGTACGGGGCCTCACTAGTAAATGAATTTAGTTATGTTGCAATATTTTATTATGTATGTACAGTTAATATAAAGAGTTCAAGCATTGTCTGTGGATACTACCTTATGAGGCTCCCTTAACACCATAACAAAAATTCATAGTAAAACATTAATAAAATAGAACATCTGGAGATGATTACAATCGTAAAGCAATCTCTGCAAACAAGCAGAGATTCCAGAGATTAGCTGCAAAAATAAAATTCTGGAAAGAGAAAAAAAGACATATAAAAATATATTGAAAAGCGTGACAAAACAAAAGGTTGTTTGAAAGGAAAACATTTTTTAATGTTATGCTTTATCTATTGAGGAAGTCCAATAAATCTAGGAATTGTTTAATGTACTGCAGTAGCATCTCGTGAGAGCTCTACCCATGAGTTCTTGTCATGTATTTGGAGGTCCTTCTTGTTGGATATGATTCTATGATTTGTGTCAAGCTACATTTTGTGGTAATAAATAATAACTTGGCAAGTAATAAATACTGCAGCATTGGAGGCTGGAATGTCTCCCGTTCAGTATACCAAAATTAAACCAAGAAAACAGCTCCATGTGCAGATACTTAACTGTATGGCGACAGAATAGCAAGTAATCAGCATTGCATCCCGTGAAGTCATTTCCTCAGCCATAGTGGAGAAAATAAATAAATTATTATGAATGCTGAGTTCATAACAGTGGCATATCCCACAAAGCTCTACAGAGAACATCAAACCATTGACCTCAGACTTTGTCCCCGTGTAACTTACAATCTAATGTACCTAGAATATACAAGAAGACGTATACCCAGTTAGAAGCCATTTAACCCACCAGCAAGAAATTATGGATTTGTAACGAAATGCATGAACAAAAAAAAATGGGGAACATAAAACTTAATGCATTGGGTAACTGAGATGGGAATTAACCTCAGGACCCTATTGCTGAAGTGCTTACAGTACTAACCACTGAAACATCTTGCCATATCAAAAACAGGACTTAATCCGGCCATAGACAATTCAAATCGTGGCCAGTTCAGCAGGCTGAGATTCAAACCATGTACAGTTGTGCTCAAAAGTTTGCACACCCTAGCAGAAATTGGGACATTTTGGCATTTATATTAAAAATACAGTCATGGTCGAAATTGTTGGCACCCCAGAAAAGTACATGTTTTGCTATACACATGTTTATTTCCTTTGTGTGTATTGGAACAAACCACTAAAAGGAGGGAAAAAAAGCAAATTGGACATAATGTCACACAAAACTCCAAAAATGGGCTGGTCAAAATTCTTGGCACCCTTAACTTAATATTTGGTTGCACACCCTTTAGAAAAAAAATAACTGAAATCAGTCGCTTCCTATAACCATAAATAAGCTTCTTACACCTCTAATCTGGAATTTTGGACCACTCTTCCTTTGCAAACTGCTACAGGTCTCTCTTATTGGAAGGGCGCTTTTTCCCAACAGCAATTTTAAGATCTCTCCACAGGTGTTCAATGGGATTTAGATCTGGACTCATTGCTGGCCACTTTAGAACTCTCCAGCGCTTTGTTGCCATCCATTTCTGGGTGCTTTTTGACGTATGTTTGGGGTCATTGTTCTGCTGGAAGACCCAAGACTTCGGACGCAAACCCAGCTTTCTGAAACTGGGCTCTACAGTACGACCCAAAATCCTTTGGTAATCCTCAAATTTCAGGATGCCTTGCACACATTCAAGGCACCCAGTGCCAGAGCCAGAAAAATAACCCCAAAACATCATTGAACCTCCACCATATTTCACTGTAGGTACTGTGTTCTTTTCTTTGTAGGCCTCATTCCGTTTTCGGTAAACAGTAGAATGATGTGCTTTACTTAAAAGCTCTATCTTGGTCTCATCTGTCCACAAGACGTTTTCCCATAAGGATTTTGGCTTTCTCAAGTACATTTTGGAAAACTGTAGTCTTGCTTTTTTATGTCTCTGTGTCAGCAGTGGGGTCCTCCTGGGTCTCCTGCCATAGCGTTTTATTTCATTTAAATGTCGATGGATAGTTTGCGCTGACACTGATGCTCCCTGAGCCTGCAGGACAGCTTGAATTTCTTTGGAACTTGTTTGGTGCTGCTTATCCACCATCCGGAACTATCCTGCGTTGCAACCTTTCATAAATGTTCCTCTTCCGTCCACGCCCAGAGAGAATAGCTACAGTGCCATGGGTTGCAAACTTCTTGATAATGTTGCGCACTGTGGACAAAGACAAATCTAGATCTCTGGAGATGAACTTGTAACCTTGAGATTGTTGATATTTTTCCACAATTTTGGTTCTCAAGTTCTCAGACAGTTCTCTTCTCCTCTTTCTTTTGTCCATGCTTAGTGTGGCACACACAGAAACACAATGCTACACTACGTGAACTTCTCTTTTTATCTGCTTTGGGTGTGATTTTTATATTGCCCACACCTGTTACTTGCCCCAGGTAAATTTAAAGGAGCATCACATGCTTGAAACAATCTTATTTATTCACAATTTTGAAAGGGTGCCCATTTTTGGAGTTTTGTGTGTCATTATGTCCAATTTGCTTTTTTTCCTCCCTTTTTTTGTTTTGTTCCAATACACACAAAGGGAATAAACATGTGTATAGCAAAACACGTGTTACTGCAATACTTTCCTGTGAGAAATACTTGATTTTCTGGAAACATTTCTGGGGTGCCAACAATTTCGGCCATGACTGTATGACTAATCATGCCAAAAAACTGTCTTTTATTCAAGGATAGTGATCACATGAAGCCATTTATTATCACATCGTTTTTTGGCTCCTTTTAAAATCATGGTAACAGAAATCACCCAAATGGCCCTGATCAAAAGTTTACATACCTTGGAATGTTTGGCCTTGGTACCAGTGGCGGTGCATCCATAAGGGGCACATGGGCGCAGCCCCCTCTCTCCTGGCACCACTCTATCACCAGAGATAGATTATTGCATCGCATGAATCTATCTATGGTCGCCACTGACAGTTTTTGGGCCCCGGACACCTGAATTACAGCGGCAAGGGTACTTATTGGAAGCAGCTGATCAGAGCCGTAGGCTCTAATAGGCGCCCAAAAAGGTGAACAGTGAGCATGGCGCTCACGAATTCCTTCACTTTGCTAACACAAAGCTGAGTGAACAACTCAGCTTTGTGTTAGCTTTGTGTTAGCAAAGTGTAGGAATTCGCTTTGCTAACACTGAACTACCTCTCAGCCAATCAGGTGCTCAGGTCTGTTATCTGTCACCTGACTGGCTGAAACGTCAGGCGCTGTGATTGGACGCCTGATAGAGAGGATGAAAGAAGACATCGAGGAGCGTGCAGGACATTGCCGTTGACCCGCTGCGAGACAGGTAAGTGCCGGGGCGATTCACACTGGCAGCATTTGATGGGGCACAGTAGTGGCAATTGATGGGCACACTTGCAGCAATTGATGGGCACAGTGGCTGCGTTTGATGGGCACAGTGGCTGCGTTTCATGGCACAGTAGCTGCAATTGATGGGCACAGTGCGCGCCCCCCCAAAAAATTCTTGACACCAGCCACCAGTGGCACTATTCTTGGGCTGCTGTATTCCCCAGGATCTCACCAAGGTGCTGCAGGTGGAACACGTGGGTAAGGTAAGTATACAATCTATCCTTTTTCCCTACAGGTACATTTTCAAGTAATATTAACCAGTATTTTTTTTACAGAGGGAGGGGACCCAGGCCTAAAAAGCAGACTAACCAGGATTAAAGAAATTCTGTGACTGAGTTACAAAAATGTCAAAAAGCACAACCTGCAGTTTAAGTGCTCTTTGGCTGCTCCAGGAATTCCTTACTTCCGGGCCTGTCAATACCTATTCCACCGACTGCACATAGTGTTCTCTCCTACTATCAGAAGGAACCATTGCATGCAGCAGGGGGAGTAGGGATTCAACCCATTAAACCGGACAATTACCTGCAGTGGCCTGAAGCAGTAAAGCAAATTCGAAAGCTGCGGAACACCCTTTAAAAGTCTATGGGAGAAATCAAAAGTGATAATTTTAAAGGCTTTTATGCATGGTATTGTCATGGGGACATGTATCAATTAAAAAAAAAAGTTTTAAAAGCGGCATTTTTTGAGAGCAGTGATTTTAATAATGCTTAAAGTGAAATAATAAAAGTGAAATATTCCTTTAAATTTCATACCTGGGGGGTGTCTATAGTATGCCTGTAAAGTGGCACATTTTCCCCGTGTTTAGAACAGTCCCTGCAACAAAATTACATTTCTAAAGGAAAAAAAGTAATTTAAAACTGCTCGTGGCTATAATGAATTGTCGGGTCCCGCAATACAGATAAAAGTCATTGAAAAAAATGAACCAAAAAAAATGCGTGGGGGTCCCCCCAAATTCCATACCAGGCCATTCAGGTCTAGTATGGATATTAAGGTGAACCCTGCGAAATCTATAAGGGGAACCCTGCTCCAAAAAAAAAAATGGCTTGGGGTTCCCCCCAAAAATCCATACCAGAACCTTTATCCAAGAAGGCAAGCTGGCAGGCCACAGGAAAAGAGGGGGGAGAGAGTGCCCCCCCTCCTGAACCATGCCAGGCCAAATGTCCTCAATATGGGAGGGGTCCAAAGTACCATGTCCCCATGTTGACAAGGGCCTCATCCCCACAACCCTTGCCCGGTGGTTGTGGGGGTCTGCGGGCGGGGAGCTTATTGGAATCTGGAAGCTCCTTTTAACAAAGGGGACCCCCAGATCCTGGCCCCCTTTGTGAATTGGTAACGGGGTACCCCTACCATTTCACAAAAAAGGGTCAAAAATTGTAAAAAAAACACAGGAGACAGCTTGGGACGAGAAAAAAAAATGCCGCCACGATCTGATTCCGCCTCCATGGGAGGTGGCTGCTGAATAACGCTACACACGCCGTGACAGCTCTTAAACAGCTGAGGGCGGGGCCACCCGTGATGTAAACGGGTGACCCCGCCCCCCTCTGATGCCACAGGGGGTTTCCTGCTTCATTTTACAGGCATACTATAGACACCCCCCAGGTACGAAATTTAAAGGAATATTTCACTTTTATTGTTTCACTTTAAGCATTATTAAAATCACTGCTTCCGAAAAAACGTCAGTTTTTAAAACTTTTTTCTGCATTGATGCATGTCCCCTGGGGCAGGACCCAGGTCCCCAAACACTTTTTATAACAATAACTTGCATATTAACCTTTAAAATTAGCACTTTTGATTTTTCACGTTCGTGTCCCATAGACTTTAACGGTGTTCATGTGTTCGAATGAATTTTTTGCCTGTTCGCAGGTTCTGCTGCGACCCGAACCGGTGGTGTTCGGCTCATCCCTAGTGTTTGAAGACATGGGCCACAGAAAATATAATGTCTTTTCTTTTAGGGGTCAGGTGCTATTTTTTGGAAGTGACACAGTCACGTTAATTTTCAGCTGTTCTGAAAATAGCCTGTTGTTCTCAAGACTAGAATGGGTTATTGGAATGGCGACTCACCCCTTATCAGACAGCTGAGTTTTAGGCTGGTATCAGACAAATGGAAAAACAAAGTAATCTGGTCTACTGTGCTGTCTCCTTAAGTCAGTGTTTCTCAACTCCAGTCCTCAAGGCGCCCCAACAGGTCATGTTTTCAGGATTTACCTCAGGCCTCGTACACATGACCGAGTTTCTCGGCAAAAACCAGCAAGAAACTTGCTGGGAGATATTTTTTTGCCGAGGAAACCGGTCGTGTGTACATTTTCGTCGAGGAAACTGTCGAGAAACTCGATGAGCCAAAAAGAGAGCATGTTCTCTATTTCCTTGACGGGAATGGAGAAACTTGGCTTGTTGAGTTTCTCGACTGCTTCACAAGGAACTTGACGAGCAAAACGATGTGTTTCGCCTGTCGAGTTTCTCGGTCGTGTGTACGAGGCCTTAGATGAAACAGCTGTGGTAATTACTAAGGCAGTGAAACTGATCAAATCACCTGTGCAAAATAATTTGTTGCTACACCAGAGGGGCCTGCTATCCGTGCCAGCAAATGGCAAATCCCAAGGTCTGACTTTGTTGGAGTTGGGCCTACCACGTGTTTGCTGTGCCAGGAACCAAGTATCGTACAGGAAAGACAGAAACAGTCTGCAAAAAAGCATTGTGCTGGAGGCGGCTTGAGCTCTAGAAGATGTAAATAGAGGTTCCAATTGATCATTATATTGATTTCTGCTATTGATTCTGGGCATACCATAATTCCCTTTTACCCCATCCAAGTCCAATCACTCAATAAATAACAAAAACAAAGCTGATGGACTGTTCATTGTCTGAAGAGTGTCTTGAAGCGAATGCCAGGCTGGGCAGGGTGACAGGTGGAACTACTACATTCTTCATCCCCAACTGGGGTACCGCTACAATTGTATATATATAGAGAAAATAACTGATATAAAACAGTTTAACAACTACTGTGTGTTGTGGTGTACTGCATGTCCCTTTTTATGTCTGTTTTCGTACATTGGCAGCACATTCATTTGAATGAGCTGGCTAACAATGTAACGCACGTTAGCATATATGTGTTCAAATCAACTCAAATAAAACTGATTTCCAAACTATTATAGCTTTTTGCCTCGCTTATCTTCTCAGAATCCAGAGTACTGAAACTTGACGCTTTAAGAATTGCTATATTTTTAAGTATTTGTTTTTCAGTGCCAGATTTTTGTTTCTATATATTTTAGAATGTGGTCTCTTTGTCTGCTCAGTTCACTAAAGATCACAGAAGCATACCATTAGAAAAACCGCAAACTTTGTATTGTTAGTAGAATGTTTGATGTTAAATGTCTCACCAATTACATAAGAACAAAAGGCAACTTTTCCCTATTATCAAATTATACGCTTTTCATTTTGACCACTTATAACATCCATGTGAGCTGGTGGGTAGCCAAGTATTACTATGTTAGATGTGTGAATAGTTACAGTGGGCTCGATTCATAAAGAATATCTCATGAGATAACTGAATCACGTGACACATTTTTCTCCAATTATCTCATGAGATGCTGAAAATGTCAATTCACTATCACCTTATGAATTATTCACCTCACAAACCAAAAACTTGAGGTAAATAACTCATAAAACAGCGTTAAAGTCAATTTGCTAAAGGAAAAATAAATAAATGCATGAGTTAAATAGTAGTAATCCAGGCAGAAATGTAAAAATATAATAGCCAATTTGGAGTAGTTTCTATCTTTTTGGATCAGTTTCTCAATAGTAATGCATAGAAACCTAAGTATGGGAAAACATAGCATCATTGGGGTTGGTTTACTTAAAGTGGAGGTTCCCCCTAACAATACATTGAGAAGACTGATTACACTGCGGGTATGCTGTTTTTTTTTTTTTTCGTACATACCTCGTTATCGTCGTTTCATCCCTCGGCCTCCGGGTATGATTCTTGCTGGACCTAGTTGATTGACGTTCCTACGACTGGCGCATACTGCGCGTCGCGACTTTTTGACAGAAGCCGAACGTCATTGCGCAGGCGCCGTATGGAGTCGGCTCTATACGGCGCCTGCGCAGCGACGTTCGGCTTCTTTTGAAAAGTCGTGACGTCAAGTATGCGTCGGTCGGAGGAACGTCAATCAACTAGGAATGCCCAGCCCCACTAGAATCATACCCGGAAGCCGAGGGATGAAACGGCGATATCAAGGTATGTACGAAAAAAAAAAACAAAAAAAAACAGCATACCCGCAGTGTAATCAGTCTTCTCAATGTATTGTTAGAATTTTTTTTTAGGGGGAACCTCCACTTTAACCGGTTCCTGACCGTTTCTGTACATCTATACGTCAGCAGAATGGCACGGCTGGGCAGAGTAACATATATATATATATATACGTCACTTTAAATGCATTATATGCATTAAGGTGAAAAACCTCCTGTTATGCAGCTGCCCCTCAGATCCCCCCTTTTACTTACCTGAACCCGGTCTTTCCAGCAAAGGGGACGAGCAGACCAGCTCCAGGCGGTGTCTCGGGTCATGATTGGATAGATAGATAGCAGCGCAGCCATTGGCTCCATTGGCGGACACTCGAGAAAAGGAGGAGCCAGGAGCACCACTGAGGGACCCCAGAAGAAAGAGGATCGGGGGCAACTCTGTGCAACACCAACACCACTTCAGCCCCAGAAGATTTTACCCCCTTCCTGACCTGAGCACTTTTTACAATTTGGCACTGCGTCGCTTTAACTTTAACTTGCGCGGTCATGCAATGCTGTACCCAAACAAAATTTGTGTCCTTTTGTTCCCCACAAATAGAGCTTTCTTTTGGTGGTATTTGGTGGTCTTTGCGGTTTTTATTTTTTGCGCTTTAAACAAAAAAACAGCAACAATGTTGAAAAAAAAAAAAACAATATATTTTACTTTTTGCTATAATAAATATCCCCAAAATGTTTTTTTTTTTTTTAAATGTCTTCATCAGTTTCGGCCAATATATATTCTTCTACATATTCTTGGTAAAAAAAAATGCAATAAGCGTATATTGATTGGTTTGCCCAAAAGTATTTATGGCATTTTTTATGGCATTTCTATGGCATTTTTATTATTTTTTTATTTTTTTACTAGTAATGGCGGCGATCTGCAATTTTTATCTGGATGACACATTTTTGGAACCATTGACATTTATACAGCAATTAGTGCTATAAAAATGCACAGCGGGGGAGGCAGCGGGGAGGCATCGCAGGATCCAGGGACAAGGTAAGTAACTGCCTGTGGACACTGCGAGGCGATCCTGAGTCTGGCTCGGGGTTACCGCTTTTGGAGCTGAAATTCCACCCCAAGCCAGACTCGGGAATACCGCTGAGGGGGTTTAAGGGCCAACGTACCCATATGGGATTTCGCGCACCCATGCCACTTTGCTGACGTTTATCGACGTGAGCCGGTTCGGCAAGTGGTTAATTTGTAGGGATTTCCTCTCACTCATGTGACAAAAGCAAAGGGAAATCTCCCCAATGACAACATTGTATTTTTTATTGGTGGAAGAAGGGTTTTCATATATGCGTGTGATTTTTTTTTTTACTATTTCCATACAATATTTGACATCTCTAAAGATATTTTGTATTTACTTAAAATTCAACTTAGTTGTGTTTGATACCCCACGTGTGTCCTGTGAAAGCCGCTTCCCTTTGACCGGTATTCTAGTCTTTTTTCTTTTGTATTAATACATACTGTATGCTGCAGGGACAGCACTGACTTTGTGGGGTTGATTTACTAAAGGCAAATAGACTGTGCACATGGGCACGAGGGGGGCAGTTGCCCACCTGGAATCGTAAGAAGGTGTTGAAGACAGTTGCCCTGTGTTGTAATGGCCGCCGCGGCCACTGTGGACTTTTTTCTGAGTCTGCTGGCCTGGGGCTGCTCTCTTTTCCAACTTATTACAGATACAGACATCCGTCCCTCCCTCCCTCACCCCCGGCCCGATAATCGGATTGGCTCTGCCGCTCGGGCCTCTGCTCGACATCTCTGCTGTTCCGTGATTGGCTGCCTGCCTGTGTATGTACGTCGCTATGCAGATCCGCCTGGCGTGGCGCCAGCTCCTCCCACAGGTGTACTCTGCAAGGGCAGTTGCTCCAAAGCTTAGTAAATGAGCAGAAGCTCTACTGACTTCCATCATCCAATCATGTGCAAGCAAATCTCCTGTTTTTTTACTTTCCTTGCTTGTGATTAGGTATTCTTTTCAAAATAACACTTTCCTCATTTCCTAAGTCCTGCACTTTTTAAAGTGTCTTAACCTCCCTGGCGGTATCCCCGAGCGTGACTCGGGGTTGGTTTTCAATGCTAAGATCGGTATCCCCGAGTCACGCTCGGGGTGGACGTGCAGCGGCGCGGCTTACCTTTCGCTGGATCCACAGGCAAGTTACTCACCTTGTCCCTGGATCCAGCGATGCCACCCCGCTGTGTGAGCGAGCGGGTCCTCCTCGCTCGATTCACAGTGTCCCCATGTGCCGCCGATCTCCGTTCCCTGCGACGTTACGACGCACGGGGGCGGAGAACGGCGCCAAATTCAAAAAAGTAAACAAACACTTTACATACAGTATACTGTAATCTTATAGATTACAGTACTGTATGTAAAAAATACACACCCCCTTTGTCCCTAGTGGTCTGCCCAGTGCGCTGCATGTACTTTTATATAATAAAAAATGTTCTTTCTGCCTAAAAAACTGTAGATTGTCCAAAAGTGTCCCTTTATGTCAAAAATGGTTTTAGATCAGCTAGAAAACAGCGATAATAAATTATAATCACTTGCAGAAATGTGCGATAGCGATTTGCGGGGAAATTCGTCATAAAAATAAATAAATAATGACAGCGACAATTCTGCAACTGCAAATTTCAGTGATTTTGAGTTGATTACATTATTGAATAATTTTTATTATAATTATATTATTATTTGTTATAATTATTTATTATATTATAATTTATAATTTTGTTTTAAAAAAAAAAATCATACCCGGGATGCCTACAAGACTCTTGCTTGGTCAGATTTAAGTGAGTTATTTCTAAAAATTACAGGCCTACAGTATAAAACGCCAAATTTCCTTGCAAAATAATTGTACCGCTTTTGGTACGTAATTCCAGACAGAATCATACCGCCAGGGAGGTTAAACCATTTTACCTGTTTATTAGCAATAAAAACTGATAGGGGTTCTAATCCGTCTCTACAGTATGCATTCTCCTGAATATCACTTACCCGGTGGGCCGGGGCCACCGAGTCGCATGTTCTTGCTTGTGGGGCCCAAGGCAGCTGGGATGCTCTTTGAGCCCACGCCGGCCCCCCGACCTTTCCGCGGCAGCCTGGCAGCCAGTTCAGCTCAGGCTCAGCCATTGGTACCAGGGGGATGGAAACATGAAGGGGGGAGGGGCTAGAGGAGACACCTTTGCCCTCTCCACGGCCACCAGTATAGTTCAGCCGTCGTGCCAGGGGACATGGCAACAAAGGGGGAGGGGTTAGAGGAGGCACCTGCTGCAGACGCCATGGAGCCGGATCAGAGAGAACTTGAGTGCGGCCCCCTGTAACCTAAATAGGAGGAGCGGTGGGGTGGTTGTATATAGAAGAATCATTCTCTCCATCTTCCTCCTGCAGTCTCTGAATGCCTGTTTCTGCTCCTTTCCCTCTCGCAGGATTTCAGGTACTGCGGGAGGAAGATGGAGAGAATGATTCTTCTATATGCAGCCACCCCACCGCTCCTCCTATCCTGCTTATCTCTGCTGCCCCCCCAGTGCTTTCTAGCCCCCTATCCACAGCGCTATCTAGCCCCCCATTTCTCTCCAGCCCCCCCAGTGCTCTCCACGTCCCCATGCCCTCTGCCCTTCCCCCTGTGCTCTCCGCCTCTCCCCCTGTGCCCTCCACCTCCTCCCTGTGATCCCCACCTCTCTCCTGTGCCCCCCCTCTTCCCTAGTGCTCTCCAGCCCCCCAGTGATCTCCGCCTACTCCCTGTGCTCTCCACTCCCCCCCCCATGCTCTCCGCTGCCCCCCTGTGCCCTCTGCCTCCCCCCAGTGCTCTCCAGCTCCCCAAGTGATCTCCACCTCCCCCTGTGCTCTCTCCCCCATCCTTTTTGCTTCCCCCGTGCTCTCCAACCCCCCACTCCCTGTGCTCTCCAGTCCCCCATGATCTCTGGCCCCCTTGTGCTCTCCTTTTCCTCCCTGTGCTCTCTGCCTCTCCCCTGTGCTCTTTGCCCCCCATGCTCTCTGCTTCCCCCACTGAGCTCTCCAGCTCCCCTGTGCTCTCGCCCCACCCCATGTTCTCAAGGTTCTTCCCTGTGCTCTCTGCCCCCTGCTCTTTCTCTGTCCCCCTCGCCCCCCGCATCTCTACCGGGTTCCCCCCTCCCCTCTCCCGGGGGATCCATCAGGATGGAGAGTGGGGAAGGGACCGGTTAAGATGTCATGGTCTGCTCATTCTAAAATGCCCGGGCCTATTTTTTGTCCCAGTCCGGGCCTGAGCACGGCACTCTCCTCTATATTTCATAGAAACCAGCTTCCAGGTTTTGTTGCTAAAGCCTAATTGAACAAGCTGAATTTAGAAGCTGATTGGCTACCATGCACAGTTGAA
Organism: Rana temporaria; assembly: GCF_905171775.1. Classification (NCBI taxonomy): domain Eukaryota; kingdom Metazoa; phylum Chordata; class Amphibia; order Anura; family Ranidae; genus Rana; species Rana temporaria. The sequence goes on from NC_053489.1 coordinate 528,050,273, forward strand.
CCAGATTCTGAGTGCTCCAGTTTTAGTAAATCTATCCATTGCATCCTATTTTTTCATAGTTTTCTCCTACCACTTGTTCAGCAAAGATGTTGACTATGTTTTCTAAAACTGCCTCTAGAAGGAGCATTTCCAAATGTATACCTGAAATACGATTATAAAAGCATGCAAGTAAACAATGTAGAAATTACCTAAGACAGATAAATGTTGAAGCAGTACAATAAAAGAAATACTAAAAATAAGCAGTTGTTTTTGCCTTACTCATATGGTATGGTTTTAGCTCCCGATCAGTAGAATTTGGAAAACACACACTGAAATGTTCATATTTTTCCTTTATTCTTTCCACTGCCTTTGTTTATCATTGATGCGATCAGTTTTAAAAGTGCCTTCACACTTCAATGCTAAAGAGCAGCACATAATGAAATGGTCTTTTAGCGTAAACAAAATGGCAGGATATTGCTGGATGCTTTGGAGCCAAAAATGGAAAAAAAATAAAAAATAAAATCTGTTCATATTAAACTTTGAGAAAAATCATAGCCATGTTTTTGAAATCTGATAATTTCTGCTTGACGTGGTGACAGAATTTTGGAAAGTTTTTCACAGTGTATCAGCCAAAAGAAAAACATGCTGACGGTTTAGCCATTGTTTCCCACTTTTGATATTAAACTTATCCATAATGGAGAGGACTTCAAAGGTTTGCTGTTCTCAGTTATATGCCTCTAAAATGTTCTTGTATAGTGCTTAAAGAGGTGTTCCAGCTTGGGGGGGAAAAAATGAAAAGTCAGCAGCTAAAAATACTGTAGCTGCTGCCTTTAATATATGGACACTTACCTGTCCAGGCAACCCGCAATGTTGGCACCACAGCCGATCTTTGGATGTCCACCAAGGGAAACTGGCAGTGAAGCCTTTGGGCTTCACAGACGGTTCCCTACTGAGCATGCAAGAAGCGCTGCACTTTCTAATTGGCCTGGCGGCAGAGAAAGGAGGTGGGATCTTCAGAGGAACAGTGCCACAGGGCCATCTCCAAGAGTGGGGAAGGGGGACCTGAAAGGTGCCAAATTTGGAACCGAAGGCGGGGGGAGAACGCAAATAAGCGGAAGTTCCACTTTTGGGTAGAACTCCGTTTTAAGGGTTTTCGGATTTGTGATGGAAGGTGTTATATGATCAATAATAGATCACAAAAATATTTAAATTCTGACATATAGTATTTCAAGTAGAACTATGGCCCCTTGTTAAAAAAAAATTGTGCTCTTAGTTCACCTGTAAAAATCCCACATGCAGCATACCTCCCAACTTTTTGAGATGAAAAGGAGGGACAACTTTTAGCAAAAGTTTGAAGGCATAGGACAAACCCCTGCGACACACCCTTAAAGGAGGATTTTAGACAAAAAAATGTAATTGTTAAAGCCACGTGCTTATTTTTTCCCACTTTTTCCACTACCATTCACTTTACAAATGCAGCAATTTCGAAATTGGATCAAAGGTTTAGCACTGGGAAACACTTTTTAATGGATAAGTAGTGCATTTGATATGCAACAATATAGATCAGACCAAATGACTGATGAAACACATAGGACGGAGCCACGCACACAAGCTACAGCGCATGCGCTATCGTTGTTTGCCCATCTTTACTATTTGGCTATCTTTGCTAGGCCTCTAATGGGACTCTTGCTTGGCACCTAACGAAGAGGGAAACTTTTTTCGGCGTATAGTTAAAGCTGCTATTTCGTGGCGTACTCAATGTTAAGTATGGCCGTCGTTCCCACGTATAAGTTCCAATTTTTTTTTTTTTTTGCGTAAGTCGTTCGTGAATCGGGATGGACGTAATTTACATCCAGGTCAAAACCAATGACGTCCTTGCGACGTAATTTCGCGCAATGCACGGCGGGAAATTTAGGGACGGCGCATGCGCAGTTCGTTCGGCACGGGGACGCGCTTCATTTAAATGAAACACGCCCCCTACCCGCCCAATTTGAATTCCGCGCTGTTACGCCGCTTGAGATACACTACGCCGCCGTAACTTACGGCGCAAAATCTTTATGGATTCGAACCAAAGCCAGGTAAGGTACGGCGGCGTAGCGTATCTCAGATACGATGCCCTGGGGCAGATCTTTGTGGATCTGCCCCTACATGTTTAGAGTTACAGAGGAGGTCTAGTGCTTGAATTATTGCTCTCGCTCTAATGTTTGTGGTGTATGTAACCTGTGTGTATCTGGCTCTGATACTAGCCAGGGCCTCACCAGTCACTGACCTCACCGCACGCCCCTGAAGTGCAGTCCGAGCTAGATGTACGTCAGGACCCCATATTGTTACTGAGACTGAGGTAGTGGTAATATGCTGGACAGGTGGAGAGGGAATTGGCTCTGCATGTCCCTCCTAAATGCCCAAGGAATCATGGGATGTTTAACACATCAAGAGAGTTTACTAGCGTTTGTTCATGTTTACTCATCTGTTTGGGTTGTGAGTGTGGCTCAAGTAAAGGTACCCCATGTGTTATGCAGTGACTCTGTACATAACGGCTAGCGTAGCCCAGAAGAACCCACCCAGGGGTATGCTTCTCAAGTGACCCTTGGCACCAAAGGAAGAGGGAAACATGGAGGACGTGATTTACACTCTGTCACCTTGATCTGCCCACACACCCTCTCTATGTTCACCTAAAAAATTGTGTAGTAATGAATTAATAATGAAGGGTATGATGTGTATCATTGTTTAAAAAAAAGTAACACAGATGTATATTATTAACGATGTAATTTTTTTTTTTGAAAACCATTGAAAAATTAATAAATATGTTTTTCATAAAATATTAAGTGTTCAGCAGATTATTTTATTTGTAATGACAATAACATTTTACAACTAAACTTATAAAATGTTTAATTGCTTACAGAAGAAAAAAATGCTATATTAAAGTTTAATTCAAAATGTATGTGGGTTTCTTTAGTATTGCATTTAAATATCTTGATATTTTTTGTGTGAGACAAAAAAGAACATACTGGTAATCTTCAGCTTCATAGTTTTGTTTTGGGCTGTCTAAACTATTAGGTTTACATAGCCGCTTTAGCTGAATAAAGGTGCCTTCATATTGAGCATATACTGTAAGTAACACCTCAGTGACTTAAAGCTGAACTCCAGCTTTACCTTTATTCAAGCGCAGTTGTTACAGGCTCCTCTTCTTGCTCTGATTTCTGGAGCAAGTCAGATAGAGCCTCAATGTCTCATTTCCTGGTTGGGGACGTCCAACATCATCTAGTGCTTTCTACTCCAGCCTGATTATCCATGGCTCACCCCTTTAAATCCGTTGATTTCAGTTTTGTATCACATGGGCTTTACCTTGGGCAGCCTGCAGATAGACTCCTACCTACAGATTTCCAGGACATTTTTTAATCATGGAAAAAAAAAATCCCAGTTTTCTTTCTGGAAAAAATAGAAAGTTTGGAGTAGTTTTACAAACTGAAAGTCATTTTGTTACACTGGGAAGGTCAAATGCAGTGTATATAAATGTATTATGCTTATTCAGTAAATAAACAAAGATTTTTTTTAATTACAAATAGAATAAGAGCCGGTTTACACAGGGGCAACATGACTTTTAGCGCGACTTTGCAAGGCGACTTAGACACGACTTGAGCATGAATCACAGTGCGACTTGGGGCGACTTACAACGCGATTATAGTCGCCTTCAGGAGGGGGAACTCCATGACAAATTTAAAAAAAAAAGCGTCAAGGATTCCCCCTCCAAGAGCATACCAGGCCCTTATGTCTGGTATGGATTTCCAGGGAAGCCCCTACGCCAAAAAAATTGCCGTGGGGGTCCCCCAAAATCCATACCAGACCCTTATCCGAGCACGCAGCCTGTCCGGTCAGGAAGGGGGTGGGGACGAGCGAGTTCCCCCCCTTCCTGAACCATACCAGGCCGCATGCCCTCAACATGGAGGGGTAGGTGCCTGCGGCCCCCCCCACCCCAAAGCACCTTGTCCCCATGTTGATGAGGACAAGGGCCTCTTCCCGACAACCCTGGCCGTTGGTTGTCAGGGTCTGCGAGTGGGGGGGCTTATCGGAATGCGGGAGTCCCCTTTAATAAAGTGGGCCCCCAGATCCCAGGCCCCCACCCTATGTGAATGAGTATGGGGTACATCGTACCCCTACCCATTCACCTGGGGGGAAAAGTGTCAAGAAAAAAAACACTAGTCAGGTTTTTAAAGCAATTTATTAGTCAGCTCCGGGGGTCTTCTTCCAACTTCGGGGGTCTTCTTCCGACTTCTCCGCTCTCTGGTTCTTTCTGCCTTCTGCCAGGTTCCTCCGCTATCTTCTTCCAGCTCTTTTACTAGTGGTGGTCCGGTCTTCTCCCTTCTCCCAACTTCAAGGGGCTTCTTCCGACCTTGGGGGTCTTCTTCCGACTTTGGGGGTCTTCTTCCGACTTCTCCGCTCTCCGGTTCTTTCTGCCTTCTGCCGGGCTCCTCCGCTATCTTCTTCCAGCTCTTTTACTAGCGGCGGCCCGGTCTTCTGCGTCGACTTCCTCCCTCTTCTCTTCTTCGATGTTGACGCGACGATCTCTCCGCTGTAATGCCGAGTGCGCGGTGCGCAACGATTTATATAGGCCTCTTATGACGTCATAGTCCCATCATGCTCCGGGTGGTGACGACATAAGGGATGGGGTCACCGGGTGATATCACCCAGTGACCACGCCCCATGCTTATATAAATCGTTGCGCACTGTGCACCCGGCATTACAGTGGGAGGAAGCGTTGTGTCAACATCGAAGAAGAGAAGAGGGAAGAAGACGACGCAGAAGACTGGGCCACCGCTAGTAAAAGAGCTGGAAGAAGATAGCAGAGGTGCCCGGCAGAAGGCAGAAAGAACTGGAGAGCGGGAGAAGAGAGCAGAGAAGTCGGAAGAAGACCCCCGAAGTCGGAAGAAGACCCACAAAGTCGCAAGAAGGGAGACGACCGGGCCACCGCTAGTAAAAGAGCTGGAAGAAGATAGCGGAGGAGCCCGGCAAACGGCAGAAAGAACCAGAGAGCGGAGAAGTCGGAAGAAGACCCCTGGAGCTGACTAATAAATTACTTTAAAAACATGTCTAGTGTTTGTTTCTTGTCACTTTTTCCCCCCAGGTGAATGGGTACGGGTACGATGTACCCCATACTCATTTACATAGGGTGGGGGGCCAGGATCTGGGGGCCTCCTTATTAAAGGGGGCTCCCGGATTCCAATAAGCCCCCCCCACTCACAGACCCCGACAACCAATGGCCAGGGTTGTCGGGAAGAGGCCCCTTGTCCCCATCAACATGGGGACAAGGTGCTTTGGGGTGGGGGGGGCCGCAACATGGGGCCCCTGACCCAAAGCACCCTACCCCCCATGTTGAGGGCATGCGGCCTGGTACGGTTCGGGGGGGGGGTCTCGCTTGTCCCCACCCCCTTCCTGACCGGCTGTGTGCATGGATAAGGGTCTGGTATGGATTTTTGGGGGAACCCCACGCCATTTTTTCGGTGTAGGGGTTCCCCTTGAAATCCATACCAGACCTAAGGGCCTGGTATGCTCTTGGAGGGGGAACCCATGCCGGTTTATTATTTAAAATTTGGCATGGAATTCCCCCTCCTGGAGGCGACTTTAAGTTGCGTTGTAAGTCGCCCCAAGTCGCGCTGTGATTCACACTCAAGTCATGTCGAAGTCGCCTCGCAAAGTCGTGCTAAAAGTCGTGTTGCCCCTATGTGAACTGGCTCTAAGACGGCTCCATTCACTTACATTGATTTCTTCATGCAGCGCAACGTGAGGCAACTAGGGGCGACTTGAAGTTGGATCCAAAGTCGGACCTGTGTGACTGAGCTCTAACAAGGACTGTATACAGTATGTTAAGAACATTTAAACTATACATGCAAACAGGTAACCATCCCACTTTCCCTCATAATAATGTAAAAGCTTCCTGCCAATATGCATTTTCAGTTATTACAATGCTGATCCAAAAGCATACAGTATATTGCTCTTGCAAGAGCTTGATTATGGTTCTCCTAATTTTCAGCTGTAATTTTATCTATAAATTAAGGGATTGTGTATTTTTTTGAGGCAGTGGTTTGTAATACTTCCTTACTAGAAGATGCTGCTGGAGAGAAACCACTTTGTAAAACCAGAACAGCTGAGTATTTCTGGAATAAGAACTCCGGAGGGAAAGCAACTTGCACTTTCATTATGGTCCCCACCATTTCATCCCTTAAAGTATTTTTTAATGTCTTTATGGCACCTCTGGCATGCTCGGATGTGTTTTGTCATCTTTGTAGCATTTGGAAAATAATATTGTTGGTCTCACCATTTTACTGAGAGGAGGAAAAGTAAAAACAATTTACTGACCGGACTATAGGGAAACATTATGCTGTGATGGTGGAGAGAACTTGCAATAATTTAAGACTTTTCTTCCTCCTCTCCGTGGCGCCTCCATTAGAACTGTGGGCACAGCTTGCGGCTTCATGGCTGGGCACGCACTGTGACGTGTCCTAGAAGATTGCAGAGAGGGAGGGTCCGCCTAGGGGGAGAGGAGGAGTCATCTAGTCAGCCTGTAGGCAGAAGCAGGAAGTGGGACAGGAAGTCCCACTCAAAGCTAAGCTAAGGTGACCAGATTTTTTAAATGAAATCCGGGGACATATTTTTTCTTTACTAGTAATGGCAACAATCAGCGACTCTCTGCCCGTCATCGCCCACCTCACAGCCTCTCAGGTCTTACACTTCGGGGCCCCGGCTACTACTGGATGGGGAGCGGAGGAAGATCACTCCACCAGGGAAGGCAAGGAGATAGGCAGGTGGCTGGCCAGGATTTGATCCAAGGCAGAAGAACATGCGAGCGGAGCTGAATGGGCATGTGCCCGAAACTGAAGAAATATCCCCTTCGCTCCGACCAGCACATGATCATCAGAAAGGGGCACAGATAATGGGAAAAATACAACCCCCTTATGCTAGTAGGCACGGCGGAGCGGGGGTGTGTAATTCTATTTTTTTTATTTTAATTCTGCACTGACTGTCTTTGAAATTGCCCCTGCCCCCTATTAAATCCAATCTGGGGACAAAACCGGGGACAGAGTTGGTCCGGGGACAGTGTCCTCAATCAGGGGACTGTCCCCTGAAACCGGGGATGTCTGGTCACCCTAAGCTAAGCACCCACTCCACCCCCAAAAAAATTACATGCCAAATGTGGCATCTAAGGGGGCAAGGAGTGCTTAAAGCAGAAGTTCCACTTTTGGGTGGAACTCCACTTTAAAGCGGTGTTCCAGCCGTGATTTATTTTTTTAAAGTAATAATGACACTTACCTGTCCAGGGAGCCTTCTATGTCGGCCCACCTAGGCCAATCCGTCCATCGGATCGGGTGCCGGTGCTGCCATCCTAACGGAGGGAAACAGGCAGTGGAGCCTTGCGGCTTCACTGCCCGTTTCCTACTGCGCATGTGCGAGCCGCGCAGCGCTTTGTAATGGGCAGCTGTCTTCTGGGACAGAAGACAGCGCGCCCCATTACCCAGGAGGCAACGCGAGGACGAGGACAAGACTAAGGAGCTCCACGGAAAAGGAAGTGGCAGGTTAGGAAGACTGCCTAGCAACAGCCATTTCTGGTAAGCAAAACATTTTTTTTTTCAAATGTTTTTAAAAAAATGTAAAGGAGTCTTTTAATGTTACATTTTTTTTTTAGGGTGGACTTCCGCTTCAACACAGCAGAGTCCACCTTGCTGCATAGTTTATTATTATTATCATTTTTATTTTGCACCTGTGAGCAGATACATTCATTTTTGGCACTTTGATTAACAGGAAATGCTGCCCAGCAAAAAGGCAGCCTTTTTTCTATAATAATGAGAGCTTCAGCCCTGAGGGTTGTGTAGAGATCAACCAGTGGCAACAGCGTTTAACATGTAGTTGGGGTGCAGCGTGCTGCGGCAACAATAACTTACAAAGTCAGGTGCAATAATAAACTTGTACTGAATCAATGCAGCAACAGTTCACAACAATTCTGGTGGGAAAACCGCCCAGCCGGGTGCACTCACAGTTACATCAACATTAAAGCGGATGTGCCACTAAAACAATATATTAAAAGCTAGCAGCTACAAATACTGCAGCTGCTGACTTTTAATATAAGGACACTTACCTGTCCTGGAGTCCAGCGGTGATCGCAGCAGAGGATGAGCCGATCGCTCGTCACCCTGCTGCTCCCCCCTCCATCCACGGTGAGGGAACCAGGAAGTGAAGCGCTGCGGCTTCACTGCCCGGTTCCCTACGGCGCATGCGCGAGTCGCGCTGCGCCCGCCGATTGGCTCACACGCTGTGTGCTGGGAGCCGAGTGTTCCCAGCACACAACGGGCGACAGACGGGATGTGACGGAATGCCCGTCTTTCGCCCGTAGCGTGTGGCCGGAAGTGGGTGCAAATACCTGTCTTTAGACAGGTGTCTGCACCCCCCTCCCCCCTGAAAGGTGTCAAATGTGACACCGGAGGGGGGGAGGGTTCCGATCAGCGGGACTCCACTTTAGGGTGGAGGACCGCTTTAACAGAGCGGGTTCCATTCAAAATGACAGCGTCTGTAGAGAGGAGCAGAAAGCAGCCTGGCTGTTTCGTGCCCAATCAAAAAGATGTCCAGAAGAGATGCAACCCTACACTTTCCCTTCTCGTCGGGAACCTTTCCCTACCGTTAGTGCTGTCCCTAACAGATGGGGTACCTTTCCTTGCACTGTCCACTCGCAAACCCGGAAGCCAGGGTCTTAAATAGGCTATGCCTGACCCAAGATGGCTGCCAGAGTTACATGGGGCAACATCATCCAACCAGATTACTTCTCCAATGACCCAGGAAACCATAGAGAAACCAGGTGCCTCATGACTTCCTCTCAATAATAATTATAATACAAAGAAAGAAAATCAATCAGTGCAAATATCAGATTATTAAAACTGAATTGTGCAAAAGTCCATATGTTCCAATCGCAAATGGATGCAAACAGCCCCGAACAATTTTCCACTGCCTGAATCTGCACAGGTGGACAGCCCAACGCTTTTCCAGGACTCTGTACAGGTGTCAGCTATCCACACAGAACATAGGTTGCAGGTGTTCTGTAGTTCAGAAAGGAGAACCGGAAAAGCTGATAACATTGCTCGAGGATTCAGTCAGTGCACAAATATTACGAAACTCAAGGGGGCAGATTCAGATAGAGATACGACGGCGTATCTCCTGATACGCCGTCGTATCTCTGAGTTCCGTCGGTCGGATCAATGCGCCTGATTCCGCATAGATCTTCCTAAGATCCGACAGGTGTAAGTGACTTACACTGTCGGATCTTAGGCTGCAATCTCATGCTGGCCGCTAGGTGGCGCTTCCGTTTGTATACGCGAGGAATATGCAAATGAGGAGTTACGCCGATTCAGAAACGAACGACCGCCCGGCGCATTTTTTTTACGTAGTTTGCGTTCGGCTTTTTCCGGCATATAGTTACCCCTGCTATATGCGGCGTATCCTATGTTAAGTATGGCCGTCGTTCCCGGGTCGAATTTTGAATTTTTTACGTCATTTGCGTAAGTCATTCGCGAATACGGATGGACGTAATTTACGTTCACGTCGAAACCAATGACGTCCTAGCGATGTTATTTGGAGCAATGCACGCTGGGAAATTTAGTGGACGGCGCATGCGCTGTTCGTTCGGCGCGGGGACGCGCCTGATTAAAATTTTACACGCCCCCTAGCTGCAGAATTTGGATTCCGCCGGGGGATTTACGATACGCCGCCGCAACTTTAGAGGCAAGTGCTTTCTGAATAAAGCACTTGCCTCAAAAACTTGCGGCGGCGTAACGTAAAACAGATAGGTTACGCGGATCTAAAGATCCGCTGACCTATCTGAATCTGGCCCAAGAGGTTTCTGGCAATGTCTACTCTAATATATGGAGGAGCAATGTGGTCAACCCAGGTTATTCTCGTGATTTGGACTTCACCCACTCTCCTGTTCTGCATTAAAAAACTAAAATGAATGCAGTCACCACTTCTATGGAATGGTAAGCTACAATAGATTCATTTTTGTTTATGGTTTATATACTTTCCTTTGCAATATGCACAGATACCTCTACCTAACATTATAAATATTGTGGCCAAGTTTGACAGATGAGGTTTGACTGTGAGAAGGAGCAGCCAAGCTAGAGCATATTTACAAGACATTCATGGACCACATAATCAAGTCTCCTCATTTGGGATTTGCATGCTACACTAATATGTTTTAGGATTTTGATAATATTGTAGAAGGAAAAGCAACAACTTTAAAGGGGTAGGGCAAAATCTCTTTGGCCCTACTTTTGTGGTTCTGTGGTGCTATCAATCTATCCAATGAGGACTCAAGGCAGTGGCTGGAGCCGCTGTGCTCGTCCCCATTGATGGAACGATTGGGTTCAGGTAAGTAAAAGGGGGTGTCTTGGGGGGCAGCTGCACTACAGAAGATTTTTCACCTTAATGCATAGAATGCATTAAGGTGAAAAACCTTGAGGGTTTACAACTCCTTTAAAGCGGGATTCCACCCGCGATTTTTTTTTAAAGTCAGCAGCTACTAACAGTGTACCTGCTGACTTTTAATAAGGACACTTGCCTGTCCTAGTAGCCCGCGATGTCGTTCCCCCGACGGCGATCGCAGGCGATCCCTCGGTCCTGGCGTCTCCATCCTTACTAAGGGAAACAGGTAGTGAAGCCTTACGGCTTCACTGCCCGTTTCCTACTGCGCATGCACGATTCGCACATCGCTTTGTGGATGGGAGGCTGCCTCCTGGGATACACACAGTTCCCAGAATGCAGCGCGGCTCATTTACAAGAAGACACAGCGAAGTAGGATGAGCCTGAAGATCCTCCGCGGTGAAAGAAGAGGCAGAAGAGCTACTTCCGCATAGCAACCGCCTTTTCAGGTGAGTATACAAATATTTTATTTTATTTTTTTAGGAAAAAAAAAAGTGGGTGGAACTCCACTTTAAGTACCTGAACATGCTGTACATGCCGTCCTATCTTAGATTGCAATATTTTGGATGGCCGCTAGGTGGCGCTTCCATTGCGGTCGGCGTAGAATATGTAAATTAGTTGATACGCCGATTCACGAACGTACGCCCGGCCGCCACAGTCGATTTACGCCGCTTCCGTAAGGTATTAGCAGGCCTATTCCAAGTTATTCCATCTATTAGGTGGAATAACAATGTTAAAGTATGGCCGCCGTTCCCGCCGCGAGATTCAAATTTTTTACGTTGTTTGCGTAAGTCGTCCGCGAATCGGGATTTACGTCGTTTACGTCCACGTCGAAATCAATAGGCCCGTGCGGCGTACTTAGCCGCAATGCACCATGGGAAGTGTAGGCGCCCGGCGCATGCGCATTAAGGTGAAAAACGTGAGGTGAAGCCTCATTACCATCAAACACGCCCCCCTCCAAGACATTTGAATTCGGCGCCCTTACGCACGCCCGCTTTAGGCTACGCCGCCGTATATTAGCAGGCAAGTACATTGAGAATCATGTACTTGCCTAGCTAACTTACGGCGGCGTAGCCTAAACACGCTAAGCTACGCCGCCGCAACTGTAGGCTCTTGTACCTGAATCAAACCAAAATGTACATTTTGTCTGGCTTAAATTGCATCTGCACTAAAATGGTGCAGGACCATTTTTTCCCACAGCTCATTTCCATTGCATGGGCAATTGCACTGCGTTTTGCGATCTGTTTTGGGGTGTCGCTAATCCACAGCAGATTGCATGGACACAAAGGAAATGCTATGCAGTGCGATGCAATGTATGGAAAAGCAGTGACTTGTGCATTTCCTGCATTGCATCAGTGTGATTCAGGTCTTTAGGCAACCATCCAACGTACTACATAAACTAATTGCATACTTTAGGTACACTAGTACAGCTACAATCATCTTACACATCCCAAACCTCTTAGCTTTAGGCTCCATTCACACCTGAGCAATCCGAATCGCAGGTGGAATCCCCACGATTCTGCCTGCAATTTGAAATTGCGTCAAATTGCGGGACGCTTGAGCGATGCCATTACTTCTTACTAATGGCACCCCAATCGTGGCACGATTTTAATGCTGCAATTGCAGCAAATCGCAACTCGTGACGCTTGATGCTCAAAAAAAGAGCGGCACAGTCACAATTGGGGTGCAATTAGGAAGTAGTTGTATAAGCGTCCCGCGATTTGCCACAAATTAGAATCGCAGGCAGAATCGCAGTAATTCTGCCCACGAGTGCACCCGCGTTTTGGATCGCTCAGGTGTGAATGGAGCCTTATGCTGGCCATACACTCCACGAAAAATCGTCCGAACGAACTTTCGAAAAACGAACGTTCGGTCATGAGCGCAAACGATAGTGCCATCATGTAATGACTGATAAATCGTTCAGTGGACATAAATTAAAAAAAATTGGTTCGTTTTTTTTACATATACCTAGTGCAGAAAGTTCGGACAGGAAACGCATTAACATTCCGATTTATCGTTCGTTCGACAGAAAATTTCCAAATGTGTCCTTCGTTTTTTCGGCTCAAAAACGTCCCAACGATTATCGATTTTGTGCTTATCAACTGTTCGAAAAACGAAAGAACTGTCTGAACGACCAATTTTCGGTCGAATTTTCGTATAGTGTATGGCCACCATAAGGCTAAATTCACATATGAGCACGGAGCGGCTCACGGCAGGAGTCCGGTGCAACCTCATTCACCGTTTCAGGTCCGATTTTAGCCCGAATTTTTGGCTGAATTCGGACCTGAAATGGACCAAAAGACACAGAGGGCTCCTGTGCAAATTTGCACCGGAGCCGCTGTGGAGATATGTGAACGGCTCAATAGAGATCCGGTCACAATCTCCTGCTGTGTGAATTGGATGTGGGGGAAACCCACTAGTGTGAACCCAACCTTAATCTTAGGAACTGATATGTGCTACATTGAACCTTTTCTCATTAACACCCATCTCCAATCAATTATATTGCGCATACTTCCTGTGTTATCTCAAGTTGTCTAATTAGCCCTCCTAGTTGTTATCTTGAAACTACAGAAAGGTTAGGCTGACCATCCAGTGATTGAAATCAGACAGTTCAGCAGGGCAAATTTTGCCAAAATGTAGCCAATCAGTATGTTCTGACAGCTGCGGGTCCTGCTGTCAGAATAAAATGTCTTTTGGCGGGACGCATTTCTCAGCCCATGGTTTACAGAATGTATTGTTTGGGTTAAAAGATAGACATGATTAGCCAGATTCAGGTAGAGTTACGCCGGCGTATCAGTAGATACGCTGTCGTAACTCTGAATCTGCGCCGTCGTATATTTAAGCGTATTCTCAAATTGAGATACGCTTAAATGTTGCTAAGATACGACCGCCTGCGCCGTCGTATCTTAGCTGGCCGCTAGGGGCGTGTACCCTGATTTACGCCTAGAGTGCGTAAATCAGGGAGATACGCCTATTCACGAACGTACGCTTGCCAGTCGCAGTAAAGATACGCCATTTATGTAAGGCGTTTTCAGGCGCAAAGATAAACCACCAAAAAGATGGCGCAGCCAATGTTAAGTATGGACGTCGGAACCGCGTCGAATTTTAAAATGTTTACGTCGTTTGCGTTAGTCGTCTGTGAATGGGGCTGGCCGTAATTTACGTTCACGTCGAAACCAATGAGTCTATGCGGCGTAATTTGGAGCATGCGCACTGGGTTATGTCCACGGACGGCACATGACGTGGGGTCATGCCTTATTAGCATAAAACACGCCCACCTCTTCCCAATTTGAATTAGGCGCGCTTACGCCGGCACATTTACGATACGCCGCCGTAACTTAGGACGCAAGTGCTTTGTGAATACAGCACTTGCCTCTCTAACTTACGGCGGCGTAGCGTATATGAGATACGCTACGCCTGCCTAACGTTAGGCACGTCTACGTGAATCTGGCTAGATGTGTTCTTCACATTGGGAGATTTTATTTATTGCAGCACATACTTATTGTTGATTGAAAAAATGTATAAAAAAATAAAAGTGTATGACCAGAGTTAGCCTCCATGTTGTCGAGAATAGCAGGATATGTTTATTTAACTTAGCTAAGACAGGGCTGACAACACTCAGTCCAGAAAAATGTTGTGTGTTGTGAGCAGCAGGAATAAAAAATGAATACCAGTAAGTGGAATGCTGCAAGATCAACAACAGGAATAAGGAGGAATAAGTGCATTTCTGCCAGATCAACTATTTATTTTCTGTACTTTTAAAGTCTTTAAAGAATAAAACATGTGAAAAAATATGTGTAATATATATATTGTGCCTTGACATGCACATAAAGCATTACATGTATGTATTAATATGTTGTTTACTATCAATAAAAGCTTTTAATGCCTTTAAAACATTTTGGTGACTGGGAAGGCCTCTCTTCTCCATATCCAAGTGCAGCGTTGATGTCCTTAACCCTTAAAGGGCTTGTAAAGGTAATTTTTTCCCCTAAATAGCCTCCTTTACCTTAGTGCAGTCCTCCTTCACTTACCTCATCCTTCCATTTTCCTTTTAAATGTCCTTATTTCTTCTGAGAAATCCCCACTTCCTGTTCTTCTGTCTGTAACTCCACACAGTAATGCAAGGCTTTCTCCCTGGTGTGGAGTAACATGCTCGCTCCCTCCCTTGGACTACAGGAGTGTCAGGACGCCCACTAATGCACAGCTCCTTTCTCTATCTACAATGTAGAGAGCGTTCAGACTCTCCTGTAGTCCAAGGGAGGGGGCGAGCACGACACTTCACGCCAGGGAGAAAGCCTTGTCTGTAGACAGAAGAACAGGAAGTGAGGATTTCTCAGAAGAAATAAGGACATTTAACCACTTCCTTACTGGGCACTTAAACCCCCTCCCTGCTCAGACCAATTTCAGCTTTCAGCGCTGACGCACTTTGAATTACAATTGCGCGGTCATACCAACACTGTACCCAAATGATATTTTTATCATTTTTAGAGCTTTCTTTTAGTGGTATTTGATCACCTCTGCGTTTTTTGTTTCTTTGCACTATAAACCAAAAAAGACAGCAAATTTTGAAAAAAACACAATATTTTTTTAATTTTTGCTATAATAATATGCCAATTTTTTTTTAAAAAAACTATTTTTTTTCTCAGTTTAGGCCGATACGTATTCTTCTACATATTTTTGGTAAAAAAAATAAAAACGCAATAAGTGTATATTCATTGATTTGCGCAAAATTTAAACGCCTACAAAATAGGGGATTGATTCATGACATTGTTGTTATTATTATTATTATTTTTTTACTAGTAATGGCGGCGATCTGCGATTTTTGTCAGGCCTGCGATATTGCGGCAGACATATCGGACACTTTTGACACTATTTTGGGACCATTCCCCTTTAATACACTGAACAGTGCTATAAATATCCACCGATTACTGTATAAATGTGACTGGCAGGGATGGGAATAACACTAGTGGGCGATCAAGGGGTTAAATGTGTTCCTTGGGAGTGATTCTTACTGTGGGGGGAGGGGACTGACTGGGGGAGGTGACCGATCTGTGTCCCTATGTACAAGGGACACAGCATCGGTCTCCTCTCTCCCTGATAGGACGTGGAGCTCTGTATTTACACACAGAGCTCCACGTCCTGCCTCTGTAACTGCCGATCGCGAGTACCTGTCGGTCATTGCGGCTGCCAGGCACGCGCATCGGCACCACGTGACACTGCGGGGCACAGCTTTTCCCCGCCGCGCGCCCTCGGCGGCGCGCGGGGTCGAATGTGAACAAGAAGACGTCCAGGGACGTCCACCCGGCAGTTGAGAGCCACTCTGTAGAAGTCTTTCTTCTATAGCGCGCCTCTCAAGCAGTTAAAAGCAAAATGGAAGGATGAGGTAAGTGAAGGAGGACTGCACTAAGGTAAAAGAAGCTATTTAGGAAAAAAATTGTACCTTTACAACCCCTTTAATCTAGTAAACTTTAAAGTAAGAAAATTGCCATGTTTATGCCTCTGCAAAAAGTACATTTTAAACTGAAATACTATACATTTTACTTACATTTTTCTAGGCCAGATATACACAACAATAATTTTTTATGTATTACCATGTTTGTTGGAGAGAATCCATTAAATATATTATAGCTAAAAACATAGGGCCAGATTCACGAATATTTACGGCGGCATAACGTATCCCCTTTACGTTACGCCGCCGCAAGTTTTCGTCGTAAGTGCTTGATTCACAAAGCACTTACGTGTAAACTTGTGGCGGCGTAGCATAAAGCCGTCCGGCGCAAGCCCACCTAATTCAAATGGGGCGCGTACTATTTAAATTAGGCGCGTTCCCGCGCCGAACGCTCTGCGCATGCTCCGTTAGGAAATTTCCCGCGGTGCTTTGCGTGAAATTACAGCGCCCGACGTGTTTTTTGAACGGCGACGTGCGTAACGTACTTTCGTATTCCCGGACGTCTTACGCAAAAAAATAAAAAATTTGAAATTTGAAGCGGGAACGACGCCCATACTTTAACATGGGCTGTCTAAATGTAAGCCATGAAAAAGCAGGCTTATGTTTGCGACGGGAAAAACCGACTAGCGACGACATAAGAGATTGCGACAAACGCGCGTATCTTCGTGGATCGCCGTAATCAGCTAATTTGCATACCCGACGCTGGAAAACTATGCAAACTCCACCCAGCGGCCGCCGGAAAATTGCACCTAAGATCCGAAGGTGTACGAAGCCGTACGCCTGTCGGATCTTAGCCAAAAGCCGTCGTATCTTTGTTTGTGAATGACAAATAAAGATACGACGTGGAAAATTTGAAAGTACGCCGGAGTATCAGTAGATACTCCGGCGTACTTTTTCTGTGAATCTGGCCCATACCCTCTTACTTTGTGTAACACTCCGAATTCAGTTCATGAATCTCTCCATTTGTGCTTGAGGCAGTGCAGACTGTT
Source organism: Rana temporaria (assembly GCF_905171775.1). Taxonomy (NCBI): domain Eukaryota; kingdom Metazoa; phylum Chordata; class Amphibia; order Anura; family Ranidae; genus Rana; species Rana temporaria. The sequence goes on from NC_053489.1 coordinate 528,067,145, forward strand.
TATATCTGGAGGTCAAGCAGTGTAAACAGCCTTATCACCTGTTTTTACACAGTTGTGTCTGTTTTTACACCTCTTCTCTCCATGTGGAAATGTAGTTGTTTGTTGGGATGTAGATATTTTCATCTTCTGAAAGGAGGATGTGGACAAACAAGGGGCATAGACAGGTGACCCAGTACACGGTCGTAGACGATTGCAGAAAATAGCCCCAATGAATGCAGATTTTCATCCGACCATTTAGGTTCATTAGCCAAGTAAAAAATAAATAAAGCTTAGCCCCGAAGACCTGTCTTGGGTATGGCTCGAGTATATAGTGTAGTCACTAGTACCGTAATTCTGAAACATTTTCATAGGACCACAGCAAGCAATATTTCATTATCTTCCATTGAGGACACAGAAACTCAGGAATTCTAAATGTGATTATATGCTGCTACCTACAGGAAGTTTTGACACTGGCAAACAGAAAAAAGCCAACCACAATATATAACCTCACCTCTAACCATCATGCTGATGTCCTAGTGCAGGGGTGTCAAACTCAATTCCATTGTGGGCCGCATCAGCATTATGATTGTTCTCAAAAGGGCCGGTTGTATCTGTAAGATTAATGTCCAGCGCATCCCCTCCTCTTACATTAGATGTCAAGATCCACCCGACCATCAGAAGTTGAGTCCCCCACTCTCCCTTACATGACAGTGCACCCCCCTTTCCTTATGCTGCTGCTGGGAAGAAGCTGGATGCATTGCTTGAAAACAGAAAGTAGGGGTCTGGAGGAGGACCAGAGGAAGGCTGGAGCTCTCCTGCAGCTGCAGGAAAGGTGCAAGGGCCACATGAAATGGCCTGTAGGGCCAGATTCGGCCCGTGGGCCTTGTGTTTGACACCTGTGTCCTAGAGTGTTAGACACCTTTTCCTCGGCTATGCTTAGACAAAGACTACGTATGTTTTTCCTAGCTCGTTTATTCATTTTTTTGTGTGACTTTAATGAAGACTTCAAAAATTCTGCTCAAGCTGGTCTTTATACAGCAGCTACAAGGATTGGTGTATCCTAAGCGACATCTTTAGAGGCTGTACCCAGACGCTACTTGACTGGAAGGTTGGGGGCTACCTTGAAATGTAACCATCGGCATTGGGCTCTGCTTTGTGAGGCTTTTCAGACCTTTGTGTACTGTGTTAGTTGGCCCCAGAGCAGTTTTCAGGTCCAGAAACAATCTCTGAAGACTCACATAGACTTTTAATTAACAGATATTCACCTGTTCCAGGATACAGCACTGTGCTCACCCAAGCCATAGTTTCCACAGTTATTTGGGCCCCAGCATCTTAACTGCTTTACAGCCAGCTGCCCATTGCACATGCACGAGCCACGTAGCGCATTGTGAATGGTTCCGCAGTTATCAGGGATCTGTGATGGGGAAGAACTTCTGAGAGTGGGTACCTGTCAAAATCAGGTGCCCGCTGTCCTCATTCATATCAGGGTCTGTCTCTGACCCTTCAATGACTGTGATCCAAGCCGGGTCTGCCACCGCTGTTGTGATTTCTTATTCAGTTTCACAACCCCAACAGTCATAAGAGGCTGTTTTGGGGTCATACAGTCTTTATCAATGGACTTAGCTATATAAGGGAATGTTTCAAACCTTTTTGTTTTTATGCAGTGCTAATCAGCCTGCTGTTATAGACTTTGGGTGTTTTAGAGCTGTGGCTGCAAGGTCCTTTCCACTATACCCACTGTTGAAGGACTTCCTTTATGCCGACCAAAACTACCCTGAGGCCGCGTACACACGGTTGGTCCAAACCGATGAAAACGGCCTGAAGTCCAGTTTCATCGGTCCAAACCGACCGTGTGTACGACCCATCGGTCCGTTGTCCTTCGGTCAAAAATTAGAGAACTTGCTTTAAAATCGAACCGATGGATGACTGACCATCGGTCCAAACCGATGCTTAGTACACAAAAGCATCGGTTCAAAACCCGCGCATGCTCAGAATCAAGTCGACCCATGCTTGGAAGCATTGAACTTCGTTTTTTTCAGCACGTCGTGTGTTTTACGTCACCGCGTTCTGTCTGATCGGTTTTTGAACTGATGGTGTGTACGCACATCAGACCATCGGTCTGCTTCAGCGGTGAACCGATAAAACCGGTCCGTCGGACCATTCTCATCGGATGGACCGGTCGTGTGTACGCTGCCTGAAAGATCTTAGTCCCCAAATTAGACTGTGCAAAAGCATTTCTCCTTTGAGAAGGATTTTATAAAAATAGCTAGTCTGTGCTCAATGTGAATGCTCCTGTCATCCAGGTCAACAAAGATACCACTGGAAGGGTTGAAGGTATACTCACCTTTGGAGACTGATAGGGAATTGAATTCCCTCGTTAGTTCCCAATTTGAGTTAACTGGTTTCGGCCCTCTGTTTAGTGTTGGTGGTAACTTTGAGATTTTTTTTAAACCATTTCAGAATGAATTAAACCCCTGTGGACAGAATCCTTTCTCTGCTAGGATAAGTACACACATTATAGAGCAGTTGGAAGTAGATGTCTAGCACCTTGAGCTTAAGCTATTATGATCCCCTTATGTGCCCCACATAGGACTGATTGTACAAATGAGTCAAGCACTCTGGCTACTTGCATGGGACACTGATGAGGCATTCAAGAAACAGCTATCCCATCTTTACTCTAACTTTAACTCTTGGCAATGCCTCAGGTGACAATGGTATGCTCTTACCAGAGCTCAGGAGATCTGCAGAAAAGTCAGATGCGCTCCATCCCTCTACCTGTTCTATCTTAGCAGTGCATATTCACAGACCCTTTAACTTCCCACAATTGGATGTGTCTTTGGGTATTGGGCCTCATTGGCAGGTACTCCTTTTAGTTCACAGGCTACTTAATTGGACACAGTGTTTATTTCAGCTGCCCTGCAGAAAGTTACACATATCTGTACCTTTACTCAGACATCTCCAGGTATTCTGCCCTTTGGGACCCCCTGTTCCTGTTTTAGTAGGCACTTGCCCATAGAAGCGGTTTCCCTGTCCTCCCTAGAGTCATTTTATATCTCCAATATTACCAGTCCTCAGTAGTCACCGTCACCATAGGAAACTTCTGTGTTTCCACTGCTCTCTCTTCTAGCAGGGCCCTTATCCCTCAGTGACCTTGAAGGGCACTGATAGTTGTTGACATATCTGGGACCATCTGTTCACCCAGTGCTTTTTTTTTCCCACTTCTTGGTAACCTTCCTTGAAAAGGGTCAGTTTTTCTGGACTCTGATAGATAGAATTCTCTCAAAGGGGGTTACCCCTGCAGGCTTCTGCCTGTTGAAGCTTTACAGATGTCTATACTGTTAGAAACTATCAGTCCAACCAGTGAGGCTAACCAGCTTTGATTAATGCTGAAGTCCTCTGCACCTTCTGAATTAGTGGAATCTTCCCTAGAACTTGGGGACATGCCCTGCCTTGAAATCACCTTCTTTTGTTGACCTTCAGTTTCCCCCTTTGGTATCTGGACATCCGGACTTGAGGTGGCACGTGCAGGTGGTCCCTGTGGTTCTAATGATCCCTGATATGCATCCTTACGTCTTGGAGCCTTCTTTCCCTGATGCCTATTGTTAAAGTTTAAGACTTTTTCTCATCCTTAGCCACTTAAGGACCCCTCACTGTATTAATACGTCATTTTTTTAAAGATGGATATCTAGGTAACTGCAGCAGCCGCTGCCACAACCGAGATATCCATCTTTTCAGTGAGCGGTCCTCTAATTGATAACGGTGGTCTCCGCAAAATCACTGTTTTCGGCGGCGGGAGAGGGACCCCCCCTCCCGCCGCTCTCCCGTGCCCTCCGCCGCTTACCGGAGCTATCGGCAGCGGCGATCGGGTCCTTCCTCCTGCTTGGCTGGGATACGAGTGAGAGCAAGATGGCCCCCACCCGTCTCCATAGCATAGCAGGGTGGAAGCGACGTCAAAACGTCCCTTTCGCCCATGCTTCTTAAAGGGACATTTTCTTGTTGTCATTTTTTCAAATGACAATTTTTTTTTTTTTTGCATTTTAGTCTAAATATGCAATCCAAGGTCTTTTTGATCCCAGATCTAATATTTAAGAGGACCTGTCATGCTTTTTTTCTATTACAAGGGATGTTTACATTCCTTGTAATAAGAATAAAAGTGACCCATTTTTTATTTTTTTGTAAAAATGTATAAAATAAATAAAAATAAATAAGAACCAGCACAGAAGCGAACGCATACGTGAGTAGCGCCCCCATATTAAAACGGTGTTCAAACCATACAAGTGAGGTATCACCACGATCGTTTCTGTTTGCCAGTGTCCAATTCTCCAGTAGGCAACAACATATAACCCAACTGTTTTAGAATTCCTGTGTCCTTCAATGGGCTTCAAGAAAAAGGTTTTATGGTAGATCCAAAAATCGTATTTATCAGTAAGTGAAGAAGACTTTTAGACCCACATTGCCATGTAAACCTATGCAGAGGCCTATTGCCCTGGCCAGTGACTGGAGTGAGCAGAAACTGTACATATAATATTAAAATTCTTGATAATAATTATCTCTTCTAGATCTCCCCAGCACAACACATGCCCTGATGTGTTTTGTGTGTAATATTTTAAGCATTTCAGCAGAAACACATGTGTGTGCCAGAACATTGTTTATAATTCTTAATTATAATTCATAATTTATAATACAATTAACAAAGTCAACAAAATGTTTGCACCTTACTCCCATTGGCCCAGGTAAATTGAGTGAATTGACCCAGGAAATTACCCAGAATGGACTTGGAGTGTTTTAAATATGTAACTTAGATGTCCACCCTACATTGTGGTAGCACTATCTAGAATATATTGTATTATCTTCTACCTGTACCATGTCCCCATGGCTGTGCTTAGAAGTAAGGTTAAAGGGGTTGTAAAGGAATTTTTTTTTCATAATAAGCATCCTTTACCTGCAAACATTCCTCTTTTCACTTCCTCATTGTTCGTTTTTGCTCAGAAGTTGCTCTATTTCTTCTCTGTTCTGTTCACTTCCTGCTTGTCTGATTTTACTGACCACCGTGATGGGAGGCTTTACTGCGGTGGTCAGTGACGTGCTCGCCCCCTCCTGGGAACTACATCTGTGCGGCAGGACGCTCTATACATGTTAGAGACTTCAAGGAGGTGTGAATTACTGGGCGTGCCACAATTCATACTGGGAAATGTAGTTCTTACATGAACAAACGATGCAAACCAGGAAGTGAATGAGAGAACAGAAACTAGAATGCCTGAGGTGATTTAGATGAAGGAATTTAATAGGTATTTAACAGAATCATTACACTATTCTGTCTGTCTACCTTGCAGACATTAATTTTAGGCAAACATTTTTTTTCCTTTAGTGACCCTTTAAGGCTGATCAGGGTAATGGCTTTTGTTCTCCCACCATCTCCTATCACCCAGTGAGTTAAAGGGACAAACACAGAGATTCTTTACACTGCTATTTTTTTTTAACCAAATATATTCATTTTATGACACCTACTGTTGAGAGAGTTGCAGAGAACCAAATCTACTAGTCCGGTTGTCCTACAACAATATGTTATCTATATGAAAATATGAAGGCATGTATATTTGTGGACATATAATCATGGAGCATTAACAGTTGATAGAAAAATAGTCAAGTAGTTACACTTTTTTTTTTTTTTTTTTAGTTTGGAGGTAGGCCACCATTGGAGTTCAGAACAGGCTAAGAACATGCATTTGCATTATGGCTGAAAAAAATATTTTATAGTATAATAATTTTCAAACAAATAAGTGGAAGTCACCACAATAATTGGGTATCAGGGTGATTTAGTTCCAAGTTATATTATCCTAGGCTCAATTTCCATTGTGGACACAGTCTGCATTGAGTTTCTGGGCCAGATCCACGTAGCCTGGCGCATTGTTGCGGCTGCATAGCGTATCTCTGATACACTACGCCGCCGTAACTTACAGTGTATTTTCCTTATCCTCAAAGAATTTGCGCCGTAAGTTACGGTGGCGTAGTGTAACTTTGGCGGCGTAAGGGCGGGCAATTCAAATGGATGTGATGGAGGCGTGTTTTATGTAAATACATTGTGACCCAACGTAAATGCCGGTTTTTTTTAATGGCACATGCGCCGTCCGTGGGGGTATCCCAGTGCGCATGCTTGAAATTAACCCACAACAAGCCAATGCTTACGACGTGAACGTCATTCTACGCAAAGCCCTATTCGCGAACGACTTACGCAAACAACGTAAAAAATTAAAAATTCGACACAGGAACGACAGCCATACTTAACATAGGATACGCCTCATATAGCAGGGGTAACTATACGCCGAAAAAAGGCTTACGGAAACGACCAAAAAAATGCGCCGGCCGGACGTACGTTCGTGGATCGCCGTATCTAGCTAATTTGCATACTCGACGCGGAAATAGACGGAAACGCCACCTAGCTGCCAGCGTAAATATGCACCTTAGATCCGACGGCGTACTAAGACGTACGCCAGTCGGATCTAGCACAGCTTCAGGCGTATCTTGTTTTGTGGATACAAAACAAAGATACGCCGGAGCAAATTTTAAGTTACGAGGCGTATCAATAGATACGCCAGCGTAACTTCTTTGTGGATCTGCCCCTCTATATCTATCTCATTTTGTTGTGAGCTTTTGTGGGTGCTCAGATTTCTTTACACTACCCTGACTGGTTCTCAAGGGTGCCTGTGTTAGGGACATAAGACTATAAGGCTCCTTTAAGAACAAAGATTCGGATGTGTGGTTCTGTGTCAGTACTATGAAACTTTGCAAACTATGTCATCACAATACAATATAATGCAGTAATATGGTAGAACCATGTATTGAAGAAAACACTTCAAATAAAAAAAAATAGAAAAACACATGTGAGAAGTTGTAATTGTAGAATTACCAAGACTTACTTTAAATTTAAGTGGGAACTTCTTCAAAGCCTATCCCTCTCCTCCAATTATACCTCCACTCCAAGTCACCCCAAGAATATCCCTTTTAGGCATGGTATTTTTACTCAGTTATTTTACAATGCAATCTTGGATTCCTGAGCATGAGAACAGGGGAATGGTTCTGAGCCTTAGGCCTCGTACACACGACCGGATCTGTCCGATGAAAACGGTCCGCGGACCGTTTTCATCGGACATGTCCGCTCGGAGATTTTGGTCTGATGGTTGTACACACCATCAAACCAAAATCCGCGCGGACAGAATACGCGGTGACGTGACGACGATGTGAAGGCGACGTGAAGGCGACGATGACGCGGCGACGTGCGCGAACCCGGAAGTTAAATGCTTCCACGCATGCATCGAAACACTTCGACGTCATGCGCGGGTTCTCGGGCCAGTGGACATGTCCGATCGGTCATACTGACCATCGGACATGTCCGGCGGACATCGTTCCAGCGGACAAGTTTCTTAGCATGCTAAGAAATTTTTGTCCGCCGGAAAACGGTCGGCTGGACAAATGTCCGCTGGAAAACGGTCCGGTCGTCTGTACAGACGACCGAACATGTCCGCGGAAACTGGTCCGCGGACCAGTTTCAGCGGACATGTTCGGTCGTGTGTACGAGGCCTTACCTATGCTCTGTTCCAGATCAACCTACAATCTACACAAGACTTCTTTTCAGGGCAATACGAAAGGTAAGCATTAGCAGTGGATTGGGGTGGGCTATTAAGCAAACCTGTTACTTTGCTCATTTAGGGAAAAGTACAAATTTGCTTTACGGGAGCTATAAAATAAATGTAACTAAACACCAAATAAAATGTAGTTTTATTAAAATATTAAATTTGTTACAATATGACTAAACTGTGCTATGAAAAGTTCAACCAGTAGAAAAAGGAATTGCAATGTTATCATTGGGGCCAAAAATAATTAAGAAGCATTGTATATACATCTACAATACAAGATAATAAAGGAGGAATTGTATTGATTATATACAATAAAGCATGGTCATCTTGACTATTTACAATATTTTACAACTTTCATTTACCTCACTTAATATATATATTACAAAAAAAAAATGTATGGGAAGTAAAGAAAAAGAAACGTTGGCATCAGAAAGTCTCTATATACTTTTTTTAAACTTTTTAAGAAGTGTTATTTATTGAGCTCTTTTTTTTTTTTACTTATACATTTTTTTTTTTTTAAAGATGACAATATGCTGACTAATACTGATGGCTAGGTTAAACAATGAATGAATACAAATGTTTCTAGGAATGTATCTTTTGTTTATTAGGTAATTACAGCATATGAATAAACTGGCATTTGTGTCTAACAGTGGTAGCACCTACTGCCTTTGTCTTTCTCTACATGGCCTTATGCATCCACCATGACATGGGTAAGGTGTGGGCTCACTGGTGGGAGTAAGGAGAGGTTGCCATTTCCACAGCTCTGACACATGATTGGAATATCGCATCAAAGCGGAGTTCCGCCTAAAAAAAATTTATTAAAAGAAATGCAGCTACAAATACCGCAGCTGCAGACTTTTAATATATGGACACTTACCTGTCCTGGGCGACTGCGATGTCGGCACCCAAAGCCGACCTGTCCCTCGGCTCTTGGGTGCTGCCACCGCCATCTTCGATAAGGGAATCAGGAAGTAAAGCTTCACTTCCTTATTCCCTACTGCGCATGCGCAAGTCGCACTGTGCGATCCCACTGGTATCTGATGTCTTCTGGGACCTGTGTGTCTCCCAGAAGACAGCGGGGGGGGGGGGCGGAGAAGGTGCCGGACGTGGCGTAGGTCACTGCAGCGACCTATGCCCAGAAGTGGGAGCAAATACCAGGATTACACAGGTATCTGCTCCCTTCTCCCCCTGAAAGGTGCCAAATGTGACACCGGTGGGGTGGAGGATTCCGAAAGGCGGAAGTTCCATTTGGGTGGAACTCTGCTTTAAATTTGAATGGTGCAAGAATCAATGACTATCAACCGGATGCCTCTTGCTGCTATAGTAGAAAAATACATACAGTAGGTGTAAATAATTACATCATGAGGGTCTTTCGCACATCCCCTTGTGAAAAAAAGAGGTCTTGACTGCGGTCTTGTATAGCAATCAGAAGTGTCTGTAAGCATTACAACAATGAAATAGGTATAGGACTTCAACATTTCTCAAAGAGTAGTTTGTGTTACCAAAATGCCTTGTACACACGATCGGGATTTCCGATGGAAAAAGTCAGACGGACATTTTCCATCGGATATTCCGATCGTGTGTAGCCCCATCTGAGTTTTTTCATCGGATTTTCCAATGAATTCCGTCAGAGTTTAGATATAGAACATGTTCTCTTTTACTCCGATGGAATTACGTCGGAATTCTGATGTGATTTGGCCGTGATTTTAATTAAAAAAACATTTTTGGAGTGCGGCTGTCCAAGTTTCCTTCATATTTTTGCATCACTATTGCATTGCCGGCACCCATGGTTTGGTTCCAGTGAGGAGGTTCTTTGAAGACTACCGAGCGGTTATTTTCTCTCTCTACTTTGTCTTGAATTATTTCAAGATCGTGAGCATTTTCTGTAGGTTCAACGTAAAATAATTTGCAGAAGTAGCCACTTTTTTGGCCATTCATATTTGTTTTTTGTGCAACAGAATAAAAGACCAACAGTTAAAATGAAAATTTACTATCCACCAAGTATACAAAATATGTATAGGGAAAGATACTGGTGGCAGGTTATGTTGGCTTTGTCATCACTTCTTTTAACCACTTCCCGACTGCCTACCGTCTACCACAGGTATACAGCGGCAGGTCGGCTCTATTGCGCGAAACAACGTACCTCTATGGCATTTTGTGCAATAGACACCGGCGCCGCGCGTGCCCTTATTGGACAGAGGAGAGCCAATCAGTGGGTCCAGCGGACCCCGATGTTCACCGGCCACCCACGATCGCTCCCCAGAGAGGCAGAATGGCAATCTATATGTAAACAAGGCAGATCGCCATTCTGACAGGGAAGAAGATAGAGCTCTTGTGTTCCTGCTAAGCACTGAGGGCCAGATCCACATAGAAATGAATCGGCGCAGCGCATCAGAGATACGCTACGCCGCCGTAACTTTTCCGGCTTTGGTTCGAATCCTGAAAGATTGCGCGCCGAAAGTTACGGCGGCGTAGTGTATTTCTGGCGGCGGAATTCAAATTGGCAATTAGGGGGCGTGATTCATTTAAATGAAGCGCGCCCCCCGCGCCGATTGAACTGCGCATGCTCCGTTTCGAAATTTCCCACCGTGCTTTGCGCGAAATGACGTCGCAACAACGGAATTTTTTTAACTTAGACGTGACTTACGTCCATCCCTATTCACGGACGACTTACGCAAAAAAAAAAAAAATTCAAATTTCGACGCGGGAACGACGGCCATACTTAACATGGCAAGTCTATCTATACGCCGCAAAATAGCAGCTTTAACTATACGCCGGAAAAAGACGACTAGAGACGACGTAAGAAAATGCGACGGCCGCGCGTACGTTCGTGGATCGTCGGAAAAAGCTCATTTGCATACCCGATGCGGAAAACGACGCAAACTCCACCCAGCGGACGCCGAAGTATTGCATCTACGATCCGAAGGCGTACGAAGCCATACGCCTGTCGGATCAAACCCAGATGCCATCGTATCTTGGTTTGAGGATTCAAACTAAAGATACGAAGCGGGAAATATGAAAGTACGCTGGCGTATCAGTAGATACGCCGGCGTACTATCACTGTGGATCTGCCCCTGAGTCTTTAAATCCTTACTCCAGGGTTTAGAGAACTTTAAATAGTTTGTTTGGTCCAGTTTGGTGCAAAGAGTTCACAAAAAACTGGAGGTACACATTAATCATCATATTGTTAACATACTATAATGTATAAACTGTACTCCTGCCCACATCCAGGTGTCCAAATTTCAGTTGAAGGATAATAAGGTTATTCAATATACAACGGTAAACATTGGCAGAAATATATTTACAAACACCTCAGACTTGGTACGGAATATAACCATAAAAAATTATTAACCTAGACCCCATTCGCAACTGAGACATTTTTCTGCTTGTTTCCCTATGCCTGACTATGCCAAACATGCTGAAGCCTATTCTAATGCCGCATACACACCATCACTTTATGTGATGAAAAAAAAATGACGTTTTTGAAACTTCAATTTTCAAAGACGAAGTTGCCTACACACCATCGTTTTTCTCACAATGTTCTTGCAAAGTGAGGTTACGTTCACCACGTTTTACCATTGAAGCTTGCTTCATAAGTAGCTTCTGGGCATGCGTGGATGAAAAAACGTCTTAGAAAACGACGTTTTTTCCTACACACGGTCAATTTCTGTGAAGTAAAAAGTGCACTTTTGAAAAACGACACATAAAATTGAAGCATGCTTCAATTTTTTTTGGTCGTTTTTTACAAGACATAAAACAACGTTTTCCCCCACACACAGTCAATTAAAGTGACGTTTTTAAAAACGTCATTTTTTTTTCATCACATAAAGTGATGGTGTGTACGCGGCATAATTGTCTCTGTTCACACTTGCACGCTCAGTCACCCCACACTTGATGCTCAAAAATGTACATGAGCTTTTTTTTTTTTTGCATTTTCAGGTATTTTTGCCCCCACAGACTTTATTAGTTGCACCTATACAATATTCATGTTTGTGCTTGTTTTTGTTTTGTGCCTGAAAAACTCTGCTCCTCGTCTAGAACTGCTCCCCCTTTGCTCAGCTTAGGAAACAACCACCCAAGGTTTGATACACATGCAAAAACGCTTGTTAACCACTTGTAAGATGTCCAAAAAATGCTTCAAAATACTGCTCGGATACACAAAACACAAAAATGAAAGTAACTGAGGTTGACTAACTAAAGAAATAGAACATGCTCACAATTGTATGCTCACTATGCAAAGTGAATGTTCCAGTAAAAATCCTGATTTTATTTCTCTTGATTGGTTATTGGTTTATTGAATACAGCTTCACCTTCCTTACTAAGTAAACATTGGCTTGGTAAGTAAATGGACTCTTCTCTACTAGTAAATCAAACCCATTGGTTATAGAACACAGGTAGGCAGTGCCCTTTCTGCCTCGTGGTAAGATTAGTCTTTTGTCTCAGGTGGTATTTTCTAGCAATATCATGAGATAAGCATTCTAAAGCCTAGTAGACATGGGCCAAATGTCAGGCGCCATTGGCCAGTTCAATAGAAACCAGCCGACATTCAGTCCGTGTGTATGGCGGCCGATCTGACAGAAGCCAGCGGTTTGGCCGGCTTCTGTCGAAGGCTCATGACTGAAAAAGGTCACCCAACTGCCTCCTGATCAGAGTGTTTTGTTTCCCAGTCAGGACACAATATAACAGCAAAGAAGATCGCTGTACTAACATCGTATTTTTAGTACAGCGGCTCCGACCTGAGCTGTCAGTTTTTTCCGTTCAATCATTGGGTTGAACGAAAAAAAATAAAAAAAAATTATAGTGCTGTGTACAAGGCTTTAGTGTCCTTCATGGCCTTCTGCCAACATGGCATGGATATAGAAACCTATATTACTGCCTATAATGCTGCCACTATTGTTGACTGACTGATCTAGTTACCTCTTATCCATACAGATTAGTAGAGGATTAAGTCCTTCCTTTGGGCCCATTCAAGTTTGGACTAGATCCTAAGCCCTTATAAAGGGCTATGTTCTTGCCCCCAAACGAGTTGGATGTTTAATATGTAAACCATTAAAGTAATATTAAAGTATTGTTTTTTTTTCTTAAAAAATAACAAACATGTTATACTTACCTGCTTTGTGAAATGGTTTTGAACAGAGCAGCCGAGATCCTCCTTTTTTCTGGTCCCTCTTCGGTGCTCCTGGCCCCTCCCTCCTGTCGAGTGCCCCCACAGCAAGCAGCTTGCTATGGGGGCACCGAGCTGAGCCACAGCTCCCTGTGTCCAGTCAGACATGGAGTCCTGGTTCACCCCACCCCCTGGAGCCAATGGCGTCGCTGCTGTGTCTCAGCCAACCAGGAGGGAGAGTCCCGGAGGGCCGAGACACTCATGTACTTTGCTGAATAGAGATGGGGCTTAGGTAAGTATTAGGGGGGCTGATACACACAGTTTTTTTTATCTTAATGCTTAGAATTAATGTGTCAAAAGTGTCCGAAGTGTCCGCCATAAGGTCGCAGTACCGATAAAAATCGCTGATCGCCGCCATTACTAGTAAAAAAAAAAAATTACTAAAAATGCCATAAAACTATGCCCTATTTTGTAGATGCTATAACTTTTGCGCAAACGATTATTGCGATTTTTTTTTTTACGAAAAATATGTAGAAGAATACATATCGGCCTAAACTGAGGAAAAACAAATGTTTTTTTATATATTTTTGGGGATATTTATTAAGGCAAAAAGTAAAAAATATTATTATTTTTTCCAAAATTTACGCTCTATTTTTGTTTATAGCGCAAAAAATAAAAACTGCAGAGGTGATCAAATACCACCAAAAGAAAGCTCTATTTGTTTTAAAAAAAGGACACCAATTTTGTTTGGGAGCCACGTCGCACGACCGCGCAATTGTCAGTTAAAGCGACGCAGTGCCAAATCGCAAAAGCTGGCCCGGTCATTGACCAGCAATATGGTCCGGGGCTGAAGTGGTTAAAGCAATTTGCACTTTTACATTTTGGTCTAGCGAGTCTTCTGTGGTTTTGTGGTTTAAAGGGGTTGTAAACCTTCCAGTTTTTTCACCTTAATGCATCCTATGCCGGCATTCGTCTCTATGGACGCAAATGCTGGACTCGGCAGTGCGTCCGCAAGGTAACCCCCTTGGGAAAGCGGTTCGGGGCCACTCTGTGCAAAACAAGCTGCACAGCGGAGGTAAGTATAATATGTTTGTTATTTAAAATAATAATAATTTGAACCTTTACAATCACTTTAAGTGACTTTATGAGAACCCATTGGAGGATAGTCCTGTTCTATGCGAGCTGCCTACCCAGAATCAATGAGCTCTCTCAGGCCCCGTACACACGACCGAGTTTCTCGGCAGAATTCAGCCAGAAACTCGATGGGAGACGTATTCTGCCGAGAAAACCGGTCGTGTGTACACTTTTCGCCGAGGAAACCGACGAGGATCTCGTCGGGCCAAAAAGAGAACATGTTCTCTATTTCCTCGTTAGTCAATGGGAAAAGTTGGCTCGCCGAGATCCTCGGCGGCTTCACAAGGAACTCGACATGCAAAACGATGTGTTTTGCCCGTCGAGTTTCTCGGACGTGTGTACGGGGCCTCAGTGATTACTTTTCTTTCAAGGCTTTGTAAAAATAATTGTTCAATAATAATTGTTCATTTCCCAGCATCTCCGGGATGTGTCTTTTTTGGTACCAGAACAACATTACATGGATTACAGAACCTGCATACAAGTAGACACAGCAACAATCTGCTGAACATAGGGTGGCAATTATTGTGACCATAGGAACATTTATGCAGGTAGGAAGTGCTCTAGAAATGTTACACAAGCACACATGTTGTTCCCTGGTAGTGCTAGATCCTTTGCATCTCCATTGAGGTCTATTTACGCAGTTGGAAGGTTATGTACAGCCAAATGGCTGAAGTCCTAAATTGTATGGCAGCTGTACCTTCCAACACATCTGATAATGCTATCAAAAAAGAGATACCGGTAATTGCTGGAGATGAGAGTTGGCTTAGTGTTATATACTTTGTCATAATAAGCCATTTGTTTTTTTCCTACCAGAGAACAATTACTGGTACAGCGATAAAATAGCATTTAATTTATGAACATAGATCAAATAACATTCAGTATTCATTCCTCTGTTTAAAACAGGCATATCACTGCTTAACCGATGTGTTTTTTTTTTTTTTTTTTTAATACTAAACAGTTGTCAGTATAATAAAATGCAAAAAGAACTGTTAATGTTTTTAGGTACACTTGTCAATGTAAAATCCTGATTTCTTAAATGTTGTGCTCTATTAATAAAGTCCTCTAACAATTCTATCACTTCTAAAAGCATACAAAATTATGAAGAGTCTCTTAAAGTGGAGGTTCACCCTCAAAAAAAATTCTGACATCACACGGAGTCGCGCCATCCTACCGACAGAATGCCAGTGTTTTTTTTTTTTATCAGCACATACCTCGTTATCACGATTTTCACCTCACGGCAATCCCGCGGGAGTGGGCGTTCCCAAGCACTGCCTGTGATTGACAGGCTTCCGAACGGCGCATACTGCGCGTCACAGGTTGCCGTAAAAACCCGAACGTCGGTGCGGCTCTATACGGCGCCTGCGCACCGACGTTCGGGTTCTGTCGGCAACCTGTGACGCGCAGTATGCGCCGTTCGGAAGCCTGTCAATCACAGGCAGTGCTTGGGAACGCCCACTCCCGCGGGATTGCCGTGAGTTGAAAATCGTGATAACGAGGTATGTGCTGATAAAAAAAAAAAAAAAAAACACCGGTATTCTGTCGGTAGGATGGCGCGACTCCGTGTGATGTCAGAATTTTTTTTAAGTTTGCATCTGGTAAATACTTTTCTAGCTCTTTACTCGTGGCCATCATAAAAAATATTTGAACTTTTAAAATTTTTCATATTATTTACAAGGTTTGCTTCAATTTTTAATAATAATAATAAAAAATAATAATAAAAATAATAATTATATTCATACAAAAGGCATCGCCCCCCACCTTTTTCAGTTATACTTCAGAAAGGGGTGGGTTCCCAGACGAGGGAGGAAGGTGCAAAAAAAAAAGAAAAAAACAAAAAAAATAGACTAGCCCCAGTGCTGAAAGAGTTAATGGAAGGCCTAGCACTGCAGCTTGCGGATGCTGCGAGAGATCCTTTTAAACTCCCGTTGGCCTTTCTGCCATCGCTTGACTGAGGTGATGACCAGCTCCCCTCCGAGCTTTTGTCCCATCACTAAATAGGGAGCGTTAATGTCATTCATCTCATCGCAGGTACACTGCAGGCCGTCTTTAAGCCACAGCACGGTCTTCTTCAAATCCCTTTCTGTCACCCCATTCAGTTTGTAAATGGTTTTGCTCTTTGTCTCCGGGATGATCTTAGTGTCCCCATTGATGTAGGCGATCTCCTTCACTTTTATCTTCAGGGCTGGTGGAGGCAAAAAAAAAAAGAGGGGGAGGCAAGGAGAGAGAATGGTGAGAAAAAATGCTGACACAGGCACATTAGAAGTCAGAAAGAGCCAGTCTGGGGTGGGAACGTGTTGCTAATGAAACTGTCAGGCTTTGACACAATTACAGCAGGTGGCTCCATTTTTACACCACAAAGGGCATCAAAGTCATTTATGTCAAACCCGTCAGTCTTAACCCTTACCACGTCTGACTGACAATCGCTGCACAGCTGAATGTACTGTTCTCTAAAAGGGATCAACATATCTCCATAAGAAAGGTTAATGAGTGTAGATATATAAACATATGTTTTCATGACACATCGATTCTAAGAGGGAATATAACATCTGCAATCTGAGGGGGCAGCCTGGGGCCCAAAGTTCTCGGATCTTTCACATTTAAAACCAGTTGTCCGAATGTGGCCCCCACAAGAAGAAAAATAAGGGTGAGCTGAAGGGCTTGGAATGTTTTTCTAGAAACTTCAGCAGACGCTCTTATTTTGTATGCCTATATAAGACATGGCAAACGTAAGTGATTGACTAGATGGTACAAGGAATACAATGAATAGAGAAAGCCAGCAGTGGTCCTGATATCCTCTCCTTCACCATCTGGAGACTGTCGATACCTACACTGATTGTCATGACTAGGTGGCTTATATTAAGTACATTTTCCTCACATGTTTGGGAGTAGATTTTTTATCAATTAATTTACTAAGGCTAATGCACAAGACCGGTGCGCCCTCTTTTTTTTACTGCTAGGATACCCTTAGGCCCCTTTCAGACTGGGGCGGGAGCCGTGGTGGCGGTATAATGCCGCTAAAAAATAGCAGCGCTATACCGCCGTGAATTCCCGCGGGAATCAGCCGCTAGCGGTGCGGTATTAACCCCCGCTAGCGGCCGATAAAGGGTTAATACCGCCCGCAATGCGCCTCTATAGAGGCGCATTGCGGGCGGTATTGCCGCAGTTTCCCATTGTTTTCAACGGGAAGGAGCGGTATACATGCCGCTTCTCTCACCGCTCCAAAGATGCTGCTGACAGGAGCATCTCCCACCAGCGCATCGCCTCAGTGTGAAAGCCCTCAGGCTTTCACATTGAGTCTGCAGTGAAGGAGTTTTTCAGGCGGGATAGCAGCGCTGTACTGCCTTCAATGTGAAAGGGGCCTTATCCTGGAGGGCAGCAAGGCCTGAAAAATGATCCTTTGAACACTAGATCACCTCTGGACATCACACTTATGAGCAAGAGTATTTGCTGCTATCTACAACAAATAGAGAGATTGTATCAGGAGTGCAGGTTTGAAGTTAACCGAATTACACAATTTGATATCACTTATCTCCTTATCACTTTCTGAAACAAGAAAAAAAAAATATACTGTATTTATTGGCGTATAACACTCACTGTTTTAACCTGAAAATAGAGGGTAAACTGTGCCTGCGTGTTATACGCAGGGGGCTGTGGAAAGTTTTTTTCCTGAAACTTCCCTAGGGTGCGTGTTATACGCCTGTGCATGTTATACGCCGATAAATACGGTATATATATATATATATATATATATATATATATATATATTTTAAATGCAAATACAATATGGTGTGTGCTATTTTATATGTAAATGGTATTAAAATTGACCTTTTCAATCTGCAGGAATTTTTTTTTTTTTTATAATTTTATAATTTCATTTTATTAAAAATTACCTTAAAAAAAGGTATTTATTGCTCCACGCAATGTGACTTGGGGCATTCTTTTAGACCAGGGGTGCCCAACCTTTTGAAGAGTGAGGACCACCTTTGCGACTTGGTAATGGGTCACGGGCCACAATGAGCAGAGCGGGTGGATGGCAGCCCACTCTACTCTATAGAGCCCACTCTACTTTTTTTTGGCGGATCGGATTGGAGGTAGGACACTTACATCTGCTACTCCTTAGAGGTGAATGGAGGGTCCAATTGGGTCGGACTGACCGTATCAAAGGGGCCTTTGGCTCAGTGCAGGTTACACGAAGGTGCACTGCTCTGCACCTGCGGATCAGTTTGAAAGCAGCCCAGTAACCACTGCAGAACAGATATGCCCATATATACATTGTGATTTTAGTAATAAACTTACCTTTAATAACAGTATTCTATTCTATTCCATCCTAGAGCAGAAGGTTGTGGGCCACATCAGAGGGCTCCGCGGGCCATATATGGCCCCTGGGCCACTGGTTGGGCACCCCTGTTTGCGTGAAGAATACTTTTGGAATCATTATCAAAATTACTACACGTGTGATTGTCTCACATTCTAGACCCCCATCCCAGAAGCCTGCACAGAGTTGGAATTTAAATTACAGCAATCCTCTGCAACAGGACTTTTAATTTTTATCTCTTTTCTAAAGCCCTGAACACACGGGCCGAATGCCGGCTGACATTGGGCGGTCCAATAAAAACCAGGCCCATGTGTATGGCAGCCGGGCTGGCTTCTGTCGGGCAAGCATGCTGGAAAACCAGCATCCGACCGGATCCCAATCAGTGCTTTCAGCCAATGACTGGGAACGCTAACTGGAGTGTTTTGGCATGGGGACGGGGGGGCACGTCCCCCTATCAGAACACAATAGCTTAGTGGAGGAGATTGCTGGACTAATGTTGGATCGTTAGCACAGCGGCTCTGACAGGAACTGAGTTTTGGAAAAGACTAATTTAGCCGGATTCAGAAAGACTTACGCCGACGTATCTTCTGATACGCCGCGTAAGTACACGAATGCGCCGTCGTATCTCTGCGCCTGATTCTTGAAATAAGATACGCCTGAATTTTGGCTCCATCCGACTGACGTAAGTCTCCTACGCCGTCGTATCTTGGGCGCATATTTACGCTGGCCGCAAGGGGCGCTTCCATTGATTTACGCGTCGAATATGTAAATGAGCGAGATGCGCCGATTCACGAATGTACTTACGCCCGTCGCAGTAATCTACGCCATTAACGTAAGGCGTACGTCCGGCGTAAAGTTATTCCACACAATAGCAGGTGCAAGTCATGTTAGGGTATGGACGTCGGAACAGCCGTCATATTTTACGTCGTTTACGTAAGTCGTACGTGAATGGGGCTGGGCGTAGGTTACGTTCACGTCGTAGGCATTGAGCCGTCGTATCTTAGGGAGTATATGCGACGTGATTCTGAGCATGCGCCCGTGCCTTCATTTACATGGGGTCACGCTTCATTTTAATACATCACGCCCACTTCCTTGCTACTTGAATTAGGCGGGCTTACGCCGGCCAATTTACGCTACGCAGCCGCAACTTACGGAGCAAGTGCTTTGTGAATACTGGTCTTGCCTCCCTATGTTACGTCGGCGTAGCACATATGAGATGCGCTACGCCGGCCAAAAAATGCACCGCACTACGAGAATCCGGCTAATAGTGTGTACCAGGCTTTAGACCCTTTAAAGCTAGTGGGTCACATATGTTGCTGCTTTCCTTATGGCACACTGAGATTACTCAGGTGATGATAATAAACAGAGATTCTCTTACTCAGTAAACCGTTTGAAAAAGGACTAGGCTCAAGCATTCGTTTCTTCTCAACAGAGGAATATTAGGTCTTCTTCTCAAGAAAACTGAAGTTTTACTTTAACATTTAAAGCAATTACTGGGCCTGTTCTTTTAGATGTAGATTCCATCCTCTCCCTCTCCATGAAGGTAATGCAATTAAAGAGATTTTCTGAGTATTTCAATTTCTCAAAGTGTTTAGAACACGAATATTGTAATATAATATGTTATTTTGTTTTTTTGGAAGAAGAATTTGTTTCTTAAAACATATTTCTGGAAACCCCATACCAGCAAATTTACAGAATTGATTAGTCTGTTTCCATTCTCCTTATCTAAATGTTGGAGCCACAGAGTTTGAATGATTTACACTGTGCTCAGTGCGTGTGTAATTACCAGCATGGCTTTCATTACTTTATAGAATATTTTGGCTGAGGTATAAAAAAAAATAAAAAAATAAACCGAAGAAGAAGTAAGTAAAGGGCTGCCTGTGCTAAGTAAGTACAGCCTATTACAAAAATTGCAATTGGTTGCTATAGGCAACAAGTTTACTTTGTATTAATAAAAAGATAAAAAAAATAAAGAATAGCTATTACCAGGGGCGGACTGACAACTCATGGGGCCCCCGGGCAATAGAAGATTATGGGGCCCCTCTGGCTTACAGATGGCCACCACGCCAGGAGGCAGTGCAGAGGCGGGGCAGCTAAAATTTTGGGATATTCACATTAAAAGCATGTCAGTTTCGGACATATCAGGGACAGATCTAAAAAAAACACAGATTTTTACATACTGTCCCTGATGGGGCCCCCTAGTGGCATGGGGCCCTCGGGCAGTGCCCGAGTGACTCAATGGTCAGTCCGCCCCTGGCTATTACGCTTAGTGAATCAGAAATAATGCCAATAAGTCATCCTGCTAAAGACCATCACTAGCGATACAAGTATTAAGATGTCCCTACGTTTCTAGAAAGTTTGGTGAAGTTTTATATTATCTATCGTATTACAAGCACAACACTTGTCACTAGTTACAATGGATACTTCAAGGGCCTGGGTTACAGTCTATTTTAATGGGCACCTGGGGAGCCTGAAAACTTGAGATGCTCCGAAATGCATTATTTTGGCCTGGCCTCGTACTTCACTTTTAGGTCAGTGAGATCACCCATCATAGTGATGTCCAATAGTGTTGGTTTATGATTCAAGGCAAGGGTCTTCAAACTAGGGCCCTCCAGGTATTTGCACCCACTTCCGGGAGTCCTCACTGCGGGGATTCTGCGGGTAGTGCGTCACTTCCTGCCCCCGCCCGTTGTGTTCTAAGAAACACTCGGCTCCCAGAACACAGCGGGAACCAGTGAGGATGGCACTGTGCAACTCGCGCATGTGCCGCAGGGAACCGGGCAGTGAAGCCGGAGCGCTTCACTTCCTGGTTCCCTCACCGAGGATGGCGGCGGGGGGGGCAGCAGAGTGACGAGCGATCGCTCATCCTCTGCTGCCGATGGTGCTGGACTCCAGGACAGGTAAGTGTCCTGATAATAAAAGTCAGCAGCTGCAGTATTTGAAGCTGCTGGCTTTTAATATTTTTTTTTTCGGCGGAGATTCACTTTAAGGCTGGGTTCACACTACGATTTTCCCGTCCGTCAGCCGCATACGATTTCAGTATTGAAAACGTACGGGCCCGTATGGGAAAACGCATACATAGACAATGCATTGCAAATCGTATGCACTCAGATGCATCCGGGTGCGTACGATTTGCTGGCAAAACGTTTTTTAACAGTACGCAAAACCGTGTTCAACCACGGTTTTGCGGCCGTTTTTGAAACCGTATGGCAAACGCATACGTTTTTTTTTAACATTAAAGTCAATGGAAAACGCACATATGTGCGGTTCCATACGTTTACGTCCGTTTCAGCCGCATACGTTTTTTCATATAAATCGTATGCGGCTGATGGACGGGAAAATCGTAGTGTGAACCCAGCCTAACTTGCTTTGGAAAAAGGACGAGCAAGAAGTCCAGCACTGTTAATTTTATTTAATTTGTTCCAGTAAAGGATGGGGGCTTGTAAGTGAAAGTGAAGGTGCAGCAGAGAAAGATCAGGTCCCCCTCCTCTGCTAGACAGACTTGTGCTGTGTGGGCAGAGCTGTGTAAATCCCAGAACTGGATGGACAGATAAACAAATCTTTTGGCAAATAAAGCAGCTCCCTTATGTATTGGTTTAATTGTTGGTGTAATTGGTGAATTTCGCTGTTTTGGCTGAACCTCCACTTTAAGTTTCAGGGTCAGATCCTAATATAAAAAAAGTACCTTATACTGAAAAACAACACTTCCTGGGAGAAGAATATGAATATGACTATATTTTGTGACATCCACTGCTTCCATTGTTGCCTCATTATAGAACTGTTAACGTTGTAACAAATGCTCGCTTTACGGGCTGGAGCGCATTCCATTGAGTCGTACTACAAATTCCCAGAGGAAGCAACACAACGAAAACATTTGTAGAATGGGCTGAGGTCCTGTCTGCAAGTTTTATACCATCACCACATTGTAATGACTTTGGAAATAGAATTGTCTGGGTATTTTAAATTAGCCAGGCGCTGTCAGCCTTCCTTGGTATGTGTTTTCTGTATTAAAGTGGCAGCTTGTTTTCATTTGTCAGGATTAATATCCCGTACAAGCAAGGCCATGCTGTTCCATACAAGTGCTACAATTGTATATAAGTTATGGCTGCGCTAGAACCGGGCTATAGACTTATTCTATCATTCGCGTCTAACTAATCAACATCTAACATCATCAATCAAGTCTAAAGCCATAATGTTAGGGCTGTTTTTCTAGGGGTCCCGGAGTTACCCCCCTAGTTAAAATAGTAGCTGTATGATTTATGTTAGCAATAGCTTTTGTTTCCTGTTTTACGAAGCATAGTGGAAAGCTTGTTTATAAAATAATCCAACTCCATGTCAGCTCAGGTCTACATTCTAATTGCACGTCACCACGTCACACTACCTGTACCCAAACAAGCCGCCATGTCTGTCAATCAACTTACAATAACAAATGATTCTACCGACTACGAAAAACCTCTTTCTTTTTTTGGAGGGTTGCTTGCTTTGTATTTTGAACACCTCGTCCAAAAATTGATTTATCTCATTTTCTGATTTTTGGAAAAAACTTTTGAAAAAGTTTATAATGCTACTGAACGACATCAAAGAATTAGTAGGAGAATGAAATCAGATTGGTTTGCTATCATTTTGTGTTGCTATTATGTTTATCTAATTTCTCAATTATAAGTAACAGTTTCATATTAGACAGCAAACTATCCTTTAGACCAGGGGTCTCCAAACTATAGCCCTTCAGTTGTTCAGGAACTACAATTCCCATCATGCCTAGTCATATCTGTGAATGTCAGAGTTTTTACAATGCCTCATGGGATGTGTAGTTCCGCAACAGTTGGAGGGCCGTAGTTGCTTTAGACCATGGGTGCTCAACCTGGTGCCCTCCAGCTGTTGCAGAACTAAAAGTCCCATCACGCCTCTGCCTTTGGGAGTCATGCTTGCAACTGTCAGTGGCTTGCAACGCCTCATGGGACATGTAGTTCCGCAAAAGCTGGACGGCCACAGGTTGAGCACCTATGCTTTAGACCAGTGGTCATCAACCCCTGTCCTCAGGGCCCACTAACAGGCCAGGTTTGCAAGATAACTGAAATACATGACAGGTGATATCAATTGCTGCTCAGTGATTGCAGTATTCTAGTCTGCCTCTCCCCAAGGTAATACATAAAACCTGGCCTGTTAGTGGGCCCCTGAGGACAGGGTTGATGACCACTGCTTTAGACCAGAGATCTCAAACTGGCGGCCCTCCAGCTGTTGTGGAACTAGCAAGTCCCATCATGCCTCTGCCTGTGGGAGTCATGCTTGCAACTATCAGTGGCTTGTAATGCCTCATGGGACATGTAGTTCCACAATAGCTGGAGGGCCACAGGTTGAGCACCTATGCTTTAGACCAGAGATCTCAAACTGGCGGCCCTCCAGCTGTTGTGGAACTAGCAAGTCCCATCATGCCTCTGCCTGTGGGAGTCATGCTTGCAACTGTCAGTGGCTTGTAATGCCTCATGGGACATGTAGTTCTAAAATAGCTGGAGGGCTACAGGTTGAGCACCCATGCTTTAGACCAGAGATCTCAAACTGGTGGCCCTACAGCTGTTGTGGTACTAACAAGTCCCATCATGCCTCTGCCTGTGGGAGTCATGCTTGTAACTGAAAGCCTTGCAATGCGTCATGGGACTTGTAGTTCCGCAACAGCTGGAGGGCCACCAGTTTGAGCACCCATGCTTTAGACTCATTATAAGCATAAAATTAGCCAAGAGAAAATCATAGATTAATCCTGCTGCTGGCTATTGTATTGTGACAGCTGGCACCTGCAGCTGCCAGAATACCAGAACAGTGACTGCAGCTGATTGGCTGCAGTCACTATTTGGCTGACTTTTTTCGGTCTGGCTTCTTTGACTTCTCAATCAAAATTTGTTGAGCTGTGTGGTGAGTGCAGGGCCAGTCGAAAATTGAAGCCATGTATGGCCAGCTTAGGAGCTAGCCAGCTGTCAGACAGTCTTCATTACCCCAGATGATCATTGCTTTGATTGCATTTATCTGACATGCTTATATGTTCCGTAAAGGCCCGTTTCCATTCCCATCACAGGGAACAGTAGGGAAGAAGAGGGGGCACCTTCGAAATGTGTCAGTTGCTTTTTGGAGTATACATCCCACTTCTGTTGCTTGCCAGCTGATCTTGCTGGATGATGCACCTTATGGACTTTACACTCTATGCTTGAATATGTAACTCGTTTGTTTAAATTGTCACATATTAAAGTGTTGCAGAGGTAATGCGCAAGGCCGGTGCGCTCTTTGTTCCTTTTTCCCTTTAACAATAGGGAAAATGTCTAATAACTGTCTAATGACAGTTCAACGAATTTATGCATCTTTTACAGTGAATCCTAGACACCTCAAACTACTATAACAGGATTTAAAGTGTTACTAAACCCAGGACCCTGCATTCACCATATCTGGTCTCCCACAGTACACAGAAGATGGAAATACAATTATTTTAGTAAATATAAAACTGCTAAATACTTTTCCTCATCAGCAGTATATAGCAGTCTTGTGACTTCAATCAGTTTCTGACAAAGCTTGGAAGAGGAGTTTTCATTTTCCCCTGCCCCTCAGTCTGGACAGTGCTTATTGGCCCTGTGCTGATCACATGCATTCTCCCAAGAAAAAAACTGAGCACGTGCAGCCTGACTCCAATTGCTCTGTATTATGTTCCATATTCAGTGGAAAAAAAGGAGGATCTGTGCATACAGGATCAAACAGCTTTTTTTTACACAATGCAGAGGATTAACCCTTAGGTTCCACAGTGAGTATAACAAGCATGCTTTACTGCATATACAGACTGATTTTACTGTTGTGGGCTTAGTGACACTTTAAATTCAAACATTTAACAGCACTAAATACATCCAATCCAGTAACATAACATAAAACCAATATCATTTAGAAAAAAAAAAAAAAAAAAAAAAATCGGGTCCCCAAACATACCACCAGTAGTCAGGCATTTATAACAGAATTAACAAAATGAGACATTGGGTTTGATTTACTAAAACTGGAGAGTGCAAAATCTGGAAGCTGTGGACTGTAGCCAATCAGCTTCTACCTTCAGCTTGTTCAGTTAAGCTTTGACAAAAAACTGAAAGCTGATTGGTTTCCATGCAGAGCTGTACTAGATGGTGCACTCTCCAGTTTTAGTAAATAAACCCCAATGTGGGTAGCTAGGTTATAGCTGCCACTGCTAGGAGGCAGGAACAGCCACCACATGACTTCCATCGACTCCCAAAAACCATGAAACATAGGCGGGCACCGGCAACAAATTGTTTTGGGCATCTGGATTAAATGCGTTACTTAGCTTCCCTTATGTCTCAGACACCGTTACTTTAGAGCCCTGTACAGCACCTAAATTAAGAAATACTTAAATGCCTTTGTTTAGATTGAAGAACTTCAATGCAAACTTCATTTTAAAGAAAACCTGGTTCACATTTCACCATCAATTATCTGGTTCATTAGCCACTAAACATCTTTTAGTAAGGAACATGTATTGTGCAATTTCTTACCAAAATCATTTTTGCAGAGGTTCTCCACAATGTCATTGTCATCCTCATTGCTGCTTTTACAGGCTTCACAGACTTTGGGCGCTAAAGAGAACAGAACAAGGTTTAGGAAGGCGGCCTTATGCTTACTGAACAGCAGGAGGCGCTAAAGAACAACACGCATTATCAAGCATAATCACATCTTTTCTTTTTTCTTTTTTTTTTTCAAAATATTTTTTATTGTATCACATCTTTTCAAACATGACTCAGATACAAACTTGACCTAAACTCAAAACCTAATGAGTTACTTTGTCCCAGGAAAACTTTTTCCTTGAGTACTGCTAACATTTTATTTAATAACATCCCATGAAAGAAGGAACACCTATATAAACTCACCCATTCTCATCGCCTGCAGTTTGTAACATACACTCTGATCAGCAGTAACGGCTGTCAGGCAGAGCCAGCATCTTGGCACACAAGAGCAGACTGCTAATGGTGTTTGCTTTAAAATGTGTCTACAGCCAAAAGGTTTTTTTTTTGTAGATTTGGATAGAGCAGTCTGTGTCTCCGCTGAAGATTCAACCTCCCAATTTGCCATCTTGACCATTGTCAGCAAGACTTAAAGGGAAGGAAGGAAGGAAAGAGAGGAAAAAAGAGAGAGAGAGAGAGAGAGAGAGAGAGAGAGAGAGAGAGAGAGAGAGAGAGAGAGAGAGAGAGAGAGAGAGAGAAGAAGGAATGAAGGAAAGAGAAAGAAAGAAAAAATAAATAAAGAGAGAGAGAGAGAGAAGAAGAAGAAGAAGGAAGGAAGGAAAGAGAAAGAAAGAGAAAGAAAGAAAAAAGGAAGAAAGAGAGCGAGAAAGAGAGAGAGAGAGAGAGAGAGAGAGAGAAAAGAAGGAAGAAAGCAAGAAAGAAAGAGAACAAGAGAGAAAAAAGGAAGAAAGAGAGCGAGAGAGAAGAAGGAATGAAGGAAGGAAGGAAAGAGGAAGAAAGAAAAAAGGAAGAAAGAGAGCGAGAAAGAGAGAGAGAGAAAAGAAGATAGAAAGCAAGAAAGAAAGAAAGAAAGAGAACAAGAGAGAAAAAAGGAATAAAAAGAGTGTGTGAGACAGAAGGAAGGAATGAAATAAAGAAAAAGAACGAAAGGAAAAGAGAGGAAAGAGAAAAAGAAAGAGAGCGAGAAAGAGAGAGAGAAAATAGGAGAGAGAGGGAGAAAAAAGAAAGAAAGAAAGAAGGAAAGAAAAAAGAAAGAAAAAGAGAGAGAGAGAGAGAACAAGATAGAAAAAAGGAAGAAAACGAGTAAGAGAGAGAGAAGGAAGGAAGGAATGAATGAAATAAAGAAAAATAAAGAAAGAGAGGAAAGAGAAAAAGAAAGAGCGAGCAAGAGAGAGAAAAAAGGAGAGATAGGGAGAAAGAAGGGAAGAAATAAAGAAAGAAAGAAAGAAAGAAAGAAAGAGAGAGAGAGAGAGAGGAAGAAAGAAATAAAGAAAGGGAGGAAAGAAAGAAAGAAAGAAAGAAAGAAAGTGAAGAAAGAGAGAGGAATGAAGGAAGAAAGAAAGAAAGAAAGAAAGAAAGAGAAGAAAGAAAGAAAGAAAGAAAGAAAGAAAGAAAGAAAGAAAGAAAGAAAGAAAGAAAGAAAGTGAAGAAAGAAAGAAAGAGAGAGGAATGAAGAAAGAAAGAAAGAAAGAAAGAAAGAGAGAGAGAGAGGAAGAAGAAGAAAGAAAGAAAGAAAGAAAGAAAGAAAGAAAGAAAGAAAGAAAGAAAGAAAGAAAGAAAGAAAGAAAGAAAGAAAGAAAGAAAAAGAAAGAAAAAGAACGAAAAAAGGAAGAAAGAGAGAGAGAGAGAGAGAGAGAAGAATGAAGAAAGGAAGGAAAGAAAGAAAGAAAGAAAGAGAGGAAAGAAAAAAAGAAAGAGAAAGGAAGAGAGACAAAAAAGGAGAGAGAGAGAGAAAGAAAGAAAGGAAGGGAAGAAAGAAAGAAAGAGAACAACAAGAAAGGCAGGAAAGAGAAAAAGAGCAAGAGATGAAAGGAAGGAAGAGAGAGAGAGAAAGAAAGGAAAGAAGGAAGGAAGGCAGGAAGGAAGGAAGGAAGGAAGGAAGGAAGGAAGGAAAGAAGGAAGGAAGGAAGGAAGTGTCTGGCACGTCCACCTAGCAACACTAGGGTCGTCGGTTCAAATCCTAACCAAGGCACTACCCGCCTGGAGTTTGTATGTTCTCCCTGTGTCTGCGCAGTTTTCCTCCCACACTCCAAAGACAAGCTGGTAGGTAAACTGTCCCTAGTATGTGTATGAATATGAGTTAGGGACCATAGATTGTAAGCTCCTGGAAAGCATGGACTGATGTGAATGTACAGTATACTGTATATATAAAAGTGCTGCATAAACTGATGGCGCTATATACGTACCTATAACAAATACATAAAGTTGTCAGTTAAACAGTAATAGAGGTAAATTTGTCCAATGGGGTATTTTGTTCCAGTGACAGCTGTCTGAGAGGGGATTTATTATGTCCTGTTGGGTCTATAGGACAGGAGCTGATGGAAAGATTCCCTATTGGGAATCAAATGGCAAAAAAAAAAAAAAAAACATTCGATTTGTAGGGTTAAAAAAAAAAAAAAAAAGAAGAAAAGTTTGGGATCTAGATAAACTTTGAGAACAGCAGACACAGACGTTTTTTTAACCATCCACTGGTTTGTCTTTTATTGGCTGCATATGAACTAAATTAAAGTTGCATCCATTAAGGTCACTGCAGAGGCACAAGCTGCTCCCGTGCCAGTAAAGTTTGTCTTGCATCTTGTCCAGCCTGTGCAGTAAATAGGGGTAGGACTATTTAAAAGCATACTTAACTCACAGCAAAAGATTGTATATTGCCTTGTTAATTTGGAAAAGAGGACAGCAGAATGTAGTCAGGACCAGATTTTTATAGTAACCAGATGGGGGACATCTTTATGTAGAGGTTTTATAGTGCTAATGGGGGTTACAGGGCTGCTCCG
Organism: Rana temporaria; assembly: GCF_905171775.1. Taxonomy (NCBI): domain Eukaryota; kingdom Metazoa; phylum Chordata; class Amphibia; order Anura; family Ranidae; genus Rana; species Rana temporaria. Next base: position 528,095,800 of record NC_053489.1, read on the forward strand.
ATGAACGCAGTCATCGGAGCTCTGCTTTTCTAGATATATAATGACGTAGGCTATATATATATATATATATATATATATATATACTTTTTTTATATTAATATATATATATATATATATATATATATATATACACACACTTTTTTATTATTATTGTGCATTGTTTTTATGAGCATTGGTGTCCTTGCACTGATTTATCTGACTTGGTTTTTGTGGGTGATGATGCTCTTGTTGAATTGTAACCAAGAATTAGCATAGAAATCCATTAGTATAAGCCAAAATCAAACGAATTATTCTTAGCTACACCCCAGGATTGTTATCTAGTAACCTTTGCCTATATCACAATACAGAATTTATATAGCGCCCAACAGTGTGTGCAGCACTTTACAAAGTACAGGGGGACAGTAGAGTTACAATGCACCTTTATAAAAGCAGTGTGTGATGATAAACACTTGTATAGACAGTCAGTTTCCCTGGGTTTGAAATGAACTTTAACTACAAGTTTGCAGATGACTGTTCTGAGGCTGCGTTTGCCCTGTTTTTGCAGCAGGTACTAATGTGACCCGCTGGCAGGCAAAGCAGGTCAAGCTAAATGTTTTGCATTGAAACGCATGCAGTTGTGCGTTAGAATGCAAAAGGCACCCGTCTGCATGAGCCCTTAGGCTGACCATACACTATGCAATGAGATTGTACAATCACCTTTAGATCTATCATCAACTATGTTGTGCAGGAGGCTGCCTGATTTGATACAAATAAAAAGATTGATTAACTGTATCCTCATATTACTTTGTTTTGGCAACTTCAAAATAAATTGGGGTTGTACAATCCGGTTGTACAGCGTATAAGCGCTGCGCAAACTGTTGGCGCTATATAAATCCTGTATAATAATAATAATAATGGTCAGCCTTAAATACACACTTCTAATATATATGAATGATTCACACCCCTCTCCCTGTAAGCTGCCAAATGTACTACATAGCTATCAGTCCTGCAACAGTAATTAATTACATAGCTGCCAACATTTTAAAAATTTCCAGGGAGCCTTGAATGCTGATCTAATCAGAGCACTGCCAGCCCTTCTCCACCAGGGTTCCTCCAGAGTTGTTTAAGGTTCTTTGATATGTAACTCATTTACCACCCATTTCACAGTGCCTGCATAGTTTTGGGGTCAATCTGCTTGACATGAAGATCTTTTTTTTAGTCTGTCTGTAAGGGACATCCTTCCCACCAACCACCAATGTAAGGGGCATTTTTCTCACTGACCACCAATGTAAGGGACATTCTTTTCCCTGACCATCCAGGTAAGGAGGTATTCTTCGCAATGACCACCGATGTAAAATTGGCATTCTTCCTACTGACCACCAATGTAGGGGGGCAATTATTCCCACTGACCACCAATGTAAAGAAGGCATTCTTCCCACTGACCAACAATGTAAAGGATGACATTCTTTCCACTGACCAACAATGTAAAGGATGACATTCTTCCCACTGACCAACAATGTAAAGGATGACATTCTTCCCAATGACCACCAATGTAAAGGATGACATTCTTCCCAATGACCACCAATGTAGGGGGGCAATTATTCCCACTGACCAACAATGTAAAGGATGACATTCTTCCCACTGACCAACAATGTAAAGGATGACATTCTTCCCAATGACCACCAATGTAAAGGATGACATTCTTCCCACTGACCAACAATGTAAAGGATGACATTCTTCCCAATGACCACCAATGTAAAGGATGACATTTTTCCCACTGACCAACAATGTAAAGGATGACATTCTTCCCAATGACCACCAATGTAAAAAGTGGCATTCTTCCCACTGGCCACCAATGTAATGAGTATTTTTCCCACTGACCACCAATGTAATGAGTATTTTTCCCACTGACCACCCATTTATGGAGTATTATTCCCACTGACCACCAATGTAAGGAGTATTTTTTCCACTGACCACCAATGTAATGAGTATTTTTCCCACTGACCACCAATGTAAGGAGTATTTTTCCCACTGACCACCAATGTAAGGAGTATTTTTCCCACTGACCACCAATGTAAGGAGTATTGTTCCCACTGACCACCAATGTAAAGGAGGCATTCTTCCCACTTATCACCAATATAAATGTGACATGCTTACCACTGACCCATCCAATGTAAGAAAGGCATTCTTTGCACTGACCACAAATGTAAAGATTACATTCTTCCCACTGACCACCAATGTAAGGGACATTCTTTTTACTGAACAGCATAGTAAAAGGGGCATTCTTCCCACTGACCAACATTGTAAAAGGGGCATTTTTTCCACTGACCACCAATATAAGGGTGACATTCTTACCACTGGCCCCTCCAATGTAAGGAAGGCGTTCTTCCCACTGACCACCAACGTAAGGATGACATTCTTTCCACCTACCACCAATGTAAGGGGAGCATTGTTACCACTGACCACCAATCTAAAAGGGGGCATTCTTCCCACTGACCACCAATGTAAGGGGGCATTCTACCCACTGACCACCAATGTAAGGGGGCATTTTTCCCACTGACCACCAATGTAAGGGGGCATTCTTCCCACTGATCACCAATGTAAAGGTCCCCACCAACTCTCACTCTAAGGGTGACATTCCTCCCACTAACCCCCAATGTTAGAGGGGATTATCCTTCTCGTTGACCACCAATGGACTGGTTTTAGCAGGGGATCCCCCCAGACCTGAAAACTATTTCTAAGTGTACCTGCACTATAAAAAGGTGTAGATATCCTGGTCTAAGCAATACAAGTCCATCATGAGACATGTTACTATGCAGCATCCCCATCCTTTGGTGACACATTATTAGGATGATAGAAGCTAGGAAGTAGAAGCTATAATAAAAGACATTAAGAGAAGCTGAATAATACAAACATCTTGTGGTAATTCCAGGAGCACCCCTGGCCACAGGTGACATTCCCTTCCCTGGCCATGGGTGACATTCCCTTCCCTGGCCATGGGTGACATTCCCTTCGATGGGTGACCTTTCCATTCCCTGGGTGACATTCCCTTCCCCGGCCATGGGTGACATTCCATTCCCTAGGTGCCATTCCCTGGCCATGGGTGACATTAGTACCTTCTATGGACCTGAGAGACATTTCCTTCCCTGGATGATCCTTCCCTTCCTTGGGTGACATTAGTACCTTCTCTGGACCTGGGTGATCCTTCCCCTCCCTGGGTGACATTAGTACCTTCTCTGGACATGGGTGACCTCCCCTTCCCTGGGTGACATTAGTACCTTCTCTGGACCTGGGTGATCCTTCCCTTCCCTGGGTGTCATTAGTACTTTCTCTGGACCTGGTCCTGGGTGACATTAGTACCTTCTCTGGACCTGGGTGATCCTTCCCCTTCCCTGGGTGACATTAGTACCTTCTCTGGACCTGGTCCTGGGTGACATTAGTACCTTCTCTGGACCTGGGTGACCTTCCCTTCCCTGGGTGACATTAGTACCTTCTCTGGACCTGGATGATCCTTCCCCTCCCTGGGTGACATTAGTACCTTCTCTGGACATGGGTGACCTCCCCTTCCCTGGGTGACATTAGTACCTTCTCTGGTCCTGGGTGACATTAGTACCTTCTCTGGACATGGGTGACCTCCCCTTCCCTGGGTGACATTGGTACCTTCTCTGGACCTGGTCCTGGGTGACATTAGTACCTTCTCTGGACCTGGTCCTGGGTGACATTAGTACCTTCTCTGGACCTGGTCCTGGGTGACATTAGTACCTTCTCTGGACCTGGTCCTGGGTGACATTAGTACCTTCTCTGGACCTGGTCCTGGGTGACATTAGTACCTTCTCTGGACCTGGTCCTGGGTGACATTAGTACCTTCTCTGGACATGGGTGACCTCCCCTTCCCTGGGTGACATTAGTACCTTCTCTGGACCTGGGTGACCTCCCCTTCCCTGGGTGACATTGGTACCTTCTCTGGACCTGGGTGACCTCCCCTTCCCTGGGTGACATTAGTACCTTCTCTGGACATGGGTGACCTCCCCTTCCCTGGGTGACATTAGTACCTTCTCTGGTCCTGGGTGACATTAGTACCTTCTCTGGACCTGGGTGACCTCCCCTTCCCTGGGTGACATTGGCACCTTCTCTGGACCTGGTCCTGGGTGACATTAGTACATTCTCTGGACATGGGTGACCTCCCCTTCCCTGGGTGACATTAGTACCTTCTCTGGACCTGGGTGACATTGGTACCTTCTCTGGACCTGGTCCTGGGTGACATTACCTTCTCTGGTGGCCGGCACTAGATGGTCAGTGCTGGCTGGTGGGATGCACAAGTCATTGTCCTGGGGGAAGCGGCTGCAGTCCAGCATATCTGGCCATGGGAAGCCGAAGGCAGACATGACGGGGGCACAGCTGTCCCTGACTTGCTCACATAGGGAGCGGCACGGCTTGATGGTCTCATCCAGGTCATCAATACACACGGGGGCGAATAGGGAGCACAGGAACTTCTTGGTGTCCCTATGGCATTGCTTCTGTATAAGAGGGATCCAGGAGGAGGCTTGCTGTAGCACCTCTTTCATGGTCTCATGTCCCAGCAGGTTGGGTAGCCTCATGTTGGGGTACTCGATGTCATGGCACAGCAGTAAGGTGGCAGGGATGGGTTTGCAGTTGCTCCTCTTATAAGAGAACTCGGGCTGCCCAAAGGGGAACAAGCCTCTGACCGAGTCCATAGAGTCCGAGGCCAGCACGAAGAGGAAGAGAATGGAGGAGGCTCGGAGACACATGATGAGGAAATAAGAAGAGGTGAGCTCTGCTGTCCGCTATGCTGCTATGGCAGGCTCGGACTACATGCACACCGCCCGGCATCCAAGGGACACTCTGCGCACAGCTCCGCTACACTCCACTTTTCTGCCGGCTTTATGCAAATGTGGGCAGTGGGCGGGGCCTGCTGACAATGATCGGGGAAGGATTGGTCACTGCCTGCTCCTTAGGGAGAAGAAATCCTCCAGTGCTGTGTATAGACTGAGCCATAGAGCAAGACTGACAAAGGGCTGAACACTGCATTGTCTGAGCTGCCTGGGAGCTCCTCATCCCACCAATAACCTGCCTTCCTTTCTTAGTGCTGCTCATACCCCATACAATGTCACATGTATTGTCCATACCCCATACAATGTCACATGTACTGTCCATACACCATACAATGTCACATGTATTGTCCATACATCATACAATGTCACATGTATTGTCCATACACCATACAATGTCACATGTATTGTCCATACACCATACAATGTCACATGTACTGTCCATACACCATACAATGTCACATGTACTGTCCATACACCACCATACAATGTCACATGTACTGTCCATACCCCACCATACAATGTCACATGTATTGTCCATACCCCACCATACAATGTCACATGTATTGTCCATACCCCATACAATGTCACATGTATTGTCCATACACCATACAATGTCACATGAATTGTCCATACCCCATACAATGTCACATGTATTGTCCATACCCCATACAATGTCACATGTACTGTCCATACCCCATACAATGTCACATGTATTGTCCATACCCCATACAATGTCACATGTACTGTCCATACCCCATACAATGTCACATGTATTGTCCATACACCATACAATGTCACATGAATTGTCCATACCCCATACAATGTCACATGTATTGTCCATACCCCATACAATGTCACATGTATTGTCCATACCCCATACAATGTCACATGTACTGTCCATACCCCATACAATGTCACATGTATTGTCCATACCCCATACAATGTCACATGTACTGTCCATACCCCATACAATGTCACATGTACTGTCCATACACCACCATACAATGTCACATGTACTGTCCATACCCCATACAATGTCACATGTATTGTCCATACCCCATACAATGTCACATGTACTGTCCATACACCACCATACAATGTCACATGTACTGTCCATACCCCATACAATGTCACATGCATTGTCCATACCCCATACAATGTCACATGTACTGTCCATACACCATACAATGTCACATGTATTGTCCATACCCCATACAATGTCACATGCATTGTCCATACACCATACAATGTCACATGCATTGTCCATACACCATACAATGTCACATGTACTGTCCATACCCCATACAATGTCACATGTATAGTCCATACCCCATACAATGTCACATGTATTGTCCATACCCCATACAATGTCACATGTATTGTCCATACACCATACAATGTCACATGTACTGTCCATACCCCATACAATGTCACATGTATTGTCCATACCCTATACAATGTCACATGTATTGTCCATACACCATACAATGTCACATGTACTGTCCATACCCCATACAATGTCACATGTATTGTCCATACCCTATACAATGTCACATGTATTGTCCATACACCATACAATGTCACATTTACTGTCCATACCCCATACAATGTCACATGTACTGTCCATACCCCATACAATGTCACATGTACTGTCCATACACCATACAATGTCACATGTATTGTCCATACATCATACAATGTCACATGTATTGTCCATACACCATACAATGTCACATGTACTGTCCATACACCATACAATGTCACATGTATTGTCCATACCCCATACAATGTCACATGTATTGTCCATACCCCATACAATGTCACATGTACTGTCCATACACCATACAATGTCACATGTATTGTCCATACATCATACAATGTCACATGTATTGTCCATACACTATACAATGTCACATGTACTGTCCATACACCACCATACAATGTCACATGTACTGTCCATACACCACCATACAATGTCACATGTACTGTCCATACCCCACCATACAATGTCACATGTATTGTCCATACACCATACAATGTCACATGAATTGTCCATACCCCATACAATGTCACATGTATTGTCCATACCCCATACAATGTCACATGTACTGTCCATACACCACCATACAATGTCACATGTACTGTCCATACCCCATACAATGTCACATGTATTGTCCATACCCCATACAATGTCACATGTACTGTCCATACACCACCATACAATGTCACATGTACTGTCCATACCCCATACAATGTCACATGCATTGTCCATACCCCATACAATGTCACATGTACTGTCCATACACCATACAATGTCACATGTATTGTCCATACCCCATACAATGTCACATGCATTGTCCATACACCATACAATGTCACATGCATTGTCCATACCCCATACAATGTCACATGTACTGTCCATACCCCATACAATGTCACATGCATTGTCCATACACCATACAATGTCACATGCATTGTCCATACACCATACAATGTCACATGTACTGTCCATACCCCATACAATGTCACATGTACTGTCCATACCCCATACAATGTCACATGTATTGTCCATACCCTATACAATGTCACATGTATTGTCCATACACCATACAATGTCACATGTACTGTCCATACCCCATACAATGTCACATGTATTGTCCATACCCTATACAATGTCACATGTATTGTCCATACACCATACAATGTCACATTTACTGTCCATACCCCATACAATGTCACATGTACTGTCCATACCCCATACAATGTCACATGTACTGTCCATACACCATACAATGTCACATGTACTGTCCATACCCCATACAATGTCACATGTACTGTCCATACCCCATACAATGTCACATGTATTGTCCATACCCCATACAATGTCACATGTATTGTCCATACACCATACAATGTCACATGTATTGTCCATACCCCATACAATGTCACATGCATTGTCCATACACCATACAATGTCACATGCATTGTCCATACACCATACAATGTCACATGTACTGTCCATACCCCATACAATGTCACATGCATTGTCCATACACCATACAATGTCACATGCATTGTCCATACACCATACAATGTCACATGTATTGTCCATACCCCATACAATGTCACATCATGTATTGTCCATACACCATACAATGTCACATGTACTGTCCATACACCATACAATGTCACATGTATTGTCCATACACCATACAATGTCACATGTATTGTCCATACCCCATACAATGTCACATGTATTGTCCATACCCCATACAATGTCACATGTACTGTCCATACCCCATACAATGTCACATGTACTGTCCATACCCCATACAATGTCACATGTATTGTCCATACACCATACAATGTCACATGTACTGTCCATACCCCATACAATGTCACATGTACTGTCCATACCCCATACAATGTCACATGTACTGTCCATACCCCATACAATGTCACATGTATTGTCCATACCCCATACAATGTCACATGTACTGTCCATACCCCATACAATGTCACATGAATTGTCCATACACCAAACAATGTCACATGTACTGTCCATACCCCATACAATGTCACATGTACTGTCCATTCCCCATACAATGTCACATGCATTGTCCATACCCCATACAATGTCACATCATGTATTGTCCATACACCATACAATGTCCCATGTATTGTCCATACACCATACAATGTCACATGTATTGTCCATACCCCATACAATGTCACATGTATTGTCCATACCCCATACAATGTCACATGTATTGTCCATACCCCATACAATGTCACATGTATTGTCCATACCCCATACAATGTCACATGTATTGTCCATACCCCATACAATGTCACATGAATTGTCCATACACCATACAATGTCACATGTATTGTCCATACACCATACAATGTCACATGTACTGTCCATACCCCATACAATGTCACATGTACTGTCCATACCCCATACAATGTCACATGTATTGTCCATACCCCATACAATGTCACATGTATTGTCCATACCCCATACAATGTCACATGTATTGTCCATGCCCTATACAATGTCACATGTACTGTCCATACACTATACAATGTCACATGTACTGTCCATACCCCATACAATGTCACATGTACTGTCCATACACCATACAATGTCACATGTATTGTCCATACCCCATACAATGTCACATGAATTGTCCATACCCCATACAATGTCACATGTAATGTCCATACACCATACAATGTCACATGTATTGTCCATACCCCATACAATGTCACATGTATTGTCCATACCCCATACAATGTCACATGTATTGTCCATACCCCATACAATGTCACATGTAATGTCCATACACCATACAATGTCACATGTATTGTCCATACCCCATACAATGTCACATGTATTGTCCATACCCCATACAATGTCACATGTATTGTCCATACCCCATACAATGTCACATGTATTGTCCATACCCCATACAATGTCACATATCATTGTATTGTCCAGGGAAAAAAAATGAACATCCAACACTTCCCTGGGATCACATTCTCCATCCAGATCAGAACAATGCTGATTATTAATCCATTCATTTTGCTCAAAATTGTTGGAAAGCTTGCCATACACTATACAACCAGATCTTTATAAAATGGTGACCACATAGGCTTCATTTTTTTTTTCTTATCCAATCGATGTGCGATTCGAACAAAACACTTGTCAATCAAAGGATTTGACCTTGTAATTAAAATTGCAAAAACGGTATTATATCCAAAATATACCTGTCTGTTTTCCCTGGTATTTACTTCTTCTTTTTTGGGATTTTTATCGTGCTGCGTTGTTTTTTTAATTTAATCGGATTTAATCAAATTCGATCGGCCAGGGCGGAATATTTTTGGATCAGTTGGCATCACTGAGATACTGTGGAGTTGATTTACTAAAACTAGAGAGTGCAAAATGGTGCCGCTGTGCATGGTAGCCAATCGGCTTCTAGCTGGAGCCTGGGTTCACACTGGTGTGTGCGGAACAGCACAGGAATCGCAGCAAACGCATGCGACGTCTGCACGGTGCGATTTGACCTATACATGTACGACTCAAATCACATCCACACCAAAATGGCGCAGGAGCCTTTTTTTCCCTTGCACCTGAATTGCATGGATTTGGACGCTCCGGTTTTAGTGAATTTACCCCTTAGTTCATTAATATGATGATATCTTGAGTGATCAGATTATGAGAATACATGGTGGAAACAGAGATGGGATTACAAACATGTGTGACTCAATCAAAACAATCAAATCCACAAACAATTAAATAGCTAGAATTCCCTTCCTATCGTTTTGGGCTTGGCTTTGATCTAGCTTGATCAATGTCGATTGGCCGGGGTGGAATATTATCAATCATTTTTGATCAGCTGGCATTCCTGAGATAGTTTGTTCATGAATATTCGTAGTTGAAGTGATGAGATTATGGGATTACATGGTGGGATCAAAATCCTCATGTGTGGCATTTCAATTAAATGCTTTGTCAACTCTAGATCGATTATTTCTATTGGAAAAGATCAATTGGAAAATAAATTGATCATTTGTCAAAGCGTGTTTGACCACCCTCAACCACTTGCTTACTGGGCACCTAAACCCCCTTTCTGCCCAGGCCAATTTCCAGTTTTCAGCGCCCTCACACTTTGTCACATGTATTGTCCATACCCCATACAATGTCACATGTATTGTCCATACCCCATACAATGTCACATGTATTGTCCATACCCCATACAATGTCACATGTATTGTCCATACCCCATACAATGTCAACGACTCTCTGTGTGAGGGACCGATGTCCCTCTGACAGAAGCTGGGGATCGGCTATTTTCCCCCTCATGATTACCGATCTTCTGTTTACATCACGTGATCAGCTGTCATTGGCTGACAGCTGATCACATGGTAAGGGGCCAGGATCGCCCCCTTACTCCGATCTGTAATCACCCAAGTCTCATAGACTCGGCTGATCACAGAGCGCGCGCCTCATTTGACGGCCTCCTGGCAATAAAGGCCCACGCTGTACCCGTACTCCGATCTGTAATCACCCAAGTCTCATAGACTCGGCTGATCACAGAGTGCGCGCCTCATATAACGGCCTCCTGGCATTTAAGGCCCACGCTGTACCCGTACTCCGATCTGTAATCACGCAAGTCTCATAGACTCGGCTGATCACAGAGCGCGCGCCTCATATGACGGCCTCCTGGCAATTAAGGCGCACGCTGTACCCGTACTCCGATCTGTAATCACCCAAGTCTCATAGACTCGGCCGATCACAGAGCGCGCCGCGCGCCTCATATGATGGCCTCCTGGCAATTAAGGCGCACGCTGTACCCGTACTCCGATCTGTAATCACCCAAGTCTCATAGACTCGGCCGATCACAGAGCGCGCCGCGCGCCTCATATGATGGCCTCCTGGCAATTAAGGCCCACGCTGTACCCATACTCCGATCTGTAATCACGCAAGTCTCATAGACTCGGCTGATCACAGAGCGCGCTGCGCGCCTCATATGATGGCCTCCTGGCAATTAAGGCCCACGCCGTACCCGTCATTCGGCTATAGCATGGGCGGGAGGTGGTTAAACTGGCCATACATGGATTAAAATTCAGCTAGTTCAGTAGGGACTGGGCGAATTCCGATCCATGGATGGGCATGGTGATTGGTAAAAACGACTTCTGTACAACAGCCCTGTTAAAAAAGTTCAGCTCAATTAGCACCACAGGCTTCAGTCAGCAGCACTGATCAGTGTATTACGGCAGGGAAGACTCCCCACTGTCAGAATACAAAGGCACAGCGGGACGGTTCTCAATCCATCTAGAAGGTGTGAATGGGAAATCAAGTCATTTATTTCTTCATTCAATCGAAAAAACAAACAAAAAAACAACTCATCTATGGGCTGCCTTAGACTTAAAAAAAACTGTAATAATGTAATACGATGTAATATGAGGACCTACCAAACATTTACCGGAACCTAGCAGGGTGAGGGAACCCACCTTCCAGGATTTGCCTGATTATGGACTATTCAATCAGGAAAGTCCTCACACTACATAGGTGTGGTGGATATAAAGGAGAAGCTCCCATGATTTTTATTTCTCTTTTATATGATGGTGCACAATATTTCTAATGAACTGCATGTGACAGATGGATCCCTCATCAAAATAAATATTACCATTATCAGGGATGGCGAATCTTGGCACCTCAGATGTTTTGGAACTACATTTCCCATGATGCTCAATTACACTGCAGAGTGCATGAGGATCCTGGGAAATGTAGTTCTAAAACATCTGAGGTGCCAAGGTTCCACATCACTGCTCTTATTATACATGACTTGTATAGTGCCAACAGTTTTCATTGGAGATCCAGGACATTTACAATCCAATGTAGAATGGTACAGGGGCCCTGCTTGTGAGAGCTTACAATACAAGCCCTAAGGCCCCTTTCACACTGACAGTTTTTTCCAGGTGGTTTAGCGCTAAAAATAGCGCTGCTATACCGCCTGAAAAAATTGTGCCTGGCAGTCTTCAATGTGAAAGCCAGAAGGCTTTCACATTGAAGCGGTGCGCTAGCAGGACCGCTCCAAAAGTCCTGCTAGCCGCATCTTTGTAGCGGTATAGGAGCGGGGTGTTTACCACTCCTATACCGCTCCTTCTCATTGAAATCAGTGGGAAACCGTGGTAATACCACCCGCAATGCGCCTCTGCAGAGGCGCATTGCGGGCGGTATTAACCCTTTTTCTGCCACTGGTGGGGGTTAAAACCGATAGCAGCCGAATATCGCGGTAAATATGACGGTATAGCACCTCTAAAAATCGTGCCGCTATACCGCCACCGCACCTCCACTGCCCCGTGTGAAAGGGGCCTTATGGAGGGCCCATTCACAATGCCCTGAAGCCCAAACCCCTGCTGCCCACCCAGCGTTTTGGGCTGAAGAGCCGTGCGACATGGACAAGATACACGTTTGATTGTATTACACAGTTCCTTTTTTTTTTACTAAATGTGCAAAGTGGCGGTGCGTTGTGCTTGCTGTGCGGTGGTATGTGCGACCATGCAGAACAAAAATGTTGCATAATATCTCACAGCCCTGGAATGCAGAGCAACACTGCGTCTTGGTATGAATGTGACATACAGAAAACAATTTTATTTATTATTATTTTCACCTTTTTTTCATCCTTTGGAGGATATTAATGCTGCTGATCTCCTGCAACCTCTTTGCAGCCACTTCTTGTCTACATGTATGCACTCAAGCAATGGCTGCATGACATATCTCAGGGAGGGATTTCTGTTGGTGACAACACATTCACAATGCTTTACAGTGGATCTTCAAACAATTAACAGCCATAACACTTCATGACAATGGTATAGAAATTGTGTAACTGACTTCTGTCAAAGGAACATGTTGGAAAAGTTTCCATTGATCAGTGGCTGCAGTTGATTGGCTACAGCACCTGATCATTATACATTGACAGTGGTGGGTGCTGCTGCCAGAATACAATGTCCTAGCAGGGGGAATTTTCTCCATCCATCTTGTTTTTGTGGATTTCTTTTCTTTCCTTTCATTTTTTCTATCTTTCTTTTTTTCTTTCTTTCCTTTTTTCTTTCTTACTTTTCTTTTCTTTCTTTCTTTTATTCTTTCTTTCCTTTCTTTCTGGATTCCCTTAGTTTTCAGGGATTTCCTTTCACTTCCTGTTTGGCTATGGGACAGGAAGTGAAGGGAAATCTCCACAATGGGACACAGATAGCAAAGAAGAAAAAAAAAAAACGACTTGTTTATTCCCCGACTTAGTTGGGGTAGGCGGTACACTTTAGTGGGGGTGGGTCAGCCACGCCTCGTTTTGCCTATAGTTTTACTTTAAAGTGGTTGTAAACCCTTACAGACCACTTTGACCTACAGGTAAGCCTAGATCAAGGAGAAGAATATTTAACTCACTGGCATATGACCATGATTTTTAAATCTTATTGGGGCTAAAAAAACACACCCACCGACCACCAATAATTAAATATAAGATCCTCGAGACTTTTCAGGTTAGGCTGGTGGTGTGAAACCTGGAGGGGTTAAAAAATCACACATCCACTGATATTTGTCACTGAAATACATAGAGGAATTGCTAGATTATTTCTTGAGCTTTTGAGCTATTATACATGTGAAACAAATTATGTCATAAAATTTGTGGGATTGCTTGGGGCAGACACATAGCACGAGTCTTTTGTGATTTACGGTAATTACACTTCATCTTTGCAACAAGTGCAACGATTTTATGGTTTAATAGCTACAACAAAACATGCAGTCACAATCTAAAGGTGGTCATACAATGCTTGAAATTCAGCAGTAATTGGCCAAAATCTGGGGTGTAGATGCCCATTTTTAGCATACTGGAAAATTCACAAGCAAACAATGTTTGCATCCAATCAGATGCAGACAAAGGGCCAGATCCACGAAGCAGTTACGCTGGCGTATCTATTGATACGCCGCATAACTGCTAGGTTGCTCCGGCGTATCTTTGTTTTGTATCCACAAAACAAGATACGCCTGAAGCTGGGCTAGATCTGACTGGCGTACGTCTTAGTACGCCGTCGGATCGTAGGTGCATATTTACGCTGGCCGCTAGGTGGCGCTTCCGTCGATTTCCGTGTCGAGTATGCAAATTAGCTAGATACGCAAAAACCACAAACGTACGTCCGGCCGGCGCATTTTTTTACGTCGCTTCCGTAAGGCTTTTTTCAGCGTAAAGTTACCCCTGCTATATGAGGCGTACTCAATGTTAAGTATGGACTTCGTTCCCGCGTCGAATTTTGAAAATTTTACGTCGTTTGCGTAAGTCGTTCGTGAATAGGGTTAATTTGGAGCATGCGCACTGGGATACCCCCACGGACGGCGCATGCACCGTTAAAAAAAACGTCATTTACATCGGGTCAAGACGTATTAACATAAAACACGCCCCCATCTCATCCATTTGAATTGCGCGCCCTTACGCCGACAAAGTTACACTACGCCTCCGTAACTTACGGCGCAAATTCTTTCAGGATACGCAAAATACACTGTAAGTTACAGCGGCGTAGTGTATCAGAGATACGCTACGCCGGACGGAAAGATGCGCTGAGGTACGTGGATCTGGCCCAAAGTCTCAGCACTCAGACTGCCACAGGTGCTGCCCAGCAGGGCAGATCCCTCTCCTCAATGCTCTTTATTTAGCGTGGATGGGGGAAGTCCACTGATTTCTCTCCTTCGGCTTGTAGGGCTGAAGTAGAGAAATGGAAGTATGTATGGCTAGCCCTCTACTCCCTATACAGTAGGATCTCCCTGTCTCAGTTCATTACTCTGGGCCAGATTCAGGTAGAATCGCGGCGGCGTAACGTATCGTTACACCGCCGCAATTTTTCATCGCAAGTGCCTGATTCACCAAGCACTTGCGTGAAAAATTACGCCGGCGGCCTCCGGCGTAAGCCCGTGTAATTTAAATGGGCGTGTGCCATTTAAATTAGGCGCGCTCCCGCGCCGGACCTACTGCGCATGCTCAGTTTCGGAATTCCCGCCGTGCTTTGCGCGCAGTGACGTCATTTTTTCAAACGGCGACGCGTGTAGCGTAATTCCGTATTCCCGGACGGCTTACGCAAACGATGTGAATTTTTAAATTTCGACGTGGGAACGACGGCCATACTTTATACAGCAATACGTTTGCTGTGTAAAGTTAAGGCACCAAAAACGAGGACTAACTTTGCGACGGGAAACTAGACTAGCAGCGACGTAGCGAACGTGAAAAACCGTTGTGGATCGCCGTAACTCCTAATTTGCATACCCGACGCTGGTTTACGACGCAAACTCCCCCCAGCGGCGGCCGCGGTACTGCATCCTAAGATCCGACAGTGTAAGACAATTATACCTGTCGGATCTTAGGGATATCTATGCGTAACTGATTCTATGAATCAGTCGCATAGATACTCTGAGAGATACGACGGAGTATCTGAGATACTCCGTCGTATCTCCGCTGTGAATCTGGCCCTCTATTCCTATCCAATAAAAGTCTACAGTGTTTCAATCCACCTTTGCCCGTTCCACTTCCTCCTGTTGCATTCTCCATAATTGAAAATTAAAAAGAGTGGGACTTCCTCATAATGGCCAATCACCAAAAAAATTAAGATTGCACCAATAAAGCCTCCGAGAGGTATAGGAAAATCAGGTTGTAGGCTGTCCGCTATCAAATTTGTTTGAACTGGCCTTTTAACTAATTAGGGAAAATTAGGGGTTTATCAAAATAAATGTAATAATGTTAATATATTTAAGAAACACTCAAATACACATTTACTGTAAATACCCAATCCACATGCACAGTTATTTAAAATGCATTGCAAACTCTTTTCAGGCCTTCCTAATTCAGAGCTTGTAGACGGATATCCAGTCCCTGTGCCCATAGGGTGTCTCACTGATGTGTTCATCACTTTTGGAAATTCATAGTAGAGGATGTTCAACACAACATTACACACCTTTAATAAAGAAGAGTAGGATTAATGTAATTAACTCATTAAGCACTAGATGCCCATTGTCTTGTGATTGGGATCCTGGATAATAGTTGGGCTGTCGTTGGGTAACTTTAAAGAACCTTGGGGGATTGGAGGACCTCCAACTATAGAAGAGTGTGATAGGTTGGGACTTTTTTATAGCCAGCTGGGTGTTATTTTTCCCCGTGATTAGCATAATCACCGCTATTAGCATCTCACAGACTAATTAGGCCATGACCTAAAGTGGCCACATTTCATGATGACAGAAGCTGTGCCTTCATTCAGTATCATTACACGTTTTTCTTCATATGCAAATAGAAAACAAAACATGTCCCCCTTCACTTATTTGTACTATACATTCTTTTTTCACAAAATACCTTTGGCAACTGTGTTGGCTCAAAGAGCATGTGGACTCATGGTAAAACAAAATGGCTTGAGAGGGCATATAAAACCACACTTTGCTTTAACCACTTCAATACCGGGCTTTTATACACACCTCATTACCGGGCCTATTCTGGCACTTCTCTCCTACATGTAAAAATCATCATTCTTTTGCTAGAAAATTACGCAGAACCCCCAAACATTATATATGTTTTTTTGGCAGACACCCTAGGGAATAAAACGCCCTTTTTTTGAATAAAAAAAATAACAAAACAGTAAAGTTAGCCCAATTTTTTTGTATAATGTGAAAGATTATGTTACACCGAGTAAATAGATACCTAACATGTCACGCTGTAAAATTGCGCATACTCATGAAATGGCGCCAAACTTCGGTACTTAAAAATCTCCATAGGCAACGCTTGAATTTTTTTTACAGGTTACCAGTTTAGATTTACAGAGGAGATCTAGTTCTAGATTTGTTGCTGGCACTCTAACGCACGCAGCGATACCTCACATATGTGGTTTAAACGGCGTTCACATATGTCGGCGGGACTTACGTGTGCGTTCGCTACTGCGCGCGAGCTACCGAGGACAGGGGCGTTTTAATTTTATTTTTTATTCTTTTATTTATTTTTTTACTTTTTTTTTTACTTTTTTACACTTCTTTTCTAATTTTTTTTTTTTTTTTTTTACTTTTATTCCTATTACAAGGAATGTAAACATCCCTTGTAATAGGAAATGTGTGTGACAGGTCCTCTTTATGGAGAGATGCGGGGTCAATAAGACCCTGCATCTCTCCTCCAGGCTGGAAACCATGAGATCGGTGAAAAAAAATTCACCGATCTCATGAATACTGTTGCTTACTAGCCGCAATCGCGGCTTTGTTTACTTACGGGGACCCGGGCGTGACGTCATCACATCGCACCTGGGTCCTCCGACGGTCATAGAGATGACTGGTGACCATCTGGTCACCAGTCATCTCTATGCTTCCTGCGAGCGCCGGACGATTCTTTCTCCGGGCCCCTGATGGCACGGGAGAGCCTGGAGAAGCACCGGATGGCGGCGGGAGGGGGGATGTCCCCTCCCGCCGCCTGTAAGAACGATCAAGCGGCGAAACCGCCGCTATGATCGTTCTTATGTTGCGCAGAATCGCCGGCAGAACAAAAGGATATCTGGATGATGCCTCTAGCTGCAGGAATCATTCAGATATCCACCCGCAAAGCCCAGGACGTCATTTGATGTCCACCCAGGATGGTAGATCCCATCTGTGGACGTCAAATGACAATGGGCGGGTATTGAAGTGGTTAAGCACTTTCCGAACGCATAATGCCGTTGTACAATGGTAAAGTGGCTCTCCTTTGCTGGATCAAAGAAATTCGATATTTAAAGTTTTTTTTGGATATGTTTTATAGCAGAAAGTAAAAAATATTTTATATAAAAAATATAATATTTCATTTATAGCGCAAAAAAAGAAAAAGAAAAAACAGCGATGATTAAATATCACTAAAAAGAAAGCTCTATTTATGGGTAAATTTATATAAATAGGAAATAAATGTAATTTGTGTACAGCGTTGCGTGACCACGCAATTGTCAAGTAACACAGTACCGTGTAGCAAAGAATTGGCCTGGTCATGAAGGGAGGTAAATCTTCCGGAGGTCAAGTGGTTAATGGATGCCAGAAGTTCCAACTAGCCTTATCTCATACTGTATATGAACCATCTTCAACCTCCTTGACATGTTTCTGGACATAATAAGAGACCTTTTCTCATCTGTTCTGTGTGCACCAGCCTATTCTATGCCTGGCAGTGTTTACAAGAGCCTATCATAGGGCTGGTTCACTCTAGATGCAGTCCAGTGCATTTTTATTCTACACAAAAACACATGGTCAGTGTTTAACATGGATTCCACTGGCCCTAGTTCACGCTAGTACAGTGCATTCCAGTATAGTCATCAAAAGTAGAACATGGTGCTTTTTTTATGTATGGAACGCATCTGGAATGTGCCAAAATGCATAAATTGAGATGAAGAAAAAAACCACACTGGAACGCATCAAGAATGCACATGCTGAAATCCACACAGGAAGGCTGAAATTGTGGTGTGAACCAGTCCTCAAAACTTTTACCCCAGAGGAACCCATATGCCTCGTACACACGGTCGGACTTTTGACCATGCAAAAGTCCGCCGTGAGTCCGTCGGAAGTCCGACAGAAAGATAGAGAACAGGTTCTCTATCTAAGGTCCGTCGGACTTTCGGGAAATAAAGTCAGATGGAGGCTACACACGGCCGGACTTTCCGAGAAGAAAAGCCCGTCTGACTTTTTTCTTGGAAAGTCTGGCCGTGTGTACGAGGCATTAGAAGTAATTTTTAGGTCTCAGGAAACTCTTGCGAAAATAAATTCATTGAGTGGCAGTGGGAAGAATGCCCCCTTGCTGTAGAGCAGTGGTTCTCAACCTGTCTAGTGCCGTGACCCCTTGATAAATGTCCCAAGTTGTGGGGACCCCTAACGGTAAAATTATTTTCCTATCGTGGGTTGTCGTCACCCAAGACAAGACCTAACCCACGGACATTTAGTGCTCCCGGAGTCCCTTCCACTCAGTATTAAAACCTCTTATAGTACATTTTAGGATGTACCACTCTCTCTCTCTTTGTTCCTCTTTTCTTTCCCTTTTATCTGTCTCTATCCTAATTTCTTGTTTGTTATTCCCATCCCTCTCTAGACATCTTTCTTTTTCTTTCTCTCCCTTTTTCTTTGTTCCTACCCCTCTTTTCCTCTCCCTTCCGTGTAGTTTCTATTTTTATTCCTTCTCTTACTCCCTGATGGGGAGTTGGGATCAGTGGCAGTGCTGGCGGGGAGTTGGGATCAGCCAAATTAGGTGCTCTTGATCAAGGTCATCTGCTGATCTGAGAACTGTAGTGGGGACTTTTAAGGGCAACTCTAATCACAGGTAGTGTTACTCACTGTGTCTCCGACTTTGTGGTTTCTCGTAGCAGTGACACCTATGCTGAAATCAGCAGATAGGGTCTCCTCCAGCCCCTCCCACTTCACATTCCTCACCAGTCAGCTGACCTCTAGTCCCTGCTCCCCAGCTATGTCGTGAACTGAAGGGGCGGCTGTGAAGAGGCTGAGTGGGCGGCCGCAGGCTTCAGGAACAGCCCAGGTTTTGGGGACCCCTGGCAAATCCTCATTTGACCCCCAAGGGGGTCCCGACCCCCAGGTTGAGAACCACTGCTGTAGAGGATCCTAATTCCACACTTCCAGGCAGCTAAAAAAAATAATTGGTGTGATGTAGCTGGTACTGCCAATTGGTATTGGACCGGGAACTATGCAAGAACCATTGGATTGGAAGTTGATTGCCCATAGCTCAAGTCAAGGTTGAAATAGATGGACTTCTTTCTTTTTTCAACCTGACTAAGTATGTAACTATGTAGCCTTCAACCCTAGCTGCTCCGATTGGGAGGTACTGGGGGGCCTACTGGATGAGGGTTACATGTGCTAATCTTAGCTTGGTTGTTAACACTTTTGAAGTTAATTAAGAAGGATTTGGCAGGAGGCAGGGAAAGGTTGCTTTAACATTTTCTAAAACTCTTAATTAAAGCCAACCTGTCAGCATAGGTATAGGAATGCAAATTTTAAGGGTGGTTAGTCATCACTGCATTATGACCTGGTTAACCTTGTCTATAACACACTGGAAACTAGTGTTTTGGCTCCTGACCTGTATACTTGTCAGCAATGGTATGTTCCATATATCTATCCTCACAGGTTGTCTTTAGGTGGAGACATGTTTCGTACACACCATAACATAGATCATGTGTGAAAGAATACTGGGGTTAATTTACTAAAACTGTTGAGTGCACAATCTGTTGTAGCTGTGCATGGTAGCCAATCATAACCTTCTAACTTCAACTTGTTTTTTTAAGCTTTGACAAAAAAAAGCCTTCAAGCTATTTGGTTTCTATGCAGAGCTGCACCAAATTTTGACCAGTCCACCTGTCCCAGTGTATACTAGGCTTAACCGCCCTGGCTGTATGATTATGTCAGATTTTTGATGCTGAAAGCGGTACATTGTTTCGCATGGAAATTTGGCGTTTTATATTGTAGGCCTGTAATTCTTAAAAATAACACACTTAAATCTGTCCAAACCAGTCTAGTAGACATCCCGGGTAAGATAAAGTTTGAAACACAAAATCATTAATTATAATAAACTAAATAACCTATAAATAATTATAACAAATAATAATAATAAAAATTATTCAATAATGTAATCAAATCAAACACAGAAATTTGCTCAGTTGCAGAATTGTCGCTGTCATTACTTTCAGTGTCTGATGATGAATTTCCCCACAAATCGCTATCGCTCAATTCAGCAAGTGATTCTAATTTATTATCGCTGTTTTCTAGCTGGTCTAAAACCTTTTGATGTAAAGGGACACTTTTTGGTTGCTATGGACAATTTCCAGTTTCCAGGCAGAAAAAAAAAGTATTTAAAATCTAAAACTGCATACAGGGCACTGAACAGACCACTAGGGGCAAAGGGCATATGTAAGTATTATTATTATTTAAGGTACTTATATAGCGCTGCCAATTTACACAGCGCTTTACATATACATTGTACATTCCCATCAGTCCCTTCCTTCAAGGAGCTTACAATCTAAGGTCCCCAACTCACATACATACACACATACATACACATACATACACACACTAGGGCCAATTTAGACAGGATCCAATTAACCTTCCAGCATGTCTTTGGAGTGTGGGAGGAAACCGGAGTATCCGGAGGAAACCCACGCAGCCACAGGGAGAACATGCAAACTCCAGGCAGGTAGTGTCGTGGTTGGGATTCGAACCAGTGACCATTTTTACTGCTAGGAAAAAGTGCTAACTACTACACCACTGTGCCGCCATTATTTGATACAGTATACTGTATCTATACTGTGTTTTGAATCGAGCGAGACATGGCGGCTCGCACACACAACGGGGAGACATTGCAGGATCCAGGGGACAAGGTAAGTAACCTGAACATGGATCCTGCGATGCAATCCCGAGAGTGTGGCTCAGGGTTACCAATTTTGGTACTGAAATTTCACCCTGAACCACACTTGGGATTACCGCTAAGAAGGTTAAAGAGGAAGTAAACCTGATGGGTTTTATTTCCTTTTTTGTTCCCTGCAAAGTAAAAGCATAATGTGCTTGTATGCATCACATACTAGCACATTATATGACACCTGCAAAGTAACCATCCCCGCTGGAGACCACATTCAAGTTCGCCCGTCTTCCTTCCGGGGATGCGGACTCCTGCTCTATGACTGGCCAGAGTCGTGTGATGTCACTCCATGCATGCGTGCGGGAGGCGCCGGTCACAGCATTTGCTAGTGAAGGAATGGCACTGTTTCTTCACAGCGCATTTGCCAACGACATCATTGGCACAGTACAAAGTAAATAGCTCCTAAACAGTGCACGTTTAGGAGAAATTTACTGTACATATAGGTAAGCATTATTATAGACTTACCTATAGGTACAGCTTGAAAATGGAGGTTTACAACCTCTTTAAGAATTGGTGAACTGCAATTTAACCACTTGCCGTCGCCGCACCGTCATAATACGTCCACAAGGTGGCTCTCCTAGGCGAGATCACGTATTATGACGTCCTACCTTTTAGCCGCCACTAGGGGCGCACGCGAGCCGCCGGAGGCGCGCGCGCGCCCCCCGCTCGCCCCCGACTCCCGTGCGTGTGCCCGGCGGGCGCGATCGCCGCCGGGCACACGCGATCGCTCGGTACAGAGCGGGGAACGGGAGCTGTGTGTGTAAACACACAGCTCTCGTTCCTGTCAGCAGGGGAAATGCTTTTCTTCGGTTCATACAATGTATGAACCGAGGATCAGTGTTTCCCCTAGTGAGGCCACCCCCCCCCCCCCACAGTAAGAACACACCCAGGCATACTTAACCCCTTCCCCGCCCCCTAGTGTTAACCCCTTCACTGCCAGTGGCATTTTTATAGTAATCTAATGCATTTTTATAGCACTGATCGCTATAAAAATGCCAATGGTCCCAAAAATGTGTCAAAAATGTCCGAAGTGTCCGCCATAATGTCGCAATACCGAAAAAAAAAATCGCTGATCGCCGCCATTACTAGTAAAAAAAATATTAATAAAAATGCCATAAAAATACCCCCTATTTTGTAAACGCTATAACTTTTGCGCAAACCAATCAATAAACGCTTATTGCGATTTTTTTTTACGAAAAATATGTAGAAGAATACGTATCGGCCTAAACTGAGGAAAAAAAATGTTTTTTTATATATTTTTGGGGGATATTTATTACAGCAAAAAGTAAAAAATATTCATTTTTTTCAAAATTGTCGTTCTATTTTTGTTTATAGCGCAAAAAATAAAAAACGCAGAGGTAATCAAATACCACCAAAAGAAAGCTCTATTTGTGGGAAAAAAAGGACGCCAATTTTGTTTGGGAGCCACGTCGCACGACCGCGCAATTGTCTGTTAAAGCGACGCAGTCCCGAATCGCAAAAAGTACTCTGGTCTTTGGGCAGCAATATGGTCCGGGGGGTAAGTGGTTAATACATTTTGTGTGTGTGTGTGTGGGGGGGGGGGGGGGTTAAGACCTTCTTCTTTCTGAAGCACCCCAAAATTCTGTTTGTTTTCCCAAATGCCTGGCCACACTCTTTGCACACTAATGACCTCACACTAATGATCTTATGCCGCGTACAGGCGATCGGAAATTCCGACAACAAAGGCGTGTTTTTTTTTTTTTCGACGGATGTTGGCTCAGACTTGTCTTGCATACACACAGTCGCACAAAATTCCGACAGCGAATGTCCAATGGGGCCTACACATCGTCGGACTTTCCAAAAACAAGTTCCCATCGAACATTTGTTGTCAGAAATTCTGACCATGTGTACACGGCATTAGAGTAGGAATGATGTCATATTGTTGTCATATTGTTGCCATGATTTTCCTTGGCTCTGGCCTGGATCTATCCTCAGCCTTCAGCTGCAATGAATACCTCGCATTATGCGTGTTAGGTATGAGTACTTCTGATTTTAGAATAAAATTCACCTTTCTCTCTGAATAATGCCTTCATGCACAAATAGAATAGAAAGCCTGCTACATTTAGACATTTCTGTAAAACAAAAAAGCAATATTGTAGCAGATACCTAATAGTGCAATATCTAAAGTAAAATGTATCAAGTGCAACATAAATAAATAGCAGCTCAAATATATGAAAACAGTCTTGTAAAAACAAAGGGCCAGATTTGCAGAGGAGATACGACGGCGTATCTAATGATACACCGGCGTATCTAATGATACACCGTCGTATCTCTTGTCCTATCTATGCGGCTGATTCATAGAATCAGTTCCGCATAGATAGCCCTAAGATCCGACAGGTGTAATTGACTTACACTGTCGGATCTTAGGATGCAATACTTCGGCCACCGCTGGGTGGAGTTCGCGTCGTATTCCAGAGTCGGGTATGCAAATGAGGATTTACGGCGATCCACAAAGTTTTTTCCCGTCGTTACGTCGTCGCTAGTAATTTTTTCCGTTGCAAATTTACACCTGCTTTAACGTGGCTTAACTTTAGTCGAGCCATGTTAAAGTATGGCTGTCGTTCCTGGGTCGAATTTAAATTTTTTTTTGTTTTCGCGTAAGACGTCCGGGAATACGAATGGACGCTACGCACGTCGCCGTTCTAAAAAATTATGTCACATCGTGCAAAGCACGGCGGGAATTTCAAAACTGAGCATGCGCAGTACGTCTGGCGCGGGAGCGCGCCTAATTTAAATGGTACCCACCCCATTTGAATTGGGCGGGCTTGCGCCGGACGTGTTTACGATACACCGCCGCAAGTTTACAGGTAAGTGCTTTGTGGATCGGGCACTTACACTGAAAACTTGCGGCGGTGTAACGTAAACGGGTTACGTTACACGGCCGCAATTCTACGTGAATCTGGCCCTCAGTCTTCTCATCGTGAAGGACAAACAAATCTTGCAGTGTCAAAGTCCTGAATTAGGCAGACATGGCATCAGTCACCCATACTAAGGCCTCCCAAACATCACATAATGCAAAACAAGGTATTGGAAAAATGAAGGCAGACAGGAGAAATTAAATATGGACCGATATACTGTTAGGCTAGGTTCACATCTATGCAGGCTACTGTTGATGTGTTTTTTCAAAAGCTTTGCGGGGTGTGTTTTCGTGTCTTTTTCTTTAGTTATTAGGAAAATATGTCAGTTCTGTTCATGGAGTGCGACTTTGATATGACTTTACACTCTCTGGCACTCAAGTAGCATCAAAGTTGCATCAAAGTAGTGCAAGAACCATTATGTGTCCAAAGTTGCATGCTAGGGTTAGGGTTAAGGGTTAAGGCCTAGGGTTAGGATTAAGGTTAAATGTTAGGGTTATTCCCCGTACACACGGTCGGAATTCCCGAAAGAAAAAATCAGATGGGAGCTTTTCTTCGGAAATTCTGACCGTATCTATGCTCCATCGGACTTTTGCTGTCGGATTTCCCACCAGCAAAAGTTTGATAGCAGGTTCTCAATTTTTCAGGCAGAAAAAATTACTATCGAAAAACCGATCGTCTGTATGCTTTTCTGACGCGCAAAAACCCACGTATGCTCTGAATCAAGTCGACGCATGCTCGGAAGCATTGAACTTAATTTTTCTCGGCTCGTCGTAGTGTTGTACGTCACCGTGTTCTTGACAGTTGGAATTTGGTTCGACCGTGTGTATGCAAACCAAGCTTGAGCGGAATTCTGTCGAAAAAAACATCCGGAATTTGAGTTAGAATTAGAGTTAGGTTTAGGGTTAGAGTTGGAGCTAGGGTTAGAGCTAGGGTTAGAGTTAGCAGCAGTCATTAGTGTTAGGGTTAGCGGTAATTGTTAGGCCTTGTACTCACGACCGGATCTGTGCGCTGGAAACTGTCTGCCCGACAGTTTCCGGCGTACAAGGCTGATTTGTGTTTTGTTCCGCTGGCGTGTACACACCAGCGGACCAAATTCCCGTCGTACCGGAACGCGTGCACGTAAACTACGTACGACGTCACTATAAAGGGGAAGACCAAAGTTAATGGCGCCGCCCTCTGTTCCTCTTTTGCTAGTTACGGGTTTGCTCGTGTTAGTGAAGGTTTGGTTAGAGCTGATTCGCGCTTCTCGGTCTCCAGGCTTTGACAGCGTGTATTCACGGGTTCAGTGCGTGTGCTTGCGGGAACGTAGTTGTCATTCGGCTATAGGCAAGCAGGTTGTTTCTGCTTTAGCAGTTGCATCCTGTGCGCTCGTATCTGTTTGTCACGCGTTTGTCGCAGGTAGTGCTGGATTTGCGAGTGCTTTCTGTTTCAGTGTGTTCTTGACTGACCAGCCGGCCGGTTTGAAGCCATGATGGAGCAGCAGCGTCAATTTTCGCGAGTTGGTGCTGTTTATGGGATGGCTGCTGGATATGTTCATTTGTCCAGTACTTTGGCCAGAAACAGGGGGCGGAGGCGTTTCTGGACCAAGAATTGGTTGCGCCAGCGTGACCAGTTCTCACATATGCCTCTGCTTAGGGAACTCCAGGAGAATAATCCTAATGACTTTAGGAATTTTCTCCGCATGACGGACCCCGTATTCAACCGTCTGCTGGATCTTCTGTCCCCCTATATCACGAGGCAGGACACTGTGATGCGCCAAGCCATCACGGCCGAGCAGAGGCTTATTGCCACGTTGCGGTACCTGGCGACTGGGAGGAGCCTGCAGGACCTCAAGTTCTCGACAGGCATCTCTCCGCAGGCGCTTGGGGTCATCATACCGGACACGTGTGCTGCCATCATCAAAGTTCTGCATGAGGAGTATATTAAGGTAAGTTTCCTGGCTCTAATAATGTGGCCAACTAACTTTATTTTTATTTTCCCAGATATGCTGTGTGTTTAACTAACGTTACCTTTTCTCCCTATGCATGTTGATATCAGCTTTACATGTTTTATTCTTGGCCTACCTGCAGATTTGTCCCTTACCCAATATTAACCTGTCCAGCATGCTATCCTAGGGACCAACCCACCTTGCCATTTTTTAAAACAGGACTTTTTGGTTTTTGTGTCCCCCCCCCCCCCCCTTCAAACTTTTATTGTCCCCATCAGAGGGCTGTGGAGTCTCTTAATGAAGTGGCCTTATATATTTCATTTCCCAAATTCTCCATGCACATTTTTCTAATGCAATTTTAATACTGTGAACTGTCACAAGGATGCTTGTAGGATGTATTTGTTACAAAGTACTAAATCTCTAATTTTGTTTGTCCCCACAGCTACCCTCCACACCACAGGAATGGCAGTCTGTGGCTTCCCAATTTGCCCAGCGGTGTGATTTTCCAAACTGCGGTGGAGCAATAGATGGGAAACACGTCCGCATTGTGCCCCCACCCCGCTCGGGGTCGTACTATTATAATTACAAGGGTTATCATAGTATTGTGTTGATGGCGGTGGTGTCGGCACAGTATGAGTTTCTATATGTGGACGTGGGGAAGAACGGCCGGATGTCTGATGGGGGAGTGTTCGCACGGACTGATTTCTATGATCGTCTCCAAGCTGGTGGTCTGGCATTGCCACCAGATGAAGATAATGTGGAAGGACTTCCGTTTGTGTTCCTAGCGGACGAGGCTTTCGGGCTTGGTCCTCACCTCATGCGGCCTTTTCCCCAGAGGACCCTCACCTCAGAGAGGAGTGTGTTTAATTTTCGGTTGGCCAGGGCTCGGAGGGTAGTCGAGAATGCCTTTGGGATACTCACCAACCGGTTCCGCCTGTTCAGGACATCGATACATCTGGCGGAATATAAATTGGACACCGTTGTATTTGCCTGCTGCATTTTGCACAACTTTTTACGCAGGCACTCCCAGACGTACCTACCCGACATCGGTTCTGAGGCAAGACTACCCTCAGATCCCCTTCCCGGGCTGGACACTGGTCGCGCTGGCTTGGCCCCCCAATCAGCTCGTGAGGTACGCGACAAATATGTTGAGTACTTCATGGGTCGGGGGGCCATTGCTATGCCAGATCATATTTCTTTCTAATTCGGCCCCCAAAGAAAGGAATATTCTAAAAAATAATAAATAATTAGACCATTGGACTTTATACAGTTGTTTGTCATTAATGCTTTTTCTCTTTTTCTGTCTTCCTGGTTCTCTAACTAACTTCTTCAATTGTAATGCATAATTGATTTCTCCACTTTTAGTAACTAACCACATTTTGCACAGTATTCACTCATCTACAAACAGGGTATTGAGTCTAGAAATAAGAAGCAACTCCATTTGTAAATTTTGAGGTCAAGTATTTTAATTTTTGCTTGTTCATGACCCCAAAAATTATTTTATACTTTTTTCATTACTCCCTGCTTTTGTACTTAGGAGTCTAAAAATTTTTTTTTTTTTTTTTTTTTTTTCAGGTAATTCAACCAAAAATATTATGCAGATTATACATTTATTAACAAGTTCACTTTGTTTTTTATCAAATATAGTTAGATTTATTTTTTACATATATATATATATATATATATAGATTATATTTGGTGGGGTGTTTACCGCTTTAATTTTTTATTTGGGCATATTTTTTATGCACAAAAAACATTAATTTTTTAACCATTTTTTTTTTTTTTTGGTGTCTTTTTCTAAAAGTAAATTTTTAGGTGAGAATTTGGAGTCAAATCTCTACTTCACTAAATTCAGTGATTAGAGAGATTTATAATTCTATATATATATTTTTTAAATTTTTTGGCGTTGTTTATTCTTTATGGTCTAAACTTTATAGTATCCCAAAATGTTCAACATGGTCAAAAAGTAACAAAATCCAATTCCAAAAATATAAAAACTCACAACAGCAGTCAGTCATGGTGTGCTTTCACACTGGAACACGCCAAAATTGGAAGATACACACATTCAGTGCAAACTCGCCAAATGTCATTGGTTCAACAGACAAATGGCCACATGTGCTATCTGACATCATGGGTGATCAATGTCTGTGTTTTGTGGGAGCAAACCCTTCCTCTCAACTACTTGAGGATGGAGGAGGGGGTTGGACCCACAAAGCACAGACATTAGATATTCTGTGATGGCAGATAGCACATGTTGGCACACTGTGTGTGTATCTTCAAATTTTGGCGTATTCATTATTAAAACAGTAAAAATGTTTGTGGGGGCGGGGGATGGGCGGGGGGTGTTTCAGTCTTTGACACGGCCCATCATGTCAATAATGTTCTTAAAATTAGATTCGATGACCATCATTCTTTGCCGCATATTGTCCATTTCCGTGCTGCATTCCAAAAGGACATTTGTTACATTCTGTTCCATGAGAAACATCCTTTCACGCATATTGTGCATTTCAGTGCTGCACTCCATTACCTGCTGAATAATTATAGCAGCACTTGCACGTGAAAATATTGGCACACCATCCTCCTCCCCTAAAACAAAAAAAAAAAAATGGCATTTATAACATTATTTTTCGATGAGGCCTATCTACATATGTTTTTTTGAATCAAGCTAGGGTGACACTGACCTGATGGGCTTCTCCTTTCCACCTCTTCGACATCTTCTATCACTCCTCCTTCTTCCACCACCTCCCCATCATCTTCAATCACTCCTCCTTCTTCCACCACTTCCCCATCATCTTGGACTCCTCCTTCATCCATCAATCCACCTTCTTTCAATTCGCCAAATTGTTCTTCCGCCACTTGCCCTTCATCTGCTATGACTTCTAAGTCCAAAATTACTTCTTCCTCCTCTCTTCCTTCCTCCTTTCTTCCTTCCTCCTCTCCTTCCACATCCTCCTCTCCTTCCACATCCTCTTCTCCTTCCACATTCTCCTCTCCTTCCACATCCTCCTCTCCTTCCACATCCTCTTCTCCTTCCACATCCTCTTCTCCTTCCACATCCTCCTCCTCCTCCACATGTTGAGATGGCAGATTTTGGCCTTGTCTGGCCCTCTCTGCCTCCTCCAAATGCTGGCGACTTCTTTCCCCTGAAATAAACAAAAAAAAATGTAGACTCATCAGCACACAGATATTGGAGAGCATAAATCGCACACATTGCTTAGAAGATGCTTTCATTTAGTTACTTTTATCTTTCACCAAACCTACATTTTGCAATTACTTCTATATGGCAAGCTCTGATCCTGCCCCTTTTTAGCAAAGTGACACACATGGATGTCCCCCCTAAACTGTATTTCTGGGAGACCCTACCAAAACCCATTTTTGATTTGGGGAGACACAGGTGCTCTGCATTGCAGATGTGAAAACATCTGCTTTATTACCACTGTTTTTAGAATGAATCCTGTTTGCCTTTCCCATTCTCATACTTTTTTTTTCTAGAACTAGCTTTTACACAATGTTTACAAACAAAGTTTTTTGCCAGTGAGCCATGTCCAGGTGTGTTGTTCCTGGAATAACCGAGCCTTTCTGATAAACTATGTGATGTTACGTTGTTTACTAAGAACACTGTTTGTAAATATGTAGTTATTTATGTCCAAAAAAATAAATGACAACATGTCTTTAAAATTACAAGCAGGCCAAGGAGGCAGATGGTGAAATATACATGGCAACACATTATTGCAGACAATCACCCACCCCCCCCCCCCAACCCCAATATATATTTACTTACTTTTACGCAGAATTTTCAGTATTTTCTTCATCTGATGTGGCTCCCTCAATTTTAAGTCTGACCATCGTTTCCTCAGCTGTTCCTTGGACCTGGTGATCCCAAACATCCTCTGCATTCTCCTCGCCACCTTGTCCATAATATGTGCCTTTCGGCGGTTAGGGGTCTTGTATGGCCCTAATTCACCATCATAGTCCTTTTTTCGCATGATGTAAACTAACTCCACCATTTCCTGGAACCGCATATTAGTGGCTTTATATCTTCTTTTCCTTGATCGGGACGTCCCTGCCTCTGTCCCTTCACTTGTGGCATGAGAGCATCGTGCCCGCTCGTGTGACATCGCCATCTTTCCTTTCCCACAGAGATTATGGGCGTGGAAAAGATGAATTCTTACGCCATGGGCGGAGAAGAGGGCGGCGTTTAATACATACGCGGAGTGTAGAGAATGCAAACAACGTGTTTACGTCCGTTACGCGGAGAATCTTCGAGCGCATCCAGAACATACACAGTTAACGCCATATTTCCTAAACTCATTGATTAGGGGCCTCGCAAAGGTGACGAGGGCGGGGTTTCATAAATACGCGGAGTGTTTAAAAGGTTTACGCCGTGATTACGCATCTTACGCGGTAATTAGGCGAGCGTGAGAAACGAGGAGCGAGAGACAGGAAGGTAAGGAAATTAAAAATGTGATCAGCAGAGGCCTTGAAAATGTAGACACATGGGATGGGGGTTTGGGCTGTTGGTTGCACCCTTTTTAAGCTATTCTGTCTATGGGGTACCACAATGTTATTTTGGTTTCCAAATACTTTTGGACACCTCACAAAATAGAGATGTGAACAATGCTGTACCTCATTGACAAGTTTTTGAATGGTGTATTCAGATCAGGCAAAGTATTGTTCAAGTGTTGGTTGTACAGAGGTCATTAGGAAGTGTCTTTTATGTCATCCATTGTCAGGGGCATGAGATTTACACATGAAAGAGTGCCTAGATGAAAACTGTCATTTGTAAGCATTGTTTAATTTAATAGATTTAAAATATTTACTGCAATGTGAACAATGGCTCTGCATCTAGCAAATCAATGTTTGGTACAAGCAATGCGGCCGAGCTGCCAATCATTGTTTAAACAAGAGAGACTGTGTTTGGAATTAGATATAGGTAATAAATTTGAAGACACATATTAGATCAAGGTCAACGCTGATCCTTTGGAATATTGATTTTTCTGTGGTTTATGTTTTTGTAATCTAGACTCAAAAAGAAATATAATTTACCAAAAATTACAATGGACCTCCTACAAAGCAAGGAATCTATAGAGGCCTTACTTCAAAAATACCAGGACACGCCCATCCTGTGGAATTCTAAGCACTCTTTATATTGCAATAAAGAGGTACGAGCGGCAGCACTAGAAGAGCTAGCAAATTATATGCAAACTTGGGTGCCAGGATGCACTGCCAACATGGTGAAGGATAAACTTGCCAACCTCAGAAGCACATACAGGAGAGCATACAAAGCTAATAAAATCAAAAAATCGGGAGCAGCAGCAAGACAAGCAAAGGAACCCAAACTGTGGTATTATAAACAGATGGCTTTTTTGCGGGACGAAATGGAAGGCAGGAAAACGATGTCTAGTCTTTCTTCCAACCTTTCCTCCATGCTACCTTCCAGCGGACATTCCCCAGATGACCACAGCCCTGCAGAGTCGGAGGAAGAGGGCCTGGCTGACAGAGATGCAGATCTGCCACCCTTCGATGAGGAGGTATAGTAGTTTCCTCTATATTTATGGCGTAAATAATTCTTGGTGGATTAATGATTAGATATTGTAAAAAAAAAAACAAGCTGGGAAAAAGCAAACAAAAAGTTGTACAGACAAATAGGTGTCAGGGATGACAACTGCAGGGGTCAGAAGTAGAGTGTATTCAAGTAATAATGAACAGAAAATACTGAACGAAAAACATGAAAATGAGTGTGGTTTTATTTAGCGAAATTGTAAAAAAATTCTTTTTTTTTCCACACAGGAAGAAGAGATAAGCCAGGAGGTGGCAGATCCTCAGGTGTCTGTCAGCCAGGAGGAGGCCGGGGTCAGTGGCAGCCAGGAGGAGGCCGGGGTCAGTGGCAGCCAGGAGGAGGCCGGGGTCAGTGGCAGCCAGGAGGAGGCCGGGGTCAGTGGCAGCCAGGAGGAGGCTGGGCCCAGTGGCCTGCAGCAGGTCCACCCGGCCAGGAGAACCACCACCAGCCAGTCTTCTCCCCCCCAGGTGAGGCCATCAGGCCGAAGGAGGCAGTTGAGGCCTGTGGAGGAGGCAAGCCTCCGCATGATCCAGGAGGCAAGCGCCATCATGAGGGCCCCCCTCAACCCCACAGAGGCCTTCAGTGCCTCATTGGCCCACGATTTAAATGAAGGGGAGGAGGACCAGAGAAGACTGGCAAAGGCCCTGATGAACCAGGTCCTTTGGTGGATGCAGAGGGGCCTGCTGACCCCAGACACTGGGCTATGTGACCCGGCCCGGCTTGCGGAACACCATCCTCCTGCTGCCACATCAACCCCACCTGCAAGACCCCGTGTTCGATCCGCTGGAAGGCTGCCTGGAGGGAAGGCTGGAAAGAGGAGGAAACGTTGATTTTCTGCCTTCCATTTCCTTCCACATAAAGGACATCTTGTTTGTACTACCACAGTTTGGGTTCCTTTGTTTGTGTGCTGCTGCTTCATATTTTTGTGTTTGGCTCCTGAGGCTTGGAAGTTTATCCTTCACCATGTTCGAAATGCAAGTTTGCATATAGTTTGCTATCTATTCTAGTGCTGCCGTTCTTTTTATTTTTTGTGATGACATTTGCCAGAATAAAAGGCTTTTTGCTTTCATTTGAAAACATGTCTATTGTTTGATATACTGTGGGGATTATTAGGCAGCAAACCTTTAATAAATATACAATGGGTAATTTACAAAGGACACACTCCTTGGGGGGGGGGGGGACATTTGGTGTGCCAACATGGTTTAATATTCTCTAATGAAACACCAAAAAAAAAAAAAAAAATTAAAAAAACATGTAAAAAAAAAATAGTTTAAATGGTGACATAACTATAAACAAAAAAATACATTAAAAAAATGCACATTCCTTTACAAAAATGACTACTCTAAATTATGGAGGACCACCAACCAAAACACACGTCTGGCATAGAAAACATTATTAAAGGATTACATCACAAGCAAGAAATGTGACATTTCAGTATGGGACAACTCTATTGAAATTGCATCAGAAAGAGAACGGGGTTATTCTAGCAAGAGAAGAATTAATAAAACGAGGCTTTAAAATGTGGTTTAGTGCGCCTTTTTAAGACATTGTTCTCTTGCTAGAATAAAAGGTTTCTAATGACGAATGTGCCATATCCCAAAGAAACGCGAGTTTTACCTGAACGAGCGCTCCCGTCTCCTCATTTGGACTGAGCATGCGCGGGGTTTTTGTACGCTGCTTTTGTGTACAGACGACCGAACATGTCTGACGGACACGATTCCAGCAGACTGTTTTAAAGCAAGACCAGGAAACAGTTGTTCGTTGGAAAACGGTCTGGCCGACGATTGTTTGCTGGAATTCTGTACGTTACTGCCTACACACGAACGAACATGTCCGCTGAAACTGGTCCGCGGACCAGTTTCAGCAGACATGTTTGGTCGTGAGTACGAGGCCTTAGGGTTAGCATTCTAACCCTCAGGACCAATTCACAGCTCAAAGTTTTGTAGCTTGAATCTGGAGGAGAAAAAATTTATTATTTTCTATGGAGATGGTTCACATCTCCACTCCCTGTTGCCTAAAGCCAAATGCCTGAAGCTCAAAAAAGTTCTGGAGCTTTTTTTTATAGCTGAATTTGGGCATTTTTCTGCTTTTTACATTGGTGACCCTTTGACCTGTACAAAATCACGGCAAAATCACGGTGAAAAACGTGCGACTTTCCGCCTGAAAACTAAATGCTCAGTTGTGAATGCAGCCAAATTTTTTCAGCTAACTCTAGTTGTAAGACCCCTTTCACACTGGGGCCCTAGCCGCATTTGCGGTAAAGCGCCGATCCCTTTTGCGCCGCTTTTTGGCTGCTAGCGGACGCTTTTAACCCTAAAGAAGGGGTTAAAAACTCCTGTGTTGCAGCACTTCCAAAGCACTTTTCAGGTGCTTCGGAAACGGTGCTCATTCATTGCAATGAAAAAAAAAAAGGTAAGTGGGGGTAGTGGCGCTGCCTAACAGGGACACAATAGCTACAGGGACCTGCAAAGGGTTAACTGTGCTGTGTCCTAAGCTTAATTAAGTGATAATCCCTCACCATCCGTGTGAATAGATACCAGGGACCAAATGTGCACCTGTATAACTATAATACTGGGGTGCCTGAATGTCTATTCAGTATTATTCAGAAAGAGTGAGATCTTTAGTCATACCCCCTTAGAAGAATATGGTGAATAAATAGAATGAAAATTAAATAAAATAAATACGACAGCCAAAGCTGCTGACTAGTGCCTCAAGTGGTTGATAATATATATAAGTTATGGTCATATATATGTGCACATGTATCAAGTAAGTATATAAAGCAAAGATATATCAAAAAATATCTATAAAAAACAGGAAATGTGTGAACAAAGAAAAAAATAAGTGAAAGTCCAATCACAGGTGTATATAAAGTCCCATAAATGACACTTTTGGGATTCCTTTCATCCAGGGCTTTTTTTCTCAAACAATAGGTGCTGGAACTCAACCACGACCCCCCAAACCCCCTCCACCCACACACACACTCACACCCTCCAAATCACATCAAAATGTGGGTGTGGTCAGTCAAATTTCACGAACAGTAGGAGGGTCTTAAAAGGGCATTAAATAACAGGATTGCATTACATACAGAGTTCAGGGGGATTACCCACAGAGTGCAGAGCTGTCACTTGTAAACACAGAAACGGGAATTCTGTGTTTACAAGTGATTGTGGTGAGCAGGCCCCTCCCCCAAGGGTCTGAGCCAGAGGTGGTGGAACTGAGCTCCACCAAGTTCCCCCATAAAAAAAGCCCTGCTTTCATCAATATCCAAAAGCCAGTGAAAAAGTCTCACAATGCAAATTAATAGTGAAACACAGCAGGTGATCTTGAGGTGAATACAGGTGCTCTTGAAGTGTTAGCAGTGCTCCCCCACATGGGTCCCCACTCACCAGATCCAATCACCCCTCCAGGGGTATAGTGCGTATAGGATAAAACTCCTGGATCTCCACCCCTCTCTTTCTCCACTTGCCAGACTGGTTGTTTGCAAAAGGGGCTTAACAGGAAGTAGGCAGTGATGTATATCCAGTGTCCTCAGAAAAAGAAAAGTAAGGCTTCCATGGTGTAGTATGTAAAAATATATTTATTCCAAAAACACCAAACAAAGTACAAAGTACATTCATTGCAATAGGCAGGGGGGTATTGTGAGCGCTGTATACAGCGTTTCTAAATCGCCCCAAAGATGCTGCTCGCAGGACTTTTCCAAACATCCTGCAAGCGCATCCCCAGGTGTGAAAGAGAGAATGGAAGGTCGTTTTCAGGAACTTTGCAGGTGCTATTTCTAGCGCTAAAATGCCTGAAAACTGCCTCAGTGTGAAAGGGGTCTAACTCTAACCCTAACATTTAACACAAACCCTAAGGTAGCGTACACACGATCAGTCAAAACCGATGAAAACCGACTGAAGGACCTTTTCATCGGTCAAAACCGATCGTGTGTGGGCCCCATCGGTCAGTTAACCTTTGGTCAAAAAAATGAGAACTTGTTTTAAAATTGAACCAATGGACGCCCAACTGATAGGTCAAAACCGATCGTTAGTATGCAAAAGCATTGGTTAAATCAGCCTGTTTATTTTGAATGCCAGCAACATTGATTTTATTGTAAGTACTAGTGAAGCACTTAGTAGAATAATCCTATTCCATCAAGGACCTAACAGGATTTAGCCGTGCATTAAACCCCACCAATAAATGTGAAAAGATTTATATTATGCTGATGATTGGTGTACTTGGCAAACTCACATTAGACTGTTTGTTATGCTAATTTTTGGGCATGTTAACTTATGGGCAATCCATAGATTGGAATGGACTGCCACCCCAACACAACCCAGGTTTTCTGCAGAATTTATGTCAACACAGTGCACCACAACACTTTGATGGCTGACCACACTGTTTGTATGTTACTCTGCATTGCATGGTAAAATGTGCATTTATGTTTCTTTTATTGGCATTTTACTGTGCCTTACACCCAGTGTGCATTTTGGCATCAAATTTTGATCTAGTTTTAGTTATAGTCTTTTGACTAAAATGCCCTTTTCGATTTAGTCCCATTTTAGTCATCTGCAATTGTTTTAGCTTTAGTCGACTAAAACCTCCAGTACATTTTAGTTGAATAAAATAATTTTAGTCAACTAAAATGTGTTTAGTTAAATTGTAATACATTATATAGGTATTTCTATAGAATTTCTAAACTCAATATATACTCCTTGAGTAAAAAAGCTAATATAATGTTATTATTTATGGTATTATGGTTTGAACAAGCTCACAGATACAGTTTTAGCCAATCTGGATGGTTGAAGAGGCCTGTAATGCTACACAGTGCTCTGAACGATGGCTTGAGGAAGGCCTGTAATGCTACACAGTGCTCTGGACGGTGGTCTGAGGAGGCCTGAAATGCTGCAGAGTACTCTGGATGGTGGTTTGAGGAGGGTTGTAATGCTGTAGAGTGCTCTGGGTGGTGGTTAGAGGAGGCCTGTAATGCTGTAGAGTGCTGGATGGTGGTCTCAGGTCTGAGGGATGGCCTGTAATGCACAGTGCTCTGGATGCCACCATGACAGTGGTCGCTGGTCAAAGGAGGCCTGTAATGCTAGTGTTGAATGGTGGTTTCAGGTCTGAGGTATGGCCTGTAATGCACAGTGCCCTGGATGCCGGTGGCCAGAGGAAGCCTGTTGTAATGCTGCACAGTGCTGCATGGTGCTCTAAGGTCTGAGCGATGGCCTGTAATTCACAGTGCACTGGATGCCACTGCCAGTGGTCAGAGGAGGCCTGTAATGCACACACAGTGCTCTGGATGGATGGTGGTCTGAGGGGAGGCCTTACCTCAGGCCTGCTGTAATTATAATGACACTCACAGTGGGTGCTCTGTCTGCTCTCTGCTCTGGACGTGGGCGGTCATTTTTTAGTCAGGACTCTCGTTGGGACTTGGGAGGCCTGGCTCTAATGCACAGTGCTGCTCTGGTCTTTGTCAGTTGTACGCGTCATGGTGTAAGACTCGGAGGCCTGTAATGCTGGCTGCGCACAGTTGCTTGCCGACAGTGGAAGCAGGTGGATCTCAGTGGAGATCGGAAGTTTCACAAGGGCAAATATCCCTGCCTCACACTTTCATTTAGTTTTCGTTCGTTAACGAAAACGGAATTGCTGTACTTTTCGTTTTCATTACTGTAAAAATAGCGCCGACGAAAGTTTTAAAAAAAAACTTTTTCGTTGGCGAAATTAACACTGCTTACACCAAATGCAAACAGCTCTAGAAAGCTGTCAGTTCCAGCATTACTGAATAGTAAAATATACAAATACAGAAAACACAACCTATCTCCCCAATCTTTATTTACCAAGTTAAAGAGAATTAACCTAGAAACTACAAACACATCATGAACAGATGTGAGTGGCAGAATTTCAATTGTAATGTTTTTTCATGATCAGTGAAATGGGACACAAGGGGACTTTTCATTGTGGACAGTAATGCCCTGTACACACGATGGACCCTTTTCATCAGACGAACCAATCGTGTGTGGGCCCCATCGTTTTTTTTCCCATCGGTGAAAAAACTTAGAACCTGTTTTAAAATTGTCTGATGGTTAAGAAACCGATAGAAAAAAACGATCGTCTGTGGGGAAATCCATCGGTCAAAAATCCACGCATGCTCAGAATTAAGTCGACGCATGCTCGGAAGCATTGAACTTAATTTTTCCCTGCACGTCATTATGTTTTACGTCACCGTGTTGGACACAATCGGATTTTTAACTGATGGTGTGTAGGCAAGACTGATGAAAGTCAGATTCATCGGATATCTGATGATTAAATGCATCGATCCGTTTTCATCGGATGAACCGATCGTGTGTACGTGGCATAAGGCTGCCAGAGTTTTCCCTAATCTAAAAAACAATGTTTTTTATAAAATCTGGCAGTCCATGGATCAGATACATGACACCTTGGCCCAGATTCTCAAAGGGCTTACGACGGCGCAACGCCATGTACGCCGTTGTAAGTCCTAATCTGGGCCGTCGTATCTATACGACTGATTCTTAGAATCAGTTACGCATAGATATCCATTAGATCCGACAGGCGTAAGGCTCTTACGCTGTCGGATATTAAATGTAATTTTTTTTTTTGGCCGCTAGGTGTCGCCTCCGTCGTTTTCCCTGTTGAGTATGCAAATTAGCTAGATACGCGAATTCCCGAACGTACGCGCGGTCGACGCAGTGAAGTTACGACGTTACGTTAGGTTTGCTCGGCGTAAAGTTGCCCCTGCTATATGAGGGGCAACCAATGTTAAGTATGGCCGTCGTTCCCGGGTCGAAATTTTAACATTTACGTTGTTTGCGTAAGTCGTCCGTGAATGGGGCTGGACGCCATTTACGTTCACGTCGAAACCAATGACGTCCTTGCGACGTCATTTGGAGCAATGCACCCTGGGTTATTTTCCAGACGTTGCATGCGCAGTATGTTCGGCGCGGGAACACACTTAATTTAAATGCTCCACGCCCCCTACCCGGCTAATTTGAATTACTGTGAATAAAGCACTTGCCTGTAAAACTTGCGGCGGCGTAACGTAAATGACATACGTTACGCCGCCGCAGAGATACGCCGAATCTACGAGAATCTGGCCCCCTATACTTACAGGTTGACATTTCAGGTTGTGTATATAATATGCAGGAGTTTCTTTTACACTTACAGTATTATTATATTTAAATGATTTATACAATACAAAATGTTACCGAAATTAAACATCTATTCCTGACCAAATAGGAAAATAAAATCTTGGTATTCTGCTTGACTGCCACTGGTGTCACTGTTACCTTAGAATTTACATAAGATTAAAACATTTTATATATAGAAAACACAGATATATAGTCAACATAAATTAGTATTTTAAATAAAATACATTACATTGACAAGTATTAAAACTCACCACAAAGAGTAATAAAAAATAAAAAATGTAAGTAATTTTCTGCTTTAGTACACCTAACTCAGGATTGGACATATGCTTATGTTAGCAACAAGATTATCTAAAGCCACTTTACAAAAGAAAATGACATACTCTGGGGCTAATTTACTAATAATACTGAGAATCTCAACACAATAAACTGTGTGATTATTCACTTTAATTATCCAATCATGCCGAAAGCTAATTCCTGTTCGCTTTGAATACCCTATCATGTGCAGATGAAAAAAGTAAACAGGCATTAGCTTTTCACTTAATTGGATAAGGGAAGTATGTATTGTGTGAAGAGTCTCAACCTCTTTAGTAAATCAACCTAAATGTCTTGCCTGTCTTTCATTAATTGCACTCCGGAGGCTAGCATTCTGGTAATAATTCAGCCATCAAAAAGTTTTCATAGGCCTCGTACACACGACCGAGGAACTCGTCGTAAATGAAACATCGTTTTCCTCGACGAGTTCCTTGTCAGGCTTGTGGAGAAACTTGACAAGCTTGCTTTGCGTACACACTGTCAAGACCAAATCTCCTTGTTCTCAAACGCGGTGACGTACAACACATACAATGGCAGGGGAAGTTCGATTCCATTGGCACAACCCTTGGGGCTGCTTTTGCTAATCTCATGTTACTGCATGTTAAGTAAAAGTTTGGTAAGAGACGATTTGCACTTTTCAGACTGTTACAGCGTGACAAATGTGCTATCTCCATTACAAATGCTACTTTTACCGAAGGTGCGATCCCGTCTCATACTTTATTCTAAGCATGTGCAGGTTTCTTAGCATTCACACGAACGTGTTTCTCGTCGAAAACCAGCCGACGAGGAAATTGAGACTCCCGTCGAGGAAAAAGAGAACTTGTTCTCTTTTTTTCTCGTCGAGTTCCTTGACAGTTTTCTTGATGAAAAACATACACACAACCATTTTCCTCCGCAAAAAAAGCTCTGCCACCAAGTTTCTTGATGGATTCTGTCAAGGTAACCGGTCGTGTGTACGAGGCCTTATTAATATACAGTAGAGTGACAACACATATAGAGTGACTGTCTTGTGGGTGTGCATGCAGGAGCAGTGTCGTTACCCCAAGCTATGCCCTTCTGATGCATGGTATGCCGGCCCTCCAGCCTCAGCCTCTATCAATGAAAATCTCCTTCCGCAATGGTCAGGCCCCGTACACACGACAGAGTTTCTCGGCAGAATTCAGCGAGAAACTCGGTCAGAGCCGGATTCTGCCGAGAAACTCTGTCGTGTGTACACTTTCGGCCCGATGGAGCCGCCGAGGAACTCGTCGAGAAAATAGAGAACATGTTCTCTATTTTCTCTTTGTTCTATGGGAGAACTCGGCCCGCCGAGCTCCTCTGCGGCTTCAGGGCTGAACTCGCCGAGGAACTCGATGTGTTTGGCACGTCGAGTTCCTCGGCCGTGTGTACGGGGCCTCAGAGTGTGCAAATGATCACAGAACACATAATACCAAAGCATCTCTGCACATCACAAACTAGTAACATGCATTTGCTTGTTTCTGGATTGATCAAAGCAGAAGTTGCTGCATGATACTCTACTTTCTAATGTTTACATACTACCGTTGTATAACCATATAACCCATTTTAAACCTAGATTGGACTAATGTAAAATGGAGCTCCAGACAAAATGTTTTTCTCTTTTTTTAAATAAGTGGAAAAGTGATCGGTCAAGTTTTGGCAATATTCCTCATAGGAAATAAAGGGAATCTCATGTGATCCAATACTCCTGCCTCGTAGCACTAGGTTCATTAGTTTCCTATTTCCACAGAGCTTGCATGTTCTCCCTGTGCTTGCATGGGTTTCCTTTGGGTACTTTGGTTTCCTCCCACATTCAAACTGGCCCTGGTATGTGGATGAATGCACATGAGATAAGGACCTTAGATTGTAAATGTACAATATGCAGTATCTCACAAAAGTAAGTACACCCCTCACATATTTGTAAATATTTTTTATTATATTTTTTCATATGACGACACTGAAGAAATTACACAATGTAATTGCTACAATGTAAAGTAGTGAGTGTACAGCTTGTATAACAGTGTAAATTTGCTGTCCTCTCAAAATAACTCAACACACAGCCATTAATGTCTAAACCGCTGGCAACAAAAGTAAGTGAAAATTTCCAAATTGGGCCCAATTAGCCATTTTCCCTCCCCGGTGTCATGTGACTCATTAGTGTTACTAGTCTCAGGTGTGGATAGGGAGCAGGTGTGTTAAATTTGGTGTTATCGCTC
Source organism: Rana temporaria (assembly GCF_905171775.1). Lineage (NCBI taxonomy): Eukaryota > Metazoa > Chordata > Amphibia > Anura > Ranidae > Rana > Rana temporaria. The sequence continues at coordinate 528,137,611 of NC_053489.1, forward strand.
TCACTCTCTCATTCAGGTCGCTGAAAGTTTAACATGGCATCTCATGGGAAAGAACTCTCTGAGGATCTGAAAAAAAAAATGTTTCTCTACATAAACATAGCCTAGGCTATAATAAGATTGCCAAGACCCTGACACTGAGCTGCAGCACGGTGGACCATACAGCGGTTTAACAGGCAAAGTGTAATTCCTTCAGTGTTGTCACATGAAAAGATATAATAAAATATTTACAAAAATGTAAGGGGTGCACTCACTTTTGTGAGATATTGTATATAAAGTATTACTCACATTGTTGGTGCTATAAATACCTCTAATGAATAAATAAATCTATCCATCGGGGACACAGACATTAATTACAGTACCTTTTTCTAGTAAACTGTGTGACACTTAGGACCTCTGTCAGTTTCTTTATTGCCTTGTCCCTGCTGAAGAAATTCTCCACTATCCCTGTCCACAGTACAATTTTGTGTAGTTGATCAAACTAAATTACCATGAATAAAAATTAGAGTACAAATGATCAAAACCCCTAACTGTTCACAGAAATTAGGAGTAGTTGGAAACTGTGCTATATGGGAGCGTGCATTGTCACGTCAAGACTGTGGATGGTAAATACAGAGGCATTTATTTTGGCACAGATTAATCTAATTTACTAAAACTTGTAAAACAAGCACAAAATTGTAATTCAATTAAAAACGTATTAGTAGTTCTTGGCAGCAGATCCAGTCTGGTTTTCACATATTATTCCCCAATCAGCCCCATTTGAGTCTATTCCAGTGCACGCTCGGGACCTCACCTATCCGTTTATAACTTTTTCCCAGAAGTATTAATTTCATGTATCATAATTTATAGACTGCAAAAATTTTTTTTTTCTAGAAGTCAATTTTTCACAAACATATTACACTCCCCATAGTGCATATCTAGCAAAAAGTTAATTATATGAATGACAGAATCTGATTTTTTTGTGTATAGGCCACTGTGTACAATACACCCAGCTAAGATTAAAATTGGCCATAATCAATAGATAACTGCTGTACAGGAATGTACAACTTTACGAGTCTCCCCAAAACTGTCATTCTCTAGCCATATAGACTTTTTAGGGGCCATGGAAGAGGGGCAATGAAACCAGGTGTCTAAAAGCCGGTAGTGAATAGGCAAGTTTTTCTAACATGCTCCTACAATTTATTTTTCAATAATGCTCATTTGAGGCTGTTAATTGCTGTTGTATAGACACTGGCTCATTGCCTGAAGTGGCCTACTGTAATTTACAGTAATGTCTATATACTAGACATGTACACACTGAAATATTTTGTTTCGGAATTTTGTTTTCGTCCGAAAAATAAATGTATTTAGTTACTCCCGAAATTAGTTTTCATTTATTTTGTTTTGTTAAAAAATGCATTCGTCCGAAAATCTGAATTACTTAAAGCGGGGTTCGAACCCCAATTTGCATTTTTTAAATGTATGTCATTTTAACAATCGTTATTGTGCTAGACATACAGTCACTTACTATGTAAAAATCCGCCGCCGCTACGCATACTTCTTCACATCGAACACTTAATAAAATTCTGTTCAGATCGGTGGCAATTTGCTTGTGGGCATTGTGAAGCCCACAAGAAATTACTTCCGGGAATCAGGTCGTGACCAGTGTTGAAGGGCCGCCCGTCCCGCCTCATTCTCGCGCATGCGCAAGACAGCAGCAGCGCCGCGGTGTCAACCACTCGGGTTGCAATCACAACGAGCGGCGGCAGCGGAAGTGCACGCCGTTGTGATGGCAACCCATAAACAATAACAAGCCGGGAGATTCAAAAAGAAGAAACAACCTTATAAAACCGGTATACAAGTTCAGCTTTTATTTATTTTCGTGTCTGCCTTAATTTTAATAAAAATATTAAAAAAATCTTCATTGAATCGCGTCACTTCCGGTATTGAAGTAACGCGATTTTTGCCCTAGGGGGAGCGCATGGCATCCTGGGAAATGATAACACACATTTCCCAGGAGCATTAGCATTCCGAGGAGCAGAGGGAGCTGACGTCAAGATCCTAGGTGAATCTGAAGGCAGATTTTGTGGGACCGCATAGCAACAGGCATTTCCAGGTGATTAAAAATATTTATTTCTTTTTTTTCTTTTTTAGGTCTAATGTGCAGTATAAAGGACAGAATTTTTTTGATGGAAACTCCACTTTAAGGTCGAATCTGTCATTGAAGGCTTATGGTGTCTGTTGAATGTTTTAAGAAGATTCGACGGAGCAGCAAAACTGTACGACGCCGCAATTATACATTTCCGGTCGAATGTTCTGCCTATAAGCTATAGAAGAATTTTAATGTTGTATGACACTAGTTATAATTATATTTATAAATTATTATTACTAGTCAGCCAACATTCAAATTCTTCTATAGCCTATGGGCCGAGCACTTGACCGGAAATGTATGATTGCGGCGTCATACAGTTTAGCTGCTTGTCGAATCTTCTTAGAACTTTCGACAGACAGCATGGGCCAGATTCACGTAGCTCAGCGGATCTATAGATCCGCTCGATCTACGTGAATTAAGATCCGCTCCCGCAAGTTTAGGAGGCAAGTGGCTAATTCACAAACCACTTACCTCCAAACTTGCGACGGCGGATCCTAAATCCCCCTGCGGAATTCAAATTCCGCGGCTAGGGGAGTGTCATATTTAAATCAGGCGCGTTCCCGCGCCGATTTAAATACGCATGCGTCGTCCGGGGAATTTCCCGGCGTGCATTGCTCCCACTGACGTCAATAGGACGTCAGTGGTTGCGACGTGAGCGGGACTTGCGACGCGCGTGTTCGTGAATCGGCGTACGCAAACGACGTAGGAAATTTCAAATTCGACGCGGGAACGCCGGCTATGCTTAACATTGGCTGCGCCTGATAAAAGAAAGGGTAAGTATACGACGGAAAACCGCTACGGAAACGACGTAAAAACAATGCGACGGGTCCGCGTACGTTCGTGAATTTGCGTATCTCGCTGATTTACATATTATTTATCGTAAAGCAGCGGGAACGCCCCCGGCGCCATTTTTAAATTTAAAAAAAGATCCGACAGTGTAACACAGTGTAACACTGTCGGATCTAGCCCTATCTATGCGTATCTGATTCTATGAATCAGGCGCATAGATAGGACCAGAGTAAGTCAGAGATACGATGGTGTATCTGTAGATACACCGTCGTATCTCTTTGTGAATCTGGCCCCATAAGCCTTTAATGACAGATATGACGTTTGTATGTTTTCCGCTGCTTCGTCGAATCTTCGTCGTTCATGTCGAATGGTCTACCCCAACACTGCCTCTATAATGTCCAATCTTTCCTCTCTATGTAGAATAATCTTGGACTAATAGAGTTATAGTTAGGCACAATCGACCGCAGATTCAATAGACACAGATTGTTATTGTCAGCGTCATGTCGAATATCCTATCTATATGGAACTGTTGTAGCTACGAAATATTTCGGGTTTCGGATTCTGCGCGTTAGTTTTCGTTTGTTAAAACGATAATGAAAATACCCGAAATTCGGACGAAAATGCATTCGGACGAAAACGAATGCACATGTGTACTATATATTACACTTTTAGGACTGTATTTATAAAGATAGAAGAAATTAGTACGCCGTTCTCTTTTGTTTTTCTGGCGTTCAAAAAGAAGTGTAGAATAGATGAGAATTTAGAAGTGTTGAGAATTGAAGTAGTGAATTGTGTGCATAATTTTTCCAAAGATTATGGATTAATTGATGGGTGATGTATATCACACAATGATGACCATTTCTTTTAACAGTAGCAAGCACTTAATTATCTACACAAGGACTGTAACCAGCCATGGTAGCAGCCTTGACTTGAATTCTATTAAAATAACCAACAACAAGTAACAGAGTTAAAGAAAATAAATTTCAGACACAAAGATTAAAAAAAAAAAAATAAGAATAGGATTTCTTTATTATATATTTATATAGAACTTCGAAAAATTGTACAAACAATGCTGCCCAGTGCTTTTAGTATGTAATTTGTGAAAACAAATTAAGGGCTTGTGTTGATGTGAAGAGCTTTCTTGGAGTTGCATTCTTCTTGCATTTGAAATTGTTTTGCGATGCCTCTGCCATCAGTCTTTTAGAGAAAGCCACATTTGACTTTGAGTTGACTTCCTTCTAACTTGCTGTTGACATTCTTCTAAGCTGCATCAAGCTGCTTCAAGCTGCTTTTGCATTGAAATTGACTTGTATGGGAAAATAATCAGTTTTGATATGAACAAAAGCCCACTGGCACAGACTATTATAAAGGAATATTATTTGGGCCTTTACTGATAGACAATAGCCACATTTAAAAAAAAAATAACTATACACTTCCACTACTTAAACAGGAACTGCAGTCTGCTCACATAATTTGTAATAAACCATATTTTGCCATTTTAAAGCTTCCCTCCAACCACATTGCAAATTATTTTATTTATACTGTGATTCTGTACTTGCCAAATATGCTGCAGAAATCTCCCTCCATTGAGGGCTGCAACCATTTTAACTGTGGGCAGCTGAAGCTGCTGTCTGTTCACTTCCTGTATTTACACAGAAACACATAGGGGCACCTCCAGCTCTGCAGCTCTCATTGGCCTTATTTTAACTCATCCCCCCCTCCCTTCCTGACAAACTCTCATGAGAGTGAGAGAGAGAGCTGTGCATGATGTCATAAGCCTAGGCTAAACAAGAAGTGGGCTGTATAAGGTATTTACTGGTCTGCTTTAATGGCCATGCAATCTATTTTTCATGAAGTAACTTCTTACTGTGTGTTTCTGCCTCATTGTAATATCCTCAGTGAACTCCCGAACCTGCCCCTTCCTCTTCCTTCATTTATTTGGAAAGAACAGTGCATATTAGTTGTGGTCATGTATACTGCTCTGTGCACACTACAAATCCCATAGTCCACAGCCTATAGTTTATCTTAAGGGTTGCTACGTTCCTATATAGCCAGTGAAAAAATTGACATAACCAGCCTCTAATATGAAGTCAGTTCATAGCAAAAACAAGAAAAAAAGGAATTTGGAGGTTTGGAGGAGTCTGAAGCCTCTTACACACGACCGGTTTTCCTGCCAGAAAATCGGCCGTGTGTATGCTTCCTCGCAGTTTTCCCAAAAGGAAAACAGCCGGGTATCCCGGCGGGAAAATAGAGAACCTGCTCTCTATTTTCCCGTCGGGATTCCCGGCAGTTTTTTTTCCTGCCAGATTCACTAATACTTTCCTATGGGAAACACTGTGAGGCAGTGCTGATGGAGCATACACACGGCCGGGTTTCCGGGCCAAAGCTCTTATGGCAGTTTTCCTGCCAGGTTCTCGTCTTTCCCGGCTGACTTTTTACCGCAGAGAAAACCGAACGTGTGTACAGGGCTTGAGATTTATAAAAGGGACTTTTTAAAATGAAGGATACATACTTGAATGAAAATGTTGTTGAAAACCGGGATTTGGTGTTACTGTAATAAGGCACAATGATGATTTGCAAAGTGCAAAAACCTACAACAAAGTTTTAGTTTACTGAAGTCAGAACAGTGAAAAAAGAAATGTTGTCTTGTTAGTAAAAGCCTGATAGAACCCACAGATTTTTATTTTTTTGCAGTCATCACAACCAGTATGGTTTGAGTGTGTTTTCTTCCCTATTGAAGATGCTGGTCTCCACAGCATTTTCATGCAACAGGCCTAAAAGATGTTCACGACAAGTTAAAAAGGCATGGGTGAATAAAAGTCAAATTGAGGTTTTTCTTTCTCTTCACTTATCAATCACTATAATTGTACAAGCGGAACTTACGACCTAGGAAGATACAGATTTCACCCCATGGAAGTTCCCACATTTCTCACTTAAATGAGCGGCGGCCAGAATGACTTTTTCCAATAGTCACACAAGTGTAAACTACAAGGCATTGTGGACCAGTGGGATAAATGAGCATTTCCTCTCTTTTTAAAGAAAAGAAACAGATTTATGGGAGCACATCAAGACAGCCTTACATGAACAACATCATTCAATGTGAAATATGCAGTGGTGATTTTCAATACGAGAAAAGAGAAAGAATGATCAAGAAGCCAGGAACTTGTGAAATATCATTCTCTGTGGCTGAGATGGCATTTCACCTTCCTCGGAGTGCTGATGGTTTATTGTTGAATTCCTTTCCTAATAGAAATCCAACATTATCATTTGGGAACTCAAAGTGATGACACTGAGTGTTCTCATTTGCGTGTCTGCCTGGAATACTCTCGCATATTTTTGCAATGAAAGTCAATTTTTTTTACTTGTTTTGTTTCATGCAGATCTACTGGTCTGTTTTATGAGCCTGCTCAGAGGAATAAGAAATACATGTGAGCATATGTTATATATAGTATATATGCATAAATACATATTTAGGAACATTAAGGATTACCCCAGCTCAAAGTAAGACACTGTGGGGTTGATTTACTAAAACTGGAGAGTGCAAAATCTGGTACAGCTATGCATGGTAGTCAATGGTAGCCAATCAGCTTCTAACTTCTGCTTGTTCAATAGAGCTTTGACAAAAATAAAAAAATCTGGAAGCTACCCAGACTTGCATTAGATTTTGCACTGTCCAGTTTTAGTAAATTATGCCCTGTATGATGGAGTATTGTGTTTTTTTTAACATTTTAAATTAGATTTTTAGGACACACTTGTAAGCTGAGCTCTAGAGCTCTAGATCAAGTAGATGGTCTAATTCCGTACAACTGCTCGTTAGCTACATGGTTTTCATGTTCAATACATTTTTATTAAAGTGGATGTAAACCCTCCATACACCCAGTGAAGTGAACAGCCTCAGATGATACACAAGGATGAAACCTACATAGGTTTTACATGTATATCTGCTGTCTTCACATTTATATACTGTTTAGAAAGTTCAGATTGTGTTAGGAAATATTCTCTTCCTGGTTAACACAGAGATCCCTTCATTGGTTGCCAGTAAAAGACAGAATCACTTTCAAGGCACTCTGTCTAATACATGAGTGTATTCAAGGCAACGCCCCCCAATATCTATGCAAAAAAATAAAAGCCCATAACCCCAATCGCATTCTGCGATCCACCAATCAAAACCTACTCCAGATACCCAAAGCCAGATACAAGTCCAAAGGAGATCGAAGATTTGCAGTCCAGGGACCTCGCCTGTGGAATGCACTACCAACCAATATCCGACTGGAGTCGGACCACTTGGCCTTCAGGAGAAAGATTAAAACCCATCTCTTCTGAGGTCAAGGGGTTCCTTACCCATGAAATGGATACAGAGGCGGTTCAGTTCGCATGTGTTGCGCTTTACAAGTCTCTCACTCACTCACTCACTCACTCAGAGTGTGCTGTCTGGGCATACAGCCAAGATAGCCAACATTGCTGATTGGAGGAAAGGCACACACCCCTCTCATCATAGGCAGAGACTCTCAGGCCCCGTACACACGTCCGAGGAACTCGACGGGGCAAAACTCATCGTTTTGCTCGTCGAGTTCTGTGTGAAGCCGCCGAGGATCTCGGCGAGCCAACTTTCCTCATTGAACAACGAGGAAATAGAGAAATTCTGCCGAGAAACTCGGTCGTGTGTATGGGGCCTCAGAGGTGTTTTGTAATAGGACCTGATCCCTGCTAATCTATTTGAGCAACCTCCCCGGACAGAAATTTCAGGTTGCTTTTATCTAAAGTGTCAGAGAATTTGTCAAGAGTTATCACGCTGATAACAGAGGAACAGTTCAGATGAGAGCTATGGGACTTAGCTCATTGAAGAGATATAACAAAATACTGCAGATATATGTGCTCAGCTCAAATTTCATGAATCAGGTTTACATCCACTTTAAAGTATTTCAGAGCATAGATCATAACATAAGGAACAAATAGATATAAAAAAATGACTATTAGTCACTAGGACTATAGCCATTAATACCATAAATCTGTTGGTAGGCAAAAAACAAAAAGACAGTAAATATTCAGAGTACCAACCCAGTGATATAAAGTTGTTGTGTAGCAAACTGGTAAGGATTTAGGCAGTTAACAAGGCAGTGGCCAGGATATGCCGCTAAATCCAGGTGGATAGTGGCGTCTGAAGATGGAAACAAGAAAAAAAGTAAAGGGGTACATATAGCTACACGGTTTTGAGGGTATATGTGGTGCATTTGTTTTACTTTCAATAACTGGGTTGGGCATCATTAAGTTACATGAATTTGTAATGCCAGATACACATGTGATAGCATGAAGATTTTTGTAAATCCTAAGTGATGATATCCCCTTGTATCACAATACATATCTCCGCTGCGGAGATATGTAAACCGGCTCTATTGAGAGCCAGTCACATTCTCTTGCTATGCAAATTGAATGTGAGGAAACGTGCATTCAATTCACATAGGTGTGAACCCAGCCTTAAAGGGTTTGCAAAGGAATTTTTGTTTTATCTTGATAGCTTCCTTTACCTTAATGCAGTGCTGTTTTCATGTCCTCATTGTTCGTTTTTGCTCTCAAGTTGCTGTAATTCTTCTCTGATCTCCACACTTCCTGGTTGTCTGTTTCCTGATAACCACAGTACTGGGAGCTTTCTCTCTGTGGTCACTAATCAAGGAGATGTGATTACTGTGTGTCTAAAACCCCTTAGCACCAATCTGTTTCGTTTTCCAAACCATCACTGCCAGGGCTCAAGTCCTGCGGGAACGCGTGGGAACGGAGTTCCTGCACTTTTTCACAGCAGGAACGCAGTTCCCTTTGCAGGACTAGAGCAGCCGAGAGCAGCCGAGCCGCCCGAGCCAATCCTTCACTAAGTGGCGATGCCCAGCTCGAGTCACTGTCAGGGGCAGGCGAACCTTAGTAATCCTTTATGTTACTGGCCGCTTCCTGTATATGGATTCATTGGGTAGTATGCGGGTATTCCATCACTTCCTCGATGCCGCAATGTCTCTTGGGAGCTTTTGTCATTGTTCCCAGGAGACATTGCGGAGGTCTGCCATGAGTTATCGCGGGATTTAGAAAGAAGCTTGACTTGCGAGCATAATTCGAAACATGCTTGTAATCCAAAGCACTTTTTTTACAGGGTATAACCATATTGTTACACTTAGAGGCTCCTCTCTTCTCTTTTATACTCATTTGTGACATGACGTTACTCTTATAGCAAGACATCGCTTGTATATCAAGGCAAAATTTGTTAAAACATTTTGCTTGTCTTGCAAAACGCTCTCAAACCAAGTTACTCTCAAACCAAGGTTTTACTGTAATATTGTTTATGCTGTCTTTTCCATTAAAATGAAGCAACAAGGAAACTGCATTTCCAGCAAGGTATTTTCTGTACTTGCTAAAAGTTTTTAGCCTGAACAAAAATAAATAAAAAGAGTGTTCCCATGTGACCCAATATCAAAGACCCTGAAGACATCACAGACCTGCTCTAGACTCTGGAGGGATCCCAACATAATTGTTGGGATCCACCCAGATGTCTTGCAGGCAGCTGGGTCAGCCTCCCAGCATGTTGAACCAGCCACTCCTGCCCCCTCCACAGCCTGGCTCGCCAGTGTGTGCTGAAGGGACATTGCAGAGAGTCGGTGATGAATGGCCAGTACACATGGTTCAAATGTCGGGCGACATTGACCGGTTCAATAAAAATGTGTGTATGTCAGTCGGTCGAAAACCAGCAGTTATCTTGTCTGAAATTCCAAATGTCAAGAACGCGGTGATGTACAACACGTACGACGAGCCGAGATCAATAAAGTTCAATAGGCAGTTCTGCTTGATTCTGAGCATGCGTGTTTTTTTTGCGTCGTAAAATATGAATGTAAATATAAATATGTAAAGCACTGCATAAATTGATGGTGCTATATAACCGCTTGCCAACTGCCCTATAGCAGATTTATTGCTACAGGTAAGCAAGTTCCAGTTGGTGTCAGATTGTTTGCCACAATATTGCAGTCCCACTATAAGTCACTGATCGCCGCCATTACTAGTATAAAAAATGTTTTCTAGTATACATTACATATTTTGTAGATGCTATAATGTTTGAACAAACCAATCAATATACGCTTATTGTTTTGTTTTTTTACCAAAAATATGTAGTAGAATACATTGTGGCCTAAACTTATGAAGAAATTCGATTTTTTTTATTGGATATGTTTTATAGTAGAAAGTAAAAAATATATATATTTTTTTCAAAATTGGCGATTATTTTTTGTTTATAGCACAAAAAAAAACCCATTGGTGATCAAATACCACCAAAACAAAGCTCTATTTGTGGGAAAAAATGACATAAATGTACTATTAGATTGTAAGCTCTTCTGACCAGGGCCCTTTTAACCACTTAAGACCCGGACCAAAATGCAGCTAAAGGACCTTGCCCCTTTTTGTGATGCGTCGCTTTAACTGACAATTGCGCGGTCGTGCGACTCGGCTCCCAAACAAAATTGGCGTCCTTTTTTTCCCACAAATAGAGCTTTGTTTTGGTGGTATTTGATCACCTCTGCGGTTTTAATTTTTTTGCGCTATAAACAAAAATAGAGCGACAATTTTGAAAAAAATGCAATAATATAATAAATATCCCCCAAAAATATCTAAAAAATGTTTTTTCCTCAGTTTAGGACAATACGTATTCTTATACCTATTTTTGGTAAAAAAAATTGCAATAGGCGTTTATCGGTTGGTTTGCGCAAAATTTATAGCGTTTACAAAATAGAGGATAGTTTTATTGCATTTTTATTATTATTATTTTTTTACTACTAATGGCGGCGATCAGCGATTTTTCTCGTGACTGCGACATTATGGCGGACACTTCGGACAATTTTGACACATTTTTGGGACCATTGTCATTTTCACAGCAAAAAATGCATTTAAAATGCATTGTTTATTGTGAAAATTACAATTTCAGTTTGGGAGTTAACCACAGGGGGCGCTGATGGGGTTATGTGTGACCTGAAGTGTGTTTACAACCTTAGAGGGGTGTGGCTGTAGGTGTGACATCATCGATTGTGTCCCCCTATAAAAGGGATGACACGATCGATGCTGCGGCCACACTGAAGAACGTGGAAGCCGCGTTTACACACAGCTCTCCCCGTTCTTCAGCTCCGGGGACCGATTGCGGGACTCGAGCGGCGATCAGGTCCGATCGCGCGCCCGCGACCCATGGCTGGATACTAGTACAGAACGTACCTGTATGTGGATGTGCCCAGCCGTGCCATTCTGCCGACGTATATGTGCAGGAGGCGGTCCTTAAGTGGTTAATCCTCTTGTATTATATTGTATTATAACTGTAGTGTCTCCTTTTTTATATTGTAAAGCGCTATGTAAACTGTTGGCGCTATATAAATCCTGTATAATAATAATAATTTATGTACAGCGTTGCATTGTCAGTTAAAGTAACGCAGTGCCTTATAGCATAAATGGGCCTGGTTATGAAGTGGGTAAATCTTCTGCAGGTCAAGTGGATAAGTACCTGAAATAAATAAATAAATAAATTAATAAATACACATTGCAGAGAGTCAGGTGGGTGGATTGCCCTTTGTCACTTTTTAGGGGCATGTTTCATAGTAACGTCCCAACCATTTTTTTTCCAGCATAACTGCTATACAGGGATGGAGACATCGGACCTACAAGTCCTTTGCCTCATATAAAGTCCCAAATTCCTCTATTTTCCACCCTTTTCCCTTTATTCTGGGTTGCAATAGAGATAATCTGGCACATCTAAATGTTATGTCATTGCTGGTAATGGGGAAGTATTCTGAAATGCACAGATTAGAGGATGGACATTTTTGAGGAAGGAAGGATGATTGATCTTATTGTTTGTATCTAAAGATCCAGATTGTGCTAGATGAGCTTTACTTCCAGGAGATTATACAGTGACAAAGTTCTTGCGAATAAAACATTGAATACAAACAAAATCCGTCATGTATTTGCTTTAAGCCATGTTATGTATAGATATACCATGAGTAGAACCTTTCATTTGATGTTTATCTCATGTTTACCCCTCTGTAAGTCCTTGAGAATGTTCACACACTCTGTTCAGTTTGAGTGACCTCTATACCACCCTTTATATTTTTGACCCCACATTGGTCACTGACAGTGGGTTGACTTTTGGCCTTTGGATCCATGCTGTCTCTTTGTCTTCCAGATTATCTCCTTATCAGTTATTCTTTTTGTCATAGTACTGTAGCGTGTTGATTCATTCTTCCTTAGTGTCATTTGACTTTTTAACATTCCGGAAAACTTAAATGCCATTTGGGTATTCATTTTTTTGTTAAAACTTTACTTTTCGTGGCTTTATTGTACATAGTGTTCAGCTATTTATCTTGGATTGTTGGATAGATTTTGTGGGAACTTGTTCTTCCATCATTCAGCATGTTCTTTTTTATTCCAATTGTTCAAATGGTTTAGTGTGCTCTTGTTAACTAAATAGTTTATTATACACGTTTTACATTGTATCTCTTAGTATGCATGTGTTCATTTATTAAAACACAAAAATCGGAGAAAACAATTTAATTCAAATTTAGCTGTTAGTGAATGTAAATAATACAAATTTATCCGAAGTTACAAATTATCCGAAATAACGAATGCCGCATTTAAATGTAATGAACTAATAATAATAAGTAATAATAATAAAAACTTTTTATTATTGTTATTATTTATTATTATTAATTTGTCACGTTCCATTCATTTAGATGCAGCATTCCTTATTTCGGCCTAATTCGTATTCGTTACGTTCATAAACAGCCAAAATGTAAATGAAATTCCAGAAGAATAGGATGGACCTGAAAATGTTATAATGCAATTTTGCATTATATGCTGGAAGGACCATCTGCTAAAAATGTCTGTTTCACGTCTAGGCTTTCTGTCACATCTCCATCACTTGCAAATATTGTGAAGAACCCGTGACAATTATTTGGCCTGGGATGCCACATATCACTGAAAGCTAGTTCACACAGGGGCGACTCGTCAGACGACTTAGCCACCTGACAAGTCGCGCTCCGTTCTGTACAATAGAACTGTTCTAATAGGATCGACTCAAGTCGCTCCGACTTAGAAAAAGGTTCCTGTACGACTTTGGGATGACTTCAAGGCGACTTGCATTGACTTCAATACAGAAGTCATTTTGCAAGTCGCCTATGAAGTCGTTTGCAGATCCCATTCGCTGAGTCGCTCGGCAAGTCGTGCTGCCCATGTGTGAACCGGCTCTAAAAGATGGCATTTAAATATTTGTATTTGTTATTTCGAATAAATTCGTAAGTTCAGAAAAATTAGAATTCGTTATGTTCCATTCATTTACATGTGTTATTCAGAAACTCGTAAATTAGAAAATTCGTAAATTAGAAAATCAGAAAATTCAGAGATTCGGAAATGTGAAAATCAGAAATAATAACTAACTTATAATAACTAACTATTAAATTATAGATATTGGAATTTCATTTACATTTTGGCTGTTTATGAATGTAACAAATACGAATTAGGCCGAAATAAGGAATGCCGCATCTAAATGAATGGAACGTGACAAATTAATAATAATAAATAATAACAATAATAAAAAGGTTTTATTATTATTACTTATTATTATTAGTTCATTACGTTTAGATGCGGCATTCGTTATTTCGGATAATTTGTAACTTCGGATAAATTTGTATTATTTACATTCACTAACAGCTAAATTTGAAAGGAAATTCCAATACCTATAATGTAAAAGTTAGTAATAGTTATTATTATTAGTTAGTTATTATTTCAGATTTTCGTGTTTTCAAATTATTGTTCCTATTTTCATTCTTATTTTCGGATTTCCGAATTTTTGAATTTACGATTTTTTGGAAAAGTTCCTTAACCACTAGCCTACCGCCCGCCTTCATATGATGGCGGGATGATGAGGCTCTTGTTCTGGGCCGACGTCATATGATGTCTTTGCCTTCCCGAGCTACCAGGGGGAGCGCACGTCACTGGGGACCCAATGAGCGTGCCCGGTGGCTGCAATGTCCGCTGGGCACCCGCGATTGCCCAGTAACTGAGCAGGACTGTGGATCTGTGTGTGTAAACAAAAATGTGTCAAAAGTGTCTGATGTGTCCGCCGCAATATCGCAGTCACGATAAAAATCGCAGATCGCTGCCATTACTAGTAAAATAAATAAAAAAAATATAAAAATGCTATAAATTTATCCCCTATTTTGTAGCCGCTATAACTTTTGCGCAAACCAATCAATATACGCTTATTGCGATTTTCTTTTTACCAAAAATATGTAGAAAAATACATATCGGCCTACACTGGGGAAAAAATGTGTTTAAAAAAAAATTGGATATTTATTATAGCAAACAGTAAAAAATATTGTGTTTTTTCAAACTTGTCCCTTTTCTTTTGTTTATAGCGCAAGAAATAAATACCGCAGAGGTGACCACCAAAAGAAAGCTCTATTTGTGGGAAACAAATTATAAAAATTTAATTTGGGTACAGTGTTGCATGAACGCGTAATTGTCATTCAAAGGGTGACAGCGCTGAAAGCTGAAAAATGGCTTGGGCAGGAAGGGGGTGAAACAGGTTTTCGTTAATTTCGAATATTTCCGAATGAACAAATTTGTTGAATTTCGTCTAAAAACTAATTTGGAACGAAATAAATTGCACATGTCTAGGATTTAGTACAAATGAGGTTACTGCAATGATCTGCAGGTTAGGATATACACTATATTGTCAAAGTATTGGATGCCCGCCTTTACACGCACATGAACTTTAATGGCATCCCAGTCTTAGTCCATAAGGTTCAATGTTGAGTTGGCCCACCCTTTGCAGCTATAACAGCTTTAACTCTTCTAGGAAGGCCGTCCACAAGGTTTAGTGTGAAGTCAGGCACTGATGTTGGACCAGAAGTCCTGGCTCGCAGTCTGTGCTCTACTTCATCCCAAAGGTGTTCTATCGGGTTAAGTTCAAGACTGAACAGGCCAATCAAGTTCCTCCACCCCAAAACCACTCATCCATGTCTTAATGGACCTTGCTTTGTACACTAGTCCAAACCATTTGGTGGAGGGGGATTATGGTGTGTGGTTGTTTTTCAGGGGTTGGGCTTGGCCCTTTAATTTAAGTGAAGGGAACTCTTATGCCGCGTACACACCATCATTTTATGTGATGAAAAAAAACGACATTTTTTGTGAAGTAAAAAAGCGACGTTTTTGAAACTTCATTTTCAAAAACGACGTTGCCTACACACCATCGTTTTTTCAAAATGCTCTAGCAAAGCGAGGTTACGTTCACCACTCTTTTCCATTGAAGCTCGCTTCATAACTAGCTTCTGAGCATGCGCGGGTAAAAAAACGGCATTTTAAACGTCGTTTTAGCTACACACAGTCAATTTTTGTGACACAAAAAACAACATTTTGAAAAACGACACAAAAAATTGAAGCATGCTTCAATTTTTTTTTGTCGTTTTTCACAAGACATAAAACGATGTTTTCCCCACACACGGTCATTTTAATTGACATTTTTAAAAACGTTGTTTTTTTTCATCACATAAAGTGATGGTGTGTACGCGGCATTAAGGTATCAGCATACCAAGACATTTTGGACAATGTCATGCTCCCAACTTTGTGGGAACAGTTTGGGGGTGGCCCCTTCCTGTTCCAACATGACTGCGCACCAGTGCACAAAGCCCTGACCTTAACCCGATAGAACAACTTTAGGATGAAGTAGAGTGGAGATTGTGAGTCAAGCCTTCTCTCCAACATCAGTGCCTGACCTCACAAATGCGCTTCTGGAAGAATGGTCAAACTTTCTCATAGAAACACTCCTAAACCTTGTGTACAGCCTTCCCAGAAGAGTTGAAGCTGCTATAACTGCAAAGGGTGGGGCAACTCAATATTGAACCCTATGGACTAAGATCACTGGTTGCCTTCTAAGTTCTGCCAATGTCCACATACTCTTCCTAGTTAGGGAAATATAGACTCAAACCGCCACAGGACAGTTGGGCTTCTTCCCACCAACTTCCTCCTGATTCTCTCCAGCGAGCTTCCTCCTGACCCAGCTTAATCCCTAAACTTAGGATCTTAGGTATGCTTTCCAGCCAACCAAAAAGAAGGTACAGCGCTAATGTGAATGAAACAAGTTGTGAATGAACAATACAGTTATGATAAATAATAATCAGTGACTGAATAAACAAATTAGATATGATAAAAATAGTTCATAAAAATATCCAAAAGTGAATGTACTGATCCTTCACCAATCAAGAATTGAATATAAGTGATGAAGATGGCAAATATAAATCAGTGAAAAAAGAGTCCAATGGTAAAAAAAGGCAAAAAAAGGCAAAATTCTTAATCTTCCACCAAGTAAAACACCCGTGTGATGGTATTCCAATCTGCTTACCAGATTAACTGACCGTGATTGCGGTCAGATAAAGCCCAGAGATCTTTTAGAGTCCTCTCAAGTGGACTATATGACAACAGGTTACACAGATCGAATAATCGGATCATCTACTGCTCCAAAGCTCCAGATAGAATAAGGATACGCTCATATATTCAAAGAGAAGAAACGAGAAAAAGCTCCATGGTGAAGTACTGTATGTAAGGTTGGTTTATTGAGGGAATAATAACACTTACAATTCGGACGATATAGACAGGCTTGTCACAAATCCCAGCGCATGCAACGCGAACTGACAATCGAATCCTGGTGGCTGTGTTCAGTGTGTATAGCTCTCTATACACACTGAACACAGCCACCAGGATTCGATTGTCAGTTCGCGTTGCATGCGCTGGGATTTGTGACAAGCCTGTCTATATCGTCCGAATTGTAAGTGTTATTATTCCCTCAATAAACCAACCTTACATACAGTACTTCACCATGGAGCTTTTTCTCGTTTCTTCTCTTTGAATATATGAGCGTATCCTTATTCTATCTGGAGCTTTGGAGCAGTAGATGATCCGATTATTCGATCTGTGTAACCTGTTGTCATATAGTCCACTTGAGAGGACTCTAAAAGATCTCTGGGCTTTATCTGACCGCAATCACGGTCAGTTAATCTGGTAAGCAGATTGGAATACCATCACACGGGTGTTTTACTTGGTGGAAGATTAAGAATTTTGCCTTTTTTTGCCTTTTTTTACCATTGGACTCTTTTTTCACTGATTTATATTTGCCATCTTCATCACTTATATTCAATTCTTGATT
Source organism: Rana temporaria (assembly GCF_905171775.1). Lineage (NCBI taxonomy): Eukaryota > Metazoa > Chordata > Amphibia > Anura > Ranidae > Rana > Rana temporaria. Next base: position 528,154,734 of record NC_053489.1, read on the forward strand.
GGTGAAGGATCAGTACATTCACTTTTGGATATTTTTATGAACTATTTTTATCATATCTAATTTGTTTATTCAGTCACTGATTATTATTTATCATAACTGTATTGTTCATTCACAACTTGTTTCATTCACATTAGCGCTGTACCTTCTTTTTGGTTGTATATTTCTTTTGCTTTGGGTATTTAGAGCAATAGGTACCAGCTGCTTTTGTCACTCATTATCATCACAATTTTTCATCACGTATTAGCGCAGTGTTTTCCTCTGGTTTTTCCTTAGGATTTTTTTACATATGCTTTCCAGCCAAGCCTAGATGGGACCTCAATGTCATCACTCTGACTTCTCTAGCTCTCCTGCCACAGGGGCAGAGCCCCTGCATGGGGGTCTCCTTCTGCAGGACTGGACCCAGAAATACTGCCCCTGCTGTACAGGCCTCATACTACTTATGGGCTCACCTTCTGGGCACACCTCCCCATGGATTGGTTATTCCATAAGTATTCAAATTTCGGGCTGCCTGTTGTGCTCTTCCTCTCACTATACTTCTAAAAGCCTCTAAAACAGTGTTCCAGGGGAGAGGGGGTAGAGAGCCAAAACATTGTGTATATAAGGCTTGTAAAATTCATGCTAGGGGTCTGTGGGATTAAAAATTGTGAGTTTAGAGGTCCGTAAGGTCCAAAAGTATAGTGACCCCTGCTCTAGAATACAGCAGCCTATGAAACACTGAGCAGCCCTAAGCAATCAATCTCTGCTCCACTGTTTACAGAGGAGCTTAAGGTGGAGCTCCAGCCCCCTTATCAAAATTCAGCAGCTAAAAATAATGTAGCTGCTGACTTTTAAAATTAGGACACTTACCTGTCCAGGGATCCCGCGATGTCGGCACCCCTGCTGAATTTTCAACTGGCTCTCACGTACTGCCGCCATTTCTTGCAAGGAAAACAGCAGTAAAGCCGGCTCCCTACTGCGCATGTGCAAAGCACGCTGTGTTTTCTAAATGGCCCGGCAGTGGTGGAAGGAGGAGGGGGCCTAACTTCCGGGGAACTTCCTCAATCAGAAGGTGAAGGAGCGCAAGGTCTCTAACATCCACCAGCTCCTTGATGTCATCATGGAGGGGTGGAAGAGGACTCCAGTGGCAACCTGTGAAGATCTGGTAAACTCCATGCCCAAAAGGGTAAAGGCAGTGCTGGAAACTAATGGTGGCCACACAAACTATTGAACCTTTGGGCCCAAATTGGACATTTTTAATTAGAGGTGTACTCACTTTTGTTGCCAGTGGTTAAGATAATGGCTGTGTGTTGAGTTATTTTAAGAGAAAAGCTAAATTTACACTGTTATACAAGCAATGTGTCATTTTTTCAGTGTTGTCGCATGAAAAGATATAATAAAATATTCACAAAAATGTGAAGGGTGTACTGTTTATATATATATATATATATATATATATATATATATATATATATATATATATATATATATATATATATATATATATATATATATATATATATATATACACACACACACAGTGTCTTCATACCCCTTGAAATTTTCCACATTTTGTGATGTTACAACCAAAAACGAAAATGTATTTTATTGGAAATTTATGTGATAGACCAACACAAAGTGGCACATAATTGTGAAGCGAAAGGAAAATGATAAATAGTTTTCAATTTTTTTTACAAATAAATATCTGAAAAGTGTGACATGCATTTGTATTCAGCCCCTTTACCCCCAATTAAAATATAGTGGGGCCAATTGCCTTCAGAATTCACCTAATTAGTAAATATAGTCCACCTGTGTGTAATTTAATCTCAGTATAAATACAAACAACATCATGAAGGCCAAGGAACTCACCAGACAGGCCAGGGATAAAGTTATGGCAAAGTTTAAACAGGGTTAGGTTATAATAACATTTTCCATGCTTTGAACATCTCACGGAGCACTGTTCAATCCATAATCAAAAATGGCACTAGTATGGCTCAACTGCAAACCTACCAAGACATGGCTGACCACCAAAACTGACAGGCCGGGCAAGGAGAGCATTCAGAGAAGCAGCCAAGAGGTCAATAGTAACTCTGGGGAGCTGCAGAGATCCACAGCTCAGGTGGGAGAATCTGTTCACAGGACAACTATTAGTCGTGCACTCCACAAGTCTGGCGTTTATAGAAGAGTGCCAACAAGAAGGCCATTGTTGAAATAAAGCCATAAGAAGTCCAGTTTTAAGTTTGCAAGAAGCCATGTGGGGGACACATCAAACATGTGGAAGAAGGTGCGCTGGTCAGATGGGACCAAAATCTGACTTTCTTTCCTAAAAGCAGACTGCTATGTGTGGAGGAAAAACTAACACTGCACATCACCCTGAACACACCATTCCCACGTGAAACATGGTGGTAGCAGCATCATGTTGTGGGGATGCTTTTCTTCAGCAGGGACAGGGAACTCTCAGGAGTTGATGGGAACATGGATGGAGCCAAATACAGGGCAATATTAGAAGAAAACCTGTAAAGCCCTGTACACACGATCGTTTTGTCCATCGGTGTAAAACATAGAACATGTTTTAAATTTTTTCTATGGATAAAAAAACGATAGAAAAAAACAATCATCTGTGTGGAAGTCCATTGGAGAAAAATCCACGCATGCTCAGAATCAAGTCGACGCATGCTCGGAAGCATTGAACTTAATTTTTCTCAGCACGTCGTAGTGTTTTACGTCACCGCGTTTTGGCACAGTCATATTTTTTTTTTTTGATTCAGAAAATAATAAAACTTATTTAATCGTTTTTGAAAATAAAGGCCAAAAATAAATAAAACAATGATATATATAAAAAATAAAACAGTCATATTTTTGACTGATGGTGTGTAGGCAAGACTGATGAAAGTTAGCTTCATCGGTTATCTGATGAAAAAATCCATCGGATTAGATTCCATCGGTTATCCGATCGCGTGTACGCGGTTTTAGAGTCTGTAAAAGCCTTGAGACTGGGGCAGAGGTTCAACTTTCAACAGGACAACGACCCTAAACATACAGCCAGAGCTACAAGCATATTCAAAAGCATATTCATGTGTTAGAATGGCCCAGTCAAAGTCCAGACCTAAATCCAAATGAGGATCTATGGCAAGACTTTAAAATTGCTGTTCACAGATGTTCTCCATCCAATCTGACAGAGCTTGAGCTATTTTGCAAAGACGAATGGGCACAAATTTCACTCTCTAGATGTGCAAAGCTGGTAGAGAAATACCCAAAAAGACTTGCAGTTGTAATTGCAGCGAAAGGTGGTTCTACAAAGTATTCACTCAGGGGGGCTGAATACAAATGCAAGCCACAGTTTTAAGATATTTATTTGTAAAAAAAATGTGAAAACCATTTATCATTTTCCGTCCACTTCACAATTATGTGCCACTTTGTGTTGGTCTATCACATAAAATCTCAATAAAATACATTTATTTTTTTGGTTGTTATATGACAAAATATTGAAAATTTCAAGGGGTATGAATACTTTTTCAAGGCACTGTATTATATATATATATATATATATATATATATATATATATATATATATATATATATATATATATATATATACTCTGCTCAAAAATTTAAAGGAACACTTTTGATTCAGAACTCCTGGGATATTGATCTGGTCAGTTAAGTAGCAGAGGGGGGGGGGGGTGTATATAGAGGGGGTTGTTAATCAGTTTCAGCTGCTTTGCTGTTAATTGAAATTAACAACCGGTGCACTAGATGGGCAACAATGAAACAACCTCCAAAACAGAAATTGTTTTTCAGGTGGAGGCGTCTGACATTTTTTTCCCTACTGACTGTTTTTCACTACATTTGGCTAGAGTCAGTGTCACTACTGGTAGCACGAGGCGATACTTGGACCCTATGAAGGTTGCACAGGCAGTCCAACTCCTCCAGGATGGCACATCAATACGTGTCATTGCCAGAAGGTTTGCTGGACAGAGACGTAGAAGGTCCTTAACCCATCAGCAGGACCCGTATCTGCTCCTTTGTGCAAGGAGGAACAGGATGAGCACTGCCGGAGCCCTACAAAATGACAAAATGACCTCCAGCAGGTCACTGGTGTGAATGTCTCTGACCAAACAATCAGAAACAGACTTCATGGGGGTGACCTGAGGGCCCAACGTCCTCTAGTGTGCTCTGTGCTCACTGCCAGACACTGTGGAGCTTGATTGGCATTTTCCATTGAACACCAGAATTGGCAGGTCCGCCACTGGTGCCCCATGCTTTTCACAGATGAGAGCAGGTTCCCCCTGAGCATATCATATGTTACAGATGTGAAAGGGTCTGGAGAAGCCGTGGAGATCTTTATGCTGCCTGTAACATCATTCAGAATGACCGGTTTGGTGGTGGGTCAGTGATGGTCTGGGGAGGCATATCCATAGAGGGACGCACAGACATCTACAGGCTACACAATGGCACCCTGACTGCCATTAGGTATCGAGATGAAATCCTTGGACGCATTGTCAGACCCTATGCTGGTGCAGTGGGTCCTGGGTTCCTCCTGGTGCACGACAATGCCCAGCCTCATGTGGTGCGAGCATGCAGCCAGTTCCTGGAGGATGAAGAAATTGATACCATTGAATGGCCCCCATGCTCACATGACCTAAATCCAAAAGAACACCTCTGGGACATTATGTTTCGGTCCACCAGGTTGCACCTCAGTCTGTTCAGGAGCTCAGTGATGCTCTGGTCCAGATCTGGGAGGAAATACCCCAGGACACCATCCGTCGTCTCATTAGGAGCATGCCCTGATGTTGTCAGGCATGCATACAAGCACTTGGGGGCTATACAAACTACTGAGGGCCATTTTGAGTTGTTGCAATGAAATCTCAACAACATGGACTAGCTTGCTGCATAATTTTTTCACTTTGATTTTCGGGGTGTCTTTGAATTCAGCCCTCTGTAGGTGGATAATTTCCATTTCCATCAAATGATGTGCCATCCTTTCATTCCTAACACATTACCCAGTCCATATCAGTATAGATATCCAGCATGAGATTTTTGCCCCATTGAGATCTGATATGTTTTCAAAGTGTTCCTTACAAATTTTTGAGCAGTAAATATATATATATATATATATATATATATATATATATATATATATATATATATACACCATAGAAGTAACATTTTTTAAATTTGACCATCCTGCTGGAGATTTTAAAAACTAATTTGTATCACTAACAATATTACTACTTAAAATGTATTTATTTTAATTTTGGATGGAGTAGGAGGGGGTTGAAACCATTGGCAGTTTATTTTTTGCTGTGTCCCTATGGGGAGATGTCCTTTCTCATTCTGCCTCACAGATGCAACAAAATGTGAGAGATTTCCATTAAGTAAAGAGAGCTCCTTCTTAGGGCTTGTCCACATAGCCAGCCAGTGGTAAAAGCAGTGGAGTTGCAGTTTTACCACCCACCTAAAGAAGGGCATGCAGCCACTCAGGGCTGTACACATACCACCACCAAAGGAGACTAAAGTCCTGTATGGGACTGCTCTGTGATGAGTGTTGTGGTAAGGTGGTACAGCCTTTTAGGGTTTAATGGATGGTGAGGTGGCCGCAAATCACCTTCTTACCGCCTGTTAAAAATCCTTTGAAAAGCAATCCACTGCACATTAATTTTCAAAGGGGTAGCAAGAACTGAAGAATGTTAGACAGATGTATTCATTGGAAGATTACTCCGTACCTCTTGTTCTCTCAATTTTAGATGTGCCATCACTTTCTATCTTGGGGGCAATGTCCAGCAGTACATCTAGAGCGTGAATCTGCCCTCTCTGTTCCAAACTACACATTTGTGGGCTATACACAGGCTTTAATTCAACCCAGGCAACACAAGACGATGCTCAGCTAGCAGTCTAGCCTGACTATTGCTCTCAGCATTGCTGATGTATGTGTACAGTATATTATGGGTTAAGAATCATTAGTGCTGGAGTTTTTAGCCAGAGTTAGGCTCTCCTCCCCCACCAAAGTCCCAGCTCCCCCTGCACAAGTTCACTCCAATAAACAGCCACTGTTTCACGCTTAATTGGGAATGAAACTAATGAGATATTTATGACCCTTGGGTAGCTTTTCCCAAGTACTTAATACACTAAACCCTACTTTAAAAATAAGCACGTAGTGGGCCCCCTTTAAAAACATTGCTTCTAACGTGACCATGCCCTTCAGACTAAGGAAACACCACTTTTCTGGATCTTATCTCTTGTTATAAACAGTGCATTAGTATGTGAACGTCTCACACACAGTTTTGTTTTTACTTTGAAATAAAAAACAGCTGTTGTGCTCTAGGCAACATAATTATTAGAATAAGGGTGGACAATAATTTTCATTTTAATCTAAGTAAAATGTGTCTAGCCACTGAATGTCTACATATTTTATATATTTAAATATGTTTATGTACGTGCAAGAAATGATATCTTCATATCCATCTTAAAGAAATCAATGTTTGATTTATTACCATCGAAAATGGATCTAGTGTATGACTGTGCTAGGGACAATAGTATTGAAGCTCCTTGTGGGCAGGGATTACTGTGAACAGGTTAAAGCTGAATTCCAGGCAGGTATAAAGAAGCACATTAAAGGGGTTGTAAATTTTCTTTTTTTTTTAAGAAAAATAACAAACATGCCTACACTTGCCTGCTCTGTGCAATTGTTTTGTACAGAGCAGCCCCAATTCTCTTTTTCTGGGGTACCCTACCAGCACTCCAGGCCCCTCCTTTTCATGGGGTGCCCCCAGGGAAAGCAGCTTTCCCTGGGGGCACCCATGTGGGCTCGCTCCCAAGTTCAACATCAAGCGCGTTCTCAGCGGGGGGGGGGCCTGCAATCACTGAATGTTTTTTCACCTTAATGCATAGGATGCATTAAGGTGAAAAAACATGAATCTTTACAACCCCTTTAAGGTGAAAAACAATGAAGCTTTACAACCACTTTAATGCAACTGTATTTGTGAAGAAATCATTCAAGTGTACTGTTTAAAAGCAACAAATGTAAGAACTTAAATTTGACTTGATAGCCTTTTTTAATCACCTGTACAGCAGTACCCAGACTGGGAAAGAAGGTGCATCAGTGGGAGTCATTTGAGTGTGCTGCATGCAGAAGGCAGAGTTAAGCCCTGTACACACGATCGGTTTGTCTGATGAAAACAGACCGATTAGCCGTTTTCATCGAACAAACCGATCGTGTGTGGGGCCCATCGGTTTGTTTTCCATCGGTGAAAAAAATAGAACATGTTTTAAAATGTAAAAACTGATAGAAAAAAACGATCGTCTGTGTGAAAGTCCATTGGTCAGAAATCCACGCATGCTCAGAATCAAGTCGACGCATGCTCAGAAGCATTGAACTTTATTTTTTTCAGCATGTCGTAGTGTTTTACGTCACAGCGTTGGACACGGTCGGATTTTTGACCGATAGTGTGTAGGCAAGACTGATGAAAGTCAGCTTCATCGGATATCCAATGAAAAAATCCAACGGATTAGATTCCATCAGATATCCGATCGTGTGTACAGGGCTTAAGGTTCAGCAGGAACCAAGCACATATGGGTAGGCTAAGAGCCGGTTCACACTGGGGCGACTCGTCAGGCAACTCAGCTGCCTGACAAGTTGCGTCCCATTGTATTCAATAGAACCGTTCTAATATGAGCGACGCAAGTCGCTCCGACTTAGAAAAAGATTCTTGTACAACTTCGGGGGCGACTCAGGGCGACTTGCATTGACTTCTATACAGAAGTCATTTTGCAAGTCGCCTCTGAAGTCGTCTTCAGGTCACCTTGCCGAGTCGCCCCCAAAGTCGTGCCGCCCCAGTGTGAACCGGCTCTAAATGTATCAAGTTGATTGATGTGTTGATGGGGGAATCAAGCAAATTTCTTTGCTCTGTGTATGGGCTGCTTAAGCAGAAGGATGACTACATCCATCTGCTTATGCTCTTTTACTGTCTAATCATAGGCTGATTGTGGATTGATGACATTAATGCATTTCTTACCTGTAGCAGAGAAGGTAAAATCCATCTGGCTGTGCATTCTTGCAGGGCTATGTATTGTATATCTCAGAATTCAAATTATGGCAATTCAAATTGTTTGGTGGTTAATACATCTCCCATAAATGCATTTCACTTGTATAGTGAGATGTTTGCCCAGAGTTCAACTTAATTTTTTTCTACAGGCTTTTTAATATGCCTACACTATATATTTGTATATATACACATATGTGCATGCATCTTCACGTGTGTATGTCTCAGGGTAGAACAACCCATTCTTTTCCTTGGGCTACTCTGCCCAAGAAGAACATGCGGAAAGAAGTTCTTGACCCAATTTTTTAAATTGTGCTGCATCAAACTGAACAGAGCTGTGGCACCATGTGGTTTGGCTTGCGTGAAAACACGCTGCAGGTGCCAATGTGTGGTGGTGCTATTAACAATTAATGGTACTCACAAGCGTCTGCTGAAGTGCAGGGCATTTCTTTGCAGGTTGGGAAGTGAGCGATTTTGCACGCATTCCCCAGCCGCAGAGATGCACACCTAGCCTATGAAAAATCACCCTGAGAGTGTGAGTATGCCCGAGTAACATAAGGCTTTACCATGTAAATGGACCCCAGAGAGGCTCCAAAATTGTGTTACATAATTTGACCACTTTGCACACACTACCGAGTCTAGGATCCTGAAAGCTAACCACTGGGCAACAACTAAATAGATAGTTGAATAATATATCTGTGAGCAGTTCTATCTGCCAAAAGATTTCTAATTCTACTCAACAGTAGTGTTGCTCACGAATATTCGCATTGCGAATATTCGACTCGAATATAGCATATTCGAGAAATCGCGCTATATTTCGAATTTCGCGGTGAATATTCGCAATTCCGAATATTCACATTTTTTCAATTTGATTTTTAAAACAGATCACATCCTATCGACGTCTAAAAGCATTGCTGTATGATTAGAGACCCTGGGCCGAGTAGCTAAGCTGAGACGATCCTTTTATGTTGCCAAATTGAAAAAAAAAAAAAATTGCGATTTTTCGCTATTGCGAATGCGAAAATGATTGCGAATTTTCGATAACTGTGGTAGGAGAACTCTGATTGTCTCTGATGCAAAAGGGGGGGGCTTTGTGTATGTGTATGTTATGAATATTTGTATGTTTGATATTATTATTTTTTGTAAGAAGGAAAAAATTGCGCATACCTTAAAAAAGGGGAGAATACAGCAGCAACTCAAAAATGTTATACAACATAAATTAATACAAGACAGAAAATGGAGTCGCTCTACAAGAATAAAAAATATGTCTAGTGACAAGACATGTGGGCAAATTATAAAATAAGCAAGCGCAAATAACTTGTGAAATACACAGTGAAATAAATATATAAAGAAATATAGTCCCAATAATAGAAAAATAATCTTTCATAAAAATGTCTTTGATATGTGAAGTGAAAAAAAGTCCAAAGCATGCAGCATGAACGTGTTCAATCTTCAAGGTGTTTGATTGACAAACGGCTGTGACAGATGGATAGAGTAAAGAATCACCACCAATGCAAAACACTTTTTATTTTGTATTGTAAAATATCACAAATATTCTGAGCCAATCAGAGTGCTCCTTCAGCATTTGCCGAATATTCGCAATTATTTTGTATTGTAAAATATCAAGAATATTCTGAGCCAATCAGAGTGCTCCTTCTGCATTTGCCGAATATTCGCAATTATTTTGTATTGTAAAATATCAAGAATATTCTGAGCCAATCAGAGTGCTCCTTCCGCATTTGCCGAATATTCGCAATTATTTTGTATTGTAAAATATCACGAATATTCTGAGCCAATCAGAGTGCTCCTACAGCATTTGTCGAAATTGCGCAATAAATATCGCATTCGCATGTTGCGATATTTCGATAAAATATCACGAATATTCTGAGCCAATCAGAGCGCTCCTCCAGCATTTCTCGAAATTGCGCAATAAATATCGCATTCGCATGTTGCGATATTTCGATAAAATATCACGAATATTCTGAGCCAATCAGAGTGCTCCTACCGCAGTTATCAAAAAATCGCAATTATTTTCGCATTCGCAATAGCGAAAAATCGCAATCATTTAATTTCGATAAAATATCACGAATATTCGAATTTAGCGAATATATCTCGAATATTCGAATATATATTCGAGATATATCGCGAAATCGAATATGGCATATTCTGCTCAACACTACTCAACAGGTCATTAAGGCATCCCTTCCCGACAACAAAGATAATTCCTTGACCTCCAGTGCAATTAAACGGTACAACTTTTTCAAAGACCTCACCCAGCTTGCTTTGCAGTGATTAAGCAGCAGCAAACTATTGAGGCCACACTTGAATTCCTGGCACCATCTTCAATGTTAGTGTCACTGCACTGTACAAAGAGGCCGCATTGGCTAAGAGTGTTGACTTTTTCTTGAGTCCTATTGTCCATTGTAAAGGGATTACATAAATCTAAAAAGCAAACTCATCTTAAAGTAAACCTTACACTTTGTCCATTCAGGTTTTGTTGATCACACCTACCAATCCCCCCACCCCTTGCACTGATCCTTACCTTTGCTGTGTTCCCTTGTTACACTATTCACAAATTGGAACCCCTTAAAATGTCCAGTGCATTGAGTATGGTGGAGATTGTGTTTCCACTGTGCAATGCTCTCTGCAACAGTGGACTATGACCAAGACCAAGCACTGCAACATAGGGCAGCAATAAGGTCATTACCCTGGGGTAAGCTCCAACACAGATGAACACCATGCATACATAAATGTTTTTACCCAGGTCTTCGGTAGGTGAACAGGGAGAAAAGGGAAGGGGCAAACTGACATCAGAACTCATTTAAATTGTGTTTATTTCTATCTGAAGTACAAATTTAACACGTGATGTAGTCAAATGACAGCACACAATAGGCATAACACATGAGGAACGATACTGTCAATGAGCCTCCATAGACCGGGAGAAGTGAACACTTTGCATAGTTTCCTGACATACTAAAATAAGGCACCTCTGTTGCAACTGTGTTGCAGTGCACCACAACGCGTAATAAGACAATACTGTGTATTGTGGTGCACTGCAACACAGTTGCAACAGAGGTGCCTTCTTTTAGTATGTTTTCGATATGGAGACTAGCATGCAAAAAAATGATAATTCGTCTGATAATCTCATAGTGTGTACTAGGCTTTCGTCTGTTTTTTTTTATTTTTATTCTTTTTATTGAAATTTGAATAATAAAGTTAAAAACATTAAAACAGTGTCAACAGTCAACACTATAATACATCAGCACCAATGTACAATGCAGCTCCAGACCATACCAGTGACCAGTTTCCTGGAAAGAGGTAAATAAGGAAAATAAAGCACACATTTACAGAATCAAATCGCATCACCCTAGGGATATCAACAGGTATTGGGCCAGGTGCTCCCCAAGGCCTGCATATAGTTACCATTTTGCCCACAGTATACACTTTTAACCAATACGGCTCATTTTCATAGCCTAAGGCATCAGGAAGATTGTTGCTTCATGGCTGTACACAGAACTTCCCATCCTAAATTGCTCACATTTGTTATTGTTGCAAGTGTTATTATCTGCTTGCAATGAAGTTCTGCCACAGAAGCATTGCTACCTTTAACCTCCACCATTGGATTATAAATCTCTCTTGCTTGAGAGTGGGCTCTCTTTTTAGTAAATTAAGGGCTCCAACTAGGGTGACCACATTTTCAAACTACCACTCAGGGACACCCTTCCTTCCCAAAAATCAGCTTGTGCTGTAATGAATCACAGCTCAGTGATTGGACACAAGAGGCGGGATTTATGATTTCTCCAATCACAAGCAGGGGGCAGGATTGTGCTCCTCCAGGCATTCCCGGCCAGGACAAGTACTGTCAGTGAGTAAAGCAGTGATGTGTCGCCCCTTTTTGGGGGCATCAGATTGGCCTGAGGAGTGGCTGTGTCAGTTTTATTCCAGGACACTGTATTGTCCTGGAATGAATGTGCCCGGGACAGACCTGCAAAATGCAGGACTGTCCCGGGCAATCCGGGACATGGGGTCACCCTAGCTCCAACACTGGTGGGACTGTTTTCATGTTCCACTGGCCAGTGGCTAGGTATGACCTAATAGGATTCAGTAGACTGTTTCTTTATTAATTCACCTGTGTACAAAGCTAGCATGTACCCTGTTTAAAGAGTTGCTTGTTTCATTTATTGCTAATTTTTACTTTGTCTAACTAACCTTTTCCTTCTCAGGGCTTTTGCTGTAATAAAACCTTTTTGTCTAAACAGTTCCATATGTGTTGGGCCCATGTACAGGATGGGTCATTACTAGAGCAGGGCAGGAGAACTGAATTCAGCGGCTCCTCTGAGGGTAGCACCATATATTTGATTTGTTACTTAAAGACTGGAGAGTGCAGTGCTCTAAGGATCTAGTTAATGCATTCTAAAATAGATAGCCATGGGACAGCTGACATTCAGACATTTAAATCAGCTGAGAAGGAACCATGTAAATCAATCATCTTGGACTTTTACTCTTTCAAATATGAGGCAGTAAAAGTGTCACATGGAACAGAGCACCATTCAGAATTTTACCTTAGATTTACATAAGGGGAAACTATGTATAAAATAGGTTACGTTTAATGCATCCTTGGAGAATATAAGGTTGTATTTTAGAATCTTTAACCCCCAAAAGCATACAGTCCTGGGGACCTATTTATAAAAGCAGCAGGATTTTATCATTTAGACACACTTTGTTTGCCCTGTTACACTATAAAGGTTTGTCGGTTATTTTCATAAAATATACAATAACATGGTGGCAAGAGATAATGTGGAATGCAGTGTCAAATTTACTGTTACTGACAAAATACAGCAAAATTTGGTGGTGAAAATAGCAGTGAAAAATATATTTATATAATTTAGCAAAATGTTGAAAACATAAATTGGAAAACTTGAGTTTGTAAGAATTCAGTAATAGCAAGTCATTAAATCAAAGAGTAGTAGCAGTACTGAAGAGCAGAGTGCTGGCTAAGTGATGAATCATCTGTCATTAAAGATGGTAATGTGAGCAAGATGCAGGGAACAGAGATCCAACTAAACACAATAGGCACTAATGGAGAGGATTCTGGCACTGCAAAATGCATTAACAGTTTGCTACGATTGCTTCAGGGCTTAGTGATATTTTGGTTAACCACTTTCCGACCGCTGAATGCAGATTTACATCGGCAGAATGGCATGGTTGCACAAAAGGACGTACCCCTACGTTCCTTCATAAGCCGGGGCTGTGCCCACGGGTCCCGCGGACTCGATGTCTGCCGGTGGCCCACGATCGCCTGCCGAGGAGAGGCAGAACAGGGAAATGTAAACAAGGCATTTCCCTGTTCTGCCTAGTGACATGACAATGATCTACTGTTCCCTGTCATCGGGAACAGTGATCCCTGTCATGTCCTAGGTAGCTCATCCCCCTACAGTTAGAACACGCTGAGGGAACACATTTTTTTTAAAAATACCTTTTATTGAGTTTTCGTGTGAAAAAGAGGAACACTAATAAAGCCTCTGGGCATACCCCGGCTTAAACAACATATAATGTAACAGTCCTATAAGATCTAATATATTCTATTGAAACAACTACAAACCAAACTACTCGTGTCGTCAAATTGGGAGGATACAGGGAAGGATAATAGATCATATAGTTCAGGTTACCACTTCAGTGAGAGATGCTGGGGGTTGAGGATAACGCATCTAGGTGTACCTTCAGATAACAGCAATATTAGGTCTTCACCGCTACAAGACATTTAGTTACAGTAAACAAACAAAGGGATCTGGATTTTTGTGTTGCATTTGTGATGTCTGATTCTAACCACATGTGACAAATTTTGTCAAACTTAGCTGGGAAGCATCTGGCGAGATAGCCCGCTTTGTATAGTGGAACCGCTGAGTTGATCAATGATTGCTTCCATTTTCTAAATAAAGACTTCCTAGCCTAAAATAATAGCCAATTAGAGTTCTGGTTGCTCGATGACGGGCCAGGGAGCCCACCAGACACAGCAAGCAAATCAACACATTCAGGGGAACCTGGATCATGATCAAAGTTTCAATTAAGTTTGTGACCTCCGTCCAAAAGGCCTGGATCCTGGGACAGGACCATAACATATGGTTGAAGTCAGCATCTGCTTTACCACACTTCCAACAGTTGAATTTTGGTACATTTTGGATAATCTTTGGGGTGACAAAAAAAACCTGTGAATCAGTTTAAATTGTATCAACCATCTGACGGAGATAAGTTGTAGAAAAGGATACTCCCAGGCATCCTCCCAGTCTTCTGAATCCAGATCAGGGATCTCACCCTGCCACTTAGAGAACAAATCCTCCAGACTAAAGTGGACTGAGGGTAATAAAGCTTTGTAAATGGTAGAGGTGGGTTTGACCAGAGGGACATCCCCTAATGTGGATTCAAGGTTAGACCGAAGTAATAGCACTGGGATAAATCCAAATTGGGTAGAGAAGGTATGGCGAATTTGAAGAAATCTAGAGAATTTGGCGATTAGTAAGCCCACGTTTCTCCTTAAAATAATCAAAGGATAGAAGGGAGCCACTAATACAGATATCCAGTTTTTTCATTGAGGGAACACATTTAACCCCTTAATCGCCCCCTGGTGTTTAACCCCTTTCCTGCCAGTGACATGTATACAGTAATCAGTGGCTATTTTTAGCTGTGATCGCTGTATAAATGTCAATGGTCCCAAAATAGTGATAAAAGTGTCTCATATTTTCGCCGCAATGTTGCAGTCCCCATAAAGATCGCCACCATTACTAATAAAAAAAGAATAAAAATGCCAAAAATCTATTCTTTATTTTGTAGACACTATAACTTTTGCACAAACCAATAAATATTACCAAAAATATGTAGAAGAATACACATCGGCCTAAACTGCAAAAGAAATGTGTTTTTAATATATTTTTGGGGGATATTTATTATAGCAAAAGGTAAAAAAAACGCTTTTTTTCAAAATTGTCGCTCTTTTTTTGTTTATAGCGCAAAAAATAAAAACCACAGAGGTGATCAAATACCACCAAAAAAAGCTCTATTTGTGGCGAAAAAAAAAACATGTCAATTTTTTTGGGGTACAACGTCGCAAGCTCACTCAATTGTCAGTTAATTTGACGCAGTGCCAAATCGCAAAAAATGCTCTGGTCATTAAGCGGGTAAAATCTTCTGAAGTGGTTAAAAGACAAAGTTTACTTTTAGTAAACTTGTCTGTTAATGACTCTCCTCAACTCCCTAAGTGCAGAAAACCATGTTAAATACCAAATTTTCCTCCCTGTTTCAACAATCTTTACCTTTTCTGGTGTTACCAAACTTTCTCTTGAAAACTCCCCTGCTGTCTTTTCATCTTAGGGCACAGGTGTGCCACTGCCTCATTCTTTCTGTAGGGTCATCAGCCATCTTAATTGTATAGCGTGGAAATGACATACCTCCCTGCGAACAAGCAGGTACGTTTTTTTTTTTTTGCAGGAGAGCATCATATTGTTTCTTTTTTGCAATAAGGAACCTGTCTACTCACAATTTTTATTTTTTTACTTTATTTTGGCTTTATGATATTTTTACCTCTAACTCTGTGTTGTCAGAAAAACAAGCAGAGACCAGAATCTCTTAAATTATGGAAAACACAGTATTATAAACGTTTTCTAGAAGAGGGGGAAGGATGAGAACATCTGTGAGGTTTTTTTATTTGACCATATGCCTATTAGGTAACAGTCCTCACTCCCTGTTTGGTAACCAGGACAGGAAGTGAGAACATACAGGTATCAAAATAAACCTGAAAGGAATTACAAATGTTCTCCACTTTGATCAAAACCCAAAACTATGTTTTGTCTGAAGCTGAGTCGAGTGATCTTTTTTAAATTTTAAATCATACTTCTTTAAAATTATATAAATGTTTCAAATTTCTTGTCCAGCAATTAAACATTAGCTTTTTCAATCTTAAAATGGGCTCAGAGAACAGACACACACTTCTAAAACTTGCAGTTTTAAATCTAAGCAATATCTTTCACTTGCAGGGTGTCAGTTATATGCTTCGACTCCAACAGTGAAAAAAGGAAACACTTTTGCTCTAGCCTTGCAAAAAGTGGCTAAACACAGGAGAGCAATACATTGCTAAGGTTGGTTTTGGCATCGGAAACTCAACCTTGTCTGTAGACCCAGTCTACAGTGGTCACCACAGATACAAAATTCCCCAAACCCAAGGCTCAACCTAGAGGGGACAAATGGCTTCTCACTATCTTTTCCTGGAGGCCTCCAAACTATGTTTCTTTTTGCCTGAGCATATGTCACCAGCAGTCCTCAACCTGACAGCCCAAAAACTACTTGATTCACTCCTCTCTGGCTCCCTGTGGACAACGTGGTCTGAGAAAGTTCAGGCATGCACCCAAGGCATATGCTAAGATGAAACCTTGAAACCCTTCAGAGTCCTCTAGCAAGAATTGGGGGCAATAAACTTCTGAGGAACCTGCCATGTCTTCCATTGGGCAAAAAAAAAACTAAGGGCCAGATTCAGGTTCATTTACGTTGCGCAGCGGCGGCGTAACGTATCCCATTTACGTTACACCGCCGCAAGTTTACAGCGTAAGTGCCTGATTCATAAAGCACTTACCTGTAAACTTGCGGCGGTGTAACGTAAATCCGCTCGGCGCAAGCCCGCCTAATTCAAATGGGGCGGGCACCATTTAAATTAGGCGCGTTCCCGCGCCGAACGTACTGCGCATGCTCCGTCCGTCAAATTACCCGACGTGCATTGCGCTAAATGACGTCGCAAGGACGTCATTGGTTTCGACGTTAACGTAAATGGCATCCAGCGCCATTCACGGACGACTTACGCAAACTACGTGATTTTTCAAATTTCGACGTGGGAATGACGGCCATACTTAACATTGGCTAGTCCACCTAGAGGGCAGCCTTTGTTTTACGCGGCGTATCTCGAGGGAAACGACGTAAAGTTAAAGCGAGGGGTAAAGCACACGTTCGTGAATCGCCGTAACTAGTCATTTACATATTCTACGCCGACCGCAATGGAATCGCCACCTAGCGGCCGGCCTAGAATTGCATCCTAAGATCCGACGGTGTAAGTCAATTACACCTGTCGGATCTTAGGGCCATCTATGCGGAACTGATTCTATGAATCAGCCACATAGATACGACAAGCGTATCTCAGAGATACGATGGTGTATCAGGAGATACGCCGTTGTATCTCTTCTGTGAATCTGGCCCTAAGGATCTATAATTACGCAAATTCAAAATTATATGTTCACAGTGCTGGGACATGCACTCTATGCATACACAAATGCACATACTCCTACATTTGCACACCTTTGCCTAATGAACACAGAGCAAAATGAAAAAGAGTATATTATATTACAGGAAATCACCACAAGTAAAAGGGTCAGTTTATGTTTCAGTATAAAGCAATCTAAGGACTTATTTGGCAAGCACTTATGTGTTTCCTCTGATGTAGATTTCATAAGGAAGAAGGAACCTCAAAAGAAATGATCTTTACTTACATCAAAAGCCTTTAATGCAAACATATATGAAACGTACCTTTTGTTTAGTAATGAGATAATTAACACTGATCTAATTAAATGTTTCCTACTTAGGGAATACTCTTAATTGACTTCACACTCTTCTTTGTCAAATAAAATATTGTGTGAATTAAATACGCTCTTGTAGGCAAATGTGCACTGATTGGTTTTCTTTTTCTTTATGTGTAAGTTATTGTATGCAGCATCAATACACATAGCCATTCAAAGGCTAGACTCCAAGTGGGGCACTAATCTGACAACAAACTTTGATGGGAAACTGAGGTTAAACACAGGACCAGCATGCCAAAATTTATGTGAGATTCAGTGTAGGAAAGGTAAATTCAGGCAAAAGGTAGAAGCACAAACTGTAATGTATAAATTGAATAGATGATAAAGCTGTTGTTTACGGTCTTATCTACTGCTTTGTACCTAGCATGGGCAAAGCAAAAGGGATCTGATAAGAAGGAAAATATCTGTCTCTGAATATCCATGGGGCAGCTGGACCTGCCCATACATGGATGGAAATTTGTCTGGTCTCTGCGGAACCAGCTGAATTTCGACCCATTTATGGTCAGAAGGAGGTAGTCCTGCTGCATGCTAGAGGCAATGTTTACTGTGAGTGATGTCACTACTTTAAAACAGGTATGTGTTTCAGGAGTTGGAGAACAGCTGCTTCTATCAGAGGTTTCTGACATGGGGCCAGATTCACGTATCTGGCCGTATCTTTGTGCGGACGTAGCGTATCCTATTTACGCTACACTTCCGCAACTTGGACAGGCAAGTGCAGTATTCACAAAGCATTTGCCTCGTAAGTTGCGGCGGCGTAGCGTAAATTGGCCGGCGTAAGCCCGGCTAATTCAAAATAGGCTGGTAGGGGGCATGTTGTATGTAAATGAATCGTGACCCCACTTAAATGACACGCCTAACGAACGGCGCATGCGCGCGCATGCTCAGTATCACGTCGAATTTACTCCATAAGATACACCAGGCCCAATGCCTGTGACATGAACGTAACCTACGCACAGCCCCATTCACGTACGACTTACGTAAACGACGTAAAAAGATACGCTTGCCGACGTCCATACTTTGCATTGGCTGCGCCTCATATAGCAGGGGTAACTTTACGCCGGATGTAAGCCTAACGTAAACGGCGTAGCGGGCGCAAGTACGTTCGTGAATTGGCGTTGCTACCTAATTTACATATTCGACGCGTAAATCAACGGAAGCGCCCCTTGCGGCCAGCGTAAATATGCACCCAAGATACGATGGCATAGGAGACTTACGCCGCTCGTATCTTGGCCAAATCTATGCGTAACTGATTCTAAGAATCAGGCGCATAGATACGACGGCTCACATTTGGACTTACGACGGCGTACGTGGAGATACGCCGTCGTAAGTCCACTGTGAATCTGGCCCCATGGTTTCTAGGGAGTTTTGTTTCATAATGGACTCCCTTTAAAATGGCAATATGGGGCAAGATCAAGGCATTTAACGCAAATCGAGATTGAACCTGGCTAGATATTAAACACATTCAATAAATGTCAGACAACTTTACCAGGATACTGGGGCAAGTGGAAGGTAATTTACTGATCACCATCAAGAACAGATATGACAACATAAATCCTGACTTTCCCGGAGCACCGAGGTGGCAGTTAAAAGGCCCAAAGTATTTTCGATGGTTTCAGGAAGCAGAAGCAACTTTTTTTTTAAACATCTTACATCTGAAATGCTTGCCTAATGTTACACATTCCTATTGACCATCATAATTATTGGTTGATTGAAATGTGTGAAAAGCAGGAGTGAGCGGGAAAGCTCTGACACCAATTGGAAGTACTGCACCTTTTCCCACAAAGTACAGCTTGGCATTTCGGGTGTAGAGGGGGGCAATAAAAGCTGCTGCAGGTATGTGCAACTATAGGTTATTGTAACTTTATACCTGCCAGCAGCCATTTTTGAATAAGTGATGTTGATGACAACACAGAACTATAGAGCTATACTAGACTCATTAATAAGAAGTAGTAGTCATAACAATATTTATAATAATAATTTTAGTGTTATTCACAACGTTATTATTACCTGCAAGACAAGTACTTAATTTGTGGCTTAGCTTGTCCAGTGAACCTACTTAAAAATTTAAAGATAAACTTGTTTGATTAAAATAACAGAACTGACTTTAAAGATAAAGACTTCCTACAAAAATATCAGGGTATGATATCATGCAGTTTATAAAAAAATAAAAATAAAATACACTCAAAAATAAGAATTGATAACGGTAGATATTTTTTATCAAGCTAACAACAGAATCAAGGTTTTAGTGCGAGAAAAAAAAGAGAAACAGCAACAATTTTATTCTTAGCTGGGCTGTTGCACCCCTTGTGCCATGCCCTCAAATGAAAATCTCCTAATTGCCGGGTCATGGCTTTTATAATACATGCCAGAGATGAGCCAGTTAAGAATACAGAGACCAGCTGAGGGTGTCTGCAGTAACTGCTCTTTTGTCTGCTTTTGAAAAAGAGGTCACTATCCTGAGCTCTGCTACCCAGGGAATTTATTGCCATCAGATAAGACCAAAGTCAATACAATAAAGACTTCTGGCAAAGACAACAGATGGAACTGTAGTTTTTTCTTACCCTGTCAGCTTTTAAAAAATAGGTATGTATTTAAAGATACATGCTTGGAAAATAAATATTTTTGTTCTGCTACTAATTTACATACCCAGGTTAATATTAATATGTGCATTATATTTTTTACTAAAATATATTTATAAACTGATCAAACTTGGACAGATGTCTTGATGTCTTGCCATTAATGACAGTTTATGCAGCATCTGCTTGGCTTTACCAGACCTGTCAAGAATCAATGAAGAGATAGGCATGGTGCATGAATAGTAAATGTTTTGTTCATTTTTTTCAAAAGAAAATGACTAAACCCAAACAAATAAGAATACATGGGGGATTATGTTTCCATGAAATTACAAACAACATTACGTAAAATTTTAAAACAATATTTTTTCTATTCAGTTTTAAAACTTGATAAAAGAAACTTAGAATAAGCACATATAAAACGATATCATGTACCACCCATACTTTACTATGTGCCCTGAATTGTTTAATACTGTTTAATACAATTTACACATTTCCAAGTTCCCAAACATGGGTTCCTCAAATTTTTTTGACAGTCAGTTGTATAACACATTGGAGCATTGTCCATTGTCCATTATGTTTTATTACTTGTAAATATGATGGGAATATTGTTACAGGACGCTATATGAAATAATTATGAAGTTAGCATGAATGTGGCAAAGTCAATTTATTTAAAATGTAGGGCTAAAAAGTGTCCTTCTTTCCCATCTCTGGAATTACAGAGATGGGAAAGAAGGTCACTTTTAGCAGCACATTTTTAAGAGAGACCAGCTTCCTCCGGAGTTATAGGGAAGTTTGGGGTGCTATGTGTAGGACTGAGAGTGCTCTAGCAACAGGTTAAAAACATTCTCGGGGATGGGGATCACAGAGACATGAATGATATGAGTGACTTTCTATCCTGTGTTTTGTGGTGCTCGATATGGCACAGATCTGTTAAAGAAAAAAGAGAGAGCGGAGGGCGCACCGACCTAGTGTGATACTGATATGAGTTTTATTAAAATTGTTAAAAATAAATCATTGTACTCACAAGTGGAGTATAAAATCAGGCCTTGAAAGACAATACAGCAGAAGTCCAACACCATCGGCAAAACACGATAATCGCTTCAATCTATGACCGTTGTTAGGGCTGACGCGTTTCGGGGGCGTACCCCTTTCCTCAGAGCTTGGTGGTCTGCAGTGTTCCACAGAGAGGGAAGACTCTGGAAGATATCTTTTAATTTAACCTTACCATCTCATAACATCTTCCAAAAATACCGGAGCGCAGGAGATTTGTCTTGATTTGACAGATCTGTTAAGGCACTAGCAAAGCAACATTTTCCACATGCATGAGGGCTGTAGTCTGGATTTCCTATTTACGTACCCCTGTGATCTCCCCCTGAGAAACTTTTTAAATGTTGGCTACAGCACTCTCTCCCATATATCTTCTCCCCATATCTTCTGAAAAAGCAGATCTGCAACGTGTAACGAAAGTGACCCTGTCCTACTATATGATACAGCTGACCACCAGAACGTTTTGAGAAAATTTTATTAAAAAGATGGCAATACAGGGTACATACATATAGGTTCATATATATTTAAGTTTTTGTTAGGTATTTACCAAAACATACTGTATTCAAGTTATAGTTATATAATGGCTATGGGCTGAAAGTGTCCACTCTCGGGTTAAATTTGAGGGTATGTACAACCAAATCGGATGAAGGGTTTAGGAATTACAGCTCTTAAGAATAGCAAGCCCCCCTTTCAAGGGACCAAAAGAAATTGGACAATTTAATCAAAAGCTGTTTCACGGCCATGTGTGGGCTACTCCTTTGTTATTTCTTCATCAATTTGGCAGGTAAAAGGTCTGGAGTTGATTCTAGGTGTGGTATTTGCATTTGGAATCTATTGCTGTGAACCTACATCATGCGTTCAAAGGAGCTTACCATGCCAAGTGAAACCAAACAAATCCATCAGAGAGATAGCAGCAACTTTATGAGTGGCCAAATCAACAGTTTAGTACATTCTGAGGAAAAAAGCACTGGTGAGCTCAGCAACATAAAAAGGCCTGGGCGTCCAGGGAAGACAACAGTAGTGGATGATCACAGAATCCTCTCTATGGTAAAGAAAAACCCATTCATAACATCCAGACAATTGAAGGACACTCTCCAGGAGGTGGGCATAGCATTGTTAGGCCCCGTACACACGACCGAACATGTCCGCTGAAACTGGTCAGTTTCAGCGGACATGTTCGGTCGTCTGTACGTCCGACCGGACAATTTTCCGGCGGATCGGACAGTTTCCAGCGGACAAATGTTTCTTAGCATGCTAAGAAACATGTCCGCATGAAGCCTGTCCGTCGGACATGTTCGGTCGTCTGTACAGACTCACCGGACATGTCCGATCGGCCGAAAGCCCTCGCATGCGTCAAAGTGATTCGACGCATGCGTGGAAGCATTGACCTTCCAGGGCCGCGCACGTCGCTGCGTCATTGTCGCGGCGACGGCGCGGCCACGTCACCGCGTATCGTGTCCGCGCGGATTTCTGTCTGATGGTGTGTACAACCATCAGACAGAAATCCGGCAGCGGACGCAGCGGACAGTCCGTCCATGTGTACGAGGCCTAAAAGTCTACAATCAAGAGAAGATTTCACAAGAGCTCATACGGAGGGTTCACCACAAGGTACAAACCATTTATAAGCCTAAAGAATAAAAAAGCCAGATTAGACTTTGCCAAAAAACATAAAAAAAAACGAGCCAGTTCTGGAAAAAAAAGCACACAAAAAGCACACAAAAAGCACTCAAAAAGCACACACCGTCATCTGTAAAACATTGAGGAGTCAGTGTACATGGTTTCCAGTGACACTGGGTCATTGGTGTTTATTGATGATGTGACAGAAGATAGAAGATGAATTCTGCAGTGCTTAAACATATACTGTCAACCCAGATTCAGCCAAATGCAGCAAAGTTGATTGGACGGCGCGTCACAGTACAGATGGAGAATGATCAATAACACACTGCAAAAGCAACCCGAAGCTTTTGAAGGAAAAGAAGTGGAGTATTCTGCAATGGTTGAGTCAATCACCTGATCTTAACCCAATGGAGCATGCATTTCACTTGCTGAAGGCAAAACTAAAGACAGAAAGACTCACAAACATAGAAAAACTGAAGAAAGCTGCAGTTAGAGCCTGGCACAGCATCAGAAAGAAGAAAACACAGTCTTAGGTAACGTCCATGGGTTCCAGACTTTAGGCCATCATTGCCAGTAAAGGATTCTCGACAAAATATTAAAAAAATAACATTTTATTTATGATTATATTCATTTGTCCAATTACATTTGAGCCCCTGAAAATGGGGGGACTGTGTATAAAATTGGTTGCAGTTCCTAAAATTTGTACTTGATATTTATGTTCAACCTCTTGAATTAAAGCTAAAAGTCTGCACTTCAAATTCATTTGGATTGTTTCATTTTAATTTTATTCTGGTGGCATACAGAGCCAAAAGTATGAACATTGTGCCTGTAACCAAATATATGGACCTAACTTATATGGGGATTTATGGCTGGTACATGAATATATTTTTATATGTGCTGTTGCCAAGTTGTTTATAGCAAGCTTTTATTGATAAAATATTGTTTTAAGTTTTTATATACTGGTTTCTGCAATGTCATTGCACCTTAAAATGCCCTGAT
The DNA here is from genome assembly GCF_905171775.1 of Rana temporaria. Taxonomy (NCBI): domain Eukaryota; kingdom Metazoa; phylum Chordata; class Amphibia; order Anura; family Ranidae; genus Rana; species Rana temporaria. The sequence continues at coordinate 528,178,602 of NC_053489.1, forward strand.
GAATACCTTAATTTGTTTGGATCTAGTACTATACAATCGTGGTGCTTAGACCTTTTTCTCAGATCTGTATACTTATTATTTTCAACAAAAAAGAAAATAGTTGGCCATTTTTTGTCATTTTAGAAATGTTTTTATGTAAAGTATCAGTGACAAGTGTATTCATTACTGCACTTCTTCATAGTCTGATTGTCGGACAGTGCAGACAGCAGCCACGTTAGACTACTATTGAAAGGGAACCAATCACAAGTATAAATTTCATTGGGAATCTACTTATAGAACTCTGACTTGCACTGTAACTAAACTCCCATCATGTTTACAGAAAATTAAAACATCTGTTTGGCAGCTGGTTGTGGGAGACATTACTACTAGGGGAAGTACAACTGGAGGGATCTGTAGTGAAGAAGGATTTGGGGGTTTTGGTAGATCAGTGGTCTCCAAACTGCGGCCCGGGGGCCAGATGCGGCCCTTTGCTTGATTTTATCTGGCCCTTGGGGTGCTTTTTTATTTATTGGCACCAATGAAAGGCAGAATTCCTCCCAATGACACCAATGAAGGGGCAGATTTCCTCCCAATGAAGGGGCAGAATTCCTCCCAATGAAGGGGCAGAAGTCCTCCCAATGAAGGGGCAGATTTCCTCCCAATGACACCAATGATGGGGCAGGTTTCTCCCAGTGATGGGGCAGAATTTCACACCAATGATGGGTCTAATGACACCAATGATGGGGGATTTTGTACTCCTGATGGTCACAGTCCGGCCCCTTTAAAGTCTGGAGGACAGTAATCCGGCCCTTTGTTTAGAACGTTTGGAGACCCCTGTGGTAGATCATAAGCTCAATAATAGCCTGCAATGCCAAGCTGCGGTTTCCAAAGCAAGCAAAGTCCTTTCTTGTATTAAGAGAGGTATGGACTCCAGAGAGAGAGATATCATTTTGCTCCTGTACAAATCATTAGTAAGACCTCATCTGGAATATGCAGTTCAGTTTTGGGCTTCAGTTCTCAAAAAGGATATCGGGGAACTGGAGAAAGTGCAGAGAAGGGCACCCAAACTGATAATGGAGGAGCTCAGCTATGAGGAAAGATTAGAGGAACTGAATTTATTCACTCTTGAGAAGAGGAGAATAAGGGGGGATATGATCCAGATGTACAAATATATAAGGGGTCCATATAGTGAACTTCGTGTTGAGTTATTCACTTTACGGTCAACACTGAGGACAAGGGGGCACTCTTTACATCTAGAGGAAAAGAGATTTCACCTTCACCTTACACGGAAAGGTTTCTTCACAGTTAGGCCACGTACACACGATCGGTCCATCTGATGAGAATGGTCTGATGGATTTTTCCATCGTTAACCGATGAAGCTGACTGATGGTCAGTCGCGCCTACACACCATCGGTTAAAAACCGATTGTGTCAGAATGCGGACATGTAAACCACGTACGACGGCACTATAAAGGGGAAGTTCAAATCCAATGGCGCCACCCTTGGGGCTGCTTTAGCTGATTTTGTGTTAGTAAAAGACGTTTTGCGCTTTTCTGTCTGTTACAGCGTGATGAATGTGCTATCTCCATAACGAACGCTAGTTTTACCAGAACGAGCGCTCCCGTTCCCTAATTTAGTCTGAGCATGCGTGGATTTTTAACCGATGGTCGTGTCTACTAATGATCGTTTTTTTTCTATCGGTTAGGAATCCATTGGTTAAATTTAAAACAAGTTGGCTTTTTTTAACCGATGGTTAAATAACCGATGGCGCCCACACACGATCGGTTTGGACCGATGAAAACGGTCCATCAGACTGTTCTCATCGGTTTAACCGATCGTGTGTACGCGGCCTAAGAGCTGTGAAAATGTGGAATAGACTCCCTGCAGAGGTGGTTCTGGCCAGCTCAGTAAAGTGCTTTAGGAAAGGCCTGGATACTTTCCTAAATGTACATAATATAACTGGGTACTAACATTTATAGGTAAAGTTGATCTAGGGAATATCCGATTGCCTCATGGGGGTTCAGGAAGGAATTTTTTCCCCTACTGTAGCAAATTGGATCATGCTTTGCTGGGGGTTTTTGCCTTCCTCTGGATCAACTGTGGGTATAGAATTGGGTATATGTGATTGTACGATATTATTATTATTATTATTTTATTTCTTATTGTTGAACTTGATAGACTTGTGTCTTTTTTCAACCTGACTAACTATGTAACTGTCAATTTATATTGGTGTCCAACACTGTAATGAACAGATTGGACTCTAAAGACCACAGCATAAACATACCTGACAATAATATAGTACATGTATTTGTTAAATCTTTACATTAGACTTAAAAAGATGGACAGGTATGTAGGGAAACGACACAGAAGGATTTGGGTCTACAAGAAACACTGTCCCTTCTAAGGAGAGCCAGCAAAGAATTACATATTAAGGCTGGCAGACATACCATCTGTGCAAACAGTGCAGTTGCAAAAGGGTCCTCCGGGACGTAAGGGCTCATTTATACTAGATGTGGGTCATATGAGTGCTGGGACCCATCCCACTGTCTTGTAGATTCGGACACTGATTCCTTCTATCTAGCTGTCATAGAAACATAGAAAAGTGCATTGAGTCTGCTCATTATTTTTTTAGTTAACTTTTTTTGTCTGAGTATAGATCTATGTTTGTCCCAAGCATGTTTAAAGCCATTTACTGCTGACTGTCTCACTACCTCTGCTGGTAGTTTATTCCATGCATCAACGATCCTTTCAGTAAAATAATACTTTCTAAAATTAGTTTTAAACTTTCCTCCAGTTAGTTTGAGGTCATGTCCCCGTGTTCTTAATTTTGGTTTCATATTAAAAAAACTGCCCTGTGAGGTGGGCTTCGGCTTCCCCCATTTTTTTCCTTCTTTTTTCTTTTTTTGTTGTTGTTGTCGGGGGGTGGGTTTGTTTTGTTTATAAAATATGAGGGTAAGAGAAAGTTTGATACTCTGTGAATATATAAGAAAGATCCCCCAGAGCAGAGCCCGAGATATACTCTGGTTCTGGATAGGGGGTTGCCTTCATTTTTATGTATCTGTGAAATTAAAATGAGATAGTTGATTTTGAGTGCAGGTTTTTTTTAATTTAATTTTTTGGAAGAAAATGAATTTAAACATTTACTAGATTACTATATAGATAGGGATACTATGTTATAGATAATGGCCCGGATTCACAGAGAACGGGCGCACATTACGCCGCCGTAGCGCATCTCAATGTACGCTATGCCGACGCAGCGCAGAGAGGCGAGCATGGAATTCACAAAGCCAATGCTGCCAAAACTGCCCTGGGTTTCGAGGGCGTAAGTGGAAGTGGGCGTGAGCCATGCAAACCCATGCAAATGAGGCGTGACCCCATGCAAATGATGGTTTGAGAGCCAGACAAGTACGTTGAACGAACTGCGCATGTGTCGTGTCGTGGAAGCATCCCCGTGCGCATGCTCATAACCACGTCGGAACAACTACCTAAGATACGCCGGATCACTGCCTACGCCATGAACGTAATCTACGCCCATCCAGACACACGTCCAACGTAAGCTACGTAAAAACCACCGGCTTCTGTTCCCTGATGCAGACCTTTACATATCTGCTGCTGAGTTACACCTCCTTTATGGGGCTTAACTTTACGCCGGACGTACAACTTACGCGCACCTCTCGTAGCCTGCGTCGGGCGGGCGCAGGTTTGTGAATCGCCGTATTTTCCTAATTTGCATATTTGAATGGCTAATCAATGGCAGCGCCACCATGCCGTTACGCCGGCGGGATTAAGCCTGTTTTTAGGCTATCTTAGTTTGTGGGTACGGTGCACAGATACGACGGCGCATATTTGCACTTACGCGGCTTATCTGGAGATACGTCAGCGCAAGTGCTCTGTGAATCCGGGCCAGTGTCTATAAGAGTGTTTTCCTTGCTTTCTTTTAAATAAATAAAATATTAAAAACCTGCCCTCCTAAACCTTATTCACCCCCTGATGTATTTAAAGGTTTCAATCATGTCTCCCCTTTCTCTTATTTCCTCGAGACTGTACATATAGGGGAATCAGAACCTCCTTCCCAATTCCCCTATATAGATCTTTAGTAAGACCTCATTTAAGCCCTGTACAGGCAAAATGTCGGGAGACATTTGCCGGTACAAAAATCACCGGCAGACATTGTGCATATGTCGGTCTGTCTAACAGAAGCTCAGACAAAGGCAGAGAGCGCTAGAGTGTTCTGGCGCCAGAGTATTCTGGTGGGGGGAGCCATCCCCCTATCAGAGCACAACAGCTCAGCGGGGAAGATTGCTGGACTAATCTTGCATGGTTAGTACAGCAGCTCCCGACCAGGGACGTCATTTCTTTTTTGTGCAACCCGCAGGGTTGCATTAAAAAAAAAACTGTAGTATGTAACAAGCTTAAGAATACTGGGCCAGATCCACAAAAACCTGGCGCAACGTAACTTTTTCAATTTAAGTTACACTGCCGCAAAATTTCTACCTAAGTTCCCGATCCACAAAGCACTTACCTAGAAATTTTCGGCTGTGTAACTTAAATCTGGCCGGCGCAAGGCGTTCCTATTCAAATGGGGCGAGTCCCATTTAAATTAGGCGCGCTCCCGCGCCGGCCGTACTGCGCATGCTCACGACGTCATTTTCCCGACGTGCTTTGCACGGTTTTACGTTGCGCCGGGTTTTGAGAATCGCGACGGGCGTAAAAAAAAAAATACGAGTTGCGGCGGGAAAATTTTTTTTTAAAAAAAAATAGACGGCAACGCGGGGTAGAAGGGTCTACTTTTACAAGGCCTAAACAGTTTAGGCCTTGTAAAAGCAGCCCTAATATTCCGATTGCAAACTAATACTTACGGAGAAAAAACGAAGCGTAAAAGCTTTGTGGATCTCCGTAAGTGCTAATTTGCATACCCGAAGCGGAATTTCGACGAGAAATGCCCCCAGCGGCGGCCGAGGTACTGCATCCTAAGATCCAACAGTGTAAGTCCCTTACACATGTCGGATCTTCTCCCTATCTTTTGGAAACTGATTCTGTGGATCAGTTCCAAAGATAGAAACAGGGATACGACGGTGTATCAGTAGATACGCCGTCGTATCCCTTTTGTGGATCTGGCCCACTATTTCCAGTTCTGGAGACCTCACTTACAGAAAGATATTGATAAGATAGAACAAGTCCAGAGACAGATCAATTGATGTGTTGTCTAATTGTTTTTATCTGCCCCAATATTTGTCTTGAACCCAAGCATTTTGGTGACCCTGTCTGCCATTGGTGTTTTGTGATAACTGGAAAGCAGCGTAAGATGTAATAAACAACTGGCTCTTGGCTATTTATATCAAATTAAATCTAATGTATTCTAAAACAATAAAATATGCTGGTAAGATTACATTATTTTAGGGCAAGCATAAAATGGTATTACGCTGTTTTCAAACTATGTACAAATCAGTTTTATGATAGTGTTTTCCAAACAACATGGCAACAATACTCAGTATTTTTCTGGGTTTCATAGAGGTGCAGTCATGTCAATGCAGTCATTGAAGGTTTTTAATTGTTTTTTATTACAGGCACTTAAATAGCACTGACAATTTACATATATACGGTATCTCACAAAAGTGAGTACACCCTTCACATTTCTGTAAATATTTTAATATATCTTTTCATGTGACAACACTGAAGAAATTACACTTTGCTACAATGTAAAGTAGTGAGTGTAGAGCTTGTATAACACTGTAAATTTGCTGTCACCTCAAAATAACTCAACACACAGCCATTAATCACTTCAATACTGGGCACTTTCCCCCCTTCCTGCCCAAGCCAATTTTCAGCTTTCAGCGCTGTAGCTGTTTAAATGACAATTGCGTGGTCATGCTAAACTGTACCTAAACAAAATTTTTATCATTTTGTTCCCACAAATAGAGCTTTATTTTGGTGGTATTGGATCACCTCTGCAGTTTTAATTTTTTGCTAAACAAATAAAAAAGACAGAAAATGTTGAGAAAAAATCGTTTTTTCTTTGTTTCTGTTATAAAATGTTGTGAATAAGTACGTTTTCTTCTTCACTGATGGGCACTGATGAGGCTGCACTGCCGGGCACTGGTAAAGTGGCAATGATGAGCACGGATGAGGTGGCACCAATGAGGTGGCACTGATAGGCACTGATGATGGCACTGATGGGCACTGATAGGCGGCACTGATGGGCACTGATAGGTGGCACTGATATGCATCACTGATGCGCACTCATAGGCGTAAAAGATGGGCACTCATAGGTGGCACAGATGGGCACTGAAAGGCTGCACTGATGGGTACTGATAGGTGGGCATGGATGGGCATTTATGGGGGCACTGATGGACACTGATTAGTGGCACTGATTGACACTGATAGATGGCACTGATTGGCATCAATGATTAGGAGGCACTGGCAGGTATCGCTGGTGGGTACTGATTGGCATTATGTGTGGGCACACATTGGCATGTGTAGACACACATTGCCACCCATGGCCACCAGAGTTGTCATCCCTGGTGGTCATCAGTGGTGGCCATCCCTGGTGGCATCCCTGGTGGTCCTGATAAACAATCAGCGCAGACCCCCCCATGCAGCCGATCAGGTCTCCTCTACTTTGTCAGACGCAAGTGAGGAAAAGCCGATCAACGATTCAGAGGCTCTTTATCTAGATCGGAGTTGTGGTGTGTCAGATTGACACGCCACAACAACGATCGCCGCGATGCGCACCCCAGAGGGCGCGCACCGGCCTGCTATCCTGACCACGTCATATGACGTCCGGTCAGGATAACACAATCCCTTTGCCGGCGTGATTTTGCTATATGGCGGGCGGCAAGTGGTTATTGTCTAAACCGCTGGCAACAAAAGTGAGTACACCTCTAAGTGAAAATGTCCAAATTGGGCCCAATTAGCCATTTTTCCTCCCCAGTGTCATGTGACTCGTTAGTGTTACAAGGTCACAGGTGTGAATGGGGAGCAGGTGTGTTAAATTTGGTGTTATTGCTCTCACTCTCACAAACCGGTCACTGGAAGTTCAACATGGCACCTCATGGCAAAGAACTCTCTGAGGATCTTAATAAAATAATTGTTGCTCTACATAAAGATGGCCTAGGCTATAAGAAGATTGAAGCTTGAAACTGAGCTGCAGCATGGTGCTCAAGACCATACAGCAGTTCAACAGGACAGGTTCCTCTTAGAACAGGCCTCGCCATGGTCGACCAAAGAAGTTGAGTTCACATGCTCAGCGTCATATCCAGAGGTTGTGTTTTGGAAATAGATGTATGAGTGCTGCCAGCATTGCTTCTGGGGTTGAAGGGGTGGGGTGTCAGCCTGTCAGTGCTCAGTCCATATGCCACACACTGCATCAAATTGGTCTGCATGGCTGTTGTCCCAGAAGGAAGCCTCTTCTAAAGTGGATGCACAAGAAAACCAGCAGTTTGCTGAAGACAAGCAGACTGAGGACATGGATTACTGGAACCATGTCCTGTGGTCTGATGAGATCAAGATAAACTTAATTGGTTCAGATGGTGTGAAGCGTGTGTGGTGACAATCAGGTGAGGAGTACAAAGACAAGTGTGTCTTGCCTACAGTCAAGCATGGTGGTCGGAGTGTCATGGTCTGAGGCTGCATGAGTGCAGCTGGCACTAGGGAGCTACAGTTCATTGATGGAACAATTAATGTCAACATGTACTGTGACATACTCAAACAGAGAATTATCCCCTCCCTTCGGAGACTGGGCCGCGGGGCACTATTCCAACATGATAATGACCACAAAGACACCTCCAAGATGACCACTGCCTTTCTAAAGAAGCTGAGGGAAAAGGTGATGGACTAACCAAGCATGTCGCCAGACCTAAACCCTATGGAGTATCTGTGGGGCATCCTCAAATGGAAGGTGGGGGAGCGCAAGGTCTCTAATATCCACAAGCTCCATGATGTCATTATGGAGGAGTGGAAGAGGACTCCAGTGGCAACCTGTGAAGCTCTAGTGAACTTCATGCCCAAGAGGGTTAAGGCAGTGCTGGAAAATAATGGTGGCCACACAAAATATTGACACTTTGGACATTTTCACTTAGGGGTGTACTCACTTTTGTTGCCAGCGGTTTCGACATTATTGGCTGTGTGTTGAGTTATTTTGAGGGGACAGCAAATATAAACGATTATACAAGCTGTACACTCACTACTTTACATTGTAGCAAAGTGTAATTTCTTTAGTGTTGTCACATGAAAAGATATAATAAAATATTTACAAAAACATGAGGGGTGTACTCACTTTTGTGAGATACTGTATTTTGCATTCACATCAGTCTTTGCTCTCAAGGAGCTTACAATCTAAGGCCCTTAACTCACATTTATACATACATATACTAGAGCCAATTTAGACTGGAGCCAATTATCCTACCAGCATGTCTTTTGAGGAAACAAGAGTACCCAGGGGAAACCTATGCAGAAACAGGGAAAATATGCAAACTCCAGGCCGGTAGTGTTGTAGTTGGGATTCAAACCAACAATGCTAGTACTGCCAGGTGGAAGTGCTAACCACTCAGCCAACGGTGTAGGTTTTTCAGCTGTTGGTTCATGATGAGTATGATAGCCTCCTTAGGAAAATATGTGTGTTGGCACTAACTGGCACTTTCCTGTGTGCTGAATGCCCTCATTTGTTTCTTATAGTGTCTAAGGTTCATTCAACACTCGGAAACATCCCATGTAGGATTGCTGCGGATGTTCAAAACAGTTGTATGAGTTGCTAAGGCTATATGTATGTGTTTGACTAAAGGCCATTTACGTTTTGTTGACACTATATTACTAGCTATATTACTAGCTGGCATACAACCTGCACAGCTATGAGTTAATTCATGCAAAAAACAGTGAATTGTGGGCATATATGACTGAATGAGCCCTGGGGAAGTTTTAAACACAATGCACTTCTCAATGTATTTCAGCTTTTTATACCAAAAATCTGACTGGATAACACCAATCAATTACACAGTTTGTTTATATATATTCTCATGACATCCACATTTCTTAGATAGGTCAAATGCTGCATACTCATGGCTGTCTCCTGAACTGTCCTGTGAGGACATGTCTTATGTGTGACCTGTGTGGTCTCATTCTTTGTCTGGCATGAGTGACTGGTGAAATTCCATTCCATTCTTTATCACTGCCCTCCTTGTAGTGTATTGAACTAGACAAGTGGCCTATTTCAAGTGACAACTTGATAGATAAGAAAGTAAGGAGTCTAGAGTGATTGACAGCTGCTGAGATTTCTCACATGGAACCCCAGTGGCCTAAATATCTTATTTTGTTTGTTAATGTGTATACTTCCTGATGCCTGTGTAAATGTGTTTGTATTTTTATCCCAGGATCTGCTTTGGTAAGGAAATGGCCCCTGGCATTCCTATTGAAACCGGTGAGCAGGCAAGCATGAGGTAAAAAGAGTGTTCACAAGGGAGCATGGTAAGTTTGAAAATGTCACTCTTCAAAGAACAAAAAGAAAAAAGCGCATTTGTGGCCCAGTGATTGATATGTCAGATGTTTGCTGGCCTGTGCATTTGTTGTTTACCATACATTTCTTTTAATTAGTTATCTTCACAGAGAGTTGGTATTAGCGTTGGATACGTGAACAGTAGTTTGAGATGTCATTATTTTATTTCTAATATTTTGGGAATTTCTTATTTTTCAGAAACATATGCAGGCCAAATGAGTTTTCCTCACAACAAATGAGGCTCTGGGGTTTGTCCTTGGAATGGAGTAAAAGTGCATGTATGTGTTGTAAGGAACACCCCAGCTTTGGTATAAATCTGTACCACCATGAATACATTACCATATGAAACCATTATCAGTTTCTTTGTTGCATGGGTTGTCACAGAATATAACTTCTACCAGTATACCATTAACACTGAGAACCATTTTGTGTTTATAGCTTAAGGCCCCTTTCACATGTACGGATCCTGTGAGGTCCATTTTCATCCGATCCCCCCATAGGGGAGAGCGGAGATCTGACAGAGCGGTCCCTGCACAGTGTGCGGGGCCGCCCTGTCATCTGTCGGCTCAGCAGGGATCAACAGAGCGATCCCCTCTGAGCAAGCAGGGATTACTCCGTTGATCCCCGCTGAGCCGGCAGATGACAGGGCGGTCCCGCACACTGTGCAGGGACCGCTCTGTCAGATCTCCGCTCTACCCTATGGGGGGATCGGATGAAAATGGACCGTCTGTCCGTGTTCACCCAATCCGCTCTGCAGACGGATGGAAAAAAAGGATTTTCCTCCGTCTGCAGAATCGGAGCATTGCGGACACCAATGAGATTGGGTTTCAGCGGATGTTCATCCGCTGACACCCGATATCTCATAGGTATTAATGTATGTCACTTTTTCATCCGTAACATACGGTCCGCATGTGTGAAAGGGGCCTTAAAGTGTACCTGCCATAAAAAAACAAAAAAAACTCATGTCAATACACCTGAAAAAATTACATAGTAATGCAAAATCTCCCAATCCGGTATCTACGGTCTACAGTCATGTACATTTGCTGGTCTGAATGTTCTGGCACAATTATAAAAGAACTGCAAAATAAAAATACCTGCACTTAGTGAAAAATGTATAAAAAAATATTATAAATAATAATTGATAATTAGTGAGGGGAATCAGCTGCACTCACAAAATTGTACACACCAATAATAGTGCTGACTAATACAACTGATGAATAGCAGATTTCATAGTGATACAGTGTGGTTGATATTTGTGGGCCAACAGAAGCGAACTGGAGAAAAATGTGCTCTGAGTCATATTTTAAGATCAGCTATAGAGCTCAAAGCTGGAGTTCCACTAGTTTTTCAGTGTATTAAAAGTCATCAGCTACAAAAAGTGTAGCTGCTGGCTTTTAAATAAACAGACACTGACCTGACCCACGGTCCTGCCTGAAACCTCGCTCCTCTCCCCCTCCTCTCCATCATTGCAACTGTGGGCACCCGGCTGTGGGCGTGCACTGCACATGCGCGAGTCGTACTGCGCTCTTTTAGTGGCCAAGCAATCTTCTGGGACCTGTGAGGTATCCCAGAAGATTGCAGAGAGGGAGGGGGATAGAAGGAGTGGTCTAAGCAGCCAGGCGACTAAAGCAGGAAGTGGATCAGGAAGTACCTGTCAAAACCAGGTACCAACTCCACCCAAAAAAAATGACATGCCAAATGTGGCATGTAAGGGAGCGAAGAGTGCTTAAAGCGGAAGTTCGACTTTTGGGTGGAACTCCGCTTCAAATACACATATCAAGCAGGAAACTATCCCTGAATCTCTTCACTCTGTCCCTGTCAATTCCAGTTTTTCTTTTGGTTCCTTACTCTGACCCTTGGTAACCAACTGATCCTATAACTGACCCTGCTTAACATCTGCAGTATTTGTGTATGATATAAATCAATATTCCCTAAGCCATTTAAATACGTAAGGAAAGCTAGTGAAAGCTAAGACTGCCAACTAATTGGAAAATTACTATATGGCAAAAAGGGTCAAAACCAACAGAAGCAGTGACTTTCTGCAGTAAGTCACTGGCAGGCACTACTTATGCATTAGGGATGATAAGGGTTTAGAACGAATGCATGACCAGCTTTGGTGAATGGTCTGGGAATACACTGCAATGATACACTGCTAACAGTGGCGTCACTAGGGTTGGTGTCACCTGGTGCGGTAAAATATGGTGTCACCCCCCCCCCCCAATAACATTTTTCAAATATTTTTTACCCTACTGTTTGCTCTCTGTTCTCCTTTCTTCCCCTTTTCTCTCTCTCCCTATCCATCTTTCTTGTTCGTTCTATTCCTTCTTCTTTCTCTCCATTTTTCTTTGTCCCCTCCCCCCACCTCTCTTTCTCCAGAACCGGAATTCACATCTCAGGAGCCTATAGGCCAGGGGCGTACCCAGGGGCGTACCCAGGGGCGTACCTAGGGCATTTGGCACCCGGGGCGGATCCAATATCTGGCACCCCCCCCCCACGTTAAAATGTAAAAACACCCCACTGTGCCCCCTGCATACCTCTGCATCCTTCAATATCTTTTTGTTACTACTGTGTACCCCCTCTCCACAACTGGACCACTTTACATTGCACAGCACCCTGCATCACTGGACCCCTTTACATTACACAGCCCCCTGCATCACTGGACCCCTTTACATTACACAGCCCCCTGCATCACTGGACCCCTTTACATTACACAGCCCCCTGCATCACTGGACCCCTTTACATCTCAAAGCCCCCTGCACCTCTGGACCCTTTTACATTACACAGCCCCCTGCATCACTGGACCCCTTTAAAATTACACAGTACCCTGCATCACTGCACCCCTTTACATTACACAGCACCCTGCATCACTGGACCCCTTTACATCTCATAGCCCCCTGCACCTCTGGACCCTTTTACATTACACAGCCCCCTGCACCACTGGACCCCTTTACATCACATAGCCCCCTGCACCTCTGGACCCCTTTACATTACACAGTACCCTGCATCACTTGACCCCTTTAAATTACACAGCACCCTGCACCTCTGGACCCCTTTACATTACACAGCACAATGCATCACTGGACCCCTTTACATTACACAGCACCCTGCACCACTGGACCCCTTTACATCACATAGCCCCCTGCACCTCTGGACCCCTTTACATTACACAGTACCCTGCATCACTTGACCCCTTTACATTACACAGCACCCTGCATCACTGGACCCCTTTACATTACACAGCACCCTGCACCTCTGGACCTCTTTACATTACACAGTCCCCTGCATCACTGGACCCCTTTAAAATTACACAGTACCCTGCATCACTGGACCCCTTTAAAATTACACTGCACCCTGCATCACTGGACCCCTTTACATCTCACAGCCCCATTCACCTCTGGACCCTTTATATTACACAGCACCCTGCACCTCTGGGTCCCTTTACATTACACAGCACCCTGCACCTCTTTACATTACACAGCCCCTGCACCACTGGACCCCTTTACATCACATAGCCCCCTGAACCTCTGGACCCCTTTACATTACACAGCACCCTGCATCACTGGACCCCTTTACATCTCATAGCCCCCTGCACCTCTGGACCCTTTTACATTGCACAGCACCCTGCATCACCGCACCCCTTTTACATTACACAGCCGCCTGCACCTCTGCACCCCTTTACATCACATAGCCCCCTGCACCTCTGGACCCTTTTACACTACACAGCCCTCTGCACCCCTTTACATTACACAGCACCCTGCATCACTGCACCCCTTTTACACAGCCACCTGCACCTCTGGACCCCTGCATGTTACACAGACCCCCCTTCAGTGCAGACACCCCCTCAGTGCAGACACCCCCCTTAGTGCAACCCCCCCTCCCCATTCAGTACCTCAGATCATCGCAGGCAGCGCCACGGCACATGGACAGAAGGTCCCCTCGGCCTCTCCCCTTCTGTACACACAAACAGAGAGGAGGGGGCTGTGCCTGTGTGCCGACTGCCGACCACCGCTAAAAGCCCGTAGCTGTGAGAGGAGGGGATGGATGGTGCTGCGGTGTCACCCCGCAACCCCCCCTCCTCTTGTACCGCGGCGCTCCGATTCCGCGGCGCTCATCGCTGCAGTCGCGTGGGCAGTCTAGTGGGTGTCACCCGGGGCGGACCGCACCCCCCGCACCCCCCTAGCAACGCCTCTGACTGCTAATGTACTACGAGTGATAATAAAATAAATAGTATTAAAAAAAGCACCACGATAACTACTAATAGTAAAGGTCTTTAGCAGCACTGCTGATGTAGAGAGGTCTTAAGAATCTAGACCTAGAAACAATATAACAAGTGATGAAGACTTGGAGCAGTACTAAGACACATGTAGCTCCAAGTACACAGAGAAATCGGTGAAATGCTAAATTATTATATGAAGGGGGCTGTATCTGAAGACACAATCCATCATGCTTGGGTCATTTGGAGGGCAGCAAGACACAGGGAAAACTAGGGTGACTGTAAAGCAGAATGATCAACTAGTTTAGCTTTATCTCATTGCCACAATGAGATAGAACTTTTGATGTAAAAAGAAAAAAGTGTAAATTTACACTTGTGAATCAGCATAGGCTGGTTCACATGAAGTAAAGGCTTCTGTCGGACAGACCGCCATACTCACACGGACGGTATTTTTTGTACCTGCAAATGTCTCTAGACATTCTGCCCATGTGTAAGGGGGTTTAAACCTACATTATAAATTGTTCTTAATATCCAGTTACAGCAAAGACAGTTGTTAGTACTAGTCTCCTCTAACCTGTATCCATTATTTTACTGTCAGTGAATGATATGTTCCTAATAAGCAACCATAAAGTCTGTAGCTTCATATATTGGGTCAACATTGAGTAGGCTAAAGTACAAGTTATAGAGGGCTAACAATATAAAGAATGTATACATTTTATCTCAAGGTTAAAGGGCTGTACACAAGGGCTGAATATCAGATGGCACTGTCTGGTTCAATAGAAACCAGATGACATTTGACCCATACATACAGCAGCCAGTCCAACATATACCTGTCTGTTGCCTGGCTTCTTTCGAAAGGGGCATGACCGAAAAAGGTCTGGCGATCAACACTCCATCAGGGCTCTCAGCAATTGGCGTGCTGATCGTAAGACCTTTTTGTTCTGGGGGGATGTCCAGTGTGTTCTGGAGGGGGGGGGGGCTGTCCCCCTGTCAGAGCACAATAGCTGAGCTGGGGAGGATGCTGTACTAACATCAGTTAGTACAGCGGCTCCTCCTGAGCTCTTCAGTATTTTTTTGTTCAGCCCACAGGGTTGAACAAAAAACAAAACTTCTAGTATTTACTAGGTTTTACTCTTTGTCTTCAAAAGCTTTTTTTTAAGTGTTTCTATGTAAGGTTCAATTCTTATTCAATATTTTACAAGTGTACACTTGAAACATTCACTGTTACTTTATGATTCTCTGTGCTTGGTGTTTCATGGTTGAGTTGAGCACACATCCAAAAAGACTCCATGCTGTGCGTGGAGCAGCTGAAGGTCAATAGTAAACACAACTGCTGTCTGTCTCAGACATATATAGATAGTGGTACAGATATGTTTAGTAAAAATTTACAGATACCCTGTTGCTAAATTAAAGGGGTTGTAAAGGTTTGTCTTTTATTCTCTAAATGGGTTCCTTTAAGCTAGTGCATTGTTGGTTCACTTACCTTTTCCTTTGATTTCTCTTCTAAATTTTTGTTTCTTTGTTTGAATTGATCACTTCCTGTTTCTCAGTAAGCTTTCCACCATCATCCGAGCGGTGGAAAGTCATTTAGAACAGCTTACTGAACACCTTACTGAGGTGGAACAGGAAGTGAGAAATTCAGACAAAGAAAACAAAGAAAACATTTTTTAGAAGGGAAATGGAAGGGAAAGGTAAGTGAACCAACAATGCACTAGCTTAAAGTAACCTATTTAGGTGTGCACCTAAAGCTATGTGAATACATTTGCTGGTGTTCTCATATTAATACCACAGGCAGTGACTGATCAGCAAGTATTTTCACTTGGTGTACTGTGTCCTCTGCACAGTGTGCACCTAAGGGTCCTTTCACACGGAGCGGATCCGTATTGATCCGCCCCGTGTGTGTCCGTCGGCTCAGCGGGGATCATCCGTAAATCCCCGCTGAGCTGTCGGCGGACAGGGTGGTCCCCTTACACTGTGCAGAGACCGCCCTGTCTTTCCTCCGCTCTCCCCTATGGGGAATCGGATGAATATGGACCGTGTGTTTTTTAACAGGGGCATGTAATTACAATTCTTGATCTATTATTTCACAGCAGGGCCCATTCCTGCACCCACCAAGAGTAACTGCGAGGGCTTACAGTTGCGTGACACCATCACCACCACCAACAAAGGCCCAATTTTTCTGCCCCTGTTCAACAGGGGCATGTAATTTTTGATCTAATATTTAACAGCAGGGCCCATTCCTGCGCCCACCAAGAGTAACTGTGAGGACTTACAGTGTTGTGGCACCAGCGCCAGCACCAAAGGCCCAATTTTTCTACCACTGTTCAACAATGGCATGTAATTACAATTCTTGATATAATAGTTCATAGCAGGGCGTTCCAGCGCCCACCAAGACTAACTGTGAGGGCTTACAGTTTTGTGGCAACACCAAAACCTAGGGCCCAAATTTCTGCAGAGTATATACGGCAGGCCACTACTTTCAAACATCCAACTTACAAACGATTCCTACTTGCAAATGGAAGGAGACAACAGGAAGTGAGAGGAAATCTACCCCTAGGAAGGGAAATTATTTTCTGTAAGAGGTGTCTCCTGTCCACTGATGCTTTATCACCAATCCTTGTTTCACAATTTTTTTTTTTCAAAAAAACATTTTTTATTGGGACAGAAAGTGAGGTGAAATCTTCTGAACAGATGCGCACAGACAGCAAAACAAATGTTACAGGGGTGATAACCCTTCTCTGTGTTTTCCAAAAACCTTAAAAATAGATTTTTTGGCTGGAGCTACACTTTAAAAAAGTACCAGTTCAAAATTACAAACAGATTCTACTTAACAACAAACCTACAGTCCATGTCTTGTTTGCACCGCCTGTATACTGCTGTTCAAAGTATATAGGGCCAAAGGGGCTGGTAATGACCTTGGGGGAAGGGGGGGGGGGAATCTATGCTATTTTTCTCAATGATTTTCATCCATATTGCAGGGACCAGACATTACATTACACCGCAAGCAGTTTTAAATGACTTTTTTCCTATAGAAATGTAACTTTGTGCAGGGACAGTTCTAAACACGTGCCACTTCACAGGCATACTATAGACACCCAGCAGTTACCATATTTAAAAGGAATATTTCAATTTTTTTTCACTTTAAGCATCGTTAAAATCACTGCTCCCGAAAAAACAGCCTTTTTTAAAACTTTTTTTTGCATTGAATGAATGAATGAATGAAAAACTTATAAAGCGCGGCGCATTCGAACTGAATCGCTTCTGGGCGCTAGTTGTTCGTGTCTCATGACATCAAAAGAGCAGAGTTTTGATCCGTCTTCTGAAAGTCAGGTGGTTTTCCTCCAACCGAATGCTGGTTGGTAAAGCGTTCCATAGTCTAGGACCCTGAAAAGCAAACCTTCTTTCTCCTTTGGACTATTTGGTTTTTGGTACCCTGACCAGATTTTGGTCGGTGGATCGCAGAACGCGATTCGAATTGTGAGGTTCTATCTTGTCGCAAAGATATTGCGGAGCCTTCCCATGGATGCACTTATGTGTCAGGCAGAGTGCTTTAAATGCAATTCTGTCTTTTACTGGCAGCCAGTGAAGGGTTCTCAACGAAGGTGAAATTGATTCCCATTTTTTTTCCCAGTCACCAGTCTGGCGGCCGTATTCTGAACGACTTGCAGACGGGAGATTTGGTACTTTGGGAGTCCGAGGTACAGGGCGTTAGCATAGTCCAGTCTGGATACATGTTCCCTGGGGCAAGACCCGGGTCCCCAAACCCATAGACTTCAATGGGGTTCTAAAGTTCGCACAAACGTTCGGTCTGTTTGAAGGTTCTAAAGCAAACCGAACCAGGGGGTGTTCGGCTCATCCCTAGTGGCTGGTGTGAGTGAGACAGTCGGGGAGGACTGAGAGACAGCCTGAGAGGACTGAGGAGTGTCAGTCAGGGATGGCTGTAGAGTCAGTCTGGGAGGACTGTGGAAGATTAGCCAGGAGGGCTAGTGAAAGGGGCAGCTGCAGACAGGTGGGCTTTCAATAATTGCCTGGTAATGAAAGGGTATATACAGGCTGGGTATATGCAAGTGGTAAAAGACCCCGCAGGTAAAGAAAAATAACCGTTGATCTGCCAGAATTGGATTCAGCTCCAAAGTCCTTTCGTAAGGCTGACAACACACAGCTTTTTGTGGACTGAGTTTTCTCTTGCCAACTACTCCAACAAACCCACTATCCCATTTTCACATCATAATGGCTAAACAATCTGTAGTTCCAAGATATGAACTGGACAGGCTAACTACTCTTAGGCTGGCTTCACACTGAAGCGTCAGCCGCGGTGACGGTATAGCCGCGCTATTTGTAGCGCGGCTATACCATCGTGTTTACCGTGATATTCGGCCGCTAGCGGTAAGGTTTTAACCCCCGCTAGCGGCCGAAAAAGGGTTAATACCGCCCGCGTTGCGGCGGTATTACCGCGGTATTACAGCGGTATTACCGCGCTTTCCCATTGATTTCAATGGAAAGGCGCGGTATAGGAGCGGTGAACACACCGCTCCTATACCGCGGTAAAGATGCGGCTAGCAGGACTTTTGGAGCGTTCCTGTTAGCGCATCGCTTCAATGTGAAAGCCTTCGGGCTTTCACATTGAAGAGTACAGGGCATGATTTTTCATGCGGTATAGCAGCGCTATTTTTAGCGCTGTACCGCATGAAAAACGTCCCAATGTGAAAGGGGCCTTACGTTCACTCAGGAATTGGGCACTGGGTCAGCTCTTAATTTATGACGTCAGGTAGCAATCAAGAGAAATACATTATTAGAGTTTGCATACTCTTTAGAAGTCGTCAATGATTGCAAGGTGGCAGCAATGATTACTGGTGTTTTTTTTGGGTTGAATGTGGCCTTGTTACTCCTCCCTTGCAGCCCATAGCCAGTTTATTATTTTAAATTGAATTAGGCCTCAAAGTGTTCCCTAGGCCAACCAGCTATTCTTTCTTACATAATTTTTTTGTAACAAAGAGGTTAAGAAAATGTCTTGCACCATTACCAGAGTTAAATTGTGCCAACTGCTAATTGAATACAGAAAATGAGTACTTGTTTTTACGTGTTTTTAAAATATATTTAACAATTTGTGGGTTGTATACTATTAGCATTTAGAAATGTGCACACTTCAGAATCATAAATGTGGCTGTTGGCCCTTAATTATCATATGTAATTAGCCATTTGAGTTCAAATACATGTAAACCCTAACTGAAGGGCTGTAACAGCACCGGTGAACGGAGTGAACCACAACTGTGGTTAGCAAGGATTTCAATGCAATTCTCTATGCAACAACTCAGTATTAGGCCCCAGGTGTCACTCCTCACAACAGGAGTTTGGGGGATCTATACATCATCTCTGTGTCACATAAAGAAAGACGTTGAGCTACTAAGCTTGGAAGCAATACAACATGTGACCAGAGCTTAGCGGTTAAAATTATAATTTCAAATAATTGTACCGCTTTTGGTACGTAATTCCAGACAAAATCATACCGCCAGGGAGGTTAAACAAATTTTGATGCTTTCCACGCTGGAACGCATCACGGCGCCGGGCGATGGTGTCATTGTGCATGCGCCGTATGCGCTCCAGCATAGAACGCAATACGGCGCTGAAAGCGCCTATTCACAGAGGAGAGCTGGCGCAACGGCGCCTGTTTCACAAGGACAGGTGGCTCAACAGCGCCTGTTACAAGGACATTTAGTTTGCAAATGCTATGTGTAACTGTCATGTTTTCATTTTAAATACTTTAAATTTAAAAAGCAATAGTTGGAAAGTTCAGTGGCTAATAAGAAACACAAAGAGCCAAATGGCAATGGTGTAACAATTAAGGCCTGGTCACATGACACAGGCAGGCAGGACAGCAGTCAGTTTACATAAAAATATGTCTGTAATGTTTGGGTGACTTAATTGTGCGATGGTCTCAATCCATTTAGTCAGTACTGAGGTATTTTAGTCTAATCTAAAATATCTTCAAAAAAAGAAAAGTAAAACATGATTTAGAGACCAGCTGTCTTGTTGGTATAAGAGGGCTAAGAAATGATTAGATGTATTGTCATAGGTCTGACTTGCTTGTACTGATCCTACCAAACATGTGATAGCCTTTATAGAAAAATAGTTGGAAACAACTGCGCTAAGATGAGCGGTCGGGATTAATAAGCAGCAATTAGGTTGTGTATAAACAAAATTAACAAATGGAAAAAGAAAATAATTGCGCTAAACCCAAATACACACTTGTATTAAGCAAGTGTATGTGGAGATCATTATATCTAAATAAATGATCCAATAGAATCGGGAAGTCAGGGTTTTCTACCCTGCTGCTATTGATATATGTGATCAACAACATAAACAGTGATAAACCATAACTTCAAATGATTAAGTAAACAATAAAAATATTAGTGTTTAAAAAGTCCATAAAGTCCAAGACTAATTTTGAATTAGATGATAAGTCCATATAATGAAATAAGAACACCCGTGAAGAATCCAGACATGCTTGCAATTAATACACCAGACGTGAATCCTCCACCGATCATGCAGCTGCTTACCAGATATCTTGGTCCTGCCGGACCACTATCCACATATCTCTCACCAGAGATTTTGTAAGGCAGTAGTAACTCCTTCAATGCACTAAACCACTCCGTGCTCAATGAGGCTCAGCGAGGGATATAGAAGACAACAAACAGAGCTCCACATAGCATAAATCCGGATAATTTATTTTTAAAAGAACATAAGCATATGTACATACAACTCACATTTAGGTTGAATAAACCAGCATTTGGCCTGTAACGCCGGCCGGACGTGTCCAGGAACAAAAAGAGGCCACTCGTTTTTGGAGGAATGAAGGGGATGGCGTCCACACGTCACTCAATCCACCCGACGCGTTTCGTGATAAGATCACTTCGTCTCAGGGTACGAGTGGCGTGGGACGCCACCCCTTTATATAGAAATACAAATACAATTAATTGATGAAGCAAATTCACTAACCAAGCCTCGTTCCGGGATTCCCCCATGCACCGGAAGTGTATTAATCCACATCCGGGTCGCAAGTCGTAACACCGCCCAAATGGGCGGACACCTGCAGGACATGTAGAATCCACTACGGCGAGGCGTGGCAGGAACATCTGAGAGGCGGGACCGCAAGGTCACTGCTCCGGATTCAGCAACACAGCTCAGCGCGTCGGATGGTGGGACATTGAGTATTGCACACGATCGTAATATGTGCGCCCTCAAACAACATCCAAATCACCACCCGGCCCGGGAACTGCAAATGCCTATATACATTATATACATTATATGAAAGTTTTAAACCATTAAAATTAATACAACATTTAAAATAAACATTGGATGTTGGACTACATCATAACATTGTGAGCCAAGCCTCATTATGGGTTTGCCGCGCATGCGCCCGTCTAAGTGGTTGCGCTCCACAGAGCGGCTCACCGCGATAACCCTGCACATCCATGCACCTCCATTCCCTCTAAAGCAACAGCAGAATAACCTCTCCACGTGAGGTATATAGCTGTTGGCAATTGGATCTGGCTATACTGGACATGTTCTTGACCCATCGGTGCATATCATGCAACCAAAGGAATGTGACCCCTGTCTGAATGACACACTATAAGAAAAAGTAAAAACTTAATTCAATATTACTAAATCCAAATGGACATAAATTTTATAGAGAAGTGTTCCTTATTCATAATGATATCTTAGTGTTGTGTGAGTGACCACACTAGTTAAATATAAAAAATAAAGATTAGAAAAAAGTAATTATATAAAAAATTAAATAAAAAGTTAATCGAATCTATTGTGTGTGACCACACTAAACCAAAAGGTTATAAATACATATGTACAAAAAGTGAATCTTATTGTATATTATGTGAACATCATAAATTGATTCCCAATGTTTAGTTGGGTTTTCAGTGCGTGCACATTTCACTGCCAGTGAAAAGTGTTTTAAATAATAAAACTAATATTTTAATATATTAATTATATAAATTATATAAATTAAGAGTGAACAATTCATAATCAATATGGATATTGCACCAATGTTTTCAAATCCATGTCCAGCAGCACATCCCTACTTCTATCATTAAGGTAGGCAATCCAGTTGTCTTTAGAGAGAGAGCTAAAAATGTATAAAATATGTCATAAACTAAAATCAGGCATTATTTATAAAAGCATTGATGTCGGTGTCCACATTGAGGCCATAGGGGACATATGTCCTCAACCTGTGGATCCATGCCATTTCTGTTTTTGAGATTTCTCTAATTAGAGAACTACCCCTCCAGTTGGGCTTATGTTTGTCAATGCCCACAAACAAAGTTCCTTCTGGGTTTCTATGATGAACTGAGTCATAATGTCTCGAGACCGAATGGTTTGGAAACCCGCTTCTTATTTTGGCTATATGCTCATTCAGTCTAATTTTAAGTTCTCTTTTAGTCCTCCCCACGTACTGAAGACCACATGGACACTGAAGCAGATAAATCACCCCTTTGCTGGAGCAAGTGATAAATGGTTTTACTTCATGGGTTCGTCCAGTGCTGGTGGAGGAAAATTGAGAAATCTTACGATCCTGGCATTTGTTTAGGGAACACACTTGGCAATTTTTACACCTGTGATAACCTGTGAGATTTTGCCAGAAAACTCGTGTTTCCTTGGGAGGATCCTGTACACTTGGGGCCACACTGGCCCCCAAGGAAGAGGCTCCTCGGAATATCACGGATGGTCTCACTGGCAACACAGGTGCAAGCACAAGATCGCTTTGTAATATATGCCAATGTTTCCTAATCAAATGCTTAACATTTCGATGTTGTACTGAGAAGGTGGTTATGAATGGTAGAGAAAAGGTGTTATTCACTTGTTTAGTTTGAGTCTTTAGCAAGGATTCCCTATTCAAATCACGGGCAGATTGTACTGCCTCATCCAATACAAGTGGATCATATCCCTTCTCAAGGAACTTTTTTGATAGAACAGCAGCCTGAGTATCAAAAACTTCAACGTCTGTACAGTTGCGTCTGATCCTGGTATACTGTCCCTGGGGGACTGCCTTCAACCATGGACCATAGTGGCAACTGTCCAGGGGTATGAACGAGTTCCTGTCGGTTGGTTTAAAAAAAGTACTGGTAACGAACTTATCTCCTATTATGCCAATATTCAGATCCAGAAAATTAACCAGACTCTGGCTTGCAGAAAAAGTAAATCTGATGCCTCTGGTATTATTGTTGAGGGAATTCATAAACAGATCTAAGTCATCTCTCTCTCCATCCCATAGGAGGAGGACGTCGTCGATGTACCTAACCCAAAGTGTGACCTCAGGCCTTCGGCAATCATCGACGACGTCCTCCTCCCACTTGGCCATGAAGAGATTTGCCAAACTGGGGGCGTATTTGGCCCCCATGGCTACTCCTCGATCCTGGCGAAAGAAACAGTTATCGAACCAGAAATAGTTGTGACTCGCTGCAAATTGAAGCAGGGTCATGATAAACTCAATCTGGTCTGAGACCAGAGTTGAGTCTCTGGTCAGATAAAATCTCACAGCCTCGAGGCCCAGATCGTGGGGAATTATGGTGTAGAGGGATGTCACATCTGCCGTGACCATCCATACACCTTCCCTAGGGGATAATCCTGACAGCAGGTTGATCACCTGTTTGGTATCTCCAATGAAAGATGGTATATTGCGCACCAATGGCTGCAAATAAAAATCAATGTACTTGCCCACCCGGGACGTGATGGAATCAATCCCACTAATCCCACTAACAATGGGACGTCCCGGGGGGCAAGTTTGATTCTTATGGATTTTCGGGAGATAGTATATTACCGGTGTACGAGGAGCCACCGGCACTAGGAACAGACTCTCCTTTCCGTTCAAAATCCCTTTCTGGAGGCCCTGATCTCCACATACACTTGCTTAATACAAGTGTGTATTTGGGTTTAGCGCAATTATTTTCTTTTTCCATTTGTTAATTTTGTTTATACACAACCTAATTGCTGCTTATTAATCCCGACCGCTCATCTTAGCGCAGTTGTTTCCAACTATTTTTCTATATTATCTGTATATACCTTCAATTGCAGCTTTGTTTGGTGATTCGTATAGGGTCACTATGGATATTTTTGACTTTCGATCAAATAGAATAGTCAATATTGCGGGGGTGTTTGATTCCACCCCAATACCCACCACTTCTGAAGTAAGTGGGCTCTTCATGAGATTGAAAAATCTCATGACAGCAGAAATTCATACCCAGTGGGACGTGGTTTTTTTGGAGACTTACGTCAAAAATGGGATGGTTCCTAGGAGCCTAAGGTGGGAGGTCAGTCCTCAAACAGATGAGTCTGACTTGATCGGTTGGGCCAAATATTTCAATGATGCTGGCACTTCCTTCTTGCGCTTTCTAGCGGAGAGGAAGAAAGACAAACTGATCAAGCTAGACTCTGAGATTAAAATGGTAAAGGAATCATTGATTCCTCATAAGAAGGAGGAGGAATATCAGGATTACTCAGCCAATCTCCAAAAAAATCTAGAAAAAGAGGACAAAGACCAAAAAGTCAAGAAGAAAAAGAAATACAACCGCGACTTAGAGGACTATAAGTCAAAGTTGGTATTTAAATGGCAGAAAAAAATCGCTTCAGAAGCAGAGGATAGAGAGACAATGGACACAACTCCACAAATCTCTGGTGCCCCCCCAGTGCCCTTACAGCGCACACTGGCTTCATCTAATAGAGGGGACCAACCTAGCACTTCTGCAGCTGCCCAAGCTCAAAAACCTAGAGTTAAGGTTAAAAATGCCAAAAAAGACACGGCCCAGCCCCACACCCCCGTCAGAGGTCGACAGAAATTAAGAAGTCATAGATCAGAGTCTCAATTTCAACACTATAGGACTGACTCTCCAGTAGGTCGAGATCAGACAAATACGTTTAGAAATTCTACCCAAAGGGATTTTAATCCCCAAAACAGGAGAGATGGTACCTATGACTTCAATATTCCAACTCAGAATCGTTTCTTCCCTCTATCAGACCCAATGGGGCCTTATGGGCCTGGACCTAGGGAGGCTGCATATAGTAACTGGGAAAGATTCTTTCCCCCACCTGGTTTTGGACCACCTGATGGGGGTTATGGGAACTTTAGACCAGAAAATATGCAAGGACCTCCTCCATCTCGGGCTCCATATAATTGGGGTTTTCCCAGGAGCCATCACGGTCCAGCATGGCCTATAGAACCAAGAGAGGGACCAGAGGGGGGAGGAGAGCCCAAGCATCCAAAGAGAAAAAGAGTGTAGGTGTAGGTATCTATAACTTAAGCCAACAAACACTCACAGACTCTGAAAAAGCTTTGTTGGACAGGGGTTTGAAGTTTGCACCTCCGAGAAATCTGAGCAAATTTCAAACCTTTATGGATGTTCACAAATTCTCTAGAAAATTGAGCATTAAAAGACACTTCTTAACGAATCCTATTGAAGAACGGCCTCAGTGCACTTCTGAATATAGGCATTCCAATCTATCCAATTCCTCTTTGTTCAATCCCGGAACCCTACCTGCTAGCATTAGGGTTTTTAGGGATGTTGTTCTTAAGGATTTGGATAAGATGAAGATTAAGAAGGCCAGACTCAATAAATCTCTTGAGACAGGACTAAATTCATTGTGTTCCAACAAATCACTTGTCATTAGACCGGCGGACAAGGGAGGTGGCATCGTCGTCCTAGATAGATGCGATTATGATGCAGAGATGCATCGCATCGTGGACGATGATGCCACCTACACCCCTTTAAACCGTGACCCAGTCATTAAGTACAAACGCGACCTGGAGGTCATAGTAGATCAGGGCCTCCAGAAAGGGATTTTGAACGGAAAGGAGAGTCTGTTCCTAGTGCCGGTGGCTCCTCGTACACCGGTAATATACTATCTCCCGAAAATCCATAAGAATCAAACTTGCCCCCCGGGACGTCCCATTGTTAGTGGGATTGATTCCATCACGTCCCGGGTGGGCAAGTACATTGATTTTTATTTGCAGCCATTGGTGCGCAATATACCATCTTTCATTGGAGATACCAAACAGGTGATCAACCTGCTGTCAGGATTATCCCCTAGGGAAGGTGTATGGATGGTCACGGCAGATGTGACATCCCTCTACACCATAATTCCCCACGATCTGGGCCTCGAGGCTGTGAGATTTTATCTGACCAGAGACTCAACTCTGGTCTCAGACCAGATTGAGTTTATCATGACCCTGCTTCAATTTGCAGCGAGTCACAACTATTTCTGGTTCGATAACTGTTTCTTTCGCCAGGATCGAGGAGTAGCCATGGGGGCCAAATACGCCCCCAGTTTGGCAAATCTCTTCATGGCCAAGTGGGAGGAGGACGTCGTCGATGATTGCCGAAGGCCTGAGGTCACACTTTGGGTTAGGTACATCGACGACGTCCTCCTCCTATGGGATGGAGAGAGAGATGACTTAGATCTGTTTATGA
This sequence comes from Rana temporaria, assembly GCF_905171775.1. Classification (NCBI taxonomy): domain Eukaryota; kingdom Metazoa; phylum Chordata; class Amphibia; order Anura; family Ranidae; genus Rana; species Rana temporaria. The sequence continues at coordinate 528,204,753 of NC_053489.1, forward strand.
ATTCCCTCAACAATAATACCAGAGGCATCAGATTTACTTTTTCTGCAAGCCAGAGTCTGGTTAATTTTCTGGATCTGAATATTGGCATAATAGGAGATAAGTTCGTTACCAGTACTTTTTTTAAACCAACCGACAGGAACTCGTTCATACCCCTGGACAGTTGCCACTATGGTCCATGGTTGAAGGCAGTCCCCCAGGGACAGTATACCAGGATCAGACGCAACTGTACAGACGTTGAAGTTTTTGATACTCAGGCTGCTGTTCTATCAAAAAAGTTCCTTGAGAAGGGATATGATCCACTTGTATTGGATGAGGCAGTACAATCTGCCCGTGATTTGAATAGGGAATCCTTGCTAAAGACTCAAACTAAACAAGTGAATAACACCTTTTCTCTACCATTCATAACCACCTTCTCAGTACAACATCGAAATGTTAAGCATTTGATTAGGAAACATTGGCATATATTACAAAGCGATCTTGTGCTTGCACCTGTGTTGCCAGTGAGACCATCCGTGATATTCCGAGGAGCCTCTTCCTTGGGGGCCAGTGTGGCCCCAAGTGTACAGGATCCTCCCAAGGAAACACGAGTTTTCTGGCAAAATCTCACAGGTTATCACAGGTGTAAAAATTGCCAAGTGTGTTCCCTAAACAAATGCCAGGATCGTAAGATTTCTCAATTTTCCTCCACCAGCACTGGACGAACCCATGAAGTAAAACCATTTATCACTTGCTCCAGCAAAGGGGTGATTTATCTGCTTCAGTGTCCATGTGGTCTTCAGTACGTGGGGAGGACTAAAAGAGAACTTAAAATTAGACTGAATGAGCATATAGCCAAAATAAGAAGCGGGTTTCCAAACCATTCGGTCTCGAGACATTATGACTCAGTTCATCATAGAAACCCAGAAGGAACTTTGTTTGTGGGCATTGACAAACATAAGCCCAACTGGAGGGGTAGTTCTCTAATTAGAGAAATCTCAAAAACAGAAATGGCATGGATCCACAGGTTGAGGACATATGTCCCCTATGGCCTCAATGTGGACACCGACATCAATGCTTTTATAAATAATGCCTGATTTTAGTTTATGACATATTTTATACATTTTTAGCTCTCTCTCTAAAGACAACTGGATTGCCTACCTTAATGATAGAAGTAGGGATGTGCTGCTGGACATGGATTTGAAAACATTGGTGCAATATCCATATTGATTATGAATTGTTCACTCTTAATTTATATAATTTATATAATTAATATATTAAAATATTAGTTTTATTATTTAAAACACTTTTCACTGGCAGTGAAATGTGCACGCACTGAAAACCCAACTAAACATTGGGAATCAATTTATGATGTTCACATAATATACAAAAAGATTCACTTTTTGTACATATGTATTTATAACCTTTTGGTTTAGTGTGGTCACACACAATAGATTCGATTAACTTTTTATTTAATTTTTTATATAATTACTTTTTTCTAATCTTTATTTTTTATATTTAACTAGTGTGGTCACTCACACAACACTAAGATATCATTATGAATAAGGAACACTTCTCTATAAAATTTATGTCCATTTGGATTTAGTAATATTGAATTAAGTTTTTACTTTTTCTTATAGTGTGTCATTCAGACAGGGGTCACATTCCTTTGGTTGCATGATATGCACCGATGGGTCAAGAACATGTCCAGTATAGCCAGATCCAATTGCCAACAGCTATATACCTCACGTGGAGAGGTTATTCTGCTGTTGCTTTAGAGGGAATGGAGGTGCATGGATGTGCAGGGTTATCGCGGTGAGCCGCTCTGTGGAGCGCAACCACTTAGACGGGCGCATGCGCGGCAAACCCATAATGAGGCTTGGCTCACAATGTTATGATGTAGTCCAACATCCAATGTTTATTTTAAATGTTTTATTAATTTTAATGGTTTAAAACTTTCATATAATGTATATAATGTATATAGGCATTTGCAGTTCCCGGGCCGGGTGGTGATTTGGATGTTGTTTGAGGGCGCACATATTACGATCGTGTGCAATACTCAATGTCCCACCATCCGACGCGCTGAGCTGTGTTGCTGAATCCGGAGCAGTGACCTTGCGGTCCCGCCTCTCAGATGTTCCTGCCACGCCTCGCCGTAGTGGATTCTACATGTCCTGCAGGTGTCCGCCCATTTGGGCGGTGTTACGACTTGCGACCCGGATGTGGATTAATACACTTCCGGTGCATGGGGGAATCCCGGAACGAGGCTTGGTTAGTGAATTTGCTTCATCAATTAATTGTATTTGTATTTCTATATAAAGGGGTGGCGTCCCACGCCACTCGTACCCTGAGACGAAGTGATCTTATCACGAAACGCGTCGGGTGGATTGAGTGACGTGTGGACGCCATCCCCTTCATTCCTCCAAAAACGAGTGGCCTCTTTTTGTTCCTGGACACGTCCGGCCGGCGTTACAGGCCAAATGCTGGTTTATTCAACCTAAATGTGAGTTGTATGTACATATGCTTATGTTCTTTTAAAAATAAATTATCCGGATTTATGCTATGTGGAGCTCTGTTTGTTGTCTTCTATATCCCTCGCTGAGCCTCATTGAGCACGGAGTGGTTTAGTGCATTGAAGGAGTTACTACTGCCTTACAAAATCTCTGGTGAGAGATATGTGGATAGTGGTCCGGCAGGACCAAGATATCTGGTAAGCAGCTGCATGATCGGTGGAGGATTCACGTCTGGTGTATTAATTGCAAGCATGTCTGGATTCTTCACGGGTGTTCTTATTTCATTATATGGACTTATCATCTAATTCAAAATTAGTCTTGGACTTTATGGACTTTTTAAACACTAATATTTTTATTGTTTACTTAATCATTTGAAGTTATGGTTTATCACTGTTTATGTTGTTGATCACATATATCAATAGCAGCAGGGTAGAAAACCCTGACTTCCCGATTCTATTGGATCATTTATTTAGATATAATGATCTCCACATACACTTGCTTAATACAAGTGTGTATTTGGGTTTAGCGCAATTATTTTCTTTTTCCATGTGATAGCCTTTGACAAGTAGAGTTCAACCCCTTTTCCTGTCATTGTCCCCTCATTTGTCCCCCCCCCCTCAGTGGAGCACTTCCGCACTCATCTGTTTTCCAGATGTCTTTGGTTGTATCTGATGATGTCATGAGTCCTAAAAGCTGGAGAAAGGGGCACTCAATGACATTGTTCCACTATCTGCAGCATTTCTCCTAAATGTTGGGGTAAAGGGGCAGAACCTTAATGACCTGGGCTCACTGAAAGTGGTTCAATAATGCTATGTGTCATTTAACTAGCAAGAGAAGAGTCAGCTGGAAGCCTGATTAACAGCACCGGAGATGGTGTAGGTGGGAATTATCATTAATATATATATATATATATTATTATTATACACGATTTATATAGCACCAACTGTTTACGCAGCGCTTTACAATATAGAGGGAGGGGGGGGGGCAGCATAATTACAGTACAGTTCAATACAGAAGGTACATGAGGGCCCTGCTCATAGAGCTTGCATTCTAAAAGGGAGGGGGTGGTGGTACAAAAGGTAATAGCTGCAGGGAATGATTTGATGGGGGTGGCTCGGGGACAATTGTTAGGTGGGTGTGGGAAAGGCTGGAGAGATTTCCCCTTAATTTCTGTCCCCAAAAACAGAGAGAGACAGCTCCCTCATCACCCCACAGAGAGAGAGACAGCTCCCACATCACCCCACAGAGAGAGACAGCTCCCACATCACGCCACAGAGAGAGAAAGCTCCCGCATTACCCCACAGAGAGAGAGACAGCTTCCACATCACCCCACAGAGAGAGACAGCTCCCACATCACGCCACAGAGAGTGAAAGCTCCCGCATTACCCCACAGAGAGAGACAGCTGCATCATCATCCCACAGAAGAGAGAGACTGCTCCCACATCACCCCACAGAGAGAGACAGCTCCCACATCACGCCACAGAGAGAGAAAGCTCCCGCATTACCCCACAGAGAGAGAGACAGCTTCCACATCACCCCACAGAGAGAGACAGCTCCCACATCACGCCACAGAGAGTGAAAGCTCCCGCATTACCCCACAGAGAGAGACAGCTGCATCATCATCCCACAGAAGAGAGAGACTGCTCCCACATCACCCCACAGAAAAGAGAGACTGCTCCCACATCAACCCACAGAGAGAGACAGCTCCCACATCACCCCACAGAAGAGAGAGACTGCTCCCAAATCACCCCACAGAGAGAGACAGCCCCCACATCATCCCACAAAGAGAGACTGTTCCCACATTACCTTGCACAGCCAGAGAGACAGACAGACACATTACGGCTCACCATTTGGTTACTAGAGGTTACTAAATGTTACTGCTTGCCGATTGGTTGCTAGAGGTTACTACACATTACCACTCACCATTAGGTTACTATACATTACTGTCTACCATTCGGTTGCTAGAGGTTACTACACATTACTGCCCACTATTCGGTTGCTAGAGGTTACAACACATTACTGCCCACCATTCGGTTGCTAGAGGTTACTACACAATGATTGCATGCAAGTCAGTGTCCCCCTCTGTAAGCTGCTCAGTCCTGCCGCTGCTTTATTAATCCCCACCCCCTGCTGCTGGCAGAGGAAGGATGAGGAAGAATGCACACAGCCCTGTCTGTGTGTCTTTGATCTCCACGCTCGTGCTGCTGACCGGGGTGAATGGGGGAGGGGGGACATCACAGAGAGCCCGCCTTTCCTCACTCCTTGTCACAAACTCACAAACACTCTGGTCCTGAGAGAGGGAGAAGCAGGCTCTATAGAACATGCAGCCCGCATCTGTGCCTCTTCTCTGTGTGGCCAGGAGAACAAGCGGGGGTGACGGTAATGGTAAAGCACAGGGAACAGCGCAGACTCCTGCTACAGAAATGCTGATTGGCTGAAAGGCAGTGGTGGGCAGAGCAATTATCAGAGGTGCAGATCGGCTCTTGTCGGGTAGCTGGCTCTCGGGCATCTCCGGGAATTGTGCATGCGCAGTTCCAACCTGAGCTGGGTACAGCCATTTTTACTGCCACTTTTTCCGTGCTACTGACATTTACAGGCAGGGGAAAAAGTACCCTGTTTTTACGGGCTGCCCGTAAAAATACGGGCGATTGGCAACACTGGGGCAGGGGTGTAAATTTTGTTGTAAAGGCCATCAGTAGCAGAATGAAGAAGGGAAGGGTTGAGGGTGCGAAGGTTTCTGCGGAAAGTGGTTTGTGGGTTGGCAGCATGGGAGGTAGGAGACAAGGAGAGTGTGAAACGGATAAGGTTGTGAACATCCTCATCTGGGGTATCATATTTGTTTTAACTTTGTCAAGAGGGAGATACTGTAGGCTTTACTGTATGGAAAGGAAAAAGTAGTTGGATCCACATGATTTTTTTTCCAAATATTTGACCTGACGATTAAAGCCCAAAACAATAGCTCCCAGTTTATCCAATAGACCACAAAAAAAGCATTTAGAATGTGCTAACCACCATTATTCATGGCAGTCAAAAATGAGCTCTTAACTGATTATTGTAAACAGAATCTGATCAGTTGCTATGGGTTGCTGCTGTTTGCAAAACCGTATTGGTGCTTGTACTGTCTAATTTGATATTCAGGTAATAGACAGGTCTTTCCTCTGCTTGGCTAGAGCAGTGTTTTTCAATCATATGGTAATGCTTAAACAGATTAAATTACTGTATATACCTATTTGGGTTAGTGTTTACCAAGCATCAGCTTTTCTCATATACCTATTGATATATGTTATTGTTATATGCAGTGCTGGGGCAAGGTCCCCCAGCTGCTTAGTATCAGTGAGTCAGAGTCTTTTAAAGCAAAAAAAAATATTTAAAGGAGAAGTATGGCCAAAGCTTTTTTAGCCATACAGTACTTTTTCTCTGGCTCACATAAGTGCAGTTCGTTCTGCACTCCTGTGACCTGTTTTTCAGACAGTCCTGGCTAGGGAAAGATTCCGACTTTTCTACGCTGAGATCCTAAGCCAGCCATTCCCTCCCCTCCCCTCCCCATACCAGTGCTCCAGTGACTGACAGCCACTGCTCTCTGCTCAAAGTGGAGAGGGAGAACTGAGCAATTAGCAAAGTCTGATTACTCATTTCTCACTGCAGAGCCAGCAAGGGACAGATGGAGCATCGGATCAATGCTGCATCAACCTAGGTGATATAAGGTGGTGTAAGGTTTTTTTTTTTTTACAGACCCCATACTTTTTATTTAACACAGATAAAATAGGTTTAAAAGAGAATTTGCTTACAGTTTCCCTATTTCCCCCCTACCTGGTCTTTGTTCTGAGTGTGTGAAAAGTGTGATATTGTATTATGTGTAGTAATACATAATAAAGGGGCTTTGAAGTGCACTAGGGACTCTGGATTGGTCTTGGGGGCTGGTGATCTCTGCAGGAGGCATGAGGCTTTTTTAAAGGATTGTTGGAGACTAGAGGACACTGTGGGAGGTTAAGGGGCACTCTGGGCCACTTCGGGAGGATGGAACGGAACAGTGGGTGGTGGGGGCACTATGGGAGGTTAAAGCAGGGCTTGACAAATCCCGGTCGCCAGGTCGCCATGGCGACTAGAAATAGAGTCCTGGCGAGTGGGGTCTTGGCTTGGAAGGTGGGCAAAAAAAAACAAAAAAACATTTTGTTCCATAGGACCGGCGCTCCGAGGACTAGGCCAAAGCTGCGGCCTCGCCTAAAACATCCTGCTGCGGCTTCGGCCTAGTCCGCAGAGTGCCTTTTCCCCAGGATCGCGGCGGACTAGGCCCCCACCTCCCCCGCCGCGCGATCGCGGTGGGCCTGTGACGGCCGGTAATTGAGGCCGCGGCCTTGTGAAGTCCCCAGCTCTTCCTTCTGTGAGCTGGCGCCATCTGGTGGTGGCCGTTGGCATTACAAGTTAAGCATTACAAGTTAAACAGCAATTCTAATGTAATTTTTCACTATTTTCACTGCCATCTTCTTCCCTCTAATTAGAACCCCCAAACATTATATATATTTTTTATCCGAACACCCTAGAGAATAAAATGGCGATCGTTGCAATACTTTCTGTCATGCCGTATTTGCGCAGCGGTCTTACAAGCGCACTTTTTTGGGGAAAAATTACACTTTTTTTTATTAAAAAATAAGACAACAGTAAAGTTATCCCAATTTTTTTTTATATTGTGAAAGATAATGTTACGCCGAGTAAATTGATACCCAACATGTCACGCTTCAAAATTGCGTTCGCTCGTGGAATGCCGACAAACTTTTACCCTTTAAAATCTCCATAGGCGACGTTTAAAAAAATCTACAGGTTGCATGTTTTGAGTTACAGAGGAGGTCAAGGGCTAGAATTATTGCTTTAGCTCTACCAATCGCGGCGATACCTCACGTGTGGTTTGAACACGTTTACATATGCGCGCGCTACTCACATATTTGTTCGCTTCTGCGCGCAAGCTCGTCGGGACGGGGTGCGTTTTCTGGCTCCTAACTTTTTTCAGCTGGCTCCTAGATTCCAAGCAAATTTGTCAAACCCTGGGTTAAAGGATCTTCAGCTGGCTCTCGGCTCTCGGGGAAATGGATGGGGGGGCACAGTGGGGGCTAAATTCAGTAATGGGAACCCCATCAGGGTTCTTTACAATCTGCAGAATAAACAGTGCATTTAAAGCACACATCAGGCAGCATACATAGTGAAATCATACTGTATATAAAGTAAAAAAACATTATATCTGTGTCATATTGTATTGAATGCATTTTTTTAGAATTAACCATTTTCCACAGGGAGGGCGTACATGGACGTCCTCCTGTTTCAGTGGTTATACCAAGTTGATGCCTGCACCCACAGGCATCAACCTGGTATTGTTCTTTTCAGCCAGCGATTCTCTGCACAATAAAAACAATCAGAGCGGCAGTTTAGCTGCTTGATTGTTCTTACAGGTGACAGGAGGGGATGTCCCCCTTCTTCCACCACACTCCGGTGCTTCTACTGGCTTGCCCTTGTGATTGGCGAGCCAAAGAAGGAATCCACCGGTGCCAGAAGTTGACCATAGAGATTTCCGAGGAAAAAATGGTCCCTGGTCATCTCTATGACTTTCAGAGGCCCGGGCACAACATTATGTTGTCACGCCCGGCCTGGCAGTTGTAAATACTGCCATGTACTTGGCTTGAATGCCGAGATCGTCCTGTTTTTTTTCCAGCCTGGAGGAGAGATGTGGGGTATTTTTAACCCAACATCTCTGCATAAAGAGCACCTGTCATGCACTTTTCCTATTAGGGATGTTTTCATTCCTTGTAATAGGAGCAAATGTGATTAAAAAAATTTAAATTAAAGGGAAAGTGTAAAGAAAAAAAAAAACACAAAAAAAAAATTAAAGTGCCTCTTTACCCGTGAACTTGCACACAGAATCGAATGCTTATGTACGTTGTGCCCACATATGTAAACAGAGTTCAATCTACACATATGAGGTATTGCCGCAAAAGTTAGAGCGAGAGCAACAATTCTATCCCAATACCTCCTCTGTGACTCTAAACTAGTAAACAGTAAAAAAAATGAACGACCAAGGTGTGGCGTCATTCCACGAGTGTGCACAATTTTCAAAGCATGACATGTTAGATATCTATTTTCACCGTGTAACATCTTTCACATTATACAAATAAATTGGGCTAACTTTAGTGTTTTGTCTTTTTTTTTTAAACGCATTTGAAAATTGCTGCGCAAATACCATGTGACATAAAAAGTTGCAATGACTGCCATTTTTTCCCTAGGGTCCCTGCTAAAAAAATATATATAATATTTGGGTGTTCTGAGTAATTTTCTAGCAAATAAATTATTATTTTTACATGTAGGAGCAGAGTGGCAGAATTGGCCCAGATTGTTTTTTTGAGCCTGAAGCAAAATAAAAACCTGACCTCAATAAGTGCTACTGCAGTGTAAAAATACAGCACATGTACAGATAAAAAGGCTGACTATAAAATTTACAGCAAAGTCTGAAGTATTGCAGAAAAATTAAGTTCAATGCTTTCGAGCATCCGTCGACTTGATTCTGAGCATGCGTGGATTTTTCACCATACGAAAAATTTAAAACAGGTTCTATTTTTTTCACCGATGGGGAAAAAAGTGATGGGGCCCACACACGATCGGATCATCCGATGAAAATGGTCCATCGGTCCGTTTTCATCAGACGAACCGATCGTGTGTACAGGGCATAAGAGTGAATGTCACTACTAGTTTTAAATGAAGCACACACTACACAACATCTGCTGTAGCAATTCTTACATTTGAGAAATGTCTGTTACACTTGCTGCCACACCCAGACAGCATTTCAAAAGAGTTTAAAATATGGCAGCTTTAAAAAAAAAAAAAAAAAAAAAGATAATAAATTACTTATTATTGTGTTAGAACATTTAGAAATGCAGTTTAATAATTAAAAACATTGAAAACATTAAAATCATCTTCAGAAAAGGAAATACAAAAGAGGCATTTATCAGCAGTAAAATAAACATGATTAAACGTGAATGTTAAAGCTGGACTCTGTCAATCCAAAATAGTTTGCTTGGATCAAGCTGATCCAAAGTATTACCTTTTAATAACAGATGAGCCCACTGTGAGCCCTGTATAAACTGTATGAAGCATCAGCAGGGACTTCCCATCCAACTCCCAGTGCAAAAAGCAGTCGGGCTGAGGAAGCCTTGTACTCAGTTAGAAAATACTGGGCTTAGTGCGGATGGCTGAGCAGTGCTTAACCCAACCTTATTTTGCTCCAGGTGCAGGACGATTGGTCCCCATAATGCAACGGAAACACAGCATTGTATACTGTATGTAGTTGATGTAGTTGATGCTACATACCAGTGGCGGCTGGTGTTTTTTTTTGAGGGGGGGCAGCAAACATACACAACTCCCCCAAACTCCCCCTGCCCACTCTCTGCCTGTCGGTCGGTTGGTCCTCCATCATCCAGCCTCGCCACTTACCCCATCTAGTTTGAAGGCGGGCAGTGCTCCTACGGGTGGCGGATTCTGTGTCCTCTCCTCCTCTTTTGCATCACGGTGGCTTCAGCCGTGCTTCTCCCCCTTCCTCCTTCTAGGCATCCAATAGGAACGCCTGTCCTTTCAGCCAATCGGGTGATGGGTCTCAAGACCTGCTTCCTGATTGGCTGGGAGGAGGTTCAATAAGCCAATAGCAAATATTAATTCACTATTGTTACACAACTGGGTGGGCTTGGAGCGCTTTTTTGAAGCCTATTAGAGCCTCTGGATGCTTAAAAAAAAACAATCCCCCATTGGAATCCATGGTCCAGCGCCCTGCATGTAGATCAGGGGGCCGGGCACATGGAAGGGGGGCGGCACCTATGCGCCCCAAATGGACAGGTCTGCCACTGCAACATACACTAACAGAGTGCTTACAGTGGGCACATCTGTTAGTGAAGATAAAAGATAGTTTGGACCAGCTGATTGTGTTGGGGGCACCCGAGCTGAGTTACAGCTCTGTGTGTCCATTCACACATGGAGACCCGACCCGGCACATCCCCACTCTCCCCTGATTGGCTAGCCAATGGCACTGCTGCTGTGTCTCAGCCATTAAGGAAGTAGAATCTCAGATGGCTGAGACACTCGTTAACATCGTTGGACAGAGAGGGACCTGAGGTAAGTATTACAGGGGTTGAGGGTGGCTGCTGCACACAGAAGGCTTTTTATTTTAATGCATAGAATGCATTAACCACTTGCTGAGCAGGCCATAGATGAAAAATGACTACAGCGCAGTTGGATAACTTTGGGAGGGCGTTTTAAAACATTCTCCCAGAATCGCACTCCCGCTCACCCCCTGGGGCATACACTTGGGAATGTCTGCGTCACGGACCAATGACAGCGGCCCTTTACCACGTGATCGCTCCGTCCAATGACAATAAAATGTCAACAAACCGCAGCTTGTCCAGTTCAGGTCCTCCCCTCTCCTCATACCGATCGGTACAGCATGCGAGGAGAAGAGGGAGGCGGTGCAGCAGCACTGTGGACTGGATGTGAAGTGCCCACAGTGCTGATCTGTACATGCATGCATGTCTTATCCATCCATCCATGGCTCATCAATGCTCCAGCCATGGTTCATCCATGCTCAATCCATGGCTCATCCATGGCTCATCCATGCTCATCCATCCCCCATTCATGGCTCATCCATCCATGGCTCATCCATCCCCATCCATGGCTCATCAGTGCCACATCAGTGATCATCACTGCCACATTCGTGATCATCACTGCCACATCCATGCCTTATCAGTACTCATCTGTGCCACATGCATGCCACATCAGGGTCAGGAACCATGAATCATACTGAGACAGAAGTGCAGTAAATATCACACTATTTATTAAAATGATAAAATGGTACAAACAGTGCAAACGTAGTCAAAACATAACCAGGGTTCGGTAACCAGAGCAGGTAGTCAGAACAAGCCAGTAAATCAGGAATCCAGAGATCAGCATAGTCAGAGGAAGCAAACAGGATCAAGAACCAGAAAGGAAGTCAGCCAGGCAAAAGTCTTTAACAGGGAAACACAGCAGAGAGTATCCAAATATGTTGACCAAGGAAAAGGCACAGGAGATCTGATCCAAGCAGATTAAATTGACGAGCAGGATATGATCATCAGGTGAGTCACTGTGGAATGATGAGTATAGGCAATTGACTGACAGCTGAGCAGCCTGAGCTCTGGGGAGGGCTGAGCCCAGCCCTGGCAATCAGTACTCATTCGTGCCACATCAGTGCTTACCCGTGATCATCCATGCCACATCCGTGATCATTCGTGCCACATCAGTACTCATACATGCCACATCAGTGCTCATCCATGCCCCATCTATGCCACATCAGTACTCATCCATGCCACATCAGTACTTATCCGTACCACATCCATGCCACATCACAACTCATTCATGCCACATCAGTACTCATCCATGCCACATCCATGCCACATCAGTACTCATCCGTACCACATCAGTGATCATCCGTGCCACATCAGTGATCATCTTTGCCAAATCAGTGCTCATCCGTGCGACATCGGTACTCATCTGTGCCACATCCATGCCACATCAGTTCTCATCTGTGCCACATCAGTACTCATCTGTGCCACATCCATGCCACATCAGTGCTCATCCATGTAACATCCATGCCACATCCATGTCACATCAGTACTCATCAGTGGCACATCCATGAAACATCAGTGCTCATCCGTGCCACATTCATGCCATATAAGTACTCATCTGTGCCACATCCATGCTACATCAGTTCTCGATTGTGCCACATCCATGCCACATCAGTACTCCTCCGTGCCACATCAGTGCTCATCCATGCCACATCCATGCCACATCTGTGCTCATCCGTGCCACATTAGTACTCATCTGTGCCACATCCATGCCACATTATTACTCATCTGTGCCACATCCATGCCGCATCAGTGCTCATCCGTGCCACATAAATGCCCATCAGTGCCACTACAGTGCCTCACAAAAGTGTAATAGGTAGTCAAATTAAAATATATGTCCCTAGAACACCAGCTGGTGCTCCCTGCATGTTGGGCCTCTGTATGTGGCCAGCCTTTGTAAAAGTCTCACACATGTGGTATCGTCATACTCAGGAGGAGTAGCAGAATGTGTTTTGGGGTGTAGTTGCAAGTATGCATATTATGTGTGTGAGAAATAACTTGTTATTATAGCAATGCAGAATATTGCAGAGCGTTAGTGGATGTTTAATGCAGTGTATTTCAGTGCGTTAGTGCATATTTAACACAGTATATTTCAATATGTTGGTGCACGTTTACCACAGTATGTTGCAGTGCATTAGTGCACTTTTAACACAGTATATTGCAGTGCGTTTGTGCGCATTTAACGCAGTATATTTCTGTTTATGATATTACTGTTTATGATATTATTAGTACTGTTTATGATATTATTTTACAACCTCCCGTCTGGCATCTAACTTCCTCTACTTTCTATCTAACTTGGGGTTCTTTTCTGTCAGTTCTGCCTTTTTTGTCAAATGTATTAAATCTCACGAATGCCTAACACATACATGAGATTTAAATCTGTTTTTGTCTATGACTTGTGAAATTGGAGAAATGGAGGTGGCACTGTGTTCAATATGACTTCCCTATTCTCTCCACTAAGTTTAGAGGGGTTGTAAAGTCTAAACATTTTTTATCTTAATGCTTTCTTTGCATTAAGGTAAAATATGTTTAGGTGTCAGCATCGCACCCTCAGCCCCCCTTTACTTACCTAAGACCTTTTTCGATCAGCAGATCATTTCTCCCCTCACTTCCGGGCCTCACTGACTTTGCTGGGGAGCTGGGAACCATTAGCTCTTAGTGATGTCAATCAAAGCCAGTGATGATAGAGTGGGCTGCAGCGGGCCAAGTCCCTCTGTCTGTGTCAATGGATGCAGCATGAGTGCCCCCATGGGAAGCAGCTTCCCATGGGGGCACTGGACAGAGTGGAGGGGCCAGGAGCACCGGAGGGGGACCCGAAAAGGGGAGGTTTCCGGACGCTCTGTGTGATTCCATTGCACAGAGTAGGTAAGTATAGACATATTTGTTATTTTTTTTAAATGTACCTTTACAAACCCTTTAGGCTTCATCAGACCACAGACTGAATTGACATATACATGTTGTTAAATAGTAAATGAAAGAGGCAGCAACAGGTATGATTTGTCTGATCAGAAGAGGTAGGAAGAGGTGGTGGATATGATGCTGCTAAATGAAAAAGGGAAGAGGACACAGAAGTCATGCTGGTTATATGTTATTGTTACATGTTACAGTTATGACTATAGCACTGGAATGCTGCCAAAACATATCGGCCGAATGTGGTGTTATCGGCATTTTGACAATAAGAGAAAAAGTTTAAAAACTTAACATGGGTACGTTATTGATGTTTCCTTGCTGCATTTTCAATGCATTGGTGTGTTTTTTTTAACTGATCAAATATGCAGCAAGCAAGATTTTAAACACCACAAGGGAAGCACAATGGAAGACCAAGGGGCAGATCAACAGGTATGATTTGTCTGATCAGAAGAGGTAGGAAGAGGTGGTGGATATGATGCTGCTAAATGAAAAAGGGAAGAGGACACAGAAGTCATGCTGGTTATATGTTATTGTTACATGTTACAGTTATGACTATAGCACTGGAATGCTGCCAAAACATTTCGGCCGAATGTGGTGTTATCGGCATTTTGACAATAAGAGAAAAAGTTTAAAAACTTAACATGGGTACGTTATTGATGTTTCCTTGCTGCATTTTCAATGCATTGGTGTGTTTTTTTTAACTGATCAAATATGCAGCAAGCAAGATTTTAAACACCACAAGGGAAGCACAATGGAAGACCAAGGGGCAGATCCTCAAAGAAATTACGCCGGCGTATCTCTTGATACGCCGCGTAATTTAAAATTTTGCGTGTCGTATCTTTGTTTTGAATCCTCAAAACAAGATACGACGGCATCTGGGTTAGATCCGACAGGCGTACGTCTTCGTACGCCGTTGGATCTAAGATGCAATTTTCCGGCGGCCGCTAGGTGGCGTTTCCGTCGTATTCCACGTCGAGTATGCAAATTAGCTATTTCCGACGATCCACGAACGTAAGAGCGGTCGTCGCACGTCGTTTCCGTTCGGCCTTTTCCGGCGTATAGTTAAAGCTGCTATATGGTGGCGTACTCAATGTTAAGTATGGCCGTCGTTCCCGTATCTAATTTTGAAAATTTTGAGAATTATGTCATTTGCGTAAGTCGTCCTTGAATGGGGCTGGATGCCATTTACGTTCACGGCAAATCCTTGCGACGTCATTTAGCGCAATGCATGGCGGGAAATTTTAGGGACGGCGCATGCGCAGTTCGTTTGGCGCGGGGACGTGCTTCATTTAAATGAAACACGCCCCCTACCAGCCGCATTTGAATTCCGCGCCCTTACACCGCGAGAGATACACTACACCGCTGTAAATTATGGCGCAAATTCGTTGAGGATTCAAACCAAAGCCAAGTAAGTTACGGCGGCGTAGCGTATAGAATTTAAAGGGATACATTTTTCTTGAGCTTGGTGTAAATAATGGCCGACAATAAGTTCATATTCATTTAAATTCATGATAATAATTAAAAAGTCGAAGAGAATACAATTTTTTATATATATATATATATATATATATATATATATATATATATATATATATATATATATATATATATATTTATATATATATATATATTTAAAAACTGTTTGGTTTTGGTTTTCGGCCAAGTGCTTCCTGCATTTTCGGTTTTGGCTTCGGCACCAAAATATCCATTCGGTGCACCTCTACATATGACCAATACATCCTAATTGTGTATAACTTTTTCCGAAACAAACCCTTACATTGCAATATCATTTTTAATGTTTTATTAGATCTCTTTCAAATATTACCTGTTTGCTAAATCTTTGTAGTTTAAGAACCTCTCTAGAGTACCCCTAGGGGCACATGTACCACTGGCTGAGAACCTGTGAGCTAAAGGATTATAGACTACCAAAAACCTGTCATAATACTGTCAGTGGCCCATGGACCAGTTTACTTGGCAAGTATTACAACCAGCATTCAAATGTTTGTTGCATCAGCTAAATATAGCTAGCCATGATCATTTTAGAACAATGGCAAGAGGATGGGAACCTTTGATGTCTGTAATATCATTTCAAGTGCACAACAATTCATGTTTGTCTACTTTTTAATAATAAACTAATTGAAGAGCTCTACACAATTCTGTGCTTTCAGATTTATGTATCTTTAATAAAGTAATATTTTGGTCAACGCTTGATGTATAAGTATACGCTATCTGAAAAGTATGAATTCTTGTCTTTATTGTGGAATTTTCTGAAGATATTATATGAGGTGTTGCAACACATTATGAAGGAAAAGCTGAAAATGATCAATCTTTGTGCAATCCATCTTAAAAATGCTCATGTTCTTTCCAGTACATGTGGCGTCAGAATCTTCTGCCAAACTGAAATTTCTGAATTGTGTTTCA
Organism: Rana temporaria; assembly: GCF_905171775.1. Taxonomy (NCBI): domain Eukaryota; kingdom Metazoa; phylum Chordata; class Amphibia; order Anura; family Ranidae; genus Rana; species Rana temporaria. The sequence goes on from NC_053489.1 coordinate 528,220,762, forward strand.
ATCTGGTTATGAGTGTCTTCTCATTAGTCAGACAAACATATTTTTTCATATGTTTGTTATATAATTTATTATGCAGTGTAATGGAAGCAATTGCACATTTCCAGGGCTTTATTTCAGTGATCAATACGGGTTAAAACCATAGATGTGAGTTTCACTCATTAGTGCCTGTTTTTTTACGGGACCCTTATTATCCTTGTTGCATTGCAGCCCACAGGGAGAAATGAGTCACACAGAGGGCAGCAGTGATCTACTCTAATATAAAAGGGTTCCATTATATGTATTATTCACTCTTTGCATAATACTCGTACTATGAGACTGATTTACTAAACTTTGATTTAATAAACTGAGCGAAGATTTGCTTTGATTATCTATTGATTTGTAAAGCTTCAAGGGAGGGACAGGAGTGTTGCTTTATCAAAAAAATGTTTTTTTTTTTATATTTCCCTGTACACTTTTGCTGGCCACGTGCGCATGTTGAATTTCAATCAATTTCAATAATTTTCAATCAGCTTTTATGTCTCAAAAAAATTTAAATGTCAACACAGCCTACTGCTAACACTTTAGATTAGTATACTTTGTAAACAGAAAACAATTTATCTTTTTGGTTATTTTTTGTTAATATTGGTTGAAAGTGGGTGAAATTTAAAATTACATCAAAATTGCCATCTGCCAGATTTTGTGTGAGACTGACCATTTTGATTAACTTAAGTCTATAATAACTTTTAAGTTCAGCTGCTGTTACTAAGCCAACCAAAGACATAAACTGGAAGATGAGTGAACACTGGTATCATCCGAACATACAAATTATTGCATAAAATTGCAGAAATTATGAAAAACAATTGTGATAAAAAAATGTGCCTTGGCCAATCAGTTGTTAAAATGGCTATCCAAAACTGTGATTAAACGCCAATAAACAAGAAGAACACTCAAAAGGCCACACTTTGGGACTTCTTGAAATTCTTAATGGCAGGCAAAATCTGAAAACAGTTTACATTGATTTTTGGTTGTGTGATACATGATCTCCAAAATTCTACTATATTCTGAAGCTTTTACTACAACTTAGCGTGTTATTGAAAACAAACAATAAAGATATATAGCGTTTGACATGGATTAGCCTAAGCTAGGGCTATGAACAGGAAGCCTGCAGGCCAGATGTGGCTATCAAAGAAAAAAAAAAAAACAATGGTTCCCCCCAAAAAACGATGGAACCTCTGCACATGACATCATGTTTTTATCTGGTTCTGTCTACAAGAGCTATTAAAAACAAAAACAAGATTTTTTTTTAGATGCTATTTATTCTAACCAAACTATCAAATACTCCTGTACACATCTCCAGTTGGCAGAGTTAAAAATTCCAATAGATACAATAATTTAAATAAATTAAATGCTATACCCTACAGTATTTAAATTTTGCTTGTTATTTTTTTTATTTTATATTTTTATCAATATCACATTAAAGATGTTAAATTAGTGAACATATAAATAGAAATTGCATATGCATGGCATCATTATTTTGTTCAATAAATGAACATTAACTGTTGAAAGTCTTATTATGAAATACTATTTATCCCACAAAAGTGTTATTTTATCACAATCTCAAATGGGTTCTTTCCTGCTGATCTTCAGTAGATGCTTCATTGAAACTTAGACAGGCCATAGACGGTGCGAGTGGTTGCAGAATATTAACCACTTCCCGACGGCCGTACGACTATTGACGGCCGCAGGGTGGTTCTAATTCTCTGAGGCGCCGTCAATTGACGTCCGCCCCTTTGCTCGAGCGCGCAGCGGGGAACTGCTGTGCTGGACGTGTCCCTTGGACACAGCCAATCACAGATCGCCGTGAACGGCCAATCGGAGTGGCCGTTTCCTAGGCTATCTGTGTGGCCAATGAGAGATGATCTCATATGTTTACATATGAGATCATTTCTCATTGCCGACTCTCGCAGACAGCGGTGCTGTCAGGGGAGAGAGGAGACGGATCTGTGTCTCTTGTACATAGAGACACAGATCGGTCACCCCCCCCAGTCACCCCCCTTCCCCCACAGTTAGAACACTAATATTAGGGTACACATTTAACCCCTTCCTCACCCCCTAGTGTTAACCCCTTCCCTGCCAGTCACATTTATACAGTAATTAGTGCATATTTATAGCACTGATTGCAGTATAAATGTGAATGTTGCCAAAAATGTGTCAAAAGTGTCCGATGTGTCCGCCATAATGTCGCAGTCGCAATAAAAATTGCAGATCGCCGCCATTACTAGTAAAAAAATAATAAAAAAATAAAATAATTCTGTCCCTTATTTTGTAGGCGCTTTAACCACTTAACCCCCGGACCATGTTGCTGCCCAAAGACCAGAGCACTTTTTGCGATTCGGGACTGCGCCGCTTTAACTGACAATTGCGCGGTCGTGCGACGTGGCTCCCAAACAAAATTGGCGTCCTTTTTTCCCCACAAATAGAGCTTTCTTTTGGTGGTATTTAATCACCTCTGCGGTTTTTATTTTTTGCGCTATAAACAAAAATAGAGCGACAATTTTGAAAAAAAATTATATTTTTTACTTTTTGCTGTAATAAATATCCCCCAAAAATATATTAAAAAACATTTTTATTCCTCAGTTTAGGCCGATACGTATTCTTCTACATATTTTTCGTAAAAAAAAATCGCAATAAGCGTTTATTGATTGGTTTGCGCAAAAGTTATAGCATTTACAAAATAGGGGGTATTTTTATGGCATTTTTATTAATATATTTTTTTTACTAGTAATGGCGGCGATCAGCGATTTTTTTTCGGTACTGCGACATTATGGCGGACACTTCGGACACTTTTGACACATTTTTGGGACCATTGGCATTTTTATAGCGATCAGTGCTATAAAAATGCATTGGATTACTATAAAAATGCCACTGGCAGTGAAGGGGTTAACACTAGGGGGCGGGGAAGGGGTTAAGTATGTCCCTGTGTGTTATCTTACTGTGGGGGGGGGGGGGGTGGCCTCACTAGGGGAAACACTGATCCTCTGTTCATACACGTTGTTGTGTTTTACGTCACCACGTTCTGACACGATCGGTTTTTTAACCGATGGTGTGTAGGCACGACTGACCATCAGTCAGCTTCATCGGATAACTGATGGAAAAATCTATCAGACCGTTTTCATTGAATTGACCGATCGTGTGTACAGGGCATTACAGTCAGTCACAGTTTAACTTGCAACTTTTTTTGCATTGTGTTCATCAAGGACCTTATGCAAGGATAAGGACCTGGTATGGATTTTAGGGGGGATTGCACACAGTTTTTTTATTTTGCATTTGGTCTCCCCTTAAAATCTCTACAAGACTCTCATTAAGGATAAACATCTGGTATAGATGTTGAAGAGAATCACTGGTCACTTTGTTTAACCACTTAACCACCAGCCGCCGTCATATAACGGCGGCAAGGTGGTTGCTTAACTGGGGGTCGCCGTTATTTAACGGCGCCCACCAGAAGCAGTAATGCGCGCCGCCTCGGGCGCGCACACTGAAAATTCTGTGCGCGCCGGGTCTATGAGACCCGGCGCTACACAGATCTCGGTAATTGACCGACAACCGCGGTCTTTTACCATGTGATCGCGCCGTCCAATGACGGCGCGATCACAGGTAAACAAACCGGCGTCATTTGATGACGCCGGTTCCTCTCTCCTCTCGCTGTACCGATCGATACAGTGTGAGAGGGGGGAGCGCGGGGTGTCAGCAGCGCTGTGGATGGATCTGTGACTATTGCAGTCACAGATCCATCCATCCCTGCATTAACCCCTGCAATACTCTGGCTTCCCTGTGCAATACTCTGCATTAACCCCTGCAATACTCTGGCTTCCCTGTGCAATACTCTGCATTAACCCCTGCAATACTCTTCCTTCCCTGTGCAATACTCTGCATTAACCCCTGCAATACTCTGCCTTCCCTGTGCAATACTCTGCATTAACCTCTGCAATACCCCCCGCGCGATAATCTGCAATACCCCCCGCGCGATACTCTGCAAAAACCCCGCGCCATACTCTGCAAAAACCCTGCGCCATACTCTGAAAAAACCCCGCGCCATACTCTGCAAAAACCCCGCGCCATACTCTGCAATGCCCCCGCGCAATACTCTGCAATGCCCCCGCGCAATACTCTGCAATGCCCCCGCGCAATACTCTGCAGTACCCCCTGCCAGTACTCTGCAGTACCCCTTGCGCAATACTCTGCAGTACCCCCGCACAATACTCTGCAATACCCCCCGCGCAATACTCTGCAATACCCCCCGCGCAATACTCTGCAATACCCCCCGCGCAATACTCTGCAATACCCCCCGCGCAATACTCTGCAATACCCCCGCGCAATACTCTGCAATACCCCCCGCGCAATACTCTGCAATACCCCCGCGCAATACTCTGCAATACCCCCCGCGCAATACTCTGCAATACCCCCCGCGCAATACCCCCCGCGCAATACTCTGCAATACCCCCCACACAATACTTTGCAATACCCCCGCACCAATACTCTGCAATACCTCCCGCACAATACTCTGCAATACCCCCGCACCATACTCTGCAATACCCTCCGCACCATACTCTGCAATACCCTCCACACAATACTCTGCAATACCCCCCACACAATACTCTGCAATACCCCCCACACAATACTCTGCAATACCCCCCACACAATACTCTGCAATACCCCCCACACAATACTCTGCAATACCCCCGCACCATACTCTGCAATACCCTCCGCACCATACTCTGCAATACCCTCCACACAATACTCTGCAATACCCCCCACACAATACTCTGCAATACCCCCCACACAATACTCTGCAATACCCCCCACACAATACTCTGCAATACCCCCCACACAATACTCTGCAATACCCCCCACACAATACTCTGCAATACCCCCCACACAATACTCTGCAATACCCCCCACACAATACTCTGCAATACCCCCCACACAATACTCTGCAATACCCCCGCACCAATACTTTGCAATACCCCCGCACCAATACTTTGCAATACCCCGGCCAATACTTTGCAATACCCCGGCCAATACTTTGCAATACCCCGGCCAATACTCTGCAATACCCAGAAAATACTCTGGGGAAAAAAATGTGTTTTAACCACTTCCCGCCCACGTCATATGAGGTCCTTGACTTTGTGCAGGGATATCTAAATGATGCCTGCAGCTACAGGCATCATTCAGATATCATTTTTTTCAGTCGGCGATTCTCTACACCATAAGAACGATCATGGCGGCTGTTCCGCCTCTTGATAGTTCTTACGGGAGGCAAAAGTGGACGTCCCCACTCCCTTCGCCCTCCGGTGCTTCTTCTGACTCACCGCTGCGATCAAAGCCAGGATCATTTTTTTTTTTTCAGGCTTCCTAGCCTAGAGGTGAGATGTGGGGTCTTATTGACCCCACATCTCACTGTAAAGAGGACCTGTCATGCTATATTCCTATTACAAGGGATGTTTCCATTCCTTGTAATTGGAATAAAAATGATCAAAACATTTATTTTTGGGGAAAAACGTGTCAAACTAAAATAAATAAAGTAAAATGAACAATAAAAATAAAAAATAAATATTTAAAGCGCCCCTGTTCCCGCGTGCTCGTATACAGAAGCGAATGTGTACGTAAGTCCCGCCCACATATGAAAACGGTGTTCAAACCACACATGTGGGGTATCGCTGCGAACGTTAGAGCGAGAGCAATCATTTTGGCCCCAGACCTCCTCTGTAACTAAAAACATGTAACCAGTAAAAACATTTAAAACGTCGCCTATGGGGATTTTTAAGTAGCGAAGTTTGGCGCCATTCCACAAGCGTGTGCAATATTGAAGGGTGACATGTTGGGTATCTATTTACTCGGCGTAACTTCATCTTTCATATTATGCAAAAACATTGGGCTAACTTTAATGTTTTTTTTTTAGAAAGCACAAAACTGTTTTATTTCCCAAAAAAATGCGTTCGAAAAATTGCTGTGCAAATACCATGCGCGATAAAAAGTTGCAACGACCGCCATTGTATTCTCTAGGGTCTTTGCTAAAAAAGCATATATAATGTTTTGGGGTTCTATGTAATTTTCTAGCAAATAAATGATGATTTTTACATGTAGGAGAGAAATGTCAGAACTGGTCTGGGTGCTCCAGAACGCCTGAAGGTGCTCCCTGCATGTTGGGCCTCTGTATGTGGCCACGCTGTGTAAAAGTCTCACACATGTGGTATCGCCATACTCGGGAGGAATAGCAGAATGTGTTTTGGGGTGTATTTTGTGGTATGAATATGCTGTGTGCGAGAAATAACCTGCTAATATGAAACTTTTGTGGAAAAAAAAAACAAAAAAAAAAAAAACCTTGATTTTGCAAAGAATTGTGGGAAAAAATTACAACTTCAAAAAACTCACCATGCCTCTTTCTAAATACCTTGGAATGTCTTCTTTCCAAAAAGGGGTCATTTAGGGGGTATTTGTACTTTTCTGGCATGTTAGGGTCTCAAGAAATGAGAAAGGCCGTCAGTACTTCAGATGTGATCAAATTGATAAATTTTCAGTAATTGGTACCATAGCTTGTAGACCCTATAACTTTCACCCAGACTAAATAATAACCCAATTTTTTTTTTTTTAACCAAAGATATGTAGCAGTATACATTTTAGGCCAAATTTATGAAGAAAAATTCATTTTTTGCAAAATTTTATAATAGAAATGAAAAAAAATTCATTTTTTTACAAAATTTTCGTTCTTTTTTCATTATTAGCGGAAAAAATAAAAACCGCAGAGGTGATCAAATACCACCAAAAGAAAGCTCTATTTGTGGGAAAAAAAGGACAAAAATTTCATTTGGTTACAGTGTTGTATGACTGAGTTATTGTCATTCAAAATGTGAGAGCACCGAAAGCTGAAAATTGGTCTGGTTATTAAGGGTGTTTAAGTGCCCAGTTGTCAAGTGGTTAAAAACAGACCAAAGTAGCTTGGAAATGTTATTTTGTAGCAAATTCTAAATGTCAGTTTTGCTTTAGTACAACATACATGTGTGCCAATTCAAGTGTTGGTTTATGGTTCCCCCAAACATGTTATTTAATCCCTTGGTGCCAGTGTCTCATGGCCCTTTAAGGGGTTTCAGATGCTGGGAGGCAGGTTTTATAATCATGTTACCATCATGATTGGCTGTCACAGCGGTCACATGATCGGAAAGCTCCCAATCACAAGTAGCAATCGGGAGCTTTCGTTAGTCGTCGGTAACTGTGCCAGCTGTGTTCACAATCTAGTACATAAATATGCGGTCGCCCGGCTTCAAGGCCCACCCGCCGAGGGGCCACATATTTGCGTACTGTCGGCACAAAGGAGTTAAAGAAATTGTGCATTTTTAATGTTACCCTTTTAAGCCTTTTAAGCCTTATTAAAAACCTGCTCTCCATTGAACTGTATATATATATACAGTATATATATATATATATATATATATATATATATATATATATATATATACAAACACACACACACACATATATATTTTTTTTTATTGCGACATTTTCCACGTGGCAATACTCAGTAATAATGATAATAATAATAGTAATACCTTTTTTACAGGCACTCTACTTTGTAGTGGTGATTACACAATTTTACCTTTATTTAACCTTTAGCTTCTAGCCAGATAAACTACAGGCCAGTGGTAATCTACATGCTCGAAAAGTAGTATACAGTAAATTGATAACATATAAGCACATCTAGTGGAGCACTCACCTTTTCTATAGGCCCCATTCAATAATTACCTGAACATATTAGAATCGCAGGCAGCATCGTGCTATTTTGCCTGTGATTCCAGGAATTGCAGCAAAACGCAGGACGTAGTTGTGGTGCCATTATTGCTTAAAGGCATCCCAAATGCAGTACAATTTTCCTGTGATTGCCGAGGCTCAGTGCTAAAATTTGGTACATGAGCTTTTTTGGTGAGTTTTCGAATCAGAGGGAGGTCCGAGGTTTGCGTAAATCAGGAACCAAATGGTACCAGTTGCTCCATTAACAGAAGAACCCCTCAGGACAGTTTGAAACTTTTTTAAAGCAAATAGCTATCTGCTACTTAAAGCGGAGGTCCGCCAATTTTTTTTTTTGGAAGTCAGCAGCTACAAATACTGCAGCTGCTGACTTTTAAAATATGGACACTTACCTGTCCAGTGCGCCGTGATGTCGGCACCCGAAGCCGAGCTACCGCTCGGCTCTCGAGGGCTGCCACTGCCATTTTCGATAAGGAAATCAGGAAGTGAAGCCTTGCGGCTTTACTTCCTGGTTCCCTACTGCGCATGCAATGCCACTGGTCCCTGCTGTCTCCTGGGACCATGTGTCTCCCAGAAGACAGTGAGAGGGTGCCGGACGTGGCGTAGACTCCAGCAGATAATGCGGGGGGGGGGGGTCTATGCTCGGAAGTGGGTGCAAATACCTGTCTTAGACAGGTATCTGCACCCCCCTAAGAGGTGCCAAATGTGACACCGGAGGGGGAGGAATCCAGACAGCGGAGGTTCCATTTTTGTGTGGACCTCCGCTTTAAGTGTCTTACAAGCAAATAGTAATCCCCATGATTCACCATATTCACATTTTGGAATATTGTTGACTGGATATAGATTCTACTGCAAAAAATAATATATAGTATAAATATATATGATCATCATTTCATGATTATGATTCATAAGACAGTAGTCAAGAACATTATTCAAAAAGGAATTGGTCAAAAAAATGTTTTTATTTGTGTACATTTGTCAGTAGGACAAACAGATTTATTCACAAGCATTAACGGACACTGCAATGATCTTTTGCAGGACACAATGGGGGAATTTACTAAAACGAGCAGACAGAATCTCTAACAGCTTTGAATGGTAACCAGTCAGCTTGCTCAGTTAAGCTTTGAAAATGAAATCTAGAAGCTGATTGGTTGTCATGCACTAGTCACCCCCATACTTAACCACTTCACCCCAGAAGGATTTACCCCCCTTTTTTGCGATAGGGCACTGTGTCGATTTAACTGACAATTGTGCGGTCGTGCAACGTTTTACCCAAACAAAATTGACGTCCTTTTTTCCTCACAAATAGAGCTTTCTTTTGGTGGTATTTGATCACATTTGCGGATTTTATTTTTTTGCGATATAAACAAAAAAAGAGAGACAATTTTTAAAAAAAAGCAATATTTTTTACTTTTTGCTATAATAAATATCCTCAAAAATATATTAAAAAAAATTCTTCCTCAGTTTAGGCCGATATATATTCTTTTACATATTTTTGGTAAATAAAAAAACGCAATAAGCGTATATTGATTGGTTTGCGCAAGTTATCGCATCTACAAAATAGGGGATAGATTTATGGCATTTTTATTATAATTTTTTTTATTAGTGATGGTGGCGATCTGCGATTTTTATTGTGACTGCAACATTGCGGCGGACAGATCGGACACTTTTGACAGCGATCAGTGCTATAAACATGCACTGATTTCTGTGTAAATGTCACTGGCAGGGAAGGGGTTAAACATTAGGAGGTGATCAAGGATTAACTGTGTTCCCTCACTGTGTTCTAACTGTAGGGGGGATGGGCTCACTAGAACATGACAGAGATCACTGCTTCCGATAGTAGATCTCTGTCACGTTGCTAGGCAGAACAGGGAAATGCCTTGTTTATATAGGTATCTCCCCGTTCTGCCTCTCTGTGCCACGATCGCATCGAGTCTGCAGGAACACCTCACTGAGAATAACCTTCTTGATCGACTTCAGTCTGAATTTTGCCCTCAGCACTCCACAGAAACTGCTCTTCTAAAACTCAGAAACAATTTGTTAACAGCTAATACCAATGAACACTATTCTGTAATCCAACTTCTGGACCTTTTGGCTGCCTTTGATATGGTTGAGCAACCCCCTTCTCTTAAGAACTTTACTCTTTTGGTCTTCATGTACTCTTCCTTGTTTCTCATTTTTCCTATGCTACGGCACCTTCAGTGTCACTTACAATTCTACTTGCTCCTCTCCTCTTCCTTTTTCTGTCGGGGTCCCCCAAATCCCTGTTCTCAAACCTCTCCTATTCTCAATCTATACCTCATCCCTGGGTCAGCTGATAACCTCCCATGGCTTTCCTTATAATTTCTACACTGATGACACACAAACCTATCTCTCTACCTCTCAGCTCACGCATCACTAATTTACTGACATAATGGATGTCACACCACTTCCTTAAACTGAATCTATCCAAAACTGAGCTCATATTTCCTCTCCCACGTGCTCCCTCCCCTGCCTTCTCTGTCTAGATTGATGGCGCAGCTATCAACCCGTTCCCACATGCCAGGGTGCTAGGTATAATGCTAGACTCTGAACCATCCGTTGGTACTGTTTAGTCACCAGTAAATTCCCCTACAAATATTGTGAACAATTTGATTTTCTAAACTGAAATGGTCCTTTGGTTTGCTGCAAAAAAGCCAGTGATCTGGTAGGGACCACCAGGGGCAGAATGAATGCTGTGTACATGATGTTCTTTGGGTGATGCAGTTGAGCCAACAGTCATTCTACAAGATGTGGCTTTACTATTTTTCTTGGCCTTGGTGTAAAGAGGGGGAAAATTATGTAATTAAATAAATGTGGTCATAAAAGTGGTTTCTTAGCATTAAAAGTGGAATTTTTTCCTGATTAGCTAACTGGGATTTAAACAGTATTTTTATAGTCCGAAGTCAATAAATCACTTTTAGTTTTTTTTCCTGCTGAGACCAGCAGATAAGGTGACCACTTTTTATTACTTATCTTCATTCTTGGATATATGCAATTTCACCTCTTTATTGCAGTGATTGCTCATATTGCTGGTATCAATTAGCAGGGAGAATTAGAGATATTTAAATTGTTTCTCCCCTTATTTATTGCTTACAGAAATCAAAATACTTACTGTAGATGTTATTTAGATATAAACATCTATATACAGTATAGAGCAGGGATATGGAATTAGCGGACCTCCAGCTGTTGCAGAACTACAAGTCCCATAAGGCATAGCCTAAGGTGACCAGATTTTTTAAATGAAATCCGGGGACATATTTTTTCTTTACTAGTAATGGCAACAATCAGCGACTCTCCCCGTCGCTGCCCGCCTCACAGCCTCTCAAGTCTTACTCTTCGAGGCCCCGGCTACTACTGGATGGGGAGCGGAGGAAGATCACTCCGCCAGGGAAGGCAAGGAGATAGGCAGGTGGCTGGCCAGGATTTGAGCCAAGGCAGAAGAACATGCGAGCGAAGCTGAATGGGCATGCGCCCGAAACTGAAGAAATATTCCCTCCACTCCGACCAGCACATGATCATCAGAAAGGGGCACAGATAATGGGAAAAATACAACCCCCCTATGCTAATAGGCACGGCGGTGTGGGGGTGTATAATTCTAATTTTTTAATTTTAATTCTCAACTGATTGTCTTTGAAATTGCCCCTGCCCTCTATTAAATCCAACCTGGGGACAAAACCAGGGACAGACTTGGTCCGGGGACAGTGCCCTCAATCAGGGGACTGTCCCCTGAAACTGGGGATGTCTGGTCACGCTAGCATAGCCAGATTCTGTCAGCCACAAGCATGACACCCAGAGGCAGAGACATGATAGGACTTGTAGTTTTGCAATGGCTGGAGGTCTGCTAATTGCATATCACTGTAGAGGTTATAGGGTGTAATTTGAGAGAACCAAGTAGTATCAAGGCTGAATATTTTTGTAGACACACTATTAGGCACATGTTATGGGGACTGAATCCTGCAAACATACATATATATTTTATTTATTATATATATTTATTTTATATATTATATATTTTTTTTATTTGCATTTACTAATCATACATGAACAGTCTATTTAGGGGCCATGGTGACCTAGAAAGTAAGAGATAAAAGTGAAAATGTGCCTCACCTTGTGACTCTTATTGGCATCTACTGTGCCTCCCATTCCTTTACATTTAGTACTAGATTTGACTACAAGCAGCCACAGATGACAAAAAAGAAAAACATGTGCTGAAATTCTGGGCCTTGATATTTCCATTTCTCCAGTGCTCGACCCTGGGTGACCCATAGTAAACAGACCTCTGATCATACCCAAGCGGTGTATAAGATGAGAAAAACATATTTATGTATATTGATGGATTAAATAAAACTTCACTGGTATTAAGGGGTCTAAAGTGTGCCCAGACAACTTTTAACATACCATTACACCAGTAGTATCACATAGCTCCCAACTGTCCCTGATTTCGAGGGACTGTCTCTGATTTGGATCAATGTCCCTCTGTCCCTCTTTCCTCCTCATGTGTCCCTCATTTTGGTCTGATCTTATATAGATGTATATAAAATGCACTTTTTATCTTTCAAAAAGTGTTTCCCAGTGCTAAACCTTTAACCCGATTTCTAAATTGCTGCATTTGTAAATTTTAAAAGACAATATAAAGGAATAGTAGTGGTGGTACCTCCCTGGTGGTATGATTATGTCAGTTTTTGTGTCTCAAAGTGGTACATTGTTTTGCATAGAAAGTTGGCATTTTATATTGTATGCCTCTATATCTGAGGAATTACTCACTTAAATATGTCCAAACAAGAGTCTAGTAGACATCCCAGGTGTGATAAAAATAAATCATAAATTATAATATAATAAATAACTATAAATAATTATCACAAATAATAATAATATGGGGCTGGAGATAAAATGTATTCAATAATGTAATCAAATCAAAAACACTGAAAAGTCGCAGAATTGTCGCTGTCGTCACTTTCAGTGTCTGATGACAAATTTCCTCACGAATCACTATCACTCAATTCTGTAAGTGATTCTTATTTAATATCGTTGTTTTCTAGCTGGTTTAAAACCGCTTTTGACGCAAAGTTTCCAGGCAGAAAGAACAGTATATATAATATAAAACTGCATGGACAAAGCACTAGGGAAAAATGGGATGTGAAATGATTTGATACAGTAATGTAATCTTACTAGAGTGTTATGTTTTTTGCACTTTTTGAATTTTCGGCCGGGCTCCGCCCGTGTGTCGTGATGCTTGCAGGCAACGGAGCCTAGCACACAGTACATTGTGCGAAGTACACATCCCTCGGACACAGTGGAAGGACATTGCAGGATACTGAGGACAAGGTAAATAACTTTGCCTAAATCCTGCAATGTAATCCTGAGTGTGGCTTGGAGTTACCGCTTTTGGTAGTGAAAACTCACCCAGAGCCTAACTCGGGAATACTTCTAGGAAGGTTAAAATGGTGACTGGTTGGTCAAAGTTTTGTACCATTCTGATTGTTTTTTAGCAACTGCAGTGTGTGAAAATCCCAGGAGGTTAGCAGTTTTTGAAATGCTGCAACTACCACATCTTACACTGACAACCGTCTTATGGTAAGTTGCACAGACCATGCAGCTTCCATATTCTAAAGTTTGGTTAAACAACTAAATCTCCTTAGTATGTTTGTATGATTTATGTATTCACCTGCAATCACATGTTTACATTATTGAGAAGGTGTACATACTAAGGCCTCATGCACACTGGGAGTTTCTTATCTTGGTGCTTGAGATCACTGCATTTTGGTGTGAATGGAAGGCACAGGAACACCACCAAGTCCCTCTACCAGCAGCCTGTACAACTGTACAGGCTGCTGGTAACTGAAAGCTGCTGCAGCTGGATGGTGCTGGAGAGCACGCCAAGTAATACTAACCTTTCGGGCAGTCCAGGGATGAAACCCAGTGGGAGGTCTAAAGTGGCCACTGGGTGTATACTTTGCAGATACTATTGTTACATCTTTAGATCATGATTTTCCAATTGCATTTACGTATCAAATAAAGATTGAGGAATTAAAGTTATTTCCCCACAACCACAAACAATCAAACTTTGCAGGGTAAATTTAAATGTATGGTACGTGTATTGCCACTCTGATACATACATTCCAATGAAAATAGTAGGATTGAGAAAAAAAAAGAGCTGCTGAATGACTCATTCGCACAGCAATGGAAATCAGATGAAATCTTCCTGCCAACAGTGATCGCTTCCTCCTCCATGTTTCCCTGATGCTTACTTTTTGAGACAACAGTTTTCTTTTTTTTTTTTTTTTGTCTAGGGAACTGACTGATTTTATTTTTATTTTTTTCACATTTAACTTCTTTATTTTTCTTTTTGTTTTCATGCTATAATGTGATAACATAATAATGATTGACCTGGGTACCAAGGGCAAAAAAAGTAAACTAACACAAAAATACATTCACTTCTAGAGTGTGGTATATTCAAGACGTGTGACAAAGGGTGGGGAATGTATTCAGTGCAGCTCACGCAAGCAGCATTAGAAGCATAGCAAAGGAAACGACTGATTGTAGTAACAATGACTTCTTTCAATTAGAGAAGAAACGTAATGCAGATTGTTTCTTTCTATTAAGTGGTTCTTTTATTCACTGAACATTTACAGTATTCTATATAGGGATGCATTCATGGCATATAAAGATTTCACATTATTAATGTATGATGTTAGAAATCCAAGGACTACCATTAATATCTGTATTACTTCAAGAAAAAAATAATCTGAAACTGCTGTGATTCATTATTCTCAAAGGGAAATTTACAGAAGACCAATCCTACTTTGTATTTGTATCACACAATGCAAAGCTGTTGGCATGTATCCTTCATTTAGTTGTATTGTAGCATTAAGAGCCGGTTCACACTGGGGCGACTTGGGATCCGACTTATAGTCGCCTCAAGTCGTCCCAAGTCGCGCTGTCGAGAAAAACAATGTAAGTGAATGGGAGCGGTGTTAATACACACGACTCGAGTCGCTCCGACTTCAAAAGAAGTTCCTGTACTACTTCAATCCGACTTGTAGGCGATTTGTACCCATTGATTTCAATGGAAGTCGCCTCCAAGTCTGATCTAAGTCTGATCACTGTCTTAACTGAAGCGACTTTCCAGGAAGATAACATACATTTCTCAGGCAAACCTCTCCCTCCCCCTCCCTCCTCTAGAGCTGATTGTTGTTTGATTGGCCACTGGAAAGTCTCCTGTCCTGGAGACGACTTCAAGTCGTGTTGTAAATCGCCCCAGATCGCCCTGTGGTTCATGCTCAAGTCGTGTCGGAGACGCCTCTGAAAGTCGCGCTGGAAGTCGTGTCGCCCTAGTGTGAACCGACTCTAAAAGTTTGTTGTTATTAGATACATGGCATAACATTCAGCAGAATGGCCCTACTAGAAAATCCTCCAGACACCCTGACCCTACATAGGCCCATACAATATTCACAAAATATAAGAAATGTGTTTTATAGCCTTTATAGTGTAATAAAATCATGAAATAAATGAAATTATAATGTATATTTATGATATCAAATTTCTATTTTGTACAATGTTATATTATTCTAGATATACAGACCTCAAGGGTCTAGGTGCCTCTATCCTAGGCAACCCACCAAGCGCTCCCTGGATAAGTACCACTCAAAGAGAAAAGATCCCAGTTGGATGTTCATGAGGTGGATTCCTAGTTTAGGTGTCTAGAATTCTGCTGTATGATGGGCACAGTGACAAGTACAGAGCATCTGAGTGCTTTTTAACAAGGTTTTACTTTTATTTTACATTTTATTGCGCCGTGTTTTGTGCCTCCCTTATTTTATTTTCATGTTCATAAGCTGTCTGCAATCCTTGTTAAAGCCAAAAGGGATAACTGCATACGAACTAGATGGAAAAAAGGAAGATATTGCAACAGAGCTGTGGAATACCTGAGCGCCAGTGTGGGATTTTTCAAAGCAGCTGGAGATGCAGTGCCAACTATCATGAAACACAGCATCCTGGTAGTAATTAGAGAAGTACTTTTTTAGAAAAATAAATAAATGCACATATTTTTGCAGAAAATTTATTTATTATTTGTTATTATTTTTTCCTGATGGAGCATAGAAAGCATTGCACTTGTGATCAGTTGATAAGAGATGCAATGTCAGGCTTCTGCAGACAAGCCCTGCAGCTTTCAGCTCGTGCCTTAGGCTGTCAGTTTGAAAGCTGAGGGGCTTGTAAATGAACTACAAGGGTGCTCATGAGTGTCCTGGCAGTTCATTCAGATCTACAACCTGTTTGCTGTGGTGACTGACTGTACATGTAGTTCATTCATTTACAAGAATGGCAATGAATGACATGGCTGAGTGGGCAGAGCCCTGCATAGCTGTGCTGTTTTTTGAACTGTGACAGCAGGTGCAAGGAGAAGAACCACCACCCGCTGTCGCACTGAGGGGGGGATTGGGAGTAGAGGCAGCAGAAGCTGGAACATGTTACATGCTCCATCCTAAATATAAGTGGAACATGTAACATGTGTAGCACTGGTATTTTTGTCATGTAATGCTAAAGATTGCATACCACTAGAGGGAGCCAAATGCCAGTGTGAGAGATATATATTAACTTACACATGCAGAGCAGAAAATGTTTATTGACTGTGAAGAGACTCACTTACCCATAATGCTCACTCACTTACCCATGAACACTAGGTGGCTGAACTGCATGCTGGGTGGGTAATAAAAGGCAGAGTGCAGCCATTTTCTGTCTCTTCTGGATGCATGGTCTGCCTGAGAGGATCTGTGAAGAAGTGTTCAGAATTGGGCCTACATCGTGCAGAGCAGAACAACATCCATTGACTCTGCCTTACCACAGTGTGCTGGAGAGGCAGTGTGATCGGGTCTGAGGACCTAGGACCCTTGACGGAGCAAAGTGGATGTCCGGTTTGCTTGCGGAGCGGAGCAGTGTGACAGTGCTGACTGGCAGCAGGACTGAGACAGCCGGAGCGGAGGTTCACAACTTTCCAGACCTGGTGTGGTGAGAGGGCTGTCGCCTAGAAGTTATTTAACACCCGTAACACACTTAGACTCTTTTCACAGTGTTGCTGGGACCTGTAGTCCTACGGGGGAGGTCTCATTCAAATAGACTGAGTTCAATCAGGTTTAAAAGCCTATGCTTCTTTGAGGGCTGACTGATGATTAAGTTATACCTACACCGAAGGCATCTACAAGTGTGTTGTATAGCAGGAATTTTTATCACTCTTCAGTTATGTTACTTCATTACTTGTTAAACCATTGGATTACAAACACTGCAGTATAATCGCTAGCCGAAGACAAAGAAGACCAGAGACTACACTTCTCATTGGGAGGGTTTGTGCTGTGGATACAGTAACACAAAAGGCTGCCTTATACCTCAGGGGAAGCTCTTGACAAATTGTATTGTGCTGTGTTGATATCTTTGCATTGGTATTTTTGGTGCGGCCGTACTGGAAGTGGGAAGGTGACCAGTGTCAAGGCATTGTCACTCTGAGCACTAGTCCCACTTGGAGACGCGCCGCAGTAGAGGCTCAAGGGACCTTTAAGTGTTAATAATTTGTGTACACTCATTGCACTATTATAGTAAGTTGTATGTTGATACAGTTATTATAACTACTGTCTTTATACTAGTTCCAGTAAACTTACATGTTGGTTGATCACAATTGGTGTGAGGCTTGTTCAACGGATGCCCAGATAGCGATAAAGGTACACTATATACACACTGTTATGTGGGGTTGTTCCGTTTAGTGAAGGTTTCACATCCACACTGTTACACAGCTGTGTCAAGCGGGTTGAGACAAATTATTTGGGGGTAGAAAAGCAGAGTACAGGCCCAATCAATTACCAGCAGCTCCTTCGGGGGTAAGTGCTACACATGTAACATGTTTCGTTTAAAGAGCAGAAAACAGGGAAACCTATATCCCCTGGGCATGTTCAGGTATCCAGGAACTTGTGAGAACCCATTGGATTGTGAGGAGTGGAGGTGAATTTGATGAAAGGTAGCGTGGCACAGGACATATATCCTATTTTTTTGCTGGCTGCAGTTGATTTTTTTACAGCCTGTTCCTGTCCACATGCATATATGAACTATATATATTGAACTATATATTTGAACCTAAATAATGTCTAATTCATGGTGCTCATTTTACATTGGAATTTCTTGTCAGATGTAATTGAATATTTTGCATCAGTTAATATTACTTTACACAGATACATCATGTAGATGTGAAATCAGTGTCATCAACGTACCTATGCAATGGTATGCATGGCCTTATAATCATAAAATCTGCAGTTTTACTACTTTCTGCCAGCAGCTTAACAGCTAATGTGAAAGCAAAATTCAAAGGAGGGACATAGACTTGGTCTGGCCTGTAAAGGTCACTAGGTTCATTGTTTTTGACTGGTTGTAACATACCCTCCCCTGATATTTATTTTGCCAGCATCTGTTATTGGCATTAAACCTTCTAAATTAAAAGCAGAGATCTTTGCACTAACAAAGCTAAATTCTAACTTTTACTGCCCTTAAAAAAAGACAGTGTGATTGAAAATAGTCTTATAAAAAATGTAGCATTTAACTATATAACAGCTGAAAAATTAAATGCTAGACACAAATTTTAAGGTATATAATGCAATCGTTTATTTTAATACTATTATATATGAGTTGGTTTTTGTGAAAATATCTGTTCACATTTCTTACTTTATGCAGCAAATTAATATTCGGCAGTACAAGTGATCTTTAACAAGATGTTGTTGGTGTGATACATGTATCTTAACAACATTGTCTCTATACACTTGTACTATATATATATATATATATATATATATATATATATATATATATATATATATACAGTATATATATATATATATATATATATATAAAACTAAATATACCTTTCTCCCTTTCGCTCCCACTGGCTATCTCATATCACTTGATCTATTCACATGTTTTGACTAATCAGTTCCATCATTGTCAACTAAGTATTGTACCACCCCTTTGCCCTTTTTCAAAGGGGCTGTTTTGTTATAAAAGTTTGATTATACCTCAGACAGGAGGCTCATATCTTATGCATTATCTTTCTTTAATAATGCCCATAGCAGAAATACAGTAAACATTTATTGTAACTTAAAAGAAAAAATTCAAGGAACTACCCTTCCCAGCAGTCCCTGGGCCAGCGTAGCCCCTCCCAGACCGTAATCTATATAAGGGACTGTCTGAGGTAACCTATCCCTCTTTCTTTCTGCTCATGGCAGAGCACACAAGATAAGTATTTCATGTACCTTTATTATTTACAAGATAGGTACTTCTTGTATCTTTATTATTTACAAGATAGGTGTTTCATGTACCTTTATTGTTTGATTGTATAAATGGTCTCTGATACCGAGTGCCCCGGTGTCGGGTGATTTTGTTCAGTCTTGACTGATATGTTTGAGGTATTGTGGAACATGGGGAGTTTCCCTGGAATTCCTCCCTGATACCGAATGCCCCGGTGTCAGGTATTTTGTCGGAATTGATTGTTCTGTAGTTTTTGGAAGATGTGGAATACTGGGGGTTCTCCCTGCTATCCCCCGTTTCTGCGCTTTATTTCTGTCTGCCTGACACCGGAGCGGTGTCAGGCAGATATGTTTGAGAGGCCACGTTTGTTTGTTTCCAATTCTTTGCTCGGGTTTTTTCCCTTTCTTTGACGCCGGAGCACTGGGGCGTCCGTGCGGGATCCGCGCTGTTTTTCATTCGCTCCCTCGGCGGGCGCCATGCCTGGGCAACTGTTCCCCCCCCCTCCCTCCCCACGCTCCCCTTCGCGCGCTCAGGTGGGGGGCGGGGTCTCCGCCGCGGCCGCTCCTCTCCTCTCTTTCGGTGCCTCTCTCGGTATCGAGAGCGAGACGGGGGAGAACGGTTCTCATCGACCGTTCCGTCCCTCACAACCTCGGGCCAATAAGAACTCCAGAGGCTGTAGTCTCGCGAGACTTCGCCTCTGGAGTTAGAATCTCGTCAGGCTCCCCTCACACCGCAGGATGTCCTTCCCAGCGGTGTCGTAGCCAGGAACCTGCTGCTGTTTCACCATGCTTTCAACCACTAGATGGCAGTACATCTTTTCAGATATATATATATAAATATATATATTTCATTCCAATGAATCAATATCTAATAAATAAATAAATAAATAAATTAAATTAAATAATTTAAATAACCGAATCTACAATAAATAATTCAATATATACTCAAATTATATTTCTGGGGAATTTATTCCCTAGAACATATACCTTATTTATCCTAATAAATAAATAATCAATATGTAGATAGATCAATAAATCAATACATTAAATAAAGAAATTATAGCATGTTTATCTCCGGGGAATTTATTCCCTACAACATACTCCTAATAAATAATGTATTAAATAACTATCTAAGGATTGAATGAATAAATACATTTATTATTAATGATATTATTATTAATATATATTATTACTTATAATATATAACTAAATCCATTATTAAATTTTACAAATAATAAATTATAGATGGATTATACAAATTATATATTCATTATATAAATAAATTATACAAATATGTATAAAAAATTGTATTGAATTGTACAAAGATTCTACAATTTAATGAATATCATGGCATTGTTCATGCCGGTACCCCGGATAGGGTGGACACAGTCCTAGGAGGCCAAATCTCAACAGTGTTACACAGTTGCCAAAACTGATCGGTAGACCAATCTTTACGACCATGGCGTCGGTTACCTCCGCCTGCACACCATATGCCCGGACCATCCGGCAACGGTCTACCGCCCCTGAGAAGGGCTGGGCGTTCCAAAACGCTGCCACGTTTCTGTGGCCCTTGACTCCCCGACAGGGGAAGTAAATAATATGTCCCAGGCAGTACCCTACCCGGACTGCCGACCCACTGCCCTCCCAGACTCTGACCGACCCCCGAGCCTCGGGGAGATGCACATGCAGAGGCAGCGATCCGTTAGACGGACTAAGCCAGACCCATTCGTGGACTCTTCCGCAGAGTCTGAGGCGGCTAACACCTTGAGTCTGAGGTTGTAGATGATGAGAATGATGATGAGTGTTAGGGCAGTGGGCACATGGCGCTCTATGACGACGCCAACCCTGTTCCCAGGGTGACACTCTATGGATTCTCGTAGAGAGCCATTATAGATCCGGGGGCGATATGCCATCCACACTCCGATGACTGGGCACCTCCGCCCGAGGTGATCCAATATATCACATAATGGACCCCGAGATCGGTCGAAAAACTCACCGAATCATTTTCAGGGCGTAACCCCCTTCCTTTACCATTTATGGCTGTGCACACTCCCGAGGTGAACCCCATACCCTGGGGGTATCCCACCATACACGGGAAATCCCCCAAGCTGGGAATAGAGAGGTCCTTCGGATCATACAGACCAGGGCCTTGGATCTTTGGGACCTATCACCATCATCCCACACCTTAGTGAGCAGGCCACGCCGCTGAACAGCCGACTGACCTGTCCCAAATCGGGGCTGGGCCCAACGGGCGGTCGCCTCCTGGGATGCGTGGACACTACGGGTCCGACTGGACACCGCCGCTCGAATCTTAACGTGGCTTGTTCCCCAGCTGTCTCACCTAGCCGAATCAGACCCCGGTCCAACCACCGAGGGCAGGCTAGTCGGGATCACACTGATTAAGATATTCCAAGACGGTAGGGCTCTATTCCATCCCGGATGAGCCCAAACGTCATCAAAGTCTAACACGGTACAGTGCCGGTCTATCAGGATTATAGGACCGGAGATGGACCTAGTCCCTCTTTCCTCGGTCTTCAGACCTGAACACCGCCCTAATAGACAACGAATTGCAGGGCCTCTGGTTCACCCAAACGATAGTGGAGACGGACCCGCTCTCCCCGGGTTTCCCCAACAACGTCTTCCTGGTCAGGAAAGGAGGGCGGTTATCGCCCTGTAGTAACTTGAGAAATCTCTCGTAATTACCGTATACAGTGACGACATTCTGCGACACAAAGGGTGAGGTTGATTATCTACTTGGACGACCTACTCTTAATGGCTCGTACCCCTCGCCTGGCGAACGAACACGCCTCCGGGACAGTCCCCCATAGATCACGGGGAATCTATCCTCTCCCCATCTCAGGAGGTAGAGTTTTAGGGTTCTTGGTGGACACCAACCTAGTGCTCCTTCGGCTACCCATGACCACTTGGCCGCCATCTGCACGAGGTCAGTATCGTGCTGGGCTAACGACGGGTATCCTTACGCGGACTGGCTCGCCTGGTCGGCCTGTTTCCGGCGTTAATCCAGGCCATTTGTCCAGCTTCTTTTCACTATCGAGACCTTCAGAGTCTCAGTCCCTACGTCTTTGCCAGGGGCTTCACTGTGCAGACGTCGTCACTCTGGACACGGAAGCCATAATTGAACTACGGTGGTGGTACGTCAGGTCGACAGACGGCACGGCAGGTCCACCTGCAACTCCACGACGGATTCATCTTGGAATAGGTTGCCAACCACCTCGGTTGGGGTACTCGATGCGGTCCCTCGTCCACAGGAGGGGCGTGGCCCACAGCGGAGTCTCTGCTGCACGTTCACACGTGGAAATCCTGACGACCGTCTTGCCATCAGGACTCTAATGCCACACACGTCCACCTACGGTGTGTTCTTGCGTATGGACACCGTATCCGCGGTCCAGTACGACCTTCGCTTGGGGAGTCCTTGACCCAAAATCCTAACGGATCTAGCAAGATCTCTGACATTTCTGCCTGGAACGCGACATCGTTCCAGCTGCGAAATGTACCCCAGGCACTTCCGCTATGGTGTTAGATTGGAATTCTCGTTACCCGCCCAATTCCATCGACTGACGACTGCACCGGTCAGTGTTCCTGGCCCTTGCTCTCTTATGGGATCCTTTCTCTCCCCAGTCTGTACGGGGATCTGCACCCTCTATTCACGACGCACGTCCTACTTCTCTTCGCATGGTTGGGTTTTCGGGGTGTCGGTCACGGACAGCGACCTTTTCTTTTATAACGGGGGTTCCACTTGCCTTGATCTAGGCCTTGGGACTAGATATACATTTCGATCATCCGGAGGACTCTGGGTTAGTTGGTGATCAACGACAAGTTAACCTCATGAAGGCGTTCGTCTGAGATGACCAACTACCTGGTGGACTCGTTTGAGTCCGGGAGGTCCTATAGCTCCCCTGCGCCTTCCGCGCTGCGAACTCGGACTACCGCTCCCTTGTAGACTTACTACTGGTGGGATAACACCCATGGTGTACCGACTTAGTAAGCGTTAAGTTTCAACGCCCATCACACCCAGGGTATCAACGCTCTTGGGAGGTGATCAGTGGTCCTGACCATGCGCCAGGACTGGGGGGACAATCTCACTCTGTCGGAGGTTATTGTCGTTTGAGCTACTGCCCCCTTGTGTCTGATTCCGTCAGACGCATATCGGGTGTCACGACGTTGGCCATTCCAGGCGTCGGATCCCGCCTCGGAGAGTCGGGGTTTTTCCGTTGTGCGTAGGACAGCGGCGGGACTTCATCGTTTTTTTTTTTCTACCCGTTCTTCCCCGCACATCGTACTCTGTTGTCTACGGATTTCTTAGTCCTTCACGGTCCCACTGCGATCTTCACATCTCTTCCTACTCCTCATTCCTACGCTAAACCTCAGTTTCCGGTTTCCTCAGCTACGCTAGCCAGAGGGGTACGATCAATCATGGAAATGGCAGGGTCTTACGTAACCCTGTTGGGCACCCACCCCTCCAGAGGAGCGGTGGCTCCTAGGTCATCACCCCGGGCAGCTCCCTATAGGATTTACGGCTAGCGGCGGACTGGTAACCACGATTGCTTTCCGCCAATTCTGCTTGGATTGGAGGAACACATATCTATATCAATTTTGTAGTTGTTTCATTTGTTATCATCTATATATGCATTGTTATAGCTTTGAACTTGCATAAGATATGAGCCTCCTGTCTGAGGTATAATTCGAGATTTTCCTAGCTTGTGACGGAAAATATTGATTATATGAAGACAGGAGGCGAGTATCTTCCCTCCCGACCCAACCCTGTCACGAGGTTGTCTCTCTCTCGTTCTAGACTGTTGAACCACACACCCTGCAAGTCGGAGGCTGGTACGCCCCGGCAGTTCGTTTTCACTAACCCCGTCGGGATTGCTGTTCCGTTTCGATCCATGGGTTTAGTTCACCGCAGATGGAGGCTCCTACTACGTTCCAGATCCGGAGTCGGGATGCCGTTGACTGAATCCGTTGGTCCATGTTCCTGAAGACGACTGACCGGTCGGCTCCGAATGGTTTTGGTTTTCCTATAGTCCCCGTTGGGATGAAGTTGGTCCGGATGAAGTTGGTCCGTGTTGGCCTTGTCCTTTCGTTTCCTCCAGATTCAGATGTTGTGTTCCGGTCGGAAGGTTCCCGGCAGCCGCGGAGATGTCTAATTGGACTTTCGGTTCCTGTTTACACTAATTCGCATGAAGAAAGAGGAATAGGTTACCTCAGACAGTCCCTTATATAGATTACGGTCTGGGAGGGGCTACGCTGGCCCAGGGACTGCTGGGAAGGGTAGTTCCTTGAATTTTTTCTTTTAAGTTACAATAAATGTTTACTGTATTTCTGCTATGGGCATTATTAAAGAAAGATAATGCATAAGATACTCGCCTCCTGTCTTCATATAATCAATATTTTCCGTCACAAGCTAGGAAAATCTCGAATTATAATGCTGTTAACTTATGCCACGAGGAAGGCTTTGGCCAAAACGCGTTAGCATTATGTGGATTGTACACTGCTATTGTGCCAAATAAAATCTTTTTAAGAAGAAGAAGCTTTGGGTTGCTGTTGATTTCTTCTCTTATATCCGATTTTGGATTGATCTTTTAATTAGATTTGTGCACCTTACCACTATAAATGTTTGCTGCCTCGCGTTGACTCCTATATCTGCCCCCGGGGGGAGATAACTTATGCGTCTAACCATGTTGCACCTCCCCCTTTTTTCATGGTGGACTTTTTTGGCTTGCTCCCATTGCCTCCTGAAGAAACGGGGTGTTCCAGAGAAATGCATTGAGACTAAACACGATTGCCTACCCATGGAGAACACTTTACTTGTTACTCTGTTTTTAGTTGCAAATTATTCATGATTCTAATATGTTTGTGTCATGGATATGCAATTAAGTCTGGCAGCTTACCTGATCTCCATGTGTTCATTAGAGGCCTGACCCTCCTTCTGACTGTTTTTTTGTCACATTCCTCCCTGTATTGCTCCACCCTAGGCCATCCCAGGAAGCCTATATTAACCACTGCACTGCTAGTCGGCCTGGCTGTTCAACCGTGTTGTTAGCTTTAGTTCCTGTCTGCAGTGTGCTGCGATTATCTTTCTGTGTAACGTTTTTGGCTCGTCCCTGACTTCTCCTGTTTGCCTGTGATCCTGACCTTTTGCCTGTCCCTCGGTTACCCTTGTCTGCCTGTTGCCCCTGTCCCTCGGCTTACCCATCACTACCGCTTGTCCTGCTTGTTGCTTCCCCTCTCTCCCTGCGGAGCGTGACCTAGGGGATCCCATGGGTCGCGACCTGGATCCAGCTGCGGCGAAGGCCATCCTCACCACTAGAGGCTCTGGTGAACACAAAGCTGGGTCTTAGACTCCATTCCCTGGGCGATCTTTGGTTCACGCTTCCTCTTTAATCGCAGCAGTCGGCCATAGGTTTCACTACCCTGTGGTGCATCCCTGACCCCAACGGGGTGCACTTGTCACCTGGCCACAGGTGACCTGACAGTTTGATGTCTGCAATTCTATGGGAGGTATCTGAAGGAGGTTAATTTTATGACATTTGGCTGTGTTGTTTATCTGAATTATTTTATATATGCTGAAAAATAAAATGTAATGATTTTATATTTATGTGTTCTTGTTGGCACCTTAAAAGTTCATCTTGTTCCTCTCAAAATTTGATCTGCTTGGTTAAATTATCCTCTTACTGTACTGACAGGGAATGGAGGCTCTTATGCCCCGTACACATCATCGGAAATTCCGACAGCAAAAGTCTGATGTGAGCTTTTGAACAGAAATTCCAACTGTGTGTATGCTCCATTGGACTTTTGCTGTCGGAATTCCCACCAGCAAAAGATTGAGAGCTGGTTCTCAAATTTTCCAATCGTCTGTAGCAATTCCAATGCGCAAAATTCCGACACATGCTCGGAAACAATTCTGTGTGAAGTGACACAATTTTCATTGCTTCTAATTTCATACAGTGCAGAGGAAATCAAAAAATGGAAGTTACTGTATGCAATCCCAACCTCCAAGTGAAAGAGGGAGAGCCCTGGAACCATGCAGGGGGTACACAGTGAAAGTGATTGCCAGCTTTAGTGCTGCCAGATTATTTTCACTTTCAAGCCAGGGCCCGGCTGAAAAGACACGCACAAGCTGTTGGCCGCTATTGAAGCCATCAGATTGGGCTTAACCCTCAGCTCTTTGCACATACTACATATGTTCAAAGGGCTCCATTAGTTAAAAAAATCATGCCTGTGAAGGGTAAAACCTGCTATAGCAAAACTGACATAGCAAAGCTGTTGGGGATTCCCTTCATGTATATTATACTCTTATCCCAGACTAGGGTCTTATGTAGATGTTGTAGCTGAACTTAAGGCACAGAAATTTTAAAATGGAACTTTACCCATAGCAACTTTATAAAAATGATGTTATTTAGCAAGGAACATACATTCCACAACAGTAATTATGCAACCAAAATTAGTGTGTGCTTTATATTACCTCCAGCCAGGGGCGTACCAATAGCGGTGCGGGGGGGGCGGACCGCCCCAGGTACCACACATTGGGGGGTGTCAGTGGCCGAGTTACTTCGCTATATGGGGTGCGCTCCGCACCCGAGTCGGGTCACACTGTCCAATCACCCTAAGGGCATCCCTGCTGGCTCTGGCTGCTCCATTTTACTTTAGGTGTTTTTTAGAACACCCCCATCGCCGCGGCCGCAATGGACTAGTCCAGATCGTCCACTCATTCATTGACTGAATTCCCTCCTGATAGCTCCGCCTCCACCCACCACTGCGGTATCAGCCTGTGTCTGTCATCTCTCTCCGCTGGGGTGGCTCAGCTGCTGCTATCACACACAGAGACACAGGCAGGATCAGGGATCTAATCCGGACCTCCCAAGTTACTCCCTAGCAGAGGCAGAGTCTGAGAGCCTGAGGCACAACAGTGGTGAGAGGGGAGGGGGGTTGTAAGAAGAAGAGCCTGGAGGAGTGTGTGTGTGTGTGTCTGCTTTGCCACCATGTGCTGACCTGATTTGAGGGGGGGGGGGATTGCTGTGTCCACCACCCCCTGCCATGTGTACTAGCACTGTATGTAGCTGACCTGATTTGGGGGGGGGGATTGCTGTGTCCACCACCCCCTGCCATGTGTACTAGCACTGTATGTAGCTGACCTGATTTGGGGGGGGGGATTGCTGTGTCCACCACCCCCTGCCATGTGTACTAGCACTGTATGTAGCTGACCTGATTTGGGGGGGGGGATTGCTGTGTCCACCACCCCCTGCCATGTGTACTAGCACTGTATGTAGCTGACCTGATTTGGGGGGGGGATTGCTGTGTCCACCACCCCCTGCCATGTGTACTAGCACTGTATGTAGCTGACCTGATTTGGGGGGGGATTGCTGTGTCCACCACCCCCTGCCATGTGTACTAGCACTGTATGTAGCTGACCTGATTTGGGGGGGGATTGCTGTGTCCACCACCCCCTGCCATGTGTACTAGCACTGTATGTAGCTGACCTGATTTGGGGGGGGGGGGGGTGATTGCTGTGTCCACCACCCCCTGCCATGTGTACTAGCACTGTATGTAGCTGACCTGATTTGGGGGGGTGGGGGTGATTGCTGTGTCCGCCACCCCCTGTCATGTGTAATAGCACTGTATGTAGCTGACCTGATTTGGGGGGGGGGTGATTGCTGTGTCCACCACCCCCTGCCATGTGTACTAGCACTGTATGTAGCTGACCTGATTTGGGGCGGGGGGTGATTACTGTTTCTGCCACCCCCTGCCATGTGTACTAGCACTGTATGTAGCTGACCTGATTGGGGGGGGGGGGGGTGATTGCTGTGTCCGCCACCCCCTGCCATGTGTACTAGCACTGTATGTAGCTGACCTGATTGGGGGGGGGGGGGGTGATTGCTGCATCTGCCACCCCCTGCCGTGTGTACTAGCACTGTAGGTAGCTGACCTGATTTGGGGGGGGTGATTACTGTGTCCGCCACACCCTGCCATGTGTACTAGCACTGTATGTAGCTGCCCCAGGGCTGTCTTAATGAGAGGGCACACTGGGCACTGCCCAGGGGCCCCAGTTGCATGGGGGCCCCTGCTTTTTTACCCAAAGCAGCTGTTCCTTGGCCCATGATGCTATTAAGACGGCCCTGATTGGGGGGGGTGATTACTGTGTCCGCAACCCCCTGCCATGTGTATAGTGTAACACTGTAGCTGACCTGATTGGGAGGGTTGCAGAATGTAGGCATGTGCGACTTACAGTGTGCAGAATTTAGACACGTGCGACTTAGTGTGCAGAATTTAGACACGTGCGACTTAGTGTGCAGAATTTAGACACGTGCGACTTAGTGTGCAGAATTTAGACACGTGCGACTTAGTGTGCAGAATTTAGACACATGCGATTTACAGTGTGCAAAATGTAGACACGTGCGATTTAGTGTGCAAAATATAGACACGTGCGATTTAGTGTGCAAAATGTAGACACGTGCGATTTAGTGTGCAAAATGTAGACACGTGCGATTTACAGTGTGCAAAATGTAGACACGTGCGATTTAGTGTGCAAAATGTAGACACGTGCGATTTAGTGTGCAAAATGTAGACACGTGCGATTTACAGTGTGCAAAATGTAGACACGTGCGATTTAGTGTGCAAAATGTAGACACGTGCGATTTAGTGTGCAAAATGTAGACACGTGCGATTTACAGTGTGCAAAATGTAGACACGTGCGACTTAGTGTGCAGAATGTAGACACGTGCGACTTACAGTGTGCAGAATGTAGACACGTGCGACTTACAGTGTGCAGAATGTAGACACGTGCGACTTACAGTGTGCAGAATGTAGACACGTGCGACTTAGTGTGCAGAATGTAGACATGTGCGATTTACAGTGTGCAGAATGTAGACATGTATTATCTGTTCAGTAAATGTTATAAATAATTGAAATAGGTTTAAGTAAGTTAATAACTTATTTTCCAATGTTTTTTTCAGGGTTTTTTCAGGTAAACGTTGGGGGGGGGGTGCCAGATGTAGGATCCGCCCCGGGTGCCAAATGCTCTAGGTACGCCCCTGCCTCCAGCATTGCTCCTGTTTCTTTTTGCTGGAGGCTGCCATTTTGCTGAAGCCCAGAGTCTCTGAACAGCAGTAAATCTTTAGGCTTTCAGCAGAGTGCCTCTGATTTTCAGCACAATGCCAAATATGAATAGCAACTGAGTATGTGCAGAGCAGGGTGAGACAGTGTATTACTGGATTTTAAACAATATAGGCGCTTATTTTTTATGTTTTGCACTATACCTGAAAAAGGGGCTAGCCTGAAGAAATCTAGCAAGATTTAATTCTCTGATTAAATTTAAATATATTCCTTAACCACTTAAGACCCGGACTATTATGCAGGTAAAGGACCTGGAACCTCTTTGCAATTCGGCACTGCATCACTTTAACTGACAATTGCACGGTCGTGCGACGTGGCTCCCAAACAAAATTGGCATCCTTTTTTTCCCACAAATAGAGCTTTCTTTTGGTGGTATTTGATCACCTCTGCGGTTTTTATTTTTTGCGCTATAAACAAAAATAGAGCGACAATTTTGAAAAAAATTCAATATTTTTACATTTTTGCTATAATATCCCCCAAAAATATATAAAAACAAACATTTTTTTTCTCAGTTTAGGCCGATACGTATTCTTCTACATATTTTTGGTAAAAAAAACGCATTAAGCGTTTATTGATTGGTTTGCGCAAAAGTTATAGAGTTTACTAGATAGGGGATAATTTTATGGCATTTTAATTACTAATTTTTTTTTAATAGAAATGGCGGCGATCAGCGTTTTTTTTTCGTGACTGCGCCATTATGGCGGACACATCGGACACTTTTGACACATTTTTGGGACCATTGTCATTTTCACAGCGAAAAGTGCTATAAAAATGCACTGATTACTGTGAAAATGACAATGGCAGTGAAGGGGTTAACCACTAGGGGACGCTAAGGGGTTAAGTGTGCCCTAAGGGAGTGATTCTTACTGTAGGTGGGCGTGACTGGACGTGTGACATCACTGATCGTTGTTCCCTATAACAGGGAACAGACGATCAGTGACAAGCCACAGAGAAGAACGGGGAAGGTTTGTTAACACTCACCTCTCCCCGTTCTTTAGCTTGTGTGACTGATCACGAGACACCGGCGGCGATGGGGTCCGCGGGTCCCGCGGGCGTGGTCACAGAGCTTCGGGTCGGGTCGCGTGCGCGACCCACGGCTGGGCACTTAAAGAGCAACGTACCTGTACGTGCCTGTGCCCAGCCGTGCCATTCTGCCGACGTATATCGGCGTTAGGTGGTCCTCAAGTGGTTAATAGCCACAAAGGATATAAATCTACCGTGTGTATTTGAAATGCCTTTACAGTGACATCATTACTGTGCTGTATATAGTTTGTGCAAAGAGCAGAGCTGTGGAAGGGACCAGCAGCTGCATCCACTACTGGTAGGACCAGCTGCCCTGCAGAAGGAGAGAGAGCAGCAATGACAAGTCTTTATTACAGGAAGTAAGAACACATGCCTCTTGTGTTTAGAAAATTAGCTTATCCTAAAATTTGGTTTTAATTAGGAACCCTACACAAAAAATGCTTCTATATTCATGATGTTTGGCTCTTACAGAATGTGTTCAGAACAGTCCAGTGTTCAAATTAATGTCCGAGCCAGCAATGTTTGGTCCAAACTGAAAGCTCATCCCTAATCTGACACACACCTCTATGGCTCAAAGAACATAGGGCCAGATTCACAAAAGAGATACGTCGGCGTATCTCCTGATATGCCGTCGTATCTCTGTGATCCGCCCAGTCGTAACTATGCGCCTGATTCATAGAATCAGGTTACGCATAGTTCTCACTAAGATCCGACAGGTGTAATTGACTTACACAGTCGGATCTTAGGCTGCAATTCTAGGCCGGCCGCTAGGTGGCGATTCCATTGCGGTCGGCGTAGAATATGCAAATGACTAGTTACGGCGATTCACGAACGTACGCTTTACCCTTCGCTCTAAATTGACATTGTTTCCGTTGAGATACGCCGCGTAAAACTAAAGCTGCCCTCTAGGTTGACTAGCCAATGTTAAGTATGGCCGTCGTTCCCGCGTCGAAATTTGAAAATTCACGTCGTTTGCGTAAGTCGTCCGTGAATGATGCTGGACGCCATTTATGTTAACGTCGAAACCAATGACGTCCTTGCGACGTCATTTAGCGCAATGCACGTCGGGTAATTTTACGGACGGAGCATGCGCAGTACGTTTGGCGTTCCCGTTCGGCCTAATTTAAATGGTGTCCGCCCCATTTGAATTAGGCGGGCTTGCGCCGAGCGGATTTACGCTACACCGCCGCAAGTTTACAGGTAAGTTCTTTGTGAATCAGGCACTTACACTGTAAACTTGTGGCGGTGTAACGTAAATGGGATACGTTACGCCGCCGCAGCGTAGGCAGATTCTATGTGAATCTGGCCCATAGTGCCTAGGCACTGTTACATGTAGAAAGTGCTCTGATGCTTCCAATCAAAAATTGTATGCAAAGGTTTGTGAGTCCTGATTGGTTTGTCACAATAAATTGTGCTAATGAATTCCAATTAGACAACTAGCATTTCGATTTTAAATAAAGGGCTGCTTTATGACTGCAGAAAAGATCCATAGATCAACTGAATGTACTGGAACAGCTACTAACAGATACATGCCAAATTAGAGAACAGCAAAACTCCGTCTATAGCTTAGTATGGACAATCCCCATTTCACTAAAGTAATGTTTATGTAATATTTCAAAGGCGTCAACCTCCTTCCCAAGACCTGCTATATGTTCTGCAGGAAATAGGTGGCTTGTTGATATTTCCCCCCAACACCAGCACTGCACATAATTCTCCCACCAGCAATATATATACATCCTCTCCCACCACCCGCATGATATATTCAACTCTCTCCCACCGCAAAATTTACACTCCCCCCCACTACAAGCACAGTACATGCACCCCACCCCCATCACAGCAATATACACAGCATATATAGCCCTCTTTCACACTAATATATACACACACCTCTCCAACTGTGGGTATAGAATTGGGTATATGGGATTGTACGATATTTTTTTTATTTTTTATGGTTGAACTAGATGGATATACAAGAGCAGTCTTATGACTTCTATTGGTGTCCAGCCGAGCACTGGTTAAATCTTGTAGGGGGAGTTTTAATTCTCCCCTGACTGTCCCATGAGGCTGAAGGACCCCTGATCCTCTTTCTGGACAGTGATGATTGGCCCTGTGCTGATCACATGCACCCTCCAAGAAAAAAGCTCTTTAGCAATACACACCAAACTGAGCATGTGCAGAGTGCCCCCATAGCTCTGTTATATCAGGAGATGAATTGGGGACTGTGGAAGAAGGGGAGTATCAGAGGAGACAGGATCAAAAAGCCTTTTTACACAATACGCCGGATTAACCCCTTATGTCCCAGAGTGAGTATGACAAGCATGCTTTACCGCATATACAGACTGATTACTGTTGTGGGTTTAGAAACACTTTAACTTAAATCATTTTTCAGATACTGATAGCAAGCCTCCCTGGACTGATGGGCCCAGGCTGCTGCCCATTTTTTCTTGGTTTTGGGTAAACCAGCCTTGATGCTATGTCTAATGTACACCTTGCTGTACCCCTTATTTCAGATCCTTGCTTTTGATAGACTGACATTTGAGGTACAGACGCAAAACATTTGTGCACCTTTATTACTTGCAGAGAAACCTTGTTTGAAATCATCCATGTTTCTGTATAATGTTTTCAATCTCTCTTTATCTGTTTTTAATACATACGTACAAAAATTTCACATTTAAACATAGTTAAAAACATATACATTACATTCCAGTTACCATTGCTTATCCTCCTATATATCGTATATAACAACTAAATTCCTTGAAGTACATTATAGGGACTATTTATCCAGTTATCTTCCTTGTCCTTTTTCTGTTTCTGTATAATGTAAGAGACAGGCAGACTAATAAAACTGATGCTCACTGCCAGAGTAATAAAAGTTTTTTTGCAATGTGCATTTGATATTAATACAACTTTCTGTTTTAAGCTGAATTCCTAGATCCTAGCTCCCTTTCTTCATATACATGAAAACTTGATACAGTTATTGCCTTACTTTTGAAGATTTTTGCGTTTTTAATCCTTGTGACATCACAACTTGTTAGAAATTTACATCTTTTGTTTGCCACCTAGGAGGATCTGTGCAGATGTTGAATAATAGGTGTGCCCTGATGTGGTGGTCATGGAGCTTAGTGGAGAATGGTAAATGCCTGCATAGCCAGCTGTACATTGCAATCAATGGATGTGGATGGGCTATAACTGGGTGGAGTGCAGTTGTACCCACCCACAGTGAGGCCTCGTACACACGACCGTTTTCCTCGACAAAATCCATCAAGAAACTTGGTGGCAGTGCTTTCTTGCCGAGGAAAACGGGCGTGTGTATGTTTTTCTTCGAGAAAACTGTTGTGGATCTCGACGAGAAAAAAAGAGAACTTGTCGTAAGTTTTCTTACGACAAGAAACACGTTCGTGTGTATGCTTAGAAACCCGCGCATGCTCAGAATAAAGTATGAGATGGGAGCGCACCTTCGGTAAAAGTAGCGTTTGTAATGGAGATAGCACATTCGTCACGCTGTAACAGACTAAAAAGTGCGAATCGTCTCTCACCAAACTTTTACTTAACACGCAGTAACATGAGATTAGTAAAAGCAGCCCCAAGGGTGGCGCCAGTGGAATCAAACTTCCCCTTTATAGTGCCGTCGTACGTGTTGTACATCACCGCGTTTGAGAACAACGAGATTTTGTCTTGACTAGGGATGAGCCAAACACCCCCCCGTTTGGTTCGCACCAGAACCTTCGAACGGACCGACCATTCGCGCGAACATTTAGAACCCCATTGACGTCTATGGGACTTGAACGTTCGAATTCAAAAGTGCTCATTTTAAAGCCTAATATGACCCGGGTTCTCAAAAACGTCTTTGAGAACCCGGGTCTTGCCCCAGGGAACATGTATCAATGGAAAAAAGTTTTAAAAATGGTAGTTTTTTCTGGAGCAGTGATTTTAATGATGCTTAAATTAAAAAAAAAAAAAAAAAATTCCTTTAAATATTGTACCTGCTGGGTGTCTATAGTATGCCTGTGAAAACGTCTTTGAGAAACCGGGTCTTGTCCCAGGGAACATGTACTGTATCAATGGAAAAAAAGTTTTAAAAACGGTCGTTTTTTTCTGGAGCAGTGATTTTAATGATGCTTAAATAAAAAAAATAAAAAATGAAAAATTTCTTTAAATATCGTACCTGATGGGTGTTTATAGTATGCCTGTGAAGTGGCACGTGTTTAGAACTGTCCCTGCACAAAATGAGATTACTATAAGAAAAAAGTAATTTAAAACTGCTTGCGGTTTTAATGTAATGTCTGGTCCCTGCAATATGGATGAAAATCATTGAGAAAAATAGCACAGACACAGACAGTACACACACCACGTAGCTTTAGGTGCACACTGCAGAGGACACGGGCAGTACACACTACATAGCTTTAGGTGCAATCTGCAGAGGACACAGGCAGTACACACCAAGTAGCTTTAGGTGCAAACTGCAGAGGACAAAGGCAGTACACATACTACGTAGCTTTAGGTGCAAACTGCAGAGGACACGGGCAGTACACACCAAGTAGCTTTAGGTGCAAACTACAGAGGACAAAGGCAGTACACACACCACGTAGATTTATGGTGCACACTGCAGAGGACATAGGCAATACACCACGTGAGAATACTGCAGCTAGCACAATCACCTGCCTGCCAGTAAATTAGGAAGAGCTGATCTAGCTAAACTATACAGTGTACACCTGGTATGCATATATATGCTCTACACCAGGGGTCTCAAACTGGTGGCCCTCCAGCTGTTTTGAAACTACAAGTCCCATCATGCCTCTGACTGTGGGAGTCATGCTTGTAACTGTCAGCCTTGCAATGCCTCATGGGGCTTGTAGTTTTGCAACATCTGGAGGGCCGCCAGTTTGAGACCCCTTCTCTACACACTGTAACTTTAACTGACTAGCCTGCCTGCTCTATCTACCTACTAAAAATGACACTCTCTCTCTCTCTCTTTGTCTTCTCTCTTTTAACCACCGCAACACACTACACAAGGCCGACTTGCAGACGGCCTTTTATAGTGTGCGTGTGTACTAAACCCCCTGAGCCATAATGTTCCAAAGCCACCCTGGCTTTGGCCAATTATGGCTCTCCGTTTTTTGCAAGCTGTGATTGGCCAAGCATGCAGGTTATAGTGCATGCTTGGCCAATCATCAGCCAGCAATGCACTGCGATGCCGCAGTGAATTATGGGCCGTGAAACGCAACTCGAATTTGGCACGAACGGCCCAAAACGTTCGGAACTCGACGAACGATCAAACATACGATGTTCGAGTCGAACATGAGTTCGACTTGAATACGAAGCTCATCCCTAGTCTTGACAGTGTGTACGCAAAGAAATCTTGACAAGATTCTCGACAAGCCTGACAAGGAACTCGTTGAGGAAAACAATGTTTCTATTACAACGAGTTTCTCGGTCGTGTGTACGAGGCCTGACGCGTCTCTGTAAGGGTGGAACTGCAACTGGGACCCATTTTCATTATAGAGAGCGCACAGCCGTGTCTGGTCACACAACCCAGAAGATGCTAGAAACAGGGGCATAAGGAACCTGTTGTGGGGGAAAAGAAATGGTGTAAAAAAGTTCTGTAAATAGAAAGGAAGAGCAGTTTGGTACAAGCTAAGCAAGTACCTTACTAAGCAGATTTTATTCCTCCTGTCTGGAGTTCAGCTTTAACCTCTTGAATCTCTAAATGTTTCTCCTGAGAATAGGACTTCCTCAATACATTTTTTTTTGCAATAAGCCTCTAAGGAAAATGATAGCCTTCTTTGATGTCATGCCAATAGATGACCTGACTACACTTTAGTCAAGTTTGTTCCAGCAGAAAATGAAAATCTTTAGCAGCAAACGTTTAACAGTCATAATCTTTTTTGTAAGAATTCGTTATAACCTCTTCCATTTTAAGAATTTGTTATAAGGAAACAAGCTTGTGACCCAGGAATATTAATTTACTTATTGATCTGCTAAGGGGATTTATCTGTTTGAAAACTCTCTACTGTCTTTATCTTGTACATTCATTGTACCAATGTTGTTCTGACAGTATGTGATTGAAAGTCATAACTTGATGTTATAGATAAAGACTAAATTCATAAAATCTGGCAAAAAAAAAGTAAAGGCCTTAAATCCAGAAATCTATAAAAATGCACAATTAACTATGCATGAAGTAATTCAATATGCACCAAAATATGCCTAAACATTATTTTAATTTTTCTTAACCCATTTCCTCTGCATTCCTCCTGGAATGCCTCAATATCTCAATTATGGGAACAGCAAGCTTGCTGTCTTATCCATTTTACAATGAAGAGCTTGCTATTTGAGCAACTAATCCCTAGATCCAAGTACTGTCAGAGGGTATTTGCTTAAATATATACCAGTTTGTATGCTCTTTTGTGTGGAGTTTCCCAAATCTAAAATCATACAGGCAGGTTAATTGACTTTCGGCCTAAAAATACACAGTCATAATATGTATATGAGCATGTTATGAAAATTTGATTATGAGCTCATTTGAGGGACAAGAAATCAGGCAAGCAATATAAAATATTTTGATGCTCCAGAAATATGGGAAATAAATGACATGTTTCCCATCCATGAGCTAAGTTCACCTTCTTTTTTTTATTTTATTCCAGTACCAATATACCATTACTGTACCTCTGTTACAGAAAAATAAAAGCTTTCTTTATTAACCACTTAAGGACCAAGCCTGTTTTTCAGACTCTGAGCCAGATCCACAAAACGCGGCACTTCTATCCGTCCGGCGTAGTGTATCTCTGATACACTACGTCGCCGTAACTTACAGCTTTCTTTTGTATCCTCAAAGAATTCCCGCCGTAAGTTACAGCGGCGTAGTGTAACTTAGGTGGCGTAAGGGCGCACAATTCAAATGTATGTGATGGGGGCGTGTTTTATGTTAATACGTCTTGACCCGACGTAAATGATGTTTTTTTTTAACTGCACATGCGCCGTCCGTGGGGGTATCCCAGTGCGCATGCTCGAAATTAACCCGCAACAAGCCAATGCTTACGACGTTGACGTCATTCTACGCAAAGCCCTATTCGCAAACGACTTACGCAAACGACGTAACATTTTCAAAATTCGACGCGGGAACAACGTCCATACTTAACATAGGATACGCCTCATATAGCAGGGGTAACTATACGCCGAAAAAAGCCTTACGGAAACGACGTAAAAAAATGCGCCGGCCGGACGTACATTCGTGGATCGCCGTTTCTAGCTAATTTGCATACTCGACGCGGAATTCGGCGGAAACGCCAACTAGCGGCCAGCGTAAATATGCACCTACGATCCGACGGCGTACTAAGACGTATGCCTGTCGGATCGATCCCAGATTCAGTCGTATCTTGTTTTGTGGATACAAAACAAAGATACGACGGGGCATTTTAAAAATTATGCGGCGTATCCATAGATACGCCGGCGTAATTCGTTTGTGCATCTGGCCCTCTGTGTTTACAAGTTAAAAACACGTTTTTTTTCTAGAAAATTACATGGAACCCCCAAACATTATATAAAAAAATTCTAACACTCTAGAGAATAAAATGACGGTCATTGCAAAACTTTTCTTCACAGCATATTTGTCTTACAAGCGCACTTTTTCGGGAAAAAAAAATCACTTTTTTTAATTAAAAAATAAGACAACAGTAAAGTTAGCTCAATTTTTTTAATATTGTGAAAGATATGTTACACAGTTTAAATTAATACCCAAAATGTCACGCTTCAAAATTGCGTTCGCTCGTGGAATGGCGTCAAACTTTTACCCTTAAAAATCTCCATAGACGACGTTTAAAAAATTCTACAGGTTGCATGTTTTGAATTACAGAGGAGGTCTAGGGATTTCATATGCGGGTGCTGCTCACATATGCGTTAAATGTGTTAAAATTCTAATTTAATTTACTTAATTTTTTTTATTTTAACACTATTTTTTATTTAAAATTTTAAAATTTTTAATTGGGTCACTTTTTCCTATTACAAGGAATGTAAACATCCCTTGTAATAGAAAAAA
This sequence comes from Rana temporaria, assembly GCF_905171775.1. Taxonomy (NCBI): domain Eukaryota; kingdom Metazoa; phylum Chordata; class Amphibia; order Anura; family Ranidae; genus Rana; species Rana temporaria. Next base: position 528,259,030 of record NC_053489.1, read on the forward strand.
GCATGACAGGTCCTCTTAAATATGAGATATGGGGTAAAAAAAAACTCAGATCTCATATTTGGACTTAAAAAATATTGTCATTTGAAAAAATTACAACAAAGAAATTTCCCTTTAAGACGAATGGGCAGAAATTACGATTTGACGTCGCTTCCGCCCTGCAGTGATATGAAGACGGGTTGGGGCCATCTTCCCCTCACTCGTTTCCATACACAGGCAGGGACAGGACCGGCTCCGATAAGTGGCGGAGGGCACCAGAGAGCAGCGGGGGGGGGCCCTCTCCCACCGCCGATAAAAGTGATCTTGCTGGGTATCCACCACAGAGACCACTTTTATTTTGTTGTGGACCACCCACTGAAGAAGAGGATACCTCTGCTACCATAACAACGGTATTCCTCTTCAAACAGATCACGAATAATGACGGTGGGTGGTTCGGAAGTGGTTAACGTAATGTGTTTCTCATCCATGAGCATCTTTAAAGGCTAAGTTTACCTTTTTTGTTTTTCTAAGTTCCAGCACCCCTATGCACCTAATATCATTATTGTACCTCTGTTGCAGAAAAATAAAAGCTTTCTTAGCAGCTGTGGCTGTCTACATTGACAAGCTAGTCAAATACACGCCTGGAGGGATGTCGCGCAGACATAGTTGATGAGTGCAGGGTGTGTACTAATGAGGTCAGCTGGTGAACTATTTCTGGTTTCTTACTGGTTTTCACATCCCAAATCTACATACTAAGAATTTATGAACTTTCTATGGAACACACCAAGGTCTAAGGTAAGGCCTTGTTCTAAAAATTTAAGAAAACTTTAATTTTTTTTGCAACAGAGGTGCATTAATAGTATATTGGTACATGGGGAGCTGGAATCTATTTTGTTTCAATTTTTATTGAAGATTTTCACAGAGAGTAAAGAAATGCCAATGAACATTTCAAACAATATGCAATTTCCACAACATGAAATGCATATATGATAATAACGAAAAGAGTTAGCATTATAATCAAAAAAAGAACAGAAGGTATAAAACCCCAGGTTCCACAACAGCAAAAATCTACTCCTGCTAAAATGGCTCTTTATCACATCCAAAACATAACTGCGGGCTCATGATCTATGCTCAACCATCTACAGTCTAGCCATTATAGCTTATGGGAAGACTGTGGAACCTAGTAATCTCAATGAGTCATTCTAACGCCATGAAAACTGTTGGATATAATGGAGTTCAGGGTATGCCCTCTCATTTGGAACTACATGTCCCCACCTACATGGAGAGAGGACAGCTTTAAAAAATCTAATCTGAATATTTCAAACATGTAAATAAAAGAAAGAAAATACATTTGAGAAATAGAAAAAGGAAAGGAAGGGGGGGGGGGGGGAGACTCCATGCTCTGGCACATGTCACCAGAAGACATTTTAGTCCAATATAGTCCGGGGATCATTTTTTAAGTGTCTGGTCCACGGGCCCCAGACCTTTTCAAACACTTTCATCTTGTCATGTAGGATTGGCGATAACCATTCATTTATCATTAGCCAGGGAAGCTTGTGTTTGAGCTGGTCAAATGGAATGGTAGGTGATTTCCAGTTTCTGGCTATGATGATTTTAGCAGATATAAATATAAAAGTTAGGAGTTGTCTCTGATTTTTAGAGGCTTTCTCCACTATGTATCCCAGCAGAGGGTGTTTAGGAGACTTGATCAGATTGATTTGAGTAAGGGTAAAAATTACATTGTAGACTCTGATCAAGCTGGAATTTATATATATATATATAAAAAAAAAGAAGTGAACTTTGCCTTTAACTTGTTTATTGACATGGTGTTATTCATGGGACACAAAAAAATAGGCAATTACTGTAAAAAGTCTTTCATGGACTTCACAGGATAACACTTTTTGAATATCTGAATGACAATCCAGCTGTCTACAGCACATTTGAAAGACCTTTGAACAAGAATTAAACCAGAACTAAAGTTTATTTTTTTTTAAATGCAAATTACCCTGAAATTGCAAGTTAAAAATAGTGCATGCATGCACACTTGTAAAACTTTGTGTCTTTTTGGAAGGTTTCTCAGCTGCTCTATAGGTATAGCACAGGCTTTAGGTCTTCTAGCTGCATAGCTCTCAAAAGTCATAGGCATTCAGCACCTTCCTCTTAGTATGTCATATCGCTCCTATTTGTGCATAAAGGGACACAACATTACAATGAATGATGCAGCCCCTTCCAGTGATGTCATATTTACATTTAATAGACAACTGTATTTATTAAAGCAGAGTTCCACCCAGAAATTTAACTTCCACTTATGTGTTTCCTCCCCCCCTCTGGTGTCACATATGGAACCTTTTAGAGGAGAGGGGGAGCAGATACCTGTCTAATACACATCCGTAATGATCTACGCCATGTCTGGCCCCTTCTCCATCTCCCCGCTGTCTTCTGGGAGACACACAGGTCCCAGATGACAGCAGGTACCAGTCAGAATGCACAGCGCTACTCGTGCATGCGCAGTAGGGAAACACAAGACTTAATTTCCTGATTCCTTTACTTAAGAAGCCGGCGCCTCCACCCGGAGCCGAGGGTCAGGTTGGCTTCGGTTGAGGGCATCGCAGGCGCTCTGGACAGGTAAGTGTCCTTATTTTAAATGTCAACAGCTGCAGTATTTGTAGCTGCTGACTTTAATTTCTTTGGGAGGCGGAACTCCGCTTTAAGACAAATAACAAGTGGCTGATAAAAGAGCAGAAGGGGGGGGGGTTAAGGTAGGAAGAGAACCACCCTATTAGACTGATTGTTCCTGGAAAATAAATAAAATACTGACTCTCCTCACTTAACGACCAGATTCAATTCCAATGACCAGGTCATTAAACAAATTGGTCTTTAAACGAGGAGCCACAAGTAATCAATATTTTAAGCATTCCTAACTACTGTACTGTACTGTATTGTGAAAAAAAGGCCAAACAAAACTACAGCTCAATAACATTTTTTTAATTTGCATAAGTACAGAACCCAAATTACAATTGAACTGTACTGTAGAATACAATAATGTATAGGGGGTCGTTAGGGTGGGGAGAGCTGGCCGTAAGCCTGAGTGGTTGTTAAACGAGGAGTACCTGTAGTTGTTTCAGAATCACTTCCTGTGAGGCAAAGATTACATTGCATCCATTAGGGTAGCACTTTATTCAATACCACTAATGTTGAACAACAGACTTGGCAAAATAGGATATAGAGATATGGATAATGTGAAATATGTATAAACAAAAAGATAACACAGGTTTGCAAATATGTATGCATGTACAATTGTTAACTTCTAATGTCAGAATGTTTGCAAAAAAGATACTTTAGTTCTGTTCTAAGCCAACCTACTGTGCCAGCTCAGACCATGGTCGGAAGACCTTGTCAGGAGTGACCAGGCTCTGCTCATACAATTTTGTTATTATAACTCTGCTACAAGAATAAGAATTTGGAAAGAACTGTACTAGTGGCTGACGAATTCCTAAATCTCAATGAGTTCAGAGTTTAAATCCTTTAAACTTCTAAAGACTAATCTGACTACACAAATTAGGACTTTTTTCCAGTCAACAAAAATTTCTTGGGAGAAAACATTCCCATGTAACCAAGGAAAAGGTGATTTCATTTTTTCAGTTCCTCCTAACATTGCCAAATAAGTGTAGCCAACAGTTTAACCTAATGGTATTTGGTATTTTACCCCATATGGTGTCAAACTGAAGAAAATCAAATATCTATTGTGACATGCTTCATGTGGTTTGGTACATTCACAGCTATGATCTGTTGATTAAATAAGGGGTTGCAGGTTCAGCACATAAAATTAACATGTATTATTCACTAGGTTTGCAAAATGAGTTTGCCAGATGACTTGAAAATTGGCACAGTAAGCTAAATTTGTTGCCAGAAGCCAAGCTTGCCCGTGGAGCTACATGCCAATATTTAAGTGTGTAGAATGAAATAAAATTGTGTTGCAAAAGAATATTTGCAGTGTAAAATGTTGGTGAACTTCAGAAGACAAAAAGTATTAGCATATAAGGTGTTGTTTACACAATTCACAAAAGTTACTGCATAAATTGTACCTTTTATATCCTATTTTTTTGGTCCAGTGAATTGTATACTGTACTATTCCATTGAATAGAATATATTCCATCTTATTTAATTCAGTACTAAAGGTCAGTCCACCAAAAGTGATAATATAAGGCCTCGTGCACACAGGTTTATGAAAATAGGTAGCACTTTTTCTGACAGAATTTGGCAGGAAAAACACTTCTAATGTTACTATATGTAAACATGTTTATGCACATTTTTCCATGTGTTCATGAGCATAAGGTGTTTTAGCGTAAATGCATTCTATTAGAAAGAATATTGTTTTATTCTGGCCATTTAATTACATTTAAACACATGCATGCACGTTTGGACGTGTTTACATCGGTCCATGTGTTTTTGCTGCTCAAAAGCTCCTCTCAGAACAGTGTAGTATTTTTCTGTTTGTAAATGCTCCTGTTTAAATATGTATGTAAATGCCTATGTGTGCATGGCTACATAGGCTAACATAGAGGTGCTTTTAAAGAAATAAAAAAAAATACTAAACGCATGTAGGTTGCGTGTTTCTTAAACTCTGTGTGAATGAGACCTGCAAGTTATAATGGCAGTCTGGTATGCTGAGTCATCCCTTGGATATTTATCTGCCTTAGTTATTCCAACAGTGAGATCCCCCTGCTACAATCCACTAATCTGTTCCTGTCAAGCTGGAGGTTTTGGGTGTTTCCCTGATTTTCCTGTCACATTCTCCATAATATATAGTAAATAAAAAAAATCCATTAGGGTAAGTGGAAACCCCTAATGATTGTCACAGCAGGTGTGCTATCTAAGGAACAAAAGTGCAGGTATCTCACAAACTGAGTTCCTGTGAAACCTAAGAAAATTATAAGGGGATTTAAAGCGTTAGTTACCCTAAAAAAAAGGGATCCTGTTCCTTTAAAGCATGTTATGCAGCACAGTTCTTGTGTTGTGTAATTTGCCCCCTGTATCACTTGAAATTACTGTTTGATCCTGCTTGGATATGCCCCCCCCCCTGTAAAGTGACCATGGTTTATCATGGCTGATAAGCCCTGACACTGTGGTCAGTTTAGATGCCTCCATCATTCACAGCTCCCCCCCATCTCCCTGCCTGTCAACCAGTGACAATGCCGCCCCTCCCCTCCTGCTGCTGAGATTACTTTTTCATACAATCCTAATGCTGTGTGCCCCTGAGTCTCTATTTAATTAAACAAAAATGGTGTTCTATACCTGATTTCAGAGCATTGCTTGGCGCAAACGTGCCAGTCCACCTCTATCCTACTCTCCTCTTCCTCTTCCGATTGACGTCAGCGGGGCATTTTTGGCCCCTTCCGCTGTAGCTGTTAGATAGAGAGAAGGCAGAGGCGACCAGTCATGTGAGCGCCGAGCATCGCTCTGAAATCAGGTTTAGAACTATTGTGTGTTTAGAAATAAATGTAAGATCAGATTTAGATTGACTGACCCTTTAAATTTTCTACAAGGCAGATGAATCCAGAAATTGGACTTGCAGCAATGATTTCTGCTTTGTAAGCTGATTAGCATGAGGGGAAGGTCTCAGGCAGGTCAAATACTGAGATTGGGCATCACCAGTGTGGTTATGTTAAGTGGTTGTCCAAGAAGTAGGACATTGATACAGAATCCTCAGAAGTGCAAGCTTTATCTATTAATGATAATCTCTTTATTTTTCAAACCATGTATCAGTTGGATGGGGTAGATCATAATAGTATGTGTAAAACAAATCTTATGTATGAGTTTAAACTATTAGGTAGATTCACGTAGGTTGGCCTAAAATTAGGACGGCCTAGCCTAGTCTTTTTAGGCTGCACCGCCGTAAATTATTTAGGCTAGTAGTGATTCTCAAACCACTTACCTTCAAATTTTCGGCAGCGTAGCCTAAAACGAGCGGGCGTAAGGGCGCCTAATTCAAATGACTGGGAGGGGGGGGGGCGTGTAGTATGGAAATGAGGATTGACCTCACGTTTTTTGACATTTTTTTACACTGCGCATGCGCCGGGCGACTACATTTCCCAGTGCGCATTGCGGCTAAGTAGGCCGTACGGGCCTATTGATTTCGACCCGGACGTAAACGACGTAACTCCCGATTCGCGGACGACTTACACAAAAGACGTTAACATTTCAAAATTTGCGGCGGGAACGGCGGCCATACTTAACATTGGCTAGGCCACTAGAGCATAGCTCTAACTTTAGGCGGCCTATCCCTTACGGAAACAACGTAATTCGACGGCGTAGGCCTGGCGTACGTTTGCGTTCGGTCGTGAATCGGCGTATCCCCTCATTTAAATAATCTACGCCGGCCGCAATGGAAGCGCCATCTAGCGGCCAAAAGAAACATTGCAATCTAACATAGAACAGCGCAAGCCGTCCTATCTTACATATGTTTAAGTTTATCTCTGTTAGAGAATACACTTAAACATAGGTCGGCTTAGATTCAGAGTTAGGTCGGCTTATCTGTAGATAAGCCGGCCTAACTCTTTGTGAATCTACCTATATGTATTTAGCTGATTTTGCCCTTCTATAATGTTGATTTATTATATATTACCGCTATGTGCATAATGATGCTGAGAACACATTTAGCTAAAAGGTGTCAATGTTGTACAAGTCTTATGTAATTAACCAGCAGATTGACCTTGCTTATACTCATAAAAGAAAGCATTGTAAACCTATTCAAAGAACATGCCAACTGACAGTTGTCCAGCTCTTACTGTTCTAAGTATCACTACTATAGCTGCTTATTATTTGAGCCTGGAAAAGATCCACTAGGATTTTGTTTTATGAGTTTTAATGAAAAGGTGTTGTATTTCATGGGATGAAATCATAACACAGCGGGTTTGGAAGAATTTAGAAGATTATTTTTTTTAAAGTGTTGGCACATGGCACACCCCAGGGATTTAAAAGTGTATTAAAGAAATATATAGATCTTCTTTCATTGGATAGAAATAAGAAGTAAGGCATAATCCTGCCTTGATGGTCTGGACTGCAATATGGTTGTAGTCATTTATAAAGTATGCGCCACTCAGGTAATTGTTATGGCCTCATTATCCTGTTCTCTGTGGAAGTACTTTTATCTTGTGCAATGATATGTAGCATTAAATAACGCAACAGCATGGGAGCAAAGGTCCATTAATTCTACACATATTGTTATGTATACCATCTATCTGAATAATTATAATTGGATTCTTCTATAGTTTGGGTGTTTTTATGTTTTGCATGGGTTGTCTTATCTTCATTTAAGGTGTAGATTGAAGAAAATGTTAATTAAAAATCTAAAGCCAAAACATATTTTTTAATTTTACATAGACCAAGGAACAGTTAAAACCTCTGTTTGATTTTATGCGCCATGTTTGGGAAGATTTACCTTCACTTTCTGTTCTGTAAACACAACAGCAAATGGATAGAAATTTCTCCAGTGAGGGAACACTCTCAGGCCCCGTACACACGACCAGTTTCCTCGGCAGAATTCAGCTTCCGACCGAGTTTCTGACTGAATTCTGCAGAGAAACCCGGCTGTGTGTACAATTTCGCTGAGGAAGCCGACGAGGACCTCGGCGAGGAAATAGAGAACATGTTCTCTATTTCCTCGTTGTTCTATGGGAGCTCTCGGCCCGCCGAGCTCCTCGGCGGCTTCAGGGCTGAACTGGCCGAGGAACTCGATGTGTTTGGCACGTCGAGTTCCTCGGCCGTGTGTACGGGGCTTCAGAAGAGTTGTTCTATTCTATTATTCTTCTGGTGACAACCCAATTTTTTTTATTTCCCTTCACCTTTAGTCATGGTCACAGTGGTCATCAGGACAAATAAAGAAGGTGAATCTCCTAAGTGGAGACATGGATAACAAAATCATCAATCATAAGAGTTATCGCAATAGAAATGTAAATGCCATTTTGCACTTACATGGAGTCCTGAGCACACTGGTTCACAAACAGCATATATTGAAATAAATTCTTCTATCTGGATCACCAGTAAGCCTCCCAGTTAGTTGACCAGAGAGAGGTCTCATCTAAGACTGGGCAGTAATGGTAATCAGTGTGGATCATATATAACAAACAAACGGCCGTCTGTAACTGTCCTAATTCCGCTTGTGCGAACACATTATGCATTTCAGGGCCAAACTCCTTGTTCCTCGTGAAGGAGTGTGCCCCTGAGTCATGACATCAAATAATTAAAGCTCAGAAGACTAGTGGTACATGCAGAACAGATACAACACATATACATTTTATTATACAATGTTGGAATTGGGTTTGCAGATAAAACCAATAAATGCCAAACTGTATATGGACAAAAAAAAGAAAAGAAAAAAAAAAGATCTTTGTATGTTCTGGCCATAACTTTAATAATCCATGTGGTAGTTTTATGTATCTTATGAATTCATATCTACAGGCATTAAAGTCACCTTCAGCAATCTTACTCTTGTATTACATACTATATATATATATATATATATATATATATATATATTTTTTATTAACAAGAACCTCCTGCATATATGCAAGCTTAAACAGTTTTTAGTAGTAAATAGTATTGCACAGAGCAGCCCCAAACCTCCTCTTCTGGGGTCCCCCACTGGCGCTGTCAGCTCCACCTCTTCATTGTGTGCCATCAAAGGAAAGCGCTTATAATGGAAGCACACAGCACAGCTTGGCCCCTACCCCCAGCTCCAATTCCACAAGATTTGATTGACAGCAGAAGGAGCCACTACAGACAAGCACAGCACTGGACTGAGTGAGGACTCGGATAAGTATTTAGAGGGGGGGTGGGGGGTGGGGGTGATACTGCCACAGGAACATTAATTTTACCTTATTGCAGGGAATGCATTAGATAAATAATTTTCTAGCCTTTACAAACTTTTAATGATGCTGTCTACATATGGTGACTATCAAATTTTGTATTTCACAGGTACCAGCTGAGCAAAGTCTGAAAATAGGTAAATATTAGATGCTAACACTTGAGGTATGTAATGTGTAGGTGGTACCGCACCACGCTTATGGTTATAAATAATATTGGAAATGAACAGTGCTGTGTAATGTAAAGGGGTCCAGAGGTGCAGGGTACTGTTCAATGTAAAGGGGTCCAGTGGTGCAGGGGGCTGTGTAATGTAAAGGGGTCCAGTGATGCAGGGTGCTGTGTAATGTAAAGGGGTCCAGAGGTGCAGGGGGCTATGTGATGTAAAGGGGTCCAGTGGTGCAGGGGGCTGTGTAATGTAAAGGGGTCTAGTGATGCAGGGTGCTGTGTAATGTAAAGGGGTCCAGAGGTGCAGGGAGCTGTGTAATGTAAACGGGGTCCAGAGGTGCAGGGTGCTGTGTAATGTAAAAGGGGTCCAGAGATGCAGGATGCTGTGTAATGTAAAAGGGGTCCAGAGGTGCAGGGTGCTGTGTAATGTAAAAGGGATGCAGTGATGCAGGGTACTGTGTAATTTTAAAGGGGTCCAGTGATGCAGGGGGTTGTGTAATGTAAAGAGGTCCAGAGTTGCAGGGTGCTGTGTAATGTAAAGGGGTCCAGTAGTTCAGGGGGCTATGTGATGTAAAAGGGGCCAGAGGTGCAGGGGGCTATGTGATGTAAAGGGGTCCAGAGATGCAGGGGGCTGTGTAATGTAAAAGGGTCCAGATATGCAGGGTGCTGTGTAATGTAAAAGGGCCCAGAGGTGCAGGGTGCTGTGTAATGTAAAAGGGTCCAGAGGTGAAGGGGGCTGTGAGATGTAAAGGGGTCCAGTGATGCAGGGTGCTGTGTAATTTTAAAGGGGTCCAGTGATGCAGGGGGCCATGTAATGTAAAGGGGTCCAGTGGTGCAGGGGGCTGTGTAATGTAAAGGGGTCCAGTGATGCAGGGTGCTGTGCAATGTAAAGTGGTCCAGAGGTGCAGTTGTGGAGAGGAGGTACACAGTAGTAACAAATAGATATTGAAGGATACAGAGGTATGCAGGGGGCACAGTGTTTTTTTTTTACATTTTAACGTGGGGGTGCCAGATATTGGATCCGCCCCGGGTGCCAAATGCTCTAGGTACGCCCCTACCTCTCTGTGCTTGCGGTGTCAGCTATGCCTTTTTCATCTATTTCTCTCTCCGCATCACACACATATAATAAAGAGACACCTCCATAGTGTGATTCAATTTTAAGAATAAATATATTAGTATAAATGTATAAGTTCATAGCTACATAAAGGGCTAAGAGAGCTAAGGGTGGAGAAGCAGCAAGACTTTGACCTTCCCATTGAATGGCTGTGTGGGACTGTGTGGGTGGGGGTGTATCAGCAGAAGTCTGATCTTCCAGCACAGCCATAATATTGACCAGGCTGAGATGGATTTACTTATACAACTAGTATTTCACACAAAAAGGCAATACAAAGAGAACCGGACACTTTTTGCCACAAGTACATGGTACAACAGGAACATATTAGGAATGTTTCGGTAACATTCTTTAACAGACCAAAAGTATGCCATGCAAACAAGACAATTTAGTTTAGTATTAGGGATATACAGGATACATGCTTTTTTCTTTTCAATATACTGTTTTTACTCTGATAATATTTGTACATTTAGATTTTGATGGAACATTAAACAAAAGGAATTACTTGATGTTCTTGATGTCTTGTTCTTTTGTTCAAAAGTCATTGATCATAATAAATAAACATCAGTACCAACTTTCATGGAGTGCTGTAATCTATTCTATAATAAATAGCAGACATAACAGATAAATAACTTCATGGAAATCTTCCCTTCGGAATATGGTATGTAAAATAAATAACTTCATGGAAATTTTCCCTTTGGAATATGGTATGTAAAAATACTCAAAGAAAACATTAATATAATATTTTGGACTATGAATTGCACACCTTTTGTTGGCCATAGTTGCAGATTTTTAGCAAACCATTTAGTTATATCAAATACAGAACGAGAATATGGTGCTAGTAAAGATTGCCCTAACTTTTTAAATTGTTTTAGGAATGCTAGATAAAGAAATTATTCTGTAAACTAAAAGGTATTTTTACAAGACACTGTACTGTTGGAAGACAGCCAACTGGTCTAAACAAGTAAATGTTTAAACATGGGTATATTGTATGCGTTGGAGCCCCAAAGATGGGCTGTCTTAAAAGAGAGTTGAGATAACTGCCTGGTGTTAAAAAGCCTTCTTTTATCACTGGGAAATATGATGTGCAGTAATGGCATTCGTGCCAAAGAAGGATTACATTTATAGAGCATTTTATGATAGAAATACAGACAGAAATACACTTAAGCAGATGATGAATTGTTTTAGTGCAGCTCTTAGAGGTACAAGAGGGGGTCAGCATCGATGAAATTTTCATTGCTCACCAAGATAATCATCAGTTGTCCTTTTGAACGTTCTGTACCTTAAAGAGTATCCTTAATATATTGTCAGACGGGCAGACCTGGATGGGAGGATAGGTCACATTGTCCCATGCCCAACTTGATGCATGTGGGTGATATACCTTTAATAAGAGAATGATACACATTAGGAATAACAAAAACTTAAGAGTCATGATCTGGGATCAGGCTCAGTCCTGTAGATGAAAAAACAAGTGCATGGTTGTAAACAGGCTGAGATCAGTACACAAGTATCAGTAGCAGTAGGAGAGCGAGGCAGAACCAGAGTTAGAGATCATGCCAAAATCAGGTTAGATTTGAGAGTGATGAAGAGTGGCCTGTGAATTTACAGCCAAGCATCCATACATGAGTAGCAATAAATAAGAACACAGTGGGATTGATTTACTAAAGGCAAATTGATTGTGTACTTAGCAAAGTGCAGTTGTACTCTGCAAGAGCAGTTGCTCCAGAGCTTAGTAAATGAGCAGAAGCTCTGCCGACTTCCTCCATCCAATCATGTGCATGCAAAAATGCTTTTTTTTCCCCTTGCATGTTATTGGGTATTCTTTGCAAAGTGAAGCTTTACCTCATTTACTAAGCTCTGGAGCAATTGCACCTGGAGAGTGGAACTGCACTTTGCAAAGTGCACAATCAATTTGCCTTTGGTAAATCAACCACAGTGGGTGAACAGAGACCACAAAAGCAAAATACTGGCAAAAGCACAATAATCTGGCATACAGGAAGGGCAAAGGTGTGGTCTAAAAAGGACGTCAAGGAGAGGAGCAAAGAGTTTAGAGTTTAGCCAGAAACAAAGTATATATGAAGACTGACCAAAAGATAAGGCAGTGGGCTATCTAACATTTCAAGTGGCTCAGTATGGAAAGCCATAGCCAGTGCCTGAATTACCAAATAGGCAGAGTAGATACCAACCTATAGGCCCCACGGCATTTAAGGACCCCGAATCCACGGATTAAAATAATATTGATTTGATTGTGAAAGAAAATTGCAATTGAGCTTTCCTAAATTGTTTACAAAATATAGAAAAAATGAATCAACTCAAAGCTATGAAAACTTTACATGGTATACAAAGGTATGAAAACTTTACATTAAAGTATATGTGAACCCTTACCTTGTGCAACAACCCATTCAGTTTAAAATAAAAAATATGTGTAAAATTATACTTATTTTTTTCCCTTTTTTTTTTTTTTTATAACTGATTGCATAATCTCTGTTCTCAGTTGCATTAGAGGCATAAGCCTAATTCACACGGGCCGAATTTCGCCCGGCATTGGCCAGTCCAGTAGAAACAAGCCGACATTCAAACCTTGTGTGCTGCAACTTGGCGGACAGATGCGACCGTTTGGCCAGCTTCTGTTGATGGGGCATGACCAAAAAAGGTCTGCTGGTCGGCTCCTGATTAGCGCTCCCAACCAATGGCTGAGAGCACTGACTGGAGTGTTTTGGCGAGGGATTGTCCCCCTTTCAGAACACAATAGCACAGCAGGGGGGTCACTGTACTAACACCATCTTAGCCACCAGCAGTGATCTTTGTATTTTGACAGCGGGGAAACCTCCCTCTGTCAGAATACAGCAGCACAGCAGAAGGGATTCTCCATCAGTACTCACTGATGGTTGAAGGAAAGAAAATTGCATAATGTATGACCAGGCTTAGAGAAAAATTGTTCCAGATCTTAAAGTGAATCTTTAACTATTTACTGCACTTTGTCATTCCCGTTGTCACATGTCTCTATTTCACAATCTCTAACAATTTACATTTTTTTGTGTACTGTATATAGATTATTTTTGATCCTCTGCCCTTCCACTTTTTCATTTCTGGCAGTGACATATGCTCTGCTGGTTCCTTAGATATATATGTCACACATGGCAGAAGACTTTGAGTCTGTATGTGGCAGAGTATTGAGCGATTTCCTGCTTACATAGATGGTGCCATAATAAAAAGAGGTAATTGCAGAGTAAAATTTCTCTTCATTTCTAAAGTAACACTTGTTTTAAACTTATCACTGGTCAAGTTGCATAAAAAAAGAAGCTTAGTATTTAACTTTGTCTACAAACAATAAAAAAATACTTGAGTCTGGGTTCACACTATAGCACGCTCCGGCTCACAGCAGGAGTTCGGTGCGCTCCATTAACCATTTCAGGTCCAATTTAGCCTAAAGTTTTGGCTGCATTCGGACCTGAAACTGACTAAAAGACGCAAAGGGCTCTTGTGTAATTAGAGAGCTGGTCACAATCTCCTGCTATGTGAATTGGATGCGGAAACCCGCATCCAATTTACAATAGTGTGAACCCAGTCTGAAAGACAATACCACCAAACGAAAGCCGTGTTTGTCCCTCCTAAAAAAATATATGTCCCTCTTATCTGTCAAAAGTAATAACAGCGTTATTGCTGAATTAATGGCCCATAACTGAAATGCAGTAATGGCTCTGGATTTAATGACTGGTTAATGAGTAGGCCGAACCACAGACTTCCATTGTGAAAAGAAGCAGTAAAGTGCAATCATTGTATAGTACTCAAAAACATAAAACAGAACCTACATATGTATCAAGCAAATATGGCTACCACCACTATATTCAACAAATGTCTTTTAAAATATGAACATGTATTAATTTAGATTGCTGTAATCAAACTAATGTATTTTATTCATTAATGTAAAAAAACACTGATTAAACTAGACATTTCCCTTTACACATCACTTCCCAGCTTTGGCTTTATTTTCAGTGGCTGGTATTTGAAGACAAATTATCACATCAATGTTTATATAATATGTTTAAGAGGAAACATGTGACTAAAACATTTTATTCCTGCGTTTTGCTTGGATAACGACAGTCTTATCCACAACACAGATCAAATAAATGATTGTAATTTGCTTGATAGAGGCAGTTTCCTCTGAGCGTAATATATGATGTCTGGAGACGACAGTGGAACATTAAGTGGAGATCTGTAAAATACTGCGCACTTGGCTCCACAGAATGCTTGTTCAGTGGTTGGTATAGTATTAGCAAAATGCAATTGTTGCATGTTGTGTCTTGTTGTTTTATTTTTGTGATCATTAAGAAACTGGCAGAGACATATACTTTTCTTTAGTTGTGAAAGTTAGTGCAGTGTATGTTGGTGAAACCCGTTCTTTATGTAGCAATACTGGAGAAAATATGATTTGTATTTATTGTGATGATGGTTTGGGTGACTATGGCCAGGATTGGAGACAATTGAGGCATATTGTTGGGCTTAATTTTTGGAGTTTGTGACTTAAATTCAGTCTCCAAGTGATCACTGTCTGTGGATCTAACTAATGGGCAAGAATTAAGCACTGAATTTGTGTAGTCACAGGGCTTACTTTTGATTGCCATTCGCCAGATCATGACAAGGCTAGGTTGATTAGCAATGAGATATTTATAGGCAGTGCAGCCAAAAAGATTGTTGCTACTGTAGACCACCCATTTACAACCAGGGTTCTGTGGAACCCTAGGGTTCCTCTAGAGGTTGTTAGGTATACCTTGAGTTGTGGCTAACTGACCTCCCATATGATGGTGCCTGCATAGTAAGGAGGGCCAAACGGTTCGGCCCGAGCATGAGTTCGGGCCGAACATTGGCTGTTCAGAAGTACTCCGAACAACCGAATTATAGGGCCGTTTGACCGTTTGTTTGGCCCGCCAAACCACCATAATGCTCTGTGCCGCTGCACAGTGCATTGAAAGCCCTGATTGGCTGAAGAAATTAAAGCTTTTCCCAATCAGGGCACAGAGCACTGTCAGAGCCATGATTGTACGCTGTCATGATGAGTGTATCCAATCATGGCTCATTGCTCTTAATCCTGCCCCACACTATAAAAGTATTCTTTCTATTGTGGCCTTAGTGTGATAGCGGTGTGGAAAGAGATAGGAAAAGGGCTCTGTTCAGTGCTGTTAGATCGTAAGTGTGCTATAGTGTTCTATTCTGATTGTTTAGTCAGTGTAGAATATCAGTTTAGTGTGCATCTAGGGATAGTTCAGTGTGAGCGTAGTGTGACCATTCATCTTTACATTAGTGTGAATGTAGGGATAGTTCAGTCAGTGTGAGTGTAGTGATAATTTAACAAAGTATATTTTATTGCGTTATCTGTGTGTTACTACAAGTTTAACGCTGTATATTTCATTGCGTTATTGCAAGTTTAACGGCGTATAGTTCTTTGCGTTACTGCAAGTTTGACACTGTATAGTTCTGTGCATTACTGCAAGTTTAACACTGTATATTTAATTGTGTTACTGCAAGTTTAACGCCGTATATTTAATTGTGTTACTGCAAGTTGAATTCCATATGTTTCATTGCGTTTCTGCAAGTTTAATGCTATATAGTTCTGTGTGTTACTGGAAGTTTAACGCTGTATATTTCATTGCTTTACTGCAAGTTTAAAGCCAGAGAAAGATCTATATCTGAAAACCCTATTATGTCTGTACTCATTCTTACTAAAATTCTAGCTTTTTTGTTTAAACAATAAAACTATGTGTAATAGACAGTGAAAGTAAGAAGATAAAACCTGATGGCATGCCTTTCTGAGAAAAATGACATTATTCTGTGACCCGGCAATTACAAAAGAAAATGTAGACATTCCCTTAGCTTCTGGTTCTAGAAACTGTGTACTCTCCCATGGCCCTCTAAATATTGTTACTGGCATCTGTGAATAGGTCAGTTTGCCAGGGGTACTAGGACCACATAGTGCGTGCAATCTTCATTTCAGAATAATAAAATCTTTTTTATTACTCTTGATAGCACTGATTCTTTGTTGTTGATGCTGGTTGCAAATCAAATTCATTGTTTAATAAACACGACATCTGCGGCAAACAAATGCTGAGCGCCAAAAACAAGAACTCAAGGTAAACATATTCTTGAGCATCTGAGTTGTGTTAGCAATGGAAAGAATACCTACAATAAAAATGTGGTGTTGGCTAGTTACCATTTGTAGTTGTTTTTGTAAAAATGTTAACACTATTTCTATTTGTATGAGAAATACTGCATTTCATTTAGATGTATGCAGCTCTGTGTAAGCAAAGTAGTGTATTACAAATACTACCTATGGTATAACAATGTATACAGTTGTAATCTGCTGAGATTCATTAGTGCCAACAGTCAACTCAGTATTGTCTCCAAACTGTAGATCAGGAGTAGGCAACCTTAAAGAAGTGGAGATCCATCTGAACAACATGGGAGAAGTCAAAGATCACCGGGCACAGTGTCACCCAGTTACCTCTAATTTCTGCACTACCTTGTCCCAATTGTCTGCATTCCATGGCAATCATAGGTTTAAATCAGGTGGGGGGGAGGCAACATATTGCCGCCTCTCCACCTGTCAAACACACTAGGATCGTTTTTCAGAGGAGCTTAGCAGTGTCTGCTCCTGTGAATGAGCCCTTAGTTGCCTTCCACAGCGGCAACCTTAGGACTCATTCACATGTACAGTCAGGGGTGGTAAGACCCTGTGGTTGAGTTACGGTTTTACCACCCCCAATGGCTTGTCCAATTTATTTACTAATTAATGGCCCCGATTATTTGCACTTGCTTTTAAAACAATTGCATTGCAATTTGTAACACAAGAGGGTTCTTTTTTTTTATTCTTTTTAGAGTTTCTTATTTATATTTGGCAGATCCCTGTTGCAGTTATTGGGAACCCCCAGAATCATTTAGTGCACATAATATAAGCTTGTTTTATTCCCAGACCCATGGCTTATGTTACATTTGTATGCGTTATCATGAGAAGCATGGCTTATGTATACTTTAACTATTAGTTGAGATAATTAGCTGGCTATTTTTGTTAGTCATTTGTAAATAGAGTTCAACTAAAGAAAGCACCAAAGACCATTTCTGCATGTCTAACAAAATATCCGGCTATTTGGTATTTAAACCTGACTGCTTCTCCCACTCCTTTTTCTTTTTTCATGGTTGGTTGGACGTCATCTGTAATGGCTCATTTACATCATCGATTTCAAAAACCTAAACTCAAAAGCCAGTGTATCTCATGATTGCACAGAAATACACCAATTGCTGATTAAAGTCCAAATGTTCACTGCTCTCCTGTTGATATAACTTTGACAGATTTGGGCTTATTTCAACAGAAAAAAAAAGCTTGCAGTTGGATGTTAATCTGAATCAAATAATTAAAACAAGGTTTCTTAAAAGTAAGACATGTGTTTAATGTTTATTTAAGGTCTCTATAATATTAAACTTCAGAGTTTTATATAAAACATCCTATAAGAAAGAAACAAGCCATTATGGGAAATGTGCTAAAAGCTGTTAAGTAACCAAACTAATTAGTCCCACAGTTCAAGACCTTAGAGAAGAATAAAGCCTGGCACTGTGTGAGCATTACTCAGGTTTTTTTTTACCATTTAGATAAACTACTTGCATCAGCCAAAGGCAGGCAAGCATTAATTGAACGCAGGCCTTGTTTTATAAATCCTAGTCAGTGAGCTACTGCTGTTCACTGTCACCTTTCTTGTTATAGTTAGTCTTTGTGCTGGAAGTCAATGTGTGAAATAAAAGACTTTTGCCATATTTTCAACAACATGGAAACACCTATAGGTTTGACACCTGCCTGATTTATTAAGATAAAACACTCTCTGCGGGGAATGGAACATTGCTTATGTTTCCATTAGCACACCGTGACCATCTACTGTATATCAGGGGCAGGTTAGCTTTGCTTTGTATTGCAAGTGGCATACTGCTCATTAACTCTAACTGAAAGACATTTCGTTTTTTAAAGCAGTGCATAGTAAACCTGATAGATAAGGATGTATGTGCAGCGCAAAAATAATAATAATAAATAATAACAACAGAACAAATAATGATAAAATCTTAAAGTAATCAAAAGAGGTGATATAGCAGTCCAGAGAGACGATATACAGCCAGATCCACAAGTAGTAATCCACCAGTGCTGAAACAGTCCACAGTAACGTGACAGTTGGTGGAGGGACTGTCACGTTACTGTGAACACCTCCGAGCTCATTCCATCAAATTAGTTGTGAAAAAAGTTATAAAATAAGACATCTGTGCTGCTTTATAATATGTGTAATATATTTAGAATATTAATAGTTACTAAAGAATAAGTTCACCTTTTGGAACATGTTACATGTTTCACCTGTTTTTAGGGTGAAATATGTAACATGCTCCTGCCACCAGTTTCCCCGATTCCCCCCCCCCTCTTGACAGCATGGGATCAGGGGTGGGGTCGAGTGCGGGATAGGGAGGGGCCCTGTCAGGTAGGCTGTATGGGGTCCCATGATTTATAACAGCGGCCCTGCCTCCACCTCCGGTCTAACTAAACACTCTCACCTTATGATATGGACCCCTGAGCAAAAAGGTGGTCATGCAAGCTGGTATCAAAAGAGTTAACACGGACCATAAAATTCTCTCACGTCTCCTTGAAACTCAGCATAGGACGCCAGATCATGGGTAGAAAGAAAAGATCTAAGTGCTCACCGTTTAAGCATTAAATGTATTATTGTGTTAAAACACACTACTCACATAGAAAAGATAAAAGCAGTCATATCAATTTCGTAGGGCAGCAGAGGGTGACGTCATGCATAGCTCCTCCCCCATATATGTTCATAAGGTGAGAGTGTTTAGTTAGACCGGAGGTTGAGGGACTGTCACGTTACTGTGGACTGTTTCAGCACTGGTGGATTACTACTTGTGGATCTGGCTGTATATCGTCTCTCTGGACTGCTATATCATCTCTTTTGATTACTTTTAGATTTTATCATTATTTGTTCTGTTGTTATTATTTATTAATTGTTTTTTGTGCTGCACGTACATCCTTATCTATCAATGTTATTTGAATTTTGTGAAAATTCTTCAGTGTCCAGCTTGCATAAGGGGGGTTATTATATTTTTGCGATGATTGCACCCTCTGTTTTTTCGCATTAGTTTATAGTAAATAGCTGCCATTTAGGTGACACTGGGGGAGATTTACCAAAACTGGTGCACACATTGTCTGGTGCAGCTGTGCATAGTAACCAATCAGCTTCTAACTTCAGCTTGTTCAATCAAGCTATGACAATAAAACCTAGAAGCTGATTGGTTACAATGCACAGCTGCACTAAATTCTGTGTGCACTAGTATTAGTAAATCTCCCCCACTGTCACCACAGGGTCACTTGTGAGCAAATATAAATAACTTTCAGGTGGACTGTGTCTTTAACCACTTCAGCCCCGGAAGGTTTTACTTCCTGACCAGGCCAATTTTTGCGATATGGCACTGCTTCGCCTTAACTGACAATTGTGAGGTCGTGCAACTCTGTATCCAAATAAAAATGTCCTTCCCCCCCCCCCCCACAAATAGAGCTTTCTTTTGGTGGTATTTGATCACCTCTGCGTTTTTTTTCCAGCTATAAACAAAAAAAGACAGACAATTTTGAAAAAAAAAACAATATTTTTTACTTTCTGCTATAATATATAGCCAGAAAAAAATGTAAAAAATAAAAAATCTTCATCAATTTAGGCCAATATGTATTCTTCTACATATTTTTGGTAAAAAAATCCCAATAAGCGTATATTGATTGTTTTGCACAAAAAATGTAGCATCTACAAAATAGGGGATAGATTTATGGCATTTTTTTTTTAGTGGGACTTCGACATTGCGGAGAACAAATCAGACACTTTTGACACTTTTTTTGCGACCAGTGACATTTATACAGCGATCAGTGCTAAAAAAAGAAACTGATTACTGTATAAATGACACTGACAGGGAAGGGGTTAACACTAGGGGCGATCAATGGGTTAAATGTGTTCCCTGGGAGGTGTTTCTAACTGACAGATCAGTGGTGTGCTTTGTTTACATCAGCACACCACTGATCCATCTCTCCTGTGAACGATCGGCGCTACTGTGCTCATCAATTGCTACCAGTGTGCTCATCAATTGCCACTACTGTGCCCATCAATTGCTGCCAGTGTGCACATCAATTGCTAACACTGTGCCCATCAATTGCTGCCAGTGTGCCCATCAATTGCTGCCAGTGTGCCCATCAATTGCCGCTACTGTGCCAATCAATTGCCGCTAATGTGCCCATTAATTGCTGCCAGTGTACCCATCACTTGCCACTACTGTGCCCATCAAATGCTGCTAGTGTGCATCCCCCGCCTGGCACTTACCTGTCACGGCGGCGATGTCATCCACTCTCCTCGATGTCTTCTCCCGTCCTCTCTTCCTGTCCTCTGCTATGGTTGGACGCTTGATAGGCATGCAATCACAGCACCTGTCGTTTCAGCCAATCAGGTGACAGGTAACAGACCCCAGCGCCTGAATGGCTGAGCGGCGGTTCAGTGCTGAGTTCAACACTGAGTGAACTGCGAGTGCCCAGCATGGCACCTGCTGTTCACCTTTTTGGATGCCTATTAGAGCCTATGGCTGATGTAATTCAGGTGCCCGGCACCCGAAAAGGGGCCGGGCACCGGAATAGGGGGTGGCAGCGGTGACCATAGATAGATTCATGCAATGCATGAATCTATCTATGGTGATAGACAGGTAGCAGGAGGGAAGGGGTGGTGCCGTGCGCCCTTTATGGATGCACCGCTACTACTTACTATTTCTATACCAATAGTATTGGTGCA
The DNA here is from genome assembly GCF_905171775.1 of Rana temporaria. NCBI lineage: Eukaryota > Metazoa > Chordata > Amphibia > Anura > Ranidae > Rana > Rana temporaria. The sequence continues at coordinate 528,280,003 of NC_053489.1, forward strand.
AGTTAAGAAACATGCAACCTGTGAAGTGTAAAGGCACCTGATATGCACCATACTTTTTATTTTAATTACTTAGCACCACAAAATGATACTTGGGTCTGTATTCTCTAATAGGGGCAGTACTGGGAGGTGGGTAGGAGGTGGAACCAAGGGATGTGGCTCATAGGTGGATAGGGGGCAGAGACAAGGGGTTACTAGCAAGGAACACCTGCACCTAGTGAAAAAAGCCCTGGTGTGAATAAAATAAAAATTTGTTTTCAAAACAATGATCTTTGATCTATTAAATCCTTCTTACTAGTTGGATGAGCAATCCATTCAAACACCTTATAATACATTTGTGTTATACACAAAACCATATGGAAATGTAGCGTGTGTAGAAAAGATTTGCCATTGTTTCAATTGTCAGAATCAAAGTGTTCTGAAGTCTGTCAGGAACAGATGCAGAAACTTAACAATTGCTAATACACGCATATCATCCCATACATTAGGCAATCACTGTATCTTGGAATACAACATGCAGTGGTAGACAGTAAGCAGATTCATCCCTTGTCTGGTTATGGTGCACATTACTGAATACCTCAGCAATTATTAAATGTCAATGACTCAATAAAAATCTACATGTTATTAACCAGGCATGTTTTATAGCTGCTCGCCCAGTTCTGTTTAGATGAAATGACCGTTTCTTAAATAAGGAAGAATGCAAATGTCAGTAGTTCAGTTCATCCTACGTACAATTGTACCTTCACATAGCTTTCCAATGAACCCTTTTCCTGTGAGTTTTATCTTTTCCTGGAACTCTTAAAATTCATGATAGATTATTTTAGGAAGTGGGTAAAGAAACAAACATGAAAATGTGTAAGACAGATGAAAGTCTTAACAGCAATATGTTTAAAGCAGCTTTCTGTTCCATAGCGTAATAGCCGTTAATATTTCATTTCGTATTTAGTAATTGACCAGTTTTGCAAACTGAACCATTTAAGAAACAATTATCATTATTGCATTATCTATTCTATTATCTATATAGAAATAATAATACAAATAGTGATTGTGTAGAAGTCTTTTTTTTAGTAGTGGTACACTACTGCAGAGTGCATTCTCACTTCCCATGCCCCCTCTCAAGCACCTCTCACTGCAGTTTCCTGAACGGGTTTCTCGGACTCTCCAAATCAAAATTCCCTTTCTATTTTTCCGGACAGGCTCTCAAACCGGCCATGGACCGTTCACTACCACTAATGCTTTTTCAGTGCATGCAACACAACACCCATCTCTACATTTTTCGGGGGGAAAAACTTCTACTTGTAATGTGTAGGCCGCACAATCTATTTCACACTACCCCTGGGTCTCCGAACACAGCTGCTTGTCTTGTGATGCTGACCAACTCTTTACTCTGGACCTCTGTTGCTCTGTGCTCCTCTGAAATACTCATATTATCTTCAGACAGGTGCTGTTTTATAATATGCAAAGAGTGAATGAAGCCTACACAACTGTCATACATTAAACAACATACAGTAAACAAATTTACTGAACATTTATTTTTCAATGGCTATTATACTTATTTCACAATTTGAAAATAAAAAACAACAGATGCAATTGCTGAATCCTCTTCACAGAAATAATAAACAGGCGCACTTTCACCTTATACTTATGACTCAATCTCATCATCTCTCAGATATACTCCCTGGCCTTTTTTAGGGGAAGAGGGCTAATTTCTTGGTCACATTGTGAGTTCTAGTTGTCACACATCTTGAGAAAACGTGTCTTCTTCCTCTAGATTAGAGAGTCCCTTCATTTACAGAAAATACTTCAGTTACACGCTACAGTTAGAGCCCATTCACACCTTGGCGTTTTGTCGCCTGTAGCGCGACGCGCACAAATGCCAGAGGGACCAAAATACATGTAAGGCTATGGGCATGGTTCACATCTGAACGCCGATGCGCATCGCATGTAGTCAATAAAAGTTCCGGACCCTTTTTTGTCGCGCATATCGTGCGATATGCGCGTATTTGAGCGTTTCCATTTCCCATAGAAAGTAATGGAAACGCTCGATTCAAGCGACTTGCGCGACAACGGGCGTTTGCTATGGGCGTTTCGTCAATAGAACTTGTCGCCCATGCAGAAGATTAAAAAAATCTACCAACATAGCAACAAGTGATGAAAAGATGATAGTTTTTCCTATTGGCTAAAAAAAAAAACGTCAAAGTACAAAAATGTCGGACAACGCTGTATGCAAACGCGCATATTAGCATGAATACGCGCGACAAAACGCCGGAAAAAAACGCCGGAAAACGCAGCTATTGCCTACGCCTAGGTGTGAATGCAGCCTTAGAGGAAAGGGGCAACAATGCCGGACGAACACCCTTAGATTGATATTTTGTAGTCTTCAATTCAGAGAGCAGGTAGAGCACTAGTCAACTTTTCTCATAATAACCATGATCACCTATAAGGTGTGCTGAATGATGTTCTTTGCTTAAAGAACTCCAGTGAGTCATTGGATCTGTGACTCACCCCCTATCAGATATCTGTGCCCCAGGTTACTATCAAACTAAGGCTGACCATAGTTTATTTTTCTTTTTTTCCAATCAGCTAGTGGGCTGATTGAAAAATATTAACCCATATATACAAGCAAGTTGGATGGATGTCAATTGTGCCATTGTATTCTGACAACTGATTGGCTGCAGCCTGCTGATCAAGGAAACATTTCCAACATTCCCTTTAAGGGGAAGCAGACATAGATTATATGAATGTCTGCATGTAGACATCAATGTAGACATAGGGCTAGATTCAGCATTGAATTACGCCGGCGTATCTATAGATACGCCGCTTAAATTCAAAGCTGCGCCGGCGTATCTTCTTTCTGTATTCAGAAAGCAAGATACGCCGACATTAGCCTAAGATCCGACTGGCGTAAGTCTCTTACACAGTCGTATGTTAGGGTGCATATTTACGCTGCCTGCTAGGTGGCAATTCCGTCGTTTTCGGCGTAGAATATGCAAATGACCTAGATACGCCGATTCACAAATTTACGTACGCCCGGCGCTATTTTTTTACGTCGTTTACGTTAGACTTTTTCGGCGTAAGGTTGCTCCTGCTATTATGAGGCGTACGCAATGTTAAGTATGGACGTTGTTCCCGCGTCAAATTTTGAATTTTTTACGTTGTTTGCGCAAGTCGTTCGCGAATAGGGCTGGACGTAATTTACGTTCACGTCGAAACCAATGACGTCCTTGTGGCGTACTTTGGATCAATGCACACTGGGAAATTCCACGGACAGCGCATGCGCCGTTCGGGAAAAATGTCAATCACGTCGGGTCACCAAGAATTAACATAAAACATGCCCCCTCATCCTCATTTGAATTACGCACGCTTACGCCAGCCCCATTTACGTTACGCTGCCGTAACTTAGGAGGCAAGTGCTTTGTGAATACAGCACTTGCCTCTCTAACTTACGGCGGCGTAGCGTAAATACGATACGCTGCGCCACCGTAACAATGCGCGCCCCTACCTGAATCTAGCCCATAGATTGATCAAAACTTGGCCGGTCCCTTCTGAACTGGTTGCATTTCTTTCCATCTATGACCAGCTTAAGAGAGCAACAAAACTGCTTTGCTTTAGATAACTCATAGTGCTTTGGGCACCCTTTGTTGTGCAATAAATATTTATTTGTAGAAACAATAAAAAAATAAGTATACATTTAAAAAACAAAACAAAACTTGCCCCAAACCAATATAATTTCCTCCTTATGTCATTTAGGAAGGAATACACAGTAAGGAAAAGTAGAAGAAAGTAAAGGAACCACTGTAAAACTGAGTCATGTAATGGTTGCTTTCTTGTCCTCCATTCATCATCATTACAGCTTGTCTGTCAAGAGCACACTGTTTCCTGAAATTCCATGAGCAGCAAGCTCATGTTTAAATGCAGAACTCTGTGGATAGGAAAGTGCAGGACAATGTAGCCTATAAAAACAGAAGGTATAAACGGGGGCTTTCAAAATGAATGCCTGGCTGTCATCATCTACATTAATGCGAAAACTATTTGGCGTTCCAGTTCAGGGAATGTGAACAGTACTACTTCTTTTCTGTCATAGTGATTAATCTGGTTGTTGTTTGGCAACATTCAAATTACACACATAATTTCTGCAGGTAGTTATTTGTTATATTCCACCGTGTCTGAGTGGGATAATCTATAGTTCTTTAAATATTCAATGTGCTTGAAGTGTAATGTTATACATGCAAAAGTGTGCTCAATCCCCAAAAAGCAAGGTTGTATATTACAGACAATAGTGAAGAAGTTCCTTAGGGGTTTAACCACATGGGGAATTGGCCGAATGATCAGACAGAGAATCACTGTTACTTTCAGTTTACTAATTAGGTGCAAAGTAATGCAAGACATGTTCAGAACAGCAAAAAACATACATATATAGCAGGATAATAAAAGCTGCACAAACATGTGTCTGCATAAGTCTCTATAACCACATTTCGACCAAACTATAGTGCAGATTCATCTGCGCCAATCAGTGTCCTTCAGTGCAGCATATCAGTGTCCATTAGTGAAGCATATTGGTGTCCATCAGTGGCCATTAGAAATGTGCTACATTTTATAACAGAAACAAATAAAAAGGTTAATATATATATATATATATATATATATATATATATATATATATATATATATATATATATACATACATACAGGGCTTTTTTTCAGGGGGAACTTGGGGGAACTCAGTTCCACCACCTTTGGCTCAGACCCTTTGGTGCCTGCTCACCACAATCACTTGAAAACACAGAAGTCTGGTTTCTGTGTTTACAAGTAACAGCTCTGCACTCTGTGTGTAACCCCTCTGAACTCTGTATTCTGTATGTAATGCAATCCTGGTATTTAATGCCCCTTTAAGACCCTTCTACTGTTTGTGAAATCTGAACAGGGTCGTGGTTAAGTTCCTGCACCTATTTTCTGAGAAAAAAAGCTCTGCATACATACATACATATATATATATATATATATATATATATATATATATATATATATATAAAAACGTGGTGATTAAATACCACCAAAAAAAAGCTCAAAAAAAGATAAAAATGTAAAATGAGTACAGTATTGCAACCTTTGTACAGACATTTACACTGATGATCAGTTGAGATTCATCAGTGTCAATCAGTGTCCATCAGTGAAGCATATTAGTGCCCATCAGTGCAGCATATCAGTGCCCATCAGTGCAGCATATCAGTGCCCATCAGTGCTGCCTATCAGGTCCCATCAATGCCACCTATCAGTTCCCCCTTTTCAGTGCCCAACAGTGCCCATCCGAGCAGATTTTTAGTGCCCCTCAGTCCTGCCTCATCAGTGACCATCAGCGCAGCCTCATCAGTGTAGCCTCATCAGTGACCATCAGTGCTGCTCCATCATTGTCCATCAGTGCAGCCTATCTGTGCCCATCAGTGAAGAAGAAAAATTCCTTATTTGCAAAACATTTTAACAGAAACGAAGAAAGTAAAAAAAAAAAAAAAAAAATCTGTCATTTTTTGTTTGTTCAGCAAAAAAATTAAAACCCAGTGGTGATTAAATACCACCAAAAGAAAGCTCTATCTAGCTCAAAAAATGATAAAAAATTCATATGGGTACAGTATTGCATGACCAGGCAATTGTCATTCAAAGTGCGACAGTGCCAAAAGCGGAAAATTGGCCTGGATAAGGCTCAAACAACAGAGTCTAGTTGAGAATCACTTGTTTAGTGAAAAAGTTGAGAACACAAAAAAACTACTTGTGATTATTCTAGTAAACATACTGCTCAGTGAAGTCTAGGGTAACTCTGGTAACACAGGTAAATAGTAATGTAAGGTTCAAGGACGAAGTACCACCCCACTGGAACTGAACTAGTACTTTGGAAGCAATCAGGGAAGGGCTTCCTACAGTAGGCGGGTCTTTTGGAAAAGCTGTGCGCTACTAGGCTTTGGCAGAGAAAGGGATCTCACCTGGTCATCCTCTGCCTCATCAGGTGTGGCTGCTTTGAGCTGGTGAGGCAGAAAAGCAGAGAAACATATTTTCCCTGGTCATGTCCAGGAACCCAAGTAATTGGGGGAAATTGAGTTAAAGGGGCCTGCACCTATATCTGAGTATAGTGAGTGAATGGGCACTCTGCTAAAGAGAGCTGTATATGGGGGAGAGAAATGCAAAGGGTATGCCAATGGGCAAAATGTGCAGGAGAGGAGTGTGAAGTATGATGGCAGGCAGTATGTCCTGGAGAGAGTAGGGCAGAGGGTATGATGGTGGGAAATATTTTCAGGAAAGGAGTATGAAATATGACAATGAGCAGTATTTACGATAGATGGCTGTGGACATTATGATGGCAGAAAGTATGCGCAGGAGAAGAATGCCAAGGGTAAGACACAATAGGTATTTAGAGGGTAGCTCTACTATCATTAGGACATAAAGCCATGGATTTCATTTTTTCATTGATTAAATCGGTAAATAAAGGTGAGAAGTCCTGTCACATTTTGAACATAGTTGTTATACCTGTGGGTCTGATGTTTTATTTCTTTTAGTTTAGTTTTTATGTAATGTTTGATTGACTAGGTCCCCTACAGTATTTCACCAGTGTCAGGGGTTGGAAGTAAGCATTGGGTTAGTCACTAAGGGCCAGATTCACGTAGGTGAGCGGCGGCGTAACGTATCGTAGATACGTTACACCGCCGCAAGTTTTCATCACAAGTGCCTGATTCACAAAGCACTTGCGATGAAAACTACGCTGGTAGCCTCCGGCACAAGGCGGGCCAATTCAAATGGGCGTGTGCCATTTAAATTAGGCGTGCTCCCGCGCCGGACCTACTGTTCATGCTCCGTTTCGCAATTTCCGTCATGCTTTGCGCGCCGTGACGTCCTTTTTTTTTAACGGCGACGCGCGTAGCGTACTTACGTATTCCCGGAACGTGTTACGCAAACGACGTTAAATTTTAAATTTCGACACGGGAACGACGACCATACTTTAGACAGCAATACGATTGCTGACTAAAGTTAGGGCACCCAAAACGACGACTAACTTTGCAATGGGAAACTAGACTAGCGGCGACGTAGCGAACGCGAAAATCCGTCGTAGTTCGCCGTAACTCCTAATTTGCATACCCGACGCTGGTTTACGACGCAAACTCCCCCCAGCGGCGGCCGCGGTATTGCATCCTAAGATCCGACAGTGTAAAACAATTACACCTGTCGGATCTTAGGGCTATCTATGCGTAACTGATTCTATGAATCATTTGCATAGATAGAAACAGAGATACGACGGCGTATCAGGAGATACGCCGTCGTATCCCTTTTGTGAATCTGGCCCTAAATCACTGCACTGCACTGCACTTGTTTTTCATGACAAACAAGCATTTTGTTTGCACCTCCCATCCTGATAGAATAAGCCTGCTCCTAACTGGCATAGTAGTAACTGCCGTGTATATACTGCTTGAAGCTCACACGATAATTAAATAATAACACCAAAGCAAGTGGATATTGGCTTTCTCGGACAGAATTTAGTTTAGATCTACAAACAAAACTACATTATTTTTGTTTGCATTTAAAGCCTTTGCACAAAATGTTGCCACATTCACATGGTAGCAATTACAATTCTGTCTATACAAAATAGTTTTATTGCCTCCTAATTCTCCAAATAATCATGCAATTTATGTGCATTTGTAAGTGATCTAGTACCTTCCAATTACCAGTGTTTTGAATCTCAAGCAGTCGTCATAAGTATGCAAATAATTGAGTTTAATGGATCTCTTGAGAATTGTATAGATTTTTAAACTAAATTCTTACAGAGAATATTTTACATTCACGAGACAGTTTAACATTATGAACATCTTAACAGAATTTGTTTAAGGAGTCCATATTTTGCCAGCATAGTATGGGGTAATTTATTTGTAATTTTCTTATTTTTTAAGTGTAAAAGGGTGTAAGGTAAATACTTTGACAATTATTTTTCTGTTGCAATGTTTTTCTCATCGCAAGTTACACAATTGTCAACTTGATTAAATTCTCAATCCTAAACAAGTTCTTTTAAAATATTCATATAATTTATCTAGCTTAAAGGAGCAGTAAAGGAATATATTTTTTTGCTGAAATGACTGTTTACAGGGTATAGAGACATAGGGCCAGATCCACGTAGATAGACGTATCTTTACATGGGTGTAGCGTATCGTAGTAACGCTACGCCGCCGCAAATTTGAGAGGCAAGTGCTGTATTCACAAAGCACTTGCCTCTAAAGTTATGGCGGCATAGCGTAAATCTGCCGGCGTAAGCGCGCCTAAATCAAATGAGGAACAGGGGGGCGTGTTTTATGTAAAATAAGCTTGACCCCACGTAAATGATGCTTTTTTCGTACGACGCATGCGCGCACATGCTCAGTATCACGTCGAATTTTCAAATTAAATTACTCCCGCTCAATGCCTAGATGACGTGAACGTAATTTACGCAAAGCCCTATTCGCGAAGGTTTTACGCAAACAACGGAAAATTTGACGCTGGCCCGACGTCCATACTTAACATTTCGTACACCTCATAGAGCAGGGGTAACGTTACGCCGAAAAAAGCCTTATGTAAACGACGTAAAAAAATGCGCCGAACGTAAGTTTGTGGATTGGCGTATCTAGCTAATTTGCATACTCAACGCGGAAATCAATGGAAGCGCCACCTAGCGGCCAGCATAAATATGCACCTTAGATCCGACGGCGTACTAAGACATACGTCAGTCGGATCTAGCCCAGCTTCAGGCGTATCCTGTTTTGTGGATACAAAACAAAGATACTCCGGAGCATCCTAGAAGTTACAACGTAACTTCTTCGTGGATCTGGGCCATAATAGTTAACTGATTCCTTTTAAAAATGATTAAAAATAGATAAAAATCAATCATATAATGTGCCTGCTGTTTAGTTTCATTTTTAAACTAGTTTCATGTTTCTGTGAAGTGCAGAGACACACAGAACAAAATCAAACAAACACAAGGCAGTGTTTATTTTTAAAATTAATCTGATTGGTTCTGAGGAGTTTTAGACACACAGTAATCACACCACCTTGATCATGGACCACAGTGAGAAGCTCGCATGAGTTTTTTCATAAGGAGCCAGACAAGCAGGAAGTGTAGAGATCAGAGAAGGATTACAGCTACTTCAAAGCAAAAACGAACAATGAGGACATGAAACCAGGACTAAGGTAAAGGAAGCTATTTAGCTAAAATGTTTCCTTTAGTGACCCTTTAACTTCAGACTTTCTGAGCAGTTAAAACAGACTATGGATTATTTTTCAAACTTAGCATGTATTTGGATTGTTTAAGAGGTAATACATGGTTCCTTCTTTCAAACAGGCTACACATAGACTTGTATGCGATTAAATTAGTGCACTAGCATAGTATGTAGTCAGAGAGAGTAATAGAGCTGTCAGCAGTACTATCATTTCAGGCTTGCTGGCTGTTGTGTGTCCATACGTTTACATAGTTTTAACAAATCTTGTGTTTTCAGTTATGTAGAAAAAAAAATGATTTTATTATTTAGAAAATACCCTTAAAATGACTCTGTGTCTGGGATATGGACATTCAAATATTTACATATTCTTAAGGTAGAGTAAATTTATAACAAGCTCTCACTGACCTTTGCAGCTGCAGGCACTGTAGAGTAATTCATATTAACAAAAGCAGTGGAATATTCCTAATAGTGACTCAGTACCTACTACAGTATATTCCCAGTTACAAGTTTGGTAGCAATGGTGGAAGCATACTTTGGAATCAGCACAAATTTCCTTCCCAAGAACCTTGGGCCAGATCCTCAAAAGAGATACGCAGGCGGATCTGCTGTTCCGCCTGCGTATCCCTGTTTCTATCTTTGGAACTGATCCACAGAATCAGTTTGCAAGAGATAGACAGAAGATCCGACATGTGTAAGGGACTTACACTACCGGATCTTAGGATGCAGTACCGCATCCGCCTCTGGGGGCATTTCGCGTCGAAATGCCGCTTCGGGTATGCAAATTAGCACTTACGGAGATCCACGAAGCTTTTCAGCTTCGTTTTTTCTCCGTAAGTTTTAGTTTGCAATCGTAACATTAGGGCTGCTTTTACAAAGTGTAAAGTTAGTACACCATGTAAAAGCAGACCCTTCTTTCCAGCGACACTGTCTTTTTTTTTTTTCCGCCGCAACTTTTTTGACCCGGCGCGATTCACGAAGCTCGGCGTAACGTAATTTCGCTCTATGCACGTCGGGAAAATGACGTCATGAGCATGCGCAGTACGTCCGGCGCGGGAGCGCGCCTAATTTAAATGGGACTTGCCCCCATTTGAATAGGAACGCCTTGCGCCGGCGGAATTTAAGTTACACACCCGAAAATTTCTAGGTAAGTGCTTTGTGGATCGGGCACTTAGGTAGAAATTTTCCGGCAGTGTAACTTAAATGGGAAAAGATAAGTTACGGCGGCTGGCTGTGGATCTGGCCCCTTGTCTATGATTGTCCAGATGTTGTTCTCTTGTACATCCCTTAACATTGATAAAGGATCCCTTGGGACCCCCAAATGTATTTGCTGTTTATAAGAATGAAACAATAAATGAAATGTGGACAGAAAGTGCCTCTGGTGAACATTGAAAATTGTTAAGAGAATAAGAGCTCCACACCAAAGATATAGGAGTGCAAGTATATCTATTTCATCACAGAATTCTAAAGTTATTAAAGACTGAAATCCAATGCATTTTAGGGGATACATGACTCCCCCATTATCAGGGTTACCTTTGACCTCATTAGAAGAATTTCCCTCACCTTTTGTCCATGTGATGCCCATTAAAAAATGTGGGGATGGTGATCTTTATCGAGGCACCAGGGCCTGTGTTTTGGTGTTGGTCTGTGTCTTCATTGGAGAGGAGGAATCCTGCCAATAGGGACACAGATGGCCAAAAAATGTTTTTAAGGGAAGGTTTTAATCCTTCATTACGCTATCCACAACTAAATGCAAATGTATGGCAGGAAATTTAGTTACAAACATTTTGGTTGGAGAAGTAATTCAAAGTTCTATGCTGGTTTAAATAGATTCTGCATAATCTTTTTGGAAGGGAACAAACAGGAATTCTAATGGGAAGGGTTGACTATGAGTTTAGGTTTGAAAAACACTGAAATAAACATATTTATTTGATAATCATACTATAAAGTATTCTTCACATTTTAACATCATTTTCTTATGTAGTTCTGTTACTTTATACAGGAAATATGACTGCCTATACTGAACATGCTATCATCATGACAGTTCCTAATTAAATAAACTGGTTCAAACACAAAAGACACTTTTCCAGAAAAGACCATAGCTTTTTTTTAACCATAGTTGATTCTTGAGCCTACTGAGATGTCAATCTGTTTTGATAAGAGAAAGTCATGTTGGGAAATATGCCTTAGTCACAGATTTCTGGTTTTTAGCATCATGCTGGAATTTTCCCACTTCAAAACCAAACGCTTGACCACACAAATTGCTCACTGGCTTTATGAATCGTTTGTTCTGGACTAAAAACAATATTTAACTCTAAACTGAATCACCAGAATTAATTACTATAAACAATACTCTATGTATTCACAGTTCAGTCTCCACAACACGTACATGCATTGAGGGAGAAGTATAGCCAAAGCTATTTTGGCTATACTTCTGCTATAGATCACAGGAGTACAGTTCATTCTGCACTTCTGTGTAGAGTTGGGCCCCCCTTCCCGCCGTGCTCCGGTGCCCTCCGCCGCTTACTGTGGCCGTCGGTACCGGCGGAGGCGATCCGGACCTGTCTCTAGCCTGACATTGAAACAAGTGAGGGGAAGATGACCCCCACCTGTCTCCAAGTCATTGCAGGGCAGAAGCGACGTCAAAACGTCACTTCCGCCCATAGCTCTTAAAGGCCATTGTATTATTTTATTTTTTCAAATGACATTTTTTTTTATTGCATTTTAGTGTAAATATGAGTGTTTTTGATCTCATATTTAAGAGGTCCTGTCACGCCGAGCTGGTGTGCAGAAGCAAACGCATACGTGAGTAGCGCCCGCATATGAAAGCGGTGTTCAAACCACACATGTGAGGTAGCGCCGTGATCGGTAGAGCGAGAGCAATAATTCTAGCTCTAGCCCTCCTCTGTAACTCAAAACATGCAACCTGTAGAATTTTTTAAACGTTGCCTATGGAGATTTTAAAAGGAAAAAGTTTGTTGCCATTCCACGGGCGGGCACAATTTTTAAGTGTGACATGTTGAGTATCAATTTACTCGGCTTAACATTATCTTTCACAATATAAAAAAAATTGGGCTAACTTTACTGTTGTCTTCTTTTTTAATTCCAGAAAATGTATTTTTTCCCAAAAAAGTGCGCATGTAAGACCGCTGCGCAAATACGGTGTGACAGAAAGTATTCCAATGACTGTTATTTTATTCTCTAGGGTGTTAGAAAAAAAATATATATATATAATGTTTGGGGGTTCTAAGTAATTTTCGAGCAAAAAAAAAATAGGCTCGGGTCTGTAGTGGTTAAATACGCTTTAATCTAAAATGTTTGTGGGTAGTTTAAGGAACTACTTTTATGGAAAAACCTGACTTGATAAAGCTTGGCACTGTCCACAGTAAACAGCTGTTAGTTGAGAGCCTATTTTTGTAAAAACGTATACTGTACATAGAAAACACTGGGACTGGTATACAAAAACGTGAAAAAAGCAGGCCAGGTTTCTTCTTTCATATGGAGGTTAATTAACTAAAGGAGATTTTCACACAGTGCATTGTGTGCTGTATATATTTACTTCTAATATCCAATCAGATTAAAATCAAATTACTGTTTACTTATGTCATCTGCACATAACTGGGTATTGAAGGTGAACAGGAATTTATTCTTCATATAATTGGATTAATGATGTGATTATTCACACAATGTAATATGTGAAGATTTTCAACTCTTTCAGTAAATTAGTCCAATGGAATCTGCCTGTAATGAAAAAATAAACACCAGATTACTCCAGTGTGCAAAAATTAGACCTAAAAATGCAAATAAGTACATGAATTGCTCTTGTGCTGGTGAATACTGTGATGCAATTATTTATTTTGTGGGGTTGAATGAATTATTTAGTTTATTTAGGAGCCATGCAGGAAGTACATATTTTAAAGTGTTGGGCAAATACTAGCTGAAATGTCACAGCTCATTACCAACGGCTTCTTGACATTGGTTTTCTCGAAAACATTACAAAGCGTCCCGGCATCCTCTTCACAAAATTTAGATAAAAAAAACAGAATAAAACCCTCCAAATGTATATAATAAAACATAATGATGCTCTGTGCTAAGAAATAATGTGAAGAGGTCTTACCTCTTGCTGTTCGGGAAAGTCATTTCATGGGTTACTGGATTACATATTTAGAAGAAATTCCAGACGTACAAGTCACTGTGCTGGTAATTTAATTTAACAGATGAACATATTAATAAACAGAGTACAATCTGCAAACCTATTCCCACACATTTTTGTAGTTTAAATTATAACAATATTCTGCTACTTTTAGGGAGAATTCTATATAATATCTTGTCTACCTTTACATAAAATATATGGTTTATGTTATTCATAATTAATTTTTTAGGAATTTTATAAATTTTAACGGACAATTTCAGCAATTAGGGATCATTTTAAAGCAATCTTTATGATTGTGGTTACTAATTTGTCACAACTTACATTTTATATCCCAAGTTAGGAACAGATTTATTATTTTAATATTACAAAGTTCTATAAGTTAATAAACAGTACTCTGTTTATTAATATGTTCATCTGTTAGATTTAATTACCAGCACAGTGACTTGTACGTCTGGAATTTCTTCCAAATATGTAATCCAGTAATCCATGAAATGACTTTCCCGAACAGCAAGAGGTAAGACCTCTTCACATTTTCTGTTAGCACAGAGCATCATTATGTTTTATTATATACATTTGGAGGGCTTTATTCTGTTTTTTGATCTAAATTTTGTGAAGAGGATGCCGGGACGCTTTGTAATGTTTTCGAGAAAACCAATGTCAAGAAGCTATAATAAATTAAAAAATCTGCACCTGTTTAAAAAGTTCTTCTACGTAATGATGGGCAAATCTGCCTGGGGTTGATTCACCAAAGGTTTTGAGAACCTTGTTTGAAATTTGACAACCCAGAACTTAGAGGCTAATCTTATTAGAGTCTTCTGGGGGGAAGGTAGTGAATCTTAATATTAAATGATGGCGATTTTTGTGACTAATTGGCAAAGTACTCTCTAAAAAGGCATGGGAAGCCACTGTCTTCTCTCTGGCCAATTTCATTGAATCAAGTCTAGGAGACCGCAGATGTTACACTGAGGCCGCGTAAACACGGTCGATCCATCCGATTGAGAATGGTCCGACAGACCGTTTTCATCGGTTCACCGCTGAAGCAGAACGATGGTCTGATGTGCGTACACACCATCAGTTCAAAACCCGTTTGGGTCAGAACGCGGTGACGTAAAACACACGACGTGCTGAAGAAAACGAAGTTCAATGCTTCCAAGCATGCGTCGACTTGATTCTGAGCATGCGCAGGTTTTGAACCGATGCTTTTGTGTACTAACCATCAGTTTTGACCGATGGTCAGCCGTCCATTGGTTCAATTTTAAAGCAAGTTCTATAGCTGCCATAACCCTGGTATTTTTCTCCATGGCCGGTGATCCTCCACAGCCAGCGAACCGGTGATTTCACATAAAAGTGGTCTCAGTTGCGGTTTTGCCACAATATCACTTTTATGGGCTGCGGGTGAGGTGTCAAATGTAACTCTGACCTTAAAGAGACTTTTTTTATAGCTTTGAAGTGTAAATGTCAGATCTGTTTTTTTTTTTACCCTAGATCTCACATTAAAGAGGCCCTGTCATGCTTCTTTCTATTACAAGGGATGTTTACATTCCTTGTAATAGAAATAAAAGTGTTCTAAAAATGTTTTTTAAAGGAACAGTGTAAAAATAAAAAGTAAAATAAATAATAAAAATAATAAAAATAATTTAAAGCGCCTCGTTCCTCTGAGCTTGCATGCAGAAGTGAATGCATACGCAAGTCGCGCCCACATATGTAAACGGTGTTCAAACCACACAGGTGAGGTATTGCCATGATCATTAGAGCAAGATCAATAATTCTAGCCCAAAACCTCCCATCTAACTGAAAACTGGTAACCTGTAGAAATTTTTAAGTGTCGCCTATGAATATTTTTATGTGCCAAAGTTTGTCCCCATTCCATGAGCGGGCACAATTTTGAAGCATGACATATTAGGTATCAATTTACTCAGCGTAAAATTATTTTTCACAGTATATAAACATTGGGCTAAATTTACTGTTTCCCCCCCAAAAAAAATTGTAAGAGCGCTACGCAAATACGGTGGAACATAAAGTATTGCAATGATCTCCATTTTATTCTCTAGGGGATCTGCTAAAAAAATATATATGATGTTTGGCGGTTTCAAGTAATTTTCTAGCAAAAAAAAGATGATTTTAACTTGTAAACAACAAGTGTCAGACTTGGTCCTTTAGTGGTTAAAACAATGCTGTAATAAAAGGCAGCTCCACAAACAGGAACAATTGAATGCTCAGCATCAGCTTCTGTGATCAGTTCCCCATCAGAACCCCTTAATACTTACCTGAGCCGATCTTGATCCAGCACTTACCCTAAAATGGGTAAGCACAGCTCGGCAGTGTAGGCCAAACCATAGACAGACTTAGGAACACTACCAGCTTATAGTCATCTAAAATTTTTTTTATCTATGCTTTAATAAGTGTAATGATAATAAAACTCTACAATACTGTACTATATACACTATATAAATCAGAGAAATTACAGCTCTTAACCCCCCTGGCGGTATTGCCGAGTCTGGCTCGGGGTGGAATTTCAGAACCAAAAGCGGTAACCCCGAGCCAGACACGGGATCGCCTCGCAGCATCCACAGGCAGGGAATTACTTACCTTGTGCCTGGATCATGCAATTCCTCTCTGCTGTGTGATCGAGCGGTGTCCTTGCTCGATTCACACAGTGCCTGTGTGCCGCCAAGCTCCGTTCCCTGCGACCTTACGACACACAGGGGCGGAGATCGGCGCCAAATTCAAAAAAGTAAATAAACACATTACATACAGTATACTGTAATCTTATAGATTACAGTACTGTATGTAAACAATACACACCCCCTTTGTCCCTAGTGGTCTGCCCAGTGTCCTACATGTACTTTTGTATGGAAACTGTAGATTGTCCTTAGCAACCAAAAAGTGTCCTTTTATGTCAAAAGTGGTTTTAGAGCAGCTAGAAAACAGCAATAATAAATTATAATCACTTGCAGAATTGAGCGATAGCGATTTGTGGGGAAATTCGTCATCAAAAAATAAAAGTAATGACAGCGACAATTCTGCAACTGAGCAAATTTCAGTGTTTTTGATTTGATTACATTATTGAATAATTTTTATTATAATTATATTATTATTTGTTATAATTATTTATAGTTATTTATTATATTATAATTTATGATTTTGTTTTTCAAATTTTATTATACCCGGAATGTCTACTAGACTCTTGTTTGGACAGATTTAAGTGAGTTATTCCTAAGAATTGCAGGCCTACAATGTAAAACGCCAAATTTCCATGCAAAATAATAGTACCGCTTTCAGCACCTAAAATCTGAAATAATCATAACGCCAGGGAGGTTAAGCATAGCCACCCCCAAAAATTGAATCAAAAGCTGTTTCATGACCAGGTGTGGGCTACTCCTTAATTTTTTCTTCATCAATTAAGCAGGTAAAAGGTCTGTATATCTAGAAAAAAGTGCCACCACAGGATGGATCTGTGGGTACTTGTGATAGCGCAGTGCCACGTCCTAAACATCAACTGGAAAGAGCAAAAATGAACTTGTTGTCTTCAGTGGACGTCTAGGCCTTTTCATGTTGCTGAGATCACCAGTGCGTTCTTCTTTCCTCAGAATGTACTAAACTGTTGATTTGGCCACCCCTAATGTTGTAACGCATGATGTAGGTTCACATCAATAGATTCCAAATGGAAATAACAAACTTAGCATCAACTCCAGACCTTTTACCTGGAAATATATTGTAAAGAGCAAAAATTTACTTTCTAGGCTCCAATTATAAAATTGAACAACTAATTGTATTCACAATTCAATACATAATAGGAAACGGGAAAAAGAAAAAACATATAACATTAATATAAAAAAAGCTGTAGATGGGCTACAGCAGTGGCTAAAAAGCGCTCCAAAATTATTTTGGTCAACAAGGTCAACACATGTTACATGAAGCATGTGTGATTATAAACTGTAGTGTAACAATGTTTTGCTCTACATGTTTCGGGAAATTTGATTCTTCAGGAGCTATTGTAACTTTCTGGAATAAGAGAGACCAAAATTTAGTTTATAATTATATACATCATAAAACACATCTATTTTGTTTAAAATGAACATTTCATATAGCATGGGTGATACCAAAGAGCGCACATGATGGAGGGTGCCAAAAACAAGTGCCTGAAGGATACACAACTGGTATGATGTGGGGTGTGCCAGATAGAAAAGGTAGAATTAAATCTGATAGTCAGGTCCATAACTATCTGTTTCATAAGAAAGAAAAAAACAGAAAGAATATCTTCAGATAAGACCACCTAGGGCATAGACTAGATATAGCCGCCAAGATAAGAAATACACATCAGAGGTTGGGCAAGACCCCATCACCTAAAGATTATAATGAGATAAATAGAGCAGACAGCTCCTTACCAAACTGGAATAGTTAATTGTATGTCTAAAAGCATGGGAAATTCAGGTTTAAGATAGGGCTGAGCCTTCTAATATGTTACAGAGCTGTAATTGGAACCAGTGTTCCTAGCGTCTAAAAAGTAATAATATAAAAAAAAATAAAAAAAATAAAGAGAAGAGGTGTATATATATATATATATATATATATATATATATATATAAATTGTCTCATACAGGGAGTAAGACCCAGTTGTTAAACCAGCCATGTGTTTGCTCATACCTGATAATAGAACAAAAAAGGAAAAACACTATAAAAAATGCAGGTACTGAAAATTTCCAACAGGTGTGGCTGATCACAGCACAAACCAGCCTAGCAAAAAGACAGGTCTCCTTAGAACAGCATCAATGAAGGAAGTAGTATTGCATCTATAAAAAGAAAAATAACAGTCATAAGAAGCTAATAGAGAAAATTAGCAGTATAGATAGTAATCCCAGCAAATAATATCTCTTAGAGGAGATGTAACATACCAGTGGTAAATGTACAACATGGATGGTCCGGATGGAGGAGTCCACGGATGGAGGTGATGCCATAAGGTGAGTCTGTAACTAGCAGCCTTAAATGCACACCCCAATCAGGTGTGCGGCAAGAATCACCACATCCCCTGGCCAGAAAAATGGAATGCTGAAAAGCAAGAGCTCCCTCTAGAGGTTAACTCCGTAATCACCAGCATAGCATGGGGCCGATAGACTGGCTAGAAACCAGAGGACATCTAGTGGCGAGCAAGAGAATTGCTCACCTGGAGAGCAGTAAGCCTGACAGCATGTCAAAGCCACGGATCCCCTAAACAGGAGAGAAAGGAAAAGATACTGTGGCCACCTGGCCACACATCAAAACCAGTGGCACCCACAAGCAGCATTTAGGGTCATATGCAGCAAAAAAAGGGGACACCCATACACATGAAATGTAGAAACGTTTAAATGTAAACAATTATATTAATAATCAAATAGATTTGTAAAAAAGCAAAATAGTATAAGTAATCAAGTAAAATTATAAGCAAGAGATATATTTCTTAATTTTAGATCAATTTAAGCATCAGAACATCTAAATAAAATACAAGAAAGGGATAACCAAGCATTAAATTGTTACACCAGTTTGGTACAAAGGTGCAAAGCATGAAGCTTGGCATGGCCAAAATCATTTAACAGATGTTGATTCACAGCGATGTGACCCCCGAAGTAGAGTCTGGATCTATAAGAAGGATTTGTATGTTTGTAGTTCATTGATAACAGGTGGATGTAGCGGTAAGGCGTTCTATCCACTTACCTTTAGTTTCTTGCTGAAGAATTTTTTTGTCCCAGTCACCCCCTCTGGGATCCTGCCTAATGACAGCCAGGACCAGGAAGGTGACTACTGAAGTATGAAATCTGTGATAGAGATCCAGATGTCTACTTATGGGGGTCAGCATCTTACCACTAGTAGAATAGTAGATGTGGTCATTGATACGCTGGCAAAGTTGGCGGATGGTCTTGCCAACATAATATGCCCCACATTGGCATGTCATCAAGTAAACAATGTGTTGCAATCAGCCTTAAACTGTGGACAGAAAGGTTCACCATTTGGTAGTGTGAACTTCCGACCCGTGGATACCCACGGGCAGAAGGTACAGTGACCACATCTGGAGATGCCTCTGTCTTGCATGTGTTTGCCCTTGGTAGGGGCATAGTGGCTACTAGTGATCTTATCACGTAGAGATGTAGCACGTTTGAACACAATTTCAGGTCGTTCGTCAATGTATTTTCCCAAGATCGGGTCATCAGATGAAATATGCCAATGTTGGGCCAACACATCTTTAACTTAGTACTGTTGATCTGAATATTGAGTGATGAATTTGACTTTCGAGTGAGGGTCGAACTTGGTTCTCGTATTGTAAAGTAGCTCATTCCTAGATGCCTTGTTGTAGGCTTTCTGAAGGAGTGATTTAGAGTAACCCCGCAGGAGAAGACGTTCTCTAAGTAGGTCAGCATGATATTTGAAATCTCTGTCATGTGTACAGTTTCTATGCAGTCTTACATATTGTGCATACAGAATACTTGCCAATCAAAGAAGTAGGATGTACACTGGAAGAACGCAGGATAGTGTTTCCTGCGGTCTCCTTTCGATGCAACGAGGTGGCCAGACAGTTGTCAGTGTCTTTGAAGATCTCTATGTCTAGGAAACAAATTGATCGTGAGTAACTATTGACCATAAATTTCAAGTTATAGGTATTGTCATTCAGTAAATCAACAAACTGGTTAAGTGTTGATTGAGTACTAGTCCATACAATAAAGAGATCATCGATATATCTTAACCACACCAACGCATGGCTGGTGTGGTTGGCCAACTCGTCATTGGAAAATATCATGTTCCCACCCCCCCAGGTACAGATTGGCGTAGGCCGGTGCACAGCAAGTGCCCATGGCCACGCCCTGTACCTGGAGGTAGTGGGAAACGTTGAAAGTAAACCATATCTAGTCTATGCCCTTGGTGGTCTTATCTATAGATATTCTTTCTGTTTTTTTCTTTTTCTTATGAAACAGATTGTTATGCACCTGACTATCAGATTTAATTCTACCTTTTCTATGTGGGACACCCCCACATCATACTGGTTGTGTATCCTTCAGGCACTTGTTTTTGGCACCCTTCGTCGTGTGCGCTCTTTGTGATCACCCATGCTATATGAAATGTTAATTTTAAACAGAATATTATGTTTTATGTGATCTATGATGTATATAAACTAAATTTTGGTCTCTCTTATTCCAGAAAGTTACAATAGCCCTGAAGAAGCGAATTTCGCGAAACATGTAGAGCAAAACATTGTTACACTACAGTTTATAATCACACATGCTTCATGTAACATGTGTTGACCAAAATAATTTTGGAGCACTTTTTAGCCGCTGCTGTAGCCCATCTACAGTTTTTTTTATATTAATGTTATATGTTTTTTCTTTTCCCTGTTTCCTATTATGTATTGAATTGTGAATAAAATTATTTGTTCAATTTTATAATTGGTGCCTAGAAAGTACATTTTTGCTCTTTCCAATATATTTCCAGGTAAAAGGTCTGGAGTTGATGCTAAGTTTGTTATTTCCATTTGGAATCTATTGATGTGAACCTACATCATGCGTGACAACATTAGGGGTGGCCAAATCAACAGTTTAGTACATTCTGAGGAAAGAAGAACGCACTGGTGATCTCAGCAACATGAAAAGGCCTAGACGTCCACTGAAGACAACAGCAGTGGATGATCTCAGGATCCTCTCTATGATAAAGAAAAACCCATTCACAACATCCATACAAGTGACGGACACTCTTCAGGAGGTGGGCATATCATTCTCAAAGTCTACAATCAAGAGAAGGCTTTGCAAGAGCAAATACAGAGGGATCACAAAAGGTGCAAACCATTTAAAAGCATGAAGAATAGAAAAGCCAGACCAGTTCTGGAAAATCATTCTTTGGACAGGTGAAGCTAAGATTAATCTGTACCACAATGATGGGAGGAAAAAAGTATGGAGAAGGCTTGGAACAGCTCATGATCCAAAGCACACAACGTCATCTGTAAAACATGGTGGAGGCAGTGTGATGGCATGGGCATGCATGGCTTCCAGTGGCACTGTGTCCTTGATGTTTATTGACGATGTAACAGAAGACAGAAGCAACCGGATGAATTCTGCAGTGTTTAGAGATATACTGTCAGCCCAGATTCAGCCAAATGCAGCAAAGTTGATTGAACAGCGCTTCACAGTACAGATGGACAATGATCCAAAACACACTGCAAAAGCAACCCAGGAGCTTTTGAAGGAAAATAAGTGGAATATTATGCAATGGCCAAGTCAATCATCTGATCTCAACCCAATTGGGCATGCATTTCACTTGCTGATGGCAAAACTAAAGGCAGAAAGACCCAAAAACTATTAACAACTGAAGACAGCTGCTGTTAGAGCCTGGCAAAGCATCAGAAAGGAGGGAACCCAGTCGTTGGAAATGTCCATGAGTTCCAGACTTCAGGCAGTCATTGCCAGCAAAAGATTCTCAACAAAATATTAAAAAGGAACATTTTATTTATGATTATATTTATTTGTCCAATTACATTTGAGCCCCTGAAAAAGGGTGGACTGTGTATAAAAATGGTTGCAGTTCCTGGGCATTGAGTTCATTAGAGCTTAACAGGTTGCCACTGGAGTCCTCTTCCCCTCCTCCATGACCACATCACGGAGCTGGTGAAAGTTAGAGACCTTGCGCTCCTCCACTTTCCATTTGAGGATGCCCCACAGATGCTTAATAGGGTTTAGGTCTTGAGACATACTTGGCCAGTCAATCACCTTAACCCTCAGCTTCTTTAGCAAGGCAGTGGTAGTCTTGGAGGTATATTTGGGGTTGTTATCATGTTGGAATACTGCCCTGCGACCCAGTCTCCGAAGGGAGATGATCATGCTTTGCTTCAGTATGTTACAGTACATGTTGGCATTTATGGTTCCCTCAATGAACTGTAGCTCCCCTGTCCCAGCAGCACTCATGCAGTCCCAGACCATGACACTCCCACCACCATGCTTGACTGTAGGCAAGACACCCTTGTCTTTATACTCCTCACCTTATTGCTGCCACACTGTCAGGAAGATTCTAGTAACGATGCTAGTAACAGGCGCTCCAGGTTGGCACCAGGATGGGCTATTTAACCGCTTTACTAACAGCCGCACAATAGCTCTGTTGTTCTGAGAGGACGTCATATGACATCCTCATCTTGCAGAGCCACTAGGTGACAGAGATCCACGTCCTGTCAGGGAGAGGAGACCGATGCTGTGTCCCTTGTACATAGGGACACAGATCAGTCACCTCCCACAGTCAGTCCCCTTACCCCACAGTTAGAATCACTAGTAGGGAACACATTTAACCCCTTCCTCACCCCCTAGTGTTAACCCCTTCCCTGACAGTCACATGTATACAGTAATCAGTGCATATTTAAAGCACTGATCGCTGTATAAATGTGAATGGTCCCAAAAATGTGTCAAAAGTGTCCGATGTGTCCGCCATAATGTCGCAGTCCCAATAAAAATCGCAGATTGCCGCCCTTACTAGTAAAATAAATAAATAAATAAAATGATGTCCTCTTCTTTGTATGCGCTATAACTTTTGCGCAAACCAGTCACTATACGCTTATTGCGATTTTTTTTTTAACCAAAAATATGTAGAAGAATACGTATTGGCCTAAACTGAGAAAAAAATCTTTTTTTATTTTTTTTAAATTGGGATATTTATTATAGCAAAAAGTAAAAAATATTGTGTTTTTTTCAAAATTGTTGTTTTTTTTGTTTTGATAAAATACCACCAAAAGAAAGCTCTATTTGTGGGGAAAAAAAGGACGTCAATTTTGTTTGGGAGCCACGTCGCATGACCGCGCAATTGTCAGTTAAAGCGACGCAGTGCCGGAAGCTGAAATTTCGCCTGGGCAGGAAGGGGGTATATGTGCCCAGTAAGCAAGTGATTAAACCTGCCTGACGCATCCAGTTCCCGCTGTCTGCTCTACAGAACTTGTGTGCCTGAAACCTGATCTGTGACTTGTACCTGTGAAGACCCGGCTTACCTGTGACCATCCAGCTATCTGCCTGCACCTGATCCCTGGCCTGTTTTGTGACTACTCCTCTGCTTGCACCTCTGTACCTTGCTGCCCGCCTAATAACCGACCTGGCCTGTCTGACTATTTTTGTGTGTTCCTGTCTGTTCCTGGTCCAGTCTGCTGAGCTGTTCCCGTCTGTTCCTGGTTCTGGTCCAGTCTGCTAAGCTGTTCCTGTCTGTTCCTGGTTCCAGTCCAGTCTGCTAAGCTGTTCCAGTCTGTTGAGCTGTTCCTGTCTGTTCCCTGTTCCGGTCCAGTCTGCTAAGCTGTTCCAGTCTACTAAGCTGTTCCAGTCTGCTAAGCTGTTCCAGTCTGCTGAGCTGTTCCAGTCTGCTGAGCTGTTCCAGTCTGCTCCTGGTTCCGGTCCAGTCTGCTAAGCTGTTCCAGTCTGCTGAACTGTTCCTGCCTGTTCCTGGCTCCATTCCTGTCTACTATGCTGGTTCCAGTACAGTGCTCAAGCTCCTGTCTTCCAAGCCTGTCAGCTGCTCCAGTTCCTGTATCCCAGTTCCTGAAGAGAAGTTCCTGGACGTCTGGACTACTTCCATTGCTGTTGATCATGCAAGGCCCCCCTGTACCACTCCTCACTTCTGTGCCTTCTGTTACCACGAGTAGGAGCCATAAGGGAGGCGTTCCTCTGCAATATTGGGCTCAAAACCATCAGGTACGTGATACACACACACTTGACCCCATCTGAACCAAATACTTTCATCTACAGGACATGGTTTCAGTAATCCATGTCCTTAGTCTGCATGTCTTCAGCAAACTGTTTGTGGGCTTTCTTGTGCATCATCTTTAGGAGAGGCTTCCTTCTGGGACGACAGCCATGCAGACCAATTTGATGCAGTGTGTGGTGTATGGTCTGAGCACTGACAGGCTGACCCCCTACCCCTTCAACCTCTGGAGCAATGCTGGCAGCACTCATATGTCTTTTTCCTAAAGACAACCTCTGGATATGACGCTGAACACGTGCACTCAACTGCTTTGGTCGACCATGGCGAGACCTGCTCTGAGTGGAACCTGTTCTGTTAAACGGCTGTATGGTCTTAGCCACCATGTTGCAGCTCAGTTTCAGGGTCTTGGCAATCTTCTTATAGCCTAGGCCATCTTTATGTAGAGCAACACTAATTTTTTTCAGATCCTTAGAGAGTTCTTTGCCATGAGGTGCCATGTTGAACTTTCAGTGACCAGTATGAGAGAGTGAGAGCGATAACACCAAATTTAACACACCTGCTCCCCATTCACACCTGAGACCTTTTAACACTAATAAGTCACATGACACCCAGAAGGGAAAATGGCTAATTGGGCTAATTTGGACATTTTCACTTAGGGGTGTACTCACTTTTGTTGCCAGCGGTTTAGACATTAATGGCTGTGTGTTGAGTTATTTTGAGGGGACAGCACATTTTTCACTGTTATACAAGCTTTACACTCACTACTTTACATTGTACCAAAGTGTCATTTCTTTAGTGTTGCCACATGAAAAGATATAATAAAATATTTACAAAAATGTGAGGGGTGCACTCAATTGTGTAAGATACTATATATATATATATATATATATATATATATATATATAAATAATATCTTTCTTTTTTTTATAAATAGCAGCAAATAATGCAATCAATAAATTTAAGAATAAACACCTTAATAAATAAAATAAAAAACTGCATGCTAAGTGGTGACACAAAGGCTGATGCCGCATACACACCATCACTTTATGTGATGAAAAAAAAAACGACATTTTCTGTGAAGTAAAAAACGACGTTTTTGAAACTTCAATTTTCAAAGACGAAGTTGCCTACACACGATCGTTTTTCTCACAATGTTCTAGCAAAGCGAGGTTACGTTCCACCACGTTTTTCCATTGAAGCTCGCTTCATAAGTAGCTTCTGGGCATGCGCGGATGAAAAAACGTCGTTTTAAACAACGTTTTTGCTACACACGGTCAATTTCTGTGAAGTAAAAGTTGACGTTTTGAAAAAAGACACATAAAATTGAAGCATGCTTAAATTTTTTTTGGTCGTTTTTTAGAAGACATAAAACGACGTTTTCCCCCACACACGGTCAATTAAAGTGACGTTTTTAAAAACGTCATTTTTTTTCATCACATAAAACGACCGTGTGTACGCAGCATGACAAGCAAGCACACTTGCTGATGATACAGGGGAAAAAAAGAAAGACACCGTATAGCATTGTATACCACTGTATATCTCAGTATAGTGCTGCATCTCTCCCTATCTTCTCTTTAAAAAGATTTGCCAGCTTTCTCAACACACATTGATAATATACAGTAGTTGCTAGAAGCCCACCCTTTTATAGGGTGGGCTTTTTTATAGTGAGGACCTAGCTTATCCATTTCAGATTATTGGCTCTTAGGGACCCACATGACCAGGGACAATGGTTTTCCATTATGGGTTCAGGCACAAACTTTCAGCTATAAATGTAGAGTTTCTCTGAACCATGAAAGTGTGAAATCCACCACACTTCAAACCCAAGGTGAAACCTGGACCTTATCCCTACTGACAAATTGGCCTTTTCAGTTTTGGTAAAATTCCAATTACCCAATTAACCTTACAGTTTTTTGTGATCTTGTTGTAGGTGTCAGGTCAAGTTTTTTTAAATGTACTAAATTATTCAGAAAATGTAAAGTTAACCCACAAAGCTCACATAATTATAAATGCATGTCAACAGCGAAAGTGTTAGTCACTCTATCTGGTACGTTACGCTAAAGGATGATTGCTCATAAACATAAGGTTGCAGACTTTTTTGTCTCTGAAGTCAAAGAGAAAGATGGGGCAATTAAAGGCCTGCAGAAGACATTGCTTTAAATCCGTGTACTTGAGACTTCTGTAACTAGAATGTTTTAATGATTTGAACAGAAATATCCATAAATATCAGGGCTTGACCTGGGTTACAAGATCATAGCAGCTGCAGCAGAATCAAAAGCCAAAGTAATTAACAACAATACAACAGACAAAATCTAGAAAATGCAAAAAACAGATGCTTACATGAAGGCAGGCATTTTCACGGTTGATGAGGGTCAAAGGTTACCCATAGAAACTCTCATTATGATAAAAAGATAGACCACACATGGATAACAAGAGCTGGACTAATGATATAAAAATGTTAATAGTTTAATGTCAAATATTTCGGTATTGTTAGCTAAAATGCTAGCATAGAAAAAAAAATTCAATGCGTTAAAACCAAATCAATGTTAGGTTTGTTTTGAATTTTCCAAGGACAAATGTGAGTCAGAGACTGTACAGAGCTTAGTATGTATGCTTTTTCTGTTATCAAGTAATTATCCCACACTTTATGTTTTGTTGCTGAAAACTTTAACTTGCTAACTGGCTGGGAACTGGCTGGTTGGAAATAGCTTAAGTATTAAAGCTACCTAATTAGATCCATATACACATTATTTATGGCTGTTGTGAATTCCTTATAATGAATTGCTATCACTTAAAAAATACTTTATTAGCCAAATGTAGCTAAAACAAAATTAAAAACCATCTTGATAAGTAGACTGCATAATTATCTTAGCAGGAAGTGTCCCTTGTAGTAAAACAAAGTAAATGTTCACAATTATATGACTAAGTAATTAATTCATCATAAATAAATTAGGGAAAACCATATATAAAGATAAAAACAGACTATAATTGGCAGTATCAGTGCCTCCATAGTAACAATCACTTTAAAAAGTACAGCCCACAGTTTTAAAGGTTTTAAAGG
Source organism: Rana temporaria (assembly GCF_905171775.1). Taxonomy (NCBI): domain Eukaryota; kingdom Metazoa; phylum Chordata; class Amphibia; order Anura; family Ranidae; genus Rana; species Rana temporaria. Next base: position 528,307,118 of record NC_053489.1, read on the forward strand.
CTGAAATCATGCGAGTAGGGGTTTATGGATGGTCATGTTTCATGTACTTGCTGTGTTATTTTCACACATAATAATTAATATACAGTATCTCACATTTTTGTAAATATGTGACAATACTGAAGAAGTGACACTTTGCTACAATGTAAAGTAGTGAGTGTACAGCTTGTATAACAGTGTACATTTGCTGTCCCCTCAAATTTACTTAACCACTTAAGCCCCGGACCAAAATGCAGCTAAAGGACCAGGCCAGGTTTTGCGATTTTGGAACTGCATCGATTTAACAGACAATTGCGCGGTCGTGCGACGTGGCTCCCAAACAAAATTGACGTCCTTTTTTTCCCACAAATAGAGCTTTCTTTTGGTGGTATTTGTTCACCTCTGCGGTTTTTATTTTTTGCGCTATAAACAAAAATAGGGCGACAGTTTTGAAAAAAATGGCAATTGCAGTTTAGGAGTTAACCACTAGGGGGCGCTGTAGGGGTTAAGTGTGACCTCATATGTTTTTCTAACTGTGGGGGGGGCGGGGCTGGACGTGTGGTATCACTGATCGTCTTTCCCTATATCAGGGAACAGACGAACAATGACATTGCCACTGTGAAGAACGGGGAAGGTGTGTTTACACACACCTCTCCCCGTTCTTCAGCTCCTGTGAACGATCGCCGGACACCGGCGGCGATCGGGTCCGCGGGTCCCACGGCCGCAGTCACGGAGCTTTGGCCAGGTGCGAGCGCCGTATGACAGCTTGCGGTGTGGTATCCGCTTTTTAGTCTGAGTGGATCTTCCAACTTCAAGCAGTTCAGCAGGATCTGGTGGGGAACTTGATTTAGGCATTGTTAGTTCCACCTCTTGTTCTGACTCCTGCACAGGTGGTGTTTCTGACATTGGGCTCTCATCAAAATAAACACTATAGCTGATTGTCACTTTTTCAGTCTTTGGGTGTAGGATTCTGTTACCCTTAGTTTGCTCACTGTAGCCTACTAGAATGTTTTCTATGGCTTTGTTCTCCAGCTTGGATCACTTTTCACTTGGAGTATAGGCATATTCTTTACATCCAAACACTCTGATGCGCCCTATGCTATGGTTTGTTCCATGCCACATTTCGAAATGGGTACTTAAAACGGCTCTTGAGGGTAGCCTGTTCTGTAGGTAGGTTGCAGTCATGGCTGTTTCTCCCAGTACTTGTGAGGTAGGTTGGCATCCGACAACATGCACCTGGACATTTCTATCAGGCCCCGTACACACGTCCGAGAAACTCGACGGGCAAAACACATCGTTTTGCTCGTCGAGTTCCTTGTGAAGCCGCCGAGGATCTCGGCGAGCCAAGTTTCCTCATTGACTAACGAGGAAATAGAGAACATGTTCTCTATTTGGCCCGACGAGTTCCTCGTCGGTTTCCTCGGCCAAAAGTGTACACACGACCGGGTTTCTCGGCAGAATACGGCTCCGATCAAGTTTCTGGCTGAATTCTGCCGAGAAACTCGGTCATGTGTACGGGGCCTGAAAGTGTGATTTTTCCTTTCTGCTACACCTTTTTGTTCAGGAGTGTATGGCGTGGTTGATGTACTATTCCTTATCTCTTCAGGTGTGAGGCCACTTCTTTGCTTATATATTCTCCATTATTGTCACTCCGTATTATTCCTGGTTTCCTTTGGAATTTGTTGCTAGACATGGCAACGAACTCTTGAAGTTTCTCTGATGTTTCATTCTTGTGTTTCATCAGATAAGTAGTTGTGTACCTGGAATAGTCATCAATGAAAGTCAGTAGATATCTGTTCCCGCCTGACGTGGGAGTTTTCATTGGACCGCATATGTCAATGTTTATGAGTTGCAGGGGGTGAGCGTTTTTTCTTTGAGATGCGTGTAGAAGGGGAGCATGTGTGACTTTTGCTTCAATACAGAACTGGCATTTCATGAGCACTTTGCAAGGTGCTATTGTCAAATCTTCTGATAAACCTCCTCTTTTTGTAACGTCCTGTATAGCTTCTGGACTTCTGTGTCCCAGCTGCCTGTGCCATAAGTGAATACATTTGCTGTGTAGGTCATTAGAGACTATGGGGTTGATTTACTAAAGGCAAATAGACTGTGCACTTTGCAAAGTGCAGTTTCTCTCTGCAAGTGCAGTTGCTCCAAACCTTATTAAATGAAATAAAGAATACAAATCAAGTGAGCAATTTTCTGCTTGAAGCTTGTAGCTCTAAAACGCTCAACAAGCCAAATCCTATTAATTTCAATGGCCCCTGTTCACATATGAGTGTTCTGTCACCTGAGGCAAAATTGCCTGAAGCTCAGAAACGTACATGAGATTTTTTTGGGCAGTTTACAAGCGTGTTTAGCCCCATAGGCTTCAATAGAAATGCCTGACTTAAATGTTCTACAAGCATTTTCTGCTATATATATATATGGTCACTGCAGTTGCTACTGTAGTTCTCTTTTTAATATTTTATTTTGTGTACTGTATGTTTTTTCTTTTTTTAACAAACCTTTACGGGTTATATGTTAATAAATGTATTTGTATTTTTATAATTGGTGCCTTTAAAGTCCATTTCTTTTTATCTTTAACATCTTTTGTTCCTATATACAGTTTACTTACCCTGGCTGAATTTATGACTTCTTGGCCATTTTTCAGAGAATATGAATAATAACACAAAAACATTTCTTTCACTCATAGTTAGTGTTTGGCTGAAGCAATTTATTATCAATCAACTGTGTTTACTCTTTTGAAATCATAATGAGGGGGGGCGCATGCGCGGCGCAATGCTGATAGGACCCGCCTGAGCTCAGCTCCGTCGGACCCGTTCCTTTCAGGCGGAAATCCCAGGGCTATTTAGCACCATTTCGGCGAAACATACAAGCACCCCTGTGGGAACACCTAGTGCATGCCATCTGCTAAAAAGAAGCGGATTCGGTGCACCCAGCACAGCCTCACCAACTTCCTCTTAGACGTGGATCAGAGGACTCCACATCCACCACAGCTTCTCATCCCCAATCAAGCCAGGATAACCGTGAGTACGGACTTCCTCTTTCCAAGGCAGATTTAAATGTCAGTCTCACATAATTCCACTGCGGCCCTATCCCATGAGATTGCCAACATAGGCAGCCGTACTGATCTCCTTGAGACTAAACATGATGAGCTTTCCCTGGCTCACAATGACCTCAGAAAAGACTATGAAAACCTGGCTGACAACTTCGCCTTTATGCAGGCGCAGGTCGAGGACCTGGACAATAGAAATCGCCGCCACAATATCAGGGTACGCGGTGTCCCTGAATCAGTTACTGACTTAATGCCTGCTTTTTCAAAACATTTTCATGACCTTTTGCAAGAAAAACCTCTGTCAGCATTTACCTGCGGCAGGATTCACAGAGCACTTCGCCCGAAACCCACCCCTGATAACCCCCCCCCCCCGGGACATCATTATGTGCATGAAGGATTTTTTGGTAAAAGTAGATATCATGCGTGCGTCAAGAAACCCCCCCAACATAACTTTGGATGGCAAGAGATTACATATCTACCCGGATATTTCACCCGCCACCTCGGATAGAAGACGCAGGATGAAAGAAGTAACAAATATATTACAAGCTGCCAGAATAAAGTACCGCTGGGGATTCCCCTTTAAGCTCACAATCCCGCACAATGGCTCCACCTACACGGTGTATAATGTAATTAAGGGCAAGGAGCTTTTTGTAAAATTGGGCCTCTTAGCTCAAGTTCCACATGTTCGCCCCCCAACCACACCTAGGCCTTCACCGATCTGGTCTACCCCTTCCACCAGACGCAGCCAGAGGGATCAGAGAAGATTGCTTCAATCCTTTCAAAATCAACCCATCTGAGATTTCTTCTGTTTCCCCATGTCTATGTCTTTTCTTTTTTCAGGATGCTCCCATTATATTGAACCCTGCTTGGTCCCTACTCTCAGGTACACGACAGAGCATGTCTTTCCAGTGACTAATTTCAGTCGTTCAGCCTAATCGGATTGGATGTGGTATGTCTATATATTTCTTGCTTGTCCCCGAATACTATGACTGATTATTTTTTCTCATACTGACTGTTCCTTGCTACACACTTTGACTGCCTTTGGTTTCATTTCCACCTCCCAATCGTCCCAGCCATGTGGTCCACCTTGGGGGCATAATTTAATCTTTTACCTTTACTTGAACAAGGTCCATGTCGGACCAAGATTGTTGCCTCACCTTGTTATACACACACTACTGTTCTGGTGCTATGCATCTGTTTCAACGTTTAACCCTCTTCAGTTTAAGTTTCTTACACCATGCACATATAATCCTTACAACCTATTTTTTTTTTCAAATTGCCTGGAACGTCCGCTGCCGCTAGATTGACCCCACACTTGCGATCGTGATAGACTGTTGCACCATTTTTTGATGGTGTATCACCCGACCAGATTGCAAGATAAGGACATATTTGTCCTATTTCCTTTTTTTTCCCACTGTTTGTGTGACAAGTTACCCCTTGTCCCCAAGTTTCTAATCTTCACATACATGTTTGAACCAATAGTTTTGGTGGCCCTTATGGCCTTTTATTTGATTTGCATAACAACTAATAGTCACGGTTTATCTACTTTATTACTCGTTTTCACAAGGCTCAACCTTTTTGTGGTTTATCTCTCAAAAGCTCTAAGTGTCATGCTTGTGCGTCTCTATGTAGCGGATCTCAGACTATGTTTTGATCACAGTGACCGCGGTTGCGGGTCGAGGATGTGGTCTGTGCGCATTGACTTTTACAAATTTTAATTTCAAATTTCCCGCGTCGTATCTTTGTTTTGTATCCACAAAACAAGATACGACGGCATCTCGGATGGATCCGACAGGCGTACGTCTTAGTACGCCATCGGATCCTAGGTGCAATTTTTCGGCGGCCGCTAGGTGGCGTTTCCGTCTAATTCTGCGTTGAGTATGCAAATTAGCTAGTTACGGCGATCCACGAACGTACGTCCGGCCGGCGCATTTTTTTACGTCGTTTGCGTTCAGCTTTTTCCGGTGTATAGTTAAAGCTGCTATTATGAGGCGTACTCAATGTTAAGTATGGCCGTCGTTCCCGCGTAAAATTTAGAATTTTTTACGTCGTTTGCGTAAGTCGTTCGCGAATAGGAATTTGCGTAGAATGACGTCACCGTTGTAAGCATTGGCGGGTTCAGGTTTAATTTCGAGCATGCGCACTGGGATACCCCCACGGACGGACACTCCCCCATCATAGAGCATTTCGAGCATGCGCACTGGAAAACCCCCACGGACGGACACTCCCCCATCATAGAGATTTGAATGGCGCGCTATTACGCTGCCAAAGATACACTACGCTGCCGTAACTTACGGTGCAAATTCTTTGTGGATTCGAATAAAAGAAAATAAGTTACGGCGTACGCTATAGCTGCATAAAGATAGACAGATCTTTGAGGATCTGGCCCTATGTTTTTAAATGGGTCTTAAAATTATCTCACATAACACCCAGGGTTTCAACTCCCCTCATAAGCGTAAAAAAGCATTCCAACATTACAAAAGATTGGGGCAGACATCATCCTGCTTCAAGAAACCCACTTCGCTGCCTCCAACCATCCAAATTGCTTCAACAGATCCTATAACCAATTTCACTACACAACCTTCTCTAACAAAGCGGAGTCGCAATTTTTATCCGCAACTCCATTATTTTTGATATTCAAAATGTTTATAAAGATCCTGAAAGTTGATTTATCATCCTTAAAGACACCATTAATAATCGTGCGATTACTATCACCTCTGTTTATGCCCCAAATGATTCTCAAACTACATTTTTTACAATTTTTTTTGATATCCTAGACCGATTTCATTCCCCCCACATCGTACTTGGTGGGGACTTTAATCTGACCGCTCACCCCGCCTTGGACAGAAGCAGAGTTTCCCCCTCCTCCAAGGCTTTTTCTAAATCCATCAACCGCTATATCAATAAATTACAATTGATCGACTCGTTAAATCTTATACTCATTATTCCCATCCTCACGATTGCTATGCCAGGCTAGACTATATATTCTGTACCCCAATCCTCTTAGCCAACTCCTTCCAGGCACATATCCACCCATGCCCGTGGTCTGACCACAATATTACCTCATTTGACACTTCTTGCATAGGCCTCTCCCCTTCTCCATACAACTGGCACCTCAATGACTCCACCCTGACAGACCCAGTAAACAAAAGCTCTATCTCCACCCATATTGAAAACTACTTTTTGGAGAACACCAACAATGACACCCCCCCTACGTCTCTCTGGGTTGCTCATAAGGCAGTCTTACGCGGTCACATTATTAAACTAGCAGCATCTAATAATAGAGAGAGATTGGCAGAAATTAAATGTCTTACTAATGACTTAAACCATCTTTATAACAAACTGCAACATTCCCCCTCACAGTATATCACCCAACAGATCCAAACTAAATGTCAGGCCCTATACCTCATTCTATCTGCCAATACTGAGAGATCTCTCAGGTTTTCTAGGGCTAAGTTCCTATTGCACAGCAATTCCCCCTCGGCAATATTTGCCAGGAAGTTGAATCAAGATAGCAAACCCACTCATATATACAAACGCAGGGATAACAACGGCAATCTAATCACACACCCACAAGATGTATTGAAGATATTCACATCTTTCTATAAAGATCTTTTGTCATGCCCCCGGGACCAGCCGAGTGCCTCCTCTAAATCTTGGTAAGATGGTCTTCAACTTCCCTCTCTAAGTCAACATCATATTGACTCCCTAAACACGCCCTGCTCAGTGGAGGAAATCTCCCAAATCATCAAATCCCTTAAAACCTCCACGGCCCCTGGCCCTGACGGTTTCACTTCCTCTTAACTATAAAAAATATGCCCCCCTCCTGGCCTCCAACCTCATGAAATTGTTTAACCACATACTGGAAGGCAACCACTTTCCTGAGGAAATGCTTCTGGCTAACCCTGATCCCCAAACCCAATAAGGATCATGCCCTTCCCCAAAATGTCCGCCCTATTTCGGTTTTAAATTATGATTTAAAAATCTTCGGTAGAATCCTAGCAGATAGACTGGCAAAAGTTATCTCTCCTTTAATACATACTGACCAAACTGGTTTTATACCAGGCAGGCAAATTGTAGATAACATCAGGCTGGTAACCAACATTATTCAGGACGCCAACCTACATTCTCGACAGGCATGCCTCCTTAGCTTAGACATCCACAAGGCGTTTGACAGCGTTAGCTGTTCTTATTTAAATCACCTTCTCCCCAGGTTTGGGATCTCGGGCAACTTCTTACAGGGTTTTAATGCTCTTTATCATTCCCCTCAAACTCGAATTAGGATCCCAGGTAACAACTCAGAATTTTTCCCACTGGGTCGAGGAACAAGGCAGGGATTCCCCACTACCCCGCTCTTGTTTGCACTAGCCATAGAACCCCTAGCTCATGCCATTAGAATCAACCCGGACATTAAGGGATATACTAAAGACCAGTTTGAATTTAAAGTTAGCATGTATGCTGATGATGCCCTTGTTTTCCTTACAGAACCTCTCACGTCTATCCCTGTTCTCCTTAAAGAACTGGACACTTTCCATGATATTTCGGGCCTAAAGATTAACATGAATAATCGTTCAGCCCTTCCACTTAACCTCCACCAGAATATGCAAAATCTTCTACAAACCAATTTCCCTTTTATTTGGTGTCCCCAATCGATTAAATACCTAGGAATCAATATCACTTCCTCACATACATTTTTATACAAGGCTAACTACCTCCCCCTCATAACACACATTAGCTCCCTCCTTAGCACCTGGTCCTCATATCACATATCCTTTCTAGGTAGGATATGTGCCATAAAAATGCACATCATCCCCAAACTCCTTTACTACTTCCGAACCCTCCCCATCAAAATTTCAAAATCCAAATTAGGCTATCTCCAAAGAGTCATCAATAAATTCATTTGGGCAGATAAAAAACCCAGATGCAGTTATGCTCTTTTGCATAGACCGCAATCCAAAGGCAGATTCGGTCTTCCTAACCTATGGCACTACTTTCTCGCTACTAGGCTCTCCCAACTGTCCCAATGATTCTCCTCCTCCCAGGATATACCATGGAAGAAATTTGAGTCCTCATCAATTTCTCCATTCCACCTTCAGGGTATTCTATGGTCCAACTATATCCTTTACCGCAATCTCCTAAAACATAATACTATAGTGACCCATCTTTTTCAACTTTGGCTGAAAGTTAAGGACATCTATCTACTATCCTCGACCATCTCTCCACTCACATCCTTCCTAGGCGACCCTAGACTTAATTTAGCCTATATTAACAGGCCCTTATTCTCCTCATGGATAGACAATAATCTCACCACCCTAAACTCATTACAATCCAAATGGACATTTAAATCTTTTGCTTTATTGCAAAAAGAATATAACCTCCCACCTTCAGAATACAAGCACTACCTGTTAATCAAATCCTTCTACACATCGCACTTCTCACTATCCACTCATTCTACCAACACACTATTCGAAAGGTTCTGCCTAACATCCAGTGTTGTAAGTAACGGCGTTTAAATAAACGCTGTTAGCTAACGATGGCCCTTTTGAGGGTAACAAGTAATCTACCTGATTACTCTTCCCCTCTCGGCAACACCGTTCCCATTACTTGTTCAGCGTTACCGAAATTACATTTAGTGCGCGCGGGGGGGCAGTCCGGGCAGAGGGGGTCATGACACTGTCACTCTGTCAGGGGGTCATCATGTGGCCACAGGCCTGAGCTAGCCTGTGATTGGGTCACAGCGTCGGCGGCCGGGTCATGTGGCCACAGAGCTGGCCTGTCTTCGTGATCGTGGGTGGCGCTGGCGCATGCACGCGCCTGGAGTCTCCCGCCCGCCTTCAGTGTGTCACGAGTGAGTCTGGCTCACCTCACCTCAGCCGACAGCCGCCGACATCTCCCCCGCGGAGGCTCCGCTCCACCACCGGTCCGGATAGTCTGCCAGCTGAGAGCTCAGCAGCAGTGCACAGACCGTGGCCCTGCGCAGGTGAGGAGCGGCATCAATCATGCATGTGTGGAGGACTGGAGGGAGGATTGGAACTTGGAAGTGTCTGGGAGTGGGGGGGGGAGCGGCCTAGTCTAGGGTTGGGGTTGGGCATGTTATGGAGGTAGAGTAGTGACACTGCACACTGAATCTGATATTGTACAGTATTGCTGGGCAGGTGGAGTGTGATGATATTAATTGTACACAGTATTGCATTTGCTGGGCCTGGGCATGTGGAGCGGAGGTGGAGTGTGATGATGATATTATTAATTGTACACAGTATTGCATTTTCTGGGCCTGGGCATGTGGAGAGGAGGTGGAGCGTGATGATATTATTAATTGTACACAGTATTGCATTTGCTGGGCCTGGGCATGTGGAGCGGAGGTGGAGTGTAATGATATTATTAATTGTACACAGTATTGCATTTGCTGGGCCTGGGCATGTGGAGCGGAGGTGGAGTGTGATGATATTATTAATTGTACACAGTATTGCATTTGCTGGGCCTGGGCATGTGGAGCGGAGGTGGAGTGTGATGATATTATTAATTATACACAGTATTGCATTTGCTGGGCCTGGGCATGTGGAGCGGAGGTGGAGTGTGATGATATTATTAATTGTACATAGTATTGCATTTGCTGGGAATGTGGAGCAGGGGTGGAGTGTGATGATGAATGATATTGTACAGTATTGCTGGCAAAAAAGTCACAGTTACTTTGCTGAGTAACTAATTACTTTTCCAATGTAGTAACTGAGTCACTAACTCAATTACTTTTCCGGACAAGTAATTTGTAACTGTAACTAATAAATTTTTTAAAGGAAGATGAGCAACACTGCTAACATCATCCAGAGACAAAGGAGTGATATCCCGTTTATATCACTATCTCAATAACCTCACTCTACAGGAGAAATCCAACCCGATGCTCCATTGGGAGGAGGATCTTGGCTGCTCTATCTCGATCGACACTTGGAACTCCATGTCAGAGAACCTCCACAAGTGTAATAGAGCTATCTCATTTAGAGAGACACCAATGAAGCTCTTCTCCAGATGGTACCTTACACCCTCCAAAATTAATTTCTTCTATCGCTCAGTATCCCCTAACTGCTTTAGAGGTTGCCCAGTGCAGGGTACTTTATTGCATACTTTTTGGAGCTGCCCATCTCTGGATCAGATCTGGAGTGAAGCGACAGCTAGATTTGAGAATGGGAAGAAAAAATTGCACTAACCAAAACAATTGTGATTAATAAGTGAATATATAGGAGGCAGCAATAACGTGACCTAACACAAACATATAGAAAAAAGAAAAAATCGCGCCAGCCAATTTAAATAACGATCAAGTCCTTGTGAATACACAAAATAAATGTGATAATAAAGTCCAAAAAAACACGGAAGTTCTGGAACGAACAACACCCGGTGCACTGATGATTAAGTGAGCCACCACCACATGGACTGAGGCTTACCAGAAAATAAATAAATAACAGCGTTATCTATTAATCCACAGCAGGATATCCAGGGAATGTGGTCACAACACAGGATGAAATCAGATGTGCAGCATAGATCCTTAAGCCATAAATCCACGGAGGGATACAACAGACTTGGCACAGACAGATCCTCTTAGAACGTTTCAGGAGCCCAGCAGTATGTCATATAGGAAGAGAACAGCACATAGCGTAATACGTCCAAAATGATTTTATTTAAAAAGTAAAAACCTACTTACATCATTAAAATGCAATACAGGCATATAGGAAACAAATTTTAATTTTAATTGATTCATCTTTAAATAGATTTTCTTAAGTTTTTCAATTTTTCCGTGTCCTGGTTCATGGGCATGGATCTCCCTGTCTTTGGCCGTAGTGACTTATGTCTCGTTATACGGCCAGAATACAGTTTCCCAATTTCAAAATGGAGTTTCTGTCACTTCTGGTTCCTGGCGATCAAAGCGAGGCTTGGATATTTAAAGCGGTGAATCATTGCAGAGCCCAATTCCATTGAAAACGTCAACGTATGACGACACGCGTCTGGGTCAACGGCGTGCAGTGACGTCACCGCGTTCGTACGAGGAGGAAGGGCTCCTGTTTATGCCGGCCGGCATTTGTTTCCTATATGCCTGTATTGCATTTTAATGATGTAAGTAGGTTTTTACTTTTAAAAAAAAATCATTTTGGACGTATTACGCTATGTGCGGTTCTCTTCCTATATGACATACTGCTGGGGTCCTGAAACGGTCTAAGAGGATCTGTCTGTGCCAAGTCTGTTGTATCCCTCCGTGGATTTATGGCTTAAGGATCTATGCTGCACATCTGATTTCATCCTGTGTTGTGACCACATTCCCTGGATATCCTGCTGTGGATTAATAGATAACGCTGTTATTTATTTATTTTCTGGTAAGCCTCAGTCCATGTGGTGGTGGCTCACTTAATCATCAGTGCACCGGGTGTTGTTCGTTCCAGAACTTCAGTGTTTTTTTGGACTTTATTATCACATTTATTTTGTGTATTCACAAGGACTTGATCGTTATTTAAATTGGCTGGCGCGATTTTTTCTTTTTTCTAGCTAGATTTGAGAGATCTTCAAAACACAGGGTCACCATCACTCCTCAGATATGCATTCTATACGCCAAGATCCCAAATATCCCTACCCCCTGCACTAGATTATTTCATTCCCTATGTAGCTCCATTCAATGGATGATAGCACTTAATTGGAGGTCCAACAATATCCTTTGGTCACAAGTATTAGATAGAATGGAAGCACTCATACTATCTGAAAGAGTTTATCATACCCTAAATGATAGTCTCCATCTATACGACCTTAAATGGTCGTACTGGAATATCACACAATAACCATGCTATTCCAAAGGTCTGCTTCTCTCTCTCTGCCCCTTCCCACCCCTCCCTATTACTTCAAATGAGGGTCTCACTACACATTAGGGATCAGCTTCGCTTCGAGTCAAACTCATGTTCGACTCGAAAGTCGTATGTTCGATCGTTCGTCGAAATACGAACAAAATGGGTCGTTCGCGCCAAATTTGAGTTACGTTTCACAAACCATAATTCACTGCGGCATCGCTGGCTGATGATTGGCCAAGCATGCACTATGACCCGCATGCTTGGCCAATCACAGCTTGCACAAAACGAAAAACGGAGAGCCATAATTGGCCAAAGCCAGGGTGGCTTATGCCAATTATGGCTCAGGGGGTTTAGTACACGCCCCACACTATAAAAGGCCGCCTGCAGGTCGGCCTTGTGTAGTGTGTTGCAGTGGTTAAGAGAGGACAGAGAGAGTGTAATTTTTTGCAGGTAGATAGAGCAGGCAGGCTAGTCAGTTAATGTTACAGTGTGTAGAGGATATATATACATCCCAGGTGTTGTACATATATTTATACACTGTATAGTTTAGCTAGATCAGTTCTTCCTAATTTACTGGCAGGCAGGTGATTGTGCTAGCTGCAGTATTCTTACATGGTTTATTGCCTGTGTCCTCTGTAGTTTGCACCTAAAGCTACTTGGTGTGTACTGGCTGTGTGCTCTGTAGTTTGCACCTAAAGATTCCTTTAAATAGTGTACCTACCCAAATGGCCCCGATCAAAAGTTTACATACCCCAGTTCTTAATACCGTGTATTGCCCCCTTTAACATCAATGACAGCTTGAAGTCTTTTGATGCACATTTGAGATCTCCCCAGAGTGGCTCAATGATATTGAGGTCAGGAGACTGAGATGGCCACCCCAGAATATTCACTTTATTCTGCTGTAGCCAATGACAGATCGACTTGGCCTTGTGTTTTGGATCATTGTCATGTTGGAATGTCCAAGTACGTCCCATACGCAGCTTCCTGGCTGATAAATGCAAATGTTCCTCCAGTATTTTTTGATAACATACTGCATTCATCTTGCCAACAATTTTGACCACATTTCCTGTGCCTTTGTAGCTCACACATCCCCAAAACATCAGCGATCCACCTCCGCGTTTCACAATAGGAATGGTGTACCTTTCATCATAGGCCTTGTTGACTCCTCTCCAAATGTAGCATTTATGGTTGTGACCAAAAGGCTCAATTTTGATCTTATCACTCCAAATGATTTTGTGCCAGAAGGTTTGAGGCTTGTCTCTGTACTGTAAGCGGGATACTTTGCGGCTTTTGCGTAGTAATGTCTTTCTTCTGGCAATTTGACCATGCAGCCCATCTTTCTTCAAGTGCCTCCATATTGTGCATCTTGAAACAGCCACACCACATGATTTCAGAGAGTCCTGTATTTCACCTGAAGTTATTCGTGGGTTTTTCTTTGGATCCGAACAATTTTCCTGGCAGTTGTGGCTGAAATTATAGTTGGTCTACCTGACCGTGGTTTGGTTTCATCAGAACCCCTAATTTTCCACTTCTTGATTAGAGTTTGAACACTGCTGATTGGCATTCTCAATTCCTTGGATATCTTTTTATATCCCTTTCCTGTTTTATACAGTTTGACTACCTTTTCCCGCAGATCCTTTGACAATTCTTTTGATTTCCCCGTGACTCAGAATCCAGAAACTTTAGTGCAGCACTGGATGAAAGATGCAATGATCTGTCAGGAGTCCAGAAACTCATTGGCCTTTTATACACACACACTAATTACAAGCAAACAGATCACAGGTGAGGATGGTTACCTTTAATAGCCATTCAAACCCCTTTGTGTCAACTTGTGTGCATGTTATCAGGCCAAAATCACCAGGGTATGTAAACTTTTGATCAGGATAATTTGGGTAGTTTCTGTTGTGATTATGATTTAAAAAGAGTAAACACAGTTGATTGATAATATATGGCTTCCGCCAAACACTAACCATGAGTGAAAGAAATGTTTTTGTGTTATATATATTCTCTGAAAAATGGCCAAGAAATCATAAATTCTGCCAGGGTATGTAAACTTATGAGCACAACTGTATGTAATATCCTCACAATGTAATAGTGATATACAGTACATTTATTCATGCTGCTGTGCAAAGTAATAGTCAATCAATCATTCTTTTTTCGTGAACTCTATTTCACATGGGAAATTGTAACAATAAATCTCTACATTGATTTGAAACAGGTCAGGTGTTATGACACAAACATTTTTTTCCTTTTTTTAAACAAAATAAACAAATTTTCCTCTTTATACAAAGCAAAGTTATTGTTTTCAGAGAGTTTCACCAGCCTAAAGCATTATTAAACCCAAAAGCAAACATGTATTATATTGTATGCCAATGCTTAGATGTGTTCCTTTTCTTTTTAGCGTTCTTTCCTTTATTTTCACCTGTGGCATGTGGCCTGGTGCGGTTCAGGAGAGGGGGGGGGGCGCACTCTGTCCCCCCCTCTTTTCTGCGGCCGGCCAGGTTAACATGCTCGGATAAGGGTCTGGTGTGGATTTTTAGGGGGACTCCACGCCATTTTTTTTAAATTTGGGGTGGAGTTCCCCTTAAAATCCACACCAGACCTGAAGGGCCTGGTATGGCGGGGTTCCCCTTAATATCCATTCCAGACCTGAAGGGCCTGGTAATTTAATTTGGGGGACCCCCACACATTTTTTTTTCTTTATGAATGAATCATCTCTGTAATTGAAAGAGCCGACAATTCATTAGAGCCGCAAAGCCGGTTTTAAATGGCTTTTTTTCTTTCAGAAATGACACTTTGTGCAGGGACAGTTCTATGTACAGGAAACATTCGCTTTTTCACATGCTGACTTTACACCCCCCCTAGGTACGAAATTTAAAGTAATATTACACTTTTATTGTTTCACTTTTAGCATTATTAAATTCACTGCTCCTGAAAAAACAGCCGTTTTAAAAAAAAAATTGCATTGATACATGTTTCCTGGGACAGGACCCAGGTCCCCAAACACTTTTTAGGACAATAACTTGCATATTAGCCTTTAAAATTAACACTTTAGATTTCAAATGTTCGAGTCCCATAGACTTTAACGGGGTTCTAATGTTCACACAAACATTTGGTGTGTTCGCAAGTTCTGATGCGAACCGAACAGGGGGGTGTTCGGCTCATCCTTACCTCTCACTCAGTTTTAGAGAGAATGCAAACAAGCCCCACTTAGACATTATGTTTAGCTTTTGTAAGATGAAACCAATAATTTAATAAAACCATAAACAAATCATGCATACTTTTAAAGCCCAATTCAGGGTTGAAAAAAAAAAAACTTGCAGTGGACAACCCCCCTACCGCAATGGTTAAAATCTTGTTCTTCTTGGAGAAGAAGCTCAACAGAGGAAAACCACATTATTTACAAGGTAATAACTAAGAAATATCACAAAGAAATCTTTAAGGCCAAAAAAGATCATTGTTCTAATATCATCGCAAATGCCCTGAACCGCCCCTGCGAAATCTTTAATTTAGTCGCTTAGTCCATGAACCCAGTCTGCCTAGAGGCCCCGAATTTCAAATCACAAGAATTTTGCAACGAATTATCGGATTATTTCATTAACAAAATTGACAAAATCCGTGAAATTATTCAGCAAAATAGAACCTTCATCGACCCCCCTTTAAATCAAAAAGCTAATATCCACACAAATATGCCGCAATCTACTAATTTCACTTTAAAGCCCATCTCCATCGATGCCCCTAAAAATATCATCAGCACTCTGCGAGATAGCACAGCGCCTAATGATATCATCCCCACCAAATTGCTGAAAGAATGTGCCGATATTGTAGCACCAGCTATCACGGATCTCATAAACCAGTCATTAAAGGAAGGCATGGTGCCAACCTTACTGAAACAAGGCATAATCAAACCAATTCTAAAAAAAAACACCCTTGACCCCAAAGACCCAAACCATCGTCGACCCATAACAGGCCTAAATGTCTTCTCCAAGATAATGGAGAAAGAAGTTGTACAACAGCTACAACATCACTTAGACACCCATAAATTATTCAATCCGTTTCAATCGGGTTTCCGTCCTGGTCACGGAACAGAAACAGCACTATTCAAAATATGGGATGATACTCTCGAAGCAGCAGACAAAGGAGAATCTTGTCTTCTGGTACTGTTGGACCTAAGCACAGCATTTGATACTGTAGACCACAAATTATTACTGACTTGCCTAGCTGAAGTAGCTAGAGTCCCGGACTCGGATTTACCCTGGTTCTCCTCCTTCTTGAAAAACCGATCACAAATACTAGGTCCTTTCACTTCTGAAAAATGCACGGTATCATGCAGAGTCCCTCAGGGATCCCCCTTGTCGCCTGCATTGTTCAATATCTATCTCCGCCCTCTTTTTGAAATCATCAGTAACCAGAAGTTACTCTACCACTCCTACGTGGATGACACGCAACTATATTTACGCATCTGCAACAATAAGGATCATTATCTCAGACTAGAGAAATGCCTTTCTTTGATAGAAAATTGGATGATGAAGAGTTACCTTAAGCTCAACGGCTCAAAAACAGAACTTCTCCTGTTTCACGCCAACCGAAAGAGATCTCCCGCACCAACATGGACACCGCCGCCCATTCTGGGACAAATCATCACCCCTAGCACCAAAGTCAAAAGTCTCTGAGTCATTTTTGACACCCACATGACAATGGATGCACAAATAGGGTCAGTAGTCAGCGGATCCCACCATCTGCTGCACCTACTATGTAAACTCGTTCCCCTTATCCCGAAAGAAGACATAGCAGTTGTGGTGGGAACAATTATCAACTCCAGACTCGACTATGCAATTGCCCTTTACCTCGGACTCCCAAAATACCAAATCTCTCGTCTGCAAGTCGTTCAAAATACGGCCGCTCGACTTGTGACTGGGAAAAAACCATGGGAATAAATCTCGCCTTCACTGAGATCCCTTCATTGGTTGCCAGTAAAAGACAGAATTACTTTTAAGGCACTCTGTCTGACACAAAAGTGTGTTCAAGGAAATGCCCCCCAATATCTATGCGAAAAATTAAAAAGTCACAGCCCCAATCGCGTTCTCCGATCCACCGACCAAAATCTACTCCAGATACCCAAAGCCAGATACAAGTCCAAAGGAGAATGAAGATTTGCAGTCCAAGAACCTAGACTATGGAACGCTCTACCAACCAGCATCCGAATGGAGGTGAATCACCTGGCCTTCAGAAAAAAACTCAAAACCCATCATTCCTGAAGGCAAAAGGACAGTAGGGAACGGATACTAAGCGCCCAGAGGCGATTCAGTTCGCATTTGTGTTGCGCTATATAAGTTTCTCACACACTCACTCAATTAAATCAAGGTAAATTAGAAGGCTGCACTTACTTTACCCCCACTCCAGCTATCTCCAGCATTTTCCTCTTCTCTCTCTAGTGTTCCAAGCTGTGGGAGATCCTTCAGTGTCATGGCGTACAATGCAGAGCTATTAACCCTGCATTGTACATGAGGGAGGCTGGAGGGCAATCATGGCTCAGAGCACCTTAAAGGGAAGGCCTTGCGGGGCCAGTCACACTGCTGGATGCAGAAGTGAAAGTCTGATTGCTTCTCACAGGTGGTGTCAGACATATCAAGATTAAAGAATACAAATATACAGTATAAATTACAGGTTCATACAAACTGAACCCCACTGGATTGGACATTGAACAGAGACATACGTAATGGAAAACATAATATGTACACAAGAAATTAGGGCAAACCTATGAAATGCATTGCAAAAGTCTAAAAGTTTGATGTTGCACTCAACCGCAGTACCACTGATTCACCACAAGGTGACAGCCATGTACTCAAATGCAGACGAAGAGGTAAGCTACAACATACCGTTGTAACACACTGTAGTAATTGCTTCCCAGCCATATCAATTGTTTAAAAAATAAATGTACTGTAGCAATTGTTTGAACATAGACAGGTAATTACATTATAAGGGGGTGGTGAGGTGAACAGGCACCCTGTTTGTAGAAAGTAGGCAGCAGTGTCCCCTTCACAGGAAATAGGGACCTTTTCAGAGAAAAAATACCACCTGCTCTTGAATTTTTTGGCCCACAACAACACGTAAGAATGAAAACAAACCATAACTTCTGACAGTTCTTCAACAAATTAAATCATTTTGAATTATGTATTGTGTCCAGAGCTCAGTTTTAAACTCTTTGGAGCTTTAAGATATAAACTGGTAAATGTGTGCCCTCTCCTTAAATGGTTATTTTAGGATACCCTTTGTAAGGTATTTATCTAATCACTAGGCTTTCATGTGTCCATTCTTTGGGTGAGATGGGGATGTTTTACCATGAATTATGAAATATTTAGTATTAGATTTTTGTTTGCCTCATTAGTATTACAACAGGTTTTTTTTTGTATTGAAAATATATTTTGCAGTATGTCCAATAGATGGTTTTTTAACAATATATATTAGTTAGAATATGTTTTGGCAACATATATTATGGCCATTGGTGGGGCTTGCTAGTGTGGTTGGGGCTTTAGGGATGAGGAACATAGGGTGGAAGAAAGATCTCCTCTTCTTCCTTCAGCAGTTACACTGGGCTACCCAACCCCACACAAACCCGCATAGGACCTGCAGAGGATTTGACAATTTACCTGATCATAGTTGTCTATTGTAAGAAGAAGCCAGCAGAGGAAGTCTTCTACTACTTGATTCCTCTGCATCAGATGATGTCACCTGGAAGAAATCCAGTCTGAAGAAGTAGCTAAAAAATACACCTAATTTACATTTCAATGTCACTGTGAATACATCTTGTGTATAGTTGTGAAATGTGGAATTCTGGAAGATTCCCAAGCTCCTGTTTCTCTCTTTGGAAAAATGTATTCCCTAATTGGAAACATTGTAACATGATCAGGGTAGCAGGTTGGTTGTTCACAGTGCTCCCATTCTTCCCCACCATTGCCTATTACCCGAAATGCAGAAGAACCAAGGGCCAGATTCACAGATATTTGCGGCGGCGTAACGTATCATCTTTAAGTTACACCACCGCAAGTTTTCAGCGCAAGTGCCTGATTCATCAAGCACTTGCGTGTAAACTTACGGCAATGTAACGTAAAGCCGTCCGGCGCAAGCCCGCCTAATTCAAACGGGGCGTGTACCATTTAAATTAGGCGCGTTCCCGCGCCGAACGTTCTGTGCATGCTCCGTTAGGAAATTTCCCGCCGTGCTTTGTGCGAAATTATGGCGCCCGACGTGTTTTTTGAACGGCGACGTGCGTAACGTAATTTCGTATTCCCGGACGTCTTACGCAAAAAATAAATACATTTTAAATTCGACACGGGAACGACGGCCATACTTTAACATGGCTGTTCTAAATGTAAGCCATGAAAAAGCATGCCTAGTTTTGCGACGGGAAAAAACGACTAGCGACGACTTAAGAGATTGCGACGAACGCGCGTATCTTTGTGGATCGCCGTAATCAGCTAATTTGCATACCCGCCGCTGTAAAACGACGCAAACTCCACCCAGCGGCCGCCGGAGAATCACACCTAAGATCCGAAGGCGTACGAAGCCGTACGCCTGTCGGATCTTAGCCAAAAGCCGTCGTATCTTTGTTTGTGAATGACAAATAAAGATACGACGCGGCAAATTTGAAAGTACGCCGGAGTATCAGCAGATACTCCGGCGTACTTTTTCTGTGAATCTGGCCCCAAGTGCCCATAAGCATATGGTTGGTGTGTTAAGATTTGTTGCACGTACCCAATGGTAATGGGTTTAAAACGTCTTCATCCTTTTGTTGTGAGGATTCAAGCCTCTTTGTCTGGTGCACCAAAGCTATTATTGTTCAGGTCATGGACATGCTTTTTTAACGTTCAAGAAATCTGCTATCAACAAATAATAACATTCTTGCTCAGATCCCAAACCTGGAGCATGAATTTACTCACCTCTAATGATGAGTCAAAACTCTGGAGGCACATATTTTGTAACTGTCAAGGAATATGTTTTGCGAAATCAGATTTTCTCTCTATTGTTTTGGCTGGATTAAACATGTGGTTTGAGTTGAAGGACTACTTTGTAAGACATACAGTATGCTGAAAATGAATTCTCTTTAATCGTTGTAGTTTCATTGTCTATTCGATTTTTTGTTGGTCAATAGTTGTTATTCCGGGAAAAAAACACATTGTTTAACGTTTTAATTATTGTGCCACGGTCAGTTACTCTCGTGTTAGCCAACATTCAAACTAATTAGAGTTGCAGGTGCATCAACACCAGATATTGAGAGAGGTGTTGCTGATTGACAATTTTGAGTGAATGGTAATTTCTCCCATCAAACTATTATTTTTGGCTAGCAGTTTATTGCTTTCTTTAGGACAGACGGACCATTAGGTTCTCATTTCTTGAAGAACTGTTTCCACAATAATAACATTTACAGGATTCTAAAGCAAACAATGGCTGCGAAAAGTATGCCTTGACTGCCTTTGCACTTTTTATATTGCTATTTTGTATAATATGAAATGCAGTGCTAAGCCATTTGTGGAATTAAAAAAGTCAATGGTCCAATCTCCAGATTAATCATTGGCAATCATTCAACACATATCCAGTGATAAAAACATGTCAGAGATTTTGGACTCAAAGCCATATTTGAGGCTCAGTGCTAATAAAACCCCTTTTATAAATACAGATTATATATAACAAAAGTATATGGTGTGTATTTGTTTAAGTTTTACCACTGATGTTTTTGAATGTTTTCCCATGTTTCTAATTTCCTGCAATAATATCACACTCATGTACAAGCCAAACATTTGGATTTGGTTCAGTGAAGCTGAAACAGCAGAGAGCCAACAACCTTCCCCTCAACCTGTCATTCAGTTAATTTCTATAAAGACGCAAAAGACATAGCACGATGGACTAACTTTCTACCTCCATTAATCGTACAGACATACTTACCCACTGCAAAGTGAAAACAAATATGGCAGCTAAAAGTCTACTAGAGTGTTTAGAAGGCCAAGATATTGTTATATTGTACAGGAAGTCCCTTACATACGAATGTTCAAATTTTCAAAGATGTGAACATGTGTTTGCATGTCCAATCGTGTAAAACTGGGTACACACAGTCAGCTTTTTCTTTTGTTCAACCCAGTGGGCTAAAAAAAACAGACAAATCGCAATAACCAACACAAGCAATGTTGGTGTGGCGATCTCCCCCGCTGTGCTATTGTGTTCTGACATTGGGACTCCTCCCCACCAGAACACACGGATCAGAGCTTGCAGCCTTTGTTTGTAAGCACTGATCTTTTTGAACTTACAAACAAGTTGGACTTGCAAATGAAACTTATTCGTAAGTAGGGGACATACTGTATTTTGTAATACTGGATGGGGTCCAAAATATAGCTCCAACACCAGGGCTCATGTCCTGCGAGAACGCGTGGGAACGGAGTTCCTGCACTTTTTTCACAGCAGGAACGCAGTTCTCTTTGCAGGATTAGAGCAGCCGAGAGCAGCCGAGCCGCCCGAGCCAATCCTTCACTAAGCGACGATGCCCAGCTTGAGTCACTGTCAGGGGCAGGTGAACCTTAGTAATCCTTTATGTTACTGGCCGCTTCCTGTATACGGATTCATCAGGTAGTGTGCGGGTATTCCGTCACTTCCTCGATGCCGCAATGTCTCCTGGGAGCTTTTGTCATTGTTCCCAGGAGACATTGCGGAGGTCTGCCGCGAGTTATAGCCAGATTTAGAAAGAACTTTAAGCAAGTTCTTTGTAAATCCCGCGATAACTTGTGGCAGACCTCCGCAATGTCTCCTGGGAACAATGACAAAAGCTCCCAGGAGACATTGCAGCATCGAGGAAGTGACAGAATACCCGCACACTACCCGATGAATCCATATACAAGAAGCGGCCAGTAACATAAAGGATTACTAAGGTACAGTGGATCGAAAAAAAAAAAAAAACATGCGGATTAGTAATTATGCATATGAGCGTATCATTTTTTATTTTTTTTGGTGGGGGAGTGGATCTTGGGTGGGAGTTCCCACACTTTTTTCGCCAGGACTTGACCCCTGTCCAACACTGTATCATCAATAAATGTATGTGGAATGTGGATAAGCTTTACAACCCCCCCCCCCCCCCAGAAACTGAATGTTTATGTAATGGTATTTTCTCTCGCTAGGTTCAGTACTGCGTTGCAAGACTGAAAAGTATATGGTCTGCAGTGAACTTTTCAGTTTTATCAGGTTTAGTATACATGGACATTTGTGTTTTGTTCTTGCATGCTTTGTGAATTTTTTTTGAAGAATCTGGAGTGTAGTGCTTTCAATTTAATTTGAATTACATAGAAGAGTAATGGCAGAAAAAAGACCAAGGGGTCCATCAAGTCCATCAAGTCTGGCCCTTTTTTATTAATTTAATCTTTTTATTGTATTGATCTATGCTTGTTCCAAGCATGTTTTTGTTTTTCCACTTACTTACATTGACTACCTCTTCTGGAAGTCTATTCCAAGCATCAACTACTCTTTCAGTAAAATAATACTTTCTAATATTAGTTTTGAACTTTCCTCCTGCCAGTTTGACGTCATGTCCCTGTGTTCTTGATCTTAGCTTCATATTGAATTCACATTACAAATACTTCCCTCCTAAATCGTATTCACCCCTTTAAACGTATTTAACCCCTTGCCGCTGGCCACATGCAAATATGTAGCCTCTGGGCGCCTGATGCTTGGCACAGAGGGGCTGCGCATTTGCGTGAATTGCTGCTCAAACAGCTGTGCTGAAAGCGTGCATGCTGCGCGCTCCTGACACAGTTACCGTCGCCTAACAGAAAGCTACAGATCGCTGCTTGCGATCAGGTTTTTGCAGTTTACAGGACCAACATGTGACAGGTCCCAGAAAACTGTATCCACCATTCGCAAGCTGTCACAGCCCATAGTTGAGATACTGGCGCTGAGGAAAGAAGACAACGGGTGAAACAATGTTTGGCAAAAGAAACAACTAAGTGTAGTAGGGAATGAATAAAACACCTGTTAGTTTTTTGTTTTTTTTTTGCCATCTGTATCCCATTCAGGAATTTTCTTTCATTTCCTATCCCAATAGTGCACAGGACATGAGAGAAAATCTTTCCAAAGTGAAAGGGAATTCTCGTTTAGACAGTTATCACCAGAAAGTATCCCCTTTGGAAGATTCCCCCTTTATTATGTGCTGATGACAACTCATAATTTAAATTTTTTTCTTCACTTGCAGTTCTGGCCACAGTGGTCACTAGGATAAAGTGAAAGGGCAAATCTCCTAATAATCTCCTTGGCATGAGTAAACACCTGACAGTAGCTTTAACCCTGGCCACTTTTTCTTCATCTGTTCGCAGCAGAGAAGAGGCTGCAGTTACTCTGTGTGAGAGCTGATTGGAGGAAAGGGATCCACCCCCTCTCCACATACTGTAGGTAGAGGAATGAAGAAATATGCAGAGCTGTATTCTTAATAGACGCTGTATTTGCTTATCTCCCTCCCTGACACAAATTTTAGCTCATGTTATCTCATGTTTTTGGAAAACAGAGGAACAAAGCACCAGAGAGAAACACTTAGAGCTTTGGAGAAAGACAAGTAAACACTACAGATATTTGTGCTTTGTTCAAATTCCATGACTAGGGTTTACAGCCACTTTAAAGAGGAGTTCCAGTCTCTTAAAAAAAACTGTCACTCACCTGTCCCACGATTAAGCGATGTGCTCCCCCAAGTAACTGTGTGTTACAGTGATAGTCCACTTAATCAGCAGTGAACCCCCCCCCCCCCAAAAAAAAACTATACATATAAATGCAACAGAAAGGTTAGTTTCAAGTGTGTATTTAGTACAGACTTTTATGAAAATATCCTTCAAGTGTGGCATCCATAGATCACCTCACTATACATATGCAGCAAGGACTGTATGGAAGGAAAGAACAATCTACATAGCGTAATCCAGTAAAACTCAGTATTTATTAAAATTATGAGGGTACTCACACAGAAAAGAACAAGAGCATACAAATCCACACTGCTGCATCCAACGGGTGTGATGATGTCAGCCTACTAAGCTCCGCCGGATGCATTTTATCACAAATTACATTGTCATGGGATGGTGCATGAAACACTTTGGCTGATGTTATCGTGCCCACACAGCATACAGTGGCGTGGAATTTTATGCTCTGGTTCTCTGTTTGTGAGTACCTTCACATATATATTCATACACAGTATATACGCATCAAAATCCCTAGCCAATGAAATCACTTCAATAGAGCATATCCACATATACCTTTACATGAATAGATCTGTCTTTTGCCAAACACGCAGTAATGAAGGTATATCAAATCACCAATACTAGTAAATAGCAGTTCACAGAAAACTCCAATACAAGCACAGCTTTCCAAACTTTAGAAATTAGTTAGACCAGAAACATCAAGAGTAATACAGAAGACAGTAATCAGATCCCCCCCACGCTACATGGTTAAATGCTTATTTTTGTCTAGGGGTTAAAGAGGAGCACCAGTTTCTTAAGTGAAAATTTAAAGTCAGCAGCTACAAAAACTGTAAACTGACTTTTAATAAACAGCCACTCACCTGTCCCACGATTCAGTGGTGTGCTCACCCCAGCCATTTTCTCCCTGTGTCCTCTCTCGCCAGCACCGGTATCTTTACTATGGGCAGCCGGCTGTGACAGCTTGCAGCTTCACAACCGGGTGCCCACTGTGCATGCGTGAGCGGTGCTGCACACTGTGAATGTTCCTGCAGAAGACTTCGGGAATGAGGCGGAGGGAGAACTTTTGCTTCCATTTGCCTAGGCGGTTGGAGCAGAACTGGGATCGGGTACCTGTCAAAATCGCATACCCGCTCCCATCCTCCTCCCCAAAAGCTTAGTTTCACAAAGGAGGAGGCCTTAAAGTGGAACTTCCCCTTTTGGGTGACAAAAGGGGAAACTGTTTTATTTATCTTATAATTTGCTCCCACAGGATTCCTCACACGTGCTGCTTTTCTGAGCCCCTCCATTGGTTGCAGGCACTCAGACATCATCAGGTACAATGCAGAACCAGCAGTCCTGCATTGTAAGTAAGGACTCTGCGGGCCAAGGCACAGCTTAAGGCATTAGAGAGAAGATGGGAGTGCTGGCTGCCAGAGGAGTCGTGTAAAAGGCAAGTATGTAAGTTTTCCTTAGACCCCCTTCCCCTTGCAATACAAGCATGTATTTCCAGTCTTTTTAACATGTAATGCCACGTACACATGACCGTTTTTCGGGTTCTAAATTTTTTTTTATTTTAATGTCATTAAAAACGATCGTGTGTGGGCCTCGGAGCATTTTTCGGGTTCTGAAAAACGGGCACATTTTTTTTCGAACATACTCAATTTTTTCATGACGTTTTTCGGCTTGTCAAAAATGGTCGTGTGTGGGCTTTAATGACGTGAAAAATCTGCGCATACTCAGAAGCAAGTTATGAGACGGGAGTGCTCGTTCTGGTAAAACTACCGTTCGTAATGGAGTAAGCACATTCATCACGCTGTAACAGACAGAAAAGCGTGAATCGTCTTTTTATTAACACAAAATCAGCTAAAGCAGCCCAAAGGGTGGCGTCATCTGAATGGTACCCTTTATAGTGCCGTCGTACGTGTTGTACGTCACTACGCTTTGCTAGAGCATTTTTTTTCATGATCGTGTGTAGGCAAGACCGTTTTAATGATCAAGTTGAAAAAAAATCGTTTTTTTCTAGAGCTTGAAAAACTTTGTTTTTTACAACCCGAAAAATGATCGTGTGTACACGGCATGAGAATAGTGTAGTGTAGTGTAGCATTTTTTACTTGCGTCTGATGCTCATATACTTTTACCTTCATAAGGAAGGATTGGCTATAACAGCCTTTCTTGCAAAGGCCAGAATGACCATAATGAAATTTGGGGAACCTACAGGAAATGCATCAGCTGTCATTCATGACATGCCACATGTAGCCATGGGCAAATGTTGGGCACTTGTGGTTAAACAGGTTTTGTTGATTTATATCTGCATCTAACATCTGTTATGTCGATGCGAGTCTAGTGTCACGGCACACTGTCACTGTGTTATTATCTATTAAAGCCCATGGGTAGAATAATCGTATGACCGATTAGTTATAATTACTCCTTCTGTAGAAATATAGCCTTTGTAAAGTTATTTACTAGGTGATCATGACCAACATTTACTGACAATTATTAGATGACGACTTCATTTTATTTGTCTAGGAATGGTACAGTACTTGATTGCACACATAATACTGAAATGAATACATCTTCAGATGATTTGACAAGTCAATACTTTGCATAGCTGCTATCTTCCAACCTCCCAATAATTTTGGCTTGTTCACAATTGAAGCATTTATCCCAACTTTTTTTCCAGACAATAGACATACTGTAACTGTCTTTAGAGATAAGTGTGTCTGTTTTGTCTAACAAATCGTATCAATTAAGTATATAATAAATATGGAAAGCCGTGTAACAGCATCATCCTTACTGCTGCCAAACCAGATATGGTTTCACTTTGATAAAGAATGCTCTCAAAATAAGATGCTTCCCTTGTATAAAGGGCATTCCTAAATTATGTGGTTGTGAAATTTTAGATCTGGTGTGCAGATACATACACACACAGAATCTTAATTTGGCAAATGTAAAACTGTAAGTAGATTGTCCTGCAAAACGATTCCCGGCAGTCTTTTTCCCAGCAGTTTTCCTTTGGGAAACACTGCAGTGGAGCATACACACGGCCGGGTTTCCCGGCCAAAGCTCTCATGGCAGTTTTCCTACCAGGAAAACCGGCCGCTTGTAGGGGGGAAAAATCTGCCGAGCCGGTTCTCAGATTTCCCCTCGGGCTTCCCAGCGGTAAAAAGTCAGCCGGGAAACCCCGTATGTATGTACGAGGCATGAGTGTCCTTTGTAACACAACAGCAAAGCAACTAATAGCAAGTTAACTGCACTAGCTGTGCAGATTCTTCAATTTTCTTTGTTCCTGAAACGGTAAAAAACAATAACTTTCTTGTGGGAATGTTTCATCATTAAATAGCCCTTCCTCAATCAGGTTCCATCTTCCTTTCCTGTGCCAGAAGTTGTCTATGACAATGATGATGATACATTCCGATGCAGAGACCATGGGCCAGATTCACAGCAGAGATACGACGGAGTATCTCAGATACTCCGTGGTATCTCTGAGGCCCCGTACACACGGCCGAGGAACTCGACGTGCCAAACACATCGAGTTCCTCGGCCAGTTCAGCCCTGAAGCCGCCGAGGAGCTCGGCGGGCCGAGTTCTCCCATAGAACAACGAGGAAATAGAGAACATGTTCTCTATTTCCTCGTCGAGCTCCTCGTCGGCTTCCTCGGCGAAATTGTACACACGGCCGGGTTTCTCGGCAGAATTCAGCCAGAAACTCGGTCGGAAGCTGAATTCTGCCGAGGAAACTGGTCGTGTGTACGGGGCTTCAGACTATCTATAGAATCAGTTACGCATAGATAGCCCTAAGATCCGACAGCTGTAATTGTTTTACACTGTCGGATCTTAGGATGCAGTACCGCGGCCGCCGCTGGGGGGAGTTTGCGTCGTAAACCAGCGTGGGGTATGCAAATTAGGAGTTACGGCGATCCACAACGGTTTTTCGCGTTCGCTACGTCGCTGCTAGTCTAGTTTCCCGTCGCAAATTTAGTCGTCGTTTTGGGTGCCCTAACTTTACACAGCACACGTATGTGCTGTATAAAGTATGGCCGTCGTTCCCGCGTCGAAATTTAAAAATTCACGTCGTTTGCGTAAGACGTCCGGGAATACGGAAGTACGCTACGCACGTCGCCGTTCGAAAAAATGACGTCACTTAGCGCAAAGCACGGTGGGAATTTCGAAACGGAGCATGCGCAGTAGGTCCGGCGCGGGAGCGCGCCTAATTTAAATGGCACAGGCCGCCAGCGTAGGTTTTCATTGCAAGTGCTTTGTGAATCAGGCACTTGCGATGAAAACTTGCGGCGGTGTAACGTATCTACGATACGTTACGCCGCCGCTAGTCTACGTGAATCTGGCCCCTTATTCCTGGTCTCAACAGGACCTCCTAGTGATGGTTGGGAGTAACTTTATAAATAGAAAAGCAAGATACCAAATAGCATGCAGTTGCTGTGTCTGAAAAATGCAGATCCTTGCAAAAAAAAAACCCGCATGTCCTTTTATTTGCTTATGCGTCATGTGGCGCTGCATTAAAAAAAAAATCAGGTTTGTTTTTAAGTGGGGTAAGGTGTGCTACCAGTCCATTTAAAAATAAATGGCTGCTCCAGTGCAGAACAGGTTATTTCACAGTAACATGTTATATGAAGGAAAGTACATTATTGCAACACATAGCCTAAAAAGGACCCTTAAAGGGGTTGTAAAGGTACAATTTTTTTCCCTAAATAGCTTCCTTTACCTCAGTGCAATCCTCCTTCACTTACCTCATCCTTCCATTTTGCTTTTAAATGTCCTTATTTCTTCTGAGAAATCCCCACTTCCTGTTCTTTTGTCTGTAACTCCACACAGTAATGCGCTATTCGGCCTCTATCAGGGTGGTTTTTATCCCCCGCTATCGGCCGAGAAAAAGTTAAAACCACCCGTAATGCACCTATGCAGAGGTGCATTGCCGGCCGCATAGCTGCGGTGTCCCATTGGTTTCAATAGGCAGTAGCGGTGAAGAAGTGGTATACACACCGCCCAAAGGATGCGGCTAGCAGGTCTTTTTTTTACGTCCTGCCAGCGCACCGCTCCAGTGTGAAAGCCCTCGGGCTTTCACACTGGAGAAACAGCAGCCGCTGTTTTAGGTCGGTTTTTAGCGCAATAGCAACTGCAAACTGTGGTTCAAACAGTGGTTCATTCACATTTACGGTGCCATTACGCTGGCACCCAGCTGATCGAGGCTGCTGGGAGATTTTCGTCATTTCCTGCCATACGAGAACGAGGGGGAGGCACGCGCCAAC
This sequence comes from Rana temporaria, assembly GCF_905171775.1. NCBI lineage: Eukaryota > Metazoa > Chordata > Amphibia > Anura > Ranidae > Rana > Rana temporaria. The sequence goes on from NC_053489.1 coordinate 528,335,930, forward strand.
AGAGGACACACAGCGACAAATTAGCCGACATCATCCTCCCTGCATACACGGCTGGATCAGCTGGGCGCCGGCGTAATGGCACTGTGAAATGAGAGTTCAAAATCTGTTGTTTTTAATTTATTAATGAATAGTGGTAACATACTACACCAAGATGGCTATTCTTTTTGTATGAGAAATATTAGCGCCAAACATTCTACCATACTGTTGGAAAAGGCTGCTGGTGGATCTTTTGCAACAGAGTGGTTATCCTCTCATGAACCAAAGGCGCACACTTACATCCATCTGGTGAGTGGCCATTTTTACTAGATGGTGGTGGCAAGCACTTTAAGAGTGGAAGTAGAAACACTGAACCACGAAATAGGAACAGCATTGAAAGGAGTGATCACTCACTAAGAACATTTATTATATTTTGTCATTTCATACAAAAAATCATTTTTTTTGCACATTATGGATTCATTGGAATAAGTTGGACGATAGCACATGCACTTAGAGCCGGTTCACACAGGGGCAACCTGGGATCCGAATTGAAGTTGCCCCAAGTCGTCCCAAGTCGTGTGGTTGAGAAAATTAATGGAAGTGAATGGGTCCGTCTTAATACACACTACTGAAGTCACTCGGACTTCAGAAAAGGTTCCTGTACTACTTCAATCCGACTTCTAGGCAACTTGTATGCAAGTTTTGGTAAACCTGCAGGAAACTGATAGTGTGTATGGGGCTTTAAAGTCTGGTGTTATATAGCAGTGATCTACAGATGTATGATAGAATATAACTTCGGAAGTGATGTATTGTATTGTATTGTATTGTATTGTAATGTATTCTTTAGTTTTCAAGCATGCATACTCTTGGTCACCCATTTTTTTTCCGTATGAATACTAAACGAAAATCGTACAAGAACATTTTTGGTGCTCGTCCCTTTGGATAATTTTGCATGAACTGTTATGATCGGCCCTCAAAAGCTGTGCACTAACTATCAGATTATCATTAGAACGTGGTGTTTTACGTCCGATTTTCTCATTGAATGCACTAGGCATTATGGTTACCTTTCTTAATGTGTCACTGCTGGATATAAATTTGCTGTGGTAAAAACCCATGAAAAGATTTTTTAGATAAGTATCACAAAGCTTCTAGCCACAGAAACCTCTAGTTATATACAGTATGTACAGCCCTTTACTTTGTTCTTATGCTGGAGAAAAAAGCAGCTGTGTTTCCCACTACACCAAACATGGAGGAAGTATGGCTCTCTCTTCTCAGTTATTCTTATGCTGTAATGTATTTTTCTTTCCCCATTAACCTCTCAAAATGATGACTGTTTATTATGTACTATGTCCACACCGAATGTATAATTTATCTGCGTGTGGTTATTATTACATTTTGCATGTGCGGTAATTTTATTTTTTTAAGTCTACACTAACTGACCTTTTCAGTATGTCTGCTGGGCAGAAACAGCGAGTTGGCTGTGACAGGACTGTTCAGCTCCAACAGCCTTGAGGAAACAGCTTGCTTTTCTTTCATGACATTTTCTTAGGAAAGAAGGAGATATAAGGACTGGCACAAGTACCGTGAGTCTTGTCTGAGGTTTTCCCATGTGGCTTGGGAAAGCAAATCTGTTGGAATTCAAGTAGTTTCAGGATAATGTAACAATTTGACACCTCATCAAGAACATTTATTAACTGCATTATATTATCAGCAAAATAGGTGTTGCCAGAGCCCCTAAAATTAAGTGTAAAAAAAGTACTTTTAAGCACAATACAACAACTTGGCAACTGATATAAATACTGTTAGGAATCAAAGAAAAAGTGCTAATTACCATTACATCAAGGGAAAAGTATGAATTTGGATGGCAAATTCAATAGTTTTCCAGTAAGCATTTTCTGCTTCAGTCTAGTTTCAATTAAACATTGCAAAATGACTCCAAATCATGTTTTAGACATAATCCTTGCTAAATGCTTTTCTGTCTTACCCAAGAGCAAAGGCCAAGCCAGTAACAAATGTGTTAGTTAATATATACAGTGCCTTGAAAAAGTATTCATACCCCCATTTTCCACATTTTGTCATGTTACAGCCAAAAATGTAAATGCCTTTTACTGGGATTTTATGTGATAGACCAACACAAAGTGTGAAGTGAAAGGAAAATGATAAATAGTTTTCATTTTTTATACAAATATGTGAAAAGTGTGGCGTGCATTTGTATTCAGTAAAAATGTTGTAAAAAATGTGTGATGGCGCTAAGATATTCAGAGTTATAACCTAAAACCAAACTAAATGAACAATGAATGAATAAACAGATAGATAAATAAATTAGGGGTCCAATTAATAGTCCAAAAGTAAGATGGATGGTGGTCAGGCACTAACGGCAGCTACCAATAGAGCAGAAGCAAACTCTGAGGCCCCGTACACACGGTCGGTTTTGTCCGATGAGAATGAACCGAAGTTCATTTTCATCGGACCAAACTGACCGTGTGTATAGGCTATCGGTCTGTTTTCCTTCGGACCATTCTCATCAGTTTTGTCCGACCGTGTGTACGGGGGCCTGAAATGGATAATGAGAAAAGAGAAAAAGGTGCGCCAAACTAAGTGCAGTAACACAGATTTTTTTTAATTAAAAGTATATTAGACACTCAGCTAAATGGCTACTCACAAAGGATGAGCGTTAAGGGAGCATGTAAATAACAGTGTGGTCTGGTGTTACTCAGTATTCCATGACGAATATGGCAATAATCGCTGGTTCACTAGAAGGTCCTCGGCATACAGGGGAGCTGATGATGGTATAGGTATAATCCCAGGAAGAGACCAATAGTGAGGACGAGGACGGGAAGTGCTGCTCAAGACGGCGCCAGCCTCAGCATGGAGCGCAATGCAGCGTCGTCAAACCGGAAGTGACGTCTCGGACAGAACGGGCCAATGGGATGACGCGTTTCTCAGCATCCGCTGTTTCATCAGATACATGGATGTAAATGAAGCATTTATGGTTGTGGCCAAAAAGCTCAGTTTTGGTTTCAGCACTTCAAATTACTTTGTGCCAGAAGGTTTGAGGCTTGTCTCTGTGCTATTTGGCGTATTGTAAGTGTGATAATTTGTGGCATTTGAGTAGTAATGGCTTCTTCTGGCGACTCGACCATGCAGCCCCTCTTTCTTAAAGTGCCTCCTTATTGTGCATCTTGAAACAGCCACACCACAGTCCTGTATTTCACCTGAAGTTATTTGTGGGTTTTTCTTTGCATCCAAAACAATTTTCCTGGCAGTTGTGGCTGAAATTTTAGTTGGTAAACCTGACCGTGGTTTGGTTTTAACAAAACCCCTCATTTTCCACTTCTTGATTAGAGTTTGAACACTGCTGATTGGCATTCTCAATTCCTTGGATATCTTTTTATATCTCTTTCCTGTTTTATACAGTTCAACTACCTTTTCCTGCAGATCCTTTAACAATTCTTTTGAATTCCCCATGACTCAGAATCCAGAAACGTCAGTGCAGCACTGGATGAAAGGTGCAAGGGTCTGTCAGGAGTACAGAAACTCATTGACCTTTTATACACACACACTAATTACAAGTGAACAGATCACATGTAAGGATGGATACCTTTAATAGACATTCAAACCCCTTTGCGTCAACTTGTGTGCTTGTTATCAGGCCAAAATCACCAGGGTATGTAAACTTTTGATCAGGGTAATTTGGGTAGTTTCTGTTGTGATTATGATTTAAAAAGAGTAAACACAGTTGATTGATGATAAATGGCTAAATCAGAAATTCTGCCAAGGTATGTAAACTTATGAGCACAACTGTGTGTATATATATATATATATATATATATTGTATTGTCTATCTATCTATCTATCTATTTATCTATATATATCTATTTATCTATTTATCTATATATATATTGTCTATCTATCTATCTATTTATCTATCTACCGTATTTTCCGGCGTATAAGACAACCTTTTACACCTTAATTACACTGCCAGAGAGCCGGGTCGTCTTATACGCCGGGTACAGATGGATTCCGGGTGCAGATACTGCTGCCAGATGGATCTGAAGCCCGCCGGGTGCTCGGTAATACTGTTGTATACAGTATGCGCCACTCAGCCAATCCCGGTGGGCGATGCACTGAAAACAGAGCTCGTTAAGCCTGCTCGGATTGGAGCGGCGCGGGCTGATGATGTCACAGCCTCTGCCAATCCGAGCAGGCTTTGCATTTATCAACAGATTAATAAAATGCATTGCCTGCCGTGATTGGCTCAGCAGTATCCTGCAGTGTTACTATTGCCTGGCACTACTGTACTAAACCAGTAATGTACTTGTGATAAGACTGCAACCGTTTAAAGCAGATTTAAGAAGGTGATAAAGACCTGGAGTGGGTTTCTTGGAACAGTAATAAAAACATCTTTATACTGTAATAACAAAGGTACTTTATTTAAAAGCCCCATCGAAAGTTTACCAGTAAGTAATAAGTAATACATTACAGTGTTTTAATCAAATCTGATGTTAAGTCTGATGTTTTTTTTTTTTTTATGTTTCAGATTTTTTTTTGTTTTTTTTTGTGTTTCTGATGTGTTTTTTTTAAATGTTTCTGATGTTTTTTTTAAATGTTTCTGATGTTTTTTTTAAATGGTGTTGTTGGTGTATCTATCTATCTATCTATCTATCTATCTATCTATCTATCTATCTATCTATCTATCTATCTATCTATCTATCTTTAACAAATATATGTAGATAGGGACTGGAAGACCTCAGTTACGACTACAATCATTAATTTTATTCTTTCTGGAGAAGAGATCCTTGAGGGGTGGTATGATAGGGATATACAAATACCTCAATTGCAATTCTGGCAAATGGAATAAATCATTTAGTCTCAGGGAGTGTAATAAGACATGGGGCCACGCAAAGAAATTGGAGGAGAAGCAGTTTAACCTTAAACCTGCATTGGGGGAGTCAGAGCAGTAAGAATGTGGAATTCACTTCCACAATAGGTGGTGTCAATGGAAAGATTAAATACTCTTGCATGGGTATCTTAGCAAACACATTATACAATAATACGAGCCATGATTATTAACACACACACCTACACAGGTTGAACTGAAGGACTGGTGTCTTTATTCAACTTCACCAACCATGTAACTATATTGTATATGTTTGTTCCAGGTCATTTTAAAAGGGTTTCATTGTGTAAAATATTGAAGTAGCGCTAATTACTCTATAAATCATCAGAGTCTTCCATGGATACTATTTTACATGTACTTTACACATGGACTTTTATGCTATTTATTATACACTTTATTCACATGGACTGTGATCATCTGTTGGAACACATTTTGTGCTACACTATTTAATATATATTTAGTAGATTTGTTGCATTTTTAGTATATTCTTTTTAGCACATATTTATAGAGTAATTAGTGCTACTTCAAAAGTTTAGACAATTTTAAGGGTGTTGGCAACACTACAGAAGTTGGCAGCTGTTTACACTTTTCAATTTAGCACCATTAGCACTTTGTTATTAATAACAATTGTTGAACACGTTGGTAGCGCATTAGTACTGTTTATTCAAAAGGGTTTCATTAATGTCAACCGACATGTTTCTTTCGGTACAGGTACCCTTTCCTCAGTATCATTCAACCCACTTCCTTTGAACCCCGGTTATTAAGCCTGCATCCCTAGTTTTGAACGCACAGAAGTAATGCTATATAGACGGCATTATGTCATTACATGATATTATAGTTCTGCTCTCTGCAAAATGTATGCTGTCACTGAACTAGACCTAAAACACCTAAAAAAATGGGAAATATATGAATATGTATATACAATATAATGTTTTAAGGTGCCAGGGGTGCTCCAAGGGGCAGGAAGGGCAAGTGGTCAGTTTTAATCCTTTACAATCCACAATGGAAATATCCTTTGTGCTTAAAGACTGTCAATCTGAACCTAAAAAAAAAGCTAACATTCTAAAATGTACTTGCTTGAGCCACAAAACCATCTAAACTAAGCTTCATTGACAATTGCTGATCACAGTCACAAACATAAAAAGTCAATGTCTAATAAACAATTGATGAACAATTGATGGATACTTGTTGATATTCAGCAAAATTCCCTAAACCACAGTACACAATATGTATTATCTACTATATTGATAGTCATTTTCAGCCAAATTACTATTATTTTTAATTCTCTTTAGCTCGTGTTGCTGAAAAGAGGGAAATATTCATCATCAACACTAAGAAAATTGAGCCTTTAGGTGAGTAAAAGGGAAACTTAGGTAGTATTTTTTTTATGGCAGCAATTAGGGGGTGTGCAGCCCAGAGAGTAGCTTTAATATAATAATATTAGGAAACACTGCTCTCACCCACTCCCCTACATCCACCTGCCAAAACAAAGCTTGATCTCCCAAACCCTTGCTCTGATTATATGATCTGTCACCCAGAACTGTTCTCATGCAATGTTTATGACACATTCATCAAGTTGTATTTAATTCTATAAACTTTTGTTTCTGTGTTGTACTCTGTATAGTTTCTGAAAAATATTTAAAGAATGTAAATAGCAACTTTTGTGTTATTGTCTATTATATTTTAGGGTTTAACTACGTCTTAAATGGAATATGTTCTGGTTTGCATTATAATATTTAGCTAATCTATTTGTGTGGGTGTCTGTTTACCCTCAAGAACACTAAGAAACAGCAAAGACAACATCTGTTTTATAGCATTTCTTGCAACTCTTTTAGCACTTTGCTGTTTTTTTGGTATTGCTGCAGGTAAATTAAAATTTAAGTTACGTAAACTTACACCATAAGGTAGTGCACAGCTTTTGTCTGCCTGGTTTCCCTACTTATATACGAAACCTATATTTCTGATGTTTTGATGTATGCAAATTGTAGGGGGACAGACTCAACATATATTGGCAGAATGTGCAAACACATGGGTAGCAACAAAAAATGTATGAATAAGCAAACAATGCAGCAAAGTGCCATGACGTCATGCCGTTGCTCGAGTCCGGGTCGGCAGCGGCTTCTAATGTAAGGATTTTTATGCAATTTTTTGGTTTTATGTGTGCATACATCCATATTAAAAATACTATACTATGGGGATCATTTCTGGCTCCTGGTGAGCTTTATTTACCACAGTCATACCCTGATGAGAAGTGTCACTAGACAGACTTACTGGGTTCACTCTTCACTGGATGATAGACACATATCTAAGGTGTACATGCTGCTGTAATGGCAGCCATAATTTCTGGTGAGTGTTCATTTCACTGGGGCATGGTGGCTGACCTTGGAGCACTTTGCTGCATTACCTATGTTCAATTCAAGAGGTGTTAGTGATGGTTCCTTTGTATCGCTGCACTGGATCTTTTTATAAAGTCTTCATCCTTTTACTGGACTTTGCACACATGTTTTTTTTGTTTCCATCATGGAGTTTTGTATTCATTAATTGATGACTTTTTTTCTTTTACTTTATATTGATTGTTTGCTTATTTATACATTTTTTGCCGCTACACATTTGTTTGAACATTGTTTATATATACGTTGGGTATACTTCGTATTTGTGCTGCCACCTCACCGCAGCACTAAGACACACATTTTTGTTTTTTAGATATTGGCAGAAGTAATTCCATTTATGAGACTAGAACACCCAATAACAGTCCAAACATGTTTTTTTCTGCATCCTAAATCAAAGAGGTACCTCCTAGTGTTCTGCTGCTGCTGTCAGATTTTCACAACAAAAAAGATCTCTAAGACCAAGAATAAGATACTAAGAAAAGTTGTCTTTTCCATATTAGACACAAAGCTTGGAGCCCCTAGGTGGAAAATCTAGGTAACACATATACATCGTTCACAATGTTACCAGCCATAATCTAACATACCTTCCCCCTCTACTTATACCTATAGGAAGGAACATATTTTGCCAACAAAATGTACCAATGCTGAAAAATTTACAAAAAGTTATATTTGGTAGGGAGCAACAATCTTAGTAATGCTTAAAGTGGTTGCTTAGTTCTGTTTATAAACAATGTGGCTGGGGATCTCAGTCTTCTACTCCAGACCCTTATCATAGAACTGAGGAATCAGACTCAAAGTATCTGGTATGGAATTTGGGGGGAGAAGCTCATATTCTTTTTGTGTTTTTTGCATTTGTCTTTTTTTCCCTGAATGGTCTGGTATGAATTATAGGAGAACTATGTGCCATTATTTTACCTATATCTGGTACCTTTGCTTACATGACCAGAGATTCCTGGCCATATAATTGAATAGGGCTGGTTACATCAATGGTTATTCAGTGATGCCTGCACTCGCTGGTCTCCTTAACAACCATTGAATGCGGGAAGCTGTCATGTATAACAGCAGAAGTAATACCATTATTATACATGAAGTTCAGCTCCCCAAATTTTTTTTAAAAATTGGTATTCATCCAAATGCCCAAATAATCATGGTTCAATCAAAATTTGTGTTGAAAGCAAACTTTAAGAGCATCCCCACTCCTGGGTTAAATGTTATGATTTTAGCAGTACAGATATAAACTCTGGCCTGACCTCTTGGGATGCTGCATTTGTTCCTGAAACTTGGGCATTACTGACACTATCCTATCCTAGGTGTGGCCTCTTGCTCCCATGTTTTCCAAGCTATATCCATGAGTCCCCAGGGAGGGACATCTACCATATTAAAGTTCAAACTGGAAAAACCCTGCAGAGGACCGTGGTACGTCCCTTACAAAAAAGATTAAGTGTGGTAATAGGAAATCCCAGTGTTTTTCATCCTTATCAATTACTTTTTTTAGCATACCTTTCAGAGTTCTATTGAAGTATTCTACCAGCCCAACAAACTTAGTTGTGGTACACTGAGGCGTGTAGATGAGTAATTTTCAACAACCGACAAAGCTTTTGATTATCTTTGACATGAAAGGGGTTCCTTGATCTGTTAAAATCGCCTTAAGAATACTTGCACGGGAACATCTGTTTCAGTATAACCTTAAACAATGTGTTTCTGGGAGAGGTGGCATGTGGATACCAGGTTGCATAGTCAAAGACTACCATGATATATTGGTTCCACTTGGCGGAATATATCAGTGGTCTGATTAGATCAGTAGGAAAAAGTAGCTATATGTAAGGATACCACCAGACTTTGAAAATGTGGCTGTCTCCCTCAGAAGGCCACGCGCGGCTGGGAGACAAACAAGGAGACGGGTAAGCCGGCCAAGACCTCAAAACAGCAGGGGAGGGAGCAGCCCAAAGATATGCTGTACTATACCCAAAAGCTCCAGGGCCCGAGCTGCTCCCTTCCCCCTCAGCTGTCGACACCATTACATGAGGCTGGGGGGCAAGATGGCGCCTCCACCCTAGATGACACGCTGCCCCTGGAGGTGTCCCAAGGACAGATAGCTGACCTGTTTGAGAGGCCAGAGGATGCTCCACAACCCACGCTGAGTGAGATCCTGCAGGCAGTGCAAAGCTGCACCACATCTGTGACTGCGTCCGTGGATGGCCTAAAGCTGCAGTTTGGGGCCCTGACAGAAACTGTGTCATTTATCCGACATGACATCCAGAAGATAAGAGAACGCACCACAGCAGTGGAGGGGCGCGTTAGTGAGGTGGAGGACCAGATGCCCCACCTCGTTAGAGACACCAGAACTGCGCTGCAGCAAGCGGGTCAGGCGAACGCAAAGACAGACGACATCGAGAACCGCCTACGAAGGAACAATGTTCGCATCGTGGGGCTCCCTGAGAAGGTAGAGGGCCGGGACCCCACAGCCTTCGTGGAGTCATGGCTCCAGGAGATATTTGGTGCGGAAGCATTTACCACACTATTTGCGGTGGAGAGGGCCCACCGCACGCCACCAAGACCCCTCCCGCCAGGTAATCCGCCGAGGCCCATGCTCGCCAGGCTCCTCAATTATAGAGACAGAGAAATAGTGCTCAGGCTGGCGCGGGAGAAGGGGACTGTACACTATAATGGAGCAAGGGTCTCATTCTACCCGGACTTTTCCGCAGAAGTGCAGCGCAGGAGAGCCAAATTTGCTGATGTGAAGAAGCGCCTACAAAAGATTCAAGTGACATACGCCATGCTGTACCCGGCCAAACTAAGAGTCACAGTAAGAGGCCAAGCCACCTTCTTCGAATCCGCCGCGGATGCTGCGGAGTGGTTGGACCGCAACGAACAAGATTTGCGCAGGAGAAGGGACGTAGACGAGGGGGACTGAAACACCTGACCGCACAAGATGGACTAGGTATGACACCTGTTGTGGGAAATGCCTATTTTTTATATCTCTAATTGCGGGACATTACTATTTTCTCTTTCTTTTTTTTTTTTTTTTTTTTTGTTTTTGTCAGCGCGAGCTCAGAGCTTTTGAAAAATTACCTTTCCAATGTTGGAATCTGAGCGGCAGAGGGGGAGGCCCCCCCTTTATGTCGCACACGCTAGAGAACGACCCCGTAGTCTGGGGAGGACTGATAGGTGCCCGGTTGGCACAGAGTTCCGGAGACTGTGTTTTTTCATCTCAGTTTTGGTGTTGTTTTTTGCTCATCTCACTATACGCTACGCTACCTCCCCTCTCCCCACATTATATTTTTTATACCTCCACCCATTTCGTACATGGACTGATGCCTACAGGCACGCATTTTTTGTTCTGGACTCCTGTGCTCGAGGTGGACTTGAGACGCTATCGCCGTACGGCGGTGCCATTAATCCCCAACGGTCATGGCTACCACACCTATAGTATCATGGAATGTCCGTGGTGTCCATGACCCCCTGAAGCGCACTATGATTGGCTCATGCCTGAAGAAGTTCCATCCTGCAGTAGTGGGTCTCCAGGAGACTCATCTTACGAAAGACACTATAGGATGCCTGGGACTTTCCTGGGTGGGCAAGGCATACCACTCCACTCACACCTCTTACTCTCGGGGGGTGAGTGTGTTGGTTCACAAATCCTTGGCCTACCAGGAAATAGAATCGGTAATAGACTCCCAAGGGAGATATGTCTTTTTGCATTGCAAACTCTTTACTGTGACAATGATACTTGCTTTTGTATATATTCCCCCCCCCTTTTCTAGAGAGGTTATACAATGTCTCCTGTCACATTTAGCGGATAAGCCTGATATACCTGTCATGATTATGGGGGACTTTAACGGGTGCTTGGACCCCAGGCTGGATAGGCATCCGCCGGCCATACCTCCGCTGGGGGGCAGAGGCACTATTTTGAGCCGCCTGCTGGCGGAGGTGGGTTGGATTGATGTTTGGAGAGTCAGACACCCGACGACCAAACAATTCTCCTGTTTTTCTAAGACCCATGGGTCGCTTTCACGCATTGATCTGTGCGTGGGGTCCACCCAGGTTCTGCAAATGGTCTCCAAGTCGGAATATCTCCCCCGAGGGGTATCGGACCACTCACCCATGGCAGTACACCTTATCACCCGCCCGGCCTCCTCCCTGCCCAGGGCCCCCTGGAAAATGAACGCATTCTGGTTAAAACTGTTCACCTCTCATGAGCGAATAGGGCTGCAGATAGGGAAATACTTTACGGAAAATGGCCAAGGGGGCAATGCAGTCGAGGGGTGGGATGCATTCAAGGCTTGCCTTAGGGGCACGTTCATTGCTGAAATCACTGCCGTTAAGCGCAACTCCGCAGCACTTCTAGAACAGGTCGGGGACCAGGTGCAGAGATTGGAATTACAATACGTAACAGATCCCTCGGACTCCGCGAGGGACGCTTGGATATCGGGCCAGGACTCCCTGGACCGGTTGAGAGCGTCCACCGCGGAAAAGAAACGTTTTTTTACCAAGCAGGCTTTTTACGAGGAGGGGGAAAAGACGGGCAGACTTTTGGCCAGGATTGCCAGGTCCCAACAGGCGTCCCCGGCCATAGGAGCAATTCGCAACTCTCAGGGGAGGCTAGTGAACGATCCAGAGCGGATAGTTGCCGTGCTGGCGACCTTCTACATGGATCTGTATAAACCCTGTGACGACTACCCTGACAGTGAACTACAAACATACGTAGAAGACGTGGATCTTCCGATGTTGTCCCGACAGGCCCGAGCTGCAATGGACGCTCCCCTTACCCTTGACGAATTAACGAAGGCGGCTGCCTCCTTCCCTACCTGTAAGGCTCCGGGAGACGATGGGATCCCTATGGAGGTATACACCCAATATGGGGGGGAGATTCTCCCCAAACTCCTAGAGGTCTTTAATGCTGCTTTTGAACAGGGGAAGCTACCCCCCTCCATGACAAGGGCAAACATTATTCTTTTGTTGAAGCCAGGCAAGGACCCCCTGGACCCAGGCTCATACAGGCCCATCTCCCTGCTGCAGAGCGACGTTAAAATTTTAGCCAAAGTACTAGCCATGAGGGTTAACACGATTATTCTATCCATAATCCACCCTGACCAGGCGGGATTTATGCCACGTAGTTCCACCGCGACCAACCTTCGCCGCCTGTACCTAAACATGCAGACCCCATCGGACACCGTCGGCCAACGGGCACTGTTGTCACTTGATGCCAATAAGGCTTTCGACAGTGTCGGCTGGCGGTATCTGTGGGTGATATTGGCCAAGTTTGGCTTCGGCCCTAATTTTTTGAGGTGGGTGAGACTGTTGTATGACGCGCCCCAGGCGGCCGTGCGGCTGTCGGACCGGATGTCTCCTGCCTTCGCTTTGGGCAGGGGGACCAGGCAGGGCTGTCCCCTGTCCCCCCTGCTCTTCGCCTTGGCGATTGAGCCCCTGGCGGCCCTGGTGCGGGCCTGCCCAGCGGTTAGGGGCTTCCGATATGGAGACATGCATGAGAAACTCATGTTGTACGCCGACGACATGCTCCTGTTTCTGGAAGATACAGATGAATCCCTGAGCCAGGTGATGTCCCTTGTGGTGAGGTTCGGACATTTTTCTGGCCTCACCATAAATTGGACTAAATCCGCGTTGATGTACTTGGACGGACCTCCTCAGTCCGAGGGTAGCCCCTCAACCCCTGTCCCGGTAGTGTCCTCTTTTAAATACCTAGGGGTGCATGTTTCCCCCATAGTGACTGATTATAGTCGTTTGAATATCTTTCCCCTACTGACCAGGTTCAGAGACAAGATCCATATATGGAATAGACTGCAAATGTCCCTCGCGGGTAAGACCAATCTCATTAAGATGATCCTGATGCCACAGTTGCTGTACCTGCTCCACAATTCCCCGATAGTCATCACCCTCAAAACTTTTAGAGTGGTAAACTCACTCTTTAGACAACTGCTATGGCACACCAAAACGCCCAGGATAAAGCTGGAGCAATTGCAGCGGCCCAAGGAGGGAGGGGGCCTGGCACTCCCCAACCCATGGATCTATTACCTAGCTGCGCAGCTACAGCACCTAATTGGTGCCATGTCTCCGGCCCCGGCCGGCTCCTCGGCCAGGCTTTTACTGTTTGGCACTGGGGCCCGGTCGATTCCGGAGGGACTCGAGGCTCAGCGCTTCCAGAAGCCCAATAGGAAAATGCCCACATATGCACTTACCCAGAAGGTGTGGAATAAGGCGAGGCAGCTCCAGGGGGTCACAGGGTTTACTGAATATAGCCCGATATGGGATAACGACAATTACACGGAATTAGCCAAACTAGATCAGGGCCCCCGGTGGAGCCATCGGGGTATTAGCCTACTCAAGCAGATTTTTCATAGGGGCACTTTGCTCCCATTTGATACTTTAAGGTCCAGATTTGCGCTCCCACAGAACATGCTTTTTTACTATGTCCAGCTGCAACATGCAATCAGGGCCCAGGGGGGCGCGGTGGAGTGGGCTCAGTCCCCCACTCCGGTCTTCCGCGTCCTACGGGACGCTTCGGAGACCAAGGGCATTATTTCACTGTGCTATAATATGCTGCTTGACTCTTTTCTAGAGGGACATCCTATGAAGGTGGCAGATCAGTGGGAGGAGGACGTTGGGCCATTGACAGGTGACATGTGGGAGGAAGCACTGCAGGTGGTCAATAGTTGTTCCCTTAACGTCGCACAGAGAATATCGCAACTATATATCCTACTACGGGTCCACTACACCCCCGTGAAACTCTTTAAAATGGGCAGGGTCCCTGACCCCATGTGCAACAGGTGCAGGGTAGGGACGGGTGATTTGATTCACCTGCTCTGGCGTTGCCCCAAACTCCACAGGTTCTGGAGGGAGGTCATGGACACGCTCAACTCTGTCTTCCAGACTACCGTTCCCTTAGAACCAGTCTATTGCCTGCTCGGAGTACTGGAGGGGGCGGTGTCGGAGGAGATAACTAGAGTAGCACTCAATAGAGCTTTATTCCAGGCCAGGAAGGTCATTCTCCTGAAGTGGAAACTGGAGGCACCCCCCACGTTTAAACTATGGGTGACACATATGGGCAAGATGCTTGTGATGGAAAGGTACATTTATCAGCACAGGGGTAGGGTGGGCAAGTTTGACAGAATATGGGATCCATGGCTAGCCACACCCGGCCTGAGCCCTGTGGAGCTCGTCCAGATGAGATTGTTAGGAGGTAACTAAATTCGCTTGATATGGAAGAGTGGGAAGGGAGGACGCAATATAGGGTAGGATGCATACATGCTTGGTATCTGACGAAGAGTTGTATGTGTAGTGTATTGTTTATACCTTGTATGAGATGTCATACTGCTGTTTTCTTGTTTGTTCTATGAGCAATAAAAACTTTTCTGATATAAAAAAAAAAAGAAAATGTGGCTGTGGTTCATTAATTTAACACTCGGGCAAAATTTAGATTACTCCTTAACTGGTTTGTAAATACCAGTTCACAAAAAAATCTGCTTAATTTGCTCTTTTGTTTTTCCTACCTGTAAATGTCCACTAAACACAAGAGAATGAATTTTGTTTATCACCTGTACATGTTTCCATGCATTTGATGCATGTTCCATGTATTTGTCAAATTATGATCCCCAAACAACAAGCACACAGTTTCTATGTAGTAGGCTTTGTACATCAAATCTATAGCATAAAATACAGAAAACATCTGCTTGCTTGAGTCACTAAACCTATGTCAGTTCCTATTAACAGGGTACACCATTATGGTTTTTCCAAATCAAACAATCATCAATCAGCTCTTTTAGAGTTCTAGTTATGTCAGCAGTCTGTCTTTTTACCCAACAGGATCTCATAACGCAGAGAGTTTGAAAGAGAGACTTAAAGCGGAGGTTCACCCTAAATTACAACTTTGGCTGTCTAAAACTACCAGCCATTGATAGTAATGATTCCATTTTTTTTTTTAAATCGCCGTCCTAACCTTTGTACCCAAGCCTTTTGTGAGCTGTCACTCACTTTTCCCCGTGGGAGCGGGCGTGGATTTCGAATTCCCCCGACCAGCGCTATGTCTCCTGGGAGTGAGTCCTGAGAATCCCAGGAGACGTGCTGTGCTGAAATCCCGCGATATCTCGCGGGTCACGTGACTAGTCAAGCGGGGCGTGACCTACGCCGGCCGTTGTGATGGCAACAGTGCAGTGTTGACGGCGACGCTCGCCGTCAACACTAAACATGCGTGGGATAGAGCGGTGAATGCTGGGACGCCAGCATTCACCGCATCCCGGAAGGAACAGCAGCTGGGCTTAACAGTGCCCGCAGTAAAGATGAAAACGTCCATCACGGATTTTTAAAAGATATTCTTTTCTGGCGATTAGTAAGGGAGCGGGCTAAAAGACTGGGACAGATGAGTGATAACTTTTACAAGGTAAGAGCGGCAGAAGCCATAAAAAAAAAATACGAAAACCTGCGGAACCCCCACTTTAAGCATCAGTAAACCTGCAGACAGAAAGACTTGTTGACAGTTGAGTCTAATTAAAGCGGGAATTCACCCAAAAAAAAAATTCTAACATTACATTGAGCCGAGTTGTGAGAATGACATTAGGCTGTTTTTTTTTTATTTCCTTGCCGTACATACCGTTTAATCTATATTTTCACTGCGGCTTCCGGGTATGTAATCTGCGGGACTGGGCGTTCCTATTCACATGCTAATTGATTGACATGCTTCCCACCTGCGCATACAGCGCGTCATGAGTTGCTGAAAGAAGCCAGACTGAGTCGGCTCTATACGGTGCCTGCGCACCGACGTTCGGCTTCTTTCGGCAACTCGTGACACGCTGTATGCTCCAGTGGGAAGCATGTCAATCAATTAGCTTTAATGAGGTCTGGCTAGTTTTCAAAAAAGGTAAGTGCCCACCTGTTGACCTCAATGTAATACTTGCTCTTCCTCTTTTCACCACACCAATTTCAACATCATTGCTGACATATCATAGTGAGAGCAAAGGGACAAGCCGCATAACTCCATCTCCACCATCAGGAGTTTTACCGAAGACTAGACACTCTCAGGTGCTGTCCCTCACAATGAATCTTTGACACCTGTTTGTGACACAATGCTTATCTCTCCTCGGCCTTGTCATCACACCAATAACAACAACAATAGTGTTGCCTTACAATTCAGATTGAATTAAGTTCTATTGGCTCTATTGAAAAGCAGCAACAGCTGAGAGAGAAAGCTGTTATGAGGAAATAGCTGCCCAAACCAGCAGGCTCTGTCACCTTAGAGCCACTCTTACCTATGGAAATTACAAAGAGATGAAGACCCCTGAAGTCTGCAGGAGTGGGAGTGCAAGAAGACTCTTTGACAGACCTTGCAGTAATAAACCTTTGCATTGACACAGCAATGAACCAAGAAAGTGGCAATACTGTTAAGAAACCAGCGACTGAACTTGTTATGAGACTTGTAAATGTAGCCAGACTAAAATAACATCAACTTGTGGTCCCATCAAGAGTGGAAGAAATTATTGAAAAAAAGGGGAAGATCAAATCACTCAACTGAAATTCAAGTGGCAGGGAGAAACCCACAGTCTACCTTATGGGATGTAAATGAAATTTAGGCACAAGTAACAGTCAAGTCACAAGCAGGTAGACCATAAAGTTGAGAACAAGCAAGGATGTAAGTGTTGTGGAAATCGTTAAAGTCTAAGGGCCCATTCACACCTGAGCATTTTGTAGCCTGAAGCATGAAGCTACAAAACGCTAAAGGGGGAAAAAATCCATTATTCTCAATAGAGATGGTTCACATCTCTACTCCAAAACACCTGAAGCCGAATGCCTGAAACTCAAACAAGTTCTGTACCCTTTTTTGACGCTCAAATTGGGCTGATTTGGGCGTTTTTGGAACTTTTGTATTTCCATAGAAACTAATGGAAACGCTTGATTCAAGCGTCTAGCGCGACAACAAGCGTTTCTACGGGTGTTTTGTCTCTATAATCTGCTCAAGTGAAATAGATTTTACATAGGAAATGACATAAACATACACAGGAAGTGCACATATCACCATTTTTGGGATTGGCAGACATGGAGGCCAGCAATATGGAAGGGGAAGTGGATGAGACAGTATGTCTTTTAGATCAGGAGAGCTTTATCAGAATGGTAAAGCAGCACCCCTGTCTGTATGATTCCAGAGATCCATGCTACAAACTTCGAGCGAGCAAGAGGAGGGCATGGAACCAGATTGCCAGCCAAATTGCCCGTGTGAAGGATGAGAAAGGTAAACCCCTGCAAACATAAATAACCACCAAAATGACCATAGGGAGATAATAGGATGATTGTTATTTAGTACATTAAAAATAACAAAACCCTTCGCGGGATGTCCTGTATTTGTATAAATTTGTAAACGCATCCTCATTTATTCCATTCCCAACCCTAAGAGAAACATACGTCCCACCACAATAAGAGTTATTTAGATATCTTCAAATAAAAAACTTTTACACACCCTTACTGGATACCGAAATATCTTTCACTCATTTGACTAGTTTTGAACAGTTTTGTAAGAAAGACCCCCGTGCGAGAGGCATAATATCTACCTTATATTCTCATGCATTAGTCCAATCCGGAATAGATAAACCACCTTATGTCCGGAAATGGGAGGAGGATCTAGGGCGGGAACTAGACAACTCAGATTGGAATCAGATATGGAATACCACAAAAACAGCTTCACCCAACATACAGGCAGTAGAGGCAAACTATAAAGTATTAATGAGATGGTACTTGGTACCTGCTAGGATAGCTAAATATGCAAAGAATTACTCTGCACAATGTTTCAGGGGTTGTTCTGACATAGGTACACATTTCCATACTTGGTGGTCATGTCCGAAAGCTCAGATATTTTGGATAGGGATATTGAAGATTGCATCAATACTAAGTGGAAAGAATATTCCTTTAGATCCTGCCACGGCACTTCTCAACTTGAAACCAGAAGGTATTTCGCATTCTCAATTTAAATTGCTATTGCAGCTTTTCACAGCAGTTAAACAGACTTTGGCAAAAGCATGGAGATCTTCAAAGTTAGTGGTAAATGAAGCAGTGACTAAAATTAACAACACTATGACCCATGCCAAGATGCTAGCTATAGATAAGGACATGATCCCTCAGTTTGAGAAAATGTGGAAACCCTGGATCGTATATGCTATGCCATCTTCATTTGATAATACGGTACTCTTCCATGGTGACTAGAACAATAGGAACAAATACATCTCTCTCTAGTTGTGGTGGAGGCTCTCGGCCTGACCTCGCGGACCCCTTCCATTCCATTCTTCTCTCCTTCCATTTTCTTTACTTTTTCTTTATCTTTTTACTTATTTTTTTATTTCTGGTAATAATTAGAATTGTTCTTTATGATTTGAAGCTCCTGCTTTTTTAATTATATGATAATCTGAATTACTCAAGAACGCAAATAAGAAGGTTACTCTTACAATACCTCTAGGCTTGACACCTTTTGAAGAACTGTAAATACCTTCTAAAGTTTTAATCGATCTTGTTTCAATATTATTTAATAGTTATTATTACATTCTCAATTAAATAACATTGAACTTCTCACCCCCGACTGTATGATATTGTATTTACTTTATGCAATTTGTACACTACTTCTGTACTATTCAATAAAACATTTTGACAAGGAAAATACAATAAAAAACAGAACCATAAAAACAGTACTAGCTTATGCTTATATTCCTATGCATTGCTTACAAGATCATACAAATGAGAAAACAGACAATAGATGTGCAATTGCAGTTCACTATGGTCACATATGTGTACACACAAATTGCATTTGTTGTAGGAATGTAGCCAGGATGTACTGAAATGGCACATCTATTGCCTCCTTCTTTTATAAGTGTAAGCACCTAATGCATAGGAGTATGAGTATAGTATTGTCAGCATGTCACAAATACATAATTGCACACTCTGACCCCTAGTGGATATTGTATGGATACTGCACCCAAAGATAAATATATATATATAAAAACAAAAAACACAAGACTTCTCAATACATCAAACATTGTTATTAATTATTCAGTACAGCATAGTATATGGTTGTTAAGAAAAAACTGAAAAGGTAAAATTATTAAATTGCCTCAAGCTGTCATGGGACCTGTCCTGCTGGAGACATAAAGTAGGATGCAAATTGATCCCTGACATGTGTACGTTGTCTGCTTCAACGAACACCAGTCCAATGAGCTCTTTCCATGTTCTGATGTAATGGGTCCTCAAACTCAAATCCATCCTGCTGCCTTACAAAGTTATGCAAGGCACATGCAGCTTTAACAGCACAGACTGCATTGTGCATGTTTAGAACAATGGGAGTGTGTAGGACCCGCCATTTGTTTGCCAAAATGCCAAATGCACATTCGACCACTTGACGTGCTCTTGTTAGCTGATGATTGAACACACTCTTCTGTACAGTTAGATTGTGCCCCGAATAAGGCTGTAGAAGATGCTCACTCAGAGCAAAGGCCTCATCCCCCACAAAAACACTGGATAGAGGAGGGCCATTTGTGCCCGGGAGTGGACTGTTTGCCGGAAGGTCCAGACAATTGGTACGCAGCATGTGTCTAAAAGATGAATTCCCAAAAATAGTAGAGTCAGCACTGCTGCCATACGACCCAATATCTATGTAACGGAAGCAATAATTAGCATCAGCCACAGCCATTAAAACTAAAGAAAAATATTTCTTGTAATTAAAATATTGGCTTCCGCTACCCATGGGCTTTATGATCCGAATATGTTTCCCATTGATCGTTCCAATGCAATTGGGAAAGTTGCAGCGTTCTGTGACCATTCCTCTGCTGTAGGTTTCTTAAAGACAATATCCTTCAACACATCCCAAATAGCAGAGCAGGTGTCACGGATGATGTCTGTCGATTTTGCTGTCGATTTTCCAACACGAAAGGCATAGTGTAGACTTGCTAACGGTTGTCCGGTTGATAGATACCTACAAAGAAATAAATATAAATATATATATATTTATATTTGTTTTTTAACAGTTAAAATGCTTAAAACGAAGTGGAAGAGTATACGTGACGCCTTTACTCGACATCTAAGACTGCAAAGGGAATTTAGGAGTGGATCGGCGGTGTGTGCCCCAAGAGATTACATGCATGTTAGGGAATTGGATTTTCTTCGGCCATTGCTGGCTTTGGGGAGGTAAGCTATCATCTGTACTAATGTTATTAAACAAAATGTAATAAGTAAGTTATAATAGTTAATTTTTATTTTCAGTACTGAAAACTGCTAGGAGGAAACTGCCTGAGAGCCAATTGTCGACTCCATCACGGTCTACACCTGCCACACCTGTGGGAGACGAGGCATCCACACCACCAATTTGTGCTTGTGTACCAGCTAGACCAACAAGAAGCAGGGCTCCAGAACCTGATTTCAATCGTATGTTAGACATCATGGCCTGTATGTCTGAAAGAATGACCAGCAACAGGTCGCCTGTTCAGGTTTCTGCAAGATGTCTGGAGGGGCTGATGGAGAAGGTACCATCAGAACTCCAGGCAGACATGTTGACAGGTACCATACGTTACATTGCGACTTTCATTCCACCAACCACCACATATAAATCCTCTGAACCTCCACCACCCTATGGTCCCTATGCAACTCCCCCCCGCCCCATCTGCCAGCACCACATTCTTTACCCCTTCCACGGTTGCCATCACCACATTCTGCCACCCACCTTCCTCGGCCAACACCACCACCTTCTACTTACCTTTCTCTGCCAACACCACCTCCTTCTAATTACCTTCCTCTGCCAACACCACCTCCTTCTAATTGGCAGCATAATGAGAATCCCTCCACCTCCAGCTGGACACATTATGGCCATGCTATGAATGTGGTGATGTCACCCGATGAGCGAGAGAACTCCTCCCAAACATTCCATCAGCTTTAAAAAAAATTGTTCTATGAGCTACGTTAGCTCTATTTCTTTTTTTAAATTGTTGAGCTGTATATGTGAAGAACGAGCAAACAAACATAAAAAGTTATATTTCAATAATATTTTATATATTTAAAAAAAGTAAAGTTTATTTTTGGCTTTAAAAACGTGTGTTTGGTGTTAATTTGATGCATATACAAAAATATTAATATTGGGTTCTTCATAGAGTCTTTAAAAAAATTAGAAAAAAAATAAAAGTTACCTCAGTGTGATGATTAGTCTTTCCACAGGGGGTATACTGTTACTGAAATATGTGTCCATTTGTTGCAACGAACTACTGAGTAAACCCAATAGATCATGGGTGCTCAACCTGTGGCTCTCCAGCTGTTGCGGAACTACAATTCCCATGAGGCATTGCAAGCCGCTGACAGGTACAAGCATGTCTCCCAAAGGCTGAGGCATTATGGGAATTGTAGTTTTGCAACAGCTGGAGAGCCACAGGTTGAGCACCCATGCAATAGATCATCAAAGCTGTGATCAAAAAAAAAAAAGTGGGGTTTAGTGGACATGATAAGAAAAGAACAATGTCAAACATCATGAATCCAAGTAATTTTGACTAACCTTTTTATGGACATCCTAGTGAAGTCCAAAAATATATCATCATGATCACGTAGGTCACTGTACATGACCCAAAATTGGCCTCTCTCTTCTCGATCAGCAATTACGGGGGTGGATCCAGTATCTGCGTTCCCTCTTCTTTCTCCTCTCTCTTTCATACAGAAAATATGACGTAACAGTGGCTGCTGCCACAAAACACGCCATCTCATCATCACTCATCTTTGCAGAGGTCAATACAAACATGGAGCAGGAAGCACAATGATGAACTGGAAGAAGAATATTCACCCAGGAAGAAGATAAAAAAATCTAAAAACATAGCAACAAATGATGAAAGAGGAAACTACGAAGTTCAAAAATGTCGGAAAACGCTATATGCAAATGCACAAATACCCGCGAATACGCGTGACAAAACGCTCAAAAACGCTACGATCAGGTGTGAATGGGGCCAAACTACAGGAAGTGGCAAACTCACAAAGAAGATGCAAGTCTTAAAGCAAAGTTCCACCCAGAAAACATCTTTAAAGCCCTTTATGTGTATTAAAAAAGATTTGGAGTAAAAAAATGTTTTAACTCACCAGAAATGCCCTGTTGCTTTGTGGTGTCTCCTAATCTGCCCCTGCCGGGTCCGCGGCACTCCACATCACTTCCTCCCTCGCCTGTGCTCCTGGGAAATGCGAGTCATCATTTCCCAGGAGTCAATGGGCAGTACTGTGAGAAACAAATTGCGTTATTTCTCAACAGGAAATTACACGATTTAAGGTGGATCTTCTTGGTTGCCATCACAATGGGGCAACGCCGTTGTGATGGCAACATGAAAAGTTTCCTGCACCTCTTATTACGCATGCGCGAGAACGTGTGGTGCATGCTGGTAATACAGCAGAACTGTATCCAGGAAGCATATGCTTGTGGGCTTCGCCTGCGCACAAGCAAGATGGGAACGCACAACAATAATAAATATAAGGTTCGTTCTCTAAAAAATAATAACTATAGCGGCGCAATTTAAAAGAATAGTGAGTGCAACATTATAATTATATGTCGTTGGAACTCCGCTTTAAAGGGATCAGCAGGAAAGAAGTTGGAGAAGATGGTTGACTAAGGCAGCCCATATATGATTCAGTTATTTTTGTTCAACCAGCAGGTTGAGCGAAAAAAACTGTCTGGATTCCCCCATCCACACACTTAAAAAAAACTCTAGTCTATGGGTTGGAGTCAGTTAAAGAAGAGGAGGATCAGATAGACACAGCCTTAATACACAATGCAGAGAATTAACCCCTTAGGCTCCACAGTGAGTATAACAAGCATGTTTACTGCATATACACACTAATTTTACTGTTGTGGGTTTAGTAACACTTTAAATACAATGAACTGATTTGGATCTTTTACAGTTTGTTCTCATATATTAAACATTAATAGGAAATATTGTAGACTTGTTTTATCAAAAAAGGAACTGAAATCTGGAGAATGTGCCTGTGGTCTCCCTGCAGATCTTTCCTTAAAATGTATTTCTATTTTTTGCACTATGTCTCTGTATAGAGGTGGCCATCTTGTAGAGGCAGGATGTTACTGCCTTGTGACAAAGCCTTCTTGAAAGTAGAACAGTGAGCAGAACAGTAGTGATATTACCAGCTCTCATTTCAAATCTCCCGAGACTAGCGGTCAAAGGCAGCAGTGCCTTAGATGACACTATGCAGATATATAGCTATGAAGTTTTAGGTACAGGAGTGCCTAGGCACAATCACATGTCAGGAAGTATACAGTTATTTTCAGGAGGAATTAAATCAATTATTGTTACTTTACAGAACACTGTAAAAATTAGCAAAATTTCCCTTTTTGAGTTCAGTTCCACTTGAGAAATAAAGCAAGCTTATTAAATATATTGAACTAATATGCTTAGCTATATACGATATATATATATATATATATATATATATATATATATATATATATATATATATATATAAATAAAATCTTGCTACTTCACATGATTCTAGCTGCAAAAAGCTGTTAGGTGCAGCTGTAACAACAGAGGCCGGCATGTTGGAGAGCTGGGGTGGCATTCCAGGTCTGTATGGCATGAATTCAACATTCTTCTTCTGTACATATGGTCCGAATTATTTTAGGATTATATTTTTATTGTTAAAATAGCTTTTTGGGGACTCATTGAGTTGATTTAAAGACAGCTGCCTGCTTCATGTCTCATGTGACCTGGTCTACATATGCTGTTCAGTCTCCAGAAGTAAAGTAGACGCTTGTTAAAATGCATATATCACACACAGTACATCTCCCTTGCTGGAGATAGAAGAAAGTGCCAACGACACTACCATTACATACTTATTAATGAAAGTTTAGAAAGTCATATTGCCAGATGATTATTCTGGCACCCATTCAAACATGATGCCCTCATACAATACTGGCCTGAGGGCGATTTGTGGATTAAACATTTCTGCTGCATAAGCAGTTTAAAATGAATAAATAACCATTATGTTCAAGAACTGTTCATAGTGCACATAAATGGGGTGGAAACATTGGGGTGTGCGCCTGCTCTTGTCTTTTGTCATCCAGAATCTGGGATGAACATACAGTAACATTATAATGACACATAGTAAACATGCAAAATGTTTATGGTGGATGCACAGGGTATTTTTAGTGGTCAGCAATGTAGTTATTTATGTAATAGTAATCATTGTATTTATTTTTAAATTGGCCTAATGTAAGTACCAGATTTAGGCTTGTTGGTAGCCTTTTGTAGCAAAGGAGAAGTGAGAGAGGGAGGGGAAGAAATAGCAGCCAATTAGGTGTACTGTGTGCCCATGGGTTGGCCAGTAACCTGCTAATAAGAAGAGAGAACAGATTAGCTAATTAGTCTGCCGCTGTTCTTTCCTGGTCCAATCACAGGTTGTGGTCAGAGCGGTGACCAAGCTGTATTGTTCTATCTGCAGCGGAGAAAAAGCAACTATGTTGTTTGGTAGGGCTGTTTAAATCCCATGAATGGCAGGACAGAAAAATAAATGCTTTGGATGTTAAACCCCCTCCCATATATACAGTGCCTTGAAAAAGTATTCATACCCCTTGACATTTTCCACATTTTGTCATGTTACAACCAAAAATGTAAATATATATATATTATGTGATAGACCAACACAAAGTAGCACATAATTGTGAAGTGGAAGGAAAATAAGAAATGGTTTTCAATTTTTTTTACAGATATCTGAAAAATGTGGCGTGCATTTGTATTCAGCCCCCCTGAGTCAATACTTTGTAAAACCACCTTTTGCTGCAATTACAGATGCAGGTATTTTTGGTGATGTCTCTACCGGCTTTGCACATCTTGAGAGTGCAATTTTTGCCCATTCTTCTTTGCAAAATAGCTCAAGCTCTGTCAGATTGGATGGAGAGCATCTGTGAACAGCATTTTTCAAGTCTTGCCACAGATTCTCAATTGGGTTTAGGTCTGGACTTTGACTGGGCCATTCTAACACCTGAAAATGCTTTGATTTAAACCATTCCATTGTAGCTCTAGCTGTATGTTTAGGGTCATTCTCCTGCTGGAAGGTGAGCCTCCACCCCAGTCTCAAGTCTTTTGCAGACTCTAATGCCGTGTACACACGATCGGTTTGTCTGATGAAAACGGTCTGATGGACCGTTTTCATCAGACTAACCGATCATGTGTGGGCCCCATCGGTTATTTATCCATCGGTTAAAAAACTAGGAACTTGTTTTAAAATTATCTGATGGTTAACTAACCGATAGGAAAAAAACGATCGTCTGTAGGCACGTCCATCGGTTAAAAATCCACGCATGCTCAGACTAAATTAGGGGACGGGAGCGCTCGTTCTGGTAAAACTAGCGTTCGTTATGGAGATAGCACATTCATCAAGCGTGAATCATCTTTTACTAACACAAAATCAGCTATAGCAGCCCCAAGGGTGGCGCCATTGGATTTGAACTTCCCCTTTATAGTGCCGTCATACGTGGTTTACGTGACCGCGTCCTGACACGATCGCTATTTTAACCGATGGTGTGTAGGCACGACTGATCATCAGTCAGCTTCATCGGATAACTGATGAAAAAATCCATCAGTCTGTTTTCATCGGATGGACCGTTCGTGTGTACAGGGCATAACAGATTTTATGCTGATTGCCCTGTATTTGGCTCCATCCATCGTCTCATCAACTCTGACTAGCTTCCCTGTCCCTGCTGAAGAAAATCATCCCCACAGCATGATGCTACCACCACCATATTTCACGGTGGGGATGGTGTGCTCAGGGTGATGTGCAGAGTTAGTTTATTTACTATAGCGAGAATTTGCGAATGGGCAAATAAATGGCTGCAAAATGGCTAAAACCGTGCAAATTAACACAAAAATGAATTCACTATATCACTCGAGAAAAAATTGTCACACAATCAAATTCACTATAGGTCACAGACAACAGAGACCGGCTAAATCAGCAGTCGAAACATGGGAATTGCACATGGAAATAAAGTTTAGAGCATTATTTGATAGCCTAAATGGTATTTAAAAATTGGGGTATATTGTTGAAAGATAATCTGCTTTTAAACTGCTGAAAAAATGTATGTATAAACTGAAATATCATTGAAAGTCTGAGAAGAGATAAATTCCTCCTCTTTCTACAACTATGTTCCAGCACAAGTGCGCATGCTCTGACATGCAAAGTAGTCACAATTTAACTCCCATTAATTTTTTACAGAATGCTATAGTAAATTCTCAAATTCGCACGTGGCTAAAAAGCTTTTGCGAACGTGAAAATGCGTTATATAGCTAAATGCATATTTTAACCATTACTTATAATTGTAAAATTTTTACTTTCACAAAAAAAAAAAAACATTTTATTTTGAGATGAACTGTTTATTTCTCTAAAATAAATTGTCCTTGCTAGGTTTTTATGTTGTTTCTTCTTCATATTTTTTTTAAGAATGTTAATAATGTGTAATGTTTTCATGTTTTGGTAAAATATATTTTTCTCTGTCTCTTACATCTACATCTCTGTGCTCTCCATCTCACAAAAACCTAATCTGAAACTCCCACAGGTGTCTTCACAAACCACAAACAATACCATAACTTATGCAAATTTTAAATGAGTCACAATTTTATGTGTTGTTTAGTATTTCCAAATGATCATAATTTGACCCTAAAAAATGTGATATGTGTACCAACATCAGAAATCAAAATGTCATTCCCAAAATTCAGAGGGTAACATCACTATTCTACACTCACACACCAAGAACCACCACATATAACCGAATAAATAAAGAAGCATAACTCTTGAGTAATGTAATTCCACCACCTACATGTCCAAAGAAATGCAGTATTTGTGTATTTATGTGTAGGAAGGTTTCACCACCACTGCAAATCGTGCCATATGTTTTCCATGGGCAAGGACAATAATCAGCCTTAAGAATTCCCCACCGGCACCAATTGCTGCCTCTTACCAAGCAAACAGCCCCAAAATTAGAGATGGTTGTCTAGCACATGCTGACAGTAATCAACCATACCTAGCCTTTAAAACAGATGGCATATGCCTTCCACAGTACATCTGCATTGATTAACTTATTGCACCCTGGGACTTAGGACTGTTTGACACCACAGAGATGCTGCCTCCATCCATATGGCAGCATAGTGGCTAATGGGTTAGCACTTCTGCTTAGCAGCGCTGGGTTTGTTGGTTCAAATCCCAAACATGCCACTTTATGTAGAGAAGTTTCTGTTCTCCCTATGTTGTTAAACATAATTCCTGACTCATGCCCTTGCACAAATTATGCATAAATGTAGTATTTATGTGTAGGAGTGTTCCACCATCTTTGCAAATCATGCCATATGTTTTCCATGGGCAAGGATAATAACCAGCCTTAAGAATTCCCTACCAGCACTAACTGCAGCCTCTTACCAACTAAAGCAACACAATTAGAGATGGTTGTCTAGCAGCATGCTGACAGTACCCAGCCTTCAAAACAGATGGCATATCACAGAAACAGGTTGTTCAATGGCTCTCTGACCTTCCACAGTACATCTGCATTGTTTACCTTATTGTGCCCCTGGGACTTAGGACTGTTTGACACCACAGAGATGCAGACTCTATCCATGTGGCAGCATTGGGGCTAACTGGTTAGCACTTTAGACATCTCTGTGTCTACTGGGGCTGCTGACATCATATCCAAGATGATGGAGTCTGGCAACGGTCTCTTTATCCTTTCTGCAAGTTGAGATTAAGCCTTACACCCTATCATTAGACTGTCCATTGCCAGTAACTCTGGAGCCAGTCAATATATTTGACACATGAATGACAGGAGCAGTGCTGGAATGGGTGCAGCTAAATCTTAAAGTGGAGTTCCAACCACAATTAGCATTTTTTAAATGTATGTCCTTTCATCCTGCGTTTTTATAATATAAATCTGGTCACTTACTATTTTACAATCCGCCGCCGATCCGCATAGATATTCAAAAATGATAGTTTATAAAACTATGTCCACACCGTTGTCATTTAGCTTGTGGGCATTGTGAAGCCTACAGGCACTTACTTCCTGGAAGTCTTGGATGGGGAGTGATAATTGGACAGCGCACTGCATCCTGGGAGATGATGACACACATTTCCCAGGAGCATTAGTGGGAGATGATGTCAGAATCCTAGGTGGATTCAAAGGCAGATTTTGTGGGACCGCATAGCAACAGGCATTTCCAGATGAGTAGCCTTTCTTTTTTAGTCGTAAGCTAGAGTTTAAAGCAAAATAGTTTTTTTGATGGAACCTCCACTTTAATTACAATTTTCAATGAGAGTCTGCTCATTTACACTCATTTACATTTTCAGTGCTGAAACTACTGGGTCCTGAACATTGGCAGCAAAAGTGTCACCATCCAAATGAAGGTACTATTATTGTACTTATTAGTGTTTCACTAATTAAATAAGTCATTAAACTCAAACAACTTCCCTGCTATAATTGCTTTCAGTGTCCGATCAGTGGAGGATCATCAAAAAATCAAACCATGAAATGAAAACATATACAAACAATGCTTTCTGCAGATCAGACTATTTTCTAACATAACCTCTTTGAAATGCAAATTATCCAGATTGTGAGTCCCAGATGTGACAGAATTACATCTGACAGTAACAGAAACATAAAATAATCCAGCTGACATATGAGAACCATATCAGGGCAACCTCTGCACCATCACAAATTTTATATACAGTATATATGTCAACAAGATAGAACTTACATAAATTAGATTACATACCTGGATTTCAAGAAAAAATACCACTTTGTTCTTCAAAATCTCTCCAAATCCTCATTTTTAAAACAGAAAGATAGGGCCAAATTCTCAAAAAAGCTGCCTAACTTAACTTTCAGCAGTTAAGTTACACTGACTTAAAATTTCTACCTAAGTGCCTGATCCACAAAGCACTTACCTAGAAATTACACGCCGTGTAACTTAAGTGCCTCCGTCGCAAGGCGGTCCTCCTCTCTGGGGGGCGTTTAAAATTTAAATGAGGCGCGCTCCCGCGACGGCCGTACTGCGCATGCGTGTGACGTAATTTTCCCGACGTGCGAACGTAATTTACGCCGGGCTTTGTGGATTGCGACGGGACACTAAAGTTGCGACGGGTGAAAAAAAATATACGCGCCGGGAAAACAAATAATTATAAAAAAAATTGACAGCGTCGCTCGGCATGCATTCCTGAGAGGGAGAACTCCATGCCAATTTTCAAAGAAAAAACCGGCATGGGTCCCCCCCCCCCAGGAGCATACCAGGCCCTTAGGTCTGGTATGGGTTGTAAGGAGACCCCCCCTACGCCGAAAATTCGACGTAGGGGGTCCCCCTACAATCCATACCAGACCCGTATCCAAAGCACGCTACCCGGCCGGTCAGGAAAGGGAGTGGGGACGAGCGAGCGCCCCCCCCCTCCTGAGCCGTGCCAGGCCGCATGTCCTCAACATAGGGGGGTTGGGTGCTCTGGGGCCGGGGGTCTTCTCCGCTCTCCGGGGGGGGTTTCTTCTTCCGCTCTCCGGGGGGGGGGTCTTCTCCGCTCTCCGGGGGTCTTCTTCTATCTTCGCCGCTCTCCGCTGTTGACTCGGCGCACCCTGGTTCTTCTGCAGCTGTCCGGTGCCTTCTTCTTCAGCGCTGGCTGCCTGCTATCTTCGTGTGTTAGCTCAATTACTAACAGGCAGCCAGCGCGGTCTTCTGTGACGTCATGTTCTTCTTCTCCCTTCTTCCGATGTTGACACGTCGCCTCTTCTCACTGCAATGATGGAAGCGCGCCTTGCATCCCATTTATATAGGCATCACCGTCCCATCATGCTCCCGTAGGTACCAACGTGGTGGGTGCACGTGGGTAGGCACCCACCACGTGGGTACCTACCGGAGCATGATGGGACGGTGATGCCTATATAAATGGGATGCAAGGCGCGCTTCCATCATTGCAGTGAGAAGAGGCGACGTGTCAACATCGGAAGAAGGGAGAAGAAGAACATGACGTCACAGAAGACCGCGCTGGCTGCTTGTTAGTAATTGAGCTAACACACGAAGATAGCAGGCAGCCAGCGCTGAAGAAGAAGGCACCGGACAGCTGCAGAAGAACCGGGGTGCGCCGAGTCAACAGCGGAGAGCGGCGAAGATAGAAGAAGACCCCCGGAGAGCGGAGAAGACCCCCGGAGAGCGGAGAAGACCCCCCCGGAGAGCGGAAGAAGAAACCCCCCCCGGAGAGCGGAGAAGACCCCCGGAGAGTGGAAGAAGAAGCCCCCCCTGGTATTAGAGCTAATAAAGAAGACAGGGGGGCCTCCAGAGCAGACTAATAAATTATTTTAAAAACCCTTGTGTTGTGTGTTTAATAACTTTAACTTTTTGCCTCCAGGTGAATGGGTAGGGGTACGATGTACCCCATATCCATTCACTTAGGGTGGGGGGCCGGTATCTGGGGGCCCCCTTATTTGAGGGGACTCCCAGATTCTGATAAGCCCCCGCCCGCAGACCCCGACAAACAACGGCAAGGGTTGTCGGGAAGAGGTCCTGTCCTCATCAACATGGGGACAGGGTGCTCTGGGGTGGGGGGGCCCGCAGTGCGCCCCCCTGCCCCAGAGCACCCAACCCCCCCATGTTGAGGGCATGAGGCCTGGCACGGCTCAGGAGGGGGGGGGGCGCTCGCTCGTCCCCACTCCCTTTCCTGACCGGCCGGGTAGCGTGCTTTGGATACGGGTCTGGTATGGATTGTAGGGGGACCCCCTACGTCGAATTTTCGGCGTAGGGGGGTCTCCTTACAACCCATACCAGACCTAAGGGCCTGGTATGCTCCTGGGGGGGGGAACCCATGCCGGTTTTGATTTTACAAATTGCCGTGGAGTTCTCCCTCGGGAATGCATACCAAATGCCGTCGCTTGAATGGGCTTTTACATGGTGTGACTAATTTTCCACATTGTAAAACCAGCCCTAGTTTTGCGCAAGCAAATCGGAACTTACGCAGAAATCACAATGCTGAAAAGCGTTGTGGATCTGCTTAAGTCCTCATTTGCATACTCAAAGCGGCATTTCAATGAGAAATGCCCCCAGCGGCGGATGCGGTACTGCATCCTAAGATCTGACCGTGTAAGTGTCTTACACATGTCAGATTTTCTGCCTAACTTTGGAAAAAGCCTTTTGAGGATCGTTTCCAAAGTTAGGCACAGAGATAAGCAGGCTGAACAGCAGTTCCGCCTGCGTATCTCTTTTGAGAATTTGGCCCATAGTTTATTGTGAAAAAACAAATCTATTACACCCCAAAAAAACTAATCTGAAGTAGGTTGCTGAACCTAACTTCCAACCTAACCTCTAAACGAAATCCTAAAATTCAGTCTAATGCTGCGTACACGCGGTCAGAATTTCCGATGGAAAAAGTCCAATGGGAGCTTTCCATCGGATATTCCGACCGTGTGTATACCCCATTGGACTTTTTCCTTCTAAATTTCCGACGGACTGAGTTTTGCACGGTCAAAAGTCTGACCGTGTGTATGCGGCATAACTTCTAAACCTAACCACGATAATCAACCCAGCCCCAGTGGGCTGCTTAGGCAAACCTTGTTAAACAAGAAAATGCAGAGGGTGTATTTTTTGGGGGGTGAAACACAGGTTGTTTTGTTTATTTTTTGTTTCATTTCTGTCTTTTGTTTTTTCCTTTTTAATTATTTATTTATTTGTGTATTGTCACATGAAATGTTTTATTATTATTTTTTTAATTGTTTCCTTTTTATGTGGAAAATAAAATAAAAATAAGAGCAATAAAGGATAGTTTTTCTGTCACAAGAAAAAGACTGGGATACTTGAGTGACAAAAATGAAGACTTTGGGTTAGATTCAGATACCTTTATGCGGGCGTAGCGTATCTCCTATACGCTACGCCGCCGTAACTTTGAGAGGCGTGTATGGTATTCAGAAAGATTTTGCGACCAAAGTTACTGCGGCGTAGCCGTATTAGGGCCGGCGTAAGCCCGCCTAATTCAAATGTTGAAGCTGTGGGCGTGTTTTATGTAAATTAAGTGTGACCCCACGTAAATGACGTTTCTAACGAACGGCGCATGCGCCGTCCGTGAACGTATCCCAGTGCGCATGCTCCAAATCACGTCGCAAATAGTCAATGCTTTCGACGTGAACGTAACCTACGCCCAGCCCCATTCACGGACGACTTACGCAAACGACGTAAAACATGAAAAATTCTACACGGTTCCGACGTCCATACTTAACATTGGCTGCGCCATGTTTTTGGTGGTTTATCTTTACGCCTGAAAACGCCTTACGTAAACGGCGTATCTTTACTGCGACGGGCAATCGTACGTTCGTGAATAGGCGTATCTTGCTGATTTACATATTCTAGGCGTAAATCAGCGTACACGCCCCTAGCGGCCAGCGTAAATAGGCAGTTAATATACGACGGCGTAGAAGACTTACGCTGGCTGTATCTTAGCAACATTTAAGCGTATCTCAGTTTGAGCAAACGCTTAAAGTTGCGATGGCGCGGATTCGGACTTACGACGGCGTATCTACTGAAGTCTATATGAATCTGGCCCTTTGTTTTTTACCATCCCCTGACTATAAAAGAACCTAATGAAACAGCCAAAGCTGGCCTTTGTTTTCAGCGCGTCAATTACTTATCCAAAATATTCCATACTTTTGCAGTAAAATTTTGTGCACCAAATTACCACATTTTTATTTGTGCACCATTTTGTGCACTAAAGCACTGAGTCCTTATTCCCCTTTTGCTATAGCTGACAATAATGTAGGTAAGCCTCTATGTGCAAAATGTCACATAAGCTTAAAGAGAGATAAAGAGTTTCTGTATGTGTAGGTAGTAGTGGCCCAGCTAGTTCTCCAGAAAAAAGCATTGGTTGTGTGGCACCATTGAGAGGCAGGACACATCTGCCTTTTCCTTCTGAGAATGTCCATGTAGTAAAGCCAAAGCTATTGGAGGAGGTAGTTGGGTGGCTGACAAAGCCTTCCTCTTTCCTCATTTTAGGCTCAGAGCAGTCAGTTGTCTCTAACTGCTGCAAGTGTGCCCTTTTTTTTCCTCCTTCACTTCTGCTAATCAGACCATAGTCCCAAAACTGGCATTGAGTTGTTGGGAAAATTTTATAAATACACCATCAATCACTTGATACAGGACGAAGGTCTTGTTCATGCAGAAGAATTCCTAATTTTAGAGACTAAGGATGATGACAAGAGTACCAGGGCCATAGAGAATGGGGACAATGGAAAGGAAGCAGCCACAGGCAGTGATGTTCCTGCAGCTGTCGTGTGGGCTCCAACAATGATAAGGGTGGAGATGAGAGGTGGCAGACTGTACATAGGTGCCAAAGAATAGTAAGGCCTCGTACAGACGAGAGGATTTCCAGCGGACATTCCTCCTCCGGATTTTGATCTGATGGCTTGTACACACCATCAGATCAAAATCCGCGCGGAAAACATCCGCGGTCACGTGTCGCGCCGTCTCAGCGACGATGACGCGGCGACGTGTGCGACGCTGGAAGGTAAATACTTCCACGCATGCGTCGAATCATTCCGACGCATGCAAGGGATGGGGAGCGGACGGACTTATCCAGTGAGTCTGTACACACGACCGGATAAGTCCAAAGGACAGGATTCCAGCGGATAGATTTTGTAGCATGCTACAAAATTTTTATCTGCTGGGAATCCGTCGGCTGGACAAATGTCCGCCGAAAATTGTCCGCTCGGGCCTACACACGACCGGATCTATCCGCTAGAACTGATCCGCGGATAAATCCCAGCGGATAGATCCGGTCGTGTGTACGGGGCCTAATGCCGCATACACACCATCACTTTATGTGATGAAAAAAATAGACATTTTCTGTGAAGTAAAAAACGACGTTTTTGAAACTTAAATTTTCAAAGACGAAGTTGCCTACACACCATCGTTTTTCTCACAATGTTCTAGCAAAGCGGGGTTACGTTCCACCACGTTTTTCCATTGAAGCTCGCTTCATAAGTAGCTTCTGGGCATGCGCGGATAAAAAAACGTCGTTTTAAACGACGTTTTTGCTACACACGGTCAATTTCTGTGAAGTAAAAGTTGACGTTTTGAAAAACGACACATAAAATTGAAGCATGCTTCAATTTTTTTTGGTCGTTTTTTAGAAGACATAAAACGACGTTTTCCCCCACACACGGTCAATTAAAGTGACGTTTTTAAAAACGTAATTTTTTTTCATCACATAAAACGACTGTGTGTACGCGGCATAAGAGGAAAGAGAAGGAGGCAGAATTGCAGCAAGGAAGGATTGCATCCAGGGGCAGGGGGCAGCATGCAGAGGACTGTAGATAATAAGTATAGAATAAGTGAAGCCGCGCTATACAAAAAAATTAACAAATGAATGAATATACCACATAAAATATATAAAAAATATATACCGTATATACTCAAGTATATACACACCCCGTGATCAAGTCCTATTGGATGAAACGTTGGGAGGAGGCGTGCCTGACGTCACCGCTTGTGAGGAACAGTTCCGTACCGGTCGGAACTTTGTCTGTCTGCTGATATTTTCTCTTCTTAACTGTAAGTGAGCTATTTTTATTTATTAAACTTGCCAAACGATATTACACCATTGTGGCCCCTTTCTTTCTCTGATGGTGGGACCATTGCCCTGAGTGCCTCATTAAGGATTACTGGATGTGAGTTCTCCCTACTACAGCTGCACAACCATCCTCCAGGATTTCACTGCTTACATTCACTTGAATCTGGTAAGGACCAGTGTGTTCTGAGGTGGAGGTTTTTTGTCACACTGTCCGTCTGCCAGTCACTTGGGGGTCTTATTTTACGTTATTTATTGTACAATATCACACTATTGGAGTTTCATTCCCTTTTTGGTTGTTCCCCATTACTGGATCATCGGGTGTCTGTGTCCGTCTGTGGATTCGTTCCCTTGTTTAGCCCAGGTGTATGGCTATCCGCTCGTTTTGATCCTGTGGATCATTAACTCCGGTAAGGGTCAGCAACACCAGGCATCCTGGATTAATTCCTGTTTTTTTACACTTCCTTGCTTGAACACGTTCTCAACAGCTGTTTTCACAATGAACTGTTTCCATCAACTTTTTTTACACTTTATGTATATCTGAAGAAATCTTCCAGATTGTTTATTGGACTTTT
The DNA here is from genome assembly GCF_905171775.1 of Rana temporaria. Classification (NCBI taxonomy): domain Eukaryota; kingdom Metazoa; phylum Chordata; class Amphibia; order Anura; family Ranidae; genus Rana; species Rana temporaria. The sequence goes on from NC_053489.1 coordinate 528,371,353, forward strand.
TTTTTTTTTTTTTTGTTTACTGGGGATCTGCACAAGACACAGTTTGTTGTTTTTCTAAAGCGCAACTCCACCTTTTACCCATACTCAAGTATAAGCCGACTTTTTCAGCACATTTTTTTATGCTGAAAAAGCCCCCCTCGGCTTATACTCGAGTGAATGTCTCCTGTTCTACCATGTCAGTCTTGATGAGAAGGGAAGGAGACCTGATTACGGTGTACATTGTCCCCTCTCAGATGATTCAGGGCTGCATGTAAAGGATTTCCACCGTGATGAGGAGGAGGCAAGGCTTTGTTACAGTGGACGGCGCGGATGGCGCGGACTTCCTGTACATACAGCCCTGCTGTGAATCATCTGAGAGGGACGAGGAGTGGGCGGGCTTTGTTACAGTGGACGGCGCAGACTTCCTATACATACAGCCCTGCTATGAATCATCTCAGAGGGGACAATGTACAGTGTAATCAGGTGCAAATCCCTTCCCTCCTCATCAATACTGACACAGCAAATCAAAGGTACATGGCCACAGTGAGGCTGCAAATGGGCACAGTGAGGCGGGAAATGGGCACAAAGAGGTTGCACATGGGCACAGTGAGGCTGCAAATGGGAACAGTACAGCTGCAAATAGGCACAGTGAGGCTTCAAATGGGCATTGTTTATCCTCTTTTACACTTACAGGAGCTGCTGCATTTCCCATCCTAGGCTTATGCTCGAGTCAATACATTTTCCAAGGTTTTTGTGGCAAAATTAGGTGCCTCGGTCACTTATACTTGAGTATATACGGTAATATTAATCTGATGAATGAAGGTCATATATATATATATATATATATATATATATATATAAAAGAAAAATAGTCCATCAACCACAATGTAAATGTAAATATCTTGTAGAGTTCTAGTGACTAGAAGAAAATCCCATACTCCGCCACAAAATAGTGCACCACCACCACATAGATTGCGTGCTTACCAGATGGCAAGCTTGGGAAAGCTTGTGGCTAATTGCCCAGCCAAGGCCTTTATACAGGGGAAAAATTAGGTATCATCTCACTGGTGGACTCCTCGCATCATGGGGGCAGGGCACCAGTCTCAACCTTTAAAGATAAGAACTCCATATTCCAATGGTCACGGGCACAGACCAACCTTCACAAAGCTGGTAATCTCTCAGCGATCGGAGCTTGAGTTGGGTGAAATCACATACATCAGGACTGCTAGCTTCTGCCCCGCAGACCTCCCAGGAGCTTGGTTCCAAAGGTCACCTTTGCTGGTCCAATGCGAATATTCAAATCTTATCAAGTTATCCCCTCAGAAGAGAAGTGGGGGGTTACAGGTACATTCTTGAGGTACGTATGGTTCCTCTGGATTCTGGTGTTCCCAGATTCTGCTTATACAATCCAACTAAAGAAATAGCAAGACAGGTGAGGAGCGTTGAGTGTTTTCCCATGTTGCCCAAATTGCATGAAGCGGTGGACCCACTTCTGCTGTATAGTAATTTTAAAATCTTTGTACATTGGCACATGCCCTTCGGAAATTATGTACTCTATAAAGTGAACCTGGTTACATTTGCTCATCTCTACTTTTTAGTGCAGTGAAGTTACAAAGATGTTCATAGCTAAGTCGATCCGATCTGATTATGTTAAATGAGCAAGGGTGGATGCTCTACTGTGTTTGTGACCAGTTAAGCTTGAGGTGATGGAAGATACTGCATATACTGTAGCTGCATGGAGAAGCAGTTACCCGACCTAATCAAAAAGAAAACACATATCAACATTGACATCTTTTTTCTCTTAAAGTGGATGTAAACCCGAAAACATTTTATTTATTTTTTTGACGTCACAATGTACAGTATACAATTTCCTATCATATGTGCCCAGTCTTGCCACACAGATTTAATCCAGCTCTGAGCAATCCTCTTTTATTGTTTAGTGAAATAAAACTGACTTACAGAGAAAAAATCCTCAGTCCGTTCAACCCCATTGCTGTGAGTGACAGGTTATTTACATATCTCATGCACTAGCCTGGAGACAGGCATTATTTTTTAATTCCCACCCCCACTCCTTTTCTGAAGTCATGTGGTTACTTTTATGGATTTTGACTGGATGTAAGGCCCCGTACACACCAGCGGATCTGTCCGATGAAAACGGTCCGCGGACCGTTTTCATCGGACATGTCCGCTGCCGGATTTTGGTCTGATGGCTGTACACACCATCAGACCTAAATCCCCTCGGAAAACAAAAGCGATGATGTGTAGCGACGTGGCCACGCCATCGCCGCGACGATGACGCGGCGACGTGCGCGACCCTGGAAGGTCAATGCTTCCACGCATGCGTCGAATCACTTCGACGCATGCGAGGGATGGCGGCCGATCGGACCTGTCCGGTGAGTCTGTACAGACGACCGAACACGTCCGACAGACAGGCTTCCAGCGGACATGTTTCTTAGCATGCTAAGAAACATTTGTCCGCTGGAAAAAGTCCGCTCGGCCGGGAATCCGGTCCGGTCGGCTGTACACACGACCAAACATGTCTGCTGAAACTGGTCAGAGGACCAGTTTCAGCAGACATGTTTGGTCGTGTGTACGAGGCCTTAGTGATCATAGCAGAATTTAGTGTAAGGAATACACAGGAAAAAATGCACGTTGACAAGGGGAGTGTAGAGGAAGGCGGGGAGTCTACTGACATCACGACTCCACCCACAGAGCTCTAGACAACAGATCCACTCACAGAATCTGCAGTTTTTCAGTTCTTATAATAGACAGAGGGGAAACATTTGACAGGTAAGGATACATGCAGGAGGCATGTATATCCTTATAGATCAGCACTATGGCAGTAGTTTAGAAAAGATGAGAGTGTGTTTACATCCACTTTAAGATGTAAAAAGAGGAATTTCACACAACACCTCCAGAATAAAAAAAACCTTGTGCAAACACACTTAACTCTCCATAGAGGGGAAATGACTTTTCAAACATACCAGCAAAAAACGAAGGAACAACCTCATACACAAACTGTATGGTAAAATAATAACAATTAGGAAATGCAGTCATTTTTTGAAACCCTAACAGCATTGAATCCTACAAATGCTGACCAAATTAAACATTAATTGGAAATTACACAAAGCGTGAATAAGAAACAAAAAAAAAACAAGAGAATCTAAACCAAGGGAGCAGACTCTTGGATACAACCCAAACAACATAAAACCAACACAACATCCCACTTCCTACCATCAGCGACCTTAAAGCCAATCCAGAATCCCAAAGTGTACCATGTGAATATGATGACCTTACTGAAAATGTGCATATACAGTAATAGAGCAACTTGAAATCATCAATTTGTCAGATCACAAACTTTCGGACCAGAAATAGCAGTCCTCTTAAAAAAAAAAAGAGCAGCAAAGAGCAGCAACATTACACCTCCACAAGGTCAAACTGGACAACTATATTAGAAGCTTTAGACTGCGATTTACATTGCTGATATGCACCCAGGAAAAGAAAATGTTATACAATCTTTTGCTATAGGAAGAAAATATATACACTATTTAGGCAAAAATCAGCCCATCACTATAAAACCAGCAGATAAAGGGGGAGGCGTTGGGATGGATATACTAACAAGACAGGTAGAAGTAACTGGAAAATTCTACTTACTATATTCAACTGGATTATGATCCGACCCAAGATTTTACTCAACAATTAAAAAGTCTCAATAAAGCCCACCTACATTCAGAACTTGGAGATGAAAAATGAATCTGCGCAACAGAAAAAATTAGCAGCAAGAAAAAATCCTGGTATACCTAGTTCATATACTATATTATGTTAGAAGAATAACTAAGGTGGCTGCCCCTACATATTTATTCCACCTAGGTGGGGTATGAATGAAATAGAAAAGTTAGTAGGTGCTGGCGCCTCCCTAACAAACTATATGTGAAATAAATAAATATGTGCTATCCTGTGACATAAAAATGCTTACATCAATACCTTCAATAGTAAATAGTGATACAGGATGAAAACAGAACAAATTCTATTTTACACAAAAGGTTAAAGGTCATTATCCAACAGTTTTACGACTTCTCTCACTCCTGTGACTCTTCCCCCCTCCCATTCCATAGCTCTTTTCCTGTCTTATCGAATTAACTATCCAAGTTTAATTACTATTGCTGTGTATGTTTGTTTGTGTGTGTTTTTTCCCCCTCTCAGATATTGTCTTATGAACATTCTGCTAAAACCTGTGTGTTAGTACTGCTTGGACCTTGACAAAGGAGGTACACCTTATCCTGAAAATGTGGATGTTAGTGCAAATAAAAAAAAGTATCATGGCTAGTACTTGTTTTTTTGACCAGTTAAGGAAACAATATTGATATTTTGAACGTAAACACATAATATCATTCAATACTTATGGCCTGTACACACTATACGAAAATCGGATGAGATTAGAAAGTAGAAATTGAATAGGTTACTAAAGTCACGAAAATTCTCGTACGACAGAAAATCTGATGTCATGTGTTGTAATGTATTTGGATTGTATTTTCGGACGACAACTATACTGACTAAATGAAAATCGTACCATCTGGTATGGTACGAGTAACATTTTCGTGCATGTCCGATCAAATAATTTCGAATGAATTGACGTGATCGGCTCTCGAAAAGCTCTGTACTAATGATCCGATTATTGCACGATTCTTCCTCAGACAACAGTTTTCGTACGATATTTGGATCGTGTATACGGGCCATAACTCTCTGCCAATGAAGACAGCATAGGTTCTTAGAAATGGTTCATGGTATATGCAGATGGGGTTGCTCTCTCTTAAAACATATCAGGCCAAATATCACTGGAAACATATGAGATACATATAGGACTGATTAATTGGAGGAACTCGAAACACGAGACAGATCTGCTACATGCGGTCATGATTTATCTGTTGTAAGGTCTGAGAGTTCTATCACAGATGTTTGCCAGCCAAAGGGATCTGCTGTTTAATAGGTACTCAGCATATGGTAACATTAATTTTCACTTTACTAAGGAACCTATCACTGTACAAGTGTACACAGTGTTTGCTGGTGGAATCCTTTAGAAAAGAGAAACTAGAACCAATTGCAATGCAAACAATTGTTATACTCATATAGGCTTAAATGTCCAGATTTTCTAAATTGAAGTGGCTGTAAAGTTATTTTTCTTTCTCTATTAAAATAAAAAAGAGGGCATACTTACCTGCTCTGTGCAATTGTATTGCACAGAGCAGTCTCTTACCTTCTGTTCTTGAGTCCCCCACCGGTGTTCTCCACCTTTCCTCTTCTCGAAGTTTCCCCCCTAGCAAGCCCAGTGCGGAGAGGCCACCTATGTAGGTGCACTCCCAAGCTGGTCTGTGTGTGTTCATCATCGATACACACAGCATGGTTAGGCCATGCCCCCGATCCTTCCTCAAACGATTTGACTGGCAGCAGCAAGAGCCAATGGCTCTCAGTGAAGTCTGTAAAAGCCGGAAGAGGGAAAAAAAAGAGCTGTAGCCAGGCAGGTTGCTGGATCAAGAGAGAACACAGGTAAGTGTTGAAAGGGGGGGCAGCTAGTGGAAGTTAATGCACAGGGAATGTATTATGGTAAAAAAAAAGTTTTTTTTATATAATTAATTGTAACTCAGGTAAGAAAAACCTCATGGAAAAAAAAGAAATAAATAAAAATGAATCTAGCTGCTCAAAGCGAGTAGGCAAAGCTGCAATCCAAATGAACAGCTTGTAGTATAGGGTGCACGCCCTGTCAATGCTGCAGAAATGTGTGAGTAAAAACGAAGGATGGCCGCACTCCCATAAACAATGCAATTACACTTTATCATCTTCAGTCTCCTACTGTAAATTTTAAAGACACCTTTGCATCAGCAAACACATGCACAGCTTTAGTGAACTACTTGCCAATTTCTATTTGCTGGTTAAAGTGGCATTTTCGTCCACACAACTACTGCACACTGGATATTTTCTCTTTTTTGAGCCGTTCTCTGTAAACCCTAGAAATGGTTGTGCGTGAAAATCCCAGTAGATCAAGAGTTTTTGAAATATGCAGATCAGCCCGTCTGGCATGAACAACCATGCCACATTCAAAATTTCCTTTCTTCCCCATTCTAATGCTCGGTTTGAACTTCAGCGACTTTACGACATCTAGATGCCTAAATGCATTGAGTTGCTGCCATGTGATTGGCTGATTAACAATTTGTGTTACCAAGCAAGTGAACAGGTGTACCTAATAAAGTGACTGATGAGTGTCTATAGTATGTAGATGCACACCAGTACAGTATTAATACAAGCTTTATATAAGATCAGTATGTACATCCAACGTGCAAACACCTATAATCAGCAAAGGACCCTTTAGTGAGCCATGATTAAGCACTGACCAATAGTGTGAAACACATAGGCTGTAAATCCCTATTTTTGCTGTGATTTGTAGTGCCAATTTTTATCTTTTTTACAATAAAGCCAACCATCAAGGTTTTTTGGAGTGCGGCTGTCCATTCATCATTTCTACTACATCCCTATAGTATTCCTGGTGGAATTGTGCACATATATCTGAGTATATACTGTATAGTTATTAATACCTACAGATGAATGTTGCAGCACAGTCCAGTTGCAAGGGCCCCTGAGAATGATGTGGCATTTGTCTTTGTGTTGGAGACCTGAATACAACATCAGCAGTGACAAGGAGATCCCCCAACTGTTGTCCAGCTTGCTTGGAACAGAGCTTCTCACTAAGAGGAGTGGTTTGGCACTGAAGCACAGAGTCAACCTATCTACTCTTCCCTTTAGTCCCTCTCTAATAGTTTATAATCTGACATGCAACCAGACCTCCAACTACCAGAAGTGGCCATTAGATTCTTAACCTGGCTCTAGTCTATGCTGGTTATTGAACCCAAAGCTAAAACTAGCTATAGAATGGCAGACCAGTGTAACAGGCGCCGTCGCGCCGCCTGTTCTCCCTTATAACAGACGCTTTCAGTGCCGTAATGCATTTCGTGCTGGAACGCATATGGCGCTCGCACGATGACCTCATGGAATCGGCGCTTCTCGTCGAATCAGTGCTAATGCGCTGCATCTGGTACCTGCCTATAAAGGCATTCATTATACATAGAAGCCTTGTTCTATTATTGTCGGCCGTAGCCAGCTAGGCTACAACCAAGCTAAAGCTACCAGTATCCCTGGACTGCATCGCTCCCCATGCTGCAACACCGCTCCAGCCGCAACTATTACTTTAGTGCTGTTACATCTACTGCAACAGAGAGCTATTGCTGGGGACAACCTTGAGGCCTTCCTTGCTGAACACCTTACACCATGGAATCCCTACTTCCTACACTGAAGCCTGCAAACTGATAAGTAGCTATTGTGTCACTTGTAGTGCCATAGGAAGATCTGCTGCTTATGTTCCATCTAATACAATTGCTGTTATTTATTAGGCCTTTTGCCTATCAACATACTATTTGGGATATACTGTTATGCCTATGGCTCATTGCTAAGGAATATCTTAAAGGGACATTTACTTCCAAATTATCTCAGCTATAATTGCCTCTCAAATGCAACTATTATTACCTGAGCTATAATTGTCACTTTTATGCAATTATTAGTTGTCACGACAACTCCTATTTACTACGTGTACTCTCAAAGTACCTGAGCTATATTGCCTCCTAGATGCAACTATTAGTTGTCGCTACAACTCCTATTTACTACGTGTACTGTCAAAGTACCTGAGCTATAATTGCCTCTCATATGCAATTATTAGTTGTCTCAAGAACGCCTATTTACTACGTGCTTGACATAAGTGCTACCTGTTTATGAGCCTATGCCCTAAGGTGCGGAACATGTTCGCCTTAACCTTTCTATGCTAAGGGTTGACATATTTCATACCTTCTCCCTTAGTGGTCTAATGCACGACACTATGTAAATACTGATCATTACTTGCATACAGTTGTGCATTGGAATCTTTTAGTACATACTATCATTTTAAATGCTAAGCTCTGGTCGCATGTTGTAATGCGTCCAGGCTCAGTAGCTCAACGCCTATCTTTATGTGAGAGAGAGTTGATGTAGAGAACCCCCAAACTCCTGTTTGTGTGGAGTGACGCCTGGGGCCTAATACTGAATTCTCACATAAGAAGTGCATTGAGATCCTTGCTACTGCAGTTGTGGTTCACTTCCGTTCACTAGAGCTTTTACAACCAGAAGGGACAGGGTTACTTAGTATACCAGGGTATGCGTATAATTTTTATCACGTCTATCACGATGAATGCTGGCTGTCGACCCGCTGTTCCAAGCCTTCTTCACACTTTTTTCCTCCTGTCATACTGGTACAGATTCATTTTAGTTTCATCTGTCCAAAGAATGCTTTTCCAGAACTGGTCTGGCTTTTTTTTTTTGCAAAGTCTAATCTGGGTTTTCTATTCTTCAGGCTGTATTTGCTCTTGTGAAGTCTTATCTTTGTTTGTAGACTTTGGCAATGATACTCCCACCTCCTGGAGAGTGTCCTTCATGTGTCTAGAAGTTGTGAATGTGTTTTTCTTTACCATCGTGGCTGTCTTTTGTGGATGTCCAGGCCTTTGTATGTACCTGAACTCACCAGTGTGTTCTTATTTCCTCAGAATGTACCAAACCATTGATTTGGCCACTCCTAATGTTGCTGATATCTCCCTACTGGATTTTTTCTGTATTTGAAGCCTTACAATTGGCTGTTTCACTTGCATGAACAGCACCTTTGAACACATGATGTAGGTTCACAGCAATAGATTCCAAATGCAAATACCACACTTAGTATTAACTTGTGACCTTTTATCTGCTTAATTGATTAAAAAAATCAAAGGAGTAGCCCACACTTGGCCATGAAACAGCTTTTGATTCAATTGTCCAATTACTTTTGGTCTCCTGAAAAAGGGGGGGTGGCTATTCTTAAGAGCTATAATTCCTAAACCCTTCCTCAGATTTGCATGTACATGCTTTCAAATTAAACCTGAGAGTGTGCACTTTCAGCCCATATCTATTACCTGAAAAAATAAGAATTGTGCCTGTGTCCAAATACAGTACATATGGACCCAACTGTAAATATCTTCCACCTGCATTCAGCTTGCAGTATATTTTATTTGGGAAATGCCCCTTAAATGTAGAGTCTAATCACGTGTATTAAGTTGCTGTGTTAAATTTGAAGAAGCATGGTATAAGAGATCTAAACATGTACAGTGCATATTACATCACATACTTAACAGCCTTCAGATGGCATTTAATACTTTCACTGCAGTTACACAAAATTTATTGCAGTTTTGAATGCACTACTGAGTATATGGTTTGGATATCACCATATTAACCTCCAGCCACGACTTCAAACACTATCTCATGTTAATAGGTGCAGATGACTGTTACTTAATCCTGCAAACATTCTGTGTAAATCTATGAATCCACAGGAGACTTGCACTTCCCGTATTTCTTCCCAATAGCAAATCTCTTGTGGCGAATATAGTCATAAATATGTCAATTTAATGGTTTACCACCATTTACGTGGGTAATTCCTTCATAATTAGTGAAGCTGACAGGGGGAGATACTGGATTACTCACAGAATTTATATGTAATGGACTTTCATTCCATGTACATCTATATTACTGTATATTAGTGGGCATTTCAATAGAATTCTTACATCAAATGAATCAACAGGGTACATATAAAAGAACAGTACACGCTGCTTGCCCTAAATAAACATTTGCTGCTCCTCGACTACCTCATATAACCTAAAACCTAGGCATTTCAGACTATATGATTTCTGGCTATGGGAAACATTGCGCATGTCTTGTGTTATTAGGCTGCCAAAAAGTATAGTATCCGAAACTGTGTTGAGAAGAGTTTAGAGGAAGTGGTGTTCCTGCCAAGGAAACTATGCAGGAAGAAATGCAAGAAAGAAAGTGCAGATCAACTCATACAGACTGTACTTTATGAGTAGGATTGCAGTAGGGCTCTAGGATTGCAGTTTGATTGGTAGTCAGAAAGCTCTTTCTTCAATTAATAAATTGTTTATCTAAAGCATATAGTATGTTATGCAATAAACACTCAGGCCCCATACACACCATAGAATCTATCCGCAGATAAATCCCATCAAATGGGTTTCTGCGGATAGATTCTATGGTGTGTACACTCCGTCGGATATTTATCCGCAGATAAATCTCCCCTGGGATGGATTTCCAGCAGATGGATATTTGCTGACATGCTCAACAAATCCATCTGCTGGAATCCATTCCAACGGATGGATCCGCTCGTCTGTACAGACTTACCGGATCCATCCGTCCAAAGGGGTTCCCCGCACGCGTCGTAATGATTTGACGCATGCGTGGAATTCCTTATATGACAGCGTCGCGCCCGTCGCCGCGTCATAATAGCGGCGACGGCGCGACACGTCATCGGCAGAGGATTTCAGCGGGGATTTCAATGCGATGGTGTGTACACGCCATCGCATAGAAATCTTCTGAAATCCTCGAGAGGATTTATCCGCGGATACGGTCCGCTGGACCGTATCTGCGGATAAATCCTCTCGTGTGTATGGGGCCTTAGTAAGGCACAGTATTGCAGAAGTATATTACTCAGCAATGGCACAGTATTGCAACAGCAGAAACTTTGACAATAGCACATCATTGCAGCGGTGTATCACTCAGTATTGCACAGTACTGCAGAGTGACTTAAACTTTTTACCAGATGACACTACTGCAGGAGGGGTGGTGAACAGGAGTATATCTTAGCAGCACTCTGTGTTGCTTAAGAGACTGCCCAGTTTGCCTCTCCGAATTCCGAAATGTCTGTGGAGAACAAGTGGTGTCTCTGTGCATGTCATTGAGTTCACCAAATAGTGCCCCCCTTTCACATGAAAACACTGCACCAAGAACAGCTCCCCTTCCTGTTCTGCCCTTGTCCTGACCCTACATACAGGCATGCTGTATATTAGTGTCTTAATTCCTTATTTGTATGCTTCATTCAGGTTTGAGACTTGAAGCCAAAGCCTTAACTTAACAAAGCCTTAACTCTAAACAAACACACTCAAATGCGATTTCAGCAATGGTCACCCCCATTTCTGTCTGATGGCATGATGGCAGGATCATTTTAAAGTGTATGTATAATCAAATATTTAGCATTGAGTAGGAAGAGTTAAAGGCCTTTGCCATCATTCTGTAAACTTCCCTTCACTTCCTGTTCTTGGGATTTAACAGGAAGTTGGAGGAATTCCCTCTTAGACAGTTGTGCCTGAACAGGTGTACACTTTGGATGATTTCCCATACCTTTCTGGGAACATTTTCTTTCTTGGTGATAATTGTCATCATCAGTACAAATAAATGGGTAAACCTCCCCAATGGGGACAGAGACAGCAATAAATACTGGAGAGAGGACCTAACGTTTTATCACTCTATCCAAAACACAAAAATGGTTTTGCCTAGGGATACACTCTGTTTAGTGACATACAAAATAATACACTTTTCCATTAGTGCTTTACTGTATATTTAAACCATCATAGCTTTCTTGTTTTAAATATTTCTCTTATATTTCTAACAGATTGTTTAGTATTTATTAGTTGGAGACTGTGGGCCAGATCCACAAAGCAAATGCGCCGACTTAACTAGAGATACGTGGCGTAATTGAAATTTACACGGCGCGTATATTTGCGCCTGATCCTCAAAACGAGATACGCCTTAAAATCCTGTTTTTCCGTCCTACCTAAAATAATTACACCGGCGCTTTTCTGTGCGCAAATTACGCTAGAAACGCCGCTGTTTTGATAGGCAAAAATGCAAATGAGGGAGATAGGGCGATCCACAAAATTAAGTGTGTGCGCCGTAGATTACGCCCTGTGCGCTTCTGTTAGTTTCAATGTGTAAAGTTACACTTTATAAAAGCAGCCCTAATTTTACACATGCCGTGTAATGGTCAGCTAAAGCAACACCATTAAGGAAGAGCTGAGCACACACACTTGCTGGACTACAATCTGTATGCCAACATGCCAGGGGCATCCATGCGCATAGCTAGACTAGTGACTTTAGTAACCCAGGGTACCCCCTCTTCTGAGGGAACAGCAGTCAGGAGACGCCTTGCAGAATGCATCTTTGCACAGTACACACACACATTAATTATGTCACAATGAGAATGCATAAATGCACACCCACTGTGGTCCCTAGCACAGACATATCACATGCACATCTAATTGGATTAGATCCAAGTACCCCCCCCCCCATTGGTACTTGGGAGCAGTAACGCCACGCCACGGCTCCAATTCTGTTACTGTGCATTCATACACCATTCAGGGACCTGGGATCACTTCTCCCTGGTCCTGGGGATCCCTTCTCCACCAAAACTGAGGGTGACACCCTTATTTAATCAGGAATGCAACCCCCCCACATTCACACATCATTCACACACATAAACCAAATCATAAGTACAGTATACAAAACAAAATCATAAAAATATAAAAAAAAATCAAAAAAAGTACCCCTGCAAATTAATTTCGGCGGCGTTTGCTCCGTCTGGGCTGCCCACGGGCACGGCCAACTGGAGAATCTTCATGGGGGGGTGTTAGCAGGGGAGGGAGTATCTTCATGGGGGGGGTGTTAGCAGGGGAGGGAGTATCTTCATGGGGGGGTGGGTGAGCATGGGAAGGAGGAGCCTCCCCTGGTGTCTGTCCTCCTGCTGGCCTGCCCTCCAAGGCCACTGCTATCCTTGTCAGACAGACAGTGACGGCAGCCGTATTGGCCTGGCCAGCCCGGGTATTGTCCTGGACAGCCCGGGTATTGTCCTGGACAGCCCGGGTATTGTCCTGCACAGCCTGGGTCAGGGCAGTCACCTCCTGGGCCATGCCTGTTGTGGCGGTCTTCAGGTCCCACAAACATGTGATGATCGCCAATGAGTTGGTGGCCACATCACCGAGTGACTCCTTCATTACACCCCGGCTGTGCTCTATCTGGGTCAGAGTGACTTTTATCTGACCCAGAGTGCGGGTCTGCCGGGCATTGTCCTTCTGAAGACTGGCCGGCAGACGCTCGGCCACCCCCCTGGTCTCCTGGGTCGACATCATGCCTGCCCCTGAGGCTTGTGGCCTGGAAGGAGGGGGGAGAGTGACCCTTGTGGGTTGCGGCCTGTTGGGGGAGGAGTGGGAGGGGCTACCCCTGATGGTGGCCTGACTGCTGCCAGCCTCTGGGGTAGGCTCTGGGGTAGCCTCAGGGGTAGCCTCAAGTGTAGCCTCAAGGGTATCCTCAAAGGTCATCATATCCGAGGCCAAAAGGACTTCCCGGCCAATTTGAAGATCTTCTTCCTCACCCCCTCATCCTCCTCCCCCTCATCCTCCTCCCCCTCAACCTCCTCATAAGGGGAGGTTTGGCCACTCCCCTCCCCTGGGGAATCCTCAGCAGCCTCTTGTCCTTGGGGTGGTGCAGCAGCCTGGCCTGATGGGCCAGCAACCTCCTGGCCTGATGGGTCTACAATCTCCTGGTCATCTGTGGAGGACACAAAACAATCACAGGTTTGAGGATCCACACACTTGGCACATCTTCCCTTCCCTCACCCACACATTGCTAATCACCAGATAGAAAAACCAAAAACGTACCTGGCCCCACAGGAACACCTGTCTGATATCCACGCAGGCCCACCACCTGCTCTGGCTGGAAACACCGGGCCACTGCCCATTCCTCCTCACTCAGACGGATGGGGCAGGGCCCCCCTCCTCCAGTGCCCCTGGCATGGGCATTGATCTTAGCCACCTTGTTCCGGACCACGCTCTTTAGATCGTTTATCTTTTTTTGTATGCCAGCGGGGGTCCTCGTCTCCCCCCCCTGCCGCATTGATCGGATCCGTAACCTTTTTTAATATCGCCTTCCTCTGGGCCGGGGAGGTGTTCCGGCTATCAGGCCTATGTAAATAGCGCCCATATAGGACGATGGACCTAGCAAGGATTTGCTTCTCAACCTGATTAAAATTGAGCTTCCTGCGCTTGGGTGCCATCACAGACACCATTAAGCAACAAGAAACTCACAGGACAAACAAACAAAAATACACACACAACAAACAAACAAAAACACTCACAGAAGAAACACACAAAAATCAAAACACACAAGCAGACAGCTACTACAAATTCAAAAACAAACACGCAAAAAACAAACACAAAATACAATCAGAAAAAAACAAACACAATATACAATAAAAAAAAAAATACACTCAGAAAAAAACAAACAGAAAATACACTTAGCAGAAACAAACACCAACTACTATCTAATACTCCTCCACACACAACTCACCAACAAACACCGACAAACATTCAGAGCAGAAGCAATTTGCTCTAGGAAGGGTAACACAGGGAAATACTTTTGCAAGGGAAGTGTGTTTGACTGGGGCTATGTATACACAGGGCGATCCTCAAACTAAGTATGCTTGGCCTTTTACCTATCTCACTGATTGCGCCGAGCAAAGTTCTGCACATGCCCAGTGAGAAGCAGATTCGTGCGCACATGCGCAGTACGGCCGGCCCTTCATTTGCATGGGGTCACGGCTCATTACAATGAAGCACGCCCACTTCCTTCCCACTTGCAATAACCCCGCCTTACGCCTCGGAATTTAAGTTACGCAAGCGCAATTTTGTGCGCAAATGCGCTGTGGATACGGCAATTACGACACCAACTTAGGGCGCCGTAACTTAAATGACATAAGTTTTGAGTAACTTAATTTGCGGCGCTGGCTGTGGATCTGGCCCTAAATTCATAAATTAAAAAGAATATTCTATTCAGAGAGTAAGTTGAGGATAAAAGGGAAACTGGCATGCTATTCCACGGATAAATGAAATAAACACAGTTGTTGGGCATACTCTCACAACTAGCAGATACCAAACATAAAAAAGAACATTGTACTTTTTTTTTATAGTCATGGTATTTTGTTTACCACTAGTTATTTATTTGTCAGTGTCTGACATTATGTTTGCATTCCAGTTCAATTTATACTGTGATAGCCAATATTTTTTGTGAATGCACATGGGGTGTAGGAAAGGGTAACTTTATTGTAGTATTGTTTATCACCCCATCAGCACCATGGACAGTGTTTAATATGTACATGTGTAAGTGTTACTTGAATTCTTTCTTCATCCTTTAGTTACAATGTATTCTCTGTTGAATTAGGTGCTTGGTTAAATGTTGCGATAACTAGCATTGTTCAAACAGACATTAACAAAAATACTGAACTTGCTCACAATTGTACAGAATAAAGCTTTCATTATGAATCAACAGTAACTATAATATGCATGATTATGTTTATCAAAAAATAAGCTGCGCAATACATATGAGTGAATGTATCCTATGGGCTTGGTACTAAATGCAAATCATTAACAACCAAAATACACAACAGAAACAATGCAATATCCAATATTGTAGTCGAAACTACACCTCTCTTCTAAGTTGTAACACCAGTTGTTGCACAAATGCAAATTAGAGTCCAAAAAGTCCCAATGGATGATTTACAAATAAGTAAACAAACTGAGTGTTTCAAAAAATGAGAGAATGAAAGTAAAATATGATATATAAAGCCGGTAGGTTTATAGTGAGGAGTCCTTTTTATGATTATGTTTATGTATAGTTAGTAATATGCCAAGAAAATACCTGCAATATAAAAGCTAATACAAATAGAAAGATATTCTTTCTTTAACCAGTTCCCGTCCCCGCATGTACATATACGTCCACAATATGGCACGTACAGGCACATGGGCGTACAGGTACGTCCTCGCCTATTAGCGGGTGGGGGGTCCGATCGGGACCCCCCCCGCTACATGCGGAGGTCGGGTCCGCTCGGGGAGCGATCCGGGACCACGGCGCGGCTATTTGTTTATAGCCGCTCCGTCGCGATCGCTCCCCGGAGCTGAAGAACGGAGAGAGCCGTGTGTAAACACGGCTTCCCCGTCCTTCACTATGGCGGCGCATCGATCGCGTCATTCCCTTTATAGGGAAGACACGATCGATGACGTCATTCCTACAGCCACACCCCCCAACAGTTGTAAACACATACTAGGTGCACCCTAACTCCTACAGCGCCCCCTGTGGTTAACTCCCAAACTGCAACTGTCATTTTCACAATAAAGAATGCAATTTAAATGCATTTTTTGCTGTGAAAATGACAATGGTCCCAAAAATGTGTCAAAAT
Organism: Rana temporaria; assembly: GCF_905171775.1. Classification (NCBI taxonomy): domain Eukaryota; kingdom Metazoa; phylum Chordata; class Amphibia; order Anura; family Ranidae; genus Rana; species Rana temporaria. Next base: position 528,387,503 of record NC_053489.1, read on the forward strand.
TGTCCGAAGTGTCCGCCATAATGTCGCAGTCACGAAAAAAATCGCTGATCGCCGCCATTAGTAGTAAAAAAAAAAAAATTTATAAAAATGCAATAAAACTATCCCCTATTTTGTAAACGCTATAAATTTTGCGCAAACCAATCGATAAACGCTTATTGCGATTTTTTTTACTAAAAATAGGTAGAAGAATACGTATCGGCCTAAACTGAGGAAAAAAAATGTTTTTATATATGTTTTTGGGGGATATTTATTACAGCAAAAAGTAAAAAATATTGCATTTTTTTCAAAATTGTCGCTCTATTTTTGTTTATAGCGCAAAAAATAAAAACCGCAGAGGTGATCAAATACCACCAAAAGAAAGCTCTATTTGTGGGGAAAAAAGGACGCCAATTTTGTTTGGGAGCCACGTCGCACGACCGCGCAATTGTCTGTTAAAGCGACACAGTCCCGAACTGTAAAAACCCCTTGGGTCTTTAGGCAGCAATATGGTCCGGGGCTTAAGTGGTTAATACCTAAAATACTGATAAACCATATTATTATTACAAGTTCTGCTTGGACATGTGGTTATATTTTTTCATTGTTGTGCTGTAACTATAACATTCAATATAATGTTGATATATTGAGGCTGATTTATTTAAAAAGTTAGGAATCTTCACACAATAATTATGTGCATATTCTTTTTAATCAACCAATCACAAGAAAAGCAAATTCTTATTTACCTATTTCATCTGCCCATGATTGTGTATTTAAAGTGAACAGAGTCTGCTTTTCACATGACCGGAAAGTTGAAGTGAATATTCGCACGATTTACTGAACTCAACTTCTTTAGTAAATCAGCCTTCTTGTCTGTTCACTGTTTGACTTCTTGTTTTGTCTTCTTTTCTATGTTTTTTCCAGTGAGAATAAAATGTATTAAAGAAATAGAACAACAGCACAGTTTATATTTTTCATCACTAAAATATATCACCTCTGTGGGTTGTAAAGCCACATGTTCTCTATTCCATGGCCCCAGGTCTCCTTTGCAGTAATTGTTGTCATAATTCTGGGTCCAGAACTGATCGTTAAATGATATAGTGCTACATATCCTTCAGCATTACAATTCAAGTGCCTAGGAGTGCTCAGGGTCTTTATGGACTCTAGCAAAACCCCTGCTTTATGAGCTGCTGACTTGGATCAATTTAGTAAAGTTGGAACTACCAACCAGCATACATAAACATCTACATACAAACCTGTATAAATACTGTGATTCTTAACAATATCTTAAAATAACCTGTATGAAAAGATGACAAGACCAACTTTACCCAATATATATTGTATGCATTTGGAAAACGGGTTTACTGTTATATTAAAAAATAAAAGCTTGAATTTTACATTTAAATGTCCCGTGTGGGGGCAAACACAGCACATCGCTTGTCTACATGCGTCCCCAAGGTAAACCAGAGGGGAACAGTACTATAATCTGGAGATAGTTTGCTACAATGGGACAGGAAATGCTGTGTTGACTGAAGGAAAGATGGATAGCAAAAAGTTCCGGCAAGAAAATCCACTGCAGCCTGCCAAACATCTAAGAGTGGGGACATAATCCATCTTTCTCCGGGATAATAATCCTAGTCACAAAGCAGAAGCAACAAGTTAGCTCAGTAAGAAGAAACGTATTAATGTCTTGGAGTGGCTCAGACCTGAATTCAATTCAAAATCTATGCTACAGTTGAACAGTACATTCCATGGACATTTCTCGGCCAACTTGTGAAAGTACCTGAAGCTGCCAAAAGGAATGAGCAAAAATGGTACCATTATTAAGTATAGCTGACTGTTGCATATCCTGAAAGACCTGTGCTTGCTATTACCCAGTAACAGATGTCCAGTGAGTAAAAACTATGCAGTCATCTGACTGTTTCTGTTATATGTGCAATTATTCTTTTTAAGTTAGACCCTGGAGTATGGAGTTTGGCCATTAAATGCAAATGTTACTAACTTGACTGAATGTATGGCATCAACATAAAGAAAATGTGGCATGTTTTTGGGGAGCATTACATATTCATTCAATGGGAAACTAATATGAAGTTATATTGTTATTATTCTGTAAAACCACCCAAAAATGATAAATTATAGGTACAATCTGTTGGGCAGAGTGAGAGCCTACTGCCTTCATTCCTGTTCACAAGGCTGTTTTTGATAATTTTGCTCACCCTTGTGTGTTCCACTTTCTCTTTTAAATGCATTATGCATTATACAAAGTAAACTTAAAATCCAAAATGGAGAAAATAATTCTCTCATAATGGCCACAACAGTTTCCAGACCAAGGAATTCAATCACATAGATCTTATCAACAGAATTCCTGAAACCTATAAAAAAAATGGTCTTTTACAACTCTAGCATCTACCAAAAGCTGAACTATCACTGTTAGGGGAACTTTCCCTTAAGGTAGAAGCATAACAAAAATACAGCAAAGAGAATTATTCAAATAGTAATACATACAGTATGTAAACCATGTATTATTTTTATATAAGGTGATAATTCTAGTGTGGCATTTTCTAGTTGAGTGGGCACTAGAAAATGTCAGAAAGTGGTAAGTGTATGCTGGATATTGTAGAACAGGGCTCAAAATTTCAAGTCCTGAGCTACTAGCCAGGCCTCAAGGCGTACTCGCCACCAGTTGCCCCGCCCAACCCCTACAATGTCCCACCTCTAATCCCACCCCTAGACACACCCTCATAAATTATCTCATGAAATGACACTTAAATGTTTTATGCAGAATTAAGTTATAAAAATAAATATTAACAACAACTTTATCCGTGCCCAAAAATGCAGCCTGCCCATGTCTACCAATGCAGCATGTGTCCCCAGTGCAGCCATGTGTCCCTATTGCAGCCAGTGTCCCCATTGCAGCCAGTGTCCCCATATTTCAGCCAGTGTCCCCATATTGCAGCCAGTGTCCCCATATTGCAGCCAGCGTCCTCATATTGCAGCCAGCCTCCCCATTGCAGCCAGCGTACCCATTGCAGCCAGTGTCCCCATTGCAGCCAGTGTCCCCATATTGCAGCCAGTGTCCGCATTGCAGCTAATGTCCCCATATTGCAGCCAGTGTCCCCATATTGCAGCCAGCGTCCCCATATTGCAGCCAGCGTCCCCATTGCAGCCAGCGTTCCCATTGCAGCCAGCATACCCATAAATATTAACAACAACTTTATCCGTGCCCAAAAATGCAGCCTGCCCATGTCTACCAATGCAGCATGTGTCCCCAGTGCAGCCATGTGTCCCTATTGCAGCCAGTGTCCCCATTGCAGCCAGTGTCCCCATATTTCAGCCAGTGTCCCCATATTGCAGCCAGTGTCCCCATATTGCAGCCAGCGTCCTCATATTGCAGCCAGCCTCCCCATTGCAGCCAGCGTACCCATTGCAGCCAGTGTCCCCATTGCAGCCAGTGTCCCCATATTGCAGCCAGTGTCCCCATATTGCAACCAGTGTCCGCATTGCAGCTAATGTCCCCATATTGCAGCCAGTGTCCCCATATTGCAGCCAGCGTCCCCATATTGCAGCCAGCGTCCCCATTGCAGCCAGCGTTCCCATTGCAGCCAGCATACCCATTGCAGCCAGTGTCCCCATATTGCAGCCAGTGTCCCCATTTTGCAGCCAGTGTCAATATTGCAGCTAAAGTCCCCATATTGCAGCCAGTATCCCCATATTGCAGCCAGCATCCCCATATTGCAGCCAGCGTCCCCATATTGCAGCCAGCGTCCCCATATTGCAGCCAGCTTCCCCATTGCAGCCAGCGTCCCCATTGCAGCCAGCATCCCCATTGCAGCCAGCATCCCAATTGCAGCCAGTGTCACCATATTGCAGCCAGTGTCACCATTGCAGCCAGTGTCCCCATATTGCAGCCAGCATCCCCATATTGAAGCCAGCGTCCTCATATTGCAGCCAGCATCCCCATTGCAGCCAGCATCCCCATTGCAGCCTACCTGTGCTGGGTAAGAGAGAGGAGAGGAGCCGGAGCCGCCTGGTTGTTTAAAGCACGGGGAACATAACAGCTTTTCAATTCAATAGCTGTGTTCCCCGCCGCGAGCCGTCATATTCAGCCCCTCCCCCTTGTCCGGGAAACTTTGATAGACAGATCACCCGTCCAATCCTGGGATGGGTGATCTGTCTATCAAAGTGCCCGGACAAGGGGGAGGGGCTGTATATGACAGCGCACGGCGGGGAACACAGCTATTGAATTGAAAGCTGTTATGTTCCCCGCGCTTTGAACAACCAGACGGTGGTGGCGTCAACAGCAGCGGCGACTCTCCTCGCCTCATATGTCAGATTTCTGCTTACGGAGTCTCCTTTACAGTGTAATTCTTATTTCCAAGGTTTAATCCAAAACTGTATGTTATGGAGTAATCACATAAATAATAATTAAAACTTTTTAAAGCGGGGCCTATTAATTATATGATTTCTTTTTTTACAGACATGGACAGAGGCTGCAGTGCTAAAAAAGAGGGGAGGTAAGGCTATCAAAGTGGTGAGCATACTACCTGAAAAAAAAAATGTTAAACAATGCTTAAGACCCCTTTCACACTGAAGGTGCTTTTCAGACATTTTGGGCCAGATTCACAGAAAAAGTACGCCGGAGTATCTGCTGATACTCCGGCGTACTTTCAAATTTGCCGCGTCGTATCTTTAGTTTGAATTCTCAAACCAAGATACGACGGCTTCTGGCTTCGATCTGACAGGTGTACGGCTTCGTACGCCTTCCGATCGTAGGTGTAATACTTTGGCGCCCGCTGGGAGGAGTTTGCGTCGTTTGCCGCGTCGGGTATGCTAATTAGCTGTTTAGGGCGATCTACGAAGGTACGTGCGGTCGTCGCATTCTCTTACGTCGTCGCTAGTCGGCTATTCCCGGCGTGAAGTTACGGCTGCTATTTCGTGGCTTATATTAAGACTAGCCATGTTAAAGTATGGCCGTCGTTCCCGCGTCAAATTTAAATTTTTTTTTTGCGTAAGTCGTCAGTGAATAGGAAAGGATGTAACGCACGTCGCCGTTCAATAGATTACGTCGGTGCGGCGTCATTTCGCGCAAAGCACGGTGGGAAATTTTAAAACGGAGCATGTGCAGTACATTCGGCGCGGGAACGTGCCTAATTTAAATGATACACGCCCCATTTGAATTAGGCGGGCTTGCACTGGACGGATTTACGCTACGCTGTCGCAAGTTTACAGGCAAGTGCTTTGTGAATCAAGCACTTGCCCGTAAAACTTGCGGCGGTGTAACGTAAATGCGATACGTTAAGCCGCCGCAATTCTATGTGAATCTGGCCCTTTATCGTTAAAAATAGCACCAGTAAAGAGCCTGAAAAGTGCCTTTCAAGCCTCCCCAGTGTAAAAGCACGAGTGTGGGGCACTTGCAGCATGGGGAAAAAAGTCCTGCAAGCAGAATCTTTGGGACGGTGCAGGAGCGGTGTATACAGCGCTCTTAAACCGCCTCTGCCATTTAAATCAATTAGCAGCGCTGCCAAAGTGCCTGCAAATGGCTTTGGCAGCAGTGTTTTGCGGGAGCTTTTAACCCCTTGTTAACCCCTTCTTTGGGTTAAAAGCGTCCCACACCCACCTGCACAGCACCGGTAGAGCACTACTAAAACTAGCGGCGCTTTACCACTAGCGATCGGGCGGTCTGAGTGTGAAAGGGGTCTTATATCCACAAAGCACCAAGTAGCACAAAAACTAGTACAGTATTTTAGTGGCATTACTGCAAAATACTCTAATTTAAGGCTGAAGTTGATACTGCTTATACTTTGCCTTCCCTTGTTCCTCCCTCTCCCTTTTATTAATGTGCTAATTAAAATTTTCTGTAAAAACGTTCTGTTTTAATTACATACCTTAGTTTAGACCCAGTGATTTCACCATTGTGTCTCTGTGCTTCTTTATGCAATACAGTCACATAATGCTGGTAGGAGGGTCCTACAGGATGCTTTACATAACTTCCTGACAACATCACAGAGCCTTGCCTCAGAACTCCTCCGGAGACATCACAGCCCTAATACAAGCAGTGGACTGGTTCTTGCAAGGAGTGATATAAATATTAAAATGTCTTGATGGTGGAGTCTGGCTGGGCATTCCTAAGCAGCTAAACTTGCACTGAACCTTTCTTAGGTAGCACCCACATGTGACGATGAGCCTCTATGGTTAAAAAAAGAAAGACAAATGAAATAAAAAAGAGGACCTGGCACAGTTATACTGGGAAGGTAAGTGCTAGATGATGTTGAGCTCCCACAAAAGAAAAATAGGATGGCTCTATGTGTCTTGATACAGCGTCTAATGCACACTATGAGAAGCTCACAGTATGCAGTAAAAATCAGAGTGAGCTATTTCAATGCACAATTGTGTAGACTGACAGTAAGGTTGGATAAGGGTACATTTATTTAAAACATGAAGGCATTGCTAGCATCCAGATAATGCCACTTAAAATAGCACACACCAGGGTACTAAACAATTGCTAAAATATGAAATAACAACACACAGAGTTCTGTGATTCGGGCCGATGCTGTAGAGAGCTTTTATAGAAAGTAAACTATTCAATATTGACAGTGCTAAAACTATTTTTTTGTAATTTTGCACTGTAAAACACATGCAGTATGTTTTCACCATCTAAAAGATAATGACTGAAAGGTGTTTACCAATTCCTCTCAGGTAGCTTGTACCAATTACCATCACGTTAGCATCAATGGATTCATAAGTAGTAATGTTCGCCTGACTTGCACTAATAAGCTTGAATATTCGGGATGAGAAGCCGTGAAGGCACAATGCACATTAGTGTGAACAAGCATGGCTCATGACTGGATTTAGTCTACAGTAACTTGACGTATGGTTGGTTGGAATGTCTCAAAGGTGGGACTAACTTGATGTATGGTTGGTTGGATTGTCTTAAAGGTGGGACTAATTTGATGTATGGTAGGTTGGAATGTCTTAAAGGTGGGACTAACTTGATTTATGGTTGGTTGGAATGTCTTAAAGGTGGGGCTAAGGATTTATGATTGGTTGGAATGTCTTAGGCCTCGTACACACGACAGAACATGTCCGCTGAAACTGTTCCGCGGACCAGTTTCAGCGGACATGTTCGGTCATGTGTACGGCCTATCAGACCGTTTTCCAGCGGACATTTGTCCAGCCGACCGTTTTCCAGCGGACAAAAATTTCTTAGCATGCTAAGAAACATGTCCGCTGGAAACCTGTCCGTCGGACATGTTCAGTCGTCTGTACGACTCCCCGGACATGTCCGCTCGGCCAAAAGCACTCGCATATGTTGAAGTGATTCGACGCATGCGTGGAAGCATTGACCTTCCAGGGTCGCGCACGTCGCCGCGTCATCGTCGCGGCGACGGCGCGGCCACGTCACCGCGTATCCTGTCCACGCGGATTTCTGTTTGATGGTGTGTACAACCATCAGACAGAAATCTCCGAGCGGACATGTCCGATTAAAACAGTACGGCGGACCGTTTTCATCGGACTGTCCGCTCGTCTGTATGGGGCCTTAAAGGTGGGACTAACTTGATGTATGGTTGGTTGAAATGTCTTAACCACTTGCTTACTGGGCACATATACCCCCTTCCTGCCCAGGCGATATTTCAGCTTTCGGCACTGCGTCGCTTTAACTGACAATTGCACGATCGTACGACGTGGCTCCCAAACAAAATTGACGTCCTTTTTTCCCACAAATTGAGCTTTCTTTTGCTGGTATTTGATCACCTCTGCGGTTTTTATTTTTTGCGCTATAAACAAAAACAGAGCGGCAATTTTGAAAAAAACACAATGTTTTTTACTTTTTGCTATAATAAATATCCCATTTTTTTTATATATTTTTTTCTCAGTTTAGGCCAATACGTATTCTTCTACATGTTTTTGGTAAAAAAAAAATCGCAATAAGCGTATAGTGATTGGTTTTGCGCAAAAGTTATAGTTATAGTGCCTACAAAATAGGGGACAGAATTATGATTTTTTTTTATTATTATTTTTTTTACTAGTAATGGCGGCGATCTGTGATTTTTATTGGGACTGCGACATTATGGCTGACACATAGGACACTTTTGACACATTTTTGGGACCATTCACATTTATACAGAGATCAGTGCTATATATATGCGCTGATTACTGTATAAATGTGACTGGCAGGGAAGGGGTTAACACTAGGGGGTGAGGAAGGGGTTAAATGTTTTCCCTACTAGTGATTCTAACTGTGGGGGAAAGGGACTGACTGGGGGAGGTGACCGATCTGTGTCCTTATTTACAAGGGACACAGCATTGGTCTCCTCTCCCTGACAGGACTTGGATCAGTGTGTTTACACACACAGATCCCCGTCCTTGTCTGTGTAACGGCCGATCGCGGGTACCTGGCGGACATCGCGCGCCCCCTCCAGTGGCTGGAGGAGCCGAGGACGTCAATAGACGTCCTCCCGGAATTTGAGAGACACTTTGTGGCCGTCTTTTGTCTATGGACAGGGCTCCAAGTAGTTAAAGGTGGGACTAACTTGATGTATGGTTGGTTGGAATGTCTTAAAGGTGGGCCTTGCTATAATATAAAACAAGGTGCATTTCAAAGTACAAAAACATAAATACAAAGTACCAAGCATTCCAGAAATTGTATATAGTATATATTTGAAAAACGTTTTGAATAGATTTTGCACTGCATTCAAGACTATAATTTATGTTTTGCCAGCACACATATTTTGTAAAACTCCCACTTAATTTGTAGGAAATGTCATCCAAATAATTTCGGTTCAATAATTCTGTATTTTGTAAGAACAATTCTAAGAACATCTGCTAAGTGTAGAATTTAAAATGGATATGAACAATGAGCTGAAAGAGATGAAGAGAGCATCTCGGTGACAGATAACAAATACGCTAGAACTTGAATTGGTTCTGTTATAATGCTTGACGGAAATACATTTTGCAAAATACTGGCTGGCTTTCTGATACAAAAGAAATATATGAGGAATAATTTAAGTGTTTATTAGCTGCTGGTTCTAAAGCATATCCCATGCTGCTGCTAAATGTTTTTAAAAGAATGTCTGCCAAAAAATATTACACATCCTTCTTTTATCAAGCAATACATATTTTCTTCGTACCATACTAAATCAGAATGCATGACAGCACAGTATGTGACTTTCAGCTATTTTGTAAACTTCACAGCATGACACTTTCAGTTATTATTAAAGCTTGGATTTCTTTGCTGGTAATGTGATGGAATTGTATTAAAGATATACAATAAATGCTAGATGAATGATATAAGGTTTGGTTCAGCTAATTTAGTTTGGACTCTATCAATTGTCTGTCTGTATGGAATATTGTAGATATAAGATGATGGCAGCATGCTGAGATATGAGGTATTAATCATTTTGCATTTATTGAAGGCAAGCCTTTAAACAGGAAAAAGCAATTCAGAGGTGTTACCATTTTTGTCAAGCCTTGGTCATACCATCAAAATGTTTCTACTTAAAATGTCTTCTTCAGTAAATATATTAATGTATCATTTTATTGATGTCATCCTATCAAGTTATTGACTTTGTCCTTGCAAGCTACCATGGTCTTCTAGGCACAGCACTCAGCATCTAAAGATCTATACTTTGCTATCTACTGTATGCTAAAGCTTCCTGTGGGTCTGTATGTTCACCTGAAGCCCTACTGCTCTTCTGCATCAATTCCTATGCATTGATGTACTTACTGTTAGGTTCCCTTTTCAACACCAGAAGCTTTAGCAGAATCACTAAAAGCAGCATTAACGTGCACCTTCTATGAATTTACATTTTATTAACAAGCAATAAAACATATTTAAAACATGCCCTCATGACCTCTGTAGTTGCACGTACCCTGGGGAAATCCATTTCACAGCAGAGCCACTAAAATCACAACTTCTCTCCCCTTATTTTCTATAGAAGCAGGAAATTGGCAGTTTGCCATCCTTCCAATGTAAATAAACAGCACCTGAACGCTGTTAGAAATAAAATAAAACCCAATTTTAGAATCTCAATGCAATCTTTGAAGATGAATTGCTCCACAGTACCTGCAGCACAGAGGTCTTCAAAGGTTTGTTCAACAAAGCTGTGTAAAGCTTGATAACCGCTTGCCACCCGGCATACCCAGATATACGCCTGCAGAATGGCACGGGCAGACATATACGTCCCCTTTAAGAAGCGGTTGTTGTGGATGTGGCCATGAGCATTAAAATATTTACATATCCTTAACAAGCTTTATGCAGCTTTGTTGAACAAACCTTTAAAGACCTCTGTGCTGCAGGTACTGTGGAGCAATTAATCTTCAGATTGTATTGAGATTCTAAAGTTGGGTTTTATTTTATTTCTAACAGTGTTCAGGTGCTGTTTATTTACATTGGAAGGATGGCAGACTGCCAATTTCCTGCTTCTATAGAAAATAAGGGCAGAGAAGTTTTTGATTTCAGTGGCTCTGCTGTGAAATTTGAAGATGGATTTCCCCAGGGTACGTGCAACTACAGAGGTCGTGAGGCTTTTTTTATGGTATAATATCCCGCCCCCATTCTGTTCATCTGATTAATTTGCATAACAAAGGAGGAGGAAGGGAGTTGGCTTTCATTTACCACTGTGTATACCCCTGCATGCGTGACTCTATAGGCACATGGGCGGCTCAGATGTGATAGAGAGGAAATGCTCAACATAGAAATGCACTGAAAACTGGGCATGTGCAGAGTTGTCACCACAGCTGCAAAATCCCTAGCTGAATCGGGGACATGGACAGAAGGTGGAGATAGAGAACAGCAGGATCAACCAGGTTTTTTTCAGAATACAAAAAACTAATCTCATACTGACAGAGTAAGTATGAACAGCATGTAATAAAGCATTTATTGATCGTTGTTTATGATGTGGGTTTAGTGATACTTTAAGTTAGTTTGTGTTTTTTAAATTGGTGTATTTCCCTCTTTTGTGCTATCTATGTCATGTGTGCGTTTTGCTTTACACTTTGTATTTTACTTTCTTTCATTGTCTGTGCTTTCTTTGTGTGGAAAGAAAAATAATAACACAATGTAGCTAATAAAGAGACACTTTTCTGGAACAAGAACAGGTTTAGCAGAATTAAAATGAAAATCTATAATCCTAACGCCGTCATAGATGGAGCAGATTTTTTCCTGCGGACCACAGACAGTGTTGACAGGTGAAGCTCTCCCACTGAGCCTGTGTATTTTCCCGCAACAGGGGGGCAGGGGAAGCCGTTCCCGCCACAGTGAATAGCAATAATCGCATGTAAAATCCAGCAGGCTGGTTGGATCAATTTGGGTACATTCAGCCTGCCCATACATGATTCGAACCCTCTTTGGCTAGCTTAAGGAGGTATTTAAAGGCTATTGCACCCTTAAAAATAACAACAAACAAACTTTCACCTTCCTCGTTTACTTCAATGCACTTATTTGGGATGGTGAAATTTACCTCAGAGAGGTGAAAACTCATATGCCTCGTACACACGATCACGATTCCCGAAGAGAAAAGTGCGATGTGAGCTTTTTGTTGCGAATTCTGACCGTGTGTATGCTCCATCGCACTTTTTCTGTGAGACTTCCGGCCAGAAAAGATTGAGAGCAGGATCTCAATTTTCGTGACAGGAAAAATTTGCGATCATCTGTATGCAATTACAACGCGGAAAAAACTGTGCATGCTCAGAATCAAGCAGAAGAGTACACCTGCTATAATTGCAGAATATGAATTGAGATCATGATGGCTCCTAGTTAAAGGCATAGCCCACCTTTGTGACCATGTTTTATGTTACACCCATATTTAGGGCTAATTTAATAATCAAATTCCTTAACATGCCACTCCTAAATATATTTCACCTCTCCTTGCTGAATTATGGAGTGCTTCTCATTCATTAGACATCCTGTTGATTTTAGCATGACTTTGTTTTGCTCTGTCTACACTGGGTCATCTATCCACAGATACACAGGAATTATCACTGCACTTGTACTCTATTGTTTACTTGCTCTAACCTAATAACAGAAGGTTGGTATCCTGGAACTGGGATGTAAACCATGCAGGAGTTTGTGCATTGCACATGCAATGCACTGATCACAGTAACAATGCTCTGCAGACTTAAATGCAAATGTATTAAATGCATATGTTTTATTTTATTAGTGTTAGTGCATTCATTACATTTTTGTAAAAAAAAATGGACTATATAAAAACATTTTTTGCACTATTTTCATTGTTTATTTAAATTATCTGAATACAAGATAAATGCCAAACTAAAAATACATGAAGGTGCCCGGCAACAGCAATATACACATATAATTAAAGAACAGTACAATAATTCTACATAAACCGCTCTGTTAATGTACCAAAAGTTCTCAGTATATCACACAAAATAACTTGTAATAAAATCTGTGCTAAATCATCCATGAATAAATGTGACTAGAACCAGAAGGTAGTGCTCTCTTCAACCTCCAGCAGTACTAGTTAAAGACCTAAGATACCTTCCAATCGGCACATTCCTGTTACTATGGGAACAGATACAACAGCAATAGCCCAATTCACCTAGCACTAGCCAAAGTAAAAACACACACACAAAAAACTCATCCACAAATTAACTGATGGTAGATAAAATAAGTCAACTGTAAATATACCACTCGCAGATGTCTTAAACCAATAGAACCAATACAAAGTTCACTTTGCCCTACAGGACAATTGCAAGCTTGTGAATCTTAAGGATATTACTACTCAAAATATAAAAACAAAATAAAAACATGAAGTAACATAATTGAAAAAACATGATATTGTAAGATCAAGAAATTTTAAATCACTGAGTGGGAAGGCAAATGAGATGTCATTGTAACACTAGCAAAATTATGTAAACAACATACAATCAATTATTGCTTATAAAGCAATGGAAGTCCAACTCTATATTTAGTTCATAAGAATATATTTAAGATGAGAAATTCCCCTCACACAGTGACTCCCCCTCCAATGGGGAGCAAAACTATCTATACAAACCAATTTTAGAGAAGATAGATTTTTGTTATGATGGAGCAGGTAATTCTTAGCTGGACTATGGCCCCTAAATCCCTTCTTGATGTTTGCAATATGTTCATTAATTCAAATCTGCAAAGCCCTCCATACTGAAGGCCACATGTGCACTGCAGAAGATGAACCACAGATTTGGTGGAACAAGAGATGAAACTTTGTAAATAGGACCGCTGAGTTCCCAAAACTCTTACACATACTGCACCTTCAACAAGGAAAAATTATTTTAAACCTTCAAATAAAGTTAACTTTGGGGGTGGTTCAACAACATTAGGGGCAACAAAATCCCCCAAGGTTCTAGCCTTCCTGATTATGATCTTCGGGTATTCTGGTAACATGGGACCAATGACCCCATCATTTTTTAAAGTTTGCCAATGTTTGTTGAATAATTTTCTAACAAAGGCATACTGGCAAGAGAAAGTAGCTATACACCACAAGATACACAGCCTCTTACCAGATCTCCATGACCGTAAAACAAAAAGAGATCATAAACACTTGCGTAGTAGGTCACCAGGAGAGCTGCACGCCTCTTAAGTAATAAAACCCAGTCCCCAGCTCCACACAGGCAACAGACTACAAGCACACCAAAATGGAATTAGTATGCTCCTCAGAAATGTCAAGGAAGAATAGTGTAAAACCACCAAATGCAAAGCCTTTATTCAATAATGGAATGGTACTTACACAGTGGATACAGACACAAGCATAAGAAGCCATGCCTCCAGAAGTTGACAGGCATGATGACATCACCAATTAAGCCCCAACCAACACATTTTGTTAGCAATGAACATCGTCTGGGATTTGGAGCATAATCGTTAACATCTGGAACACTATTTATCTTGTGGTTTGGGACACTTGAAGAGAGCACTACTTGCTGGTTCTAGTCACAATTTTTCATGGATGATTTACACAGACTTTTCTTTAACTTTTGGGTGTTATTTTGTTTGATACACTGAGCACTTTTGGTTTTAAGCACATTAACAGAGTGGCTTATGTGGACTTATTGCATTGCTCTTTGACTGATGAGTAAATTACTGTTGATGTGCACCTACATTTTTTTTTACAAAAGTGGACTATGCCTTAACCCCCAAATGACTGCAAAATATGTTTTATCCAATCCTGGGCCTCACTCAATTAAATGATATAACGCTATTACGATGGTGTAACATGCGTTGAGCTCATACAAAATAATAGTAAATAAAAAACAACCCTTTTCAACAAACCGTACATGTTTTCTAACAAGGTACCATATAATACATGTAAGCCACAGTGGTAATTATTATACTTTTTTTTATGTTTTTTACCCATTTATATTACAGCGACTTTAATGCTATTATCTTATTTTATTACTATGTCTCCCATACCTCAAATTAGAATGGAACCTAAAAAGAATTGTAAATATGTTAAATATTTTGTTCTACCTTTAACTTGCATGCCTGTTATTTTCTCAGAAAATCCACCCAAAACTTATGATCTGTTCTGCATCCTAAAATAAATGAAGATACAGCACCACCCTAACATCTGTCTATCAATACCTCTTGCCTCTTTTTAATAGTCACTATTTGTACTTACAACAAATACACCTTTGTGTTCGGTATAAGTATCTCAAGCCAGGTCTGAGACTGCTGGAAACTTTATTAGCTTCATAAACGTTTAGGTGTGGTCTGTTTGAAGGAGCCAAAGTCAATGAAGTTTGAATGAAGGATTTTTATCCACTTTGTTATTAAAACCTGGGTTGTGGCTGTTACTTTTATTTTATCTTTGTGTGAAGTCATTTTTAAAAGTCATTTATCTGTTTATGTCTTTAAACCAAATTATTTAAAAAATATTTTTGCAAAAACATCATTAATGTACCTGTTTTTCAAAGCAGGGCCACAACTAAGTCAGTCATAAGGTGTCTCTTTCAGTTCTTTTAAATGTTTAAAGCGAAAAGACACCTGCTAATATACCGAATTACCATACAAATTTCTTCCATGTGCTTTCTGATCGAGATTTATCTTTGTAATTAGTAGGGCAACTTTCTTGATTTTTGGAGCATGCCCAACCTACCCTCTATTCCACTGGCTAATGAGATTCCTATTGGCTATGAGATTTCAGAGGTATGAGTACTCCAGGATCAGAGTGGTGCTTGCATTTACAGTAAGAAGGATTTTTTTTTTTGACCAGAACAAAATGTCTGTCAGGTTTTCCTCAAAAGCAATCTAAAAAAAAACATGGTTGCCTTGCACATCAAATCATGCAAGCATATATTTGTTTTGCTGCTAACTGGTTATGGCTTAAAAATTAGGTGGTTCAGCTGTTGCACTCACCACACGTGCTTAGACTAACATTTCTTTTGGTAACTAGGGGAGATGAAGGGAGCTGCAATGACTGTTGGGAGTGTAAGGAGAAATAGTAATTTCTGGAAATTTGTAGTGAGCTCCCAAATCTGTAGGCTACAAGTGTGTTTATACCCACAGAAATGTCAATCTAAGCACTTGTGGTGAGTGCAAGAGCCAATGGACTGAAACAACGGTTTGTAAAGCTGTAAAATTGGAGTAGCTATGATACAATTTTGGCTTGGATGCACAATTATCATTTGCAAGCCATAATAGATCTACTGACTGCTGGGCTGACATCATTACAGTTTCCCCCACATTTAAAATAATATGTTTGCTAAAAAAAAAACAGATAGACCCCAGTGGAGTACAAAAAAATTTGCATTAGGACCCATATTTTGTATATGTCTTTATTCCCACATTGTTCTTAGATCATTTGGCTATAGTATCTTCACAAATTATATTTTAGGAGCCTTGAATCTTGGATACTACTGAGGATGAGGAAGAGCTTTTAGTGACTTCATTTTGCAGATGTTGTACTACTCTGGAGCTGGGAAGAATGAGCTAAGGCTTTCTGTTAGCCAGTCATTTACATTCCTCACCTATAAGTATTATGGCCAGAAAATAACCCATTGGCATGAAAATGCCTTTAAATCTCAAAATAGTTGCATGAGGCTGCACACTGAGCTCACAACATGTGATATAAATAGAGAACAATGCTCTAGTTATTTATTTCAGAAACGTGAATATATGATTTTGATGACATACAAAGCCTGTACTTTTTAAATGATTTCAGGAACAGCTGTATTTCAGGATAGTCTAGATGTGGTACTAGATTGCAGCAGCCCAGCCTTTAATAACTTTGTTGCTGAAGGCAGGCAGCTTGTTCGTGACACAATCTCCAGAATAAAACATACTCTATATGCACTGTTTCAGTTGGAGAGCTTTTGATTTCCTTTAGTCACTTCTCACCATAATCTTTATGGTTATGCTGTCTCATTGGGTTCCAAGACCTACCTCATAGAAGTCATGATTTCCATACACTGCACTAATGATAGCCCAAAAGCCTGAAACAGCTGTATGAAGCTTGGAGAAATGTCTCTATAACATTTGCGATTACATCCATAGTTTTGATGTGCATCTGGATGATGGGACATAAAAGAACAATTCACATAGCTCTGCTTATTGTCCTGAAATCAGAAATAATCTTCTTTATTTGGCATATGTAGTAGAATAGGACATACCTTCTGTCTTAAGAATGCTTTACTCATTATACAAATGCCCATAGTAACATCCCTCACCATAGCATAGATCCCAATATAGTTCTCAAGTTTAAAGTATGCAGTACTCATGCAGAGTAGTCCATGATGAGGATCTAGAACATTTCAGTAGACATATGTGGTTTGTTTCGTTCCGAATTAATATTCTGACAAATTTTTCATTATTCAGAGATTTGGATATATCCGAATACCCAAATTACAATATAAACAAATGTAGCGGGGTATCGCCCTTTCTAATGTGATACAAAAGACTACCATTGCTGATCGTGAAGGATCTCAGCTCCCTCCTTTGGCTGCGTTGAGTTAGAGCCACCTGTTGTTTACATTTCATTCTGGTACTGCAGTGAATGTTGGGGTATTGAGTTCAGAAGGAGAAGAGACTCCATTTGCCCTGGCCTGTGATGAACTACATGACCCAGAGAGCAGCTGTGCAACCCCAGGATGCTTTTCCTTCCACACCGCCTGCGGAGGGGGGTAATTTAAGAGAGAGGACGTGTCTGGCGCGCTCTATCGAGACTGCCTCTTCAACCTAGGAGGACACTGTCAGGGGTGTCTCCACGGGGAGTAGGCCGCAGTTGAGGCCTACATACGCTCGGGCAGAGTGGCTTTGAGAGGGAGAGACGGAGCTTCTGTCGGAGCCATCAGACGAGATCTCAGTAACCCTGCGACCTATCTGAGGACCGAAGACTGCTGACCGGCCGGACGGTGTGCCGTAGAGGGACAAGGCCTGAACTGGTCGGGTGAGTTGGGCACTTGCCTGAAAGCACAGTTTGTCTTGCGGAAAGGCCGGATCGTTGACATCCATCTTTATGGTTTGACTATCCAGGAAACTTTTGGATTATAAGTTGTTCTTTGCGCACCACCGCATGCCAATGAACAAGTGCACGAACTGTTAGCAGGAGACTGTATTGAAGTTTGGTCTGGGATGCCAGGCCATCCTAATTAGCTATAGATATAATACCCAAGGGTTATCTATTTAGAGTTGTATATTCACTATATTCGTTGCATCGCTCGTTGACCGAGCAATCAGTTCTACTACTTTTATCAGTTCTACTACTTTAATCAGTTCTACTACTTTTATCAGTTCTACTATTTTATATTGTATTGTAGAGAGGCCAAGAGCTGGGTGACGTTTGGCAAGAGGGCGTTTCAATGTATATGTTTTGTTGAAGGAGACCCCCTTGCTGTGTGCTCACACAGGTCTATTTGACGTTGCAGCCTAACTTTCTCTAAAGCCTTAATATTGCTTCTGATACTGCAGGGATCTGCGAATAGAGTATCACTGTTTTGCTAATGTTCTTTGTTCTTCTTTAAGTAAGCATTAATTTGGTTATCTTGAAGTCTGTGTGCAGACTATCTTTCACACTGCAAGATCCCTCCATTTAAGGTAACCCCTTTTATTTGCATAATCTGTTGCTGTGTAATGGGATATTGTGTTTCCTCACAAGCTACTGGGGTCCAAAACGCTCATATTACCAGGTGTGTCACGGGAGGGTTTTGAGATACTTTAGGGGGTTGGTCACCGAGCATAGACCCAAAACAACCAGCTGCTCCTCTGGGGGTAGTGCTACACAAATTTTACTGAATGCTCTGAAAAACGTAACGAAATTTCTCCGTATTTCAGAAATTTGGACTGAAATTTAAATCTAACTTTACACTGAACTCCAGATGAATTCTCAAAGACTGTGGTGGTTATTTACGGAAGGCAAATCCACTTTGCACTACAACTGATCGCTGTAGATCTGAGAAAGACATGCAAGGAAAATAAAAAACATCATTTTTGCTTGCACGTGATTTCAGAGCTTCCCCTAAGATCTACAGTGAGTGCACTTACAAGTGTACTTTCAAGTGCACTTGCAGTGCGCTTGTAGTGCAGAGTGGATTTCCCTTTAGAAAATCAACCCCTGTGTGTGTTATTAGAGTACCTTTTCAAAATAATGCTGTTTTTGTTAAGCCAAAGGTGATTTAAAGAGCCGTTGTAATCATTTGATTAAGATTTTACTTTTGTTCACTTTGCTGCATTCGAATCAAAAACAATATAACATTTTAGTTTCGACTGATTCAAAAATGTTATCGATTTGATCGCTTTGCATATAAAAAAAGTAAAATTCTAAGAAAATGCAAAAATTCCGAATCTGAATTCCGAAAACGGATTCCGAAAACAAAGTGAATGAATCAACCGAATTTAACTGAACTAAATAACTAGACCAACGAATCAAAACGAAACACATTTTTTCGTCATGCACATATCTACATATCGGGTGGTAATATTTATCTAGGAAGTTCCAAAGATGGCTTATTTTAGATGAGAGTTAGTGGATTGAGTTTCATGGGGAAAAAAATAAATTATGAAGTCTGCAGCAGCAACCCATTTGTCCCACAGGCTTTGCCCAAAGTGTTAGTTGGAGCAGTGTATAGAATCTTCACAGAATTTTTAATTAATCTCCACTCTACCAAAAACTAAAAATAATGGCTTGTGCTTCATTGAGTGAGTTTAACATCGATATGAACACAATATATAAAAAGATAAAAGCATTAGAATTAACATTAAAACATTAATATTAAGTATTATACAAAAAATCTGGAAATCTGGTGTTTATTGTTTATGACTTTGGTGAAAAAATTGAATCCATGAACTTGCCAGCATATACCCAGTCGATGAATGTTAAAAACATCTTAATATCCAGGTTGAACTAACATAAAAAGGTACTGTAAACCAGTCAGTACTTTTAATGCAAGCAGTAAAAATTTGACTTTTCTAATAAGAGTCCTCGGTCATTGCTCAGGGAGCTGAAATGGATAGAAAAAAGATCTTTGGGCACAGTATGGGTAAACGTTCTATGGACTAAAGGTAATTGTTAAAGTTAAAAGTAAATCTCAGCATTAGTGTCCATGTAAATCCAGACAAAAAACATCTCCTGAAAGTGTTTAGGTGTTCCAAGAATGTTAATGACGTCCTGTTTATCCTGCCAGAAATCCAACGTGTTTTCAAGTTCCTCTGTTCTCTGCAGGGTCTTTACCTTTCCCCTATGTTATGGAGATGAGAAGAGAGGGATATATTCAGTAGTCCTAACCCATTTCCTTTCCTAGGGTGGGATGACAACACTACTTCATCTCATAAATACAGAGTAAGCACGGTCATCCTAGGACAGTTTTGCTACCTAGATCACCAGATTAATATAAAAAGAAAGCCTGATATACTGTATATTACATTTTGTTCTTGAGTTGAACTAAACTTTAAGAATCCATTTGTGGCTAAGCTAGAATTGATCATGTACCAACTTGTTTCGGTCTTTTAGATCAGATTATGTGAGTTATGTATCTGCTTTTCCACAGATATAATATAGGCGGATTTTACTTTGTGTTCTTTCTAGCTATTCAACTGGAATATTGCAATGCAATGCAGACACCATTACTGTGTGGAAGAGATGCATATTTCTTCATTAACTGTGAAAAATATTTTCTATGAACTTTAGTCCTATTTTCTATACCTTTACGTCTCTTACAATATTGATCTTTGATATATGAAATGCTCAGCCTTTTTTTATACACTTTAGTCTTATGTTCTACATCTATAAGTCTCTACTATATTTAGTTAAAATTCATACCCTTTTCTGTCTTCTCTATAAACTTTGTTACTTTGAAATAACAACACTCCTAAAAAATGTCAGCATTATTACTCAGCAATAATACAGTAAATTGATGACACAAATGTCAGCAGCTGTTGCCTCAATTCTATGATCAAAGTTTACATCTAACACTTATCTGACCTATTTAAAATTCAGCACATAGTTTCAAGAAAAGTGTGCACACGTGCTAAACACTGGAAAAAAAAAGTTAACATCTATGTGATTGATTTATAACAGAACTGTTTTTCATTTGATGCATATGTATTCTGCATATTTGAATGTCACTTTTTTCTACTTTTGGCAATCCAATATTTTCTTCCCAGTTGGTCGAGGCGCTCTCCAACTCATTTTGGACTTCGTATTTCTACTGGGATTTTCTGGAATGTTTTTTGTCAGTCAAGTTTTAATGTGAGGCATTTCACATACACAGCAACTTCATGATAAGATGCATAATTATAAGTTTTTTACTTTTTTATGGTGTCTTGAGAATCCAGGATTTTAAAAAACAATGGCAATTGTGCAATGTACAAAACCTATTTGGAATGCACAAAGTCTTAACATTCCACCATCGCGTCTTCCAACCTATCTAGTTTAATTATATTACCAGACAATTTAAAACTCCACAATTGACCCACACTCTCATCAGTCATACATCTCCATTTATAGTTTTAAAATGATACCTACATTTAGTGTAAAATCTTTGTATTAGGAATACTCTTACATTAGCGGTAATAGCTTTAAAATCATGATGACTTAAAGGGTTAGTAAAGGAATTTTTATTTTCCTTTAAAATAACAAACATGTCATACTTACCTCAACTGTGCAGTTCGTTTTGCACAGAGTGGCACAATCCACGTCTTCTGGAGTCCCTCGGCGGCTGTCTCTGGTCCTCCCCGAAAGTACTGACCACAGTCATGCGAGAGAGCTTGCATGGTGGTGAGTAATTGCGGGCGCGCTCCCGTGAAACTGTAAGCGGCCATAGCCGCTCACTGTATCACTCGGCCCGCTCCTCAGCGCGCCGCGTCACTGGATGTGATTGACAACAGCGCCAGCCAATGGCTGCGCTGCTCTCAATCCATCCGCTCTAGCCAATCAGTGGCCAGGCTAAGCGGCGAAGAGGATCTCGGGACCGCTCGCGGAAGGTCAGGTAAGTAAAACGGGGGCTCGGCGTCATCAGATGTTTTTTCATCTTAATGCATAGATTTTTTTTCTTTACAACTCCTTTAATGTCACAGCTAATACACATCAGGTAATAAATGGACATTGTAAATGATAACTAAATATTAACTGCACGTTGTAAAACATGAAGCTGGGTGCTCCAAAGGTTGTACAAGGGTAAATTGTTTTATTCTTACCTGTGCCATATTTCTTGTTAGCCATCATTCAGACAGGAAACAAACAGAAGGCGCCTCTAAGAGCAGAAACACAAAGGGGCAGATCCTCAAAGAAATTACGCCGGCGTATCTGTTGATACGGCGCGTAATTTCAAATTTTGCGCGCCGTATCTTTGTTTTGGTATCCACCAAACAAGATACGACGACATCTGTGTTAGATCCAACAGGCGTACGCCTTAGTATGCCGTCGGATCTAAGATGCATTTGAAATGTAACCTCTGAGGGTAAGAAATACATAGACACTTAAAGGGGGCGTACCATCATCCAGGATATAGATATATACATTTTGGCTCTAATGTCCCCGAACCAAAGAGCCAAATAGGAGGGAATTGGGGCCAAGGTTGGACTATCTCGAACGTACGAGCGGCCGTCGCATTCTTTTATGTTGTTTCCGTTCGTTTTTTCGGCGTATAGTTAAAGCTGCTTTCTGGTGGCGTACTCAATGTTAAGTATGGCCGTTGTTCCCGCGTATATTTTTGAAAATTTTACGTCGTTTGTGTAAGTCATCCGTGAATGGGGCTGGACGCCATTTACGTTCACGACGAAAACAATGACGTCCTTGCGACGTCATTTGGAGCAATGCACCCTGGGAGTTTTGAAGGATGGGGCATGCGCAGTTCATTCGGCGCGGGGACGCGCTTCATTTAAATGAAACACGCCCCCTACTCGCCGCATTTGAATTCCGCGCCCTTACGCCGTGAGAGATACACTACGCCGGCGCAAATTCTTTCAGGATTCAAAGATTTGCAAAGTAAGTTACAGCGGCGTAGCGTACCTCACATACGCTGCGCCCACGCAAATGGATGTGGATCTTCCCCAAAGACTTTAAATGCCAAAGGATTAAAAACACTTACTAGCTGAAAGGTAAAAAAAGGCTCATTATATGGATATGTCCAAAGAGTCCAGCAGTGGTGGTCTGGTTTCGCAGCTAGATGCCAAAAAGTCCCAACCATCCAGGAGAGCGAGGCCGCAGGGAAATGAACCAGGAATGACATACCACGCTGTGTGACGGCAGCGGTAGAGAGCCAAGAACCAGCATGGAGCACAGATGCTGGAAAGTGACGTCAAAGGGGCAGGACATGTTTTGGAGCTCCTTCTTTACACCTTCTGTTTGTTTCTTTCCTCAGAGTATTGTTTCTCTTTTGGAGTGTTGCCCAAGTGCTATGTGAGGCATCTGTTTGCCTGACCCATGCCTACTTTTACTGTGGACATCCTCTCTGGCCAGATTCTGTTATCTAGAGTGCCCTTCATTGTCTCACCCTCATCATTCAGGTAGCAGGTTGTACAAGATAGCCTTGGCTGACACCAAATTCAAGCTCTATTTAGAAGATTCCAAGATCTATGCTTGCCAGACAAGAGATTTTGTCTCTCCTGCATATACTGGGTCTATTTTGGAGTTTCTGCCCATCTTGAGTCAGCTTCATCTTAGATTTTGGCTAGCTGATCTGATTTTAAAAGAACAGGGAGTCTGCTGTGAAGATTGACAATTGTTGCAGTGAAAAGGCTAAATGCCGCGTACACACGGTCGTTTTTTGTGATGAAATAAAACAACGTTTTTCATCATGAAAAAAAACGACGTTTTTCTAACTACATCATAAAAAACGACGTTGCCCACACACCATCGTTTTCTGAAAATGCTCTAGCAAAGCGCGGTTACTTACAACACATACGACCGAACTCTGTTCCATTCAAGCTCCTGTCTCATAACTTGCTTCTGAGCATGCACGGGTTTAAAATGTTGTTTAAAACATAATTTTAGCCCACACACGATCATTTTTTATGACACAAAAAACGACATTTTGAAAAACGACATAAAAAATTGAAGCATGTTCGAATTTTTTTTTGGTCGTTTTTTAGAAGACAAAAAACGATGTGAAGCCCACACACGATCATTTTAAATGACGTTTTTAAAAACGTTGTTTATTTTCATCACAGAAAACGAAAAACGTGTGTACGCGGCATTAGTGTTTCTGTGAATTTACAGTCAGGTTAGAACATCTGTTGGAGAGGGCAAATCAGAGGAGATATTAATTACAAAGGAACAACAACTAGTCAGTACACAGTTGTCAGACATTAAGGTGTGACTGTCTAGGTATGAAACATCACTACATTACAAAAGCCTCATTTAGCTTTTATTGGATTAATTTTTTTGTATGTTTTTAAATTGGATCCATTCTACGAAAAAAGGTATTTTTTTCAAAATCAATACACAGAAAGCCAAATTTAAATTTTTGTGATTATAGATTATAACTGAGGGCAGTAAACCTGCTAACTATTCATCACCTCAATTCTTGTGATAAGCTGAAAGTCTGTTAAATAGAATTAGGTGTTTTATTCTGCTTGACATAAAAACAGATTAAAGTTGGAGGTAAATGAAAGCCATTCTATAGTAAGGCTGCATTCACACCTAGGCGTTTTTATGCCTGTAGCGCTACGCCGCTGGCGCCAGAGGGCTGAAAACAGATGTCCCTCTATGGAGATGGTTCACATCTCCACGCCGAACGCCGGACGCCTGTCGCCTGCCGCGTGAAAAAAGGTCCCGGACCTTTTTTTCAGGCGTCTTCGAGCGTTTGGCTAGGAGATGGGAATCATCTCCATAGAGGGGGTCATCTTGGGGCACATCTAGGCGGACAATACCGGCGTTTTGTCGCCGCGAATCGCGGTACAAAACGCCGCTATTTTTACCGCGATTTGCGGCGACAAAACGCCGCGATTTCGTCCGCCTAGATGTGAATGCAGTCTAAGAGTAAAAATTAAGAGAAAAGTACATTGAAATCAAAAGTCATGGGCTTCTCCTTTAATATACTCTTCTCTTTTATGGTAATAAGACTTGTACATTGATTATTTGACATGTGCACAATGAAATATTTTGTTTGGGAATTTCGTTTTTACCCGAAAAATAAATGTATTTAGTTACTTCTGACCTTTTTCTCCACAGACACAGATCGCTATTGTAACCGTCATGTCGAATCTTCTATCTATATCGAAATGTTGTCACAGCAAAATGAAAATAAAGCATTTTTTATGTCGGATCTTTTGGATTTCGGATTTAGCTCGTTCGTTATCGTTTGTTAAAACAAACACGAAAATCCCAGAAATTCAGACGAAAATCCATTCGGACGAAAGCGAATGCACATGTCTATTATAATGCTGCCAAATCTCCTCATTTGACATTAGGATAGCTTTAACCAGTGTCTTTCAACTCCAGTCCTCGAGGCGCCCCAACATGTCATGTTTTCACGATTTCCCTCAGATGAAACGGCTGTGGTAATTACTAAGGCAGTGAAACTGATTAAATAATCTGTGCAAAATAATGGGAAACCTGAAAACATGACCTGTTGGGGGCGCCTTGAGGACTGGAGTTTAGAAACACTGGCTTGAACCATATACTAGATGCTAATGAATTTTGTACAGGAAAACTTTTTTTTAATTTGTTTGTGAATGCTGACCATCATTTTGTCTAAGTTATTAGGGCTTGAGTCTTTCAGCATGCTTCAGTAAAATTACTTTAATTCTAAGACACACTACAGATATAAGTTGGTAATGTTGCCAAATATAAAAAGAAAATGGGAAGCATGCTAAAATATTCTTTAGCAGTCATTTCTGCCAGTATTACCGTGCCTTTCATATAAACATAACCCTGAGGCTCCATGCACACTGAAGCTAAAAAAAGCTATAAAAAAAACGCCAGTAGCTTTGGAGGGAGCCTTTCAAATTTTATTTAGCGTTTTTGCAATAGCTTTAATCAGCGTTTTTCAGTGTAGCTTTTTTTTTCTTTTTGCCTTTTTTTTTTCAATTGAAACAAAAACGCTTTTTGAGCTTTTTACGGCGTTTTGCGTTTTTTAGCGTTTTTCCCTGCCGAAAAACAGCAGTTTGAACGCAAATTTAGGGCGTTCAGAA
Source organism: Rana temporaria (assembly GCF_905171775.1). NCBI lineage: Eukaryota > Metazoa > Chordata > Amphibia > Anura > Ranidae > Rana > Rana temporaria. Next base: position 528,413,037 of record NC_053489.1, read on the forward strand.
AAAAGCCAATAAACTCCAAAGCTCATTAACACTAAAAAAACTATGGGCACATAGGCTAACATAGAGTTCAGTTTATGGGCTTTAAAAAAAAACCCGCCAATAAACGAAAGTTTATCAGCTTCAGTGTGCATGGAGCCTTACTTTTGATCCCATAAAGTTTGTGTTTCTTTGTTTCTTCCTTAAGAAGAAAGAGTAACATTCAGTTAAATAATATAGGTTTTCAGCCATAGTATATGTGGTATAAACACAGTATTTCAAATGAAAGTTTAAAATTATTCACATTGGCAATACATGCTCATTGCCAAATATTCAGAACTGAACTCTAGGCAGTTAAAAAATAAGCAAATTGAGGCAGCTCTGTATTCAGTAATACATTACACGCTGCATTTTTCTAAATGCAAACAGTGTAAGTACCTGAATTTAAATGGGTATCGACCACTTACAGTGGTAGAGGCAGACGTAGCAACATAAGCCAGTCAATTATGTTCCAGTGCTCATGTGCTAACTGGGAACTTGCTGATAGAAAGAGAGAGCAGCACATTTTTATTAAATTCTCTATTCAAAAGAAAATGACATTTTAAATCGTAAACATCAATACAAGCATGCAAAACACTGTTTAGGAAATATCATTAACAATGATACAACTATAGCTGTCCTTTCCTTTATGTTGCACCTTTCCACCTTTTAAATTCAAATCAGGATTTAGGGCTCTTTCACACGTCCGTTCAGTTTTTCAGATCAGTTTTTTTTTCATCAGTTGATCCGTTTTTCCATCAGTTTTTCGTCAGTTTTTCGTCAGTTTTTCCATCAGTTTTTGCATCAGTTTTTCCATCCGTTTTTTCATCCGTTTTTTTTTTTTTTGGGGCTTTTTACATAGAAAAACGGATGTTAGCGGAACGGATGATAAACGGATCATCCGTTAACGTCCGTTTTTCGTCAGTTCCGTTTTTTAGACGTTTTTTAAAAAACGGAACTGAACGCAGACGGATGCTAACGGACGTTAGCGGATGCTCATCCGCTAACGGACGCTAGCCCATAGGGAAGCATTGCGGTCCGTTAACGGACGTCCAAAAAACGGACGAACGGAACGGACGTGTGAAAGAGCCCTTAGAAGGAAAAAAACTAAGATAATTTAGGAGAGAAAAGTAGGGGCTTTAAAAAAATGGGGAGCATTAAGGTAGTACAGTCAGGGAATAAACAGGTGGAGGGATAGGGAAGGAGGCAGGGAAGAAGGAGCGCTATTTAATTGGTTGCTAGGGGTTAAGGTGTATTCTTCAGTGTGGAAGCTAGAGGTGTTTGGCCCATGCAGAAAAACCAAAGCCTCCAGATTTGGCAATATTTCTCGCCTTGCCCCATCAAACACATAGTAAGCTGTTCCGTTTGTTGGATATTCACATTTCTACCAAGCCACTGTCAGGTGGCGAGAGGTGAACTTTGTTTACACATTGCTGCTGTGCAGGATTTGGCAGCATTGAGTAAATGCTTAAGCAGTGAGCCCTTGTATTTCTTGATAGATCACAGAGTATCATGCAGTAAATAAGCTGCCAGGTTTCTTTTCAGAGAAATGCCTATAGGAATCTTTGTTGTATGTTATACAGAATTCCCATAGTTCTACAGAGTTTCTGTATTTTGAGATATTCCCAAAAATGTGTGGAAAGATTTCCCCTATGCATCTCCAACAATGGTTGGATATGTAGGAACATGCAATGTTTCTTGATACTATGGAGGCTTTATGTGTAAAGAGTCCTTTTGAGCTTGAGAGAACTGATATCCGAAGTCATCTCTGTGTCAGTCAAGGAAGAATAGAAGCGTTATACGGAGTGTCTTATAGGATTTTTACCCAGGCTAAGTTGTTCTAAGCCTTATAAGACGTTGGAAGGTCATGCAGAACACTACTCAGCTGAGCCTGGTGTAAAACAAAAAAACATCTGGGACATAAAATAAACCTCCAGTTCCTTCTAGTCAAAGGGTGATTACCCACGGGGAAAGGGATGGATTAGGCAAAAGAGTCTATTCTGAAGAGCGTCTTAGAGGACTGCTGGAGGACATTTCAGGATATCCTGCTGGCAACTCTAGAGTTACTTGTATGGCTCAGTGCTATTTTACATTCTAAAGAGTACAGACTGCCAGGTTTGGCTTAAACTTCCCTATCTCTGCATTGACTGTAATTAGAAATTAGTTGAATTTTTGTCACTTTTGGATATTGTGTGCCCCAACCCTTTTTTCCTGAATTTAATTGAGCTTTATTAAATCTTTTTAAGTTCCTAAAGTGACTGGTGCCCAATGCCTTTCACCCCACAAATGGTGAGCAATGCTAGTATTAATTAATAACATGTTCATGCACATATAGCATGTTAATGTAGTAATCAGTTATGATACCAGGACTAAAGATGCTGCTTAAGGCAATGTATAGTTAACGACTTGACTGTGTAATCATGTGTATTAACACATAAGTAGTAATGAGATAATCTCAGCCTGTCCCTGCTGAACTGGCTGAAATTTGAACTGTCTATGACTGACTTAAGGATTAAATGAACATGGACTACAGATGTGGTTCATTTGCATTGCTTCTTGTGTTACCTCCCTGTTGGAGAATGTTACTGCAGACAAAGATGCAGCTCACATAGGTTTATCAACCATGTTAACTTAAATACAAAATTTTAGTTTCAGTGAGAAAAAATATGTTCATTTTAAAGTGGAAGTTTACCCTACAATTATTCCATGTGCATTAAACAGCCATATAACACATGTACCTTGATAAATGCAGAGAAGCATGTTTCACATCCGTCCATGCTCAAACAATCAGCACTGCAAACTGCCAGCTAATTACGAGTGACACCATACAAGTCATTGTAATTTCTCAACCCCCCATGATGTCTTGTAATTGCAAAACCTTACTGTGTAATACTTTCTCTATGCCCTGATACTGTCAAGGACATAGACAACACAAGGGGCAGGGCTACCCAAGACATTGTGCTGCCTGGGTCCAAGAATAAAATGCATCCCCCCCACCCAAAAAAAAAACACTCACCAAATAGCCCAACATCTATTATTTTATGTCATGATAAATAAAACTAATATTACTGTGGCAAACATAGCCACTTCTGGAACGCTGGACGTTACATGTCATAGGGTTGTCTGTATTATATGCTATGTATTCTGCTGGGTCTTATGTGGGCATAGTAATTCGTATGCTGGTAGCCGTAAGCTGCTAGCATTCAAGTACTTTGTTTTATGTTGCCCAATCGGTGTTCGGCAGTTTTAAAACGAACTCCCACAACACATAACCCCAGACCCCAGCTATCAACCGACTTTTCCCTCGTGCAGCAATGCCTGATGGGAGAATTATCCAAAATGTTAAGTTCCCCATGTGGTCCTCACTGTTTTACCCCTGCTAAATCTGTTTGGCTGTTGGAAACCCCTTGCATGGGGAATTATATAAATATGAAAGCCTGTGAATAAAAAGTCAGTTGACTCCCAGAGCTGTGTTTCGTCCGGTTACTGGGAGGGATTTGGGACATTGTCTTACTTTTCAGCGCTGACTGTGGATTTACCCTGGTTACCAGCGGAGATCGTGGATTTTAATATTGTACTCCGCTACAATTACATTTATCAGATAGTCAGATTTTGCACTAAACACATGAGTGTGAACCTAGGTTAAGGGCTAGTGTAGTATACAGACAGGCTAGGGTAGTATATAGACAGGCTAGGGTATATACAGACAGGCTAGTGTAGTATATAGATAGACTAGGGTATTATATAGACAGGCTAGGGTATAAACAGACAGGCTAGCATAGTATGCAGGTAGGCTAGGGTATTTACAGACAGGCTAGGGTATATACAGACAGCTTTGTGTAGTATATAGACATGCTAGGGTATATACAGGCAGGCTAGGGTATAAACAGACAGTTTAGTGTAGTATACAGACAGACTAGGGTATATACAGACAGGCTAGGGTATATACAGACAGGCTAGTGTAGTATATAGACAGGCTATGGTATTATATAGATAGGCTAGAGCAGGGCTCAAAATTTCAAGTCCTGAGCCACTAGCCAGGCCCCAAGAGTTACTCGCCACCAGTTGCCCCACCTAATTCATACACTGCCCTGCGCCTAATTGCACCCGTAAACACGCCCTTGTAGATTATCTCATGGAATCACAATGTTTTATGCAGAATCAAGTTACAAAATTAAATATTACCAACAACAACTTTAACAAAATGGGACAGGGCACTGGGGGCAGACCAGAGGGACAGGGCACTAGAACTGGGTCTCTTCCCCATTCTCTTGCGGTCTCCTCTGCAACTCCCATCCATCCTCTCTCTCTCTCCCATTCATCTCATCATCAGGAGCCTGTGCGTGCGGCTCCACGCTTGCATGTCCCCACTTCCCCCTTTTATTCAGGCTGGCAGAGAGGAGAGGAGCTGCAGCACAGCGAGAGGGAGTACAATCCAGCACTGAGATCCACACAGCTGCACAGCCATTGACACCATAGCACAGCGCACACTGACAGCGCACAGCACACATTGACAGCGCACAGCACACATTGAGACCAGTCTGTTCACAGTGCTCAGGCTTAACTTACATAGAGCACAAGGAGAAGAAAACTGCACAAACTAGAGGGCTGCCGCTCTCATGTCAGGGCAACTTTCAGTGAGCGCTGCACCGGAGTGGTAATTTTTGCAATCCTCCACCTCACTCATTACTTTCTGCTCTCCAGCTACATTGGTCGGGGCCCGGGGGAGGGGGGCAGGCTCAGAGAGGTCATACTGTTAGGTCCCATGGCTTAATGAGAATTGTAAGGAGAGCACCTGTGTACTGCTCTGCCTGTGCGCGGCTCAACAGACTACTTTTCCCGAGCATGCACCTTTCCTCTTCGGCCGCCAATCTCATCGGGGCTCTAAGTGTAGGCACAGATTGGAGGGAGATTGGTCATGCAGCCCTGTCATCACTCGCCCCCAGCTTAAATCCACTCGCCAAATGCTAGTAGGCGAGTAGAAATTTTGAGGGCTGGGCTAGAGTATATAAAGACATGCTAGTGTAGTATGCAGACAGGCTAGAGTATATGCAGACAGGCTAGGGTTTATACAGACAGGCTAGTGTAGTATATAGACACACTAGGGTATATACAGACAGGCTAGGGTATATACACACAGGCTAGTATATTATGCAGACAGGCTAGGATATATACAGACAGGCTAGGGTATACACAGACTGGCTTGGGTAGTGTATACAGACAGGCTAGGGTATACAGACAGGCTAGGGTATATACAGACAGGCTAGGTTATACAGACAGGCTAGGGAATATACAGACAGACTTGGGTAGTGTATACAGACAGGCTAGGATATACAGACAGGCTAGGGTATATACAGACAGGCTAGGGTAGTGTATACAGACAGATTATTAGGGTATATACAGACAGGCTATGGTATATACAGACAGGCTAGGGTATATACAGACAGGCTTGGGTAGTGTATACAGGCAGGCTAGTGTATACAGACAGGGTAGGGTATATATAGACATGGTAGGGTATATACAGACAAGCTAGGGTATACAGACTTGCTAGGGTAGTGTATATAGACAGTCTAGGTTATATACAGATAAGCTAGAGTATACAGACAGTCTAGGGTATATAGACATGCTAGGGTAGTATATACAGACAGGCTTGTGTAGTATACAGACAGGCTAGGGTAGTGTCACGTACCTGGTTTCCAGAGTCTGATGCAGGGTAGCCTCTCTTACGGCTCTGGTTCGCGAGCCACTGGATATGAGACAGCGGGCTCGGAACACAGAGGGGTAGGAGTGCCGGGTGGTGATGAGTAGATGCAGGAACGCTGGAGTAGAGGATGGGTCAGCGACCCGTACGAAAGCTGCAACTACAGCGGCACAAATAGTTCAGGTAAACTGGAATGGCAGAGTCAGACAAGCCAGATCATAACAGGTACCATGCAGGTGGTGAGCTGAAGAATAGTCGGTAAAACAGGCAGGAGGATCTGGCAACGGAGAGGTCAGGCGGACGGATGGTCAAACAGAGCCGAATCAGGGTTGGAGAGATGAGAGGAGTCAGACAAGCGGGGTTCAGTGTTCAATCAGGATTCAGGTAGAGTAGTCAGACAAGCTGGGTTCAGAGATCAATCAGGATTCAGATAGAGTAGTCAGACAAGCCTGTTTCAGAGATAAATCAGGTTCAGGTAACAACAGGTCTCAGATAGGATCCACGTCAGAACTGCAGATCAGGCAGCAATGTGCAGCAAACAGCAAAGGGTTTTTAAAGTGTCTTTTTGGCGACAGTGCTAATTAACGTGCACGCGCGCGCTCCCGTGCACACGCGCGCACCGTTGACGCGCGTGCACAAGTGCGGGACCCGCGATGGCGCGCCGACAGCCTGGGAACAGCCTGCATGGAGGAGGACTGCATGGAGGACGTCTGCGGAGATGGAGATGGCAAGTCGGTGAGTCCCTGACAGGTAGTGTCCAGGCCACATTTTACTTCTTGTTACAGATGCTGCTGGCATCTTCCACCTCTACAGGCCGATGTTATGCCGCGTACACACGATCATTTTTCGGCTTGTAAAAAATTACGTTTTTTAGCCTCTAGAAAAAACAAAGTTTTTTCCAACTTAATCATTAAAACGACGTTGCCCACACACGATCGTTAAAAAAAAAAGATCTAGCAAAGCGCAGTGACGTACAACACGTACAACAGCACTATAAAGGGGAAGTTCCATTTGCCTTTGGGCTGCTTTAGCTGATTTCGTGTTAGTAAAAGACGATTCACGCTTTTCTGTCTGTTACAGCATGATGAATGTGCTTACTCCATTATGAACGGTAGTTGTACCAGAAGGTGCGCTCCCGTCTCATAACTTGCTTCTAAGCATGCGCGGGTTTTTCACGTCGTTTAAGCCCACACACGATAATTTTTTCTAACCCGAAAAATGTGTTGTTTTTTATATTTAAATAGATGTTATACTGTATACATACATTTGAGAATGGCAAGCACATTAAGTGACACATAGCTTGTATTTACTTTTTATATATCTGTGTAAATTGTATCATTTTTGACAAATCACTTAACCAATTAAGCCCTGAACCATTTGGCTGGCCAACGACCAGAGCACTTTTTGCGATTCGGCACTGCGTCGCTTTAACTGACAATTGCGCGGTCCTTCGACGTGACTCCCAAACTAAATTGACATCCTTTTTTTTCCACAAATGGAGCTTTCTTTTGGTGGTATTTTATCACCTCTGCGGTTTTTATTTTTTGCACTATAAACAAAAATAGAGTGACAATTTTGAAACAAAAGCAATATTTTTTTACTTTTTGCTATAATAAATATCCCCATTTTTCTCAGTTTATACCGATATGTATTCTTCTACATATTTTTGGTAAAAAAAAATTGCAATAAGCGTATATTGATAGTTATAAGTTATATTGATAAGTACAAGTTATAGCATCTACAAAATAGAGGATAGTTTTATGGCATTTTTATTATAATTTTTTTTTACTAGTAATGACAGCGATCTGCGATTTTTATCGTGACTGCGACTTTATGACGGACACATTGGACACTTTTGACACATTTTTGGGACTATTGTCATTTTTACAGAGATCAGTGCTATAAAAATGCACTGATTACTGTGAAAATTACACTGTGTCACAATCCATGGTGAACAGGAGTGAATCACAACTGCGGTTGGTTAAGGAAAGAAATCAAATGAAATAATGGATGGGTTGGATCCGCGCTATGAAGAGCAAAAGTACACGGAAATATAAAAATAAAAATAAATCAATGCACCTCCCTATGTTATGTGAGACTTCAGCATTGGACCCCAGGCATCACTCCAATCAGAGAACAGGAGTTTGGGGGTTCACTACATCATCTCTCTCACATGTAGGAATGCGTTGAGCTACTAAGGGGACGGAGGTTTTACAACATGTCTCCAACCGTTAGCATAGAAAAATTACAATGAAGATCAACGAGCACAACTGCATTAAAGATTCCAATGCACTTCCTTATGTAAGTGATTATCAGTACGGGACCCCAAGCGTCACTCCAATCAGAGAACAGGAGTTTGGGGGTTCTCTAAATCATATCACTTTAACATAAAGGAACGCATTAGGCCACTAAGGGAGCAGGTATAAAATACCTTCAACCCTTAGCATAAAAAAGTTAAAGCGAACATGTTCAATATTTTAGGGCGGAAGCCCATATACTTTTAACAGCACAATAAAGCACGTAGCATATGGGAACACTGTATACAAGTAGTATTTGCGTTGGAGAGGCGAATATAGCTCATTTGGTTTGACAGTGTATATCCCTTTAAGATATTGCAGAGTTATCAGCTGAAGGCATACTAAGTAAACTTAAATAACAGCATACTATTAAATACACCAGATCCAATTACAGCACTTTGTAAAGAGTATAGTAATTGAGTAATACTAGAGGACTGATAGTACTTATCCGGTTTGAAGGGATGAATGTCTACAATAGGTTAGCAGCAGCCCTGGGATTCCATAGCACAGGGTGTCCTGTAGGAAGATGTATTAGAGTGTCCCAGCAATGACAGTCTGCATAAGCTTCATTTAGGCAGGCATCCAGGGTGGCATGGTTCCCATAGTAGCGTAGCGTGGCCGGCTACGGCTGACAATAATAGAACAGCGTGTGTATTACACACTGTTCTATTTAAGGCTGAGAGGCATGTGTGCCGAATAGAGCGCTAATGGTGCTCGGCACTTCCGCGTTCCAGGCTGGAACGCACGTGGTGCCGGGCGATGACGTCATCGCGCGGTCGCTGCGTTGCGGTCCAGCGTGGAACGCATTACAGAGCCAAGAGCCGATTACACACTGGCAGTAAGGGGTTAACCACTAGGTGACGCTGAAGGGGTTAAGTAAGGGGTTAAGTGTGTCCTAGGGAGTGATTCTAACTGTTAGAATCACACGTCACTGATCACTGTTCCGATCACAGGGAACATTCGATCAGTAACATGTCACTAGGCAGAACAGGGGAATGCCTTGTTTAAAAAGGCATCCCCCTGTTCTGCATTTGCCCACCGCAATCACGGGCCGCCCGGGATCATCGAGTTCCCAGGACCTGCGAGCGCACTCACGCGGCACGCGGCGGGTAAGTGGGTTCAGCCTCAGTTTGTATGTCACCCAGGTCAACATTTTATTATGTGGCTCCAAACTAAACACCTGACTGCTGCATTGTTACCAAAGTTGATATTATAAAAACAGCTTTTCTTCCAGCTCCCCTATTCCTATTCCAAAACACACAGCAGAATGTTATTCAGCAGATTTTACTAACAGTGACAATATTTCGAAGCCCACAGATCTGCTATTGCCAGCTGTCAGTCATAAGCAGGTAGCAAATGGGGTATGGTTCGTTTTGTACCTCTGCTTTACCTTGCAAGACGGATTCTCTGCATTTCTTTAACACACTTTGAGGTAGGTAACTCAGAGAATATGTCAGGAGAGGACATACTGCAGGTGTAAATCAGTGCTGATAGAATATTGCTGCTACTGTATATGTTATATAGTAATGATCATTATAAATCCAGCTGTGGGACCTCTCCAGAGGACGATGTCCTGTGTGATCATACGGGTCACAACAAGTTTATGTTTTAAATTACATTTATAAACCATGGATGCTTTTTTGTTTTGGTGGCCTCATGAATTTATTTAAAGTTTAATGTTTTCAATCTAGAAAACATATGCTGCATATGACCGAGGCCCCCAAATTTATGGTGACATTAAGGACATTAAGGAGAGCTGTGTGGATGGAGAAGTGTTGATGTTACAGCAGAGTCTGGATGAGGTAAGGGGGTTTCTGGCTTACCAACACTCCAATGGTCCCATAAATTCTCTGGACAGCTCTTTAATAACAAGCTGTATTTTCTGATGATTTGATGATTCATTACACTGCAGGTGAGTTTTTCTTTTTTTTCTGCAAAATTTTGCAAAGCACAGATAGTGCATTGGATTTTAAGAGAACGATTATTATGCATTATGTTGCCTTTTTGTTTTAATATAATTTATTTAAAGGTATTTAATAGAATATTAAACAATGAGATGCATACAGAGCATGCAGTTATAGCTGCAGTGCACCAGTTAACCCACTTCCTTTTTCCAGTAATTTGGTCAGCTGGGAGCCCTTTTACTTACCTGTTTGTTATGCAGGAGAGGTATTCCAAAACACACCCACTCATACCTACTGGAGTTCTTCCAGCAGCATCAAATTAATTTTAACTAAAGATTAAAAATGGTTTGCATACAGTGGGAAAAATAATTATTTGATCCCCTGCAGATATAGCAAATTTGCATACTTACAAAGAAATTAAGGGTCTATAATTTTTTATAATAGGTGTATTTTAAATGATAGAGACAGGATATCAACCAATAAACCAGAAAAAAACACATAAAACAAATGCTATAAGTTAAGTTGCAGTTCAATGAATAAAATAAGTGTTTGATCCCCAAGCAAAACATGAATTAGTAGTTGGTGTAAAAACCCTTGTTGGCAAGCACAGAGGTATGACAATTCTTGTAGTTGGTGACCAGGTTTGCACACATCTCAGGAGGGATTTTGGTCCACTCTTCTTTACAAATCTTCTCTAAATCCTTAAGGTTTCTTGGGTGTCGCTTGGTAACTAAAGGTAACTCCCCCCATAAATGTTCTATAGGATTAAGGTCTGGAGACTGGCTATGCCACTCCATGACCTTAATGTGCTTTTTCTTGAGCCACTTCTTTGTTGCCTTGGTGGTATGTTTTGGGTCATTGTCATGCTAAAGTTCCATCCATGACCCATCTTCAGTGTCCTGACTGAGGGAAGAAGGTTCTCATCCAAGATTTTACAATACATGGCCCCATCTATTGGCCCTTCAATGTGGCAAAGTCAATCTGTACCTTTAGCAGAGAAACAGCCCCAAAATATATCATGTTTCCACCTCCGTGCTTGACTGTAGGGATGGTGGGCCAGATTCACAAAAGAGATACGACGGCGTATCTCCTGATACGCCATCGTATCTCTGTGATCCGCCCGTCCTAACTATGCGGCTGATTCATAGAATCAGTTACGCATAGCTAGCCCTAAGATCCGACAGGTGTAATTGACTTACACTGTCGGATCTTAAGGATGCAATTCTATGCCGGCCGCTAGGTGGCGAGGCCATTGCAGTCGGCGTAGAATATGCAAATGACTAGTTACAGCGATCCACGAACGTCCGCGTTACCCGTCGCTCTAACTTTACGTCGTTTCCGTTGAGATACGCGTCGTAAAATTAGGGCTGAGCCCTAGTTGTTCTAAGCCATGTTAAGTATGGCCGTCGTTCCCGTGTCGAAATTTAAAAAATCACGTTGTTTGCGCAAGTCGTCCGTGAATGGCGCCGGACGCCATTTACGTTAACGTCTAAACAAATGATGTCCGTGCGACGTCATTTTGCGCAATGCACATCGGGTAATTTTCCCGACGGAGCATGCGCAGTACGTTCGGCGCGGGAACGCGCCAAATTTAAATGGTGCCCGCCCCATTTGAATTATGCGGGATTGCGCCGAGCGGATTTACGTTACACCGCCGCAAGTTTACAGGTAAGAGCTTTGTGAATCAGGCACTTACGCTGTAAACCTGAGGCGGTGTAACGGAAATTAGATACGTTACGCTGCCGTGGAGCAACGCAATTATTTCTGAATCAGGCCCGGTGTTCTTAGGGTCCTAGTCAGCATTTTTCTTACTCCAAACATGACGAGTCCCCCTCCTCAAGAAGACACATGTACAGTCATGCCAATGAACATCTAAATGATTCAGAAAAGGATTGAGAGAAAGTGCTGTGGTCAGATAAACCAAAATTGAGCTCTTTGGCATAAACTGGACTCGCTGTGTTTGGAGGAAGACCTTAATCATATAGAAAATTGATGGAGGGAGCTGAAACCTAGAGTTGCCAAGAGACAGCAAAGGATTTAGAGAAGATCTGTAAAGAAGAGTGGACCAAAATCCCTCCTGAGATGTGTGCCAACCTGGTCACCAACTACAAGAAATGTCTTACCTCCAACAAGGGTTTCTCCACCAAGTACTAAGTCGTGTTTTGCTTGGGGATCAAATACTTACATGACCGACATTGTTGGCACCTCAGAAATTTTTCCATAAAATCAAGTATTTCTCACAGAAAAGTATTGCAGTAACACATGTTTTGCTATACACATGTTTATTCCCTTTGGGGGTAATCCACAAAAACACGGCACAACGTATTTTTTCCCATTTAAGTTACACCTCCGCAAAATCTCTACCTAAGTGCCCGATCCACAAAGCACTTACCTAGAAATTTTAAGCAGTGTAATTTAAATCCGTCTGGCGCAAGGCGTTCCTAATTTAATGGGGCGAGTCCCATTTAAATTAGGCGCGCTCCCGCGCCGGACGTACTGCGCATGCTCCCGATGTCATTTTCCCGATGTGCTTTGCGCGGTTTTACGTTGCGCCGGGTTTTGAGAATCGCGACGGGCGTAAAAAAAAAAAACGAGTTGCGGCGGGAAAAAATTGTTTTAAAAAAAAAATGACAGCGACGCGGGATAGAAGGGTCTACTTTTACAAGGTGTAAACAGTTTAGGCCTTGTAAAAGCAGCCCTAATATTGCAACGGCAAACTAATACTTACGGAGAAAAAACGAAGCTTAAAAGCTTTGTGGATCTTCGTAAGTGCTAATTTGCATAACCGACGCTGGATTTCGACGAGAAATGCCCCCAGCGGCGGCTGCGGTACTGCATCCTAAGATCCGACAGTGTAAGTCCCTTACACATGCCGGATCTTCTGCCTATCTATGTGAAACTGATTCTGTGGATCAGTTCCATAGATAGAAACAGGGATACAACGGCATATCAGTAGATACGCCGGTGTATACCTTTTGTGGATTACCCCCTTTGTGTGTACTGGAACAAAACCAAAAAAGGGAGCAAAAAAAGCAAATTGGACATAATGTCACAAAAAACTCAAAAAATGCGCTGGTCAAAATTCTTGCCACTCTTAACTTAATATTTGGTTGCACACCCTTTGGAAAAAATAACTGAAATCAGTCGCTTCTTATAACCATCCATCCGCTTCTTACACCTCTCTCCAATTTTGGATCACTCTTCCTTTGCTAACTGCTCCAGGTCTCTCTTATTGAAAGGGCACCTTTTCCCAACAGCAATTTTCTGATCTCTCCACAGGTGTTCAATGGGATTTAGATCTGGACTCATTGCTGGCCACTTAAGAACTCTCCAGCGCTTTGTTGCCATCCATTTCTGGGTGCTTTTTGACGTATGTTTGGGGTCATTGTCCTGCTGGAAGACCCAAGATCTCGGACGCAAACTCAGCTTTATGACACTGGACTCTACAGTGCGACCCAAAATCCTTTGGTAATCCTCAGATTTCATGATGCCTCGCACACATTCAAGGCACCCAGTGCCAGAGGCAGCAAAACATCATTGAACATCCACCATATTTCACTGTAGGTACTGTGTTCTTTTCTTTGTAAGCCTCATTCCATTTTCGGTAAACAGTAGAATGATGTGCTGTACCAAAAAGCTCTATCTTGGTCTCATCTGTCCACAAGATGTTTTCCCAGAAGGATTTTGGCTTATCCAAGTACATTTTGGCAAACTGTAGTCTTGCTTTTTTATGTTTCTGTAAGCAGTGGGGTCCTCCTGGGTCTCCTGCCATAGCGTTTCATTTAATTTAAATGTTGATGGATAGTTTGCGCTGACACTGATGCTCCCTGAGCCTGCAGGACAGCTTGAATTTCTTTGGAACATGTTTGGGGCTGCTTATCCACCATCCGGACTATCCTGTGTTGCAACCTTTCATAAATTTTTCTCTTCCGTCCACGCCCAGAGAGATTAGCTACAGTGCCATGGGTTGCAAACTTCTTGATAATGTTGCGCACTGTGGACAAAGGCAAATCTAGATCTTTGGAGATGGACTTGTAACCTTGAGAGTGTTGATATTTTTCCACAATTTTGGTTCTCAAGTCCTCAGATAGTTCTCTACTCCTCCTTCTGTTGTCCATGTTTAGTGTGGCACACACAGACACACAATGCAAAGACTATGTGAACTTTTCTCCTTTTTATCTGCTTTTAGGTGTGATTTTTATATTGCCCACACCTGTTACTTGCCCCAGGTGAGTTTAAAGGAGCATCACGTGCTTGAAACATTCTTATTTATCCACAATTTTGAAAGAGTGCCAAGAATTTTGACCAGCCCATTTTTGGAGTTTTGTGTGACATTATGTCCAATTTGTCCAAAATGTCTGGGGTGCCAACAATTTCGGCCATGACTGTATTTTACTCACTGAACTGCAACTTAATGTATAGCATTTGTGTCATGGATATGCAATAAAGTCTGGCAGCTTACCTGTCTCCATCTGTTCATTAGAGGCCTGACTCCGTTCTGGTTGCCTTTTTATCACCTCTCCTTCCTGTATGGCCCCACCCAGGCCATCCCAGGAAGTCTATATTAACTGTTGCACTACAGGTCTGCAGTGCTGTTCAACCGTGTTGTTAGCTTAAGTTTCTGTCTGCAGTGTGCTACGATTACCTTCCTGTGTACCGTTTTTGGCTCGTCCCTGACTTCTCCTGTTTGCCTGTGACCCTGATCTTTTGCCTGTCCCTCGGTTACCCTTGTCTGCCTGTTGCCCTGACCTCGGCTTAGCCATCACTATCGCTTGTCCTGCTTGCTGCTTCCCCTCTCTCCCTGCGGAGCGTGACCTAGGGGATCACAGGGGTCGCGACCTGGATCCAGCTGCGGCAAAGGCCATCCTCACCACTAGAGGCTCTGGTGAACACAAAGCTGGGTCTTAGACTCCGCGCCCTGGGGAATCTTGGGTTCACGCTTCCTCTCTGATAGCAGCAGTCAGCTATAGGGTTTACTACCATGTGGTGCATCCCTGACCCCAACGGGGTACACTTGTCACCTGGCCACAGGTGACCTGACAATTTGCTTTATGTGTTTTTTTTTCTAAATTTATGATTAATATTCTGTCTCTATCCTTTAAAATACAGGTGATAAAAAAAATGTAGACCCTTCATTTCTTTGTAAGTGGGCAAATTTCTACAGAGGATTAAAAAAATTGTTTCCCCACTGTATCAATTTTGGGGTTTTTAAAGTAAAATGTACTTGAATATTGTAGTCATTTTGGAAAGTGTACTGCAATGAAATGTAATTGCAGAAGTCAGATGCTTTAGTCATATTTCTTTGAAGGTACTCTGTGGCCAGAATTGAATATTAAACTATGAGATGCATACAGGGGCTTTACATGAACATTTAGTTATAGCTGCAGTGCACCACTCCACTCCGCACCCGCTCCCATTTGTCAATAATATGGTAATTTGCAAACTCTTATTTTAACCTGTTTATAATGGCAGGGAAGGGTTTCTGAAACTCATGGTTAGTGGAGTTCATCTAGCAGCATCAAATTCATTTTCATTAAAGATTGAAAAAATGGCTTTAATATCAGTTCTACAAATTTAAAGTGAAAATGAATTGAAGACTGAAGTCATATTGGAAAATGTACTGTAATGAAATGTAATTGCAGAAGTCAGATGTGTTAGTCTTATTTATCAATGCTGTCAGTCCATGCAGGATACAGTACAGTAAGTTTATTGTTTGTTGACAGTCTGCAGGCGTATCATGTAAATATAGCTCTTGAAAACACTGAAATAAACAGATTATTCCCCAGTTTCCATTGCTGAGCATCAGTGTTTAACAATATGTCTTTCTTACAATCTAATGTATACTTCTTGGGCCTATGCAGCATTAACCATATAACTACCAGAAGTGCTGAAGAAGTACAGTAGGTATGCATATTTCAGTAGATATATTTTCACCTTGATTTTTATAGAATAATTGCAACATCAAATACTTTTATACATGTTGCAATTTTAAATTGTACTTTCAATCACTGCTTAGTAACAGGGTTGATAATTTACCTGACTCCACTAGTCAGGGCAAGTGGGTTTCAGAAAAAAAACTCCTCTTTAGTCTGGTCACTTGAGGTGGGTGCAGAAGAGAAAAACTGCCTGCAATGGCAGGTCTGTGTTTAAAAGATAAACCACATAGATTTTTGGGCCCTTTCTCTTTCAAGAAACATAATTTTGATGCCAGTAGGCTGGGAGCAATATAACACAGGGATACATGCTCTCTGTGCCTTGAAGCCCAAATTAAGTCTTACACTCTTTTACAGCCCCAGTTATAACCTGGAATTTCACACTTCAAAGGCATTCATTGTAGGAAAATGGATGTTTCCTAAAAATGCCCAGGGGTTTGAAGCCATGGCCTAGCATATCAAGAACAATTCAGTTGGTAACATATGAAATTCTTTTTTTTTCATTTAACAATTATTTCACATTTGTTTCACTTTTCTATCTTAAAGCCCATCTCCTGGTAAATTACTGTCTACCCTTATCATTTTTAGAGCACCCATCCATTCACAACATAAAAAAAAATAAAACTTCTAAAACTGAGTCTGCTTTCTGTATCCTTCACCAGTGCTGCAGTCTGTGGCCTCCGCCAACGAATCGTGTTGTCTTGATGTAATAACATTGCTAGAAGAAGGACCCGAGAGGACCCTCCTGCCATTACAATGGATGAAGATCAGTATTCAGCATTTTTTCTTTTTTTTCTTTTCAGTTTAAACAGGTAATTAACACAAAGTTGGGCTGGGTCAGTTAGTCTGACATTAACTTTAACCAGTTCCTGACCGGCGCACGCAAATATACTGTGGCAGAATGGGTCTCCTGGGCGACATCCCATACATTTACAGCTTCGCCCCGCAATGCCACCAAAGGGCGCACGAGCGCCATAGGAGGGCATGGCCGGCGCGAACACCGCCGGCCACACACGGTCACGTGCACGAGCGGGAGTACGGGCGTTTGTATGTGTAAACACACAAATCCCTGTGCTGTCTGAGGAGAGAAGACAGATCTTGTCTTTCTACAAAGCAGACAAAGTTTGTAGACGCTATAACTTTTGCACAAAGCAATCAATATACGCTTATTGTGATTTTTTTAACCAAAAATATGTAGAAGAATACATAAACTGAGGAAAAAATGATTTAAAAAAAAAAAAAATTGGGATATTTACTATAGCAAAAAGTAAAAGATATTGGCCAGGATTCACGTAGCACTTACGCCGACGTATCTCGAGATACGCCGCATAAGTGCACAGATGCGCCGTTGTATCTATGCGCCTGACTTTGAAAGCAAGATACGCCTGAAATTAGGCTTCTTCCGACCGACGTAAGTTTCCTACGCTGTCGTATGGTGGGCGCATATTTACGCTGGCCGCAAGGGGCTCTCCCATTGATTTACGCTTCAAATATGCAAATGAGTGAGATACGCCGATTCACGAACGTACTTGCGCCCGTCGCAGTAAGATACACGGTTTACGTAAGTCGTACATCCGGCGTAAAGTTATGCCTCATAAAGCAGGTGTAAGTCAGCAGCATCAATGCACCAGGGAACACAGCTGTCGTATTTTACGTTGTTTACGTAGTACGTGAATAGGGCTGGGCGTAGGTTCCGTTCACGTCGTAGGCAGTGATTCGACGTATCTTAGGCATTCGTTCCGACGTGATTCTGAGCATGCGCATTGGGAAGCGTCCACGGGACGGCGCATTCGCCGTTCGTTCGCCCCATCATTTGCATGGGGTCACGGTTCATTTAAATGGATCACGCCCACTTCCACCTACTTTGAATTAGGCAGGCTTACGCCAAGGAATTTACATTACGCCGGCGCAACATTGGGAGCAAGTGCATTGTGAATACTGTGCTAGTCGCTCTGCGCTACGTCGGCGTAGCGTATATTCGATACGCTACGCCAGCATAACTATGCGCCGAGGTATGTGAATCCGGGCCATTGTGTTTTTTTCAAAATTGGCTCTCTTTTTTTGTTTACAGCCCAAAAATGTAAACCGCAGAGGTGATCCAATACTACCAAAAGAAAGGTCTATTTGTGGAAAAAAAAAGGATGTCAATTTTGTTTGGGTACAACATTGCATGACCACGTAATTGTCAGTTAAAGCAACGCAGTGCCGTATCGCAAAAAATGGCCAGGTCATTGAGCAGCCAATTCTTCTGGGACTGAAGCGGTTTAAATGACTAATAACAAACAAAAAAAAAACTAACATAAGGTTGTGTGATGTGAGATTGAACTTAAATACTGTATATACGAATGACTGAACTTTTTTGTAGAATTTGCATGCTTCTTATTGGGTTAAGCTTAACATACTGGAGACAATAAAGATGCCCATTATAATGCTGTAATCGTTTTTACAGATATACACAAACGCACTCTTCCATTGTCCCCACTGGTGTAAATAAATACAGTAAATCAATCATATTTTAAATTGATCTTCCAGAGGGAGCAATGCTTGGTGGCTAAAGATAAAGTATGGGACTTCGGTTTTATTTTAAGGATGTGACTTCGTTCTCTGTGACCTATCAATGTCACCCTGCATAATGGAAATATTCGGCCAACTAAAAACTCCAGAGGGACTGTCACTGGCTGCAAAGTACGAGGAAACACAAAATATTTTCAGCAGTTCTGGAACAAACTTCAACTTGCACAGCTGCAAAGAAACTACTCTTCCCTGGAGGCCCTCTAAACTTGATGAAGGTGCACTATAAGGAAATATGACTAATATTTTGCGAGCGTTGGTTTTTATTGTACATATTTCTTCCTAACGATTATGGGAGTGCATTTACTGTACTACCAAAAGGATTCCAGGCAAAGAAATCCATATAACTTAATCATATAAATCTGGGATTCATTTTTTTTTTTACATTCAGCAACAAACACAGCAGCTCAGTCTAATTTGGGTATATACACTGGAATTACCTATACATATTAAGAACAAAACATTACATTCTTTTAAAAAGCAGTCAGACTTATTTTATAAATTAGCTGAACAACTTTTTTTGCTGTAGGTCTCTGTTTTACATAAAAGTTTGTCAGGTTTTTTGTTTGTTTTTTGCAATCTATAAAACCAGTACTGTAGTCTTAAAATAAATGTTACGTTATTTATTTAGCTATGTTTTATAAATTTGTTCTACTGAGTTAAAACACATATTGAGTAGGATGACTCAAAGCTTATTTGGGCATTCATCCGAACACTGGACTTTTAGCACAATCTGCATGAACTGAACATCATTTAGAGTAGTGTTTTTTCTTATGCAAATATATATGACCACTTCCTCTGTCAATGTTAAATCCTTAGCAACTTGTAACATTATCCAGCCCTATTAATTTGCCAACCAGGAATCCCTGGCCATGTAAACAAAGGGGCAGGAAAGTATGATGACATGACTTAACAAATATGGCCACGTGGCCATATTTGGGCAATGACAATGGCCATGGCAATATTTGGTCTATAATATAATTTGGTATATCCCCTTAGTTTACATTTGCAGTAAAACACGTCATTTGGTCAGCAGAATTTTGCATATGATAAGTCAGCGGGTATGATTTATATGAATTGTTTTATGGGACTTTTTTTTGGGGGGGTATTTTATTAATAGAGAACTTGTTAATTACTTTATACTTCTTACTCATTCATGTAACAAGTGGGATCTAGGCCCCTTTCTTTTTGAGTTGAGAGTTGAGTTGAGAGATATCTTAATATAGCGCGGTCCTACCCTGAAGGGTCCCGACACGCATAGCAGAGTTCCTGGGAAAAGAAGACCCAGGAACCAAAAGCAGCACAGAGCGGCACAACGGGTGGAAGAGAGAAGCTACGCAGGAAAGGCTTGCGTGAAGAGCCAAGTCTTCAGTAACCCGCGGAAGACCGGGATAGTAGGAGCCTCCTGGAGCTCGACAGGGAGGCTATTCCATAATACGACACTCTGGTGGGAGAAGGCCCGACCACCACGCCCGATCTTCTTGGGCACCGAGCTGTAGAGGAGATCTCTGCCGGTAGATCTGAGTGATCTGACAAGAGCTTGTTTATGATAATTCCCCTGACTGCAAACCCCACCAACACTGGGCCAGGGTTGTGGGGAAGAAGCCCTCGTTCTCATTAACAATGGAGCAAGGTGCTTTGCCAGGAGGATTCCCACTGGCAGGGTACTTCACACCAAGTTGAGGGCTTGTGGTCTGCTGTGGTTTGTGATTCAAAGCGGGAATGGTTCCAAATCTGGACACATATCTGCTCTGCACAGATACAGACCAACCCACAAACCTACAGCACTACCTCCCCAAAAAAAGAATGAGAACATTTGTTTGCCTTTGCTCGGTGGGCTAATGATTATATCAACATCTAATGCAAGATTGTGATCATTATTATTTTGTGATTCATTTTGTATGCATAGATTTTGAAATTACTTCATAATCTGTTTAAAGACTAGCATATTTCCTGTTGTTGCAAATTGAGCTACTATTTAGGGTTTAAAATTATTATTTTTAAGTTAGTAATTGTGCAAATGGGTATTTTAATGTGTATAAGAGTATAACAAGTAGCAGCCATCATAAGGAGGAGTGCAAAAGAACTAGAACGGACATTGCTTATTTTCTACAAACCAAAATATAAAAAAAATATTCAATAACATTAGTTTGCTTTGATATGCTTCTTGCTTTATGCCAGTTAAAAAATGTTTGTGAAAAGATTCCTGGAGACAAAGTGAATATATAGTACAGAATTCATAGTATCCATGGATATACTTTGTTTGGCCTTTAGGGGTTACATAGTGAAATGTTACATTTAATAAAGTACAAGATTTTCAGCATATGCGTCTGAGTAACAACATGAAGTTTTAATGATTCAGAAGGCGCCAGAATGTGTTGTTGATGAACTGTACTTTACAATGACAGAAGTTTGACAGGTCATAACTTTTCACTTATGGCTTTTTATTTCTTATATTTGTATAACAGAGCTGCACAGCAGGCTGTATGTACTTCTGATGTTTTTCAAAAAGTAAGTTTTCATTATGAATAGAATAAAATCAATTCTGTTAGGCTTTTCATAAGTATGAATTTAAATGAATCAAGTATAACATTTGGAAGAAATAATAGGCTTGATCACAAGTCTGGTTTGCCAGTGTTGCCAAACCAGTGTAGCTATCAACAGTGTTCCTTAATGCTGCCACATCAGTGATATCATCTTCGGACTAGTGCAATGTTCTTCATTGCTAGCCACACTAGTTCCAGTGTCACCAAATCCAGTGTAGCCATCAACACTGTCCCTGATTGCTGCCATATCAGCACCATATCACAAGAGTCGGTGCAGTCAGCAACAATGTTCCTGGTCACTGCCACACAAGTCACCACCACATGAGTACCAGTGTCACCATACCAGCATAAGCCAGCAATCATGTTACTAATCACCGCCACACCAGTACAGTGTCACCATATCAGTGTAAAGCCTCATACACACAATCGGACTTCCATCTGACTATTCCAAAGGGGCATTGGCCCTGAACTTGGTATGCATACACACGGCAGAACATTTTCAGCCAATATTCATCAAATCACGTGGGTTTTCAGCTCTTTACGGCCACCCTTTGGGCAACTTCTCCTATTGTTGTCTGATGTTTAGCATTGGTTCTGAGCATGCGTGTTTGTACTTTGGATTTTAGTCCAATGGACTTGTGTACACACGATCGGATGATCCGACCTAACACATTTGTTGTCGGAAAGTTTGAGAGCATGCACAGCGAACATTTGTCCGTGGAAATTCCGACAACAATTGTCCGATGGAGCATACAGACAGTCGGATTGTCCGATAAAACACGTCCGTCGAATCGTTGTTGTTGGAAAGTCTAATCGTGTGTATGGGCCTTAAGCCAGAAATAGTGTTTCTGAATAGCATCACATGAGTCCTAGTGTCACCAGACCAGTGCAGCCAGCAACAGTTTTTCCTGATCACCACCACACAAGTCCCGGTGTCACCAGACCATGGTAAGCCAGTAGTTTTTCACAAAAGAAACATAGTGGAATACATTTTGGCTACATTTATGAAGAGCAATTATTTATTTGCAAAGTTTTATAGCAGAAACTAGGGAGAACTGTTTTTTCACTAGTGGTGATTAAATACCATCAAAATACCACCAAAAGAAAGCTCTATCTGTCGAAAAAACTGATGTAAAATTAATTTGGGTACAGTACTGCATGACCGAATAATTGTTAGTCAAATTATCACGGAGATAAAAATTGGCATGGCAAGGCTGGCATGTTGAGCTGCATTCACACTTGAACTGAGCTTCTTCTGTCATTTTACAGGCTTTAATAGAGCAACTGTAAGGCCCCGTACACACGAGAGGATCCATCCGCTGGAATTGATCCGCGGACCGGCTCCAGCGGATAGATCCCCTGGTGTGTACAATCCAGCGGATCTGTTTCCGCGGATTTTTATCCCCTGGGATGGATTTCAAGCGGATAAAAATTTGAAGACATGCTTTAAAATCTATCCGCTTGAATCCATCCCAACGGATTGATCCGCTGGTCTGTACAGACTCACCGGATCAATCCGTCCGAATGGATCCCCCGCATGCGTCGTAATGATTCGACGCATGCATGGAATTCATTATATGACAGCGTCGTGCACGTCGCCGCGTCATCATCGCGGCGACGGCGCAACACGTCATCGCGATGGGATTTCGGCGCAGATTTCGATCCTATGGTGAGTACACTCCATCGGATCCAAATCCGCGGAAATCCTCGAGAGGATTTATCCGCGGAAACGGTCCGTTGGACCGTATCTGCAGATAAATCCTCTCGTGTGTACTAGGCCTCATGGTGATTTTGAGCATTTTGTGGCCATCTGAGGCCTAAACATGTTTTTAATGATTTTTGGCAAATAGAAACCTATATACTAGGAAAAAATGTGTTATGCACATTTTTACATGTCTTTGTGATTTTTTTTGTATGTTTTTCAGGCACTCCTCCTGTAGTCTATTGGGGACAAAATGCTTGAAGCGTGAAGCTTGTAGCTCAAAAGAAGCTCTTGTACTTTTTTGAGCTACAGGATTCAAGTTTCAAACTATAATATTATAAATGTTGGGCACTCGCGTCTTGGAGATATATGGCTATATAATTGGGCCGCTGCTGTCAATACTGCCATCACTAGTGGGCCAAATGGAAATAGATGAATAATAGACAGCACCTATTATTTTCTAAATACCTGTGCTGTAATATTCTGTGTGTATAACTAAACCATAAACCAACTTATACTAAACAGATCCATTAAATCAAAATTAAATAAATTAAGTCAATAAGCATAAAACAAGCATCTGAAGTGCATACATTAATGACTGTGTACAAAAGTACAAACTTAATAGTAAATATCATCAAGTAAATCAACAAGAAGTCAATAAAAAATTATTGAAAAATGAAAGTACCCTATATAGTGCTTAATGTGTTGGTAGTGCCAATCAAAGTCTATTCCTTGTGAAAAAGTGCTGTTGTGCTTTGTACTTTAATTATGTCTGTACATACACTTGTGAGGGACTGGCAATACTCCGCACTCACCAGATATGTTGGACTCCCTAACCATGTAGCAAGATGAGTCTACTGTTGTAGGTCTTTAGGGAGACCTAACCCTCTTTAATATTCTCTGGTTACTCCCGCTGGTGTGGGTTACCTCCAATGAGGACTCAGGAGCTCCAGGATCAAAAAGCGCAGGTGTGCAATATATAGAGAGAAAAACGCTTTGTGTAAAATCCTCACACAATTTATTAAATGTCAGCATTGTACATAATAAAGTCCATTTGAAATTGTGATGCTATAAAATAAAATAAAATGACCAAACTAGACTTTGCAAAAGCAAAAATCCTGTACGCTTGGGAATAGTGGTCGTTGACTGGAGCTCAGTGTGTATTCCACTCCCTGGGCGGATGGTGACATTTGGGAAACTTAACTTGACACATTTTGTCATATATATGTGCAACATTATCAAAAGCAGGAAGCTTCCCTGCGTCCCAGTCTCTTAAATAAATTGCACTCCTCCACCTCCAATTGTCCTATGGTTACAGAGCATGACAGCACTTTTTCACAAGTAATTGATTTATTTGATGATTGTCACTATTAAGATTGGACTTCGGTACACAGTCATTAATGTATGCACTTCATGTGCTATTTTTATCCTTATTGACTATATTAGTTTATTTAATTTTGATTTAATTGATCTATTTAGTATAAATTGGTTTATGGTTTAGTTATAGATACAGAATATTACAGCACAGGTATTTAGAACTATAATAGGCGGAGCAGGCTATGTCTATTTTTCATCTATTTTTAAACTTCAATATGCTAAGGTACTAACTGAAAACCGTGGTATTTTGGATGTTGAGCATTTTGGAGCTTTAAACTTCAAGCTACAAAATGCTCAGGTGTTATTGGGGCCTTAGGACTGGGAGATAGAGATTAATTGAGTTGCTGAAATGAAAGGGAAAGTATTGCTGCTGTAAACTTTAAGTATAAATTACTCATGGTGCCTGCAACTACAAAGAATAAATGTGACTATATGAATGCCCACAACCTGACCACAGATCTGTTTTAAAAACACCAAATACTCATTATAGCAATGAAATATTGGGGTTAATTTACTAAAAGCAAACAAGTGGTTCACTTTGCAAGGAAAGTTAAACTGTGCAGGGGAATTTGCCCTAGAGTTTATTAAAAAACTTGAATTGGGTATTCTTTGCAAAAAGAAATAAAACCACATTCACAAATTCCCATGCAATGTGTAACTTCCTTTCAAAATGAGCAGCCCATTTGCCTTTAGTAAATCAACCCTATAGTGTCTTTAGCCTATAGGTTTTTCCACAGGCGTAAACTGAACTCCTTGGTGACATTGTTTATCATCAAAAAAGAAAGTGCTAACTTATAATTGATACCGTATTTTCCGGCGTATAAGATGACCTTTTGGGCTTAAAAACTTGCCTCAAAACCCGGGGGTCATCTTATATGCCGGTACCAGACCTCGGCATTGATTATTCAAAAGCCGTGCCTCCTCCATATGGTGTTCCATGATAGGCGGAACACTTGGTTTCCCAGCAGAGCCTCTGTTTGGCATGTAATGGGCACAGTGAGATTTGAAAAAGCTGAATAAAGCAAGTTCCTGTCAGCGTTTTTTCCTGTCAGCGGTTGTTCTGGATACCCCTCAGCTTCTAGACAGACTAGTAGGAAGGGGGTCGTCTTATACGTCGAGTATATTCCTCAAAATTTTAGCTGGAAAATTAGGGGGTTGTCTTTTATGCCCAGTTGTCTTATACGCCGGCTAATACGGTACTTTTTAATTCTGGTACAATGCAATTGCAGCTCTTGTTGCTACCTATCCTTATGCCGCGTACACACGATAATTTTTTGGCATGTAAAAAAAATGTTGTTTTTCAGCCTCTAGAAAAAACTATTAGCTAGATTCAGAAAGACTTAGGCTGGCGTATCAGTAGATACGCCAGCCTAAGTCTTAATCTGCGCCAACGCAAATTTAGGCGTATTCTGGTAACCAGATACGCTTAAATTAGGCTCAGATATGAGCGGCGTAAGTGTCTTACACGTCGTATCCTAAAGTGTAATTTTTAGGCTGACCGCTAGGTGGCGTTTCCATTGCGGTCGGCGTAGAATATGTAAATCACTAGATACGCCTATTCACGAACGTTAGCCCAGCTGACGCAGTACAGATACGCCGTTTACGTAACGCATTATCAGGCCTAAAGTTATTCCATCAAATAGCTGGAATAGTAATGTTAAGTATGGCCGTCGTTCCCGCATTGAAATTTGAAAATTTGACGTTGTTTGCGTAAGTCGTCCGTGAATAGGGATTTACGTCATTTACGTCCACGTCAAAACCAATAGGACCACGCGGCGTACTTAGCCGCAATGCACACTGGGATATGTACACGGACGGCGCATGCGCCGTTCCAAAAAAACATCAATCACGTCAGGTCAACCCAAATTAACATAAAACACGCCCCCTCAGCCTATTTTGAATTAGGCGCGCTTACGCCCGCCGCATTTACGCTACGCCGCCGTAAATTTGCAGGCAAGTACTTTGTGAATACAGTACTTGCCTTGCAAACTTACGGCGGCGTAGTGTAAATGTCATACACTACGCCGCCGCAACTATGCGCCCGCCATCCTGAATCCAGCTATATGTTTTTTCCAACTTCATCATTAAAACGACGTTGCCCACACACGATCGTTAAAAAAAAATGCTCTAGCAAAACGCATACGACGGCACTATAAAGGGGAAGTTCCTTTCGGATGACGCCACCCTTTGGGCTGCTTTAGCTGATTTTATGTTAGTAAAAGACGATTCGCGCTTTTCTGTCTGTTACAGCGTGATGAATGTGCTTACTCCATTACGAACGGTAGTTTTACCAGAACGAGCGCTCCCGTCTCATAACTTGCCTCTGAGCATGCGCGGGTTTTTAACGTCGTTTTAGCCCACACACGATCATTTTTTACAACCCGAAAAAGGACATAGTTTAAAACGTCGTTAAAAAATGCAGCATGTTCGATTTTTTTTTTTCGTTTTTCAGAACCTGAAAAATTATGTGAAACCCACACACGATCATTTTAAATTACATTTTTTTTAAAACGTAGTTTTTTACATGCCTAAAAATTATCGTGTGTATGACTTGCTGCAAAACAAATATGGTAGTAATTTTGGATAATATTTTTGTCCATTCTTTGTTAATTAAAGTTTTTAGTGCGCATTGAAATGTATACAGGTCCACAAATATTTAAATACATTATTTTAAGCTAATAATGAGATTAATGCATTTTTAATAAATAAAAAAATTCAAAATGAAAGGAAAGCTCTTTCAGATACATTGCTGTTTTTTTGTACTTTACCTGCTTTAGTGTTCTAGTGTATTATTTCTCTTTTGTAGCTTACTTAGCTCCATTTAATAAACCTTTACAAGTTTTTGACCAAACCAGGAGGAAATACGAGAAGCCCAATTTCAGATTAAAATGTTATTTTACTTATTAAGTTCAAGCATGTGTGCAACAAGTGGTTATGGAACCAATATCATCTACAGTGTTTCATGAATGTGAATGTGTTGTCTCCTACAGGCATGTTTTAATCACGCCAAGATAGCTAAAGCAGGAGTGAAACATGACCGCCTACCTGGAAGCATTTCAATTCAAGTCAATAGACAGTGAACCATAGAAACTGGAACATGGCCTATTTGCTTTTTAAGATGGACACCTGGATCTACAGTTGCTGAGTAAGCAACATCTTTGCAAAAACATTCTTATTATTACTGCTATGGCTTGTTCACCTCTCTGTTCCATCTCTTTTCAATTTCCTGTGTTATGTTTCCTCTTAGCTACCTACTATATGAAATAGATGTTTATAGTTCCTTAAGAAAAAATACCCAGTGGACCAGGGATAATCTTTTTGCATGATCTGCTTTATCTTAGCAGCCGTTCTATTCTCTGTAAAACAGTACAAATTGCAAAACTTTATCAAATCTTTTTTTTTATCTTAGTCTATAAAATGTATTTGCTGTACTAGTTATAGGGAAAGATTAACTAAACTATGGTTACAGATGGTTGAGAAAAAGCCTATGGGGAAGAGGATATAATAATCCATTATTATATTGCTAATTTAGCACACAGACCAGACTAGTCTGGTGTTTTGATCAAGGCTTCTATTCCCTAGTAGGCATACAGCAGCCTGGTGCGTGATACTGTCATACTCTGAGTTAGCAGAGCTCTTTTTTTGTTGTTTTTATTTTGGGGGATGAACTTGGATGGAGTAGGAATGAGCCTAGGGATACTCCAGAAAACCATAACTTGATAATGAGGACTCTAATCTGAAACAAATTTCAAGGTGAAAACACCCCCTTTGAAGTTATAAAGCTGAGCAGCAAACAGAGATTCAGTCCTGAATGCAAAGAATAGTAGCTAAAGATTGTCCAGGAAAGTTAGTGAAAGTCTGTAGATCTAACAGACTGGTACTCTCACCATTCCTGATTTTCCAAGCAGCCATATGCAGAGTCAGCAAACTTCAATACTCCAGCAACCTGTGTCCTGGATCTGTAGTGGATCTCCTGATAATACTTCAGGAAGGATAGAGAGAAGGCCTCCCAGCCCAACAATCTGGGAGCCCCACAGAAATGCTGCAGTCCAAGGTGAATCTCCTAGGGATGCCACAGCTCTGAGGTTGGGTCTCTCTCCCCCAGGAAAAAGATCCCTCTGCCCCATTTAGACCCCCTTCACTCGGGCGGATAGAATTCAGCTTTTAGCTGCCGATAGATCAAGTTATCTACCGCAGCTAAACTCACACAATGCTTTCCTATGGCCCATTCACACATTGAATTTAGCAACGGTTTCGTTACATGGGGTTTGGTGCGGTTAGAAAAAAAAAAGGTTGACTGCATCCAGAAACCAATTTATTGCAGCTATCTGTAAATAACTGCAGGTAATCACAGTGTACTATTTCTCCTGCAGATAGCAGCGGCAACAAGGAAAGAAAAACAACAGGAAGCACATCAGAAATGGCAAGAATATTCCAACGCAGTTAAACGCAGCTGCGTGTAAACGCATGTAAACGCAGCTAAGCGCAATGTACAACTGCAAGTGAACACTGTGCCAGGATTCTCTGAATTTCAAAATAACAAAACATGCTTTTAACAGCGGCAGAACAGCCGCCCATGTGAAAGGGGCCATATAACTCCCTCAGCACCATGCAGGTCTCCTGCATATCAACCAGGGTTTGGCTGGGGAGATATTAATATGTGGGATGGGGGTCATGATTCTCCCATCCACTATGTCCCAAGATCCCCTGGGAGACAAGGAGAAGCAATTGAGCCCATGTCTTTTAGAGTTCAGAGCAGACCTGACTAATCATCCATCCCTGGTTACAGGGAGGTCAAAAACTAAATTTAGCAAAACAGTAGCTACATCTCTCTCTAAAAATAGGTTCTGTCCTCATGGATCACTGAGAAACAAGATCTTCAGTCAAAGAGCGGAGTATCCCAAAGCGAGTACAGTAGGAAGGGGAATAAGGAAGGAAAAAGGACTATACACAAGGTTATGAAAAAGAGAAATCACCGCTCTAGGATATTAATCAGAAAGTCTCCTCACCTGATCCAAAGCCACGGTTGCTGGCAATGCATGGAATGATGCAAAATGAAGGAAAAATGTTCTGGACAGCCGCACTCCAAAAATAAATTGCTGCGTTTCACACCAAACTTTAGTGCTTATTCATAGCTTAACAAACATAAGCTATGAATAAGCACTAAAGTTTGGTGTGAAACGTGTCAGCTTTTTACCCTGTCTGCTGTGGCATGCTTTTTGTGTGTTTTTTGATTTTAAAATAAAAGCAATTTATTTTTGGAGTGCGGCTGTCCAGAATGTTTTTCCTTCATTTTGCCTTATACACAAGGTTATGTGTGGCATCTTGGTTGAAAAATATAATTTGCAATAAGTATTCATAAAATTTACAAATGGGGAGCCTCATGCCTGGCCCATGTAAAGGGTTATGCAATCTGATCATGGTCAATTTGTAAGAGTATCCCCTCCGAAGAAGCAACCCTCCAGAAGGATCTGTTTTGTTTTTGTAGATCATAAGCTCAATAATAGCATGCTATGCCAAGCTGCAGTTTCCAAAACGAGCAAAGTCCTTTCTTATATTAGGAGAGGTATGGACTCCAGAGAGAGAGATATCATTTTGCCCCTGTTAAAATCATTAGTTAGACATCATTTGGAATATGCAGTTCAGTTTTGGGCATCAGTTCTCAAAGGGGATATCAGGGAACAGGAGAAAGTGCAGAGAAGGGCAACCAAACTGATAAGAGACATGGAGGAGCTCAGCTATGAGGATAGATTAGAGGAACTAAATTTATTCAATCTTGAGAAGAGGAGAATAAGGGGGGATATGATCAACATGTACAAAGATATAAGGGGTCCATATAGCGAACTTGGTGTTGAGTTATTCACTTTACGGTCAACACAAAAGACAAGGAGGCACTCTTTATGTCTAGAGGGAAAAAATATCATCTCAGAATACGGAAAGGTTTCTTTACAGTAAGAGCTGTGAAAATGTAGAACAGACTCCCTTCAGAGGTGGTTCTGGCCAGCTCAGTAGATTGCTTTAAAAAAGGTCTGGATACTTTCCTAAATGTACATAATATAACTGAGTACTAACATTTATACATAAAGTTGATCCAGGGAAAGGATTTTTTTCCCCCTGCTATAGCAAATTGGATCATGTTCTCCTTGGGGAATTTTGCCTTTCTTTGGATCAACTGTGGGTATAGAATTGGGTATATGGGATTGTACAATATTTTTTTTTTTTTTTTTTATGGTTGAACTGGATGGACATGTGTCTTTTTTCAACCTGACTAACTATGTAACTATGTAACAACAGTAATGAAATTAATTTTAACAATGGGAAAAAGCCTGTTGCCTCATAGTCATCCAGAGCCATGTAACAAGATCCTATCTAGCTCCCTTTTACCTATACCTAAACAAATGTATGTATGAGTCCCAGGGTCCAAATTACAAAATAGGACAGGGCCTCTCACTAATTAAATCTTCAAGGGCAAAAAGAGTTGTCATTTTAAGTGGCTTCAGCAGGCGACTGGATAATATGTGGGTGTCTCCTACCCGCATATGAGAACAGTCCTTTTAAAACTAGGCACAGCAGGGCTCCAAACTTTGCAGGGTCCTCTGAATCCCATAGATAACTTTAAATACACATGGCCAGGGGCCATGAGGTTTAACATCCAGCAACAGATGACTGAATGATACAAGGTCAGAAACAGAATAACAGCAGCCAGGCTCATAAGTAAAATTCTGGATTGGGGACCTGGACCTTATAATCTGGGCCCTAAGCTGACAGTCACGGTCCAGTCACGCTTAGTATTGCAAAATTCTTCCCAAAACCCCTTGGTTCCTTGAGGATAATGGGGCTTGAAGACATGTAGGAACTCCTATATCTCCTCAAACCAACCCTTGCTGAGGGCCATCACCTATGGAGGCACATATGGGAACCCTGGATATCAACCAGAGATTGGCTGGGGAGATATTAATATACAGGCTATGGTCATGATTCTCCCATCCACTATGTCCCAGGATTCCCTGGGAGACAGGGGGAAGCAAGTGAGCTCATGCCAGAGCAGACCTCACTAATCAAACCATAGCTGATTACAGGGAAGACTAAAAATAAATTTAGCAAAACGGTAGCTCTGGGGGGGCGCTACACTAATATAAGGGAAGTAATGTGCTGAAGCATGTTGGCCATAGGCAGGAACAAACAAATGAAAAACACGGGCAATGCTTTTTATTGGCTAACTAAAGATATTTTAGTGCAAGTAGACTCAGTTCTGTTTTCATATATGGTACCATGCAAGCAAATGTGTAGAAAAAAATAACTTTATTGTTTAAACTATATTTGCAGTTTTTGTACTTTCCTTTGCAGTATTTTAACTGCACCTAATCTACAATTTCAATACATCAACCAACAAAAATGCTTATATGTTAATATAGAAAAAACGCAATCACGCAAAAAAAAAAAAAAAACTGTTCATCTTGACATATATCTTAAGGTGCCTGTATGACAGTCTAAATATATCCCAAATTCAGTTACTATGTTGTGGCAAAGCCTCATACAGTAAAAAAAAAAAAAAAACATACTGTGCCATCCCTTAGTGAGCCATTCCTCATTGGTGTCTTATATGGTCCTGTAACGGTACCCCAAATGGGACAGGGGTTAAAGCCGTTTAGGATATTCCATTCCCGAACACAAGGCAGCTATCGACACTCCACAGTCAGGCAAACGAACCCCAATAACGAGACACACAGCTCTGTTTGAGGTTAAACAGGAATGACAATCTTTATTGAGAAAGTAGGCTCTTATATATACAAAAAGAATACTGCAGTAACCAAATGAACAATGACCCAACTCCACCCACAACATCACACAATAGTGTGGCTGTGCGGCAACCATCTGAAGTGAACGTGTGACCTTTTTAAGGCCGATCAAGGAAGCAGAGATCCAGGAAAGAACAGCGGGGAGGTGGTGAGCGATCAGTTGACACCTTGGGTCTGCTGTGACCAATATACAGTGCCTTGCGGAAGTATTCGGCCCCCTTGAACTTTGTGACCGTTTGCCACATTTCAGGCTTCAAACATAAAGATATATAACTGTACATTTTTTGAGGAATCAACAACAAGTGGGGCACAATCATGAAGTGGAACGAAATTTATTGGATATTTCAAACTTTTTTAACAAATAAAAAACTGAAAAATTGGGCGTGCAAAATTATTCAGCCCCTTTACTTTCAGTGCAGCAAACTCTCTCCAGAAGTTCAGTGAGGATCTCTAAATGATCCAATATTAACCTAAATGACTAATGATGATAAATAGAATCCACCTGTGTGTAATCAAGTCTCTGTATAAATGCACCTGCACTGTGATAGTCTCAGAGGTCCATTTAAAACGCAGAGAGCATCATGAAGAACAAGGAACACACCAGGCAGGTCCGAGATACTGTTGTGGGGAAGTTTAAAGCCGGATTTGGATACAAAAAGATTTCCCAAGCTTAAACATCCCAAGGAGCACTGTGCAAGCAATAATATTGAAATGGAAGGAGTATCAGACCACTGCAAATCTACGAAGACCTGGCCGTCCCTCTAAACTTTCAGCTCATACAAGGAGAAGACTGATCAGAGATGCAGCCAAGAGGCCCATGATCACTCTGGATGAACTGCAGAGATCTACAGCTGAGGTGGGAGACGCTGTCCATAGGACAACAATCAGTCGTATACTGCACAAATCTGGCTTTTATGGAAGAGTGGCAAGAAGAAAGCCATTTCTTAAAGATATCCATAAAAAGTGTAGTTTAAAGTTTGCCACAAGCCACCTGGGAGACACACCAAACATGTGGAAGAAGGTGCTCTGGTCAGATGAAACCAAAATCGAACTTTTTGGCAACAATGCAAAACGTTATGTTTGGCGTAAAAGCAACACAGCTCATCACCCTGAACACACCATCCCCACTGTGAAACATGGTGGTGGCAGCATCATGGTTTGGGCCTGCTTTTCTTCAGCAGGGACAGGGAAGATGGTTAAAATTGATGGGAAGATGGATGGAGCCAAATACAGGACCATTCTGGAAGAAAACCTGATGGAGTCTGCAAAAGACCTGAGACTGGAACGGAGATTTGTCTTCCAACAAGACAATGATCCAAAACATAAAGCAAAATCTACAATGGAATGGTTCACAAATAAACATATCCAGGTGTTAGAATGGCCAAGTCAAAGTCCAGACCTGAATCCAATCGAGAATCTGTGGAAAGAACTGAAAACTGCTGTTCACAAATGCTCTCCATCCAACCTCACTGAGCTCGAGCTGTTTTGCAAGGAGGAATGGGCAAAAATGTCAGTCTCTCGATGTGCAAAACTGATAGAGACATACCCCAAGTGACTTACAGCTGTAATCGCAGCAAAAGGTGGCGCTACAAAGTATTAACTTAAGGGGGCTGAATAATTTTGCACGCCCAATTTTTCAGTTTTTATTTGTTAAAAAAGTTTGAAATATCCAATAAATTTCGTTCCACCTCATGATTGTGTGCCACTTGTTGTTGATTCTTCAAAAAAAATTACAGTCTTATATCTTTATGTTTAAAGCCTGAAATGTGGCAAAAGGTCGCAAAGTTCAAGGGGGCCGAATACTTTCGCAAGGCACTGTACTCGGTTCATCTCTGAACGAGTGTTTGCTGTGCAGTGTATTGCTCTACTTTTTTGAGATTCATGTGAGTGCTATATTTGAAGATTCATGTGTGTTATTAAACTGATTTTACGGTATCACGCTATTTTGAGCACTTCTTTTATTTACATGCAGAGCTTTCTGGCAGTGAATCGATTGAAACTGGAATTATCTGCTATACTTACCAGTGAGGTCTTTTTGTACACGTTTACACGCCGAACACGAGAGTGTAAGGCAATTTGAGTTGGTGAGTTTTGCATCTGACCGGAGAGGATTCACTAACACCGAGTGTGGTGGAAGATTGGAAGCTATTATCATTAATTTTTCACAAACCTACTTGATGTGTTTTATGGACTTATATTTAATTAATATTTAAACACATTTACGTCTAAAGGGAAAAAAAATCATCTACGAATACGGAAAGGTTTCTTTACAGTAAGAGCTGTGAAAATGTAGAACAGACTCCCTTCAGAGGTGGTTCTGGCCAGCTCAGTAGGTTGCTTTAAAAAAGGTCTGGATACTTTCCTAAATGTACATAATATAACTAAGTACTAACATTTATACATAAAGTTGATCCAGGGAAAGGATTTTTTTCCCCCTGCTGTAGCAAATTGGATCATGCTCTCCTGGGGTATTTTGCCTTTCTTTGGATCAACTGTGGGTATAGAATTGGGTATATGGGATTGTACAATATTATTTTTTTTTTATGGTTGAACTGGATGGACATGTGTCTTTTTTCAACCTGACTAACTATGTAACTATGTAACAACAGTAATGAAATTAATTTTAACAATGGGAAAAAGCCTGTTGCCTCATAGTCCTCCAGAGCCATGTAACAAGATCCTATCTAGCTCCCTTTTACCTATACCTAAACAAATGTATGTATGAGTCCCAGGGTCCAAATTACAAAATAGGACAGAGTTGTCATTTTAAGTGGCTCCAGCAGGCGACTGTATAATATGTGGGTGTCTCCTACCTGCATCTGAGAACAGTCCTTTTAAAACTAGGCACAGCAGGGCTCCAAACTTTGCAGGGTCCTCTGAATCCCATAGATAACTTTAAATACACATGGCCAGGGGCCATGAGGTTTAACATCCAGCA
This sequence comes from Rana temporaria, assembly GCF_905171775.1. Lineage (NCBI taxonomy): Eukaryota > Metazoa > Chordata > Amphibia > Anura > Ranidae > Rana > Rana temporaria. The sequence goes on from NC_053489.1 coordinate 528,447,820, forward strand.
ACAGATGACTGAATGATACAAGGTCAGAAACAAAATAACAGCAGCCAGGCTCATAAGTAAAATTCTGGATTGGGGACCTGGACCTTATAATCTGGGCCCTAAGCTGACAGTCACGGTCCAGTCACGCTTAATATTGCAAAATTTTTCCCAAAACCCCTTGGTTCCTTGAGGATAATGGGGCTTGAACACATGTAGGAACTCCTATTTCTCCTCAAACCAACCCTTTCTGAGGGCCATCACCTATGGAGGCACATATGGGAACTCTGAATATCAACCAGAGATTGGCTGGGGAGATATTAATATACAGGCTATGGTCATGATTCTCCCATCCACTATGTCCCAGGATTCCCTGGGAGACAGGGGGAAGCAAGTGAGCTCATGCCAGAGCAGACCTCACTAATCAAACCATAGCTGATTACAGGGAAGACTAAAAATAAATTTAGCAAAACGGTAGCTCTGGGGGGGCGCTACACTAATATAAGGGAAGTAATGTGCTGAAGCATGTTGGCCATAGGCAGGAACAAACAAATGAAAAACACGGGCAATGCTTTTTATTGGCTAACTAAAGATATTTTAGTGCAAGTAGACTCAGTTCTGTTTTCATATATGGTACCATGCAAGCAAATGTGTAGAAAAAAATAACTTTATTGTTTAAACTATATTTGCAGTTTTTTGTACTTTCCTTTGCAGTATTTTAACTGCACCTAATCTACAATTTAAATACATCAACCAACAAAAATGCTTATATGTTAATATAGAAAAAACGCAATCACGCAACAAAAACAAAACTGTTCATCTTGACATATACAGTATATCTTAAGGTGCCTGTATGACAGTCTAAATATATCCCAAATTCAGTTACTATGTTGTGGCAAAGCCTCATACAGTAAAAAAAAAAAAAAACATACTGTGCCATCCCTTAGTGAGCCATTCCTCATTGGTGTCTTATATGGTCCTGTAACGGTACCCCAAATGGGACAGAGGTTAAAGCCGTTTAGGATATTCCATTCCCGAACACATGGCAGCTATCGACACTCCACAGTCAGGCAAACGAACCCCAATAACGAGACACACAGCTCTGTTTGAGGTTCAACAGGAATGACAATCTTTATTGAGAAAGTAGGCTCTTATATATACAAAAAGAATACTGCAGTAACCAAATGAACAATGACCCAACTCCACCCACAACATCACACAATAGTGTGGCTGTGCGGCAACCATCTGAAGTGAACATGTGACGTATCAAGGCCGATCAAGGAAGCAGAGATCCAGGAAGGAACAGCGGGGAGGTGGTGAGCGATCAGTTGACACCTTGGGTCTGCTGTGACCAATATACAGTGCCTTGCGAAAGTATTCGGCCCCCTTGAACTTTACGACCCTTTGCCACATTTCAGGCTTCAAACATAAAGATATATAACTGTACATTTTTTGAGGAATCAACAACAAGTGGGGCACAATCATGAAGTGGAACGAAATTTATTGGATATTTCAAACTTTTTTAACAAATAAAAAACTGAAAAATTGGGCGTGCAAAATTATTCAGCCCCTTTACTTTCAGTGCAGCAAACTCTCTCCAGAAGTTCAGTGAGGATCTCTAAATGATCCAATATTAACCTAAATGACTAATGATGATAAATAGAATCCACCTGTGTGTAATCAAGTCTCTGTATAAATGCACCTGCACTGTGATAGTCTCAGAGGTCCATTTAAAACGCAGAGAGCATCATGAAGAACAAGGAACACACCAGGCAGGTCCGAGATACTGTTGTGGGGAAGTTTAAAGCCGGATTTGGATACAAAAAGATTTCCCAAGCTTAAACATCCCAAGGAGCACTGTGCAAGCAATAATATTGAAATGGAAGGAGTATCAGACCACTGCAAATCTACGAAGACCTGGCCGTCCCTCTAAACTTTCAGCTCATACAAGGAGAAGACTGATCAGAGATGCAGCCAAGAGGCCCATGATCACTCTGGATGAACTGCAGAGATCTACAGCTGAGGTGGGAGACGCTGTCCATAGGACAACAATCAGTCGTATACTGCACAAATCTGGCTTTTATGGAAGAGTGGCAAGAAGAAAGCCATTTCTTAAAGATATCCATAAAAAGTGTAGTTTAAAGTTTGCCACAAGCCACCTGGCAGACACACCAAACATGTGGAAGAAGGTGCTCTGGTCAGATGAAACCAAAATCGAACTTTTTGGCAACAATGCAAAACGTTATGTTTGGCGTAAAAGCAACACAGCCCATCACCCTGAACACACCATCTCCACTGTGAAACATGGTGGTGGCAGCATCATGGTTTGGGCAGAGAGCAGAGGGAAGATGGTTAAAATTGATGGGAAGATGGATGGAGCCAAATACAGGACCATTCTGGAAGAAAGCCTGATGGAGTCTGCAAAAGACCTGAGACTGGGACGGAGACTTGTCTTCCAACAAGACAATGATCCAAAACATAAAGCAAAATCTACAATGGAATGGTTTACAAATAATCCAGGTGTTAGAATGGCCAAGTCAAAGTCCAGACCTGAATCCAATCGAGAATCTGTGGAAAGAACTGAAAACTGCTGTTCACAAATGCTCTCCATCCAACCTCACTGAGCTCGAGCTGTTTTGCATGGAGGAATGGGCAAAAATGTCAGTCTCTCGATGTGCAAAACTGATAGAGACATACTCCAAGCGACTTACAGCTGTAATCGCAGCAAAAGGTGGCGCTGCAAAGTATTAACTTAAGGGGGCTGAATAATTTTGCACGCCCAATTTTTCAGTTTTTATTTGTTAAAAAAGTTTGAAATATCCAATAAATTTCGTTCCACTTCATGATTGTGTCCCACTTGTTGTTGATTCTTCAAAGAAAATTACAGTTTTATATCTTTATGTTTAAAGCCTGAAATGTGGAAAAAGGTCGCAAAGTTCAAGGGGGCCGAATACTTTCGCAAGGCACTGTACTCGGTTCATCTCTGAACGAGTGTTTGCTGTGCAGTGTATTGCTCTATTTTTTTGAGATTCATGTGAGTGCTATATTTGAAGATTCATGTGTGTTATTAAACTGATTTTACGGTATCTCGCTATTTTGAGCACTTCTTTTATTTACATGCGGAGCTTTCTGGCAGTGAATCGGTTGAAACTGGAATTATCTGCTATACCTACCAGTGAGGTCTTTTTGTACACGTTTACACGCCGAACACGAGAGTGTAAGGCAATTTGAGTTGGTGAGTTTTGCATCTGACGGGAGAGGATTCACTAACACCGAGTGTGGTGGAAGATTGGAAGCTTATATCATTATTTTTTCACAAACCAACTAGATGTGTTTTATGGACTTATATTTAATTAATATTTAAACACATTTATATATATTTTTGGGATATTGTGCACATATTCACTTTTGTCACATGGTGATGTTTATGGACATTAGCATTATTTTTGAATACCTGTGAAAACGGATATTTCATCTTACATTGTTTACAGCGCTGCTTATATTTTATTACAAAAATGTTAGGTTTTAGAATATGTTTATCACACAATAGTTACCTAATAAGCCCCCTCCAATACATATCCTCCTTAATACATCTTTTTACAGACATCCTGACTCTGGCTCCTGACCTAATTTACATGAGCTAATTAACTACAGCTGATGACTCATACACCTGACCTTTAGGCTGTCTGCTAACTTACAATACAGACATTATCATCAATAGACCTTCACACAATACAAGGTCAATTAGCACAAGCCACAATGAAAGATCCTCAGAAGCCATCCTAGATTCATTTACATCACACCAGACAGACAGGTAGGCTGAGGTTGATGACATTAACACCTAACAGTATGTGTCCCCACATTATGAATGAGTCACTCTTTCAATTAACCTGTTGAGTTCAGAATCAACAAACAGCAACCAGTTCTCCACAGATATCCTGGAATATATTGTGGACAATAACCACACAACAGTCCCATCTCAGGTAGTCCAAGATATATTCTGAATGTCCATTATTTTCTGGCTCATGCTTTCTAAGAGCTTCTGGATTCCACTGGCCATCCCGTTACAGCTCCCAACAGACTTCAGTTCACAGTGAGAGAATTTCAGCATCAATGATGCTATTGATCCAGAAAGCAGTGGGCATGGCCAGGTGTGGTCAGCTGCTAATTGACAAGCTACTTAGTTGTAAACTCACAGAGGCAATACTGATAAAGTCCTGATCAAAAGTTTAAGACCACTTGAAAAATGGCAAAAAATCATATTTTACATTGTTGGATCTTAAGTAGAGCTTCAACATGCAACAAGAATTTTTTGAGCATTCAATTTAATGAAAACAACGAATAAACTGAAACAGGCTGTTTTTCAGCTGATGAAAAGTTTAGGACCATATGCCTTTAAAAGACCAAATCTGTGCAAAGATGTGGATTCATTGTGATCTTCTGTCAGGTAGTCACATGTTGTGATGGCAAAGACAAAAAAAACTCTCCCTCTTTGAACGTGGTCGGGTTGCTAAACTGCATAAGCAGGGTCTCTCATCAAGACACTGGACGATCCTCGACCCAAATTAATGCCCTTACTGGTACTGACTGCAGCCCCATAACCATCAGATGGCATCTGAGACTGAAGGGCTTCAAAAACAAAAAACTTCTTTAAAAACCTTGTCTCCTTGAACGCCACAGAACTGCTTGTTTGGACTTTGCAAGAGAGCACCAAACATGGGACATTTAAAGGTGGAAGAAAGTTTTATTCTCTGATGAGAAAAAATGTAACACTGATGGTCCTGATGGTTTCCAACGTTACTGGCATGACAAGCAGATCCCACCTGAGATGTTTTCTACGCGCCACAGTGGAGGGGGCGCCATAATGGTCTGGGGTGCTTTTTCCTTCAGTGGAACAATGGAGCTTCAGGAAGTGCAGGGGCGTCAAACGACCGCTGGCTATGTCCAGATGTTGCAGAGAGCATTCCTCATGACTGAGGGCCCTTGTCTGTGTGGTTTTTCAACAGGACAACGCTACAGTACACAATGCCCGCAGGACAAGGGACTTCTTCCAGGAGAATAACATCACTGTTTTGGCCCATCCTGCGTGCTCCCCTGATCTAAATCCAATTGAGAACCTTTGGGGATGGATGGCAAGGGAAGTTTACAAAAATGGACAACAGTTCCAGACAGTAGATGGCCTTCGTGCGGCTGTCTTCACCACTTGGAGAAATGTTCCCACTCACCTCATGGAAACACTTGCATCAAGTTTGGACCAATGTAACTATACTTATAATATAAAAAATATATTACCAAAAATGGTAGGACACCTGCCTTTACACGCACATGAACTTTAATGGCATCCCAGTCTTAGTCCGTAGGGTTCAATATTAAGTTGGTCTACCCTTTGCAGCTATAACAGTTTAAACTCCATTCTTCCAGAAGTGCACTAGTGAGGTCAAGCACTGATGTTGGACGAGAAGGCCTGGTTCCACCACACCAAAATTACCCATCCATGTCTATATGGACCTTGCTTTGTGCACTGGTGCGCAGTCATGTTGGAACAGGAAGGGGCCATCCCCAAACTGTTACCACAAAGTTGGAAGCATGAAATTGTCCAAAATGTCTTGGTATGCTGACGCCTTAGGAGTTTCATTTACTGGAACTAAGGGGCCAAGCCCAACCCCTGAAAAACAACCCCACACCATAATCCCCCCTCCACCAAATAATTAGGACCAGTGCTCAAAGCAAGGTCCATAGAGACATGGATGAGTGAGTTTGGGGTGGAGGAATGTGACTGGCTTGCACAGAGTCCTAACCTCAACCCAATAAAACACCTTTGCGGAGACTGCAAGCCAGGCCTTCTTGTCCAACACCAGTGCCTGACCTTACAAATGCATTTCTGGGAGAAATAGTACCCCATTATTGCTGTAAGTTGAAGAAATAGTTTGCCTTGAATGGTGTCAGTGGGAAGAATTGTGTGTCATTTCTGATGCCAATAGGAGGCATTTTGCCCCATCATTTGTGTCAGTTAGAGGAATAGCACCTAAGGGCTGGTTAGTGGCAAGCAGAGAACCTCTTCTAGACTGCAATTTGCGGACCGCTGTAGTAAAGGTTTTGATGTCCTAGCTATTGTTACAATATAATGAGCAAAGGCCAACAATGTGATTTGCATGGGTGTTTTCTTCCCATCTCACTGCAGCTGTTGTGAAGATGAAAAGGGAATAGCCGCTCCAGGTGGGAACCCAGATGAATATCCTCCGTTGCAGACAACTCAGGTGCAGGCAATGCACTTAGCAAAGCAGGAACAAAGATTGTCTCCGGACAGCCGCACTCTGAACAAATTGTAGCCTTTTATTAAAAGAAGGACAGCACTACAAGTCACAGAAAAATAAAATAAAACCTGACTGTTGACGCGTTTCGCACTGAAACTAGTGCTTAGTCACAGCTATGACTAAGCACTAGTTTCAGTGTGAAACGCGTCATCAGACAGGTTTTATTTTATTTGGCTGTGATTTGTAGTGCTGTCCTTCTTTTAATAAAAGGCTACAATTTGTTCAGAGTGTAGCTGTCCAGAGACAATCTTTGTTCCTGCTTAGCTGTTGTGAAGAGTTATGTGGACTCTGATGTCCTCATGTTCCCTACACATTGAGTGTAAGCTCCAGAAACTCGCAAATTAAGCTTTGACTATTTTTCATCATTCTGCAAACTCCCTAAAGCTCTTTTCACAATATTAATTTGGAAACCTTTTCCAGTTTTGAAAAATATGTATGGCCTTTTGGTTGTTGATCAAAGGGATGATCAGATTCTGAGTACCCTAATTAAAGATGGTCTTCTCTGAGGTTTTATTTTATTCTTCTGTTTAATCTGGTTTCCAGTATACAGATTTTGCACAGAATACCCACCAAAGAGTGAGATGGCATGACAGCTTTGACATTGTATATTGTCCCTTTAAAAAAAATTGGAACTCTGACAGAAATTTCCCAATCTTTTGCAGATTGATTTGTTGCCCATATGAGTCTCATCACCTGCAGTTATTCCCCCAGCAGCCCCATAAATGTAATGTCTAACTGCTTTTCCTCGATTTTTTGGGGGGTATTTATGTTATTTTTTCACTCTTAGCTTCTTCCGACTTGTTCCCTTGGGGTTCACTAACCAGCAACTCTAAAAAGTACACTTCCCATCATTCCATAACGTCCAGTTCATCTGCAAGTAGTGTTTCTTTCTTATGTTTAGGACATTTTAAATGACATTCTTTTGCCAGTCTTATGTTTTTAAGAAGCTTATAAACTTGCTTTTGGGTCTCATAAATGCTTTCTTCTAAAGATTCTCCAAACTTCAATAATGGCATTTGTTCTGCAGTGTTTACTATTTCCTCACTGTCTTTTACAGGCTTCAAGCATTTTGCTCACTTAACTATTTGTACCAGAAAGCTTCCATACACAGATTTCTTTTGTTCAGACTGTGGGCCCACCGGAAAAAAAATATATATATTTCTCAACCCACAATAAACAGTGCCTTTCATAATCCCCCTGCTGGGCTATTGTATTCTGAAAGCCACCAGTGGTAACTGCCAGAATACCTGAACAGTAGCTGATTGGATGAAAGCTGCTGTTGTGATAATAAATGTCCACCAGGCTCCTTCGACAAAGTTGATTGAAAAATAGACATTTGTTGAATGGATTGGGGTAGGCAGGGCCACCAACTAAACAACTTTCAGCCATTTCATCAGGAACCAGATTAAATCTGCTCAGTGTATGTACAGCTTTACTTTGCCCACATAGAGACTCAGGGCCTGATCCTCAAAAGGGATACGCCGGCGTATCTACTGTTACGCCGTCGTATCCCTGTTTCTATCTATGGAACTGATCCACAGAATCAGTTTCACATAGATAGGCAGAAGATCTGACATGTGTAAGGGACTTACACTGTCGGATCTTAGGATGCAGTACTGCAGCCGCCGCTGGGGGCATTTCTCGTCGAAATGCCGCTTCGGGTATGCAAATGAGCACTTACGGAGATCCACGAAGCTTTTACGCTTCGTTTTTTCTCCGTAAGTATTAGTTTGCCGTTGCAATATTAGGGCTGCTTTTACAAGGCCTAAACTGTTTACATCTTGTACAAGTAGACCCTTCTATCCCGCGTCGCTGTCTTTTTTTTTTTTTTTTTCGCCGCAACTCGTTTTTTTTTTTTACGCCCGTCGCGATTCTCAAAACCCGGCGCAACGTAAAACCGTGCAAAGCACGTCGGGAAAATGACGTCGGGAACATGTGCAGTACGTCCGGCGCGGGAGCGCGCCTAATTTAAATGGGACTCGCCCCATTAAATTAGGAACGCCTTGCGCCGGACGGATTTAAGTTACACCGCTCAAAATTTCTAGGTAAGTGCTTTGTGGATCGGGCACTTAGGTAGAGATTTTGTGGCGGTGTAACTTAAACGGGAAAAAATACGTTGCGCCGGGTTTTTGTGGATTAGGCCCTCAGTTTCTTGCTCAAATAACCCTTATTTCATAGTATTCTGCTTCAGCCTTTGTAATTAAAATACTGAACCTGCACAGCGATGAGCTGACTATGCTTGTCTTCAGTTTAAGCAGTGTTCAGCAAACGTTACTAAAATTCAGAGGTTGAACCCAAACCCCACTGAAGTCAATGGGAGCTGAATGCAAGAACACGGTAATGACCATTTTCTAGGCTAATAAGGACAGGACCCCTGTGACATCATTGACCACGTATGGTCCATATGTGGTCAATGTTGTCACCTTGGCAACCCTGTTGCTTGTTTATATCAGCTGTCATCTTCTCACAATCAGTAGGAGTACTGTACCTCTTACTCATTCACATAAGATGATATTTGGGGGGGCCCATTATTGTTCAAGCCCTCCTACCTGCAGATGCCCACAACAAGCTGGTCAGATTTATAAGAAAGAGACCCTTGGTCTCATTAACATGGGGACAATGTAATTTGCCAGTGGCACACACTCATCCCCCACCTTTCATTGAAAGCCAGGCTGCATTGTTTCAGAACTTAATTTAGGGGCTGGAACAAACTGGCAGAATAGAACCTGGGTACAAAGAGGAGCTACTTAATTTTTAACGTCCTTAGTACCTTGCACTGGATAATTTGTCATCAGGTTTGTTCCGTGAATTCTCCATACATTTAGAACCACCCCCCAGCCCTGCTCTAATGGATTGCTCCTTGTCTTGCTCCTTGAACCTTTCAGTTTGGTTGCCAATTTCCAGGAGTGGTAGATACCACCATTATAGATAGTATACGTATGCAGCCTTAAAAGGGGATTATTTACAAAAGGAAAATCCACGTTGCACTACAAGTGCAAATTACAAGTTCAAAGTGCACTTGAAATTGCACTGAAAGTGCACTTGGAAGGGCAGTTGCTGTAAATCTGAGGGGTAGATCTGAAATCCAAAATCCAATCATGTACAAGCAAAAATGCTGTTTTTTATTTTCCTTGCATGTCCCCCTCAGATCTACAGCGACTGCACTTCCAAGTGCACTTTCAGTGCAATTTCAAGTGCACTTTGCACTTGTAGTTTGCACTTGTAGTGCAAAGTGGATTTTCCTTTCGTAAATAACCCCCATAGGGTAAGAAATAGAGCATACATGGTGTGATCGGTGGTGTAGTGTGTCAGTCTGACACACCGCATCACCAATCTCGGTAAAGTGCCTCTGAAAGAGGCTCTTTACCACATGTTTAGCCATGTCGAATCACGGCTGACCAAGATGTAGACAGGAAGAGATGTTTATCGGCTTTTCCTCACTCGCATCTGACAGGGGGGTCTGTGCTGATTGTTTATCAGTGCAGCCCCCCGTGGATGCCTGCCCAGGACCACCAGGAATGCCGCCAGGACCACCAGGAATGCCCACAGAGGAACCCCAACAGGTATGCCATCCTAAACCACCAGGGATATGCGAATCAGTGCCCAGGCAGCTGCCAATCAGTCCCCATTAATAATGCATGCCAGTGCCAGTGCCATCAGTGATGCCTATCAGTGCAATATAATAGTGCCAGCCACCAGTGCTGCCTTTCAGTGTCCAGCAGTGCCACCTATCAGTGCCCATCAGTGCCGCCTATCAGTGCCACCCATAAGTACCCATCAGTGCAGCCTTTCAGTGGCCATTAGTGTCAACTATTAGTGCCCATCAGTGCCCACCAGTGCCACCTGTGAGTGCCCATCAGTGCCGACTATCAATGCCCATCAGTGCTGCATATCAGTGTGCCACCCATCAGCGCCACCTATCAGTGCCCATCGTCAGTGGCCATCAGTGCCACCTCATTAGTGCCATCTCATTGGTGCCACCTTATTAGTGCTCGTCAGTGCATCTTATCAGTGGCCATCAGTTAAGTAGAAAACATACTTTTTTACAAAATTTTATAACAAAGAAAAACTTTTTTTTTTCAAAATATTCTGTCTTTTTTTATTTGTCTAGCAAAAATTAAAACCACAGAGGTGATCAAATACCATCAAAAGAAAGCTCTATTTGTGGGAACAAGATGCAAAAAAAATTGTGTGGGTACAGTGTAGCATGACCACGCAATTGTCATTTAAAAAGTGACAGTGCCGAAAGCTGAAAATTGGCGTGGACACTTGTTTTTGAGGTTCTACGTACTGGACCGGGCTAGAATGACTTTACCGTGATTCATGCAGCACCAGCACACCCACGACAGGCTCCTCTGACCCCTGCATGTACCTGCAACATGGCGACTAAGAGAAAGGTGGAGCGGCAGCAACCACAAAAGCTTGCCTTCTTATTCCAGCTGGTGGTCAGGTGCCGGCAAGATGGCACCAACACCGCTCCCTCCGTGAGCTTCTGTCCCTCTCTTTTTCGGAACCCCAACACACGGCGGACCCTGCTATAATCAACAGAATGGAAATCCAGCACCAACCCAGACAGCTCTCCCCCTCACACACTGATCTCGGGCAGCTCTGCTAAAGCCCGCTAGAAGCTGGATTTCCCTGTAGAAGATCCATATGAGGTGAGCTACTCCCCCCCCCCCCCAGGTTACTGCCAGCAGCACCTGATGCCATATCTATATTCCCTGCAACTAAACAGCCAGGAATCCACTCAAAAGGAAATGCTGCTTTCACTCCGCAGCTCCTTGCAATCTGACATGCTTCATTTAATGCAGCAATTTAAACATGAAGTAACTGTGTTAGGGAACAGAGTAGAACATATGCAAACAAGGATGAGAGATTACTCCAACACTATTAATGATGTAGTTAATGTTCAGGAAGCTCAAGCTGAGGATCAAAATTGGATGAAAGATAAGATTGCCGACATTAAAGACCGGTCGCAGCATTTCTGCAGTGGTACAAGACCTGCCCACCTACGTACGAGGCATGATCAAAACACTCCTTCCTTAGCTCAAAAATATAGAATTGGTCAAAGACTGCATTCACAGTCTCCCGAAACCTAAGCACCTACCAGATTCGATGCCCAGAAATGTCATATTGCACATTCAAAAAAGAAATGAGTTCTCCTGGCAATCAAAAACAGTTTCCTTTCAACTGCAGCAGTGCATTCAAGATATAGATGGCCGCTTCATCATTCTAGTATGCCTTTTAAATAAATCTCCCTACACAATCATTAATTTGTACGCTTCTAACATCCACCAAATCCACTTTTTAAAAAGTCTGCAAAATAGTCTCCAAAATCCAACGGTTCCACCATCTTACACCCAACCCCCAACTGGACTCTTCCAACTCATCCAAAATAGACAGGCTAGCCTATAGTTAAAGACTTTTCTTCAAGAATCTCAGCTTTATGATGTATGGCGCTGCCAACATGCCACAGAATGTGACTACACCTACCTGTTCATGTGCCACAACTCCTACTCTCGGATTGACCTTTTCTCATCAGAAAAGAGGACACTGCAAAAAAGGTCAACATCAGACAACCTGCTTACCACATGGTCGGATCATGCACCAATATGTGTAACTATCAAAGACACTTTGCACTCAAACTCTGCTTTCGTCTATAGAATAAACACCCAAGACCTCAAATTATACTCTAAGATTATAGCCAATAGTCTAATCGATATTCTATCAAATTTAGTTTACCCTGACCAATCGTCGTGTGTACACTTTTGGCCGAGGAAACCGACGAGGAACTCGTCGAGCCAAATAGAGAACATGTTCTCTATTTCCTCGTTAGTCAATGAGGAAACTTGGCTCGCCGAGATCCTCGGCGGCTTCACAAGGAACTCGACGAGCAAAACGATGTGTTTTGCCCGTCGAGTTTCTTGGATGTGTGTACGGGGCCTTATGCTAACCAACACATGATTAATATCATCCACTGTGCACAAAAATATTGGATGCCTTCCCTGCTACTTTCATTAGATGCTAAGAAGGCATTTGATAGTGTCCACTGGCCCTACCTTTCCAAAACCCTGCAGAAATTTGGTTTCCATGGTCAAATTTTCTCTGCTATCATGGCCCTATACTCCCACCCATCCACCCAAGTCTACAATTTGGAAATGCTTTCTAAACCATTTAGTATCTCTAATGGTACGAGATAGGAATGCCCCCTCTCCCCTCTTCTTTTCAACCTAAAGATGGAACCCCTAGCCGAAACCATCAGAGCGAATAAAAATATCTCAGGCTTAACCATTGACTCCACCGAGGACAAAATCAATCTATTTGCGAGTGATATTATCCTTATGGTCTGGAATCCGACTTCCTCCTTGGCCTCCATCCAAAAAGTTATTTATCTGACTTTAGTCACCTCAGAAAACTATAGGTACTTGCAGATAACCCACTGTCTGCTACACAACAACCATTTATGCAATCCACTTCCTAGAATAGCCTGGCAATACTTAACCACTTGACAACCGGGCCTATTTTGGCACTTCTCTCCTTCATGCAAAAATCACAATTTCTTTGCTAGAAAATTAAACAGAACCCCCAAACATTATATATTTTTTTTAGCAGACACCCTAGGGAATAAAATGGCGGTCATTGCAATTTTTTTTTCTCGCACGGTATTTGCGCAATCATTTTTCAAATGCTTTTTTTTAGGGAAAAAAACTGTTTCATGAATTAAAAAATAACAAAACAGTAAAGTTAGCCCAATTATTTTTGTATAATGTGAAAGATGATGTTATGCCGAGTAAATAGATACCTAACATATTACGCTTTAAAATTGCGCACACTCATGGAATGGCGCCAAACTTCGGTACTTAAAAATCTCCATAGGCGACGCTTTACATTTTTTTACAGGTTACTATTTTCAAGTTACAGAGGAGGTCTAGTGCTAGAATCTTTGCACACGCTCTAACGCACGCGATGATACCTCACATGTGGGGTTTGAACGGCGTTTACATATGTGGGCTGGACTTGAATGCGTGTTCGCTTCTGTGCGCGAGCTACCGGGGACAGGGGCGTTTTAAAAAAAATATGATATTTAATTTTTTTTTACTATATTTTTTATTTTTACACTTTTTTTACATATTTTTTTATCGCTTTTATTCCTATTACAAGGAATGTAAACATCCCTTGTAATAGGATTCACTGTGGAAGGTCCTCTTTATGGAGAGATGTGGGGTCAATAAGACCCCACATCTCTCCTCCAGGCTTACAAGCATGAAATCGGTGAAAAAAATTCACTGATCACATGCCGACAGCCGCGATTGCGGCTTTGTTTACTTCCGGGTACCAGATGACTGGTGACCATCTGTTCACCAGTCATCTCTATTCTTCCCAGGCAGCACCGGCCGATTCGCTCTCCAAGCCCCCGCTGGCACGGCAGAGACCGGACAAGCACCAGATGGAGGCAGGAGGGGGATGTCCCCTCCCGCTGCCTATAAGAACGATCAAACGGCGGAACTTCTGCTTTGATCATTCTTATCGTGCAGAGAATCGGCGGCTGAAGACAGTGATATCTGAATGATGCCTGTAGCTGCAGGCATCATTCAGATATCACCGCACAAAGCCAAGGACGTCCATGGACGTCCTCGGTCGTCAAGTGGTTAAAGGAGTTGTAAAGGAACATTTTTTTTGCCTAAAATTTATGTCTGCAAGGTAGACAGACAGAATAGTGTAATGAATCTGTTAAAAATGAGTAAATACCTATTAAATTCCTTCATCTATCTCACCTCTGGTGTTCTAGTTTCTGTTCTCTCATTCACTTCCTGGTTTGCGGCGCTCATTCATGTAAGAACTACATTTCCCAGTATGAATTGCGGCACGCCCAGTAATTCACACCTCCTTGAAGTCTCTAACATGTAGAGAGCGTCCTGCCACACAGATGTAGTTCCCAGGAGGGGGTGAGCATGTTACTGACCACCGCAGTAACGCCTCCCATCACGGTGGTGAGTAACAATCAGACAAGCAGGAAGTGAACAGAACAGAGAAGAAATAGAGCAACTTCTGAGCAAAAACGAACAATGAGGAAGTGAAAAGAGGAATGTCTGCAGGTAAAGGATGCTTATTATGAAAAAAAAAAATCCTTTACAACCCCTTTAACAAACTGCAAAATAGCTGGAAAGGTATCACACTGTTCTTCAACTTATTGCAAAACAAATCTAATTTCCAAAACTACCCCCTTGATCAAATGGGAAGTTGACCTGGGCCAAACTTTCACAGAAGTTTAATGGGTAGAAGACCTAGGCACTACCTTTAAAGCTACCCGCTCCACCAGCTTATGGGAACTACTGTATCTCATAAGATACAGTGCCTTGAAAAAGTATTAATAGCCCTTGAGATTTTCCACATTTTGTCATTTTACAACCAAAAATGTAAATGTATTTTTTTGGGATTGTATGTGATAACCAACATGCACTCCACACATCTGCCCTTTATGGAAAAGTGGCAAGAAGAAAGCAATTGTTGAAAGAAAACCATAAGAAGTCCCATTTGCAGTTTGGGAGCAGCCATGTGGGGACACAGCAAAACGAAGAAGGTGCTCTGGTCAGATGAGACCAAAATTTAACTTTTTGGCCTAAAGCAAACCGCTATTTGTTGCAGAAAACGAACATGGTGGTTCATGTTGTGGGGATGCTATTCTTCAGCAGGGACAGGGAAGCTCTTCAGAGTTGATGGGAAGATGGATGGAGCTAAATACAGGGCAATCTTAGAAGAAAACCTGTAATGCCGCGTACACAAGACCATTTTTAATGGTCTAGAAAAAACTATGGCCCAGATTCTTAGAGGAGATACGACGGCGTATCTCCAGATACACCGTCGTATCTCTGCGTCCGGCCGGTCGTATCTATGCGCCTGATTCTTAGAATCAGTTACGCATAGATATCTGTTAGATCCGACAGGCGTAAGTCTCTTACGCCGTCGGATTGTAACTGCATTTTTAAGCTGACCGCTAGGGGCGTGTATGCTGATTTACGCGTCGAAATATGTAAATCAGCAAGATACGCGAATTCCCGAACGTACACCCGGCCGACGCAGTAAATTTACGCCGTTTACGTTAGGCTTTTCCCCGCGTATAGTTGCCCGGCGATATGGTGGCATAAGTGCGGCGTAACAATGTTAAGTATGGCCGTCGTTCCCGCATCGAAATTTTAAAAAGTTACGTTGTTTGCGTAAGTCGTCCGTGAATGGGGCTGGACGTCATTTACGTTCACGTCGAAACCAATGACGTCCTTGCGGCGTACTTTGGAGCAATGCACACTGGGAAATGGGAAAAACGTCAATCACCTTGGGTCACAGTACATTTACATAAAACACGCCCCCCTGATCCAAATTTGAATTAGGCGGGCTTACGCCGGCCGATTTACGATACGCCGCTGCAACTTACGGAGCAAGTGCTTTAAGAATACAGCACTTGCCCGTCTAAGTTGCGGTGGCTTAGCGTAAATCGGATACGTTATGCCGACGCAGAGATACGCAGCTGGACGAGAATCTGGCCCCAAGTTTTTTTTCAACCAAAAATGTTGAAAACCATATTTTCATTTTCCTTCCATTTCACAATTATGTGCCACTTTGTCTATCGCATAAAATCCCAATAAAATATATTCACGCTTTTGGTTGTAACATGACAAAATGAGGACGATTTCAAGGGGTGTGAATACCTTTTCAAGGCACTGTATATTTCCAGTTATAATTTATGTTTAGATGTGATAAAAACATCATGACTGGTTAACGCCAAGGCAGGGATAAAAAACAATGGGCCGGATTCACATACATTGGCGCATATTTATGCGGGCGTAGCGTATCTAATATACGCTACGCCGACGCAGCGCGCAGAGGCAAGCACTGGATTCACAAAGCACTCGCTCCTAAAGATACGCTGGGTTTCCTCGGCGTAAGCCAGCGTAGGTGGAAGTGGGCGTGAGCCATGCTAATGAGGCGTGACCCCATGCAAATGATGGGCCAAGCGTCATAGAAGTACTTAAAACGAGCGGCGCATGCGCCGTCCCGTGGACGCATCCCAGTGCGCATGCTCAGAATCACGTCGGAACTACTCCCTAAGATACGACAGATCACTGCCTACGCCTAGTCATATTCACGTACAACGTAAACGACAAAAGATATACGACTGCGTAGGCAAGATACGTCGGTCGTAGGAAGCCTATTATCAGGCGTATCTAGTTTTGTGGGCACGGCGCACAGATACGACGGGCGCATAGTTACACTTACGCGGCATATCTCGAGATACGTCGGCGTAAGTGCTTTGTGAATCCGGGCCAATATGTTTAAGGACTTTCAACTTTTTCACAGATTTAAAAGACAACTTTAATTTGTCTATATTTTTTATTGACTAGCTATAAATTTCTAGGCAATTGGCAAGCAATTTAATCAGTATATTTTTGCACCACATTCCAGCCTAAGCACTACAAAGAGTCTGTCTCTCAGGTTGTATTGTATACAAGCTTCTAAGCAGTAAAAGCTACTACTTCTGTGCCAAAGTCTGTATTTAAACAGTGTGAACTTTCCTTACATGACAGGTTTACTTGTACTTGCTGGTAGTACAGTAGGTTTGTGTTTAAAGGTCACTGTTCTTCATCATTTAATCATTTATTATTTCTTTGTAACAGTTGAGATGTAATTTGTTATCATTTTTCAGTTTTCACGGGAAATTACAACGTATAGTTTTGTCTTCACAGTTTTCCCCTATACAATTATAATTTCCCCCCATTTTTATCATATCATTACAATGGGTTAAAAGATGCATGGACTAGTTTTTTTTAAAAGACTTAATGGAAATGCAATGTCTGAAAGTAATACTTATGTCTTGTTTCCAATAAAATAAATAACTTTCAACCGAGAACTACAAAGAAAAAAGAATATGTTTCTTTTGGGATGTTAATAGGCCAAGTGAATTGCATTTTATATGTCATATGTAACAATCTTTCTGTTCCATTTTTAAAGATTAGTTAACTTCTAAAAATGTGGAATTTCCAAACCAGAAGCCCAATTGAAGACAATGGAAATTCAAACCAGTCTCCAAAAACCTGTGTATTACAGAGCAGACAATAGTATCATAGCTTCCAACTGTCCCTGATTTGGAGGGACTGTCCCTGATTTGGAGCAAGGTCCCTCTGTCCCTCTTCCCCCCTCATTTGTCCCTCATTTGGTCTGTTCCATATAGTTGTATATAAAACATACTTTTTATCTTTCAAAACGTGTTTCACAGTGCTAAAACTTTCATCCAATTTCTAAATTGCTGCATTTGTACATTTTAAAAGCCAATATAAAGGAAAAGTAGTGGTAAAAAAAAGCCCTTGTGGATTTAATTAACCTTTTTTTGGTTGATTCTCTTTTAAGAGGGTGTGGCAGGAGGCGTTCCATATGCCTACATACGTTTCCAATCAGCTCTCACACACTGTAACTGCACCCTCTCCTATGTGCTTCTGAGGCCCCGTACACACGACTGAGTTTCTCGGCAGAATTCAGCCAGAAACTCGCTGGGAGCCGTATTCTGCCGAGGACACCGGTCGTGTGTACACTTTTGGCAGAGGAAACCGACGAGGAACTCGTCGAGCCAAATAGAGAACATGTTCTCTATTTCCTCGTTAGTCAATGGGGAAACTTGGCTCGCCGAGATCCTCGGCGGCTTCACAAGGAACTCGACGAGCAAAACAGTGTGTACGGGGCCTGACAGATAAAGAAAGATTTTTAACACGATCTGCACTTTTGAATGGGTGTAGAGAGGAGAAGAATGTAGATAAACAAGGAAAACCTATGGAGAAGGATTTGCTTAATCTCTGTGTATATCTGAGGCTGTTCACTTCACTGGGTATATGTAATGCCGTGTGCACACGACCGTTTTTCGGGTTGTAAAAAATTTAGTTTTTAATGGTCTAGAAAAAACTACGTTTTTTTCAACCCGGTCATTAAAACGGCCTTGCCTATTCACGATCGTGAAAAAAAAAATGCTCTAGCAAAGCGCGGTGACGTACAACACGTACAATGGCACTATAAAGGGGAAGTTCCATTTGGATGCGCCACCCTTTGGGCTGCTTTTGCTGATTTTGTGTTAGTAAAAGGCGATTCACGCTTTTCAATCTGTTACAGTGTGATGAATGTGCTTACTCCATTACGAATGCTAGTTTTACCAGAACGAGTGCTCCCATCTCATAACTTGCTTCTGAGCATGCACGTTTTTTTTAATTGTCGTTAAAGCCCACACACGACCATTTTTTACAACGTTAAAAATGACATGAAAAATTAGAGCATGTTCGAAATTTTTAATGGCCATTTTTTATATTGTGAAAAATGCTCTGGAGCTCACACACGATCGTTTTTAATGACATTCTTAACGTAATTTTTTTACAACCTGAAAAACGGTTGTGTGTATGCGGCATAAGGGTTTAGAACCACTTTAAAGCTGACATTTAACATTTCCATTCACTACCTGGTAAATTAGTGACTTGGAATAAGAACCTGAATAGTCTGTGTTGTAAAGGGGACAGGCCTCTATTGGGTTCTACAGTGCCAAACTATTTGAAAATATAAGCAAGACCAAGTCATTCCAGTCAGCTGAAGTCCATGGGGTGGTTAGGTGTAGCTTTAAAGCGGAGGTCCACGCTAAAAAATAGCCAAAAAGGCTACAAAAAATTAGAAAAAATAATAATATTTGTTATACTTACCAGAAGTGGCTGTTACTAGGCAGAGCTCCTAATCTGCCTCTTCCTTGTCCGCGGTGGGTCTTCTTTCTTCTCCTCGTCGCACTGCCTCCTGGGAAATGGGGAGCGGTGTCTTCTGGGACCTTGTGTGTCCCCCTGGAGACATCCGCCCATTCACAAAGCGCTGCACGGCTCGCGCATGCGCAGTAGGGAATCGGGCAGTGAAGCCACCACAAGGCTTCACTTCCTGATTCCCTCACCGAGGATGGCGGCGGGGCAGCCGAGACCCGAGTGATTGCTCAGCTTCGGCTGCCGACATCGTGGGCACCCTGGACAGGTAAGTGTCCTTATTAAAAGTCTACAGTGTAGCTGCTGACTTTTTTTTTTTTTTTTTTAAACCAGATTTCCACTTTAATGTGGTATGGGTATTATTATTATTATTTATGATCAGAGTAGCAGCTTCAGACTGTACTAGAGCTGTAAGTTGTAAACTCTTCTTGCCCCTGACAGGTTAAAGCTAGCCATACACCTTTAGATTTCTAAATCCTTTTGGGGCTGAATGAGAGAGTTCAATTGATCCCCCAATTTATGCTAAACAGAGTAATTGTAGGATTTCTTGCTGGCTACTTACTTTAGCTTCTGGCGGGCCTGTGGATGCTGAATAACTATCTAGTGACTTTCTAAGATTGGATGCAGTCACTGTTTGCCCAACAATTTTCCACCTGACTGAAGTTGGGTGGAAAATGTCCAGCTAAGTGGTATTGCCAGGACCACCCACAACTGGAATTTAGGCCAATCCAGCAGGAATCATGCAAAATATGAGCGGTGTATGGACAGTTATGTATATGAGATCTGCTTTTCTATAGCTAACTTTTTAGAATGTGGTCATAATAGCAAAGGCCAAGTGACAGGGGTGGCTTAATACCATTAAAAATGTAAGTGTCTACAGCTAACTTTGCTAGACAAAAAATAAACAGTGCTTTTTAAGCATTCTTTAGTAACTTAGCTAATTATGTTGAGCACTACTACTATGTTTAATGGAACACAATACTGTTTACCTTTAACAGTTTAAGAAAACTAAATTCCATGCTTTAATATCAATTACAAACTTTCCATTCCCAGTATGCAGATTGCTCAAATTCCTTGGAGTACAAGCCAACAGTAGATTAAAACCAGGAAACCACTGTGTTCAGAACTGCTGTATTCATATCTGATAATGTTTTTTTTTGTTAGTTTGCACAGCTGTTTATCAAGCAGACATTACAGAATAGAAAATTAATATGTTTTAAATGTTCTTTCAGTGCTATTTCAGTATTTTCTGGTTTTAGTCAAAAATTCCACTGAAAAGTTTCATTCACAATAAATGAGTTCTTTGTGGATGCTATTAAGTTGGATTCAATGCATTCTATAATCACCTGATCACATGTCTTCAGTGGTTTAGGAGTACATAACATAGATACATGATAGTTATTGTACAGGATAAGCTTATCTCTTAGCTATACATTGTATATACTTTAGCTGAACATGAACAATTTGGATTAGTTACTTTGCAGAAAATATAAATTACCCACTGAGTTTTGCTCATATTCAACCTGCTAATACAGTAAATTTTTGTAGATAGATGCTGACTACTTTGGGGGACTCAGAAAACACAAGCCAGTATGCTTCCCGGATCTATATCGTCCTCCATGACAGCCCAGCAGATTGCTTCTCCTACATTACTAGGATGAAAAAATACAGAATTTGTCAGGGAATAGCCAAACGTCACTCAGTGTGTGGCAGTCCCTGCTAGACAGAAGTCAATTACCATATTATTCGGCGTATAACACACACTTTTTTCCTCTGACAACAGGGGGTAAACAGTGCCCGCGTGTTATACGCCAATATCATGTTTTACCAATAGGGGACGGGGATCGGGCAGTCCGCCCCAGGAGCCACCCATTGGGGGGGGGGGGGTGTCAGGCTGGCTGTCCCGCATCCCCTGGCCCTGGAACAATGCTCCCTGCATAGTCTGAAGTTGAGGAAAAAAGTCACTTGGCAGCCCCTTCTACACCGCTCCTCCTGAGTCAGTGTCATTGTAAAACGAAGCTGGTTAAATATCTTTAAAGCTCTGTTTTTTTTGGCTGCTCTCCTCCTCCTCCTATGAGTGTAGCTTTGATTAGAGGAGGAGAGCAGTCACATGACCTACTGTGTAACATCAGAGGAGAGCAGTCATGTGACCAGGTCAATGAAAAAAAAAACGGAGCTATTGGGGTAGATGGAAGCTTCAGTTTGCAATAGGAGTGACACAGGAGGAGCAGTGTGGAAGGGGCTTCTTTTTTTTACTTAACTGTAGAGAATGCTGGCAGCACTGTCCCAAGAGACTGGGGGTCTCATGGGAGTGCAGTGTGGCTGTGTACTGGATGGGGGAATGTATAATGGATTGGGGATGTATAATGTATGGGGGATGTGTACTGGATGGGGGGGATGTATAATGGATGGGGGGCTGTATAATGGATGGGGGATGTATAATGGATGGGGGGATGTATAATGGATGGGGAGGCTGTGTACTGGATAGGGGAAATAAATACAACAAACAAAAGTCACTGCCCCTACCTATGACTGGTCTATACAATAAGGAGCGCTGGAATGGGCGCATATACATACAAAAACATAGAATATCCAGGCTCAAACTTACCGACCCATCAGCAACCAACCAAATTCACCTGGGGATGTATAGTGGATGTGGGGGAATGTATAGTATTCACCTGGGGATGTATAGTGGATGTGGGGGAATGTACATCCCCCCGGCTGTGTACTGCATAGGGGGATGTGTACTGGATGAGGGGCTGTGTACTGGATGGAGGGGATGTATAATGGACAGGGGCTGTATACTGGGGTGGGGGGCTGTATAATGGATGGGGGATGTATAATGGATAGGGGGATGTGTACTGGATGGGGGGGGTGTATAATGGATGGGGGGGGCTGTGTACTGGGGAGGGGGCTGTGAAAACGTTTTTTCCTTAAACTCCCCTCTTAAAATTAGGGTGCGTGTTATACGCCGATAAATATGGTATTTGATATTTTGCTCCCCATATTGCTTTTAATACTCATGAATTGTGATCACCTTTTTTTATATTTTATTAGGTATATTATTTTTTTCATTAAAACCTAAACACCATTGGAGCTCCCATTTTTTTCTTCTCTTTACATGAATTTGTGGAAGATAAGGTTTTTTTGAGCCCTCTCCAGTTGGTTTCCATACCCATGCCAGGGTTCTCACTTACCTGAACCAGATTGAGTTTGGATGCTTGGAGGATCTTTTATGATTGCCATACCCACGGTTTACTTGGATCTTCAGTAGGGGTGCAACGGATCGTCACCGATCCGTGATCCGAACGGGCCACCCCGTTCGGATCGGCACACCACGCGATCCGCGGAGCACTCCGAGGCCTCGGCCGTAGGAAAGTCCCCGGCTTCGGCCTAGCTCCGGAGCGGCGGCCATCTTGCTCCACCCCAGTGGAGACAGCGTGACACTCCTCAGCGCGCCGACGGCGACTACACAGACCCGGGAACTGCAGACAGCATCTCCGAAAGCTGCACCGGCCATAAATAGGATTTCCACATTCGGACCCGGTGTGGCCGCCAGCGAGAGAATATTGGGATTTTAATTATATCTGCATAATAAAGCGGAAACACAAAGATACTTAATCTAAATCAATGTTCATGAGAGCAGCAAACGTGCAGCATATCCCATCCACTGACAGCTCCCGACACTGTAATGTGAGCAGGACCCGGGGAGCATGGCTGTTTCTGCTGAGCGGAGGAGGGGGACACCCAGTGACACCGGAGGAGGGGGGGACACCCAGTGACACCAGAAGAGGGGACACCCAGTGACACTGGGTGTCCCCCCCTCTTCTGGTGTCACTGGGTGTCCCCCCTCTTCTGGTGTCACTGGGTGTCCCCCCCTCTTCTGGTGTCCCCCCCTCTTCTGGTGTCACTGGGTGTCCCCCCTCTTCTGGTGTCACTGGGTGTCCCCAGAAGAGGGGGACACCCAGTGACACCAGAAGAGGGGGGTGACACCAGAAGAGGGGGGACACCCAGTGACACCAGAAGAGAGGGGGGACACCCAGTGACACCAGAAGAGGGGGGACCCACAGTGACGCCAGAACAGGGGGGACCCCCAGTGACGCCAGAAGAGGGGGGGACCCCAAGTGACACCAGCAGAGTGGGGGGACCCCAAGTGACACCAGCAGAGTGGGGGGACCCCAAGTGACACTAACAGAGTGGGGGGACCCCAGCAGAGAGGAGGGGGGACCCCTAGTGACACTGGAGGGGAGGGGGACAACGGTGATACTACAGTAATTACAGTGATTAGGGGCAATTGGACATCTTGTTACACCCAACGGAGTTTTAGATTCAGTTATTTTCAACACAAAATGGGGGTTATGTGCTTAAATACAGTATATGTAAATCTGACAGACTGTTTACATGTTACATTTTAAAAGCCGCAGCAAACCTTACATGTTTGCTAATGTGACAGAACACCTCTGATTTTCAAACATGTAAGGTTTGCTGCGGCTTTTAAAATGTAACATGTAAACAGTCTGTCAGATTTACATATACTGTATTTAAGCACATAAGCTACATTTTGTGTTGAAAATAACTGAATCTAAAACTCTGTTGGGTGTAGTCTTTTTTTTTTTGCTGATCCGAAAAATGATCCGATCCGTGACTCCTGATCCGAGGATCGATTCGATCTGTGAGTTTTTTGATCCGTTGCACCCCTAATCTTCAGTATTGGAGTAGTCGGTGGCCGATGAACATCTGGTCTTCCTGCCCTTTCCTGGGTTGACGACAGGCAGACTTCATTTCCTTCTGGACTTCCGGTGACATCTCTGTGGGACATTCCAAGCTTGATCGATCCACTGTCGTATGACATTTGGGTCCAACGGTTGTGGTAAGCGCATATGTATTTCACCTCATATTTAAAGATTTCTGTTGGGAAGTTCCTTACCATCTCATGACATCTTCATCGTTTTATTTTTTATGAACACTTCATTACATTTTTGTTTATATTGTTCACTTTATTGATTTGAATTTCACATTTTGTCGTGGTGAAATTTTTGCCATTACATCCTTTGTGTCACAATATATGGTCACATTAGGTGTATACAGCCATTGCCTTTTGGCTCACATGTAGCGCTACATTACCATCCGCATTTTGTCTGAATTATTTGATCAACTTCTGTCAAACATGTTGGAAAACTTTTCTTGATCAGTGGCTACAATCAATCAACTACAGCCAATAATTAGTGTATTCTGAATGCTGTAGGTATCACTGTCAGAATCCATTGTCCCAGTGAAGAAATTCCTCCATACACCTTCGTGTGGATGTAGGATTCTGTCCACTGGATGGACAAAAATAAACATTTTTTTTTTAGCCAGCTTGAGATGAAATGTTCTTCCTACTCACACTTACCAAGTCTGTTCTCCTCCATAATCATTAGGGATTAGAGCACAAGAGATCTAAATATATTTTTAGCAGAGGCCCTAGTGAATTAAATGGCAGTCATTTTTTGCAACAAATAAACTTTGATTAATTTAAAGAAAAACACAACATATAAAACCCAATGTTTTTATAAAAAAATATAAAAGATGATGTTGCTCCGAGCAAATAGATACCTAACATGTCATGCTTTAAAATTTAAAAAACGCTTGTGGAATGGCGCCAAACTATGGTACTTAAACATCACCATAGGCAACACTTTAAAATGTTTTACAGGTTACCAATTTAGAGTTACAGAGGAGGCCTAGTGCTAGAATTATTGCTCTTGCTCTGACGTTTGTGGGGACACCTTAGATGTGTGCTGCGAACACCGTTTACATACGTGGATGTGACCTACATATTCGTTTTCTTTTGTGCGTGAGCATGGGTTGACAGGCTGCTTTAAAAACGTTTTTTCTCATTATTTATTTTATTATATTCTTTGGGCCAAATTCTCAAAAAAGCTGCCTAATTTAACTTTCAGCAGTTAAGTTACACAGGCGTTAAATTTCTACCTAAGTGCCCGATCCACAAAGCACTTACCTAGAAATTACACGCCGTGTAACCTAAGTGCCTCTGTCGCAAGGCGGTCGTCTGCTCGAGGGGGCGATTCCTATTCAAATGAGGCACGCTCCCGCGCCGGACGTTCGGCGCATGCATGTGATGTCATTTTTCCCGACGTGCATCGCGCGAACGTACTTTTCGCCGGGCTTTGTGGATCGCGACGGGACAATAAAGTTGCGTCGAAAAAAAAAAAAAATGCAAACTTTAAAAAAAAACGCGCCGATCGAAAAAAAGGTTTGTTTTTACAAGGTCTAAACAGTTTCGGCCTTGTAAAAGCATCCCTAATTTTACGTATGCAAAACGTAACTTACGCAGAAAACACAAAGCTAAAAAGCTTTGTGGATCTGCTTAAGTACTCATTTGCATACGCAAAGCGGCATTTCGACTCGAAATGCCCCCAGCGGCGGATGCGGTACTGCATCCTAAGATCCGACAGTGTAAGTCTATTACAGATGTTGGATCTTCTGACTATCTTTGGAAAAATCCTTCTGAGGATCGTTTCCAAAGATAGCCACAGGGATACGCAGGCTGAACAGCAGTTCCGCCTGCGTATCTCCTTTGAAGATTTGGCCCTTTATTTTTACACTGTCCCTAAAAATGTTTTTATTACTTTTACTGCTGTCACAAGAAATGTAAACATCTATTCTGACTACAATAAAGCATGATAGGTCCTCTTTATGGAGAGATGTGGGGTCAATAAGACCCCACATCTATCCTCTACAGAGGAAAGCATTATATAAAAAAAATTAACTGGAAGTCATGACGTCACTTTGGTTCTCCTAGATCATAGAGATGAACATAGATCATCTTCGCCGGATCGGTTTTTGGGCTTCATGATCAGCTAGGTAAGCCTGAGAACCACCAGAAAGCAGGGGGAGCCGTCCTCCCGACACTTCTAAAAGTAATTCCAGTGGCTAATGAGCCGCTCGGATCACTTTTAACAGTAAAAACTGAGACTGAGGAAAATTTTGGAATCCAGCTGTACTCATGACACATTAAACGTCAAAGTAATGGCGTATTTTTCCATTTAGATGGTCGGCAAGTGCTAAAGGTGCTTTTTTTTCCTTTTTGGAATGAGCAGTGCCTTATTAGAAACCATTAGGTGGATTCATAGAGAGTTACGCCGGTGTATCAGTAGATACGCCGTCGTAACTCTGAATCTACGCCGGCGTTAATTTAAGCATATTCTGGAAACCAGATACGCTTAAATTAGGCTAAGATACGAGCGGCGTAAGTCTCTTATGCCGTCATATGTTAAAGTGTCATTTTTAGGCTGGCCGCTAGGTGGCGCTTCCGTTGAGTTTGGCGTAGAATATGTAAATGACTAGATACGCCGATTCACGAACATACGTGCGTCCGTCGCAGTAAAGATACGTTGTTTCCGTAAGAGATATGCAGCGTAAAGATTAAGCTGCCCCTAGGAGGCGTAGTCAATGTTAAGTATGGCCGTCGTTCCCAAATTTGAAAATGTTACGTCGTTTGCGTAAGTCGTCCTTGAATGGGGCTGGACGTAATTTACGTTCACGTCAAAACCAATACGTCCTTGCGGCGTACTTTGGAGCAATGCACACTGGGATATGTACACGGACGGCGCATGCACCGTTCGTAAAAAAACGTCAATCACATCGGGTCACGAGTAATTAACATAAAACACGCCCCCCTTCCTCATTTGAATTAGGCGCGCTTACGCCGACCGCATATACGCTACGCCAACGTAAGTTAGGAGGCAAGTACTTTGTGAATACAGTACTTGCCTCTCTGACTTAAGGCGGCGTAGCGTAAATACGATACGCTACGCCGCCTTAAAGTTGCGGCGGCGTCTTTGAATCTAGGTACATGTCAGGTTTTTAGGGCTGTCTGTTTTACTCTTTCTATTTCTCCTGTTTGCCATTGTCACTGGGACTGAAAGTGATAGAAAATCCCCAAAATTTCAGTTGCCGACAGTACAGTAACTAATTTCTTGTTGTGTCTTTGGGACAGTAATTGAAGGTAAATCTTCCTCAAAGCACAAAACATACCAAGGGTTTTAACCATTACCTACACTTTCCTAAACAAAAATTTATGAAAATTATATATATATATAAAAATGTGTGGTTAAAGAAATCTCTACAAATAAAATGTCATTTTTATAGCGACAGACTGATTGCTCCTTCGCCTATCTGTTTTTCTAAATGAACAGTGTACATTTGTTTTGCTTTGACTTTTCATTTTCTATTTTGATTTTCACCAGTTGAGGTCAGTAATGTGCCTTAATCAGCACACAACACAAAACTACAGGGGAGTAAAATAAACAAGCTTACTAATACAGGGTAATATTTTCCCCTAGATCTTCTTGAATGTTCATAATAAATCAGGTTCATACTGATTTACTTAAAGTGGAATCTTAGTCAGAAAATTAAGTCCTACCAGATTACTTCAGGCTGACCACTTTTGCAGGTATAGCCATGTCAAACCTATAAAAACAAGTGCTTATATTGCACATGCTCAGTTGCTCTCCATTTTAGGCATTTTTAGGCACCGCCGAATTTGTAGAGGCCGATCTGCTCACAGCCTTAAAGTGGAATTAAACCCTCCTATCCTTTACAGCCAAGGAAGCTGCTACTGCCCATGGTGCTGCACATGTGGTCAGGTATGGCACCAGCCATTTGATGGTTTGATGGTTTGTTTGAGAACACAAGCAAATGTGACAGTTAGCAATCCCAGCATTCCAGAAATGTTACAGTTTTTAGAAACTGTTAAATCAATGGGTTTAGTTCTACTTTATGATTTACTGCTGCTCGGGGGCTCTGGGCTTCAACAAAATGGTGGCTTCCAGCAAGAAGAAACTGGAGAAATGCTTACAGCACACACTAATTTTGGTAGCATAATTTTTATTGTGGAATGTATGTTCCTTGCAAAAGAACATAATTTTTTATAAAGTTGTTATAGGTAAAGTTCTTCTTTAAAGTAATGTAAACCCACTCTGATGGTTAGCTCAATTATGGATCACCTTCCTTGGGGAAAAATAAGCAAGGGAGGTCTTTTATTTAAAAGGTTGCATGGAAAACAAAAAAACAAAACAGAAAATAAATGCTTGCCATCCAGGCACTAGCTAAACATTACATGTTCCTACCTCATAGATGAATGGATTCTCCCAGTCACCAACAAAAACGTTATGCAAGCCTTTTCCTATCATAACGGCCTCCTGCAGGGCCATTATGATCTCCTGGCGGGGGTGGTGGGTGGGTGAAGCTGTCCTTCTGGGAGAACACAGTGATTATTGCTAGTGGCTATAATAGCCACTAGAATTAATCAAATGTAAAATCTGACAGGCTGGTTGTACCCAAGTTGATCAATCAATCGATCAACTTGGGTACAATCAGCCTGCTCATAAATGGTTTGAATCTCATCTGGTTCCTGCTGAACTGGCTGGCATTCGAACTGTCTATGGCCAGCTTAACTCCTTCAGAGATATCAGATCTATTGGTGGCTCCTCTCACTAGTCTTCTGCTTGAACATTTACTCACTTATGTTGAATGAACTATTCTTTGTAGCTTTACAGCTGTGCTACATGCTTTTCTGTTCTTAAAGATATATTTAAATATATTCCAATTAATATTTAGAGGCTTAGAAACTTTCTTGTATCTATCTTCTCACTTTTTGCAATCACTTCAATCACCTTTGTTTGATTAAAGTGTTCTTTTGTTTTAACGGTGCAGGTTATTCCATGACTCCGATTTACTAGGTGTTGGTCTTTCCAACTTCCAAAGCATTTATAGCACAGTCACCTGAGACCCCTTTAGTACATAAAGGTGATCTCCATTCAACAAATAGTGTGACTTTAGAAAAGAATTGGCAACACCAGTGATTAATTAGATGTGTCATATAAAAGCGGACGCATATTTATGCAATTGATTATTTTTTTTCCCTATTGTTATTTCTCAGAAAATAGGTGCAGGAACTCAACCACAACCTCCTAAATCCTCCCTGGGGTCAAATTTCACTAACAGTGGGAGGGTATTAAAGGGGCATAAAATACCCTCCTTAAGAGCTTTACCATCTTCCACATCTTCCACAAGATCTTCCATCTTCTTACTTGTTGCCTTATAAATTTGAAGCATCCAGCTGGATCTAGTATCTCCCTGCATACTGTAGGTGGCTCCTTCTCTCTAACTTGCAGGAAGATCATCCAGTGGGGTGTTGGCATATGCAATGCACTTCGGCACCGGCATCTTACTTGTCCCCATCCTGCACTCAGTGGGAGCCGCTCAGGAGATCAGATC
The DNA here is from genome assembly GCF_905171775.1 of Rana temporaria. Lineage (NCBI taxonomy): Eukaryota > Metazoa > Chordata > Amphibia > Anura > Ranidae > Rana > Rana temporaria. The sequence continues at coordinate 528,477,164 of NC_053489.1, forward strand.
TGTCTGAGCTGCTTGGAGACAAGCTTTTACTGGTAAACACAGAAGCCAGACTTCTGTGTGATAGTGCTAAGCAAAAGGGCCTGATTCAGAGGCGGTGGAACCAAGTTCCAGCTGAAAAAAAGCCGTTCTCAAAACAGATCTGTTTTCACTTTGGTATTACAGACTATTTCATGGAAGAAAAACAAAGGGGCAGATCCACAAAGAAGTTACGCTGGCGTATCTATTGATACGCCGCGTAACTTCTAGTTTTCCCCTGGCGTATCTTTGTTTTGTATCCACAAAACAAGATACGCCTGAAGCTGTGCTAGATCCGACTGGCGTACGTCTTAGTACGCCGTCGGATCTAAGGTGCATATTTACGCTGGCCGCTAGGTGGCGTTTCCGTCGATTTCCGCGTCGAGTATGCAAATTAGCTAGATCCACGAACATACGTCGGGCCGGCGCATTTTTTTACGTTGTTTCCGTAAGGCTTTTGTTAAAGCGGTTGTAAACCGCATAAACTTTTTTTTTTTCCCCCAAACCTGCAATGCAAAAGGCATAATAGGCTAGTATGCACCGCATACTAGCCTATTATGAAATACTTACCTCGGAACGAGGTGTGTACCACTTACCTGGTCCACGCCGAGCAGGATGTCATCTTGCTCCGGCGTGTCTTCCGGGTATCGCCGCTCCAGCGCTGTGATTGGCTGGAGCGGCGATGACGTCACTCCCGCGCGTGCGCGCGGGAGACTTAAAATCGGCAGGGTCCGGCGGATGCCGGTCCTTCAGCCGCGGATTCCCCCCTGCGCATGCGCCGCCCGCATTGCGGGGGGAATATCTCCTAAACCGTGCAGGTTTAGGAGATATTCTCCTTACCTACAGGTAAGCCTTATTATAGGCTTACCTGTAGGTAAAAGTCCAAATAGTGGGTTTACAACCACTTTAAGTATGAGTGTCGTTCCCGCGTTGAATTTTGAATTTTTTACGTCGTTTGCGTAAGTCATTCGCGAATACGGCTTTGCGTAGAATGACGTTCACGTCGTAAGCATTGGCTTGTTGCGGGTTAATTTCGAGCATGCGCACTGGGATACCCCCACGGACGGCGCATGCGCCGTTAAAAAAAAACGTAATTTACGTCAAGTCAAGACGTATTTACATAAAACACGCCCCCATCACATCCATTTGAATTGCGCGCCCTTACGCCGCCAAAGTTACACTACGCCGCCGTAACTTACGGCGCAAATTCTTTCAGGATAAGGAAAATACGCTGTAAGTTACGGCGGCGTAGTGTATCAGAGATGCAACAATGCGCCAGGCTACGTAGATCTGGCCCAAAATCTATTGCAATCCAGTGTTCCACTGCATGATATCCCCGCTGGTCCTTTCAGCCACGGGAAGTGAGGAAAAAAAGCCCTGTGTTAACCCCCAACATCTCTGTAATAGAACTGAGGATGACAGGATCTCTTTATTGAGAGATCTGGGGTCAAAAATACTCCAGATCTCTCATTTACCTTTAAAAGATACTTTAAGTAAAATCTCCTTTTACTTAAAGGAAAAAAATAGTTTTGGCCCAAGAACCGGAAGTGACATCAGACATCGCTCTGATCCTCCAAGGGCAAAGAGATGAGTGGCGGGCATCCTGGCCTCACTGGACTTCCTGCCCAACAAATGGCCACAATGGATCGCTTTAGTGATGGAGATAAGCCCGATAATGACCGGGTAGCAGCAGGGGGGGGGGGGGGGTCACCTCTCCCACTACTTCTAAAAGTGATTCTTCGCTGAAGGACTTTTATCTGACACAGAACCGGCCACAGTAAAAAATTATTCCAGGGTTATGGCAGCTACCTGCAGCCATAACACCGGTTTTAAACATCAAAGTAATGACATATTTTTACTTTGGGCTGGTCGGCAAGATATCACATGGGTGCTAAAAGTAAATTGCATTAAGATTATGTATAGAAACGTAAATGATGAGACAGCATCAACATTTCAGAGTTCAGAACTGATATTTAGTCTTCTCAGGCTCACACAGGCCTCCAGTTTTTCACTTTTATCAGCCCTTTTAAATTCAGATCCACACCATTGTTTACATTCCAGTACCTAATATGGCTGAATACCACATTTATTGCTGATTAATGTAACTGATATGAAGTGATTTTCTATGTTTTATTTTATAATTAAAAATAGCACATTGTGGAATGTGAGCTGAATTTAGCAAGTTGTAAAAAGAAAAGTTACTTGTAAATGGTAATATGTATTGTATTCTACAGTACATGAAACTACACAATGTACATCTCGGCTGCTATTCCTTATGGTTTACAATACTAGCAATTACTGCACATACAATAAAACCTGTAAACAATTAGTCTAACAATTTAAAAAAGTAAAGGGCACCCAGATACTGTCCCCCCAGGGATACATAGTACAAAACACACCCACGTTTTATCCATTAAAAGAGAAGTATGGGATTTTTTTTATCCCATAATCATACTTACACAAATGGATGCTGCATCTGTCCCCTGACACCTCTACACTGAGACCCGAGCCATCGAACACCGCAGATCGCTCTGTTCTCTCATCTCACAGAGTGGAGAGCTGCTGATTGTCAATCACAACCCAAATTACGGTGTAAATAAAGTTAACTGAATGCTCCGAATAACGAAACGAAATAAGTCAGAATTTCCAAAATTTTAATTGAAATTCAAATTGAATTTTACATCGAATTCCAGTCGAATACCGAACTGTAAACATGTTTCTGAAATGAAAGACTGTGTGTGTTATTAGAGTACTATTCTGAAATAATGCTGTTTTTGTTAAGCCAAAGGTGATTCAAAGAGTCATTGTAATCACTTGATGAAGATTTTTCTTTTGTTTGCCAGATTCGAATAAAAAAAAAACACCAAAAAATCTTAAGTTTTCAATTTGGCCAATCCAAAATGTATTGATTCGAACGTTTCGAATCGAAAAAAAGAATAATCAGTAAATTCAAAGAAAATTCGAAAAAGACATAGGAAGGATTCCAAATATGAATCCCAAATATGAATTGAATGAATCAACCGATTTTAACAAAACCAAATACGGTAACTAGATTAACGAATCTAAACAAAACAAAACAAATTTTTCCGTCATGCATGTCTATCATACATAGACACGTGCACTGTAAAAAAATGTGTGTTTTCATTTTAATTGTTTTTTTGTTTTTCTGGTCATTCGTTATGATCAAAATTCGTTGTTTCAAATAAATTCATAAATTTGAAAATTAAAAAATTTGGAAATTCGGTCTTTTAAAATCCAAAATGTTTTAAATTTGAATTCCAAAAAAAGAATGGAAATACCAAAATGTTAACCACTTAAGGACCGCCTCACGCCGATATACGTTGGCAGAGCGGCATGGCTAGGCATATTCACGTACATGTACTTCTCCTTTAAGATGCCCAGCTGTGGGTCGCGAGCGCGCCGCCTGTGGTGCGCTCGCGACCCAGTCCTGAGGTCCGATCGGGTCACAGAGCTAAAGAACAGGGAGAGGTAAGTGTAAACAAACCTTTCTCCATTCTTCCTAGTGGCAGTGTCACTGATCGTCTGTTCCCTGTCAGTGGAACAGACGATCTGTGACGTGTCACGCCAGGCCACGCCCCCACACAGTAAGAATTACTTCGAACGTTTCGAATCGAAAAAAAGAATAATCAGTAAATTCAAAGAAAATTCGAAAAAGACATAGGAAGGATTCCAAATATGAATCCCAAATATGAATTGAATGAATCAACCGATTTTAACAAAACCAAATACGGTAACTAGATTAACGAATCTAAACAAAACAAAACAAATTTTTCCGTCATGCATGTCTATCATACATAGACACGTGCACTGTAAAAAAATGTGTGTTTTCATTTTAATTGTTTTTTTGTTTTTCTGGTCATTCGTTATGATCAAAATTCGTTGTTTCAAATAAATTCATAAATTTGAAAATTAAAAAATTTGGAAATTCGGTCTTTTAAAATCCAAAATGTTTTAAATTTGAATTCCAAAAAAAGAATGGAAATACCAAAATGTTAACCACTTAAGGACCGCCTCACGCCGATATACGTTGGCAGAGCGGCATGGCTAGGCATATTCACGTACATGTACTTCTCCTTTAAGATGCCCAGCCGTGGGTCGCGAGCGCGCCGCCTGTGGTGCGCTCGCGACCCAGTCCTGAGGTCCGATCGGGTCACAGAGCTAAAGAACAGGGAGAGGTAAGTGTAAACAAGCCTTTCTCCATTCTTCCTAGTGGCAGTGTCACTGATCGTCTGTTCCCTGTCAGTGGAACAGACGATCTGTGACGTGTCACGCCAGGCCACGCCCCCACACAGTAAGAATTACTTCCTAGGGAACACTTAACCCCTTCAAAGCCCCCTAGTGGTTAACCCCTTCACTGCCAGTGTAATTTTCACAGTAATCAGTGCATTTTTATAGCACTAATTACTGTGAAAATGACAATGGTCCCAAAATGGTGTCAAAAGTGTCCGATGTGTACGCCATAATGTCGCAGTCACGATTAAAATTGCTGATCGCCGCCATTACTAGTAAAAAATGTATTATTAATAAAAATGCCATAAAACTATCCCCTATTTTGTAGACGCTATAACTTTTGCGCAAACCGATCGATAAATGCTTTTTGCGATTTATTTCACCAAAAATATGTAGAAGAATAAAAATGTTTTTTTTTATATATATATACATTTTTTGAGGCTATTTATTATAGTAAAAATGTTATAATATAGAATTTTTTTAAAATTGTCCATTTATTGTTGTTTATAGCGCAAAAAATAAAAACCGCAGAGGTGATCAAATACCACCAAAATAAAGCTCTATTTGTGGGAAAAAAAGGGCGTCAATTTTGTTTGGTAGCCACGTAGCACGACCGCGCAATTGTCAGTTAAAGCGACGCAGTGCCGAATCGCAAAAAGTGGCCTGGTCCTTTAGCTGCAAAATGGTCCGGGGATAAAATGGGTTAAAGAACAAAAAGTCCAAAAATAAAAAAATCCGAAATAATAACGAACTAGCTAATATAAGACCACTTTCACACTGAGGTGCTTTAAAGAAGTTTTAGCACTAAAAATATCGCCTCTCTAGTCATGTTAGAAAAAGTCCTGCAAGCAGCATCTGTGGGGTGGTTTATGAGTGGTGTATACACCACTCCTAAAATTCTCTGCCCATTGAAATGAATGGGAAGCAAATCGCTTCAGCAGCGGTGCTACACGGGCGCTATTAATCACTTCTTCGGCTGCTAGCGGGTTCTAGTGGGTGTTAAAAGCGCCCTGCTAGTGGCTGAAAAGTGCCGCTAAGACAGCCGTAAATCACCGTTAAAACTATTATTTCTTATTTCTTATTAATTTGTTACATTTGATTCGTTTAAATGTGGCATTCGTTGTTTCATAACTTTGGATAAATTTGTATTCATTACGTTCACTAACAGCCAAATTAAAAGGAAATTTCATTACCTAGAATTTAATAGTTATTAATAGTTATTATTAGTTAGTTATTTCAGATTTTCAAATTTTCTGATTTTCTTTCTTATTTTCGAATTTTTGTTCTTTTGAATTTTCAGATTTTTTCTCTTATTTTGAGATTTTCACATTTCCGAATTTTTGATTTTTGGAATTTCAAATTTCCGAATCTTCAAATTTTTTAATCTTAGATTTTTGGATTTTCGAATTTCCGAATGTTCGAATTTCCAAATTTTTTCGGAATTAAAAAAATGAATTCGGAAAAAGACGAATTGCACATGTCTAATCAATCTATTAGTGGCTCCTCTCACTAGTCTTCTGCCTGAACATTTACTCACTTATGTTGGATGAACTCTTCTTTGTAGATTTACAATGCTTTTCTATTCTTAAATGTATTCCAATGAATATTCAGTGGCCTGGAAACTTTCTTGTATCTATCTCCTCACTTTTTGCAATAATTTCAATCACCTTTTTTTTTCCTTAAAGTGTTATTTTGTCTTCATGGTGCAGGTTATCCAATGACTCTGATTCACAAGGAGTTGGTCCATCCAGATGCAAATGTATTTATAGCACAGTCACTTGAGACCCCTTGAGTACACAAAGGTGATCTCCAATCAACAAATAATGTGACTTTAGAAAATAATTGGCCACCAGTGATTATTTAGATGTGTCATATAAAAGGGGACATATATTTATGTAATTGACTATTTTGTATGTCTTATTTTAATACATTTTTATCTCTCAAAACAGATCTGTTTTCACTTTGATATCACAAAAAAATAAAATAAACAAAATCCAATGCAATTCAGTGTTCCACTGCAATAAAAAAAAATAAAAACAGGAGAGGAAAGCTTTTCAAAGTAAATACCGCAAAATATACCTGCTGCACCTTTCAGCCATGGTGAGTGAGGATAGAAAGCCCTGTGTAAACTCTGAGTGCCTCTAGTGAGAGCTTACACAGGGCTGAGGACTTTCCCCCCAACCCCATGTGACTGTGTTGGACCAATCACAAAACACCTGTGTTGTCACATGAAAGAAAGAGGAATGAGTAACATACTCACCCATATCTGTAGGTACCAGGTATTTTCTTCACTGTAGGAGACTGAACAGAGTGTTGGGCAAGCAAAGTAAAAGCTAGAGTTTGCTGATGGGGAGGTGGGCATGGAAACAAACCAGTTGCATTAGGTTCTCAAGGTGTGCATGCACCCTCTGTACCCAAAATACAAATGAAGCTTCATCAAGTATACCTGTAATGTGCAACCTACCAGGGATATCTATAGATGATAATCAAACAAGCCCACCTACAGCCTCTTTGTTTGAAAAAGCAGAGGCTCTACTGTCAGACACACAACCCACCAAGGAAACTGGCCCCCAAAAAATTGTGGATAAATCAAATTTTTACCTCTGGCACTCTAATCCTATGAAAGCAAGGAATAAGTCATTGGGTGTATGATTTTGACATTTAGGCATTTGCATCTCATATTTTAATATATTGTTTATGTGATTTTGTATGCTTCATTTTTACGCTATTATAGGCGAAAAGGGGGAGGGGTAAGAGCGCAAGGAGAATTGCTGAGACTGGCCAGACATGTGAAAATTGTCCTTTAGCGCTACTGTGAGTGGTAAATGTCAAGTAAGTTCTCTTCTCCTCGTTCTGAGGTAAGTATTTCATAATGAGCTAGTATGCGGTGCATTGATACAAAAAAATCACTGGCGCTCTATGAGAAAAGACTATTGTCCAACAACATGCATAAAAACCCTTGTATGGGCTGTGAACAGCCAGTGCTGCAGAATTCCAGGTACCCTGAAGTACCAGTCATACACAAAAACACCGAAAGAAACTCTGCGCTCATGGGGGTTCACAAATTTTAATCAAATCAAAGTTAATAGAGGAAAAAACACTATTTGGGAAGAACCAGTGCTTTTATTAGAAAGCAATTTCAAAAATTTCCACAGCACAATCCAAAATGTATGGTATGCAAAATAAAGGATAGTTCCCAATGCCTATGTATATCTAGCACACTCTCAGAGCTTCAAGGGGTTAACACTTGCGGTTTCAGTTTGGCCTGTCTTTCATGGCAGAATCAGTAAAGGCAATGATCGCAGTACATTACCCAGCCAGTGTGAACATAGGGCGTAAGTTGGTAGAAGAATATCACTCCCCCTGAGTGGAACCGGACGATCCGGAGTCCCGGTCATCTTCTCGTGCGGGTCTAGAGGTACCGGCAGACCTGATGTATTCAGCCGCCGGGGACACAGCACGGGGAGGCCAATGGTAGAGGACGCTCTCCCTGGGTGAGCGCACTGACGTCTCACGTCTGAGACGCCGTTTGGATTGTTATAAATCAGTGGCCAATATCATAAAGAAACATTTTAAAATACTTCACTTAGATCAAAGACTGGCCCCAATACTTCCAGCTACCCCGCAGGTTACTTTCCGGAAGGCTCGAACAATTAAAAATATTCTAGCCCCCAGCAAAATTCAAAAGAAACTCTCAGGCTCCCCGTTAGACATTAGAAGTTATTTTAATGACCGCAAGGGGATTTTTAAGTGCAAGAAACGGGCTTGTTTGACGTGCCAATTCATTACCCATGGCACAGACAAGATACACTTACCTTCTGGAAAAGTATTTAATATTAAACATTTTGTGACATGTTCCACAGAATTTGTCGTATATGTCTTACGGTGTTCCTGTGGTTTCTTTTACGTGGGTCGTACGATCAGAGCACTACGTGCCAGAATCGGCGATCACCGTCGCCTAATCAAAAAAGGATGTACGGAACACAGTGTCCCTCGGAATTTTAACCTTTGTCATAACAGAGATTTTAAATACTTAGAAGTCTTTGTGTTATGTATCACGTACCTGGTAGCCAGAGCCCGATGGTAGGAGAAGGCCTCTCTTACAGCTCCGGCTCGTGAGCTGCCGGATTGGGAACAGCAGACTCAGGAGCCTGGCGGGGTAGGAGTGCCGGCGTGCTGGGTAGGTGAAGCAGGTGCTGACTTCCTCTGGACGGGTAGGCTGGAAGGTGATTGGATCACTGATAGTAGACGGAAGCGGAGTCAGGTAAGCCGGGTCACAACAGATGGTTCAGGTAATCAGGTGCGGCAGGCAGAAGAGTAATCAGGGTACAAGCAGGAAGGTCTGGCAATGGTAGGTCAATCAGAAGAGGTGGTCAATGGAAGCCGAGGTCAGGATCGGAGAGGTACGGATGGTCAAACAAGCCGGGTCAAAAGTTCAATCAGAGGTTCAAATCAGGTAAGCAGGTTCTCAGGTTCAAGTTCAATCAGGGACTGCAGATCAGACAGCAACTTGCAGGAAGCAAGGACTGAGCTTTTAAAGGCGTTTTGGCGCCAAGGAGGGTTCACGTGCACGCGCGCGCTCCCGCTGCGCACGTGCGCGCGCGCGCGCCGCTGACGCACGCGCGCGTCCCGCTGATGCACGCCGCTGTCTCAGCCCAATGCTGGGCTGACGATTTTGGAAGGTGAGTCCCTGACATTGCCCCCCCCCAAGGGGCAACCTCCGGATGCCCAGTCGGGCCATTTTGTCAGGGTGAGCGAGAAAAAATGCACGTATTAGTCTTTTGGCATGGATATTACCTTCGGGTTCCCAGGAATTGTCTTCTGGTCCATAACCTTTCCATTTGATCAGGAATTGGTTTTGTCCTTGTCTTTTCCTACAATCCAGGATAGTCTCTACCACGAATTCCTCGTTGCCATCGACATGGATCGGTTCGGGAGGTTTGGACCCCCTATTAGGAAAAGGATCTGGAACTGCGGGTTTTAACAAAGAGACATGGAACACAGGATGCACTTTAAGAGAATCAGATAAGGATAGTTCATATGAAACTGTATTGATCTTTCTTTTGACCGGAAAGGGTCCCAAAAATTTTGGTCCCAATTTCTTGGATGGACAGGCTAGTCTAAGATTGTTCGTAGAAAGCCATACCTGGTCTCCCGGTCTCAGATCTAGCTCACCTCTCCTTTTCCTGTCAAAGAACCTCTTACTGTCAGCCTGGGCCTTGGTCACCGTCTCCCGTAACAGTTGGTTATTGCGGTTGAGGAACTCCATAGTGCTCTGTACAGCCGGAACTGAGGACTCTGAAAGAAAGTCTGGTAAAAAGGTTAAGTTGAAACCATAGTTGGCAAAAAAGGGAGATTGCCCCGTAGCAGAATGACTGGCGTTATTGTACGCAAATTCTGCTAGGGGTAACAGAGACACCCAATCATCTTGGGAGAACGTTGTAAAACACCTGATGTACTGTTCCAAAGTCTGATTGGTTCTTTCAGTTTGCCCATTGGTCTGGGGATGATAGGCCGAGGATAGAGCAAGTTCAATCTGTAGCGTCTTGCAGAGAGCTTTCCAGAACCGAGAGGTGAATTGAACTCCTCTATCTGACACGATGTTGGAGGGCACCCCATGTAGTCTGACGATTTCTTTAATGAATACACGAGCAGTCTCAATGGCAGAAGGTGTATTCTTTAAAGGGAGAAAATGGGCCATTTTGGTCAAACGGTCCACAATCACAAAAATGACAGAACAACCCTCAGAGCAGGGAAGTTCTACAATAAAATCCATGGCGATCATTTTCCATGGTCGATCGGGTACAGGTAGTGGTTTCAGTAGGCCCCAAGCTTGGTTTCGGGGTGTCTTGTTCCGGTTACAGATAGGGCAAGATCGGATATAGGACTTGCAAAAATCCTCCAAGCCGGGCCACCAGAAGGTGCGGCGTACTAGTTCCAGGGTTTTGCGAACCCCAAAATGTCCTGCCAGTGGGTGATCGTGCAGATGTTTTAAAACTTCGACTCGGGTCTTTTCAGGTACAAAAATTTGGCTTCCTTTCCAAAATAATCCATCTCTGGACTCTAGAGAAATATTGGGAGGTTTTGAAGATTCAGATGACGCTCCTCTAAGTAATGATATAAGATCGGCATGTAATAGCAGAAAGCTGTTTTCTGGAAGAATGGTGTCAGGGGTAGAGGTGTCCTTTGGGTTGTCAAACATTCGGGACAGAGCGTCTGGCTTGACATTCTTTGATCCAGGACGGTAGGTGATGTGGAAACAGAAACGGGAGAAGAAGAGAGCCCAGCGGGCCTGTCGAGGTTTCAATCGTTTAGCAGTTCTTAAATATTCCAGGTTTTTATGGTCCGTATAAATTAATACTGGATGTGCAGCACCTTCCAACAGGTATCTCCACTCTTCTAATGCGGCCTTGATGGCCAATAATTCACGATCACCTACGTCGTAGTTTCTCTCCGCAGGGGAGAGTTTTCGGGAGAAGAAACCCACCGGGTGTACTAAGTCCTTGTTCCCAAGTCGTTGAGATATAACGGCCCCTACAGCGACTTCAGAAGCATCCACTTCAAGGAGAAAAGGTAGAACCGGGTTGGGGTGACTGAGGATCGGAGCAGAAGTGAAGAGTCCCTTCAAGGTGTCGAAGGCCTTCTGAGCCTCGGAGTTCCAGTGGAAACGGAAATTTTGTCTGGTGAGTTGTGTAATGGGAGCCACGATGGAAGAAAAACCTTTAATAAAGCGTCTGTAGAAATTTGCAAATCCTATAAATCTTTGTACCCCCTTTTTATCTAGAGGTACTGGCCAGTCCAGAATGGCAGACACTTTCTTTGGGTCCATCTCGATTCCCGTCGGGGAGATCACCAGACCCAGGAACTGAATGGTGTGTAACTCAAATTCGCATTTTTCTGCCTTTGCGTATAAGCCGTGCAGGCGGAGCCGGTTTAAAACTCTGCAGACATGCTCCCGATGTTTGTCTAACGAGCCAGAGAAAACCAGTATATCATCCAGGTAGACGATGACGAAGATGTCTAAAAAGTCTCTAAACACGTCGTTGACGAAATGCTGAAAGGTAGCAGGAGCGTTGCATAACCCAAAAGGCATGACGAGGTACTCGTAGTGGCCATACCGAGTGCGAAAGGCAGTTTTCCACTCATCACCGTCTCTGATGCGAATTAAATTATAAGCCCCCCTCAGGTCCAGCTTGGTGAAAATGGTGGCGGATCTTAGTTTTTGGAATAATTCAGGTATTAGGGGCAACGGGTATCGGTTTTTAACCGTGATGTTGTTGAGCTCCCGATAGTCGATGCATGGGCGAAGGGTTTGATCCTTCTTGGCAACAAAAAATATTCCAGCACCCGCCGGTGAGGTGGATGGCCGAATGAATCCCTTGTTTAGGTTTTCATCAATGTAAATTTTCAGAGCATCTTGTTCTTTCTCGGATAATGGAAAGATGCGCCCAAAAGGGATCTCAGCCCCAGGAAGCAGTTCTATCGGGCAGTCATAAGGACGGTGAGGTGGTAGGGAGTCGGCCCCCTTTTTGCTGAACACATCGAGGAACTCGTGATAATGTTCCGGGACGGACTGGAGTAAACTGGGATCGGTGTTCAGGCATAGCAGAGTGGGAGAAAAACTAGGTACTTTAGGTAAACAATATTCTTGACAGTACCGAGAAGGAAATCGCAAAGTTCCAGAGGACCAATCAACCTGAGGGTTATGAATCCGGAGCCAGGGAATGCCAAGAATTACAGGAAAAAGAGGAGAGGAGATCACATCCAAAATTAATAATTCTTTATGATGAGCGGAAGTAGTAGCGGGTAGAGGAAGGGTTTCTTGTGTTACTTGTCCTGATTTAATGTGGGATCCATCAGCTAGAAAAACGGAAAGTTTGAAGTTCTTCCTTCGAAGAGGAATATTGTGTAGGTTGGCAAAGGCGGCATCAATGAAGCAGCTGCAGGCCCCGGAGTCAATAATTGCGTTGACCGGAATCGTTCTTCCTTGGAGCTGAAAAGACAGAGAGAGAGCAAGGTGGTTTGTATTGACTGGGAGAGCGGAAACGTTGAGAGAAACAGAGGAATGGCACTTACGCATCTTGGTGGGACAGTTGGCGACGTAATGACCGGGCTCACCGCAGTATAGGCATAGATTCAGTTGACGACGGCGTGCTCGTTCTTCTGGAGGCAATGTGGGTCGCATGACTCCGAGTTGCATAGGCTCAGAAGTATCTGGAGGGGAGCTGGCAGGACTTGGGCAAACAGGTGGTTGATATCGGGATGCAGGCATGGGTGCTTTGGTAGTGACCCAAACTGGACGATTTAAATGAGAAGAACGTTCGGTCCGTCGTTCCCGTAAGCGTCGATCAATCTGAATAGCCTTGTCGATCAAATCTTCTAAGGTATCAGGAACCCCGATGCGAGCCAGTTCATCTTTTAAGGCCTCTGAAAGTCCCAGGCGGAACTGGTGTCGCAGAGCTGCGCTGTTCCACTGAGTGTCCGCACTCCAGCGGCGAAAGTCCGCGACATAATCCTCCACTGCTCGGCGGCCTTGTTGAAGTGCGAGCAGGGCGGCCTCGGCAGTGGTAGTCCGCTGAGGATCATCATACATTTGTGCCATGACCCGAAAAAAGGCTAGTAAAGTCTCTGTGTTGGTGCCATTTTCTTCCAATAATCGGTGTGCCCAAGCTAGGGGCTCTCCTTGAAGAAGAGAAACCACAAATCCCACTTTAGTGGCTTCTAGGGAAAAAGTCCTTGGTTGAAGGGCAAAATATAATTGACAGGCATTACGAAAATCCCGGAATTTGGAACGATCCCCAGTGAATCGCTCTGGCATCGGAACTCTGGGTTCGGGCGGTAGCATTACTACGGATGGAGCAGAGGCCGATGGAGATGATCTGGCAGCGGATGTAGAAGCTGTGTCTCCGGATAGGTTCTGTACTTGACCTTCCAGTCGCATGTAGCCGTCCTGTAGGTTCTTTACAGCTTGTGTGAGGGATGCGAGGTGTTTGCAAATCTCCTCCATGGCCGGGGCCATTCCTGAGGGCTCTGTCATGGCTGTCTGATACTGTTATGTATCACGTACCTGGTAGCCAGAGCCCGATGGTAGGAGAAGGCCTCTCTTACAGCTCCGGCTCGTGAGCTGCCGGATTGGGAACAGCAGACTCAGGAGCCTGGCGGGGTAGGAGTGCCGGCGTGCTGGGTAGGTGAAGCAGGTGCTGACTTCCTCTGGACGGGTAGGCTGGAAGGTGATTGGATCACTGATAGTAGACGGAAGCGGAGTCAGGTAAGCCGGGTCACAACAGATGGTTCAGGTAATCAGGTGCAGCAGGCAGAAGAGTAATCAGGGTACAAGCAGGAAGGTCTGGCAATGGTAGGTCAATCAGAAGAGGTGGTCAATGGAAGCCGAGGTCAGGATCGGAGAGGTACGGATGGTCAAACAAGCCGGGTCAAAAGTTCAATCAGAGGTTCAAATCAGGTAAGCAGGTTCTCAGGTTCAAGTTCAATCAGGGACTGCAGATCAGACAGCAACTTGCAGGAAGCAAGGACTGAGCTTTTAAAGGCGTTTTGGCGCCAAGGAGGGTTCACGTGCACGCGCGCGCTCCCGCTGCGCACGTGCGCGCGCGCGCGCCGCTGACGCACGCGCGCGCGCCGCTGACGCACGCGCGCGTCCCGCTGATGCACGCCGCTGTCTCAGCCCAATGCTGGGCTGACGATTTTGGAAGGTGAGTCCCTGACACTTTGTGATTGAGCATATTCCGAAAGGAACATTGACCACTAATGAAAGATTCTCCCTTCTGTGTAGAAGGGAGGTCTTCTGGATACATATGTTCGACTGTCTGGCACCGAAGGGGTTACATGAGGAAATTGAAGTGAATGTCCTCATTTGATCTTTTTTTTTTTTTTTTTTAGATTTAAGCTTTTTTTTTAATTTAAAACAAAATAATAATACATGTACAAATGGTACAACTGAGCATACAATATACAATAATACAATACATACTATCGAGCCTCCCCTTTTAACCTTAGTCATCACAGCCTTACTTCCCACCCCTCCTGGTTATCCGGGAGAAACAACGACACCACCCAAAACAATACATCAAATAAAAAAAAAAAAAGAGAAAAGAGGGAGAAAAAAAATAAAAAAAAACCCACCCCCTCTCCCGCCCCAACCACTCCCTGTTATCCTCTCCCTGCACCCCCCCACCCCCCCTCTATGTTTGCAGTGGCCTCTGTAATATTTGCCCTTACCCTCCTTACATCTCTACCCTGGAATCCAAAAAGGATTTCCAGGAAGTCCATGTTCTTAAGTATCTTTCCTGTTGGTGTCGTGCTGTCAATACTAGTTCTTCTAACTTACTAATTTCCTTCACTTTACTTATCCACATCTCTATAGTTGGTGGGACTGATGACTTCCACTTCTTTGTTATACATGCTTTTGCCGCATCTAATAAGTGGCATATGCTTATCTCTCTATAAGCTTTCTCTGGGATTTGGTTCATATGTAAAAGATAGAATTCTGGATTTTCAGGTATCTCATATTCTGAACAGAACTGGAGGGCCCTTTTGATCTCTGACCAGAAGCGCTTTAACAGGGGACAATCCCAGAATATATGAAGCATCGTCCCTTTGCTTACCTGACACCTCCAGCATTTGTCTGACACTTCTGGAAAGATTTTATTTAATTTTTCTGGTGTCCTATACCACCTTGCAAAGATCTTATAATTTGTCTCTTGGGTTCTCGCGCAAATTGATGTTTCATGCGTTCGTTTATATAGATGTTGTCGTTGTTCCGTATTAAATGTCTTTTTTAGTTCCTGTTCCCAGTCTTGGACACACTTCGGAGGGCAACTCCCTGATTGCGCTAGTAGTTCGTAACTCATTGATAGGGTGTGTGTCAGTATTCCCCTCTCACTACACATTTTCTCGAATCTCTTAAGTGGTCTCTCAAAAACCCCTGGATTTGGTAATGTATTCAGGAAGTGAACCATCTGGAGTGCGTTCCAAAACTTTAGGCAGAATACGTTCCCTTGTTCCATCAGGTCGGCTATTGTAACCCATTTTCCCATTCGGATATAATTAACTACCTGTATACATTCTCTATCTCTTAAATGTCGGAAAGCACCCTCTTGGTATCCCATCGGGAACAAAGGGTTACCTATCACCGGGTATAGTGGGGAGGTCCTAGGGTCAATACCAATCATAGAGAATGCTGCTGCACATATCTTCACCGTATTTCCCCATATCGGGTTCTTATTTGTTTCTTTAGGCAGTGCAGCAAACCACCATGGCGCCCTTTCTAATGGTATTTTAGATTGTGACTGTTCAATTTGTACCCATAATTTTATACTTGGATGCCTATTCCAATCTATTAATCTATTTAGGTGTACAGCATAATAGTATTTCCTTATATCTGGGACCCCCAGTCCTCCCTGTTGCTTAGTATACATTAATTGTTTCCTTTGTATCCTTGGGTTTTTATGTGCCCACACAAACTCAAAGATAACTCTCTGACATTGTTTGAAATACTGCACTGGGATATGTATTGGTAGTGTTTGTAGTAAGTAGAGGATTTTCGGAAGTATATTCATCTTAACGATGTTGCATCGGCCCAACCAAGTATGGAACCCCTGGTTCCATTTGTCAAGTAACAACTTCACCTTTTGCAGTAGTGGTGGGAAATTTAGATCAAAGATCTTGTCCACTTTCCCTGGTAATTGCATACCAAGATATGTCAATGCTCTATCTGTCCACTTGAACTTATATGTTTGTTTTAGGTGTGTTATAGATGTTTGTGGGACATTAACTCCCATTGCTTCTGATTTATTGAAATTGATACTAAGGTTCGAGAGAGATCCATATTTCTCAAATTCCCTCATCAAATTCGGGATTGAGGTCAACGGATTAGTGAGGGTATCCACATTTGTAAACAGTCTCTAAGTTTTACATTTTATCAATAGATATTATTAACTACCACTAGAGGGCACCATTTTATTGGAGAGCCCCTGTGATGTTTGCCTTCATTAATTTATAATGGAATTCGGTGTTCAGTCTACATAAAAACTTTTTGACAGTAATCGATAATATGTGCACAAGTTTTAAAAGTTTTATAAGTTTTATGACTGATATTTATGTGATGTATTTATATGTGTCTCTTGTTATTATTATTGTTATTTCTGACCACACAGGGGGTTAAAGCTCTCGGTTTGGTGCACATGTTTTTCCCATGATCCACTCCCTCCTCCCCTTCACAACACCCCTCACCTATTTTAGTTTATATAATAAAAATCAGTGTTCATGTCCTATTGACTGTGACAAAGCGCTTGTTAGCGCGAAACGCATCGTCTAGGACACTTTTAAACTACCCTCCTTTTATCATGGAAGTTCCTATCCATCATCAAGAATTTTAAATTTTATTTCCATCAAATTTCCACTAATAGTTCCTGATTTGCAAAGAAGCGCTTCCTGCAGTCTGTCCACCAGAGGGCGCCCAGCATCTCCCTGCATTACATCCTATTACATCCTGTTGATCCAAACGGCGTCTCAGACGTGAGACGTCAGTGCGCTCACCCAGGGAGAGCGTCCTCTACCATTGGCCTCCCCGTGCTGTGTCCCCGGCGGCTGAATACATCGGGTCTGCCGGTACCTCTAGACCCGCATGAGAAGGTGACCGGGACTCCGGATCGTCCGGTTCCACTCAGGGGGAGTGATATTCTTCTACCAACTTACGCCCTATGTTCACACCGGCTGGGTAATGTACTGCGATCATTGCCTTTACTGATTCTGCCATGAAAGACAGGCCAAACTGAAACCGCAAGTGTTAACCCCTTGAAGCTCTGAGAGTGTGCTAGATATACATAGGCATTGGGACTATCCTTTATTTTGCATACCATACATTTTGGATTGTGCTGTGGAAATTTTTGAAATTGCTTTCTAATAAAAGCACTGGTTCTTCCCAAATAGTGTTTTTTCCTCTATTAACTTTGAGCTGATTTAAATTTGTGAACCCCCATGAGCGCAGAGTTTCTTTCGGTGTTTTAGTATGCGGTGCATACTAGCTCATTATGGCTTTTGCCTTGCGGGTGTAAAAAAAAAAAAATTGCATATGCGGGTATACAATGGCTTTAACTGTAGTAAAAAAAATGTGCAGCAAAACCTATTAGTGTTTACAATACACAAATAAGAAACATGTATTGAAAGTGATCTCGTGCAATAATCATTAATCAGCAAAAACAGTAATAAAAAGTAATAAAAGTACCCAAAAGATAAACGTGCTAAAAAAACACAAAATGTGAATAATAAACACATTTGATTTAAATAATATAAAACACAGTCTATGAATTAAGTAAAGTGTTCAGTGAAATATACTAAAAAAAAACTCCACAGATATAGCTACTTAAAGACTTTCTATTACATTCATTATTACCACTTTTTCAAGAAAACCTTTATTTTACAGCCATACTTGTGGAGCTGATTATAGACATTTTTCTTTTGCACAATATTTTAAAGCTGTGGAGTTTTTTTTATAGCTTTTTATTTGATTTTTTACTGCACATTTTTTGTATATATATTTAAAATATTTTTATTCGTAATTTCATTAATATTTTTATTAGTATTTTTCACTGAACACTTTTACTTAATTCATAGACTGTATTTTATATTATTTAGATCACATTGGGCCAGATCCTCAAACGAATTACGCCGGCGTATCTATGGATACGCTGCGTAATTTCAAAGTTCCCGCGTCGTATCTCTGTTTTGTATCCACAAAACAAGATACGACGGAATCTGGGCTCGATCCGACAGGCGTACGTCTTAGTATGCTGTCGGATCGTAGGTGCATATTTACGCTGGCCGATAGGTGGCGTTTCCGTCGAATTCCGTGTTAAGTATGCAAATTAGCTAGATACGGCGATCCACGAACGTACGTCCGACCGGCGCATTTTTTTTACGTCGTTTGCGTTTGGCTTTTTCCAGCGTATAGTTACCCCTACTATATGAGGCGTATCCTATGTTAAGTATGGCCGTCGTTCCCGCGTCGAATTTTGAAAATGTTACGTTGTTTGCGTAAGTCGTTTGTGAATAGGGATTTGCGTAGAATGACGTCACCGTCGTAAGCATTGGCTTGTTATGGGCCGTACACACGACCGAACATGTCTGCTGAAACTGGTCCGCGGACCAGTTTCAGCAGACATGTTCGGTCGTGTGTAGGCCCGAGCGGACAGGATTCCAGCATACATTTGCCCGCCGGGCCTTTTTCCAGCGGGCAAATATTTCTGGACTTGTTTTAAAACAGCCCGCTGAAATCCTGCCCGCTCGGACATGTTCGGTCGTCTGTACAGACCTACCGTACATGTCCGAGCGCCCGCCATCCCTCGCATGCGTCGAATGACTTTGACGCATGCGTGCAAGCATTGAACTGGCAGGGCCGCCCACGTCGCCGCGTCATCGTCGCGGCGCGGACACGCCCCGCGTATTGTTTACGTGCGGATTTCTGTATGATGGTGAGTACAGCCACCATACAGAAATCCCCGGGCAGACATGTACGGTGAAAACGGTCCGGCGGACCGGTTTCATAGTACATGTATGCTCGTCTGTACGCGGCCTTCCGGTTTAATTTCGAGCATGCGCACTGGGATACCCCCACGGACGGCGCATGCGCCGTTAAAAAAACGTCATTTACGTTGGGTCACGACATATTAACATAAAACACGCCCCATCACATAGATTTGAATTGCGCGCCCTTACGCCGGGAGAATTACACTACTCCGCCGTAACTTTAGAGGCAAATGCTTTGTGAATACAGCATTTGCCTCTCAAATTTGCAGTGGCATAGCATTACTAGGATACGCTACGCCTGCATAAAAATACGTGGATCTGGCCCATTGTGTTTATTATTTACATTTTGTGTTTTTTTAGCACATTTATCTTTTGGTGTATTTTTTTTTCTGTTTTTGCTGATTAATGATTATTGCGCAAGATCACTTTCTATATATGGGCAGACATGTACTCCAACCTTCAGTGTTTTTGGTGGACTATCTCGGTACTCCACCAAAAACACTGTGGGTTAGAGTACATGTCTGGCCAGTCTCAGCAACTGTCCTCACACTCTTACCCCTCCCCCTTGTTCTCCTATATCATTTTTGGATGATGGTAGGCTTAAGCTTTGGTATTTGAGGCTATACTCAAAAATTCTTTATACGCTATTATAGACATCATTTGGTTTTATTTATTTGAGGTTATTGTACTACAGTTGATAAAAATTACTACTGATTATAACCAACAATAGACAATTGTAGCCTAAATGTAGGATAGAAATTCAGCTTATTATGTTCTAACATCAGGATAGAGGGAATCCTCTAAAATTGAAACCAAATTCAAATTATTTAAGAATGTCATCAACTAAGACATAAAGGGGCTTATTATGTTATACTATATCATGATCTTTGGTATCACCATGTGCATCAGTTTGGCAAGACATGCAAATTTAAATTAATGCAGGTCTAGGTCCACTGGATGTTTCTTTGTTCATGTAAAGCATATTTAAATTATTCACAGATGGTTAATAGCAGATGAAAGCCCACAAAAGGTGTTCCTTTATTCTGTTCTCCAGTCCCTAGACTATTGGGCTATGTGCTGACACTTAGATACTTGTTTTACAATATGATTTGACATGTGGGATTTACGTGTCAAAACTGGATTTTGAGCCAACTATATGTCAAGTTGCAAAGGTATGTAGAAAGAAACAGCCTTACCGACTGCTTTTAAGACAGAAGTCAGTCAGATTTTGGACACTGCCAAGTCATATCCAAACACCAAACAAAGTAATATTGAGCCAGCTCCAACAAACTAAAATATCTTTAATGTTCTTTGCTGAAATTCCATTACAGTCTTTATCATTAGGAAAATAATGTAATAAAATAAGACTTTTCCCTCAAATGCATTAATAAAGATAACTTGCTGGTCTAACTCCAAAACCACTGGAGCCACGTTTAATTTGCTAGTTTTATGAATCCAGGATTCTGTGTTCTGTTCACCCGCTGCAGGAGTATAATAAGATACTGTGATGGTTTACTTGAGAGGCTGGGCTAATTATCTCCTTTTTCATCTATACAGCTTGCTATTAGAAGTATGTAAATATTGTTAAAATGACTTCATGCAGAAATGTTTTAACTAGCATACATGTGGGAAAATGTATCATAGTATGGGAATATCGGAAGACAAGGTGGCCCATACAAATCTTTCACATTTTCTATTATATTTCCAGTATTACCGTAGGAAAATTACATTTATGGTCGTGTCATTTGCAGTTCTCAGTACAGCTTTAATACATCATAAAGCTGCACCTGACACGTTATAACAGAAACAAAAAGTATACAAAGATTGTCTATTTTATAATCACAATTTGGTCATGAATCATGATCTTCAAGTAAGCACTGTCATTCAAGTAACAAACTGTCGAGTTTTCACACAGTTGCAATCTACACTAACGCTGGTCCTACATGGGTCGAATTTCGAAATAATTTTCTTTCGAAGGTCTTATTTAAGAATTTTCGTTCGAATTTCGCAGCATTAGTGGGCTGCAGCAACAGACAATTTTCTTACAGCCATTGAATTTGAGCAATTTGCATGTTGGATTTTTTTTTTAAAACAAACGATTTTCTATTTAATGATGGGAGATGCCATGCGATGCTTGAGCTGGTCTGCCTAGGGGAAGGGAGCCACATTGGGGTAGAGATTCTGTCAGCTCTGCAGGGGCAGGCTCAGAGGTGGTTGACGCCACTCAAGCTTCAGCCAGGAATAGTTGTATGCAACAATGGCATCAACCTTCTCTCCGCCCTCCGACAGGGACACTTGACCCATGTTCCATGTTTGGCACACGGCCTGAATTATGTGGTGCAGCGGTTCTTGAGCGAGTACACAGGCTTACAGGATCTCCTGAGGCAGGCCAGAAAAGTCTGTGGTCATTTCTGCTGGTCAATACAATGCCAGTGCTCAGCTGACTGACATTCAAAGGGAATGCAACCTGCCCACCAATCGCCTCATCTGTGACATACCCACCAGGTGGAATCCAATGTTGGCCATGCTGCAGCGGCTGAACACACAGTAGATGGACATCAATGAGTACCTGTGTGAGTATGGCACCAGGACAGGGTCAGGGGAGTTTGGTTTCTTTTCGCCATGCCAGTGGCTACTTTTTAAGGATGCATGCACTGTCCTGTCCCCATTTGAGGAGGCCACGAGGATGGTGAGCAGCGACAATGCATGCATTAGGGAAACTGTCCCTCTAGTCTTCCTGCTGGAGCATAAGCTTCAGTCCCCAGAAACCCAAAGAGTTGTACGTGGCTGGGAGGAGGTAGTTAAGTGACCCAGAGGACTCAGAAACAAATGCCTCTGTAAAATGGAAGAAATACAATTTCCTGGTGCTGGACAACGTGTTGCTGAGGCTTTGTTCAATCAGAAAATAGAGCGGTGGAGAAGGTGGCCTGCTGACCGATGCCTTTAAACAGTTCTTTAGTCCTCAGCACTAAGGTCTAAAAAGTTCAAGCAACCATCGCCAGCTTCTGCATTACATGGTGCAAGAATATCTAGGGGCAAGAGCAGACTTGGAGACCTTTTCAACAGAGCATCCACTGGGTTACTGGGTCTTGAGGATGAACCACTGGCAAATACTTGCTCAATATGCAATCGAGCTACTGGCCTGTTCTGCATCTAGTGTACTTTCTGAATACACATTCAGTGCTGCTGGAGGGTTTGTAATGGATCAAAGAGTGTGCCTGTCCACAGACTCCATTGATAGACTCACATTCATAAAAATGAATCAGTCTAAGATCAGCAGCTATCAAACACCTGGTGTTGATGTAACGGATTGAATTTCCTATGACTGCCTATGCTGACTATCCTATTGCTCCTTAATCTTGATGATGCTAGCTTCCAACAATATTTTTAGTTTAGGGCACCACCACCACCACCACCCTAGGCCCAATTTTTCTTCCCCTGTTTAACAGGGGCATGTAATTATAATTTTTTATATAAAATTTCACAGCAGGGTTTGTTCCTGCACCTAACAAGAGTATTTGTGAGGGTTTAGGGTTTTGTGGCACCAACCCCCACCCAAGTGCCCAACAAGAGTAGCTGTGAGGGCTTACAGTGTTCTGGCACCACCAAAACCAAAGCCCCAATTTTTCTTCCCTTGTTTAACAGGGGCATGTAATTACAATTTTGATGTAATATTTCACAGCAGCACAAGAGAATGTGACTGGCTCTCTATGGAGCCGGTTCACATATCTCCGTAGCAGGTCCGGTGCGATTTGCTTGAAAAGCGTGTGCTTTTTTGGTCTATTTCAGGTCCGAATTCAGCCCAAAATTTGGGCTGATTCTGGACCTGAAACGGTGAACCAGCACGCACTGAACCCCTGCTGTGTGACGGATCCAGCGATGGTGTGAACCCTGCCTTAAAGGAATATTTCATTTTTATTGTTTCACTTTAAGCATTATTAAAATCACTGCTTCTAAAAAAAATGCAGTTTTTAAAACTTTTTTTTTCATTGATACATGTCACCTGGGGCAGGACCCAGGTCCCCAAACACGTTTTATGGCAATAACTTGCATATAAGCATTTAAAATTAGCACTTTTAATTTTTTACATTTGTGTCCCATAGATTTTAACGGTGTTCGCATGTTCGAACACATTTTTTGCCTGTTCGCATGTTCTGCTGCGAACCGGACGGCGGGGTGTTAGAGTCACCCCTATCCCTCACCTATTCACTTACTCCAGAGGTGAGGGAACTCCTAGTTATAGAGTTTTTCAAAAAGGCTGTCAAGGATGATTAGATGTTGCGGCGTCCAATCGGCCAGCTACAACCTCTGTGACTACGGAGTCTCTCAAGGAACAATTTTACATTAGAAATTCCTCTCCATCAGTACAGTGGCATAGAGCCATTTGTAATTTGTTCTGTACAGCTAGTTGATTTTTACTTCATCTACGAATGAAACTGTCAGCCTAAACTGATTATTTTTGTGAGCATTCATTTAATTCATGTTAGTGCACTATTTCAACAATTGTAGTAATGGTTCATGGTATCATAGACTGCAACAGTCCCTTTGTGTCACCAATAGCAGAAGATTTTCATCATGGTGCAGGCCCCTGCATTATTTGTTATTCTCTAGAGCTGCTAATGATTCTGATGTTATATTGAAGACAGATATTAGAATGCAATCCTCAGAATGGTTTAAGCCTCGTACACACGATCTGACTTCAATCCAACTTTTCCGTGGATTTTTGTCCGAAGGGCGTTGGCCATGAACTTGTTCTGCATACACAGGGCACAACAATTTCAGCCAACATTCACCAAACCACGTGTTTTTTCAGCTCTTTACCGCCAGCCTTTGGGCAACTTCTGCTATTGTTGTCTGATGTTTAGCATTGGTTTCGAGCATGCGTGCTTGTACTTTGGATTTTAGTTGGATGTAATTGTGTACACACGATCGGATAATCTGACGTAACAGATTTATTGCCCAACAATTGGTGAGCATGAACAGCCAACTTAATTGTCGTTAATTCAGCCAACAATTGTGTGATGGAGCATACACATGGTTGGATTATCTGACACAACGCGTCCATCAGACAATTATGGCCATAAGTTGGATTGTGTGTACGAGGCTATAGTATGAAAGATGACAGCTTAGGAAGGACTAGGCCAAGACAACACATGATAAAGCACAGACAAAGTCAGGAAAGGCTGGAGATCAGGCCTTAAAACAGACAGGTAGAGAAAAAGAAGCAGGAGTTTAGGGCAGGGAGCAGGGAGAAAACATAAACCAAAAAAAAAGGCTGAATTGTAACCTGAGGAAACCAGAAATAGTGGAATCCAAGCATGGAACAGGAGAAAAATATTGAGTACAAGTCCTAAACAGGAAATGGGCTTAAGGCTGGCCAAAAAAGAGAGTTTTTTTGTTTAACCAGTCATACCAAACAAAAGAAAATTACTCAATCCCTCATCCACACTCCTATTGATTCTCCTATCCAGCAGGCTGGTTGTACACAAGTTGATCTATAGATCGACTTGTGTACAACCAGCCTGCCCATACATGGATTTGGCCAGTCCCTGGTGAACCAGAAGAATTTCTATCGAAGTATGGACCAAGTTCATAAATGCAATAAATGCAGGTCAGGACACATTCTATAAGGCTATCGCCCAGTTCCCAATTTGAATTAGGGCAGGTGTACAACTAAATTTGACTACACTTTAGTGCTGAAAACTGTCCATCATATGGCAGGGTAAACAATGCATCTAGATACAGATTTAACACCTCAGAAGACTGCAAGATAATTAGTTCAGGGCTTATTATTAGAGATGGTTTCTACCTTTCTAGTTTAAGCAGCCTAAAGATTAAAAAAAAAAGTTTCTTAAAGCTTTCTCTGACTATAGACTAATGTACATATCCAAGAATTGTGTGCAAGGCATGTAGAGGTTTTGGAAAAGATCTGAACATTTCTAGAAATTTACAATTACATTTTTTATAGACATGTTCAGAGAAACAACCATTTTCTCTGGCATCTATGACTAACAAAAGGAAAATTCCAGGCTGAATTTACAAATAGGCATATGGAGGCACTGTTTCTAGAGTTTCCAAAAAAAAAAAATTGTCCAGCGTTGAAGTAAATGAAAATTGTTTGCAGCTACCAACATAATCTTTCTCCTGCTCTTACTGAAAACTATAAAGCAATAGCAAGCTTTCTATTATTCTATTTTTAATATCATGTCTCCTCTGAAAATAGAAAAAAAGGAAATGACAAGGGTAGAAATGGAGATGTAAAGCCACATACATTATCTAGGTTCTAAAGCCTAATGATCTTCTCTCCTAATGCATTCTCGGCATTAGGGTAAATTAGGGTAAAACATGTTTAGGTAGCAGTATGCCCCCTCAATCCCCCATATACTTACCTCACTCGATCCAGCACTCAATTCAGCAATGTGCCCATCTGTAGCAGCTCTCCCAACTGTCACAGGCTTTGCTGAGGCAGTGGCAGCCATTGGCTTGCTAGCGGGTCACACCAAGAAGTGGAGGAGCCAGGAGCGCTAGCAGGGGACACGAGAGGAGGAGTATTGGGGCCGCTTTGTTTCATTTCATTTCGTTATTGCCCAGGACAGGTAAGTATAAACCTGTTTGTTATTTAAAATATGTGTTTACAATGACTTTATAATAATCAGTAGCAATCAGTCATATCGTGAATCATACACAATAAATCAATATAATAAGATAATTACAAAAAAATCCCCAAAAATTTAAAAAACAACTCGTTAAACAATGTAATGTAAAAAAATATATATATGAAATCCAAAAAGCCCACTTAATTGTAGCTGGCCAGCTAGAACCTGTCCTAGGTAGCTAATATAACCTACATGTATATACAGCTAAACCTGCTAAGAACCTAAATGTAATGCACATGTTTATATGTGAGAGACAAAAGCAAAGTTATTCACTGTGATTTTATGCTTGAATGTCATATAATAGTTGTATGTTGTGTTCACAGAAGCAAAAGACAAAATATGCCTTTAGGAATCGTTTATTTATATGACAGTGAAGGTAAGCTCAAATTACACAGTAGAATTCATACCAGAAAGCATAGAGTTAAGCTTTTGTGACTCATCAGTAGCCTTGGCCAATTACAGCTAATCTCACATGGAGCAGAGTCTTGACCAATCACAGCTACTTTTGCATCCATTCTGTCTGGGAGGTTCCTAATACTGTACATGTGCTTCAAATTCATTCCACATGAAGACAGAGAGCAGAGAAGACATACAGAGTTCAGTTTTATGGAAGCAAGGGCCTAAATAGGTATGTTACACAAGATATATATATATATATATATATATATATATATATATATATATATGTGTGTGTTCTTATTGTACATAGTGTGATCAGAACCGAATACTGATCTAGTTGTGTGTTCACTTGTAGTTCCACCAAACAAAGTCATCTAACCGCCCTAACTGTAGTTCCACCGAACTAAGTCACATCCATTTATCCACTTTAACAAGCTAACCGAACTAAAGCAACCCTGCTAACCAAGTTGCAAACCACAGTTATACCTTTCAGAGAAATCCGAGAATGCTTTGATAACTTACAGAGAGAGAGAGAGTATAAATACTGAAGAAGAAATATATCCACCATTTTATGTTGAATGACAAGATTGAATATTTGAACCGCCATTTTGTTATACTTTATTCAACACGTGTTTGTACATGGACTGTCTGCTGCAAAGCATCAGTGTTATCTATGAAGAAAATAAAGAAGTTATTTTAAGCATTTGGTGTGCTCTTTAAACCTTACTGCTTCCATAGAATGGTAATAGAGGGATTTCCAGAGTAATAGACAGTCTTGTTGGACTGAAAAGTCAGAGATATAACAATTCTAATGCCACAGCGCATGAGGCACTTTATAGTGTTGCGCCTGCCACATTAATTATTTATAATTCAACAAAAGTCTGCAACATTTTCAGTACTTCCAACCACCGCTGAAATTTACGTATCCACTTATCTTGACACTACATATCACCTATGCACAGCATCAATTCACCTCCCATGAACTGTTCACCTCTGGTATTAGCCCCCAATTATAAATCATGGTCAGTGGCGCTTTTGCCTCTTTATGGGCTGTACGCTGGATGGCTGCTCAAGATGTTCCTCTTCTTCTCCAGTCTTACCCAATGCAGGCCTTCATTTATGCAAAAATAATTGGGACCATTAGTGCTCTCGGTACATTTATATATAATACTGTGTGTGTGTGAGTGTATATATATATATATATAAATATATATATATATATATATACTGTATATATATACAGGTGTAAGTACACCTGTTCAATTGCTTGGTAACACAAATTGCTAATCAGCCAATGGCATGACAGCAACACAATGCATTTAGGCATCTAGACGTGGTGAAGATGACTTTATCAATTTCAAACTGAGCATCAGGATGGGTAAAAAAAGGGGATTTAAGTAACTTTGAACATGGTTGTTGGTGCCAGACATGCTGGTCCGAGTCTTTTCTAAACTACTGATCTTCTGAGATTTTCACTCACAACCAACTCTAGGGTTTACAGAGAATGGTCCAAAAAAGAGAAAATATCCAGTGAGCAGCTGTTGTGTGGATGAAAATGCCTTGTTGAGATCATAGGAAAATGGGTAGACTTTGAGATGATAGAAAGGCAACGGTAACTCAAATAGCCACTTGTTACAACCAACGTATGCAGAATACTATCTCTGAACACACAACACATCGAACCTTGAAGCAGATAGGCATAAAGAAGCAGAAGACTACACCGGGTGCCACTACTGTCAGCTAAGAACAAGAAACTGAGGCTACAATTCGCATAGGTTCACTAAATTGGACAATAGAAGATTAGAAAAACTTTGCCTGGTCTGATGAGTCTTAATTTCAGCTGCGACATTCACAAGGTAGGATCAGAATTTGAGGTAAACAACATGAACACATGTAATGGAAGGGCTCTCGCGCTATCGATGTTCTAAACCTAGGGGGCACTGCTGCAGTTACCTGAAATTGGTCCTAGTCAAAAGTGAAAGCAAATAAAATGAGTGATAATAACTGCGCTGTGTGGGTATGGAGGGATAGGGCGAAAAACAAAAAAACAATAAACAAAAAAGCAAAACAGTGATCAATATGTCCCACCAATTGGGCAGGGTGAACTCTACAAGCAGTGTGCAATCTGAACTGTGAAGGTGGGTGATCTGGAAAAGGTTAACACTATGCAGCAAAATCCTTATAAGAAAATAAAATAAACATGGAAGTAAATAAACACAGTTATCAAAATAAATGTCCAGGATTGGTACTAAGGACCAAAGGTAAGTGATCCCAACACATAATAAAGGGTAAAAATCCAGTGAAATTAAGTGCAAATAAAAGTCTTGCATCCAAAAAGCATATATTTAAAGGTGCAGTCCTTGATAACTGTGAGTAATAAGTGATGAGAAACCAGGAAATCCAATATTTCAGAGAAGAGCAAGCTTCGGTGCGCACACCTCTAGTGGTATAGAATGCTCACCTCAAGGCCATAGCACGGATAGCCTGGATACCACTCAAGGTGTACTCAAAGATCCAGCAGGATGAGGGTTAGATGTAGTCTCCACATTAAATGACCATATTGGAAGAAACAAGAAAAAGAGGAAGATATGGCGTAATACTGGAAGCTAGGGTCTAAAAAACGATCAATCACATGCACTCACATGGAGGCCGTGAGCAGTGGGCCTATCTCCTACGAACGGCGAGTTTGTGCGACCCAGTCTGTGATCTTGATTGTATGCTGATCCTCTCTCTTTGGCCTCCACCTAAACGTCCACGGATACTGGCACTAAATGCGCAGCAGGTATAGATGGGCAAAGAGAGAAGAAGGCACATAGTACAGCTCCGCTTCAAAAAGTATTTAATATAAAAACATATAAAAAACTCACATTTAAAATGTCAGAAATATCCAAACAAAACGAGCAGCGAGCTCATATCTCTCCCTTCAGAGTGTGTGAGGTCTGGTTCTTCCTGTCTCTACGCGTGGCGTCATGTCACATGACTTCATCAGGAGAACACATGGATCCATCCTGCCTTGCATTAACGGTTCAGGCTGGTGGTGGTAATGTAATGGTGTGGGGGATATTTTCTTAGCACACTTTGGCCCCTTAGTACCAATTGAGAATCATTTAAATGCCATGGCCTACCTGAGTATTGTTGCTGACCATGTCCATCCCTTTATGACTACAGTGTACCCATCTTCTGATGGCTACTTCCAGCAGAATAATGTACCATGTCACAAAGCTCAAATCATCTCGAAATGGTTTCTTCAATATGACAATGAGGTCACTGTACTCCACTGGTCTCCTCAGTCACCAGATCTCAATCCTATAGAGCACCTTTGGCATGTAGTGGAACAGAAGATTCGCATCATGGATGTGCAGCCAACAAATCTGCAGCAACTGTTTGAAGCTATCATGTCAATATGGACCAAAATCCCTGAGGAATGTTTCCAATGTTGAATCCATGTCACAAAGAATTAAGGCAGTTCTGAAGGCAAAAGAGTTCCAACCTGGTACTAGTAACAAGCACCTATTAAAGTGGCCAGTGAGTGTATATAAATATATATATGTTTTTCTAAATATTTATGGTCCCATTCATGTTTCTCTTTAAATACACCCAATTTTTATCCAAGACAGATAGCATATCTACGTTAAAGCTTTTTTTTTTAAAACTACAACCTGTCTGGGCATACCTTGTAATTTCTCCCAAAGTCCTGCTTCATAAAAGCCATTTTTTCCATGCGCCGCAATGATGATGGTCAACTAAAATGGTCTAAAATATCTGCATGCACTTTCATATAAAATGGCTCTATATCAGGCTATATATGTTCAATGTACAGTACATAGTTCTTACTTAATATGCAGTTGGCCAATTAAATATTAAGGAATAATTTGCATGTCTTGCCCACTCTCCTAAAACGATAAATAAACTCCTTATTTTGTGAAGTGTGATGTAATTAAGATATGCATATACCTTCTCTTTAAAGAAGGCTCTTCTGTGCTACATAAAAGCAGATCAAGCACGCTAAAGGCATAATTTTTTGGGATCATGCAGATGGGCATTGCTTCAAATGAGGGTCAGCAAATTGCCATTGACTTTAATGAAGCAGTAGACATGGGAGGTCAGAGGCTGCATGTGACCAACTTTGCATTGTACTGCATTAATTGGATGCAGCATGTCCCATATAGGTGGTATTGAATACCTTCAAAGCAGGTCAAACATAACCCTTTCTTAATAAACATCAAATGCATGCAGGTGCATTTGGTTGGAGATGGCTGCATTTGACAAGAACACCTGCCAACATGAGCCATTTATTATGACAATCATGGGCATAAAATTAAAGGGGTTTTAAAGGTTCATTTTTTATTTTCTAAATAGGTTCCTTTAAGCTAGTGCATTGTTGGTTCACTTACCTTTTCTTTCGATTTTCCTTCTAAATGTTTTTCTTTCTTTTTCTGAATTTCTCACTTCCTGTTTCTCCTCAGTAAGGTTGCTCTTATCATCCGAGCGGTGGTTAGTCAGCCAAAACAGCTTACTGAACAGCTTAATGAGGAGGAACAGGAAGTGAGAAATTCAGACAAAGAAAACAAAGAAAAAAACATTTAGAAGGGAAATCGAAGGAAACGGTAAGTGAACCAACAATGCACTAGCTTACAGGAACCTATTTGGAAAATAAAAAACTAACCTTTACAAC
This sequence comes from Rana temporaria, assembly GCF_905171775.1. Taxonomy (NCBI): domain Eukaryota; kingdom Metazoa; phylum Chordata; class Amphibia; order Anura; family Ranidae; genus Rana; species Rana temporaria. Next base: position 528,507,701 of record NC_053489.1, read on the forward strand.
CCCTTTAACAAACAAGTGCACCAACTTGTGTGTTCATTCCACGTGGGGAGCATTGATGAACTCCATAGGCAACCCCCAAAATCATAAAGATGGGCACAATACAGGCTTTGAGCAGACTTTTGTTGATACTCTTTATGGACATAAGCCATAGAGGAAAAAAAACAGTGAATAAAGAAGCAAGATACTCAGGTAAAATATGCCCAGAGGGTAAAAAGAGAGAAAAATAAAGGATAAAAAGAACCAAGGGGGGCAATGGCAGGTTCATTTTTGTAGAACTGTTGTTGTCAACCACTAGTAACTAAATACAGCATCCCAAGCCTTAAAATATTCCAAATACTTCCACGCCAAATACTTAAAATAGTCCAATATGTTGTTCTTTTTACTTTACAAGTTTTCCTAATTAAAAGCTAGACATTAGAAAACCGGCTTTTACCGGCATGAAGCAGACAAAACAATGAAATGTACTTTCTAATTGCATGCTTTGGGATAATATACCTTGCACATGGTTATATCTCTGTATTTTAGCGCATTTAACCTGTCTTTTGCTGCTGAGCACTTTTGTATTTTTAGTTGCGATGGTGATATTTAACCGACAATGTAACATGGAGAGTACATTTATTGCCAAAACTGAAAAGCAAAAAGCTTGGAAAAACTCCCAAGCCCATCAGTCTGCTGTATTGTTTTATTTTTACATGCAGAGGGGAGGAAAACATTTCTATGTAAAACAGCCTCTACTTATATCACTTCAATGTGGAGAAAAATAAACAATTTTAAACCATGTTTCCTTAGACAGAATGTCAGCCCTGCCAAAAAATGAATTCTCCGTGTCTGTTCCATAGATGTGCTGTTTAATTTGAAGGCAGCTTTAAATGCAAAGATAAACAAGTCGAGAAAGAAAAATGTGCAACTGAACTTGACCAATTTAATAGAGGAAATAAGCATGGAAATCTCTGAGCACACAAAGAAATACAGCCGTGGACAATGGAAATGGAAAACAGCTTGTATCCCCCTTTTTTTTCAAATCTTCTTTTTTTGGGTAGTTTATTTTTAATAATATGTAATGAGGATAGCCCAATTTTGCCTAGTAGTATTAATTCAGAATTCAATAGGGGATTGTCACAGCAAAGAAAATATTTTTTTTAATTCTTTCTGTAAAGCCTAAGTTTGGCTTAAAAAAAAAATCAGCCGGCGTTACCTACTTCCCATCACAACCCCCATTAGGCGTGCGACTGAGGCCAGCCATACACAGTGCAATTTTTTTTTCTGCAACCAAAGAAATTCACATGATTCTCCCATCAACACAGACAGTGCTGACAAGGGAATCAGCGATTGTCTTCAGTGATCCGGCTGAGATTCAAACTGTGTATGGCTGGCCTAAGCCAACCTTTATAATCCCCTCCTCCATCACAGAAGATGAGTGTAGCACCCCCGAGCATTGCTAGAGTGCTATAGTAGGACGTTTGTGTTAGTTTAGGTACATTTTCAGACTTGGCTGTGTTTTTTTCTGGGTCGGGTAAGTGACTCAGGCAGGCTGGATGACTCAGCAGCAGCTTCTCTGGTAACTCCTCCTGCTTGCTGGAAACTTGGAGAAGTGACTGGGTTCAAGCAGTCTGGGGTGGATCCAGAGTCAGTCTGGGAGGACTGTGGAGAAGTAGCCAGGAGGGCTAGTGAAAGGGGCAGCTTCAGCAAAGCAGGCTGGCAGTGCCTGAAGAGGTTCTACTGGGAGCATTAGCCAGAAAAGGACAGCTAGCACCAAAGACCTCTATTTTTGCTCCACCAAGAGGCCCGTGGTCCCTACCTGCAAAGGGCATTTCTATGATCTGAGTATGCCCTTATCAGACCATCCACAAAGTTCTAGCTGGTCCTGGGAGTTATAGTACTACAAGCAAGTGTGTGCTGGATGTAGACAAGAAGGAGTGTGTATATAATGGATGTATACACCGTATTTATCGGCGTATACCGCACACTTTTTTCCCCTTAAAATCAGGGGAAAATCGTGGGTGCGCCGATACCCGCTTCCCGCACTGTGTTTGAACGCCGCCCCTGACATATACCGAGTGCAGTACACTCGGGTACACACGGCCAGGCTCGGCTCTGCTTGCGGTCACGCCCTGTGCCGCCTCCTAGCCTTTATGCGAGAGGAGCTGAGCGTGGGCGTGCGTGCTCGAGTGTACTACGCTCGGTATATGTCGGCGGCGGCGTTCAAACACAGCGCGGGAAGCGGGGATCGGCTCAAAAACAGCGCGGGAGAAGCGGGGAGGACACCACCAGGAGGACGCCGGACCGGACAAGGCCGCCGATGGATGCCAGGCAAGACACCGACGAGGGGCATTCAAACTGTAAGTATTTTCTTTTTTTATCTGAAATTTCCCTTCTAGGTTGGGGGTGCGCGCTGTACGCCTGTGTGCGCTATAGAAAGATAAATACGGTAGTTATGTCATTGAAGAATTTATACTGATCAAGTGGGTATCCCATAATAACCTTTCCCTATCCAAGTTTAATTCCCCCTAATAAAAAAAAAAAAAGCTGCAAGGACTGCTTCTTGTCTCAGGAGTGATTGATAAATTCATGTGCCTGGCTGTACAGGTTGGGATATAACCAACATTCACCAGCAGTTCCTTAGGGGGTAGTGTTATAGGTACTACCACTTCTATGAAAAATTATCTATGAATGGAGAATGGGCAGATGATTAAAAGGCCCAGCTCCTCTATTAATACTGTCGATCATGTTTCATTCATGTAAGTTACCATACAGCATCTATGAATAGTGATGGTGGGTGGAAAGGTTGGATATAGTCGGGCACTCTTGATGACTGCCTGTCACAGCTCTGCTATCATTTTTTAAATTCTTTATGTAAAGCTAAGTTTGGTTTAAAGTAAAAATCAGCACAAGGGGCATTACCTACTCCCCTCCCCATCAAGAGTGCCGACTAAGCCGACCCGTATGATCCCCTCCTCCTCCATTCACAGAAACCGCACTACCACAAAAATAATATATGAATGGAGGATGGGCAGATGATTGAAAGGCTTACCTCCTCCATTCATAGATCGCGTTTCATTCATGGAAGCTACGGTGCAGCATATATGAATGGTGGTGGGTGGAAGCGGTGGATACAGTTGGGCACTCTTGTTGAGTGCCTGTCACAGCTCCTTCAGTTCTATTAAAGGTACTTTAAAGGGCATAGACTCCAGAAAGATCAAGTTGTATTGGTATAACAAATCAATGTTTTTATTAGAAAATATGAAAACATGAAGTGTAATACTAAAACAATACCATTTGAGGGATTTTTCTTGTAGCTTGTAAATGTTAACTGTCGTTCTTGGGGAGTAAGGGCAGGAAGGGAAGGGAAGAGTAAGACCAGCAGGAGAGGGAACAAGTTAAAAGAGTTGTAAAGGAAAAGATTTTTTTGCCTAAAATTAATGTCTGCAAGGTAGACAGACAGAATAGTGTAATGATTCTGTTAAAAAACGAGTAAATACCTATTAAATTCCTTCATCTATATCACCTCCGGCATTCTAGTTTCTGTTCTCTCATTCACTTCCTGGTTTGCGGCACTCGTTCATGTAAGAACTACATTTCCCAGTATGCATTGTGGCACGCCCAGTAATTCACACCTCCTTGATGTCTCTAACACGCAGAGAGTGTCCTGCCACACAGATGTAGTTCCCAGGAGGGGGCGAGCACGTTACTGACCACCGCAGTAAAGCCTCCCTTCACGGTGGTCAGTAACAATCAGACAAGCAGGAAGTGAACAGAACAGAGAAGAAATAGAGCAACTTCTGAGCAAAAACGAACAATGAGGAAGTGAAAATAGGAATGTCTGCAGGTAAAGGATGCTTATTATGAAAAAAAAAAATTCCTTTACAACCCCTTTAAGGGAAGGAGAAGGCACGGGGCAGATAAAAAAAAATGCTAAGGTGCACGTGGGGTGCGGGGTAGCGCAGGACTTTTTAAGAGAACTCCAGGAAGATATAAAGGCATACATTATTATTTTCCTAAATGTACACTTTCAAGCAGAGTAAATACGTGCATAAATACCTGCATTTGACTTGGTATAAACATCTTGCAGTCCCTGTACAGCAGACTGGCAAAGAAAGAAGCAAGAAAAGCCAATCAGTTGTGCTGCATTGCAAGGATAATGCTGATAGGTGGAGAGAAAAGAGTGACATAGAGATGAGCTCATAAGCCTGCTTCTTCTCCTTTCACTGTCCAGCAACCTTACAGGCTGGGGAAATGAAAATACCTTTTATGCCGCGTACACACGCTCGGTCAAACCGATGAGAACGGTCTGATGGACCATTTTCATCGGACCAAACCGATCGTGTGTGAGCCCCATCGGTTATTTATCCATAGGTTAAAAACAAGCAATCTTGTTTTAAATTTAACCGATGGATACCTAACCGATAGAAAAAAAAACGATCGTTTGTAGGCACGTCCATCGGTTAAAAATCCATGCATGCTCAGAATCAAGTCGACGCATGCTTGGAAGCATTGAACTTCGTTTTTTTCAGCACGTCGTTGTGTTTTACGTCACCGCGTTCTGACACAATCATTTTTTTAACCGATGGTGTGTAGGCACGACTGATCATCAGTCAGCTTCATCGGTTAACCTATGACAACGGTCCTTCAGACCGTTCTCATCGGATGGACCGATCGTGTTAGTGAAATGTCTACATATATGCAAATCGGGTGCCTTTTTAACCACATATAATGTGCATAACACATGAGTCGGACCGGCTTTCAATGGTTGCACATGTGCGGGTGGCTGTGATGTGGTTTAAAAAGGGTCCTGTGCAATTTTGTGTCCGGTTCAGGTGCGATTTCAGGTAAAAATTTGCACTTGAAATGTACATAAAACGGTGAACAGAACTGCACCAGACTGCCGCACTGAAACCGTGGCAGCACATGTGTGAACCCAGCCTAAAAGTGCTCCGATTGAAGCCATTGTATTCTGACACCTGGTGCTGGCGGTTGTCACAATACCTGAACAGCGGCTGTATGGCAGCTGCCATTTGGCCAATAATTTTCCACCTGCCTCATACATTTTTTTGATCAAAGGATGTTGGGTGGGAAGGGGCTGACAGGGTTACAGGGTTACTCACAAAGCAAATTGTATGCCAGTTCATTAGGAAGCGGCCAAAATTCGATCAGTGCATATCCAGCGTTGATCAAGATCAGAGACTCATAGCATTAAAAGTCACTGCATCAACGTGACTGCAGCGCAAGAAATATTTTTAGAGGGTGAGCTTAACAATAACAGTATTGACTTACCTTCATTTTTCTGTATTCTAAAGCACCCAAAAATGGAACTTACGCTTTTTAGGTATTCTGCTCCCACTTCCGGGCATAAATACCCAAGCCACCCGTTGGTATCTATGCCACTTCCGGCACCCTTTCCGTCCCCACCGTTGTCTTCTGGGAGACACACAGGTCCCAGAAGACAGCAGGGACCAGTGGGAACGCACAGCACGAGTCTCGCTTGCGCAGTAAGGAACCAGGACGTGAAGCCGCAAGGCGCCTCCACCCGAGAGCCGAGGGATGGATCGGCTTCGGGTGCCCGACATCGCGGGTGCCCTGGACAGGTAAGTGTCCTTATTTTAAAAGTCAGAAGTATTTGTAGCTGCTGACTAAAAAAAAAAAAAAAAAAGAAATAACGTCGGAGCTCCGCTTTAAGCATGCAGCACTGTACATGACTCTAATGGAATAACAAAGAGTGTATGACATCTAAAACAGAAAGAATTAACTTATGTTTTCTATAACAATAGTGTTTACTTTTTCCATAACAATGTAGTGGTTTGGCTTTCCTTTGATTTATTTTATATGCAGCAAAACAGAAAGTAATCACACTCATACACTAGCAAAAATTCCTTTTCGCTTATTCCAGTAATGACAAAGTAATAGTTATATTTTGAAAGAAAGTCGACTGGCAAATGTTGTTTTTGATCCCTGTTTTCAGTTGTTAAATGTTCTTTTTAAACCCTGTTTTGTCTTGTATTATCAAAAACAAATGCAATTACACAGTGAAACGTGATTGTGCTTTTTAGATATATTTTTTTTCACATTTGATTTTAAGGTGTGTAGTATGTAAGGTGTAGATAAATATTACATTTTAACCATAGGTGTGCACACCTGGGTACACCCGAATGACCCCATGCAGTGCAGATTCAATCTACTGCCCTGCTCCGCCCTGCAGCGCTGTTGGCTTCCCTCCTCTTCTCTCCCACTGGTTGCTGCTGCAGGCAGACGCAGAAGAATGTTTTAGAATGAGTGGGGGAAGAGGCCAGTGATTATTTAATTAACCAGTCCCTTTCCTTTCTGAATGAACACAGTGAGTGATCGGTACTGTGTGTTTGAGCTTTGGAGTGCACTTCTTAATGCAATAGGCTACACACGCTTTTGATTTCAATAATGTCATGAACATATGGATGGAAGTTTGTTTTATGTCTAACAAGGAGTTTTGTTTTTTGGTGTGTGTGTTTTAATTATTTAGCTTACAGTTCAAGGTATGGGTAATGGACCCAGAAAGAAGGAATATTTTTATTAGTAATGAAGAGTTGCAGGCTTGATATCTTACCTGCTGTGAATGTAAAGAATAAGGGGCAGATCCACAAAGAAGTTACGACGGCGTATCTATTGATACGCCGCGTAACTTCTATTTTGCTCCGGCGTATCTTTGTTTTATATCCACAAAACAAGATACGCCTGAAGCTGGGCTAGATCCGACTGGCGTACGTCTTAGTACGCCGTCGGATCTAAGGTGCATATTTACGCTGGCCGCTAGGTGGCGTTTCCGTAGGTTTCTGCTTAGAGTATGCAAATTAGCTATATACGGCGATCCACGAACGTACGTCCGGCCGGCACATTTTTTTACGTTGTTTCCATAAGGCCTTTTTCGGCGTATAGTTACCCCTGCTATATGAGGCGTATCCTATGTTAGATATGGCCGTCGTTCCCGCGTCGAAATTTGAAAAATTTACGTCGTTTGCGTAAGACGTTCGCGAATAGGGCTTTGCGTAGAATGACGTTCACGTCATAAGCATTGGCTTGTTGCGGGTTAATTTCGAGCATGCGCACTGGGATACCCCCACGGACAGCCATTTACGTCAGGTCAAGATGTATTAACATAAAACACGCCCCTATCTCATACATTTGAATTGCGCGCCCTTACGCCGACAAAGTTACACTACGCCGCCGTAACTTACGACGCAAATTCTTTTTTAGGATCCAAAAAATACGCTGTAAGTTACGGCGGCGTAGTGTATCAGAGATACGCTACGCCGGACGGAAAGAAGCACCGCGCTTCGTGGATCTGGCCCTAAGAGTCCAGCTATGATTGAGATATTGTTGTTTGAATTATGGGTCCAGGCATTCTTCTTTTCTTTTTTTGGGGGGGAGGGGGGGGCTTCTTTTTTGTTTAAATAACTGTACAGAATTTCCATTTATTCCAATAGATGGGCTGACTATTATGTGCCCGAGTGGTGGATGGCCTCTCCATATGAATTAAGGGAAATCATTTATGTCATCTTGGTTAGTATAACAAAGCTGGTACATAGAACAAAGGGCCAGATTCACGTAGAATCGCGGCGGCGTAACGTATCCTAGATACGTTACACCGCCGCAATTTTTCATCGCAAGTGCCTGATTCACCAAGCACTTGCGATGAAAACTACGCCGGCGGCCTCCGGCGCAAGGCGGGCCAATTCAAATGGACCTACTGCGCATGCTCCGTTTCTTAACTCCCGCCGTGCTTTGCGCGCCGTGACGTCATTTTTTTGAACGGCGACGCGCGTAGCGTACTTCCGTATTCCCGGACTGCTTACGCAAACGACGTTAAATTTTGAATTTCGGCGCGGGAACGACGGCCATACTTTAGACAGCAATACACTTGCTGACGAAAGTTAGGGCACCAAAAAAAACGACTAACATTGCAACGGGAAACTAGACTAGCGGCGACATAGCGAACGCGAAAAACCGTTGTGGATCCGCCGTAACTCCTAATTTGCATACCCGACGCTGGTTTACGACGCAAACTCCCCCCAGCGGCAGCCGCGGTATTGCATCTTAAGATCCGACAGTGTAAAACAATTACACCTGTCGGATCTTATGGATATCTATGAGTAACTGATTCTATGAATCAGTCGCATAGATAGAAACAGAGATACGACGGCGTATCAGGAGATACGCCGTCGTATCTCATTTGTGAATCTGGCCCAAAGTGTATTCAGTGCATATCACAGTAATAAAATATTGAGACAATGCTAAAATGACAATCTATATATATAAAACTCAGCGTGTGTGTGTGTGTGTATGTATGTATGTATGTTCCAGCATCACGTCCAAACGGCTAAAGATATTAACATGAAACTTGGCACACATGTTACTTATATGTCAGCAACAAACATAGGATAGGTGGTTTAACCCTTACCCACCCCCATTTGCCATGGTCGGGGTTTTTCTTTAAAGTCCCATTCAACTCTATGGGAAATACATGTTACTTCATAACTTCCAAACGGCTGTACATATTTCGATAACACTTGGTCACATGTTACTTATATGTCCACTTAAACTATAGGATAGTTAATTTATCCCTTAACTACCCCCATTTGTGAGGGTCGGGGTTTTTGTTTAAAGTCCCATGCAAATCAATGGGAAATGTATGATCCCACATAACTTCTGTACGCCTGGAGATATTTCAATAATACCTGGTACACATATTACTTATATGCCAAATAAAAATATATGACAGTTAAATTAACCCTTACCTACACCCTTATATAAAAGATGGGTATATTTATATTACTATGATTTTCCTCCCCAAAAGGTTAAGATAGGAAGACCGGGCAACGCCGGGTATTCAGCTAGTACTTAATATAGAAAAGCAGGAATAAAAATGTCCACCATACATTCCACAATTCTACTGTCCTGTGTATTAAAGAGGTAATAAACCGTCACTAAAATAAATAAAAAAATCGGACCCTGCAGGTTTTAAGGATGAGTTCACCTTTTGACAAAACAATAATACATTTAGAAAATTGCATTTAGAATTTCTTTGTTTTGGAAGTCCGGAAAGCATTGCACCAGCGATTAGCAGATCGCCAATGCCATGCAGGTCTCCTGCAGATCTTTCAGTGTATCTGCTTGCTCATACCTCACAGCTCACAGCGCCATGGTAGTTCATTGAAAACTACAAGCTGACATCCGCAAAGGCTGCCGGACCTTGTCGTTTTCTATTCACAGAGGACTGTCTTGAATTGTGGCAGCAGACGTGGGGAAAAGATCTCCAGTATGCTGTCACAGTGGAGATTGGGGGTGGCACGAGGGTCAGTGCATTTAAAGCCTGTTACATGTTACACTCTGAATATGGGTATAATATGTAATGCCTTGTACACACAATCAGAATTTCGGATGGAAAAAGTCAGACGGAATTTTTTCATCTGATATTCCGACCGTGTGTGCCCCATCGGACTTTTTTCCGTCGGAATTTAGAAAGAGAACATGTTCTCTTTTTTTCCGACGGAAAAATCTCTATCCAAAATTCCGTTCGTCTGTAATGGCTCGTCGTAGTGTTGTACGTCACCGCGTTCTTGATGATCGGAATTTGGTGTGACAGTGTGTATGCAAGACAGCTTGAACGTAATTCCGTCGGAAAATCCGATCGTGTGTACAAGGCATAACATGTTATGAAAGGTGAACTTATCTTCTAAGTCATAATGTACTAATATGCACCGCATACTAGCACATTATGACAGACTTACCTGCACAAGGAGCCCTCCAGCGCAGGGCTATCATAGCTCCCTGGCGCTTCCATCTTCACTCGATCTTCCTTCTGGGTTCACGGGCTCTGGATGTATAAATGGCTGGGGCCTTGATGATGTCACTCCCACAATGATGTCACCGGCTGCAGCCCATGTGAATATCTCCTTAATAGTGCAAGTTTAAGAGATATTCATTGTACCTACAGGTAAGCCTTATTATATAGTTAAAACGTGGACTTTACTTCCACTTTAAAGGATCAACCTTGTTACAGCAAAGAGTGATAAATAACTTTAGATCCCTGTGATCTGTTGTTGGGAAATGTTGTTTATAGTTCAGATTTCCAACCTGACAGGCTCACAATACTGCACACCGCTGCCTTACTTAAAGCAGTGTTACTAAACCCAGGACCCTGCATTCACTATATCTGGTCTCCCAAAGTACACAGAACAAGGAAATGCAATTATTTCAGTAAATATAAACTGCTAAATAAATTTTCCCATCAGCAGTATATAGCAGTTTTGTGACTTCTATCAGTGTCCAGCCAAGCACTGGTTAACCACTTTAGCCCCAGGGGATTTGGCTGCCCAATGACCGGGCCACTTTTTGCGATTCGGCACTGTGTCGCTTTAACTGTCGCGTGGTCGTGCGACGTGGCTCCCAAACAAAATGTACGTCCTTTTTTTTCACACAAATAGAGCTTTCTTTTGGTGGTATTTGATCTATAAACAAAAATAGAGCAACAATTTTGAAAAAAAAAAAATATATATATATATTGAACTTTTTGCTATAATAAATATCCCCCATAAATATACAAAAAAAAAGTTTTCCTAAGTTTAGGCCGATACGTATTATTCTACATATTTTTGGTAAAAAATTGCAATAAGCGTTTATTGATTTGTTTGCGCAAAAGTTATAGCATATACAAAATAGGGGATAGTTTTATGGCATTTTTATTAAGATTTTTTTTACTAGTAATGGGGGCGATCAGCGATTTTTATCGTGGCTGCGACATTATGGCAGACACACCGGACACTTTTGGCGCTATTTTGCGTCCATTGTCATTTATACAGCGATCAGTGCTATAAAAATGCACTGATTACTGTATAAATGACAGTGGCGGGAAAGGAGTAAACACTAGGGGGCGATCAAGGGGTCAAGTGTGTCCTAGGGAGGTGTTTCTAACTGTGGTGGGATGGGACTGACAGGGAGTAGAGAGAGATCGCTGTTCCTGATCACTAGGAACAGCAGATCTCTCTCTACTTCCCTGACAGAATGGGGATCTGTCTGTTTACGTTGACAGATCCCCATTCTGGCTCTCTGAGGAACGATCGTGGGTCGCCGGTAGACATTGCGGCCACCGGCCTTGTGCATCAGCTCTGCACATGGGTCTCAGGGGCATGCACCCCCTATAGCCCTTAAAGTGGCTGCCATACAGCTATGGCGATTCGCGCAGGGGAGCCAACCTGCCGCCGTATAACGCCGGCGGCTGGTCGGCAAGCAGCTAATTATGGCAAACACAGCTGCCCAGCCCCTCATATACAAATACAATTATCTAGGGATTTTCCTGGCTGGAGGGTTTAGAACGTAAAAAAAAAGGTAAGCTTTAATATTTAGATATTTAATTTAAATTATGCTATGTGAAGGGCAACATGTAACAAACATAAAGTAGGTGTCTTCTCAATTTGATTGCAAAAGTGGAAATACACTTTAACCACCTCACACCTGGTCCCTATGTATTAATGGCTTGGCATCAATTCGAGAGAACATACCCATATGTCCTCCTGTTCCTGCACCTTGGGCGCATCCTCTAGGGCACACAGCAGTGTGCCATGTGATCTGCTGTGTACTTAAAACACAGCAGATCACAGACCAGGGCCAATAAAATCTAGTCATAAAATTAAATGTTTAAATTATGCCCCAAGAATGCCTATGCCTAAATCCTTCTTGGATTTTGAGCCTCTCTATATGGCTAGGCTGTGACAAAAGCCTCACACATGTGATATTGTCATACATGGGAGGAATAGTAAAATATGTTTTGGGGTGTAATTCTAAGTATGCCATATGTCTTACTATCCATCTCTGTCCTTTCCATTGGGATACAAAACACCCTGTGTTTTACTGTGAAATCCAGTGTGAATGGGGCCTAAAATATTAATGTCAAAATGGGATGGTTCATCAAACAGTACAGATAGAAATGTTTATTAATTATTTTCAATAGATATGATTTCTTCCTGTCACATGCATTCATGCTAAGTAAAGTGTGTGTAAGGCCTTGTACACACGGTCGTTCCAAACTGATGAGAATGGTCCGACGGACCGTTTTCATCGGTTCACCGCTGAAGTGGCCTGATGTGTGTACACACCATCGTTTCAAAATCCGATCGGGTCAGAACGCGGTGACGTCAAACACACGACGTGCTGAATAAAACGAAGTTCAATGCTTCCAAGCATGCGTCGACTTGATTCTGAGCATGCCCAGGTTTTGAACCGATGCTTTTCTGTACTAACCATCGGTTTGGACCGATTGGGCAGTGGTCCATCGGTTCGGTTTTGAAGCATGTTTTAAAATTTTAGACCGAAGGAAAACAGACCGATGGGCTACACACACGGCCTGTTTGGACCGATGAAACTGAACCTCGGTCCATTCTCATCAGTTTTGTCCAACCGTGTGTACGGGGCCTGAGTGTAACACTTGCAGGCATATATTGTCATTCACAGAGATGGACTCCCTATGATAATGTCTTCATCTGCTTTTTACTCCCGATGGTTAGTATAATCTTTGTTCAGTCACTATCCTGATTCAAGATATAGTTCCTAAGATGCTGGGGTTAACGCGTGTAAATTTAAATACCTGTGCAGTTCTTGGCGGTGGTAACAAATGTCTAAGGGCTTGTTCACATTAGCAGGTGAGGAGTGGTAAAACCCTACAGTTGAAATGCAGTTTTACTGCCCCTCCCCCAACCACTCCCACTTTAACTGCAGAGGTAGTGGCCCCAGGGGTACACATGCCACAGCCATAGCAGGAATAATACCCCTTGTCAAGTGAAGTGAACTTATTTCCAATCTATACAGGCAGACATATACCATTAGTTCCTTCATTACCTGTAACACTAGACATGTAGTCTATTTGCTACAACGAGAATGCTGAAGGACATGTTACAAGAACATATATACAATATTAGAAAGGGTTTTTAAGGCTATAATCTGTCAGCCCATTTTAGGAGATATCACGAAATAGAACCCACAGGAATTAAATTTGTTAGTATTGACAGAATAAACCCACATTGGGGAAGGTACAATAAAGCTAGATTAGATCAGAAACTTGCTGGATTTATTATATGCAAACTTCAGTCCCCCAAGGTTTAAATGTGTATATGTGGATATGGACATAAATTAATGTAAACTGCCCTTTGACAGAAGTTGGTCAAATGATCAGATTCTGTGAAGTGGGGATAGCCACAGACAGTTTAGAATTTGGACAAGCCCCAGTGGACCAGGCAAATTTCAGTCAATGTATATCCAGGTTAAGAGGTCCACATTAAGACATTAATCTATTTTGCCACAGTATTAGTCCAAGGTTTATTAGTCTGTTTTTTGTGTGTGTGTGTGTGTGTGTGTGTGTGTGCAATGATAGGTAAAAAAGCTCTGTTTTTCTTTAAAAAAAAATTAAATGACATGTTCTGTATACCAACCTAATTGAAAACTTTTCTTACGGTGTTTGTCAACAAAAATTAAAATGGATTTCTCAAAACTGGATGTAAGAAAGCAATCAATGAACCCAATCACAGTTTGACATTGTTGACAGTGTTTCCATTCACAGCAACAGATAGGATATGCAATTACCAGATGTTCATAGATAGTATATGTCTGTTTCATCAAGAGATGCCAAGTCATCTGGCAGAGGCCAAGACTGACATTATTGTTGCAATTATGCATTTTAAATCATATATCTGCTTTGTGTAAACATGCAGTTTATTGTTATATTTCCTAGACAATCATCAAATCATGCCCTTAAAAAATAAATTGCCGTTGCAGCATGAGAAAAAGGCTTCTAGATTTTAGTTAACCTACCTAATTGAATTTTATATTGTGGCCAAAGATAAATATACATAAGCTGCTCCATATAAGCTTTTATGTCTATAAAGATCGGATTAAGATAAATTCTTTAACTGATACATTGTCAGGAGATCTGCAGTAATTTGGAAATAAATCCTACATTATATGAAAGCCTGGGAAAAGGGTAGGCAGGTTCCATAGAAAAACAATAAAATCTCCCATCTACAGAATATCATTTAGTAATGCATACAATGAAAAGTAAAATTTTTACAGAATAAAAGTGTATATCTAAGTATAACAATATACAGTATATTAAACTTTGCAATATCTGCACAGGTTTGATTAAAAACTCTGCAAGTATTGAACCCATTAGGGGTGGATGGGTGGTCCGGAGGCACGCTAAGCCTGATATAAGGTATAGTCCTTTTTTTTATTATTTTCTTTAGTCCCTTATACCTGACGTTTTTTCGGTATTTATCTGATAAATATGAACATGCATTTGAGCACCAAACTCTACCGATATGTCAGTCATTATTGTTATGATCTTTATCCCATATTTGCATTCTTTATACTGCATTTGTAACTTGTTTTCTTATGCAAAACTCAATAAAAATATTAAACAATAAAAACTCTGCAAGTATAGAAAAATACCAGCTGATCCTGACAGAAATCAAGAGAACTCCTAACTCTCTGACAATAACACCTCTGGGGCACCTATGAGCATGAAAGTATACTATTACACACAATAACCTATGAAGATTAATAGCATAGCTCTGTGATTGCTAGATATTTTTACATGCTTTAGCAGTTTTAGTCAAAAGATAATGACACTGAAGTTAACACTAAAGGCAAGCATGAAAAAAGAATAAAGAATCCACAAAAAACCTGATCCACAAAACCTGATCCACAACCTGATCCACAACCTGATCCACAAAACCTGATCCACAAAAAACGGCCGTAACTTAACTTTTGCCATTTAAGTTACACCGCCGCAAAATCTCTACCTAAGTGCCTGATCCACAAAGCACGTACCTAGAAATTTTCAGCGGTGTAACTTAAATCCGTCCGGCGCAAGGCGTGCCTAATCTAATGGGGCGAGTCCCATTTAAATTAGGCGCGCTCCCGCGCCGGACGTACTTCGCATGCTCCCGACGTTATTTTCCTGACGTGCTTTGCGCGGATTTACGTTGCGCCAGGGTTTTGAGAATCGCGACAGGCGTAAAAAAAAAAAAGAGTTGCGGCGGGGAAAAATAAAATAAAAAAAACAAAAATGACAGCAACGCGGGATAGAAGGGTATACTTTTACAAGGTGTAAACAGTTTACACTTTGTAAAAGCAGCCCTAATTTTGCGACGGCAAACTTATACTTACGGAGAAAAAACGAAGCGTAAAAGCTTCGTGGATCTCCGTAAGTGCTAATTTGCATACCCGACGCTGGATTTCGACGAGAAATGCCCCCAGCGGCGGCTGCGGTACTGCATCCTAAGATCCGACAGTGTAAGTCCCTTACACATGTCGGATCTTCTGCCTATCTATGAGAAACTGATTCTGTGGATCAGTTCCATAGATAGAAACAGAGATACGACGGCGTATCAGTAGATACGCCGGCGTATCCCTTTTGTGGATCAGGCCCTATCGGCCCAATTCACAAAGCTTTACACAAGGATAAGTATCTGTTTTTTGTGGCTTTAATTTTCAAATGTTTTATAATTCAGCTGAAAGTAACTGTCACATTTTTGAAAATAACTATCTTGAACCTGGTGCGTTATCTTTTGGATTTAAGCCTAATGAAGAAATTATCATTAAACACTTTGGGGCAGATCCTCAAAGAAATTACGCCGGCGTATGTGTTGATACGTAGCGTAATTTCAAATTTTGCGCGTCGTATCTTTGTTTTGGTATCCACCAAACAAGATACGACGGCATCTGTGTTAGATCCGACAGCGGTAAGCCTTAGTACGCCGTCGGATCTAAGAACACCGCTGGGTGGCGTTCACGTCGTAATCCGAGTCGAGTATGCAAATTAGCTTTTTACGACGATCCACGAACGTACAAGCGGCCGTCGCATTCTTTTACGTCGTTTCCGTTCGGCTTTTTCCGGCATATAGTTAAAGCTGCTATCTGGTGGCGTACTCAATGTTAAGTATGGCCGTCGTTCCCGCGTATAATTTTGAAAATTTTACGTCGTTTGCGTAAGTCGTCCGTGAATGGGGCTGGACGCCATTTACGTTCACGACGAAAACAATGACATCCTTGCGACGTCATTTGGAGCAATGCACCCTGGGAGTTTTGATGGATGGGGCATGCCCCCTACTCGCCGCATTTGAATTCCGCGCCCTTACGCCGCAAGAGATACACACCGCCGCCGTAACTTACGGCGCAAATTCTTTCAGGATTCAAAGATTTGCAAAGTAAGTTACAGCGGCGTAGTGTATCTCAGATACGCTGCGCCCACGCAAATGTATGTGGATCTGCCCCATAGTCACCTCAAACAATATCTGTAACAGAGCTGTATCTTTTGAGTGGTATATACATATATAGCTCCCAACTGTCCCTAATTTCGAGGGACTGTCCCTGATTTGGAGAAATGTCACTCTGCCCCTCTTTCCCCATCATTTAACCCTCATGTTGGGCTGATCCTCATATTTGTATATAAAATGCACTTTTTATCTTTAAAAAAGTGTTTCCCAGTGCTGAACCTTTAATTCAATTCCAAATTTCTGCATTTGTAAATTTGTAAATGTGTACATTTTTGAAGCCAATATAAAGGAATAGTAGTGGTAATAAAAAGCTCTTGTGGATTTAATTAATATTTTTTGGGGTTTATTTTCATTTAAGGGTGTGTGGCAGGGGGCGTGTCCTATGCCTACATACTTTTGGTAGTAGGTGTCCCTCATTCCCATCTCAAAATGTTGGGAGGTATGGTATATATGTAACCCTGGCGACAGCCCCTATACCCGGAAGCACCGTCCGGGCTGGCCTCTGTCATCATGGTCCACAGTTTTCCTTTTCTTCCTTACCATTGACTGATAGATGGCAGAGGAAGAAGAGGAGGAGGCAGGAATGTGATTGTCTAATTCCGCTGCTGGAATGTAATCTTGTCCATGGCACCGGGAGCTGCCAAGACCAATGAACTGTACACAGGGCATGGCTGTGTTGGGGAGAGAAGAGAACCCCTGCAACATGAGCCAGGGACACTAGTGCAGCCTGGCAGGAGAGCGATGGGAGAGGGGGACTTTAGCTGCCTGGGACTGAGGGAGAGACAAGAGGTATGCTGTGAATGCTGACAATGGAGAGAGAGGAAATTCCAGTAGAAACACCAGGACAAAAGACAGAATAAGGTGCATGCTAGAGAAGGGCATTGTGGGCATGATAACACCACAGAGACATCAATGTATAATATGGCTTACACCTTTTCATCCCCCATCATCCAGCCAGATGCACTGTGGTCTTTTATCATCCAGTCTACAGAGGTGGTCATTAGAGAACATACCATTATCAGGTGAGCATCTATCAAGCATAGATGTGGTGAAGGGGGCATTTTTTTTATTTTACTGGTCTGCTATCACTGAAACTTTGCATGCATCCAGCAGAGCTCTGCCTAAGCTGATTTTATATCCCTTCTCTTGCTTGTGAATTACAAAATAGCCTCTTTTTAAGAATGAGCACTGCAACTAAATCTTATGGGCCACAGGCTTATTTGTTACTCAAATTGCCAGTGGTTAGACAGTAGTTAGGCTGGCAATGTTGTATACACTGTTATTTGTGCTATCTTGTACCACAAAAGTACTTACTTGTGTTACTGCTAAAATTGCTGTGTTTTAATCCTAATCCCGTCTCTTCCCCAGTGCAATATGGCAGGGCCATTTCATAGGCAGCTGGGCAAACTAATGGTATCTACTTTGCTATGCTTGCAATTGTTCCTGTATTTCATTTTTGGATATTCTTGCAATTGTTGGAACTGTTTATTGGAAGCTTCCTTGACAGGCCTTTTTACTGCCCAAAAAAAAAATCAATTTTATGCCTACAGGTATGAGTTGTCAGATCCAGTCATGGGGTGGGTCTCTACTGGAGAGAGCGGAAAAACTAAACAAATCCAACAACTCTTGAGTAGGTCAGTGCTACATGTATTTGCTACATCAGTGCTACATGCTACATGTATATGCTACATATGCATCTAATGACACATAGAAGTTGATTTACTAAAACTGGAGAGTGCTTCCAGTTAGTTAGAAGTTAGCAGTTGATTGGCTACCATGCACAGTTAAATCAGATTTCTCACTTTCCGGCTTTAGTAAATTCACCCCAAATGTACTAGGCCAAGTTGTAAATATTTATAATACAAGATTATTGAAACATCTTGCTGATCAAAGAGCATTAGGATTAGCAGTAATATAACAAGTACTGTATAAGAGTTATATGCTATCAATTATCAAATCATATGTTAAAAGGTATGTAGTATCCCAACAATTAACTTTTCTTATGCAACCTCTTTTTGGATTGTGAGCTATACTATGGAAAGCATTTTGTTAAATCTGTTATAATAAGTGCTAAAAATGTTATGGAGAAATGGAGAGGAATAGGTTTCTGCAGTCCTGTGCTGGGATACAGTATGAGTAGGTGGCTCTCTAAGACAGGAAGTACAGTTTGCATACCCTGGCAGAAATTGTGAAATGTTGGCATTTATAGTCAAAATCTGACTAATCATGCCAAAAAACTGTCTTTTATTCAAGGATAGTGATCACATGAAACCATTTATTACCACATAGTTTTTTCGTCTCCTTTTAAAATCATAATGATAACAGAAATCTCCCAAATGGCCCTGATCAAAAGTTTACATACCCTGGCATGTTTGGCCTTGGTACAGACAGACAGAAGGTGGCACACCGGTTAATATGGATATTAAAGGTTAATTTACCACATTTGTGGATTTTTTATCGCAATTGTCTGTGTATAAATAGTCAATGAGTTTGTTAGCCCTCACATTGATGCACTAAGCAGGCTAGATACTAAGCCATGGGGAGCAGAAAATAACAGTCAAAAGGCCTGCGTAACAAGGTAATGAAACTTTACAAAGATGGAAAAGAATATAAAAAGATATCCAAAGCCTTGAATATGTCAGTCAGGACTATTCAATCATTTAATAAGAAGTGGAAAATTTGGGGATCTCTTGATTCCAAGCCATGGTCAGGTAAATCAAGAAAGATTTCAGCCACAACTGCCACAGGAATTGTTCAGAGTACAAAGAAAAACCCACAGGTAACCTCAGGAATAATACAGGCTGTTCTGAAAAAAGATGGTGTGGTTGTTTTTGAGGAGCACAATACGATGATACATGAACAAAAAAGAGCTGCATGGTCAAGTTTCCAGAAAGAAACCTTTACTGCACAATTTCCACAAAAAAAGCCTGGTTACAATATGCCCAGCAACACCTTGACATGCCTTAGTGGGCTTTTTTGTGGCATTGGCACAGTAAAGGCTTTCTTCTGGCAGCTTAACCATGAAGCTCCTTTTTGTTCAAGTATCATTAAATTGGGCCCCTTAAAAACAACCACGCCATGTTTTTGGAGAGCAACCTATATTTCTCCTGCGGTTTCCTGTGGGGTTTTCTTTGTATCCTGGGCAATACTTCTGTCAGTTGTGTCTGCAATCTTTCTTGGTCTACCTGACCTTGGCTTGGTATCTAAAGAGCCCAGAATTTTTCACCTCTTAGTAAGGGATTAAACAGTACTGACTGGCATATTCAGGGCATTGGGTATCATTTTATATCCATTTTCCATCTTTATAAAGTTCCATTACTTGTTACGCAGGTCTTCTAACTGTCCTTTTCTACCTCCTCATGGCTCAGTGTCTAGCCTGCTTAGGACATCCAAGTGAGAGCTAACAAATTCATTGACTATTTATACACAGACACCAATTGTGATTTAAAAAGCCACAAATGTGAGAAATTAAACTTTAATTGCCATTTTAACCTGTGTGTGACACTTTCTTTGACTGTACCAAGGCTAAAACATTCCAGGGTATGTAAACTTTTTATCAGGGCTATTTAAGTGAGACTGTTATCATTATGGAGCCAAACAACTATGTGATATTAAATGGCTTCATGTGATCACTCTCCTTGAATAAAAGACAGTTTTTTTGGCATGATTAGTCATATTTTCACAATTTCTGCCAGGCCATACAAACTTTTGAGCACAACTGTATGTTACTAGCAGAATCATCAGGTGATTCTTTAAAAAAAGAAGAAAAAAAAACGATAAAAAATATATATATAATCCATGTTTGGGTTTAACCACTTGCCGACCAGCTGCCGTCATTATACTTTGGCAGGTCGGCAAGATCCTGCGAACTTTCATAGCCCTAACCGTACATCGGTCCCTTTAAGCGGGATAGCAGGCAAGCCCACCGGCTGCATCGCGGGGGTGCTGATGCTCGTGACCGGCGGAACAGGGACAGCAGAAGGGGGACATGTGTGTAAACACACAAATCCCTGTTCTGTTCTGTGAGGAGAGACAGATTGTAAGTTCCTAATAGCTAGCAACCACCATCTGTCATTTCCTCTAGTCAGTCCCCTCCCCCCACAGTTAGAACACACAGTCAGGGAACACGATTAACCCCTTTATTGCCCCTATTGTTAACCCCTTCCCTGCCAGTGAAATTTTTACAGTAATCAGTGCATTTTTATAGCATTTGCAGAGTACAATATTCCATAACAACAAAGCAACAATCATTTTTTACTTTTATAATATCTTTTCCTGTGGTCTGGTGGATTTATAAACTATTAAAGCAATCCCTTACCCCAGAGGTCAGCCAATGAGCAGGATCCAGTGGGATTTCATAATAAGGAAGATAATAATAAGGAAGCTGTATTGACTTACTAGATCCTACCCAATATGGGGCAACCCATATGCTCATTACTAGATATGCCTACTCAGTAATAAAAAGCAAACATTTGGTCTGTTTTCTTTTGTTTTTTATTAATAATTACTACATTCTGCGTATCATCATTGTTCTTTGCGCTGCCTTAACCACTTCAGCCCCAGAAGGATTTTTTACAGCACTGCGTCGCTTTAAGTGACAATTGCACGGTCATGCGACGTTGTACCCAAACAAAATTGACGTAATTTTTTTCCCACAAATAGAGCTTTTTTTTGGTGGTATTTGATTACCTCTGCAATTTTTATTTTTTGCACAATGAAAAAAAAAAAAGCAGCAATTTTGAAAGAATGCAATATTTTTTACTTTTTGCTATAATTAATATCCCCCAAAAATATATAAAAAAAATAATTTCTTGCACAGTTTAGGCCGATATGTATTCATCTACATATTTTTGGTAAAAAAATTGCAGTAAGTGTATTTATTCCAAAAAAAGTGCACTTGTAATGCCACATACACACGGTTAGATTTTCCAATGGTAAAAGTCAGATGGGAGCTTTTCCTCGGATATTCTGACCGTGTGTATGCCCCATCAGACTTTTTCTGTCGGAAATTCCGACGGACTTAGATAGAGAACATGTTCTCTATTTTTCCGACAAAAAAAATTCCTATCGAAAAATCCACTCGTCTGTATGCTTGTCCGACGCACTAAAAACCATGCAAGCTCAGAATCAAGTATGAGACAGAAGCGCTCTGTCTGGTAAAACTAGCGGTCGTAATGGAGATAGCACATTCGTCACGCTGTAATGGACTGAAAAGCACGAAGACTGAAAAGCGCGAATCGTCTCTCACCAAACTTTTAGGCCGGATTCACACTTGTGCAGTGCGAATTTCAGCTCTCTTATCTCTGCACAGAGATAAGAAAACTGTTCAGCAGATCAGCTCAGTTTTAGATGCAAATTTGGAGACCTGGGAGAGGGGAGGGGGAGGGGGGAAGTGTATTGAGCTGAATGAGAGAAATCCTGAAGAGAAATGAACACATGTGCGAATCAGATGCGTACCTATAGAAGATAATGGGCCGGAATTCGCACCTGAGCCGCACCGCAATGCCTAGAAAACACACACGTTTTGACGGCAATGTGCAGTGCGAATGCATCGCACATATGTGAACCAGCCTCATTGAAATCAATGTATTTTATAATGTTATGGGAATTGGATGCGGTTTAATCGGCAACCAATTCGCATAGGTGTGAACCCAGCCTTACTAACACGAGATCAGCAAAAGCAGCCCAAAGGATGGTGCCGTTGGAATTTAACTTCCGTTTTATACTGCTGTCGTACGTGTTGTACATCACCGCGTTTTGGACGGTCGGAATTTGGTGTGACCGTGTGACAGCTTGAGCGGAATTCTGTCAGAATTGAGTCGGAAAAATCATCCGAGTTTATTCCGATGGAAAAAACGGGTGTGTGTACAGGGCAAAAGACCGCTGCGCAAATACAGTGTAACAGAAAGTATTGCAACAACCACCATTTTATTCTCTAGGGTGTTATAAAAAAAACAATATATAATGTTTGGGGTTCTAAGTAATTTTCTAGCAAAAAAAAATATATTTTAACTTGTAAACAACACATTTCAGAAAGAGGCATGGTCCTTTATTAAGTAATTGCATCAACATGCTGCAGAACTTTGTTGCAAACCTTTCACATATTTGCCAGCTTTTTGTCAATTTCCACGTAACTTAAAAAAAATATTTAGAAAATTCAAACACTAAAAACATTGTTGAACGCCCCACTTCTTGAAAATAATGCACTCTAAACTAGAAGAGAACATTTTCCCAGCACATAGCTTTAACTAGTCCCCAACATCAAATTTTTGTGCTCTTCAATGCTGTCCACTCCTGACTGCTCTGCGCTGCTTCCCCAAACTTTTACATAGGAAAGCAAATACACTGAGTACGCAGCAAGGGTAGGGAGTTTGCGCACTGGGGACACAGTGAGGGCATAGAAGTGTGTGCACTTGGAACACAGAGAACAACAGGCAGCACAGGCTCCAACTGCTGCCCATCAATTTGGTAGGAGGAGAGAGGAGGGAGAAGTAACTTGCTGGGCCTTGGGGATATCTGATTCTATGTATATGCAGTGCAGGGAAACTTAACTGAAGTCCCAGCCAGGAGCATTGACACAAGGGTGTCTCCATGGTGCCCTGCAAGTTGATGGAGCCACCAATATACAGAAATTTGAGAAGAGAGTATTTTGAGAGATGAAAAGTACAACAACTACAGCTTTGGAAAGAAATGCTATAATTTAACACGGTAAGCCAATATCACTATATGATTTTTATATTTCAGCATTGCATTCGCACTTCAGCATTTTGAATCGTGGGAGATTTTCCGCGTTTCGGAAACGTTGATGTTAGAATAACAAATCGCGGGATTGACCTTTGAAATAGCATTCATTTGAATTACACCTAAAATTGCAGTGTGGGTCTGCCGCGATTGTCGCAAGATAAATCGCGCTGCAATTGCAGAAACCCACATCACGTGAAGTATGTTGCCCAAAGGTAGCTCCTGACATTCTTTTGGGCGACATACTTTACGCGATGCTGGTTGCCGCAGTTCCAAATGCTGAAGTGGGAATAACAAGTTAAAACACCATTCTCTGCAGATTCAAACTGGAGGTGCATGAATTTTTTTTGCAATGTCATAGATACCAGAAGCTGATCAGATTAGCTCAACATATGTACAATATATTAACCACTATACATATATCAAGTTGAAAAATCAAAACAGCAGTATTACAACATTGACTAAATAGAATGGATTTTTAGAACAGGAAACAGGGTGAATGGAAGGAATTAACAAAGTATTATTGCTTTAGTTAAACTAACTTGCTGAGTAATGCCTAAAGGCAACTGGTTGTTTTGCCAAGTGGCCTAGGAAGCCAGTACAACAATTAAACTCTCTTTTCAGCTTTGTGGTTTTTGGAGCTATGATATTTTTTGAGAAAGGAAAAGACACCGCTAAATGTATTAGAATGCAGCTTTACCTATAGTTCCCAACTTGCGGCTCAGTTTATTGGTCTTTGACCAGACTTCAGTTTTTCTTTACTTTAGACAAGTAAATACGGTATCTTTTAACCAAAGAATTACAGTTATCTAGTATTATTCTTTCCTATAAACACAATGACATTTATGGTGTTATTTACTGGATTATGCCTTTACTATTATCAAATAGGCCCTAAGTAAGTCAATACCGAATTGATAGCTTAGTTCTGAGTGGATACTAGCTGGCACAATAACCTGCTGATCAACCTTGTGAGTCTACGTCTGAGCATTCTTAAAATGGTCTTTTGCGGTTTACATGCTCAATGATGTAGCCATGGGCAGTCTACAGAATTTTCTATCGAAAAAGCCTGAACCTTAGAGTCACTATTCTGTATGTATCCAAGAGATAATGTTAACCGTGACTAAAGCTGGAGGACGAAGACAGTATAGCTACAACTCACACAGCACTGCAGGTGGATACCAGCCCAAGGGAGAAGTAAGTAAGATAAGTCTCTGGCTTTTTTAACATAAATTAGACTTTTCTACTGTTCCTGTGGCACTAAGGAAGAGCTCAAAGCCAGGCCAAAAGCATACCACTTATACAGGGTCGATCCTGGGCGGGAGCTAAGCCAAAGCTCAGGTGCCGCGGATACCTCTCCCACACGCGCTCTTTGCCCGGCAAATGGTAGCAGCGACGAGTGGGTTCGAGGAGGAGAAACTGTGTTGCCAGATCCTCGAGCCGCTGTAAGGAGAGGGTCTCTCTGTTTTCTACCCATTTCCCCTCCTTCCTTCCCTCAACAGCTGGGGAAGTAGCTGTGTCTCTGTGTGGAGAGAGCAGTTATGGTCTCTTCTTCCACCCTCCCTCTCTTCCTCATCCTGCTGTACGCGGGAGTGGGGGGCGGGGCCCTATCCTTCCTACTGAGCAGGAAAAAAAAGGAGCACAAGAGAGGATCTTGATGTGAAGTGGGCGTGCTGTTGCTGTTGTCTGACTTACTGATAAATAAAATTTTAGTTTTAATTATGATATACAATAATGGATGTGGTGGTCTTTTTGTTGGGCGTGATTTTTTGCTCTCCTGTACATACCACCCACTGTAATACCCTCCACACTCCTCTACTGTACATAGTGCCCACTGTAATATCCTTCACACTCCTCTCCTGTACATACCGCCCACTATTATACCCTCCACACTCCTCTCCTGTGCATAACACCCACTGTTATACACTCTTCAATTGGTGGGCGGTATGTACAGAAGAGTGAGGAGGATGTAACAGGGGGCGATATGTACAGGAGAGGTGTTAAAAGAGTATTTCAGTGGGCGGTATGTACAGGAGAGGTGTTAAGAGGGTATGTCAGTGGGCGGTATGTACAGGAAAGGATGTGTGGAGGGTAGGACCGTGGGTAGTATGTACAGGAGAGGAGTGTAGAGGGTATTACAGGGGGCGGTATGTACAGGAGAGCAAAAAATCACGCCCAACAAAAAGGCCCCCAAATTCATTATGGGCCCAGGACCCAGGAAACCTGTAAACCATTTGCTAAATTCCCTCAGCAACTCTTGTAGAAACTGGGCCCAGAGCCCAGGAAACTTGGAAATCTTTTACCAGATTCCCCCAGTGTCTCTTGTAGAAACTGTGCCCTGGACCCAGGAAACCTGTAAATCCTTTACTGAATTCCCCCAGTGTCTCTTGTAGAAACTGTGCCCTGGACCCAGGAAACCTGTAAATTATTTACTGAATTCCCTCAGGGTCTCTTGTAGAAACTGGGCCAAGGACCCCAGCTCTGTAAGGACAGAGTGCAAACCACACAGTCACATTGCTGCCTCATTTAAAGTTAACCACAGTTTTCCAAGTATAATTTATCCACCTTGTAAAAGTGCCTAAAGTGTGAATGTAGGGCGATTTTAGAATTAATGCATGTAACAGTCATTTGTGGTAGACTGCTAATCCCAAACACAACAGGTTAGCCTGTAAAATATGGATTACTGCTGATTTTGTCCACTAATATTTTATACAACTTTTTCAGTATCCCCTCGGCATTCTATCAAAAATGCAAAGCTGAACCAGGCATACTAAAGCAAATGATGTGAGTTTCTGCCACAGGAATGCTGGGGGAAGAATCTGTAAAAACTTCTACGAGAATTCTCTCTCGGACCACTATAATAACCTGGGATCTGATTCAATTAAAGCAAATCTACATCAATGTGTGTTACAGCTTGTTACAGATGTGATAATAATCTGTATAGATTGCTTTTAATAGCTTGTGGGGGTTTAGGTGAGAGGACACTTGATTATGAGAGTTGTTTTAAGAATTTTGACAGATATGGGGGTATAAATTATCCCGGAACCTTTGTTTAATTGCTTTTGGCATAGCAACGATCCTAATACTTGAAAGGCATTACATTAATGCATGTGTGACTTTATGGAGTGGAAGATACAACGGTTTGAAAGAATAGAAGGGACTTAATGGCCGCTATCACAAAAATACTTTATTTCTTGCATGTGATTAATACATGAAACATTAGTATGTGAGATATATAAAAAGTTAGTAAACAGCATATTCATTAGGTTTTTATTACATGTTTTATTTATTTATTTTTTATCTTTGTTCATTTTGTTCTCCAATCTGCAAAACAAGCTATTCAGTAAAACGGATGGCACCAAGGGTTGGGAAAAATAACACTGTCAGGGGGCTCTCTATGTTCACAAAGCTTAAAGGACAACTTCATTTTACAGTGTAGTTGTCCTTTACCATGATGTCTCAAAAATGTAAAACATACTTTTTTTTTAACGCCATCCAATAAAATGAATCAATACCAGGGGCGGACTGACAACTCATGGGGCCCCCGGGCAATAAAAGATTATGGGGCCCACGGGCTTACAGATGGCCACCATGCCAGGAGGCAGTGCAGAGGCAGGGCAGCTAAAATCTTAGGATTTTCACATCAAAAGCATGTTGGTTTTGGACATATCAGGGAAAGATGTTAAAAAAACACAGATTTCTATATATTGTCCCTGGTTTTATTGAGCCTGGCAACCCTGATGGGGCCCCCTAGTGGCATGGGGCCCTCGGGCAGTGCCCGAGAGCCCCAATGGTCAGTCCGCCCCTGATCAATACCTACAATTATTACAGGTATTAATTTAAATTATTGGATAGTTTTAATTAAATCATATATGTTTTATTTTTGAGACATCGTGGTGCCGGATTGTTTTTCTTTAATTGGACATTTGGAAGCCTGAGTACTGGGGCCATCTGAGAACATGAGTCTCTATCTTAACCTGTTTATTTTGGGGTAGCAGCATTATTTCAATAGATGCATGTAGTTGGCCCTTAAGCGTCTCTCGTCTCCCCCACCCTTCTGAGTGCAACCCACCTGGTGAAATACTTACCTTCCTCCATGTTCCCACAATCTTCACTGTGTATTGCTACCCAGTGCCACATGGTATTTATAAAGAAAAGTACTCGGTTGGCTTATTTTTAGAGTTGAGCGGACATCTGGATGTTCGGGTTCGACGGGTTCGGCCGAACTTCGAAAAAAAGTCTGGGTTCCGGACCCAAACTTGACCCGAACTTGACCCCGAATCCCATTGAAGTCAATGGGGATCAGAACTTTTGAGTACTAAAATGTCTCTAAAAATTTAATGGAATGGGCTAGAGGGCTGCAAATGGCAGCAACATGTTGGTAAGAGCATGGCAAGTACTCTGCAAACAAATGTGGATAGGGAAATAACTTAAAATAACATAAAATACATACAAGTAAAAAAATAATAATCTTGACCTAGGAGGACGAGGTCCATATGGAGTAGGAGGTTGAGGTGGTGGTGGATGTGGCGGTGTAGGTGGAAGCGGCGGTGGAGGAGGATGAGGTAGCCAACACAGGTTTTTGTTTTTAATTTATTTATTTTTTAAATTAGGGTACACCCCAAAAGAGTGAGAAAGATCAAAAATACAAGAATGGCTGGGTAAGGCCGGTATACGTGTCTATTCTGCACAAGGTACGGACAAGTCCTGTGGGATACTTGTCCACATTGGCTATGGACAGGCGGCTGCGCTTGTCTGTGATAATGCCCCCTGCCATGCTAAATACACGTTCAGACAATACACTGGCTGCAGGGCAGGCCAGCACCTCCAAGGCGTAAAGGGAAAGCTCAGGCCATGTGCCCAATTTGGAGACCCAGAAGTTTAAGGGGGCAGACCCGTCATTCAGTACGTGTAGGCGTGTGCACCATCTTGGTGAAATGCTGCCTCCTGCTAAGACATTCCATATCAGCTGGTGGTGCTGGTTGTTGTGGCGTGCTGACAAAGCTATTCCACATTTCGGCCATGCTAACCCTGCCTCCTGAGCTGCTGGCGGTGTCTCGGCTGAGTTGGCGACCTCTTCCTCCTCCTCTGCCTTCGCCTTGTGCTTTCACTGTGCCCCCGCTGTCAGGTGGGAATTCCACCAGCAGCGCGTCTACCAGCGTGCGCTTGTACTCGCGCATCTTACGATCACGCTCCAGTGAGGGAATTAAGGACGGTACATTGTCCTTGTAACAGGGATCCAGCAGCGTGGCCACCCAGTAATCAGCACCTGTTAAAATGTGGGCAACTCGGCGGTCTTTGCGGAGACACTGCAGCATGTAATCGCTCATGTGTGCCAGGCTGCCCACAGGCAACGAAAAGCTGTCCTCTGTGGGAGGTGTATCGTCTGTGTTCTCTGTATCCCCCCAGCCACGCACCAGTGATGGCCATGAGCTGGTCTGGGTGCCACCCTGCTGTGAACATGGTTCCTCCTCCTCCACATCCTCCACCTCGTCATCCTCCAGAACTGTGCCCTTGCTGGACAATTGTGTACCTGACGTTTGTTGGTGCAGGAACCCACCCTCAGAGCCACTTGTGAATGACTGCCCTGAAAGCCTTGGAAATGACCCCGATTCCTCCTCCTGTGCTACATCCTCTTCCATCATCGCCTGAAGCGTTTTTTAAAGAAGGCATAGAACTGGGATAGTAACGATGAGAACAGCGTCATCGGCACTGGCCATGTTGGTGGAGTACTCGAAACAGCGCAACAAGGCACACAGGTCTCGCATGGAGGCCCAGTTATTGGTAGTGAAGTGGTTCTGTTCCGCAGAGCGACTCACGCGTGCGTGCTGCAGCTGAAACTCCACTATCGCCTGCTGCTGCTTGCA
Source organism: Rana temporaria (assembly GCF_905171775.1). Lineage (NCBI taxonomy): Eukaryota > Metazoa > Chordata > Amphibia > Anura > Ranidae > Rana > Rana temporaria. The sequence goes on from NC_053489.1 coordinate 528,536,598, forward strand.
CAGTCTGGCCAGCATGTGCAAGGTGGAGTTCCACCTTGTGGGCACGTCACATATGAGGTGGTGAGCGGGAAGGCCGAATTTACACTGCAGCGCTGAAAGGCGAGCAGCAGCAGGGTGAGAACGCCGAAAGTGCGCACAGACGGCCCGCACTTTCTGCAGCAGCTGTGGCATATCAGGGTAATTTTTAAGGAACCTCTGCACCACTAAATTCAGCACATGTGCCAGGCAAGGGATGTGCGTAAAACCGGCTAGGCCCAGAGCTGCTACGAGATTTCGCCCATTATCGCACACCACCAGGCCCGGGTTGAGGCTCACTGCCGCCAACCATTCATTGGTCTGTTGTTCCATGTCCCTCCACAACACCTGCGCGTTGTGGGTAATTACCCTCAAACAGGAACGTTTTAAAACTGCCTGCTGTCGTTTACCTATGGCTGTGCTGAAGTTGGTGGTGAATGTGTTACGCTGACCGGATGAGGAGGCGGTAGAGGATGAGGAAGCGGAGTAGGAGGAGTTAGCAACAGGAGGCAAACTGAAGCACCCTGCAATCCTCAGTGGTGGAAGGACATGTGCCAAACTGCTATCCGCCTCAGGCCCAGCTGCCACTGCATTTACCCAGTATGCTGTTAGAGAGATATAACGTCCCTGACCGTGCTCGCTGGTCCACGTATGCGTAGTTAGGTGGACCTTGCCACAGATGGCGTTGCACAGTGCACACCTGATTTTGTCCCCCACTTGGTTGTGCAGGGAAGGGATGGCTCGCCTAGAAATGTAGTGGCGGCTGGGCGCGACGTACTGTGGGACAGCCAATGCCATCAGGCTTTTAAAACTCTGCGTCTCCACCAAACGGAATGACAGCATTTCAAAGGCCAGGAATTTTGAAATGCTGGCATTCAGGGCCAGGGATCGCGGGTGGGTAGGGGGGGCACTTCCTCTTCCGCTCCAGTGTTTGGGAGATAGAGAGCTGAACACTTCCATGGGACATTGTGGAGATGGTTGGTGACCCAGGTAGTAGTGTTGCTGGCGATCCTCTGTTTGCGGGGTGGCAGGTGCCACTGTCACTACAGAGGTGGATGAAAAGGCGGAGACTGAAGCAGAAGAGGAAGCAGGAGGAGCCAGAGAACTTTCTTGGTTTTTGAGGTGTCTACTCCACTGCAGCTCGTGCTTTGCACTTAGATGCCTGGTCATACAGGTTGTGCTCAGGTTGAGAATGTTTATGCCTCGCTTCAGGCTCTGATTGCACAGCGTGCAAACCACTCGTGTCTTGTCATCAGCACATTGTGTGAATAACTGCCACGCTAGGGAACTCCTTGGATCTGGCTTTGGTGTACTCGGTCCCTTGCTGCATTAGGCAGTGGAAGGTGTACTGTCTAGGGGACGGACGCTCCACTTTTGCACCATGCTCCCTCTTCTGCTGTGCTGGTGGCTCTGTGCGACCACCGCCTCTTCCTCCGGACTACACAGGTCACCTGCATGACGTTGATTCCATGTGGGGTCGAGGACCTCATCGTCCTCCACATCATCTTCCACCCAGTCTTCACCCCTGCCCTCCTTGTCGGTCTGCACAATTGTGAAAGCAGCAGCAGTTGGCAACTGTGTTTCTTCATCATCCGAGATGTGCTGTGATGGTCCTCCCATGTACTCATCTTGAAACATAAGTGGTTGGGCATTGGTGCACTCAATCTCTTCCACTTCTGGGGCAGGGCTAGGTGGATGGCCCTGGGAAAACCCTGCTAACAGAGTCATCAAAAAGCAGAAGAGACTGCTGCATGATTTGGGGCTCAGACTGCTTGGCTGATTTGCAAGGGGGTGAGGTGAAAGACAGATGGACCATCGGCTGCAGGTGCCAGCTCTGATCTTTCAGCACAAGACTGGTTGGGAGACAATGTGAAGGAACTGGAGGCACTGTCAGCAACCCAATCTATACTGCTGTACTGCTCCTGGCCTCAACATTCGTAGAGCCGGATTAGGCCCGACCAAATACCGCTGCAGGCTCTGTCGCCTACTCTTACCTGAGAAAGGTGTTTCACTTGTGTGTGTAACTGGCACAGATCGACCATGTCCTCTCCGTGCAACATGAGCTCCACCAGCAGCACCACGACCGGGGCCACGTCCCTTATTTGACGTTCTCCTCATATTTCTCAAATGTAGGATCTTGCCCTAAATGGGTGTTTTTTGAATAGCGCAATAGAAGAACAGTATCTAAAGTGTTTATCTCACACGTACAGATATGCAGGAAACGCACCAAAAACAAATTATTTGCCCTAAATATTTTTTTTTTGAATCGCACAATAGAAGAACAGTATCTAAAGTGTGTATCTCACACGTACAGATATGCAGGAAACGCACCAAAAATTTTTTTTTTTGCCCTAAATGTTTTTTTTTTTAATTGCACAATAGAAGAACAGTATCTAAAGGGCCAGATTCACAAAAGAGATACGATGGAGTATCTCAGATACACCATCGTATCTCGGATTTTTACTGGTCCTATCTATGCACCTGATTCATAGAATCAGATACGCATAGATAGGGCTGAGATCCGACAGTGTCACACTGTGTTACACTGTCGGATCTTTTTTTTTATTTAAAAATGGCGCCGGGGGCGTTCCCGCTGATTTACACTGAATAATATGTAAATCAGCGAGATACGCGAAATTCACGACCGTACGCGGACCCGACGCGGTGTTCTTACGTCGTTTCCGTAGCGCGGTACCCGTCGTATACTTACCCATGCTAAAAGCATGGGTAAGTATTGTTAAGTATGGCCGTCGTTCCCGTGTCGATTTTGAAATTCCCTACGTCGTTTGCGTATGCCGATTCACGAACACGCGCGTCGCAAGTCCCGCTCACGTCGCAACCACTGACGTCCTATTGACGTCAGTGGGAGCAATGCACGCCGGGAAATTCCCCGGACGACGCATGCGTATTTAAATCGGCGCGGGAGCGCGCCTGATTTAAATATGACACTCCCCTAGCCGCGGAATTTGAATTCCGCTGGGGGAGTTAGGATCCGCCGTCGCAAGTTTGGAGGTAAGTGTTTTGTGAATTTGACACTTTCCTCACAAACTTGCGAGGGCGGATCTTAAAACACATAGGTTACACGGATCTAAAGATCCGCTAACCTTTGTGAATCTGGCCCTATGTGTTTATCTCACACGTACAGATATGAAGGAAACACTGCAAAATATTTTTTTTTGCCCTAAATGGATGTTTTTTGAATAGCACAATAGAATAACAGTATCTAAAGTGTTTATCTCACAAGTACAGATATAGAGGAAACACTGCAAAATATATTTTTTGGCCCTAAATGGGTGTTTTTTTAAATAGCACAATAGAAGAACAGTATCTATAGTGTTTATCTCACACGTACAGATATGGAGGAAACACTGCAAAATATATTTTTTTGCCCTAAATGGGTGTTTTTTGAATAGCACAATAGAAGAACAGTATCTAAAGTGTTTATCTCCCACATACAGATATGGAGGAAACACTGCAAAATATATTTTTGTTGCCCTAAATGGGTGTTTTTTGAATAGCACAATAGAAGAACAGTATCTAAAGTGTGTAGAAAAGAAGGAGATGCGCCAAACTAAGTGCAGTATGCAAAAGTTTAATTAAAAATATGTCATAAGCAATAAATTGGTTACTCACAAAACTGAGTGATAACACAGGCAAAATAGGAAAAGGAGCAGGCCCGGTGTCACAGTGTATCATCAGCAAATCTGAGGGTTCAAACCGGCAATTCTCAGCAACAAGTGCTGGATGTAATCGAAATCCAGGGTCTCAGGAGCCTCGGGGAGCCACAGGAGAACAGGGAACCGTGGATGCTGCTTCAAAGCGGCGTGCGTTCCGGCGTGCGTTCCAGCGTGGAGCGCAGCATGCCGTCGTTACACCGGAAGTGACGTGGGGAGTCGGCCAAGCCAATGGGATGACGCGTTTCTCAGCATCCGCTGTTTCATCAGATCCATAGCGTCCATAGAGAACGGACGTACTATATGCGGGGAGAAGTGCCGTAATTGGTCAACGGCGCATATAAACACAAAGCACACAAAATAAGCAGTCTGAGCAAACTACCAATAAGCTGGGGACTCTATAGTGGAATGAAAAAATACTAGAAAAACCCTAAGACAGTAGAGAGTATATATTAATCCTAGTAAACATGGAAAGAAATCGATATCAGGAATTTTTACATAAGCATATACATACACACACACACACACACACACACACACATAAATGTATGTATATGCTTATGTAAAAATTCCTGATATTGATTCCTTTCCATATTTACTATGATTAATATATACTCTCTACTGTCTTAGGGTTTTTCTAGTATTTTTAGCATTTTTAGCATCTATTATACATGTATTTTAATGTTTGCTTTTAAAACTGTTAGTATTTTATCTATTGGCCCCGCTTCATTCCACTATAGAGTCCCCAGCTTATTGGTAGTTTGCTCAGACTGCTTATTTTGTGTGCTTTGTGTTTATATGCGGCATTGTCCAATCATGGCACTTCTCCCCGCATATAGTACGTCCGTTCTCTGTAGATCGCTGAGTAATTTGATTTCTGAAGCAGGATTGACTGACTCCTATCTAATTCTCCCCCTAAAAACAACAGCAGCAACCTTTCCCTAAAGTATCTAAAGCAGAGTGACTTGCTTTGCTATGTAGATTGCTGAGTAATTTGACTTCTGAACCAGGACTGACTGACTCCTATCTAATTCTCTCCCTAAATACAACAGCAGCAACCTTTCCCTAAAGTATCTAAAGCAGAGTGACTTGCTGTGCTATGTAGATCGCTGAGTAATTTGATTTCTGAAGCAGGACTGAGTCTGACTCATATCCAATTCTCTCCCTCAGAGCAGCAGCAGCGCCAGCCTTTCCCTACCCTATCTAAAGCAGAGTGGCATGCTGTGCTATGTGCCTCTAGCTTATATAGAGGATGGGCCACATGCTGCACTGGCCAATCACAGCCATGCCATTAGTAGGCATGGCTGTGATGGCTTCTAGGTCACACGAGTTAAACGAATGTTGATTGGCTGCTGTAACAATACGCCAAATTAGTTTCAGGTTTATGGATCGCAACTGCAGAGACTTCTCAGGTTCGAACCCAGGTTTCACTCATAACTCAGTTAAGAGTTTGGGTTCTATCATCACAACCTCAGTAAAGTAAATAGTGCTTATTCCAGCATAAGCAACATAAAAGTAAATCTTGGTATAGAACAGGTATACGGATACGTATAGCTGCAGTACTGGGACTGCACACTAGGGGTTAGTAATGAACGTTAACATGAAAGCTGGTATCTGTAGCAGTGAACATTTACATGAGAGTTGGTATCTGTAGCAGTGAACATTAACATGAGAGCTGGTATCTGTAGCAGTGAACATTAACATGAGAGCTGGTATCTGTGGCAGTGAACATTAACATGAAAGCTATAGTAGAGACTTCAGCAGATCTATATAGCATTAGGCAGCATAGCAGTAAACATGAACTTGGAAGCAAAGTAGCAAGTATGGAGATCAGTGTTTAGCAATTGGTTTCTATAGCAGAGTACTTGCGGTTGCAGATAGCTGGGCATGGATGAGCGTCCTGGGAGCCTGGACCTGGTTGCTGTGAGCTGTAGCGAACAAGGAGTCCTGGTGGTCCAGTTCAGGAAGCTGGAGCTTAGATCAGGTGAGTCTGGAAGCCCAGCTGACAGTGGCGTTCTGTCAGCAATAGAGGAACACCTTCCTGTCAGTGATGGGAGTTTAAATAGGCCGCACAGGAGCGAACCAGGAAGTACCACTAGGCAGCGCACCGCGCAACCCCCGTGGGGAGCAAGGCTGTAGGAAGTGAGAGAATCTCCGAAAGAAGGAAGAAACGAAGAGTGTTGACTGGAAAGAAATAACTATAGTTGTACTTAGTGCAAAGTTAATAGGGTGGCGTTACAGCCGCCCTGCAGTGCGCCATTACATTGCCAAACACCAAACTCGAATCCGAACTTACAGTAAATTGTTCGTGGTTGGGGTCCGGGTACCAAAAATCCAAAAGTCCGGTACGAACCCGAACTTTACAGTTCGGGTTTGCTCAACCCTACTTATCTTCCTATTGCACATGCAAATACACAAACCCATTAGTTTATTAATTTATTTCAGGTACTTATATAGCACTGTCAATATACTCAGTGTTTTACACAAGTACAGTGCTTTGCAAAAGTATTCACCCCCTTGGCTTTTTACCTATTTTGTTACATTTCAGCCTTTAGTTCAATGTTGTTTTAATCAAAATTATGTGTGATGGATCAGAACACAATAGTATAAGTTAGTGAAGTAAAATTAGAAAATATGGGCCAGATTCACGTAGACTAGCGGTGGTGTAACGTATCGTTACACCGCTGCAAGTTTCATTCACAAACCACTTGCAATGAAAACCTACGCTGGCGGCCTCCGGCGTAAGCCCGCGTAATTCAAATGGGCGTGTGCCATTTAAATTAGGCGCGCTCCCGCACCGGACCTACTGCGCATGCTCCGTTTCGAAATTCCCGCCGTGCTTTGCGCGAAGTGACGTCATCTTTTCGAACGGCGACGACGTGCGTAGCGTACTTTCGTATTCCCGGACGATTTACGCAAGACAACAAAAATGTTAAATTTCGATGTGGGAACGACGGCCATACTTTAAACAGCACATACGTGTCCTGTCTAAAGTTAGGGCAGGTCAAACGACGCCTAAAATTGCGACAGGAAACTATACTAGAGACGCGGTACCGAACGTGAAAATCCGTTGTGGATCGCCGTAACTGCTAATTTGCATACCCGGCGCTGAAATACGACGCAAACTCCCCCCAGCGGCGGCCACGGTACTGCATCCTAAGATCCGACAGTGTAAAACAATTACACCTGTCGGATCTTAGGGCTATCTATGCGTAACTGATTCTATGAATCAGTCGCATAGATACTCTGAGAGATACGACGGAGTATCTGAGAATCTGGCCCTATATACATAAAACACACACATGTTTCCACACACAGATTCCTGGTTCACACTCTGTCACGAGCGTTCACGAGTACCCAGCGGATTTCGCCGGGCACTCGCATCGGCTTCGCGCCCCCTAGTGGTCAAAAGGCGAACCGACGTGAGGTAACGTCATTTCACCCAGGGGAGCCAACTTGTCGCAGTGCAACTGCGGCGGCTGGTCAGGAAGGGTTTAAAGGCACGTGAATTTTTAATTCTTATACACAATTTATATAGCACCAACAGTTTACGTTGCGCTTTACAATGTAGAGGGGGGGACAACACAATTACAGTACAGTTCAATACAGAAGGTACAGGAGGGCCCTGCTCGTAGAGCTTACATTCTAGGGAGGGGGTGGCAGTACAAAAGGTAGTAGCTGCGGGAGGTGCTTTGATAGGGGTGCAACTATATGCAATTATATTGCAACATAAAAAAATTGTATATACCACTATTTTATTCTCCAGGATCTATTGGAAATCACTTATGGACTTTATTGATTATTTATTATTTTTGTTTTCACTTTAATGAATTATATTTATTTTATTTGGCACATAGCACTTTGTATTATTCACTGTTCATTAATATTCATGTAATATTTGATATTTATATGTTGTTGTTTTTAAAGAAAGTTTGATCACAGAGAATATCATGCACAGATCACTTTAGCGTTTATCAATGTGCATTGGATTTATTGCAAAACAAGGCAAGGTTGTTCACAGTGGTTAGCTTGGCATTTCTTTGATTATTGGTCAACTTATTGCTGTTTGTAAACTCTGGAAGATTTGCGTGCAATCCCCTTGACATGTGAAAACCGTTAGAAGGCAAAAAGTTCAGCAACTGACCTCAATAACACACCCACAGCCAGTGTCTTCCTCTTTTGATCAGTATTTTTGTACCTTACACTCTTCTTGCATAGATCGTTCATTTGGAAGACTGTGCAGGAGCTGAGCGATCACATAACAGCCTATGTGGAGCAGAGCTGTAACACTGAAAATAGGAATTGAGAATAGGAGAAGTATGTCCCTGGACGTCTATAAAGCTCACCATACACTATACAATCTGATGCTACAATCTCCTTAGGATCTACCATCAACTGTGTAGTGCAAAGGGCCTGCCTGACTGGATATAAAGTGATTGACTAGATCTTTGTGTCCTCTTATTATATAGTTTTTGTAAATATAAAGGAGATTGTACAGAGATAGCACAATCAAATTGTGTAGTATATGGTACCTTTATACACCTAAAAGTTGCACTTTGGTTGCCATTACTTTTTAACAGCACCCAAAACATGGAAGCAAATGCAGATTTTGTCGAGTGCAAATTTTTTTAGAATGCATTAAGATAAAACAAACTTTCTGCCTTTACAATTCCTTTACCACCCTAGCACATCCACTGTATTGTCTAAACCTAACACTCTGTGATGTCCATACTTTAAAAAAAAAAAAAAGCTATCACTACCTATCCAATGAAGAAGTTAAGTGTGATGTCAGGACACTGTTCACTTATCACAAAAACATATATAGTTATCTGGTAAATACTAGAAAAATTTATATACAGTACATATTAACCACTTAACAACCGAAGGCCGTTATTTAACGTCCTCGACTTTGTGCGGTGACATCTGAATGATATCATTCAGATATCACCGTCTTCAGCCGCCGATTCTGTGCACGATAAGAATGATCAAGCCAACTTGTTTTAAATTTAACCGATGGATTCCGAACCGATAGTTAAAAACCGATCGTTAGTAGGCACAACCATCAGTTAAAAATCCAGGCATGCTCAGAATCAAGTCGACGCATGCTTGGAAGCATTGAACTTCATTTTTTCAGCACGTCGTTGTGTTTTACGTCACCGCATTCTGACACGATCGTTTTTTTAACCGATGGTGTGTAGGCACGACTGACTATCAGTCAGCTTCAACCAGTTACCGATCAAAACGGTCCATCAGACCGTTTTCATCGGATGGACAACTGACTCTTGATTGCTGACTTATTGCTGACCCTCGTAGCATTGATCCAGACTCACTTGTGTCATACTACCAAGCTACTCAACTAGAAATGAGGACTCTCTCTGCAACACATAACTGAAGGGGGCAGATACAGAAGCAATTGGTGCAGCGTTCTGCCTTAAATTACCAATGTATGTAGGCAGGTGTAGGCTGCCGCATTTATTCAAACCTGGAGCCTTTTTTTTACACATGCAGAAACCCATTGAGGCATATTTGTCCCCTGCTATGGGCTCTAGGCATCATTTTGGAGAGGACAAGAATCCTAATAGATATCGAATTCCCATAAGATTTGGGCAGCCATCTTGACTTATAACAACGCCATATAAATAGGAGATTCTTTGTCATTCAGTATGCCTGCAGTGTGGAAATAAGATAAGGACAGTTCCCACTGAATAGGGAGAGCAGCATTAGGGTGAGGTAGCTGAGAGAGAAAAATAGCATGTTTGCCCTTACAGGGTGTCTCCCTTGCTTCCTAGAACACTAGCTGTTGGATATCCACAATGGTTTGCATGGTATCATCAGTAATACCATCACCTCTCTACTTATAAATAGGGATGCACCGATACCATTTTTTTTTCCGAGTAGTAGTACCGATTCTTTTTTTTTTAGTACTGGTCAATACGAATTACCGGTACCTACCCCCACTGTTTTGTTTACACTTGAGCTGTCAGCAATGGCACAAAGCATTAAAAAGTTATTTACAAATGAAATTATTATTAATTTATTTTTATGTGCTTTTTTTCAATGTGAAACGTGTAAATATATATTAAAGGTGTAAAAATATTACCAAACAAAGCATACAAAAAAAGTTCTAATTATTAATAGTTTATAACATAGAAGTGAAAAAGGAACTTTTATTATTAAATAATAATAATTTTTTTTTTCTACATGACATGTTGCTTAACTGACTTCATCTGCAAATCGTTAATCCCTTTGTTCTGTAGATGAATAAACAGAAAGATACAAACAGGAACAATGTTTCTTTTTATCTTTCAGTTTTTCAGCGGCTGAGCAATGTTGTTGATAAACATTGCCTGACTGCTTTTTTTTTTGACAGCTCCAATTGCAGGACCTTTATTTAAATTTTTAGCTGTCAACAGGGGAACCCCACTGACAGCTGAATGAGTCATAAATTGTTAAGAACGCAGCGGCTCCTTAACAACTGATAATTTCCAGCTATTTTTACATTTTAGCTGTCAGTGGGGGAATCCCACTGACAGCTGAAAGAATTGAGCATGAAAGTATCGGTTTTAGGTATTTACACGAGTACCGATACTCATGCAAATGCTTAATATCAGAACTTTCTCTACCTGAAGAACCATATAATCGACAACATGTGTAGTATTATTGCCATAACTGCCTTATTTGTATAAAGGGATTTCAAATAACTCTGTGTGGGGATTTCTCTTAATCTTTGGGTACAATGAGTAGACCCCACCTACAATTCTGTACACACTTATTTACCCTATAAGAATAATCCATACTACTGTATATAGTCATACAGAAAACATATATAAAATGATGAACTTATTTTGCACCTGAAAGCACCCTACTGTGACATAGTTATAGAGATTAAGTTGTCAAATTACCCTATGCCAATTAAGTCAAACTAATTATCCAGGTATCTTACATTCATCCAGATAACCCAAATAAAAAAGGAAACCCTGATTGTTGAGGTTGGGGGTTCAGGCTAAGTGTTCGACATGTGTTCCTTCATCTCCATTCTGTACACAAAATGCAAATGAAATGTTAAAAAATCAAAAATAGGAGACCCAGACCATTTTAATGTGCCTTCTGTCACATACATAATACAGTCTTAGTCAATATTCCAATCGCAAACCTTCCTGGAAAAATGGCCAATAAATGCAAAAATGGGTGCTAAAGCGATCACCAGCTGGGAACTGGAACAACAATCATACGAACCCCACCATAACAAAATAATTCCCCGATTGCCCCTGCTGTCCCGTTGTATTGCCACAATGGAGGCGGCCCCATTGTGGCAATACAACGGGACAGCAGGGGCAATCGGGGAATTATTTTGTTATGGTGGGGTTTATTTTATAATACCCCACACCACCGCATCCACACGGAGCCCACACGGACGAGTGCCATTGTGGATGCACTGACTTTTCATGGGTGAGTGTTATTTGATCCACTCGTTTTTTATTGCTGACGCTGTACTATGTCACGTGGACAGAGGGGAGGAGAAGTAGGAGGGGGAGGGTGTGTTTTATGTAATTTTATACATGTTCCTATTTGTGGCTGTTCTTTATATATTTAATGGTGTTGCACTGATTTTGTATCAATTGCCTGACAAAGAGGTCCTGCGCGGCCTCGAAACGTTGCAATCCTTGTGATGTTTTCACTGCATTAAACTTTTGGACGTTTTGTACGATCCGCGGTGTGCTGGCGAATATGTTCGTACATACATAATACAGACGTATGTATATCATTACATATTAGTTAATGCTATATAAAATCTTGGCCGTCATCAAAGTTTCATTACATGTTTATCAGAGATTGTTCAGAGTTCATGGGTTGTGTAAAGTTCTTACGTTCTGTTCAAGTACAACTGATACACTGGAAATACATCTGCATGGTGTTGTTCTTGGTAGTACAAGCACAGTTTAGACATTTACAGCATATTAAACAGAACTAAGAACCAGACTTGGTGCTGAGTTTGCCTTTCTGGCCAACTGATGATGCAGCGGCCCACACAGACTTTATGATTTCTGCTCTAGCTGACAGAACTTTTTATCCAGTGGTTGGGTCAAAATAAATATGATAAAAATAATGTCACTCCATTAAAGAAGAACCCTTTCTGACAGTTTCAAAAGGCAGAGCTTTTAGGTCTCTCGATATATGTTATATTTAGTTTTAGTTTTTGAAGCTATTGATATGCAAAATATCAATTTTTTCATGTTAGTGCATGCTCTACTTCCCAAATACAGGATGAAATACTGTGTCTGTCTCAGTTCCTATCATTGCATAATCATGACAAAGACACAGGAAGGTGGGATGGAGAGACAGTAATCGCAATTTCCTTTGCTCAGCGCTGTCACTGGCCCAGATTCACAAAGCACTTACACTGACGTATAACAAGATATGCCAACGTAAGTGCAAATGTGCGCCGTCGTATCTGTGCGCCGGACCCACAAACTAAGATGCGCCTAAAAACAGGCTTCATCCCGCCGACGTAACTTGCCTACGCCGGCGTAGGGTGGGCGCATATTTAGGCTGGACGCATGGTGGCGCTTCCATTGATTAGCCATTCAAATATGCAAATGAGTGAAACATACGTGCGCCCGACGCAGTGCGTGAAGTTGTACCCCATAAAGGAGGTGTAACCCAGCAGCAGACATGCAAAGGTCTGCACCAGGGAACACAAGCCGGCGTATTTTACGTTGGAAGTGTCTGGCTGGGCGTAGGTTACGTTCACGCCGTACGCAGTGATCCGGCGTAGTTTAGGCAGTTGTTCCGACGTGGTTGTGAGCATGCGCATGGGGATGCGTCCACGTCTCGGCGCATGCGCAGTTTGTGATACGTATCTGTCTGGCGCTCGGCCCATAATTTGCATGGGGTCACGCCTCATTTGCATGGCTCACGCCCACTTCCACCTACGCCGGCGTACGACTTTGAAACCCAGCGCAGCGTTGGGAGCATTGGCTTGGTGAATTCCATGCTTGCCTCTCTGCGCTGTGTTGGCATAGCGTACATTGTTTGCGCTACGGCGGCGTAATGTGCGCCCGATCTCTGTGAATCTGGGCCACTGTGTGAGGAAAGGAAAGCCAACAACTTTCTATCTTGTGAAAGCACACAATTACACTGATAATCAGGGTACTGATCATCAGTGCAGCCCCTTCAGTGCCAATCAGTGTCTACAAGTGTAGCATATCAGTGCCCATCTGTGCAGCATATCAAAGTCGCCTATCAGTGCTCATCAGTGTTGCCTCATCGGTGCCCATCAGTGCCTATCAGTGCTGCCTCATAAGTGCACATCAGTGATGAAGAAAAAATTACATATCTGCAAAATTTTTATAACAGAAACAAAGAAAATGTTTTTTTATTTTTAAAAAAAAAATCTTTTTTTTGTTTGTTTAGCAAAAAATAATAAACCCAGTGGTAATTAAATACCACCAAAATAAATGTCTATCTGTCTAAAAAAAAAAATGATACAAATTTCATATGGGTACAGTGTTGCATGATTGCACAATCATCATTCAAAATGAAACTAAACACTGAAAATTCGTCTGGGCAGAAAGGAAATGAAAGTGCCCATTAGGCAAGTGGTTAAGGCACAAATGAACATCGCCAAAGCTGTGTAATCTTAAAATCATGGGAAATCTCACTTTATTATTTAGGTTCCATAGCTAGCTGTTGGCTTGACTAATTCTCCACATGTTGGTTATCATAGGCTTTAACGGCAAGTTGTCAAAGGAAATCATTTTATCCTGAAAGAGAAAAGTAAAAGAGGCAAACTAAAACAATATAAAAAGGGAAATAAGAATGGAGAGGTTGGGGGATAGATGGGCATATTCTAATAGGATAATTAGGGAAATACTGTTTACGATGTATTTTAGCACCCTCAATAAAAAAAAAAAATAATACTTAGGCTCCACCCCATGCATTTAGATGATGTGTGGGATTAATATTTTGGGTCAGCTTTAAGTGCAATGTTCAAACGCCATAAATTAATCATATGCGGCAAATAACAGAAACATTGGCCCGGATTCACAAAGCACTTACGCCGACGTATAACAAGTTACGCCGACGTAAGTGCAAATGTGCGCGGTCGTATCTGTGTTCAAGACCTACAAACAGAGATGCGCCTAAAACCAGGCTACACCCCGCCGACGTATCTTGCTTACGCCGGCGTAGAGTGGGCGCACATTTAGGCTGGGAGCATGGTGCCGCTCCCATTGATTAGTCATTCAAATATGTAAATTAGGGAAATACGGCGATTCACGAACCTGCGTGCGCCCGACGCAGGCTACGAGAGGTGCGCATAAGTTGTACGTCCGGCGTGAAGTTAAGCCCCATAAAAGAGGTGTAACTCAGCAGCAGACATGCAAAGGTCTGCACCAGGGAACACAAGCCGGCCAAGCCAGTGTATTTTACGTTGGACGTGTGTCTGGCTGGGCGTAGGTTACGTTCATGGCATACGCATTGCTCCGGCGTATCTTAGGCAGTTGTTCTGACGTGGTTGTGAGCATGCGCACGGGGATGCGTCCACGTCACGGCGCATGTGCAGTTCGTTAAACGTACTTGTCTGGCGCTCGGACCATCATTTGCATGGGGTCACGCCTCATTTACATAAAGTGAAAGCATGTAGCAATACAGCATAAATTAATTGATGCCACATCTTGGCACCCACCTGTAGGTGAATGGCAAAGCAGAGGAAAGATACACAGACCCGAGGGAGCAGGCAAACTGAAACAGTAAGTACTCATAAGAGGCAATCCACGTGATACACCACTCAACCTCAATATCTCAAACAGCACTGAACAATCTTCAGAGTGTGGGAGACCTGGCCTCTAAAGGTCACATCAAGACCATGTCGGGTATAATACAGTCTCCACAATGTCCTGATGTCCTGATATGCTGTATGGATCGCCTCCACTGCTGCTGCCTACACATTTCAATTAGAGAACATTCATTATGCCAAATAGGAGACTGTGGATAGATTGTTCTACCCTGGGGACACCAGAAAGGTAATGCAGCAGGATAGACTGTAGGGACATGCAACCTGCTGACCCACCGATAGGGGTCACTAAATTCAGAGAATAATAGAAAACCTGCTGCAGCCCATAATTTAGCTCCCCGGTTGAAAATTTTACCAAAATTGTACCTCAATATTCTGAATAGCACTGAAAAATCTTCAGAATGTGGGAGTCCTGGCTTCTGAGGTCACATCAAGACCATGTCGGGTATAATACATTCTCCACAATGTCCTGAAGGGATCACCTCCGCTGTGGCTGCCTGCTGCGGCCGATGTGTCTCTGTTGTGCTCGGGCTACATCCGCATGCTCGTGTGGGAGTCGTACCTACCCACGTAGCTACCTGGATCAGTGAAAGGTGTGGATCTCTTGACTAGTGGCATCCAGCGCATGGCTGTATGACATCAACGCATTTCACTTGAGACCCAGATTCGTCAGGACATCATACAATGATTTTGGTAATATAGTGTAGTGTACTAAAGAGGGGTAACCACTTATTAACGCTTACATATAGCAAACTCTTGCTTATTAAATGGGGATTCTTGGTTCACATCTATTGCAACACCTGTTCAAGCTGGCCAGCATTGTCAAAGTGATCCCTCTCTCAAAATTAACGTTTGTCCAAAGTAGAAAAAATATTTTGAAAAAAATCAAGACATTTCATGAAGGCATATAGTATATATGTTTGGAGAAAAGCATTCTTTTCAGGATGACTACTTCAGTATATTTTTGAAAAGAGAACCGATCTCCAGTCTTATAGATCTAAACAAACAGCAGATATTACATGTTTTGGCTGCAAATGGTTTCAGAAATATCCTAATTAGGGGAACTTCATTAAACTATACGTGTTCTGAAATATCTCATCTCTTCTGCATAGTGGATGATTAAGTAAAGTCTCTCTAGAGATGGTGTGCTGGTGACATGCTTTCTGCACCAAAGGCTCAATCACTCAAGCCACTTTTAACACCCACTACTCTCTTGCCCAGTTTCCATACAGTGGTAAGAATAACATTTGATCGCTGATGGGTGCAATAAAACTTTTTTTTATAAACATTACAAAGATTAAGTGAACCTCAAATATTACTGTAGCAGTGGATGATGGCTCATTGTTGTATCCTATTAGTGTTTTGTTGTTACATAATAACACACATAAAATAGCACGTATCTCTTCTTGATCCAGTGGAGTCTGTTATAAATTGTTTGCTTTCTTGGTTCTCCAGTGCTGAGGAACACAGGTGACATTTCACTTAGAAATAATAGACATTCACTTTTGCATGTGTGCCACCATGGTACAAAAGTTATACAGAAAAAAAAAAATTCTAGTGTGTATCTTGTGTGACATTTATTGTTACATTTTTAGAAAATCAAAAGTACTTTTGGCCAAATGTCATAAAAGGTGGCA
This sequence comes from Rana temporaria, assembly GCF_905171775.1. Lineage (NCBI taxonomy): Eukaryota > Metazoa > Chordata > Amphibia > Anura > Ranidae > Rana > Rana temporaria. Next base: position 528,552,719 of record NC_053489.1, read on the forward strand.
GTGTTGCAAGATCCTTATTTACATTTTGTATAGCAATGGTTGGCATATTGGAAATGTGGAAATCACTTACTAACAAAAATATAAGTTAACCACTTTAAGACCAGGCCTTTTTTTGATATTTGTTGTATACAAGTACAAATCAGTATTTTTTGCTAGAACCCCAAACATTATATATATATATATTTTAGCAGAGACAATAGAGAATACAATGTATCTGTGCAGCAGTCTTAAACATTTTCTTTCTAGTTTAGGGCGATATGTATTCTTCTACATATTCTTGGAAAAAATCGTAATAAGTGTATATTGATTGGTTTTCGCAAAAGTTATAGCGTCTACAAAATAGGGGAAAGATTTATGGCATTTTTATTATTTTTTTTTATTATTAGTAATAGCAGTGATCTAAAAATTTTATCGGGACTGCAACATTGTGGCAAACAGATCAGACACTTTTGACACTATTTTGGGACCATTGACATTCATGAAGCGATCAGAGCTAAAAATAGCCACTGATTACTGTGTAAATGTCACTGGCAGGGAAGGGTATAAAACACTAGGGGAGGATCAAGGAGTTAAATTTGTTCCCTCAGCGTGTTCTAACTGTAGGGGGAGGGGCTAACTAGGACATGACAAAGATCAATTCTCCCTTGTTTACATAGGCATCTCCCTGTTCTGCCTCTCCGCGTCGCGACCGCGGGCCACCTGTGGACATCGCAAGCCCAGTTTTACGCTCTTTTGCGTACCTGTGCCATTCTGATGATGTACATCGGCGTGCGGTGGTTAAAATTGGGCTCATGGAATTGCGCCAAACTTCAGTACTTAAAAATCTCCATAGGTGACGCTTATTTTTTTTTTACAGGTTACCAGTTTAAAGTTACAGAGGAGGTCTAGTGCTAGAATTATTTCTCATGCTCTAAAACTGAACTGGAAAAGATGTATCTACAGTATATATATTAGTATTATTTTTTGAGAACTGTAGAGTTGTATAAACTGTTTTTGTTGATTCATTACTTTTTTTTTTTTTTGTTTCTCGTTAAATACAATGATAAATAGTGTGTCACTAGGCATACTATATATTTTTATCATATATAAACATAATATTTAAGTGCTGGGATAACTAATAATAAAACATGTTCCATGGTTTTGTTCATCTGAAGAATCTGTCAGCTTCCCAGTGTAATAAAGAACAAATTATTTTGGCATGGCAGTACAAAAGCATTTTCATGCTAAACTGTTATTTCCAGCTTCTTAGACGTACAACATTTTAGCTGTCAACTTTCATTAATTTACATTTATTTTTCTGCTATGTACAGTACATCCATGTTCTAAACTAAGTCAAACATATGTACCTGACATCTTACAAATAAAATGACATGCTTCAATTACTTAAATATATATTGTCATAAGATTTGTACAATAAGGCAGAAAAGTTTTTTTTTTTTTTTATACAAAGTCTTTATTTTGGTTTCAAATGAACATTGCATTGGAAAGATGTTATTTCAGTACATTTTGGTTCAATAAAAATATTTTTCTGCATGTTTTATTTACAGACTTTCCTGAATGTAGTGTATCTATAGAATATAAAACAATAATGTCAGGACAGGTCACTATATTTCAAATGTACATCCATAAGAATTTCCCACTCAGCCTCACAAAATAGACCCTTGGTGGGATAAGATTAGACAAGTTGAAATTTCAAAACATTATAGGCATTAGATCAGAAATGGGAAACTGCTCAAAGTAACTCTGTCCCTTTATAAAAATACAAAAAAAATAAAGACAAAACAAACTAAAGCTGCTAACATGTCTAAAGTGAGTACGCCCACCCCCCCTCCCACAAAAACCACCACACTTACACGCACTCGAAATTGGGTTAACATGCACGCACTTTGACCACGCGGTCTCTAAAAAGAGAGGCGAAGGACTAACTGGGCTGGTTGAGCGGGCTAGATCCTCTCACTCCCTTATAGGGAGTTCCTCTGCCCCGTTGGGCTTCAAAGCGGAGCAGGTAGGGTGGGCTGTGTGGGAGGACCCCCTCACACACCCACTATTGCCACCCGGGGCATGGAGAAAGGTGGCAAATTGCCTCTGGGGGAGGCCTGCCTACTCCCAACTCCTGCAGTCCGGCTCCTCTCTCGAGTACACGCACAAAATACACTTAACAAAAAAAAAAAAAAACATGTCTAAAGTGTTGGCACCTAGAGTATCTGCCCATACCTACATTTTCAGTCCCCTCTCCCCTTCTCAGGCCCTTTACTGTTTTTATCAGGTAAAGATTCTTCAACAGGCAACAGTTTCTGGTAGACACAAACTTCCCTGCTCTTACTAACACTCAATACTGTACCTTTCTACTGGTCAAGCATTAAGATGGGTTTGCTCACTGGCCAGTAGAAATGGATGGAAAGAAGGGGGTAACCACACTACTGGGCAGTGCTGAAGCTTTGACCAATCAAACCCTAACGTACTATAGGGCTTTCTAGACTTCATATTCTCCATCCTAAAGCAGAACTCCAGGCATATAACTAAAACATCAGGGCTCAAGTCCTGCGGGAACGCGTGGGAACGGAGTTCCTGCACTTTTTTCACAGCAGGAACTCAGTTCCCTTTGCAGGACTAGAGCAGCCAAGAGCAGCCGTGCCGCCCGAGCCAATCCTTCACTAAGCAGCGATGCCCAGCTCGAGTCACTGTCAGGGGCAGGCGAACCTTAATAATCCTTTGTTACTGGCCACTTCCTGTATATGGATTCATCGGGTAGTGTGCGGGTATTCCGTCACTTCTTCAATGCCGCAATGTCTCCTGAGAGCTTTTGTCATTGTTCCCAGGAGACATTGCGAAGGTCTGCCGCGAGTTATCGTGGGATTTAGAAAGAACTTGCGGTTTAGTAATTATGCATATGAGCGTATCGTTTTTTTTTTTTGGTGGGGGAGTGGATCTTGGGTGGGAGTTCCCACACTTTTTTCCCCAGGACTTGACCCGTGTAAAACATGATATGCAAAGTTGACCAGTGTGTACACCTTGAATGATGTGTGCAACTGGCTTATGTTGGGCCCTAATGAGGAAAGTACATTCATTCAGGTATCCAAACCTGATTCTCATTTGCAACTTTCTGTTATAGTGACCGTTTACCGTATCTATTTGCCTTTTCAGCTGCCTACTGATCACAAATGTACTTTACAACATGCAGCTCTACTGTAGCTTCATTATGTCTGTATTACATATGGTTGTGCCCTGCTACAGGAGAGAGTTCTGCATAATTTACCCATCTACTCTCTGCTCACTGCTTACCACTATGTTTCAGTGCATACACTCGCGGTAAGATGACCTATGACCACTTTACTGTCACCACCTAAAATTCCACCTCAAAAAACCCCATGGACCATTTCATATAGTGACTTGGCAGTTGTGGTTTTCAGCTGCTGCTGTCTTAACAGGATGAAATGTAGGACAGTCAGGAGAACCCTAATAATGTTTACAGTGATAGAGTGAACAAAGAAACCATCACAGAAAATATATTCAAATACAAATGTGATAAACAGTTATTCTTGCCACTTTTATAAAAACAGAGGCAAAAGAAGAAGCACAATAAGTGAAGAACACAGACAGATCATTTCCACGCGAGCCCGAGGTTCAGCTGTAAAAATAAAGATGTTGCAGCGTGCCATTTGCTTTCATTACAGTCTGATAACTGTGCCTGATTTGTATATACCTATAAGCATTTGATTTGAAATATCTGGCTGTGTGTAATATCAGTAAGTAGCCAGATAGCTCTGAGCCTCCCGTGCTGCTGGACCCTACAGCAGATGAACCGTGTTATAGGGTTCAGCTAAAAATATCACTCAGCCAAGTGATGGCATTAAGCTGCAGCTGTAGCAAATAGCTGCATGGTAGTAGACAGCCAAATATGTAGTTAAATAATTAACCAACAAAGGCAACGGATCTGGTTAAATTACTTCATAAAGATTTCCTTTACCTTCCCCTGGATGGGGTTCTGTTTGACCATCACCATGGTTACAAGATTCGTAGTTCGTGGAATTCATGCTCAAAATCCCCTAAGAACTATTTTTTTTAAACCGTAATGCACTGCATGACCTTTGATTGACAGTCAGCAGGCTTAGAAGGACCAATAAAGGGGCTTTTGGATAAGCCAGGCTCCTTACTATGGAAAGGATATTGGGGCACAGATCAGCCATAGTGTCAGTGTATGGAAGCTGCTGTGAAAAGATAGGGAAAGGTGAAAAACTGCATAGTAGAGATTAGGATCAGTTAGGAAACTGTACTTTAACGTTGATTGCTAGATCTTTGGACAAACAACCCCTTGCTGTTGTTTTTTTTATGGGGGGCTTTTTGCCTGCACTTTCATTTTGTGGTTGAGGTGAGGTCAGCTGTCACCTTAAGTTGCTGTTGTGTCCATAGCAAACATTTTTTTTCGTTACGTGAGCTTATTTTCAGGGTAGTATTTTGGGTTTCCATTTATTTTAAAGTGGAACTCCAGCCCCTCCCTCCTTTTAATATTAGGACACTTACCTGTCCAGGGATCCCCTGATGTCGGCACCCCTCCCATTTTACGATCGTCTCTCAGGTGTTGCCGCTGCCATTTGTGGTAAGGGAAAGCGGCAGTGAAGGGTCACAGTCGTTCCCTACTACACTTTCTAACTGGTCCGGCGGTAGAGGAAGGAGGAGGGGGCAAACTTTCGGGGACCTATCCGCAGCCAGGTCTCCTGGAAGTGGGGACAAGTGCCTATCAAAAACAGGTCAAGAAAAGGTACCCCTGCCCCCTCCCCTCAAAAAGAGGCCAAATATGGCACCGGAGGGGGGAGGAAGCAAACAAGCAGAGCTTAAATTAGTTGTAAACCCTCATTTTTTTTTTAATAACACACATATCATACTTACCTCCACTGTGCAGTTCGTTTTGCACAGAGTGGCTCCAAACATTGTCTTCTGGGGTTCCCCAGTGGCGATCTTGGCTCCTCCCCACATCCGCAAACCCCTAGGAGAAGTGCCATATAGTGCTCTATCAACACATATCACATTATGGGAAGGCCTGGAAAATTGGGGGGAAAATAAATTTTTTCCGTGTTTTTTAAAGCTTTTTTTTGTTTTGTTTTCTGGAAAAATTGAAAAAAAAAGTGTGGAATATGTTCTCTTACAATGCTAAATAATAGATCTATGACATAGTATTCAAACTATATAACAAAGACCTTGATTAAAGATTTAATATGTAAAGTCTTAAACTATTGCAAGTTCTCTCAGCTGAAACAAGCAAATCCTGGAATACAATTCAAGTAGCACTGTACTTCTCAATGCAGTTCTCAAACAAGAGAAATATGCATATCTGCCACTAGGCGCACTTCAGGGGAAAGGCTCCAGTTTAGTTGTGGGATCCATCTTGTACCAGTTGGGTGATTGTTGGGATACAGTAGATGCTAGTTTCTGTCCTCTCAGGCATTAATTGACAAGTAAAAGGGTAAATTTGTCTGACAAATTAGTGTGTCTTTATGACATTTAAATGATTCCTATTAATGTTTTACGCCAGCACAGTATAATGTCTACCTATAGTCTGGTCAGTAAAAGCATGTTATAAAATGAGATGATGAGGACCATAATAAAAGTGCAAGAAGCTCCAGTGTTCTCATTCCAGAAACAATCTTTCTGCTTTTGGATCATCATAAAGCGTTTCTTCACCAGCAGCATCTTGAAGTAAGGACGTGTTACAAACCACTGCCTCACAAAAATACACAATACCTTAATTTATAGATAAAATAACACTTGAAAATCAGGAGAACATTGATCAAGCTCTTCCAAGTGCAATATATGCTTTTGGATCAGCATTGTCAATAACTGAAAATGCATATGGGCAGGAAGATTTTACATTATTATGAGGGTGGCTATCTGGTCTCATGTATAGTTTAAATGTTCTTAACATTTAACATATACAGTCCTTGTTATTATATTTGAAATAAAAATACAATTTTAAAAAGCAAATTTTGTTTATTTACTTAATAAGCTGTACTTTTGTTTCAAGCATAATGTATTTGTAAAACTACTCTACACTAATTTTTTTCCATTTTTCCAAAATTTCCATTTTTCAGAAAAAAAAAAACAGATAAAAAACGTTTTTTCTCATAGCTTGAACATTTCTGGAAATTTTCCATCTCTAGTTGAACCCACGTCCTTAACCACAGTTAATTTTGGTCATGAAATTCTTTTGAAAGCTTCTATTAGCATTTAAAATGATTAAGCATTCCCATCCCTGATTATTGATTTAGTTATTCCCTATTTGTCTGCTGATATGGAGCTGTCAGTACATTAGAAAATTATATTCAAATACAGGCTCCATATCACCAGAAAACCCTCCCATATTTGTGAAGGCTTCTTATGGAATGCTGTAGGTTTGGCAGAGTCAAAATTTGTTGGCATATGGTCTGGGGGGGGGGGGTTGAAGGAGGGGTCAGTCGAGTGTCTCAGGAAAGGAAAGTTATGATAAGTATTTGAATATGCAGAATATAAGTAGAAATGGCCACTGAACCTCCTCAAAACTTCAGTTCAGTGTCCCCTGTACTGGCAAATCCCACACTAACAAAAATTTCCTGTTTCATGGTCTAGCATCAACTGACAATACCATTGTGTTCCACAAATACCATCAAAACATACAACATCAACAAATATAAAACTATGAAGCTTTTCTGTTTTACATGACTTATTTATTGATACAAAAATTAAAACCAAGGCAATTGGTTTACATTTTTGTATAAATGAGCAGGTCTTCTAAAAGAAAAAAGCATGATGGATTATGTTTGTAGTAGTATTTTCAGTCTTTGGTAGTTCATAAAACAGGATTTTTTGTCAGTGTAATGCTGCGTACACACAGTCGTTTTTCGGCATGAAAAAAAACGAAATTTTTCAGCATGTCCAAAAAACAAATTTTTTCCAACTTCATCATTAAAAACAATGTTGCCCACACACCATCGTTTTTTAAAAATGATGAACAAAGTGCAGTGACGTACAACACGTACCACGGCACTCTGAAGGGGAAGTTCTATTCGCCTTTGGGCTGCTTTTAGCTGATTCCTTGTTAGTAAAAGATGATTCGCGCTTTTTTGGCTGTTACAGCGTGATGAATGTGCTTACTCCATTATGAATGGTAGTTTTACCTGAACCCGCTTCTGGGCATGCGCGGGTTTTAAACGTCGTTTTAGCCCACACACGATCATTTCTTACAACCCGAAAAACGACATTTAAAAAAACGACATTAAAAAATACAGCATGTTCGAATTTTTTTTTGTGAAGCCCACACACGATGATTTTAAATGATGTTTTTAAAAATGTCTGTTTTTTTCATGCCGAAAAATGACCGTGTGTACACGGCATAAGTGTTTAAATGAGGTTTTTAAAAATGTCTGTTTTTTTCATGCCGAAAAATGACCGTGTGTACACGGCATAAGTATTTGAATACTATTTTCTGATTCTGATTTCCAAGACTGATGGTAAATCAGGTAAGCATCAGTATATATTTAGATACTTCTCACCAGTTACAAGGATACAAGAATTGCTGCGGTTGCATGAGTGAATGGGCCTTGAAAAAATAGGAGGTTTGCTCCAACACCATCTTTCTACACCACTTGCTACTGCTGTAGCTGGTCAACCTTCACATTACACATCTTCCTGCTCATCCCCGTAGTTCATCCACTTTCCTGCAGCTGTCATTTAGCACCAAAATAGTTCTATATGTTACACTGCTAGCAAATGACAGTGGAAGAAAAGTGAAGGATTCATGACAACAGACCCAAAAAGTAAGTTGGGGTGTTTAATGTTACTATGAATGGCATCACAAGGTCAGAGAAGGGGACTATCAACACTTGCAGGGATAGGGTAAAGACAGTTCCTATCTTCCATTGATGAAACACCTGCAGGAAAATTAAGTGCTAGATACACAACAATAAATTCCAAATAACATCGGCAAACATGGAGTTCTCTAAAATGCGTAAAGTAATACATCTTACTTTGCATTTATATGCACACAGTTTCGCAAGTACTAAACTTTGAAAGTCATATCTTTCAGGCTGCTACAAATATATGATCATACACATTCTAAGTTCTTATATCCATGGGGTTATCTATAATGGTACTAATACATCAGGATTATAACAGGACATTGTTATGAATTACATTTTTTCTGCTAAAATCTAATTTGGCAGTTTCCACATTTTTTGGAAGATTATTAAATCATCAGGTTAAAGAAAAACTTTTTGGAGCAAAACATGTGTCTTTTTTTAACTACTGAAGAAACACAATGATTTTTCCAACATCTTTTGTGTCCTCCATGAATATATAACTTATTATTTTTTTTATATATAAAAGAATAATAGAAAGGGAGGACCCCTACTATGTAAACATCCAACGAGTGTATGTAAGGATTGAGAGAGTTTAAAAACTCTCTCAAATTTTTTTTTTCATACAAATACTGCCTTATGATATACCCACAAAGTCCGCCTTTTTTTAGAGAGTTTTTAAACGCTCTCAATCCTTATATATAGAAGAATAATACAAATTTGGCAGTTTCCACGTTTTTCGAGCAGAACTTTTTTTTAACTACTTAAGAAACACAAAGATTTTTCCAACATCTTTTGTGTGCCCCATGAATATATAACATATATTGTTTTTTTTTTTTATATATAAAAGAATAATACAAATCTATCATGTCAAATTGTATTGTGTTTAAATATCTTTTGCTTAAAAATTGACAAATAAATGATACAAACGTTTCATCAAGGTATGATGTATTAATATAAAGCATAAAAATACATTGGACTTTATTTATAAACAGCAAATTAATTGGAAATTGAGTTGCTGCCCATAGCAACCAGATTATAGCTACTGTATCAGGTTAAAATAATCTTAGTTTTGTATCTTTCAAATACATCCAGATTTAGCAAGGGTAACACATGTCTTCTGGATGGATCTACAGCATTTTGTCATATGATTATGTTCTGTGCTCTTAGTACACAAGTATAATTGTGCTACTCTAGCTTGCTGCATGGTAAAATCTATAAATAGTTGTGCTGCGGGCTGGAGTAGGTTTTACCTAATCAACTGAATGGTAGTAAAGGGATTAGTATAGACAGCAAAAGTAAAGCTGGAGAAGGTTGGTGGCCATGGGGATGATGGGGGGGGGGGGCTCTGATATTACCACAGTGCATTAACCACATGCCTGGGTGAAACAGAAATCCCCCTTGGGAGGGTGTGATTTATCTATGCAGTCCATTGATAAAGTCCATACAGTAATTTCAACTGGGATATGCATAACACCTGGTCGGTATGGGCAAACCACCTAATTTCAACATATTTACATTAATGAAATCCACTATGGCAATATGACAATCACCCATAGCGGTACATAAGTAGACATACATTCTTCACTCCATAAATTATGTTTGCCGAGGTATACATTTATTTCCTGCTGGAGTGGTTTTTAACAATGAGCTCTATCAGGTTCCATACTAGTGTTTATAGGAAAATAAAATATTGTACCAATAATAACAGTTACTGTATAGGATTATGAAACAATGTAATCTTTCCACCAATCATGGCCTTAGTATAAGGCTGAATAGTGAAATAAGCAACTTTGTAAATAGCATATCTCTCTTACTCCATTATGCATGTGTAGGTCTTTAAAATGTATACTGTACCCAGTGACAAATGTTTATATTTTTTTCTGTTTGCCATGGAGGTGTGTTTACTGTTATGCATAGCTGCTCAGCCTGGACAACGCATTCTATGTGTTTCCAGATCCACTATGGGAGCAAACATTGTTTTCATCTGGACTCACTGGGTTAATTTTTTTCTGTTGGGCTCCCAGAATACAGTAAGAGCTCCACAAGCATAAGGGAACAAGCTAATAAATGCCATATACACAGTTCACAGTTTAGTAATTCTGCATTTCAATATCAAATCTATAAGAAAGCTAGATTTGGGAAATTTAAGGATCTCTGTATTACAGTTATTTCTCTAACTGTAAATGTCAGTTATTTTTATAGATGGCAATATGTGTCATCCAGTCCATGTACATAATTCTTTAGTGCAGTCCATAAATATTAATTTCTACTAATGGTAGTATTATAATATATTTAAATGCTGGTAAATACTGGCCAGTTACAATGAAGTTACTGCTTGCACACATGAGTTTTGATTGAAACTGTTCATGCACTGTTGCGGGATTACAGTTATCCATACATGGGACAGGTATAGATGTGTGGAACAAAATGTTAGCCTGCAAGTAAAATCCAGAGCAATAACCTACTTGACACTTTTTGATTGGCTAAGATGTATGCTGTATCAAAAAATGTACTGTAGGTAGAGTACAAATGTAACAATTGACAAACAATGCAGAGTCAAGCTGATTAGTTTAGACATGCCCTTTCTGATCCTCATAAGTGTCCATAATTGAAAACATTCATTTTTACACCTGAAACTCTTGCTGTATTAGCAATTCTTCAGAGAGAGCAGGCACTGAAGTTCCACTGAGACCTGAATGCACAGGCGAGGTGGAAGGAGTGTGGACTGTGAGCATAGATAAGGAAGGAGAAAAGTTTGGGGGCATGACTGAAGACTGGCATGCCAGACTGGAGAAAAATGGAGAACGGGGATATTTTACAAAGGTTTGTCCTGACATAATAGTTGGCATTCGAGGTGGTACAGCTCTTATCCCTGGCTGTGCAACAGATGTAATAAGAGGGGGTGGGAAAATAAAAGGCTTCTTTTGCTTTTGTACATTCCTGTTCATATTTTCATCTTTTAGTCTGCCAATGTCACCAAAAACAGAGGAAAGAGTCTGAAACCTGGGCTCCCAACTAAGCAGGTAATCCCAGTTATAGCTTCCTCTCAAGTCCTCATCAGAAGCTACTAAAGATGCCAGAGAACCGTATCTAGAATCATAGGACATGGGGACATAGATATAGTCTTGATTGATATCTGGCAAAGTGTTTTTGTCCTTTGGATTTGGGTCATTACTGTGGTGGGTGGGTGGCAGTTCTGTTTTGCAGGTATAATGTACTTGACCCTCTCCATTACCATTGTCCTCCTTAACAATCTCAACACTTTCATTCCTTTCTGAACCAATCACCACATCTGTTTCATCTGACTCACATGAAAGCAGATCAGACTCTCTTGGAATTCCAGAGTCTGGAACTCGTGAACCTCTTTCACTCAGAACAGAGCCAGATTCTTTTCTAATAGGATATTCATTGATCATCTTTATTTCTTCATCTTCAGCAGTTTCCCCTTCTGTGGAGCCATGACCACTTGAGTCTGAATTCCTGCATTTGTTCCCAGTGTCTTTCTTTTCTCTGATGCCAACTAATCCTAACCACTCTGATGTGTCTGGAGTTATGCCGTTCTTAACATTTTCAAACTTTGGACATTCATCAGGCATGCAGTCTTTAACATTTGACTTTGGAAGTGCAGGGATGGCAGCTTCTTTTATCCCACAAGCATTTACTACATCTTTGTGCTTGTATCTAAGAATAATTCCAATAAGGCTTATTGCCAGTAGCAAGAAAACCACAAACGAAATGCTAAAACTAATGGAAAGTATGTTTGCTGACATACCAAAGTAGCCCTCTAGAGCTGTTGAAATGTTAACTCGAACAGTACAAGTTGATGACTTTGAGTCTAACTTTGGGCTTTGAGCTTTTACTACTAACTCCAAAATGTCATCATTTTTCTTAGCATTACTTCTTATTTTATGAACACTTCTGGTTAGATATATAGCTCCGCTCGTAACATTAACAGAAAAAAACGGGGAAGGTTTTTCAAGTGAATAGTGGACAACACCATCATCTCCTTCATCCTTGTCTGAAGCTCCCACTTTACCAACGATTTCTCCAGGTTTATTTTCTAGAGGCAAATCAAATAAATACTGATCCTCATGAAACACAGGTGGAAACTCATCCTGTCCATTAATGTCCACATGTAGTAAAATACAAGCTGTAGATTCACTTTTATCTTTCACCTGAACAATAAGGCAGTATCTCTTCTGTGACTCAAAGTCAACTTTATACTTGGTATAAATATCTCCAGTTAATGAGTCTATGAAAAATGTATCTTGGCCTTTCGGTTCGTTTGGGCAAGTTGAAGGAATAGAGTAACTCAAGACACCAAATGGCCCAGAATCCAGATCAATAGCATTGGCTCTACATACTGGTGTAAAAGGGGGCATGTTTTCATATAGACTGCAGCTTAAACTGTTGAATATGAATTTTGGTATGAAGTCATTATCATCAAGCACATTTATGTAGAGTTTTGAAAAGGCATCATGCTTTCCATTTCCCCAACCATCAGTAGCCTTTATAATTAAAGTATAGATCATTGCAGCTTCATAATCCAGATGGTATACTAATGTGACAGTACCATTTCTTGGATCTATTGTGAAAAATCCTTCATCATTCCCAGACACTATACTGTAAATTATTTCTGCATTCTCTCCACTGTCAATATCATTGGCTGAAACAGATATCACTTCACTTTTTATGGGATGATGTTCTTGGATGCTAACATGATATTCACTACTCTGCAGTAGAGGAGGATTGTCATTTGAATCAATAATAGATATCAGGACAGTGGTGCTGGAACTTAAAGAAGGTAATCCTCGATCTGAGGCAATTAACAGTAGCTTATGGTTTCTGTTGATTTCATAGTCCAAAATCCCATTTATAGCTAGTTTTCCAGTAACAACAAAAGGAGGCTGGGAAAGAATTCCAACACTTTCCACAATAAACATGTTTTGCAAATTTCCACTAGCAATCGAAAAGTCAATGTATCCATTTTCACGGGTCCAGTCAAAATCCGTCGCTGTGAAAGTGAGAATGATTTCCCCAATGGATGTATTTTCTCTGACATGGATCTGGTAAACCTCCTCTGAAAATATTGGTGCATGATTATTTGTATCGTATACCTGGAGCTCAATAATCACAGTTGAGGTTAAAACTGGGAAACCATTGTCCTGAGCTTCTACCAAAATTGGAATCACTGTATTATTGTCCTTGATTTCCACTGGGGTATCTGTATGTATTGAACCTGAAAAACAAAACAAAAAAAAAAACATTTAAACAGTAGGTCAATAATTGTTATAAAATATAACACTGTGGCTTACTGATTCTGCAGTACAGTAAACTACAACAGGAAATGGACAAAGCAAAGTATTAAAGATCTGGATCAGGGTTTTTAAAAGTCTGCTCATTTAAAGAGGAGGAGTGACATGACCGTGACAATTTGGGATTTGATCTGGAGCATTTAGATGCAATTGACTACATTTGTAAATTCAAAATAAAAAATAAATCTAAAACATATGCATAAAACTGCAATATGATGCAATTTGCAGACCAGTTAGGGCATCTTTTTAGATCTCACCAGCTGGTAAGCCCAGGTATGCTGGCCAGGCTAATGATTTGCCATTGTCACATGTTTACCAGAGGCCTAAAACATGCAGTAAAGAGTGCAGTTTTTGGGTTCTGCTTTACTTTGTAGGGGGAAATAATTTAGTCAAATTGAAGCAACATGAAGTATCTGTGACATTGCGTTCCTGCTGCTTTACAAGCTTGCAAGGCAGCGTGGGGGCGTTTATATAGTAGAGAAAAAGATAATTAGAGAAAGATGTTGTAGAACATTGTGAGGTTATGTTAGACATATGGCTGCTGCATATGTTACAATAAATGTAGATAAATGGCTAGCAGAGATTAAAATAAGAAGATTCAGAAGATTTTATATTGATACATCAGTGACTCAGAGCTTTATGAATTGGAAATGGTATGAATGAGCTGGATGAGAATGAGTATGTTATTTTACATTTAATCAATGAATGGGTTTGTTGAAAAAAACAAAGCCCTTAACTTGTAAAGAGCTGATGGGAGCAAGAAACCTCTGTCTGCTGCACAAATGTTTCTTTCCAAGGCCTCCACATGGACCACCGTTTTGTCCTTTTCCATAGCTAAGTAACATAGCGCATATCTATGATTAAAAATCGGCAAGGAACCCTCCTCTCTATATCATTTAAACTACCCTCTGATAAATGCTAAAATCATTGGAGAGATGGAGGCATGGATGGACCTAATTCTGTCACTATTCAGGAGATGCCACTTAACTTTTCCCATCTTTTATATCCATTACATAGTATACCTTTCCTTATTAAGCACAGTGATATGCATAGGATACACAAAGCTATGATATCTTTGGTGTGGCTCAATAAAAAACTTTTTATAGCTTTATCTAAATGTTATCTCCCGAAGAGTGAAGACAGGGTGAACCTTCTAAATATCAGAGAATATAATCTTGCTTGTCTCCTTCGTAATGGCTTGGATTGGATACTGCAAGCCTCATGTTAGAAAAATTATGCCTTTTAGAATAAGAAATGGTATCCCCATTTAACTTATCTGCTATATTAAATTCCAGACTTAAGTCGGCACCTAAATTGTTACAAAGCTGTCTTGCCGAGTGAACAGGTTTGGCAGGACACAATGGTGGTGTGAACATTGCATGGCCGATAACTTTACATGATGGGAAGTGCATGGATTTATTAAGATGAAAGTAGTATCCACAACCAGTGAAAAAAAATTCCACGAGCCAGAGAAAGCTTTAACCTTTAAATTTTTTCCCTTAATGTTGCCTTGCAGTGAACATTACACCAATGTTTCACCTAATATGAAACAGTATCTTACATGACAAATCGAGCTAATGCAAAATTGTACACTATGCCTAATTATCAGGTGTGGTTTCAGCGTTCAAGAATAAACTAGTGAAGTGTGCAGAGTTAAGGGGGTTGTGAGCAGACAGGTGAACAGAACAGAGCTGGATAAAGTACAAAATAAGAAGATTTTAAAAATAGGTTTTGTTAACAGCTGATGGCAATATCCTCTTCACCTGTTCACATCCATGGTTTTCATATTTTTGTGAGGAGCTGCAAGGACCTCCAAGGTCTTGATGTGACAATGATATCTTAACCTTCAAGTGGTACTGCAATAAAACCACTCATGCATAAACATACCCACTAGCAAGCGCATATGTTTATTCACTGCGCAGACAACCTGGATCTAAATGGAACATTAATGACTGACTATTAATTTATATATAGATTTAGTAGTGGGTACTCCAATGGCCTATACAGGGAGTGCAGAATTATTAGGCAAATGAGTATTTTGACCACATCATCCTCTTTATGCATGTTGTCTTACTCCAAGCTGTATAGGCTCGAAAGCCTACTACCAATTAAGCATATTAGGTGATGTACATCTCTGTAATGAGAAGGTGTGTGGTCTAATGACATCAACACCCTATATCAGGTGTGCAGAATTATTAGTCAACTTCCTTTCCTTTGGCAAAATGGGTCAAAAGAAGGACTTGACAGGCTCAGAAAAGTCAAAAATAGTGAGATATCTTGCAGAGGGATGCAGCACTCTTAAAATTGCAAAGCTTCTGAAGCGTGATCATCGAACAATCAAGCGTTTCATTCAAAATAGTCAACAGGGTCGCAAGAAGCGTGTGGAAAAACCAAGGCGCAAAATAACTGCCCATGAACTGAGAAAAGTCAAGCGTGCAGCTGCCAAGATGCCACTTGCCACCAGTTTGGCCATATTTCAGAGCTACAACATCACTGGAGTGCCCAAAAGCACAAGGTGTGCAATACTCAGAGACATGGCCAAGGTAAGAAAGGCTGAAAGACGACCACCACTGAACAAGACACACAAGCTGAAACGTCAAGACTGGGCCAAGAAATATCTCAAGACTGATTTTTCTAAGGTTTTATGGACTGATGAAATGAGAGTGAGTCTTGATGGGCCAGATGGATGGGCCCGTGGCTGGATTGGTAAAGGGCAGAGAGCTCCAGTCCGACTCAGACGCCAGCAAGGTGGAGGTGGAGTACTGGTTTGGGCTGGTATCATCAAAGATGAGCTTGTGGGGCCTTTTCGGGTTGAGGATGGAGTCAAGCTCAACTCCCAGTCCTACTGCCAGTTTCTGGAAGACACATTCTTCAAGCAGTGGTACAGGAAGAAGTCTGCATCCTTCAAGAAAAACATGATTTTCATGCAGGACAATGCTCCATCACACGCGTCCAAGTACTCCACAGCGTGGCTGGCAAGAAAGGGTATAAAAGAAGAAAAACTAATGACATGGCCTCCTTGTTCACCTGATCTGAACCCCATTGAGAACCTGTGGTCCATCATCAAATGTGAGATTTACAAGGAGGGAAAACAGTACACCTCTCTGAACAGTGTCTGGGAGGCTGTGGTTGCTGCTGCACGCAATGTTGATGGTGAACAGATCAAAACACTGACATAATCCATGGATGGCAGGCTTTTGAGTGTCCTTGCAAAGAAAGGTGGCTATATTGGTCACTGATTTGTTTTTGTTTTGTTTTTGAATGTCAGAAATGTATATTTGTGAATGTTGAGATGTTTTATTGGTTTCACTGGTAAAAATAAATAATTGAAATGGGTATATATTTTTTTTTTGTTAAGTTGCCTAATAATTATGCACAGTAATAGTCACCTGCACACACAGATATCCCCCTAAAATAGCTAAAACTAAAAACAAACTAAAAACTACTTCCAAAAATATTCAGCTTTGATATTAATGAGTTTTTTGGGTTCATTGAGAACATGGTTGTTGTTCAATAATAAAATGAATCCTCAAAAATACAACTTGCCTAATAATTCTGCACTCCCTGTACATAGTGTACATTTAGCCTTTAAATAGTTGTGAGTATTTGTGTCAGTTCATAAACTTTATTTAGTCTTACCAAAAATAGGTTTGGCGCACAAATGTGGCCTGGGTTGATTTATAATTGTCAGAACTGGTATTCCCTGCACAACAGAGTCAATGTGTGATTGGAGTCATGCATGGATTGTGCAAGTAGCACAATTTTATAGTTTACATAGAGAAACCCACTATTTTTTCCAGGTAGCAGTGGATGTTGTGTTTATTTACAGCAATCTAGCAGAACTTATTTTTTTATCTCATGCTTATTGGGGTAAAGTGCTCTGAAAAAAAAAATGCACACTTAATAGGAGTTCTGAGGTTGAGAAAAACTGAACAAACTATCACATTTTGACTCCAAGAGTTGTTTTAATAAGAATCTGTTGCAATATTTTCTACATTTAGAAAACTTAGTACTTATTACTCATTAAAAGACTAAGAAGCTTTTTAACATTTATGCTGATGAGGCAAAGCGTCCAGTTTCCACCTCAACACAGTCATAAAAATAAGTGCGTAGAACTGCTATTTAGAGAATAAAACAGTGGAAGACTCTGTGTGATCTGAATGTGTCAGAATCCCTTCACACTGAAAAATATTTATGTGGGTACACCTTGCTATGAGTACTATTTGCCAACAAGTAGGAAGACAGTGTTTGTAAAGAAAATGATGGCTCGAAAATATTACATTTATTTATTTTGTAAAAATGGAAAACTATTATTAGTTTATTTTAATCTTATGCGGGGTGGATTGGTGGCTGATCATAAGCACCACATCCCTTAGGAAACCAAAAATAGCCCAATTTTTGTTGTAATGGGACTTTTTTGTGTTTGGCACCAATAAAATCCCACCAAAACAAAGAATGCAGATCTTTATTTTAATCTTGTTTAAAAAAACAAAAAAAAAATTGTCAGATTAGCCAACAGTGCAAAATATAATTTCCTCTTCTCTTGATAATAAATTAGGGTTATTTAATAAAATCTTGGTTTGCAGTTATTTGACCAAAACACATACAGTATGAACAACATGTCAATTAGTTTACATACCAGTGGTTGGATTAATTACGAATCCCTTACGTGGAGAAATAATTCTGTAAGAAACAGGCCCATACATCTCAGAGTCCCTGTCTGTAGCAGTTACAGATATGATAAATGTATTGGACTCGGTCAATTCAGGTACCGTTACCTTCAGGGGATAAAAATAACAGGAGGAAAGTTAAAAAAAAAGTCTAAATTGTCACAAATGAGCATTTTGTCTGGAATTTTGAAAAGAAAGTACATTTGACACCAAAAACAATATACAGAGTTTCACTAGTATTTTCATAACTGATCTATGCAAGGTATTAAAAGATTTCTGAACGGTTCCAGAATTCAGATGCCCTTTCTGATTTATTAAAGCCCTCAATTGGAGATGTGGATTTACATAGCATCATATCCTGGGCAATCTCGTGATGCAGCAGGACAGGGTGTAATTTAACACTAATAGAAGCAAGGCTTCACACAATATCACTGTCTGTGTTGGCTTGTGGTGGAGCAGCAGCTGCCATGCCATTGTAAATATACCCAGTGTTCCGCATACTTTCATAGGTTTGATTGACTTTGTACTTATTTGTATAATTTTTTCATCTTTTGCCTTAAGAGTCAATCAATATATATGATATCTGATATGATGTACATGGGCTAAAACCAAACTCTTTGTTAATGTTTTATCAAAGGGGCTTTACATCTAACTGTACTGAATGTACCAGAAATTAAAATATCATTATTTTCTTCATTCGTTATATCTCATGTGGTGGCTAAAAACTTCACCTTTAAAAGAGTTACATACATCAGTCAAATGATACAGAAGAGTTAAAGTACAGTATTAATTTCTTATTTTCAACAGTGAAATAAATGTATATATACTATTATATTTTAAAGGAGCATATATCTATGTATTGGTTAGTCATTTGTTTTAATATGATAATATCTCTTATTACATATTCCTTTACTGAAACTATCGGTCACATTTGATTCAGCAAGTTTAAGAGAAATCAACCCTTTTTTGTATCTAATTGTACCACATTGCCTTGATTTATTAAAAGAAAATAGGCTGTTCCCTTTGTGAAGGAATTTTCTCTTAGCTTAGTGAATGTGGTGATTAGATGATCAAAGTATTCAGAGCATTACCATATTAACTAAGCAAATAAAAAAATTCCATTGCAAAGTGAAAACCTCTTGCAAAGAGAACAGTCTATTTGTCTTTAGTAAATCAAGCCCACTGCCTCTACCCATAGTTTTAATTACAAAATAGATCTTGCACATTCATATTGGTTTGAGAAACGGTGTTCTTCTAATGCATATATAATTTAAACTGGTCAAATAAAATTATACTTTTAAATCTAAAGTGTACCATGTACTTGCTTTGAATGATTCATGGACTTTTGGACTTTATCTGGGCACCAGGGAGACTAAGAAAAAAAAAATGTGGAATGACAAATAGGCTTTGTGGTTCTTTTATATAACTTCATAAATTATAGTTTTAAGGTACTCTTTATGCTTTATAAGTTTATAAGTTTGGGTGAGTACAGCTGGGGTCTTAATTGTACACTATATATGCATATCAATGTGGTATGAATCACGCAGAAACCAAATACTGCTGGGCTTAAATTAATATGTTCATAAACAGCCACTTATTTTCCAGGTGTTTTAAATAAAGGAAACTTTTCCTAGTCCACTGATTATAAAAATGGCAAAAATAGTTCCCAATTGCCTTCTTTCCTCTGTTCTAGACAGGCCCTAGTATTCATTAAAGAGAAAAACAAACACATTTAGGATTAAAGTTAACCTATTAAATATTATATTCTATTCTGCCTGTCATTCTGGTCCAATGGCATCAGTACTTTCCGTATCCCTGATCCAGAGCAGGTATGCAATTCTGTAGCTTTAACTTCACTTTAGTCCTAATTCACAAAGCTTTATCCAAGGATATGGATCTTTATATTCAGCTATGTGACTGTAATTTTAAATCGCATTGGACTTAACTGAAAAAAAAATGTGTAACTTTTTTAATATCCCATTAAAAGATTAAATAACAAAACCAGCTTTGCTGCAATAATTACCCTTATGCCTAAATTATACTGCCATCTAAAGAAGGTTGGGACACTGGCAAACAGACAAATTATAAGCCAGCCCCCATATAATTTGGAACCAGGGACCCCTATTGTTACAGGATCATCATCATCATTTTGGTCTTTCTAGGCTCCTTCTGGTGAGACCAAGGCTTCTCCCATGTCCACAGGGACCTCCATACCTACTCAAGATTTCCTAGATGTTTCTGCTCAACTACTGGGGCATTCTGCCCACATAGGCTCTCAGCAAGCATTGAACCCATAACCTTCTGAGTCTGTTTTGACCCTAATATGCCCTTTATATCAAACCAGGCCCCCAGTTACCATCTATGATTCAGGTTCCAATAGTCTATCTATGAAAAATTTGAGACTTAAATTTACATTGAGTTGTTTCAGATCTTATTAAAGCAATATGCATAATCCTGCATCTGAAGGGTCAGCCTTCTGTTCCAGGCCTTGGTTTCTTTAGAGCTTGGCACCCACTGGAAACCTTAACAACCACTGACAGTGGAAAGCTGACATGTATAATAGCAGTATACATGATGTTTGGCTGAAGAGGTAAGTGTTTGGGTCTTCGTCCAAATGTCTGAACAACCAAGGTTTGGTCCAAATCCTTAATGAGGATAGGTGTCCTCTTTGGAAGTTTCCCCCTCAATTCCCATTTTAGTGACCCAAAATTGTGGATTTTCCCTCATTTTGAGTGAATCCCACTGAATCTAATCCCTCCTTACACCATTCACTTTGCATGTGAATAATAAATACACATATGAATGCTAAGCTGAAATACTATTTAGCGTTCCTTTAGTGTTGCATTGAAACATTAAAGAAAGATATAGCTTACTTCACTGGCATCACTTATTTTATTACTTATTAGGTTTAATATATAAGAGAAGCGGTAAACTGGAGAAGTGTGGGTGCCCAATTACATGGAAGCTCTTGGAAATCATATGGGAAAAAAACAAGTATGAATACAACAATAGGAAATTGTTGAAGCACATTTGTAAGAGACAACAAGCACTTTAAAACACCAGCAGTTGCCAATGATGAGCAGTTAAAGCTGAACATTTATGAAAAATTCCCAATTCCTTAAGGTTATACACATACAGTAATATATAAATTCCTCATGAGGACACTCGAAGACAAAGAGGAGGGTGGGAAAGGGATATATAGAAAGATGTGTCCATATAGTAAACTAGGGCATGTGTATAAACTCACCAAAGACAAACAATATTAGCCTGATAACAGATAGCCTCAAATTCACCGGCTACAGAATCAACCAAGTAATGGCCTCTTTGAATGTATGAAAATGTAATGTTGATCACAATTTATTTGTATATTTGTTTTGTGGTGGATTGGTGCGTATGATTTTCCACACAAAAGTAAAAGAGTTGTTGTAGGTTAGGATCTTGTCATTGAGTGCCAAAGGCAGTTTTTCTTTTGTTTCTTATAAAGCTGAATTTTAGGTTTTATAGTGGCTCAGCAAAGAAAAATACTCACCTCTTTTCTGGAGATGTTATCTGCCGCCTTACTTCTTCAGAAGTCCAGTACATGACCTCTTCTGTTTAATGGTCAGCATCATTATTACACCCCTAGTGGTGTGGTCACCATGTAGAGTATTATTACACCCCTAGTGGTGTGGTCACCTGAGCTCACATACAGTATAAAGTGAAGTCTTGAAAACCAGGAGCTGCTTAAAGAATAAGGGATGTCCTAAGGTGGTGTGTCACCTTGCAGTCTGCAACCATGGTCATGATATGATTTTTTATCTTTGCATTTTCTTATGCTTACCTTATAGGAATCTTTGGTAAATTGTGGTGGGTTGTCATTAACATCCAACACCTGTACGATAAGCTCTGCTTTAGTAAGATGTACTGAATCGGATGCCTGGATCCTAAGGTGATGCTGTGATTTTTCTTCATAATCCAACAACCCAATAAGGGTTAAAACACCAGTATACTTATCAATGTCAAACTTCATACCAGGGTTACCATCTTCAGTAAAACTGTATGATACATTAGGTTTTAGATCCACATCATTGGCGGTTACACACATTACAATGTGGCCAGGAGAAGCATCTAAAATAGTACAGAGCTCTTGATTAACATTCAGTGTATTAGGAAAATATCTTGATATCTTATAAATTAGATGTAAATACTCTGCTGTGCATTATTTTTTCACTATATTACCTTCATGGATGTAGACGGTCTCCAGAGGAGGAATAGTGGGTGCATTGTCATTTATATCTGCAACCAAAACCATTACAATACTTGTTGCAGAAAGACTTGGTGATCCTCTATCAGCAGCTTGTACAACAAGTCTAAAATTAAGAGAAATGTTCTTGGTAAATACAGCTTAAAATGCAAAAGAAAGATGTAATGCACAATATTATTATAAAACAATATATTCTGTGAAAAAAAAAGTTATTGTCCTAATGTTTATACTTGCAGCCAGTAAGTAGAAAAGTGTGAAGTGACAAATATATAGACACCAGACTTTGTTACTACTTTGTTGTGAATAGTATGTTGTAAATTACAGATTTTACACACACTAACCACCACAGCGAAAGCGGGGACACATCCCCCATTCTTTCTTCTATCTAAATGAGCAGTCCAAAAGTGTAGGGCTAGTGCTTGTCTTTCTTATTAGCAACCCCAGCATAGTGTCAAAACTATATTTTAGAAGCACCCTGTATGAAATGTTTATTGTAAAATAAATAAACAAATATACAAAAAAGAAATATACAAACAGCAGTGCAAACACTGGTATATGTCAAACAAAATTGACAAATTCATTGACTAAAATCCCCTTTATCAATATGTATACAAGCATGTACATATCTTGTTATAAACTCAAGGAAGTCAGTCCAAACAGCTCATGACCCAGTTAGATTGTTTTTTTAATTGCATCAGCTTGCCCTGTGCTGTCCTGCACCATTTCCCTTTTTATTCCACCACAATATTTCAATGCCATTGAGAAATAAAGAGCTGCATAGAGACAGGGAAATAAACCTGATGGGCAGGGTCTAGAAATATGGTATGGCCCATCCAAAATACAGTATAGATCAGCAGCAGCAAGGTTTTGACTACTCCAAAGCTCACCACAAGTTACAATCTGTTAAGCCGGCCATAGAAGGTGTGATTTTATTTCCTGTGACCATGAGCTGGTAGGGGAAACCCTCCCGTGGAGCTATAGCTGCAGGCAATAATTGCTTGAAAAATCGGACAGGCTGGTTGTACCCAAGTTGATCGATCGATCAACTTGGGTACAATCAGCCTGCCCTTACATGGTTCCAACCATCTATGGCCAGCTTTATACCTACCAACCAGTATTTAATGCAAGGACCTGCCTGATTGGATAGTTTAGGTGGATCCTTACTGTATATTACATCACTTTGGTAGATCTAAAGAGGATTGTACAGGGATTGTAGGATTGGATGACAACGCATCTGGTGATCCTAAGAGACATGATTTGCCACAGGTCACATGATTCTCTAATAGTATATAGCTTGTTGTTACTGCTGTTACAAGGATAAATTGTAATGATATGCTTTTTATGACAATTTTTTTTAGCCCAATTTTCAGTTTGTGATAAAACACATCTATTTTTCATAGGTATGAGCTATTGTAGATAGGCGAGGAAAATTTGGATCATAAATAGATAGATTGATAGATAGCTAGATAGCTAGATAGCTAAATAGCTAGATAGATAGATATTAACAAGCAGCTTTTTTATTTAAAAAAAAAATGTTTTTAGTGGAAACAGGTTTAACGGGTGAAACTTTGCACAGTGTGGGAAAAGGGCATTTTTAATCTTTAATACTAATGCATCCTCCAAGGGGTACCAGAATAATGCAGCTATCAAAGAGCATTTCTTAACACTAGCTCTTGTTCTTTTCTTGCGATATACTCAGAAATGATTGCTGTATTAATATCAAAGAAAGATTTCAAAGAGATTTACAGTGAAATGTAAAGCTAGCATTTTTAGAGCTCCGTCCAAAAATAGCTCATTGTTATGATCGACATACTGTTGTGCTATTGTTAGCAAATTCTGGCATTTAAATCTCTGAGTGAACAAGTAATTGTCCATGGAATGCAATCAACAAAATCTAAAGAAAAATAGAGAAAGTTTGGAAATAATGGTGTAAAATATCCTCATTTTACGCCTATGTTTAGTAACAGTAACTTATAACATATACTGCTTGTAAGACTGCAGATATGATTTGTTGTTTTAGAGTGGTGTGAAATGGCCAACGGCCAGTAAGATGAATCCAAACCCCACTAAAGTGTTTTCTGAGATTCATAATTAATGACTTGTTATTTTTAAAACACTACTTCTGGATTTCAAGCCAATTTTAAACCATAACAAATGTTGGATAACTATGTTAAAGGGAGACTAATGGACTGTGCCTTGTCTTTTTTTTTTTTAATTTGTAACTTTCCTAGTTGTTTCCTCAGGCTTTCATATTAGTTACCACTCAGGAATGATTTTAAAGTAGTTTGTCAAACTTTGTTTTATATCCAAACATATGAGAAGAATGTTTGGGCATAGAGCAGTGCAGCTGAAGGGGCTCTATTCCTCACCAGGGTTAAGAATATCCGGTTGGCTGCTTATTGCCTGGGAACTGATCAGCAGCATAAAGAAAAGTTTTTATGCTCTAGAGCAGGGGTCGTCAACCCCCGGGCCGCGGCCCACTACCGGGCCGTAGCGCCTCTGCAGCCGGGCCGCAGCGGGCAGCATGACATTGTAAGGTGGGGCCAGGTGAGAGCGCAGTGGATCGGGCGGGCGGATGAGAGAAGCGCGCTGGCGAGCATCTCTCTCCGCCCCCACCTAGCATCACCGCTCTTCCGCCCTCACAGCATGCTGAATGTCGGAGGTGCGGTGAGGAGCAGAGCAGTTACATCTCTCACCGCCCGCCCTGCATCTCCGCTCTCCTGCCCTCACTCAAAGACCACTGAACCAGTGCCACAAATGCAGTGACAATCCACACCTGGTGGCACTGGCAGGTGATGTGGCAAGTGGCATTCCTCATCTGGTGGCACAGGCAGGTGACGTGACATTCCTCATCTGGTGGCACTGGCAGGTGACGTGACATTCCTCATCTGGTGGCACAGGCAGGTGACGTGGCAAGTGGCATTCCTCATCTGGTGGCACAGGCAGGTGACGTGGCAAGTGGCATTCCTCATCTGGTGGCACTGGCAGGTGACGTGGCAAGTGGCATTCCTCATCTGGTGGCACAGGCAGGTGATGTGGCATTCCTCATCTGGTGGCACTGGCAGGGGGCATGGCAAGTGGCATTCCTCATCTGGTGGCACTGGCAGGTGACGTGGCAAGTTGCATTCCTCATCTGGTGGCACAGGCAGGTGACGTGACATTCATCATCTAGTGGCACTGGCAGGTGGCGTTTCAAGTGACATTTCTGGTGGCAGGCGACATGGCAAGTGACACGCTCATGGCTCCCACTGATTCGGCATTATAGTGAGTTGAACTATTTCATTTATATTACAATGTAATAATAGAAATAATGTGCTTCAATTATTCTGACACCATACCAACCATGGTGCTGTGATGATTGAAGCGCCAACAGCAGAACAGCAGCTATTGCCCCGATAAATTGCCAGCGAAAAATCACTTACGCCCTCCCCACCCCGCATGTGCGTACATCCCCCCCCCCTCTCGCCGGGCCTTGGCACAATTTTCTTCCATGCAGCCGGTCCCTGGTGCCAAAAAGGTTGGGTACCACTGCTCTAGAGCATATATATATATATATATAGATAGATGGATAGATAGATAGATAGATAGATAGATAGATAGATAGATAGATAGATAGATAGATAGATAGATAGATAGATAGAGTATCTCACAAAGTGAGTACACCCCTCACATATTTGTAATTATTTTATTACATATTTTCATGTGACAACACTGAAGAAATTACACTTTGCTTAAATGCAAAGTAGTAAGTGTACAGCTTGTATAACAGTGTAAATTTGCTGTCCCCTCAAAATAACTCAACACAAAGCCATTAATGTCTAAGAACCGGTTCACACTGGGGCGACACGACAGGCGGCTCAGCCGCCTGACGTGTCGCGTCGCATTCAATGCAATAGAACCGTTCTAATAGGAGCGACTCAAGTCGCTCCGACTTAGAAAACGGTTCCTGTACGACTTTGGGGGTGGCTCGGGGCGACCTGCATTGACTTCTATACAGAAGTCGTTTTGCAAATCGCCTCTGAAGTCGTCCTCAGGAAGACTTGCAGAGTCGCCCCCGAAGTCATGCCGCTGCTGTGTGAACCAACTCTAAACCAATGGCAACAAAAGTGAGAACACCTCTAAGTGAAAATGTCCAGATGGGGCCCAAAGTGTCAATATTTTGTGTGTCCACCATTATTTTCCAGCACTGCCTTAACCCTCCTGGGCATGGAATTCACCAGAGCTTCACAGGTTGCCACTGGAGTCCTCTTCCACTCCTCCATGATGACATCACAGGCTTGGCCAGTCCATCACATTTACCCTCAGTTTCTTTACAAGGCAGTGGCCATATTGGAGGTGTGTTTTGGGGTTGTTTTCATGTTGGAATACTGCCTTGCAGCACAGTCTCTGAAGGGAGGGGATCATGCTCTGCTTCAGTGTGTCACAGTACATGTTGACATTCATGGTTCCCTCAATGAAATGTAGCTCCCCAGTGCCAGCAGCACTCATGCAGCCCCAGACCATGACCATGACACTCCCACCTCCATGCTTGACTGTAGGCAAGACACACTTGTTTTTGTACTCCTTACCTGGCCTCAAGCTTTAGACTGACAGCAGCACCCAGAAAAACAGACTCAGGTTGTGCATGCACAGTAAACTAAGAACCTGTACTGAACCATGGGATATAGTGCACAGTGAGCAGTGCATGTGACTGCAACAAACATGCACTGTTCATTCAAATAAAACGGAAGTGAGGGGGCACAGAAGATGTATGGGAGCCTGAAACGAACACTAAAAAAAAGCAGTAAGACAAGATTTTTAATCAGAAAACCTTACAGCCCATTTGAGGATGTATTGTGCAATGAAGAAGATAAGGAGAGAAGGATATCATGTTGTAGACTGAATGCCTGAGTTCCTGGATCTATTTTGGCAGTATTTGGCTAGCACTGCTTTGATATCTGTAAATCTCTACACTGCAGGAAACACACATCAGTTTGCATGGCTAGAGGGAAATTCTACTAATTCATTGATTGGTTCACTGCTATCAGTTTTAACTAATTCAATTGTAGTGGAAAGAGGAATTGATGATGTCAATCCCTGGATACAACTAAGAAATGTATTGCTTAGATGCATTAGCTAAACAATATTTTTGATCAAGCTCTCTACTAGTATCTTGGAACAAATTGGGATATACTGGGTTTACTGAGTACACCCCTCTGTGGAATAATAGCAATTTGCAGGAAATCCTCCAGAGAGGAAAGGTTGGGGAATGGGAAATACATGGTATTAAACGGCTGAGACAACTGTATAAGGGTGACAGTTATAGGAAATTCCTGGATTTGAGGGAGGAATTTAATATACCACAATACTCATTCTTTACTTACCTGCAGGTAGGGCATGCCCTTGAAGCCCAATTTAGGACACAAACCCTAGAGTGGAATAAAATGCCCCTTTTCCAAAACTTACTTAAGGTAGGCCCAACTAAGGGTCTTATATCCGGAATATATGGACAGATAAGCAAAAATGTCAATACAGGGTCTAATCTCTTTAAAGTAAGAGAGAGATGGGAAGTGGATATGGGGGAAATAACACAGGAGCAGTGGAGGAGAATTCTAGAAATGGGACCGAAGGTTTCAGTTTCACCCCCGCAGAAAGTCTCCCACCTGATGTTGATAAATAGAGCTTATTACACGCCTAAGCATCTGTTCAAGTACGGAAGAAGACTAGATGATAAATGTCCTAGATGCCAGGGGTCTTGAGACCTTATACACATGGTGTGGCGTTGCCCAAAGCTGTTTCGGTATTGGGAGGGAGTGCTTAATACCTTGAGTAATACATTTGGAACATCTGTGGAGATGGAGGCCACACTATGTGTATTGGGGTATAGGAAAGTACGGGAGAAGAAGAAGAGCACCACAGTTGAAATACTGAGATGCTTGTTTCAAGCCAGAAAATTAATAGCCATGAGATGGCAGGCGACAATACCCCCAGGAGTAAGGGAATGGATCAGGGTAATAAATGAGACGATTTGCAAAGAAAGAACAGTCTACATAAAAAAAGGTAATCTTAAGGAATTTGAGGAGATGTGGAAGCCATGGCTGGAAAAAAGGGGTGTCCCTCTCTAGAGGGTAAGAGTAATAGTAGGGTTGGAGAATGACCAAAATAGAATATCTGACTGAAAAGGCACATGTTTTATAACTCAGTAGAGTCATGGTTATTGTAGCCCTGTGATTTAGCTGGGGTAGGGGAGACAAACGGGTGAGTGAATTGCTCTATGAAACCAATGGTAAAGAGATTAACGGAGTAGCAATACGTGAGGAGGAATAGAGGGTGGGGGGTAATGAGAAATAGTATAAGTGAAATATTGGAATTAAGTAAAATAACATATAGACGTCCTGACCCGGCTGTTTCTTCTACTCCAGTAGATGTTTTTTCCTTTTTCTCCTTTTTTTTCAGTATGCCATATAAGGTGTGCTCACTTTTTTGTATATCTACTAAGATTATGATGCATATAAGGAATAATTGTTTCCTTTTTTAATGAAATGTTAATATTTGAACGAGAAAAAAAGAATAAAGAATGAATATTTAAAAAAAGTAAACCTGTACTGTCTAAAAAAAGAAAAAAAAATGTATTGTGCAATGAAGAAGATAAGGCAAGAGGGATATCATGTTGTAGACTGAATGCCTGAGTTCCTGGATCTATTTTGGCAGTATTTGGCTAGCACTGCTTTTATATCTGTAAATCTCTACACTGCAGGAAACACACATCAGTTTGCATAGCGAGAGGGAAATGCTACTAATTCATTGATTGGTTCACTGCTATCAGTTTTAACTAATTCAATTGTAGTGGAAAGAGGAATTAATTATGTCAATCCCTGCATACAATTAAGAAATGTATTGCTTAGATGCATTAGCTAAACAATATTTTTGATCAAGTTCTCTACTAGTATCTTGGAACAAATTACCACTACATACAAAATATTGTAAGTGTTTTGTTGGCCTGTTGCCTTTATATCATTTCCACTTTCCCAGTAATTGAAATGTATCAATGTAAGCAACAATTGCTTAGAGCCTCCATCTGTTAATTATGATATAAAACAAAGATAGCTCGACATTAAATTCCCTGAGAGACTCAATGCTTAGTCAGATTTGTTACCGCAATTTTGCATCATAATAGGCAGATATTAAGAATGAGCAAGTTTTTATTACGGCATGTCCTACTAGTTACTTTTTTTGATTCACAAAATATGTGTAACAAACTAAATTTGATGTAAATTATAACCATGTAAAATAAATGATGGAAAAAAAGAAGTAAAATAACACAGTAAAACCTTGGATTGCAAGTAACTCGGTCTGTGAGTGTTTTATCAAGGCCCTAAATGGTAATTTTGTATAATATTGTTTAACTGCAGGTCACCTGGCTTTGCTGCAGTGGCGGAGATTCTTTTTAGACTTTTTATACGTGTGGCGGTGGGGGGGGGGGGGCGGACTGTTTACGTGTGTGTATGTTGAGGATATTATATGTTTACATATGTGTGGAGTTTTTATAGAAATTCATTGTAATTTGCGTTGCAATAAGTCATCTTATCTATGTTAAAATAAATTATGGAAAATAAAAAAGTAAGATCAAATACAGTAAAACCTTGTATTGCAAGTAACTTGGTCTGTGGTTGTTTTACAAGAGGAGCAATTTTTTTTGATAAATGAGCGAGGTCTTGCAATATGAGTAGCGTCACATCACAACTGAGTATAAAACTGGATACACACTATCCAACTTTTGTTATTCGTCTTCCTTTAGATTTACCTTCAACTATGTAGTGCAAGGACCTGCCTGATTGCATACAAATTAAAAGTATTTAGGTTTGACCTCATATTATATGTTTTTGGTAAATCTAAAGAAAATTGTATAGCGTGTATTCAGCTTTATGCTCGGGTCACACTGCCACGACTTGGGATCCAACTTGTGAGACTCCAAGTTGCGTGATGTGAATTCCCATTTTTTTCAATGACAGCTATCTTAACTAGCAATACATGTCCCCTAGGGCAGGACCCTGGGTGCCTATACACTTTTTATGGCAATAACTTGCATACAAGCCTTTAAAATTAGGACTTTTGATTTTTGATGTTCGTGTCCCATAGACTTTAATAGGGTTTGCATGTTCGCTAGAACTTTTTGCCTGTTCAAGGTGTTCTGGTGTGAAACGAACCATGGGGTGTTTGACCCATCCCTAATGTCAGGCATAGGCCCAGTTTTCATGTTGACATCACAGTGCAGATGACAAACATATGATTAGTTAGATCATAACTAATTAGTTAAATCAAATATATGATTTAGTCAAAGACTAAAGAGGAGAGGTTGTGAAAAATAATCTTCAATACACATTGTCATTTTTTAAAATGAAGTCAGACCAAAAACTTAGCCTACATATTAAGACAGGTAACAAACCTGTAAGAGGATTTTATTTCCCGATCAAGAATAGCATTAGTTGTAATAATGCCCCATCTGAAATCTACTAAAAAAGCTTGATTTTCATTGCCATCCACAAATGAGTAATCTATTTGCCCGTTCATCCCACTATCTTCATCAGTGGCAAAAACCTATAAAATAGATAAGAAATCTGTAAACATTACAAAGAAACTATTTTTTTTTTTTTTATCACAGTGTAAAAAACATATAAAGGCAAGAACAGATATGCAAAAATGTGAATAAATGTATACGTTAACATTGGATAGAATCACAAAGTGCATAAGAGTTGAAGAAAGAGTAGGGTTGATTTACTGCAACTGGGGTTTTCCAGACTTTCTGTACCAACAATCAATCAAAAATTTACTGGTGTATGTCCAGCTTTGGTTGCAGATTTCTCCTAGCAACATATTCATAAAAACTGGAGAGTGCAAAATCTGGTACAGATATGAATGGTAGCCAATCAGTTCCTAAATGTGGCTAGTTCAATTAAGCTTAACAAAAAAAGCCTGGAAGCCGATTGGTCCCTGTCTATGCAGAGCTGCTCCAGATTTTGCACTCTCCCATTTTAGGAAATTAACCCCAAAGTTCTAAAGCACATTAACTTGTGTTAGCTTATGTTAATCACTAAATCGACCATTCAATCCAGTCCTAAATCTCTTACTTTAAGTGTCAATGTATTCAGTGGGTATCCAATGCTGACTAATAAAGACTGACTAAAAAAAAGAAGATCAATACACAAGTACGCCTATCACAGCAATGCAAAAGTGATCAACTTTACAAAACAGTCCATCACTGGCTGAAAACAGTGCCGAGATCATTAGCAGCCACAATCTTAATAACTGCTTGCTGACAGCATGTTTATATTCTTACATTGGTCAGTAAGTGGTTGAATCTATTCTGTAAAATGTAAGTTTAAAGTAGGAACTGACAATGCAAAAAGAGTCAAAGTGGAAAATAGATACAATATAACAAAAAAAGATGCATATAACACAATACAATGTACAACAGAAAATGAAAAGTGTGCAATAACAAGGCTATCTAGGAGCAGTTTGCTTAAAGGGTCACTAGGTGGCAGCAGAGTCTATGAAACAGTGAGTAGAGACAGATAATCAGTCAGTAGCAATGACTACTTGCATTTCCCTTGAAATCTCTTGTGTTCCAGGTAAGCATCTGAACGGATCCCTAGACCAGCTCCACAGGGTGGTTGCAGAAAGGGTCTCTTCTCCAGATACACAGGATAATGGTTGCATTCACTGTGTCACCCTACTTTAGGCTTAGGACTTGGGGTACAGATCTGAACTATAGTAGGCAGATCACTCACCTGGTTACAGCTCACATGCCCAGTCACTGCTGTATCGTCAGGTGCAGCCTCTCTGAGCACCAAAGGCATGAGAGAGATAGCAATTGTTGCTCCCTGGGCATTACCAATAGCCCTGGAGCTTGTGGGAGCCCAAGGGATTGTGAGAAACAGAGTCAAAGGAGCCCACACCTGCATTTGAGAATGGTAAGCAATGGGGAACTCCACCACAACTGTATTGTACAATACCATGTTTTTGGTAGAAAAGCACATCATCAAGTGCCACACAGCAGAGGAACACATATGCTACGCATAAGTACAAATTACTGTTTAACCTAGAACCTAAAGAACATTACAGACAATTAATAATTAAGGTGAATGCAAAACCAATGTTTTCCTAATTTTGGATGGAAAAGGGCATGGGTTAAAACCTCAGTCAGTTTTTTTTTTGCCATCTGTGTACCATTGGGGAGATGTGACCTCACTTCCTGTCCTTTAGACATAATAGGAAGTGAGAGGAAACTGAGCAAACTCCTCTCTTAGACAGTTGTTCTCAGAACAAGTGTGTCTGTTAGAAGATGTTATCGTTGTGCTTGTTCAAGTGACATCTCTTTCAGTCCCAGCGACAATGGTCACCAGGACAAATAGAGATGGATAGTCTCCCCAGTGGGGACTCAGACAGCAATAAAAACTTGACAGGGGTTCCCAGCTCTCACCATTCTTTTACCTAGATGGGCTTGTGTTAGTCAGACAATGTAAGTATGAGCATGGTGATTTACGTCCTAAGGAAGCCCTGCTAGATAGCCTATAACTCAGAAAATTATGAGGGAAGATATCCATCATAGCCCATCACCATTTTCTCCAAAAACCTGCTGGCCAAAGTTGTCTAGTGGGGTCTGGTAGTGCCCATAAATATAATATATTTGCCCTATCTGGCTGTTTTGGATGTACTGAGGAAACTATCTCAAATTAAAGATCACATTCTAAAAATCTATCTGAACAAGACTGTGGAGTTGATTTACTAAAGGCAAATAGACTGTGCCCTTCGCAGTCGCTCCAGAGCTTAGTAAATGAGCAGCAGCTCTGCTGACCTCCATCATCCAATCATGTGTAAGCAAAAATGCTTTTTTTTTTCTTCTTCTCTTTGAACATAATTAGGTACTCTTTGCAAAGTTAAGCTTTACCTCATTTACTAAGCTCTGGAGCAACTGCAGTTGTAGAAGGCAAAGTGCACAGTCAATTTGCCTTTTGTTAATCAACCCCTGCAGCAAATCCAGGCATGAGCAGACTTTCTCCCCCATACTTTTGATTTACAAATACACAGTAATTGTGTGCGGAGGGGGGTTATTTTTTTGCTTGTGCTTAGTCAATGATAAACTCTTTGAAACTGCGCTCTGTATATTCAGATTTAACATTCTCTGTAAGGGCTCATTCACACCTATGTCTTACAACACATGTGGTTTAATATCAATGTGCAGAGATTTGCCATTTTAATGGTGCTAGTTCAAAAATATGTGGTATTATAACATGTCTTAGCCAAATAACTTTCATGTCTGATTTTTCAGTCATTGACAGGCATTATAGGAGCATTTGATAGAAGCACATATTGGTGAATGACATTTGCACCTACCCAAACCAATAAAAAAACATTGAAAGGGGAGACAAATGGGCACAAAGTCAGCTTAGGCTTTTTGGAATTTGTCAAAGTTATATAAAAAATAAACTTCTACTGTGTACTGTATATATAGTGCAGAATAATACGAAAAGGTCCGTTTTGGAACTATGTCTCATAAAATCTAGCATTATCACTGCTTGAAGTTATTTTTCAATACGTGGTAGGAAAATGGTTGAAAAAAAACTTAGCAATGAGTACTTGGAACCTAAACTCTTTGTGATTTTATGTTATAAATTATGGAGCTGGGCGTTTGAAGCACAAAAAATATATCAACTGGCAGTAGCAGCAGTAGTGGAGTATTAACAAATTTATGTTGTGGTCTCAGGCAAAGAACATTTATAATCTCATACCATTTCCTACCATTTTCATGCTATAAATCTGGCGGTAATGAAATATTACATAAAAATACATTTCTGTAGTAGCAAAACATATTATACTTTATAGTTGGAATATATATTTGGGATTAATTGCAGTGTAAATTTGATAATTACTCAGGAACACAGATGAGGAAAACACCTGAAATGTTGAGGTTGATTTACTAATTGAGTTTAGAATCTTTGCTCAACAATTGTGCAAATATTCACTTCAATTTTCAAATCCTATGAAAAGCATCTGCATTTAAGTGGGTACAGGAATTTTATTTTACGTGACTGCATAATTAAACAATTACACAATTTTGAGTGAAAATTCTTGAACCTACTGTAGTAATTTTTTTGATAATATTTAGATAACATTTAAAAATTGAAAATCCCAAGTGTAGATGTTATTAAAATACCACAAACCTAACCAAGGAGATAGAGAACTGTATGCAGTTACTGTACCTGGATAACAAAAAGGTTGTATCCCTGACCTTCCAAAACAGAAGTTATGTGATGGTCTCGGTCAAACACTGGCACATTATCATTTTCGTCTTGGATCAATACTGAAACTCCACAGTATGCCACAGAAGTACTGCTTGTGGCAGCGACCACTAGATTCATTTTCATGTTGGCTTCTGCATCAAGTAGCAAAGACTCCCTCACTGTGAGCTCTCCTGTTAGACAAAATACAGCAGATCTTAAAGATCTATAATGAAACCAACTTCTATAATGAGAACATATAATCAAATTTTTGGCAAATAAACTGTTCATTTTATACCACAAATAAATATTACAAATGCAGCTAAATATTATTTACAGGAAACTTATAAATAGTGTAATGTAGATTTATTAATTTTGACCAACTAGCCTTCTTTCTTAAAATAAGTGTATTACCCGCTTCATGACTGCCCACTACACATATACTGCAGCAGGGCGGCCGCTCTGTGCCAGATCACATACTAGGTAGTAGATGATCTGACACTTCCGGGTCTGGGGCATGCTCATGCTATGATCACACACAGCAGGGGCCCAGTGGCAGGTACCACGGACTCGATGTCCGACGGCCATTGGCCAATTGTTTAGTACAGAGGCATAATGGTGATCTGCCTATGTAAACAAGGCAGGCCGATGTTCTGTCAGTAGAGAAGACGTTGCTCCTATGTTCCTGCTAAGTAGGAACACGGATCTATGCCATGCTTTAATAGAAGCGCCTCCCACACAGTGAGTAAGCACTTACTAGGGACACATTTAACCCTTTGATTGCCCCTGTTGTCAACTCCTTTCCTGCCAGTGTCATTACATTAGTACAATGACATTGCATATTTTTTAGCACTGATCACTGTATTAGTGTCACTGGTCCCCAAAAGTGTCAGTTAGGTGTCCAATTTGTCCGCTTTGTCCATTACTAGTAAATAAATAAAAATATCCCATAGCTTGTAGACGCTATAATGTTTCCTCAAATCAATCAGTGTTTTCTTATTGCCATTTATCATACCAAAAACATGTAGCAGAAAACATATTGGCCTAAATTGATGAAGATTTTTTTTCCTTTTTTTTTATTGGATACAGTTTAAAGCAGAAAGTAAAAAATATAGATTTTTTTTCAAAATTGTCAGACTTTTTTGTTTAAAGCGAAAAAAAAAAAACTGCAGAGGGGATGAAATACCAGCAAAATAATGTTCTATCTGTGGAAAAAAAAGGACATCAATTTAATTTATATCTGCGCAATTGTCAGTTAAAGTAACGCAGTGCCGTATCGCAAAAAATGGCCTGGTCATAAAAGGGGGTAAATCTTCTTAAGCTGAAGTGTTTACCCAATGGCTACCAAACATATTCTGTGCAGTAAAAAGACTAAAGGAGAGTGAACTTTGAAGGCATAGTCCACCTTTTTATAAAATGTAATAAATGTACAAGCAACTAATACAAAATGTGCAAACATTTTTTGCTTTCATTTTCCCGGGAGCTGTATCTGTGATCAGTGTGCCACAGTTTTAATGCACAGGCTCCTGCATTACCCCAAACCCCACGCAGGTATGGACTTTTTGTTATGAGGCTGGGGGAAGAAATCAGTAACTACAAGTGCAGTGACTGCCCTGCTTCACCAGGACTATGCCATAGTAGCAGATGGGACTTTTCCGCTGCTGCTTGTCACTGGCAGTACTAGCGCCGACTCCGTAGAGAGAAGTATTCAGCTGCGGTGGGGCTCGGTGGTGGTGGCGGGGCTGGCAGGCAATGGATGCAGGGGTGCTGCTGGTGCTGGCGTGGGGGAAGGAGCCGGTCTGTTCCTTACCTTCAATGGTTGGCGCCGCTCCTCTATGATGCCCCCACACGCGCTCCAGATATCACCAGAATACCGGAAGTGATATAATATTAATGGCACTGCCCACTGACCTCTCCTCCGGTCCCCGCCGAGCCAATCCCATGACAAACCCATGCATTCTAGCAAATCAAATGACAGTGGGAGTGTGTGCGGGCGCACAGCTTGCGCCCTGCACACGCCCTAAACACGGGCAAATCAGCTTCCAAGCCTGCGATCAGCTGATTGCAGGCTGGGAAGCTTCCCATAGACCGCCGCATGTCCGGCGCCTGGTCACTCTTAAAGTGACATTTTTTATTTTTTTTTATTTTTACAGCTTGGGGGGGCGGCGCCCGAGCGCCCCCTATGGATGGGCCGCCACTGATTGGCGGTTTAATAAACTGAGATAAGGAGCAGAGAACATGTTCTCCACTTTTCATCACAGCACATGGCTGTTTTGTCACAAACGGCCAGTTTAATAAACCGAGATCTGAAGATCTCACAGCCCTTCCACTGAAATATCTCCCTTCCAGATTAACCAGCTCAGAGGTGGAGAATCTGGGAGAGAAGCTGGTGTGATAAGAGGAAGAAGACTTATTTCTTCCCAATATCAGCACCAGTGGGTTAAAAATTAATATTAACAACATAATATATATATATATATATATATATATATATATATATATATATATATATATACACACACACACACACATTCATACAGTATCTATACACACACACATTATATATATATATATATATATATATATATATATATATATATACACACACACATATATACAGTATTTATATATATGTATACACACACACATATATACACAAACTCATGAATATATATTCATGTATTTGTTGTATATATACTGTATATGTATACATATATATATATAAGTACTGTATATATGTGTGTGTGTATATATACAGGATATATGTATAGTTATCACATGTCTGAAAACATGTAATTACATGTTCTTTTAAACTTTAGTTTCACTTTTTGAACTCGGCGGCACTGTAATCTCACAATATCTCACGAGATTACAGGCAGCCCACCCACTTTTACACAGATCTCAGCCGTTTTCAGAGGAAACACTTCTCCTCTGTTCTCCCTCTGAGAACTGAAGTTCTCAGTTTATTAAACCTGCTGCAGAGGAGATAATTTTCCTTTGAGAACTCCCGACAACTGAGCTGAGAAAAAACTTCTCAGTTTATTAATCGGACACCTAAGTATGAGTTTAACATGAAGTATGGTATCAAAGGTGGACAATGCTATTAAAATTTGTCGTTGTGGGGCAAGACCGAGAGTTTTAACTTGGCCTGTAAGCCAATCTCTTAATATAAGACATGCTGGTAGGTAAACTGGTTCCTGCCTAAATTGTCCCTAGTATGTGTATGTATAAATGTGAGTTAGGGACCTTAGATTGTGAGCTCTTTGAGGGCAGGGAGTGTTGTGAATATATAATGTATATGTAAAGCGCTGTGTAAATTGACGGTGCTATATAAGTACCTGAAATAAATACATTTATGTAATTCAGCTATAGGAAACATCTGCTGACTGGGTTAACCCATGGCTTCTTAAATTTCACTTTGAATACAAAGAGAAATTTAAAAAACAGGACTTTTGTTTGTAGATGATTGCCACCTTATTTACTGAACTAGGTGAACAGCCTTTTTTCCTTTAGTAAATCCTATGTGTGTGAAAAACTTTTGATCAACATTGAAGCTGTAAAACAGCCCTAGTGAGGTGGATTTACTAAACGATTACAGGCTGGTTACTCTGCAAAAGGAATGTTAGGAGGTAAAACATCACTTGGATTACCCCATCCTGAGTAAATGAGTTTTGTAGCTAAGATACTAAATATCTCCTTTTATAATGAGCTAAACTCATAAATCGTTAGCGGTTACTAAATTATATTTTGCTTTTAATTGGTTGTTACCTGCAGTGTATATTTATCATTGGTATTGTACATATAATAATATACCTGTTTCAGAGTTTATCTTGAAGGTCCCTTTGTCACCGCTGATAAGGCTGTAAAATATGGCATCTCCATTCGGATTTTGGTGTATGGCTTCTACGGTCACAACTGATGAACCTGCATTTAAAAATCATGTAGTAAAGTCAGAAGATATGCACGATATACAGGTGGATATAAAAAGCCACCTCTTAGTTTACTAGCCAATATAAAAGCCAAAGTTAATATTTATAGTACAGAAGATACCTATGCACAGAAAGGAAAATAAACGAATAAAGGTGGATATGTGTCTGTATAAAAAAAGTGTACACTGTTAAATAACTGATGTATAAAGTTATACAGCATTAATCTCCTTTTATTTGCCACACATACAGTTCACATTCACAGACTGGGACTTCTGTGGTTATTCATCGTAGATATAAAGCACAATCTCTACCTATATGTTTCATGAATGGGAGTTTTTTTATTCTTAAATGGAAAATTCGGGTCTCAGAATAATTAGCCATATCTATATTACTTTGAATCTTACAGTCATAAGGCCCGATGCTCCTTTGACATTTAAAATGTATTTTTATTAAAGACCCCACCATCTTCACTTCCACTTGTTTAGGTGCACTTCCTAATTCACCCATTATTTGCACATTGCAATTTATTAATTATTTTAAGTATAAATTTCTCACCTGCATTTTCTCCTTACTTCTTTGGCTAGCAAAGAGGTTTTAAAGAATTTGCAACAACAGATTTTGAAGAATACAATAAAGCACACAAAAACACTCATTTTAGGTTATATGACAGAGGAGCAATTACTCTAATGTCCTATCATAACCTCATTGAATGTGTTGAGGTTTTAATGAATTTGCAACACCAGATTTTCAAGACTAGAATAAAGCAAAAACATTAATCTCCGGCTATGTGACAGAGAAGCTGTCACTTTAATGTCCTATACAGAGTAATATTCTACTAATTAATTACCATTTATACTAAAGCATTAAGCTCCATCATGTTAGGCAATAGTCTGTAACAAAATGCCCCCATGTCATATCATTATAGTTATTAGTATTTACAGTATATACTGTAGCCTCATAATAGTAAGCACTAGTTAATCGAGTCTTCGTACTGGTTTGGGAACCTATTGCATTATCTACATCTAAGTCCCTAACACCTTTACACCCTAAAAGAGGTAGAGGCCAGTTTGCTGCATGGGTGTCTCCTTGGGGCTTGCACAATTTTTGCTTGCAGGGGAAATCATAAACAAAACACTTGCACACACACACACACACATGTACCCGTCCCCCTTAACTTGTGTTCTCAGTTATGCCTCATCTCTGCCGCTATAACAAAGCCAAAAAGCAGTTTTGATTTCTTCAGCATTCCCTTTATAGAAAACAGAACGCCTGAGACTTCTTCTATTAACTATGGCAGTGGTCATAGCTGGATAAATCAGGGAGAGGTGGGGGATTCAACCACCAGGCATCAACGTAAAATGAAATTAGCAGTTTTGATTAGAATTATAGATTTAAGAATTTAGTATAAACAGGCATCAGCAGAAAATGAAAGTAGCAGTTTTGGTTAGAATTATATTTAAGAATTTAGTATAATATTAGCACATTCCTAGCCTATAAAACAAATCCATAAATAGTATTTAAGAGCTGTGTTATGGTGTAGGGAGAAATAAATTACAGTACTCATTGGGGTTGATTGACTAAAGGCAAGTGCAGTTGCTCCAGAGTTTAGTAACTGACCAGAAGCCGTGCTGACTTCCATCATTATGTTTTTTTTATTTTCTCTGCATGTGATCGGGTATTCTTTGCAAAGTGAAGATTTACCTAGTTTACTAAGCTCTGGAGCAACACTTTATTTTCCTTTAGTAAATCAACCCCATTATATCTAAGATTTCAATATAAAACATACCTGGTTTACTGTTTTCCAGTATTATGGCTTCGTATATACTCTGGAGAAAATAAATATTTATTTCCATTCCTTCTAGGATAACTGTAACAAGACCTGTGGATGTTTTTGCTGGAGTACCAAGGTCTGAAGCCTCCACTTTGAGAACTGCATTTGTGAAGGTAACAGGGGATAACAGCTTAATGACTTTAATTTCTCCTGTTTCTCTATTAATGTAAAAGTGTGGATCAGCTTTCACAAGACTGTATACCACTGCTCCATTTAAGCCCAGGTCTGGGTCACTTGCATATACATTAGCGATGGTTGTATTTACAGAGAGTTGGGGAGAAACACGGACCTGCATAGGGTTAATTGCAAGTATTGGCTCATTATCATTGGCATCGTCAATATGTACTATAACTTTGGCAGTAGCACTTTTTTGACCATATAAGCTACAGTCAGTTGCTAGTGCCCTAAACACATATTGATGTTTAAGTTCTCTGTCCAAG
Organism: Rana temporaria; assembly: GCF_905171775.1. Lineage (NCBI taxonomy): Eukaryota > Metazoa > Chordata > Amphibia > Anura > Ranidae > Rana > Rana temporaria. The sequence continues at coordinate 528,593,233 of NC_053489.1, forward strand.
GCCTTTGTCGTCTCGATGTTTCCAGTTGTTTGGTTTATAGTGAAAGCACCTTGTGTATCATCAATCAAGGAGTACATTACTTCTCCGTTTAAGCCCTCATCTATATCAAACGCATGAAGGCTAAGAACCACTGATCCAATGGTTATGTCTTCTCTGACAGATGTGCGGTACTGGCTCTTGGAAAACGTAGGTGGATTGTCATTTTCGTCCAAGACCTTAATGTGCAGTTTGGCTGTGGTGCTTTTCCGGGGGCTGCCCAAGTCATAGCATTCCACAGTGATGGTAAAATTGCTGACATCCTCTCGATCTAAGCTGCGTGTGGCCCAGAGCTCCCCCGATGTGTTATTGATGGCAAAATCTCCGCCCGTGTTTCCACCTTCAAAAGTAAAAGAAGCATTAAGCAAAAATTGACAGTAAAAGACAGACAAGTGGAAAGATATGTCATCATGGGAACACCAATGAAAAAATTGCTAATTCCAATAATATTAAGCATTTCTGCTTGTACAGCAAATGCTTAAGTGTGTCTGGCATGTGACTTGCCGTGTGTTTGAATTAAAACCTGCATTTCATTTAAATCGGTGGGTGGCACTGACAGTAAATGTAGGAGCCCTCATCCATTACTGTGAAATGACTTTACCAGATGTAACCCTTTCTTCAAAATTGATACACCTTATAAAATATGTATCTTAATACAAATTCAGCATGAGGACACGTAGCAGCATTTTCATACAAACACAAAAAACGCATTAAGTGCCAAAAACAACACTTGTAAACTGTCCTCTGGTTCCAAACAGCATCTCATTAACTCAAGTGGAAAGTTCTTTTTAGTTATGATACTACCATCTACAGGGAAATCATTTTCTTTAGAATGTGTTTCTAGGGGGTTGCCACTCACTGCTATCCTGAGTGGAACTTTCTTAGCAAAACTATTCATCCACCAACTAATGCAGTAGAGGAAGTAAACACTGAAATATCGCTGTAGGGGTATTTACGAAAACTGAAGAGTGCAAAATCTGGTACAGCTCTGCAAAGAAACCAATCAGCTTCCAGGTTATATTGTCAAAGCCTAATTGAACCAACTGAAGTTAGAAGCTGATTGGTTTCTATGCACAGCTGCACCAGATTTTGCACTCTCCGGTTTTAGTAAATCAACCCTACTGTCTTTTGCACTTTTTACCACTATTAAAACGCACCTGTTATTTAAAAGATAACCTCTCTGATATGTTAAACAAGTTATTACTAATACAGAATCCATTGCCTCCTCTATACAGTGTTCAGTACCTGCCCAGAGTTAAATGATTACCTACAACGTACTCTTCCTTCTCTCCACTGCTGTAGGTTACCTTTTGACTAATATATATATATATATATATATATATATATATATATATATATATATATATATATATATTTATATATTTATATATATCGGTATATATAGAGAGAGAACAAATGGTAAACTGCTTGCATTGCAGTTGTCAAAACTCATTGCTACAAACATCCTGCGGGTTTCCAAACCCATTCAAAAAACAGAAGGGATGGAGCACAGATCTTCTTGTATTTTCTTTATTTAATTTCTCAATTGACAAGGAACATAGAACTATGCAAAAAGCATAGAGCCGCAAACAGCTGTGACCACTGGAGAGAACATGTCATTATAGTGGCCTTAGCACTATATGACCATATAGTGTGACCAAACCCCTGTATTTTTGAATATGTTCAGGTGTTTTTAACTAGCCTTGCAGGATAAATGTAATTTTTGCATGTGTGCGCTGTAATCTGTTTTGTACTGTCATTATAGTGATCTTCACCTAGCCGCTCTCAGTCGGAACAATAATCAGAAGATTCCTGCTGCTGCAGTTCACATTGCCTAAATCGCCAGATTGAATCGAGCCTAAAGTCTTGTACACACGACTACAGCCCACTGGGTTAAACAAAAAAAAAACTGACAGCTCAGGTCGGAGTCAATGTACTAACAAACTGATTTTAGTACAGCGGTACCCCCTGTTGTGCCACCCTGGTCATTGAGACGGTCACTAGACCTTTTTCAGTCATGACCCTTCTGTCGGTCAGGCTGACCTACACACGGGCCGAATGTTGGCCGGTTTCTACTGAACCGCCCGATGCCCCTTGACATTCCGCCTGTGTGTACTAGGCTTTAGTAATAAACTATCTTCAAATAATAGTATAGTTTATATGTGCTTTGTAATAGTTGTAATAGTTAATATTGAATATATTTAGAGTTAAATGGTAGTTTACTCTAGTTAGGCTACTAATAAATCAGCTATTGAATAAGTATGAATTCATGCAATAGGTATATCTTATTGCATTGGTTTCTTCCTATAGTAATTCAAAAAATTAAAAGCTTATACCTATGTTAGATGTATTGATGAGAATGGAAGAATTATCAGTGCACCTACACAACCAATATTTCAATTTCCAGGACATATGACTTCCCTGGATAGCTTTTATAAAAAACTCTTACTTTGCAACCTTATTATCCTAGAATTCCTTCATCTGACCCTAAAACTCCTATTATATATAAAAAAAAATATTAATAGTATTGGACATCTTGTTGATGTCATCGTTATTCCCCCCCCCTTTTTTATTTTTTCTCCTCTATTCTTTCTATTTTTCTCTTTTTATTTCTTTGCCATTTTCTACATTTACTTATGGGTTTCAATGCTTAATCTCTTAAGGTATAATTATTTTTATGGTATCTTATGTTATGATCCATAGGTATATCATTAAACATATTTAAGGCACCTACGAGTTTTACTGCATATTCCTATGTTGTTAATTGTATCTCTTTTCTTCCCCAAGAAAACATGTTATTAAATTTCAATAAAAATATATTAATCAAGATGTACTGGTGTATTTGTTTTCTCCAGTATTAAAAAATCGAATACACTTTTAGAAAGCTTTTACCTATGTTTTATTACTATAGATAAATGTAAAATATATACTGTTATGTAGTTAGAATTATACGCTACATGAGGTGTAATCTTAAAAACAAATCGCACATTGGGGCTCTAAAATGTTAGAGACTGTTCACTTGCGAAGTGAACAATAGTCCCCAAGTAAATCTTTGCTCACTTTGAATATACAAATATGTTCAAGGGAAATGAAAAACCTGAATTTTTGCCATCGCATGACTGCTTTTGAAATGTACAGATTCATTGTTTTTACTAAGTTCAGTGAATATTCAAGTTGCAAAGTGAACATTTACATTATTAAGTGAACACTCTATGTTTCTTTTATTAAATAAACACCTCATAACTCCAAACCAAGCAATACTGAATACATGACAGGTAAAAAATGAAATTTCATGCCGTGTTAGACATCTGTGCAGGCAGTTTAGAAAGTATTATTAATTACCAATTATTTGGAAATGCACTCTGCCATTGTTGCCAGTATCCTTATCCGTAGCCAGCACATTGTGAATTATTCCTGGAGCTTGGTTTTCTGGGACATGGATCTCAGCCTCAGGAAGTAAAAGCTCAGGAGTATTATCATTTTCATCTAGCACTGTACAAACAATTGTTGTGGAGCTGGAGAAGGAGGGGGTTCCACCATCTGTCACCAATACTAATGATAGAAGAATTACAGAAAATACATAGATTAGCAGTAAGGTCCAGAACCTAGCAGCCAAGGATAATGTAAATAATGTCATATGCTATAATGATGAGGTGCTAGAAATAAATAGAAAGAAATTTGAAAAAACTCACAGGTATATGGTATATCACTCTAAAGAATGGGTCTCAAACTGGTGGCCCTCTAGCTGTTGCAGAATTCCAACTCCCATGAGGCATTGCAAGGCTTACAGTTACAAGCATGACTCCCACAGGCAGAGGCATGATGGGACTTGTAGTTCTGCAACAGCTGGAGGGCCGCCAGTTTGAGACTCCCTGCTCTAGAGTTTGCAGCTCTCCATACTACACAATCAGTATGTCAGTTAATTATGCTGTTTATATACACTTAGTGATATTTTACAAGTTCACCTTATAACACACTATGCATGCAATTAAAAGACAGCATACAGTATTATCCTGTATACATAGAAAGATTTTTAAATTAATGGAAAACTGGAAAGGAAAGACGACATTTACTACAATACTTTAATCAGTCATCTTTCAATCAATTGGTCGGACTGCCATGTATAATGCAGTCCTAGGTTTGCAGGCTCCTCGTGTACATGGAAGACATTTAGCTGACTAGTAAAGCCATGTGGAGACACCTACTCTTGATAAAATCAATTGGTTTTAAATGTATGGTAACAAGCCAGACTCATTATAACCATATAAAAAGGTTAAAAACTTAAAGGCAGATAAAACGTAAGTCTGGAAGTCAGGATAACCATTTCTTGCTTCAATGAGATGTAAAGAAAATGTTCCCCAGTTGGACAAAATTAAGGTTTAGAGGTTATTCTTACTCCCATTTTATTTTATGACCACCCACCGAATATTGAGTGGGTCCCCCTTTTGCCACCAAACAGCCCTAACCCATGGAGGCATGGACTCCACAAGACTTTTAAATGTACGCTGTGCTATCTGACACCAAGCCGTTATTAGCAGATCCTTTAAGCCCTGTAAGTTGTGAGATGGGACCTCATGGATTGGACTTGTTTTTCCAACACACCCCATAGATGCTCGACTGGATTGAGATCTGGAGAATTTTGAAGTCAAGTCCTCAACACATCGCTGTATTCCTCACATTCTCAACAGAGGGCTGCCCGCTTTAAGAGAAAAGTGGTCTCTGCAGTGGATTGGCCGCAAGATAACTTTTATCGGGGGTGGGAGAGGGGTGCTCTGGTCGTCTCCACCGCTTACTGGAGTCATCGGTAGCTGCGGAGACGATCGGGTCCTCTCCCCTCAACAGCCTGGAGCCAAGTGAGGGAAAGATGGCCCCATCTCGGCTTCATACCATTGGATGGCGGAAGCGACATCAAACGTCACTTTCGCCCAATGGTCTTAAAGGGAAAGACGTTTATGTATTTATTATTATTTTTATTGCATTAAAGTGTAAATGTGACATCTGAGGTCTCGGTCCTTAACTAGTTAATTGAACAAGCTGAAGTTAGAAGCTGATTGGCTCCCATGCACAGCTGCACCAGATTTTGTATTCTCCAGTTTTAGTAAATGAACACCTGTGTGTTTAAGGCACTGCTTAAGTTTAAATGACGCCCATGATACCTGATTTTGCCTTTTTGTGTCTTTGCAGTACCAATGTCTCATCCTGGCCATGCTGTATATTTTGTACCTACTGGAATTGAGATGAATGCATACTCTTTTCTTGGTCTATAGTTTGTTCCTTTAAATTTGTTCCAGGAAAATGTAAGATAAAATTATATATGTCAAGGACAAAGAATAACATATAATGTATAAATACTTTTCACAATTTGGGGTATCATGCCTTGTACACACGACCGTTTTGCTCGGCAAAAACCATCAAGAAAACTGCCGGCAGAGCTTTTTTTGCAGAGAAAAATGGTTGTGTGTATGTTTTTTGTCGAGAAAACTGTCGTGGGTCTCGACGAGAAAAAAAGAGAACATGCTGTCTTTTTTCTCGTCGGGGGTCTCAATTTTCTTGTTGCGGTTCTCGTCGGGCTGGTTTACGACGAGAAACATGTTTGTGTGTATGCTTAAAAACCCGCGCATGCTCAGAATAAAGTATGAGACGGGAGCGCACCTTCGGTAAAAGTAGTGTTCGGAATGGAGATAGCACATTTGTCACGCTGTAACCGACTGAAAAGCGCGAATCGTCTCTTACCAAACTTTTACTTAACACGTGGTAACATGAGATTAGTAAAAGCAGCCCCAAGGGTGGCGCCAGTGGAATCAAACTTCCCCTTTATAGTGCCGTCGTACGTGTTGTACGTCACCGCGTTTGAGAACGACGAGATTTTGTCTGGACAGTGTGTATGCAAGGAAAGCTTGACAAGAATCTCGTCAAGCTTGACAAGAACCTTGTCGAGAAAAACAACGTTTTCTTTTACGACAAGATTCTCGGTCGTGTGTACAAGGCTTCAGATTTGCTAACTTGAATGTAAATAGTACTTCTTGTATTCAGACACCTTTACTGTTTTGTACTGTACTGCTGAGATATGTTTATATATTACCCACAATGCAGCACAAGCAATTCAAATAACTTACCTCTAATGATAAAGCGGTCCTTTTTTTCTCTGTCGAATGTTGCTGATGTAACAATTTCTCCTGTCTCAGGTATTATTCTGAAAAGCTCATGGCTTGGCAAAATATAGTAAGTAAGTATAGCATTGACTCCTGCAAAATATAAATAATGTTCCACATAATCTTTCTAATATTAATTAACTTTTCTGGCAAATTCAGTGTATCATCTGTGCTCACAATCCAAGTAGAAAGAGAAGGTTACTACTATTGTATTGTTGGGCAAGGTTCATAGACAGGGACAGAAAACATTGAACTGTCTGCAAATGGATGCACAGCTAGTATAATAACCTATCTGTTTGCATACAGATTTCTGGTGTGTTGTGAAACACAACATAAAGGGTGGTTGAAATATAAAGCTTGATGTAAATGCTAAATTTTAATCACAATTACCAAACGTACCAGATTTACTGGAACAGTCCCACTTTTTAGTTAGTTGTCCCACTGTCTTGGGATAATAATGTATAGCTTGTTGAAGGTTACTTCATACTGGGCATAGACATAGTGGGTTACTTCGTACTGGGCATAGACATAGTGGGATACTGCGTACTGGGCATAGACATAGTGGGTTACTTCGTACTGGGCATAGACATAGTGGGATACTTCGTACTGGACATAGACATAGTGGGTTACTTCGTACTGGGCATAGACATAGTGGGATACTTTGTACTGGGCATAGACATAGTGGGTTACTTTGTACTGAGCATAGACATAGTAGGTTACTTCGTACTGGGCATAGACATAGTGGGTTACTTCGTACTGGACATAGACATAGTGGGATACTACGTACTGGGCATAGACATAGTGGGTTACTTCGTACTGGGCATAGACATAGTGGGATACTTCGTACTGGACATAGACATAGTGGGATACTTTGTACTGGGCATAGACATAGTGGGTAACTTTGTACTGAGCATAGACATAGTGGGTTACTTCGTACTGGGCATAGACATAGTAGGTTACTTCGTACTGGGCATAGACCTAGTGGGATAAGCAGGTCCATTCACCAAATTCCTTCCCCCAGCACATCCAAGGTACAGCAGCTAAAAGCCTAGTTTTTTTTGTAGCAGGACATACTCAGCAAGGACTGGCCAAATTTCACTCCTTGTATGGGCACCCTGGTTGTACATAGGTTGATTTATCGATTGTCTTGTATACAACCAGCCTGTCATGTTTCCCCCCAAACGATTAATGCCACTGGCTATAGCCTGCTACACTAATCGTGTTCTGCTGGCAGGGAAGGTTCGTCACACTCACCGCGGGCTGAAAACAATAGCGCTCTCGGAGGCATTGACCCATCAACACTGACTTTGTTGATGGGGGAAACAAGCTGATTTTTTTCCTTCCACCCATGGTGGGGCAAAGAAAATTGCCTAATCTATGGCCTGCCTTGGGCAAACTTCCAGCAATCCCTTCAATCACACTTGATGACAGGCCACTGCTTTTTTTTTGACAGTCTATGCAGTAGCAGCATCAGTGCTGCCCATTAGTCCTTCCTCCTGACTGCCAACACTTCCAGAAACATAAATAAATAGCCAAGCCCGCTGGACCTACCCTCTGCCAACCCACCTTCACCCCCCAGATTGCAATGTTAGCATATTGCATAATATGCCGGTGGTGGGGGCATAAATGAAAGTGGGAAAGTGGCCGCTTAGAGACTCACCCTCTCTGTGAGTCTCTGTGATGCACCTGCTTAAACAATTATAGCCTAGGTCAGTGATGGTGAACCTTGGCACCCCAGATGTTTTGGAACTACATTTCCCATGATGCTCAAGCACTCTGTGGTGTAGCTGAGCATCATGGGAAATGTAGTTCTAAATCATCTGGGGTGCCAAGGTTCGCCGTCACTGGCCTAGGTGATATCATTAAAGTGAAACCCTTTATTTTACATTCTTCAATGATCATTAAAGTGCAAGATCATTTTGAAGTGTCTCTATACATTGGGGGTCAGTCCTCTTATGTTCACTGACCACCAATGTGTGTGTGTGTAGAGGGGTTAAAAGAACTGCTACTGACTACCAATGGTGGACTGTATTAAATAACACTGCTTCTGACCATCAATGCAGCAAGCAAGGAAGGGGATTAACAGCATTGCCACTAACTACCAATAAAATGGGGGTTTAAATAGCCTAACACTGACCGGCAATGTGGGTTTTATTACTGTGATCCCATACTGTGTTTTTTTTTCTCACTCATTAGTGCTGGGGATTATTATTGCAGTCACTGGCACCAATGCTGGGGGTTATTATTTCATCCAGACACCCATGTTGCGGGGTTACTATTGCAGCCAGTGACATCAATGATGGGAGTTACTGTTACTGACACCAATAATGTGGCTTATTTTACTCCCTCTTTCTCTTCAGTGTGCCTAGCAGTAAAATAAATACAGCAGGATCAACATTTTCAGGTTTTAGGGTTTGTTATAGCCCATTAATGGGCTACCTAACTCAATTCAATGCAGTACAATGCATGAAAATAAACATCTTTTGTGGAGCCCAATTATTATTATTATTATTATTATTAATATTTTTTTACCACCACTGTGCTAGATGCTAGTAGTGCTACTGACACTTTCAATGATGATGATAAGTGTCACAAACAGAAATTGCTTACAGAAGAAGCAGAAGGCGAACAAAGACTGGTCTTAGTTGAAGAGACCAAAAATTCAAACTCAATAAATTTTCTTAATGAGTTAGAGACATGTAAATGTAGCAAATGTAGATTTAAAAAAAACAGCATTTATGAATCTTTATATCATTATCTCTGGTAAAAAAAAAAATTGATTATCAGTTTTGATGAATAATTCTTCGAACATTTGTACTAAGAAGGATGTAATACAATCATAAAAGCTTGGACAACACTGCCCCCATGTGGGCAGACATCATTTAACCAGTAGATTTATAAAGCACAGACTGCATACGAATCAAGGAAAGTCATGCTAAAACATTTCAGTTTTACTGCAGGTGCTGGCATTGCCTGAAACTAGTATGTAAGAACTGGCATCAGAGGCTCTAAGGCCCCATTCACATCTGGCGTTTTGAGATCTCAGACAGAATCGCTGCGATTCTGCCCCCGATCTCAAATCACACTGCAATAGTGGCAAAATACACCACGCACATTCAGGTGCATTGTGCAAAGCCTGTCACCCAAAAGAAACTCTTGCTCCCTTTTGGGGTAACAAGCTTCACGTTCAGAGCAACTCGTTATGATACAGGTATTGGAGCTGCATCATTTAAAGTAGTATTAAACCCCTAACAAATTGAAGCCAAATCCCAGCTAATACCTTAGAAGCAGTAACAACAAACAATGGGCCAGATTCACAGCTGAAATACGCCGGAGTATCTACTGATACGCTGGCGTATTTTCAAATTTGCCGAGTCTTATCTTAGTTTGAATTCTCAAACCAAGAAACGACGGCTTCTGGCTTCGATCAGACAGGCGTACGGCTTCGTACGCCTTCGGATCGTAGGTGTAATACTTCGGCGCCCGCTGGGTGGAGTTTGCCTCGTTTTCCACGTCGGGTATGCTAATTAGCTGTTTACGGCGATCCACGAAGGTACCCGCGTTCGTCGCATTCTCTTACGTCGTCGCTAGTCGGCTTTTACCGGCGTAAAGTTACAGCTGCTATTTCTTGGCTTAAATTTAGACTTTAAATTTAGACTTGCCATGTTAAAGTATGGCCGTCGTTCCCGTGTCGAATTTTAAATTTTTTTTTTTTGCGTAAGTTGTCTGTGAATAGGAAAGGACGGAACGCACGTCGCCGTTCAAAAAATTACGTCGGTGCGATGTCATTTTGCGCAAAGCACGGCGGGAAATTTCAAAACGGAGCATGCGCAGTACGTTCGGCGCGGGAACGCGCCTAATTTAAATGATACACGCCCCATTTGAATTAGGCGGGCTTGCGCCGGACGGATTTACGCTACGCCGCCGCAAGTTTACAGGCAAGTGCTTTGTGAATCAAGCACTTGCCCGTAAAACTTGCGGCGGTGTAACGTAAATGCGATACGTTACGCCGCCACAATTCTATGTGAATCTGGCCCAATGTTTTCTCCTTGTGGGATAAAGGCTAAAAATAAGTGAAAGCTGATCATTGTAAGCATCCCTGTCAGTGCTAAATTGTTTATCTCATCTCTGTAACTCAAATATACATTTTTATAAACACTGGACAGTGGAGCTGATTTGCCAGGGAGTACAGAACCTTCACACAAATTGTGTGAATATTCGCTTCATTAATCCATTCATGAGCAGATGAAATAAATAAACAGGAATTTATTTTGACATGATTGAACTGAAGTCAATATTCAAACACTCTATTGCGTAAAGATTCTCAATTGCTTTTGGTAAATCATACTTAATATCTATCTCTCTGACATTTAGGCTTGGTTCATTCTAATGCAATGTGACTTTGATGTGATTTTACAGTGCAATTATGTGATGTGACTTTGATGCAGCTTGGCATATTCTTAGGGGGAAAGTAGCACTGTAAACTGCACCAAAGTAATGCAGGAACCTTTTTCAAAATCGCACCATTCTGAGTTACATTGATTAGAACAGGCACCATTGAAAACAAGGTGATTTCCCCTGTTCTGCAATTTTGTACGATGAAAACTGCATCAGAAGTCGCGTTAGTGTGAACCAAGTCTTTCTAAAATATAGTGACCTGCATCCAGGGTTGCTAGACATAATTCTACAACTGGGTAGTAATGCTACTGTAGGTGAGAATCATATTTTCATAAGGTGGCTCAAATATAACTTACAAAAAAACTATTTTAAAAGTGGAACTTAAGGCAAACCACAGAATACACATTTTAAATATACAGTATACATATATTTGTCTACTATTTAAAGTGGTTCCAAAGGTAGAAGGTTTTTTACCTTAATGCATTTTATCCATTAAAGTAAAACACCCTCATCCCCCCCTTGCATCTCAATCCAACAATGTGCATGAGAGCAGCAGCTTTCCTGGGTCCCTGACTTCTCATTGGCTCACACTGCTGCTGTCAATCAAAGCCAGTGAGTTAATGAGGATAGAGTGGAGGGTGGAGCCAAGCCATCCCCCATGTGTGAACGGACAATATCCATTCACAGGAGCGTGGCTCAGGAGCGAGCATGCTCGGGTCCCCCTATAGCAAGCGGGTTTGCTATTGGTGGCACTTGGCAGAGGGGGGGAAGCCAGGACCGCTGGCAGGGGACTCAAAAAGAAGAGAATCGGGGCTGTTCTGTGCAAAACCATTGCACAAAGCAGGTGAATATAGCATGTTTGTTATTAAAAAAAAGTTTAGAAAAACTTTAACCTGTCAAAGCACAGTCAAGCTTGCGATTTAAATACATTTCCCAAACAGTACAACCCGACCGGTGACACATGTAGTTCTTAAGCAATTTGTTTTCTTTACTATTTCACACTCAAGTAAACAGATTATATATGTTTAAAGTGGATGTAAACCTTCTGCTATGGAAAATCTTTTTCTAGTAGAGAAAAAAACACTGCGCAGAATAAACCAAAAAATAAAATAATAAAAAACAGTGCTGCCAAGTACCAAAAATTGTAGATACAAAATTTTAAAGATGAGTGAATAGGAAAAAGGTACAGCGCAATAAAATAATAAATAAAAATAAATAAATAAATAAATGTGAATTGAAAACCTGCACAGGAAGCGCAGGTTTAAGTGAGGGGTAATAAGATAATTGAATGAACAATGAAAACCAATCAATTAAATGTGATCAATGATAAAGAAATAATATATGAAAATTAGACCAATAAATTTTGACATGTCATTGGAAAATTCTTAGAAGAGTGCCAAGGTGAATTCCACTAAATTTTGACATGTCATTGGAAAATTCTTAGAAGAGTGCCAAGGCAAACCTTCTGCTATACCCAGTGCGGTGAACAGCTTCAGATGATACACAGAGATGAAACAAATCTTCCTACATAAGTTTTACTTGCCTATCTGCTGTCTTCAGCTTTCTACACCGTATGGTAAGTGTTTCTACCTGTTTCAGCAGTGGGAGTATGGGTATATACTGTGTGTAAGCTGATGCACATGAACAAAGAAACTTTCAGAGCTGTGCTGTGAATAAACCAGCTCTCTTCTTATCTATCTTTAAGTTCCCTCCCAACACAAATTTCCAGCTGCTTTTATCTCCTGTGATGGAGAACTTGTCTGAAGTTATCATGCTGATAATAGAGGAATAGAGCAGCAGAAAGACATGGGACTTAGGGTGTTGTAGAGGGATAAGTAAACACTACAGATACTGTATATGTCCCCAGGTCATATTTCATGAATAGGGTTTATATCCACTTCAAGTTGCTTGTATATCATTTACTGTAAACAACACAATACAATACATACAATTTTTTAGTTACCTGTATCCATATCCTCAGCTTCTACTTTCATTACATGCATTCCAGGCTCCTGGTTTTCAAGAACTTCAGCTTCATAGACAGCCTGCTTAAATGTTGGTGGCTTATCATTGACATCACCCACTGTAACTGTCAAAATCTGTGTAGCAGAAAGAACTGGAGTGCCATTATCTGTAGCCAGAATGGTTAAAATATAAGTCTCCCGAATCTCACGGTCTACTGTGGAGGATAAAGTTAACCAACCTGTGGAGGATAAAGTTAACACAATATTGTAGAACTGGTATTTGAAAAATAAAACCATGTGATTCTTTGGCACACTTGGGCATTTGTGTTTTGCTTCTGATTTAAGTTATATATCAAGCTTCTAAGAAATGCAGTGTTCACTTATGTTCCTTTAATAAATCCTTTAAGTTACAAACAACATAGACACAGTCACCATTTTCCACCTTAAACATTGTGTGATGGACACAGGTTTGGCAAGTAAGCTAATGTACATCATTGCAAAATGAACCTTCAGGTGTTTTGATACAAGTGTACATCTTTAAGTGGCAATAAAATGTTCATAACTGAAATACTACACTGACTTATCATTGTTGCTTGGTTCTGATTAGTATGGTGTGGGAACTGTTCTAATAGGAAATTGTGGTTTTATGATATTGGGACCAGTGGCGGCTGGTGCTAAAACTTTTTTTTGGGCGGCGCAAACAAACCCTTACAGGTCCACACTCACCAGAGGACACCATGCGTTCCATGGCACTAGAAGCTGGAACCTGGAAGTGACGCGATGACGTATTTTGATTCGCTAAAATCAAAAGTGGAAGGGTTCGGGCGCAGTACTAAAACCTAAAAAAATCCAAATAGAGCCTCAGCCTCAAATCACATGCTTGTCAAAAATGTACGGACCTAATAGACACCCATTGATCTGGCTCTCCTCACAGTGCAAGCGATTTATTTTTAAATAAATGATAATATGACTTACATTTTTTAACATCTTAAAGTAGCTTTCTTCTTTGGCAAACTCAATTTGGGAACTCCTATACCCCTTATGGACCAGCCGCCACTGATTGGGACAAGAAAAATTTAACTAAGGAAAGAAGGTGGGTGACTAGAATTCTGGGTTAGGTGGTAGGGGAGGGGGAGCAAAGGTAGGGGTGGGGTGAGTGATAGAGGAATAGAATATGTCGTGTGAGGATGAAAGCATAGAATAAAAGTAGAAGAGGGGAGAGAGGAAAAATGAAAGAGTAGAGGTAAGAGGAAAGATGGGCACCTGTAAGAACAGGTTAGCTGGAAACACGAGAGGGCCTGTGGCATGCTTGCAGAATTTAGCATTCAGTAAAGGGACTTGTATTCAGGAGTCAATTTTAAATCCTGACAGTAGAACAATATTTTCCTGAATTACTCCTCTTGGCATCTAATGCATTAAGGGCAGCTATCTTTTGAGTTTCGTTGACTGCGCAAACCCAATGACTAGGAAAAGGTGGGTAACGGTTTTCCCATTTAGCCAGTATGCAAGCTAGGCTACATTAAGAATGTTGTGTTTTTGTAAGTGGGAATGAATGATACATTCATTTACTCTAAAACATATGTCAAAACATTTTAATTGTATTTCTAACATTGACATACATAATTACTTCCCCATTTCTATCCATGACTTGCCACTTTTGTTCTCCAGATTTTTCAAATGTCCATATCTTTTGTGTTCGAATTTCCAAATGAGCTAATAATTAAGCATTAAGCTTTTGAGTCACCTTTATTTTCCTGATGGTGTATGGTGGTAAAAACAGTGCAAATCAGTATCTGCTTTGAATTCCCATTGGAATTCTATTTTAATGCAGACAGGCAATGGTTGAAATGCCACTCTGGGGCTGTGTGATAGTGCAAGACCCTGCCATTGTGAAAAGTGAAGTAGACATGACATAGGGTTTGCAGAATTTGGGGGGCAGGAATATTAATTCTGAACAAAAAAAAGGTTTCTCTGGGTTTTGTTCCCAGATTGGGGTCTGAAGATTTAAAAAAAAATTTGGAGGGAAGAAATATCCAACCCAGTATCCTGCTCTTGCAGGAGACCATCGTGCGGCGTGCACAGCTCTTGTAATGGACCTCTCCTTGTTAGTAACAGGTGTGTTCCACTCATGAGAGGAAGATTGGGTAGGCCTAATAACCCTGCATGAGTTTTCAGGACAGCACAGTGCACAGAAAGTTATTAACTTACTGGATTTTTTTCAGGATTAACTGGCATTTTTATACTTAATGACAGATATAACATTGCTCTACCCAACCAAATGGGATCATATATGAGGAGTTCCTTTTTAAGGAATACATTACTTTTATACCTAATTGTTTTTGCTCTCTAGTTTTAATGTTGACACTATTACTGTATGAGCTATGAAAATCTTCCAAGGTTTAATATATAATGACATCATTTATTCCTTCATGTCGCTCTCTTTTATTAAATGTACTTGGCTGGTTCTTAAAAATATATTGCAAAAAAACACAGAAATAATCCAGAAGTCATTGACAAGATTCGATAATTATGTGTGAAAATAAACGGAAACTGCCTCAGTGGAGTTTTGTTTAGCATTCTTTTAAATAAAATGCAGTTGGAATTAAAAAAATGTACTTTGTAAGCTTCTAAGGCTTCATACACACCACCCAACATGTCCGATGAAAACGGTCCGCGGACCGTTTTCATCGGACATGTCCGCTGGGATCATTTGGTCTGATGTGTGTACACACCATCAGACCAAATTCCCTGCGGACAGAATACGCGGTGACATGGCGGCGACGTGGCGGCGACGATGACGCCGCAACGTGCGCGCGCCAGGAAGTTCAATGCTAGCTAGATTTCGGGCCAGGGGACATGTCCGATGAGTCGTACTGACCATCGGACATGTCCGACGGACAGGCTTCCAGCGGACAAGTTTCTTAGCATGATAAGAAACTTTTGTCCGCTGGAAACCTGTCCGCTAGGCCGGGAAACTGTCCGGTCTGCCCTACACACGACCGAACATGTCCGCGGAAACTGGTCCGACGGACCAGTTTCAGCGGACATGTTCGGTCGTGTGTACAAGGCCTAAGAGTTTTAAGAACGATCAATGCTGCATCCCTTTGCAGCTTAATTTTCATTGTTATCATCGGTCAACTTAAAGTTGTCGCAGTCAATCATTCCACTGCAGCTATATTTAAAATTAGACAATGTTTTTCGCATACTGCATAACAATAAAGTCAGCGTTAACAAGCAGCAGAATAAACTGTCAGCTATCTGTGATTATACCTTGCCATGCACAGACCATTTATTATCATTATTTCATTATAATATTTTACATAAACTAAACCCAGATGTGTTGAGCATTTTCTTAGCCAAGAATAGGTCCAGGCATCTGCACGAACAGTTAGAAGTGGGAAAATGGATCATCTGAAATACTCGTTCCAGAAACACATTTTCCCTTTTCAACCACCAAGTTGAAAATGTATCTACTGTCATATATGAGTCCAAGGAAAATTGTCTCCCTTGAAAAATTAAGTACAATACCTGTTGTTTGGTCCAGCAAGAAAACCTGCTCTGAATTCCCATCCATGATGTAAAAGGTTATTTTTCCATTCCTTCCCTCATCCGGATCTTCGGCTACTACATGATGTATAAGCGAGCCAACTTCTGCATCTTCCATAACAAAGGCAGCTGGAGATGATAGGAAATTTGGACTGTTGTCATTGACGTCTTGAATGATAATCTGCGCTGTCAGTGAACTGTGTCGGCGCTGTGTTATGTTAGCGGCCTGATCTGTTGCAATTACTGTAAATACATATGATTCAACCGCCTCTCTGTCCAGTTCTTTGTCTGTGATCAAGCTTCCATCCCATTCGTGAATAAAGAAAGGGTATTCTCCGGGTCCATCTGTTTTTAATGAATATTTAACCTTGTTGTTTGGTACATTCCCATCTCCATCTTTTGCTTCAAATGTATATAAGACAGTTCCTACAGGTACATTCTCTTCAAAGCCAATGACTACCATGGGGTGAGGAAAGACAGGAGAGTGATCATTCTGATCTTCTATATCAATCTTTAGGATGACAGAATGGTTTTGAGGAGGAATCTTGGTATGGTCCTGTATGTTAATGAGTAAAAGGTAGTTTGGGCTTGTTTCATAATCTAGTGGTCTGGAAAGGTATATATCTCCCGAGGAACCGTCAATAACAAAATGGCTGTTGTGCTCTTCCTCAGATATTTGTAACTGTATTTTTTTATTGGATAAAAACTTTTCACGTGACACTATTGAGCCTACTACTTGAGAAGGTTTTGCATCCTCTGGAATCTTCAAGGTTTTTAGTTCGACAATGCCTTTCGATTTCTCTTTAGTAGTTGAAATGACCTAGAAGATATGATATAGAAATATTATGGGTCTAATAATATTCTGATGTTATCTACCATAAGGATGAGCCCTGTCAGTTCTCCTCAAACTTATATGACAATTGCAGGTTCATAAGGCTGGGCTAAATAACTGACTAACATCTTTTAACTCTTGAGAATACCAACAGATAAAATGTCCCCAAATCAGTTCTCAGAACTACACCTCAAATGACTCCCTCCTCCCGATTGGTACTTTATTATTTAATATAAATAAAAAAAATACAGCAGAATGACTTCGAAATGTTGGCATCTGTAAATGGCTATAAACATTTATGTGACGGTACATCTGGCTTCTTAGGCACTGAACACTGAGTTGTGGAAACCAAATGTGAATGTTGGATTGTTTTGGGGGCTCTGGCCTAGATATGGGTGTAGGGAGTAGAATGAGGAAGTGCCTTGGAATGCCTCAGGATAGGTTAAGTAAACCTATACTTAGTGCAGCTTTACTCTAAAGTGATTTCATGCATGAGGTCAGTGTTTGATGTGATATATGTGAAGAGACAACACAAGCTATTTCTGTACAGAAACCATGTTTACTTAATGACCCGTCAGGAACAGGAAACACCACACAGGAAGAAGTACAACAGCGATGCACCATAGAGTTGCATTTAACCACTTAAGGACCCCTTCACACAGATATACATTGGCAGAATGGCATGGCTGGGCACATCCACATACCTGTACGTGGCCCTTTACGCCCAGCCGTGGGGTCGCACGCTCCAAGAGGTCCTAAGCTCCGTGACCGCGCCTGCAGGACCCGCGGACCTGATTGCTGCCGATATCCCGCGATCGGTCCTCCAGAGCTGAAGAACGGGGAGAGGTGTGTGTAAACACACCTTCCCTGTTCTTCGTTGTGGCAATGTCATTGATCGTGTGTTCCCTGATATAGGGAAACACGATCAATGACGTCACACGTCCAGCCCCGCCTCCCTACAGTTGGAAACACATATGAGGTCACACTTAACCCCTTCAACGCCCCCTAGTGGTTAACTCCCAAACTGCAATTGTCATTTTCACAGTAAACAATTCATTTTTATAGCATTTTTTGCTGTGAAAATGACAATGGTCCCAGAAATGTGTCAAAATTGTCTGATGTGTCCGCCATAATGTCGCGGTAATAAAAAAAAACGCTGATCGCCGCTATTTGTAGTAAAAAAGAAAAATATTAATAAAAATGCAATAAAACTATCTCCTTCTTTGTAAACGCTATACATTTTGCGCAAACCAATCGATAAACGCTTATTGCGATTTTTTTTACCAAAAATAGGTAGAAGAATATGTATCGGCCTAAACTGAAGCAACTCAGTCTGTAGGTGGCTATTTAACAGGCTGAGTTGCCGTCAGTCACGTAGAATACCCATGACTAAGTCACGTGACGATACATGTGGGGGAGTAGTCTACAGTGACGGACCATCGGATGTCTATCCCGAGTGAGGAGTCCACTTAAACTGAGCGGCAATATACCCTGTCTATAACATAAGCAAGGATACGTGAGTGCACTAAGTGCTGCCTTTATCCACATCTATATGGTACAATATTGCGCTATGTTTCATTTTCTTCCTCTTTTGCATGTGACTGAATGAAACTGGAAACATCTGATCGCTTGCTGGAGGTTGTTGTAACCTGATCACATTGAAGTGAGATCTTGGCAATAAGGGAAGGATCACTGCAGACTGGCTGATTCAATCATCAGGACTTTT
This sequence comes from Rana temporaria, assembly GCF_905171775.1. NCBI lineage: Eukaryota > Metazoa > Chordata > Amphibia > Anura > Ranidae > Rana > Rana temporaria. Next base: position 528,611,887 of record NC_053489.1, read on the forward strand.
TCATGATCTACTCACATATATTAAGAGTTTCTTCAGACATGTCTCTTAGCAGCATTAACTCATTCCAAAAGAAAACACATTAAAGACGTATTAAAAAAACAAGCTTGAAAAACTCTAAATGCGCCGGAAAACAGACCTCAAAAACTGCTCATGCATATATGTGAACTGAGCCTTAGGTGGCATTGTTTTGTTACCAATGTTATCCATTACTGCTGTGTTGTTTTGCATCATTTATGAATTAATGACTTGGTGACATCTAGTGGCAATTCAGTGTTATTTGTGAATACAGTGGAACCTCGTATTGCGAGAAACACTGTTAGGGAGCGTTTCGAAATACTTGCAATTATTTAAAAAAAATCCTGACTCGGTTTGCGAGTGTTGTCTCTCAAAATGAGCAGGGTTCAAGCCTCTGCGGTGTGCAGTACTGCATTTGGCCAGAGGTGTGGGGGCGGCGGAGCCGATCGGAGCTGTTCGGTAGTACTTGTAAATACTCTGTTCCCGGGTGTTTCCGAGCCTTTCCGAGGGTTTTCTGAATGCAGCCAAACGGTCTCAGAGTATTTCCGATTCTCTCCGGTGCCCCCCCCACCTCTGGTCACATGCGGTATTGCATGCCATAGAAGTCAATGTGGAGCTAATTATTTTCATTTCCATTGACTTATATGGGAAACTTGCTTTGATATACAAGTGTTTTGGATTACAAGCATTCTCCTGGAACGGATAATGCTCGTAATCCAAAGTTCCACTGTATTATAATCAGCACAACCTCGAATTACCCAATATAATATCAAATATAAATATATGTGCAAAGCAAGTATTAATACAAACTGAACAAATAAAACTAAAATCATTGCCAACAACAAAAAGTGTTTTCGTCTCACTTTTAAAAAATCATAAATCCCTACAAGGTGTAACGCAACTCCTAATACAAAGTGCTATGTTTACCCCCCAAAAAAATCATATTGTGCATGTATCGGTCAGTACAATCGATCAGTGAAAAATCCAAAACAAAACTGTTGTAAGCATGAAAGAACATCACAAAAAAAATTCAGTCTCAAAAGAAATCTGAACAGAATTAAATAAAAATAAAAAATAGCAGTAGAGATATAAATGTCCTCTTCCACCTCTGTGAAGATATAAATTGTGATATAAGACAAAACACCAAAAAGTGCCCATGGAATCCACCACCAGTGCTGATTGCCCGCTCACCTTTGGTTAAGACTCAGCGAGTCATAACAAGCTGTTACCCTTAGGGGTAAAATCCAATCACAGTGGAAGGTAAACCCTCTGCCTGACTCTCTCCTTAACGGGTGTAGTCACAAAATGGCAGTCATATGTAACAGAAGATAGAAAATCTAGTGATCTCCACTAAAAATCACTTTATTCTCACTAAAATATTTTGTATTCCACTCGCATGAATGCCACTTGAGCCATGCTAGCTAATATTTGCATACAGACATCGGCTTATATATAGGAATGGCTGCGGAATGATGTAAGATGTCAGGATCCTATCCCATTACCTACACCTTGTATAGATTTATAATTTGGTGTTTTCACAACATGTTTATTTCTGCATATTTTATTGGTATGACCCAGCTCCCCTCTCTGTTGGGGCTAGTTAGTTTAGACCTTTAGAGTCGGTTCACACAGGGGCAACACGACTTCCAGCACGACTTTGGGAGGCAACTTGGACACGACTTGAGTATGAATCATCAGGCAACTTATAAGGCAACTTCAAGTTGCCTCCAGGACAGTACAAGGCAACTTCAAGTCGCCTCCAGGACAGGAGGCTTTCCAGTGGCCAATCAAACAACAATCAGCTCTGTGGGAGGGAGGGGTTTGCCTGAGAAATGTATGTTATCTTCGTGTATTGTTGCTTCAGTTAAGACAGGGATCAGACTTCTGAGGCAACTTCCATTGAAATCAATGGGTACAAGTTGCTTACAAGTTGCCTAGAAGTCGGATTGAAGTAGTACAGGAACCTTTTCTGAAGTCAGAGCGACTTCAGTAGTGTGTATTAAGACGGCTCCATTCACTTCCATTGATTTTCTCAACCACACGACTTGGGACGACTTGGGGCAACTTCAAGTCGGATCCCAGGTCGCCCCTGTGTGAACCGGCTCTTAGATAGACCCTCTCTTTTTTTCAATGTTTCCTCAGTGAGCTACTATCCTTCACAGCAAACAGAGGACTGAGACGATTATAGTCTTTTTACACTTCAAGTGACAATTGAACATCCCACTTACTGCAGTTTAAGAACTAAAACTACATTGGATTAAATGTCCGTGACTTATTGAGTTAAAGCAGAAATTCATCCAAAGGGGAAATTTCTCTTTAAGGCCTCCTCCCACCACTCCTCTTTAACAAGGACACATTTGTTGGGGGGGGGGTGGGAGCGGGTACCTAGTTTAGACAGGTACCAGCAGCCACTTCCACTCGGATTGCCTAGGCGGTCCGAGTCGACGTTCTCCTTCCCCCTTATTCCCCACTGTCTTTTGGGACACGTCACTTCCTCATTCTTCTCTGTGAGAGAAGTCTTGGATTACACTGGGAGACAGCTGATTGAACGAAAGGCACACACCCCTCTCCAGATAGGCAGAGACTCTCAGAGCTGTCCTGTGAATAAAGCAGCTCTCTGATAATCTATTTACAGCACCCACCCGACACAAAATTCAGGCTGGTTTTATCACATGTGTAGGAGAACTTGTCAGAAGTTATCATGCTGATAAGAGAGCTATGGAGCAGGAGAAAGCCACGGGACTTAGTGCTTTAAAGAGAAATAAGGAAACACTACAGATATATGTGGCCAGTTCATGAATCAGGTTTACATCTACTTTAGGCATTTACTTAAGTTAGGATATCACTTTTGTAGCACCCTCTAGTGTGCTACTAGTGTTAGTGCAGGCAGATTTAAGTTTATGACTCATGGTAAGTTTGTGAGTCAGACATTGGGGCAGCGTTACTGCAGGTCAAGCTGGATGGGGCAGAAGCAGGTCTCTGGTACCTCCTCCCCCTGGATCTAGAAGCTTGGAGAAACTTCTAGAAGTTAGTGGGCAGAGGCCAAGAAGGTCTGATATGCATACTTGAGGGAACTTGGCCAATCCCCAGGCAGAATGCCCTGGCAGGGTTGCAGAGTCGGCCCTTACATATGGTGGAGCCATGCCAGCAGGGGAGTCGGTTGGAAGATGGAGTGCTGAGAAAGATGTTGGTGGCCTAGGAGGGGACCCCTGGGTCTGCCTTCAGGCTGGGCTTGGGTTGTCTTGGGAAGTTCCTATCAGTGTCTCAGTTTGAGAAGGAATTTTACCTAAGGAGCAGCAGGGAACAAAGAGGACAGAGAGAGTACATCAGCACACTCAGGGATTCACAAGGGGAGAGATTGTCACAGGTAGAAAGCGTTCAGGAGGACAGTGCTGCGCTTAACCCTTCCTATCCCTTGCCCTGGGGGGATCTTTGGAGGAGCTAGGTGGGCTGGTGGACAAGCAACCTGGATGGCTGGTAGTTTCTGCAGGCAGTAGAGCAGGGAGTAGTTCACAAAAGAAAGGTTTACAACATACTGAGATATTTTCTAAAGGGTCCTGAGAGTTACTAGCCCTCAACTGACTTTGAATTTATTTATTTATTTATCATTAAAGCGGAGGTCCACCCTAAAAAACATTTATATATTAAGCATTTCTTTTTTTTTACTTGCCAGAAACCCCTGTTGCTATGCTGTCTTCCTAATCTGCCTTTTCCTATTCTGCGTTAACTTCCTCCTCTTCGGCGAGCTCCCCTGTTGTCCTCTGGGACCTGTGTGTATCCCAGAAGATGACGGGGCTACTCAAAAAGCAACACGCGACTCGCACATGCACAGTAGGAAATTGGCAGTGGAGCCGAAAGGATCTGAGGAACGAATCGGACACGGGGGGCCGACATCGCGGGCTCGCTGGACAGGTAAGTGCCCTTATTAAAAGTCAGCAGCTACAGTGTTTGTAGCTGCTGACTTTTTTTAAAAAAAAGTCTGGAACACCGCTTTAAGGACTGATGGTGTCCAGGAAGGAGAACAGTCCAGGTTGTTGTACATAGAAAGCAAATTGTCCCCATTCGTTGTTTCGGTCAAACTGGGCATCCCATAACCCCTTTACCCCATCCAAGTTATCCTTAATAATACAGCAAAATCAATCTCAGAGACTGTTTTTTTGTGTCCAAGTGAAAGTGGAAAATGCTTGTTGCCTGGCTGTACAGGAATAGGGGAACCAGTTACCAGCAGCCCCTGCTGGGGTAATGCTACACTTTCTTTCTAAACGTTCTGCATTGATCAATGGCTAACAAGGTACAAAAATCAGCTAATGATATTACTTGGCATGTATGCATAACATACTGTATACCATGACAAAATGTCTACAAAAATCGGTACACTTTAGAATATTTAGGAGTTGTCCATAATATATTTTTTTATTGTTCGTACAGGATATAGTGAAAGAAACTATCTGGACCTTTCCTCTTACATTTCAGCAAAATAATCCTACATAGTCCTACAGCAAGGTCAGCTTTGCTCTGTCACATTAGCTTTATAGACCTTCTCACTGCAAAACTGCAGGGGCAGCTGTTTGGCAGGAAGTATGAATTTTCTGCCTATTATTAAACTGATTGGCAAGATGACAGTGAACTTTAATTAAACCTGCAGTTTTTATCTTTTATCTTGATAGTCTATAAAGCAGGGCTTTTTTTCAGGGGGAACTTGGGGAAACTCAGTTCCGCCACCTCTGGCTCAGACCCTTTGGTACCTGCTCACCACAATCACTTGTAAACACAGAAGTCTGGTTTCTTTGTTTACAAGTGACAGCTCTGCACTCTGTATGTAACCACCTGAACTCTGTACTCTGTATGTAATGCAATCCTGGTATTTAATGCCCCTTTAAGACCCTTCTACTGTTTGTGAAATCTGAACGGGTCGTGGTTGAGTTCCTGCACCTATTTTCTGAGAAAAAAAGCTCTGCTATAAAGTAACCCCAACTGATATAAAATATTATGTTTGCAAACTATACTATTTCCAGCAACTAATATTTTTAATTACTCTGCTGCAACAGTGTTGTGAATCATGGCAATGGGGCTTATCTGCATAGAGTTTTTCGAACAGAAAAAAGTAAAACTTGAATGGTTACCTAAATGTCTCTAACCTTTGGAATATCCTTAAGCAAACCTTAAAATGTATACCTTCCCTACCTGAACCCCTACCTGTAATCTGGACACTTCACATTTCTCCATGCTTCATACACACATTTATTTATGCTCTGTAATTGTTTCCTCTCTCTTCTTGTTTTTACTAGTATACGGTAATGGTATTTTTTACTTTTTTTATTTTTATTTACATTGTCTTATTTTTTTTTTTATTTATTGCCTACAAAAATGTTGGCAACTAGAAGTAATGCATCATGTGTTCATACATGTAAATATTATGAGTAGTAATGTGATTTTAATTGTTTGAACATATGTGATTATGTAACCGTCACTTTAGGCTGGCGACACATAAAGTTTGAAGCTCCCTTAAGTAGCTTCAGCTTGAGAAAGGAGCGCATATGCCCACATACGGCATGGCACATGCTCTGAAACGCGGCGTAAAGCACTCCCGTTGACGTCAAGTTGCCCAACGCTGTTTCCTCCACTCTGCCTCTAGAAGTGTGCTACACTGCACAGTACAAGCATCAATAGATGCCCTACACGGATCCCGTGACTGCCGAGGCACATCACTTCAGTGTAATGGGCCATAGACACCCTAGACGCATGGATCCTCTCCCATGACAGTCGAGCCTTTATTTTTATCCTTTGCGTGAGTAGCCCAGTTAGGAGTTCCATACGATTTTACTGGCTATACTACATATAGAGGCGCTTTTCCTTCTCTACTTTTGTCCCTCCTCTAAGGCGATCCATCCGATGAGAATGGTCCGAAGGACCGTTTTCATCGGTTCACTGATGAAGCAGACTGACGGTCTGATGTGCCTACACACCATCGTTTCCAAAACCGATCGGGTCAGAACACGGTGACGTAAAACACATGACGTGCTGAAAAAAACGAAGTTCGATGCTTCCAAGCATGCGTCGACATGATTCTGAGCATGCGCGGGTTTTGAACCGATGCTTTTGCGTACTAACCATCGGTTTTGACCTATCGGTCAGCCATCCATCGGTTAGATTTAAAAGCAAGTTCTCTTTTTTTGGACCAAGGGACAACAGACCAATGGGCCATACACACGGTCGGTTTGGACCGATGAAACTGAACTTCAGTCCGTTTTCATCGGTTTGGACCGACCGTGTGTACGCGGCCTTACAGAATCAGCTTAAACTCTTGGATCAGCTTGGCCAAAGAATGTATGGGCTGCCTTATATTAACCTACATCTAATGTCTTTTATATCAACTTATTTGGACTGGATTGTTGCCATTGTGCTGACCATCCTTTATGTAATACTTAAAGCTATTTTTAATACTTAAAGCTAAAGCTATTTTTTACAAAGTACTTCTATATAGAGTGGAGAGGCATTAAATCATCTGTCAGGTTTTTTTTATTTTTTTTTGCTCCGTGTCCGTTAGTGAGATTCACTATCTCTATTTGTCCTGTTTACCATTGTTACCGAAAGTAAAAAAAAATCCAAAATGTTGGGTTGTCCTTTGAACAGTAATAGAGGGGAAATCTTCCAATAGGGGTACTAGTTCTGGCAAGCCTGCTGTCAAACAGGGATTTCTTCTCACTTCATGTTTTGGGACAAAACGTAATGGGAAATCTCCCCATTGGGACACAGATGGAAAAAAAATGATTCTAAAGTCTCAGTTTTTCATTTAAAAATAACAAACATGTTAAAATAGCTGCTCTGTGCAGTGGTTTTGCATCTTTGCCTGCTCTCCTGGTCCCTCCCTTTGAGTTTCCCCACAACATGCAGTTTGCTATCGAGCACCCAAGCTAAGCTGCTGCTCTGTGTGTCTTTTTAGACACGGAGACGTGATTTGGCCCCACCCCTCTCTCCTCTTTGGCTCACTGACTTTAATTGACAGAAGCGGGAGCCAATGGCGCCGCACTGCTGTCTTAGCCAATAAGGAGTAGCCGAGACTCTCCTGCAACATCGCTGAATCAAGATGGGGCTCAGGTAAGTATTAGGATGAGGGGGGGCTTAAGAAAAAAAACTTCTGTCTATCACTTTAATCCCTTTACAGTTGACCCTAAGGACCCTAACACCAACCCAACCCCAACTTAATCTCAACAAGAAATTACATCTGCTGCAGCATACATACCCTATTAGATGCTCTTAAAGGGCTAATACAGGCTCACTTTTTTTTAATAATAAACATACTTAACCTGCTCGGTGCAGTGGTTTTTCACAGAGCAGCCCCCCACCTCTTCTCGGGTCCCCCGTCACCACTCCTGTCCCCCCCCCTGATGAGTGCCCCCATAGCAAGCCGCTTGCTATGGAGGCACTTGTGTGTGCTCACTCCCAAGCCGCCCCCATGTGTCCAAAAGACACACAAAGCAATGATCGCCCCGGTCCTCCACTCCCTCCTTACTGCCTGTGATTGACAACAATGGCTTTCACTGCTGTGTGTCAGCCAGTGAGTATGGAAAGACCTAGGAGAGCCACTGCACATCACTGCATAGAATGCATGAAGGTAAAAAAGTGTAAGTCTTTACAACCACTTTAAGCATTACCATAAAAAGATTCAAATGTCATGTCAAGATCTAACACTACTAAAATCACAGCGCTAAAACCTATTGATCCAGGAGACCGGACACTGACAAGACTTGGTTTGGTGTCCGGTCTCCTGGATCAATAGGTTTTCCTCCTCTCCCCCTAGGCAGCCCCTCCCTCTAGGCAATCTTCTGGGATACGTGACAGGTCCCAGAAGATTGCCTGTCCACTCCGTGAGCGCAGTGCGACTCGCGCATGCGCAGTGCGCGCCTGGTCATGAAGCCACAAGCTATCGCGGCCAGGTGCCCACAGTTCTAATGACGGCACCGCAGAGAGGAGTCGGAGAGGAGCGGGCCTCCGTGCGGCCGCATCGTGCAGCTGTTTATTAAAAGTCAGCAGCTATACTTTTTGTAACTGCTGACTTTTAATAAACTAAAAATAGCCTGGAACTCCACTTTAAAGAAATGTTCACAAACCAATTAACAATAGGTAAATACACTAGTAACCTCACCTGAATATTCACAGTTGCAGATTCCTTCAGAGGAGGGACCCCCTGATCCCTTGCTGTTACTGTTAAGCAATAGTATGGCTTGAGGCTAACTGAGAAAGGTTGGGTTGCCCAAATTTCACCAGTAGAAGTATTAATAAAAAAATTACCAAGATCTTCATCTGTAAACAAAAAATAAAACTGACATCAGTTTCTAAAAATAAATTTTATTTTAGCAAGCTAGTTTATGAAAGTTTAGGTTGCTGGATTTTACTAAATGCTGGTGTGCATGGCAATATCACACATCATTTAACACAGATGTAAAAAATCCAGTTCTAAATTTATGAAATGTATCTTGTACATAAAGCTGGCAAAAGTACCCAAGCATTTCTTGTTTTTACCTTCCTGATTCCTCTGTACAATTTCCCTGCCCTGTGAGCCAACCTGACTTTACTACATTGCCTAGTTCTATCCATATAGCAATCACAGCTTTCACGTGTGGCGGAAGAAAAGAACAAGGATTTCATCAATGTGCTTTCGCCTTCAAATAGCCTGCTATAGCAAGTCTAAGGAAGTGCAAGACATGGTCAAAGTGTCAAGATGACAAGGCTTAGTTGAAGAGAATTACAAATACCTTGGCACGTTACTTATATTTTCTGTAGTTCAATTTTTTAGTTATCTGTTTGCTTGGAGTTCAGCTGTAAAACACCTCTTTTATACGTTTATGGTTACAATTTGGTCTTTAAGATTGCCATGCTTTTAGTGGTGAAAAAGTTGAGGGCTGAATAATGTTCTTCGGCTCACATGCACTGTGTACTCATGGGGATGGAGAACTTGTTAAAACATGTATCCCCCTGCCAATTGCAGTTTAGATAAATATTAGGGTTGTATACCTAAAGGTTTGAGTATTCTTTGCAAAGTGAAACTTAACCACATTCACTAAGTTCCGGGGCAAATTCCTTTGAAAAGTGCAACTTCTTTTTGCCTAAAAAATCAACTCCATTATTTCTAATTCTCTATGTGAAAACTGCAATTTCATTGAGCAACATCTAATCATTTATCACCAAACCACAATAGACAGAGGTTGGATTGGTTGCTGTTGGTTTTTGTACTTTCCATATTATCATTGCTAGGGATGAGCCGCACCAGAACCTGCGAACAGACCAAAAGTTTGTGTGAACTTTAGAACCCTGTTAAAGTCTATGGGACTCAAATGTTTTAAATCTAAAGTGCTAATTTTAAAGGCTTATATGCAAGTTATTGTCCTAAAAATAGTTTGGGGATCCAGGTCCTGCCCCAGGGGACATGTATCAATGCAATAAAAAGTTTTAAAAACTACAGTTTTTTTGGGAGCAGAGATTTTAATAATGCTTAAAGTGAAACAATAAAAGTGAAATATTCCTTTAAATTTCATACCAGGGGGGCGGGGGGTGTATAGTATGCCTGTGAAGTAGCACTTGTTTCCTGTGCTTAGAACTGTCCCTGCACAAAGTGTCAGGAAGGAAAAAAAGTAATTTAAAACCACTCGCGGCTATAATGAATTGTTGGCTCCCAACAATACAGAGACAAGTCATTGATAAAAATAAATACATGCGTGGGGTCCCCCCTAATTCAATTACCAGGCCCTTCAGGTCTGGTATGGATATTAGGGGAACCCCGAGTCACATTGAAAAAAAAAGTGACGTGGGGTTCCCCCCAAATATCCATACCAGATCATTCAGGTCTGGTATGGATTTTTAGGGGAACTTCACCCCAAATAAAAAAAAATGGCGTGGAGTACCCTCCCCCAAAAATCCATACCAGACCCTTTATCCGAGCACGCAACCTGGCAGGTCACAGAAAAAAAGGGGGGGACAAAAGAGCGCCCCCCTCCTGAACCGTACCAGGCCACATGCCCTCAACATTGGGAGGATGCTTTGGGGGTCCGTGACCCCTCAAAGCACCATGTCCCCATGTTGATGGGGACAAGGGCCTCATCCCCACAACCTTTGCCTGGTGGTTGTGGGGGTCTGCAGGCGGGGGGCTTACGTTGGGAAAGTCCTTTATTAAAAATTTAAAAATGTAAATTAAAAAAAGGTATATCTGTCACATATGAGTCTGGTATAGATATGTAGGGGGAACGCCACATCATTTTTTTGAATAATGGTGGGTGTAATGGCGCTAAAAACACTAAAAAATGCTTAATCAATATATAATCCCATATAGTAATAAACAAAGAAATCCGTAGTGAGTCCTCCAATGAATATAAATATAATGTGTTCCACTCTGAGTAAATCCTGGATTACCATCCAACATCAATAAAAATGTGAAGGGTATTAATAGTGGTAAATAATAATAAATGATAAGTGAACAGCTGTGCTAAGTACTGCACAATGTTGCATCAATCCAAAAAATATATATAGTAACTAAATGAACATCAATAATTGTGAAAAACACATCCAATCTTATAAAACCACCAAAAAACGATAGTCCATTTAAAGTGCAGCGTGCAATACTTAAAGTGCAACAAATTCCAAAGTGATCCGAAATATTAATGAGACATGCAAAAAAAAATATTTAAAGCATGAAGAAAATATTAAAATCCGTGTGTGAAAAAATATATATCCAGTGAAGCAAATAACAATGTCTCTAAAGTTCACCAAATAAGATAAAAAAATGTAAAGGCAAAGTGATACTCATCAAATGTCACAATGCATAAAATGATGAAAAAAACAGCAATAATAAATAATGTTCAGTGTAAAGATGTGCTCCAAATCACAGATCATTAATATCCACAGCATTCAGTGATCCATGCTGGATGTGCATACATGCTTAAAAAACTTTCACCACCAGGCTTCCCAGAAGTGTCCAACAGACTAGGTGTTCCAGCCCCTTACCTCAGAGCGGCTTATATATAAGCCTAAATGGATGTCTCACAGGCAGTCAGCTGTTCATCCAGCCCTTCAATCCCACGACTCGGTCACGGATACTTGCAGTCTCTCAGAGGGAATATAAAGCAAGGGGAGCCTCCATAGTGTAGTAACATCAAAGCATTTTATTAAAAACAAGTAAACACTCACATTTCTATTGGTACAAAATCGGCATGTAGAATCTTTGTGTCTCCCGCTCTACGGCCGCGAGCGGGTGACGTCACCAGCAGCTCCTCCACGTCCTCACGCGTATCGCAACTGATCAACGTTGCTTACTCATAGGGTCCCTATGAGTAAGCAACGTTGATCAGTTGCGATACGCGTGAGGACGTGGAGGAGCTGCTGGTGACGTCACCCGCTCGCGGCCGTAGAGCGGGAGACACAAAGATTCTACATGCCGATTTTGTACCAATAGAAATGTGAGTGTTTACTTGTTTTTAATAAAATGCTTTGATGTTACTACACTATGGAGGCTCCCCTTGCTTTATATTCCCTCTGAGAGACTGCAAGTATCCGTGACCGAGTCGTGGGATTGAAGGGCTGGATGAACAGCTGACTGCCTGTGAGACATCCATTTAGGCTTATATATAAGCCGCTCTGAGGTAAGGGGCTGGAACACCTAGTCTGTTGGACACTTCTGGGAAGCCTGGTGGTGAAAGTTTTTTAAGCATGTATGCACATCCAGCATGGATCACTGAATGCTGTGGATATTAATGATCTGTGATTTGGAGCACATCTTTACACTGAACATTATTTATTATTGCTGTTTTTTTCATCATTTTATGCATTGTGACATTTGATGAGTATCACTTTGCCTTTACATTTTTTTATCTTATTTGGTGAACTTTAGAGACATTGTTATTTGCTTCACTGGATATATATTTTTTCACACACGGATTTTAATATTTTCTTCATGCTTTAAATATTTTTTTTTGCATGTCTCATTAATATTTCGGATCACTTTGGAATTTGTTGCACTTTAAGTATTGCACGCTGCACTTTAAATGGACTATCGTTTTTTGGTGGTTTTATAAGATTGGATGTGTTTTTCACAATTATTGATGTTCATTTAGTTACTATATATATTTTTTGGATTGATGCAACATTGTGCAGTACTTAGCACAGCTGTTCACTTATCATTTATTATTATTTACCACTATTAATACCCTTCACATTTTTATTGATGTTGGATGGTAATCCAGGATTTACTCAGAGTGGAACACATTATATTTATATTCATTGGAGGACTCACTACGGATTTCTTTGTTTATTACTATATGGGATTATATATTGATTAAGCATTTTTTAGTGTTTTTAGCGCCATTACACCCACCATTATTCATATCTGTCTTGAGTGTGAGAACACTTATTGTCGTGGCTGCTATTTTAATTTTATTTTAATTTTAGTTTAGAATTATCCTTGATTAGGTTGGTTTGCGCATTGGTTCCCCCTCTTATTATACATCATTTTTTTAAATTTGGGGTGGAGTTCCCCTTAATGACTATCAATGCCTTTTCTCTGTATTGCCGGGAGCCAACAATTCATTATAGCCGCGAGTGGTTTTAAATTACTTTTTTTCCTTCAGAAATTACACTTTGTGCAGGGACAGTTCTAAGCACGGGAAGCAAGTGCTGCTTTACAGGCATGCTATACCCCCCCCCCCCACCAGGTACGAAATTTAAATGAATATTTCACTTTTATTGTTTCACTTTAAGCATTATTAAAATCACTGCTCCTGAAAAAACGGCAGTTAAAAAAAAAAAATTGCATTGATACATGTCCCCTGGGGCAGGACCCAGGTCCCCAAACACTTTTTAGGACAATAACTTGCATATAAGCCTTTAAAATGATCACTTTTGATTTCTCCTATAGACTTTTACAGGGTGTTCCGTGGCTTTTCGAATTTGCCGCGAACACCCCAAATAGTTTGCTGTGCGGCGAACAGGCAAACAGGCAATGTTCGAGTCGAACATGAGTTTGATTTAAACTCGAAGCTCATCCCTAATGATTGCCTTTTGCCGTGTACTGAATACGTCTACAAGCCTCTCATTCGTTACTGCTCTTTTCTCTTTATGGTCACACTAACTCACTTTTGATGTCTGTATTAAGAGGAAATGAGAAGATCTAAGCTACACATACCAGAGATATATGAATGCATTTCTATGAGAAGATATATAAAAATGCAATTAATCATGTAAACCACAATACTCAAAATTTGTACAACTATTATCACATCTCATAAGACAGCATTATGTTGTGCTTACCAGAAGACAATGAATACTGCACTGTCCCATTACCACCAGCATCGGGATCCTTTGCAAAAACAGTTGTCACCAACATGTGTCCTTTCTGACCTTCTGGAACCTTGAAAAAAAACCAATAGAAAGCCAGTGAGTTATTAAACCTAAAACATGTGATGTGCCATTACAACAAACACCTGATAAAATATTATAGTACAGACAGATAATATAAACAAGTGATAGATATTCTGATTGCTGGCACAACATTCACATTTCCTGTGCATTTACTGTATTTTTTATTTTTTATAATTCCCTCTAATGAGCTTTTTTATGCACAATTTTTGTAATTTGTCAATTATTTAACAATTTTTGTAACTGGGCACAAAATGTTAAAATGGAACAATTACTGTACAATTGTATTCACAAACATCTTACTCGGTGCAGCATCCAGACAGAACACTAGATGGCAGCCAGCTTTCATAAATGGAGTAAACATCACACAGCTGTTTGCGTTCCAATATTTAACAAACCTTGACATGCAGTTGCTTTCCTAATGGCAGTTGTGGAAAATATGGCTTGTTATCATTAAGGTCAGCAACTGTGATGTAAACTGTGGTTGTGGCATTACGACGTGGAGAACCGTGGTCCGTCACTAGCACAGTAAACTGATGGTGTGTTTGCTTTTCACGATCTAAAGCAGCACAATTTATGATTTCACCTAAAGAATGCAAAGAAAGACACAACAAAATTATATATTTACAGGTTCATTACAGCGGTAATAAAGTGAGTTTTTGTAAATAATCACAAATCAGCTTTCCATTTCTGCAACCATATTAGTTCATTTCTGATTGGTCTTCGTAGGCGTCTACGTTTTGCACAAAGTAGTTGTACTTTAGGCTGCCTTAAGGGGAACCTTGCGTCAAATTGAAAAAAAAGTGACGTGGCGTTCCCCCCAAATATCCATACCAGACCATTCAGGTCTGGTATGGATTTTAAGGGGAACTCCACCCAAAATTAAAGGCTTAAAGGCTAAGGCTGGGTTCACATATGTCTGGCAACCAATGGCAAAACAAAACAGTATTTTTGCCTGCACTTGCCTGGATGATAGAAGTCAGTGGAGATTTATCACGCAGGTAAATTTCCCTTGTAAAGTGACAATTCGTTTAGAAAGTGAACAGCCTGGTTCTAAACCCACAACAGTAAAATCTGTCTGTATATGCAATAAAGCATGCTTGTTATACTCACTGTGTAACCTAAGGGGTTAATGCTCCCCATTGTATACAAAAGCAGTTTGATCCTCCCCTTCTTTGTCAGTCCCCAATCCATCTCCCAATAGAACAGAACCTTGGGGGGCAAGCTGCACATGCTCAGTTTGGTGGGTATTGCTGGAGACTTATTTTTTCTTGGGTGGGTGCACGTAATCAGCACAGGGCCAATCTGCACTGTCCAGACCAAGGGTGAGGGGTCCTGCAGCCTCATAGGACAGTCACAGTAGAATAAAAACTCCTCCTACAAGCTTTAACCAAACACTGATAGCAGTCACAAGACTGCTATATACTGAAGATGAAAAAAGGTATTCAGCAGTTTATATTTACTAAATTAATTGCATTTCCATGTTCTGTGTACTGTGGGAGACAATATATAGTGAATGCAGGGTCCTGGTGGGTTTAGTAACACTTTAAAGTTTGTTCAAATGGATCTATACCCAGAAATCAAAATTAGCACCATTCTCACTGGTGTGAGTAAAAAATGATAGACATCATGAGCTGGAAAACTTTTTTTTTTTTTAAAGTCAGCTGCTACAGTTATTGTGGCGGTTGGTTAATTTTTTCAGTGGTTGGGTAAAGTGAAGAGTTGTATGAGAAAAAAAAATGTCCCCAATAGTTAAGTCTTATTTTTTTACAGGACTTAAAGGCTAAGGCCCCATCCTCTCGAGGATTTCAGCAGATTTTAATGCGATGGAGTGTACTCACCATCGCATTGAAATCCGCGCCGAAATCCTCTGGCGATGACGTGTCGCGCCGTCGCCGCGATTATGATGTGGCGACGTGCGCGACGCTGTCATATAAGGAATTCCACGCATGCGTCGAATCATTACGACGCATTCGGGGGATCCCTTCGGACGGATGGATCCGGTGAGTCTATACAGACCAGCGGATCCATCCGTTGGGATGGACTCCAGCAGATGGATATGTTCTGCATGTCAGCGAATATTCGATCTGCTGGAATCCATCCCAGGGGAGATATATTCGCGGAAACAGATCCGCTGGCGTGTACACACCATAGGATCTATCCGCTGAAACCCATTTGCTGGGATTTATCTGCGGATGGATTCTATGGTGTGTACGGGGCCTAAGGCTGGGTTCACATATGTCTGGCAACCAATGGCAACCTTCATATTGCTCCCAGTATTTCACATAAAAACGAATTGAAAAAAAGCACAGATTTGACTTGCACATAATATTTTGGGCTCGTTCACACTATGTGCAGACTATTCCCAACACACACCAGTGGCGGCCCATGCATTGTAGACGCACGGGTGCTGCCCCCAACTGTCCCCTCTGCCGCCCTCCCTATTCACATGCCTGGCCCTTGGGGGCACTGGACACATGAATTACTATGGCAGGATAGGCGGGGTGTGTATTTTGAAGCATGTGATTAGAGCCAGCGCTCTAATAGGCTTCAAAATAGGGTGGGCTCTGGGCGTAGAGCACTGTGTCCCGATCCCACCCTGTTGTGTGACGATAGTGAATGAATTTTTGCTATGGTCCCAATACAGTTCCTCCCCACCAATCAGGAGGCAGGTCTGTGAGACATGTTTCTCAATTGGCCAAAGCACCAGGCGACCCTATTGGATGTCTAGTGCTTTGGCGGAAGAGGAGACACACAGGGGAGGAAGCCTGAGGAGCTGCCACTGCCCGCACTGGTGGAGAGGAGGACAGCCCCGCCACTGCAGGAGGGAAAGAGAGCCCCGCCACACAGCAGATAAGTGCTGCCGCACCACCGGCAGGTGGTCAGTGCTGCAGGTGGTCCGGCAGGTTTCACTGGTGGACAGTGCTCTGTGCTGCCTGGCGGCAGGGGGGGGGGTTGGTGCATGTTTGCCCCCCCCAAAAGGAGAACCCACCAGCCACCACTGAGACACATGTTCCTGTAAAAGTGACTGTATGTAAAAATGTGATTGCTGAAGTGACCACCGGCTGAAACCATGAGCGAGAGATGTCACCAGTACACCATGGGTTTCCAGAATTGGGTCCAAAGCTTTATTCAGCGATCAAATTGTTGCAGCAAACAGCAACGTTTCAGAGCCACGCAGGACCTTGTTCATCAGGCATGTGTCCTGTGTTGCCGTCACATGTGTAATGAAGGGGTCCTGTGTGGCTACATTGCTGTTTGCTGTAACAATGTGATAGCTGACTGAAGCTTTGAACCCAATTTTGGAAACCCATTATGTGCTGGTGACATCTTTCCCTCTATTTGTCATGTAGGTCTCTGCAAAGGCACAGAGAAAACAATTGTTTTCTATGTGTCGTATTCACAGTAAAACACTGTTCTGTCACCTGAGGTGTTTTTGTTCTGCGTGGAAATATGTAACATAAATTCTCTGCAAGGGCATAGAGAAATACATTGTTCTCTATGTGCCCTGTTTACACCACAATGTTGATGTCATGTAAGTTTTTCTGCGCAGAAAACTGCACACATGTTGCAGATTTCTGCGCAGGAAAAAATCTGCACAACACCAGTGTTATGGTGTGAACAGGACATATGGAGACCAATGGTTTTCTTTTTTTTTTTAACCATAGATTTTTATAAATTTTCCACAGTGTACAAGTGATATAGCCACTTCAAACAGTATTGTACATATACAACCCAATGGTTTTCTTTATGCCCTTGCAGAGACAGGTGCAGAAAGACATCTCTGCACAATGGTGTGAACAAGGCCTCTATGGATGGCAAAATATTGTCTCCTATGATGCTAATCCTAGAATGACTCTTGATGGACTATTCCAGCTAGTAAGTTTAAAAAACAACATAGTTGATAAGCCTATACAATACCTGTCTTAGAGCTGATTTGAAAATAATTTTCTTCGGACAAGAGGGAAAAGGAAAGTTGCCCGTTTTTCCCAAAGTCTCTGTCAGATGCTGTGATTGTGCCGATGACTCCATTAGGACTAGAACTTTCCACAGTGGTGAAAAAATACATGGTTTGACTGAAAGCAGGGGAATTGTCATTTACATCCATGACCTTGACAATTACTGAAGTAGAAGCTGTTTGCTCCTCTACAAAGTCTGCGCAGCTTGCCACTACGATCAGATTGTACACATTGGTTCTTTCATAATCCAGAGACCGACGCAAGAAAATCCATCCGGTATTGCGATGAATTGCAAATGGTACTGAGCTTTCAGGCCACAGAGAGTAAATAATCCTTGACAGTTGGCTTTGTGCGCCTTCAATGTATGCTTTCACCTGGAGGATTCTAGAATATACTGCAAAATCTTCATTGATTTCAATTTGATGCGCTAAATTACCAAAGGTCAAAGTATTAATTGTGTCTGGCTTTGTGACACTGATGGTTAATGTAAGAAGAGAACTTAAGAAAGGATGTCCATTATCTTCAGCTGTTATCAGCAGAATATGTTCACACACCATTGTTAAAGTTGTATTGAGATACAAGATTCCAAAATTGGGGTCAATGACAAACACATCCTGGTTTTCACTTGCAATGCTGTATGAGATGAGTCCATTGTATCCACTGTCGCTATCCTGTGCCTGAGCTATATACAGAGCACTGCCAGGAGAAGTGTTTTGCTGCACACTTATTCTGTCATTCTCTCTCGGAAATACAGGTGGATTGTCATTCACATCAGTTATAGTTACATTGACCAGTGTGCTGCTATAGGCTGGAGAGCTTCCTAGTTGGGACTGGACAGTGAGCACAACAACAGGCTGAGTTTCATGATCCAGCTGCTTTGCTGTTGAAATAATACCAAATTGGGGGTTTATGGAGAACATCTTTTGCAGATCGCCAGATAATATCCTGTATGAAATGGGCTCCATGGAATCTAAGCAAAAACAGACTTGATTAAAATTGAATATTAACAACACATAGAAATTTGGAACTTAAAATATTAAGATGGATTATAACTGTGACAATACATTAGAGCTACTGCATATAATAATTCATACCTTTATCTGCAGAATATATGAATGTCTAAGGCCGCGTACACACGATCGGTCAAAACCGATGAAAACGGACTGAAGGACCAAACCGATCGTGTGTGGGCCCATCGGTCAGTTATCCTTCGGGCAAAAAAAAGAGAACTTGCTTTAAAATTGAACCGATGGATGCCTAACCGATAGGTCAAAAACGATCGTTAGTATGCAAAAGCATCGGTCAAAAAGCAGCACATGCTCAGAATCAAGTCGACGCATGCTTGGAAGCATTGAACTTCGTTTTTTTCAGCACGTCGTGTGTTTTACGTCACCGTGTTCTGACACGATCGGTTTTCTAACCAATGATGTGTAGGCACATCAGACCATCAGTCAGCTTCATCGGTTAACCGATGAAACGGTCCTTCAGTCCGTTTTCATCGGTTATGACCGATCGTGTGTACGCGGCCTAATAGTTTAGCACTTTTCAGTATTATGTGTAAAAGAATTGTTCACATCAAACTCTCATCAACACCAGAAAATAAATGTTTTCCTAATGGCCCTAATTCAAACTTTCTATTCCCCACTCTTTACGTAACACATTGCTGGCCAACACTTTCACAAGGCAATGCTTGTCTTTCTCAAGATGTCTTTCTTCCATCTGGCGGATCGGATTGGATGAACACGGACATACGGTCTGTGTTAATCCGATCCCCTATAGGGTAGAGCGGAGGAAAGACAGGGTGGTCCCTGCACAGTGTGCGGGGACCGCCCTGTCAGCCGACGGCTCAGCTGGGATTTTACGAAGGATCCCCGCTGAGCAAAGCAGACACACGGAGGCGGATCATTACTGATCTGCCCGTGTGAAAGGGCCCAAAGTGCATCTTCCACCGTAGTGTATATAACTAAGGTATATATTTATATACGCTTAAAAACAGAAAAGCTGATAAACGAAATCAAGTACTGAAGATACAAGCCTGGAAGGAAAAACAGACACATATTTTCTAAAGCAGCATTCTTCAGTAGAATTATATTTCTATTGCCACCTAATGGAGTTAAAAAAGGGAGATTTTTGGGACTTTGAATGAGGCAGGGACTTAGTCATGCCTCCATCCCTATTGGTATGGGAAAAAGAAGAGGAGCAGGCATTTGTGTTGCACTTTCTATACACAGCGATTCTGTGAGTACTTCATATCCAATGAAGTTTTTCCCCCCTTTTGGCTTTTTTTTCAAAAGACAACTAGCTAAGGATTTTAAATATTTTATTACAGATGTACACATGCTTGCTCCTGAAGAGTGGATACAATTCCATGAAACGTGTCAAGCTTGTATCTATCATGTTTAAACTGGTCATGTGTTTTTCGTTATCTCCTATTAGAATTATGTACTCTATGTAATTAATATATGATTTTTCTATATATTTTGGTATTTATTCTTAATATTAATGGGAAGTTAAGAGGTGTTATACCCACAATGCTTCCCTATGGATATGTGTCAATCATGCTTTTTATGTATGAATATAGATGAAATATTGCCATAATAATCAGTACCATGTATTATTTTTCAAATCTGACACATACAGATGACAATCATTAACTATTCATATTGACTGCGTGCCTCATTTAAAGTCCCACTTTGCTCCTCTTCTTTTTCTCACACCTAATGGAGTTGTTTCACGTTTTGTAAATAACTGATATTGTGATATGTCCCATTTCATAGCTACTGCAACTGCTGTTGATTCAAGACAACAAAGATAAAACAATGAAAAGCTGAAAATGTAAATGTTACTGTTCCTGCAGTGGAAAAGTAGAAATTTTGTTTTTTCAGCATAGCCAGTGTAGTTAGACATTCAACTGGTGGGCAACTGCAATTTTGTGTGAGCTACAACGAAGCAGGAAATGCATTGCTGTACCTGATTTGGAGGGACTGTCCCCCTTCTGGAACAAAGTCCATCTGTCCCTCTTTCCTTCTCATTTTGGTATAATGTATATACATGCTCTATAAAAATATGTTCTATGAAAAAGGTATCCTTTCATTCAATTTCTAAAAGATTGCATTTGGAGATTTCAAAAGCCAATTTAAAGCAATAGTAGTGGTAAAAAAAGTACTTGTGGTTTAACCAATTATTTTTTGCAATTTAATTCTCCAGATAATGGGGGTTTGGCAGGAGTTTGTCTTTTGTCTGCATAATTTTGTTAATAGTTGTCCCTCTTTCCCATCCTACAAAGTATATGTAATAAACAATATATATTTTAGTAAACCCAAAAGCAAGAAGTAAAATACATTAAAAAAAGGGCCATCAGGATTTTCATCTATCAGATCATTACTGAAGACTACAATATGGGATTTTCCATTTACTTGGTAATATCTGTCACAGCATACCAATTTTCTTTCTCTGTAAGATTTCCATTTCATTCTTAGGCCCCTTTCACACTGAGGAGTTTTTCAGGCGTTACAGCGCTAAAAATAGCGCTGCTATACCGCCTGAAAAACTCCTGCCCCAGCCTTCTCAATGTGAAAGCCCGATGGCTTTCACACTGAGGCGATGCGCTGGCAGGAGAGAAAAAAATCTCCTGCAAGCAGCATCTTTGGAGTGGTGAGAGGAGCGGCATGTATACCGCTGCTTCACCGCTCCTTCCTATTTAAGACAATGGGAAACCGCGGTAATACCGCCCGCAATGCGCCTCTGCAGAGGCGCATTGCGGGCGGTATTAACCCCTTATTGGCCGCTAGCAGGGGTTAATACCGCACCGCTAGCGGCCGAATCCCGCAGCAATTCCGACGGTATAACGCCGCTATTTTTAGGGGCGCTATACCGCCACCGCGCCTCCTGCCCCAGTGTGAAAGGGGCCTTAGTATTCAAGTTACAGCAGGCACCAAACAGATTCAAGCATGCCCTAAAAAAATGAAAGATGAGATTGGAAAATCGGAACCTATTTAGCCAGGGAAATAACTTTTCTTAGTTATGACATTTTAATACAGTATGTCAAGCCGATTATCCTTTTTTATTTTTAGCCATCTAAAAAATAAAAAAATAAAAAAAATCTGACATTTGAGACCAAACTGCAAGATGAGAGTGAGAGACTTGTCTTCTGCAGTGCCCTAGATGGCAGCAGAGATTAACCCGTGTCTAGTTCTGAAGCTGTGCTACACATAATAATGTGGTAGCGTATTTTTTAATTTCTGCTTGTATAAGGTGTAACGTGGTGCCTGGAAAGTCAATGTGGTTGTCATGCATTCTGCTAGTAGGAGATCTATATCCCTTGGTGCACTTGGTAGGACTCATATACATTAGTAATGATAGGTACATTATATGACCAAAATTTGTCAGGAACCTGACCATCATGCCCATACCTCCCAACATTTTGAGATGGGAATGAGGGACACCTACTAACAAATGTATGTAGGCATAGGACACGCCCCCTGCCACACTCCCTTAACCTGCCTGGCGGTATTCCCGAGTCTGACTCGGGGATAAGATTTTCAAAGTTACTTACCTTGTCCCTGGATCCAGCGATACCACCGCGCTGTGTGAGCGAGCGGGACCTCGCTCGATTCACACAGCGTCCTCCTGTGCCGCCGATCTCCGTTCCCTGCGACGTTACGACGCACGGGGACGGAGAACGGCGCCAAATTAAAAAAAGTAAACAAACACTTTACATACAGTATACTGTAATCTTATAGATTACAGTACTGTATGTAAAAAAACACACCCCCCCCCCCCCCTTGTCCCTAGTGGTCTGTCCTGTGTCATGCATGTCATTTTATATAATAAAAACGTTTCTTTCTCCCTGCAAATTGTAGATTGTCCATAGCAACCAAAAGTGTCCCTTTATGTCAAAAATAGTTTTAGATCAGCTAAAAAACAGCGATAATAAATTATAATCACTTGCAGAATTGTGCGATAGCGATTTGTGGGGAAATTCGTCATAAAAAAAAAATAATGACAGCGACAATTCTGCAACTGAGCAAATTTCAGTGATTTTGATTTGATTACATTATTGAATAATTTTTATTATAATTATATTATTATTTGTTATAATTATTTATAATTATTTATTATATTATAATTTATAATTTTGTTTTTAAAACAATGTCATACCCGGGATGCCTATTAGAATCTTGTTTGGTCAGATTTAAGTGAGTTATTTCTAAAAATTACAGGCCTACAGTATAAAACGCCAAATTTCCTTGCAAATAATGGTACCGCTTTCAGCATGTTTTTTCTGAAAGAATCATACCGCCAGGGAGGTTAAAGGAGAATTTACCAAAAAAAAAGGTTAATTAAATCCACAAGGTCTCTTTTTTACCATTACTATTCCTTTATATTGGCTTTTAAAATGTACAAATGCAGCAATTTAGAAATTGGATGAAAGGTTTGGCACTGGGAAACACTTTTTGAAAAATAAAAAGTGCATTTTATATACAACTATATAGAACAGACCAAAATCAGGGACAAATGAGGAGGAAAGAGGGACATTGCTCCAAATCAGGGACAGTCCCTCAAAATCAGGGACAGTTGGGAGCTATGATCATGCCTATATGAGTATATTGGACATCCCATTAACATGAAGTTGTATAATTAATAAATATATGAAGGCATTTGTAGAAATGCACTTGCCACTGTTCTAACCCCAACACCCCACAGAAAAAAAAACCTTAATAGTGCAAACATATACAAAAACATGGTGGTAAACAAGCCATTCTTCTTATGATTCCATTAACTTGGCATAATAGGAAAAGTTGCCTGTGCAATTAATCCAAAAATCATCCCATTCATATAATTTAATAAAAAGATGTATATTAATAATAGTCATAATAGTTATAAGTGGCATGGCACAGAACGGGAATAATGAGAATCTGCACCATTCCTGTCAGGAATAATCCAATGATAAGTTATGGCCTGCTTTGAAAACATAATTTTAAGTGTTGGGATTAGAGCAGTCAAAGTACATTTAGGCAACTGCTTATATATGTATTAATTAATGTTTTGATAATTAACCCCTTCTCGACCAGCCGGGGGTTTCCCACTGACAACTGAATGTAGAAAAAAAAAATGCCAGAAAAAAAAGCGGATCTAGTATGGATTCGGAGGGGACCCCCCATGCTAAACTTAAAAAAAAATACCTAACCCTTATCTGAGCATGCAGCCCGGGAGGTCAGGAAAGGGAGGGGATGAGCGATCAACCCCCCCTCCTGTGCGCTGTCTTCTGTGACCTGTGTGTATCCCAGAAGACAGCCAGCCATTCACAATGCGACGCGCGACTCGCACATGTGCAGTAGGAAACGGGAAGTGAAGCTGCAAGGCTCCACTGCCTATTTCCCTTAGTTTGAATGGCAGCACAGGCACCCGATCCGATGGACGGATCGGCCCCGGGCAGCCGACATTGCGGGCTTCCTGGACAGGCAAGTGTGCTTCTTAAAAGTCAACAGCTACAAACACTGACTTTTGAAAAAAAAAATCAGCTGGAACACCGCTTAAGAAGGTGGCCCCCAGATTCCTACCCCCCTATGTGAATAGGTAGGGCCTACCCTACTATACAAAAAATGTAATAATCTTTCACTCTTTGTGAGGCGCTGACCTCTTGTTTGGTCTTATCTTCAAGTTTAGCTCACCTCTTTTTCTGGGAAAATAACAATAGAATAAATATTTAACACATTTTCTTGAAGAACCTTTTTAGCACCAAGATATGTTCTTTATTATTGTTTCCACATTTCTCTGCACTTGTAAATATAAGATAATTCCCCCAATGACACACTGCATACCTAGATTTAATTATTTAGTTTTTCTTGGTATAAAGCATTCATTTTATACATTGTTTTTATGCTATAAAGTCCTTATTACCTCTAGGTGCATTACTGAGCAAGAAAATTACCTAATTATTTCAGCAAAAAGTGTTTTCTCATGCCAGAGTAGAGCTGATTAATGGAAAGTGCACAGCGGAGAACAATCACTGCTTAAAGATAGATCACTTTATTACTTTAAAGTATTAGGTGCTTATGAAGAGTCATACTAAGTTGGGTTAAACTAGAAAGTAGCTGATCTTATAAGTTTTTTGCATTTATTAATGTTTTGTGTGTCCTTGTTAGTGTGAACTTTCTCTGGCTTAGGATATCTATTTAAACAAGAGGAAGAATGCTGTCCAGCATTGCATGGAGTATGCAGGGTGTTTACTCATGTTCAATCTGTTTGACTATTTCAAACTGCTATTTCAGTAGGTTGAAATTGCCCCAGTCAAAAATCAGCCCTTTAGGCCTTGTACACACGGGCAAACATGTCCACTGAAAATGGTCCGCCGTACCGTTTTCAGCAGACATGCCCGCCTGGAGATTTCTGTATGATGGCTGTACACACCATCATACAGAAATGAGAGACAATCCGCGCGGACAGACAGCGCGGTGATGTGTTTGCGCCGTCGACGATGACGCGGCGACGTGCGCGACGCTGAAAGGTCAATGCTTCCACGCATGCGTCGAATGACTTTGACGCATGCGAGGGATGGCGGCCGCTCGGACATGTACGGTAAGTCTGTACAGACGACCGAACATGTCCAACGGACAGGATTCCAGCGGGCATGTTTCTAAGCAAGTTTAGAAACATTTGTCCGCTCGAAAACGGTCTGGCGGGCAAATGTACGCTGGAATCCTGTCCGATCGGCCGTACACACGACCGAACATGTCTGCTGAAACTTCAGCAGACATGTTCGGTCGTGTGTAAGGCGCCTAAGGGGTAGGTTTGTCTTTAGACCAAAACATGATTGCATACAAAAGACAGTTAACCCACAAACTTTGGAATTTAGAAACTAGAATCCACGAGTCATTAAGCTGATGGCTGTTGAGTTTTTAGCTTTGATTAAAAATAGTGTTTAAAGAGCATAAAAATGTTCAATGTATTTCCTTTTAGGTATGGATTTTACTTCTTGGGTTACATTTTTTCAGCTTGGTAGGCATATGCCATACCTGTGGGGCCACTGTGGAGGCTCAGAATCATTGTAGAGGTCACCCCTACCGTAGTGATGCCCGCTATTTTCCAGGTCCTTTGCAGGCTGCTCTTTCTGTATAGTAACCACAGGGAGTCCCATGCTTGGTACAGAACACCTTTTATTTTTTCTCAGTGAATGAAAAGCATTCTCTGATTGGAAAAGGTAGAGAGGAGGGGCGGTGACGTCACAATCTCCACTTCGAAAATGCCTTGTATTCATTGTGGAAAAATACAAGATGTCCTCTGAATGGCCAAGGAAGATAATGGCAATCACTGTAGTAGTGGTGACTACTTTAGTGATTCTCTGTTTCCACAGAGGTCTACCAGGTATAAGGTATGCATACTTTCATTGGTCCAAGATGGACCTATATAACTGTGGAATAAAATCCATACGTAAACTTCAGCTTCAGAAAAATAAATGTCAACAAATGTCGACAGTAATTCTTGTGGCCTCATAATCCTCCATCAAAAAGCATGATTAAGGATCTTTGGCCTAAAAATGTTAGTACTTAAAGGGGTTGTAAAGGTAATTATTTGTTTTCCCTAAATAGCTTCTATTACCTTAGTGCAGTCCTCCTTCACTTACCTTATCCTTCCATTTTGCTTTGTAATGTCCTTATTTCTTCTGAGAAATCCTCACTTCCTGTTCTTCTGTCTGTAACTACACACAGTAATGCAAGGCCTTTTCCCTGGTGTGGAGAAAGCCTCTTGAGGGGGGAAGGGGCGAGCAGGAGTGTCAGGACACCCACTAACACACAGCTCCTTTCTCTATCTGCAAAGTAGAGAGTGTCCGGACACTCCTGCTCACCCCCTCCCCCCCTAAAGTGGCTTTCTCCACACCAGGAATAAAACCCCACATAACGCTGTGGAGTTACAGACAGAAGAACAGGAAGTGAGGATTTCTCAGAAGAAATAAGGACATTTAAAGGAAAATCGAAAGATGAGGTAAGTGAGGGAGGACTGCACTAAGGTAAAGAAAGCTATTTAGGGGGAAAAAATTGTACCTTTACAACCCCTTTAAGGGTGTCCATCAAAGATATTCCAGAATGCTGGGAACAGTAGTCAGTTAATTCAATTGAAAATAAAGCAAATTGACACTATTTAATTTGCCTAAAACGTGTCCAACTTGCTGAGAATCAAAGAACGTAATATTCAAAACTGTTATTCTCTGCAGATTCTACACATAAATCCCACCTTATTTTCTTTTTGTCTTCAGTTTTTCTTTTACTGACACAAAGCTTATTGAAGCTTCCTATGTTTTTGCAAATCAATTAAATGACTGCAGTTACCATGATTTGTATAGTACATCTGTACTATAATCCACAGCAGGAAAGTTTCCTCCATTGACAGTGTAAGATTTATATATTTGATTTTGAATTTGGAAGTAACACAAAGTTTTCATTCCAATTAAACTATGCAAGCACAGATTTCTAGTGCTGACCTTTTTTCAAATAAAGTCAAAATAACTAGAGAAAAAAGTGCACATGCAGCTGCTAACTAAGGGGGCTACCATTTATCATTGTGGCTTCTTGAAACAATGTAAGAACAGCTGTTAACTGGGATCTTCAAGTTATATCAAACTTAAAGTGTATGTCTGGGAAAATAAGGATAAGGCATATTTAATACATTTCTGCAATACATTCAAATTTTGTCACTTTTAAAATACGGCATGCAGAGCAAATACCTGCCAATCTGTCGCACATGCTCCTTTTTGTTTGGGTATTTACTTGTGGTAAAGGTTTAGTGGTCCTCTAAATATATCCCTAAAATCATAAAGTGGTTCTAAAGCCTTAAAGTGGGGGTTCACCCAAAAATCAACTTTCTGCCATTAGATCCAGCATACTGCTGACATCTGCAGTATGCTGTTTTTATTTTTTTTTGTACTTCGTTTTAGCAGCCTTTGTTATCCGGCTCCGAGCGGGGATTCCTTCTGGGTATAGGTGTTCCTAAGCCAAGCGGAGTTGATTGACGGGCTGCTAAAGCGTGTCACGCCTTCCGTAAACACCCGAGTGTCACTTCGGGTATTTTCGGAAGGCGTGACGCGCTTTAGCAGCTCGTCAATCAAATCCGCTTGGCTTAGGAACGCCTATTCCCCGCTGAAATCCCCGCTCGGAGTCGGATAACAACGGCTGATAAACGATAAGTACAAAAAAAATAAAAAATACACCAGCATACTGCAGATGTCAGCAGTATGCTGGATCTAATGGCAGAAAGTTGATTTTTGGGTGAACCTCCGCTTTAATGTTTTTTACCTTTAGGCATTGTATTTTTGAAGGTTAAAAACCTTTAGTGTACAGCCCCCCGACCAGTGCCGATCCTGACCTCCCTGGGGCCCTAAGCAAAGCGACATGTCACATTAAAGTTGAGAAGCGGGGGGGGGGGGGCAGCCGACAGCGATTTGTCATGTTAAAGATTAAAGTTGAGAAGCAGGGCGAGGGGGTGTTCTGCTGTCGGAAATGACATCTTACATTAAAGTGAGAAGCGGGGGGTGCTGACTTCTTACCTCTTCTCCCATGCAGTTGAGAAGTGGGGTGAGAAAATTACTTCTCACCAGGCGGGGCCTCTAGTAATTTGGGGGGCCCTCCGTAGCCTTGCGGGGCCCTAAGCGGCTTGCATAGTGAGCCTATAGGGCGGATCGGCCCTGCCCCCGACCCCCCTTATACTCACCGATCCCAATGTGCATGAAAACAGAAGCTCCCCCGGGTTTCTCCCTCCTCATTGGCTGAGACACAGCAGAGGCAGCCATTGGCTACCGCTGCTGTCACTCACAGCCAGTGAGGAGGGAGCTGGAGGGCAGGCCAAGCTGTGCTGGACACACAGAGGTGTCTCGGGAGCAAGCACGCACAAGTGACCTTAGAGCTAACAGCTTACTATGGGGAACTCAATGGGAGGGGGGTTGGGCTTGAGTGCTGCTGGGGGACTCGAGAAGAGGAAGATTGGGGCTGCTCTGTGCAAAACTACTGCACAGAGCAGGTAAGTATGACATTTTTGTTATTTAAAAAATAAACCTTTGCACACTATAGTGCAGTATAGGCAATACCAGTTACAACTCCAATCCATCTAATTATGTTCACGCCTCTCTGTTCAAGTTATGAAAGTGTACTGTTTGGTAAATAGAAAATCATCAAAGACAGCAGAGAAGAGAAAAAAAAACTATACATAATTGCAAAAATGGATGTCTAATGCTACTGAATTGTTTGTATCTGTAGTACTTTAGTTATGCCGTTAACATGTGTGCTGAACTTACATTGTAGTGAAACTGGTAGATACTTACTTAAAGGTTCCCTGGCCTTGACAATGCCGACAGTGCTACCTTGTGGAGCATCCTCTGCAATTACAAACACGTAGCGTGATTTCTCAAATACAGCCGGTGCCACTGCAGTCTTCAGAATTTTAACAGTGATTGATGCATTCACAGAAGATGTACGACCACCCTGGTCTCGAGCACACACAAAGAAGGTCACTTGTGAATCTTCCAAATGATTGAGAGCAGAGATCAAATAGATTATTCCTAAATATATAACAAAAGACACACAGTTACAAGTTGTCCAAACAGCCAAACCTTTGCTAAATTGAACCAAAATCACCTGACTCCCAATTTATAAAATACAAAATATTTTATATAAAATATTAAATATTATTTCAGTCTGCTTTTAGTCAAAACATATGCCTGTGCTATGCCCACTTACCTTTCTGTCCTGTCATATTTTAGCACACAGCCATATCATCACACCACATCACATCAATTGTCTGATCAGACCGTTACATGTATGACCACCATTAAATCTTGTGTGTTTATATGATCATAGCCCCTGTTGGTAAACTTTATATTGTTGCAACTAATAGCAGTCCACACACTATACAGGATTCATTCTGCACCCCCAATTAGATTTGGGTGAACAGTTTGAGGCCAGCAAAGGTTTGGCCCGATCATTGCCCATTAAGCGAACTCCAGAATTTGCGTGGCACCCCACAATGCACTGTGCGCTGCAAAAAATTGTGAAAATAGTGAAAAAATGGTGTGCAAGCCCCCCTGCCCCTAAGCATCCCCCCATGTTGAGGACATGTGGCCTGGGATGATTCAGGAGGGGTGGTCCGCTTGCTCGTCCCCCCCCCCCCTTTCCTGACCTGCCATTCTCAGATAAGGGTCTGGTATGAATATTGGGGGCATGGGGTTCCCCTTAAAATCCATACCAGACCCAAAAGGCCTTGTATGGATTGGGGGAGACCCCCACACATTTTTTAAACATTTTCATATTGCCAGGAATGGTAATTTAGGTGTAATTTGGTTTTCTTTATAAATGTCAGTTTTACTGCAGCAGGTTCTATACATGGTACAGATGTGCCACTTTACATACAGACTAAGGGGACCCCCCCCCCCCCATGCACTATAATTAAAGCAATTTAGAATTTTTATTGTTTCACTTTAAGCATCATTAACCACTTCAATACCTTGGACTTCCTCCCTTCCTGCCCAATCCAATTTTCAGCTTTGAGTGCTGTCACATTTTGAATAACAATTGCGCAGTCATGCGACGCTGTCTTATATTCTCCAAGCCCAGCACAGGATCCTGCCCAGTGTTACGCTGGCTTGACGAACGTAGGGGAGGAGGAGGGGTCCCAGTACCTCAGCTCCCATGACAGAGGCCTTGAGCAGCACTTTTGTTGCTATCTCACCACTTCATATTTAGCTCATATGTAAGCACCCAAGGGGGAGAAGCACTCTCCTCTCCTTGGTTAATATTCATCTTTGTCAGGCACCCTGGCTAGATTGTTTTATACAATATTATTTTCTATTTGATTTATTTGTGTTTTTTCATAGATATTCAATGCATTTGTCCCTGAAGAATGGATTAAATCCACAAAACGCGTAGGGATAATTTGATGCGTCTCATCTCCATTGGATGGTTTAACCAATTTCATATATGCAAATGTTATCTTTATACTGTTTCTGAGGTGGTCCGTGTCCTCTAGGATGGCTGTTATATACCCTATAATGTATTATGTTAATGTAATGATCATATGTTTATTATACAATGTATCCTTTATTGTTGTTGCCAGTTTTTTACATACAATCTTTGCTACATGTTGTCATTATGGACACAAACCTATGAATGTTTTTTTTTCTGACCTGTTACGTAATCATCATTTAGCAATAAACAGTGGGCCAGATTCACGTAGATGGGCGTACTTTTGGGCGGGCGTAACGTATTTGATTTACGTTACGCCGCCGCAAGTTTTTCAGGCAAGTGCTTTATTCACAAAGCACTTGCCTGTAAAGTTGCGGCGGCGTAGCGTAAAACACCCGGCGGAATTCAAATTTGGCGGGTAGGGGGCGGGCATGCGCCGTCCCTAAAAAATCCCAGGGTGCATTGCTCTAAATGACGTCGCAAGGACGTCATTGGTTTTGACGTGGACGTAAATGGCGTCCAGCCCCATTCACGGACGACTTACGCAAACTACGTAAAATTTCGACGCGGGAACGACGGCCATACTTAACATAGGATATGCCACCTAGGGAGCAGCTTTATCTTTACGCCAGCATAGCTCTTACAGAAACAGCGTATCTTTACTGCGACGGGCAAGCGTACGTTCGTGAATCGCCGTATCTACTAATTTGCATATTTTACACCAAACTCAATGGAAGCGCCACCTAGTGGCCAGCCGAAATATTGCACCCTAAGATACGACGGCGCAGGCCGTCGTATCTTAGGTAGGTTTAAGTGTATCTCAGTTTGAGCATACACTTAAACATGCGACGGGCTTAGATTGCGAGTTACGTCGGTGTATCTACTGATTGTGATTGTCTACTCTTTGTGATTCTGGCCCATTGTGTTTTTATATTGACTGCCTTTCTGTTGCAACACATACCTCATATATATATATATATATATATATATATATATATATATATATATATATATATATATATATATATTTATTTTTTGTTTCTTATGTTGCACTGTTATGTGTGCATGGGATTGTTACAGCTATATATCTTTTTATTTTATGTCAATAAAAAAATATTGCAGCAGAAAAAAAAAATGCTACCGTGCATGGAGCCTAAAGTCCAGTACACATGATCAGTTTGTTTGATGAAAACGGACCAAGGCACCGTTTTCATCGGACAAACCGATAGTGTGTGGGCCCCATCGGTTTGTTTTCCATAGGTGAAAAAAAATAGAACATGTTTTAAAATTTTGCTATGGATAAATGCTATGGATAAAAAAAAACAATAGAAAAAAACGGTGTGGAAGTCCATCGTTATGCTCAGAATTAAGTCGACGCATGCTTGGAAGCATTGAAATTTTTCTCAGCACGTCGTAGTGTTTTACGTCACCGCGTTTGGACTTGGTCGGATTATTGACTGATGGTGTGTAGGCAAGACTGATGAAAGTCACCTTCATTGGATATCCGACGAAAAAAGCCATCGGATTAGATTCCATCAGATATCCGATCGTGTGTACAGGGCATAATACTTTCTGAGTCATTGACCTGTAACATGCACATAACCAGTGAAGTCAGAAAGCTTTATTAATATACTTGTTCAGGGTCAGTAGTTTAAAAAGTAATGAAGACATTAGATCAGCGTAACAGCCAGGCAATTAGCATTTTCAAAAAATGAGATCAGCACAGATCTATTTTAAACATAATTTAAGTTTAGAGCAATAAAATGATATTATGTTAAATTATTGCAGCATATTTCACAGAACATCTTTTAAGAAATGTCTGGGCTCTAAAAATGGCACAAAGTGAATTATAAGTGTCAGGACAAGTATGCAAATGAATTATGCCAGAACGGTAATTGTCCAATTAACCTTTTAGCTGTCTTTTAGCTATCTCTCCTTTGGGCCACGTTCTAATATGTCAAGTCTTGTATATGGAGCTATAAAATATGTTTCCAAAGCAAGTGTGAATTCCCATTATTAGGATTTATACGTTATTTTTTTACTGGGTCAAATACAATACAATTCTTACAAGGCACACTTGCATAATTTTATTTGAGAAAGACATTTGTTCATGTATTCAAGCAGCATCAGGACACCAAATTTTTGATGCCTGGGCTGGGTCACTAAGAAGTCAGGTTTCAGTCAGACAGGAGGCAGATGGCCAAACATGGTTAGCAGTTTGTTACCTAAACTAACCTTAAAATCTAGTAGACAAATTATTTAAACATGTTTAAGATGGAGTTCAACTGAGCAGGATTAGACAATTGCATTGCCCACAAACCACTAAATCTGTTTTCAGAAGCACTGATTTGTCTGAACATGCACATAAAAACACACAACGCTGACCATATGAGAGAAGTATTAAACAAAATCATAAAATAAATATACCGGTACATACCAATAAGATACTGGCATTTATATTTACTTTTTATTTGCATTAGTAATAAAATAAACATGTAAAAAAAAAAAAATCTTCCTAATTTATAAACATTTAGGCTACATGCACTTAAAGTGGAGGTTCACCCTATAAAAAATTTCTAACACTACATCCAGCACCGTGCTGCATATAAAATGTCACTGGCCTTTGTTTTTTTCCCCCGTAGATATCGTTTAGCCGTGGAATTCACCACGGCTTCCGGGTAGGGAATCCCGCGGGAGTGGGCGTTCCTATTGACATGCGAATCAATTGGCATGCTAAACGACAGCGCACACAGCGCGTCACGACTTCCCGAAAGAAGCTCGGGTCGGCTCGGCTCTATTCGGCGCCTGCGCACCCTACCCGGAAGCCGCGGTGAATTCTACGGCTAAACGATATCTACGGGGGGAAAATAATAAAGGTCAGTGACATTTTATATGCAGCACGGTGCTGGATGTAGTGTTAGAAATGTTTTATAGGGTGAACCTCCACTTTAAAAAGCATTTTTTTATGCCTCTAAACACAGCTCAGAATTAGCCAAAGTGTCAATACACATTGTAATATTTATGGCTGTATTTTAGAGCAGCATTCAGGTGCATAAATGTCCCAACCTGCGTTCAGCATACTGGCATAATTTACACATATGCATGCATAAACATGCACATGTGTGTTTAAAATTTGCAAAAACGCATGCATACGCCCATATTTCAGCCTAGTGGCTACAACAAGTGAATATTCTAGCCACTAGAATGAAATTACGAGCAAACATCTTACACAGATCAAGTATTTTTTACACAGGAACTGGCAGAAGTAAAACGTGTAAATGGGCATATTTTATTGCACCCATGTGCATGTAATCTTGCCTTTAAACGTAATTATTAAAGCAGCATCGTGTTGCAATTTACAGTGTTAAAGGTTTCATTCTCTGGTATAGCTAGTAATGCAACATGGGCTGTGTATTGAGGAGAAACAAATCAATAAAGCATACAATCAAGTCTTTCCTTTTAAGAATGTTCCAAACAGTTGATTTGGCCACACCTAATGTTTTTGATATCACTCTGATGGGTTTGTTTTGTTTTTTTCAGCCTAATGATGGCTTGCTTCACTGATAGTGACAGCTATTTTGATCTCATATTGAGAGTTAACAGCAACAGATTCCAAATTCAAATAGCACACTTGAAATGAACTCTGGACCTTTAATCTGCTCCTTGTAAATGGGATAATGAGGGAATAACACACACCTGGCCATGGAACAGCTGAGTAGCCAATTGTCCCATTACTTTTGGTCCCTTAAAAAGTGGGAGGCACAAATTGTAGTAATTCCTACACCGTTCACCTGATTTGGCTGTAAATACCCTCAAATTAAAGCTGCAAGTCTGCAGTTAAAGCACATCTTGCTCATTTCAATTCAAATCCATTGTGGTGGTGTATAGAGCCAAAAAGATTAGAATTGTGTCGATGTCCCAATATTTATGGACCTGACTGTATATGCATATGTATTGAATTTGTTGTTCTGCACTAGTTTATTTTGTATTGGTATCATAAGGGTGTTGTGAGAAGACTATAGAGTGTACAGCTGGCAACTTAATATACACTGTCAGTCAATATCATTTATAATAAAGTAAGTTAGTGGTGGTTGCGCTCATTGTATATAGAACAGCTGCTATATTTTGCCCACAGAGAAGAACCAGGAGATGTCCGGATACACAAATGCAGAAGATCAGATGAAAACGAGCTAGCGCAGGCACACTAGTCACCAACCGGGATGAGTAAAGTAGTGCCAAAAATGTCAGGCTAGTGAATTACAGTTGGTTACAGTAGGTTCTAAAATTAACCCTGGCACTCTAAGCAACCTACTGTTAAAAATGGATCTAAAGAATAAGCATAGGCGTGCGCAAGGGGTGTGCCAGGTGTGCCTGGGCACACCCTAATTCTGGGGTTGGCAACCTGTCAATGGTGGGCAGGTGATCGGTAAACCGCAGTCCTTCCTTGCCGACCCTTTAGAACCTGGAAAGGAGAGGTGGTGGGGGTGGAATTTAGTGGAACTGATCTGTATTTTCCTCCTGCAGCAGCTGAAAGTAGGCTTCGCCTCCTCTCCCTTTTTGTCAACATTCAGCTGCCACAGGAGGAAAATATAGGGGATCGGTGCTAATATATTGCACCCCTCCTTTCCCTGTTCCATTTCCTTCTGTTGCTCGGGTCCCCCATGTGCTCCCTTGCTCCCCCTTTTTCCCCCATTGTTTCAGAATGGTGAGTGGGGAAGAGGCCGGTAATTCTGTCAAACGCATATGTGTTGAAGGTTTGGGGTGCACACCCTAATGCAATAGGCTGCGCACACCTATGAGAATAAGGGACATCCGAAAAGTTTAAAGCGATTCTGCTCTGTACTCAGCAGGAGAATAAGGAAGGCAGGAGTAACAGGGGATTAACCCCATTCAGGCTTTGCCCTCCATTTTGGGCATACCCCTCACAGGGGTCTTCAGGTACAAGGCTCTGCCACAACTAGTCCATGGGCCTGGTCCTGTAAGACACCCTACCCTAAACTCCACGTGTTTCACTATGTGCCAAGGAAATCTCCCCCAGCAGGAACCAATGCATAACAACAACAGGTGGCGGCACAGGTTATGGTATATTAAGAAGCAAACTGTAAGTTCATAAGGTAGTCCTTTAAGCATATATAGCTCTATGTGAAGATGTACAGTCTATGTGGGTAGGGTAGCCTTGTACGGGGAGTTGAAGCCACTACAGATATGTAAAAGAGAAAAACAAAGCAACAGGCGCCTCTTAGCAAGACTGTTTAGAATTTAATAGCCAGATGCATTAAAACACTCACATTTAAAATTCTTTATGTTCAGGGCAGGGGAGTCCAGTAGAGTCATATGTAGATCTCTGCAGTTCGGATGGTATTTCAGCTTTGTTTCTCCATGCTGTCAGCATCCTATGTCACAGGCGACTTCCGGGATCCATGCAGGATACAGAACGAGGCTTGGGGCGCATTCGGCCAGTCACAGAGAAGGCAGGAGTGCAGAGTTCAATGGAGTACTGTAAATGACTGTACTGCCATAAAGCAACACGTTTCAGAGGTAGGTAGGGAGACCGCCGCTCAGCACAGGCAGGTAATCAATGTCCACTCAGGAATCACACGGGTGCTGGCAATGCATAGAATTAAGCAGGTGGGAGAATGGATGGACAGTCGCACTCCAAAAAGTCTTGTTGAAAAAAGACGTGCTCTTTATTGTAAAAAGGAAAAAATGCACAGCACACAACAGCATACAGTGGGATAGACAGCTGACGCGTTTCGCATTAACAACTAATGCTTAGTCATAGCTAAGTCAGAGCTATGACTAAGCATTAGTTGTTAATGCGAAACGCGTCAGCTGTCTATCCCACTGTATGCTGTTGTGTGCTGTGCATTTTTTCCTTTTTACAATAAAGAGCACGTCTTTTTTCAACAAGACTTTTTGGAGTGCGGCTGTTTATCCATTCTCCCACCTGCTTAACACGTTTCAGAGCATGCACACCAAGAGATTATGCAAGGTGTGCGCTCCTTTCTCAAGCTGTGATTATGGGCTATGTGTGGTCTTTATATGTGTTTAGATTGTACTGCCACCTAGTGGTGAATATCGAATATCGTTGGCTGTGTATGCACAGGAGAAATATAGTAGCAGGGAAAGGATGAACTGTACTCAAATCAACATTTATTGGGACAGCCCCCAAGGTAAACTGTCCTGCACACCCACTACATATACAGAGCCCTGAGTATGTGTGTCCGTGTGGCACCAATAACTTCAGTCCCTTCAGTCCCACTTTAGTTGGTACACTTAAATTCCTCCCTAGCAAAGTGCATCTGTGTGGTATGCTGACAGTATCCAGACAGCAAGGCAGACACTATAACTGCTTAACAGGCCATTAACAAGACCCAGGTTCTGGTAAGTGCGGGCAAAGTGAAGAATCTCACTGTGAGCACTGATTTTTTTTTCCTGCAAATGGGCAAGTGCCCTCTCACCATTCCTGCAGTCAAGGTCCAAACAAATGTCCTGGAACAGGCAGGCTCTTTTGGTAACACATTTGGTCACCTCACACTGGAATGCCTCACGCTGTTGGTGCATGTGTGCCTGGATATGCACCTGGCACCTCTCTCAGGCTGGGTGTCCTGACCAGCAGTGGATGCCTGATATCACGCGGTCCACTGACCTGGGAGTCCAGTCCAGTCTCTTCCCTTGACTCGTGGTATCTGAAATCCCTTTTGTTTCTTTGCCCACAAAGCATGCTGGCTCTTGTAATTCCTGCCCCCATACAAGGCTATGGGGCAGTTTTAGATGAGAACTACATGTCCCAGGATCCTTTGCAGCTGCTGATGTTATTAAAATCCTTCTGGTTGGTTTGTGATATTAGCTCCTCCCCTGATTGGCTCCCTCTCCTCCTGCCAATAGGAACACAGGGAGCAGAGAGCGGGTAAATGTCTGTGCAAGTCAGTGTGGAGAAAAAAGGGGGAGAGGAGAGATATCCCCCGCAGGGACTGGTAGGCTATCTCTCCCTCTCAGCAAAGCCTCTGTACTTTCGGCAGCCAGCTTGACAATGCCACAGAAGAAATGGGGCACAGGCTACAATAGCAAAAGCTGTGGCTAGCTGGGAATGGGAGGGGTTATACTGCAGAGTATCCTTGCTTTTTTTTTCTTTTTTTTCTTTACAATATTATAAAAGACTCCAAAAGACATGCTGGTAGGTAAATTGGATCTTGTCCAAATTGGCCCAGTATATATATGTATATCTGTGTGTATGACTGTGTGTCCCAAGCGTGTCACGATCCTACGGGGTAAAATGACCGCACCAGCCAAGCAGACACTGGCTGGAAAAAGTGCCCAGAGGCGATTCAGTTCGCATGAGTTGCGCTATACAAGTCATTCATTCATTCATTCATTCATAAACACCTGAAGGTAGCTGCAAATAACTTTGTTGTAATGGTTAAAGGCTAAATTCACCTTTTTTTCTAAATTTCAGCTCCCTTATGTACCTACTGCATATAACATTGTAATTATTTTTGCAAAAATAAAACAGCTTTCTATTTATTCTACACATGCTTACCTCACTTTCTTTGTGGATGTTTATAAACACTGCTCCATTACTTCTGCCTGACTTCAGGTCATGACAGAGGAAGAAGTTGATCAGCTGTTTTCATTAGCACACACCCTGCATCATCTACCCTCAGTTGGTGATCTCCTTCCTGTGTCATGACCTAAAGTCTGTTCAGGAAATAAAGCAGAAGTACTGAACCAGGGTTTTTAAACATTCATGAAGAAAGTGAGGTAAGTGTGGATAGAATAAATGGAAAGCTGTTTTTGCAAAATAAGTACAATAATGCTATATGGGTACATAGGGGAGCTGGAATTTAGAAAAAAAGTGAACAAAGGTGAACTTAACCTTTAAAGAGTCCTGCACTCTTTTAAATAGGAAAATTATTTGATTGCTGCATGATTTTTGTGCCAGGCTCAATTTTCCCCCTTGGGTTTTCCATGAAAAAACATGATTTAGCCCAGGTTCACACTGAGCTGCGGGCATCAAGCCATGCGAGTTCAGCTGAACTCGCACAATTTCATTCCCGTATGTCAGTCCTGATTCTAGCGGTGATTTCACAGACATCTATGTGGGTTTTTGCACAGATGCCAATGGAAATCACACCCCAAAATCGCAAAAAGTAGTACATGCAGCGTCGCACTGATTAGGACGGGCCATTGCCGCAAATGCAGCATCGCACTGATTAGGACGGGGCCGCCGATTTGACATGCGATTTGACCAATGTGAATCAGGGCTGAAAGACTATAACTGAAACCGCTTCATAGCCAAATTATAAATGGAATTTACCTGTTATAACTGTTATGTTATCCAAAAAGTAGCAGTTAGCAGCTACAGGTGTGACAATGGGCATTTGAATTTATTTACATCTTTGTATTTTATACTTGCACAAAAATTTCAAATTCATATACAGTTTCGTTAAACTGCTTTGTTTGTTCTACCATTTACAAAAACGATTTCATCCCATCTTTTACAAATGACTCTGAAAATATATATTCACTTCAATGCTTGCCAAATTACTTTGCTCATCTGTTACAAGCAAACAAGAAAAAAACAAGAAAGAACATTTTGTAGAAAATTGTTCGGGAATTGGGCAGTATATTAAGGCAAAGCAATTATGTTTGATCTCTGTAAATATGCTTGTTTCCTTTTTGCACACATGTTGATTGTTGTTCAAAGATAGAATTACATAGTGGTGCTATATAGGTTTTTATCTCTAATATAAGCACTGTCCCCTCACTCTGAAAGTCTAGCACTCTGAAACTTAAAGCATAACTAAAGACTTAGGGGCAGATTCACAAAGATCTGCACCGGCGCAGCGTATCTGAGATACGCTACGCCGCCATAACTTACCTGGCTTTGGTTTGAATCCAGAAAGAATTTGCGCCGTAAGTTACGGCGGCGTAGTGTATCTCTCGCGGCGTAAGGGCGTGGAATTCAAATGCGGCGAGTAGGGGTCGTGTTTCATTTAAATGAAGCGTGTCCCCGCGCCGAACGAACTGCGCATGCCCCGTCTGTCAAAACTCCCAGGGTGCATTGCTCCAAATGACGTCGCAAGGACGTCATTGTTTTCGGCGTGAACGTAAATGGCGTCCAGCCCCATTCACGGACGACTTACGCAAACAAAGAAACATTTTCAAAATTATACGCGGGAACGGCGGCCATACTTAACATTGACTACGCCACCAGATAGCAGCTTTAACTATACGCCGGAAAAAGCCGAACGGAAAGGCGTACGTTCGTGGATCATCGGAAATAGCTAATTTGCATACTCGCCGCGGATTATGACGTGGACGCCACCCAGCGGCCACCGGAAAATTGCATCTTAGATCCGCCGACGTACTAAGGCGTACGCCTGTCGGATCTAACACAGATGCCGTCGTACCTTGTTTGGTGGATACCAAAACAAAGATACAAAGCGCAAAATTTAAAATTTCTTTGAGGATCTGCCCCTAAAACTTTTATTTTATTTTTCTTCATTTTTTGGATAGAGTGGAACGGGATTAGAACACCTGTCTGGTTTTTCTTGCTGTCTGCACTCTCTATTTGTTCTGTTTACTGTAATCACTGAAACTAAAGGTGAAAGAAAATCTCACATTTTGGGTTGTCTCTAGAACAGGGATCTCCAAACTACGGCCCCTCCAATTGTTCAGGAACTAAAATTTCCATCATACCTAGTCATGTCTGTGAATGTCAGAGTTTTGCAATGCCACATGAGATGCGTAGTCCCGCAACAGCTGGATGGCCGTAGTTTGGCAATCCCTGTTCTAGAACAATAATAAAGGAAAACATCTTTCAATGGAGACTCAAGTTCTGGTGACCCTGGTCAAAACAAGGGATTTCCTTACTTTGAAGGGATTTCCTCCTACTTCCTGCTTTGACCGTATTAAAGGAATATGGGTGCTGGAGGACCTCAGTTACGAGGAATGGCTACAAACATTAAACCGATTCTCCCCGAAGAAGAGACGCTTAAGAGGGGATATGATAGTGAGATACAAATATGAAAAAAAGAAAGAATTGCGCAGACCCAATGTAAAAATCACACACAGCAGCGTCTCAAAATGTCATACAACATAGAAATACAAAATAAAAATAAAGGAGTCGCGCTTTACACTAATAAGTGTCATACAAACGATACATTTGTGTGAACAAAGTATACACAATAATGGTGCTTAAACAGTCCAGAAAATGTGAAAAGACAAAAGGACAAATAGTGCAGATATGAAGTCCATAGATAACACAGCAGGAAACATTGAATCCCAGGTGTAGTATATTTCATCAATAGGTGATTGACACACAGGAGACCTCCACCACCGAGTAACACAGACCCTTACCAGAGTCTCTGATCTCTATGAGATCAAAACCAGCAAATCTGTAGAGACAACCGCTGTCATAATAGAGATGTAGGCAATCCACAATCCCAGTTGGTGTAATATGGATATAAACTCAATCCCTCATAGATCGTCAGGCAGGTCAACATAAAAAGAAATCAAAGGCAGCCCATAGCGTAAAACCGTACAGGATTTAATGGGTAAAAGATAGATGTACACTTACAGCATCTCAGCAGTAAACAAGCATTAGATAAAAACAGCCGGCCGGTCTGTTGGAGTGTGTACCCGTATCCTACGGGACCTCACACGTGTTGAGATACAAATATCTTAATGGTGATTCTAGCATAGGGAGGAAACTATTTGGTCTTCAATTGCTTGTCAGGATTTGTGGACACTCAATGAAGTTGGAAAATAAGTGGTTTTACCTTAAACTGTTTCTTTCCACAGTGGGTGGTGTCTTTGGGGAATATCACATTTTTTTAATCACTCTTAGATCAGCAACTTAGTGAATGCACAATACAGGCATATGGAAAATAATACTAACATAAACCCACATACCCACACAGGTTATATTGGATAGACTGGTGTCTTTATTCAACTTTACCAACTATGCAATTATGTAAGGAAGTGACGGGAAATCTCCCCAATAGGACACAGACGCCCAAAAAAACTGTCAGGGGTTATAAACCTCCCTTACCCTATCCAAAATAAAACAAAGTTCTGCCTTTAGTTCTACTTTAAAGACTTAAGAGCCTCATCTAATAGGCCTCTTGTTGTCCAGGTGTTCTAACTCTGTTTATTTTAGGGTTTAGCTTTTTCCATTCCAGCTTTCTATGCATACAGGGACCAGTGACAACAACATTATTTATGTATGATTTCCAAAGGTCA
Organism: Rana temporaria; assembly: GCF_905171775.1. Lineage (NCBI taxonomy): Eukaryota > Metazoa > Chordata > Amphibia > Anura > Ranidae > Rana > Rana temporaria. Next base: position 528,653,462 of record NC_053489.1, read on the forward strand.
TAAAATAAACCCAAATTGGCAATCAAGTTCAGTAACAAAGCAAACAAACATTTTTTTTCCCGTAAACTAAAAATGTGTTACAGTCTGATACCGTAAAATATAAATTGTAGTATGTAAAAGTTAGATTAATGCATAAACATTTTATTCTTAATTTAAAACTTTTTTTTTTTTTTTTTAGTGTGATAAATTGCTCTCTGCATGCTTGTGTCTGTGCAATATTGTTGTTTTTCCTAACCTATGTTAATTAAGCGGCATAATTGTCATGCTTTTTAATCAGACATAGACATAGATGCTGAATCGCTCTCCTAATTGACAATCAGCATTCCACAGATTATGTTAAACTAGGGCACAGGAAGTGGTGTTTTGATGTTCCTAAGTGCTATGTGTTGCTTGTGTTTTATTCTGTAATTCCACATCCCAATCACTCTGTAATAAAAAGTTAATTTAGCCAGGTAAACAAGTCATGATTTTTTTTCCCCCATCAGATGTGATGTGTAATATTTGTGACAGTGAAAAACAGTGAAGTGGTTTTAGATGCAAATACATAAACATGCCCAAGGTCATGGGCTTATTTGTACCTTTGATGAAATAATATAAAACAGCATGTTTTTTGGCGCATTGAGCTGCAACCAACGTCGCAGAGCTATCATCTAACGTCTTCAGCTGGTTCTTATTAAATACATCATATTTTTGCCTAATGGAAAAACAAGCAGGATCAAGCACTCAAGTTTTGAGTTAAGTTTAGCTTCAAAACATATCCACCACAAAGGTTTATATATAACTCAAATATTTAAACGTATCATGCTGTGCCAAGTAATCTTATTATAGAATGCTATTAACAAAAGTAAAATCTAAATAAGCAAATGTGTTTGTTTCCAATTGGGTTTTCATGCATCAAAAGCATAACACACAATGAACAAGCCAATTGTTCGGAAATGACTCTCAAAATCACAAGCGCTCTGACAGACTACACACTGGAGACCTTCTGCTAGTGAGCGTGTAATACTGCTTTAAGGTCATTGCTCCGGTCTAATTTCTAAGGTCGCATATCAGTGTTTTTGGATCTTGAAGACCCCTGTGTAAACAATAGTTTGGTTCCCAGCAAGAAGGAATATTTTTACAACTTTTATCAATATACATTTGGAAACTGTTCTTTTGTGTAAGAACATTATGTATGTTTATTTGGTAGATTTGTCATAGTGAGGGGTTTATTTCTACAAGGAACGCAGTATATGTTGTGTACTGTCCGCAAGGAGTCTTCGAAAAGTGTACTTGGAGGACAGTTTGGAAAAAGGGGAAAATGTTCAATAAAAGTGATTTTTTTTTTTGTCTAGATTTAGGACTATACATTGAAATATAAAGTGCATAAGTATATTTTACTATAAACCTATCTGAATTAATTCCCCCCTCAAATAGCACCCACAACTAACACTCTGTTGTTCAAGAATCGATCCCTGTTGAAGACATACCCTTCCTCTTTTGTTATAGGTACTGCTAACTACTAATGATTAAATCAGTTGATTCATTGATTTTGAAATGTTCTTATCTGAAAGCCTAGAGCAAGTTTGCTATACAAATTAAACAACATTTTTTTATCACACTTTGTTACATGAATTCTATAGTTATGTTTATTCAAACTCTTGCTAGCTTTCAGTTAAATTTCAGAATTAACCAGCAACAATGGAGTGTCATCACTGTATTCATTACCATAACATACATCAGAATATAAAATTATTTGAATCTAATTTGAAAAAGTTTTTGGATGAATGTAGATTTTTGTTTTTTGAACATTTCTTAATTTAAATCTAGGAAAAAGGAGGTTTATTAGGCTTTCCATAACAAACATATTTCCCTTTTGAGATCCATGCTTATGTTTACTCTATCAACTGTATTATTTACCATTCCCATGATGTAACGTTTCTGCACAAATCATCAGACCATCACATGAAATTAAAATTCAAGCCATTCCCACGGATATACCTATTCTACTAGATGGGCAGCTGTCTTCCTTTCGTGTTTTACAGTAAAGTTATTTCCTGAAGCAAAATGATTGGCAACTGCCAAAAATAACCATTAAACCAAATAACTATTTCATGTTAAATATCATTTACCCAATATTTACTGTACATAAGTGCACTAAAACTATTTGATGAAAAATTGTTTAAGGTAAAGCAATGAATACAGTTGAAATAAATGGACTAGTAACAGCACAGTACTTTATGTGATACTTTTATTTTTTTATTTTTCATTTCTAATGACAAACAGTTGGAAGATCTGCTCCCTTGTTCCAGTCCAAGTAGCGTTAAGTACTGATTGGACCTCTAGAACAAAAATCTTTAATCTTGTTCTTAAAATAGAAGTGTTGATGCAGATAAGAAAGTATCACAAACAGTACTCAGCTGTTATTGAATGTCATACTTGTATTGCCCATCATATAATGTAAATTCAAATATTTATTTTAGCTAAATCTTAAAGTGGTATAAACATACCATCCCCTTTGTAAAATAACATGATGTGCCCCTGTGTCTGTATTATATAAAACAAATGCTGATTATACCTTATATCAGAGTGTCTCCCAATACTCAAGTGACTCCTCGGCTCGCTCCTCTCCCAGGCTGACAGCTATAGCGGGCGGGGCCTAAAGGCACTCCCGCTGACGTCAGCCGGGGAGGAGGGGAGAAGAAAAATGCACCACCAAAGCTCCACTGAAGCATCATCGAAAACACCACCGAAGTAATGCAGAAGCCTCAAAAGCACATCAAAAAAGCACGCTGTAGTGGTAGGCACTTTAATGTGTGTTGAAGTCGAAGCAAGTGTAATGCCCTGTACACACGATCGGTTCATCCAATGAAAACGGTCTGATGGATTTTTTCATCAGATATCCGATGAAGCTGACTTTCATCAGTTGTGCCTACACACCATCAGTTAAAAAAAACGATCGTGTCAGAACGCGGTGACCTTAAACACAACGACGTGCTGATAAAAATGAAGTTAAATGCTTCCAAGCATGCGTCGACTTGATTCTGAGCATGCGTGGATTTTTAACCAATGGATGTGCCCACAGACGATCGTTTTTTTCTATCGGTTTTTTAATCATCAGATCATTTTAAAACAAGTTCCTAGTTTTTTCACCGATGGATAAAAAACCGATGGGGCCCACACACGAACGGTTCATCTGATGAAAACAGCCCGCTTTCATCAGATGAACCGATCGTGTGTACGCGGCATAAAGGAGCCCTAAGTCCTTTACTAAGTCAGTCTCAATTTGTACCCACAATCAGAAAACATACTAGCAGACTAAGCAACTTCTTTCTAAAATTGTCCTCATAGCTTTTTAGCTTATATAGCTTATGTAACTGGGCATTAGATGGCATCTTTTGAGCTAGGAATGGGATAAGTTCTCTGCATAAAGAGCTGCATAATATGTTGGTGCTATATAAATAAAAAATAAAAAAACATAAATACTTAAAGCGGAGGTTCACCCTAATTTTAAAATCAAGGTCAATCACACTGCCTCAGTGTCTATATGTAAAGTTCGCTGTCCAAACATTTTTAAAGCAATTCCATACCTTGTTTCTCTCAAATGAACCAGGCACTTTCTGGTTTAGCTCCCGCGGGAGTGGGCGTGTCACTTTGGCTACGATCGCCCCAGTGATTCCTGGGATTAGATTAGTTTTGCAATGTCTCCTGGGAGCACAGCGTGACGCTGCCCAAGAGACGATTCTCTAGCCCACCAGAAGCACTCTCGCGTGATTTGATACATCACATGACTTTTGCAGCCGGTCACGTGACATCAGCATTCACTGTATCCCGGAAGGATTTGCTTGTGGGCTTCAGAGTGCCCACAAACAAGATGGAAGCGTTGAGGAAATGTTTTTATAAATTATCTTTTACGGCGGAATGACAATGCAGACGGCTATTAAAACAGGACACGTGAGTACACTATTAAGTATATAAAGAGCGGCAGATGCATATAAAAAAACTAATTCCCGCGGAACCCCCGCTTTAAGTGTGCTGAATAGCTGTTAAACTGAAAGGTCAGCCAATTTTTTTTTTTTTTTTTTAATAAAGTGAGAAAGGATTAGATCCCATGTTAGATTTCCTCTCTATTACTGTCACTATAGCAAAGGTCTTACCAGGCATGAAGTGAGAAAAAAAATCTACAACAGGGGCAATAAAAAATCACAAGGGTACAAACGTTACCCTACTCTACTAAAAAAAGTATTTGTATGTGACCCTGTAGAAGATTTCCTCTCACTTTTTATTTTGTAAAACTATTGTCACTTTAACAGTAAGGGAGGAGAATTTTCTCTTTTAGAGTCCCAGGTAGCAATACAAAGCATTTTTTTTATATAATTTTTTAATAATTCCCTCTTTATCCAAAAATAGTTTTGACTGAACATACACTTCAAAGTTTAAAAATTAGATGAATGCTAAGGGAAATTCACATGGCAGTAGAACTTTGTAAAGATAGGTAAGTGAAGTTTCCATATGCGTTTCTAGTGCATCCATTAATTTGGATTTTTACATTTTAACCTTCTTAAAATAAAGAAGACAAAATGATATTAATTACTCAAATTGTCAAAAATGCTCATACAGCTGGTCCAATGTAGCTAGCTGTTTTCTTTTACTTCTTCCATTCTTTGTTGTTTTGTTGTATTCAACATTTTGTGAACATCTTTGTACGTTCAAAGAAACAATTCAGAGAAGCAGGACTGTTTTTCTAGATATGTGTAGTAATAAAAAATTCTACTACAAATCATGCACCAAAACAATTCATCACATGTAATTAACATTCCTTTCCATTCTGAAAGTCAATATGCTAGCAATTAAATCTGAAGTAAACAGCATGTTTTAAATCATCACAATAGTTATAAAAATAGCACAAAGTATTATTAAATGTTACTGGTTCACAATTGTGCAATATAAAGTCACATGTAACATTTATTTCTTGGTGAATTTTTATGGAAATAAAACACACGCATTTCAGTACTACATACTCTTATTTATTTTTTTTCTTTTATTGGTTTGACCTGATTTTTTCAGGCATTATATTTTCAATTTTACAGCCCCATATTTGCAATTTTAAGCAAAAAGTTATGTTAAACAAAAATATGCAAAGATTTTTTGGCTATATAATAATCTCAGACACCTATAGGTCTGTTTATCAATGTGTGAAACTAAAAGATGCCAAATGCTGATGCTATGCTATGAATGTCACTATAATTTTACAATATTTTGCAAACTGAAAACAATAGCAATAATATTTTACAAAGCCACCTGCAAATACCACCAGTGCACTGAGTGTCCAAAATGTTATAGAAACTTTTCTTATATTGTGCTGATAATCCTTTTTTTTTCGTCCCAGGCTAAATTTGTAGACTTAACAAGTTGTCAAAAATATTTTTCAAGAATTTTGGATCATACCAACTCCAAGGATTCCAAAGCTGTACTTAGCTGGGAGATTTTTTTTAATCTAAAGGAGTGTACTACATCATGATAAATGAACTGGTCTCTTTATTACACTGAACTACAATATTGCTTCTTACCACCGGTGGAGAGGCAGAGAACTGTAATGCCCCATATACACGATCAGGCTTTTGCCCGGCCAAACTCAAATCGGAATTCCGACGGAATTCCATCAGAGTAAAAGAGAACTTGTTCTCTATTTAAACTCCGACGGAATTCCTCGAAATATCCGATGGAAAAACTCAGATGGGACATACACACAGTCAGAATTTCTGATGGGAAAAATCAGTCGGACTTTTTCCATCGGAAATTCCGATCGTGTGTACGGGGCATTAGACTCCAACATCTACTTTATCACTACTTTGGCATATGATAAGTTCGCTGCTGCAAAGGATAGTTAGGACAATGATCGAGTAAGAGGTTAGGGCTGAGGTTAGATAACCTGACCAAACTTGGCAGAAACTATATTCATCCATTAAGTAAACATGGTTTAATAACCAGCCTAAATAACTTTTTTTTTTTAAGATATGCCTTTTGTTTGGTATACTGTTTTAATTAATACCCTACTCATTATTTTTAATTATAAGCTGAAAATGGAAAGATTTTTAGTTAGTTTAAACAGAAGTATTTTAAAACTTTGTGAAATAGGTATATTTTTCCAAACTGTAATTATTTTCATTGTACTTCATTCTCTGATCACAGAGACAGAGAGAGACATCTGCAGGCAGCAGAGGTTCACTTGTTAAAATAAAAGTTTCCAGCCACCACATAATCACCTTGATTGGCTGTCACGGTAATCACATGATTAGAAAACATTCTAATTGGTTTCTGAACATTAGTCACAGACATTGCAGTCTCGGAACCATCAGCAAACGCAGGTGCTCTCTGCTAGTTCAAAGCTTCAGCATAGGCTAACAATCTCTCAGCATTAATAAACTGTCCCTGAAAAGTTAATTTACAGATTGCCATTAAGTTGGTTATTGGGTTACATGCTTAGGGTTAATCTTAAATTGATACTATAATGGTTTGGGTAGATTTTATTTGAATTTTGTTATAAGTTTCTAATCTAGTTTTATATTTTTCTATAGATATATTTGTTTTACCAACAAACATTAGATGAATTATAAAGGATTACCAGAGCACCCTGGATTCTCAAACAAGAGATCAGAAAAATGTGTTCCCTCTTAGGAAGGCTGTCCCTTATTCAAACTTTTGATAGAGCTTTCAAGTAAGGGGCATGTTGCAACTTGGAGCTTACACAGGGCCAAAGGCTGTCTTTCAATCCCCTATGTGACAACTCTGGGTGTCTGAGCTGCCAATCATCAAGCACCACCACTGTCACATGGTAGGAAAGGGGGTGAGTTTCGTGATCCAAATAAATAATAGCTATATTGCATTGTAGCCAAATGGGGTGGTAGAGGAGAAAGGGTCCTGTGCGTTTTTAGTGTGGAATTGGTGCAATTTAAGCCATACAGAATAATGGCTCAAATCACACTACTGAAGAATCGCTTGTAATTTGAACAGGAATTCCTGCTCTTGTGTGAACCGACACTTAGGCCCCGTACACACGAGAGGATTTATCCGCAGATACGGTCCAGCGGACCGTTTCCACGGATAAATCCTCTCAAAGATTTCCGCTGATTTCGATGGGATGGAGTGTACACACCATCGCATTGAAATCCGCGCGGAAATCCTCTGCCGATGACGTGTCGCGCCGTCGCCGCGATTATGACGCGGCGACGGGCGCGACGCTGTCATATAAGGAATTCCACACATGCGTCAAATCATTACGACGCGTGCGGGGAATCCCTTTGGACGAATGGATCCGGTAAGTCTGTACAGACGAGCGGATCCATCCGTTGGAATGGATTCCAGCAGATGGATTTGTTGTGCAGCACAGCAAATATCCGATCTGCTGGAATCCATCCCAGAGGAGATTTCTCCGCGGAAACAGATCCGCTGGCGTGTACACACCATAGGATCTATCCGCAGAAACCCATTTGCTGGGATTTATCTGCGGATGGATTCTATCGTGTGTACGGGGCCTTAGTGTCACATTTTAGAATAGTTTTTGTAAACCAAACTGTGCTAGGCTCCAAGTACCAAAGGTAAATACCCTGAAAGGAATGAATAATGAAGTCCATTGTTTCACCCCTGGACAATATTTTTCTTGGGACAAGGGGGATATTTAGTAAAACTGGTGTACACAGAATCTGGTGCAGCTGTGCATAGTAAACAACCAGCTTCTAGGTTTAAAAGCTTAAGTTCACACTGAATGCGCATTTGAAATCTTGCGAGTTCAGCTAAAGTTGGTCTTTGGGGGCGATCTGAGAGACATCTGTGTGGGTTCATGCACAGATGTCTATTAAAATCACCTCCAAAGTCACCAAAAGTAGTGCAGGAACTACTTGTTGGGAATCGGTGCCGCGTCTCAAAGTCAGAGTTGCATCAATTTTGAACGGTGCCATTTCCAGAAATAGGTTCCGAATTGGCATGTCAAATCACATGTCAAATCAGCCCGGTGTGAATGAGGCATAATTGTCAAAGCTTAATTGAACAAGCTGAAGTTAGAAGCTGATTGGTTACTATGCACAGTTGCACCAGATTCTGTGTGTATCAGTTTTAGTAAATCTCCCCATAGGTGTTACAGTGATAACATTTATGTTTTAGATGGCATATGACATGGTAAGATGCTATCAGATTATAACAAACTTAATAGCAATCACTGATATTTAGATAAAATAGTTATTAACAAAACAAAATGTATGAATTGGCATCACTGTTCATTTAGCAACATCAGACATTCACTTAGGACAATGCTGTCAGTTGAATCTCCTGTTCCCCCACACTAAATTCACTTTTCATATAATTTTTTACAGGATTCATTTTGAGTGGTTGGCAGTAACTTTAAAGCAACACTCTAGGCAGAAGTTTTTTTTCTTTCAATTTTAAATTTGTATCAGGTGTATGTTATTGATCACTTCTCCATCCTTTAAAATAGCTATTTTTCCTAACGCCAGATTGTACAGTTGTCAATGTACCTCGGGCCTGCTGTGGATCTGAGAGCTTGTGTTGTTTTTTTTTTTCAACCAAACTTGGCCATTAACAGAACACCTAGTATGAAGAGTGAATGAAGAGTGTTTTTTGCATATTACATGTCACCTATCACCTATAGTGTCATTTAAAGCAGCCTAGCACTAAAAGTTCATTTTTTGTTTATACAAGTGACAAAGATTTTAGCTACAAATCCACATGGGCCAAAAGATGCCAGAAAGGCCTTCTTAATAATTGAAGGCAAAACAAAAACTAGGACTACTTATAAAAACGTGAGAACTTAGGGGGAAGCACTTGCCAATATTGAGCACATACTGTATATTGTTTTACTTTGGCAAGGATTGAATCCCAACTCTGGGCTCCCCCTCTACTTCCCTTCTCCCCAGTGATTTCATGGCCAAGGAGGAGCAAGGGATAGCACTGTGGGAGTAGAATAGGTTATCCCAGAATTGGGCATATGCTTATCAGTTTCTGAAGTCTTTATATTATTCACCTTAAGAACAGGTCATCTTCTTTTTTGGATTTTCTCCTGATGGTGAATGGCCATAAATGATGCAGAACGTGCTATTGGCATAATGACATCTATGTCCCTCTGTGTATCATTACATAGTGAGAGAAAGGGTCTTTGATGACAATACCATAGTGGGTGGGTCTATGACAAGCATACACCCATAGTATATTCAAGGGCCCGGATTCAGAAAGGAGTTACGACGGCGTATCTCCAGATACGCCGTCGTAACTCTGAGTGTGAGGCGTCGCATCTCTGCGCCTGATTCATAGAATCAGATACGCCTCACTGTTGCCTAGATACGAGCAGCGTAAGTCTCCTACGCCGTCGTATCTTGGTGTGCATATTTACGCTGGCCGATAGGGGCGCTTCCGTAGATTTACGCGTAGAATATGCAAATGAGCTAGATACACCGATTCAGAAATGTACGTGCGCACGGCGCATTGATTTACGTTGTTTACGTAAGGCTTTTTTCGGCGTAAAGTTACCCCTGCTATATGAGGCATGTTAAGTATGGACGTCGGGACAGCGTCTAATTTTGCGTTGTTTATGTCGTTTGCGTACGTCGTACGCGAATAGGGCTGTGCGTAAGTTACGTTCACGTCTAAAGCATTGACTATTTGCGGCGTAATTTGGAGCATGCGCACTGGGATACTTTCATGGATGGCGCATGCGCCGTTCGTTAGGAGCGTCAATTACGTGGGGTCACGATTAATTAGCATACAACACGCCCCCTACCAGCCTATTTTGAATTAGGCGGGCTTACACTGGCCCATATACGCTACGCCGCCGTAACTTCGGGCGCAAGTTCTTTCTGAATACGGGACTTGCCTCTCAAAGTTACCGCGGCGTAGCGTATATGAGATACGCTACGCCCGCCTAAAGATAGGCATTTCTTTCTGAAACCCGGCCAAAGTCTTTTGGATCAAATGATCCAGGAAGGCATTCACCTGAACAACTGGGAGCATCTAGTTACCAACCTAATTACTGCAGGACAAGCGCTGGAGAGGATATACAGTAAGCATCACTGCTGGAGAATATTTTTTTTTAAATACCAGGAGTTGGACTTTAAAACATGAAATCTGGATGGTTGTACAAAGGCTTTCTACTTTTATAAAGGTTTATATTTTTCCTTCTTAAGTCCTTATAAATAGAGCTCTTATTGGTGTTCAGAGCCAATATAGATAAAGTTCAGTGCATTAAACTGTGTATATGTTTATGCCTTGCCTAATGACAATACGCAAGAACATTATGTGATGCTATTAACTTGGTCTCTTTACACGTTACAACAGAAAACTGGCACATTATATCTAGGGAATATCTATTTAGGATCAGCACAAAAAAAAGGATGTTAGAAATCTATGAAGCTTATTATGGTAAGAACATCTGGAGTAAAGCTCTTACTGACTCCCATATACTGTCCTGGCAAAACAAGAAGATATTTTCTATGAAGTATTCTTATAGATGTTAGGGATAGCTTTTGACAATGATGGATAATTCTTATTAGCTATATTAATGAAAACAACATGTTGTATAAAACAGTAATGATTTTAAAATAGCAATATTCTGTTTAATGTGGGCTTGAAAAACAACAATAAATGCAAAAAAAATCATATTCTATAAAATGATACACAATGGCAAGGATAAAATTAAAAGGGTACACAATAATTGGCTTGTGTGAATTGTATTTAATAATTATTTTAAATAGTGAATCCACTAAAGTAAATAATATATTCAGATTGACCTCACATACACAAGTGTGAGGCATCACAGGCACTTAAAAAGACCCTTCATTCATCCTTTTACACGTTCAGACTTGTTTGGGGTGGGGTGAGAAAGTGCTTTTCCTAGAAGATACTTGCTCTCACACCTTCCTTTACTCCATCCTTCTTTATATTAAATAAGAAAAGGGAGTTTACTACCGCTTTAATAAATGTAGGGCCAGATTCAGGTACCTGCGCTGTGGCGTAACGTATCTCGTTTACGTTACACCGCCGCAAGTTTTCAGCGCAAGTGCTTGATTCACAAAGCACTTGCCTATAAACTTGCGGCGTTGTAACGTAAATGCGTTCGGCGCAAGCCCGCCTAATTCAAATGGGGCGTGTACCATTTAAATTAGGCGCGTTCCCGCAGTCGAACGTTCTGCGCATGCTCCGTTAGGAAATTTCCCGCCGTGCTTTGTGTGAAATTACGGCGCCCCAACGTGTTTTTTGAACGGCGACGTGCGTTACGTCCTTTCGTATTCCCGGACGTCTTACGCAAAAAAAAAAATTTAAATTTGACGCGGGAACGACGGCCATACTTTAACATGGCTGGTCTAAATCTAAGCCATGAAATAGCAGCCGTAAGTTTGCGATGGGAAAAAGCCGACTAGCGACGACGTAAGAGAATGCGACGAACGCGCGTACCTTCGTGGATCGCCGTAAACAGCTAATTTGCATACCCGACGTGGAAAACGACGCAAACTCCACCCAGCGGGCGCCGGAGTATTACACCTACGATCCGAAGGCGTACGAAGCCGTACGCCTGTCGGATCGAAGCCTAAAGTCGTCGTAACTTGTTTTGAGGATTCAAAACAACGCTACGACGCGGCAAATTTGAAAATACGCCGGAGTATCAGTAGATATGTCTGCGTATTACAACTGTGAATCTGGCCCTAAATATACAGGACATTATAACCCGTTTTGAACAAGAAGTGGATTATAATCAGATAGTTCACAAGCTAAAAGAAATTTTTGAAATCAAAGCGCTAGGGAGCATTAGCTACTATCTGGGAATCCAAATAGAGAGAGAAGAAGATGGAAGTTATCTTCTCAACCAATTTCCGAAAATTTCAGATATCTTGGAACATTTTCATATGCAATATGCAAAAGACGTGAAAACTCAGATTGAACCAGGCTATCTAAAGAGCAATGAAGCAGAAAACTTGCAATCCAACAATGACATGTATCGCAGAACAATCGGTAAGCTGCTATACATTGCCACTGTGACAGGACCAGACATAGTGTGACTGGAACGCAATAAAAAGAGTAATGCAATACCTCAAAGGAACAATTCAGATGAAGTTACGCTTACCAGCAACATCAAATCCAAAACTGGTCAGATATGTGGATGCTGATTGGGCCAGGGACTGTACAGACTGCAAATCCACAAGTGGATTCATGTTCCAGTATAGGGAAGGAAACATAAGTTGGTCTAGTTGAAAGCAAGCAACTGTCGCTCTATCTTCAACTGAAGCAGAGTACATTGTAGCAGCATACACATGTCAAGAATCAATATGGATTTGTCAACTTTTTGTGGATATTGGGATAGACATGTCAAAACCAATTCCCATTTTTGAAGACAATCTATAAAGCTTTTGAAATCAGAAAGGGTCAATCCTAGGACCAAACACATCAACGTCAAGTATCACCTACTGAGAGATAATCAAGAGCAAGGTGTTATTGAGATTCAATACTGCCCGTCAGGGGAGATGACTGCTGATGCATTCACCATGCCTTTGTTGAAGGAATGTCATACTTATTTCCAGAAAAAGCTGAATATAATTTGACAAAGCACATGCTGTTGAGAAGGGGTATTGAAAGGAGAACCTGCAAGCAGTATTCTATAATTTGAACTATATATATGCAATATACCTATCTATACCAGTAGGTGGCACTGCAGCATTATAATTTGTATTCTATGGTAAGGTAATCAAAGGAAGTACCATCCTTATTGTGTTATATGTTCTTGTAAATTCCTGCTTCCTGTTTTCTGTTCTCTATGATGTAAAGCCATGATAAAGCTATCCTTCATGAAAGTAAGGGCCCTTTCACACGGGCGGACGAATGGTCCGTTTTTTACAAGTCCGTTCACGGACTCACAATGCATCCCTAAGGGATTGTGGACGTTAGCGGATGCTCATCCGCTAACGTCCGTAAAGATCCGCCTCCGCAAAGATCCGCTTTTTCAGACGTTTTTTCTTCCGTCTGGTGGAACGGATCGGATGAATGCGGACACATGGTCCGTATTCATCCGATTCCCCATAGGGGAGAGCGGAGGAAAGACAGGGCGGTCTCTGCACAGTGTGCGGGGACCGCCTTGTCCACCGACAGCTCAGCGGGGATTTACGAATGATCCCCGCTGAGCAGACGGACACACACTGGGCGGATCAATACGGATCCGCTCTGTGTGAAAGAGCCCTAAAGGTGTTCTGCAGTACACAAGAAGCTTCCAGCGGTTAATTGCAATACTCTGCACAATATAGGTTTGCCATTGCTTTCCTCCTAAGAAGTAAGCATCTCTAAGTTTCATGGCTACAGTCACCGTCTGCCGTGATCTTGGAGCCTAGAAGATAAAAATCTGTCACTGTTTCCTTTTCTTCTCCTTCTATTTGCCAAGGAGTGATGGGATCGGTTGCCATGATATTACTTTTCTTAATTTTTAATTAATTTTAATTTTTTGCATGCTTCCCTTTCACCTTTACTTGGAGACTTGTCTATTTATATTAAGATCATTCTAGACAAAATTCTCCACTCATTTAGAGCTAGTAAAACCCTATTAACCACTTAAGGACCCCCTACCGATGATATAAGTCGGCAGAATGGAAGGCTGGGCACAATCACGTACCTGTACGTGTCTCTTTAAGGCCCAGCCGTGGGGTCGCGAGCACGCCGCCCGCGGAACCCGCGGACCCGATCGCCGCTGGTGTCCCGCGATCTGTCACCGGAGCTGAAGAACGGGGAGAGGTGTGTGTAAACACACCTTCCCTGTTCTGCATTGTGGCAGTGTCAGTGATCGTCTGTTCCCTGATATAGGGAAAGACGATCACTGACGTCACACGTCCAGCCCAGCCCCCTACAGTTAGAAACACATATGAGGTCACACTTAACCCCTACAGTGCCCCCTAGTGGTTAACTCCTAAACTGCAATTGTCATTTTCACAGTAATCAGAGCTTTTTTATAGTACTTTTTGCTGTGAAAATGACAATGGTTCTAAAAATGTGTCAAAATTGTCCGATGTGTCCACCATAATGTCGCAGTCATGAAAAAAATCAACGATCGCCGCCATTAGTAGTAAAAAAAAAATATTAATAAAAATGCAATAAAACTATCCCCAATTTTGTAAACACTATAAATTTTGGGCAAACCAATCGATAAACGCTTATTGTGATTTTTTTTACCAAAAATAGGTAGAAGAATACGTATCGGCCTAAACTGAAGGGAAAAAATAACTTTTTTTTAAATATATTTTTGGGGGATATTTATTATAGCAAAAAGGAAAAAATATTGATTTTTTTTCAAAAATGTCGCTCTATTTTTGTTTATAGCGCAAAAAATAAAAAACACAGAGGTGATCAAATACCACCAAAAGAAAGCTCTGTTTGTGGGAAAAAAAGGACGCCAATTTGGTTTGGGAGCCACGTCGCACGGCCGCGCAATTGTCAGTTAAAGCGACGCAGTGCCGAATCGCAAAAAGGGGCAAGGTCCTTAACCTGCATAATGGTCCGGGTCTTAAGTGGTTAAATTTGTGCTAAGATATGCAAAGAATATGTGTGTTTTGTGCTCCGTATTTCACTTTTGCAATTTAATAATTTTTCAAGGTGACTTGCCTGATATCTGCACGTTTCTGTGTGTAGCAAAGGCTGGCAAAGAGAAAAAAACATTCAAATTGAAAGCATATCATGAACAATACCTGCATGTTTGTCTGATGACCCAGATTTTTTTTCTTTTTACATTCTTTTTTTTTAAATATATTTATTTCGGAAAATAACACTGAAGGAGGAGGCAAATGCTGAAGATAAATATATCAGACCTAATGTCTTTGGAGTTGCTGGAGCATGGTCAGGGCTATGTCATATGAGCAGCTGCAAAACCTCTTGGAGAAGTGTTCTCACTGCTTCAAAAATGTATTATGGTGAAGGTAAGGGCTATGTCATGATTGCATTTGTATGTATTCTCAAGAAATTCACTTTCAGTAGTGTTACAGCTATCCACAAAATCCCCAGCTTCAGTAGCTGTTCATGTTATCCATTACAGATGCTGATGGCCATACCAGTAGTTTGTAGCTGCAAAAACCTGTATTATATCCAGCTATAGAAGCAATTTAGTTGCTGCTTCAGATCTTCACTACAAAACATTAATGTAGATTTTACTTCAGAAAAAAGAAAACTGTAAAAACAAAATTGATAACTCATACTTCAGTATCTAGGGTTTCATTTTCAATGTATTTGGTCAATGGTGTTGGAGAATGTCAATTGTTTACCGTGGGCTAGATTCAGATAGGTGAGCGGATCTTTAGATCCGCGTAACCTATCTCATTTACGTTACGCCGCCGCAAGTTTTTCAGGCAAGTGCTTTATTCACAAAGCACTTGCCTGTAAAGTTGCGGCGGCGTATCGTAAATCCCCCGGCGGAATTCAAATTCGGCGGGTAGGGGGCGTGTATCATTTAAATGATGCGCGTCCCCACGCCGAACTAACTGCGCACAAGCCGGCCGCGACTGAATCCCAGTGCACATGCTCCAAATGACGTCGGCAACTCGTCATGCTTTCGTCGTGAACGTAAATTACGTCCAGCCGTATTCGCGAACGACGTACGCAAACGACTTAAAAAATTCAAAACTCGGTGCGGGAACGATGGCCATACTTAACATAGGATACGCTGCACATACCCCTCATATAGCAGGGGTAACTATACGCCGGAAAAAGCCGAACGCAAACAACGTAAAAGAAAAGCACTGGGCAGCTGTTCGTTTCTGAATCGGCGTAACTCCTCATTTGCATATTCCTTGCATATACAAACGGAAGCGCCACCTAGCGGCCAGCGTGAGATTGCAGCCTAAGATCCGACGGTGTAAGTCACTTGCACCTGTCGGATCTTAGGGATATCTATGCGTAACCTGATTCTAAGAATCAGGCGCATAGATACGACGGCCGGACTCAGAGATACGACGGCGTATCAGGAGAATCCGGGCCCGTATCTTTATATATTGCAGAATATACAAAAATTTTAAATATTTGTGGTATCCGCAGATTTAAAAAACATCTCAGCCAAAACTTTTTTTGGGGGTTTTGAACAAACTGGGAGAGGGTTTGAATATCTATCATGGTTTTGTTTCTGTTACCTTTTGGGGAGATTTTTTTTTATTTCACTTCTTGAGTGGTCACCAAGACAAGATGTGAGCAAAATCTCTTCACCAAGGGCACAAAAAAGGGCAAAACACATATTTTTCTTTAAAGTACAGTGGGAAAGAGGGAACATCTGCTATTTGTGCTCTCATCAGAATGGTCCCCAGGACAAGAAGTTAGGTGAAATCTTGATATAGCTACAGTAAAGCCCTGTACACACGATCGGAAATCTGATGGAATCAAATCCGATAGATTTTTTCGTCGGATATCCGATGAAGCTGACTTTCATCAGACTTGCCTACACACCATCGGTCAAAAATCCGACCGTGTCCAAACGCGGTGACGTAAAACACTACAAAGTGCTGAGAAAAATGAAGTTCAATGCTTCCGAGCATGCGTCGACCTGATTCTAAGCATGCATGGATTTTTAACCCATGGACTTCCGCACAGACGATAATTTTTTTTCGATCTTTTTTTATCCATAGGAAAATTTTAAAACATGTTCTATTTTTTTTCACCAATGTAAAACAAACCGATGGGGCCCACACACGATCGGTTTGTCCGATGAAAACGGTCCATCGGTCCGTTTTTCATCAGACAAACCGATTGTGTGTACAGGGCTTAACTCAAAAAGATCAAGGCACCCTCATCCCAAACTGGAGAATTTTAAAGAAGGAAAGAGGGATTTTCATGGTGCCACATGTATTTTTAAAAAAAATTTTTTTTTATTAATATCCAAAATATAACTCCCATAAAGACATACATAAAATTATCACAGCATGATAGGAACAATACTGTGCATATAAAGCTAAATATAGCTATATAAATGCCTGTTGGGCTCTACATGTTTCGTAGTGCTTCTTCAGGAGCTGTAAGGCATATATTGGCCATCATATATATGATAAATAGATTTATTTAGAATCCTGTTTAAGTAAGAGAGGCAGATAAAGGAGCTTCAAATCCAACAATGGGAATCGCAGGGTGAGCACCAGAAAATATCAGGATGATTCCTTATACAGTGGAACCTCGGATTACAAGCATAATCCGTTCTAGGAGAATGCTCGTGATCCAAAGTACTCATATATCAAAGCGAGTTTCCCCACTAAAGTCAATGGAAACGAAAATAATTTGTTACGCATTGACTTCAATGGCATGCAACACAGCATACGGCCAGAGGTGGGGGGCGTGGGAGAGCCTCGGAAACTGCTGGAAAGGCCCGAGGACACCTCGGCTGACTTTGGCAAACCTCTGAAAGACTCAGTTCCCGAGGTTTGCCTAGGTCAACTGAGCTGTCCACAAACATTCCCGTGCATTTCTGAACGGTGCCGATCAGCTGCGATTGGCGCCGTTCGGCTCCGCTCAGCTCCAGGCGCCCCCCCCAATTCAGGCCAATCGCATTACTGTACACCGCTTTGGCATGAATCATGCTCATTTTGCGAAACAACACTCACAAACCGAGTTAGGATTTTTTTTAATACAGTGCTTGTATTGCAAAACGCTTGTTAACCGCATTACTCGCAATCTGAGGTTCCACTGTATCAATCACTGCAAAAGTGCCCAAGACAAAAATTATAGCATCATATCACAGGTATGTAATATGGAAAATAAGTTCCCAGCGTTTTATCTACCAAATCTGAAGAAGACATAGGCCCAGATTCTTGTCCACTGGGCGTATCTCTGCAGAGGCGTAACGTATCCTATTTACGTTACGCCACCGCAAGTTTTTTAAGCAAGTGCTTTATTCACAAAGCACTTGCCTGTAAAGTTGCGGCGGCGGAGCGTAAATCACGCGGCGGAATTCAAATTCGGCGGGTAGGGGGCATGTATCATTTAAATGAAGCGAGTCCCCGCGGCGAACGCATGCGCCGTCCCTAAAATATCCCAGTGTGCATTGCTCCAAATGATGTTGCAAGGACGTCATTGGTTTCGACGTGAACGTAAATGACGTCCAGCCCCATTCACGGACGACTTACGCAAATGACGTAACTTTTAAAAAATTTGACGCGGGAACGACGGCCATACTTAACATTGGCTGCACCTCATATAGCAGGGGCAACTTTACGCCGGGAAAAGCCTAACGTAAACGTCGTAACTTTACTGCGTTGGCCGCGCGTACGTTTGGGAATTCGCGTATCTAGCTAATTTGCATACTCAACGGGGAATCCAACGGAAGCGCCACCTAGTGGTCAAAAAAAAATTGCAGTTTAGATCTGACGGGGTAAGAGACTTACGCCTGTCAGATCTAATGGATATCTATGCGTAACTGATTCTAAGAATCAGACGCATTGATACGACGGCTCAGATTAGGACTTACGACGGCGTACATGGCGCTGCGCTGTCATAAGTCCTTTAAGAATCTGGGCCATAGACTTCCAGACTGTGCAGCCCAAGGTACATTCAAGCTCCCACAGGAATGGAAAGCCCAATCAGGTAGCCCACCAAAGAAATAGGAACAGCACCCCCCTGCTCTCAACAGGAACCATGGTGAAATCTTGTCAGAAGGAAAACAGAAAATAAATAAAACCCAAGAGTGGTCAAAAATTTTACTAATTAAGCAAGATTCAGCAAAAATATTGGAAAATCCAAGTCTTGGTAAATATGAGTGTTAACTTTTTCTATGGGCACTCAATCTAAGATGATGAAAAAGGGGAATTTTGGGACTTTGAATGAAGCAGTGGACTGGTTGGGGTTTGAGAAAAAAAATAATATGGAACAGATTTTTCAATTATGTCACATCATGTTGTTATGTGCTGCTCAGTTTACACACATTTTATGCCGTTTTGATTTTAACAACTTATTGCTGTGTGTTATCATGCCAACCTTATGTATATGGATCTATATTGGTTATGCTTTGTGCTTATGTACACGCTACCTGTATATACTGTATGTGATTTATTATTACAATACACGTATGCAATACAAATCTGTTCCATATTATTTTATTTCTCAAACCCCAACCAGTCCAGTGCTTCATTCAAAGTCCCAAAATTCTCTTTTTTCATTACTTGAACCCGGGATGGAGGCATATCTCTGATCTGCCTCATTCAAAGTGCCAAAACGCGCCCCTTTTTTCATTGTAAGATGGTAATAGAAAAGAAAAATGTCACCAAGTTTTAAAAAAAGGCAAGCATTCAACTTATTTCTGTCTTCTGCCCCAAAGCAAAATATCCTGCAATAAAATATCATGGCGACATCTAATTTAACTAAGATACTTGCAAAAATGCATGCTTAACAAAAAGGAAACTTTGAAAAGCATATAAGCAAATATATTTTATGAATTTTGATTTATACACTAGAGTTATCGTGTCACGAAGTGCTGAGGATTTTGTGGAAAAAAAATGAGTGGGGAGAGAACAGCACATTCTTGCCACTTAAAATGAGTCCCATATCCAGGTAACAAGGTAACTATGGCATGACTTAACCTGCTACATGTAAGTAAGGCTTCCCACACAGAGCCCTGTCCCTGACCACAGAGGGCTGCGAGATGATACCCCCCCCCCCTTCCCTGCAGACTCTTTGTGAGTACAATGTTATCATTCTTCATAAAAAATGTACCTGTCTTGCACCCTGTTCTCTGCTTTCCAATTAAACAGAGAAAGCATTTCCTTTGGAATAATTCCCATTCCTGTTCCAGAGACACAAACAGGAATACAGTAAAAACCTGCCAGGGAATCTAATCATCCAAAACTAAAAAAAATATTAAAAATACAGCTTAAATGAACTTTGAGATTTGTTTTATGTTACCTAGTATACCTAAAGCTGGAAACTGCAAATTCCACTTAATGCATCTTAAGGGCATTTTGAAATGAAACATTAGGAGAAAAACATTGTAAACTTTCGATATTACTGAGCTTTGAGGCAATTTTTTTTTTGTGAGGGCGTGAGGGGTCAGGAATTAGGTGTATTTTAACCACTTGCCGACCGTTCCTCAGTACATATACTGTGGCAGGTCGGCGCTATTGCACAAAACTATGTACCTGTATGTCATCTCGTGCAATAGCCAGCGAGCGGCGCATGCTTGGCCAGAGGGGGAGCCAATCAGCGGGCCATCCGCGATCGCTTCCCAGAGAGACAGGACGAGGATCTGCCTATGTAAACAAGGCAGATCACCATTCTGACAGGGATAAACCAAGTGATCTTGTGTTCCTGCTAAGCAGGAACATAGATCTCTCTGTTCATCCAGTCAGTCCATCCCCCGCACAGTTAGAAAGCATCCCCTAGGGACACACTTAACCCTTTGATTGCCCTTGGTGTTAACTTCTTCCCCGCCAGTGTCATTAGTACAGTAACAGTGTATATTTTTAGCACTGATCACTGTAATAATGTTACTGCTCCCCAAAAAGTGTAAGTTAGGTGTCCGATTTGTCCGCCGCAATGTCGTAGTCCCACTAAAAATTGCTGATCGCTGTCATTATTAGAAAAACAAATTGTAGACGTGATAACTTTTGCGCAAACCAATCATTATATGCTTATTGGGATTTTTTACCAGAAATATATAGCAGAATACATATTGGCCTAAATTGATGAAGAAATTCGATTTTTTTTTTATAGCAGAAAGTAAAAAAATATTGTTTATAAAAACTGCAGAGGTGATCAAATACCACCAAAAGAAAGCTCTATTTGTGGGAAAAAAGGACATCAATTTTATTTGGGTACAGCATCGCATGACCGCGCAATTGTCAGTTAAATAACGCAGTGCCGTATCGCAAACAATGGCCTGGTTATGAGGGGGTTAAAACCTTCCGGGGCTGAACTGGTTAAATTTTCATGAAAAATCTGATTTAAAATTACCTCATTGCCTAAAAGTCTCAATAAAAGCTCTGCCTGAAAAAAGAAGATGACTCTTCTACTGTCCATGACACTGAACACTACTCCATTTTAGACTAAAGTTTCTACTTAAATGGACGCATCCAGACATGTTAATCTCCTGGTCCCTCTCTGCACTCGGTGGTTTACCCAGGCCATTAGTACTGATGGTGTAGGGGATGGCAGGAAGAATCACTAAAGAGACGTGGGTGGAGAAAGGCTTAGGCAATAAACACTCCTAGAAGTCCAAAAAAAATATTTTTTTTTGTGTCATAAAACTAGAACCTTATAAAGGTTATTAGACAAATACAAGTGCTTGGTGTAACCCTAGTCAAGTGCAAATGTAAGACACCAGGGACTGATTCATCCCACCTCCAAAGAGACACATGATGTACTATTTTAATAAGGGGCATAAAAAGACTAGCACTGGCAATCTGAAAACTTGGTTAAAGTCACCTATGGTCACAGTGACCTGGTAATCTTATTTGATACTGAAAGGTCGGCTTATAGGTCAAAAATAACAATGCAGAATGAGAAATCTACTTCTTGTCACCAAATTAACTTTAAGTGAATGTGTTCAGTAGTAACCATACAATCAAGAGGTGACAAGGTGACAACATTGAGGTTTCTCAGTCTTGTCAACCCTTGTTTGTTTGTTTGTTTGACCATAAAGTAGTTCATTTTAAGCGGGAAATGGGAATTACATTAAACTGAAAAAAAAAGATAGACAGCATATAGGTTGCAAGCTATTGCCAATAGCCACCAATTAGCTTTCACATTTTATTTCATAGAAAAAAAATCAACAATAATTCTGACTGACTGGCATGAGCACAAATTCTCCTTTTGTGCTCATTTTCTTTTTTCCAGTTTTAATTAATCTTACCCTGAAGCTCACTGACCCATACCTATTCTGTAAGCTGACCAAAACCTCTCACCTTCCAACCCTACCACATAAAATATGATACTGTTTCAGCTGAAGATAAGAAAAAGTACACATATCTTTTCATTTTAGCTGACATTAGGATAAGTCTGACCAGACACGAGAATGGGTAATCATCCACAGATGCAGAAAAAAACAGCTGGATTGGGAAACAATCACATTTCTATAGGCTACCCCCAACCTGCACTGATGTACAAAGGCCTATTAATTCTGGGTAACTGAGCAACTGTAATGGATTTCCTGGCTGACTGCTATGGCTCCCACAAAATAAGGTTGAAGGTTCTGGGCCAGATCCATGAAGAAGTTACGTCGGCGTATCTATTGATACGCCGCGTAACTTCTAGGATGCTCCGGCGTATCTTTGTTTTGTATCCACAAAACAAGATACGCCTGAAGCTGGGCTCGATCCGACTGGCGTACGTCTTAGTACGCCGTCGGATCTTAGGTGCATATTTACGCTGGCCGCTAGGTGGTGATTCCATTGATTTCCGCGTAGAATATGCAAATGAGCTAGATACGGCGATCCACGAACGTACGTCCGGCCGGCGCATTTTTTTTACGTTGTTTCCGTAAGGCTTTTTTCGGCGTATAGTTACCCCTGCTTTATGAGGCGTACGCAATGTTAAGTATGGACGTCGGGCCAGCGTAAAATTTTCCGTCGTTTACGTCGTTTGCGTAAAACGTTTGCGAATAGGGCTTTGCGTAGAATTTACGTTCACGTCGAAAGCATTGGCTTGCTGCGGGGTAATTTGGAGCATGTGCACTGGGATACCCCCACGGACTGCGCATGCGCCGTTCAAAAACTACGTCATTTACGTGGGGTCAAGTCAAATTAACATAAAACACGCCCACATCTTTATCATTTGAATTCTGCGCCCTTACGCCGGCAGATTTACGCTACGCCACTGCAACATTAGAGGCAAGTGCTTTGTGAATACAGCAACTGCCTCTCAAAGTTGCGGCGGCGTAGCGTTACTACGATACGCTACGCCTGCCTAAAATTACGATGCGCTACGTGGATCTGGACCACAGTATTTAACTATATACGCTTAACATGACATAAAAGATGAACAAAGCACATCCTTCTATAGTGTTTACTTAATCCAAAGCACTGACTGTCATTTCTCTCTGCTGTCTAGTTCCTCTGCTATCCAGTAGCTTAGCTCTGAGAAAGAGGATGCACCCCCGAAACGCATCAGATTTTACCCCTTGATGTGATACAGGACATGTGTCCGCACTGCTCAACATTGTGTGATTTTATGGCTCATTGATAGTTGCTACTTTGTGAGTACCCCCTTTTTACAGATTTAATTTTTCAATAAATTATTTTGGTAATACACTATAATACATGTAACATGTAATACATGTTCGTGCGCCTTCCATTTTGTTTTTGAAGGTTTTCCTGACTTTAAGAGATAAAGGGGGATGGGGGAGGGCCGGGGTCAAGTCCTGGGGAAAAAAGTGTGGGAACTCCCACCCAAGATCCACTCCCCCACCAAAAAAAAAGGTACGCTCATGTGCATAATTACTAAACCGCATGTTTTTTTTTGTTTTTGTTTTTCGATCCACTGTACCTTAGTAATCCTTTGTTACTGGCCGCTTCCTGTATATGGATTCATCGGGTAGTGTGCGGGTATTCCGTCACTTCCTCGATGCCGCAAGTTCTTTCTAAATCCTGCGATAACTCGCGGCAGACCTCCGTAATGTCTCCTGGGAACAATGACAAAAGCTCCCAGGAGACATTGCGGCATCGAGGAAGTGACGGAATACCCGCACACTACCCGATTAATCCATATACAGGAGGCGGCCAGTAACATAAAGGAATACTAAGGTTCGCCTGCCCCTGACAGTGACTCGAGCTGGGCATCGCCGCTTAGTGAAGGATTGGCTCGGGCGACTTGGCTGCTCTAGTCCTGCAAAGGGAACCGAGTTCCTGCTGTAAAAAAAAGTGCAGGAACTCCGTTCCCACGCGTTCCCGCAGGACTTGAGCCCTGGGGGAGGGGCCCTTCCGCACACAACCTTTGATTCATAGCCTCAGCTGTGCATGTTTCCTATGCATTCAGCTATCAGATTACAGAAACTCTGTGTTCTAGCTCTTCAGTGTGTCTGGCATCATATCCCTCTACTTTCTGCTACTGTAGAAAATCCTGTGTGTTATTAGAAGAGAAGGCCGCAGATAAACAGGTACAATTTATGTAGGGGGATTTGTTCTAGTCACTTCACTGGGTATATGTAAAGGTTTGGGGCCACTTTAATAAAGGAATTGAAAGCTGAACTCCTAGCAGATGTACTGTATCTCTAGTCAGATGTATTCTATGATTAAGCCTGTGTGGTTATATATGTTAGAGCCGTGGTCCCGGTAGGCAGGACCATGTGCTGAAGATTGTTGGCTGATTAAAGTATGCAGCTGTGTGCAGCATTTCCTTTGGATTATATCCAGTAAGATGTAAATTGCACAAATGAATGCAGCTCTGTATCTATAAATACATCACTAAGCCTAGGTTCACATTGGAGCGATTTGTCATGCTATTTGAGAGATCAAATCGCATGACAAGTCGCAGCCTATTGGCGGCAATGGCACTGTTCCAATCAGTGCGACACCAATTTTGCGGTGCCGCACCGATTTGCAAAAGTAGTTCCTGCACTACTTTTGCTGATTTCAGGTGCGATTTCTATAGACATCTGTGCATGAAGCCACACAAATGTCTATCAAGTAGCACCTAAAATCGCGCTGGCCTTGCTACTTTGAAATCGCGCTACTTCAAGTAAAGTAACACGATTTCAAAGTAGCATCAGTGTGAACCAGGGCTAAATAAAAGCAATGTAATTACTTGAGATTGACTTTGTTTCAGCCTCTTACATTCCCTTTGTAATATAATCCAGACGGGGGGGGGGGGGGGACTGCACAAGGAGCCAACCAGTTGTGCTTCAGTTTAAGGAGCATGCTGATTGGAGGAAACAGCAGATAGATAAGCTCACTAGTATGTTGTTTCTGCTTTCACTTTGAAGTCATTGGGCAGAGACATGACAGTGTGATATTTAATTGCAGCAGATAAAGATCAAACCTCATGCCCCGATAGAGGGGTTGTGCTATGAACTACAGCTGTAATGGACTGTCTGAATAGAAATGCAATCCTCATATATACACTGTAGCTCCGATGTGTGTTTAGCTGTATGCCTGGAGTTTAACTTTAAAGCGGTGGTTCCCCCTTAAAAACAACTTTTTTTTATTCCACTGGCCCCCCACATTACAATCGAATTAAGGCTATTATTTTTTTTTGGCTGCTGTACATACCTTGATACAGCATCTTCACCCGTGCATCCGGGTTGCGAGTCCCGCGGGAGTGGGCGTTCCTCACATGTGTTTGATTGACATTTTTCCCAAAAACGAGCTCTCCCCCCGTCGCATAAGCCGCGTCACGATTGGCGAAAGGAGCCGAACGGCGATGCGCATGCGCAGTATAGCGCCGACTCGCCGTTCGGCTCCTTTCGCCAACCGTGACGCGGCTTACGTGACAGGGGGGAGCTCGTTTTTGGGAAAAATGTCAATCAAACACATGTGAGGAACGCCCACTCCCGCGGG
The DNA here is from genome assembly GCF_905171775.1 of Rana temporaria. Taxonomy (NCBI): domain Eukaryota; kingdom Metazoa; phylum Chordata; class Amphibia; order Anura; family Ranidae; genus Rana; species Rana temporaria. The sequence continues at coordinate 528,678,931 of NC_053489.1, forward strand.
ACTCGCAACCCGGATGCACGGGTGAAGATGCTGTATCAAGGTATGTACAGCAGCCAAAAAAAAATAATAGCCTTAATTCGATTGTAATGTGGGGGGCCAGTGGAATAAAAAAAAGTTGTTTTTAAGGGGGAACCACCGCTTTAAGGTTGCTTGGTTTTTGTTTTGGTTCAGTTGCTATACAAAAAAGTTGCAACTGTCAAGATGTCAGTATAGGTACTATCATACATTTTAATAGGAACTATATAGAGGCAACTTGAGGCTTGTCTGATCAGTAACAGGCTTAGCATGCATGTTATCTAGAAAATATCACGCAGACACTTCTAAGTGAGGACAAGATATTTCACACACAACTTTTTCTACCTTGACTAGGAGCAAAAGTTCAGAAACATGCAGGGGGTATCGTGTTCAGTCTAATAAAAGTAGAGAAATAAAAGTGCACACACGAATCGACTACAAATGTCATAAGATTCAGAAAAGCAGTGTGAGCTGCCACATAACTGACTGATTACAGAGAGGAGGGAATAAAGAGAAGTCTCTGTTAGGGGCACAAAGCCTCCTTTAACGCCCACAATACCTTCTCATGATATTTAACATCTTGCACTGTGCGAAAATGTTTTGGACACAATGGCATGGTTTTGATTTGAGGTTAAGAACCTTTTCGAGTGTATCTTTGATTATCTGCAGGTTTGACAACCCATGGCTTTTTTTTGTTTTCTTTTCAATGCTTAGTTTCTATAAGTAAGTGACGTATAAAATGAAGTGCAAAAAAAGTTGCCGCTATTGACCATAACAGCCAGGTAAAGGCCAAGTTTCCTTTTTTCAAATTGGTTAAAAAGAAAAGGTCTTTATAAAACAATGGATACACCAGACACTTTTCCCCTCTGACCATATACATGAAGGCTCTGGATACAGTATTGGTAAAGTACAGTGTTTCAGAAGTGAACCTATTTACCTGTTCTTTACATATTTAAATAGAACATAACTAAGAATAGGCACACTTCCCTCTATTGGGAGAGAGGGGCTATCAGATTGTCTACTGCACATAATGATGGTATTATTTTAACCCAGCTGATCATCTCAGAAACTACACATTTAGAAAATGGCTGATCTGTTGATCATTCATGGCCAAAGATGGTGGTCCTTTTCATGGTGCAAGTCAAGAGATATCAGGTATCAGAGATGGTCAGGTCAGGCAGACATAACAGTATAGATGGGTTAGAAACAAGAGTGTTACAGACAGCAGAATATATCATATCCTTTAACACCTTTGAGGCCCCGTACACACGGTCGGACAAAACCGATGAGAATGGTCCGACGGACCGTTTTTATCGGTTCACCGCTGAAGTGGCCTGATGTGTGTACACACCATCGTTCCAAAAAACGATCGGGTTAGAACGCGGTGACGTCAAACACACGACGTGCTGAATAAAACGAATTTCAATGCTTCCAAGCATGTGTCGACTTGATTCTGAGCATGCGCGGGTTTTGAACCGATGCTTTTCTGTACTAACCATCGGTTTGGACCGATCGGGCAGCGGTCCATTGGTTCGGTTTTGAAGCATGTTTTAAAATTTTGGACCGAAGGAAAACAGACCAATGGGCTATACACACCGTCGGTTTGGACGGATGAAACTGAACCTCGGTCCATTCTCATCGGTTTTGTCCGACCGTGTGTACGGGGCCTGATACCCATTCCTTAAAGGTTTAAACAGAATATAACCAAGATAAGGTACTTTTGCTTCTTTTGGAGGAGCGGGGCTGTCAGATTGTCTAATGCTTATAAAAATGGTATTGTTTCCACCCAGTTGTTTATCTCAGAAGTAGTGAATGGCTGGTTGGAGTGTACAATCTTTTAATCTTGCATGGCCAAAGATGATGGTCCATTCCATACTGCAAGTCAAGAGATATCTCTGACTGTCCAACAACCTTGGTCAGGTAAGGGGGGCATGAAAGTATTGTCAAACTAGGTGGGTTAGAAACAAGGGTGTTACAAGACAGCAGAACATGATATCCACCAGTGGCATATGTGGTCAGGGATAACATAAGTACAAGAGCAAGAGAACTGGATTTGGACCTTTTGTGATGGGCCATCTAGGAATTGAAACTGCCATACAGTATGTCACACTTAGGCCTCGTACACACCAGCGGATCTGTCCGCTGCCACATTTCTGTCTGATGGTTGTACACACCATCAGACAGAAATGCGCACAGACACGATACGCGGTGACGTGGCCGCATCGCGCTGCGACGATGACGCGGCGACGTGCGCGGCCCTTGAAGGTCAATGCTTCCACGCATGCGTCGAATCACTTTGACGCATGCAAGGGCTTTCGGCCGATCGGACATGTCCGGTGAGTCTGTACAGATGACCGAACATGTCCGACGGACAGGCTTCCAGCGGACATGTTTCTTAGCATGCTAAGAAACATTTGTCCGCTGGAAACTGTCCGATCCGCCGGACAATTGTCCGGTCGGCCGTACACACGACCGAACATGTCTGCTGAAACTGGTCCGTCAGACCAGTTTCAGCGGACATGTTCGGTCGTGTGTACGGGGCCTTACTCATTACTCCTTAAAATTACCGCTCTGTCCACATAGTGGCCCAAGACCTGTGTCACTCCCTGTGACTGTATCTTCACAGGCAAAGTGGTAGTCCCTGGTGGGGGGGGGGGAAGCATGTGCCTATGGAAGAGACAGAATTCAACCATGTGCTATCTATCTATGTTTAATGTAAAACACGTATCAGCTTTTAAGACAGGCTCTTTGATCGCCCTCTCTGTGTATGAGAGGCTACAACTTTGTTACAGATACATGTGGGGAGAGAAGGGGGGGGTGTGAAAGTTGGAATTGGGTCATGTTGGAATGTTCAAACTTGATAACTGCCATAAGGAATTATTATGTGGCTGAAGTGCTGTGGGGTGGGCCACCTAACCTCCTACAACTCTGCAGAAGCACAGCAGTTGCCAGGGCTGGAGTTCACTGAGGGCAACACTTGGTATGGATAAAAGATAATGTTTAGTTGAGAAGGAAGTGATGCAAGTGAACTGGGTGAAACCCCTCTTCAGTGAGAAAAACTGGGAGAATAAGGGCCACTGAGGTAAACATCTACCCACAGTCTGCTGAGCCAAGTATGGGAGCTCTGAGGTGAATATTATACTATATGTATATGTACTGTTTGTATCGGGGTACATGATTCTGAATACTGCAGCGTGTATAGTGTAGTGCAGCCTTTCTCAACCTTTTCAACACAGAGGAACCCTTGAAATAATGTTCCGGTCCCACGGAACCCCTGCTAAAAATGCCTATATGTAGAACTCATGATACATTAGTGTGATAATCAGTGGGAAGAATGATCTGTATCACTGGGATTAATTACCCCCTTACAGATAGCTAAAAAGATCAATAGTGTCAGTGGGAACTTATCCGAGAGGCAGAAATTGCTCATTGCTCAAGTAACCCATAACAACCTCTGGGGGAACCCTAGTATAGAAACACTTTTGTAGTGTGTTTTGGGGTGCATGGTGTTATTGAAGAAAGAAACAAACCCTGGGATTTTAAAGGTGTCAAAATTAACATCAATAGATCAAAATAGATATGATAAAAAAAACACAGTTTATTGTTTAGCAGTGTGCATGGTATTGTGCATTGGGTTGTATGGCGCAATAATTAATATGATGCACAGTGCAATGTGGGTTGGGGTGTATGATGTGGGGTGTACTGGGATGCATGGAGCTGTGGGCATTGAGGAGCATGGTGCAGTGTGTATTGGTCTTTTGGTGCAGTGTGAATCAGTGTGCATGGTTTAATGGGTATAGGGGTGCATGGTGCAGTGTGTATTGGATTGTATGGTATTATGTGAATGGTGGGCTGTGTGTAGTGTGAGTCAGTGTGCATGGTGAGATAAGAATTTGGATGCATGGTGTTGTGAATATTGGTGTTTATGGCACAGTTTGTGCTGGAGTATATGGTGCTGTATATATTGCAGTAAATGGTGATTTTTTTCTGATAATTTTAATGGCCACCCTGTCTTGCCCCTATTGGTAAAACACTGTAACATGACATTTTTAGATCACAAGGGCATTGCTGATGTAAGGCTACATTTATAAACTCCAGCACATGTCATCACTAGGTTTTCTGTTGGGCAGATAGCTGGAAAACAGGTTTGCGTTTGCATCTGTGAAAGTAGTTCAAATATTTTCTTCTTCTACAAAAACTGCAAGGTAATTAATGTAATAATAATAATAATAATTATAGCAACACAAAAATAAAAACATTGGTATGTTCACACTGTGCTAACAAAAAACAATAAAAATCATATTTCATTTTCTTGTCTGCTCATCTTAACAGATAAACGAGGGAATGTGATTTGTTACTACTGAAATAGAAATGTGGTAAATAAATGAAAAGGTTCACAAGACCATGCCAGTGAACTGCACTGCACATACGTTCATGCTTCTCTGCTGCCATTGGATGAATTAGATCAGGTTGTGAATACCGCTACGTTCATGACTAATAGGGAGGACATTCCAATAGGTTACGTTACTTGGTTAAATATCTTGTGCTGAGTATCTCTTTAACAAAATCCCAGACATATTCCACTCAGTAGTGCTGAAGAAGCTATACACTTGTGGTGTAGCATTACACTATACAGGGAGTGCAGAATTATTAGGCAAATTAGTATTTTGACCACATCATCCTCTTTATGCATGTTGTCTTACTCCAAGCTGTATAGGCTCGAAAGCCTACTACCAATTAAGCATATTAGGTGATGTACATCTCTGTAATGAGAAGGGGTGTGGTCTAATGACATCAACACTCTATATCAGGTGTGCATAATTATTAGGCAACTTCCTTTCCTTTGGCAAAATGGGTCAAAAGAAGGACTTGACAGGCTCAGAAAAGTCAAAAATAGTGAGATATCTTGCAGAGGGATGCAGCACTAAAATTGCAAAGCTTCTGAAGCGTGATCATCGAACAATCAAGCGTTTCATTCAAAATAGTCAACAGGGTCGCAAGAAGCGTGTGGAAAAACCAAGGCGCAAAATAACTGCCCATGAACTGAGAAAAGTCAAGCGTGCAGCTGCCAAGATGCCACTTGCCACCAGTTTGGCCATATTTCAGAGCTGCAACATCACTGGAGTGCCCAAAAGCACAAGGTGTGCAATACCCAGAGACATGGCCAAGGTAAGAAAGGCTGAAAGACGACCACCACTGAACAAGACACACAAGCTGAAACGTCAAGACTGGGCCAAGAAATATCTCAAGACTGATTTTTCTAAGGTTTTATGGACTGATGAAATGAGAGTGAGTCTTGATGGGCCAGATGGATGGGCCCGTGGCTGGATTGGTAAAGGGCAGAGAGCTCCAGTCCGACTCAGACACCAGCAAGGTGGAGGTGGAGTACTGGTTTGGGCTGGTATCATCAAAGATGAGCTTGTGGGGCCTTTTCGGGTTGAGGATGGAGTCAAGCTCAACTCCCAGTCCTACTGCCAGTTTCTGGAAGACACCTTCTTCAAGCAGTGGTACAGGAAGAAGTCTGCATCCTTCAAGAAAAACATGATTTTCATGCAGGACAATGCTCCATCACACGCGTCCAAGTACTCCACAGCGTGGCTGGCAAGAAAGGGTATAAAAGAAGAAAAACTAATGACATGGCCTCCTTGTTCACCTGATCTGAACCCCATTGAGAACCTGTGGTCCATCATCAAATGTGAGATTTACAAGGAGGGAAAACAGTACACCTCTCTGAACAGTGTCTGGGAGGCTGCGGTTGCTGCTGCACGCAATGTTGATGGTGAACAGATCAAAACACTGACAGAATCCATGGATGGCAGGCTTTTGAGTGTCCTTGCAAAGAAAGGTGGCTATATTGGTCACTGATTTGTTTTTGTTTTGTTTTTGAATGTCAGAAATGTATATTTGTGAATGTTGAGATGTTATATTGGTTTCACTGGTAAAAATAAATAATTGAAATGGGTATATATTTGTTTTGTGTTAAGTTGCCTAATAATTATGCACAGTAATAGTCGCCTGCACACACAGATATCCCCCTAAAATAGCTAAAACTAAAAACAAACTAAAAACTACTTCCAAAAATATTCAGCTTTGATATTAATTAGTTTTTTGGGTTCATTGAGAACATGGTTGTTGTTCAATAATAAAATTAATCCTCAAAAATACAACTTGCCTAATAATTCTGCACTCCCTGTAGGTTTATGATATAAACCATAATTACATCAACACTGGATCTGGACAATATCTAGGATAGTTATCAAGAAACCTGGAAACATGGACATGAAGAGTAAGGCTTTAGTTATAAGAATGAAATGATGGTATTGTTATGCTCCTGGGCATCAATCCATTGTTGCGTTTACTCGTCTGCTCATTCATATGATTAGACGATATAACGTTAAGATTACCTCTCCATGTGGGATGACTTGTCTGAGATACAGACCTTAAGTCTGATATTGGTTAATTACATCTCTAAAGGGGTTTTCCATCTTAAAATTACTTTAATTTGTTGGCAAACACACGCCTTACGGAAATGTCTACTACTAAACACATTGCTTTTTTGTCTTCCTTGCTTCCTCTTTTGCTTTCCTGTCATATATTTATATAATCAGATAGGGCTGTTTATTTGTATTGACCTCTTCTTTGGTGTTGTCTTCTTTGCATACTGTTTTGTCCATTGAGCAGCTTTGTGTCATATGATAGTACAAAATAAACAAGTCTGTCTAAACAGTAAAAATACATAAAAGAACAGACTGAAGCTGGTATAACAAAGCATCTGAAACAGGATAATTGCTATTCATATTTTTCTAACGTAAATGATGAAATACAATATGATACTGTATTTTCTTAACAATGCATCTATGTGTTTAGTGCTGATTGGAACCAGATAAAATACCTGTGTGCCACTGACAATGCTATGACTTTATGAGCATGCCCTATACATTCAGAAAATGTAATAGCTAGATAGATTATCTCAGTCCTGAAAATGTATTCCAGACTCAAATTTATAGATCTGTAGACCTAGATCTCTTTTTGTGGCAGTACCACCATGCTGTACTTAAAACAAATTCTGGCTATACACTGGTAGATTCTTGAACGAGAATATGTGTATGAACATCCATATGAAAATTCTTTGCACATTCAGTGACGGTGGTTATGACTAAGGCCTTATAGGCTGAAATGCGTCAACCTTTCCTATTTGTGTTTGTCTACTGTGGCTTGTCAATAAATACGTCAATTGTTTAAGAGCAACAACCCGAGTGCGGATCATCTTTTCCTCTGTTCAAAATTAGTCCAAGAAAATGTTTCCATTTTGTTCCTTCGAATTTTCCAATCACTGTGATGAGACCAAACCAAATGTTGATTCGACCCCACCAACCGTTACAAAATCAAGTGAATGTTCTTAAAACAAAATGTTTTGAATGGAAATTAAAACATGTATGACCAATTTTTGGGATCCAGCTCTAAAGTTATAAAGCAGTACTATGGCCACACTGTTGCCTAATTTAGAAAACACAGCACTGAAATGTGTTTAATCATGACCCCTCTATCCAATGATAAGAGACAAAAAATACACTAAAGAAGTCATGTGACTGATCTCTCCACCAATCTCAGAGTGTTCTCTACAGCATTATTCAGAGGACACTCTGTGGGACAATGAAGGCTCAACTATGCATTATAAGCAGCATGTACAGCCATGGCCAAAAGTTCTGAGAATGACACAAATACTAATTTTCACAAAGTCTGCTGCCTCAGTTTTTGAGATGGGAAATTGCATATACTCCAGAATGTTATGAAGAGTGATCAGACGATCTGCAATTAATTGCAAAGTTCCTCTTTGCCATGAAAATTAACTTAATCCCATAAAAAAAAATTCCACTGCATTTGTGAAGAAGGCTTCAGGGTGCCCAAGAAAGTCCAGCAAGCGCCAGGACCGTCTCCTAAAGAGGATTCAGCTGCGGAATCGGAGTGCCACCAGTGCAGAGCTTGCTCAGGAATGGCAGCAGGCAGGTGTGAGCGCATCTGCACGCACAGTGAGGCGAAGACTTTTGGAAGATGGCCTGGTGTCAAGAAAGGCAGCAAAGAAGCCACTTCTCTCCATAAAAAACATCAGAAACAGATCTTCTGCAGAAAATATGGTGAATGGACTGCTGAGGACTGGAGCAAAGTCTTATTCTCCGATGAAGCCTCTTTCCGATTGTTTGGGGCATCAGGAAAAAGGCTTGTCCGGAGAAGAAAAGGTGAGCGCTACCATCAGTCCTGTGTCATGCCAACAGTAAAGCATCCTGAGACCATTCATGTGTGGGGTTGCTTCTCATCCAAGGGAGTGGGCTCACTCACAATTTTGCCCAAAAACACAGCCATGAATAAAGAATGGTACCAAAACACCCTCCAACAGCAACTTCTTCCAACAATCCAACAACAGTTTGGTGAGGAACAATGCATTTTCCAGCACGATGGAGCACCGTGCAATAAGGCAAAAGTGATAACTAAGTGGCTCGGGGACCAAAACGTTGACATTTTGAGTCCATGGCCTGGAAACTCCACAGATATTAATCCCATTGAGAACTTGTGGTCAATCCTCAAGAGGCGGGTGGACAAACAAAAACCCACTACAATAATTCTGAAAAAATCCAAGAAGTGATTATGAAAGAATGGGTTGCTATCAGTCAGGAATTGGCCCAGAAGTTGATTGAGAGCATGCCCAGTCGAATTGCAGAGGTCCTGAAAAAGAAGGGCCAACACTGCAAATACTGACTCTTTGCATAAATGTCATGTAATTGTCGATAAAAGCCTTTGAAACATATGACGTGCGTGTAATTATATTTCACTACATCACAGAAACAACTGAAACAAAGATCCAAATGCAGTTTAGCAGCAAACTTTGTGAAAATTAATATTTGTGTCATTCTCAAAACTTTTGGCCACAACTGTAAAATGGACAGTGCTGATTTGCATAAATATTGTGGTGTCCAGCTTCTATTTTTTTCTTAGAACTCTTCGGTGTTGCTACAAAGAGTAAAATGAGTCATGTTTTGTAAAAATCTCAAAAAAGGAAATGCTAGGTTTAGGTTGGGGTGATTGTCACTTTTTTGTACAGTTACTTTTTGCTGTCACTGCTTTTTTTTAATAAGCCATGTATGAGGTGAAATAGTGGTAGGTAAACAGAAACACCATTACCTGTAGATGAGTCAATAGTAAACAGTGATGTTTTCTCTCCAGGTATGATTTCATAAAGTACTTCTCCAAATATTCCTCCATCTTTGTCCTCCGCTAACACATTAACAACTTCTGTGCCTGCTTGAGTGTGGCTGCTGGTGCTTGCCACATAATTTGTTGTCTCAAACTCAGGTGCATTGTCATTTATATCCTCTATATCAACACGAACGAAAGCCTGCGCGCTTAAGCCACCCTGTTAGATGTAAATAAAAGGCAAGGTTATAAAACTCCATAGAATTAGAAAAAAAACAGCAATTATTGCACCCGCTAAACATTTTGCACCTACAGATATGAAACTGACAACATTTCAGACATGGATTGCAGCTTTAAGAAATAAAAATTAGATCAATGAATAGAAAACAAGCAGCTGACAGGAGCAAGCTGAACAAATTAGCTTCTTTTATTTTCTAATTTTTGATCTGTGTAATGTATCACTGAAAGCATTGTGTTATATCTGTTTGATAAGTGCAAACACAAAACTTGTTGAACTTCAGGGCTGTGCTGTGTATATTTCCTGTGTTATCTCAAAGCGACCTCCCAGTTTTTATCTTGGACTTCAGAATAATTACCTTTGTGTTGTAAATATCTGAGAGTAGTAGTGGTTAAATAGTTTAGCAAAAAGACACTGGGCAGTGTTGTCACCACTCAGTACACAAACATTCTGTGCATTGCCAATCCACAACAGTGTGTAACCACTTGCCAATCATGCTATAGCTGAAAGATGACTATAGCACGGTTGTCCAGTTCTGGGAGGGCGTTTATTGACGTCCATGTGTATACGGATATGCAACCCAGCTTCTCTGGAGACAGCACAGTGCCGTAGTCTTTGGGCTCCCGGTGGTGAGCTTTTTTTAAACAGTTTAAAGAACCTTATTTTTCCCTTCATCAAATTAACAAGAAAGGTTGGGAGAATATATATATATATCTTTGTCTTACCTCTGGTGAGTGGATATATGGGTGGAGGCTCATGGATGGTGATTCAGTGTTTACATTACCAGGTGGAGTGTAATGGCAGTTTAAGACTGTATTTTCACCTGGTTTCTGGTGAGTGCATAGTGAGTGCATAGATGAGTGCATTAGTCACATGGTGGATACCCAAGTCACTTTACAGACAGTTTTTGCACTTATATTTTGGGACATTATTATCATACTTTGGACTTTTTCACATACGGTTTTGTATACTGTTTCAGTAATATAAAGCGCTGCACACCATTAACAATAATATGTACAGTATATATAAGATATAATAGATTCATTTAGGTTATGCTCAAATAGGTTGACAGAAACCAGTACGTTTTCTCTACAGCAAACATAAAGGTATTAGTATATCAGATTTTTTATTTAGCACAGAAGTTTTTTTCATTGTAGGTTCATTAGCTATACATTGTTTCCCTATCGTCAGCAGAAATACAGTTATGGCATATGTATTATACAGTAACATTATTGTAAGTTTTATAAAGAACCAGTAAAAGGTGGTGTGTAAAAAACTGTACCGAGCAGGGAATCCTTTAGGCACTAATGTTTATATGCTTAAAAGCTTCTGTGATGGAAATATGGCCTACTTGCTCATTCTCAGTTTTTAATTTGATAGTTGTGCATGGGGGGGCAATAAAATAACCCCATTACTGTCCCTCAATTAAAAATATTTATCAGCCTAAGATGTTTGTTTAACTGTACCTTAACTGTACCTTTGATAGTATCAGAAGTATAAAAGCAAAGAGTGTTTCAAGATTTGTTGCTTTGGCAGACAGGATTCGCAAAATTTGCCCTGCAGGAAGGAATATTATTTGACATTTGCTGTAAATTTTGCGGAAGCTAAAAGGCCATTGTCAAACTGACAAGTAGCCATGGCTTTGAAATAATGGTAAGCTTACCACGGTCTCAGTGACAGCTTATTAAAAATGTATAACCATGATTCAAGATATGAGTCTTCAGCACTATGGGATTTTTTTTTGTTCTTTAATTTTATATTTCAAATTTCAATTGTATCCGCATATTTGCATTAGAAATATAAGTTAATGTTCTCACTAGTTAAATTAACTCATATTGATTAAGTCAGATGAAACTGTAAGCAAAGATAAAAAAATTACTTAAGAAATGTACTCAGGGCCAGATCCACAAAAGGGATACGACGGCGTATCTACTGATACACCGTCGTATCCTTGTTTCTATCTTTGGAACTGATCCACAGAATCAGTTTCCAATAGATAGGCAGAAGATCCGACATGTGTAAGGGACTTACACTGTCGGATCTTAGGATGCAGTACCTCGGCCGCCGCTGGGGGCATTTCTCGTCGAAATGCCGCTTCGGGTATGCAAATTAGCACTTACGGAGATCCATGAAGCTTTTACGCTTAGTTTTTTCTCTGTGAGTATAAGTTTGCAAACGCAAAATTAGGGCTGCTTTTACAAGGCCTAAACTGTTTAGGCCTTGTAAAAGTAGACCCTTCTATCCCACGTCGCTGGCTTTTTTTTTCAAATTTTTTTTTTCCCGCCGCAACTCGTATTTTTTTTTTACGCCCGTCGCGATTCTCAAAACCCGGCGCAACGTAAAACCGTGCAAAGCACGTCGGGAAAATTACGTCGTGAGCATGCGCAGTACGTCCGGCGCGGGAGCGCGCCTAATTTAAATGGGACTCGCCCCATTTGAATAGGAACGCCTTGCGCCGGCCGGATTTAAGTTACACAGCCAAAAATTTCTAGGTAAGTGCTTTGTGGATCGGGCACTTAGGTAGAAATTTTGCGGCGGTGTAACTTAAATGGGAATATTTAAGTTACGGCGGCTGGCTGTGGATCTGGCCCTCAGTGTCCAGATTAATCAAGAGACTGAAAAAAAAAAAACATTCTGCGGCAAATGCCTATTCTGAATATGTTGTCTGTATCAAGTGCAGAATGACTTTGCACAGTCTTAGGACATTTCATATTACTGATACAAAATTGTGAAAATGAAATACAAATTAATTTGAGCCACTGCAGCTAACTTTCTTAGGATGAAGGACTTGGACACTATCACCAAATTCCAATTATGGAAATGAGAGATACAGATTAGAATTTTCAGATCATATTATCAGGTCACCTTTGTATGTTATGAAAAGGAAACAGTTTTGAATTGTGTTCTCATTTACACTGAATGTCTTATTGGCAAATTTTCCCACTCTTTCCTTCATTTTAGCTCCAGTAGGATTTTGCATACACTAAACAACATCCCAGTTATATGTTTGCCTTGGAAAATCATTTTCCAAATCCTACATTGTACGTAGTGGCGATTCTAGATATTTCACTGTTCCATCTTTAATACAATTAATGTTCATAGCTAACAGAGATCTAGCAAGCCACCAAAGAACCGAGCGGTGGAAAGTAATTTTCACGGAGCTTCGGGCCATGTCGCAGGCGCGCGCCGCGCCCGCGACCCACGACTGGGCACTTAAAGAGGACGTACATGTACGTGCTTGTGCCCAGCCGTGCCATTCTGCCGACGTATATCTGCAGGAGGCGGTCCTTAAGTGGTTAAAGGAACCTATTTAGAAAATAAGAAACAAACTTTTACACCCCCTTTAAGCTCCTGAAACCAAGACACTTTTGACTCTATTCAATAACATGTAGCCTGCTGTATGTAACCTCCATCATAGGTGTGAACAGCATCGATGATTAGGTAAACTTTATGCTAGAATCTAAACTATCTTTCTCTCTGAACAAAAAAATATTAAAAGAAAAGTGTGGGATAAGGACAAATCCACTCACCTATGTGGAGGCAGCATTGATCCCCCACTGGTTATATACTGAGAACTAAGTGCTCAAAGACCACTGATCGCTCAGTTTTCAGGTCCACTATGTGCACAGAGTGGTGACTGTGATCTGCCCCACTGGAGTGCCAGGCTGTGCAGGGGGCTGGAGTAACTTGCTCAGTCTCCCAGCCCAAGCTGAGAGGCTGAGCCAACTGCTGATCAGGCATCTGGGCAGATCAGGGATCTGGGAACAGGAAACATCAGCTATTAAACAGCTGCATTTTCACCTCCTTTTTAAATAGAGCATTGTATCTAAAGCCACATTTTTGTTTTTATTTTGGATTGGTATGGTTAAAACTAGTCATTATTTGACAAAGGGGGAATGAACCTCTGAAACGCATTTGACTACTCCCACATCATCCCCTAATGTTCACACAAAAGGGGTTGCCACGAGGTAGACTGCGCTTGTGAAGGACGCTGAGGAATGCCGGGCTTTATGACAGCTCTCATGATCTTATCTCCCTGATGTCACCTAGAGGGATAGAACAGGCTCATACATTGACAGCCTTGCCATTTCTTCGCCCATCAGACTACGTACAACCCTGTGGTGTTTTTCATCTGCCATCTATGCTGATTACCAAGATTTTAACATGTAAGTGTACTATTTTTTTTTTTTTTGGAATAGATTACTTTATTATTCTAATGGTGATTTTGCGTTGCCATTTCTTTGTTGTTTGAGCTCCCTGGATCTTCCCAGATCTTTACCAGGCAAGCTGTAGGGCCCTTGTGTGTTGGAATGAAGCTCTGTCCTCACCATGCTGATACCATAGACTGCTGTCTGTTGAGCTGGCCCTTGTAGTGTGCTATACTGGATTGAATTTTTTATATACTTTATCTTATTTTTATCAGAACCAGTCTTCCATTTGGAAGATTTCCCCATTATTCATGTTTTAGTGACAAGAGAAACTTTTTGGTTGCCCCTCACTTTTACTCCCTGTGACAGTGGTCACCGGGACAAATTAGGAAAACAATTCTTCCTAACTGAAACACAGGCATCGATGAGAACCTGACAAATTGTTATAACTGTCCACCACTCTATCCAAAACCTTTTGGCTTTAGATGCACTTTAATGTAAAACATGTCCACTAATGACTAAACATATTAAACGCTTAGAACTTGACCAGAAATTCAGGGCCAAATGATAATTAGTTATTAATATATAAAATGTGTAAAAATCTATTTTAATTTCCATTATTATATGCCAAACTAAAATACTGGGGAGCAATCAGATGTTTAGATTTATTTGCAACATACTGTACTTATAATAACAATGTAAGATAATAAGCTGTTGGCTATCCTTTAAAATAATAATGATAGATCAATTTATATCATATCATTCTAGTCATTCAGCTAGTAGTACAGTCAAGATCAACAGGTGGCAGGCATTGTGATTGACAATGGATTTAAATTGGCCATTTTTTTTTCTTTTATAAAGGACTTGTCAAATGTTTAGGTGTCATCTTTATTTTGCGGATGAGTAGGGTGAATTTGTACCCCTTATTTAGTCACATGGGGGAGGTATCTGAGGGCCCTTTATTCCTAAAGAGGGCTTTCAGATTACAATAAACCCCCCACCTGCACACCCCTCCCCCCCAAACTACTTCCCAGGGTTGTGAGGAAGTGGCTCTTGCCCTCAGGAACACAGAATATCCCCTATGTTGAGGGCTTGTGGCTAGCATGGTCCAGGGGGAAGGGGATGCATGCCCCCCTTCCCCCCTTTCCTGCCCAGCAAGGCTGCATTCTCAGGTCAAATGTCTGGCATGAATTTATAGGGGGAGTTCAAACTTTTTTTTTGGAAAGAAGAAGATCCCAATTTGAAACACTTTTTTTCTAATGCCAGTGATGCTGCACCCCATTCACAGGCAGAATTTGGCCACCCCCTAGGCATGTTATTTAAAGGAATTGGGCATTTCTACTGTTCCACTTTAAGCATTTATTTTTATTTTATTTTTTGCATTGGTGCTTGTTCCCCAGGGCAGTGCCCCCCATTGTTATTTTTTGACATCGCCTTGCCTATTATCCCAGAAAAGATTTGGCTCCTAATAATTTCCATGAGGTTCGAGCATCTGAACTTCTTTGAAACTCTCTGAACCTGTCTCGAACTGAACCCAGGGCAGTTCAGTTTATCTCCAGTAACAATGTAAGGTGGGTAGCAAGATTATGAAATTGATAAAAAAAAAAAAGGATCCACATTGTGTTACTTCATGAATGGTATTTATCTGTGAATCAGAATTACATGGGAATAAAATGTTCATGATGTCAGGGATCAAGAATACACATCTGTGATTCATAGATAACCAATGAAAATGTGTTGAGGCCTGAAGTGAGGTCATACAAAACAAAGCAAATAACAAGAGTCATATGCTAAAGGAAGCCGTGAATCTTCCTTTAGCTTCAGGCTCCTGACAATGGCTTTGTAAATATTTCTCTTTTATATTTGATATGCTGAACCGACTGCCTTTGGACCAGCTTATCACCATAGGTCTAAGCTGAGTGGAAAACATATGGAGGAATTGTAAAAAAGCCTTTTCTTTTAACGTTACTATATGCTGGATGTACTTTAGGATGACTGAAGCAATACTGATAAATGAATTACACTGGAAGGAAAATACATTAAAGATGGTGACCAGCATATTTAGTGGTGATATCAAATGAATCAAGGTCTGTGACTAGTCTAACTAAAATTATAGAATAGGAGAGGTAACTGTCAGCGCAGATACAAAGTACATATATGGGTAGGAGTATGGTGATTAGTCCATTGGAAATAGTAGTAACAGGCAGTTCAATGGTTAAAAATGCAGGTGATGTGGCTGTTTAATGGCGGCTGCTGTCCTCAGAGAGCTGACTCTGTGGTAAACAAAAAAGGGGTAGAGAAAGGAAGCGCCACCTAAGTGCAGTATTAAAGAGGTTCTTTTAATGACACATTGTAAAAAACACACTTACAAGAAGGTAAGGAAAGAAGGCTCATCTGTAACATCCTGTAGTCCTCGTCCCGGATCCATGGGCTGCTTTAGAAGTGAAGAAAGCAGATTGTGTGGAGTCTTCAGGCCAATAGAAGGAGCAGTGGCTCCGAGCGCGTAGCCCAATCAGCCTTTGTTCTCCCTGTTTGACCCTCCTCCCGGAAGTGTTCCTGGGAAGTAATCACGTGACCTGTCACGTGACCTGTGAGGCTGGAACAGACTACATCCTGAAGGCCACAGGACAGGCCTGAAGACTCCACACAATCTGCTTTCTTCACTTCTAAAGCAGCCCATGGATCCGGGACGAGGACTACAGGATGTTACAGATGAGCCTTCTTTCCTTACCTTCTTGTAAGTGTGTTTTTTACAATGTGTCATTAAAAGAACCTCTTTAATACTGCACTTAGGTGGCGCTTCCTTTCTCTACCCCTTTTTTTTTTTTTTTAACTAAAATTATAGGGCCAGATTCACAGAAGAGATACGACGGCGTATCTCCTGATACGCCGTCGTATCTCTGGGAGTATCTATGCGGCTGATTCATAGAATCAGTTACGCATAGATAGCCCTAAGATCCGACAGGGGTAATTGACTTACACCGTCAGATCTTAGGATGCAATACCTCGGCCACTGCTGGGTGGAGTTTGCATAGTTTTCCAGCGTCGGGTATGCAAATGAGGTTTTACGGAGATCCACGAAGGTTTTCGCGTTCGTTACGTCGTCGCTAGTCGTTTTTTTCTGTCGCAAAGTTAAGCCTTCTTTAACATGGCTTAACTTTAGATGAGCCATGTTAAAGTATGGCCGTCGTTCCCGGGTCGAATTTCAATTTTTTTTTGCGTAAGACGTCCGGGAATACGAAAGTACGTTACGCACGTCGCCGTTCAAAAAAATGACGTCACTTCGTGCAAAGCACAGCGGGAATTTCAAAACGGAGCATGCGCAGTACATCCGGCACGCGAGCGCGCCTAATTTAAATGGTACACGCCCCATTTGAATTAGGCGGGCTTGCGCCGGACGCCTTTACGTTACACCGCCGTAAGTTTACACGCAAGTGCTTGGTGAATCAGGCACTTGCGCTGAAAACTTGCGGCGGTGTAACGTATAGACGATACGTTACGCCGCCGCACTTATATGTGAATCTGGCCCATAATGTGGAGGCAAAGTTCGATTTGCACAAGGTACAGCGAGCCCAGAGGAAAGCACACAAACCCTAAACCTTATAGAGATCTATGAAAACCAAATCTTTGTATTCTTTTCTGACATTTTTCAAGGCTGATTTGAAAAAATTTAAAAAGCAAAAAATGATGTTCAGGTTCTTTTCATATGGCTTAAAGGGCAACATTGAAAATAAACAAAACCTTTAATTAACATACTTGGAGGGTGTCATAAAACACCACATGAACTTCCAAAACATTACAATGTAGTCTTTAATAGTGAAATTTCCAACAAAAAAATAATAAAAATAAAAATAATGGGTTTCTCTAAAAATTTCCACCAGACCATGATCAAGGAATGCAGGAGTGGCTGGAATAAGGAAGGCTGTGAGCATACACCTCCCCTTCCTGAACGACACCAGGCCCCATAAATGTCAACACTGGTAACTTGCAATGGGGGTGGTGGCTGAGAGAAGAGCCTGTTTCCCATATCAAATCACCTAAAAAGGATGTTTTTTTTTTTTTTTGTGGTGGGTGGGGTTGACTTATAAGAACCTGGAAGCGCAGTAGGGAACCAGCAGTGAAACCAAAAGGCTTCACTGCCTGGTTCCCTTACCAGGAATGGCAGCATACGAGAGTCAATCCGAAGACCAGCTGGGGTGCCGCCAGGCTACCTGGACAGGTACATGCCCTAATATTAAAAGTCAGCAGCTACAGTATTTTCTTTCACCCAGGCTGGGCCTCCTCTTTAAGGGATCACTATTGTGAGTGGATGTGCTAACAAATACAAATGTCTTCATAAATGTAAAGAAAAAATTATTATACAAACATTAAATTACTTGTATGACCTTTATGGTACATTAGAATGCAGTGGTTGGTGTGCAGTGGGATGACAGCAGTGCCGCAAATGTGGCGCATCACACGGTTCATTTTTTTTACTTTACTGAAATGTCACACAGTTCTATTGGCTGCGGCATGGATTGCCTCACACTGCTCTGTGCTAAAAAAAAAGTAGCGCATGCCATACTTTTTTCAGTGTACACGACCACACTGAAGTGGTGTAAATTGGCCAGGCAGGAAACAAAAATTTTGCAGTGGGTCTGCTCTGGAATAGCCACCCAACACAGTCCTGGTGTGAATCTACCCTTACCATACAAACATGTGTTTGTTGTATTTTAATATTTAAGTAAAAAGAAAAAAAGTCCAAATAGCATCTTTTAAAATTTAAACAGACATAGACACAAGCATGTGCCCAGTGTTAAAACCGCAAAAGTTCCTCCTTTTCACCCCTTTTGTTTCCAAATGTATTTAGCGACTAAATACTTGATGTATTTGTTACCCCCCCAAAAAAAGGATCCTGTTCTTTTAAAGCTTGAATAACAGCACAGTGCTTGTGCTGTGTAATTTGGCCCCTTGTTTAACCTAAAATACCTGGCTGATGCTTCCTGGTTCTGCCCTCTCCCTGTAAACTGATAAAGGATGCTGAGCCCTGACACTGTGGTAATTTTACGTGCAACCGCAGCTCTCCTATCTGCTCTCTCCCCTCCTCCCCCCTTCCCTCCCTGCCTGTCAGCTCTGTGTGTGAGCTGCCCCTCTCCTTTTAGTACTGAGCAGTGCAACAATTACTGCACACAACCACTGCCAGCCCCTCTGCTAGAATAACATGTAGTATATAGTGTATTTAGTTTTTTTAAATTTGTAAATTTGAAATAGGAAGAAGTTCTGGACAACCACACTTTTATTTTCATTTTTTGCCTTTTATTAAAAAAATAGGATCAAAAATACATAGCTATGATTAAGCACTGTTTAATAGGTTACCCCCCCCCCCCCCCATGAACCACCCCAGGCCACATGCATTTTAACACTGGGGGTGTACTTTGCAAAAAGGGGTAGCAATGCCTTCCCACCTTGAAACCCACCTTGCAAGCACCTTCTCCAAATGTTAAAGGACAAGGGCCTCTTCCCGAAACCTCTTGCCCCAAGAGGATGTGGCAGTTTGAGGGGGGGTGACTTAAAGGAATATGGCAGCTTCCTCTAAAATAAGCAACAACATTTCTCCCTTCACAAATGTCAGATCCCCGGTACTGCTGGAATGTAATAAACAGTGCCAGGAATCCTGGGTGGTGCCAATGATGTTGCCCAGAATTGCCAGCTGCTTTGTTTACATTCTAGCAGTCAGGGATTCGTGTGGGCGAACTGGCCAAATATGGGCAGTTTGTTCAGATGTTCAGTTCATTCCTATTTGTAACCCATTACTAGATCGTCTTACTGTGGGTTTAAAAATAAATAAAAGCTGATTTTTTTTATTCATAGCTGCTCTAAACTGTGTTATCTCAAGTTAGTTGTAAATGGTGCTTATTTGTTCCCAGACAAAGTGTACAGTTAAGTGAAGGAACTAGATGACAGGGCAAACAGCTGTAAATACAGCTGTTCCACTTGGACATGGAATCTAGGTCTTAAAAAATGTGTATCTTAGACTGATCCCTCATTTAAATTTAGTTTCAGGATATCTGAAAAAGGAACACATTTCATAAAAAAAGGTTGTAACTGAATCTCAGTAGCATGTGTTACCAACTCAGTGCTTCTGTAGTTAATGTTGGAGAATGCCCTAATCAACATATAATATAAAACAATATAGTACTCTTAGGCCTAGTACACACGATAGGATTTATCCGCGGATACGGTCCTATGGACCGTTTCCGTGGATAAATCCTCTGAGGATTTTGATCCGATGGAGTGTACACACCATCGGATCGAAATCCGCGCCAAATTCCCATCGCGATGACGTGTCGCGCCGTCGCCGTGATGATGACGCGGCGACGTGCGTGACGCTGTCATATAAGGAATTCCACGCATGCGTCTAATCATTACGACGCATGCGAGGGATGGGTTCGGACGGATCGATCCGGTGAGTCTGTACAGACCACCGGATCGATCCGCTGGAGCCGATTCCAGCGGATAGAGGGCCGAATTCTCAAAAGAGATACGCAGGCGGAACTGCTGTTCAGCCTGCGTATCTCTGTGCCTAACTTTGGAAACGATCCTCAAAAGGCTTTTTCCAAAGTTAGGCAGAAGATCTGACATGTGTAAGACACTTACACGGTCAGATCTTAGGATGCAGTACCGCATCCGCCGCTGGGGGCATTTCTCATTGAAATGCCGCTTTGAGTATGCAAATGAGGACTTAAGCAGATCCACAAAGCATTTCAGCATTGTGATTTCTGCGTAAGTTCCGATTTGCTTGCGCAAAACTAGGGCTGGTTTTACAATGTGGAAAATTAGTCACACCATGTAAAAGCCCATTCAAGCGACGGCATTTGTTATGCATTCCCGAGGGAGAACTCCACGGCAATTTGTAAAATCAAAACCGGCATGGGTTCCCCCCCCCCAGGAGCATACCAGGCCCTTAGGTCTGGTATGGGTTGTAAGGAGACCCCCCTACGCCGAAAAATCGACGTAGGGGGTCCCCCTACAATCCATACCAGACCCGTATCCAAAGCATGCTACCCGGCTGGTCAGGAAAGGGAGTGGGGACGAGCGAGCGCCCCCTCCTGAGCCGTGCCAGGCCGCATGCCCTCAACATGGGGGGGTTGGGTGCTCTGGGGCAGGGGGCGCACTGCGGGCCCCCCCACCCCAGAGCACCCTGTCCCCATGTTGATGAGGACAGGACCTCTTCCCGACAACCCTTGCCGTTGGTTGTCGGGGTCTGCGGGCGGGGGCTTATCGGAATCTGGGAGTCCCCTCAAATAAGGGGGCCCCCAGATACCGGCCCCCCACCCTAAGTGAATGGATATGGGGTACATCGTACCCCTACCCATTCACCTGGAGGCAAAGTGATAGTTATTAAACACACAACACAAGGGTTTTTAAAATCATTTATTAGTCTGCTCCGGAGGCCCCCCCTGTCTTCTTTAGCTCTAATACCAGGGGGGGGGCTTCTTCTTCCACTCTCCGGGGGTCTTCTCCGCTCTCCGGGGGGGGGTTTCTTATTCCGCTCTCCGGGGTGGTCTTCTCCGCTCTCCGGGGGGGTCTTCTCCGCTCTCCGGGGGTCTTCTTCTATCTTCGCCGCTCTCCGCTGTTGACTCGGCGCACCCCGGTTCTTCTCCAGCTGTCCGGTGCCTTCTCCTTCAGCGCTGGCTGCCTGCTATCTTCGTGTGTTAGCTCAATTACTAGCAGGCAGCCAACGCGGTCTTCTGTGACGTCATGTTCTTCTCTTCTCTTCCCTTCTTCCGATGTTGACTTGATGCCTCTTCTCACTGCAATGATGGAAGCGCGCCTTGCATCCCATTTATATAGGCATCACCGTCCCATCATGCTCCGGTAGGTACCCACGTGGTGGGTACCTACCTCGTCCCCACTCCCATTCCTGACCGGCCGGGTAGCGTGCTTTGGATACGGGTCTGGTATGGATTGTAGGGGGACCCCCTACGTCGATTTTTCGGCGTAGGGGGGGGTCTCCCTACAACCCATACCAGACCTAAGGGCTGGTACGGTTTTTCATTTGAAAATTGGCATGGAGTTCTCCCTCAATGCATGCCGAGCGACGCTGTCATTTTTTTATTTTTTTTCCCGGCGTGTAGTTTTTTTTCACCCTTCGCAACTTTATTGTCCCGTCGCAATCCACAAAGCCCGGCGTAAATTACGTTCGCGCGCTGCACGTCGGGAAAATTACGTCACTTGCATGCGCAGTACGGCCGGCGCGGGAGCGCGCCTCATTTAAATTGTAAACGCCCCCGGAAAGGAGGACCGCCTTGCGACGGAGGCACTTAAGTTACACGGCACTTAAGTGCTTTGAAGATCGGGCACTTAGGTAGAAATTTAACGCCTGTGTAACTTAACTGCTGAAAGTTAAGTTAGGCAGCTTTTTTGAGAATTTGGCCGAGATTTCTTAGCATGCTAAGAAATTTTTATCCGCTGGAAATATATCCGCGGATAAATATCCGCTGGATCGTACACACCAGCGGATCTATCCGCTGAAACCGATCTGCGGATCAATTTCAGCGGATCGATCCTCTCGTGTGTACGGGGCCTTAGGTTCTGTCTCCATCTTAACAGGATATCTTCTGAAAAAATAAGGGGTATCTCTAAACACCATATATTATCAATATCGAATTGCAAGCCTTCAATCAATTACATTTTAGTGCTGTTCACTCTTCTTTGAATAGATGTATCTAGCATGGCAGAGAGAATTAAAACGGAGCTTCAAGCAAACAGTTAATTTAACAGATTACATATATATATATATACAGTATCTCACAAAAGTGAGTATACCTCTCACATTTTTGTAAATATTTTATTATATATTTTCATGTGACAACACTGAAGAAATTACACTTTGCTACAATGTAAATTAGTGAGTGTACAGCTTGTATAACAGTGTAAATTGTATGTAAATTGTATGTCCCGTCAAAATAATTCAACGCTGTTAATGTCTAAACCACTGGCAACAAAAGTGAGTACAACCCTAAGTGAAAATGTCCAAATTGGACCCAATTAGCCATTTTTCCTCCCCGATGTCATGTGACTTGTTAGTGTTACAAGGTCTCAGGTGTGAATGGGGAGCAGGTGTGTTAAATTTGGTGTTATCACTCTCACTCTCTCATACTGGTCACTGGAAGTTAAACATGGCACCTCATGGCACCTCATGGCAAAGAACTCTCTGAGGATCTGAACAAAAGAATTGTTGCTCTACATAAAGATGGCCTAGGGCCCTAGGCTATAATAGATTGTCAAGACCCGAAACTGAGCTACAGGATGGTGGCCAAGACCATACAGCGGTTTAACAGGACAGGTTCCACTCAGAACAGGCCTCGCAATGGTCGACCAAAGAAGTTGCGTTACGTGCTCAATGTTTTATCCAGAGGTTGTCTTTGGGAAATAGACATATGAGTACTGCCAGCTTTGCTGCAGAGGTTGAAGGGGTGGGGGGTCAGCCTGTCAGTGCTCAGACCATACGCCACACACTGCATCAAATTGGTCTGCATGGCTGTCGTCCCAGAAGGAAGCCTCTTCTAAAGATCATGCACAAGAAAGCCTACAAACAGTTTGCTGAAGACAAGCAGACTAACGACATGGATTACTGGAACCATGTCCTGTGGTCTGATGAGACCAAGATAAACTTATTTGGTTCAGATTGTGCCAAGCGTGTGTGGCGGTTACAAAAACAAGTGTGTCTTACCTACAGTCAATCATGGTGGTGAGTGTGTCATGGTCTGGGGCAGAATGAGTGCTGCTGGCACTGGGGAGCTATAGTTTTTTGTGGGAACCATCAATGTCAACATGTACTGTGACATACTGAAGAAGAGCATGATACCCTCCCTTCAGATACTGGGCCGCAGGGCAGTATTCCAACATGATAACGACCCCAAACACACCTCCAAGATGACTACTGCCTTGCTAAAGAAGCTGCGGGTAAAGGTGATGGACTGGCCAAGCATGTCTCCAGACCTAAACCCTATTGAGCATCTGTAGGGCATCTTCAAATGGAAGGTGGAGGAGCGCAAGGTCTCTAACATCCACCAGCTCTGTGATGTCGTTATGAAGGAGTGGAAGAGAACTTCAGTGACAACCTGTGAAGCTCTGGTGAACTCCATGCCCAAGAGGGTTAAAGCAGTGCTGGAAAATAATGGTGACCACACAAAATATTGACACTTTGGGCCCAATTTGGAAATTTTTACTTAGGGGTGAATTCACTTTTGTTGCCAGCGGTTTAGACATTAATGGCTGTGTGTTGAGTAATTTTGAGGGAACAGCAAATGTACACTGTTATACAAGCTGTACACTCACTACTTTACATTGTAGCAAAGTGTAATTTCTTCAGCGTTGTCACATGAAAAGCTATAATAAAATATTTACAAAAATGTGAGGGGTGTACTCACTTTTGTGAGATACTGTATGAAGTGAAGAAGCAGCAGTGGAGAGATCTCTGTTGTATCGCTGTCACTGGATTCTCTCCTAATATCCTACTATCAACATGTTCTTTGTTAGTATAGTGTAGCCTGAACTATTTTATGGGAGATTGCAAGAGGTTAATACCAATCAAATTTAGATATTTAAATTTGTTTTTTAAAGTTTATCTAAAACAGCTTTTTTAAATAGAGGAGAGTTTTGATCTCTGGTAAATTACATGTGGTTGTATTTGCCTCCAGAAGGTGGATTTACCCTATCTATTTGCTTTGGAATTCAACCTTATTTGAACCATATGGGCAGAGTTTAAGGCCCTAGTCATAGACAGTTGGGCAAATGTTTTTGCCTTATGCTGCATGCTCATTACACCTGCTAGACAATTCTGTATACTGGTCAGTAAATAGTGTGATGGTGACAATCTGTCATTGCTGTCATATTGTGATGATTGCACTCTCACAATCATATTGTGATGATTGCGCTGCAAAAGAGTTTCCAGCTTGTGGAACAACCTAAGTGCCAGCAGGCTAATGCCCCATACACACGATCGAAAATTCAGACAGCAAAAGTCCGATGTGAGCTTTTGAACGGAAATTCAGACCGTGTGTATGCTCCCTCGGCCTTTTGCTGTTGGAATTTCCGCCAACAAAAGATTGAGAGCTGCTTCTCAAATTTTCAGACGGAAAAACTTCCTATCGGAAAATCCCATCATCTGTAGCAATTCCAATGCGCAAAATTCTGACGCATGCTCGTAAACAATTTGACGCATGCTCGGAAGCATTGAACTTAATTTTCTCATTTCGTCGTAGTGTTGTACGTCACCGCGTTCTTGATGGACGAATGCTCAAAGAACTTTTGTGTGACCGTGTGTATGCAAGCCAAGCTTGAGCGAAATACCGTCAGAAAAACCCTCCAAGGTTTTTCCGACGGAAAATCTGATTGTGTGTATGGGGCATAAGAGTGATTGGTACTGGGGTAGTTAATCTTTTATATGTACATACACCATTGCCTAGATTCAGGTACGTTGCCGCAACTTAGCGGCGGCGTAGCTTAAGGCATTTAAGCTACGCCGCTGTAAGTTAGCGAGGCAAGTACATGATTCACAATGTACTTGCCTGCTAAGTTACGGCGGCGTAGCCTAAAGCGGGCGGGCGTAAGGGCGCCTAATTCAAATCTGTGTAAGGGGGCGTGCTTTATGTTAATGGGGCTTGACCTTACGTTTTTGACGGGTTTTATTTACTGCGCATGCGCCGGGCGCCTACATTTCCCAGTGTGCATTGCGGCTAAGTACGCCGCACGGGCCTATTGATTTCAACGTGGACGTAAACAACGTAAATCCCGATTCACGGATGACTTGCGCAAACAACGTAAAAATTTCAAATTTCGACGCGGGAACGGCAGCCATACTTAACATTACTATTCCAACTAGGGCCTAGCTCTAACATTAGGCGGCCTATCTGTAACGTAAACGGCGTAAAAGTACTGCGTCGGCTGGGCGTACGTTCGTGAATCGGCGTATCTACTAATTTACATATTCTACGCCAACCGCAATGGAAGCGCCACTTAGCGGCCACCTGAAATATTGCAACCTAAGATAGGACGGCGCAAGCCGTCGTATCTTAGATATGTTTAAGTTTATCTCTGATTGAGAATACACTTAAACATAAGTCGGCGTAGATTCTGAGTTAGGTCGGCTTATCTACTGATAAGCCGGCCTAACTCTTACTGAATCTACCTACATGTGTTTTAATGGACACATGCACCTTTCTTCAAAGAGGGAATTTGTCTTTAATTTCTTACTTGAAGCATTTAGAGAACTAGCTTATTGATTTTTAAATACCAATTTATTGAAAATTAGAAAATAGGGTGCAGAAAATTTTTACAGAATACAGATTGTAAGCTCTCACTAGCAGGGCCCCACTAATTGTAACTGTACTGTTTCCCTATATTTTGTAAAGCGTTGCACTGTTGGTGATATATAAATCCTGCATAATAATAATAGTACATAAATAATATTCCAAAATAGACAATAGCAAAAGTAAAATTAACAAGCTTAAAAGTGAAAAGTAATTGCAAAGTTCACCTGGCCCTTGGTTCCTGTGTAGAGTCCAATTTGCTGAGTATGTCTGATCTGATAAAGTCACTGGCTCTGTCATAAATGATGCAGCCATGTTTTCCTGTTCCCAGATATGACCTGACCAAACAAAGGGTCTGACGAGTTTGCAGAGGGGGTGTTAAAGTGTTCAGCAGCCACTCCCTTGATGCAAGTTTCTCTAACCGTATCAATATTTTAGGATGACCAACATATTATAGAACAAAATCACAATTTGCTAGAAACTAAAAATGATTTAAATAAGATTCCTACATCATTTAGGACAGTTATTGTGATCAATTTGCCAACTTTAAAATATAGTATAGGCATGTTTGAGTAGAGTTTGAGAGCTGGGTTATATTAAATAGACATGTGCGGTTTGTTTTTTACGAATTTAAATTCGGATGAATTAAAACTTTTCGGATATTCCGTTGTATCCGAATTTTCAAATTACATTAGTACCGAATTTAACTGAATCCGAAATAACGAAAACAAAAATGAAATATCGGACGAAATTCAAATTTGAATAGTATTTGAATAATTTAAATACTTTATGAATTTGAATAGTTTTCAAATTTGAAAAGTTTTCAAACTCAAATACTTTTCAAATTAGAATTTGATTTATTTTTGTATTTAAATAGTTTTCCCGTTTCCAAAGAGAATAAAATAGAATAGAAAATAAAATAAAGGAATAGGATAAAAAAAATTAAAAGAAAAGAATAGAACAGAAAAGAAAAGAATATAATATAATAGAGCAAAACAGAACAAAATATAATAGAACATAAAAGAACAGAATAGACTAGAATAGAATAGAAACAAATAGAATAGAATAGAACAGAATAGAACAACAGAAAATAACCATCTTCTGAAATACAAATTTCAAATTGAATAAATTTGAATTTGAATACATAAGAAAATAACTGAATAGAAAAGAATCTGATAGAAAAAAAAGAATAATATAGAATAGACTATAATGGAATAGAAAGAACATAACCATTTCCCAACATTCAAATAGAATCAATTCAAATTTGAATAGAATAGAAAAGAATAGATTTGAATAGAAAAGAAATTAGCAGAATAATATAGAACAAAATAACAGAATAGGAAAAATATACAGTAACCATCTTCCAAAATTCAAATTTCAAAAAGAATAAATTAGGCCGTGTACACACGGTCGGACAAAACCGATGAGAATGGACCGAGGTTCAGTTTCATCGGTCCAAACCGACCGTGTGTATAGCCCATCGGTCTGTTGTTCTTCGGTCCAAAATTTTAAAACATGCTTTAAAATCGAACCGATGGCCCGCTGCCCGATCGGTCCAAAGCGATGGTTAGTACATAAAGCATCGGTTCAAAACCCGCGCATGCTCAGAATCAAGTCGACGCATGCTTGGAAGCATTGAACTTCGTTTTATTCAGCACGTCGTGTGTTTGATGTCACCGCGTTCTGACACGATCGGTTTTTGGAACGATGGTGTGTACGCACATCAGACCATCAGGCCACTTCAGAGGTGAATGGCCCGTCGGATCATTCTCATCGGTTTGGAACGACCGTGTGTACGCGGCCTTAGAGTTTGAATATATATATATATATATATATCTGTTTGGGTTTCGGTTTATATCCTGTACCACAAAAAAAGAGAACAACATTTTGATACATTTTAAGGTTTGAGGTATATGGGACAGTGAGATTAGTTTGAATGTGTTCTGCTCCATAAGGTCCAAATAAAAATTTAGACACGATGCTCTATAGCTAAAATGTGCCTCACAAACGGATATCAGAATCATACTACAAATACTTATGTATTCCAGCCCTAAAGCCATAATAGTTCTTAACTGCAAGCAGGAGAGAAACACCAGGGGTATATAAACAAATGCAAAGATCAATGCATTAAGGCCAAGTACAAACAGAATTTACCTTCCAATGCACACTCTTTCTTGAATATATGAATATAAATTACATTTAAGACTCAGTTTTTGTGTGATATACAAAACAGTTGTAATAAACAGATATATATCCAAATCAATAGTCAACAATTTGTGAAACCCAAGACTTGAGGAAAGTGAATATTTCAGTGGATAAAGTAAAGTAATGTACACTGAGAACATTCAAAGGATGAGATGCAACAAAGAACTAGTAAGTATGATATTCAAAGAGATGTATCCAGAAACACAGCAGACAGGTTCAGGAGATGGTGAGAAAGGGTAAATAATAAATATTGGGAGGACAGGATGGGCAGAAACAGCAATGGGAGGTTCAGGAATACAGAAAGTGCAATCTAACAATAGGCAACCAAAGCCTGGGCATGGCGTGCCTTTAAAGCACAATGGACCAATCAGAAGATCCATGCTTGGTCATTCCTTCTGACATGCAGAGTCAGAATTCAAATATGGAATCTGTAGAACAGTAGGGCCAAGAGGAACAGCAGAAGAAGATGGACAGGAGGACAACAGAAGCAGTGTCAACCAGTGGGTGGGAGGACTTAGGGTAGACAAAGATCAACATCAGCAGATGCTACAGGAGGTCCAAAAGTTAGCAAGCCACAGACACATGACCACAGAGTGACAGTCCATCAGATAAGTGATCAACAGGTCAGTGACAAATGCCCAGGAGGAGACTGATCAGAGGTGAACAATGGCCATACTCCCAACAGATGAGCAACCAAGAGAAGGTTGAGAAATATAATATATATATATTTTTAGATTTGTCACTAATCATCCTTATCTATAGATAACTACCCTACTTTCATTTAGGCTGCATAAACACCACGTTATGCTTCTCTCTTTGTATTTTTGCATGTAATTTTCACTGTGAGTGATTCTTTCACGAATTCTTCTGCTTTTCTAAAGCCGAAATAGCTAAACTATTTAAAGGGGTTGTAAAGGTACATGTTTTTTCACCTTTAACCACCTCAGGCCCGCGCTATAGCCGAATGACGGCTACAGCGCGGACCTGAAAATCCAACTGGACGTCAATTGACGTCAGCCCCTTTTGCCGTTCCCCGCGCGCGCTCCCGAGCGTGCAGCGGGGAAACTCTGTGTTGGCCGTATCCCTTGGACACAGCCAATCACAGATCACGGCGAACGGCCAATCAGAGTGGCCGTTTGCTATGCGATCTGTGCGGCCAATGAGAGATGATCTCATATGTAAACATTTGAGATCATCTCTCATTGCCGGCTCACACAGAGACAGCGTCCTGTCTCTGGAGAGGAGATTTGTGTCCCTTGTACATAGAGACACAGATCGGTCACCCCCCCCCAGTCACCCCCCTCCACCTACAGTTAGAACACTATACAGGGAACATATGTAACCCCTTCCTCACCCCCTAGTGTTAACCCCTTCAATGCCAGTCACATTTATACAGTAATTAGTGCATATTTATAGCACTGATCGCAGTATAAATGTGAATGGCGCCAAAAATGTGTCCGATGTGTCCGCCATAATGTCGCCGTCCCAAGAAAAATTGCAGATCGCCCCATTACTAGTAAAAAAATAAAAATAAAAAAAAACAATTCTG
This sequence comes from Rana temporaria, assembly GCF_905171775.1. Classification (NCBI taxonomy): domain Eukaryota; kingdom Metazoa; phylum Chordata; class Amphibia; order Anura; family Ranidae; genus Rana; species Rana temporaria. The sequence goes on from NC_053489.1 coordinate 528,708,571, forward strand.
TCCCCTATTTTGTAAGCGCTATAACTTTTGCGCAAACCAGTCACTTATTGCGTTTTTTTTTTTTTAACCAAAAATATGTAGAATACGTATCGGCCTAAACTGAGAATTTTTTTTTTTTAAATTGGACTATTTATTATAGCAACAAGTAAAAAATATTGTATTCTTTTTCAAAATTGTCGCTCTTTTTTGTTTATAGGGAAAAAAATAAAAACCGCACAGGCGATCAAATACCACCAAAAGAAAGCTCTACTTGTGGGGAAAAAAGGACGTCAATTTTGTTTGGGAGCCACGTTGCACGACCGCGCAATTGTCAGTTAAAGCGATGCAGTGCCGGAAGCTGAAATTTCACCTGGGCAGGAGGGGGGTATATGTGCCCAGTAAGCAAGTGGTTAAGCATTCTATGCATTAAGGTGAAAAAACATCCAATGATTAGCGCCCCCCCCCCCCCAGCCCCCCGTTTATTTACCTGAGCCCTGGAAAGTTCTGCGTCGCGAACGTGCTCGATTGCTGCCCAGGCTTCTCGGCTCTTCCCCGCTCTTCATTGGATAAATTGATAGCAGCGCAGCCATTGGCTCACGCTGCTGTCAATCAAATTCAATGACACGGAGCATCGGGGCGGGGCCGAGTGATACATACGGCAGCTATGTATCAAACGGGAGCACGCCCACAAGCTAACCCTCTCGGGAAAGAGCTTCCCAGAGGGGGTTAGCTCTTGCGGGAGGAGCCGCGAGAGCTGCCGTGGGACCCCAGAAGAGGACGTTCTGGGCCACTCTGTGCAAAACTAACTGCACAGTGGAGGTAAGTATGACCTATACAACCCCTTTAACATCAGTTAAAGTGAACTTGGTAAACAGTTACCTAAATCTGTGTTCTGTGTTATACGCTGCATCTAGAATCCAGTGAGCAACCCAACAGGGTCACCATGCTATCTGCCTACTGTATCAAAACAAAATTCCAAGCCAGGTTTGAATCTAAATGGTGGCTGTGAGAATCTTTTTTAGTATCAACATTTTGATTCAATTTCCTTTTAGATTATAAATTCTCATGTGCCCTCTGAATCCTCTTGTATTGAATCGTTTTGTAACTGTTGTATTGACCTGTGCAAACTGTTGCCACTATATAAATACTGTATAATCATGATAATAATTAGGTTTTGTGTTTATGAGGGGCAGAAAGGAGTCCATAGTCAGTCTAGTTGGGAATACCTCTCCTGTATTATAAACAATCTTTTCTCGATGGAAGATACTAAATAAGGCCTGCTGAACCGGCCGAAATTAGAACCATTAATGGGCAGGCTAAATCAATCGATCAACTTGGGTGCAACCAGCTGCCGGATTCTCTTGTGGTTTTAGCTAGTAGCTGCTTTCACTGCCCCCCCAGCTGGGAGAAGACAATTGCCAATTCCCCTGTTAACACTGTCTGCGTGTCATTTGCATTGTGTATGATCGGACCCAGTAAGCTATAATCCCTATTTGCCCTAAAGTGATACTAAAGAATTTTTTTTTTAAATGTAAAAATAGCTGACATGTTATACTTACCTGCTCTGTGCACAGAGAAGCCCAGATCCTCCTCTTCTCAGGTCCATTGCTGGTGCTCCTGGCTCCTCCCCCCTGCCGAGTGCCTCCACAGCAAGCAGCTTGCTATGGGGGCACCTGAGCCGAGTTGCTGCTTGATGTGTCCATTTAGACACAGAGCCACGGTTCAGCCCCGTCCCCTCTCTCTCCTCATTGTCTCAATGACTTTGATTGACAGCAGCAGGAGCCAATTGCGTCCTGCTGCTGTCTCAGCCAATGAGGAGGGAGAGTCCTGGGGCAGCGGAGACTCTCGTGCAACATTGTTGGATTGAGATGGGTTCAGGTAAGTATTGGGGGGAGTGGCGGAGAGAAGAGCTGCACACAGAAGATTTTTTATCTTAATGCATAGAACTACTTTAAAGGTTTCATGTTCAATTCAAAGTGGACTACACCTTTAAACGTTATCATAATAGGTAATGTTTTTGTCATTCAGATTATGTTTTGATTCCCTCTTTCAGATTCTCTTCAGATGCAAATATTTCTGAAGTGAGGCACCGGCTTTGAGATTCCCCTTACTGAAAAAGGTTAATGTCTTTAGCATATATTTACAAATCTCTTTTGAATTAGGACAAATGACCTGACATTACATGAAACATCTGTTATTTTTCATGTATTACTGTCTCTTTAGCATATACAAAGATCAAGCTGCTCTGCAATCATCGGGTAATTAATTCAGCAGAGCACTTGCTTATGTTCAGTCTAGCAGTGTAATTACCGTATTTATCGGCGTATAACACGCACAAGCGTATAACACGCACCATAACTTTAAGAGGGACGTTTTTAGAAAAAAACATTCCACATCCCCCTGCGTATAATACGCAGGCACAGTTTACCCTCTATTTTCAGGGTAAAAAAGTGAGTGTTATACCCCAATAAATACAGTAGTTAATGTACATTTGTTAACTTTTATTTTCTAGCTTATTTCAGATAAAGAAAATCTATCTGACAGCGCTAGTGGTGTCGGAATCTACAGGTGGAGGTGCAAGATAGTGGATGGTGGATATCAAGCACAAAAAAAATCATCAAAACGTTTTATGTACTGGACACCTTATTGACGACAACTATTTTTTATGTTTATACCTGGACACGTTTTAAAGAAGTTCTGCACTTTATATGCAGTTTGAAGCAGAGTTCCACCCACATATTTGATTTTTATTAAACAAACTCTTACTATTGCAGAATGTATATTAAACAATTGTTACTCTTGTCATTATCCCTTCATTTCTTATTATTTTATTTAAACAATTACCTTAGATTCAGCCTACTTGGGTTTCCCCATCTTATAAATTCTTCCAAGATACGGCGCTGCTGTATTCCCAGCATGTACTGTTCGTATCCTGGAAGAAGGAAAAGCACGTAGCAGCACAGGTTGCCATCACAACGGGCGGCGGCGACAGAAGTGCCCGCCCTGTTGTGATGGCCAAATACAGCGATTCTAGTCCTTGACGCTGCCCACTGACTCTTGGGAAATGATGACACACATCTCCCAGGAGCAGTAGCGAGCAGAAGCAGCGAGGGAAATTACGTCAGGTGCCGTGGTGAGGAAGGGGAAGATTAGAAGGGACCACATAGCAACAGGCATGAAATAGTAAGAAAAAAAAAATTTTTGTCCAAATGTCGTTGGTTAGGTTATTTGCTGCACAGTAATGTAAATTTTTTTTTATGGGTGGAACTCCGCTTTAATATGTAATTTTACTTACTGTATATGTATTCTAACTTTGTGTTTATAGCACTGGAATTTTTTGTGTTAATTTTGTAAAATGATTTTTCCCTTTATTGAGATATAATTCTTTGCATTGGTTCACATACAGTAGTAGGTAAATTTGTGCTTGCGCTCTTAGAAAGATTTTTTAATTTGTTTGGTTATTCACTGGATCAATTAAGATAGCAGCTGCATTGTCTAGTTAAAGGTGACAATTTGGTAATAGCTCAGTGGTGCAGTTCTACTTTAGTTAATATCTCAGATAAAGGTATATGGTACATTAAAGCATCCTATACCTATTCCAAAAAAAATACATAAAAAAAAATGTATTATAAAAGATTTTTATTATAAGATGTTGAATAGTTTAGGAGGAAGGGGTAATAAATACTGGTGTTATATTTGAAACAAAACACTTACCTTGTAAGTAAAAGAAAAATCTGGAGGATAAACTTTTTAAAGATGGCTGCCACAAAGGGTTCCATCACAGTGTTTGACTTCTCTATTCCTCTCATCCTAGAAGTGTGCACCATCGACCTCTCCCCCTGGGAACACACACAACTTGCCCCCCTCCCCCCTCAGAGGCCAGAAGGCTGATTTCCTGACTATTAAAGTGTAGTTGTCAAGTGCATAGCTGTCATTTAACTCAGGAAAACTTAGGAGGCATGCAGAATAAAGTGCCCCATCCCAGGTCTTCTGGCAGTTGAAGCTAATTTTCTAGTCTTTGTGAGGTGATCTGCATCTACAGCCAGGACATGATATCACCAGAGGGAGGAGAAGGTGGGCAGAGCCAAAGACAGAGTGGGCAGAGAGCTTAGAAAAAAAATGACAAGAGGAGCAGTGGGGGTGTATGCAGTGGCAGAGTTACTAGGTGGCAAAAAGGTGCAGTGTCTATGGGTGTTTTGCTGCAGTGTCTGAGGTTGAGGTGTGGTGTCAGTGTTGCTAGGAGGCAGTGTCTTGGGTTTTGTAAAGCAGTTTTCTGGTTGATGGGTGTGGGTTCAAAACAGCTGGGTGGCAGGGATGTTCACAGTAAGGGGTGCAGTGGTAAGGGTGCTGGGTGGCAGGGAGGTTCAGAGTCAAGTGTGCAGTGGTAGGGGTGCAAGGTGGCACAAAAGGTCAGCATCAGCATGTTCAGTAGCAGGGGTGCTGGGTGGCAGGGAGTTTTAGAGTTTGGGGTGCAGAGGGTTTAGTGGTAGAGGTGCTTGGTGGCATAGAGATGCAATTTCAGTGGGTAGATAGCCTGGTGCCCTGTGTTCTTTATTGGGCCAAAAACAAAAGCTGTCTGCTTGTAAACCTGCAAACTATATCTATTTTAAATTGAGATTGAGATTAGGTTGAGAAGTGTAACTCACTTTTTTGCCCCTTGCCTTCCTGAATACTGTAATCACTTCTGTCTTTGTCACTGTCCTCACTGTTATAATATGATGGCAAATATTGCGATATCATCAACAAAAAAATTATTACTGATATTTAGGCATGTGCAAAAGGGAAAATTTTGTTTAGTTTCGTTTTAATTCGTTATTTAATTAATTTCGTTAAATTAGGTTCGTTACATGTGTTAAATTCGTTTTCGGAACTCGTTCGTTTTCGACCGAATTTCGAAAAATCCGGTCGAATTCGAAAATTCTCTCTTCGAATATAATTTCGAAATTCGATCGGAATTCGAAAAAAAAAAAAAAAAAAATTCGAATTCCAAATCGAAAACCCGTGGACGAAATTCGATCGGAATTCCCAAAAAAAAAAAAAAAAAAAATTTTTTTTAGAATTCTAAATCGAAAACCCGCGGACGAAATTCGATCGGAATTCGAAAAGAAAAAAGAAAATTCGAATTCCGATCGAATTTCGTCCGCGGGTTTTCGATTCGGAATCGAAAACGTTCGTTCGGATTCGGTAAATTCATTAATATTGCAATTCGGGAATTCGTATGCATCCGAATGTCCGAATAATGAAAAATTTGTCCGAATTTCGATTCGGAACGAAACGAAATGCACATGCCTACTGATATTTGTTTTAAGGTATAGAAGATATTCTCTTGTATAAAACAGCCTATTATATTTTCCAATCTACATTTATTCATATCTGTTTTTTTTTTACTGAACACATTAAATATTCTGTTCTAACAAGCATATTCTGGGAATACATATATGAAAAATGTTTTATGATTTTTGATCTCCTTACTTGACTTGTTCCATTTTGTCAAATGAAGCTCTAAATTTTGCCTTGGGTTGCATTTACATTGTGTTTTCGCTAAGCCAACACTGAATGTGTGTGAAAACTGGCACATACATTTACAATAATATGTTTTTGCCATCATGAGGCTTCAATAGCAACCATACTACCAACAGAGGAATCAAAGCTGTGTTTGAAAAAAGGATGAATATGTGTGTAAAAATACAATTTTCACATGTTTCTTTCTTGGGGAATTTAATATATGAGATTTTACAGATAATATTACTGTTACTTTATGCCTTTAGTCTTGGTAAACAAAAAAACTATAAACATAATAAATATAACATTGGTCCTGTATTCCTCATCAAATTCTACACTTATAGAGAGGTCATTCCTGTTGGTCATCTGGATAAGGTTTGACCTTAACATCTACTCCAGGGCTCATGTTAACTGTTTTCCAAAAAAAACACAAAAAATAAATAAAAAAATAAAAAAGCAGTAGACCTGGTTTTCAGACATTCACTAGCTTCTACACACAGCAATCCAAATACACAGTAGATTAATTAAATATAAGCTAGACTTACTTAGTTTTGAGCAAATATCTGTCCCTTCACCCACCAGGATAAAGTAATGTTAAAATAAAATACATCTACTAAATTTGCCACTATAAGGGCCTGTTCTGTCAACAAGCTTTGACATCAGTTTGAGATATTTCAGAGTTCAGAATTCATTGACAGGTACAGTTCACCTCTGTCTGACTAGCATTTTACCTGTTTTAAGTTGGTTTTGCATCACCCTAGATTTGTATAAGTAGAAATTTAAAACCCACTTGAAATTAAAAAATATCCACTGACACAGGTCCTAACTCAAGTCCAACTATGCACTCTCACCTCACCTGATTTCTTCCTCCCTAGTTGTGCACCCCCCTCCCCTCTTTTGGCTAAAGGTCACTACTGAATGTATGCACATTGTCAATATACCTGCAATACAATCATCATTTAAAATCTAGAGCTATGTGCCAGTACCTAAGCAATAATTTCCTTCTCTGCTCAACACTTGTCACCAGAGGCACACTAGAGGGCTACAACTTGGAAATTGCCACACAGCCAAATCTAGACCTATTCATAGGGAACAAGCTGGAAGAATAGGCACTTTCCTCAAATACACTTTAAAAAATGGGGATCCTGCTTCCCTTTTAGTCAGATAATCTCATTCTCTATGAAACTCTATCAAACGCTCAACTCTGCCATCTCATTCTCTATCAAACTGATACTAGGAGTAATTCTTAATAGGTATAACACCACTAAATGTCATACCTTGAAACCATTTAGTATTTTTCTAGCTGATAAAACACAGTAAATAGAAATAACTTTTTTTTAATGTTTTTACAAATATATTTAGAATGTTTTTAAAGAGGGGGTTCACCTTATACATTTTTTCTAGCATTAAATTAAGCATAGTAGCGCGAGCTACAGTATGCCTTTATTTATTTTTTTTGCCCCGTACTCACTGTTTAATCCTATAGTGAAGATTCCGACTCCCCGCGGGGAATGGGCATTCCTATCCAGAGGGAAGATGATTGACGGCCGGCTCTGGCGCGTCACGCTTCTCCGGAAATAGCCTAAATAGGACTTAGCTCTTCACGGCGCCTGCGCATAGTCTGTGCGCAGGCGCCGTATAGCGCCTTGAAGAGCCGAGACCTACTCCGGCTATCTTCGGGGAGCGTGACGTGCCATAGCCGGCCATCAATCATCTTCCCTCTGGATAGGAATGCCCATTCCCCGCGGGGAGTCGGAATCTTAACTACAGGATTAAACAGTGAGTACGGGGCAAAAAAAATTAATAAAGGCATACTGTAGCTCGCGCTACTATGCTTAATTTAATGCTAGAATGTTGTTATTGAGGGTGAACCACCACTTTAAGAATACAAATCATTAGGGTTGTTGACCAATGTGCCATAAATAAAATCTGCAATAAAAATAGAAGCTTTCACATTATTCTCTTACCGTATTGTATCACTGTTGTCCGTGTTGAGGGGCTATGGGCCATTCAAGTCATGTAAATATACACTACACAGGGGCGGACTGACCATTCAGGCACTTGGGCACTGCCTGAGGGCCCCATGCCAATAGTGGGCCCCATCAGGGTTGCCAGTCTCAGTAAAACCAGGGACAGTATGTTGAAATTTGTGGGTTTTTTTTAAATCCCAATATTATAGCTGCCCCACCTCTCCAGTACCTTTTCAGTGTGCGTGTATGTGTATTCCGTGTGTATGTATACTGTGTGTGTATATTGTGTCTGTGTGTGTATACTGTGTATGTATACTGTATGTGTGTGAGTGTGTGTATACTGTGTGGCCCCATAAACTATTGCCTGGGGGCCCCATAATCTCCTATTGCCCAGAGGCCCCATAATCTCTTATTGCCCAGGGGCCCCATGAGTTGTCAGTCCGCCCCTGAAACTACATAACCATGGGCACTATTTCTTGTAGCTAGCTATTTTTATCTTATTAGCGCACAATGGCATGTGATATATAACTATGTTTTACTGTACTGATAAGCTGAAAAAAACAAACAAGAGTCTTACTTTAAATGTTTCTCATGGATTTACTGGAACTATACATGGAAGAATTAAAGAGAACACAGAGAGCTGCCTCTGTCTCTGTAGCAACCAATCACAATCTTGTTATTTCCAGTTAATTTTTATTGTGGGTTTACCTCTTTTGATTTAAGCAATCAATAATGTGCTCTTTGATAAAGGATACTTATGTTTACACAAAGACATGTGCCAATTTCATTATTATATAATAATCTTGTGATGTATAGTTTGTAGATGAATTGATTACAATTTATAAGCTTACCTGATCTTGTGCCTTCACCAGAAGTTCATAGCTCTCAACATCGCCTTCTCTGTCAATATCTTGCGACACACATATATGACCAGAATCCCGATCAATAAAAAACTTCTGAGATTCCTTCAAGGTATGATATTTCTCATACAGAGAATAGTGAACTTGACCAAAAGAACCTGAGTCAGCATCTGTTGCTTTCACCTGGAGAGGCACAGAAAAGTTATCTTGTAAAAGACTGAAAAACTTTTCAGAACATGGCATTTAAATGAATAACTTGCATGCTATATCAGCGATAATCATTGTGCATTGTATAAACAGCAATGGGGCTAATTTATGAAAACTGATGCACAGCCAAGTTGAGCTGCGGCCCATTATAACCAATACAATTCAAAGTTCTTTCTTCCTAATGCAGGTAAGAGAAAAGCAGTTAATGCTCAACTACTTCCCGAAAAACATCAGATATATTTATTTTTGCTCTAGTTTCATCATTCAGTCCCAGTCTGTTCAGAAGTGAATATACATTTATTATTCAGATATTTGTGCTTCAGAATAATTTGTATTAAGTATCTGTGTAGCCCATAGATATATTCCAGAATATATTATTAAGAATACATTGTAAAATACAATACATACGATAGCGATTAATAGACTAAAAAGTACAGGTATCTTTTTTCTTTATTATTGACATATTATATTCACTTTGTAGGCATGGTAACAAATAATTTGTATTGAACCAAAAGTGCAGCTTCAGTAAATGTTTTCCCATATGGCATTTTATAAGCCCTTGTTATCCCTTTATCATCATTCCTCTATTAATCCTTATCCTTTAAACCCATTACTTCTTCTGTGATGCTAAGCATCTGAAGTGTTGTAACAAAACAGAATCTGTGAGCAAGTAAAACTCCAAACCTGTGTTCTTGTTCTAAAACCAGATGATGGTTTACTAAATGAGCAGAGGCATCTCACTTAGCAAGGTGAATGTTTAGTTTGCGAAGTGTGTGTTTTCTCAGTATAAGAAAATAAGGTGAAGATGTGTTCACTTTGAATAGCCAATCGTGTCCAAGGGAAAGTAAAAAATACAGGATTTTTGCATGTAAATGTGAACACAGCTGAACAATATTCACTAAGCCAAGTAAGCAGTCATATTGTGAAGCAAACAGTCCATATTCCTTTAGAAAATCAACATAGTGATTCACCTTGCAGTGAAGTCGATGAAAGATAATGAGTGTTGGGGGAATGACAGTGTCTTAACTATCAATTTTAGGAGTCGTGAAAGGTTGCACAAATATTTCTCTCATGGCAGGTCCGCTTTATTTTGTAGAATGCTATTTCTCATCAATTTGCAAGAAGATTTTTTAAGTGCTCATTCAAACCATCCTGCATGCTACAATGCATGCAATTTGAGCTTTGGATGAATTGTCAAAGCAAGGTTAGTTTTAACAATAGGAGCAATTAACAAAGAGTGATGCAAGTACAATGCTTGCCTTGCATCATTTTTTAAATCATAGAAAATGCATAGGCTGTGCCTAACAAGAGAGGCGCAAGTGCCTTTGCTAATTAGGAGTGATCAGTGCTCAGTTCTGCCATGTCTGCAGACACAGCATAAAGAGGTGGAGCAGGATACTCCAATACCTTTGCCCATGTCCCTCCCCTCCGGTCAGTTTAAAGGAGAAGGGAGGAGGAGGGTTGTTAGCCCTGCAGGTCATGCTTGTGTAGTGTAATCACTGCACAAGCAGAGAAAGGGATGTGAGAGGTCTGATAACAGCTTCCATCTCTTACAACAAGGTCACACCTGGCAGAAATGTGCCACTGTTAATTAGGGCAGACCTAGGTCAGTTTCTATTTCACTCTGAAACAGAAAATCTGGTGCAGAGGGCTAGATAGACCTGAAATCAGTCTATCTTCCTAGTTAACCTCTTAAGGACTGTCTCACATATGTATACTGCAGCAGGGCAGCCCTTTAGCGCAAAATCATGCACCTGCACGTGATTGTTTGCTTCGGCTCTGGGGCGCGCCGCCGGAGCCCTGCTCCTGCCGTGATTGGACACAGAAGGAGCCAATCAGCTAAACCTGGCGATCGTTCCAAGAGAGGCAGAATGACAGTCTGCCTATGTAAACAAGGCTTGTATTACTGTTCTGCATTTTTTTTCATTTTCCCTTGCCTTAAGCCTTGTAGATGTATGCACATCAATGCAGCTGAACAGACGTGGTGTGAAAAAGTCCAACGTTTTGTCTACTGAAAATATTTTGTATTATAAATCATGCGATAATAAACTCAGCTTTTACAGCAATAAGACACAGCAACTAAAGAAAAGGCTGAAAATTAATTAAAATAAGGTGGACCTTAGCATTGGCACTGAAAAAAACTATCCCTGCTTATGGCATCAGGCCTTAATCCCACACATGAACCTGCTGTGCAGCAGTAAAAAAAACATAACTAAACGATAAAAAGTTCAAACAAATATGTTTTTACATAGCAGAGGGTATGGTCATTGCTTTTATGTCAAGATTCTGGGGAATGCTTAGTATCCCAAATCTTCTGGGATGCTTTAGCATAGTGTAGAGGGGTTTTCTCATTTGGGATTTACGACAGCATCATCGCCTATCCACCAAGGGGGGAAGCCAGGGATAAAGTAAGTATATTTTCTAACTTTTCTCCCACAGGTGTATTTTTTTACTGCTGTCATACTGAGATTTCAGATGAGCAAGAGAGATCTGATGTAATAAGTGGACCTTGCCTTTAAACACATGAAAAGGTGCTAAATATGTATGAATATATATATATATATATATATATATATATATATATATATATAAAGCACACTTTCATGCTGGGTAAACACTTGTGATGCTTGTGTCGAGGTGAGGAAGAGAAGCGAGGGTTATGATGGCCACATCGCTAGATCGTGGGACAGGTGAGTGTGTGTTTATTAAAAGTCAGCAGTTACACATTTTGTAGCTGCTGGCTTTAAATAAACACAAAAATGACTGGAACTCAGCTTTACCGGTTAAGACCCGGACCATTAAGCAGGTTAAGGACCTTGCCCCTTTTTGCGATTCGGCACTGCGTGCGACGTGACTCCCAAACAAAATTGGCATCCTTTTTTTCCTACAAATAGAGCTTTCTTTTGGTGGTATTTGATCACCTGTGCGGTTTTTATTTTTTGTGCTATAAACAAAAATAGAGCGACAATTTAAAAAAAAATTCAATATTTTTTACTTTTTGCTATAATAAATATCCCCAAAAAATATATAAAAAAACTATTTCCGATACGTGTTCTTCTACCTATTTTTGGTAAAAAATATCGCAATAAGCATTTATCGATTGGTTTGCGCACAATTTATAGCGTTTACAAAATGGGGGATAGTTTTATGGCATTTTTATTAATATTTTTTTTTACTACTAATGGTGGCGATCAGCGATTTTTTTCATGTCTGCGACATTATGGCAGACACATCGGACACTTTCGACACAATTTAGGGACCGTTGTAATTTTCACTGCGAAAAGTGCTATAAAAATGCACTGATAACTGTGAAAATGACAATGGCAGTGAAGGGGTTAACCACTAGGGGGCGCTGTAGGGGTTAAGTGTGACCTCGTGTGTGTTTCTTACTGTAGGGGAGCGGGGCTGGACATGTGACGTCACTGATCGTTGTTTCCCATATAAGGGAACAGACGATCACTGCCACTGCCACAGAGAAGAACGGGGAAGGTGTGTTTACACTCACCTCTCCCCATTCTTCAGGTCCTGTGACCGATCGCGGGACACCGGCGGCGATCGGGTCGAGAGCGTGCCGTCGGCAGCGTGCTCGCGACCCACGGCTGGGCTCTTAAAGAGGACGTATATATACGTCCATGTGCTCAGCCGTGCCATTCTGTCAAGTAATCTCATTCCTTTAAGCCATGAAAAAGGGAAACTTATTTTCTGCTAGGGAAACAATGTGTCTTTTATATGAAAGGCCAATAAAGCAGGGTGAAGCCCGTCAAGACAAGATGGAGCCTAGTTTGATTTTACAGAATAAATAAAGTAAAGCTAATTTGATTGTGTGGTGGCTACAGATGCACTGAAAAGCTAAGGTTATCTAGCAAAAGCTGAAATGTTTGCCAGAATTTTCTGGTTGCCTTTATATATTCCTTTCAATGGCTACAAAGCTAATATCTAAGAGGTCAGGGACAATGTATTCAGACTAGAACAGCAAATATCAGCAGCTTACCTTCTACACCTTGGTTACAGTATTAAGATAGATGCTTAATACAGAGTACAAGCAGAGTACCCAAAACCAAACACAATGTTTCTTGGTTGTTGTCAAAATAAATGAAAAGCAAGCCATTTTTAAGAACATTTATACACAGTAAGGCTAGGTTGACAAATGTGCGGGTTAGAAAAAGGTGTGAAGTGCGCTTCCGGCCTACAGAAAAAAGCGATGTGCTTTATCAGATGTGCTGAGGTGCCATTATTTCAGTGCAGTGCAATTTAAAAAAAAACACAGGGGACATTTTTCTTGGCATTTCTATGGGTAGGGCAGAGCATTGAAATTAATGGGCTGTCCTATTTGAAGAGCACAGATGCACAGTTCTGAACAGATCAGAAAAGTAGTGTTCTATTATGCTCATTCTTTATCTGTGCTCTTGCTTCCTCCCTTGGCTCACTCGGTCCCATTCTAGGGCCTGAACACACCTAATAAAATGACAACAGTTCTCTAGGAATCAAGGACAATACTTTATAGCCATGTTGCGAACCTATGGGAAAGCCACAATAATTGGATGAAATTCTACCTTAACTATTTGACTTGTTTTATCACTTTCCTAAACAAAAATATAACTAGGACTTAAAAATAATACACATCATAAATTATATCGATGTAAATGCTGGCATAATTAATCATTTGGATTCGCACACAGGGCCTGATTTACTAAAGTTATAGGCTTGCTTGGTTGACTGTTGGCCTCTTGTTATGCAGTAATGATGCCCTACCTTGATGTGCATAACCAAAATGGCCACCAAAAGCCCAGTGCAGAGGACAAGTCACTTCTCTGCAGGGTTCCCCTAGTGCCAGAAGTAAGCAGCAATCAAGTGATTGCTGTTCTTGCTTCTGGATGCCAATACAAAGTGAGTGAGTGATTTTCCGATCATCACCTCATTCCATGCTCTGCCACCTGCTCAATGGCACTCTCCTTCATGGCTGACCTTAGTTTCGATGGTCATGATGGCATTTCTCCATTTCCAGAGCTACTCTGCAGAAGCTTTATATAACACTGAGCTAAGTAGTAAGGTATCTGCTGATTGTGTGTCTCTGTTTGGCAGTTTCCCCTGTGGATTCTATTCCTGGTTAGTTATTATTATTGCATTAGAGATATGTAGTCAAGCTTCATAACAAGTAAAACAAAATTGCTTTTTTTGTGTCTGATTAGCACACAGTACTCTAATCAACAACACTCATGCTCCCTAAGCAGCATTGTTAATTGGAGCATTTTACAAGGGGGGCGTGTCCAATTAATGCTAGAAAACCAAGACTTCAATTGGGTTTTAAAATGTAAGCAGTTAATGTATATGTAATGCATGGTTAGCGCACAAGCATTTTATAGCCTAACCACATAAAAGAAACCTAAACCATGGTATTTACCAACAGCAGAGCTCTCATTAATAGTACCACCCACACTTACAGCAGTTCCACTGATCTGTTTTATGGTACAACCATTAATATACCATCTAAAGCATTAATTATGGAATAAAGACTCAATAAAAAAAAACACATATGCCTATTTTGGAATTAACAGAGTGAATGTTACTTGACTGGAATTTTAAGAAGAAAACAACAATATATCAAATTCCTGCTATACTGTACCATCAAATATTATTGGCCACGCAGCTGTGTTACAAGTGCCAGTAGAACGTATATCATAATGCATGTTTTGTTCTTCTGTTTGTATCTGGTTTTTCTTGGTGCACTTTTGTTTATTCAAGTATAATTTTAGTCATTTGGCTGTGAGCAGATGTAAATGGCAGAATAATCAAATGCTTAATGTCTACAGGAATGATATATGCAAGTTCATTACACGCCTTGTTTACCAAGCCAATTATTTATCAAAGCACATCATTTCCACATTTCAAATGGATGGGGGATTCTAATTCATACCACCTTTCATTCAGAAGCTAATAATAGCATTCATACTCATTTGTAACTTATCTTTATTGATAATAATTCTAGCTTTCTACCAATATTAATGTATGCCAACCGGAAAATTACAGTAAATATGAGTGTATATCATTAACCACTTGCCCTCCGGAAGATTTACTTTACTTCATGGCCAGCCTATTTTTTTGAGATACAGCACTGCGTTACTTTAATTGACGATTAAGCAGTCATGCAGCGGTGTACCCATTGAAATGTATGCCATTTTCCCCCCACAAATAGAGTTTTCTTTTGGCTGCATTTGATCACCACTGGGTTGGCCGGAGCATGAGTTCAGACCGAACATTTGCCTATTCGGCCGTTCGTCGAACACCCGAATTTGCAGGGTGTTTGCCCAGACAAAAGCCCTGCAATGCAGTGTATGCTGGTTGGTATAGAGCGGGAAGCCGGCTGTGGCGTGCTTAACAACCAATGAGTCTCCAGCTGTAAATGGGTTTCCCCGCTGACAGCTGAATAAAACAAAAAGTGTCGGTAAAAAAAGATAAAGAAAAAAATGGCATGGGATCCCCCCCCAAAATCCATACCAGACCCTTACCCGAACATGCAGCCCAGAAGGTCAGGAAAGGGGAGGGGACGAGCGAGCGCCCCCCTACCCTCCTGAACCATACCAGGCCACATGTCCTCAACATGGGAGGGGGAGTTGGCTGCCACTTTCCTATATATAAGAACTGTCAAAACACAGAGCAAGCAACCTTTTTATATACATGTTTTGTCTAAATTCTAATAAAAAATTTGAATTTTTATAAATCCTGTTGCACTTTTGTATGAGCATTACTCTCGTTAAAGCCCCATGGCCCACTTGTTTTTTTGTGGTGCTCCTGAAAAAATTATTGTTGTAAAAACATTTTTTTGCATTGATACATGTCCCCCATGGCAGTACCTGGACCCTAATACCCATTTTATGGCCAAAAAAAAACTACTGACACTGCCACTGTCACAAAAAAGTATCGGCATTCGGTATCGGCGAGTACTTGAAAAAAAGTATCGGTCCTTGTACTCGGTCTTAAAAAAGTGGTATCGGGACAACCCTACCTATAATACATATTACCAAATTTCCATGCAAAAAATTGTACCGCTTTTGGTACAAAATTCCAGACAGAATCATACCGCCAGGGAGGTTAAAGGGACACATTTTGAGTCAGTTAATGCTGTAAAGAAGAAAACGGTGGATGTGTTGAAACAGCTGACAGAAATTGATTTTCTCTATGCCTTCGACCAGTGGAAAACAATGTATTGCTGTTTACACAAAGTCTCTACACAAAAGATTATAATTTCTTCTAGTTAAGACTAGTAGTGTTGATTTTTTTTTTTTTGTAATTACTTTTGAAGCTTGTGTGTGAAGAGACAGCAGATGTTCCCATAACAGTTTCCTCTTCTAGCTGCATAGCCTACTGCTGAGAGTGCCTGAGGATTCATCCTGATGTCATGGGCCCATTATCTGATTCGAACAGGAGGTGATTGTAGAAGATTGCATAAGGCACCCCATGCCACTGGGTCTTCACATCACAGGTGCAAAGATAATTATTATTTTATACTCTTATTAAAGAAAATTAGTCATCTTAGCTAGGTGTCTTTGTAAACCTAAATAAAACAAAAAATGATTTTGGTCTTATATACAGTAGATGGTTAGAAATAAAAAAAATAATAATTTCACGTGAAGTTGGAATTGATGACTACTATTAAATATTGTAGCTCCATTTTATGACGTCCAGTCAGGTTGTACTGTATGTGGAATTCTCACAGTACCAATGAAGAGATACTTACTAGGTGAAATAGTTTATTTAGGATGACATAGTGGCTAGACAGTCTACTTCTTAAATTTGAAAGTGCAAAGAGAAGTACTGACAACTGCTGAGAGAGGTGATATCTGAGGTCAAACAACACCTGAAGAGCAATTATAAGTGATCTCATATGGAAATCATAAGTATGTGTAAGAGGCAGGATATCAATAATATGGGCTCAAGTGGCCAGAGTTCATTTGGCTGTCGCTTTGTGACTTTTAAATCTGAGCACTATTTGTAATTAGCTAGCGTCCCTTTGGTTACAGGCAGCGACACAAGCATAAGGCTCACTACTTGGCTGCATGCCTGTTCAACAGACACACAACAAAAGAGTTTCATTAGGATTGTAAAACAAACAAAGATCTCATTGGCTCCATTTAGGTCCTGCAGATGGGGATCGGGGCATCTGACACTTTACAAAAGACAGAATGTTTTCACGAGTAAAAATAACAGAAATTTTGGAGTGCCCCAATTAGTTCAGTTTTCTACTTTATAATGGCATCTTAAGTCTCTATTTGTTGCATAAGTGATAAGGTCCCTTTAGCCTGCAGAATGTAATCTTTTGATGTGGAATTTTAACTGCTGAGCCCTTTGAGTATCATTGCTTAAAAAATAAAAGCCAAGCTAATTAAAAGTCATTATAATGTTTTAAAATGAAGCGCTGTTAAACTTAGTGATTATATCCAATGAACGTTTTAACCTATTTTTCTTCCAATGGTAAATATGTAGTAGCCGTTCTCGCATACCCTCCTAAATTACAATGGGATTGATTTATCAAATCAGAAATTATTTTCACATAATCCAGGAAATCTGTGTTCACTCCAAACACTTAATCCTGTGAACCAGTTAACATGTCCTAGAATCTATCTCTACGTTATGATCACCCTTTTCCATTTACTGGTGTCATGGATATGCAATAAAGTCTGGCAGCTTACCTGTCTCCATGTGTTCATTAGAGGCCTGACTCTCCTTCTGGTTTTTTTTTTTTACACCTCTCCTTGTATGGCCCCACCCCAGGCCGTCCCAGGAAACCTATATTAACTGTTGCACTGCAGGTCTGCTTTGCTGTTCAACTTTGTTTGTTTGCTTATGTTCCAGTCTGCCGTGTCCCTTGGCTACCTGTCATGGTCTTACCTCTCTCCTGTCTCCTTCGTTTGACATGTGCTGGCGGCCATCTTGGTTTCTGGGACTCTTGTAGCCTCCCACCCTGCGGCTCCTCCTTCCCACTGGGAGGAGCTGGATGCCTGGCTCACATATATAGGAGCTCTGTGGCTTCAGTTCCTTGCTTGGTCCTCCTGTGTTCACATGCTTCTAAGACTGCTGCTGCTTCTGGTTCCGATCCTGGCTTCGTCTGACTTCCCTGCTGGTTCCTGATCCTGGCTTTGTCTGACTTCCCTGCTGGTTCCTGATCCTGGCTTCGTCCGACTACCCTTCTGGTTCCTGACCTCTGGCTTCGCAAGACTCTGTTTAACCATCCGTTTGGACTTTTGCTTTACAGCTTGATTTTCAATAAAGCCTTCTTATTTTCACTTATCTCTTGTTGTACGTCTGGTTCATGGTTCCGTGACACTACCCTTGTCTGCCTGTTGCCCCGACCTTGGCTTGCCTATCACTATCCTTTGTGTCCTGAGTGGCAGCTTCCCCTCTCTCCCTATGGAGCGTGACCTGGGGGACCCCAGGGGTCGTAACCTGGGTTCAGTTGCAGAGAAGGCCATCCTCACCACTAGAGGCTCTGGTGAACTCCTGCTGGACCTTAGACTCTGCACCCTGGGGAATCTTGGGCTCACGTTTCCTGTCCATTTGCAGCAGTCGGCTATTAGGTTCACTACCTTGCGGTGCACCCCTGTCTACAACGGGGTGCATTTGTCACCTGGCCACAGGTGACCTGACAACTGGCTGTTACCTAGTACTGCATTTCTGGTCTCTGCGGTGTACACCTATACCCTAATCAAGAATAATTAAATAGATTGCTGAACATGCTGATTATGACTGATCAACAGGTTAGTTTTCTCATGCCATAGGATGCAAACCATAAAACATACATGCATATAGCGATTTTGCACAAGGCAGTATTTGCATAATAACTTTAATAGGGTCTTTTGCATATAAATGTCATAGGGCCACACTTTAACAAAAGATACTTAAAGTAGAACTATAAGAAAAAGTATATTTTTCCTTTTGGATTGCATAAGGGAGGGACTATAACCCCTGTAACGTTTATTTTTTGCCATCTTTGTCCCATTGGAGAAATGTACCTCCACTTCCTGTCCCATAGCTGAAATAAGTGTCAATCCCTGCATAATAAGGGAATATCTTGGAGGCCCCCCAGATCACCAGAACTGTCCCCATTTGAAGATGTTCCCGCTATTACTTTTCTGGGGACAACCCAAAATTTGTGATTTTCTTTTACTTTCATGGTAACAGTAAACAGGACAAATGGAGAAGGTGAATCTCCCTAGCGGGGGGCAGACATCAATAAAAACTGACAGGTTTTCTAATCCCTCTCCAAAAATATAAAACAAGTTTTGCATCTAGTTATATTTTAATGAAAACGTATCTAGTATCCAAGTAGGACCTTAGTTTAGAAGAGTTAGGCAGGATATAGGTTTACTTTAACCTAAACTGTAATTACCGTATACGTCATGTGAATCAGTAGGGCATATGGTAAAAAAATAAAATCACAACATTATTTTAAGTAGAAAAAAACAAACCTCCCATGCTAGGTAGCCTAGTTGACATGGACATAGGCTACTAGTTATTTGAGGTTGCAGTGAGCCTGCTGCTTGCACACAGTTCCTGTCTACTAAACGTGCAGTCATAATCAGATCAGAATGGCGTAAAGAAAACAGAACTATCGTATGTTATAGGGAGGGAGACATACCTGCTCTTCTACCTGTGCACCTCACCTGGAGTTTAGCTTTCAGCAGGGCTCTTTCACACTTGTACCTAAAAACATTGCAAAGACTACAGTTTCCCCTTAGCACTGTTAGGCAGCGTTACAATTCTATCAGCTGCTACAATTGCAAACATCTAATATTTCATATTAATACAACATACAATGGGGCTATGGATTTTTTTTATTGTTGCTAGTTTGAAATGTTTGGAGATATTCTGGATTGTTTCCCTCACTATAAAACCTAGATGCAGTTCTGTCTTTTTATTTTATTTTATTTTTTGTATTTTTTTAAATGAAAAATATGTGTGCTGTTCCGCTTACTGATTTTCATAACAGAAAGAAATAAGAAAATTAAAGTATAACTATAGCATACGCGTTTTTTTTTTTTTTAAGTTTTGTACACAGTGAGGGAAGGTTAGAATTGTCAGATTTAATTGCAATTTGGTGTATTCTGTATCATATGCATTTTACAACATAATCCATATATTATGAAGACTTTTAGACCATTCACTTACATATATTAGCACCAAAGTGTATGCTGTGAAGCATTTTGCAAGTTTAAATTAAGAGTGAAAAATAAGTGAGCTATTTCCAATATTTTTTTTAGTCAGACAGAAAATATACAAATTAATGCAGGTCTGTATTTATCAATATATCGTGGCCCGCCATGATGCAGCCTTGTGCCCACCAATGCAGCCTTGTGCCCAGTGCCCACCAAATGTAGCCTTTTGCCCACCAAATGCAGCCTTGTGCCCAGTGCCCACCATGATGCAGCCTTGTGCCCACCAATGCAGCCTTGTGCCCAATGACCACCAAATGCAGCCTTGTGCCCACCATTCAGCCTACCTGTGCAGGGGAGGAAAGGACAGAAACAGGAGAGCCGCCCAGATGAACAGCGTGCAGTGCAGGGAACACAGCGATAACAGCTTTCATTTCAATTGCCGTGTTCCCGCCGCTCAACGCCATATACAGCCCCTGGCCGGGGGAACTTTGATTGATAGATCCCCCATCACCAGGAATGGACGGGTGATCTGTCTATCAAAGTCCCGGGACCAGGAGGAGGGGCTGTATCTGACAGCAAGCGGCGGGGAATACGGCAATTTAAATGAAAACTGTTATCGCTGTGTTTCCTGCGTGCGCTGCGCACTAAACATCTGGGCGGCTCTCTCTCTTTCCCTCCACAATCACTGGGAGAAGGACTCCCATTCCACCGGCGTCACCCCTGCACCCACGAGGGGGAGGCGGGGCCTCAAGTAATTTGCGGGGCCCTACGCAGCTTGCGTTGTGAGCATATAGGGCGGATCGGCTCTGCTTGCGATCAATCTCTTTCCGATCTTGTGAGCGCCAATCACAGTGTTCACGTGATCGGAATGCCTGCCTCTGCCTCCTGGCAACTAGAACTTTTTAAAGGGCCGAGCGACGATGGCAGAAAGGGATTAGGGAACCCCTGCAAAAAAATATGTTATCTACATTTCACAGTAAAGTAGAATGATGAATGAGCTAGTGTCTAGAATGGTGGAGGAGCACAGTCGTGGCTGTCCAAACACGCATTTTGATGCTTGATATTATTTGATTTCTGGTGAGTGTTTCAGATACAACATGCTTGCCATTGGAATTAATTTGAATACACAGAAGATTTTCCTTAATCACGTCGTTGATTTATTTATTTTAGAACTTTATTTGTACATGATTTGTTAAGATTTTCTGTATGTTTGTCACAGCTGAGCTCTGCACAACATTTTTTGGTTTACTAACCCATCCCTGTTTGCATGTAGCTGATTTGTACAGTGGCTGTATGCAAACGCCTGTGACTCCTGGGCACTGAAATATAGTGCTTCTTGATGGGGTATAGTCCTTTGCACCTGTGTGCATGAGCCCTGAATGTCAGTGGGAATTGTCTCCATATATTGGAAGTCTTTGTAGGTGACAGATTAATCTGTCATTGCTCACTGCTCACTAAATCCCTGGCAACCTCCAGATGAATCCTAGGGTTTCATGGATCCCTGGTTGACAAAACCTGCACTAGAGAGAATAATCAAGGTTGCTAAATATTAGTTTCCTGGATGTTCCTTGCTGTGGTTCTGTTAATCACTGACCTGGAACAAAACATACAGCAAGTTATGTCAGAGTTTATATGGATATGATTTCTCTGGATCAGTGACTCAGAAACGACCAAAACCAATGGAACTGTAATTAGGGTTGCCACCTGTCTGGGATTAAACTGGACAGTCCGGGTTTTGAATCACATGTCCAGGTTTTCAGACGCACTGAATGATTCAGACTGGGCTGTGGCTCCCCAAGTACCCAAGATAGTCACACACAAATCTGCTGCTATCCGGGACTAGTGGGCAGATAGCTGGGGGCAGGTTTGGCATCGCTGGGGGGAAGGGCAATCATGTCAACAAAGGGCAATTTGACCACACCCAATGTTCGTTGTGGCACGCTATGCTACTCTCATTGGGGCAACCAAAGGTGTCCTAGTCCACTAAAGAGTTCCAGTTTGGCTTGAAGAAAATGTGGCAACCCTACCTGTAATATCTTCCTTTGTTTTGTTAAGCACTGCGCAAACTGTTGGCGTTATATAAATCCTGTATAATAATAATAATAATAATAATAAACATGGTGGTCAGTCAACAAATGTCTTTAGAAGAGTGGTCAGCAACGACAGCTTTCATAGTGGCTTCCCTATGGGTTTCCTGTAGTATGAACATATATGCAACATATGTGTAGTTCTAATATGGCAATTGTATATTGTAAGTATGTTAAAAATGTATGCTGTACAAGTCAAGTACATTTGTTTTGGACAGTTTATTGTTTTTCTGTTCTGTATGTTTGACACAGTTTGACCATCAATAATAATATTGTTTCCATGTACTGTACTACAGTTCACACCTGATGAAGTGTGAACACAAGAAGTCTGGTTGCAAAGAAAAATAGGACTGCAGTGCAGAAAATATATCTAATGCTATGGTTTACAACTCCCTTTTCTCTAAGTTTTTTATATTACAACCACATATTCACACTGTTCCAGCACTGTGAACCCTTTATGCCTTAAATCGTATATCATATCATACATTATAGATGTGCCACTCGAGCATAGGTAGAGGTAGAAGAATTTCAGGCTTTGCCTTATTTTCTTTTATCTTGGCCTTTTTTAAATCTGCCTTCAACAATGGACAGAACATTGGTATCAAAGAGACATATTTTTTATTTTATATGTGATGCATAGAGATGTAAAATAGAACATCCACCAGCTGACAGTATGCACTAAGGTCACGTAATGAGTTCCCCCCACTGAATGTGAAATACTGTGCACACTCAGTTCTTGCCTCAAGTACTTAAAGAGAATGTGTAGTATTTTTGTATATATTTACTGTCTTTATTATGTTCAGGACTTACAATGTATTTAAAATATTTTTTTAATTTAAAGTGTTACTAAACCCAAAACCTGGCATTCACTATATCTGGTCTCCCACGGTACACAGCACATGGAAATTTAATTATTTTAGTAAATATAAACTGCTAAATACCCTTTCTCATCAGTAGTATATAGCAGTCTTATGACTTCTATCAGTGTCTGGTTAAAGCTTGTAGGAAGAGTTTTCATTCTTTTCTGACTGTCCTAAGAGGCTGCAGGACCCCTGACCTTTTGTCTGGACAGTGCTGATTGGCCTTATGCTGATTACATGCACTCTCCCAAGAATAAAAAACTAGCAATACACACCAAACTGAGCATGTAACACTATGTGCTTCTACTATGGAGGCTCCCAAAATGTATAGAGATAGAACTGCAGATAATTCTGGGGAGCAGTGAAGAGGCTCTGCAGCTTACACGTGTATTTACAAATGTGTGAAAACTAAACCGCTGTTTTAAATGCATACTGTTAGACAGGATAATTTGGTTGGTTGCAGGCTGGTCAGTACGTTGAGCTGGGAATTTTCTTTGGTTTTGTTTGACATGCGTCACCCTTCCATGTGCTCCTTGCTGCAAAGGCCAGTTATAGGTGGGGGAAGTGGTCATTTGTTTGTAGCATGTAACACTCCAGGCTCCATTTCCAGCTGTTGTAGGCTGTATTTAGCTGCTCTACTGAAAAGTGTGTTAACAGAGCTCAATATCTCAAGCTGAGATATACACACAGTACTGGATGTGTCAATAGAGCCTCCGTCTCATTGCCTGCTTCATTCAGACATGATGTTTGGATATTCAAGCAGAATAAGAAAGACTAAAGGAGGAGAAAATCCAAACTGCTCTGCATGAAATATGATTGCAATACTCATAGAACTGACAGATTTTTCCATGAGAAGAGAAGAAACCAGGACTCGCAACTAGCAATTTTCGAGATCCCAACTCACTATCAAAGGACTTTACAAAGCAAGCACCTAGTCCTGTTGGCCTGGTACCACATTTATAGATACAAAACCTTTACAAAGTATAGCCCTACTCAGCATGTTTCTCCAAATATCAAATACTCTACTGCTTGTGCTTTCAACAATGCCACTTTCTTCCATAAGGCAAGTAACATTACTATGTAACCTTGCAAGGGAAATGACACTCTGGGGTTGGTTTACTAAAACTGGATAGTGCAAAACCTGGTGCAACTGTGCATGGTAGATAATCAGCTTCCAACTTGTTTCTAACAGCTTGTTCAATTAAGCTTTGACAAAAAACTGCCCCCACAAGTGCCATATGAGAGGCATGGAGTTACATAGAATATAGATGCTACATTAATACAGTAAATCCATGTTTCCTCCAAATCAAGTTCCCACATGACAAAAAGCAAATGGGAATGTCTTCCCTTCCTATAAATACAGCACAAATAGATATTGACGACTATACCAGTCCTAGTTTTTTTCTTGCCTCTGGACTTTAATACAAACAGCTGAGAAGAAGACGCATGCATGTAGAAGAAACATATACATCCTATCTGGCAAACTATCTCACTAGAGCAATGTCTATATTGTAAAGTTACTCCAGCTTATTGATTCTCATCCACCACAATTTTTGGTTGCAGCTGAATAAATAATTATGGCAAAGACGTAAAAATAGCCAAAACTAGCAAAACTGTCAAAATTATAACTAGCTGTGCTCTATTTACAATATACCTAGGTCTTTTTCTTTAGTACAGCTTCAATTTAAGCCTAAACCCACCAATATTTGTAATTATTTAGTTTTGGACGAGTTGAAATATCTGTGAGGTGTCCTAAATGGGAAGATTTTCCCTCATAGACAGCTATAAAACATTGTCAAAAGTTCTAACCCCTTCTTGGCTCAGCTAAAAATGTGTATATGTTTTTATCAGTGCCTCCTCTGAAGTGATTTCCCATCACTTCCTGTCTTGACAGGAAGTGATGGGAAGTTTTTCCAGCTGCAACACAGATACTAGAAAAAGGAAACCTTAAGGCCTTGTACACACGATAGGATAGCCAGAGGACAACGGTCTGAAGGACCGTTTTCATTGGTCAAAACTGATCGTGTGTGGGCCCCATAGGTTATTTAACCTTTGGTTAAAAAAATAGGAACTTGCTTTAAAATTGAACCGATGGACGCCTAACCGATAGGTCAAAACTGATCGTTAGTATGCAAAATCATCGGTTAAAAACCCGCGCATGCTCAGAATCAAGTCGACGCATGCTTGGAAGCATTGAACTTCGTTTTTTTCAGCACGTCGTTGTGTTTTACGTCACCGCGTTCTGACACGATCGTTTTTTAAACTGATGGTGTGTAGGCACATCAGACCATCAGTCAGCTTCATCGGTTAACCTAAGACAACGGTCCATCAGACCGTTTTCCTCTGGCTATCCTATCGTGTGTATGAGGCCTAAAAGAGACTATTATAATCCCCCACTCTACCTTAAATAAAGTAATTCTATGGCTGGGCTTTCAAATTTAATTCATTTTTATCAGGAGGAAAATCTTTAAATCAGTCCAGTGTTAAGAACATATCAAGATTGCTGGAACTCATGAACTAGTTGTCATGTTTTAAAACCTATTTACTTTCTATGTTTACAATGATAAATGATGAATGGGTAACGGCTTACATTTTGTCTTTCAGTTGTATATAGTTGGGGGCTCTCCATTCTGCTTTGTGTCTGGACATTTAAGATAATTATTAAAATGAATTTACCCAAAATGAATATTATATTACACTGTTACACCATAACATTAATCTAGACACTGACAAACGTGTCAAGAAATAAGTAGTTCATAGAATTAGTAAACTTGCTTCAAGTCCTAACTCTCGTTTCATGGGATTTTTTTTTTTTTTTTTTAGATTAACTGCCTCTTTTGTTGTTTTAGCAACAAGCATCACGCTTTGTTACTAAATCCTTTCTTGAGGTTGTTGATTCAATTCTCATATAACTATATGGGAAGATTTATGAGAGGCAGAGTATGTGGTTGGAGGCAGAGCATGTGGTTGGGGACAGAAACCTGAGACTGTGAGCTGGAACAGAAAATATGGTAAAAAGATCAGTATAGTTTAGAGAATTGTCAACCACTCAAATACTATTATCACACACAGAGCTCAGTGAAAACTCTTTCATTCTTGAGATGTCCACTTTTTTTCCTTTTTTAACCACAGATCCTTGTTGGCAAATACCATTACATTCTTTGAAGAGTGAAAAGCATTTGACTAAAAATGGTGTGAATTAATTATGTAACGGAAATTTAATTTTGTCCGCATTTTTCTGTGGGCATCACTCTTAGCAGTGGAATTGGCAGCGTTTAATTGTAGTCATGGTTGAAATTGTTTTATGGCATCAGTTATTACAATATATGAACATGCATAAGTTACAGAGAAGCAATGGGCCCTATTTAAGATATTATTTAAGTAAAAAAATAAGAAATGTTTGAAAAAAGGTTATTATTTAATTCAGGCCACATTCACACAACCAATTAAGGACCTTTACTACAACTAATCAACATATAGAAGTGGGGGAGATCACAGGTGTTTATGACCAGCTGTGGCAAGGAAGCCGGTACAAATCAATGACAGGCTGATAGGTGCCATAGCTGTTCTCATGTAAACAGACATCCAAATGTTACATGTGATTAGGGATGGATGAGTAATAGATGGACTCAAACTTTGTCCAGGGCCACTCATCTATCCCTAAATGCATGAAAAACCTCAAATGTTTCAGTACTCCTCATTCCAGTAGATTTGAGCACTATCCTCTTATCCCCATGCTCAGGCTCCCTCATATAAAGCTGGCCATAGACAGTGAAAATGTATTTCCTGCAGCCACGGGTTGCAGGAAATAAAGTTGCATGGTTTCCCCATCACCACAGACAGCGCTGACAGGGAAATCCTTCCTGCTGAGACACTGTTTTCTCCTGGCAGGGGAAGCCATCCCTGCTGGGAGAAGACCAGTGGAGGCCCGTGCATTGTGAGCACAAGGGTGCCGCCCCCCTAACACCTTCGCCACCCTCCCTATCCATGTGCCCTGCCCCTTTCAGGATGCCGGGCACATGAATTCCTATGGCGGGGTGGGCAGGGGCGTGTTTTTTGAAGCACCTGACTAGAGCCAGAGGCTCTAATAGGCTTCAAAATAGGGTGGGCTCAGGATGCAGAGAGTGAGTCCCGATCCCACCCAATTGTGTGACCATAATAAATAAATTTTCACTATTTTCACACTACAGTTACTTCCCGCCAACCTGAAGGCAGGTCAGTGAGACCTGTTTCCTAATTGGCCAAAGCACCAGGTGATCCAATTGGATGCCTAGCGCTGTGGAAGAGGAGACACACTGGAGCCAGACCCACCGCTGCCTGGAGGACACAGCAGGGGAGGAGGACACAGCTCGCCGCATAGTAAGTGCCGGACCTCCGGGGGCCGTCCTTGGTACTGGGGGGGGGGTATATTTTTAAGCAACCTATGCTAAAAATCTGGAGATTGGCTTCACATCTTTGAATAGTGGTAAAGACTTATCTGTAGTGTCATGTGAGCACTTGGTTTGCATAAAATTATACAGGCATTCACTTAATGGAAACACAGCGCATTACAATGCATAACAACACATCACAATGCATTGCCATGCAAGGATCTGAATTAATGTGATTTTTTTTTTTAAAGTTTAAAAAAATAAAAAATCAAGCGCAGTGGGATGTTGCAACAATGCACTATAGCACATGTGCATAACGCACACCAGTGACCATGTTATGGGAACCATAACGAGCACTCACTGGTGTGAATAGGCCTTTAGTGTGTTGGTGCACTGACACGTTTGACACGTGCACATGTGTATGTTATGTTTGTGTGTAATTTGTATGGTGTCAGCCCTTCCCAGTTGGGGTGTAGCTCAAGATAAGAATTCCCGGAGCTAGTTAGACTCCTAAAGAAAACACCAATGACGACCTGTCCATTAGGGGCGCATGGGTGCCGCCCCATCTATACATCCGACCCCCTGATCTACATACAGGGCGCAGACCATGTTTTTTTTTTTTTTTAAGCACGTGATTAGAGCCAGAGACTCTAATAGGCTTCAAAAAGGGTTGGCTCACCCAGTTGTGTGAGATAAAGAATGAATATTCGCTATTTTCACACTAAAGCTCCTCCCCACCAAACAGGAAGTGGGTCGTGAGACCTGTTTCCTGATTGGTCAAAATGTCAGGCGATCCTATTGGATGTCTAGCACTTAGGAGGAAGAGAGTGGAGACACACAGTGGAAGCCTCTGGAGGAGCGGACACCAGAGCCGCTGCTGGCACTTCGCCACCCGCCACATAGATGGGGCTACCCGGCGTGTTGGAGGGGGACACCTGAGTCACTGCCCACACCTCGCCACCTAGATGGGGTCCGCCCACCATGCTGGAGGGGACACCGCAGCAGCAGCCCGCACCCCGCCACCTAGATGGGGTAAGGACCAACCAGCAGACAGCGGGGGGTTCACTAGTGTAGCGCCGTAGGCCGCTGGGGGGGTGGTAGTGCTGGGGAAAAAAAACAGCCGCCACTGGACAACATTGTAAGTGTGCACAAAACACAGGAAAACTCCTAATTTCTGACATGATCAACAAGTATTTTTTTAACTTATCGAACAGTTTAAATGTCAAATAATAGAAGTTAATTGTTGAGGTTTACATTAATTCTAAGTTGAATTTTTAAATTAAATCCCAGCTTTTTACTTTGATGAATAACATGTAAATAACAAGGAAAAACATGTTAAGCTTAGACAAGTATCTAAATCATGGGCCCTCTAAAATTTACAAACCAAAAAAAAAAATCACTCACATTTGCAAAACATCTGGGCCAAAATGCCAGACTGATTGAACTACTATTTTAAAACCTCCTAAGGAAAAAAGAACACAGTAAAAATTATTAATTAACCCACCACAAATCAGGACCACACCAAATCAAACCATTAATTCAAGATGTAAGTACTAACAAATTCTTAAAGTATTACTGTTCTATCCTATTTGAAAAATGTAATGAATTTAAATTAAATGAAAAAAAAAATGTTTATGAAATACAGTATATTGTGCTATTTTCCTCTAAACAAATGTTCAGAATAAAAAAAAAGTAATTTTATAGAATGGCCATATATAGTATTTATATTTAAGGACTTATTGTATGGTTTAACTGAATTCTGGGCTTTCATACTCCCACCCATGTTGGGCAATCAGCATCTGCCTTGAGAAATTCTATGGTGATTGGATTAGGATGACAATGGTACCTTCCTTGTTATACATGCATTCATTCCCAACACTCACTTGAACCGAAGAAGTCATTTGTGTGAGTGGTGACAATGTCTTTAACACTACAGAACAAGTTCAGTTGCAAGAGACTGCTAATTACACCATGACCTGGGTGAATGAAAATCTTGCAAGACATAAATGTTCAGATATCCACCACTCATAGTGATTTATGTTCTCCAAAAATAGCATACATATACATGTGGTTATGACCTGCAGAGGCAGTGCCACATGGTAATTTTAGCTGATATACATTGTTGCTCTGGAACTCCAGCTCAAAGTAGTCTTAATGACACTGATATGCTTGCATGGTTTGAGAATGTACTCAAATTTCTATTGTCAAGAGTGAAGCATCGTACACACGACCAAGAAATTTGACGGGCAAAACACATCGTTTTCCTCGTCGAGTTCCTTGTTAGGCTGTCGAGGAACTCGACTAGGCAAGTTTCTCCATTCCTGTCGAGGAAAAAGAAGACATGCTCTCTTTTTGGCTCGACGAGATCCTCGACAGTTTCCTCGTCGAAAAATGTACACACGACCGGTTTCCTCTGCAAAAAAAAAATCCCAGCAAGTTTCTTGCTGGTTTTTGCCGAGAAACTGGGTCGCGTGTACGAGGCTTTATGGTTATTGATCATTCTTAAAAAAAAAATGCACAAGAAGACATTACTTTGTAGTCACCTCTATGGTCTCTGTGTTTTCCATCAACACTGAGGGAGCTACAGGGTAAGTACTATGGAAACAAGTAATGCCCAATGAGGAGGACAACAGAATTATTATCTGCAGCCCAGAAAGATGAAGAGGGAGTTACTCAGACAGACAGACATATATAGATGAAAATATCTTTCACATGTGGTGGAATGCCTGTCCTTTGCCCCATTATGGACACGTGTCTCCAACCTCATTTAAGATGTAACTAAAGTGCCTCTCACGCTAACCCCTCAGATGGCTCTCCTCACATTAGGATTCTCAAACTGGCATCCAAAATGTCACCTTATTATTACACACATACTCATTGCTGTTCACCTCTCCATTGCCTCTTCATTGCCAGGTTCTGGAAACAGACCAATGCACCTTCTCTATACTGTACTATTGATATTCTAAATCACCATCTTTCTATGGAACTCCTATTTGTCAAATCACAGATGAAAATTGATAAATTCTATGATCACTGCCAATACTGGCTATTGGACCCTAGAGCTGCAGCATGCTCTAAATCCTTTGATTTGCCACCATTGCATTAGTTTGATGATCATCCATATAGAGCGTCATCTATACTCATACTCGCCTGCCCCAAATAAAGCCTTCTGGGAATGACCATTGCATATTGTTCGCTGTAGTGTATAAGATGATATTGCTAAAATGTTTAATTGCTTTTCCAATCCCTTCCCTTATCACCTTCCTGATTTCTTTCCTTCCCCCTCACATATCCTCATCCCTGTTATCCCCCTCTTTACGAAAAAAATACCCTGAACAATTGACCCTCTCTATTTTAGGTCGAACCTGATATTGTATAATCTCCTTGTACTGTTTGCTACACAAATGTTGTTATTACTTACTCACCTATGTGTGGAGTGGGCCTCCCCACTCAAGTTTTCTTTACCGTCTATAACAGATCTTGTACCGTAACTGATTATCTCAGTATACAGAGTATACAGATCATTTATTGCAGACTATTAAGTTAATAGTCTAATAGACTATTTTGAGTAAGTTGATCAGTGCATAGTTCCAGCTTTCCATATTAAACTATACTAAGCTTTGATGGAAATCAATTAGATAGATTACCTAACAGCTGTTGAGGAGGTTTGTTTGTTCCAGTTAGTGTACACGTGAAAAAATTGATAGAACTAATTACAGAAATGTGCATACAAATGCCGTGCACTTCAATGTTTCTGCTGATAATAAGCCTGTGTTTTCTAATATTATTGTAAATTGTACAATTATTGTTCCTTTCTGTCCAGAGATGACGAGCAGTGGGCTATCATAGTGATTTTTACTTGTGGCTTAAAACACAATTGCTGGCAGAGGAAGGCAATTTTATTTTCATCCTCTGCCAGTCTCTGACCGATGATGTCATCTAATGCAGAATAAGAAAGGGGGCACAATAAGAGCGCACTTAAGTGGGATTGTGGCCATCACAGGGTTAAGGATTATTAGGGGGTTAAAGTTCAGTATCAGTGTATACAGTTAATGTGTTTGATGTGCTAATTCTTATGTACTGTGGCTTTAAATTTTGGGATCATCAGCCAGCCAATGGGACGCAGCAGAAGTTTCTGGTAGCCAGGAAGGCTTTATAAGGATTGGCTGGGCTGGGAATCTCCCTCTTTTCCGGGCAGCACAGCAGCAGTGGAAGAACTCCTTCCCTCTCCAGTCGCGGTAATTTTTATGTGGTAGGCGTCACCCTGGATGTCTAGGGGGGACGTGATATTTCAGGATGTAATGATATAATGCTGCTTGAGTTCCAAAAACGAAGCAGTTGCACACATTTGGTTGGTTTTCTTTATAAAATGACGTTTTTGATGTTAAGTAATGAAATAAAATTTATATGGTTGATTTAATTTATTTGTGTTTAAACCAATAAAAATACCGCAGCCTTTATTTGCCAAACATTGGGTCAGTGTATTTTATTTGATTGTGCCTGGAGTAAGGTTGCATGGTGAATGTGTATGGCCTACAGTCCCATCCA
Source organism: Rana temporaria (assembly GCF_905171775.1). Taxonomy (NCBI): domain Eukaryota; kingdom Metazoa; phylum Chordata; class Amphibia; order Anura; family Ranidae; genus Rana; species Rana temporaria. The sequence goes on from NC_053489.1 coordinate 528,740,104, forward strand.
GCAGAGGAAGAGGTTAAATGGAATTCCTGTTTTTGTTGACTTTTTGCTAGAAGTCACCTACTTCATCCACTGTTGTCACTAGCAGTCAACCCAGTTCAAGTCTCCACCACCACTGAACAGGAAAATTGTAGCATACCTCCCAACCGCCCCGGATTCGCCGGGACCATCCCGGGATTTGATGTAAGTCCCAGGGTCCTGGCGAATCAAGGCTGAGTCCGAGTAGAGCCCAGTTCCGGAAATTCCATGTCACAACATCCCACAACAGTATAATATACTTCTGGAAATTTGAAGCAGTCCCTCGGTTCAAGGCAAGCAATTGTGCCTAGGTTGTAAGGTGTAGTCTCTCTACATTAGCATTCTTTTAGACTGTAACATTTAGGCCCCGTACACACGACCAAACATGTATGCTGAAACTGGTCCGCGGGCCAGTTTCAGCATACATGTTCGGTCGTGTGTAGGCGCGAGCGGGCCGAATTCCAGCAAACATTTGCCCGCCGGGCCTTTTCCCAGCAGACAAATATTCCTGGACGTGTTTTAAAACCGTCCGCTGGAATCCTGCCCGCTCGGACATGTACGGTCGTCAGTACAGACCTACCGTACATGTCCGAGCGCCCGCCGTCCCTCGCATGCGTCGAATGACTTTGACGCATGCGTGGAAGCCTTTAAATGGCAGGCCCGCCCACGTCGCCGCGTCATCGCCGCGGCGACGACGCGGACACGCCCCGCGTAGTGTTTACGCGTGGACTTCTGTACGATGGTTAGTACAACCATCGTACAGAAGCCCTCTGGCAGGCATGTACGGTGAAAACGGTCCGACGGACCGCTTTCATCGTACATGTTTGCTAGTGTGCCTAAGACTTCATAGCAAGGTACAGTAGGGTTGACTAAAAGCAAATATACTGTGCACTTTGCAAGTACAGTTGCTTCAGAGCTTAGTAAATGAGAAGGAGCTCTGCTGACTTCCATCGTCCAATCATATGCAAACAAAAATGCTGTTTGTATATGATACTTGCATGTGATTTGATATTCCTTTATAAAGTGAAGCTTTACCTCCTTTACTTCGCTCTGAGCAATTTACTGAGCTTATTGAGCAAAGTGCAGTATTTTTGCCTTTGGTAAATCAACCCCAAAGTGAAAATTAGCAGCAGAGGGCTGAGCTAAGTGAAACTACACAAGTACCAGCATTTACATGATGTTGTCATTTAGGGCAGTAGTTCCCAACCTCAGTCCTCAAGTACCCTCAACAGGTCATGTTTTGGGAATTTCCCCTATATAAAATAGCTTTCATAAATACCAAGCCATTGAAATTAATTGCAAGCATCTGTGGTAGGTGAAAGATATCCTGAAAATATGACTTTGTTGGGGGAACATGAGGACTGAGGTTAAAAAAAATACTGATTTAGGGAAAGCATTTCAGTTCAGGAAGCTGATGTCAATACTGGATTATTTGTAAACTAAGATGATGTTGGCCTATTGACAAAAAAGGTGATGAAGGCATTATCAAGAGAAGCATTGTGATCTTTATGTAGGTTGTATATATCTGTACATGTTACATTTACACATAGCATGTAATATGCAAGCAAATACCATGAAAAACTAGTATATCTGATGATAGGTACCCTTTAACCACTTAAGGACCGCCTCCTGCACATATACGTCGGCAGAATGGCACGGCTGGGCACAGGCACATACCTGTACGACGCCTTTAAGAGCCCAGCCGTGGGTCGTGGGTGACCCGGTCCGACTCGATCGACGCCGGTGTCCCGCGATCGGTCACAGGAGCTGAAGAACGGGGAGAGGTGTGTGTAAACACACCTTCCCCGTTCTTCTCTGTGGCAGTGACACTGATCGTCTGTTCCCTGGTATAGGGAACGACGATCAGTGATGTCACGCTACAGCCACACACCCCTACAGTAAGAATCACTCCCTTAGGGCACATTTAACCCCTTAGCGCATCTAGTGGTTAACCCCTTCACTGCCATTGTCATTTTCACAGTAATCAGTGCATTTTTATAGCACTTTCGCTGTGAAAATGACAATGGTCCCAAAAATGTGTCAAAGATGTCCGATGTGTCCGTCATAATGTCGCAGTCCCGAAAAAAATCGCGAATCGCCGCCATTACTAGTAGAAAAAAATGATTAATAAAAATGCCATAAAACTATCTTGGATTTTGTAAATGCTATAACTTTTGCACAAACCAATCAATAAACGCTTATTGCGATTTTTTTTTACCAAAAATAAGTCGAAGAATACGTATCGGCCTAAACTGAGGGAAAAGAATATTTTTTTATATCTTTTTTGGGGATATTTATTATAGCAAAAAGTAAAAAATATTGAATTTTTTTCAAACTTATCGCTCTATTTTAGTTTATAGCGCAAAAAATAAAAACCACAGAGGTGATCAAATACCACCAAAAGAAAGCTCTATTTGTGGAAAAAAAAATGACGCCAATTTTGTTTGGGAGCCACGTCTCACGACCGCGCAATTGTCAGTTAAAGCGATGCAGTGCGGAATCGCAAAAAGGGGCAAGGTTCTTAACCTGCATAATGGTCCAGGTCTTAAGTGCTTAAACACTATGAAACTGGTAATCAAGAGGTGGTATTCCAATGCCTTACATTTTCCTCATGTCCTGACTCCTGATGTTGGTGCTATCAATAAGTTGGGCATCATATCGTTGCTTAAGAACTACCGAATAAGAACATTTAAAATGAGGAATATGAAAAAGCAGCATACTGAACTAAACCAGATGGGATTTATTACTGACTGCCACTCCAAGGTGACATGCATAATCTAGATTTGAAGATACAAGAATAAGAGGTAGAACAATATACATTATTTTTCATTATAGGAAAGAAATGTATTGTACTTGAACAGTGATTATGTTAGCCAAATTATAAACTACTCAAAACATATCTACCGCTAGTTAGTGGAAATCTACTGCATCTAACTGATAGTTTGTCAAATTAATGAACTTTGTTTTAAGTTAATGGTGCATGTATGTTAGCCGTCTTCCTGACAAATTATATACACCACAGAATATCAAAGTAGTAATTTCAAAACATTTGCAAGGCAACATTTTTAGCAGAACCCTTGTAAAAGACTTCTTCATATGATGGAAGTTTCATTAGTCAATGAAATTGAGTTTTTTATTGGCATTCTCAGGCCTCGCACACACGACTGAGTTTCTCGGCAAAAACCAGCAAGAAACTTGCTGGGAGATATTTTTTTGCCGAGGAAACCGGTCGTGTGTACATTTTCGTCGAGGAAACTGTCGAGAAACTCGACGAGCCAAAAAGAGAGCAAGTTCTCTATTTCATTGACGGGAATGGAGAAAATTGGCTTGTCGAGTTCCTCGACAGCCTAACAAGGAACTCGACGAGGAAAACGATGTGTTTCGCCCGTCGAGTTCCTCGGCCGTGTGTACTAGGCTTTACTGAGCAATGGATGGATTGTAATATGATATTGGATGCCAATATGTATTTAATTAATAAAAAAAGAGCTACATTTCCATTTGTTTTATCAACAGTTTTCTTTTTATCGTGCCCTAAATGCCCCGCAATTCCTTATTCAATTTCATTGCATAACCGGCCACAATACGTATATATACGTTGCGGTTTGCAAGTGGTTCATCGGGATTATGAAGAAGATACAGTATCAGCCCTAACCTTGATATAATTGTTTGCAGCTGGCGGCTGGATTTCTCATGAACGTGAACCGAGCGCAACTCGTCTGTATTATTCGTGCTTACTGTTTCCGCTGATTCGCCCCAGAAAAAATCCAACAGTGATGCTTCCATAGCCAATCAAAGAATAGATACTCTTTGATCGCATCTATGGCCTTGGAGGACCAGAGCTAGACCATGACGTCACTTCCGATCCAGGGTAGAAGTTAATGATTATTATTTTTTTAAACCAAAAGATTAAAACATTTTTATTTTTTGATCTTTTGCTTTTAAAGGTAAATTAGAAAATGAGGGTCTTTTTGACCCCAGATCTCTCCATAAAGAGGACCTGTCATCCTTATTTCTATTGCAAGGGATGCTTACATTCCTTGTAATAGGAGTAGAAGTGCTAAAAAAAAAAATTAAAGGGACTGTTAAAATGAAAAATAAAATAAATAAGAAGAAAAAAATTTAAAGCATCCCCATCCCTCTGTGCTCGCATGCAAAAGTGAAAGCATACATATGTAAACGGTGTTCGCACCACACATGTGAAGCATTGTCGCAAACATTAGAGTGAGAGCAATAATTCTAGGACTAGACCTCCTCTCTAACTCTAATCAGAAAATCTGAACAGAAAACGTTGCCTAGGGAGATTTAAAAGTGCCATAGTTTGTCGCCATTCCACAAGGGTGCGCAATTTTAAAGCATGGCATGTTTGGTATCAATTTACTCAGCATAACATCATCTTTTCGATTTTATAATAAATTGGGGTATATACAGTATTGTGTTTTTTTTTTTTTTTTCAATTCAATAAAAAAAAATTTTACCAAAAAAAATTGCGTTTGAAAGACAGCTGCGCAAATACTGTGTGACATAAAAAATTACAACACTATTTTATTCCCTAGGGTATAATTTTTGGGGGTTCTAAGTAAAATACTGACACAAGAAGTGCCAAAAAAAGCCTGTTCTTCACGTGGTTAACTTTAGAAAAACACGATGCACGGTATTCCAACGTCGGCATGTACTAGATGTACATGCAGACTCTGTAATGTAATGTGGCTGTGTCCTGTTATTACTGTATGCTGGAAACGTGTGGTAGATATACTGTCTAAAATTATTTCAGTACCTGTACCGTATGATCCACGCATCTGTCTTTTGGGTATACTTGATGAGGAACACTGGCCAAAGTTTACTAGAATAATGCTAAGAGAAACACTAGTCTTGGCTGGAAAGGCAATTGTGCTTAAAGCGGAGTTCCAACCACAATTAGCATTTTTTAAATGTATGTCCTTTCATCCTGCGTTTTTATAATATAAATCTGGTCACTTACCATTTTACAATCCGCCGCCGATCCGCATAGATTTTCAAAAAAGATAGTTTATAAAACTATATCTACACTGTTGTCATTTTGCTTGTGGGCATTGTGAAGCCTACAGGCACTTACTTCCTGGAAGTCTTGGATGGGGAGTGATAATTGGACAGCGCACTGCATCCTGGGAAATGATGACACACATTTCCCAGGAGCATTAGAGGGAGATGATATCAGAATCCTAGGTGGTTTCAAAGGCAGATTTTGTGGGACCGCATAGCAACAGGCATTTCCAGATGAGTAAAATCTTTTAGTCGGAAGCTACAGTTTAAAGCAAAATAGTTTTTTTGATGGAACCTCCACTTTAAGTGGAATCAGTCTTCTCCGCCATCTACCAGGCGGTGGATTCAGATGGTGAATCAAATACTACTGTATGAAAGAAATATTTTTTAAAAATAGGGGTTGTCCCAACAAATATGATAAGGTGTGGAACATCTGGTGCTCCTCCACTCTTACCATATCTAATCCGTGAGCAACTTCTTCTTTATACTTAACATGTGTGAGAATGAGAATAAAGGGCCAGATTCACAAATGAGATACGACGGCGTATCAGGAGATGGTGAATCAGGCACTTGCGATGAAAAATTGCGGCGGTGTAACGTATCTAGGATACGCTACGCCGCCGCGATTCTATGTGATTCTATGTGAATCTGGCCCATAGACTCCTGCACTAGGAACAAAGGGCCAGATTCAGAAAGAATTGCGGCAGCGTAACATATCGTCTTTACGTTACACCGCTGCAAGTTTTCAGCGCAAGTGCCTAATTTACCAAGCACTTGCGTGTAAACTTACGGTGGTGTAACGTAAAGCCGTCCGGCGCAAGCCCGCCTAATTCAAATGGGGCGTGTACCATTTAAATTAGGTGCGCTCCCGCGCCGAACGTTCTGCGCATGCTCCGTTAGTAAATTTCCCGACGTGCTTTGCGCGAAATTACGGCGCCCCAACGTGTTTGTGAATGGCAACGTGCGTAACGTACTTACGCCGAAAATTATACAACTGTGAACATATACTTCTTGTGTATTTCTGTACCAAACACTGTACTACTTTACGCTTATGTTGAGCGTGTTTGATGCTGTACCAATATGTTGTTTTTGCATCTTAGTCAATAAAAAGACTTAAAAAAAATAGTTAGAAAAACATACACGTACCTTCCAGTTCACGATGGAGTACTGCAAGAAGTGAATACCACTTTATCTCCTCACCTCCCTGTACATTTTTCCCTAATTATTTTATTTAATTCTTTCCCATCTTTATGTGATCTCATTACACTGTCCATGAGACCTCTCTTCCATTTCAAAAGCGAATATTTTTGCTATGATTTGTATCAATAATTGTATAGCAGAAAATACTTCTAACATGCACAGGAGAGTGAACAAAAGGTTCCCACAGGCATCTGCCCTTGGGATTCATGAAGTTCCGGTTTTCTGTAACGTGCTGAAGAATTTTCAGCATGGAACAATAAAGACATTTGTTTTGTCACTGAAATATCATCATCTATTACTGTCAAAACCTGGGATACCAAAATGACATTAAATGTTCACAGTCTGCAAAAGTCATCCTATATTTCTATTTGACTGTGAAATGTATTAACCATGTACCTATTCCCACTCACCCAGTGCATCAATTTTATGAATCCCATTAAAAGTATCATCTGAATTAAGCATTTCCATGAGAAGAAAACTGTCCTCAGAAAACCAAGAATATGACACCTGGAGCAATGAAGCCATCTAAACCAGGAAAAAATGTATTTTGTTCTAAAGTGCAACGAGGGAGACCAGCTATGGCGTGAGATGGCAGCAGAGCACAAACTGTATAAAAGGCTTTTAAACTTGTGAACACAGTGAGGCTTTGAAGAACACTGTCATGAATTCCAGCTATAAGTATTTAAAATAATGTTTCGAGAGATGACAAACAATGGCAAACGGAAAGGCATCATTTTCCAAAGTGTCGCTAAATGCAAAGCATTATAGGACGAACAAAGGCACTGCAGAACATTCAGCCACTTGCTCTAGAGAAACTAGCCATCCTGTCCTGCAGACTGGAGACCTGTAATTCTAACTCTACTTAGTACTTGGAATTTAAATTACATCTTACATCTGACAAAATGATTCTGTACAGGAGAGCAATTAGTATGCACGTGATTTTCTTGATGTTGTGCATACCTGTTGGCATTGAGTTTTATATTCAGTTTACAGATTTAGCTATAAGGGAAACTAATATTTCAGCTTTGAATATTGACAAATACTAAATGTCCAAACTTTACATTTTTTTTGATAGAGTAGGGAAGCGTTAAACACCTGTCTGTGTTGTTGCTAGGGAAATTTACCCTTATTTAACCACTTCCATACAGGGCATTTTCACCCCCTTCCTGCCCAGACCAATTTTTAGTTTTCAGCGCTGTCGCATTTTGAATGACAATTGCGCGGTCATGCAACACTGTACCAAAATGAAATCTTTATGTTTTTTTCCCCCATAAATAGAGCTTTCTTTTGGTGGTATTTGATCATCTCTGCGGTTTTTATTTTTTGCACTATAAACAATAGAAGAGCGACAATTTTGAAAAAAAACACAATATTTTGTACTTTTTGATTTAATAAATATCAAAAAAAAATTTAAAAATTATATATTTTTTTCCTCAGTTTGGACTGATACGTATTCTTCTACATATTTTTGGTAATAAAAATCACAATAAGCGTATATTGTTGGTTTGTGCAAAAGTTATAGCGTCTACAAAATAGGGGATAGATTTATGGCATTTTTATTTATTTTTATTTTTTTACTAGTAATGGCAGCGATCTGCGATTTTTATTGTGACCATGACATTGCGGCGGACATATCGGACCCTTTTGACACGTTTTTGGGACCATTCACATTTATACAGAGATAAGTGTTATAAAAATGCACTGATTACTGTGTAAATGTGACTGGCAGGGAAGGGGTTAACCATAGGGGGCACTGAAGGGGTTAATATGTTCCCTATTGAGTGATTCTAACTGTAGGGGGAGGGGACTCATAAGGGGAGGAGACCGATGTGTGTTCCTCTATACTGGGAACACACATCGGTCTCCTCAACTCTGACAGGAGGTGGATCTGTGTGTTTACACACACAGATCCACACTCCTGCCATGATAGCGGGCAATCACGGCTGCCTGACGGACATCACGGCCGCCGGGCACGTGCACCGGGTCACGAGCAGTGACGCCGGCGGCACACACACCCTAGATGGCCGGAAGGAAAAAGACGTCATATGACATCCATCCGGAGAGAGGGAGGGTTCCTGCCATCGTCATATTGCTATGGCCGGGTAAGGAAGGGGTAAAAGGGGTTTTAAAGGAAAACATTTTTTTTCCCTAAATAGCTTCCTTTACCTTAGTGCAGTCCTCCTTCACTTACCTCATCCTTCGATTTTGCTTTTAAATGTCCTTATTTCTTCTGAGAAATCCTCACTTCCTGTTCTTCTGTCTGTAACTACACACAGGAAGCCTCTTGAGGGGAGAGGGGGCGAGTAGGAGGGTCAGGACACTCTCTACTTTGCAGATAGAGAAAGGAGCTGTGTGTTAGTGGGCATCCTGACACTCCTGCTCGCCCCCTCCCCCCTCAAGAGGCTTTCTCCACACCAGGGAGAAAGCCTTGCATTACGGTGTGTAGTTACAGACAGAAGAACACAAAGTGAGGATTTCTCAGAAGAAATAAGGACTTTAATTTAAAAGCAAAATCGAATGATGAGGTAAGTGAAGGAGGACTGCACTAAGGTAAAGGAAGCTATTTAGGGAAAAAAATAATTTCCTTTACAACCCCTTTAAGCTGTCTGCCATTTTTCGGATCGTTTGTATGGTGCTTTCGACAGCCGATTTCACTTTTTCGTCAGACAAAAGCTGGATGTGCAGACTATAACATCCACCCTCAGTGGATAGGTAATATCCCCAAAGGACAACTGTTGAGAGTGAGGAGAAACTGTCAACGTCTAGAAGACTATGATATACAAGCAGAAGTACTCATTAAAAGATTCATTGAAAAAGGTTATAAAGAAGAACTACTGACCAAATTAAAAAATAACATCAGATTAATGAACAGAGAAACACTGCTGAAGAAAAAGAAACCCCCAACAGTACCCAAAGTAGATCTATCCTTTATTACTGGATTCAACAATCAGTATAAACAAGTGGAGAAGATTTTTAAAAAGTACTGGCCCATCCTCAGAGAAGACAGAACACTAGCTAACATTCTCCCACCCCGCCCCAAGTTCATCTATCGGAGAGCTCCCACTTTAAGGACACACCTTGTACACAATGTACTTGATCCCCCTCAGAACATCAATATATGTCCAGACCTCAAAGGCTTCTATAGGTGCCAGCGTTGCCTTCCATGTAGAACCAACAGACCCCAACCTAGGAGAAAGACCACCTTCAAATCCACAGTATACAACCAGGAATACCAAATAAAAGAATTAATCACGTGCAATAGTACGCATGTGACCTATGTCATTGAGTGCCCATGCCACCTACAGTATATAGGCCGTACCACCAGGGCCCTGCGTGTAAGAATCAGAGAGCATATCAAGAACATCAAAAAAGGCTTTTCCAAGCATAGCCTCTCGAGACACTTTGCAGAGAAACACCACAAAGACCCCAGCTGTATGACTTTTTTTGGGATTGATATTATCAAGGATCACTGGCGGGGTGGTAATAAACAGGTACAAGTGTCACAAAACGAAACCAGATGGATACACAAGATGGGATCCCTGGCACCTAGAGGCCTTAACTTAGACATAGATCTAAATTGCTTCATCTCCAACTTCTAATAGCAACAAGACCATCTGCAATCCAATAACTTTTTTGAGATCTGAATTTTATAACGAATATCTCGAATATAATATATTCCTCCTTGTTCAACTGCATCCCAATTTCCATTAAGCAACCTCCGATAGAACCAATGGATGAATCCCACTCTTAAGTATTAACTCCTTCCCTCCAGACCAAGTGTATAAGAAACCAATAAAGTCACAGCATACAAAGAATCAACATAAGATCATAACCTAAATTGAAAGTCACCAATACACTTTTTTTCCCAAATAAAAGAGTTTGGTGTTCGGATTAAAAGCCATCTCTTCCTTAGGCTTCATGCAATTCTACCCCATGAATATAATCAATGGGGTAGGAAACTAGATCTAGGGACAGCCCTCAGTCCCTCCTTTACCCTAATAATCTGAAATACACGAAAAGCTCTACTTTTAATAAACAGAGCCTGCCCAACATACAGTAATGAGCATCAATGAAAAAGCTCTCCCATAGTTTTGTTCATATTTTATTAAACATTTTATGTTCAGCATCTCATATACATTTCTCATTCATGCTCTGTTTTTACAACAGGCATTTCCAGCTGGGGCAATTCAGGGAGGTACATCTAACCATCCTCTGTCTCTCCATACATATATTTTATCCACCTAGTGGACAGCTCCGTTATGACAACATACCATTGAACGGGGGTAAAAATCCCCCCCCATGAACAAATGGAGGATCCCGTTATTAAGGATATGTACACTATGTATATAGGATAACTCATTTCACATTTAACTAGCCCTTTGTATGTAATTATCTGCATCATGGGAACAATATAGAATGGGGTCAGGAGTCCCCCACTCTGATCTCAGCCATGCATTTTAATTAAAATACTACTCTTGTATTCCTAGTCAGGATATTACCTCTCTAACCTCTCCCCTACACTGTTTAAGCTAGGGCAAATGTATATACCATTGTGTATATTTTTTTTCCTCTCTAACCTCTCCCCTACACTGTTTAAGCCAGGCCAAATGTATATACCATTGTGTATTTTTTTCTAGAGTATTACACATATTGGGAATGTTATATATATGTTTATATTGTTTTCTCTTGCCGGATGCATGCATTTCATAGTCTATGGCAGAATAGAGATTTCAACCCAAGATTTAAACTTGTTACATGTTTCCATTCTGGCATTACTAATTAAGCAGCCAGCCAAGTTGTCTATCATACCAATATAAAAGTTATTTTTATTTTCGGCGCTGGTTGTGTCCTTCCCCTTAATACAATTGGATTACACCAAGGGTTAACGGGTGGGAGGACTATGGGATGTTAGTAAGTGTATAGCCAGTAATCAAATTCCTCACTACAGGCGGGACACATCTACAGCCGTGTATAAAAATCACGAGCGTACGTCTGTAGCTTGAATCGCCTTTGATAACGTCATACGATGAAACGCGTCAGGTGACCCAGACGCAAGCACACACGTACGCACGGCCCACCAGCTGACTGTATCCTAGTCCTCCGAGCCGCGATTTGCCTGTACGGGAAGCCACGAACGCTTGCTGCTGACTGCACAGCGTTACCGTGTGACACAGGCTCCGCTTAAACAGCTCGTGAGTAGGACCGGATAACAGGGCCCAATATGCCATTGCAGCCTACTTTCATTTTTATCTGCATTTTGTCTTAATGGACTTTTGATTTTTATTTTTATTTTTAATTTTATTCATTTTTTTATATACCCTTTTTTTCTTTCCCTTGTTAAATATACCCTGTGAATGTTTTTTAAGAAACCACTTTTCTGCTAAATCCCACGGGGATTTGGGATTACTGGTGAAGCTGTTCAAACCACCACATTATTAGCAGATTTGTATGTGGTTACAATATTTTTAAATAAAGACGAGTGATCTTTTTCTATTGCACAACGCAGTGTCACGCTATGTGGATTTTTTTCTTTCCTTTTTGATAACTATCCTTGGGACACCTGGAAGCTGCTTGGATTTTCTTCCCTCCCCCTCTGGAGAGGTGGCAAAGAAATTTTCTGCCGTTTGGAAACAAAAACCAACAACTAACATCGAGGTACCACCACCATTGCCTTTTGCCCCTTGGGGTGCCAACGTCTGGTGAGTGGGGACCCAACAGGGGGAGCACATAAGTCACAATAAAATCCATCAAGAAGACAGTCACATGAAGTCACTACTTTTGCTTTTTCTTTAATATGTACTTTGGCACCAGTGACACATTGTTTCCAAACTGAACATTAGTTTGGTCTTTGAGTTCACGTTCAATTGAGAGATCGTCTTAGCAATTAAGCACCGTTACCCACTGAGGGTTGTTTGTTTATTTTATATAACTGAGCCTGGACGTTCAACTTCACTCCTCACATGTTCACTTTTTACTGCTGTTGTTTTTTTCACATTTAAACAACATCTAACTTATATATCAATTTTTAACATTTTTCTCTGTGCACCCTCTTGAGGGATGGTACTTATTCACAACTATTTATTGTCTTGTTTTGTATAATAATTTGATTTCCTATCTGACATTAATTGCCAGTAGTCTATATCACTTTGCAGTGTTACTTTTTATTTTTATTTTTTCTTTTCACTTCCATTATTGCGCTAGATGTAGTTAATCTACATTCAGGCCCACAGCAATACTTTTTATACACTCAGTGTGTTTGTCACCCTGTATTCACAGCTGTTTTAGGGTGCCAACCCTGAACATCACAAATAGTGTCCAAGGGGACACTTCACTATCAATATATCTCTAGTGCTTTATATATATATATTTCAACTTGGTTCTCACGGAACACTGGAAGTGTGTGCCACAGCACGTACTATCACTTTGAGGTTACACCTAGGATTCACCTGAGACACCTTTTTAGGATACACCTATTTGTAGCAGATATAGGTACACAGGATTGAAATATAATTTATTGGCTGTCCATACACTCCTTTGGAACACCAATAAATCATTGGGTCACCAGTGTTGATTATAAGCAATATCAGGGGGTAGCACCTGGACGTTTGGTTTAACGATACGCAGGTCTAGGAGACCCACTCCCATTGACCTCTCCTAACATTTGGAGCTCCCCTACAAATGTGATATTTTATCATACACAGGACATAGTGTATACATCTACTAAACAAACATAAGCAGCGCCATCACCCTATAACCCATCTATTTATAACATTTTTGTCGGATGTGAACTCACCGTCTGATTTTCATTTCATTTATACAGTTTTCATATTAAAATAATCATAAGAGCATGACTATGCATTCTCAGACACGAAAAAATACATAAAAAACTATTCAACCCGTTATGTAACTTCTGACTTTATATTCTGTGTCGTCCAAAAACTTTCGTATTGTTAGTAACCTCTTTACTTTCAACATGAGACTAGCATGCCACAAAAAACGGACGTTCTGTTTTTCCGAAAATCTAAGCGTGTGTACGCGGCCTTAGGCCCCATACACACGATAGAATCCATCCGCTGAAAAATCCCAGCGAATGGGTTTCAGCGGATAGATCCTATGGTGTGTACACTCCAGCGGATCTGTTTCCGCGGATATTTATCCCCTGGGATGGATTCCAGCAGATCAAATATTCGCTGACATGCTAAACAAATCTATCTGCTGGAATCCATCCCAACGGATGGATCCGCTGGTCTGTATAGACTCACCGGATCCATCCGTCCGAAGGGATCCCCCGCATGCGTCGTAATGATTCGAGGCATGCGTGGAATTCCTTATATGACAGCGTCGCGCACGTCGCCGCGTCATAATCGCGACGACGGCGCGACACGTCATCGCCAGAGAATTTCGGCGCGGATTTCAATGCGATGGTGAGTACACTCCATCGCAGAGAAATCCGCTGAAATCCTCGAGAGGATTTATCCGCGGAAACGGTCCGCTGGACCGTATTCGCGGATAAATCCTCTCGTGTGTATGGGGCCTAAGAGGTGATTTTTCCACACTTTAGAGTGATTTCCCCTCACTTCCTGTGGTGTCTCAAGGACATAAAGTTAAAGAACGACTAAAGGCAAAACATTTTTTGTAGTTTTCATTGCTACGTGCCCATGTTAGAGAGAATCACCCCTCTCTATTTGTCCTGTTTACCCTTACCATTGAAAGGGAAAGTAAAAGAAAATCCCACATTTTGGGTTGTCTCCCCAGAAAAGTAATAGAACTGAAATATTCCAAAAGGGGCACTAGTTCTGGTGATGAGGCGCCCCAAGATATTTCCATAATATACAAGGATTTCAACATATTTCCTGTTTTGGGTATGGGACAGGAAGTGAAGGTAATGGGACAAAGATAGCAAAAGTAAACTTTCAGGGGTTATATCCCAGCCTTATTCTATCCAAAAGGGAAAAAAACGTTTTGCCTATAGCTCTAAAGTTAATGTAAACCAAGTTCATGAAATTTGACCTAGGCACATATATCTGTAGTGTTTACTTTTCTCTCTCCATAGCCCTAAGTCATGTGTCTTTCTGCTGCACCGTTCCTCTATTATCAGCATGATAACTTTTGGCAAGTGCTCCGACACGGGACATAAAAGCAACTGAAAATTTGTCTATTCCCAGCACAGATTCAGAAACACTCATGTTTCATTCTAGGACACAAGAGGATGGTCTGGATGGCAAAAAGATTAGTCCAAATTCATTGAAGTCTGTGCAATGGCAACATAAAGCAATAGAAAATAGTTATTTCCAATCCATCTTATACCTTATTAGATAGGAATCAACACGATCAACAGAATTTTCCTTTAACAACTAATTTCAGTGTTTCGGAATTGAATGTTTCTGGATCTGCTGCAATGCTAAATATTTAAAAGCTGCAACAAAAAGCAGCAGTTAACACTTTCTCCTAGCAGCACTGGGGTTGTTGGTTCAAATACCAACCATGGCGCTATCTGCCTGGAGTTTGCACGGTCTCCCTGTGCCTGCGTGGGTTTCCTCTGGGTACTTCAGTTTCCTCCCACCCTCTAAAGACATGCTTGTAGGTTAATTGGCTCCAGTCTAAATTGGCCATAGTATGTATGAATGTAACTTAGGAATCTTAGATTGTAAGCTTCTTGAGGTCAGGGGCTGTGTAAATTGACGGCGCTATATAAGTACCTGAATAAATAAATACATTTAAAGCGGAGTTCCACCCTAAAGTGGAATTTCCACTCATCGGATTCCATCCCCCCTCCGGTGCCACAATTGGCACCTTTCAGGGGGAGGGGGGTGAAGATACCTGTATAATACAGGTATTTTCACCCACTTCCGGGAAGAGATATCAGCAGAATATCTGCAGAATCCCACCCCCTTGCTGTGTTCTGGGAAACACACAGTTCCCCCAAAAACAGCAGGGACTAGTGAAAATGTGTGGTGCGACTCGTGCATGTGCAGTAGGGAACCGGGCAGTGAAGCCACAACGCTTCATTTTCTGGTTCCCTCACCCAGGGTGGCGGCGGCAGCCGAGAGACGAGCGATTGCTCGTTTATGGCTTCCGACAATCGCGAGCACCCTGGACAGGTAAGTGTCCATTTATAAAAAGTCAGCAGCTGCAGTATTTGTAGCTGCTGGCTTTTAATATTTTTTGTTTAGGTGGAACTCCGCTTTAAGTTAATAAAAATAACCCTAATTGATGATTACTGAAAGATGTGTTAAGGTAGGGTTAAATATGTCTTCTTTCCCATGAAGCTCATTGTTGCTGACCCTTGTTTTTTGGTGAGACCATTTCATCCAGATAATACTTTAGGAAGTATTTGTTTTGCTTTACAGTGAAAACTAAGTGAACATCTGTGTATATGTTTTCCTCATGGTCATCCTAGGTTTTGGACAAACTTGTTAAAATAAGCTTAGCAAACGGGGAAAAGATTTCATGAAAATGATTATTCCATTGCACCTTTGTTGCATCATGGCTGTACAGTTTTAAATAAATAAACTTAGCAGTATTTGTCTTGGACAAGGAAAAGGTTTAGGAAATGGTATTGGTGCTACCGAAAAATAAAGAAATCTAGACAATGTTTTTTATAACTAATTTTCTCAGTTTTGAATGAAATTAAAATAAATCAGTTTTTCTCTGTTTTTTTATAATTGAATTTTTATTAATATTTTTAAACAAATATAACAGTTCACAGATGCGTGCAGAGATATAAAAAGATCCAGAAAAATACTGAAAAAAAGGTTTTATGGCGCAGAAGCTCCTCCCAGAGCATGACATAGTGGGGCTGCTTTTCTAAAACTGGAGAGTGCAAAATCTGGTGCAGCTGTGCATGGAAACCAGGGCTGCTGTCAGAAATCAGGGGGCCCCGAACAATCTACCTGACAGGCCCCCCCTCCTGAAAATATCAAATAAAATTTTTGCTAAAATGCGATGGTTGCAATGCTGTTTTGCAGCCATGGCAGAAATTATACCCATTCTACAACCACCTGTTGACACCTGTTTTTTGTTATACTTTTTTTTAATTGCTGAATGGTAATTTTACATTGTGAGATTACACTGACGCTGTGAGCCAAGAGTGGCTCCATTGAACTCAATGGAGAGTTTGATAGGTGGTGCTGCCTGTAAGACTCTGCAGCCTGTGTTAAAAATGCTGCAGCTGTGTAGTTAAACATTGCAGCCATAGCATGTATGCAGCCCTGTCTGACTGTCTTGTTAGGATTTGGGTGCACAGCCAGGGATGGTAGTAAATCCATGGCTCAGCCACCCATGTGAAAGAGTCCTTAGGCCGCATTCACACTTTGCATTTCCTAAACATGTGACAAAGTGCACAGGAAATGAAAACTTTGCAGTACATTTTAGAAATGCACTGCAAACTCGCATAGCGTTTGAGGTGCCATTAATTGTTAGAGTCGGTTCACACTGGGGCGACGACACGACTTCCAGCACGACTTTCAGAGGCAACTCCAACACGACTTGAGCATGAACCACAGGGCGATCTGGGGCGATTTACAACACGACTTCAAGTCGTCTCCAGGACAGGAGACTTTCCAGTGGCCAATCAAACAACAATCAGCTCTGTGGGAGGGAGGGGGAGGAAGGGGTTTGCCTGAGAAATGTATGTTATCTTCATGAAAAGTTGCTTCAGTTAAGACAGTGATCAGACTTGGAGGCGACTTCCATTGAAATCAATGGGTACAAATCGCCTACAAGTCGGATTGAAGTAGTACAGGAACCTCTTCTGAAGTCAGAGCGACTTGAGTAGTGTGTATTAACACCGCTCCCATTCACTTACATTGTTTTTCTCTACAGCGCGACTTGGGACGACTTGAGGCGACCTCAAATCGGATCCCAAGTCGCCCCAGTGTGAACCGACTCTTAATGGCACCCCAAAAACAGTAGCAGACTTGTGCTTGGTCATTTGGCAAGTTGCATGCTTGAAAAGAGCATTCTATGGACTGTTTTTCAAAAGTAGGGCAGTTCAAGTGAATGGGTTGCCCTATGTGTGAAAAACAGTCTGAAAATAAAATGCGAGCAGGAACATGCGTTCCCACTATACTAAGTATGAATAGGGCCTCTGAGGTGGCATATAGAAATGGCTGGTGCAGAGATGTCTGTAAGATGGAGGGAGGGGTGTATTCAGGTTTCTAGCTCCAACACTGCAGTGGTAGCCAGTGTCTACTTGCAGTTCTAGGCTGGCTCTTGGCACATTCGCCCCCTTTCTGACTCCTGAACTTTCCACTCACCTCCTTCCAGCAGAAGCACTACAACATGCAACCACTGAAGGTTACAGTGAACACAGGGCATGGTGTGGAGGTTGGCAGAGCCGATCACAGGGAGAGGAGAGAGGGAGTTTCAGAACCCGGCAGTGTAAACATTTCATGGCAAAGGCAGATAGAGACTCTGCAGCTGTCCCTGCTGCCCCAAAATCAGGACACAGCCGGAGAACAAAGCCAGCATTGGACAACTTGCTAAATAAAGGAACTGTAGGCCAGTAAGTAGCATTGATCCCCTGCAGAGTAGCTGGAGGGAGAAAGCCAGCAGTGCTGCAGGGGGTTCCCAGGAGTCACAAGGCAGAAAAGCCAGCTCGCCTCTCCTGAAGGTCCCCGGGCCCCCTTCTGGACTGATGAGGTTCAGGCCCAGTACAGGAGGGCCGGCTGTACTGCCTTATCAGCTCTGATAGAAACCAATCAACTTCCAGGTTTTTGTTGTCAAAGCTTAATTGAAGAAGCTGAAGTTAGTAGCTGATTGGCTACCACAGCTGCACCAGATTTTGCACTCTCCAATTTTAGAAAAAAAAATCTCAGTATGTGCCATAAAAACAACAAAGGTGAAAAATACTATGGTATAGCAACATTAAGAGGTGAGAGGAAGTGATTTTAAAAGTTTCAGAAAGATGATGACTTAGTCCAGGCACTAATTATTTCTCGCATTGACTTTTCAAATGGAGTCCTACTAGGCATTCCAATGAAATGGTCTAAGAAACTGCAGCTGGTGCAGAATCAAGCAGCCAGGCTTATCTACAATCTCCAAAAGCAAGACCATATCAGCCCTGTGCTCAAAGAACTTCACTGGCTCCCTGTTACAAAACGGGCCGATTTTAAAATCCTCTGTCTGATTTACAGGGGCTACCACCAGCTGGGCCCACAGTTCCTATCAGATCTGACTCCACACTATATACCTAGACGCTGTCTTCGCTCAGCCGACAAAGCTCTACTCATTGGCAATACTGACAGGCTAATTTCTATAGGAGGAAAACGGATTGGCTCCGTGGGGGCGACTCTCTGGAACCAAATCCCGCTTAACATTCGCATCTCCCGAAGCCTATATGCGTTCAGGAAGAAGCTGAAGACCTGGCTATTCTGCCAAGCATTTCAATCCTAGGCCAATTTTTCTTCGCTGATTTCTTGTTTTTTTTCTCCCTTCTCTTTTATTTATGCTCCCCACGCCAGAACATCCGGGCTATTTTGTCACAAAGCGCTTTGGCACCACCGACCGGTGGTATATGCGCGCTTCCCAAATAAATAGTAATAAATAAATAAAAAATAAAATGATAACAATTACACATATCAATGGAAAATACAAGGTACTAGTGGATGTCAACTGAAGTCAAACTGTGATGAGTAGGAGTGGACAGAGGGAGGAGCAGCAACATAAGTGGACTGGACCCACGGGTCCCAAACATTTTTAAATTGGTCTAGGGTGTCCCCAATTTTAGCCGTGAAATGTTCTATAGATTGGTGTGTGATGGTATGTCTGTGAACAGCCAATGCAGAGTAACAGCACTCCCAGTGTCAGTCAGGACATGATAGATTTATTTTTTAGCACATCTGCAGATTCAAGGAAAAGATAAAGCCCCCAAAAAAGCATTGGCTCTAGAGGAAAGGACATGTTAAAAAGTCCATAAGACAGGCTGTTGGGGAACTGGATTAGATA
Source organism: Rana temporaria (assembly GCF_905171775.1). Classification (NCBI taxonomy): domain Eukaryota; kingdom Metazoa; phylum Chordata; class Amphibia; order Anura; family Ranidae; genus Rana; species Rana temporaria. The sequence goes on from NC_053489.1 coordinate 528,759,286, forward strand.
AAACGTTAGTCAAAGGCAAGCAAAGTGTAGAGTAGAGAGAGAATACGTCAATGCCCATTTATTCCATATTGTCAATGTGAAAAGCATAGGAGCGACACAAATATGTTTATACAATCCTTGGAGGCCCTTGACCATATCAGTGAACAAAAGTGGATGTGATACAATTGCATAGCTTCAATTTCAGTCCAGTGATTGGGCAGGTATTGGGAAGTCTGTGAAATAATAGACTTAAACTTAGTGACTAAATAGTATTTCAGCAAGTTTAGTGCACCCAGACCCCCTCCCCTAGATTTCAAAGATAACAGGACTGTGAGCTTTTTTTGTGCCAGAATGAACAAACAATTTCTGCAGAGCTTGCAGTTTTACCATAGGGATTTGGATGGGGAGTGTTTCAAAAAGAAACAGTAATTTGGGTGTAATAGACATTCTGAGTAAATTTATTCTGCCAAGCAGAAAAATACTGTATGTATCCCAATGCCTCAATGATTGGATCATGGGTCAAAATAACGGGGGGTTAGTTTGCTTCATGCAAGGTATATTAGGTGGGTGTTAGGTAAATGCCTAAGTACCTGAGAGAAAGGGAGGACCTTCAGTAGGAAAATTTAGCTTGTACTGTAACATCTTAGCTTGTTGATTTTCTAACCCTACAAGGAACTAAAAAAGTTAAAAATCTTGTGAAGCACTGGTAAAGAGACATGAAGGTCCATAAGAGTCAGAAAGACATCATCAGCAAAAAGAGACAGTTTATATTCCATTTGATGAATATAAACATCATGCATATCGGGACTGTATCTAATTGCTTTAGCAAGGGGTTCTAAGCATAACAAAAATAGTAGGGGTGACAAAGGACCCTCCTAACAGGTGCCATTGCTCATCTGGAATGTATGAGACAAATTGGAATTTGACTCAAGAGGTTGGAGAAGAGTATAGGACCTTCAAAGATCTTCTCAGGCCCCGTACACACGGCCGAGAAACTCGACGAGCAAAACACATCGTTTTGCTCGTCGAGTTCCTTGTGAAGCCGCCGAGGATCTCGGCGAGCCAAGTTTCCCCGTTGACTAACGAGGAAATAGAGAACATGTTCTCTATTTGGCCCGACGAGATACTCGTCGGTTTCCTCGGCCGAAAGTGTACACACGGCCGGGTTTCTTGGCAGAATACGGCTCCGATCGAGTTTCTGGCTGAATTCTGCCTAGAAACTCGGTCGTGTGTACGGGGCCTAAGACCTTGTACACACGATCAGTCCAAACTGATGAAAACGGACTAAGGTTCAGTTTCATCAGTCCAAACCTACCGTGTGTATGGCCCATCAGACTTTTGTCCTTCAGTCCAAAGTTTTAGAACTTGCTTTAAAATCGGACTGATGGACTGATGACCGATCGGTCAAAACCATGGTACGCAAAAGCATCAGTTCAAAACCCACGCATGCTCAGAATCAAGTCGACGCTTGCTTGGAAGCATTGCACTTCGTTTTTTTCAGCACTTCAGTGTGTTTTACGTCACCGCGTTGGACGCGATTGGATTTTGAACTGATGGTGTGTAGGCACATCAGACCATCAGACTTAAGCCTTCAGTCCGTTTTCATCGGATGGACTGATCGTGTGTACAGGGCCTTAGGCTACTTTCACACTGAAGGCGTTTTTCTGGCATTTTAGCTATAAAAATAGTGCATGTGAAGTGCCTGAAAACTGCCTCCCATGCCTCCAGTGTGTTTGTAGATCGGGAAAAAAAAAGTCTTGCAAGTAGCATCTTTGGAGCCGTTTGGGAGCTCTGTATACATCGCTCCTAAACTGCCCGTCAATTGGAATGCATGGGCAGCGCTTCCGGAGTGCCTGAAAAGAACTTTGGGAGTGCCGCAACACGGGCGGCTTTAACCCTCTCTTCTGGCCTATTCTTTCCAAGCAGATCCAGTGCATTTAAAGTATGCGTGTTATGCTGTGAATTGTGTTAAGGTAGCTAATTCTGCAAATGAACCACAACAGACAAAATAAATTGGGCTTCCACCATTTTGGTAACATAGAGGTTGATTTACTAATGGCAAATTGACTGTGCATTAGCACCTGAACAAGTGCACAATTTCCTTTAGTAAATGATCCCCATAGAGCACGGCAAAATAAATGCATTCCCTTGGAGTGTTGTGGTGCCATTGAAAATGTAAAGTGCTGCAATGTACTAATGTGGGAATGATGCATTCCCATGTGTTAACATGCAATGCATCAGTGTGAATGGACTCTAAGTATTTTTTTGTGAGAGCATAGTACTACTTTAACCTTGCATGGCTGATTTATGTTGCTTGTCTTGTAAAATGCTCTGAAACCAAGGTTTTACTGTATTGTATACTGGATGGGTAATTTATACCCTAGTCTATATTCACTTTAAGACTGGGTTCACACTATTGCGAAGCATCTAATTTGCACGTCAGGAGACTGTGACCAGCTCTCAGCTCCGGAACGGCTGCAGAGCGAATTGCACTGAACTCCAATGTGTCTTCCGGTCCATTTTAGGACCGAATCCAGCCAAAAATTCGGGCTGAAATCGGACATGAACCGGTGAATAGGGAGGGACCAGACCCCTGTTGTAAGCCGCTTTGTACGGAGTATAAGACAACATTTTTGCTTCTTTGGTTCTTCAGCTAAAATGTCATAGTAAGTTTAAAGCACCAAACATAAAAAGGCTTTTAATAATCTTCACTGAAATAAACAGAAATAGGCTTAACATACACTTGTGGCAGGGAAAGGGGGGTGTAAAAGTAGGCAGTTGAGCTTCAAATTTCCTGCTCCCCACCCCCCAACTGTCCTCCTTAAGCTGCACATGAGACTGTATACATGCAGCAGCCGCGATGCTTAAAGGGTCACTAAAGGGAAAAAAAATGTTGCCTAAAATTAATGTCTGCAAGGTAGACAGACAGAATAGTGTAATGAATCTGTTAAAAAACGAGTAAATACCTATTGAATTCCTTCATCTATATCACCTCCGGCATTCTAGTTTCTGTTCTCTCATTCACTTCCTGGTTTGCATCGCTTGTTCATGTAAGAACTACATTTCCCAGTATGAACTGTGGCACGCCCTGTAATTCACACCTCCTTGAAGTCTCTAACACGTAGAGAGCATCCTGCCACACAGATGTAGTTCCCAGGAGGGGGTGAGCACGTTACTGACCACCGCAGTAAAGCCTCCCTTCACGGTGGTCAGTAAAATCAGACAAGCAGGAAGTGGACAGAACAGAGAAGAAATAGAGCAACTTCTGAGCAAAAACGAACAATGAGGAAGTGAAAAGAGGAATGTCTGCAGGTAAAGGATGCTTATTATGAATAAAAAAAATTCCTTTACAACCCCTTTAATCTTGAGTAATACCTGCAGAATTGATGCATGACCAAAGATATTACGCCTGACTTTTTAAAACTTCACATTATTAAGACCGAGAAACACAAGTCACGCAAGCGATAGATCTGTATAATTGCAAAATATTCTGGAAACAAGCCTGAAATTTTAAGCATGGCTCAGCAGACCCTTAAATCCGATTACTTTGCAAATAGTTTTTGTAGAATGGGTTAGCTAAGCCACCGTATGCATGCGCACACACTGATTAGGATGAACCTTGCTAGCAATCCACATAAAATATTCAAAATTGTTTAAAAAAAAAAAAAACTGTTATGAATATGCTTTGCATAGCCGGTAGTATTGTCATTCAACAATGAACTTGCGCAGGATAACACATTTGATATAACACATTTAATTGAATCCTATTAACAGGATATAAAAGTTTTTGTTCAGCTCTTATGCCCCGTACACACGATCAAAATTTGTGATGGAAAAAATCCGTCGGAGTTTAGATAGAGAATCTGGGCCAGATTCACAGAAAAAGTACGCCGGAGTATCTGCTGATACTTTCAAATTTGCTGCGTCGTATCTTTATTTGTAATTCACAAACAAAGATACAACGTCTTTTGGCTAAGATCCGGCAGGCGTACGGCTTCGTACGCCTTCGGATCGTAGGTGTAATTCTCCGGCGGCCGCTGGGTGGAGTTTGCGCTGTTTTCCAGCGTCGGGTATGCAAATTAGCTGATTACTGCGATCCACGAAGGTACGCGCGTTTGACGCATTCTCTTACGTCGTCGCTAGTCATTTTTTCCCGTCGCAAAACTAAGCCTGCTTTTTCATGGCTTACATTTAAAATAGCCATGTTAAAGTATGGCCGTCGTTCCGCGTCGAATTTCAAATTAATTTTTTTTGCGTAAGACGTCCGGGAATACGAAACTACGTTACGCACGTCGCCATTCAAAAAACACGTCGGGGCGCCGTAATTTGGCGCAAAGCACGGCGGGGAAATTTCCTAACGGAGCATGTGCAGAACGTTTGGCGCGGGAACGCGCCTAATTTAAATGGTACACGCCCCATTTGAATTAGGCGGGCTTGCGCCGGACGGCTTTACGCTACGCCACCGCAAGTGCTTTGTGAATCAAGCACTTACGACGAAAACTTGCGGTGGCGTAACGTAAAAGGGATACGTTATGCCGCCGTAATTATTCGTGAATCTGGCCCTCTGTTCTCTTTTACTCCGATGGAATTCCGTCGGAGTTTAGATAGAGAACATGTTCTCTTTTACTCCGATGGAATCCCGTCAAAATTCCGATGTGTACGGGGCTTTATTCTAAACTTCTATATGAATATGAAGCATTGGATTTCAGCTTTATAGCATTATTTGCAATTATCAGTAAATAGTTAATAGTTAGACATTGAAGTATAAGGGAAAAAAAAAAAAAAAAGCTGTGATATATTTAAAATGTATAACAAGCAAAACGTAGAAACATGTGTCGAGAACAGTCAGGTCAGGGGACTTGTAAATCTGTCTATATATAAATGTGTATGCGCAATGTAGCAATGTGTAAGTCGTATATTTCCAAGCTTTTCTCTCTAACACTTTGCTGTCATCATGCAGAATCAGCAGTAGTTTTCATTATTTGCAGACTGTGGGCCTACTTTTAAAAGGCAGCTTATGGATTTCAAAGACAAAATAGGTCCATTACGGATTGACGAAATGTATATGATAACAAGCTAACTTGGGCAAAGTGGTTGTAGTAGTGCTGGTGGAGGGTGGTGGGAAGGAGCAGGGGGGGGGGCGGGAGTTCTATTCCACTGTAGCAATGGAACAATGTTTTTGTACATATATTTAACTTCAAAATCAAAGATATGTCTAAGCTACAATAATACATGTTATCACAGAGCACAAGAATTTTTTTTTTTTTATGTTTAACAACTTCAGCCACAGTAGATTTTACCCCCTTCCTGACCAGACCATTGTTTGCGATACAGCGCTGCGTTATTTTAACTGACAATTGCACGTTGCGTGACGCTGTACCAAAATAAAAATTGATGACCTTTTTTTCCCACAAATAGAACTTTCTTTTGGTGGTATTTGATGACCTCTGAGGTTTTTATTTTTTTGCGCTATAAACACAAAAAGAGCAGCAATTTTGAATAAAAAACAATATATTGTACTTTCTGCTATAAAACATTCCCAATAAAAAAGTAAAAAAAAATTAATTTCTGTATCCCAATAAAAATCCCAATAAGCATCAATTGATTGGTTTGCGTCTACAAACTATGGGTTATATTAATGGTATATTATTTTTATTTATTTTTTACTAGTAATGACGGGGATCAGTGATTTTTACCGGTACTGCGACATTGTAGTGGATAAATCTGACCCTGTGACACTTTTTGGAGAACAGTGACAACAATTAAGTAATCAGTGCTAAACAAAAATGCACTGATCCCTGTATAAATGACACTGGCAGGGAAGGGGTTAACACTAGGGGTTAATTGTGTCCTAGGGAGGTGCTTTCTAACTCGGTGTGTGTATGAGGGGGGGGGGGAGTGTTACACTAGAGGAAAACAGAGATTGTGTTTCAGCTTAGCTGAAACAGAAGATCTCTCTTTTCCTTACTGACAGATCAGCGGTGTGTCTTGTGTACATAGGCACACCGCTGCTCTGTGTTTCCTGTGAACGATTGGTGGGTTGCACTGACCCACAGATTGGCTCCTGCTGTGTCCAATCACAGCGGGAGCGGCGCGCAAATGCCCCCTACACCGCGTCCACAAAATCACGTACAGCTTCAGTATATGTACGGTGGGCGGTCTAGAAGCGTTTAAGGAATGCTATTGTCTAAAAAAATATATATATATATAAAAACATGGATGTTTTCTTATGGCTGAACTTGATGGACTTGTGTCTTATTTCAAACTGACTAACTATGTAACTGTGTAACTATGGATGTGTGAAAAAAACAAACATCCATGCTCACCTCTATGCTGCAGCATCTGTGTGATGAATGATCAGACGACTGCTGTTTGCTCAGTTCTCTGTCTGCTCAGAGCGTAAAGCAGTAACTGTTAGTCATCGCCTTCTGGTTTGCCCCTCTAACACTCACTGAAGTGCCAGGGGAGGGATCAGGTGTAGCTTGGTAAAGCTATCAGCATAGCCAGTGGTGAATTAGGCAGTTGGGTGGAGCCCAACAGTATTGTCGGGATCCTTCAATAGCCTGGGATAGTTCTGCCACATCAGATGATAGCAGGCAATAGCCCACTATCAGCTGACTCGGGGTCACAGGAGAACAAAAGTAAGTGCACTCCTGTGACCCACAAGATAATCAAAACCCAAAAGCTACAGCCATACTTCTCTTTTAAGATTATGCAGGGTGATGCATGCAAGAATGGTTGCTATTTCTCCAAATCATTCAGGAGGCACTTGCCATGGGTCAGATCCTCCTTCCAAACAACAATTTCTGCTGCCCAAGTAATTGCATCTTTAAAATGTATAAGGGAAAAAAAAACTGCGCTTGTCAGTGCATGAAAAAAAAAATTCAATAGATAAACACAATTAATGGGGGAAGCTGCAGCTCATGTGCAGATGCACTGGAACATGTATAGGAAAACAGAGGGGGGTTGAGCTGCGCTGTAGAACCCGGACTGGGTATAATCTCAGTCCAAACTTCAATAGATGGATGGTACACAAGCCCTATAATGAATCTGGATGGTAGAAAAAAACTCAGTCCAAAACCAATAGGTGGATAGTGCACACGTCCTATGAAAAAACTGGATAATAAAAGGAGGTCTGAATTCCTTCCACTAGACCAAAATCTTGCTGTACACAGAATACGCTTGTCACCACGTGAATCCACAGCACACTCCTGTAGTGAGAGCCCGCCACCACTTATGTAAAGCAGCTTACCAGAGGGATGTTGCTAGACAACAGTCGGCTGTGACCCAGCCGCGGCCTTTGGGGAGGGATCCTCCTCCCTGGATCAGATCTGCCCTTAGCTCCCGCAAGTGTGACCGGACACCACTATACGATTCATAAGTGGAAAATAGCAGACAATAGTGTAGTACCGCAAAGATATTTATTGATAAAAAGCAATTCAAAAAATTACTCACATATTGTAAAAGAATAACAAGCGTTTTTAAAAGGTTTGTTGCCGGCCGGCGAACATGCAAAGCGGAGCCCTTCCTCCTAACATGATGACGTCACCGCACATCCTCCCAGACGCGTTTCGTCATTGGTATGTTTTGTATGTTTTTGCTTTAGTCTGGGATAAAGTGAGGAAGGGTTAGATCCTCTGTGAAATGTTTATTGCTGTCCATGTCACCACTAGGTACATTCACCCCTCTACCTGTCCTCCTGTCTTAGTAATTGTTGTCACTGAGATCTACCATTTTAGAGTTGTCACCACAGCAAGAGGTTAGGGTAGCTCATCCAATCGGGACACATGTTCCGGTGACAACAGTCTGATACTAAAATTCCCCTCATTTTGAGGAGATTTCCTTTCATTCTCTTTTGTGTTTCCAGAACTAGAAGTGAAATCTCTCTAGTGGGATATGAACAGAAAAAAAAAAATATATCTGATAGTTGTTTTATCGCCTCACAAAGAAATGAAATAAAAAAGGATTTGGCTTTACATACTCTATAGAAGAAATGAAATGTACTAGAAAACAATAGTCATATGGGAAAACATTCATACCTTCAGGTAAACTTTGTTATATAGCAAAAGTGTTTTTATATTGTAAGGTAATAACTTCTTCAGGCAAGAATGTACACAAAGGCAACATATAGAACTATAGTTTCTTTTGGGTAAAAAAAATATATACACTTTCATTTTATAGCATAAGCACTGTAATATTACAGACAATAATTATAATAATTAACAATTTAATATTAGTTTACATGAAAAATCTCCTTTCATGATGCTGTGAGCTTCTTCAGGTCAGCTGGCCATCTCTTTCCACCAATTCCTGGATTCCCAGCATACTGTGCAGCTTCTCCTCTACTTTCAATTTCTAAGGACCTTGCTGCCTACAATGTCCCCTATGCTGACGCCATCTCCTGAAACGGCTCCTCTCAGCCCCTCTATAATGTAGAAGCATGGGCGTAGCATAAGGGGTTGCAGGGGTCACAACTGCAACCCCACCCCTAGCTCTAGGGGGCCCCTGGAGCCTCCCTGTCATATTATCATATCCTCCACAAAGTCCAGGTCCGATCTGCTCAAGGGCCCCACAGCCACGCTCCAGTACTGGGCTTCCACTTTGCCTTCCATGGTCCACACCCCTTCGTTCTCATTGACTGGGGACAAGTTTTGAGGGAGTGTGCAATTGGCATGCTGACTGCAGGAATGTCCACCAGAGCTGTTGCCCTTAAATTGAATGTTCATTTCTCTACCATAAGCCATCTCCAAAGGCATGGCAGAAGGTTTGTCAGTACAACCAACCAGCCTCACAACCGCAGATCACATGTAACCACTCCAGCCCAGGACCTCCACATCCAGCATCTTCACCTCCAAGATCGTCTGAGACCAGCCACCCGGACAGCTGCTGCAACAATCGGTTTGCGTAACCAAAGAATTTCGGCACAAACTGTCAGATACCGTCTCAGGGAAGCTCATCTGCATGCTCATCGTCTTCATCGGGGTCTCGATCTGATTGCAGTTTGTCGTCGTAACCAAATTGAGTGGGCAAATGCTCACATTCAATGGCATCTGGCACTTTGGAGAGGTGTTCTCTTAATGGATGAATCCCGGTTTTCACTGTACAGGGCAGATTGCCGATGACATGTATGGCATTGTGTGGGTGAGCGGTTTGCTGATGGCAACGTTGTGAATCGAGTGACCCATGGTGGCGTGGGGTTATGGTATGGGCAGGTGTATGCTATGGACAATGAACACAGGTGCATTTTATTGATGGCATTTTGAATGCACAGAGATACCGTGATGAGATCGTGAGGCCCATTGTTGTGCCATTCATCCTCGACCATCACCTCATGTTGCAGCATGAATATGCACAACCCCATAATGCAAGGATCTGTACACAATTCCTGGAAGCTGAAAGCATGCTCACCGGACATGTCACCCATTGAGAATGTTTGGGATGCTCTGGATTGGCGTATAAGAAAAAGTGTTCCAGTCACTGCCAATATCCAGCAACTTCGCACAGCCATTGAGGAGGAATGAACCAACATTCCACAGGCCACAATCAACAACCTGATTAACTCTATGCGAAGGAGATGTGCTGCACTGCGTGAGGCAAATGGTGGTAAAACCAGATACTGACTGGTTTTCTGCTCCCCCAATACAGTAAAACTGCACATTTTAGTGTGGTCTTTTATTGTGGCAAGCCTAAGGCACACCTGTGCAATAATCATGCTGTCTAATCACCATCTTGATATGACAAACCTATGAGGTGGATGGATTATCTCGGCAAAGGAGAAGTGCTCACTAACACAGATTTAGACAGATTTGTGAACAATATTTGAGAGAAATAGGTATTTTGTTAACATAGAAAAAGTCATAGATCTTTGATAAATAGGGGAAAACACAAACGTGTTGCGTTTATAATTTTGCTCAGTGTATATATATATATATATAGCAGGTACTTCTCCAGACTGATCTAATCTAAGATAAAAAGCCAGAGGAACTAGACCAGAGCCTCTTTTTGCCTACACCTCATCAGGAGAGCATCTGCACTCTATGTGTGTGTGGAATTGCGGCCGACCAAGGGACACACAGCCTGCAACTCCAGCAAAGAGGAACATAATGTTCATGCAGCTCCAACCCAGAGGAACAGATTGTTCATGCAGCTCCAGCCCAGAGGAACAGATTGTTCATGCAGCTCCAGCCCAGAGGAACAGACTGTCCATGCTAAAGAAGGACACCCTGCAACAGCTTATGGACTGAATGCCACTGCGCCACACCGCTGACTGTGTACAGGATTTGGTGAGGGGGCTTTGCCCAGGAACCTTTAATGCTTTTCATAGAATACCACATCCAAATATTGTCTACAGAGCAACATTGCTGGTGAAGATAATAAAACGCAAAGCTTTCCCTCCAGGACATTACCGCGGTTGCTCTTAAAGGGGACACACCACGGGTATTGATATCATTTCACTGGGTGTGTACTAGAGGCATCGTAGGCCGGCCTGGGGTTCCCCTTTAGCCACAGAACCCCACACACACACACTAAAAGTTATTGGGGAGTCTTTTTAATCTGTACATATTGTTACCTATTGCTTTTGTTGTTTGCATAGTGTTCCTGGTTGTTTTCTTTAAACTGTTTTAACCAAGTCCTGGGTACTTACACAGGTCCTGGATGACTAATGTTAACCTGAACTTTACTTTTCTTCAAGTAAACTACAAGAAGAACTGTGTTGTGTATTCCTGCTGAGTTATTCCATTAATCACATTGCTAGGTGTGCCAGAGGGGCTAGGACAGTTCACTGGGGTTGAAAGGCACTGAACAAACAAAAGCAGCTCCCTCGGGGGTTTGCTATATATATATATATATATATATATATATATAAACCCTGACCCAAACAACCCAATCAGTTTAAAATAGAAATGCAATGCAATGCAAAACATTTGTGTGTATATATATATATATATATATATATATATATATATATACATACAGGAGGCATAGAAAGAGTGATACACTGATCTTCCCAGTGAATGCCTGGAGGACAGGCATTCCGTACTATTCATGTTAGGTGCATTATTCTGTAACCTTTTCTTTAACATTGTAGCTGCCTGTAAGGTGCCATGGATTTGAAAATATTTTAGAAATAAAAAAGGGTCTGGCAGATTGCAGATCTCTGTGCAAATGTCTACTAGCAAGAAACCCGTTAGGCTGGCTTTGTACCTATGTGCTTCCATATTTGTGTGCTTACTTGTTTTCATTTTCTCCAACTATGTGCTCACTATTAATTGCAGGATGAGAACAGCCTTCCCTTTTCCAAGCATAGCTAGGCCAAAAACACATAGTTAGTTGCCGGGGGCAGGTTTCATTAATGATACATTTGAAGCGCATGAAAAAGTATGTATCATGTGTTTTTATTCACACCCATTGACTTCTATGGGCCCCTTGACATGCATCGGCAGATAAAATAATGTTCTCAAACTATTTTTCATGTTGCATTACAGTTCAATGCATATATTGGATGCCAAGTATATTTTGATGTATTGTAACAGCACATAGCTGTGAACACGGCCTTTGCTGTGGACATTCAAGAGTTGAAAGTCTTGGTGTTAATTCATTAATACTGGGGATAATACAATTAGTGAAAAATTCTTGTCTCAAAAGGCAAAAACTGATTTCTTGTTGGCAGCAAATCTAATGTTGCAGTCATTTTATTTTCTTATAAAGTTAGTGATTAGTTCTCTCCATGTCAGAGAGCAAGTAATATAATCTGTCAGCGACAGTTATTCAGTCAGTGACTCTTTGTCCAGAGATTGTTGTCAGATGTACCACACTGCCAGCACTTGCCAGATCTTCCTGCAGCTCCTTTAATGTTGCTGTAGGCCTCTTGGCAGCCTCCCTAACCAGTTTTCTTCTCGTCTTTTCATAAATTTTGGAGGGACGTCCAGTTCTTGGTAATGTAACTGTTGTAAGGTATGAATTGATTACAGGTGCCCTCTGGTGGTAATCAACACCCTGGATGACAAATGTGCCACGTCCTAATAATGAATGGATTGAAAATAAATGTGGAAAAATGGACTTTGTAGGCACCCATGTAAAATATAGCAAATTTTTTATGTTTCACAAATCAGACATATTAAAAGACACATGCATCTAAAAATGGACAATATACAATACAGAAATGGATCACGTGATAAATCTCAAGGAGAGTGACTCAATGGTAATGTTGACAGCTTGCTGCGATGGTGTCTATAATATAGATGCCCATGCTGAATAGAGATATCTCGTTGGTGTATAATCCACAAGATCCATAAAAGGGGTTAAAATTAAGCTCTACATGTTTCACGATATATACATCGCTTCATCAGGAGCTTTTCTCCATTTGATGATGACTGTTTTCACTGTGTCCCATGGTATATCTAATGCCTTGGAAATTCTTTTGTACCCTTCTCCTGACTGATACCTTTTAACAATGAGATCCCTCCGATGCTTTGGAAGCTCTCTGCAGACCATGGCTTTTGCTGTAGGATGCGACTAAGAAAATGTCAGGAAAGACCTACTAGAACAGTAGTGTACTGACTCCTATTTAACATGAGTTTGATAGTGATTGCTTAATTCTGAACACAGCTATATCCCCAGTTATAAGAGGGTGTGCACACTTATACAACAACATAATTTCATTTTTATATTTTTATCCCCCCCCCCCTAAAAAAGATTTCAGTTTGTTTTTTAATTGGGTTGTACAGTTTATAGGTCACATTAAAGGTGGAAAAAGTTCTGAAATGATTTATCTTTGTCTCCTTTTTTTACATCACAGAAACTTGACATTTTAACAGGGGTGTGTAGACTTTTTATATCCATTGTATCTCACACTCTCAGATTCGCCAATGCACACGGAAGGCTCTTTCAGTGATTATGTTTAGTAAATATCCTCAGGAAAGTACTGTAGTTGTTCATTTAGCAGACTAAAAACCCCTTTAATATAGAGAACCCATTTATGTCTATGTGAAACAAAAATAAAAATGAATACCTGAAAACATCTATTGCGCAGAAGAGATTGCAGTTAATGGAGTAAACGGCTGTTTTACTTAATGCACAAGGAGAGTTTGTTGAATCGACTATTAATGAGCAGGAAGTCAAAACACTGGCTACGTTTTGAAGTGCTGAAAGCATATTGAAAACATTTTGGTCATGATGACTGCCTTTTAGTTTTTTTGGCTGTCAATAGTCTGCCACCCAAGTTGTAGGACCTTTACAGGGAACAGTGAATTTTATTTTCCCAAATAAACCATTTATTGCACTTCTTGGGAGGAAAAAATACAATTTAATAATTATAGTGGGCAGATTTTATATTATGCTGTTACTGGTTCAAGTACAGAAAAGGAGATGTTGGCATCCTGGTGTATCCAGTGAGGGAACAAGTTTGGGCATGCCAGAAATTGCAGTAATCAAATAACCTAAATCTGCTATTTTATTCTGGACCATCTCTTCGTTATTTCCTGCCAGCAAAAGTAGGGATGGTTGAAATACCAAAACTATAGGTGTGTAGACACATTTTGCCCTGTCATCTGGGATTTTGCAGCTATGGCATGAGCCACCCAAGATTTTTTATACGGCTACATTCCACACAGTAGACTTTTTGATCAAACGTTTTAGATTCTTGTTTATTTTTTGCACACCATTGAGACTGCCAGTTTCAAAAAAACTTAAAGTATATCTTAAAGGGGTTTTAAAGGTAAATGTTTTCTCACCTAATGCATTCTATGCATTAAGGTGAAAAAACTTCAGACTATACCGCCCCCCCCCCCACCTGGCCCCCCCTGTTATACTTATCTGACCCCTCGAAAGTCCTACGCTCGGCCCTGACATCCTCTTCACCGCTCAGCCTGGCCGTGAATTAGCTAGTGTGGATGGATTGAAAGCAGCATAGCCATTGGCTGGCGCTGCTGTCAATCACATCCAATGACGCGGCGTGCCGAGGGGCGGGGCTATGGCCGCTCGATGTATCACGGAAGGACTCCACACAATGCGAGGGAGCTCACATGACTGTGTGGAGTTCTTGCTGGGAGGACCAGAGACAGCCGCTGAGGGACCCCAGAAGACGTGGATCGGGGCCACTCTGTGCAAAACGAGCTGCACAGTGGAGGTAAGTATGACATGTTTGTTATCTTATCTGAGCCTTGCCTCTCTGGGGACTCACACTCCTGACTAGCTTTTGGCTTGCTGCTGTCATTCACAGCCACTAAGGAAATCAGGAGCTGGAAGGGGTGGGGTCAAGCCGCGGTTCTGTGTTTGAATGGACACACAGATCCGCAGATTGAAAGCGCGCCTGCGGCGAGATAGAGGGGCCAGGAGCACCGGCATGGGGAACCAAGAAGAGGAGGATGTGGGCTGTTTGTTATTTTAGGGGGGGAGCAAGACTAATATTGTTTTAATACTCCTGGAATTGATGATCTTGCTTTTTCAAAGGGTGGTACGGTACATTAAGTTGCAACACTTGGTAATTTCCTCCCATGCAGAAACAAACAGTAGTTGTTTCATGCCTCTGCTCACGTATTTTCATATACCAGTATATAGGAAGGGAGAATGATGAGATTCACAACAATGCAGCACTGACAATGTTTTTATACTTAATAGGAAAGGGGGCAGAGACATAAGAAGCTGATGAGAAAAACAGAACGGAAGAGAATGACAAGTCACATTTAAGAAGTTAGTGAGATAGAGGAGGTTGCAAGAATATATTGGGAGTCACATGAAAAAAAAAAATTGAAACAGGCAGGCTGCAAACAAGTGGATGGGAATTTTCTGGTAAAGAAAGGACTCATGAAAGAAACAGAATACAGACAGTCCCCGGGTTACAAACAAGATAGGGTCTGTAGGTTTGTTCTTAAGTTGAATCTGTTTGTAAGTCGGAACATGTACATTTTTTAAGTGTAGCTCCAGCCCAAAAAAACATTGTTAAGCTTTTTGGATAGCATACAGAAAGGTTAACTGCCCTGTAACATTTGTTTTGCTGTCTGTGCCCCTGGTCAGAAGATTTCACCTCACATTCTGTCCCAATCACAATTTTCTTTTGAAAATGTTGGGTTGTTGTGGAAACAAGCCTTGGTGATAAAGCATCAGTGGAGACACCTTTTTCCCATAATGACTCTTATGCCGCGTACATACGAACTGATTTTCCATTGGAAAAAAATCTGATGTTTTTTTCAACGGAATTCCGCTCAAGCTTGGCTTGCATACACACGGTCACACCAAATTCCGACCGTCAAGAACGTGTTAACGTGCAACACTACGACGAGCTGAGAAAACTGAAGTTCAATGCTTCCAAGCATGCGTTGAATTGTTTCCGAGAATGGGTCGGAATTCCATTCAGACGAACGGATTTTCCAATAGGAATTTTTTCCGTCGGAAAAATAGAGAACATGCTCTCTATCTAAGTCTGTCGGAATTTCCAATGGAAAAAGTCCGATGGGGTATACACACGGTCGGAATATCCAATGAAAAGCTCCCATTGGACTTTTTGCATTGGAAATTCCGACCGTGTGTACTGGGCCTTCAATGGGGTAGATTTCCTCTCACTTCCTGTTGTTTCCCTCCGTTTGTAAGTAGGAGTCGTTTGTAAGTTGGATGTTTGTAACTAGGGCAGGGCTCGAAAAAATCTGGGCGCCAGGTAGCATATGCGACTAGAATTAGTGACCTGGTGCCTGGGGAAGGAAGCATAGGCCTGCAGAAAGCCACAATGCTGCGGCTTCAATTACCGCCTGACATGGCCCGACGCAATCGCGCAGCAGGGGAGGTGGGGCGCACAGAAACACAGGATACCGCATTCTGTGTCTCTGTGCGCCCCCACCTTCCCCCGCCGTACGATCGCGTGCCAGCCAGTAATTGAGGCCGTGGCTTTGCGGCCTTCTCCAGGCCTATGCTTCCTTCTGTGATCTGGCGCCATCTTGTGGTGGCCGTTGGCATGACAATACTAATTTAGCTTCCCCTGTGTTTCACTGCCATCTCCTTCCCTCTAATTAGAACCCCCAAACATTATATATATTTTTATCCTAACACCCTAGAGAATAAAATGGTGGTTGTTGCAATACTTTCTGTCACACCGTATTTGCGCAGCGGTCTTACAAGCGCACTTTTTGGGGAAAAAATACACTTTTTTTAATAAAAAAATAAGACAACAGTAAAGTTAGCCCAATTTTTTTTATATTGTGAAAGATAATGTTACGCCGAGTAAATTGATACCCAACATGTCACGATTCAAAATATGTGTTTTCAAGACACCTTACTCAATAAATTATTTCCTTGACAGCTAAGATATTGATAGCCACTAGAAATCTTAGAGAATAGAGATCCTACAAACATCCACTGGCCAAGAAACAGCAGCAGATTAGCACTAGTGAGTGGGGCAGAGCTGGACCTGGTCAGAGGTGGGTAATCTACTGCAGCTCAACTTTTGCAGGTTAGCTCCAGACAAGGAGGAGTTTTGACAGTTGGTGAGATGCTCCGTAAATAAAGGTCTTCAGTATCGCTGTAAAAGTTCATAGGGCAATAGCTAACATGTTATAGGGCAGTGATGGCGAACCTTGGCACCCCAGATGTTTTGGAACTATATTTCCCATATGCTCACGCACTCTGCAGTGTAGTTGAGCATCATGGGAAATATAGTTCCAAAACATCTGGGGTGCCAAGGTTCGCTATCACTGTTATAGGGGATCCCCTTCTTCAGGATTTTTGGCAATGTTGTAGCTAGATTCCATGTCTGGCTTTTTATTGGGTAATGTTGAGCAGCTGGTCCGGCCTGCAGCAGCACATTCTCCTGATTGTTGCTTTAGGCTGGACCACATGCTACAGTGTCCAAATGTACACCAGCTTAGTAGTACCATGCCTAAAATTAAAATGCGCTTTTCTGTAATTTTTTGTTGGTCTATGTAACTGCTGTAAACACTGTGTTCCATTTGTCTCTTTATTATATTAGCTTATAAAGAAAAACAGCATATTCTAATTATTGTAACAGAGCCACAGAACAGAGCCCATCACTAATATTTTAGACAATTCCCACATTCTTTCCTTAGTTTATTGCTAGCATCGCATTAAAACCAAATGAAAAACAGCCTTTCCTTAATGTTTCATATTAATATAGTATATTTCTTTGAGGCTTTAATGTGTATACACAAAAAAAAAGCTCAAAATAAAAACGTATGTTCAAAGAGGACAGCTGTCACGCTAACTGCATCATCTGTAGGCTCAAAAGCTGTCTGCTATGGGTACTTGGTCTAGTTTTTTTTTTTCTTTTTTTTTTTTTTTGTGTATTTTTTTTGTGCGTGTACTCGAGAGAGGAGCCGGACTGCAGGAGTTGGGAGTAGGCAGGCCTCCCCCAGAGGCAATCTGCCACCTTTCTCCATGCCCCGGGTGGCAATGGCGGGTGTATGAGGGGGTCCTCCCACACAGCCCGCCCTACCTGCTCCACTTTGAAGCCCAACGGGGCAGAGGGACTCCCTATAAGGGAGTGAGAGGATTTGCCCGCTCAACCAGCCCCGTTTGTCCTTCGCCTCTCTTTTAGAGACCGCGTGGTCAAAGTGCGTGCGTGTTAACCCAATTTCAAGTGCGTGTGTAGGTGTGGTGGTTTTTGTGGGAGGGGGGTGGGCGTACTAAGCGCAGGCTTACCTCGCATAGCACACCCACCGGGAGCCGGGCTGAGACCACCAAACTCAATTCACATGTAGCCGAGACCGGGATCCGAACCCCTAGCTGCAGAGGTGAATGGCTTGTCAGCGCAGTGCCAATCGCGTTGAGCCACCGCAGTTGGTCTA
This sequence comes from Rana temporaria, assembly GCF_905171775.1. Taxonomy (NCBI): domain Eukaryota; kingdom Metazoa; phylum Chordata; class Amphibia; order Anura; family Ranidae; genus Rana; species Rana temporaria. The sequence continues at coordinate 528,777,057 of NC_053489.1, forward strand.
GTTTTTTAATAAATGTCCAGCTGTAAAAACAAAGGGCCAAATCCTCAAAAAACGGGCTTAACTTAACTTTTCCGAGTTAAGTTACACTGCCGCAAATCTCCCAAGTTAGGTGCCGATCCTCAAAGCACTTAACTGGAAATTTTCGGCAGTGCAACTTAACTCCGTCCGGCGCAAGGCGTTCCTAGTACAAATGGGCGATTCCCATTTAAATTAGGCGCGCTCCCGCGCCGGACGTACTGCGCATGCCCGTGACGTCATTTTTCCCGACGTGCATCGCGTGTTTTTACGATACGCCGAGTTTTGAGGATCGCGCCGGGTAAAAAAGTTGCGTCGGGAAAAAAAAAGATACGGCGGAAAAAAAAAATTCAAAATAAAAAAAAAACGCGTCGCGAGGAAGAAGGGTCTACTTTTACAAGGTGTAAACAGTTTACACTTTGTAAAAGCAGCCCTAATTTTACACATGCAAACTAAAACTTACGGCGAAAAAACGAAGCTGAAAAGCTTTGTGGATCGACGTAAGTCCTAATTTGCATACGCAAAATGCCCCCAGCGGCGGATGCGGTACTGCATCCTAAGATCCGACAGTGTAAGTCTCTTACAGATGTCGGATCTTCTGCCTATCTTTGGAAAACTGCTTCTGTGGATCAGTTTCAAAGATAGGCACAGGGATACGCAGGCGGAACAGCAGATCCGCCTGCGTATCTCTTTTGAGGATTTGGCCCAAAATGCCCAGCTGTAGAAAATAAGTATGGTAATCAGTTATGTACACATAATTGTTTTTTTGTTGTTCAGGCTTTACATGTTCTACCCATTATACAGTATGTTCTACAGGTAATTTTTACAGGTGGAAACCATCACATGGGTAGTGCATATCCCAAAATACAGTATAAAGATAACACATATATAAGGAGCCTTTTGGCAGAACATTTTTACCAAAAGAAAAGTTTCTTGAATGCAGGGGTCAAGTCCTGGGGGAAAAAGTGTGGGAACTCCCACCCAAGATCCACTCCCCCACCAAAAATAAATAAATATGATACGCTCATATGCATATATAGTTCACAGAAAATACTGGTGCTGGCCTAGCTGGTCTTGGTACTGGCCTGACTGGTCGCGGTGCTGGCCTGGCTGGTCTCAGGGTGCTGGCTGGCTGGCCTCAGGGTACTCGGTACTGGCCTGGCTGGTCTCAGGGTGCTGGCTGGCTGGCTGGCCTCAGGGTGCTGGCTGGCTGGTCAATCTATATATATAAATATATATTATAGCAGGGTACAAAAAGGGCTTTCTTTACAGCTCACTGCACACACAGTGTCAGTGTGTCAGTGTCAGGGCAGAGTGCATGTAACGGTGTGAGGAGAGGAGACGCAAGCTCACCCTTGCGTTGCTGTGTGACTCGGCCTTGCTAGCAGTGATTGGTCAAAGTGATCACATGAGCCAATCACAGCCCATCTGTACCAGGAGATTGAAAAAAAATTATAACTTTTTTTTGTTTTTTTGTTTTTACATAATATCACCAGTCAGTGTCCCCCAATCAGTGTCCCTGGTGTCGCCACATCCGTTATATGATAACGCTGTATTGCACTAGTGACAGTATGTAATACAAAATTAGATTTTTATTTATTTTTTCCAAAAATTGTGACATGCCTCTTACTAAATACCTTGGACTGTCTACTTCCCAAAGGGGGTCATTTGGGGGTATTTGCACTGTTCTGGCATTTTCGGGTCTCAGGAAATAAGATAGGCCGTACATCAAGATTAATAAATTGTCAGATATTTATACCATAGTTTGTAGATTCTATCAATTTTATACAGATTCGGGTTATTTTCACCAAAGAAATGTAGCAGAATACATTTTGACCTGAATTTATATAAAAAAAATATTATTTATGTGCAAAATTGTATAACAGAAAGAAAAACAAGCGTTTTATTTAAAAAAAAAACAAAAAACCCAGAGGTGATTAAATACCACCTAAAGAAAGTTCTATTTGTATGAAAATGCTAAAAATGTCTTATGGGTACAGTGTTACATGACCGCACAATTATCATTCAAAGTGTGACAGCGCTGAGCCTGGGCCTGGGCAGGAAGGGGGTAAAAGTGCCCAGTATTAAAGTGGTTAAGGAATTTTTTCTGTTTCTCACCAATATTTATTAAAATAGTAGAATAAAACCCACATTAAAATGTACACATCTGCTGCACTACAGCGGAAGGCAGATTTCCCCTTAATTAAGACATCGACTTGGTCACTCACAAAATTTTAGCTTCCGGTCCTGTAGCTTGACATCATCAGCCACGCCCTACACGTTACGTCACCAGTCACGTGACTTTGAAATCCTCAGATGTACACGTTAATGTTTTATTCTATGATTTAAAAAAATAAGGCACTATGATGGTCTATAATTTCTGAACTTTGGAGGACAAAATTCCTTAAGGGGCATGAGGATGGATACACATTGAGTACTGGTGGAGATCCTGTTCTGGAGAGCAATTGTGGCATTACCAACCCTGGTTAAAGGAAAAAGTGTTTTTTGACCTAAAGCAGCTTTGGTACGTATGGTATATGTTTGTTGGTGAAGGGAATTGCACATTGTATGGTGGAAACCGGAGTACCCAAAGAAAACCCAGGCAAGCACAGTGAGGCCTCGTACACACGATAGGATAGCCAGAGGACAACGGTCTGAAGGACCGTTTTCATCGGTCAAAACTGATCGTGTGTGGGCCCCATAGGTTATTTAACCTTCGGTTAAAAAAATAGGAACTTGCTTTAAAATATAACCGATGGACGCCTAACCGATAGGTCAAAACCGATCGTTAGTATGCAAAAGCATCGGTTAAAAACCCGCGCATGCTCAGAATCAAGTCGACGAATGCTTGGAAGCATTGAACTTCGTTTTTTTCAGCAAGTCGTTGTGTTTTACGTCACCGCGTTCTGACACGATCGGTTATTTAACCTATGGTGTGTAGGCGTGATGGACCATCAGTCAGCTTCATCGGTTAACCTAAGACAACGGTCCTTCAGACCGTTGTCCTCTGGCTATCCTATCGTGTGTACGAGGCCTGAGAGTATGTAAACTCTAAGCAGATAGTGTCCTGACCAGGATAACAGCTGCTAGAAAATGACTGCTTCGCATATTACGGTGTGTATTGCTACACTTAGTCCACACTAAGTACAAAAAACTCTGAAATTACTTTACAAAATATGTAGTTATACTTAAGCCATTTTGTTACATAAGGTTTACAGTATATTATTCTTCGAGCTATATAAAATATATACAAAAGGTGCTTTAACCTGCAGCACAGTTCTAGTAAAATAAATATACTTCTATAAAATCAATAAAGCATTCAAGGTAAAACAGAACCATGCTTTGTACAAATGTTTTCACTTTCTATAAAACGATCCTATCAACTTGGCTCATAAAATACCCATCAGCAAAATGTGTACATAAGGTAGATATTAAATATTGTAGCTCTACATACAAAAGTGCTTATCCAAATGAATTTCCTACTATTCATATGAATTTCCTATTCCTAATGGAAATTGTAAATGCCACATGTAATATAATTACCTTTAAATGGCACACATTAAAAATAAAATCTATGCATTATTTTTATATGGGTCCTACATGAGGAAGTTATTTCTGACTATACAGATTAGTTTTTTTTTTAACTTAGAATTTGTATGACATTATTGTATTATAGATATTTATAGCAGTATTGAGTAAAAGACTGCTAAATAGTAAATGGTCTTAACAAGAGGTTAATATGATGCAAGTGTCATTAAGCAGGCTTAAAACAGTAGCAAAATCAGGCACATTTCTTTTGAATGGGCTATACTATAATGGGCTATGCTATATTGTGCGGGTATGCATACTAGTACATTATGGTAGATATACCTGTCATAATGTGCCCTCCAGCCCTGTCATCAATGCTGTAAGTCCAGGGCACATCCATCTTTGCCTGGTTTTCCTTCCGGAGTCCATCTGTTCGGCCTCTTGATGACTTCACTAGGGCTGCGATGACATTACTCCTGCATACGCAAACTGGAGTCACAACACCCTGGCACAGATCAGGTGCCCTAAATGTGGTCTGAGTTGTACAACATGCGGCTCAGATCACATTACTGCTGACAGACAGGGAGAGGTATTTTTTGACAGAAGAGACCACAAGTGTCTCTTTTGTTATGAAAAACCCTACCTGTCAGCGCTTTTTGCAAATTTTACTTCAATGCCACTTTAAGAAAGGTCTACCTGCGATTTGTACAAATTGTGACTAGCAGGTTTCCCCCGTGCAATGATGAGACCTACTACTCTTCATTGCTAATAATGACTTGAAGCTGAACTGAGGGTGCTACATAGGTTAGTGAAGTGTCACCCTGTTCCTATAAGCCAAGCAAGCCTAGAGTACTGGTATGTGGGTGCCATGTTCACTGGCCAGAAAATACAGGAGGCTAAAGAAAGGGAGAACAAAAAATTCCTATGGTTCCAGGAGTGCAGTTGTCTGCATGGGATGGCTGGAATTGGTGTCTCACAGGAACGTAGTAATGGGGGTTGTGCGGATGGGTTAGTTCAGGTGCAGGCAGAAACATGGTCAGCAAATAGGCAAAAGATTGGTCCAGACAACAGGCATAAACATGGTCAGCTAATAGGCACAAGATTGGTCCAGACAACAGGCAGAAACATGGTCAATAAACAGGCCAGGATTAGTACATACGGTGGCTGTGATGCTTTGCTTCTCAGCTGGGAAAGGAATTATACCCCATGTACTCCTGCCAATTTGTGACCCATACAAGTTAATGGGGTTTCTTGTGTGGGGTCCAAGGAGTTAAAGCAGGTGGTGAGGAGGCAAAAAAATGCCTCTCACTGCTTGTCAAATGCTCTTTATAGAGCAGTCTGATCATAGATGGCTCTTCAGACAGCATTGCACATGTAATCAAGTCCTTATGGTGACATTGTGACTGCTGTGGCGGTGATCAGGGACACTATAACTGCTGTGGTAGTGATCAGGGACACTATAACTGCTGTGGCGGTGATCAGGGACACTATAACCGCTGTGACAGTGATAAGGGACAGTGTAACTGATGTGGTGGTGATTGGGGACACTGTAACTGATGTGGCGGTAATCAAAAACACTGTAAGGCCCCTTTCACAAGATCAGGTTGGTGCAGCCGCTAGATTCCTGCTAGAATATACTGTTAGCTGCAGTTTGAGACAGATGTCCGAGCCTGGGAGCAGTTGAATCTCTCACTATCTGCCGCTAACTGCTCTGTGTGGCTACATGTGAACAGCAGTGGCCACTACTGATCACATAACCCAGACATTCCAGCAGCAAGCTGGCTGCACCAACCTGGCCATATGAAATGGACCTAACTAGTGTGGTGCTGATTAAGGATACTGCGACTGGTGCGTCGGTGATTAGCGACACTGAGTGCGTGGCAGTGATTTGGGACACTGACTGGTGACAGTATGTATTAAGAAAAATATATATTTTTAAGTGTATTTTTAATATTTTGTGTTACAATTTAAAACATTTTTTTACATACAGTCACCAGAGTAGTGCAGTGTCACCATTGTGACACGGTACAACTCTGGTAAGATGTTCAGGATTTTTATTTCTTTCCTTTGTTAACACTGTGATTGCATGTTACAGTGGTGATTACTGTAATAGCAATCATTTAAATTGTAATGAATGGCTTTAATTCATGTCTCTTATTTTACTCTTGTTTACTAATGTGATGCTGTCACATAGTACAAAACCACTGTTATTGGCCTTGTACACCATGTGATCACTCTGACCAATCACATCATCACACTAGTTATGGATAATAATGGACCATGAATAGCTGCCATTCATGACCGTTGTTTATTTGGTGAGGGGGAAACAAGGAAAAATATTATATGCATATGTTTTACTTTGTCTTTAGGCCACAATCACATGGGCATACATAAGTGCATAGCTCCCAACCATCCTGGATTTACCCTGGGATTTGATTTAAATCCTGGCAAATCAAGGCTGAGTCCTGCAGAGCCCAATGCAAAGACAAGTTGCGGTACTTGGCTCTAGTAACTAGTCTAACAGGGGTGCGGTAGTGCGAGCAACAGCAGCGCCAGCCCCAAATCTCTTGCCTTGGGTTCCCGTCATGATTGTATCTTTCTACTGAATCCAGCATCTTTCCTATTCCAACTGCCAGTGCAATTACTCACTGTAGAGCAGTGCCACCTCCTCCTCCTCAGCTCTGACATTTCATGTACACAGGTCAGGAGGAGCTGGGGAGTAGAAATGCTGCTCTACTGCAGTCGCGTTGATCTTAGGTCTCTCATTATCTGGGGAATAAAATTAATTCACTGAAGTTGAAATTAGCTAGGGGCTAACCAATATTTAGGTGGCAAACTATACCCCAGCACATGGTCTCTTATTCCACTCCTCCCCCAAATCAAAGAGATGCCAGCTGCCACAAAGGGGGCGATTGCAGCATCTGGGACACTGGGCACCTCACAAAGGATGCAGGCAATTGCCTGGGTGCCCATGTTCAAACCCCAGTTAGGCAAATTAGTACTGGCACTGGGCTTCAGGACTTGGGATTTTGATCGAAACTTGGGAAGGTCCCACCAGAACTGGGAGGTATGAATTTTTAACAGAAGGGGGGGATTGGTGTGGGGGGGGGGTGGTCTGGGTGGGAGGATTTGTGATAGAACTAAGGAGAGCATTTGTTCTAATGTGGGGAATTTGAGGGTTAAGAGGATTTGTGCAGGAAAGGATTGGGGGGGATAAAGGGGGGGGGGAATTGGCTTGGATGGGGGAATTGATTTGTGCTATAAGTTAGGCAGAGGATTTGTGCTGGGAGGGGGAATTTAAAGAAAAGAGGACTTGTGCTGGGGTGAGGAGTTGTGCTGGGAGGGGGTTATGGGGAAGAAAATGTGTGCTAGAAGTGGGGAAAAGATTTATGCTGAGGGAAAGAGGGTTTGTTCTGGAAAGGGGAATGGGGGGGGGTTGCTGGGAGAATAAGTTTGGGGGGTATTTGTGGTGCTGGGAGGAGGATTGGGGAAAGAGGGTTTGACTGGGGAGATTTGGAGAGGAGAATTGGGTGGGGGAGAATTTCTACTGGAATGGGGATTGTGATGGGGGGATTTGGGATGAGGAAAGGATTTATTCTGGGAGGTAGATTTGTGCTTGGAGCAGAAGAGGATTTGTGTTGGGAGTGGTGAATTGAGGGGGGAGGGGATAAGTACTGGGATGGGGAAGAAGGGGTGATTGTGCTGGGAGCGGTACACATATGCTGGAATCTTTATGTCTTTATGTGTCTGTAAACTCTTGATTGTGAAACAACAATCAAAGCATATTATATAGGTACAAGAAAGCCCAGGTTTTGTTTAATCATGTTCCTTAACCTCCCTGGCGGTATTCCTGAGTGTGGCTCGGGGTGAATTTTACATACCAAAAGCGGTAACCCCGAGCCAGACTCGGGTCGCATTGCAGTATACAGGGGAAGTTACTTACCTTGTCCCTGGATCCTGCGATGTCTCCCCGCTGTGTGTGCGAGCTGTCATCTCGCTCGATGACGAGTGCCGAGCTCCGTTCCTGAGCGGGGGTGGAGTTCAGCGCCAAATAAAAAAAATTAAAAACACAGTATAGATACAGTGTACTGTAATATTACAGATTACAGTAATGTATCAAATAATTACACATCCCTAGTGGTTAGGGATGAGCCGAACACCCCCGCGTTTGGTTCGCACCACAACGTTCGAACAGACCGAATGTTCGCGCAAACATTTAGAACCCCATTGAAGTCTATGGGACTCGAACGTTCGAATTCAAAAGTGCTCATTTAAAGCCCAATCTTCAAGTTATTGTTGGAAAACGTCTTTGAGAACCCGGGTCTTGCCCCAGGGAACATGTATCAATGGAAAAAAACGTTTAAAAACTGTATTTTTTTCTGGAGCAGCGATTTTAATGATGCTTAAAGTGAAAAAGAAAAAGAAAAATTCCTTTAAATATCGTACCTGCTGGGTGTCTATAGTAGTGGCACGTGTTTAGAAATGTCCCTGCACAACATGAGATTACTCTCAGAAAAAAGTAATTTAATACTGCTTGCGGCTTTAATGTAATGTTTGGTCCCTGCAATATGGATAAAAATCATTAAAAAAAATAGCATGAGTTTCCCCGCCACCACTCCCCCCAGGTCATTACAAGACCCAGTGCCGATCCTGACCTCCCTGGAGCCCTAAGCAAAATGACATGGCACATTAAAAATGAGAATCAGGGGGCGCTAATGACAGTGACATGTCACATTAAAGAAAGTTGAGAAGCGTGGGGAGGGGGTGTTCTGCTGTCGTAAATGACTCAGCCAGCGAGTTTAGAAGCGGGGTGAGGGTGCGAAAATGACTTCTCACCAGGCGGGGCGTCTAGTAATTTTGGGGGCTCTTTGCAGATTTGCGGGGCCCTAAACGGCTTGCATGGTGAGCCTATAGCGAGGATCGGCTCTGACAAGACAAATAAATAGCACACGTGCAGTAACAGCAACTGCGTTTATGGGCAAATAAACAGCACACATGCAGTAACAGCAACTGAGTTTATGTGCAATTAAACAGCACACGTGCAGTAACAGCAACTACGTTTAAGTGCAAATAAATAGCACACGTGCAGTAAGAGCAACTGCGTTTATGGGCAAATAAACAGCACACATGCAGTAACAGCAACTGCGTTTATGTGCAATTAAACAGCACACGTGCAGTAACAGCAACTACGTTTATGTGCAAATAAATAGCACACGTGCAGTAAGAGCAACTGCGTTTATGGGCAAATAAACAGCACACGTGCAGTAACAGCAACTGTGTTTATGCGCAAATAAACAGCACACGTGCAGTAACAGCAACTGCGTTTATGTGCAATTAAACAGCACACGTGCAGTAACAGCAACTAAGTTTATGTGCAAATAAATAGCACACGTGCAGTAACAGCAACTGCGTTTATGTGCAATTAAACAGCACACGTGCAGTAACACTGAGTACGTTTAGATGTAAACTAAACAGCACACAGTCAATACAACACGTTAGAACACTGCAGCCAGCACAATCTACTGCCTGACAAATAGGAATAGCTGATCTAGCTAAGCTATACAGTGTATAAATATATGTACAACGCCTAGGATGTATATATATCCTTTACACACTGTAAATTTAACTAAACTGACTATCCTGCCTGCTCTATCTATCTATCTATCTATCTATCTGGTAGAAAAGACACTGTGTGTGTGTCTCTCTCTCTCTCTCTCTAACTGACTGACTGTCTGATCTGTTCTTTAACAAAGCCGCAACACACTACACGCGGCCGACTTGCAGGCGGCCTTATACAGTGTGGGGCGTGTACTAAACCCCCTGAGCCATAATTGGCCAAAGCCACTCTGGCTTTGGCCAATTATGGCTCTCCGTTTTTTGCGTGCTGTGATTGGCCAAGCATGCAGGGTCATAGTGCATGCTTGACCAATCATCAGCGCGCAATGCTGCAGTGGATTATGGGCCGTTGCGCGTCACTCGAATTTGGCGTGAACGACCCATTTTGTTCGAATTTCGTCGAACGTACGAACAGACGATGTTCGAGTCGAACATACGTTCGAGTCGAACACAAAGCTCATCCCTACTAGTGGTCTGTCCAGTGTCCCGCATGCAGTTATTTTATTATAAATACATGTCTTTCTGCCTGGAAACTGTAGATTGTCCATAGCAACCAAAAAGTGTCTGTTTACGTCAAAAGTGTCTAGAAAACAGCTATAATAAATTAGAATCACTTGCAGAATTGAGCGATAGCGATTTATGGGGAAATTCATCAGCAAACACTGAAAGTAATGACAGCGACAATTCTGCAACTGAGCAAATGTCAGTGTTTTTGATTTGATTACATTATTGAATATTTTTTATTATAATTACATTATTATTTGTTAGAATTATTTATAGTTATTTATTATATTATAATTTATGATTTCGTGTTTCAAACTTAATCATACCCGGGATGTCTACTAGTCTCTTGTTTGGACAGATTTAATTGAGTTATTCCTAAGGCCCCTTTCACACGGGGCAGTGGAGGTGCTGTGGCGGTATAGCGGCGCTAAAAATAGCGGCGCTATATCGTCGGAATTGCCGTGGGATTCGGCCGCTAGCGGTGTGGTATTAACCACCGCTAGCGGCCGAAAAAGGGTTAATACCACGGTTTCCCATTGTTTTCAATGTAAAGGAGCGGTGAAGGAGCGGTACACGCTCCTCTCACTGCTCCAATGATGCGGCTTGCAGGAGATTTTTTTCTCTCCTGCCAGCGCATCGCCTTAGTGTGAAAGCCCTCGGGCTTTCACATTGAGAATGCTGGGCAGGCGGTATTTAGGCGCTATTTTTAGCGCTGTACCGCCTGAAAAACTCCTCAGTGTGAAAGGGGCCTAAGAATTGCAGGCCTACAATATAAAACGCCAAATTTCCATGCAAAAAAATCATACCGCCAGGGAGGTTAAGCCCCTCCTCACTTAATCCCCTTCTCCTTTTCTCATCAGCAGTATATAGCAGACCTGTGACTTCTATCAGTGTCCAGCCCAGTGCTGGTTAAAGCTTTTAGGACAAGTTTTCATTCTCCTCTGACTGTCCTATGAGCCTGCATGACCTCTGACCCTCTGTCTGCACAGTGCTGTTTTTCCCTGTGTGGATCACATGCCCCCCCCCCCCCCCAAAAAAAAAAAAACTCCCTAGCGATACACAACAAACTGAGCATGTGCAGAGTGCCTCCTAGGGCTCTGTACTATCAGCAGATGGACTGGGGACAGTAAAGGAAGGGAAGGATCAGAGAAGACTAGAGAAGCCTTACACAATGTGGAGGATTAACCCCTTAGTATCTACAGTGAGTATAACAAGCCTGCTTTACTACATATGCAGACTGATTTTACTGTTGTGGGTTTAGTAAAACTTTAAGCTGCCAAGTTAGGTTACGATTCATCAATATTTCACAGAATAGCAATACCTGAAAATCTGAGTCTTCCAAATTAGATCTTTATACGTTTTTATTAAATATATAATACCATTGACCACTTATTGTGATGGGTGAGTTTAGTGCTCAATGATATACTTTTAAAAATTCAAGATGAACAAGGGAAGTTTGCAGTTAAATAATGTAAAATGTTGTGCACAGATAATATGCAAACATTTTTATCGTCTGAACGAATGATATAAAAGATGCCAATTACAGAGAATTAAATATAGTGAAATGTACAGAGGACATAAAAAATGTAGCCACTTACAAAAACACAGTCAACCCTCAACTATATATTTATTCTGGTTTAAGCATCTTTAAAGTAATATTTCTCTACCAACTTAATAAAAGATCACTGAGTGTTGAAGAGACTTCAGTCAATTGAATTTTCAAATGCATGTTTCATTAAATGGTCAACATAGGGTCAGAGCACACAGCATGGCTGCTCAATAACTTTCCCTTTTCAGCAACTCTATACTGCTCCAAAAGCCACATAGCCAGGTCGATTTTCACTATTCTATTAGATACCTGCTCTTTCTGTTTAGCTAAATTTTAGTTGGCATAGCAACTTTAGCATTTAATTGAAGGAAATCCTGAAACTAGCTAACACTTAAAACGGAGCTTCACCCTTCAACTAAGCAGCACTTCTGCATTTGTCGCCTAGCCAAGAATAATGTTTGTATCTCCCCAGAATTCTTCCCCCCCATGCATGAGCAAAGATGGCTAATATGGAAGACCAATAATTTGTCACCTTTGAAGTGCCAAAGGGCTCTCAGAACTTGAAGGCCAGGCAGATTCATTTGGCACATCTGCATAAACACCAAGAGGGGGGAGCAGAGCCACACAAAAAGGGACTGAAATTCCTCTTTAAACTGACTAGTTGAAATATTCCAATAAACCCTTCAGCACTAAAATGGGAGCCTGATGCTTTCAAAATGATAGCTATAAACTTACTTTAAAAATATAGCCCTGCCTGCACTGGTGATGTGACCACTGGGAAATATCAGACAAAAAATGTTAAAAAAGTTTTCGGGTGTTAAAATGTGTAACTTTGATATAATGAGGTTGATTTACTAAAGTCAAATTGACTTTTTATTTTCCAAGAGAATTATCCCGAAAGCTTAGTGAATGAGGTGACGCTTTGCTAACTTCCATCATCCAATTACGTGCAAGTAAAAATGCCTGGGGGTCCCCCCAAAATCCATACCAGACCCTTATCCGAGCACGCAGCCCAATCGGTCAGGAAAGGGGGTGGGGACGAGTGAGTTCCCCCCCTCCTGAACCGTACCAGGCCGCATGCCCGCAACATGGGGGGTAAGCACCTTGTCCCCATGTTGATGAGGACAAGGGCCTCTTCCCGACAACCCTGGCTGTTGGTTGTTGGGGTCTATTCCCTATGGGAGCCCATTGATTTGAATAGAAGTCGCGCCGCAAGTCGGATCATCATTGTGTGCTGAGGATGAAGGGGAACCCCGCCAAAAATGAAAAACAAAATTGGCGTGGGGTTCCTCTCTTAGACGATACCAGGCCCTTCGGGGTTTTTTTCTCCTAGCATGCAATTGGGTATTATTGCCAAAGTGAAATTTCACCACATTTGCCAAGCTCTTGGGAACATTCTCTTCAAACTGAACAGCCTATTTGCCTTTAGTAAATCAATCACAGTAATTTGATGAAGACTGTACGTGCGATTAGAGCCTGTTATCAAAAGTGAAAGCATTTAAATAAAACCATAACAATTATCATTGTTAGATAGTTGATGAGATTGAAAAAAAAGACTGACATCCATTAAATTCAACCTCTCCCAACCCCTGCTACTTTGGACTGAAGGAGGGCAAAACAACATGTCCCGTGTAATTGCATCCAATTTTTCCAAACCAGAAGAAAAAGTCCCACCGACCCATTTTGAAGAAAACTCATACTACATTGCCCAATAAACATGGAGTACACTTGCAAACCCAAAGGAATAATAAAAAAAATGCCTTGAAAAGAGTAAAAATGAGGGCAGCCACCGATGCTGATACATGCACTTGTGATCTACACTACACAGCATATGCAATACGAGCGACTGCATCAGATAACTATGGAATGCTGGTTTATAATACTGCAGATGTTGTGTAAAATAAATATCACAGAAAAGCAGATCTGACTGTTGTGAGCAACAACAAACCTAACTGAGAGTGACATGTGGCTCACAGGCCACTGATCACATGTTGAGCTTCTGCTGAGATTAGTATAGCATGATAATGGTTTCAATTTATTTAATTGAAATAGGAATAGTTTCTCTCCATAACATTTTAGCAATGTTCAGCAAGCCACTAAACTTGTTCCTCTTATACTGTTGCTGCTATGTGACAAGCTTAGAATATGTGAAGGAGGGGTGCGATTGTTCATTTTCGACCTAAATTCCACTTATTGCAAATAATGTGCATTTAATGCAACATACCAACATTAGATTCTATAATAACAGGGAGAGGGAAATTAATTATATTATTAATGTAAGTGAATAATGTATTTCAACTGTCTTCCAGGGTTTAATAAATGAACAATGTAACTGAGTGCACCTGAACAATACACCAATCTATGTCTTTCTGTGTACAGCATTACAACATTCCTCTCTGTAAGAGTCTTTGTCAGGGTTATCTGGTACTGCCAGGAGAAATACACAATGGAATCAAACAGAAAGTGGCATCATGACTCTGCTTTTCCAATAAATGCCGGCATTCTGTAGAAATGAAGCTGATCGCTGCTGGTACATCGGATTGTGATCACTGCAGTGCTATGCCCCACACATACTGAAGATTTAGAATTAGAATAAAGAGTTAGTCTGAGTATCAATGTATCATACTAACAGTTCTTAGTCTTGTAGCTGGCAACTCTGCTTCTCCAAACTTTTGTTTTAGCACTTTCAATAGTGTATTCTGTTACAAAAGAGTTTTTCAATCTCATTACATTATATATTAGTGCAACACAGATATACCAACTGGAATGTTTCAGTGTATCTCAAATATATGTCAGGGCAAAGAGTGACATTTCTGTTTTCAATGTACATTTAATATTCATTGAAAAACCAACAAGGCGCCACTAAGTGTAGAAGTATAAAACTTTTAATATCTTTTAAGTTCCAGTGGCAGGGCTCAAGTCCTGCGGGAACGCGTGGGAACGGAGTTCCTGCACTATTTTCACAGCAGGAACGCAGTTCCCTTTGCAGGACTAGAGCAGCCGAGCCGCTCGAGCCAATCCTTCACTAAGCGGCGATGCCCAGCTCGAGTCACTGTCAGGGGCAGGCGAACCTTAGTAATCCTTTATGTTACTGGCCGCTTCCTGTGTATGGATTAATTGGGTAGTGTGCGGGTATTCCGTCACTTTCTTGATGTCGTAATGTCTCCTGGGAGCTTTTGTCATTGTTCCCAGGAGACATTGTGGAGGTCTGCCACGAGTTATCGCGGGATTTAGAAAGAACTTGCTTAAAACAAACATGCGGTTTAGTAATTATGCATATGAGCGTATAATTTTTTTTTTTTTTTGTGCTGCCTTAGGCCTCTTTCACACATGCGAACAGTTAATTTCATCAGTTCTTTTACATCCACTACCAATGCAAATACAAATTAAAAATGGACCGTTCGTCAGTTTAAATCCGTTTTTTTAATGGAAGAAAAATTGAATCTTGATCAGTTTCAAAAAATGGATGTTGATCGATGTGGATGTAAACTAATATAAATAGATGATCATCCCTTTACATCTGTTTTTCCATAGAGATCAATGTCCATTTTTCATCCTTCAACAGACCAGGCTCTGCAGGGATCTCAACAATAACATTGGGATCCGTCCAACATGTCCGTTTTCATCCAATCCCATCCACTGGACAAATGGCGAACGTATCGCCATCATTCTGTTTTGAGCGGATCTCGTCAGATTGGATGGCAGGCAGGTATCAGCGGACACATTTCTGCTGACATCTGCCTGCCCATAGAAGTCAATAGGTGGCCTGCTCGGATCCGAGGGGGTCTATCGTGTGAAACAGTTATTTAATTCACTATTTAAAAAGAAGCTACTTTATGGAAGGGGCCATACAGTCTACATTTGTGGCATTGAAAGTTTATTTTTCAAAACCTGAGCAGTGTCTTCTAATGTACTGGGACAATTGAATGGCTGAACAATTTTGCTGTAATGGTGAACTAACCTTGTAGTGCTGGCTAAACCTTTAAGTAGTATTTTTAAATACAGTGGAACCTCGGATTGCGAGTAACGCGGTTAACAAGCGTTTTGTAATACAAGCACTGTATTTTAAAAAATCCCAACTCGGTTTGCGAGTGTTGTCTTGCAAAACGAGCAAGATTCACGCCAAAGCGGTGTGCAGTAGCGTGTTTGGCCTGAGGTGGGGGGGCTCTGAGCAGAGCGGAGCCGAATGGCGCAGATCGCAGTCGTTCGAAAATGCACGGAAAGACCAGAGGACAGCTCGGCTGACCTCGGCAAACCTTGGGAACGGAGTCTTTCCAAGGTTTGTCAAGGTCAGCCGAGGTGTCCTCGGGCCTTTTAGGCCGTTTCCAAGGCTCCCTACGCCCCCCACCTCTGGCCGCATGCGGTATTGCATGCCATTGAAGTCATTGTGGAACAAATTATTTTTGTTTCCATTGACTTCATTGGGGAAACTCTCTTTGATATGCGAGTACTTTGGATTACGAGCATTCTTCTGGAACGGATTATCCCCGTAATCCGAGGTTCCACTGTATACATAAATGTATCTCTGATAGGGATCTTGGTAACATTCATTTGTAGAGCAGCCAAATCTTTTAATCAAAGTGTAGCTTTGCAGGTCTCCAAAACACGTACACATGACAAGTACTCATAAACTACGACTAAATACACTTCATATTTCAAATACGTCTTTGGCAATTATGTCATTACATTGTATCATGATTTGTTAAACAGTGCTTCCTAATGATATCCTTTAGTTAATGCCATTTACATATTGTCTAGTACAATCAGATAATCAGTACTGGATATAGAAGGCTATAATTGAGTGGGTATTAGTGCAGAGAAAATGATAAAGGACTGTCTGCCTACATGTGGCATTTCCTAATTTATATAGTACTTATTTAATCAGCCTTTATTGACTCAGAAAAAAGTATTATCACACACTTAACATCCAATATCTGTTAGAGAGACGCTTCTGCAGCTGGATGCCCTACAGCTGCTGTCTACATCAGCAAGTGTACAATGCAAACAGATGAAATCCTGCGCACACCACTGACAAGGTTCTTACAGCTGTCTATCTATTCTGAGTTTTAAGTTTGTGGTGGAAGTCCACTTGTCAGCCCAGGTTCACACTGGGCTGTGGGAGTGAAGCCTTGCGAGTTCAGCTTAACTTGCACGATTTCGCTCATACATGTCAGTCCCGATTTCGGCGGCGATTACAGAGACATCTGTGCAGATGTCAATGTAAATCAAGTGCCGAAATCGCAAATAGTATTACAGAAATTACTTTTTGAAATTGGTGCAGCGCCACAGATGTGGCGTTGCACCGATTAGGATGGTGCCATTGTCGGCAATTGCCGACAATGGCACCACCGTCTGCAATTGCCGCCAAATACTGCTGATTTGACATGTCAAATTGCAGCCTCAATATCTGAGGACTGGTACGCTGAAATATATTATATTTTGTTCTTAGATCCCTCCAGGCATAATTCACTTACCTTAGATTTGCTTTTAGAATATGGTTACTCAATTTTCCATGGATGCAAAGGAGTTAACATGGAACACCAGCTAAAAATGTTGGACAGAGTGGGAAAGGGCTTGAACCATTGTCAGGGTAACCCTTTGGGGAGATTTACCTCTTCCTACAGTTATGTCACTGGGAAAATAAATGATGGCAATACACAACCACACACTCATTTTAGTACAATAAGAAATAATTATTATTTATCCATTCCCATTTCCATTCTCAATGTCCCCACTTGTCTTCACGAAACAGGAAGGGAGGAACAATGACACAGACATCAACTTAAAAATTACAAAGGCTCTAAGGCCGCGTACACACGGTCGGTCCAAACCGATGAAAACGGCCTGAAGTCCAGTTTCATCGGTCCAAACGGACCGTGTTTGCGGCCCATCGGTCTGTTGTCCTTCGGACAAAAATGATAGAACTTGCTTTAAAATCGAACCGATGGACCGCTGCCCGATAGGTCCAAACCGATGGTTAGTACACAAAAGCATCAGTTCAAAACCCACGCATGCTCAGAATCAAGTCGACGCATGCTTGGAAGCATTGAACTTCTTTTTTTCAGCACGTCGTGTGTTTTACGTCACCGCGTTCTGACCCCATCGGATTTTGAACTGATGGTGTGTACGCACATCAGACCATCAGGCCACTTCAGCGGTGAACTGATGAGAACGGTCCGTCGGACCATTCTCATTGGAGGGACCGACTGTGTGAACACGGCCTGACCCTTCCTCCCATCTAAAATGTAATAAAAAAGCCAGAGCCCAACTCTACATTACAAATCTAAACTACTGGTTTAAAACAACAGGAAAACCACATTGGTTTGCCATTTATTTTGGTATTCTCATACATCATTGGGGTTGATTTACTAAAGGCAAATAGATAGTTCACTTTGCAAGGGAATTTTCACTTTGCAAGTGTTTTTTCCCCTTAGCTTAGTGAATGTTATAAAAATTCACAGGGCAAAGAATATTCAATCACAAGGAAGGAAAACGAAAAACTGAATTTTTGTTTGCACATGAAAGGATGGTGGAAGTCAGCAGAGCTTTACCTTATTCACTAAGCAAAAGCAAATTTTCCTTGCAAAGTGCAAATTCCCTTGTAAAGTGAACAGCATATTTGCCTTTATTAAATCAACCCCATAGCCGTGACAATTATGGAGATGAAAGGTTATATATAGTATGTAATAATTTTTCAAACCCATTAGCTCATCCTTGGCACTTCAACTGTAAAAAATGCTTTTTTTCCTACAGCTAAAGTTCTTTTAATGAATTCTTGGCACCACATCTAAAGCTGGGTTACATTTATTAGATTCAGGCATCTACATGGGATTTCTGAGAGATGAAGCTGACATATCCCTTTACTCATTTGTTTGCTTCAAGAAATATTATATTTGATTCCCAAACTCTGTCACTATGTTCATAAAATATGTAATCAGGTTCAGCAAATATCAGTAATTTGTATTATTTAAGGTAATTATTAGTGCCGACAATTTACGCAGCACTTTAATAATAAATTGCACGTTCCCATCGGTGCATGCCCTCAAGGAGCTTACATACTAAGGTCCCTAACTCCCATTCATATATATACACATTCTGGGGCCAATTTACTAACCCAGGGCCGTCTTAATAGCATCTTGGGCCCCTGGGCAAAGTAATGCTCCGGGGCCCCTACAATGGAGACAGTGCAGGTAAACAGACATCAAGTAGGTAGGAGGCAGACAAGCAGAGCTCCCCCTTTTGGGTAGAGCTCCGAATTAACTATATGAACAATCATTCTGTACAGCAAAGAAACAATGGGAAAATACTACCTACATAAAGTAACAAAGCTGCTAGACTGATGCCTCCCCAGCACTATGGCCCCTCTACACCCCAGATATCCCCCCAGCACTCTGACCCATCTATACCCCAGATATCCCCCCAGCACACTGACCCATCTACACCCCAGATATCCCCCCCAGCACTCTGACCCCTCTACATCCCAGATATCCTCCCAGCACTCTGACCCCTCTACACCCCAGATATCCCCCCCAGCACTCTGACCCCTCTACAACCCAGATATCCCCCAGCACTCTGACCCCTCTACATCCCAGATATCCTCCCAGCACTCTGACCACTCTACACCCCAGATACTGTATCACCCCAGCACTCTGACCCCTCTATACCCCAGATATCCCCCCAGCACTCTGACCACTCTACACCCCAGATATCCCCCCAGCACTCTGACCCCTCTACATCCCAGATATCCTCCCAGCACTCTGACCCCTCTACACCCCAGATATCCCCCCAGCACTCTGACCCCTCTACAACCCAGATATCCCCCAGCACTCTGACCCCTCTACATCCCAGATATCCTCCCAGCACTCTGACCACTCTACACCCCAGATACTGTATCACCCCAGCACTCTGACCCCTCTATACCCCAGATATCCCCCCAGCACTCTGACCACTCTACACCCTAGATATACCCCCAGCAACCTGACCCCTCTACACCCCAGATATCCCCCCAGCACTTTGATGCCTCTACATCCCAGAAATCTCCACAGCACTTAGACCCCTCTACACCCTATTAATACTACTAGCATGTCTTTGGAGTGTAGGAGGAAACCCAAACAGACAGAACATGCAAACTCCAGGCAGGTAGTGCAATAGTAGGGATTTGAACCATCAACACTAATAATGCTGTACAGAGGTGCTAACCACTTAGCCACTGTGCTGCTCAGTAATCCATTGTAATATGAGTGGAAAAAAACTGAGAACATATGTTGTCAGTGGAATTTGTTTTTCCAGTTAGCATATTATTTTTAGAGGGGATGCATGCTTTATTTACTGCATGTTTACTATATTTTCTGTATTTTTGTTCTTTATTTACTATGGTTGGGACTAATAATTAAAACATGTAAATGCAATACTCAATTCTTTTTTGTAAATTACTTATGAAATATGAACAGTTCATGATTAATGTCCACAGCAAGTAATGCAGTTAAAGGGGTTGTAAAGGTATTTTTTTTCCCTAAATAGCTTCCTTTACCTTAGTGCAGTCCTCGTTCACTTACCTCATCCTTCGTTTTTGCTTTTAAATGTCCCTATTTCTTCTGAGAAATCCTCACTTCCTGTTCTTGTGTCTGTAACTACACACAGTAATGCAAGGCTTTCTCCCTGGTGTGGAGAAAGCCTCTTGAGGGGGGAGGGAGCGAGCAGGAGTGTCAGGACGCCCACTAACACACATCTCCTTTCTCTACCTGCAAAGTAGAGAGTGTCCTGACACTCCTGCTCGCCCTCTCCCCTCTCAAGAGGCTTTCTCTACACCAGGGAGAAAGCCTTGCATTACTGTGTGGAGTTACAGACAGAAGAACAGGAAGTGAGGATTTCTCAGAAGAAATAAGGACATTTAAAAGCAAAATCGAAAGTAAGTGAAGGAGAATTGCACTAAGGTAAAGAAAGCTATTTAGGGGGGAAAAAAATTACCTTTACAACCCCTTTAAGTCAGTTTTTAGCCACCTTTGTTAAAATATTTTTCTGCTTTGCTGTAAATAGGTTATATAATATGATCTGATATTTAGAACACATGCATTGCTGAATAGGTCAGACAACACCCCCTGCAACCTCCCATACCCTTCACTTCACCGCCATGCTCATATGACTCTGTACAAGGTTATCTTATTAGAAATTCAATACAGTTTGCAAATATAGTATAAATGAATCAACATGTAGGAAAGGTTTGTTTGTAAAATCAAGTTTTCTACAAATAAATGGGCAACTTTTAACATATAAAACATTTAAAATCGAATTGATCTAATCAAAATAATTATGGTTTCCACTTAAGAATAGCATTTATGAAATATTTTACTTAAAAACCGGGCAAGCGCACCGGATCCTCGGTGACGCGTGGGTGCGCGCGCGCCCCCTAGTGGTTTTTAAAGGCGCAACGTCATATGAGGTCCACCCAGGATAACAGAGTCTTCCTCCCGCCGTCTTTTGATGACTAGTGGTTAAAGGAGTTGTAAAGGCAGAAGTTTTTTTTTTTCTGAATGCGGTCTAAGCAATAAGATAAAAAATCTTCTGTGTGTAGCAGCCTCCCCAGCACCCCCCCTAATTACTTCCCCAAGCCCGATCTCTCTCTAGCGATGTCCACAATCCCCTCAGCCATCCAGGACACTCCTCCTAATTGGCTGAGACAGAGCAGTGGCACCATCGGCTCCCGCAGCTGTCAATGAAATTCAGTCACCCAAACAGGGGAGAGAGGGGCGGGGCCAGGTCAGATCTCCGTGTCTGAATGATTACACAGAGATCTGACTCAGCTTTGGTGCCCCCTGGCTGAGGGGCACTCAAAGTTGGGAGGGGCTAGGAGCAGCAAAGAGGGACCCGAGAAGAGGAGGATCAGGACTGCCCTGTGCAAAACCAACTTCACAGAGGAGGTAAATATAACATGTTTGTTTTTTTTGTTTTTAAATGAGCCTTTACAATCACCTTAGGTAAACTTTTTCAAATGTTTATAGTTTAGACATGTTTATACCTAACCTACAGTATTCACTGCCTCACACCTTGCACCTTGTTTATTTGTTCATTACTATACTGAACACTGATGTGTTTTCCAATTCAATAAACATTTACAGAACACTGGTAACATTTGAAATGTAAATAAATATATATATATATATATATATATATATATATATATATATATATATATATATATACACAACAAAGACAGATTTTTTTTTCTTTTTAAAGGCTGTATTACTGAAAGTAAGCTTGTCCTGCCATCTTGTAAAAATTAGGTGCATACATGAGGGTGCTTTGCTCTAAATGGACAGCGCTGCTTCTAATAAAAAAGTGTACTTTGTACAATAAATCCTAATCTCTGTGCCATATATCCACATAAACATGTCAATCAGTCCCAGTAGACATATATCATTATGCAATATGACCAAGTGAATGTATAACATATTTCAAAGTGTCATGTGCATGTGAATTTTTCATATTATAAATATAAAATATCTGTGCAACATACAGCAGAAATCTCTAAAATGTCAACGCAATTAATATGTGTTCAAAGAGTCCCAATATAGTGAATCAATGTAAAGTTATTCTTATTTTTCAATGTATTTATTGGTTTTATAAATCAGCATAGGAAAGCAAAAGCAAGCATATAAATCACCCACACAGGGGCTAAAGAATGATCAGGTATTACAGAATAATTCTGCAAGGGTTCTGATCATGGCAGCCAACGCTAAATAACTCTAAACCATTGGGATAATAGTAATGAATGCAAAAAAGAAAAAAGGCCATATTCTCACAGCCTACTCACAGTCACCCTAGGGGTAGCTCATCTTCTGCAAACAAGCAATAAGAGAGGTTCAAAGTCTAGAGAAAATAAAAGGGAAGGGAGGTGAAGGGGGCAACTCAGATTGGGAAGCTCCAACAGAAGCAATTAGATAAGGCCCAAACAAGCTGGTTGGAGTGATGGGAATTCATAGGAGATCCATGATTTTCAGACCTTGAGAAATGTAGAGTGTGAGTAATTCAGAATACTGGACATCTGCACGTGGAGCATCAAAGTGGTCATATGTGACTTCACCACTGTAAAGTTATTTTTAATTATTCTGTCTTCCACCACACCACAGTGTAATCCACCACCAGATATAGTAAATAAACTCACCAGAGGTAAATGCTGGCAACATTATAAACCGCTAACAGTGTATTCCCTTCTGGGAATGATCTGCAGCATCAGCAAATTCCCCTTTAAAAACTCTTAAGGCCATCAATCCGTATATCGAGGAAAGAAAAAAAGAGCTTGCATAGTGTAAAACCAATAAAACATTTTCTCTTTTTAAATCAATCCAAAGCACTCACATTTATATGTGTCTCCACTGACACAAGTATGAATCCTGTAATCATAAAACCAGACTGCCATCGACCGCAATCCCTAGCCATGAGCACAGACCCAGCATGCGTGGTGATGTCACGTTGAAGCCCCTCCATACGCGCTTTGTCATCCTCCAGGAGCAGTAGGGTGTTAATGGGGGAAACATGGTTGTATCATATTAGGTGAAGGGTCTCAGGGATGCAACTCAATGTTAGGAGTAAGCCAAAAAAGAGGAAAATCGATTTATTATTAAAGTGTATGTAAAAACATTTCTTTTAGTTTTTCATAATGTATGGAAGTGTTAAAAACTCTTTCAAATTTGTATTGCCATCTGTGTCTCCACTGAGAAGATCCACCCTCTCTTTTTGTCCTGTTGACCATTGTCTACCATACAGAAAGAGATGAGAAGAGCATTGTCAGGAAGAGAGGGAAAATCTTTCAATAGGGTCAACTGCCTAACAAGAGGATTTCTTCTTGCTTTGAAAGATAATGTTTATTGTGTCTCTGGGACAGAAGTTCAGGGAATTCTTTCTGATGAATCCTTGTAGCGAAAAACCTGATAGGGGTCTGATGTCCCGTACACACCATCAGGCTTTTGGCCGGCCAAACTCACATCGGAACTCCTACAGAATTCCATCAGAGTAAAATAGAACATGTTCTCTATCTGAACTCTGATGGAATTCATCCGAATTTCCGATGGCATTACTCCGATGGGGCATACACACAGTCGGAATTTACGATGGAAAAAGCCTGTCAAACTTTTTCCATCAGAAATTCAGATCATGTGTCCGGGGCTTTAATCTTTCCTTGCTCTTACCAAAACTAGAAAACAGTTTTGCCTTTAATTACATACTGCATTCTCACTGCAAGAATAAAAAATTGTGGCAATATGTTTAAAACAGCAAATTAACATAAAATAAAATCAAGTAATAATGATGGAAATATAATTATGTTTCTAATGATGATATTTTGCTATATGTGATTACCTAGTATAGAACCATCACATTTCATCTTTCATCAGTTTAAAAAAGGTAGAGCAATAAAAGAGGACTTCAGATGCAGCATATGTACCTCTTCTTTACTAAATAAACTACCAATCTGAAGACTTGTAGGATGCTTAAAAAGAAACAGAAATAAAAAAAAGGTATATTTAGTCCCTCTAATGCCGCGTACACACCATCACTTTATGTGATAAAAAAAAACGAAATTTTTAAAAACGTCAATTTAAATGACCGTGTGTGGGGGAAAACGTTGTTTTATGTCTTGTGAAAAACGACAAAAAAAAATTGAAGCATGCTTCAATTTTATGTGTCGTTTTTCAAAACGTCGTTTTTTACTTCACAGAAATTGACCGTGTGTAGCAAAAAACTTTGTTTAAAACAACGTTTTTAAACCCATGCATGCCCAGAAGCTAGTTATGAAGCGAGCTTCAATGGAAAGAGTGGTGAACGTAACCTCGCTTTGCTAGAACATTGTGAGAAAAACGTCGTTTTTTACTTCACAGAAATTGACCGTGTGTAGCAAAAAACTTTGTTTAAAACAACGTTTTTAAACCCACGCATGCCCAGAAGCTAGTTATGAAGCGAGCTTTAATGGAAAAGAGTGGTGAACGTAACCTCGCTTTGCTAGAACATTGTGAGAAAAACGATGGTGTGTAGGCAAAATCGTCTTTGAAAATTGAAGTTTCAAAAACGTAGTTTTTTACTTCACAGAAAATGTCGTTTTTTTTCATCACATAAAGTGATGGTGTGTACGGGGCATGAGAATAATTATTTGAGTTAAGCTTCAATTTAGATGCAGCACTGTAGTTTGTGCAACTCTTCAATAACAGATAGAGTTAATAAAGTTTTATACAGCTTAACTGAATTTAATCAGTGGTTGCTAGGATGGAGCTTCAGCTGCTAAAATATTCAATTATAATCCAGACTTTAATTCTAAAGAAGAGGAACTTGAGCTTTATTGATATACTTACTTGAAGCCACTGTCATTTCAAAATTACACTTGCTTAAGGGCAATGAAAAATGTAGGCTAGACAGTCTTTTGCTTTCTGTCTAGGCAGACTATGAGAACATGTATAGGATCTAAAAGTTTATCCTGGGGTCTTTCCATCAAGAAGACATCTACAACAGGCAAGAATATGTTGTGCTAACATAGAGGGCGGAAGCTCATTTTGCAGGTGACTGCATTATTATTATTTTTTTTTTTTTTATTCTTTGGCCACCTCTGGCTTCTTTTTGAGCAGGGTTGATCTGGGAATTTGGATGGTATTAGATTTGGACCACACGTTATGAATTTGGATGTGCAAAGCTGAACCCGAATTTCAGCGTTCGTTGGCACTTGACATTTCTTTTATATGCTTCTGCTGTTGCTTGGGCTCCCATAGATTAATTGCCAGTGCCACCAGGTCCCACCCTCTAGTTAAGTAACCCTAGTAGAATGTTTAAATGAAGATGTTCAGGCTGTATTTTTGGCCTCATCAAATCATCAGGCTGCCAGGAGCTTCCCAAACCATTTTGGACACTTACTGTATGCCTCATATACTGCTTTATAATACACCCTCTTGGAACCTGACTTGGACTCCCATTGATTTTAGTTTGGAAAAGTAAATTCTGAAGGTTCGCAAATATTTATAAGTTAAAGTATAACTTAATGCAAAATGTTTTCTTTTAGTTTTGGACAGAGTGGAGAGGGTTTAGAACCCCGTCCGTTTTTATTGCTGACTGTGAATCTCCCCTTAAGGAGATTCACGCTCTCTACTCGTCTTAAGCCCCGTTCACATGATCAGAATTTCCGATGGAAAAAGTCAGACTGACTTTTTCCATCGGAAATTCAGAGGAATTCCGTCGGAGTTTAGATAGAGAACATGTTCTTTTTCACTCCAATGTAATTCTGTTGGAATTCCGATGTGATTTTGGCCGGTCAAAAGTCCGACCGTGTGTACGGGGCTTTACTGTTAATTATTATCACTGAAAGTCAAACTAAAGAAAATCCCAAATTTTGAGTTCCCAGAAAAGTAAAAAAAAGGGCGAAATCTTCCAATGAAATCACTAGTTCTAGTGAACTAAGGGTCCTTAATGGATTCCTTTCATTTGGGAACTTCCTGTTCGGTTATGGGACAGGAAGTGAAGAGAAATTTTATAAATCTCACAGGGGTTATAGGCCTCTCTTGCTCTATCCAACATTAAAAATAAAAAAGGTTTTGCATATAGTTTTACTTTAAGCCGAACCTCAACTGATCAAACTTTAATCATCTCTGTTTTTGGATTTTGGAGTTCTGACTTGCTAGCTAGTAAGAGGGAAAATACGTAACACTATTATTTTACTATTGTTGTTAGGCCAGAAACAATGCACTTGCTATTGTGCATTGCTCTATTACCCAAATTTCTTACTACAGGAATTAGTCTTCAGTTTTTCACACACTAAGCTGCCTTAAAAAAAAAAATCTATGTTCCGTATGTTCACGGTTTCAGATGCACCTCTCTGTTATAATGTTTAAAAATGATAAGGGGCGGTCCTATGGTCCTACCATACTGAACAATTTAATCTCTTTTTTGGTTGACAAAATGTTGTCATGTTTGTGTAACGGCACTTGATTGCTTTGTAAACACTATGTTTATAACGTGTCATGGGTCCATGGACTAAGTAATGCCGTGTACACACGATCAGTTAAACCAATGAGAATGGTCTGATGGATCTTTTTCATCGGTCAAAACCAATCGTGTGTGGGCGCCATCGGTTATTTAACCATCGGTTAAAAAAAAAGCCAACTTGTTTTAAATTTAACCGATGGATTCCTAACCGATGGGAAAAAAACAATCGTTAGTAGGCACAACCATCGGTTAAAAATCCACGCATGCTCAGAATTAAGTCGACGCATGCTTGGAAGCATTGAACATCATTTTTTTCAGCACATCATTGTGTTTTACGTCACTGCGTTCTGACACGATCGTTTTTTTAACCGATGGTGTGTAGGCGCGATGGACCATCAGTCCATCGGTCCGTTCTCATTGGATGGACTGATCGTGTGTACGCGACATTAAAGATTTAAAAAATATATATTCTTCAGGAGTTTCAGTCAAATTCACCCAGTCAATTTTTAAATGCGCACTTGTCTATTAGTAAAATAAAAACCTTACTATTCAATTTGCTGTTGTTGGGAAAGAAATACCACCTGTGTTGTTGTGTGTTATTAATTTGTTTCATAAGTTTGTCCTGCTACACAAAATAATTAGTTACATTACTAAAGTCAAAGCTGTTGAGAAAGAAAATCTGAGTCTGTCAAATGACAGATCATGACCACACTATACTCCCAAACACACACTGCCATACCGTTGTCTGCAGTGAAACTCTTGATCAACACTTTTAAGAAAACTGAAAAGTTATCTTTGGCAATGGAATGACTAATCATAACATAAGAAGGTGTTGTAACCTAGAGCAAAAGCAGCAGTTGAGCAAATCCAAGAATACCACACTATGTCATAAACTTAACTGAGTAATAGTGTAGAATTTTTTTCCCTGGTATATTAATTAACATGCAATAATCTAATTTTCATTGCTTTTTAATAACTTTTTTTGCTTCCTCTTCCTCTTTTCTATAAATAGCGGTTTCCACCCACCAGCTGGCACAGAGAGCGACAAGACATTCCAAGCGTGTTCATTTCATTTGGAAAGTACAGGATACGCTCCTGCATAGTAGGACAATTTCACTCCAGTTTAACAAGTCGATATCTGTTATATCCATATTTAAAAAATGTAGATCCAAACAGGAATTTGAGATTTCCTATTATGAATGGAAGAATATGTATTTCCTGCAAAACTGCAATGCAGGACACGAGAATATTTATTTTGTAAAGAGAAAACAACATCTGTAAAGTATATATCCACTGTTTTTAATATTCTCTAATAATGAACGAAGATGACTTATTGTAAACAGTATTATGTTTTTTGCAGCTCTCTAGTTCTAGGACATGATCATCACATTGATAAACTTGAGATGAAGGCTTTTTAGTGCACATTATAGCCTATGGTACTGTTCACACTACAAGAGTTTGCTGCTCAGAGCTATGCAGGAAGCAGGAGCAGATTTATAACATTTTATCTTAGAGCAAGGCCCTTGGAGTTTACAACAGTATTGATTTGGCAGTGGTGCCAACACATAAACAATTTTACTGCACATGTCCAAATTGATTATGTATACTAAGTTAAGCGATCCCTGAAAACTCACTTATTCAGGGAAGCCTATCCCACCGCCACCTAAGAACCATACCTGAGCCACCTCCATCAGACCATCCCCCATATAGGAGAGGGGAAGTTATCGGCGAAAAGTGGAACCCAGAAATGTTGAAGAATAAAAAAGGAATCAGTTCATAGGGGATTCCTAAACAATTCATACAAAAAAAAATTCTCATGCCAACAGAGTCCATTATTGTGTAACAAAATCCATGCCTAGTCCAAACGTGGCCCACTGAGGCAGCTCTGTGTTGAAGCAAGAAGTAGCTTTAGAGGAAACACAGGGAGAAGCACAGGCGCCTGTGATTTTCCCTATTAGATCATCTCCTGCAGTTATTACCTTTTCTACCAACCCCTCCCTATAGATTGTAAGCTCCACGAGCAGAGCCCTCCCATTCCTTCTGTATTGAACTGTATTGTAATTGTACTGTCCCCCTTCTACATTGTAAAGCGCTGTGCAAACCGTTGGCCCTATATAAATCATTTATTATAATAATAATAATAATATTAATGTACTTGACCCTAGTATACATTTTTAGGCTGAAAACATGTAACAGAATGTGTCCACTCAAAAACTTGCTGTGTCTTTTGAATCACTTTATGCAAAATACATACCCCCTAAGACCCTGTCTGTATGGACAGTATGCCAGCTTGCTGACTCAAGAAGTTTCACAGGCAGTGTCAACTCACCAAGAAGACTAATGCCGCGTACACACGATCGGTTAAACCGAGTGTGTGTGTGTGGTTATATAACCATCGGTTAAAAAAAAGCCAACTTGTTTTAAATTTAACCAATGGATTCCTAACCGATGGGAAAAAAACGATTGTTAGTAGGCACAGCCATCGGTTAAAAATCCACGCATGCTCAGAATCAAGTCGACGCATGCTTGGAAGCATTGAACATAATTTTTTTCAGCACGTCATTGTGTTTTAGGTCACCGCGTTCTGACACAATCGTTTTTTTAACCGATGGTGTGTAGGCGCGACAGACCACCAGTCAGCTTCATCGGTTAACCGATGAAAACGGTCCATCGGTCCGTTCTCATCGGATGGACCGATCGTGTGTACGCGGCATAAGAATACCTTATAAGTAGCTTGACAATAAAAAAAAAAATTTCCTATTATTTCTTGAATAGTAAAAAGTAATCTCGCTCTCTAAAGCATACTTACTCAACAAGGGTAGAACAAAAACTGAACTAGGTAATGGAAGGTAAGGAAATATCTAATGAGGGGCTTGTTTAACTAATATAAAAACAGAAGGAGGTAGAGGAATATACTAAGTGCAATATGAATAACTGAGTAATCGGGGAGCTGTGTCTTTCTTCACCCAACATGCAGATTTACTATTCATCCCTCCAATACTGTACATAAGGCAATAACCAGGAGTGCTGGGTAATATCTTTATTCCTCTCCTTTTTCTGCTTTAAGAGGGGTAAAAGTTAAGCCTACTGTAAAAATTTCAACAAGACCTATTATTAGCAATGCCCGAAAAGGCTATCAAGATGACTGATCACACTTCAAATGTAGAAAGATCATTGCAGGGTTGCTCTGGAAATAAGCAGGGCTGTCAACTGTGTTGATTACACTGGACCATTCAAATTTTCACTGCTCACTATGTTTAAAGTAAGTGAAATGTGTCAAAACATAGCTTGAGTAATCTTCTAAAGCCTTTTAAACTGATTATTGTATGTTATTGCATGCAGCTTGGCATGCTGAGTTCATAATATTTTATTTTATATAGTTCCTGGTCTGTTTATGCCCCTGCAAGAATGGACTCAACATTGGTACAGCACCTCAAGATGGAATAACAGCATTCAGTAAGTTAAATCTTTTTGTCCCTGATTGATTTGTGATGCTGGACAATCAGTCACCATTAAAGGTGAATCCAGGAATTCAGCCACTTTGTAAAAAGTAAAGGCACACTATGAGTTAGGTCCAAGGAGGTACATGATATCTCCTGGCCTTCTCTCTCTATTAATTACATTTGAAAGGTTTATTGCTCTGCCGAGAAACACTCTGGGGGTCTCGGAGGAGAGAAACACACACAGCAGCTATGCCCACCCCTCCACACTGCTGCCCATTTACAGAAGCCTTTGTGTTTTGTTAAAGTTTTCATATAGTACCAAGGCTTCTGTGATTGCAGGAGGAGGGGTTGGGCAGGCGTAGAAGCTGCAGTGACTCTCCTACTCAAGATGCAGAGCTCAGAAGGATAAGCGTTATTCCCCCAGAACTATAGCGATAGCTGTTATCCGACAGTACCTAAAGATGTTAGATGTAAATTACACTCAGGAGGTGTCATGCACCTCGCTGGACTTAACTCATTGTGTGCCTTCATCTTTTTTACAAAGGAGCTGAAATGCTGGCATTCAGCTTTAACCAGTCATGTGCCCTAGGAAGGGATCTTTGAATGGAGCTATAAATGTGAAGTAGACAAGTTGAGAAGAGAGGTGCCCCTGAAATCTGCTGATAACATTTGGCTTTAGAAGACATTAGAAAAGTTGGTTATTTGAGGTGCAGGGGCAAATAGCAGGCAATGGGGAAAAGGCTGGGATAGGGCACAGCAGCCAGTTTCAGTGCAACACAGTTACACTAAAATAGTTCTAGATATGCACAGTGCTGCTGTCAGAATGCAATGTGCTAATTGACTAATAAAATGTACATTGTGGAGAACTTTGCTACATTTCTCTTCATTTGTTTTCCTTATGTACACGTTGTATTTGCTCTAAAGAAGCTTTTTCCTGTATTCTACAATTATAAAAGTGTTCTTAATTATATATTTTCTGGGAATCTCACACTTTGTCATACCCACATTCCACTGTTCAACCACAAAATGTGCAATCAATCCCCACTTGTGACACAGGAAATCACTGCCAGCCACATGGTCATTGCTTTATTCTAGCACACAATATATATTCTAGATCAATTACAGTGCTATTAGCTTTAAGCAATTCATTTTCATGTGCAGTTCATTATAACTGTACAAGATTTTCAAAAAAAGGTCTGCTTCTTCCTACCAGGATGCTTTGAGAGATTTACCCTTGGGGCCTGATCCACAAAAACCGGCCGTAACTTAACTTTTGCCATTTAAGTTACACCGCTGCAAAATCTCTACCTAAGTGCCTGATCCACAAAGCACTTACCTAGAAATTTTCAGCGGTGTAACTTAAATCCGTCCGGCACAAGGCGTTCCTAATCTAATGGGGTGAGTCCCATTTAAATTAGGCGCGCTCCTGCGCCGGACGTACTGCGCATGCTCCCGACGTTA
Source organism: Rana temporaria (assembly GCF_905171775.1). NCBI lineage: Eukaryota > Metazoa > Chordata > Amphibia > Anura > Ranidae > Rana > Rana temporaria. The sequence continues at coordinate 528,808,131 of NC_053489.1, forward strand.
TTTTCCTGTTGTGCTTTGCGCGGATTTACGTTGCGCCGGGTTTTGAGAATCGCGACGGGCGTAAAAAAAAAAGAGTTGCGGCGGGAAAATTAAAAAAAAAAAATAAAAAAAAATGACAGCGACGCGGGATAGAAGGGTATACTTTTACAAGGTGTAAACAGTTTACACTTTGTAAAAGCAGCCCTAATTTTGCGACGGCAAACTAATACTTACGGAGAAAAAACGAAGCGTAAAAGCTTTGTGGATCTCCATAAGTGCTAATTTGCATACCCGACGCTGGATTTCGACGAGAAATGCCCCCAGCGGCGGCTGCGGTACTGCATCCTAAGATCCGACAGTGTAAGTCCCTTACACATGTTGGATCTTCTGCCTATCTATGAGAAACTGATTCTGTGGATCAGTTCCATAGATAGAAACAGGGATACGACGGCGTATCAGTAGATACGCCGGCGTATCCCTTTTGTGGATCAGGCCCTTGGTTCCTACCTAGGCATATTTTTAGTGTGCTTTGGGTTTTGCAGAAATGCACTATAGTCCATTTAACAAGGTTTCCTATGGATCTAGTTCACACCTATGCGTTTTGAGCCAGGGCATTTTTTGGAAAGGGTCGTAGACTTTTTTTGTTCCCGCAGCAGATTGCGTTTTGCACATAATAGACTTTTATTGATAAATGTTGCGTTTCTGATGTGTTTGGCATTTCTTTTGGCTAATAGGAAGGCATGACAGCTCTGTTGAAGGAGTGCGACTTTGATGAGACTTTGATGCACATTTACAGTCTTTGGCACTCATGTAGCATCAAACTCACATCAAAATAGTGCAGGATCATTTATGTGTCCAAAGCTGCATGTTAGGATTAGAGTTAAGAGCTAGGGTTAGGATTCAGTGCAAGGGTTAGGATTAAATGTTAGCATTGGAGTTAGGGTTAAGGGTTAGGGTTAGAGTTAAGGGTTAGGGTTAGAGTTAAGGGTTAGGGTTAGAGTTAGTGGTAATTGTTAGGGTTTGAATGCTTAAAGTGGTGTAAGATTTTAACTGTAATTTCAGCAGCAGGAGGGGAGGGGGCAGGCCCAGACAAGTAGCTGACAGGCAGGTATTTTAGGTATTACAGGGGGCAAAAATTACATAGCACAAGCACTGTACTGTATAACATGCTTTAAAGGAACAGGATCTTTTTTTTACAGTAACAAATGCTTTAAATTTAGCTACACTTTCATGGGAAAAAAAACGCAAGAAAAAAAAGCGCATACAATAGCGACACATGTCGTTTTGTAATCAAATGTTATTAAAAATGACCCTTCCTTTTCAATCTGCAGTGCTGTATTTGTCTGTAAAATGCAATGCAATATGGCTACCTGGAGGCATTCCATAAACAAATGGTGTACACAATGCCCCCCAGATATGTAATGTCCTGCTTGTGTAATTGTCTTGCTTATTTTCCCGAGAAGTCTGCACTAAGATACAAACTTGATTTTGGGCATTTCCTGCAACAAAAAATTGCATCTTTGGTGAGATATTCCCAAAGGGAAATTACATCTAAAGAGATGCAAACCCTGCAATTGTTCTCACTAGAGCCCTTCAGGTGCAGCACCTAATTAATAATTACAAAACAACTCCCATACAGTTTCCCTTTCCACGTGGACAAAAAACAAGCAGCTATTTCTTTAGAATAACAAAATGTAGGACTCTTCAACAAAGTTTGTTAAAATCTTTGCAATGTAAATAGATCACCCAGAGGGGATTTTTTTTCTCAACAAAGTGGAGTTACTACTTTTAAAACCCCAAGAACATTATATATTTATTTTGATATTGTCGTACCTTGTAGTTTTCCCATTCACAGAATACTGTGAATGGACGACATGGCCGGGCGGGGCCGCGTATTTTGCAAATTCTTACAGCTAGCGGGGGGGGGGAGATCCCCCACTAGCTGTCAGGTCAGAACGGGGGTTTGGGGGGAGCAGGGGTGAGGCCAGTACACCTGTAACATGTTACACCCTGAATATAGGTGTAACATGTAACATGTTACAAAAGGTGAACTTATTATTTAAAGCGGAGCTCCACCCTATTTTAACACTTGAGCTTACAGGGAGTGCAGAATTATTAGGCAAATGAGTATTTTCACCACATCATCCTCTTTATGCATGTTGTCTTACTCCAAGCTGTATAGGCTCGAAAGCCTACTACCAATTAAGCATATTAGGTGATGTGCATCTCTGTAATGAGAAGGGGCGTGGTCTAATGACATCAACACCCTATATCAGGTGTGCATAATTATTAGGCACCTTCTTTTCCTTTGGCAAAATGGGTCAAAAGAAGGACTTGACAGGCTCAGAAAAGTCAAAAATAGTGAGATATCTTGCAGAGGGATGCAGCACTCTTAAAATTGGAAAGCTTCTGAAGCGTGATCATCGAACAATCAAGCGTTTCATTCAAAATAGTCAACAGGGTCGCAAGAAGCGTGTGGAAAAACCAAGGCGCAAAATAACTGCCCATGAACTGAGAAAAGTCAAGCGTGCAGCTGCCAAGATGCCACTTGCCACCAGATTGGCCATATTTCAGAGCTGCAACATCACTGGAGTGCCCAAAAGCACAAGGTGTGCAATACTCAGAGACATGGCCAAGGTAAGAAAGGCTGAAAGACGACCACCACTGATCAAGACACACAAGCTGAAACGTCAAGACTGGGCCAAGAAATATCTCAAGACTGATTTTTCTAAGGTTTTATGGACTGATGAAATGAGAGTGAGTCTTGATGGGCCATATGGATGGGCCCGTGGCTGGATTGGTAAAGGGCAGAGAGCTCCAGTCCGACTCAGATGCCAGCAAGGTGGAGGTGGAGTACTGGTTTGGGCTGGTATCATCAAAGATGAGCTTGTGGGGCCTTTTTGGGTTGAGGATGGAGTCAAGCTCAACTCCCAGTCCTTCTGCCAGTTTCTGGAAGACACCTTCTTCAAGCAGTGGTACAGGAAGAAGTCTGCATCCTTCAAGAAAAACATGATTTTCATGCAGGACAATGCTCCATCACACGCGTCCAAGTACTCCACAGCGTGGCTGGCAAGAAAGGGTATAAAAGAAGAAAAACTAATGACATGGCCTCCTTGTTCACCTGATCTGAACCCCATTGAGAACCTGTAGTCCATCATCAAATGTGAGATTTACAAGGAGGGAAAACAGTACACCTCTCTGAACAGTGTCTGGGAGGCTGCGGTTGCTGCTGCACGCAATGTTGATGGTGAACAGATCAAAACACTGACAGAATCCATGGATGGCAGGCTTTTGAGTGTCCTTGCAAATAAAGGTGGCTATATTGGTCACTGATTTGTTTTTGAATGTCAGAAATGTATATTTGTGAATGTTGAGATGTTATATTGGTTTCACTGGTAAAAAAAAAATAATTGAAATGGGTATATATTTGTTTTTTGTTAAGTTGCCTAATAATTATGCACAGTAATAATCACCTGCACACACAGATATCCCCCTAAAATAGCTAAAACTAAAAACAAACTAAAAACTACTTCCAAAAATATTCAGCTTTGATATTAATGATTTTTTTGGGTTCATTGAGAACATGGTTGTTGTTCAATAATAAAATTAATCCTCAAAAATACAACTTGCCTAATAATTCTGCACTCCCTGTAATTACATTGCAGCCTCGAATGAAGGAAGATGAATTTGTCCTCATCAACATGATTAACAAGAGTCAGAGGGCCAGATTCACAGAAGAGATACGACGGCGTATCTCCTGATACACCGTCGTATCTCTGGGAGTATCTATGCGGCTGATTCATAGAATCAGTTCCGCATAGATAGCCCTAAGATCCGACAGGTGTAATTGATTTACACCGTCGGATCTTAGGATGCAATACTTTGGCCGCCGCTGGGTGGAGTTTGCGTCGTTTTCCAGCGTTGGGTATGCAAATGAGGTTTTACGGCCATCCACGACAGTTTTCGCAATCGTTACGTCGTCGCTAGTAATTTTTTCCCGTCGCAAAGTTACGGCTGCTTTAACATGGCTTAACTTTAGATGAGCCATGTTAAAGTATGGCCGTCGTTCCCGGGTTGAATTTCAATTTTTTTTTTTTTTTGGCGTAAGACGTCCGGGAATCCGAAAGTACGTTACGCAGGTCGCCGTTCAAAAAAATGACGTCACTTCGCGCAAAGCACGGCGGGAATTTCAAAACGGAGCAAACGCAGTACGTCTGGCGCGGGAGCGCGCCTAATTTAAATGGTACACGCCCCATTTGAATTAGGCGGGCTTGCGCCGGACGCCTTTACGTTACACCGCCGTAAGTTTACACGCAAGTGCTTGGTGAATCAGGCACTTGCGCTGAAAACTTGCGGCGGTGTAACGTATAGACGATACGTTACGCCGCCGCACTTATATGTGAATCTGGCCCAGAGTTTGCAGATAAAAGCCAGGCAATCAGCATTTTCATTAGGAGTATTGCACTGGTTGCCCCCATATCTAAGCACAGCCTTTAATGAAGAAATCGTCCCTCCCACCTACTGTCTCCACACTGTGCTGTCTTTTTATTTATTGAAAGTCAAAACACTATCTGGAGTAACATTTATAAATATCCTAACTATGGCATTTAGCCAATGTCTCTCAGACCAGCCTCTATTCATCACTGGAACTGCTATTGTAATTTATTTATAACATAATTCCTCAGCCACAACACTGCAGATCTGTTTGGATTATTGCATGATACAGTGGCTACATTTGAAAAGCCATGGATACTTTCAACACATTTAGGTATAAATAAAAATTTAACTTTTCCCTTTTGATTTGTTTGCAGATGGGGTGGTTTATGCATAGACTATTTTAAAAACTAGTATCAGCTTTTTTTTATAAAGAGTTTTTATTTGCAAGTGCAGTAACCAACAATTACCAATCTGAATGCCCTCTGAGGAGGCAAGCTGGTGCAAAATAGATTCTGATATATTGCTAATGTCGTTTTCTACATTTATTTATTAACATTTCATAATAAGAACTGTACATTGAATAAGGCTGAGGCTAAACATGTTGATATAAAAACTGTGCAAACGAATGTGGCTGCTGAGCATGTGCCACTATAATAATAAAAATGGGCTCCAACAGCATATAGAGCAAGACAAATAGCCTCATGCATACGTAACCTTGCATATATAGGCCCGAATTCACATACATCGGCGCATATTTATGCCGGCGTAGCGTATCTTCTTTACGCTACGCCGACGCAGCGCAGAGAGGCAAGCACCGAATTCACAAAGCACTTGCCACCAAATCTGCGCTGGGTTTCTTAGGCGTAAGTCGTCGTAAGTGGAAGTGGGCGTGAGCCATGCAAATGAGGTGTGACCCCATGCAAATTATGGGCCGTGCGCCATAAAGATACGAATAACGAACGGCGCATGCGCCGTCCCGTGGACGCATCCAGTGCGCATGCTCAGAATCACGTCGGAACTACTCCCTAAGATATGCCGGATCACTGCCTATGACGTGAACGTAACCTACGCCTAGTCATATTCACGTACAATGTAAACGACAAAAGATACGACGGCTTGTGGTCCCTGGTCCATACCTTTGCTTGGGTTTGCGCCTCATATATGGGGAATAGCTTTACGCCGGACGTACGACTTACGCAAACCGCGTATATTATGCGCCGGGCGCAAGTACGTTCGTGAATCGACGTATCTCTCTCATTTCCATATTTGAATAGGAAATCAATGGGAGCGCCACATGCGTCCAGCGTAAATATGCGCCCACGATACGCCAGCGTAGGCAAGTTACGTTGGTCGGATGAAGCCTATTTTTAGGTGTATCTCAGTTTGTGGGCACGGCGCACAGATACGATGGCGCATATTTGCAGTGTATCTCGAGATACGTCGGCGCAAGTGCTTTGTGAATCTGGCCCCAACTGTATAAAAAGGCCTGTAGACAGCTGAGAATAACAATGAGGTCTGCACACCAGGTAAGATGTGGACTTAGGCCTCGTACACACGACCGAGGAACTCGACGTGCCAAACACATCGAGTTCCTCGGCGAGTTCAGCCCTGAAGCAGCCGAGGAGCTCGGCGGGCCGAGTTCTCCCATAGAACAACGAGAAAATAGAGAACATGTTCTCTATTTTCTCGACGAGTTCCTCGGCGGCTCCATCGGGCCGAAAGTGTACACACGACAGAGTTTCTCGGCAGAATCCGGCTCTGACCGAGTTTCTCGCTGAATTCTGCTGAGAAACTCTGTCGTGTGTACGAGGCCTTAGGAATTGGTCTGTGGCCTGTGTTCTACATAAAACTTAAAGTTTTTCAGAACCCAACCTTGTGACCCATGTATTGTTCCCTTTGTTCCAAGCCATCCACTGTGGAGAGTAATTCTGCACAGGCTTTAGGGGTTTCTCTACGTAGTGATGTAACCTCAGAAACTGGTTCAGTGGCATGACTTATTGCAGTAAAATAGATAAGCATTACAACCATTATGTTTTTACTAAGGCAATAGTAAATAAAAAACCTCCAGAGGTTGCATTTGCTTTGGTCATCTTCAGTAGACTTGCACCTGGCCAATATTTATGATTCCACCCACAACTTAATTTTGAATTTGGTTGTACTGCCCGACCCACAAAGCCTGTGTCTGCAAACTTACCCAAAAAACAGGGGCATGGCCTGATTGGAGCCCGGGCTGAGGCTGTAATACACCTTCCTATGGGGTTTTGGAGAGATTGCGATTTCCAGGACCTTTCCCTTTTTCATTAGAAGTCTAGAGCTGGGGGAAGCTCTGTCCTTGTCGGCACTCCAAGTGGTTCCTACATAGAGGACACAATGGAGGCTTGAGCACCTGTCAAGTTAGCTTGACTTACCCAAAAACTCACTGTTAAAACTACCTTAGACCTCCCAGTTTACAGAAAAACATGCAGAACTCTAGGCACTGATCATACAGAGAACTACTTCTGCAAAGAATCTAATGCAAAATTGCAATACCTGAAGATGTACTGATGAACAAAATATACTTACACTGCTTACAGGACTGGTTAGGGAAGAATATTTGCAGAGGGCAGGTATTCAGGATTATGATGCCATTGATTCTTAGCCATGCCCTGGGCTAGGTCATGAGGCAGTATGTCACCCAACCTAGGGGTAATGTTAGCCCTGCTTGCTTTCTGCTTCCCTAAGCAGCTCAACAAGTGCCATTGCACAACAGCCTTACATGCAAATTAATGTATTTCCATTACATCCATTCAAAGCCACTTCAGCTACCTGACCTATTGTGTAGGACTTTATCCCACAGTATCCAGAATAATGAAGCTTTTTCCAGGACTTTGTACAGCGACTGAAAGGTTGGGTTAGGTTACCATAAACTGTAAAAATTCAGCATGACTCCAGTAATCCATTTACTGTAGGTACAATAATTATCTCACTCCAGTATTTTTTTAAGAAATTACCAAGGAAGCCATAGACACACAAACATCATCCATAGAGCAACAAGTAAAAATGTATTTGGCCCTTTTAAGACAATCAAAGGAATGTTGTGTTCTTTTATATAACCTTATCAGGCAGCAACGATAAGCATGGAATACTTTGATCCAAGTTGAAACATCACCCTATGTGATAGTCAGAGCTATATACACACCTAATGCTGTTTACTGCTTTCTAGGCTCCATTATAACAAGCAACTGTCAAAGAAAAAACATTGCTTATTCATATCGAGTAATTTATGTCCAACATACATGCCATTTGTGCAGGGGGGGGGAAAGGAGGGGTAGCTCCCATGCCCTTTAAACAAGACATGGCCAAAGACCAACAACCATTGCACCTGCAGTAGTAAACTAAACACATCCACTATTATCCTGCCCTCAGAGAGAATTTTTTCTCACAGTGAAAGCCTCTTAATGGGGAGAAAATCTGAATTCTCCCATAGAACATGTATCAAGGCTTATGTGCATGATAAAGTCAACTCAAACCTAGGCTTGAACTCCTGCAGTTACCCCTTGGAACATTAGCATTGGAATGCACTGATATGAAAAGAAATGCAGCAATGAAGAATAAAATGCACACACAGGGGACAATTGGTGGGAAAAGTTTAAAGTGATATTGAAGTGAAGCAATATCCCAATGCTGTAAAGCAGTATGAGATACTTCAGAAATCATTGTGTCTTTGGTTAAGTAATCATATGAGCGTACAATATCTGACACTAAACATTCATCTCAAGACATATTTGTCTGTTAATTTCCAGTTTCTTAATCTGTTTCAGTTTATCTAGGTTCTGTGAAGGACAAATTCAAACAGTGTGAACTAAATTCCAGAAGGGGATATATTTTTCTTTGGAAGAACTTGGATGAACTTTAAAAATCTGCCTGAATAACACAGATGTGCTATGAGTTAGTTCACTCTTGTTTGGAGCCCATTTGCTGTTTCGGAAACTTTTTGTGACATTTATTAAATCGAAATGTCATCCTTACAACTTCAGGGATCTGTCTGAGGGATTTCTGCCTGCCAGAAGAACCTATACCCAACTTAGTTTAGCCAAAACCATCACTCCATAGCCTCACCACAGGAAGTTGTAAAGCTGAGAAAACAGTTAACCCTACCACTGCTTGTGTTACAGGACTCTCTGCCAACATGTGGGCTAAAGAAAAACACATCAGTTCAGTAGGGAGAATATTTTATCCAGAAATATTTTTTAGGTGGAGGATAATGAAAGAAAAAAAATATATAATTTAAATACCAATCTTGCCTATTTTTCAAACAACTCTACTTAGCAACTGAAGCTTATTGAACTGATTGTTAATGAAAATATTTTGAGTATAGCCTCACATAGAGCAATATAATAGACCACAATAAAGTTTCATCATCCAAATTAATATAGGGAAGCAAAAAAGGATGGGAGTATAGGGGCAGTTGCTGAGGCTGACCTACACATATACCTACCCCAAGGGGTTGTAATGGACTATCTTGGTACTGTACTGATAAACAATAACGTATTTTTATGTAAAATATACTGTTTAATACATATAAAATGCCATACAAAGATCAATAAAATATCAACCGCAAACAACTAATAACGGGTTCCCCCGTGAGATATCTGTTGAAGTAGAGTATAGACTGGTCTTTCCTCAACTAGTTTTATTGGTATGGGACCACTTCCACAGGAGGAGTTGTCTATGGAACAAATAGTACAGTAAGACATATAGTAAATGCAATATAATACAGCCAGTTTGAACATGATAATACAGCCAATATTGTAATAAGAAGATCTGCTCACCCAATCAGTCAAGATTAAAAAATAATAATAATTATAATTAAAATACCAATCGTGCCTATTATTCAAACAACTCTACTTAGCAAGTTTAGCTTATTGAAGGGAAAGAGTGTTGTACCAAGACAGATGCAGAGAATTAGACATCTATACTGTAAAAATGGTAGCTGTGATCTAGGGTGACAATAAACAGGAAAATAATTATTGAACATCACTTATGATTTTCAGCCATTTCACCCAGCTGGGCGGTGAAAGTGAGTACCCCTGGGGTCAAAGCCACTCAAAATTGCATAGAAAAAATTTCCTAACTGTAAGAAAGTATATGAAAGTACTTATTGATATCATTTTTAGGCAAGACTCACCATGGATTTATTGTGCTTTGAATGATAAATATCAGACATATAATTTATGCTCAGTTTACACCATATACAGTTAGGTATTGTGTTCTGTGACCACTGAAGGTCACAGCACTTGATGGCATAGATGTATGTGAACTTTAAGACTAGTTAATTAGTTTAATAATTCATATGCTTCTCAGCTAGATAACATTTATAAAAGACGGCTATAAAGATAACCTGCTGTTTTATCATTACAGACCTTTAGTTAGATCATTTAGCTCTTTTTTAAAACAACAAACTCAATATTGAAACTCCAAAACTGGCTCGTCTATCCTTAAAATTTTATAAAAGGTATTCATATTTATCATAAATATCTGGAATACTAAAGATCTTCCAACTTTAACGTGACCCGAGTTTTTCGAATATACTCACACCACTGGAAGAGATTCTAACGAAAACTTCTACACAATATCCAAATTATGCTGCATGATGAGAACAATACCTATAAATGGGAACAATACCTACATAAATCTTTTATTTTATTGTATTATTTTATGGTAAAAAGCTATGTTACTATACATGGAATTTTGATATAAAATAAAGAAATACTTGAACTAGTAAACTATAGATCTTCCAAAATCAAAAAATATTTCAAACTTCCTTAGCCAGAAAGGACAAGTAAAAAAGAAATGGTGCTTAAATGTGAAACTCAGAGCACCACACCAAGATTTAAAGTCCAAAATTAAGCGTTATTTCAAAACGTTAGCAGTTGCTACAGCCAAAAAAAAAAAAGAAAACATTTTGAAAAACAGGTACTTTTAGTGAGCTGTTGCTTTAGGCACCAAAAGTGTCTACAGGATTTAGCAATGGAAATTCAGCCCTGGATTATACTGAACAAAGTTCAAGTTCTATAATCGTAGTGTTTGATAAAAAAAACTGAGAGTCCAAAGAAAAGGGAGATGTTCTCTTGTAAGAAAAACCTCTCTCACCTTTTCCACGCTCCTCTGACGCTCTGCTGCTCAATCAAAGAAGTGGCCATCATTTATGTTTTAGGAATCCTTGAAAGTATTTCACTAAATATGGAATTCTAAAATTAATTGATGTTTGATATTCTACCTCAAGCTTTGTTTATTTTTTTTTTTTGAAAAACATTGAGTCAACTACATAAGAGGAAATCTGAGTTTTGGGGGTGTTCTGAACACAAAGGTTAATTTTATTAGCATTAGATGACAAATTAGCAAGTATACTGCATATGTTATATCAATGTTTTAGAAAAACAGGAGGTTTTTTTTTAAGATTGTGCATTTTGATGCATGATTAAAGTTTTCCACATTAAAGGGGTTGTAAAGGTAAAAAAAAAAAAATCCCTAAATAGCTTCCTTTACCTTAGTGCAGTCCTCCTTCACTTAGGCCTCGTACACACGACCGAGAAACTCGACGGGTGAAACACATCGTTTTGCTCGACGAGTTCCTTGTGAAGCCGTTGAGAATTTGACAAGCCAATTTTCTCCATTCCCATCAAGGAAATAGAGAACATGCTTTCTTTTTGGCTCGTCGAGTTTCTCGACAGTTTCCTCAACGAAAATGTACACACGACCGATTTCCTCAGCAAAAAAATATCTCCCAGCAAGTTTCTTGCTGTTTTTTGCCGAGAAACTCGGTCGTGTGTACGAGGCCTTACTTCATCCTTCGATTTTGCTTTTAAATGTCCTTATTTCTTCTGAGGAATCCTCACTTCCTGTTCTTCTGTCTGTAACTCCACACAGTAATGCGAGGCTTTCTCCCTGGTGTGGAGTGTCGTGCTCGCCCCCTCACTTGGACTACAAGAGAGTCATAATGCTCTCTATGTTGCAGATAGAGAAAATAGCTGTGTGTTAGTGGGAGTCCTGACTCTCCTGTAGTCCCACGGAGGGGGCAAGTACGACACTCCACACCAGGGAGAAAGCCTTGCATTACTGTGCGGAGTTACAGACAGAAGAACAGGAAGTGAGGATTTCTCAGAAGAAATAAGGACATTTACAAGCAAAATCGAAGGATGAGGTAAGTGAAGGAGGACTGCACTAAGATAAAGGAAGCTATTTAGGGAAAAAAATGTTTACCTTTACAAACCCTTTATTTAAAAAAAGTAGGAATCTCTATCATAAAGGGAGTAACGTTCACTGTTTATTTTTTTGTCTAATATTGCCTATTTTTTTATATTACGGTAATGTGCCCTGATATATTTAGACTCCTGTTGTTATGTTTTATTTGTTCAATATAATATAATATATAGAATAGGCAAAGCATTCTGAGAATATGAGCAGTGGACATTCATTTTAGCCCACTGAGTGACTTAAAGTGGGTGTAAACACTTACATATACCCAAAGAAGTGACAAGCCTCAGGTGATACAAAAAGATGAAACAAATCCTCCTACATAAGTTGTACCTGTTAATCTGAGGTCTTCTCTCCTCTGTATCCATTCAAAGTCCAGATTTCTAAGGCTTGTCTGAGCTTTCAGGAAAATGGGGAGGGGAGCTGAAGTTACACTCTTTATTGCTCACCTGAGGAGAACTTTGACAACTGATTGGAAGAAAGGAACACCCCACCCCTCACACAGCTGTCTATCATCTGGAGATCCCTCCCCTGTCACCTTTTTTCTCTTGGTGTCTGGAACTCTTGTCAGAAGTGATTTATGCCGATAGCAGAGGAACGAAGCAGCAGAAAGAAGTAACACTTAGTGATCTTAATTAAGACAAGAACACAATACAGGCATACCCCACTTTTAAGTACACAATGGGGTTTATTTACTAAAGCTGGAAAGCTCGAAATCAGGCTCACTTCTGCATAAAAACCAATGAGCTTCTAACCCCAGCTTGTTTAATTAAGCTTTAGTAATAAAACCTGGAAGCTCATTGGTTTTTATGCAGAAGTAAGACTGATTTTGCACTTTCCAGCTTTAGTAAATAAACCCCATTGTGTACTTAAACGTGGGGTATGCCTGTATAGAGGGATATGCTTCATTCAAATTTCTTGTCTGAGATTTACAATCACTTTAAGGGAAGGGAAGGTTAATGGGGTTTCCCAATTAAAGCTGAACTCAGGGCACAAAAACTGTTATTTAAATATATGTATCGATAGCCTTGAAGAATATAATTCCCTTTGTGTGTTCCAAATTCCTTTGAAAACCTGGTCATTACTTTCTAGCCTGTGAAGAGAGTTGAGCTGTGGTCGGAAACCCAGTAGCCCCATTCACTGCAAGCTACCTGTGGAAAACTACAGTTGGGTGGAGACACGACCAGTCACTTTACACAAGAAGAGAGAGCAGCAGTCACTGGTCTGCACAGGAAGTGGAGTGGATGTGGCTATACTGGGCTACTACTGATCAGGAAGAAATAAACAAAGCACACCAACATGTTCTCATTTTTTAAACTGCAGTTTTCCTGTCTGGAAAACTGCTACGGAGCACACGTCTGGTTTTCCCGGCCAAAGGAAAACACTGCAGTTTTCCCGACGGGAAAAACAATCGTGTGTACTAGGCATGACAGTTGCACTTCCATCAAGAACTCTACTTCAACTAGGAATATGCCTGCTGAGACCTGCAGCCTCACAGCGATCCTATGGAGGTCTATGACAAGCCTTAATCCACTTTTATCTAGTGAGTGCATTTGTATTGTCTTTTATACTTTTTAAAAATAAATCGCTAAACCTAGATGGAGACGCCCTCTTGTGTTTGCTTTTTAAACATGGATGAATAAACAAAAATATTTTTTTTTTTACCTTATTTACTAAGCTCATTGATCATTCACTTTGCACAACCTCAACTCCTGTAGGAAATTAACCCCATTGTGTGCATGGAGCTTGATGACAATGAAAGCAAACACAGCTCCATAGTGTAGACTTTTATTGAAAACGTATCAAATCTTTCTAAATAACCGTGCTCCAATAGCAGATGAACTATTCTTGTTTGTGAAATTAGTGGTTTTATTTCAATGCCCATTTATTTGACCATTTTGTATTGCCCTTTTTGTAAATACATGCATGTATTGTTGAACCTTTCACGCTGTATGTAAGTAGGCAAGTTGCTGATGTGATAAGGCCCTTTCTTTGGGAGATAGTACTCACTACAAATAAGGACAATGACCCTTCCATAAAACTGTAGTAGAGATTCATAGATGCCGTTTCTATCTAGCTACATAGGGGTTGATTTACAGTACTAAAACTGTAGAGTGCAATATCTGGGTGCATCTCTGCATATACATCAGCTTCCAGTTTCTTTTGTCAAAGCTTAACTGAACAAGCTGAAGTTAGAAGCTGATTGGCTACCATGCAAAGCTGCACCAAATTTTGAGTGCTCCAGTTTTAGTAAATCAACCCCATAGTCCTTGTTTATTACTACAGGTCACTGGTATGCCATGGGCACCTGCATTGGATAGCATGAGCATTTATTAAAGCTCTGTAGCTAGCTCCAAATCATGCAAACACTCAAAAGCAAACAGAGGAATCACTTTTACTGAGGCCTTACATTGACTGAAATATCATTTTCTATAATGGCAAAAACAGTGATGCCTCAGCTGCTACAAGGCACTATGGGCCAGATTCACATAGGAGAGCGGCAGTGTAACGTATCGTAGATACGTTACACCGCCACAATTTTTCATCGCAAGTGCCTGATTCACCAAGCACCTGCGATGAAAACCTACGCCGGCGGGCCAATTTAAATGGGCGTGTGCCATTTAAATTAGGCGCGCTCCCACGCCGGACCTACCGCGCATGCTCCGTTTCCGAACTCCCGTTGTGCATTGCGCGCCGTGATGTAATATTTTCGAACGGCGACGCGCGTAGCGTAATTCCGTATTCCCGGACGGCTTACGCAAACGACGTTGATTTTTAAATTTTGACGCGGGAACGACGGCCATACTTTAGACAGCAATACGCTTGCTGACTAAAGTTAGGTCACCTAAAACGACGACTAACTTTGCGACGGGAAACTAGACTAGCGGCGACGTAGCGAACGCGAAAATCCGTCGTGAATCGCCGTAACTCCTAATTTGCATACCAGACGCTGGTTTACGACGCGAACTCCCCCCAGCGGCGGCCGCAGTATTGCATCCTAAGATCCGACAGTGTAAAACAATTACACCTGTCGGATCTTCTGGCTATCTATGCGTAACTGATTCTATGAATCAGTCGCATAGATAGAAACAGGGATACGACGGCGTATCAGCAGATACGCCGTCGTATCCCTTTTGTGAATCTGGCCCTATGTAACTAAACAAAAATCTGCTAGAAATCAATTGCTATAATCACAGATCACGAGGCTGGGCAACAAGATACCATCCCCATGGGATAATGTGGGCTGAATTTTAGTGATCTGACATAGGCCTTAGTATAAAAAATATCAGAAGTCTTCCTTCATGGTTCCCAGTTGTTTTATAGAAGTAAAAGATGAGTGACAATAAGGGGAAAGGGCAACCATGCCTCTGGGACCATAAGCATAAATCTGGCTTCTGTAGTGGTAGCTCCATCCTTGGAAACATTTTAGTATAGAATCCTGATTTATCTGCATTACAATAAATATTAACTTTTAGGCTTGAATTCACAATATGACACTTCACATATTATTTTTTTTAAATAATCAAGTGTTGGTCTAAAAAGTATTTAAGACTTTGAGGTGACATTTACCATTTTCTGTTATAAACTGTCTTATTTGATAATTGAATTTTTTTGAAATAATTATATGATGATTTTTACTCTAGACATTGTGCATCTTTATACAATTATTTTCAAGATCTTTAAAACACAGAGTACATGCTAACCTAGAACAGAGTTACAAAATTATAAATTAGACATCGGATATTAGTGGAAAATATTGACTTTTTATTTAAGCTGTTTGAATGTTTCTTCTAATGAAAAACAGCAATAATTAAATATGCTTTTAAAAATATTTAAATTGAAGTATGCATCATTCTTTCTACAAAAACGATGTATCTATTATTATAAATACTGATTGAAATCATATTTTATAGAAGATACTTCCTGTATTATAAAGCATTTTCCTATAAAAAGGGAACTTTTCAGTCATATGTAGTTTTAGACATTTTAGAAAATGTTATCAGCATTCATTTTTTTTAAGGTAATGCTATTTGCTTTCAAAAAACATGTATCTTTTTAAAACATAATGCCTGCAATCAATAATAAGATAAAAATAAAAAGCTACAGTATTTATCGGCGTATAACACGCGTCGGTGTATAACACGCACCCCAATTTAAGAGGGAAGTTTTAGGAAATTTTTATTTTTTTTTAATAAACCACTTTGAAGCAAAATTATGGTATCTAAGCATCAATGCAGCCTGATCTGTGCTCATCTGCAGCCTCAATGCAGCCAGATATGTGCCCATCTGCAGCCTTAATGCAGCCAGATCTGTGTCCATCTGCATCTTTAAGGCAGCCTGATCTTGCCCATCTGCAACATTGCTCCTCACTGCAGCCTGATTAGCGGCCATCTTCAGCCTATACATTTACCAAAATGCCCTGCCTGTTCAGTGCCCATCTGCAGTCTTATCTTTCATTGTCAGATCATCCCTGCTGTCTCAGAGGGAAGAGGGGGAGCGAGCACCACTGAATTACATAAAGCGTTGATCTCCTTCCTGTGTACCTGGCGCTCCATCACTCACAGCCACGCCTCCTGCTCCTGCTCATATGATAGACAGTACAGTGGTCCAATGCGGGGCCAGGAGGCGTGGCTGTGCGCGACGGAGTGCTGGATACACAGGAAGGAGATCACGGCTCTATGTAATTCAGCGGGGCTCGCTCCTCTTCACTCAGACAGCATGGATCGGCAGATAACACGCACACACAATTTCCCCCTGATTTTAAGGGGAAAAAAGTGAGTGCTATACGCCGATAAATACGGTAATTGAAAGGTAAAATAAAAAGATGATTTTGTTGAAGTATTTACTTTAAATTCAGAGCTTTTCCCTGCAGTACTTATTTTGATGGCAATTCACTTCCCCTGAGGCTATTTGTCCTGGAACCACCCCAGCCTGTGATTGGACAGTAAAAGTAAAAGCAGAAGGAATGTCATCCTTGTCAAGTGTCAAGGTGAGGATTGTAGAAGTGGGAGCAGGTACTGATAAAAATCAGTACTTGCCCACTCATTTCCAACTAAAGAATCCTCTAACTCAGTTACAGGCAGGGGAGGGAGTGGATCAGTGGGACCTCACTTTTTAGAAGAAATTCTGCTTTAACCACTTGCTGACCACGCTACAGGGGGCTGGATAGTTCTGGGAAGCCCTCATATGACGGCTTCCCATTAAGTGCCTGCTGCAGGGTGCAGGCCGCGCACTCTGTGATCACAGTTTGTCCGGAGGACACTGCTGATCACAGATTGAGGTAAAGAGCCAATCAGCATCTCTTTACCACTTGATCAGCTGTTTTTTAATCACAGATGATCACAGATGTAAATAGAAGCTGGTCATCGGCACTCCTTTCCTCATGCTGACAGCATGAGAAAAGACCCAATAACCTACTTCTCTAAAAGGGACATCTACACTGATAATCAGGGCACTGATTATTAGTGTCCTGATTATCAGTGCAGCTCCAATAATGCCCACCAGTGCTGCCAATATGTGCCCACAAGTGCCCATCAGTGCCTCCTCATCAGTGTCACCTAGCAGTGCCGCCACCAGTGCCCATCAGTTCTGCCTATAAGTGACATCTATCAGTGCCCATCAGTGTCGCCTATTTGTTTATTTAGCAAAAGAAAACAAAAACACTGTGGTGATTAAATACCACCAAAAGAAAGCTTGTTTTAAAAAAGAACATTTTGTTTGGGTGCAGTGTTGTATGAATGTGCAATTGTCATTCAAACTGCGACAGTGCAGAAAATTGACCTGGGCAGGAAGGGGGTAAAAGTGCCCAGTATGCAAGTGGTTAACTGCTTGCCTACCTCCGGCCGTCTTATGATTGCCCAGTAATGGAGCAGGACCGTGGATCAGGTGAGAGGAGACCGATGATGTGTTCCTTGTACAGAGGAACACCGATCGGTCTCCTCCCCTTGTGAGTCCCCTCTCCCTACAGTTAGAATCACTCACTAGGACACATATTTAACCCCTTGATCGCCCCCTAGTGTTAACCCCTTCCATGCCAGTCACATTTATACAGTAATCAATGCATTTTTATAGCATGGATTGCTGTGTAAATGTGAATGGTCCCAAAATAGTGTCAAAAGTGTCCGATATGTCCACCGCAATATCGCAGTCACGATAAAAATCACAGATCGCCGCGATTACTAGTAGAAAAAATAATAATAATAAAAATGCTATAATTCTATCCCCTATTTTTAAGACGCTATAACTTTTGCGCAAACCAATCAATATGCGCTTATTTTTTTTACCAAAAATATGTAGACTAATACATATCGGCCTAAACAGAATTTTTTTATTTTATTTTTTAAATTGGATATTTATTATAGCAAAAAGTAAAAGATATTGTTTATAGCACAAGAAATAAAAACTGCAGAGGTGATCAAATACCGCCAGCCCTATTTGTAGAGGAAAAATTATAAAAATTTAATTTGGGTGCAGCACTGCATAACTGCGCAATATTCATTCAAAGTGTCACAGCGCTGAAAGCTAAAAAATGGCTTTGGCAGGAAGGGGGTGAAAGTGTCTTTTATTGAGGTGGTCAATGATGTATTAATGATTACAGGTGGGCTCAATAAAAAAAATATAAACAGACAAAACATTTTTTTTTTTTGGATGCACTTGTGTGTGTTGGGGAGGGACAATAAACTAGATTTTTGTGAATGAGCTTTATGTTTTAAAGGGGTTGTAAAGGTTTTTTTTATTTTCTAAATAGGTTCCTTTAAGCTAGTGCATTGTTGGTTCACTAACCTTTTCCTTCGATTTCCCTTCTAAATGTTTTTTTTCTTTGTCTTAATTTCTCACTTCCTGTTTCTCCTCAGTAAACTTGCCACCTTCATTCGAGTGGTGGTTAGTCAGCCAGAACAGCTTACTGAACAGCTTACTGAGGAGGAACAGGAAGTGAGAAATTCAGACAAAGAAAACAAAGAAAGAAAACATTTAGAAGGGAAATCGTAGGAAAAGGTAAGTGAACCAACAATGCACTAGCTTAAAGGAACCTATTTAGAAAATAAAAAATTAACCTTTACAACCCCTTTAAGTTCCAGGTGCTTTAGCAAAGACTACTTTTGTTCAACTGATCTGTTAAAGGTCATATTAACTGCTGAATAGCATGCACAATTGCACATACAGCTTAAATTGTATCTGTAGTAATCCTCATTCATAAATTGACAGGTGGATTTATAAACATTCACCTCCCAACCTAGGAAACTCTGTAAAGTAAATAATGTTTTTACTGCAACTAGGAAATCCATGCTTTGGCCTAACTCCTAAACCTTGCTTCTAGACAGTGACGCTGATTATCATGTGAGCAGGCAATGGATAATAACTATGGGGCAGATCCACAGACATCTGCGCTGGGCGCAGCGTATCTAAGATACGCTACACCGCCGTAACTTATCTTTTTTTTTTTAATCCACAAAGAATCCGCGCCATAAGTTACGGCGGCGTAGTGTATCTCTCGCGGCGTAAGTGCGCGGAATTCAAATGGATCTAAGGGGGGCGTGTTTTATGTTAATACGTAGTGACCCGACGTAAACGACGTTTTTTTGGAACTGTGCATGCGCCGTCCCTGGGGGTATTCGCCAATGCTTACGACGGTGACGTCATTCTACGCAAATTCCTATTCGCGAACGACATACGCAAACGACGTAAAAAATTCTAAATTGTATGCGGGAAGGACGGCCATACTTAACATTGAGTACGCCTCAGTATAGCAGCTTTAACTATACGCAGGAAAAAACCGAACAGAAACGACGTAAAAAAATGCACCGGCCGGACGTACGTTCGTGGATCGCCGTAAATAGCTAATTTGCATACTCAATGCAGATTTCGACGGAAACGCCACCTAGCAGCCGCCGAAAAATTGCATCTAAGATCCGACAGGCGTACGAAGACGTACGCCTGTCGGATCTAGCTGAGATGCCGTCGTATCTTGTTTTGAGGATTCAAAACAAAGATACGACGCGGGAATTTTGAAATTACGACAGCGTATCAGTAGATACGCCGATGTAATTTCTTTGTGGATCTGCCCCTATATGTGTAGACATCTGGAGGCACCTGTTTTACAATCTACCTACCTATCCTTTATTAACATGGATATCAATACAGGTTGATTTTAGGCATAGTGTAACATCTACAGGCGTATGCAAAAGGACAAATAAGAAAGAAGAAGATGTACGGAGCAGCCAGAGTTCACATTGCTACTGCTGGTTCACCTAATAGATGACTGCCAAGTGATCGCTGTTGCACAACTCATGGCATTTCACACTTTTCAATACCTATTTAAGTTCAATGTAAGCACTAGACTACACAAAAGAGTTTAATATTAAACTATTAAGCAATTTAACAAATCGCTGGAAATCAATGCATTGCAGTACATTGCCTTTAATGTGTTTACATAAGGTAACTTCTATCAAAAGTAAAGAAAAAAAACCTCAAAAGCATGGGAATTTTAAAGTCGCCTATGAAGTTGGGCCCTTAGGATCCATTGCAGACCCCAGGGTCTTTGTATAGTGCCATTTGTTATGTGTCACAAATGAGGTCTCCTCTGAAACTGGCAGTATTTTATGTGCAATATGATATTGGGTTATCTTTGATGTGTGCCAGCAAATTGCCTTTCTGCAGCCAGTGTAGGCTTGTTTAATGTGCTTCTGCACATGGTTCTAAGTACAAAGCACTGTGCATAAAAAGAAACCTGGGAGCACTTAAATTGAACTGAAATGTTTTCTTTACATGTACGGTACTCAATGGCGTGTTTTAGTAATAGAAATACCCCCCAAGTATTAAAGACAAGCTAACAACCAAACAAGGACTGTGGATATTCCAGGCTTCCTGAAAATGCTTTTATAAGCTGTTGTGCTAGTAAATCTTTACCTATAACCCCAACTGATAAGGCTGGAACAATTACTACTGAACATTTCTCCAGTAAAGATCTGGTGTGCTGGGCTGGAGCAATGAATTGTCATTGCCTTTGTTCAACCTTGAAGCTAACATAGGTTGTATACACCATTTATTCATTACAATATGTACTGTTGCTTAGAGACTCAGATTAAATTGTATGTAAATGCTAACAATAAATGTATTTTATTTGATCCCTTTGGTCTGTTAAATATACACTTGAAAGTGTTTGGTTATATCGGTTTGATAAGTGCAAAAATATGTGTTTATCTTTCCAGAAATCATTCTGATAATTTCCTGTGCTCTCTGCCTATACTACCTCCTACCAGTTATATTGTTCTCAGCTATCTCCAGGGTCTACAGAACTTCTATTTATGGAAAATAGCTGAGGGGTTGGAGTCCTATACTGTTTCTGTTTTCCTGATACAGTAGCGTGAGGGTGGGTGGAGAGTAGACATTCGTTTTCGTCCAAATGCATTTTCGTCCGAATTTCGGGTATTTTTGTTATCGTTTTAACAAACGAAAACAAACGCACATAATCCAAAATCTGAAAGACCCGACATAAAAAATAATCTTTGTTAGTAGTCGTGTGCTATAGCTCAGATCCTGTGCCATAGCATTGTGTTAGTTAGGGTCCTAATTATATCCTCGAGTGTAGTGCCCTTAGCAGTCAGTTACAAAGCAAAGCAACTATGATGGTATTGTCCATAACAACAATTATATTTTACAAAGGTAATTCTTCTGAGACAGAAGATGAGATCACCTGTTACTGTTTGAAATGGTAATTTAATTTTTTCAAGCTGCTTTGATCGAATACGCTTTCAGTGGATTAAAAGACGTTCCAGTTTTTCAAGGAAAGCAATAGCTTTTTTATGAATCAAGGCATATTTTTAGCAGTGAGTGTGATCTAAAAATAAATGTTTCTCCTTCTTTTCCGGATCTAGATTTAGATTGGATTGTGTGTAAAACCCAAAAACCTTCCATTGCGTAAATGCCTGCTAGTGTTGATTTTTTTTTTTTTTTTTAAGGTGCTTTAAAGTCAAGATGAAAAGCTGCATCGAATCATTTATCTGCAAATTAGTGTCAGATTGTTTGCAATTCGTACTTTTAATTCAGGATTGTTTTTGGGTTGGTTCCCAGAGCTTGCTAAGAAAAGAAGTGTACCATATGATTTAACAAGCCTAGTCAAAATACAGACCTCAAGTGATCAGTCTCATGAATAACTTCTCCTAATCAGACCTGTATAAGCCTTGATAAGAAAGGCATATAAATATAACATCTGAGAGTCACCTATTTTAATGTTGGAAAACAGATGGTTGAGATGATCCAGAAATAGCTGTTGCTCCTAAAGGTACATAATAAACAAGCAAAAGTAATATGGTTCATTTCCTACTATAGGTTTCAAGTAGACCTGTCACCGACCTGAAAAATTAAAACCAAAAATATGATGAAAATACAGCAGATATTACCTGCAGTGAAAACTGCAACAGGTGAACCAAAGATATAGACAGAAAGATATTATGCAAATGTTGACTTTCCCTGTCAAAGTCAAGTTTGATCCACCCCTTACACTAACTCCCAAGCCTCAAAGTGGGTCATTTAAAGTGATTGTGTCACTGACAAAAAAGTGTCCCCTACGAAGAAGATACATGCTGGCTGCACTGCTGAGCTCTACTGTGTTTTAAAAGAAATCATCCCTTAAAGAACCTTCAGGACACTATGGGAATGGTTGGATTTCTGGTCAACTGCTGCAATCTTTGGTTCTTCCTGCTGGTCCCTATGTCATTGCAGAACTCAGTAATGATGTAGGGTAGACATATGCATGAGCAAAAAAAAATTGTTTTGTTTCGTTTAGATTCATTAATCTAGTTATTTCATTTTGTTAAATTTGGTTGATTCGTTCAATTCATATTGGGGATTCATATTCGGAATTTGTTTTATGTCT
The DNA here is from genome assembly GCF_905171775.1 of Rana temporaria. NCBI lineage: Eukaryota > Metazoa > Chordata > Amphibia > Anura > Ranidae > Rana > Rana temporaria. The sequence continues at coordinate 528,830,659 of NC_053489.1, forward strand.
TTTTTCGAGTATTCTTTGAATTTTTGGATTTGAAACGTTCAAATCGATAAATTTCGAATTGGTTGAATTGAAAATTTACAATTTTGTTTTCAATTTGAATGCAGCAAAGTAAACAAACTAAAGAAAAATCTTCATTAATTGACTCTTACTTACGGACCGCCCGCCGCAGGAATACGTCGGCTGTTTGAAAAGGAATACCCTTGTTATAGTAGCAGCTAGCCTCTTCTTCAGCAGGCGGTCTGCTACAAGATAAAAATGGGTCTCTGTGGCGGATTCGCCCTCCCACCACTCTCTGGTGTCCTCCGCCGCTTATCAGAGCCATCGGCAGCAGCGGAGGCGATTGCGTCTGTCCCCTTGCTGTGTATGGAGATGAGTGAGGGGTATATTGCCCCAACCTGTCTCCATATCACTGCAGGGCGGAAGCAACGTCAAAATGTCACTTCTGCCTATAGCTCTTAAAGCAACATTTTTTTTTTCTTTTTTTTTAGAATGACATTTTTTACATTTTTTTTTTTTAGCATTTTAGTCTAAATATGAGATCTAATGTCTTTTTGACCCCATATCTCATATTTAAGAGGACCTGTCATGATTTTTTCTATTTTTCTATAAGGGATGTTTAAATTTACATAGGAATAAAACAATGTCAAAATAAATAAAATAAAGTAAAACATTTTTTCAAAGAGTCCCCTCCAGACTAGCTCGCGCGCAGAAGCGAACGCATATGTGAGCAGCCACACATGTGAGGTATTGCCTCAATAGTTAGAGTGAGAGCAATAATTCTAGCCCAAGTCCTCCTTTGTAACTCAAAACATGCAACCTGTAGAATTTTTTAAATGTCACCTTTGGAGATTTTTAAGGGTAAAAGTTTGTTGCCATTCCACAAGCGTGACATGTTGGGTATCAATTTACTCAGGGTAACATTATCTTTCACAATATAAAAAGAAGTGGGCTAAAAAAGTGATTTTTTTTTACCAAAAAAGTGCGCTTTTAAGACGGCTGCGCAAAAACAGTGTGACAAAAAGTATTACAACGACCGCCATTTTATTCTCTAGGGTGTTGGAAAAAAAATACATAATGTTTGGGGATTCTACGTAATTTTCGAGCAAAAAAAAATTGTTTTTAACTTGTAAACACAAAATCTCAGAAAGAGGCTCGATTCTTAAGTGGTTAAATCATCTTTGGCTTAGCAAAAACAGCATTTTTTCTGCATGATTATGGTAATCTAGTAACACACCGTCTTTGATTTCAGAAATATGTTTACAGTTCAAATTCAAATGGAATTCGATGTAAAATTTGATTTTCAATTCGAATTTTGGAAATTCTGACAAATTTTGTTTAGTTAATCAGAGCATTCGGTAAACTTTGTTTATACTGTAATTTGGGTATTTGGACATATCCAAATGTCCGAATACTGAAAAATTTGTCTGAACATCTATTTGGAATGAAATGTCTAATGTACGGGCTGCCAGATTGACCCACTGAGCATGTTGAGAGACCAGGATCCCTACACTCCCATAAGCGTATGAAGATTTTTCAGGTAGTGGTTCAATATAGCGGAAATCATTCTTTGCCACTTAGCCACTGTACAGGTGAATGTGCAAGCACAAATTATCTTAACTTTGGGAAATGCACTTTCATATTTAAATGTTTAGGAAGCATGTTATCCAGCTGCACAAGATGAATAGCCAAGAGGAGTCAGAGCCACTCATCAGGTACAAATATATATTTTAGATATTTGATCGGCTTGCAACTTTAAAGTGCAAGTACCTCCCCGCCCCCCCCCCCCCTAAACCCTTTTCACAGCCAAATAAAAAACATTCATCTCACACAGCCTGGCTTGCCCAAGGCTTTCATTGCTTGCAAGTCATGGCTCAGTCCTTTGTTCAGTCCTCATACTTCAAAGACATGCGTGTCTCCATGGAAAGTTTTGATTGTACTTGGTTTGTGTGTAGTTAGGAGTATGGATATCATTATTTTCTCTGGGCATGCAGTGAGACTGAGAGCAGCACAGGGAATGGACGGAGATGTCAACCTGAGAGAGCAATTTTTAGAGTGATATGGCAGTAGTACACTGAGCATACTGCTTGGTCAAAATGTAAGCTTAGCCAAACCACCATCATTTTAAAGCGGAGTTCCAGCCTTTTAGTGTTTATTAAAAGTCAGCAGCTACAAAAAGTGTAGCTGCTGACTTTTAATAAACAAACACTTACCTGCTCCACAGTCCAGTGACGCGGTCGCCCGGAGCTCCGCTTCTCTACCCCCTCTCTGGCCGGTGCCTCCTTTTATAATGTTGGTATCCGGCCGTGACAGCTTTCGGCTTCACGGCCAGGCACTCACTGCGCATGCGCTCTATGAGTGGACAGGCAATCTCCTGGGACCTGTCATAGGTCCCAGGAGATTGCCTAAAGGGAGGGGCCGCCTAAGGCGAGAGGAGGAGTCGCCAAGGCGATCTCTGAGCGGAATGAGGAAGTGGGACATGAAGTTACACTTTTGGGTGGAACTCCGCTTTAAGTACTGTGACCTAACAATAATAATGATAATATTATTCATAGTATTTATATATTTAAACAATAATATACAAAAATACAGTCCACATGGATTACTGACGTGTTTCCTTTTTCTGTATAATAACCAAAAACATATTGTTTAAAATGCTCAGAATTATATAATAATATAGGAATAAAATACTACTGTGAAGCCGGTCTCCGGCCTGCTCTCCGCAGCAGTTTCTGTTTTATACTAGAACAAAAATGCTTGCCACCATTGAATAGGGACTTTTTCCATCACAGAAGTTAGTAAATTGTATGCAAGGAAATGCCCACCACCTCCAGATGCCATAGGTACACATGAGCAAGCTGAGCAGCAGGAAGTAGACTTTCGGGGTGGAGTGAAACTTATATGTTCCTGTGCGTTTCATTAGCACATACAGTGGGGGAAAAAAATATTATTTGATCCCCTGCAGATTTTGTACGTTTGCCTACTTACAAAAAAATGAAGGGTCTATAATATTTATCATAGGTGTATTTTAAATCATAGAGACAGAATATCAACTGAAAATCCAAGTTGGAGTACCAGCACGGAGGTGGAAACATTATGCTTTAGGGCTGTTTCTCTACTAAAGGTACAGGCTGACTTTGCTGCATTCAGTAGACAATGGATGGGGCCATGTATTGTAATTTTGGATAAGGACGTTATTCCCTTAGCCAGAACACTGAAGATGGGTCATAGATGGGTCTTCCAGCATGGCAATGACCCAAAACATACCGCCAAGACAACAAAAGAGTGGTTTAAGAAGAAGCATATTAAGACCTTAATCCTATAGAAAATTTATGAAAGGAGCTGAAACTTTGAGTTGCCAAGAGACAGCCAAGAAACCTTAAAGTGATATTAAAGCTTAGATTTTTTTTTTAAATAACAAACATATCATACTAACCTCCACTGTGCAGTTCGTTTTGCACAGAGTGGCCCCAATCATCCTCTTCTGGGGTCCCACGGTGGCTCTCGTGGCTCCTCCCTGCAATAGAAAACCCCTCTGGGAAGCTCTCGGAGGGGGTTACCTTGCGTGTGTGCTCCTGTGTCATACACTCAGTGTCCATAGACGCCGAGTGTATGACTTGGCCCCGCCCCCCTGTGGCCGCGTCATTGGATTTGATTGACAGCAGCAGGAGCCAATGGCTGCGCTGCTTTCAATCTATCCAATGAAGAGCCGAGAAGCCGTGGAGAGAGCAACACGGGATCGCGCACACGGAAATTTGGGGGTCGGGTAGGTAAAACGGGGGGCTGGGGGCCAGACACTGCAACGTGTTTTTTCACCTTTATGCATAGGATGCATAAAAGTGAAAAAACAGGAGGGTTTACAACCCCCTTAAGGATTTAGAGAAGATCTGTAAAGAAGAGTGGGCAAAAATCCCACCTGAGATGTGTGCAAACCTGGTACAAGAAATGTCTTACCTCTGTGCTTGTCAACAAGGGTTTCTCCACCCAGTACTAAGTCATGTTTTTCTTGGGGATCAAATACTTATTTTACTCACTGAACTGCAACTCAATTTATAACATTTGTATCATTTTTGGTTGATATTCTGTCTCTAACATTGAAAATACACCTATATTAAAAATGATAGACCCTTCATTTCTTTGTAAGTGGGCAAACTTACAAATTCTGCAAGGGATTAAATAATTATTTTCCCCACCGTATGTGTTAATATATCACATGCTATTGTGCATTGCATTTAAAGGAGTTGTAAAGGAATTTTTTTGTTTTCTGAAATGACTGTTTACAGCAGGCGTCTCAAACTGGCGGCCCTCCAGCTGTTGCAAAACTACAAGTCCAATGAGGCATTGCAAGAATGACAGTTACCAGCATGACTCCCACAGGCAGAGGCATGATGGGACTTGTAGTTTTACAACAGCTGGAGGGCCACCAGTTTGAGACCCTTGGTTTACAGGGTATAGAGACATAGTTAACTGATTCCTTTTAAAATGATTAAAAATAGATAAAAATCAATCATATAATGTACCTACAGTTTTAGTTTCGTTTTTGCATGCTGTTTCCTGCTTCTGTGATGTACAGAGCCACAGAGCCAATACAGGGCAGTGATGGTTTGTAAAACGAAACTGATTGGTGCTGAGGGGTTTTAGACACACAGTAATCACACCTCCTTGATTAGTGACCACAGAGAGAAAGCTCCCAGTACTGTGGTTATCAGGAAACAGACAACCAGGAAGTGTGGAGATCAGAGAAGAATTACAGCAACTTGAGATCAAAAACGAACAATGAGGACATGAAAACAGCACTGCATTAAGCTAAAGGAAGCAATTAAGATAAACAAGAAATTCCTTTACAAACCCTTTAAGTAACCTATTTATTTTCAATGGCTTGCCAAAGTAGAGGCAAGGACCAAAAATTGGAAACACAGCATTTTTTTTTTATGCAGCATACTGCAACGCATGATAGCACATTACATTGTGCTGCAGTGCATGCACGTCTCAGCTGCTTAGTTTCTAAATGATTGGCACTGCAGCACAGTAACACTCATAGCGACTGCAAAAGTGTACTTCAGCCCTAATGTTGAGCTGTGATAAAGGAAGTCTGGAGGAATAAGAGATGAGCTCATGGGCAGAATTGCACCTACATTCTAAGTGGGCATATACTAATATTTTACCGGGCATTGTTGTAATAAATATTGTTATAGATACAATACTGACTATGAAGTAACTGTGAATAGAAGACCAGCACATATACAGCTCAGGTTGATAGCAATTAGAAACTATAATACCTAGTACAAACAAACTGACCTCAATTCCTCTAACCAAAGAGAACTTTGAAATAGGATATTTTCTAGGAAAGAGCTCTAAAACATGATAATAAAAATGACTGCATTTGTGTCTGTACAAGTATGGATGCTAAATATAAGCAAGGTGTAAATAACTTGTGCGAATAAAGAGCTTGTTGAAGTAATCCTGCAGATTACTGGTGAGAAACCACGAGACGTATCTCTAATCAGCTGTGTTAATATCTCTTAATCAAGTAGCAACATGTCAGCTGGAAACTGAAACTGTGCTTATACAAATGCTGCAGGCTGAAACATGCTACATAAAAAATCTCTATAAGATCATTTGTGATTTCCCGTAGTCCTAAAACAGTATTTTTAATACATGTGGTTTTTGCATCTATTTCTTAATCAGATAAAAGCCAAACACGTGTTGTCACCCTGGTTTCCTCTTAAACACCTTCAGTGTTTTAGCTTTTACTAAAGGACAAAAGTAAATCATTGGAAAGTATTACCTTGTTCTTTCCATGCTTCAAATAAGTAACAGACTAATACAGTAAAAACACGGAGGAAACATATTTTGCATAATGATAGTTAGCCGGTTCACACAGGGGCGGCACGACTTCGGGGGCGACTCGGCCAGGCGACCTGAAGACGACTTCCAAGGCGACTTGCAAAATGACTTCTGTATAGAAGTCAATGCAAATCGCCCCGAGTCGCCCCCGAAGTCGTACAAGAACCTTTTTCTAAGTCGGAGCGACTTGCGTCGCTCCTATTAGAGCGGTTCTATTGACTACAATGGGATGCGACTTGTCAGGCGGCTGTGTCGCCTGACGAGTCGCCCCAGTGTGAACCGGCTCTCAAAAAGCATCCCTGCAAAGAAAACGAATATTAATCTGTACCATACCACAGATATCCGCTCATTAGACACAGGCTCCCCAAGAGGGTGACTGAAGCTCATGGAAGAGGACACATTAGATCTATGCCATGTTCCCTCTATCATCAGTAGTAAGCAGCAGTCATGTGATTACTTTGTTTACAAACTGAAAAAGTTAATTAGCGATATAGGATCTCTGCATCACTCTTTAATACTGCTAATCAAATAGAGCGTTTGTATTCTTGGGTACAACAGCAATACTCCTGTCACTTATGCCACCTGCCTACACTCTGAAAAACTCACCATTTATTTTTGCTTCCCTTTGCCCCCAACCATAAACAGACAAGTGGGGCATTAAAGAGACGGTAGCTACAGTATATGCAGGAAGGGGGCATTAAAGTGGTTGTACAACCACTTTTACCTACCGGATTAGCCTAGATTAAAGGGTCACTAAAGGCAGAATTGGTTTTAAACAACAAACATGTTATACTTACCTCCACTGTGCAGCTCGTTTTGCACAGAGTGTCCCCTAACCCTGTCTTCTGGGGTCCCTCAGCGGCTGTCTCGGCTCCTCCTCGCAAAAGCTTTCTACCTTCATGCGAGCGAGCTCGCATGGTGGAAAGCTTTTGCGAGCACGCTGCCGTGATAAAGCGGCAGGCATAGCCACCGACTGTATCACTCGGCCCCGCCCCCCTGCGCGCCACGTCATCCGCTGTGATTGACAGCAGCGCCAGCCAATGGCTGCGCTGCTATCAATCCGTCCAGTCTAGCCAATCAATGGCCAGGCTGGGAACCGAAGACCATTACATGGACGCGCGAGGGACTTTCGAGGGGTCAGGTAAGTAAAACGGGGGGAGGGGGGCAGTACCATCGGATGTTTTTTCACCTTAATGCATAGGATGCATTAAAGTGAAAAAACATTTACCTTTACAATCCCTTTAAGGCTTACCTGTAGGTGAAAGAAATATCTCCTAAATCTACACGGTTTAGTAGATATTTACATTTGAGATTCAGTCAATTCGATGAGAACGGTCTGATGGACCATTTTCATCAGACCAAACCGATCGTGTGTGGGCCCCATCGGTTATTTATCCATCAGTTAAAAAATGTGAAACTTGTTAAAAATCCATGCATGCCCAGAATCAAGTCGATGCATGCTTGGAAGCATTGAACGTTTTTTTCAGCACGTCGTTGTGTTTTACGTCACCACGTTCTGACACGATCGTTTTTTTAACTGATGGTGTGTAGGCACATCAGACCATCAGTCAGCTTCGTCGGTTAACTGATGGAAAAATCCATCAGACCGTTCTCATCGGATTGACCGATCGTGTGTACAGGGCATAAGGCGCATGCGCCATAGACAACGGCGCAGGTGCACTTTAGAAACGGCGACTGTGCAGTTTCTAAAAGAGGTCATGCTGTGACTGGCGGCTCCCACACGCATGCCTGTATATGTGAATATACATTACTTAAAGGATACTGGTACAAAGCAAATATTATGAGTGTCCCATAACTGCATCTATGTATTTTAAAACAAGTTTATTACTTATTATTGGTTGTTTAATATGCACCACCTTTCATATGTTCCTTATATGCATAGAGGGGGTCAGTTCTGTAAGGCGGGGTGGGTGGGCTGTTTGTAGGGTTAAACACAGAGTGGAAGTATATTGCTCTTCATAAGTGTGCCTTTTGTGTTCCATTTGCACCATGTTGCATGTTATACCCCAAATATGGGTCTAACGTGGTGCAAAATATGTAGTTATCCTTTAATTAAAACAAATGTCTGAAGCCCTGTACACACGATCAGTCCATCCGATGAGAACGGTTCGAAGGACCGAAGGACCGTTCTCATCGGTTAACCGATGAAGCTGACTGATGGTCTGATGTGCCTACACACCATCAGTTAAAAAAACGATCGAGTCCAACGCGGTGACGTAAAACACAACGACGTGCAGAGAAAAATGAAGTTCAATGCTTCCAAGCATGCGTCGACTTGATTCTGAGCATGCGCGGGTTTTTAACCGATGCTTTTGCCTACTAACCATCGGTTAGGCGTCCATCGGTTGAATTTTAAAGCAAGTTCTAAATTTTTGGACCGAAGGATAACTGACTGATGGGGCCTACACGCGGTCGGTTTGGACCGATGAAACGGTCCTTCAGTCCGTTTTCATTGGTTTAGACTGATCGTGTGTACGCAGCCTAACTGTAAAAGCTCAGGCTAAGCATCCCAATAATGACCAATTTTAACTAAATGTATTTTGGCCCTCCAGCATTAGACTGGAGTACCAGCCCCTAACAAACGCCATGACAAAATATTCTACTGGGAGGGTGGGAGATGGACTCTCTGCTGCTTCTGATAGAATTGTAACATAGGTAGTATGGTAGAGGCTTAAATGGCCAGTGGCTGTACCCACATCCCACCAGTTTTCACCAATTACCATTGGTTGAGCCACTTGAATCCTCTGGCTTGCAAAAAACTAAGATAATCAGTAGCCAATGACCCATGCACTCAAGCTAAAAAGTGGGCGTTTTTTTCTGTCAACAGCCATTTCCATTATTCATCTATGTATGTTGTGGCTTGACAGCGGGGCTGCAGCTGGGAAATGCTGTCCACCAGTCATGTGGTGCTGGGCTGAGGACATGTCTGTATAACTGACTACAGACATACAGATACTAGCAGTATGTGCGTCAGGAGCAAACTGACCATTGCCAGCATGTATCTGCTTTCGTGCTTGGTGTGGTCAGTTTACAGAAGTAATTGATAGGGCCTGGCAGGATCAGCAGATATTTGTGTCCCAAAAGATCAATAGAAATATAAGCATACAAGACACATATCAGCTATAATAAATTTAGGGATGACATACACTTTAACTGCTCTGCTGAAAAAAGCCTGGACTGGGCTGCACAACTGAAATTCTATTCTTTTCAAAATGACCGAGTGAGTCAGAAAAATCACCCCCCCCCCCCTTTCCCTGCCCCATACATCTCTGTACACTGCATTAGAATCATCCCAACCCTAACATCCAGACTGGCTCTTTTACAAAAAAAATACAAAAAATCATACCAAGAGGGAGATTTACATGTTAAATTATAAGTGTTTCTGACAGCAATGGGCCCAATATGTCCCAAATAAAATAAATGACCAGTCTAAAGGGATTATGGACATGACAATCATCTATAAATAGGAGAGGGGAAGCACACATAATCACACCTGCTGTTCCTTTTGCTTCCTTTATATCCAGCAATTAGACTAAAAATATGGAAAAGCTTCTTGAATTCTCTTTACAATACATGTGCCATCTTTCCTTGTCTTTTTCTTGGCCACTTTGTAGCATGTGCTACTGCTTTCCAACAAAAGATGAGTAATGATGCTTTAAAGTCTTTAACGTATTTCGCTTAGATACTCCATTACAGAAAATGCGTAGAATTCTCCATTCAAGGTTAAATGAAACAAAAACACTCTTTCTGCCTTTAGCAAAGGTCAGTGCTGCAGGCTCCTGTTTATCTGAATTACCTGCAGTTATTTAGAAACGTTTGAGAATGGAAACGATTATACGGTATTTAATTTATAATAATTTAGCACGTTTCTTCACTTTCTAATTTGCAATAAAAAAATAAAATAAAATGCTAATTCTATTGTTTTCTTTCTGTGATCTGGGAAAAGTGTGTGGGCCCAATATTTAAAAAAATAAATGTATAATATAATTTGTTAAAGCGGAGTTCCACCCTAAAAATGTACTTTCTATTAACAGCTTGCCTTTAATGTAACATTTTTTTTTTACTAATTTCTAACTGGCTGGTACCAGGCAGATTTCGTAATCTGCCTAGTTCCTGGTCCTAGGTGGTTCAACTTCCTGTCCTAAGACCCCATTGCCTCCTGGGAAATGATGACACTCATTTCCCAGGAGTCTCTGGGCATTACTATGCCTAAAAATCGCCCAGCATGCACCTCTGTCACTGAAAACCAGGAAGAAAAAGTAACTGGGCTTCACATGCCCACACTTATGATGGATACGGCCACGACATGAGCTGGAGGATATAAGGCAAGTGTTTGCAATGATTTCTGGAACAACTGGGGAGCTATTAATATGTTTAATGTGATTAATTTTAGCTTGAAAAAACAATAAAAAAAATATGCCCGGAACCCCGCTTTAAAGGAGTTGTAAAGGAAAAATGTTTTTTGCCTAAAATTAATGTCTGCAAGGTAGACAGACAGAATAGTGTAATGATTCTATTAAAAAAACAAGTAAATACCTATTAAATTCCTTCATCTATATCACCTCCGGCGCTCTAGTTTCTGTTCTCTCATTCACTTTCTGGTTTGCGGCGCTCGTTCATGTAAGAACTACATTTCCCAGTATGCATTGAGGCACGCCTAGTAATTCACACCTCCTTGAAGTCTCTAACACGTAGAGAGCGTCCTGCCGCACAGATGTAGTTCCCAGGAGGGGGTGAGCACGTCACTGACCACCGCAGTAAAGCCTCCCTTCACGGTGGAGAGTAACAATCAGACAAGCAGGAAGTGAACAGAACAGAGAAGAAATAGAGCAACTTCTGAGCAAAAACTAACAATGAGGAAGTGAAAAGAGGAATGTCTGCAGGTAAAGGATGCTTATTATGAAAAAAAAAAAATCCTTTACAACCCCTTTAAGCCAATTTTCCTTTAAATAACAGAGAATCCTCCTTTAGTCAGCAGACCTTTATTTCTGAGAAAAGGTGCTATATCCAGGACATTGTTTCTAATAGAGTTATAAATAATGTGAAATAACGTAAACTCACCTGTTATGAATGAATAAATATTTGTATTAACTGCTGACGAAAGTTGGCATGGACAATAATTAACAATTTGTTAAAACGTAGGCATTCCTTTTGCTCTAAAATAAAATGCCAAAAGTGATGTATCATGAGCAATTTTCACGCGAATAACGTAATGTTTTTACTTGTTTTTTCTATGTTTTGGCTGTACAAAGGCTGTTTCCCACAGCTACCCTATATGGACAGACTGCTGTGTTAGTCATAACAGCTTGGTTTAAGTGTACATAGTATCACAGTGCTGCCCAGGATTTTAAATGTAATAATTAATAGTTGGCCCTAGCTGCCACGAAAGAGTATAAAGTGGTTGTAAACCTTCATGTTTTTTCACCTTAACCCCTTGCCGCCAAGCGTACGCATATATGCGGCCTCGGCTGTCGGGGGTTATACCGGCATGATGCCCGCAGCTGCAGGCATCATCCCGGTATAATTTTTTAGACTCGGCGATTGGCTTTCCAGGAATAACAACCGATGCGGCTAAAAGCCGCTCGGTTGTTATCCCGGAGGAGAGGAAGGGTACAATCAATTTATATATAAAAAAATAAAAAATATCCCATCGGTGTACAATAATTTTTTTAAGTCAAAAAACTATTTGTTTTGACTTAAAACAGGACTCGCCCATCCATCCATTTCTCCATGTATTATTTTGCTGAGAAATCACTTTAAAAAACAAACCTCTAGCATTTCTTGTCATGGTCATCTTGAGTAAGGGCAGATGATTCATGTAGCATTTACTTCCTGGAATCCAATTGCCCTTAGCTAGGGTATGCAGAAAACCCCTCCTCTCCTCCTGTAGACTCCTGGGACGTATGACTATTATTTGCCTAGGCCTGGAGTCGAAACCAGGAAGTAACTGAAGAAGTGTAAAAAAATATTTAAACAAGTAAATATGTTATACTTTCCTATCAATTTATATCCAATGTTGGCTAAGAGAGTGAACTTTTCTGCTTTAATAATCTGGGCTCTTTTTCAGCTGGTTCAGGACCCTTAACGATGTCAGGAAGTAATGCTGGTAGTGCCAGGAATTCTGGAGCTGATAGGCACACCCACCATGCTGTTGGTTTCCTGTGCTTTTTTATGAGAATGGGCAAATCTGCCCAGGTATAAGGTCTATGGGGGGTTAAACTTGATACTAAATTGTGGCCAATTTCAAAACCAATAGGCACACTATTCTAAATAAACAAAAAAACAATTAAAGTGCAGACAGGGTCCTGTTGATGCGGCGTCGATGGCAAGAACGTAATCACACAAATCTTTCAAATAACAGGTCTGAGTAATACCTTAAAGTGATTGTAAACGATCACCTGGTAAAACATCCCATTCCGTTTAAAATAGAAAGGCAAAACATTTTTGTGTACACATAAAAAAAAAAAACGTATAAATATATTTTTTCCTTTTTAAATAAGTGATCACATTTCCTCTTTTTTCAGCTGCATAAGAGCTGGGGGGAGAAGCAGCAGCACACTGAGCTTTCCAGTTAATGGCTGTGCAGCGGGGGCGTGTCAGGGCAAGTCTAATTACTGGAGGAGAGCAGACTGAGTTCCCAGCAGAGCTAGAGAACTGACCACAGAGTGCTTTCCTGTTTAGTATGGTCAGTTTTTAATAGGAAAGCAAGGGGACTGGCATGAACACCAGGAATTTCACAGGGTGAAGCAGTAAGAAGAAGACCAGCTACGGTACTGCCCTGCCTCTGATTTGTTCGTGTCAGCACAGTTTTGACTATCCTACCAGGATGTTCTGTCTCCACTACACGTTTCCCTGTGTAGCTCGACATGCAGCTAAGCCCTTCTATTCTGCAATAGGCCAAACTGTCAAATTGAAGTTTTATTAACAAAACAGGGTGTGGGGGGAACTATTGCTAAAAAACAAATACAGATACATATAATCAGTATATAAAGTATACAGACATACAGTAAATAAGCTAGGCTGCAGATGGCAATAAGTAATTCTTGCCAGCGATTCTGCATTTAGGGGATGCAAGTAGATGCAAGTTTAAGTGCTCTGATAGCTGTTTTCTTCTTCCAGTCTCTAAGATGAAGTCTGAGTTCCCAGGATGCACCTGTTTCTCTTCCTTAGACTTAGAAGAATGATGGGAACTTTTTTTAAAGGTGAGCAGTTTCTAGTTTCTGCAAAAACAGTAAATTCACCACTTGCTCCATCTTGTGGTAAAATCTAATATTTGCAGGCAAAACAACTTAAATAATATCCTGCTGGATGCAGAACACCGGAATTTTCTTCAAAGAAGCGTTTCACCCTCAAAATATTTTTTTTCTAAAGTCAGCAGCTACAAACAATGTAGCTACTGACTTTTAATAAGGACACTTAACTGTCCAGGGAGCCCACGATGTTGCCCCCAAGGCCGATCTGTCCATCGGATATGGTAAAGGCGCCGTCACTGTAACTAAGGGAAACCAGCAGTGGAGCATTCAGGCTTCACAGCCGGTTTCTGAATGGCCCCGTCATCTTCTGGGACACACACAGGTCTCAGAAGGCAGAGGGGAGAAGGAGGAGGGGCAGAGCCACAAAAAGAAATTACGTACCACGTCAAGGCAAGGCTGGGATGGAAGTTCACCTGTTTACTACTAAGGTAATAAAAAAAATGTATATCCAAAAACGAGGAGTGGAGGGGTGGTCTTTCAATTAAGACCAAGTAGTAAAGTTGGGTGGAACTCCGCTTTGAGGATGCAGTGAGGTGTTGTGAAAAATAAATTAGCTCTTGAATTGATTGTCAGCAACAATGGTGCATTACATTGTAATCACCCCAAGCTAAAGGATATGATTACAAAAAGTAGCCACAATTTGAGGAATAAAGAGCTAGCAGAAAAGTTGTTGTGGACAGATTTTGGCCTTAAACGGATGTTTTGGTGCACAGATCTGGGGATAAGAGAGCTAAAGTAGACGTAGATCCAAACACTAAGCTTTAGCATGATACTCTTACTGGGATAGCTTTTTTTTTTTTTTTTTTAACTGCTAACTTACATGAAAAAACAGCTGCTGATAATCGTTTAAAGGTTCTTGTTAGGGCACTTTGTGTTATGCGGTGACAACTGAAATGTAAAGGCTCTTGTTTGGGCACTTTGTGTTATGCGGTGACAACCAGGGGTCAAGTCCTGGGGAAAAAAGTGTGGGAACTCCCACTCAAGATTCACTCCCCCACAAAAAAAAAAAAAAAATTATACTCTCATGTGCATAATTACTAAACCGCATGTTTTTTTTTTTTTCCGATCCACTGTACCTTAGTAATCTTTTATGTTACTGGGCTCTTCCTGTATTTGGATTCATCGGGTAGTGTGCGGGTATTCCGTCACTTTCTCGATGCCGCAATGTCTCCTGGGAGCTTTTGTCATTGTTCCCAGGAGACATAGCGGAGGTCTGCTGCGAGTTATAACTTGAGTCGCGGCAAACCTCCGCAATGTCTCCTGGGAACAATGACAAAAGCTCCCAGGAGACATTGCGGCAATGAGGAAGTGACGGAATACCCGCACACTACCCAATGAATCCATATACAGGAAGCGGCCAGCAAAATAAAGGATTACTAAGGTTCGCCTGCCCCTGACAGTGACTCGAGCTGGGCATCGCTGCTTAGTGAAGGATTGGCTCGGCTGCTCGAGGCCGCTCTAGTCCTGCAAAGGGAACTGCGTTCCTGCTGTGAAAAAAGTGCAGGAACTCCGTTCCCACGCGTTCCCGCAGGACTTGAGCCCTGGTGACAACTGATATGTAAAGACTTTTGTTAGGGCACTTTGTGTCATACAGAGACTACCTCTATCTCCCACAATCTCCTGTCTGTAGATCGCACTGTCACAGGCTCTCCCAAAGACATCTATAAGCTGCTGTAGTAATGCACATAGCCCAAGTATATTCCATTGTTGTCAACATTTAAAAAAAGGCTAACAACAATTGGGTAAAATGCTCTGTGTAACCGCTCTGTGTTATTGCAGTGGCTTTAAAGCGGTTATAAACTCTTACACATGACTTTTACCTACAGGTATGCCTATGATTAAGCTTACCTGTAGGTACTGGAAATATCTCCTAAACCTGCATGGTTTAGGAGATATTTACCATATATACTCTTGCACCAACCTCATTGGAGAATGCACTACTGACTTCACGCGACTCCGGCCAGTCACAGAGCCGGAGTTCACAGCCCCGGAAGGAAGAGAGGTGAAGATGGAAGTGGCCACCAGTGGGGACATCACGGACATCGCAGGCTTCATTTGCAAGTAAGGGCAACATAATGCGCTAGTATGCAATGCATATTAGCCCAACGCTGTATCCTGGCCTAGGCCAAAAAGGCCCAGTCCTAGGGCAGCACTTTGCAGGGGGGGAACACGGAAAGAGTCCCTGCCGGCTTGTGCTACACTGTTAGTGTAACGCAAGCTGCTTCTAATTTTGACTGTCCTATCAGCCTGGGCCACAAACCTTCCTCACTGTGCTATATGTTTTCTGCTGCACCATTGGCATGGTTATATCTTCTTAGTCCTCCCCACAAAATGATCATACATTTCTGCTTAAAGTAGAACTATAGGCAACCCTTTTTTTTTTTTTTTTGGATAGAGTAAGGGAGGGTTATAGCCCCTGACAGTTTATTTTTTACCATCCCTCTCCCATTGCAGAGATTTCCCTTCACTTCCTGCCCCATAGACAAACAGGAAGTGAGAGAAAATCTATGCAAATTAAGGGAATCCATTACCCCCCCCCCCCAGGCCCTAAGAACTAGTGTCCCCACTCGGAATTTTCAGGGTGGGTCTTAAACAGAAAGGGGAGTGGCATTGACAGGAAGGGGTGGGTCATATTTAAATTAGGGGGGTGCACGAGTTTAGTCAGGCCTAAGGCAGCACAAAACCTAAATACACTACTATACTATCCCATTATGCTTTTACTTTGTAGGGGACGCTGAAGGGGTTATGTTTTACCTAGTGTGTGTTTACAACTGTAGGGGGGTGTGGCTGTAGGAGTAACATCATCGATTGTGTCTCCCTATAAAGGGGATGACACGATCCATGCAGCCGCCACAGTGAAGCACGGGGAAGCTGTGTTTACACGTGGCTCTCCCCGTTTATCAGTTCCGGGGACCGATCGCGGGACCCCAGCGGCGATCAGGTCCGCGGGTCCCGGAGCTTCGAACCGGGTTGTACAGGACGTGCCGGTATTTACAGGCGGCGATCCTTAAGTGGTTAAAGTGGGAGGAAGCTCCCATGCCAAATTTTTACCTATAAGCCAATAATAGGGCTTACCTATAGGTACTGTAAATTTCCCCTGAACGTGCACCATTTAGGAGACATTTTCAGTAAATGCAGTTGGTTACGTCACCAGCGTCACCATGTGTTGTAAACAGGGGTTCCCGTGAGCATTTGCGGCAGTGACCTCATCGTGGCTCTGGCCACTCACATAGCCGGAGTCCGCGAACATGGAAGGAAGACCGGGTGAAAATGGAAGCCTTGTCAGCAGTGACAGCTCATCGCTGGAAGGGCTTTGTTATAAGGTAAGCTTCAATTAATGTGCTAGTATGAGAAGCATACTAGCACATGATGGCTTTACCTGGCAGGTTCCAAAAAAATCACTTTATGTGGTGTTTGCTGAAAACAATTGCATACTGGTGAAGACCATACAATCACTGCATGTCTGGGCTCTGCATCTTCTGTGATCAGAAGCATCATGGCGCTATTCCAGTAGACACATTCTCTCACATTATAAGGCCAGAACTGGGAATTTATGCTAAGGCAATAACTCTGTGCAGCCCAAGAGACTATTCTTTATTTTATGGTAGCTGTTGTAGGGATGTGTGATCCAGTGCCATCACAAAAAGTATTGTTGTTGCTGTATGTTATTTCTGGTTTGCAGTGATATCATCAACACTTCCACTTTTGTTTATATCAACTTTGCATGAACCTATGACTCCAATACTGTATTTCTAAAATATATATATCATTTCTTTTAGAAACATCACAGGGCAGAAAAAGCCATGAATCCTTTCCCTTCTATTCTTTCTTAAAATATTTACAATAGTTTTAAAGTGTTACTAAGCCCAGGACCCTGCATTCACTATATCTGGTCTCCCACAGTACACAGAACATGGAAATGCAATTATTTTAGTAAATATAAACTGCTAAATACATTTTCTCATTAGCAGTATATAGCAGTCTTGTGACTTCTATAAGTGTCTGGCTGAGCACTGGTTAAAGCTAGCAGGAGAAGTTTCCATTCACCTTTGACTGTACTATGAGGCTGCATGACTCCTGTCCCACTGTCTGGACAGTGCTGATCACATGCACCCTCCCAAGAACAAGCAATACACACCAAACTGAGCATGTTCAGTGTGTTTCTAAGGCTTTGTGCTATCAGGAAATGGATTGGGGACAGCAAAAGGGGAGGATCAGAGAAGACAGGATCAAACAGTCTTTTTACACAATGCAGAGGATTAACCCCTTCTACAGTGAATCAAAAGGCTCATTCTGCCTTGAAGTCATGCCTCAGTGACAGATACAAGCAGTCATCTTTCAGATGAGAGGGAGGGTTCCAGTTCTCCTATGGCTGCTGCCTATGGGAGATAGCTAGTGAGACAAAAATTGCATTCTGGGCCTCAGCAGGACCTGGGCTGGGGGCCTGGAGAAGATTATTAATAGATTTTTGCTGGAGGGCATTGTCCTGAAGTCCTGGTTTGGAAAAATCTTTTGTCTGCCTCAACAAGGAACTACTTGTGGCTACTTGGTGGCAAACAGCCCCTGGGATATGCAGGCCTTATCTGGATGCCATTGAGATGGGAAGTACAGTTCATATCTTTACTCTTGAGTGGATCTTGTAGGAAAGCCTTGGGAATACTGTAATCGATTTTTTTCTCCGGTCCAATTCTAGGATGCTTTCCTATTCTGCCTCTGATCAAAATCTTTGATGATGTGAATGCATGCATGCAAAGGATTTACACTGGGACACACTGGTTCACTGGTTCAGTGCGAGCTCTTCCTCATCAACAGGAACCCTGGAGTTTATTCAAGGTCTCAGCCCCTTATATAAACAAAGTGACATAAGCAAACATCATCACATATGTGTGTATATGATTGTTCATCTGTATATGGTCCTTCTCCTGTGATATGTTTTTGCCACAAGGCGACATTCCAAAGCTTTCAGCAGCCATCTTTCTTTGCACGGTGGGAGGGGTAGAAAGGAGGGGGTAAGGAGTGGGGAGTGGAAGAGACATCTGTTTCTCGTTTTGAATACCTCTGTCATAATTTTCAATCAAGGAAAATAATACTAATGTTTCTGACGTGATTACTATATATATATATCGCAACAAGGGAAAATAATAATAAAAAAAAAAAGAAAGAAAATAAATTAATAATAAAAAATACCGAGGTGGTGGTGTCACAATTTGGGAGGCCTGAATGGTGATTGGATGTTCACTGCTTCTATCTGAACACTTCTAAAGAGGATTATTTAATATTTTCACAAACTTTTTCACTTTTTATAATTTTTTTTGCAATTCTTATGCACTTTATTGGTGTATTTGCACTTCTTATGCACTTTATTGGTGTATTTGCACTTGGATTTTGTTGTGCACAGGTGTTATACAATAGATTATATGATAATGTTGTTATGTTGTCAATTTTACTTGGTTTGATTTTTTGATTCATATGATTTGATTGGGAGAATGGGGTAATTGGCGCTACCTAGGTTAGATAAGAGTGGGGTTCCCACTATGCAATTGAAAATAAAGTGAAATGTGTAAAATATATATAACTAAGTGATAAGGTGACTGCTTATAAGAGAAACCAAGTAGAAGTTGTGTCCCGTAGGAATGTGAAAATATTAATAATCCAACATATAATGAGGTCTCTGCCTCCTACTAGGGATGAGCCGAACACCCCCCGGTTCAGTTCACAGCAGAACATGTGAACAGGCAAAACATTTGTTTGAACACGCAAACACTGTTAAAAGTCTATGGGACACGAACATGAAAAATCTAAAGTGCTAATTGTAAAGGCTAATATGCAAGTTATTGTCATAAAAAGTGTTTGGGGACCTGGGTCCTGCCCCAGGGGTCATGTATCAATGCAAAAAAAAGTTTTAAAAACGGACGTTTTTTCGGGAGCAGTGATTTTAATTAGGGTTGTCCCGATACCACTTTTTTAGGACCGAGTACAAGTACCGATACTTTTTTTCATGTACTCGCCGATACCGAATACCGATACTTTTTTTTAAATGCAGCCATGTGTCCCTAAATTCAGCCATGTCCCTAAATTCACACCATTCGCTCCCCATACGTACCCCCCTGCACATCTGTTCCCCCCACATACACACCAGTTCCCACTCTGTACCTCCCTGCACATATGTTTCCCCCACACATCTGTCCCCCCACACACACCTGTCTCCCCCCAGTCTGAACCCCCCCACACCAGTTCCCACTCTGTACCCCCCCCACACACACACACACCTGTCGGCCCCCCACACCAGTTCCCACTCTGTACCCCCCACACACACCTGTCTCCCCCCCACACACACCTGTCTCCCCCTCCACACCAGTTCCCACTCTGTACCCCCTGCACATCTGTCCCCCCTCCCCACATACACACCAGTTCCCACTCTGTACCCCCCCACACACCTGTCTCCCCCCACTCTGTACCCCCCACACACACACACCTGTCTCCCCGTCCACACCAGTTCCCACTCTGTACCCCCTGCACATCTGCCCCCCCTCCCCACATGCACACCAGTTCCCACTCTGTACCTCCCTGCACATATGTTTCCCCCCACACATCTGCCCCCCCACACCAGTTCCCACTCTGAACCCCCCCCCACACAAGTTCCCACTCTGTACCCCCCTGCACATGTCCCCCCCACACCTGTCCCCCCACACACCAGTTCCCACTGTACCCCCCCCCCACCAGTTCCCACTCTGTACAAACCCCCACACCTGTCCCCCCCACACCAGTTCCCACTCTGTACCCCCCCCACACACACACACCTGTCCCCCCACTCACCAGTTCCCACTGTACCCCCCCTGCACATCTGCCCCCCACACCAGTTCCCACTCTGTACCCCCCCCCCACACACACACACACACCTGTCTCCCTCTAACACACCCGTATCCCCCCACACCAGTTCCCACTCTGTACCCCCCTGTATATGTCCCCCCACACACCAGTTCCCACTGTACCCCCCTGCACATCTCTGCCCCCCCACCAGTTTCCACTCTGTCCCCCCCCCCCACACACACACATATATCTGCCCCCCACACACACAAACCAGTTCCCCCTCTGTACACAGTGCAATGCACAGTAAACTTAAAAGCAGAGTACATTTTTTAATTTCTTGTGACTGGGTGCAGGATGCTGCAGCACTGAGCATCCTGCCTGTGCTTACACTAATGTACCTAATGAACCGCGCTGCTGCCCGTCTGTCTCCTCTTCTCACATTCTAGCAACCAAGAGGAGGAGGAGGAGGGGGGGGGAATCTGACATCGCGGCAAGCACGGACTTGAATACAGGCTAGTTCAGACACCATCTCACCCTGGCCGCTTCAACTTCCACTGACCACCATCAATCGAGCAGCACTTTCGGTCAGCTGCTGTCCCGGCTCTCTCCCCTTATCTCACTCCTGCTGCTACGGTCGGCACTGCAGGCTAGGAAAAGCATTGTGGAGGCGATGTCTGTGCCCGGCGTCTGACGTCACCGGGAGCCGAGCGTGCCAATCGGTGCAAGCCCACACAGACCAACAGGTGCCCAAACTACAGGATCCATGACGCATAGCGTCGGGAAGGCGGGGAGGTGCGAAGCCATGCACCAACATAGTCGGTGACTATAGCAACACACGTCCCATACGCAACGCTTCAATCACACGAAGGAGGCGGGCTCTCCTCTTCCCCCATACGAGCACTGCTCTGCTCTACGCCCCCTCTCCGCCCCCTCTCCACCTGCACTCGGGAAAAAAAAAAAGTATTCTATTTAGGCATCGGGAGTATTTGCGCGAGTACAAGTACTAGCGCAAATACTCGGTATCGGTCCCGATACCGATACTAGTATCGGTATCGGGACAACCCTAATTTTAATAATGTTTAAAGTGAAACAATAAAAGTGAAATATTCCTTTAAATTTCATACCTGGGGGGGGGGGGGGGTCTATAATATGCCTGTAAAGTAGCGCATGTTTCCCATGCTTAGAAAAGTCCCTGCACAAAGTGACAATTATGAAGAAAAAAAAGTAATTTAAAACTGGTTGCAGCTATAATGAATTGTAGGGTCACGGCATTACAGATAAAAGTAATTGGAAAAAAACAGCGTGTGGTTCCCCCCAAAAATCCATACCAGACCCTTATCCGAGGATGCAACCTGGCAGGCGGCAGGAAAAGAGGGGAGGAAAAAAAGAGGAAAAAATGTATGTGGTACTTTATCTTAGGTAATGACAAGTTATTGCCAAATAAAAAGTGTCGTAGTGGAACTGTAAACATTACCCTGGTCTATAAAGGAGCACAAAGGCACAGTACATTTAAAATGAAAAAGAGTAAAAAACATTTATTTTTCATTTCATTCTTAATTTTTGAAAGATTTAATTTGTGTTTTGCATTTAAAGTAATTAAAATTTGCTTTGATATAAAAGCCTTTTAAGAATTATTCTTAATTAAACTGCTACAGGGCAAGACTGTGAAATGTGTTCTCATTGCCAAGGTAGAAAATGTTGCCAGACCTAAAAGGGGTTAAGTGCAGTTCTGGATTCATTAATAAATCACTTTTTTTTTTTTTAATGTAACTAGTATAAGCTCCTGAATTTGAAGTTGTATTAACCTCTTGCAGTCTCTTATACAGTAGCACTGGAGAGGACGGGAAAGGGAGCCAATTAGGTGATCTGCATGAGAATGTAGAATGAGCAGAGAGATGACCTGAGCTTCATTCTGCTGCTATTTTACTGTATAGTCAGCAGGCTTCAGATGGAGAAAGCATCAGGGGCATTGGCATCTTTTAAACCTCATAGCTCTCCTCTGGCCTCCAAAGCATTGTATCAAACCAAGATTGGTTTGATTACATGCTGTACAAGCAGGTAACAGCTTATAAACAACAAAACAAAACCAGATGTGACAAAATCCTTGTTGCTTCAGGTTTCTTTCAAAACAGAAGGGATGTGGGTAAAGGTGTACTTTCCTTCCCTCTCAGTTCACAAGTACATCGAGTGATGTCAGTACCGAGCTTCCCAATGACTAAGGCCTCGTAACACACGTCCGAAAATCTCGTCAGGAAAAACCCGTCGTTTTCCCTGACGAGATTCTTGGCAAGAAACTCTTGCCGCCGGAGTGTACTGACTTTCATTTCAAAAGAACCGCGGTTCTCTTGAAAGGAAAGAACGCAATGGCGTCATCGCGTATGATGAGCATGCGCTCGTCACATTCAATGCCGTCGCCGCCATCTTGCTTCACCCTACCTATGCCATAGAAGCTACCGCGCATTCGTCAAAGTCATTTCGAGCATGCGCGGGTTTCCACGGCGACAGGTAAGTAAACACACTCTCTGGTTTCTCGTCGGGAAACAGGCCGACAAGAATCTCGATGAGAAAAAAGAGAGCAGGTTCTCTTTTTTTCTCGTTGAGATTCTGGCCAAATATCCAGACGAGAAACCTGAATGCCTCGTACACACGAACGGGAATCTCGGCAAGAAGCAGTTTTCTTGCTGTTTTTTGCAGAGAAACCCGGTCGTGTGTATGAGGCCTCACCCTGTAGAAGTGATCAGGCGGCTATAGAGTCCTAAAGTGTTGAAGTGGGTAAAGTAGCAGTAGTAAGAACTACCTAAATTCGCTGCACGTGTCGGTAATGTTACCAACACTGGCACAAATACTTGCCTAAATTAGGCTCAGGTAGTTCCTAAGGGAACTACTGCCAGAAAAGTGCTGTTAGGGCTGTTTTTAATTCTCCTGAATGTGCCATATCATTTGGCAGTGCCATCTTTGCAACCCCAGGCAAAACTTATATTATTTTCAGCTAGCACAGGTTTGTGATTAATTGTATTAAAGATGTATATGATTTGAATGCATGCCTCCTGTCCTGATTGCAGGGTCTCAGAGCACAGTTCTATATCGCAGCCTGCTACTGGAATCACAGAGCCCGAGGAACAGATGTGCAGTTCTGTTAATCAGCTGGGACTGATGAATCAGGAATAAAAATTGCTAAATAACTGAAATGTTATGATTAAATGAACCAGAGAAGAGAAGGTGCAGAATTACTACTCATACACAAGAAATTAACTTGTCTCTTGTTTACAGATGGCCCAGGGCCTGTTTTCAGCATAGGTCTTATAATACACGCTTCAGTTTACTCCATGTTACCATGTAAACCTTCCAAAAATAAATAGAAATACGTCCTTGTAAAAGGTGAGCTCAGCCACACAGTGGATATAGATTACACACAGCTGGGGGGGTAGAAGACGGATTTTGTCAGGCGCATGGAGAACATCCTGGCCTGCGAAGCATCATGGGATATCATGACACCAAAGACAGGGGTCGGTTTACTAAAGTGCAACCCTTGACATCAACAGGAAAGCATCATAAAAGAACTCGCACACAGAAAGCAATCCCTTTACTGAGATTTTATTGAAGTATCTGATTATAGTATGTAGCCTCTGGATGTTCTCCTGTTTTATTCTTGTTTGTCTGCTGCACTGGCCCTAATACAATTAAATGTGTACATATTGAATACTTATGTAGCGCCCTGCTCCCAAATGACTGGGCGCTATGTTAAATTTAGTGGGTGTCTGAGCCGATAAGGTGGCTCAGACTGTATGATTTATTCTAAACTAGCTGAATACCCGACGTTGCCCGGTCTTCCTATCTTAACCTTTTGGGGAGGAAAATCATAGTAATATAAATATACCCATCTTTTATATAAGGGTGTAGGTAAGGGTTAATTTAACTGTCATATATTTTTATTTGGCATATAAGTAATATGTGTACCAGGTATTATTGAAATATCTCCAGGCGTACAGAAGTTATGTGGGAACATACATTTCCCATTGATTTGCATGGGACTTTAAACAAAAACCCCGACCCTCACAAATGGGGGTAGTTAAGGGATAAATTAACTATCCTATAGTTTAAGTGGACATATAAGTAACATGTGACCAAGTGTTATCGAAATATGTACAGCCGTTTGGAAGTTATGAAGTAACATGTATTTCCCATAGAGTTGAATGGGACTTTAAAGAAAAACCCCGACCATGGCAAATGGGGGTGGGTAAGGGTTAAACCACCTATCCTATGTTTGTTGCTGACATATAAGTAACATGCGTGCCAAGTTTCATGTTAATATCTTTAGCCGTTTGGACGTGATGCTGGAACATACATACATACACACACACGTTGAGTTTTATATATATAGATTAGCCTCTGTCCTGGCAGTGGCTGTGCCTGTGGCCTCGTACACACGGCCGAGAAACTCGACGGGCAAAACACATCGTTTTGCTCGTCGAGTTCCTTGTGAAGCCGCCGAGGATCTCGGCGAGCCAAATTTTCCCATTCCCGTCGGGGGAAAAGAAGACATGCTTTCTTTTTGGCCCGACGAAATCCTCGGCGGTTTCCTCGTTGAAAAGTGTACACACGACCAGTTTCCTCGGCAAAAAAAAACAACCAGCAAGCTTCTTGCTGGTTTTTGCTGAGAAACTCGGCCGTGTGTACGAGGCCTGATAGCATTTTCCCACTGTTGCCTGTAGTCGGCGATACCCCCACGGGCCAGTGTTGGAACATGGGCGAAGCCATAGGTCATTGAGTGTCTTTCCTCAGGAGCAGCCCAGTGGGAGTGGTGCCCCGCTGTGCATGAGGGAAGGGATTCTTAAGGGACAGACGCCATATTTTGGGGTCCTTCGCCTCGTGGCCCTCCTGGCACGAGGTATGTGTTGTGTGATTTCCAGCCCCGGGACCACGTTGGCCCGAGGCTGCATCTCTACTAATAGGCCCAGCATAGCTGGGGCCTACAAATCAAGAGGGATCCTAAGCTGTCCATCTAAGTGAAGTAAGCTACACTTAATGAAGGAAACGAGGGGAGGACCTGTCCTGGAGGAGACCAAGCGGAAGGCTTACGTCTCAGGATAGGCCTGGTGACCTTATTAAGGAGGGATCCATAACTCAAGTTGTCCTACAGTTCGCCGGGTCGGCTTAAAGGCTCTTGTACGACTAACTGTACGACTGGAAGTTCGGGTAGTACATCCTGTGGCAGAGGATTCCGGACTGTTCAATTTGTTCTCAATCAGTCTGTGGCAGAGACTGTTCTTGAACTGGTTCGTGCATCATTCCGGCTGCTAGGCATGATGAGAGGGGTCTATCCGGGTGAGCAATACCCACTCAAGAGTGAAGTGGTGAATGACTTTGGAGTTTAGGGGTTTTTCCCCAGTGATCTGTACCGTGTACCTGAACCTTCCCTCACCCCTTCAACCTTCTACTTTCTTTACAAGTTTGAGCAAAAGAATAAAACCTCTCAGTTGGAGGTTTTACATCTTGTGTGGACATTGGAGTTCTTTCAGACTTTCTTCCCCTAGACAACGAGGTGTTGAGGTAATGTGCAGGCCCAAAACTAACCAGCAGCTCCTGGGTATTGCTACACTTAAATAAAAAAAATAAAAAAAACTCTAAAGCACTTTACTTCCTCTTTTGTTCCCTGCAAAGTAAAAGCATAATGGGCTAGTATGCGATGCAAACTAGCCCATTATGTGCAATTTACCTGCAAACAAAGCCCATGAATTCCCCAAAATCACCGCTGGTGGCTACGTCCACCTTCACCCCTCTTCCCTCTGGTACTGTGGACTTCGGCACTGTGACTGTCCGGAGTCGTGTGATGCCACTCCCACGCATGCGTCACTCCCGTGCATGCGCCAATGACGTTGGCGCAAGCGTATATGGTAAATATTTCCTAAACTGTGCAGGTTTAGGAGATGTGTGCCAAATCTTTATCAAACCTTGCCCTGGGGAATCTCCGTGTTCATGTTAGTCAGGAGGACTGGGAACAGGAAGACAGCCAGGTATGGCTGATGGCAGCCAGGTGGGTTAGCATCTTCTGTAAGCAGTGGAGCTGGGATTAGAGGGAAGCAGAAGGAGAGGTTATATACTGTTTCGTTCCATATGTGATACTTTTCAAGGGACAGAGAGTTCCTGCCTATAATGGGCTGTTGCTGAACTGACAAGAAGCATGTCAGTTCCCTCAGGAGTGAACACGTAAAAGCTGTGTAAAAGAGGAACAACATTTTTGCAGGTGGAAGGCTGAAGAGGGAGGAAGTGTCCCTGAAGTTAAGGTTGTTGTCACACTGGGCATCCCATAATCCCTTACCCTATCCAAATTATCATCCCCTAATAAAACAACAAAACCAAGCCAAAGACTGATTTCTATGTCTGGATGAAAGAAAGACATGCTGAGTGACTGGCCATGCAGAGGTGGACAATCCTTTCACTTGCAGTCTGTGCGGGTAGTGCTACAGTACAGTATCTCTTAATCTCAATGCAACTTCATAGACTTTGTTGCGAGACCTTTATTATAGAGGATTTTACTCTCTATATTATATATTGTATCCCATTACTGATCTATTTGCTACAGTCATTCAGCAATTTTTATATATAATATACAGTATACATGTGTATATATATATATATATATATATATATATATATATATATATATATATATATATATATATATATATATATATATATATATATGTAGCACTACCCCCGAAGGAGCTGCTGATTTGTTTTAGGCAGCATGTTACCTCTATTCCACCGCCGTCTAGGGTGCTGGATAAGAGCTGAAACAAAGTCAATGTCCACACGTTGCGTTCCTTTTTCTTTGCTTTATTTACAGAACGTGGTAAAAGAATGAACAATAGATTGAAGAGGTGAAATAGGGTATAGGTAGTGGGTTCAGGTGTAGAACTTGATCAGAAGCACTCCTGCTTCCAGACATAAACTCTTGTCGCCACTCTAGCCAGAGTGGGTAATGTGCCCCTGGATAGGCCTCTCTCACTAGTCCTAGCAGCCAGGGCGTCACACGGAACTTTGGTACAGTCTCTGCCACTGACCTTCACAAAGGTGGAGATATGTTCGGTCCAGAATCCTCTCAGTATAGGATTAAGCACCCGGATCTCTTCTTAAAGTAAATACTTGTGAATTCAGGAAACTGACAGGCGACCACTGCTCAGCCTTTCAGTATTAGTGTGTCCTTCAATGAAGTTCAGGCCTCCCCTAAGGCCCCGTACACACGACCGAGTTTCTCGGCAGAATTCAGCCAGAAACTCGGTCGGAGCTGGATTCTGCCGAGAAACTCGGTCGTGTGTACACTTTTCAGCGAGGAACCCGTCGAGGAACTCGTCGGGCCGAAAAGAGAACATGTTCTCTATTTCCTCGTTGTTCAATGAGGAAAGTCGGCCCGCCGAGCTCCTCGGCGGCTTCCACACTGAACTCGACGAGGAACTCGATGTGTTTGGCACGTCGAGTTCCTCGGTCGTGTGTACGGGGCCTAAGTGTACCAGCCTCGTGCTCGGTGCTCTCCAGAACAGGTACTCCATTCGGTGGCTTCCTCCCTCTAGGACGGACAGCAGTGTCTGACTACTGGGCCCACCCTGCAAATCACGACTCCAGACCAACGTGGTCCCGGAGCCAGGAATTTTGAACACGCACCCCTGGCCAGGAGGGCCACACACAGGTGTGGTGGGAAGACCAGGGCAGACGACGACGACCCAGAACCTGTGACGTCTGTCCCTTAAATACTCTCCCCCAGCATGCACAGTGAGGCGATCAACCCCCACTGATTGGCCGCTGAGAAAGAATACCCAACACACCTTGATCTGACTGCTGCCACCCTTGGTCTGGGGTGGAACCGACACCCCAGACAAAAATAGTGGTCACCTGCAGGACAGCCATGGCTGGAACAGAGGGCCAAATTTGAAAACAAATCGGTCAGGCCTTGTACACACAACCGAACATGTCCGCTGAAACTGGACCAGTTTCCGCGGACATGTTCGGTCGTGTGTAGGGCCGTTTCCCGGCCTAGCGGACAGGTTTGCAGTGGACAAAAG
Source organism: Rana temporaria (assembly GCF_905171775.1). NCBI lineage: Eukaryota > Metazoa > Chordata > Amphibia > Anura > Ranidae > Rana > Rana temporaria. Next base: position 528,858,647 of record NC_053489.1, read on the forward strand.
TTTCTTAGCTAAGAAACTTGTACGCTGGAAGCCTGTCCGTTGGACATGTCCGATGGTCAGTACGACTCATCGGACATGTCCGCTGGCCCGAAATCCCACGCATGCGTCGAAGTGATTCGACGCATGCATGGAGGCATTGAACTTCCTGGTGTGCGCACATCGCGGCGTCATCATCGCCGCCACGTCACCACGTATTCTGTCCGCTGGGAATTTGGTCTGATGGTGTGTACACACATCAGACCAAATGATCCCAGTGGACATGTCTGATGAAAACGGTCCGCGGACCGTTTTCATCGGACATGTTGGGTGGTGTGTACGAGGCCTCAGAGGCAGGCCCGGACTGGCCATAGGGCAAACCGGGCATATACCCGGTGGGCCGCGGTGGCCCGTGGGCCGATTGCGGCCCGTGGCGGCCCGCGAACGGCCCTCGGAGGGCCGCAAGTCACATCTCCCCAGGGGTGTACCTAGGGTTGCCACCTGTGCGGTTTTCACCCAGACATTCTGGGTTTTGACACATTTGTCAGGTTTTCAGTGTGCCCGACACCCAGACACACTGCTGTCAGTTGGGAGGGGAGGTGGGGGAAGTGTCATTCAGAGGGAGGTGGGATGAGCTGCTGGATGATGAAGGGTGGGTGAGAATTGAGGGGTTTGTGTGGGTGGTGCTTTTCTATACTGTGTAAGCGCTTCAGCCTATACGATACTTGCTTGCAGCATATTCTCTCCAGTTTCTCCACACTGCACCTCTCCGCACAGAGCAGCTCCGCCTTCCATCTCCACCCCCGACTTCGGCTCCCCGCGTCTTGCCTTTAGCCATGCTGTCTGCTAGACTGTGCCTCTTATCTTCTGCACCTCTGTGCAAAGCAGCTCAGAGTCCGCGTCCCAACAGCTGGCTCTCATGTCTTTCCTTCAGCCATGCTGGTTCTGTCAAGCTTGCAAGGTAAGAGTCCCCTCCCCTGGCTGCTCTTGGGCAGCTCCCGCCCGGTAGCCAGAACTATATACACTGACTCTTCTACACAGTGCCCAGTCAGTGTATAGTATAGTGTGTCCTACAGTCACTCTGCCTCCTTCTCTGTCAACTCTGCCCCCTCCTGTCACACTCTGCCCCCTCCAGTCACACTCTGTCCCCTCCTGTCACACTCTGCCCCCTCATGTCACACTCTGCCCCCTCCTCTTCCTCTCTGCCCCCTCATGTCACACTCTGCCCCCTCCTCTTCCAATCTGCCCCCTCCTCTTCCACTCTGCCCCCTCCTGTCACACTCTGCCGTCTTCTGCCCCTTTCTGTCAACTCTGCCCTCTCCTTTCACACTCTGCCCCCTCCTGTCACACTCTGCCCCCTCCTGTCACACTCTGCTCCCTCCTCTCACACTCTGCTCCCTCCTCTCACACTCTACCCCCTCCTGTCACACTCTGCCCCATCCTGTCACACTCTGCCCCCTCCTCTCACACTCTGCCCCCTCCTCTCACACTCTGCTCCCTCCTGTCACACTCTGCTCCCTTCTGTCACACTCTGTCCCCTCATGTCACACTCTGCCCCCTATTCTGCCCCTCCTCTTCCTCTCTGCCCCCTCATGTCACACTCTGCCCCCTCCTCTTCCAATCTGCCCCCTCCTCTTCCTCTCTGCCCCCTTCTGTCACACTCTGCCCCCTCCTGTCACACTCTGCCCCCTCCTGTCATACTCTGCCCCCTCCTCTTCCACTCTGCCCCCTCCTGTCACACTCTGCCTCCTTCTGCCCCCTTCTGTCAACTCTGCCCTCTCCTTTCACACTCTGCCCCCTCCTGTAACACTCTGCTCCCTCCTCTCACACTCTGCTCCCTCCTCTTACACTCTGCTCCCTCCTGTCACACTGTGCTCCCTCCTGTCACACTCTGCTCCCTCCTCTCACACTCTGCCCCCTCCTCTCACACTCTGCTCCCTCCCCTCACACTCTGCTCCCTCCTCTCACACCCTGCCCCCTCCTCTCACACCCTGCTCCCTCCTCTCACACTCTGCTCCCTCCTGTCACACTCTGCTCCCTCCTGCCACACTGGGATACTGATGTAAAGAAGACTACTAATGTAAAGGGAGATTTGAAAGAGGGACTCTTGATTTAAGGAGGGCTCCTGATGTAAAGGGGCCCTTGATATTAGAGGAGTTACTGATATACATGGTCCCTGCTGATGTGAGGGAGAACTCTGGTGTGAAGGGGGGAGCTCCTGATGTAAAGGGGGACTATTGCCTAATAAGGGGACCGATGATGCTCAATACAGAGCTCCTGAATGTAATTTGTGACTCCTGATGTATAGGGGAATCCTAATGTGAATGGGGACTCCAGTTGTAAGGTGGGGGATACTGATGTAATTGTGGATCCTGATGTAAATGGGGAAACCTGATGAAGAGGGACTCCTGATGTGATGAGTAGACTCCTAATCTAAAGGGGACTTTTATGTGAAAGGAGGGACTCTTATCTATCTATCTATCTATCTATCTATCTATCTATCTATCTATCTATCTATCTATCTACCTTCCTTTCTTTCTATCTTTATCGTTCTATCTATATCTATCTTTCTTTGTCCCCCCCCCCCCCCCCCCCCCGAGCTGCTCAGTCTAAAATGCCCGGGCCTATTTTTTGTCCCAGCCCGGGCCTGCTCAGAGGTAACTAATCCTCTGACTACCCTCTAAATTTAAAGCAGGGCCAGCAGAGAAAAACAGATGCCCGCTACACACACACACATATATATATATATATATATATATATATATATATATATATATATATATATATATATATATATATATATATTGTGGATGAGACTGATTATCCTAAAGCAGAACAATTTTACAATCTTTTGAAAATAAACAGTTTGCAATTTCCAAGATATCAGTGCTTCTTTATCAAATCATCACAATATCTGATAGGGACAATCATTAGCAAGTTCAAGAAAGTTATGGGTGGCCTTAATAGCACCAATTAAGACATAGCTTTGACAATATTCTCATGAAAATAACTGAACCTTACAGAAAAATCTTCCTATCTCAAAGAGACAAAGTGAACCTTGTCACTGAAGTTTATTTTGCTGAAAACATGATAGAACTGTGATAAAAATGCTATTTAAACAAGCGGATTTATACAGTTATGGTGAAACATTAAACAGTCTTAAGCATATTCTTTGTTAGAACAAAAAATCCTACAATACCTGGCATGCTTAGTGAGGTTAATCTGGATTTTTAACTCATACAGACGGTGCTTAAACTAATGCGTGATGGTACTGTTTACCTTGAAATGGAAATCCTTGAAATCCTTTCTGTTTTCATTTGGTTGGTTGTATATCATCGTGGTTTTTCACTATGTTTTCATTCCATTTAGGAATTTTCGTCAAGGCCACCTATGTAAAGTACTACCTTTGGAAGTTCTTCTCCTTTTTTCTGTATTTTAAAACAATATTACCTATAAGATCAGGAGACTAAACAGTCATAGTGACCCTGATCACCGCTGCACCAGTCACAGTGTCCCTGATCACCGCCATACAAGTCCCAGTATCCCTAAAAAACTGCCACACCAGTAATAGTGTCACCATAAATCACCATAAGGATGCGTTCACATGTACAATGTTCTCTGAAGAGCCATTCATGATCGCTTTTCATAGAGGATTTAGCAGGCAGTGAGGAGACATTATATTGCCACCTTACCAGCTGCTTTAACCCATTGGACCCCACAGAAATGCCCCCATTCAATGGGGGTAACGATCAGTCACAATCAGCGATCGTACAGGGTGTATAATTCTGACTACACCTACAAAGCATTGCAGCCACAGCAGGTGTACATACCCAGCCGCTGCCTCTACAGTTAGGGGGTAGTGGTTGAGCGGCGGTAAAACCGTGTCAATGAGTCCTATTAGTGCAGCCAGTCAAAGTTCTCCCCTTCACCACCACCCTAGCCACAGTGTCACCAGACCAGTGTAGCTAGAATTGGTGTTCCTGAATGCGACTACACCAGACCAGTGCAACCAGAAACAGTATTACTTATTACCCCAGTAGCAGTGTCACCACACCAGTGTGAGCCAGCAGTGGTGTCCCTTATTGTTACCACACCAACCCTAGTGTCACCAAACCAGTATAAGCCAGCAGCAGTGTTCCTGATTGCTGCCACACTAGTCCCCAGTGTCACCAGACCAGTGTAAGCCAGCAATAGTGTTCCTGATCACCGCTACACAAGTCCCACTGTCACCAGACCAGTACAGCCAGCAACAATGTTTCTGATCACCACCACATTAGTGCAGTGTTGCCTCTGCCTGATGCCTGTACTAATTCTGGCCTGTTTACTGACCATGTTTCTGCCTGTTGCCTGAACTGACCCATCAGCATGAACAACTTACTATGTTCTTGCAAGACGCCAGTCCCAGCCATCCCCTGTGGACAACTGCACTCCTGAAACCACAGGAACTATTTTTTTGGTTAATTTCTGTAGCCTGCTGTACTTCCTGGCCAGTGAACATGGAATTCCAGGGGGCAGCCATGTACCAGTAGGCTAGATTTGCTTGGTTTTTAGGAACAGGGACTATTTTAGGTGACGCTACACTAAACTATATTCCCTGACCCCTCAAACAGAGATGGCTATTATAGTACACACATGACACGATGTCTGGTACATAATCAGTCCAGACCGTGAAAACGTATCACACGTGTGTTATCACTATACTCAGGAGGAGGGGTAGAATGTGTTTTGGATTGTAATTCTTAATATGCCTAGGCTGTGTCTAAGAAATATCTTATTATATATAAAAAAAAATTCTGCATTTTCCAAAAACCTGTGGCAAAAAATTAAGTCTTCAAAAGATTTACCATGCATCTTAAGAAATATCTTGGAGTGTTTAAACTCTGAAATGTGGTTACTTTGTGAATGTCTCTACTGGCCTTGTGCTCCAGGGCCTCCAAAAATGTGATAAGTAGTCAAAAACGTATGTAGATGCGTAATTTATGCCCCTGAAATGCCTGAAGGTCTTCCTTGGATTTTGCACCTCTCTATGTGGCTAGGCTGTGAAAAAGTCTCACAAATGTGGTATCAACATTGGTGCTCCAGGGCCTCCAAAGTTGTGATAGATGGTCAGGAAATTGGACCTCCTTGAGAGCCCAAAGGAGCTTGTTAGGTTGTGAAAAAGTACACATGTAGTATCCCTGTACATGGGAGGCCTAGAAAAATGTGTTTTGGGGTGTAATTATAAGTTTGAAATAATGTGTTATAATGACAAATTTGTAAAAAATAAAAGATGTTTTATTTAATTTCTTAATTTTTCAAAAAATTTCAACTTAAAAAAACTCACAATGCTTCTTCATAAACACCTTGGAGTCTCTATTTTTTTAAAAGGGGGCTGTTTGGGGGTATTTGCATTATCCTGACATTTTAAGGCCTCACTAAATGAGATAGGCTGGCTGTACAGTATGTTGTAGTTATTTACTAAAGCTATAGGGTGCAAAATGTGTCACAATTCTGCATAGAAACCAATCAGCTTCCAGGTTTTATTGCCAAAGCTTAATTGAACAGGCTGAGGTTTGAAGCTGATTGGTTTCTATGCAGAAATGTGACTAATTTTGTACGCTTTAGCTTTGGTAAATAAACAGAAAAGTTACATATGAGACCGACCATATGAGGCTGGTCGGTCTAGTTCAACCAATAAACATAAAAAATAAAAACACAAACAAATAGGAAACCTCCATATACACTATCCTATACCCAAAGTTGATCCAAAAGAAGGTAAAAAAAATATATATATATATATATATATAAAGCATGATCCAATTGGCTCCAGTGGTGAAAGAATAGTAATAAAATGAAAAAACCCTAGACATTATGCATTGAGACCAAACATCCAGAGCTGTCTTCTGATACTAGGAGAGGACTGGGAACATTTGGTCAGGAAAGCAAACACGATCAGTTGGTTCGTTCATGTTATGGAAGTTTCCTGGGAGCCATAATTGCACCACACAAAGTGTATCAATGGGATAGGTGCCCAAGGTGAAAGGTGGTTATTGCCTTACTATAACATATTTTTTCAAATACACATGCTAAAGCAAGGAGAGTTATTGTAGAGGTGAGACTATATTAGCTGAACATGACTGCTCCTCTTTGAAAATGATATAGACGTATATAAATATATATGTAAATAATAAAATTCAATGCCATTATCATTATTACAATGACATTATCATAAATATTCATCATTCAGCTTCCTTTACAAATGAATACAACACATTCACAGTCCTGAATTCTTCCAACAATGACTTTCTTTGCAGCTCTCTGCATTCAGTTGCACAATGTCCCTCTAGCATACCGTATATTATTTGTAATGGCCAAGGCTGGGACATAAAGATCATCTTTCAGTCCGAACAATATTAACAAACTAATGGTCATTCTATTTCTAGGGATGCCTTCACACATATTTGATTTAAATAATTATGCATGCAGAAAATACAACTGGCCAACAGTTTACAAATTATCAGGCAAAACTTTTAAAACCCCTAAAAGTGAAATAGCCAAAAGCAATGGTGTCCCTAAGCTCTCTTCTCTAACAAATTTCATGGCTAATTGCTACTCAGAGGAAATAACCACAGGCTATTAGCCAGAAACACGTCCGGGGCCAGTAGCTTAGGGATGTTTCTGTTTTCAGATGTTATGCTTGAACTACAGTTCTGATTTACTAGTTATTGACTGATGGTTTTAGAATTGAAAACAAAGAGGGTACAAGGTTTAAAGGGATTTAGGGATGTTAAAGACATTCTCTGAAAGATATAAATGCCAGGTGTTATTGTCATAAATGCAGTGTAAACCCAACCTGCCACATTTTTAGTTGTATATGTAGATTTTAGATGCATTTTTACTTCAGTATGAACATAATCAATTCTTCCATAAATAACAAAAACTTTTTGCTCTTGGAACTATTCTATTTTTATCATAAATGAAGTACATTAGGAAAGAACAAAATACAGTACATTCACACTGAAGCCATACTGAAAAACAATCTAAATTCCAATTTAACAAGATTAGCAGAGACATTTTTTTTTCTTTAGTCCAACATGTAAAGGAGAACTGTGCTGGTATAAACATTTGAGTGTAGATAATGCTTTTTGGTGTGACAATTAAGCATTGCATTGGCCAAAGTCACTGCAACAAATAGTCTTACAATACCAATGTCAACCAATAAGTATGCACAGGATCTTTTTCTTTCAGCTTGATATTTTTTGCCAAAAGCGAACAACAATTATTTAAAGTACATCTAAAGTCTATGGGATGATTTATTGAAGGCAAATAGACTACACTTTACAAGTGTGGGCTCACTCATTTTCTCCAGAGCTTAGAACATGCGGTGGAGGTTCACTTTGTAAAGAATACCCAATCAGGTGAAAGGAAAATATAAAAAACAGCAATTTTGCTTGCACATGATTGGATAATAGAAATCAGCAGAGCTTCACCACATTCACTAAGCTCTGAGAAACTGCACTTGCATAGTTCACATTCTATTTGCCTTTAGTAAATCAACCGCACCAATGTCCACCAAAAGCCAAATAAACACCAACCTGTAACTCTAAAGCCGCGTACACATGACCATTTTTAATGTCCTAGAAAAAACTATGTTTTTCTCAACGTGATTCTAGTCAAGCCTGCCTTGCATACACACGATCGGGAAAAAAAAATATGCTCAAGCAAAGCACAGTGACACGTACGACGGCACTATTAAGGGGAAGTTCCATTCAGATGGCGCCACCCTTTGGGCTGCTTTCGCTGATTTTGTGTTAGTAAAAGTTTGATGAGAGTCGATTGGCGCTTTTCAGTCTTCGTGCTTTTCAGTCTGTTACAGCGTGACAAATGTGCTATCTTCATTACAAATGCTAGTTTTACCAGAACGAGTGCTCCCATCTCATAACTTGCTTCTGAGCATGCACGTTTTTTCCCATCGTTAAAGACTACACACGACCGTTTTTTACGACGTGATAATTTTGAGCATGTTCTAAATTTTTAATGCCCATTTTTCACGTCGAGAAAAATGCTCTGGTGCCACACGATCGTTTTTAATGACCATTTTAAAAAATGGCATTGTTCACGTCATGAAAAACGGTCGTATGTACGCGGCATAATTCTAGTCTCACTAATAAAAGCCTTTTATTAAAGAAATAAACAGCCCATAGAGCATCCCGTTTTTTTCACTTAACCAGTGGATTGAAGGAAAAAAACTGACCTGACTACAAATTCAAATGTGTGGATGGTGGAATCACTCCCGCTGAGCTATTGCACTCTTACAGCAGGCAGACTTCCCCCCGCTGTCAGAACACATTGATCAGTGCTGCAGCTGGCGGTGCTGATTGAATGGCTTTTATCCAACAGGCAGTGATGACTGGTGTTTTTTTGGGGGGTGGCAAATAACCACCCATCCCCCCAAGTGGCACCCACCCTCCACCACTGTTTGCAGTTGGACCAGGAACTTACCCCATAATGGTGGGTGGCAGACAGCATGGTACAGCGGCTCCGCTCCGAGTCCTCTCCTCCATGGCGGCTTCCAGCTCCTCCCCTCTTCCTCCTAGGCATCCAATAGGATCGCCTGTCATTTCAGCCAATCGGGTGACCGATGTCAAAACCCGCTTCCTGATTGGCCGGGAGGAGGATCAGTGTTACGACAGCGAATATTGATTTGCTGTTGTAACACACCTGGGTGGGCTCTGGCTCTAGTCGGTTGCTTAAAAAAAAAACAGCATTGAAATCCATGCTCCGGTGTCCAGAAAGGGGCCGGATGCACGGATAGGGAAGGCGGCGATGGACGGGGGGGGGGTGCCCTGCATCCTTAATGGACGGGCCGCCTATGTTGGTTGTACAGAAGTTGATCAGTATACAGTTGATCAAATACTGTTCCCATACATGGATTGAAATTCGGTCAGTCCCTGCTGTACCTGCCAAATTTTTATCCATGAATGGCCAATTTTTTTTTTTTTATATATATAAATTTGATATAAATCCAAAAATCCGATTTAAATAAAAAAAATCCGATGTAACTCAAAAACATCTGATTGATCATTGATTTTTATTCACCCTGATGGTAGCCAATCAGCTTCTAACTTCAGCTTGTTCAATTAAGCTTTGACAATAAAAGCTTCTGGTTTCTGTGCAGAGATGTACCAGATTTTGCACTCTAGTTTTAGTAAATCAACCCCTACGTGTCTGCACAGTATTCCGTAATCTCGTCCCCACTTTTAAGAAGGTAAAAAAGGTAAAACAGATCATTTCTGAAACCAATTAATAGCAGTTATAGTACCTACATGGTTATAACTGTATTAGAAAGTGTCTATAACATACTGTAGTATGTTCACAACTAATTTTTGCCATCCCTGATATTCAAAGTACTATAACTTTTCACCGGCCCTCCTTTCCCAAGCATGACCCTCTTTTTTCAAGTTTTCAAGTTGGGAGATGTGTGTGTATGTCAAGGGATTCTCCAAAATCAGCGTTCACTCCAATACTTAATAATGTCTCTAGCGATGCTGCTCTCCTTGAGTGGGGAAATTCCAAATCACTATAAAGGGAAAAAAAAGGAGGGCGCAAACGCCTAGTGTATTACCTTCAACACCAATTATTTATTTATTGAAAAAATGCCAAAGACATACTCAAGAACTGGAGAAGATTAAAGCATATCATCCACAACTCCAGTATCGGGGATGACAAATCTCTGCAGACATTTGTCATCCCTGATACTGGAGTTGTGGATGATATGCTTTTACTCTTCTCATGTTTTTGAGTATGTCTTTGGCGTTTTTTCAATAAAGAAATAATTGGTGTGTGTCAGGAGCCCTGTTGTTCCCCAAATTTTTCCAGGTTGCCAGGGCTGTATCGTGGCCTAGGCCAACAAGGCCTAGGCCTAGGGCAGCACGTTGCAGGGGGGCAGCACGGAAAGAGTCCCCGCCAGCTTGCGCTATTAGTGTAGCACTGTTTGTGTAGCACCAGTCTTATGGGACGAACTAAGCAGAGAGGCAAGCATCCCGCAACTGAAGGGAGGGGCGGAGCTTCTAATTTTGACTGTCCTATCATCCTGGACCACAAACCTTCCTCACTGTGCTACATATTTTCTGCTGTACCATTATATCTTTTTAGTCCTCTCCATAATATTATCAGAATGTTGTGCCTAAAGTAGAACTATAGGAACAGGGCAGGTTTTTACAGCAAGGGGTTTGGCCTTGACAGGAAGGGGTGGGTCATATTTAAATTAGGGGTGCACAAGTTAAGTCAGGCCTAGGGCAGCACAAAACCTAAATACATCACTGCAGGTTGCACCTCTTTTACAGCAGAAGTTCCAGCAGTGCTGGCTGGTGGACTTGATCACCTTCATCAGTCAAAGAGCTTATTTACACTATTTTCTGCACTGGATAAAATCAGTCACTGCAAGGGCGCATAGAAGAGAATTGTTTTCTACAGTATGTGCCCAGTTCACACCTCAAGAATGCACTGCAGCATGACTGCATTTTTCCGCAGTGCAGTGGATGGCACCGCACATTGCAAATTGCACATGTGACACTTCAAATAGGTTTAAAAAAAAGTAAAAAGTAAGTAGTGTAATGATCTTATACCTTGTACACACAATCGGAATTTCAGATGAAAAAAGTCAGACGGAATTTTTTCATCGGATATTCCGACCGTGTGTGGGGCCCATCTGACTTTTTTTCCGTCGGAGTTTAGAAATAGAACATGTTTTATTTTTTTCCGATCATCTGTGTGGAACTCCGACGGAGAAAAAAACACGCATGCTCAGAATCAAGTAGACGCATGCGCAGAAGCATTGAATTTCATTTTTCTCGGCTCGTTGTGTCTTTTACATCACCGCGTTTTGGACGGTCGGAATTTGGTCTGACAGTGTGTATGCTAGACAGCTTGAACGGAATTCTGACGGAAAATTCCATCAGATTTTATCCCATCGGAAATTCCGATCATGTGTACAAGGCATAAAATGTGCTCCCTGTTGGACCTCACACATGTGAACCGGGGGTGTCTGACCATTTGGAAATCAGGCAATTCATTAATGACCTGATATACACATCTACCATTCCAAGTATACGGGTGAATTACTATTGCTGCCATTATCAGCATGGATGAAATGAACATCAGATGACATGTTCCAGCCCACCAGATCCTCGGTGACTGGTATCTTCAGGTCCACCAGGGCGATGGTTACTGTTGATTAGGTTTGAATATCTTTTAAATATTCATTCCCTTTGGTAAAGCACCCTCCAGATCGTTCACAAAATTTCCTTCTAACCTTGGTGGTTCCACATCCTTGAATTACATTTACTTAAAAAAAAAAAAGGCTTTCTCTTTGATGAAGAACATTAAATGTCACATACTGTGCGGGATAACATCTACAAAGAGCAGCCACTGCTGTTTGTAAATGATACACACTCAGCTGAACTCATCAGCCATGCAGTCAGAAGCTGCTTATACAGTGCAGCAATCCGATCTCTTGTAGATAAACATACAGGACGTGCTCTGAAAATCCTTTGTACGTACTGTATATGTTTGTTGTGCTGTCTGTTATTTTTTTTTATATTCTCCCTGTGTGTATTTCAGACGACGCTATGGATATACAAAGCAACTCTTGTCTATGTTCTTCTTACTCAGCTCAAATCCTCACTTTCTACCTTAATTGATGCTTTGTGGGAGTCCGTCCTTTAGCAGCACACAAAAAAGGGCAATAAACGTCAAATGTAACTCCAACCAAAACTACAGTTTGACTTTTGATAGAGTGGAACCTTACTTCAAGTTTTATTTGCCATATGTGTCCCCTTCATAATGATGTTCCTGTACTAAGCAAACTTATTATGGCCACAATAATTGTAAAGATAAGTATAATAGTTTTGGATTGCTGTGGGTGTCCTTGCTAGGAAGAGTGGCCCAGATTCAAGAAGCAATTGCGCCCGTGTAACCATAAGTTACACGGCGCAATTGCTTACTTGCTCCGGTGTAACGAGTGCTCCTGATTCAGGAACCTCGTTACACCGACTGCAGCCTAAAATCTGCGCGGCATAAGGCACTTATGCCTCGCAGATTTTAGGCTGCATTCTTGTGCTTACCGCTAGGGGGCGCTCCCATTGTGATCAGCGTGTAGTATGCAAATTGCATACTACCAACTGATTCACAAACTTGCGCGGGCTCCGCGCAAGCCAGGTACGGAGTTTCCGTACGGCAACTTTAGCGCAAGGCTGCCCCTTCTAATAGTACGGGCAGCCAATGCTAAAGTATAGCCGCCGCTCCCGCGACGTGAAATTTGAATTTCACGTCGTTTGCGTAAGTGCTTCGTGAATGGCGCTGGACGCCATTCACGTTCACTTTGAAGCAAATGATGTCCTTGCGACGTCATTTGCCGCAATGCACGTCGGGAAAGTTTCCCGACGGAGCATGCGCTGTACGCTCGGCGCAGGAGCGCGCCTAATTTAAATGATTCCCGGGGGCGGGATCATTTAACTTGCGCGCGCTTACACCGGGCAAATTTGCTGGCGCGCCCTCGCAGTTCACGGAGCTACTGCTCCGTGAATCGAGGACAGCGCAAAATATTTGCGTGGGCTTAGGGCAAAATCGTTGCCCTGTGCCTGCGCAAATATAGCGCAGTTCTACCTGAATCTGGGCCAATATTTCTATTTGTCCTGGTGTCCATTATCACACAGGCCCCGTACACACGACCAGTTTCCTCGGCAGAATTCAGCTTCCGACCGAGTTTCTGGCTGAATTCTGCCGAGGAAACTGGTCGTGTGTACACTTTCGGCCGAGGAAGCCGACGAGGACCTCGGCGAGGAAATAGAGAACATGTTCTCTATTTCCTCGTTGTTCTATGGGAGCTCTCTCCCCGCCGAGCTCCTCGGCGGCTTCAGGGCTGAACTGGCCGAGGAACTCGATGTGTTTGGCACGTCGAGTTCCTCGGCCGTGTGTACGGGGCCTGAGAGTCAAGGAAGTCCCAAAGTTTGAGTTTGAATCATTTCAACAGGAATAGAGGGGAAATCTCCCAACTCACAGAAAAAGACAATGGGCCAGATTCACATAGGATAGCGGATCTTTAGATCCGCGTAACCTATGTGATTTAAGATCCGCCGCCGCAAGTTTTTGAGGCAAGTGGGTAATTCACAAAACACTTACCTCAAAACTTGCGGCGAAATCCCCCGGCGGAATTCAAATTTCCGCGGCTAGGGAGAGTGTACTATTCAAATCAGGCACATCCCCGCGCCGATCAAATAGCGCATGCGCCGTCCGGAAATTTTCCCAGCGTGCATTGCTCCAAATGACGTCGCAAGGACGTCATTGGTTTCAACGTTTACGTAAATTACATCCATCCGTATTCGCGATCGACTTACGCAAACGATGTAATAAATTCAAATTTCGTCGCGGGAACGACGGCCATACTTAACATTGGCTGCGCCTCATAGAAGCAGGGGTAACTATACGCCAGGAAAACCCTTACGTATACAGCGTAAAGTGACTGCGTCGGGCCCGCGTACGTTCGTGAATTGGCGTATCTCGCTGATTTACATATTCTCGGCGTAAATCAGCGAGAACGCCCTCAGCGGCCATTTTAAAATTGCAGTTAAGATCCGACGGTGTAACACAGTTACACCTGTCGGATCTTAGCCATATCTATTCGTAACTGATTCTATGAATCAGTCGCATAGACACGACCGACGCAACTCTGAGATACGACGGTGTATCAGGAGATACACCGTCGTATCTCTATGTGAATCTGGCCCAATAAGTGCACCAGCCTTGTGCATTACCTAAAGCACAGTTTATTAATAAAACAAATACAAATATACTCACGAAGGCCAAATGGTAGTAGGCATATAATTTATCCTAAAATGTTCAATTGGAAAGCCTTGTACCCCAATATCCAATAAGAAGACCTGGTTGACACTCCAAGGCAGATGCAGGAGCTAATGCATTTCAAAGGGTAGACTCTCTTCCTCAGAGCTCTTACATCTGTTTTGGAGTGTGGCACAGGTCTTCTTATTGGATCTTGATGTCCAAGGCTTGCCAAGTGACAATGTTCCGGGATTAATTATATGCCTGATACCATTTGGCCTTTGAAAGTATGTTTGTATTTGTTTTATTAATAACATGTGCTATGGGTAATGCACAAGGCTGGTGCGCCCTTTTTGTCTCTTTTTGTCATTTAGAACCAAAAGTCACATGGAGGGTGTAGCACTGGAATAGAGGGAGGGGAAGAGACATGGGCCACTGGAGAGACATGTATATTACTCTTATGTTGCAGGTGACTTTGAGCTTAAAGGGTCACTAAAGGAAAAAAAAATTGCTGAAATGACTGTTTACAGGGTATAGAGACATACAAGTTAACTGATTCCTTTTAAAAATGATTACAAATAGATAAAAAATCAATCATATAATGTGCCTGTAGGTTAGTTTCACTTTTAAACTGTTTTCATGTTCCTGTGAACTAGAGAGACACACAGAACAAAAACAAACAAATCCAGGGCAGTGTTTTGTTTTTAAAATGAATCTGATTGGTTCTGTTAAGTTTTAGACACACAGTAATGACAGCTTAGACCTACAGTGAAAAGCTCCCAGTACTATGGTTATAAGGAAACAGACAACCAGGAAGTGTGGAGATCAGAGCAGAATTACAGCCACTTCAAAGCAAAAACTAACAATAAGGACATGAAACCAGTACTGCAGTAAGGTAAAGGAAGCTATTTAGCTAAAAAAAAATTCCTTTAGTGATCCTTTAATTTGTTTAAAGTGTAAATAAAGGAAAACATAACATTTCATTTTGGATAAAAGAGGGTTATGGGCACAGTGAGGATTGGCACAGTGACGATGGGCACAGTGAGTATTGGCACAGTGAGGATGGGCACAGTGAGGATTGGTACATTGAGGATGGGCACAGTGACAATGGGCACAGTGAGGATTGGCATAGTGAAGATGGGCACAGTGAGGTTGGCACAATGCGGTTGCAATGGGCACAGTGAGGCGTGCAAATGGGCATTGTTGACCCTCTTTTCCGCTTACAGTAGCTGCTGCATTCTCACCCTAGGCTTATACTCGAGTCAATACGTTTTCCCATTTTTTTGTGGTAAAATTAGGTACCTCAGCTTATACTCGGGTCGGCTTATACTCAAGTATATATGGTACTTACTAATATTATACATTGACTCCATAACAAAAAACTAAAATGTCAAAAGAATTGGTAAACAGCTATGGGTATCTGTATGTTAAAACGATCTGCATGTAAATAGGCCATTATTAATGTGTGTTTTTTTTGTTGTTTTGTTTTTTAGAAAACTTTAAATTCTTTACATTATTCTCTGTCTAACCCTTTATATGAATATATATTGTTTTCCTTTTTACTAGGCTATTGTAACAGCCTCAGTCAGCTTCCACTGTTTTGCTATCCACCAGAGTCTCATTGTCTGCACAAATCGTGTTCCATGTGCGCACAGCTGCAGTCTACAGTGCGTGTTCTGCATATACCCACTGCTCTCGAAGTTTCCAAATATTTCAGCGGGTCATGTATTTTAAGGATCAGATGGAAAGTGAGAAGAAGGGATAACAGCAAGACTAATTTCAGCCTTTCTCTGCAGCAAGTCAAAGTCCTGAAAGGTACAAAACAGGTATGCCATGTATACTTTAATTAGCAGAGGAAGCTTGTATCACACCGCATTAATGGCACATAAGAAAACAATTAAACATTGTGATTAATTGGCTTGAAAATTCAATACACATCTGCGATCTTGTACATTAAATTACAGCCTGATGTTTACTTCCAGGACAAGTTGCTGGAGAACGGAAGACAAGCTTGATATGCACATTTTTTCCATCTCTAACAAAATAAACCTTTTTTTTTTCTCTGTGTTTTACTTAACTTATCACACAGCAATAAACTTGCTTGCTTGTTCCCTTTAATTAAACCTCATTTAAACCATTTAAACCTTTTAAATGTGTTTTTCATTATACTAGTCAGCTACCCAAGTCGTAATTAAAATCCCTGCTTTTGTACATACAAGATTAAGTACCTGCACATTGTTCACTATACTGCCACTGGAACCGAAGGCTTTGATTAATGAAATACCCACTCTGTTCATGAAATTGACAGTTTGTGTTTTCAGACCCTCTATAAAATATTCAGTAATATTTAAGTTTTAAGTAGTAAAGTTGGTGTCTGGATACAAACATAGCCCAGTATTCATGGGGCGCAGCTCAGTTTACATTTCAGCACAGTGCCTGTATGCCAGGATGACTGATCTCCTGTGCATGTACCATAGTGACATCATCCTGTGCTGGCCAATCAAGATGAAGGAAGCCGAGAATATGCTGGTACCAGCAAAAGACCTCCTGAGCACCAGACCGTTAAAGCAAAAGCATTGCTGACTGTTAAAGCTGACCTGATTATAAAAATTCTAGTGGCTTTTTCAGCAAATCTGTGCTGGGTTAGTGGCCCAAAGCATTGAAGCAGGAGGGTTCCTGATATGTTTTCTGCTAGTTGCCTGAGGCCTCGTAAACACGAGGGTACATGTCCGATGAAAACGGTCCGCGGACCGTTTTCATCGGACATGTCTGCTTGGAGATTTCTGTCTGATGGTTGTACACACCATCAAACAGAAATCCGTGCGGACAGGATATGCGGTGACGTGGCCGTGCCATCGCCGCGACGATGACGCGGCGACGTGCGCGACCCTGGAAGATCAATGCTTCCACGCATGCATCGAATCACTTCGACGCATGCGAGGGCTTTCGGCCGAACGGACATGTCCGGTGAGTCGTACAGACGACCGAACATGTCCGATGGACAGGCTTCCAGCGGACATGTTTCTTAGCATGCTAAGAAAGATTTGTCCGCTGGAAACCTGTCCGATCCGCCGGAAAATTGTCAGGTCGGCCGTACACACGACCGAACATGTCCGCGGAAACTGGTCCACCGGACCAGTTTCAGCGGACATGTTCAGTCGTGTGTACGAGGCCTGACAGTCATTTTTATCCTCTGGTTTCCCTACTTTATAAGTTAAAAAAAATTGACTGTAATGTTCAAGGGGTTGTAAAGGTTTTTTTTTTTTTTTTTCTAATTAGGTTCCATTAGCTAGTGCATTGTTGGTTCACTTACCTTTTCCTTCAATTTCCCTTGTAAATGTTTTTTTTTCTTTGTTTTCTTTGTCTGAATTTCTCACTTCCTGTTCCTGCTCAGTAAGCTGTTCTGGCTGACTAACCCCCAGCCAGATGATGGGGGCAAGCTTACTGACGAGAAACAGGAAATTAGAAATTCAGACAAAGAAAAAAAACATTTAGAAGGGAAATCGAAGGAAAAGGTAAGTGAACCAACAATGCACTAGCTTAAAGGAAACTATTTAGAAAATAAAAAACAAACCTTTACAACCCCTTTCACTCTCTGGCTTTAATACTTTGAGTTACTGACCTGAAACATGTATACACCGACATCCAACAGACACAGAAAAGGACTCAGGGGATTAACTGAAACATTAAGAGTGCAGTCACACGTCCCTGGTATAGATGGTGAGGGTTGGGATGATATGTGGGATTGCCCCTTTCAACACTTGGTTTCGGCAAGGGACAGGTTGATACATTTTAAATTTCTGCACAAAATCTATTATACCCCAGCGAGACTTTCTGCTTTGTTTCCCTCGGCTACCGCTGAGTGCTGGCGGTGCTCCTTCGCACCGGCTGATGCCAAGCAGATCTTTTGGAAATGCCCGCTAATAAAAGTGTTTTGGGAGGGGGTGGTTTCTTGCCTGAAAGATATTCTATTGGTGCCTGTCCCGCTATCGGTACAGGTGTGCCTTCTGGAATTGGTGGAGGATGTGGTCCCATCCAGGGCCCAGAGAACCTTGCTGAATATACTACTATTCTATGGGAGGAAGGCCATATTACTTAAGTGGAAATCACCTGCTCCGCCGGGTATAGCGTTTTGGAAGAGCTTGGTGAACTCGATGATGCCCTTCTACAAGGCGACCTATCTCTCAAGGGGATGCAAAAAGAAGTTTAATAAGGTCTGGCGGGCCTGGTTTGATGCAGATGCCACTGCTGGTTAAGAGGGAGGGATGAACGGAGAGCCTCACGTTTGATTTAACTACTGTACATGTGAAACAAGGGGGCACACTTCCGAGAAGATGGTGGGGGGAGGGCAGTGCGGCACCCCTCCAGACCAATCCGTGGCGGGGGGGTGCGGGTCGGGGCGTATAGTCAATAGTTAATAAACAATGAGTTGGGTAATGTATATCTGCCATTAACTGTATTTACCGCCAGGGAACACGTACCTGATCTTCAATTCTCCAGACACTGATATCGGAGGTAGTGGTGGACTGAGTTACGGGGCTAAGGGAGGGAGGGGGGGGTTAGGGTTAGGGAGTTATGTATTCTTTTGAAGGTAGCTACCTATGTTAGGTAAGATGCCAATGATACGACCATGTTGGTCGCGAGAGACATGGTGTTGTGCCGTGACACTCTCTTGTTTGTGTTTGTCTGTCATGTTGAAAAATTTCAATAAAAATAATTTTACAAAAAAAAAAGTGCAGTCACACTATGTATTGCATTATTATTATTACTATTATTCATATTATCGTTTGTACAGCACTTTACAATCTAAAGGGGGACAGTACAGTTACAATGCAATAAAATACAAAAGGGTTAAGAGGCCATTAGAGCCAACAATCAAATTGGGTGGAGAATGTGGTACAAAAGGTAATAACTGTGGGGGGTGAGCTGATGGAAGGGTAGGGGATAGCTGGATTGAGATACAGAGTTCCAGGTGATGGGAGAGGTTCTGGAGAGGTCCAGGTTTATGAGCATTATAGGAGGAGACAAGAGAGTTAGAGAGCAGAAGGTCTCGGGAGGAGCCGAGAGGATGGTTTGGGTGATATTTGGAGATAGCATTGGTGATTTAGCTCGGGGCAGAGTTTTGAATGGCTTTGTATGGTGTTGTTAGTATTTTGAATTATATTTGTTGGCCAATTAGAAGCCAGTGAATGAATTCGCAGAGAGGACTGGAGGACACTGAGCAGTTGGTAAGGTAGATGAATTTGGCAGCAACATTCATGATAGACTGAAGAAGGGATAGCATATGGAGAGGTGGGCCTATGAGAAGAGAGCTGTGATAGTCCAGGAGAGAGAGATAACAAAGGAGTGAATGAGTAGTTTGGTGATTCCATCAGTTTAGAGATGTTACACAGGTAAAGTCTACAAGATTTTGACAGCGATTAATCAGCATTAAAGAGTAATTGTTAAGGCAGCCAATTCATTTTGAATTGGTAGGTAGCTTACCTTAACCCATGTAGTTCTCACCCACAAAGGGGCCACTGAAAATAACCCAGGTCTCACTTACCTGTTCAGAGGCTGCCAGGCCCAGGTACCAGTTCCAAAACACACTGCCTAGGCTTAGTCTAGGGGTGTCTTTTTGCAGCTGTATTGCAGTACTGTACTTGAACATAGAGGGTAGAGGGCTGAGCGTCCAGAATACTCTAAAGCACATGCAGGCATTAGAGGACTGATTCTCAGGCAAAGTCCTTCAGTAGCAGCCTTTAGTGTTTCTGGAGGTAGAGGGGACAGCTAGCTACTCTGAGACTCTGTAAGAGCAGTCACAGTCCTTGTAGTAACTAACCCTCAAAGTACAGACACACCTGAAGCTCTAGGCAAAGGGTCCTACTCACAACGTCCAGAAACAGCTCCCAACCAGCTTCCCTGCCACACTCCTCAGTGAAAGGGGTCCTTCTCCAACCCAGCTTCCTAAGGAAGTGTTCTCCAGCCAATTCTCCTTAATCCAGGTTCCTTCAGAACCTCAGTCAAGCACATGCTGAGGCCTGATAACAACTCTTCAGAAACACAGGCTGTCTCCCAGGGGAGGAGGCACTAGAAGAGGAGAGAACTTTGACGCTCCCAAACATTTATCTTCTTCCATCCAGACCTTCTGGACTTGACTCTCAGAGATTGGCTGAGGTCAAACAAATAATTATAACCCTAGTGGCTGGCCCTCCTACTCCTATTCTAGAAGCTTCTTCCAGAAGTGGGCAGGAATAACCCATCAGGCTTAGGGCGACCTGACCAGATCTAGTAAATAAATTGCTGCTCAGTTGAGTACAGCAGAGCCAAAAATGACATTTAGCCAGCTAGATTGCTACACACACAAAAAAGTGGGCACAAAAAATGTAACATGACATGTGTGTTGTGGTGATCTGCAGGGCAGGTACCCGTTATTGTATTTATCTGCACTATAGTTCTTACATTAAAGGAGAATCTAAAAAAAACAAATATCTATATTACCCCCGCCAGCTCTAACACCAAGAACTGAGCGATCACATGACTGCTTATCACAGTCATGTGGTCTGAGCAGAGAGCAGTGACTGTCAATCACTGACCTCTGCTCTGCCCCTATAGTACTCACTGGAGTGCCAAACTAGTGCAGGGGCAGGAGCAGGTGGCGCAGGCTATTAGCAGTGTGCTGAGAGGCTGAGCCAGTTGACGGTCAGTTATCTGGGTGGATCTTGACATTATTGTGAACCTGGAGTGGCTTTGTGACGTTAGCCGACAGGGGGCTCTGAGTCTGGAGAAAAGTAAGGCCAAAAAAGTTTTAGCCATAATTCTCTTATAATGAAAGGGAACTGCAGCAAATTTGTGATGGACCATATGGGGTGAAAAATAGGAATAAAGGGTTAATACATTTAGTAGAATTAACCTTTTTTTTTCTATCTAACAGAAACAAAGTTAGTCTGGTACTATGTGTAGTGACAGCCTTTCAATTGGTTAAGCTGACAATCACTCTGCCACCAAGTTTCATTGACCAATTACCTTGAATATTTTCATCTCAACAGTATCTGAATGGCTGAATGGTTGGATGGCAGCTCACTCTGTAGAAGGTGCATGTTTTTTTCTTTAAATTACCCACTAACGGATTTGTGGCAGCCACTGCAGTCACTGCCCGGCTTCCCTCTCTCCCTCCCTATTATTGGTGGGGTTGACTCCACACAAAACATATTTTATAGTTCTGGATACAAAGAGTCCCTACTGTGGAAACATTCTTCAATCTTTCTATGTATGTGGAGGATTGAGTGCTTAACACAATATCTCCTAAACTGTACAAGTTTAGAAGATATTCTTAGTACCTACAGGTAAGCCCTAGTATAGGCTTGCCTGTAGGTACAAGTGATAAACAGAGTTAACTACCACTTTAAAACACAGATACCGGAAAGATACACCTGAAGAGAATGTTTAGTGAATGTCACATTTACTGCTTTATTAATATACCCCATGTCTAATGCAAGGCATAACGAATTTAAATGTTTCTAAATGACAGCAAACAGTGAAAAGGTCTATTACCAACTCTTTCTGCTACATTTAATTTTTGTCATTACTGACGATATTTTGTCCACATAAAAGATATCAGTCCTAATCTGAGAGAATCAGATCCAGCCCACCTGCTGATTGAATCTTTAGATTACAACCTTTTTATGTCACACTGTGCATATAATAATGAACCCTTTTCTATTGCATATTCCAAAGGGATTGGGGTCCTAGCTGAGGCATCTTTCATCGTGTACCATTCTTTGCATGCAGAGGAAACATGGAACGAGCCTATTCCAAACACTGGCATCAAAGTACTGTTGGACGTCATAGCTTGAACATTTAAGAGACACCCAGAAGAATTTAACTGTCTCATGCTACACAATATCTAGCAGGACCATTACAAATGAATGCTAATTAGAGTCTCTGTTCATAAAATGTTAAGTGATTAGACTAGGTATAAAACAATAAAATGAACTGAAATTATTACATGTCTAGTGTAAGTACTAATTGTACGTAGACACACAAAAATGTTAAAGCTGAACTCTGGGATAAACCAATACTGTCTAAAAACCAAAGGCATGTGTATTCTTCCCTGAATCTTGGTGTGCTTTGTGTATTTGTTGCGGATCTGTGCAGTACTCTAGTGTGAAGTAATGTCTCTGTGCGTGAGCGCCCTGTAATAAAGACCACTGACTTTCAATACAAGGACACTTACCTGTCCAGGGATCCCACGATGTCAGCACCCCGAGCCAATTCGTCAATAAGCTTCGGGTGCAGGCTCTGGCATTGTAAGTAAGGAAAACTGGCAGTGAATCCTTTACGCTTCTCAGCCGGTTTCCTACTGCCCATGAGCTAGTCGCGCTGCGCTTTCTGAATGGTCCTGCCATCTTCTGGAACCTCTGTGTGTGTGTACCAGAAGGCAGCGGGGGAAGGAGGAGGGCCCGTAAAGGCACATAGAAAACCGATCAGCGTTCTTACTCAGAAGTGGGAGCGGGTTCCTGTCAAAACCAGGTACCTATTATCCACCAAAAAGCGCCAAATATAGCAGTGGAGGGTGCGAACAAGCAGATCTTCCCCTTTTGGGTGGAGCTCCGCTTTAACTGTCAACTTTCTCCGGGAAGTATAAGGCCTCGTACACACGACCGTTTTCCTCAACAGAATCCATCAAGAAACTTGGTGGCAGAGCTTTTTTTCCTCGTCGGGAGTCTCAATTTCCTCGTGGTGTTCCTCGTTGGGCTGGTTTTCGATGAGAAACACGTACGTGTGTATGCTTAGAAACCCGCGCATGCTCAGAATAAAGTATGAGACGGGAGCGCACCTTCGGTAAGAGTAGCGTTTGTAATGGAGATAGCACATTTGTCACGCTGTAACAGACTGAAAAGTGCAAATCGTCTCCTACCAAACTTTTACTTAACACGCAGTACCATGAGATTAGCAAAAGCAGCCCCAAGGGTTGTGCCAGTGAAATCGAACTTCCCCTGCCGTCGTATGTGTTGTACGTCACCGCGTTTGAGAACGACGAGATTTGGTCTTGACAGTGTGTACACAAAGAAAGCTTGTCAAGTTTCTCGCCAAGCCTAACAAGGAACTCGTCGAGGAAAACGATGTTTCATTTATGACGAGTTCCTCGGTCGTGTGTACGAGGCCTAACTCTGCAGGAAGACAGCTGGCCGATGTGTTCCCCCGAGATGGGAAAACACACCAATCCAGTCAAGCCTGAGCCCATACTGCCATCTCTGGTAACACATAGGGCTTTTTGCATATTGCTACATCAGTATCTTCCAGAAACCCCATTCCCATTGGGTAAGAATTTATCAAAAGCCTCCCCACCCACAGAAATAGCATACAAGAGCTGCAGATGTTAAAAAAGCTCTGATGATCACAGTAATTCCACCAATCTGTTCCCACCCGATATCATAACTGAATTACTGCTACCAACATTAAAAGTATATTGCCATGTGGCCTGATATTTGCATTGTTTATTTTATACCTTCTATGGAATATTTCATGTAGATTGCACCAAGTTAGGTCATAGCTATTTTCATAATATAATTTGCAATAGCAAATACAAGTATTACTTTTGGCACAGGCTGCTTTGTTGGTTGGACAGCCTCTGAAGTCTAAGCCCAAAATAGGGGAAATCCCAGCAGTTTGGTGTGGCTAAGCGCATAAACATTAGACAAAACAGTAATTGTAATTTTTTTCCATTACGACAGACAAAGCTGGTTCAGTCTTCAATGATGAAATCTTAATGTTATTCTCTTTTTGCTGTTCTACTAATTTAACAAATTGTTACTCTATAAGCACACCATTATAGATTTTGTATACGTAGCAATCAACCAGCAATTGTGAATAATTACTGAAGACTTTTGATTTTCAAATGCCCCAGCTGAGTAATACTATGGTTAAACAAAATAAGTATTTTATAAGCAAAATAAAGAACA
Organism: Rana temporaria; assembly: GCF_905171775.1. NCBI lineage: Eukaryota > Metazoa > Chordata > Amphibia > Anura > Ranidae > Rana > Rana temporaria. The sequence goes on from NC_053489.1 coordinate 528,882,385, forward strand.
GAAAGAAGGCAGAGGAAGAAAAAACTAGCAAGAAAGAAAAACAAATAAATGCAAAACACATAAATCCACAGTCAGAGAGTACAGAATTTAAGGATTTCAAAATTTATAGTAATGCTAATTAATGATCCCAACTGATAAACTTGTGCCATTCCAGAGTAAATCACCAGTAATGTTTGCCATGTCTCTTTTTCTTCTACAGACTCCAGAGCTTAAAATAAATTACAAAACATAACTATACTTATAGTCAGCCAAACAAACGTTAAACTTCCAGTGCATGAATATTCAGTTTAGTATGCAAATAGTATGCAAACAGACATTATTTAGCATTTGAATAAAGTGCCACAAAACATTAATTACAAAATAGTTTATGCAACAATATAACCAGCAATGTTATGGTGAGGTAGGCACAAAGCCTTCCACTAAAATAATGTGAAGTGAAACCTTGCCCTTTTCTAACCAGTGTACATTCTTCATTCCTCCATTTCTGTCAGGGGTAGGCAACCTCAGCAAAACTCAGCAACCTCAGTGAAACTACAAATTACATAATGCCTCTGCCTCTAGGAGTCATGCATGCGATTGTCAGACCTCGTACAAACGACCGAGAATCTCGTTGTAAAAGAAACGTTGTTTTCCTCGACGAGTTTCTTGTCAGGCTTGTCGCGAATCTTGTCAAGCTTTCTTTGCGTACACACTGTCAAGACAAAATCTCGTCGTTCTCAAACGCGGTGACATACAACACGTACGATGGCACTATAAAGGGGAAGTTTTGATTCCACTGGCGTCACCCTTGGGGCTGCTTTTACTAATCTCAATCTCACCAAACTTTTACTGCGTGTTAAGTAAAAGTTTAGTGAGAGACGATTCACGCTTTTCAGTCTGTTACAGCGTGAAGAATGGGCCGTCTCGCTACTTTTACCGAAGGTGCGCTCCCGTCTGATACTTTATTCTGAGCATGCGCGCATTTCTAAGCATACACACAAACGTGTTTCTCATCGTAAACCAGCCTGACAAGAAACACGACGAGGAAATTGAGACTCCCGACGAGAAAAATGAGAACATGTTCTCTTTTTTTCTCGTCGAGATCCACGACAGTTTTCTCTACGAAAAACATACACACGACCGTTTTCCTCTGCAAAAAAGCTCTGCCAGCATTTTTCTTGATGGATTTTGTCGAGGAAAAAGGTTGTGTGTACAAGGCCTCAGGCTCTTGCAATGTCTCATGGTAGTTTCACCACAGCTGGAGGGCCGAGGTTGCCTACCCCTGATTTATGTATGATTTATGTAAACAATCACCTAGTAAAACAACCCATTCAGATTAAGATAGAAATGAAAGGCAACACATTTGGGTATAGATATAAAAAACAAAATTATAAATAACTTTTTTCCCCTTTTTTTTATAATTGATCACATTCCCTCTGTTTTCAGGTACATAAGAGCTGGGGGGGAGGAGAAGCAACACTACACTAAGCTTCTCAGTGAATGGCTGAGCATCGGGGGTGCATCAGGACAAGTCTGATCATTGGAGGAGAGCAAGCTGAGTTTTCAGCATAGCTAGAGATCTGACAACAGTGTGTTCTCCTGCCTAGTGTGGGCAGTTTTTAATAGGAAAGCAGAGAGACTGGAAGGAACACCAGGGATTTCACCAATACAAAGAGAACAATATATTTTTTCAGACAAGTACATGGTACAGCAGGCACATATCAGGAATATGAAATGTTGGGGTAACAAACACTTTATAAGGTACCCACAGATGTAAGATAATTGCTTCCTGATTCTGATGATTATTCTGGCCATATTACTTAATAGCCCTTAGGTTAAAAAAAAAATCAGCAGATAACCCCAAGTGATTACAGGAAAACAAGTAGTAAGACAGGTTGAATACTTTCAGAAAGCTACTTTAATTCTCACAAGATCAGAGTAGGGGTTATTGCCTCTACTTCTCCATAGCACTATAAAGAATACTTTGCTGATACAATGATCTTTTCAGAAAACAAATATTACACCCAAATGAAACCCACCGTCTAAATATGAAGAAAACTGAATTCTAGGTGATTCCTGATATACAGGCCACAGGGAGCGCACAGTTACCGTTTGGAACTCTACGGAATGGTCCAAAAGTATTCTGTGCATGGGCAGACAAAATCCCATCCAGTGCAATCTATCATGAGACCCAATGATAGAAGACCTTTCTGTAAAAGTAATGGGATTTCTTTGCACATGTGCAGACATGTCTGGACCGGCCAAGAGAGATTCCAGCTGCATGTATGGAAGTACCTAAATATAAATGCTTTTTCAGTAACTTTAGAATATAGGGAAAAACAAGGACAAGGCAGTAAATACCTTTTTGATGTATAGAAATAATGACCCCTTTTGAAGGTTGTGCAGAGGGGGCAAGGATAACAAGAGATGTTTAAGAGGACTTTGAAAACTGATACAGTGAAGTAGAATCTAATGGGGCATAGCAGCTAAATAGTTACAGCTCAGCTCTTACAAATTGTAAAGCCATGCTTGAGTAAAGGTGATCAGAGGGAAAAGTGGTAGGTCAGTGGCACACAAGGGGGATGCCATCTGAGCTATAAAATACGGAAAGGAAATCTTCAGTTCAAGTGTTAAGGTATATCATGCATACAGTAATTACTTTCTAGATCAGCCATGTTATCATTCTTTTGGGATAATTATATGGAAGCAATCATCCCACCCCCTTGAATAAAAGCATTAGATATATTCCAGATACCGGTATTTATCTAGATTTTTCTTACATATTAAAAAGTGAATGCCAACTTAGTTGTGAATATTGTGTATATTTGGAATACCCAGTCATGTTCAAGAGAAATTAAAAACTAGATTTTGGTCAGTCGTTGTTGGACAATTAAAGGGGTTGTAAAGGTAATTTTTTTTCTCACTAAATAGCTTCCTTTACCTTAGTGCAGTCCTCCTTCACTTACCTCATCCTTCGATTTTGCTTTTAAATGTCCTTATTTCTTCTGAGAAATCCTCACTTCCTGTTCTTCTGTCTGTACACAGTAATGAGAGGTTTTCTCCCTGGTGTGGAGAAAGCCTCTTGAGGGGGAGAGCAGGAGTGTCAGGACACTCTCTACTTTGCAGATAGAGAAAGGAGCTGTGTGTTAGTGGGCGTCCTGACACTCCTGCTCGCCCCTTCCCCCCTCAAGAGGCTTTCTCCACACCAGGGAGAAAGCCTTGCATTACTGTGTGGAGTTACAGACAGAAGAACAGGAAGTGAGGATTTCTCAGAAGAAATAAGGACATTTAAAAGCAAAATCGAAGGATGAGGTAAGTGAAGGATGACTGCACTAAGGTAAAGGAAGCTATTTAGGGAAAAAATGTTTTACCTTTACAACCCCTTTAAAGAAAACATAACTTTATCTTATTCACTATGGTAAATTAGCTTTTAAAAGCAAGCATTCCCTTTGTGATTTACCAGTTTTATTCTTTAGTAAATCAACCCCCTTAGTTCTTTCAGTATCTAGGGATACCAACAACCTTTGCATATATAACCTCTTGCCTTTTTCTTGCCTGGACAATATACAAACTGTTCTGTATACATTCAGATTGTCTACATCTGCACTGCAGTTGAATGCAGTTGCAGACAAGAAGAGTGAGGACAAGGAAAGCATCTGCTATATGTAACATTTTGATTCAGTTAGGATGATTTACTAAAGGATTTGAGAATGTTCACAGTTTTATTATCCAACCCTATAAAAATAAAATTGCTGTTTACTGATTTCAACTGTACATGATTGGATAATTATTATGTGAAAATTCTAAAATCCTCTTAGTAAATCGACCTTAATGTAAAAGTCCACCCTAAAACTAAAATCCCTGCATCTATAGACACCCACGATCTAACACTAATCTATCTAGCCCTGTAAAGAAGAAATCAGTATACATACCTTTTCTGAGATCGATCTGACCAGCTCTCCAGTGGCAGAAGCTCCGCAGAGGACACAGCCGACAAGAGCTATGAAATGAATGGGAGTGACTTACTATGGGGCTTCCGTTGCTGGCTGTATCCTCTGCATCTGCCTCCACAGCGAAGCCACGGCTGACAGCTCAGCGTTGGATTGGGTCGGAGCGGCCTCAGAAAAGGTATGTATACTGATTTTTTTTACAGGGCTAGATAGGTTAGTGTGGACTTCTACTTTAAAGGGGTTGTAAAGGTTTGTGTTTTTTCACCTTAATGCATCCTAGCTTTTTAATACAGTTTTTTTTTTTTAAAGGCAAGGATTTCATTATCCACGACTTTTCTCCAAAATAAAATGTATGTCTAGTCCAATTTTTTTAGTTTTTTTTTTAGACAGGGGAACGATTAAAACCCCTCTTAGTTGTTTTTTGTTGTACTTTCTTTGTGTCATTGGGGAGATCTACCATCACTTCTTCTCTTGGAGACTCAGCAGGAAATGAAATAAATTATCTACAAACTGTAGAGAACTACCATTTTTAGACAGTTTTTCACAAAAAATTTATAAAAAAAAGTGTCTTCATTCACCATCACTTTATAAAAATTGTGAATCTTCTATAATTTTCTGTCCTGGCAACAACTGTCACAAAAAGTGATATAGAAGAATACTTTCCACAGTGGGGATAAAAACAGTTTTAAAACCCGGAAGGTTATAACTCCCAAAATGGAAAAAATGTTATAGCTATATATCCATGCATCGTATGCTAGAACATTATGATAAACTTACCTTAGAACTAAGTCCTCCAGCGTCACAATATCACTGCTGAGATGGATGACATCTTTCCCAGGTCTTCCTTCCGGGTTTGCGGAAGGAATGAGTAGCCCCTGCTCCCGAGCATGCAATGGTGATATCATTGGCTGCATGCACTCTAAATATGCTCTAAATATGCTCTCTAAATATCTTCTAAACGGTGCAAGTTTAGGAGATATTCACAGTAACTACAGGTAAGCATTATAGACTTACCGGTAGGTAAAAGTAGTGTAACAGAGTTTACTACCACTTTAAGTAAAATCTTTGCTGTCCAAATAACTAGCTAAACTTGCCTATATGGCAAATTCTGCTTTCAAAAAATTCTCCGACAAGTTTTTGTTTTTTAAAAAACTCTTTAGAATTTTAACTCAGATGTAAATAATTACCAGTTATGAACATAATGCGAAAGTTAAGTTTATGGTCTACATGTAAAAGAACCTATACATATAAACTCTAAGATCAACCATTTCATAAACAATTATATATATTGCAATCAGACACAGATAAATGTTTGCCGTATATGATTTAAATTTGTATAAGCAGCAAAATAGACTTGACAGTGCATTCTTTCTGCATGCTGGCTAAAGTTTACCAGGGCAAAGAATGTTTTGTGTTATATGGATCTCACAAAAGAATGCATATCGTTTTTGATCAAAGTAGATGTACCTTGTCCATGGTGGAATCAGTTGCTGCTATGTGGACATTATTCACCGTTAAACAGTTATTACTAAGCATCACAAAGCACTGCTGACAGCATCTCTTTAGATAAGGGTTTAGTGGTGTTCACTCTACTCTCCTCTTGACATTTCTCATAATATAAACAGAGTATCAAGTTAAGGATAAGACACCAGAGCATGACTGAGTCAATTTAAGTAAGCTCACCATTTAATATGCCCTTGTCAGGGAAGCAGACCCTCCCGTATATATCATTGTTCATAAATTATAGTCTACCTTTCTAGGGAAATACATCAGGTTTTCTCTATAGTAACCACTCAGGCCTCGTACACACGACCGAGGAACTCGTCGTAAATGAAACATCGTTTTCCTCGACGAGTTCCTTGTCAGGCTTGTGGAGAAACTTGACAAGCTTTATTTGCGTACACACTGTCAAGACCAAATCTCCTCGTTCTCAAACGCGGTGACATACAACACATACAACGGCAGGGGTAGTTTGATTCCACTGGCACAACCCTTGGGGCTGCTTTTGCTAATCTAATGTTACTGCGTGTTAAGTAAAAGTTTGGTAAGAGACGATTTGCACTTTTCAGACTGTTACAGCGTGACAAATGTGCTATCTCCATTACAAACGCTACTTTTACCGAAGGTGCGCTCCCGTCTCATACTTTATTCTGAGCATGCGCGGGTTTCTTAGCATACACACGATCGTGTTTCTCGTCGTAAACCAGCCCGACGAGAAACACGACGAGGAAATTGAGACTCCCGAAGAGGAAAAAGAGAACTTGTTCTCTTTTTTTCTCGTCAAGTTCCACTACAGTTTTCTCGATGAAAGACATACACACAACCGTTTTCCTCGGCAAAAAAGCTCTGCCACCAAGTTTCTTGATGGATTCTGTCGAGGAAAACGGTCGTGTGTATGAGGCCTCACATCAAACTGTAATCTATTAATGTACTATATACTGTAAAAGTTTCATTTTTTGACTTCTTTAAAGCAAAACTCCACCTTAGCAACCTATATAATTAGATGAAGCAAAACAATAAAATATTTGGGATTGTGAAGATTATTAATTAACAGTTTTTGTCTTGGTATCACTCAGTAATTTAAAGTGGAGTCCCACCCAAAACTGTTTTTGACAGATACCCATCCCCACTTCCATTGGATCTCGCCGCAGTGAGCTATGTCAGACGTTAAGCCCCAGTGCAGCGCGTTTCATGCATGCGCAGTAGAGAACTCCAAGGCTTCACTGCCAGGTTCCCTTACTATGAATGGCGGCGGCAGCACCAAAGAGCCAATGGAAACATCAGCTGGGGTACCGACATTACTGGATTTCAGGACAGGTATGTGTTCTATTACTAAAAGTCAGCAACTACAGTATGCAGGGGACGGAACTCTGCTTTTACTGCAAAATATTTTTAGACAAACATAATTACATGTTACACTGCTTCTAGTTCCCACATGACCACATGTATATTATTGTGAACAGTGTCTGGCGAAAAGTAGATAACCAATATTGATTATAATGTTAGTCATTTGCCAGTGCATATATTAACTGACATAGAATGAGGTTATACCCTTTTCTCAAACTTAATATTTCTGGAACAAAGCTCATAATATCCCCTCTCTTTCCTGCCCATCCATCCTCCCTGACCTTTCCATCACAATCAATAATACAACTATCAGTTCCCCCCTCGTGCCAAGGTACAAGGTGTAATCCTAGACTCCGACCTGTCCTTTCAGCCCCACATCCAATCACTGTCCAAATCTTGTAGACTTCACTGTAACATTTCTAAAATACACCCCTTTTTATCCAAAACCACAAAGCAGTTTATTCACTCCCTTGTTATCTTTTCCCTTTTGAAACTCTCTTCTCAGTCATATACCTATATCTACACAGTCTATCCCCCTTCAGTCCTTCATGAATGTTGTTGCCAGATTCATCCACCTTACCAACAGCTCAGTGTTCACCACTCCTTTCCGCTAATCCCTCCATTGGCTTCTGATTGCCCAATGAATAATACAATTCAAAATGCTAACAACAACATACAAAGTCATTTACAACTCTGCCCTCAGCTACATCACCAATCGTGTCTCAATATATCACCCAAACCATCCTCTCTGCTCCTCCCAAGACCTTCTGCTTTATAGCTTAATTGTCTCCTCCTCCCATGCTGACCTCCAGAACTTTTCCAGAACCTCTCCCATCCTCTGAAACTGTCAACCTTAATCTTTCCATGTATCTACTACTCTGTCCACACATCTGGGTAATCCTTTACAACTAAGTTGACAACTATCCTGCCTCCACCTAACAACTGAACTTTGAATTTTTCCATCAGCTCAATCCCCGACGACGTCATCTTGTGACGAAACACGTAGGTGTGGCTTGCGTCCCGACGCCATCACGTCTCATACAGCAAGCAGAGACAGCGGGAGGACACGAGGAGAAGACCCTCTGTAACTCCGGGATTATTTGTTTACACAGGCGGATGCCTTATTTCAGTGCGTGCATTGCCAGCCTTTCTGTAAGTGCAATATTTTTTAAATAAATATCGCTGTTTGTAGCAATATTACACTATGGGGATTCTATTTTTTCTCCCTTGTGAGACACATATGAAGGCAAACTCCAGGATCTAGTAACCGGATTCCCCTCAGTCTTGTTGGGAGACTTTAAAAATATCCTGTGCCCATACTGACCGCTGTAGTGGTCATTAGCTCTGGTAAGCAGACTACAACACTTTATCACTTGGGTGTTTTCTGGTGGATAGATTGCATGGATCTTTTCTGATGTCACATCTTGAATAGTATATCAGCGATTCACCTGATTCACATTGAATTTTTCATTCTTTGGACTTCCAATCATTCACTGTTTTCTCACTTGCTATGTTTGGACCTTATTAACCATACTCGTCTATATTATAGCATGAACTTTGATTGCCTGTAAATTCAGGCCACTTTTTTATATTTATATTTTTTTTTTTTAATTTTTTTTTTCTCATATTTTTTGGTGTTTTTTATTTGTTTACCTATGTTCATTTAGTAGGTTCTCACCATCAATCACCACTAGTTTTTGCGCTGTACCTCCTTTTTTTAACTCATTCTTTACAGTTATTCTCTTTTGTACTACGTTCCCTACCCTACACGTACAGCCGGCTATAGAAGTGAATGTCTGTACATAGTTGTACTCGGATATATGAAACATTCGCATGTGCGTATTATGTAAAAGGAGACTAAAAAGGAAAATGCATTTACAATTCACACCCCGCAGATCTAAGAAAACATACAAATGAACTCAAGCCTTTCGTGCACAAGAACAAAAATCTTGAAGCAATATTCCCAAACAATCTCTTGTGGCATATGAAAAAAAGCTAATTGGGAGAAGTTTCCAATCCAGAACGTTTCCCTGCATGCACTAAAGATACACAAGTCCTACTGGGATGACAGCATGACACTATTTGCTGCAGATCCACAAACGTGATAAACCTAATAATTTGTATAACATGCCCGAAAAGACGCTGTGTTGGTGAGAAACCATGCGCTAAGGAATGAATCTACATGCATTCACTGGAATAGTGCTGACAAAACAGACTTTACCAGATGGACAGCACATTTTGCTATATAAAGTGCTGTATTTGCTGTGAAATCCCAGAATACCTTATTCCTGCAGAAGTTCCCTAAATGATATGTACTTCTACAGTACATGATTAGGACGCCAAAAAGTGATGAAATTAATGACATGTTTGACATTTGTAGGATATTATTTTTGGGGCTGCAGCATAAAAGATTTCTGCAATTAGGAGTTCAAAACACTCCAGTCACTCTGTCTCTAACACTTTGCCATATGCCACGGAACTGAACAGAAGGTCAAAGCAATAGAGCACATGGAGAAAATAATATTTTATTCCCTGAAGACTCTGACATTTGATAACTTTTATGATTTTAACATATTAATAGATAGGTTGATAGGGTGAGATAGAAGCAAAGGAATGTACGGAAGCATGTTTAAAAAATAATTCAAATGTGTATTCTTAACTTTTTTTGGGGGGTGGGGGGGCTGCTGTGATCCAACTTCCTGTTAGAGGGTGCCTACATTTATTCTCCATGGTCCCACTGTATGTAGGAACATGACCACCCTCTAGTATTTGTGTATTGATTACTTTCGCAGAATTAATTTACTGTTTTAATCAAGCTAAATCATATATTACCGTATTATGCTATATGTTATGAGATAATAATAAACAAAAACGAGAACGTGAAAGATGATGTTACACCGAGTAAATAGATACCTAACATGTCACGCTTTAAAATTGCGCGCACTTATGGAATGGCGCCAGACTTCAGTACTTAAAAATCTCCATAGACAACACTTTAAACATTTTTACAGGTTACATGTTTAGAGTTACAGAGGGTATCTAGTGCTAGAATTATTGCTCTCACTCTAACGTTTGCGTCGTATGTGACCTGTGTGTATCTGGCTCTGATAATAGCCAGTGCCTCACCAGCCACTGACCTCACCGCATGTCCCTGCTCTGTAGTGATGATCTCGGGTGTGTTTGGATCGAACCCGCCAGGAAGCCGTCATTGTACACCGCCAATCATAGGCAGTAATGCATTTCCCGGCTCGCAGCTGCACATACACATGCTACCTATGATTGGTGGTGTGCAGTGCCGGCTTCCTGGTGGGTTCGATCTGAATAAGCCTTGAGCCCATCACTACTACTCTGTAGTGCTGGCCCCTGTGCCATGCGGAGCGATACCAACTGCACTCCACTTCTTATCCCAGCTAGTGGTCTCCAGAGTGGTGCCAGCAACAGGAAATAAGATCTTCAGGTCAGTGTGAAGCAATACACTGGGCATAATAGCAGCACTATGTTGCAGGCCGCTTTACAGAGTGATCCCATTTTCTTGAATGGGTAACGAATAGCAGGTGGTGGCACCCACCAAAAGCAACAGGGGGCTGAATTCCTGCTGCCACATGTGTACACCTATGGCTGCTGCCTCAGCAGCTAAAGGGGGGGGATTGGGGGTGGTAAAACCGTTAACAAGCCCTAAGGGTGCTGATGCCAAATAAGGGCTCATTCACAAGTGTGAAGTGATCCAATTGTGTTTGACAGGTGGTGAGGAGGTGGTATGTTGCCTCCTCCCCTCCTGATTTAAACCCACGATTGTGACACGGTAGTGAGGCAATTTAAGGTTTAAAGTGTGAGGAGGTGACACTGTGCCTGGTGATCTTTGATTTCTCCCATGTTGTTCAGGTAGATCACAACCTCTTTAGTATTGCCTACCCCTGATCTACACCAAACTCACACAATGCTTTGTTATTGCTGGGGGAGAGGGGGGTGGGTTAAAGTATTTAATGCTTTTTACTCTCTCTTGGATATTTCTATGCTTGAATTTCCAGGTCTGCACACTTTTTCTGCCAACTATAAAGGTTTTCATTCTCTCTGTCATTATCATTAATTCATTTAATTACAAAAACATAAAATGGGAACACCGCCGTGTGGTAGAGTACACCCTAATCCTCATGATAGACAGCACAAAGCCATAATCTATAGCAGTGAGATCTAGCTGATTTGAGCTCAAGAGATAAAAAAAACCAGCAGCTAAGTTCTTAAGACCCCACAAGTCACCGAAATATAATTAGTGAGTCAACTAACCTTTGATTGTATAGCAGAAATCAAAGTTTTACTTTTACTTTTACTCTTTGTGTTTTCCTTTCTATGTATACAGTGACATCATATGCATACTGCAACCAAAAGAAGTAACAATGAAATAGGCTTTAATTAGTGGATATATCTAAGGCCCCGTACACACGAGAGGATCGATCCGCTGAAATTGATCCGTGGATCGGTTTCAGCGGATAGATCCGCTGTGTGTACGATCCAGCGGATATTTATCCGCGGATATATTTCGGGCCGACCGATTTCCAGCGGATACAAATTTCTTAGCATGCTAAGAAATCGATCCGCTGGAATCGGCTCCAGCGGATCGATCCGGTGGTCTGTACAGACTCACCGGATCGATCCGTCCGAACCCATCGCTCGCATGCGTCGTAATGATTCGACGCATGCGTGGAATTGCTTATATGACAGCGTCGCGCACGTCGGCGCGTCATCATCGCGGCGACGGCGCGACACGTCACCGCGGTGTAAATTTGGCGCGGATTTCGATCCAATGGTGAGTACAATCCAGCGGATCGAAATCCTCAGAGGATTTGTCCGCGGAAACGGTCCGGTGGACCGTATCCGCGGATAAATCCTCTCGTGTGTACCCGGCATTAGTGTTTAGTCCTAGATCTAAGGACATGTGAATTCAAGAAATATGCATTCGCTCAATCTGACAGCAGCAAAGACAGTGGGATGTGTTTTATCAAACATCACTAACAATAAGTAGAGGGTAGGAGCAATGGTTTTTGGAAGTCATAACTGAGGCCAGGTCATAACTGGGGTAGAGGTCCTTTTTCCAAATGTCTTAGGATAAAAAAAACTGTATCCAAATAGTCCCTCTCCAAGTTTTTATCCTGCAGTGTGAGCTTGATCACCTTAAAAACACTCAAAAGAATGCATCCTCTCAGGGAAACCTTCATAGAACCCAAAAAAGTGCTTAAACTACTCCCGCTGACCACCATCCTTTAATATTTATTCTTACTGACCCTGAGACATTTTTACTCCCGCTTAGGCCTTTTCAGCGGACATGTCCGCCCGGAGATTTCTGTCTGATGGTTGTACACACCATCAGACAGAAATCCGCGCGTACACGATACGCGGTGACGTGGCCGCGTCGTCGCCACGACGATGACGCGGCGACGTGCGCGGCCCTGGAAGTTCAATGCTTCCACGCATGCGTCAAATCACTTCGACGCATGCAAGGGATGGCGGACGATCGGACATGTACGGTGAGTCTGTACAGACGACCGAACATGTCTGACGGACAGGCTTCCAGCGGACATGTTTCTTAGCATGCTAAGAAACATTTGTCCGCCGGAAAACGGTCGGCTAGACAAATGTTCCGCTGGAAACCTGTCCGGTCGGCCGTACACACGACCGAACATGCCTGCTGAAACTGGTCCGCGGACCAGTTTCAGCAGACATGTTCGGTCGTGTGTACGGGGCCTGACTGTTGGCGTTGTGGCATTTTTTATTCCCACTGACCCAGATCATGTTTTACTCCCATTGACCACAAATTCTGGGGCATTTTGTACTCCCACTGGCCACCGTCCCCCCTTATTGTCAGAACAGTGAACTGGCCCTTTGTTTAAAAAGTACAAGGCCCCTTCAACATAGGGTGACCACGTGCATTTTGCAGGTCTGTCCCAGGCAGTGTTGTTCATCTTCCTTTAAAAAAGTAATTAGTTACAATTACAAGTTACTTGTCCGAAAAAGTAATTGAGTTAGTGACTCAGTTACTTTATTGGCAAAGTAACTAGTTACTCGGCAAAGTAACTGAGAATTATATCCCCTCAAAAATATTACTTTGCCTTATTGTAAAGCTTAAAAGACTCCAATTATCTGTCTATAAATATATAACAGGCTTATAGACAGATAATTGGAGTCCTTTAAGCTTTACAATTACAAGCAATATCAGCAGCAGTCACAGTGTCAGCTCAGCCAGTAGCACAAAGTTCATACTCACTGCAGTCTGTTTTTTCCCCAGCAGGGTGCAGCAGAGTACACCGGAGCTCTCTCTCTCCACTCAGCTGAGTGAGTGAGTGAGTGAGAAACTTATATAGCGCTGCACATGCAAACTAAATCGCTTCTTGGTGCGCTCGTTTGTCCATTTCTCCTTAGAACTTAAAAGAGATGGGTTTTGATCATTCTCCTAAAGGTCAGGTGATTCTCCTCCAACTGAATGCTGGTTGGTAAAGTGTTCCATAGTCTGGGGCCCTGGAGCGCAAATCTTCATTCTCCCTTGGACTTGTATCTGGTTTTTGGTATTTGGAGTAGATTTTGATTGGTGGATCGCAGAACGCGATCGGGTCTGGCTCTGACTGTAGCTGTGGCCTCGCTGAAGTCTCGCGAGATTTCTGACGGGACTCCACTCGGCTCTGTTTGCTGCCGACCCCCGTGCTCCGCAACCAGCGACACCCCCCGACTTCCCGGCTTCTCACACCACTCACCGCACACCGCCGTACTACCATCCGGGCTCCCTAAAGGCCATCCGCAGCACCCGCGATCCACAGCAAGGTAGGAGCCGATTCCCGGAGGGGGGGCGCTACATGTGGGTAATGAACCCACGGTGCTGCAAGGTCTCCAGGCCCCACTGCTGTCACTGGAGGGAAAGGCTCGGGCATAGGCGAGGGGTATGGAGCGGAAGGGCTGGTTCACTCACTCCATCATTCCCACACCGCACACACCGCTCCTACATCCGGCCACGCCCCCACGCTCAATGTAACTCGGTAACGCCGCCAATGTAATGGCAACGGCGTTGCCGATGGGGTAAAAGTAATCAGGTAGATTACTAGTTGCCCTTTGGATGCAAATCGTTATGTAACAGCGTTTATTTAAACGCTGTTACTTACAACACTGGTCCCGGGCACCTTCATTTCAGGACAATACAGTGTCCCGAAATGAAACTGACACAGCCACCCCCCCCCGGGCCAAACTGATGCCCCCAAAAAAGGCCGCCACATCACCGCTTTACTCACTGACAGTACTTGCCCTGGCCGGGAATGCCTGGAAGAGCACAATCCCGCCCCCTGATTGTGATTGGAGAAATGATAAATCCTGCCACTTGTGTCCAATCACTGTGCTGTGATACGTCACAGCACAAGCTGATTTTTGAGAAGGGAGGGTGTCCCTGAAAGGTAGTTTGGAAATGTGGTCACCTTACTTCAACAGTGTATACATGTACAGTGAGTTAGCAATGGGATAACAGAGGTAGTAACTACCACCAACCATGGCTCATGGAGGAATCAATTTCATAGAGATCCAAGACTTATTAATATTGATTTAATAAAGGCAAATAGGCTGTTAACTTTGCAAGATACTTTTCCACAGAGCACAGTGAATGTGGTGAAATGTCACTTTGCAAAGAATACCCAATCATGTTCAAGTAAAAAAAAAACTTGCACTTGATTGGAAGAAGGTCAGCAAAGCCCCACCTCCTTCACTAAGCTGTGGGGATAATTCCCTTGCAAAGTGCAGATTCCCTTGTGAAGTAAACAGTATATTTTCCTTTCATAAATCAACACCCTTGCCTCTTTGCCTTTCACTAAGGCTGCATTCACACCTGAACGCAGTGTATGTTACCGCGATTTGCCACGACAAATTGTGGCGTTTTGTCCCGCGATTTGCCGCGACAAAACGCAGCGTTTTTTAAGCCTAACATACGCCGGAGGGGTGATCAACATTGTCGGCTATGCCGAACGCCGAAAGCCGCCTGAAAAAAAGGTCCGGGACCTGTTCTGAGCTTCAGGCGTACGGCGTTTCGGCGTTCGGCGTGAAGATGTGAACCATCTCCATAGCCGACAATGTTAAATCACCCCTCCAGCGTATTGCAGGCTGCAATAGCGTCGCGCTACAGGCGACAATACGCCTAGGTGTGAATGGAGCCTAATGGAAACATGATCATATACGGTATGTATAAGCGACCATACAGTACTCACAGATTTCTTATACCATAAGGCTTCCCTCCCCTTCTCAAGTTCCCAGACTTTTAGTGCCTGATTTCCTACATAGTGATACTCAAAGCAGAGTTCAAGGACTAGGAGCCATAACAGTAGCTTCAGGGCAGTTATCACTATGGGGAAATCTGAGAAATTCCATGTTGTAACTGGAGTGCTGTGACCCAAACCTGATCGATTGCTCTGAGGCCCATGGGGCTATGCAGGTAACAGTAGGAAGCACATAGCATCAACACATAAAATAAAAATAAACACATAGCTTACTTATCTCACATCATGCAATGAATAGGATATAGTAATGTAATACAGTTGTCATAAATGTGTATTTTATTAGGGTAAAGAGCTCCATGACCCCATACAGAAAGAAAACAACCAAGTTTAAAGTTTTTTTTTATTATTATTATATAAAATGTTAAACTGTTTAAACGCCACTGTTGAATGGGTTTAAACACATTGAAATTGGTTGGAGTGATCTAATATTCAACAGTTTTTTTAATAATAAATCATGAAACAATTAGGTTCTCACTATAAATCCAAACACTCTTTCTGTTTCTTCAGATTGTAAATCTTTTAAATAAAACCAATCAGATTCCAAGTAGTTACCTTAACAGATACAGGGGTAGATCCACAGTCAGCAGCGCATTATTCCGCCGGGCGTAGCGTATCTAAGATACTACGCCGCCGTAACTTACTTTTTTTTTCAAATCCACAAAGAATCCGCGCCGTAAGTTCCGGCGGCGTAGTGTATCTTTGGCGGCGTAATGGCGCGGCATTCAAATCTCTGTGATGGGGGCGTGTTTTATGTAAATACGTTGTGACCCGACGTAAACAACGTTTTTTTTTAACTGCGCATGCGCCGTCCGTGGGGGTATCCCAGTGCGCATGCTTGAAATTAACCCGGAACAAGCCAATGCTTCCGACAGTGATGTCATTCTACGCAAATCCCTATTCGCGAACGACTTACGCAAACAACGTAAACATTTCTAATTTCTACGCGGGAACGACGGCCATACTTAACATTGAGTACCCCTCATAACAGTAGCTTTAAATATACACCGGAAAAAGCCAAACGCAAACGACGTAAAAAAATGCACCGGCCGGATGTACGTTCGTGGATCGCCGTAACTAGCTAATTTGCATACTCGACGTGGAATTCGACGGAACCGCCACCTAGCGGCCGCCGAAAAATTGCATCTTAGATCCGACGGCGTACTAAGACGTACGCCTGTCGGATTGACCCGAGATGCCGTTGTATCTTGTTTTGAAGATACAAAACAAAGATACGATGCTGGAAATGTAAAATTACGCCGGCGTATCAATAGATACGCCGGCGTAATTCTTTTGTGGATCTGCCCCACAGTATATAATAATAGAATGGGATTCGGCTTTTCATTCCAATGGAAAACTCTGGGTTAACTACTATGCACATCCTATAACAAAACACTATACAAAAGGAGATCATGGACCCTTCGATCAGTACAATCCTAATGGTGAGACCCTGAAGTGATAAAAATGTATTCCACCAAACATTAAGACTAATGCCGCGTACACACGATCGGAAATTCCGACAAGAAAAGTCAGATGTGAGCTTTGGCCAGAAATTCCGACCGTGTGTATGCTCCATCAGACTTTTGCTGTCGGAATTTCCGCCAACAAAAGATTGAGAGCAGGTTCTCTATTTTTCCCGACGGAAAAAGTTCCTATCGAAAAATCTGCTCGTCTGTATGCAATTCCGTCGCGTAAAAACACATGCATGCTCAGAATCAAGCAGAAGAGCCAAACTGCCTATTGAACTTTATTGATCTCGGTTCGTCGTACGTCTTGTACGTCACCGCGTTCTTGACGGTCTGAATTTCCGACAAGATTTGTGTGACCGTGTGTATGCAACACAAGTTTGAGCCAACATTCCGTCAGAAAAAATCCACGGATCGGAATTTCCGATCGTGTGTACGTGGCATAACAGTCATTTATTGCAAAATTCTCAACTAATCTTTACTTTTTTAGAGCATACGCAACAAACACACATTTTTTTTATTGCTTAGCGAGTTAGTGTTCATTCCTGTATTTCTCCACAATGTACTGCAACCCACCTCAAGGTGGAATAACGCAAGTCAATGCAAATGGTGTAATGCTCTGAAGGACACTGACATCTACATTCTCCCTTTCCTTGGTGACGTACTGTAGGGACATTCCCCCCCCCCCCGCATATCAGAGCCCTCATTTAACCTTTAACATCAAGGCCCCCTTCAGATGAGAGTCCTCAGTCCCTCATTCACATCAGAGTCCTTACTCACAATCCTCACCACAGTGCTGCAGCAGCATTATACAGGCGGGAGGCAGAGCAGGTCCGACCCATGGCATCAGGGCCGATCCTCCCTATAGGCTCACTATGCAAGCCGCTTAGGGCCCCGCAAAGCTGCAAAGGGCCCCCCAAATTACTAGAGGCCCCGCATGGTGAGAAGTCATTTTCGCCCCCTCACCCCCACTCGCTGGCTGAGTCATTTCCCACAGCAGAACACCCCCTCCCCCGCTTCTCAACATGTCACTGTCGTCAGCGCCCCCCCGCTTTCTCATTTTTAATGTGCCATGTCATTTTGCTTAGGGCCCCAGGGAGGTCAGGATCGGCACTGCATGGCATCATTGGTTGTTAGGGTGCTTGCCTGCCTGCACCATGGAAAAACATTAGATATTGAACAACTGCATCCTGTATTGAATTTTACTTTGAAATCTGGGATGATTGATACTATATGTCAGGGGTGCCCAACCAGTGGCCCGGGGGCCACATGTGGCCCCGCGAAGCCCTCTGATGTGGCCCGCGACCTCCTGCTCTGGGATGGAATAGAATATAATAGAAGTCTATTGCAAAGTGCAGAAAAGCCCAAAGGTACACTGCATTGCACCCGCGGTGTGGGTAAACTGCATTGCATCAGTGTAAAAGCAACCATGGACCCCTTTCACATGGTCAGTCCGACCCAATTGGACCCTCCATTCACCTCTAAGGAGTAGCAGATGTAAACCTACTTGTGTCCTACCTCCAAACTGATCAGGCTGTGTCTGTGTCCGCTCTGCTATCCGCCCGCTCCACTGATTGTGGCCCGCGACCAGTTACCAAGTCGCTTAAGTGGCCCTCGCGCTTCAAAAGGTTGGACACCCCTGCTATATGTGATGGGTAACAAGCTTACACCACATTAGGTGACATTTTCTTTTCCTTTACAACTCCTTTAAAGCATAGAATGCATTAAGGTGAAAAACCAGGAGGGTTTACAACCTCTTTAAATGATAACACTTTGGGGGTAGGAACTGATGTGATTGGCGGGAATATTTTCGCTAAATCTCTGCAAGTCATGGTTGTTCAGTCATTTTTGCCATGAGTAGTATAACCGCTTAACGCCCGCCGCATGTATATGTACGTCCACAGAATGGCACGTACAGGCATATGGGCGTACATGTACGTCCCTGCCTTTCCGCGGGTCGGGGGAAAGGCAGGGGACCCCCCCCCCCGGTACATGCGGCGGTCGGAAATCATCCGGGAGCGACCCGGGATGAGGACGCGGCTATTCGTTTCTAGCCGCCCCCTCGCGATCACTCCCCGGAGCTGAAGAATGGGGAGAGCCGTATGTAAACACGGCTTCCCCGTGCTTCACTGTGGCAGCTGCATTGATCGAGTGATCCCTTATATAGGGGGACACAATCGATGACGTCAGACCTACAGCCACACCCCCCTACAGTTGTAAACACACACTAGGTGAAACATAACTCCTTCAGCGCCCCCTGTGGTTAACTCCCAAACTGCAACTGTCATTTTCAAAATAAACAATGCGATTTAAATGCATTTTTTGCTGTGAAATGACAATGGTCCCAAAAATGTGTCAAAATTGTCCAAAAAAAAAATTGGCCATAATGTCGCAGTCACGAAAAAAAACGCTGATCCCCGCCATTAGTAGTAAAAAAAATAATAATAATAAAAATGCAATAAAACTATCCCCTATTTTGTAAACGCTATAAATTTTGCGCAAACCAAACTATAAACGCTTATTGCGATTTTTTTTTACCAAAAATAGGTAAAGGAAAACGTATCGGCCTAAACTGAGGAAAAAAAAAATTATATATGTTTTTGGGGGATATTTATTATAGCAAAAACTAAAAAATATTGCATTTTTTTCAAAATTGTCGCTCTATTTTTGTTTATAGCGCAAAAAATAAAAACCGCAGAGGTGATCAAATACCACCAAAAGAAAGCTCTATTTGTGGGGAAAAAAGGACGCCAATTTTGTTTGGGAGCCACGTCGCACGACCGCGCAATTGTCTGTTAAAGCGACGCAGTGCCGAATCGCAAAACCTGGCCTGAGCATTTAGCTGCCTAAAGGTCCGGTGCTTAAGTGGATAAAGTACAACGTATAGCTGTGTCTTCCGTCTAAGACTGCAATTGAAAGCAATTGGATAATACATTACAAAGTATTAACTGGGGTGGTAAAGGTTATTTCACAAGATTTGTCATGGGGAATGATATTTGCAATGGGTTTGTCGCTTTATAAGACAGCGCAATATATAAATACATTTTCACAATATTTCAGCCAGGGTGAAAACATTCCAGCAAATCCTATTTTGAAGGTACCTACCTTTTACACTAAAAATGGACATGGAAGAACCAAGCTTCGGATATATTTACTAACATAAAGTGCTAACATGCTAAGTATTGATTGCGCACACCTCTTGCAGAGATTTTACCCTTATTTTTTTTTTACTCTTCCTTTTCTACAAGAAGGAAAACTTGCACAATCTTTATTCATGCATCATTTGGATTCCTCATCTACTTTCTAGACTGATTCAAGCCCAGGAATGATGCAGTTGTCTAAATCCCAATACCTGTTCATTAGCATTTAAAGGGTACACTTATCCTTCCTATTGTAGCTGCTGGCATTTAATACAAGGACACTTACCTGTCCATGGATCCAGTGCCATCCTCACCTAATTCTTCACTAGCCTTTGGGTTCCCAGGGCTGGCATCCTAACTGTGAGCAGCCAGCTAAGCTGCTTTCAGCATCACAATCAGTTTCAATTGCGCATGTGTGACCAATGCTGCAATTTGTGAATGGTCCAACAGTCTTCTGGGACATCTGACGTGTCCCAGAAGACCTCGAGGAGGGTAGGGGAGGAGGAGAACTTTTTGTTAGATCGTCTAGGGCATGGGTGTCAAACACTAGGGCCGTGGGCCAAATCCGGCCCTCCAGGCCATTTCATGTGGCCCTCACACTTCTCCTGCAGCTTCAGGAGAGCTTCAGCCCTCCTCTGGTCCTCCTCCAGACCCCTACTTTCTGCTTTCAAGCAATGCATCTAGCTTCTTCCCAGCAGCATAAGGAAAGGGGGTGCACTGTGATGTAAGGGAGAGTGGGGGGACTCAACTTCTGATGGTGGGGTGGCTCTTGACATCTAATGTAAGGGGAGGGGATGCGCTGGACATCTATTCTTACAGATACAACCGGCCCTTTTGAGGACAATCATATTGCTGGTGCGGCCCGCAATGAAATTGAGTTTGACACCCCTGGTCTAGGGTATGGGTGCTCAACCTGTGGCCCTCCAGCTATTGTGGAGCAATAACTCCCATCATGCCTCTGCCTTTGGGGGTCATGCTTGTAACTGTGAGCAGCTTGCAATGCTTCATGGGACTTGTAGTACCGCAACAGCTGGAGGGCCCCAGGTTGCGCACCCATGGCCTATGGGATCTGAGTGGAAGTGGAAGGGGATACCTGTCAAAAATGATATGCCAAGTATGGGGGGGGGGCTGAGAAGACCTCCACCCAAAAGGGGAGTTCCACTTTAGGGACTCTTCCCCCTATCCTTGAAGAATTGGCACTCCCACTTAAGTTCTTCTCCCAGAGAGTTCAGCTCCCTCCCTCCCCCACCCCCATCTTCTGGGACTGACGTGTCCCAGAAGACTGCATCCACTATTCATGATGCGCAGAGCTGCTCGAGCATGTGCAGTGGGCACCCGGCTGTAAAGCCACAAGCTGTCAAAGCCAGGTGCCCATAGTGAGGATGCCAGCATGGAGGAAAGAAGGTGAATCTGACTGGGGTGAACACACCGTAGGATAATGGGACAGGTGAGTGGTTGTTTTTTAAAAGTCAGCAGCTACAGTTTTTGTATTTTTTTAACAGGAGACTGGAACTCCTCTTTAAATGCTTGTTCTTTTCCCCAGGAAACCAGTAAAAAGTGCATTTACTTACAGTGGCAGTGCGCCCATAAGGGTGCATGGGCACCGCCCCCTCTCTCCTGCCACCCCTCTATCACCAATAGATAGATTCATGCATTGCTTGAATCTATCTATGGCTGCCGCTGCCACCACCTATTTAGGCGCCCGGCCTCTTTTTAAGCACCGGCACCTGAATTACAGCGGTGGGGTATTTTTTTAAAGCAACTGATTAGAGCAATAGGCTCTAATAGTCATTAAAAAAGGTGAACAGCGAGCGCCATGCTGGACGCTCGCAGTTCACTCAGCTGTGTGTTAGGCCGCGTACACACGATCAGTCCATCCAATGAGAACAGTCCGAAGAACCGTTTTCATTGGTTAACCGATGAAGCTGACTGATGACCTGATGTGCCTACACACCATCGGTTAAAAAAACGATCGTGTCAGAACGCGGTGATGTAAAACACACGACGTGCTGAAAAAAACAAAGTTCAATGCTTCCAAGCATGCGTCGACTTGATTCTGAGCATGCGCAGCTTTTTGACCGATGCTTTTGCATACTAACGATCAGTTTTGACCTATCGGTTAGGCGTCCATCGGTTCAATTTTAAAGCAAGTTCTCATTTTTTTGACCGAAGGATAACTGACCGATGGGGCCAACACACGATCGGTTTGGACCGATGAAACGGTCCTTCAGTCCGTTTTCATCGGTTTTGACCGATCGTGTGTACGCGGCCTCAGGAAAGCTAATGAATATTCGCTTTCCTAACACTGAATCGCCTCTCAGCCAATCAGGTGCTCGGGTCTGTTACCTGTCAACTGATTGCCTGAAATGACCGGCTCTGAGATTGGACACCTATCAGCATCCAATCATAGCAGTGGATGGGAAGAGAGGATGGAAGAAGACAAATCGAGGAGCATGGAGGCAGGGCCGATCCTACTGTCACAGGCGCCTGGGTGCAGAAATATTTCTGGCCCCCAACATGGGCATCGTCATTTTACCTCCCCTCCCCTTTACAAATGTTTCTATGGCAATGACTCAACCACAGAGATGCTCCCCCACAAAGTCTTCATTACCCTGGGATCCTTACATGATCTCTTAACAATAAACAAAATACAGGAAGAGAAGCAGAGTACTTTATTGGGACCTGAAGGGGGGGCCTCTGTGATGGACACAGAGAGGGCTTCTGTTAGAGAGTCTGTTAGATGTTTGGCGCCCCCAACTCTACAGGAGCCTGGGTGCAATGCACCCTGTGCACCCTGCCTAGGATCGGCCCTGCATGGAGGACACTGCTGCCATGACCCGCTGCCACACTGAGACAGGGAAAGTGCCGGGTGGGCAGGGGGACACACTGGCAGCATTTGATGGGCACGTTGGCGGCAATTGATGGCACAGTGGCAGCGTTTGATGGGTACATTGGCAGCATTTGATGGGCACATTGACGGAAATTGATGGCACAGTGGCAGCGTTTGTTGGGTACATTGGTGGCAATTGATGGCACAGTGGCAGCATTTGATGGGCACTTTGGCAGCAATTGATGGCACAGTGGCTTGCTTTTGATGGCACAGTGGCTATGTTTGATGGGCACAGTAGCTGCATTTGATGGAACAGTAGCTGCATTTGATGGCACGGTAGCTGCATTTGATGGCACAGTGGCAGCAATTGATGGGCACAGTAGCTGCATTTGATGGCACAGTAGCTGCATTTGATGGCACAGTAGCTGTGTTCGATGGGCACAGTGGCTGCAATTGATGTTTTTTTTTTTCAGTTTGTTTGAGCCCCCCAAAAATTTTAAGCACCAGCCACCACTGTTTACCTTATCCCTTTTCCGACAGGCTCCTCCTTCCACGTGGCCGGTTCCCCATGGCCACTTCTTATCAAAGCTCAGCTGTGATATCATGACATACAATACAGGACCAGCAGTCCTGCATTGTAAGTGAGGACACCTCCATTACTGCCCACGAGCTGGAGCATCAGAGGAGCAAGAGATAAAGAAAGTAAAAGCACTTTTTATTGGTACTCTGGGCAAAATTAACACTTGCAGTGCAGGAGGAGCCCCACTGCAAAGGTATTTTTTTCTTATTCCCTGAGTTCACCCTTAGGCTGCATTCACACCTGAGCGTAGGTCGTTCGGTCGTATTCATGCTTATTTGCGCGTTTGCATACAGCGTCGTCCGACGTTTTTGTACTTCAACGGTTTTTATTTTAGCCAATAGGAAAAATGATCATCTTTTCATCACTTGTTGCTTTGTTCGTAGATTTTTTTTATCTTCTGCCTGGGTGAAATGTTCTATTGATTAAAGCGACAAAACGCCCGTAGCAAACGTTTGTTGTCGCGCTAGTCGCTTGAATCGAGCGTTTCCATTACTTTCTATGGGAAATGGAAACGCTCAAAAACGCCCAAACCGCCCGATACGTGCGTCAAAAAAGGGTCTGGAACTTGTTTGAGCTTCAGGCATTCGGCGTCAGGCGAATTGGAGTGGAGATGTGAACCATCTCCATAGGGAATAATGTATTTTTTCCCCTCTAGCGTTTTTGAGCGTCGCGCTTCAGGTGACAAAACGCTCAGGTGTGAATGCAGCCTTAAGCTTCTAATAGGGCCACCATAATATATTATTTTTAATACATGCTAGTTGAAGAAAGGACTTTACTTAGTAAGATGTGATTTTTTAAATCTTTGACAGATCTTTATACTTTTTACCATTTCTTTCACTTGACTTTGATGTTATTGTGCATGTTCCAATTTCAGACAGAGAAAAACTGGCAATAAGACAGTATAGAAAAAAACAAAAGCAATTTTTTGGGGGGAGGGGGGGTTCAACAAACAGATCCCTGTAAGTGTATGATGATGAAACCAGGAATAAAAAGCTGTATGTATACTGCAGGGAAGATTGTGGATTTAGAAAAAGATTGCTGCAGGGTGCACCTGACATCAGCAAAGCAATTTTATATCAACATAAATCAAAAGGCTGAAAAATATCTTAATACTGTTTTATCTTACCTGAAGAAAGCAGTGCCCCAAAGCTGAATGTTCCTGCAAGGTGGCATTGTAGAACTGTTGTAAGAAGACTGGTTCATTGTCATTGGTATCCTCAACCATTATGGTCACATGACAACTAGATGATAGTGGAGGGTTACCCTGGTCAGTAGCTATTACCACCAGATTCATTACAGTCTCTGTTTCATAATCCAATGATCTTGTAATGCTCAGAACCCCTGTATGTGGGTCTAGTTTAAAAGCAGTAGAAGAGTCACTGCTCTGCAGTGTGTAAATGATTCTGGCATTTAGGCCATCCTCATCTAGGTCCTGGGCATTAATACTGAGGACAGCAGTGCCAGGAGAAGCAGATTCCGAAACAGCCGCTTGGTATCCATTAGGTTGGTTAAACATTGGAGGTTGGTCATTTAAGTCAGTAATACTAAAAAATAATGTTTTAAGAGTCTGTAAAGGAGGGGAGCCTGAATCACTAGCAAGCAAGCGCAGTTCGTATAGATCTTTTTGTTCGCGATCAAGAGGAGCATCAACACATAGAAAATACACTTGTGGTCCAACAGGACGAAGAGAAAATGCACCATCAGCACCTTCCAACGTCAGTGATACTTGTTGAGGGGCTCCAGTACTTCCAGGATTAAAATGTTGTCTTTCTTCTGCAACATTCAGAGGATTTTCGCTCTGTGAGATATTTACAACAGGTGGTATTTTTGCTAGTGAATGTCCTACCACACCAACATTTTCTCTACTATCTTGAAACTTCCCTACACGACTTCCATTGCCCTTATCGCTACTGGTTTCCCAGGGCTCTCCCTCAAGCTCTAAATCAGGGTCAGAAATGGAAATTCTTGCTAAGTACTCTCCTATTCTTGCTCCTTCTGATACTTCTGGTTGCCCACTTTCAGTGAGTAGAGTGATTTGTATGCTGGGTTTGTTATCATTAACATCAAGGACATTTACCATGACAAGCACACTAGAAACTTCAGGTTGGGATCCACCATCTTTGGCTTGGACTACCAGCTGATGAAGAGCTTTTTGTTCTCTGTCCAGAGGGCGACTGACCCTTACAATTCCAGTACTTTCTTCAACACTGAAATATTCCTCACCTGACCACAAGCTATAAATGACTTCCCCATTGCTACCTAAATCAGGGTCCACTGCATGAACAGCACAAATTGAGGTGCCCGCAGGGGCATTTTCCCACACCCAACCCTTATATTCAGACTGGTCAAAGTTTGGTGGATTATCATTTGCATCCAAAACAGTTATGTTTACCAAAAGTCTTCCGGTTCTACGTGGATAACCACCATCAAAAGCTTCAACCTCTAGCTGATACTTATCAATTGCTTCCCTGTCAAGCCAATGTACTAACACTAGATCCAGAGGATTGAGGCGAGAATCAGTAAATGACCATTCAACCTCTTCCTGTAAATCAGAACTGTCAGTATTTCCCCTTGTATCAGGATATACTTCATACACATAACCCCCAGGATATGTATCATGCCCCAGGACAGTTGATTTTAAATCTTCCCCATTAAACCCCCCCTCTGCATCCTCTATACCTGACTCCCACTGCTGCCCTCTCTCTGAGTCCTTATTTTCTTCTTTACTGTTATCAAATGAAAGCAATTCACCACCTCTTATCCACGACCCCTCAATGTCTGATCCTAATCCCTTACCGGTTGTCCTAAACTCTGCTGATTCGTCCTGTACATGTTCCTGGCTAGACTGATCTTTTTCCTTTAAAACCTCAAGAGTTGCCTTTGGTCTATAAAAACCCCTTTCCCCCCTTACCTGTTCTGCTACCTGACCCCACTCCTTCCCTGCAGCCCCTGCACCAGACATGCTATCCCCATACCTGATGATGAAGGCAGCTTCTTGGCTACCCCTGAGTAGTGAGTAGCCTCTTAACCCATGCTCTCCCTTATCTGGATCCCAAGCTGCAGGTAATCTGAAGGTAGTTCCAGGTGGAGTTAGCTCAGATACTTGTAAACTAAGTGATTGTACAGGAAAGGTAGGAGAGTGATCATTGACATCACGTACTGTGATCTCTACCTGCACCACCTCCCCCAGCAAGGTGGCAGCCACAAAACTGTACCGTTCTCTTCTTTCTCGATCCAGAATTCGGAGGGTCCTTACAATTCCAGTGTCTGTGTCTATCTGGAAGTCCCTGAGCACTGGGGACTCACCACTCTCCTCTGATAAGAAGAACCCTTCACCTGGGCTCCCCTCTGGCAGTCCTGCACGGATGTCTCCTACTAGGGTACCAGGTGGCAGACCCTCATCCACAGCCAGGCTGAGATTGTACACCTGAGCTCTGCAGCAGCAGTCCATACAAAGCAGCATCAGCACCAGCAGAGGTAAAATGTGTCTATAGCATCCCATCACTCTGTCCCCTCTGCACCTCACTCTATTCCTCATAGCCATCCTCTGCTGCTACAACTGCACCAATACATCCAACACACTCCTTACATCCAAGAGTTCTTCTCTGCCATGCACATACATAGATGCCAGTCACTGCCAAGCTTATTCTCTTCTCTCCAATACGCAGACCTTGTCTAGGTCCTCTCTTGTCTGCAGTTCATATTTCAATTCAAGGACTGTTTTTAAGGTCCAGATGACCTGGCACAGACTGCTAGTTTGATGCAGATTCAGAAGAAGAAAAAAAAACTCCCTCCTTCTGTGAACAAATGCTGTATCCTGTCTCTTGTATTGTCCTATGTAGAAAGAAAAAAAAATCTTTAGTATTTCCATTCACATCTGGTTTTCTTCTGCTGGAAATCTGTCCTTTCCCATCGAATCAGGTGCATGCTCTGTATTATTGAAGTGCATTTTTTTTTTTCTTCTTCTTGAATAGGAAAATAATAGAATCCTCTGGAGCACAAGATAAGAGACGAAAAAGAAGCAGAAAAAAAGTTGATGGGAATAACAAGTGTGTGTGGCAGCAGCAGCAGCAAGCAGCAGCCCCTGTCCCTGCAGTGTCTCCTCCTCCCTGCTCAGACAATCTGTGCCTCTCTCTCTGATCTGCCTGTCTAGAGCTGTGCTGGTCCTGCTGAGCACGTGATCCTCAGGCAAGGGCAAAGCCTGCTCATTGCATTGCACTGCAGTAAGCATCTGCTACTATCACTATTCACATATAGCACCCTTCCCTGCCAGCTGACAACTTTATCATCCCTAGTACACTACACAAACAACATAGTAACTTTGTACACACTTTGTGTATTGCTATTATGTTTTCTTTTTTTTTCTTTATGTAACTATTATGCTTTTATAACAACAACAAAGTATTTATTTATTTTTTCCTGTTGGGTCATCATAGTTTTTTTTTCTCACCATACCAGAAATGTGTAACTGCATTCACACCTATGCATTTTGTTGCCTGAAGCGCGACGCTCAAAAACGCTAGAGGGGAAAAAATAGATTATTCCCTATGGAGATGGTTCACATCTCCACTCCAAAACGCCTGACGCCGAACGCCTGAAGCTCAAACAAGTTCCGGACCCTTTTTTGCCGCGCGAATCGGGCGGTTTGGGCGTTTTTGAGCGTTTCTATTTCCCATTGAAAGTAATGGAAACGCTCGATTCAAGCGACAAGCGCGACAACGAGCGTTTGCTACGGGCGTTTTGTCGCTTTAATCAATAGAACATTTCACCCAGGCAGAAGATAAAAAAAATCTACCAACATAGCAACAAGTGATGAAAAGATGATCATTTTTCCTATTGGCTAAAATAAAAAACGTTGAAGTACAAAAACGTCGGACGACGCTGTATGCAAACGCGCAAAAACGCTGGAAAAAACGACCGAACGACCTACGCTCAGGTGTGGATGCAGCCTGAAAATGATCCCTATTTGAAATCTAACATCGAAATTTTTTCCATCTTTTTTTTTTTGCTTTGAATGAAGAGTTAATCCCCTGTCAGTTTATTTTCTGCTGTCTGTGTTCCACTTGCCCCGCAGTTTCTGACCCAAAGTGAGGATCATCCATCCTAAGGATCACCATACACATTACAATCTAGCAGTGGCAGCTGGTATTTTTTTTCGTTTGGGGGGGCAAACAACACCCCCCCCCCGGCACCAACCCAGCACTTACCCCATCTGTTGCAGGCAGGCTTCTACGGCGTGGCGGGCAGCGGCTGTGTCGTGGGATCCTATGGGCTGGTTGCGGGCTCCTACGGGTGGCGGGTTGCGGGCTCCTTTGGGCAGGTTGGTTGCGGGCTCCTATGAGCAACGGGTTGCGGGCTCCTATGGGCTGATTGCGGGCTCCTATGGGTGGTTTGCAGGCTCCTGTGGGTGGGTTGCGGGCACCTACGGGCGGATTGCAGGCTCCTACAGGTGGCAGATTGTGGACTCCTATGGGTGGGTTTGCAGGCTCCTATGGGCAGCGGGCTACGAGCTCCTATGTGTGGGTTGCAGGCTCCTACGGGCAGCGGGTTGCAAGCTCCTATGGGCGGGTTACTATGGGTGGCGGGTTGCGGGCTCCTATGGGCAGAGCGGCTCCTGTGTCCTCTCTGTATGCAGCGTGCGGCTCCTCTCTCCTCCTCCTAGACGTCCAATAGGATCGCCTGTCCTTTCAGCCAATCGGGTGACCGGTGACTAAACCCGCTTCCTGATTGGCCAGGAGGAGGATCAGTGTTACAACAGCGACTATTTATTCACTCTCTGCGACCCAAGCCCACCCTATATTGAAGACTATATTGAAACCCTAAAAACAGCCCCTCCATAATGGAATCCATGCACCGGTGTCCTGAAAGGGGACGGATACATGGATAGGGGAGGCGGTGATGGAAAGGTGAGGGAGGCACCCATGCGCCCTAAATGGACGGGTCGCCCCTGCAATCTAGCCATACAATCTTTGTGCAATCAACTTTGGGTTTACCAAAATTATGTAGGATGGAGACTTAGGCTGGTTTCACACGAGCGATCTCATTAGGTCCGCCTGTTAGTTTTTCAGGCAGACCTGATCGGACCAGCCATTGTTATCTATGGCGCGACGGATATCAGCAGACATGTCGGCATCCAATCCGATCCTATCCACTAAAAACAGAGATGGGGGTCCCATTCCCCATCGATCCAGTGGATCGGAAGACAGTCGGATGGAAATGGACAGATGGTCTGTTTCCATCCAACTGCCCCATAGAGAACAGTGGGACTGTGTCCGTGTCCGCTCTGCATAGCGAAGTAGACACGGACCTGCCATCCCCCTGCTCAGTGGGATCTGCGGAGAGATCCGGTGGATGCGCTTTACGGGGGCCACCCTGTGGAAAGGTGATTGTAAAGGCACATGGTTTTTTTATCTTAATGTATTCTGTGCATTAAAATTAAAAGCCTTCTGTGCGCAGCAGCCCCCTCAGCCCCTCTAAGGCCCCTTTCACATTGGGGCGTTTTTCATGCGGTACAGCGCTAAAAATAGCGCTGCTATACCGCATGAAAAATCATGCCCAGTAGTCTTCAATGTGAAAGCCCGAAGGCTTTCACACTGAAGCGGTGCGCTAGCAGGAGCGCTCCAAAAGTCCTGCTAGCCGCATCTTTACCGCGGTATAGGAGCGGTGTGTTCACCGCTCCTATACCGCGCCTTCCCATTGAAATCAATGGGAAAGCGCGGTAAAACCGCGGTATTAACCCTTTTTCGGCCGCTAGCGGGGGTTAAAAAAACCTCACCGCTAGTGCCCGAATATCGCGGTAAACACGACGGTATAGCCGCGCTACAAATAGCGCGGCTATACCGTCACCGAGGCTCCACGCTGCAATGTGAAAGCAGCCTAATACTTACCATTTATGTGCACGAGTGCCTCGGCCATCCAGGATTCTCCCTCCTGATTGGCTAGGACACAGCAGCGGCGCCATTGGCTCCGGCTGCTATCAATCAAAGTCAGTTAGGCAATGAGGATATAGAGGGGGAGGGGCAAAACTGCAGCTACATGTATGAATGGACACACAGAGTTGCGGCTCAGCTCGGGTACACCCATAGCAAGCTGCTTGTTGTGGGGGCACTCAGCAGGGGGGAGGGGCCAGGACCGCCAATGAGGGACCCAAGAAGGGAAAAATCTGGGCTGCTCTGTGCAAAACCATAACACAGGGCAGGTAAGTACAACATGTTTGTTATTTGTAAAGTAAAAAAAACAAGACTTTAGTATCACTTTAAACTTTAAAGTGATACTAAAGTCTTGTTTTTTTTACTTTACAGTTTAAAGTGATATTAAAGATTTGGGGTTATTTTGTAAAAAAATAAGAAACATGTTATACTTACCCGCCCTGTGTAATGGTTTTGCACAGAGCAGCCGAGATCCTCTTCCTCTTGAGTCCCTCAAGCCGCTTGCCATGGGGGCACTGGAGCATGCTTGCTCCCGAGACCCGCTGTAAGCGCCTATAAAGCAGCGTCTCCCTCCCCCACTCTCTTCTCATTGGCTCACTGGCTGTGATTGACAGCAGTGAGAGAAAATGAGGAGAAAGAGACCCATGAAAGCTAAGGCTCCTGGGAACATCGTGGATCAAGAGGGGGCTCAGGTGAGAATTAGGGGGGTTGTGGGGGGAAGAGTAGCAACACGGAAGGTTTTTTACCTTCATGCATAGAAAGCATGAAGGTAAAAAATTCTTCAACCATTACAACCGTTTAAAGCCAGCCATAAACTGATCGAAATTCCTGTTGAACCAGCCAAATTTCAATCCATCTATGGGCAGAATGGTTGTACTGAAATCAACTTCTGTACAACCAGCCTTTTTTTTTTATATATATATATATATATATATATATATATATATATATATATATATATATATATATATTACAGCCGGTGGTTATAGGCGCCACCAGTGATCATTGTATTCTGATGGTGGGGAAACCTCCCCCTGTGAGAATACAATAGCTAAGTGTTGATGGGGGAATCAAGCAATGTGATTGAAGGAAAGAAAATTGCATAATGCATGGCCTAATTTACCTAATTTATCCAATCAATTTGTATCCGGTCACACAGATTCTTGAACTACATAGTTATTCTTAGGATGGCCATATATGTTACAATCTGGTTGTACAATCTTTGCACAATCAATGTTAGAGTTGCCAAATCTATGTATAATGAAGCAAGCAATGGGGTTGAGGAAAAGGTTAATAAATCACCAATGGTATTTCTGTAATTTGTACCATAAAGGGGGTTAATGTACTATCACTGGTCACTGATGCATTAGTGACCAGTGGTAGTTAATTAACCCCTTCATGCTCGTGCCACTAATTCAGCCCAAAAGGGTCAATTAACTGCCACTGGTCACTAATGCATCAATGACCAGTGGCAGTACATTAATCCCCATCATGCTGCATTATAAAAAAAATACCATTGGTAATTAGCCACTTGCTGAGCCGCCGCAGTACATATACTGCGATGGGGTGGCAGCTACGTACCTGTATGTCACTGCTTGTTTCAGGGTATCGGGCACATGCCCCCGCCCGCCTACTCCTCTGTGATTTGACACAGCAGGAGTCTGTCAGCAGATACCAGCCAATGATTCATGGCCAGGACCTACTGACCGGTTGTATCAAATTACATCCCAGAGCCCTGTGTTGACAATCAACAGAGGGAACGATCACAATCTGTACAGAGTGAACGATCACTTTTAGTTTTTCCCTGCAGAGAAAATAAACAAATCAATCTATGCTAAAAGACAGCACACAGCACACACATTGTTGGGCACACAATTAACCCCTTCCCTGCCCCTAAAGTTAACCCCTTCTTGGCCAATCTCATTAGTACAGTGACAGTGCATATTATTAGCACTGATCACTGTATTAGTGTCACTGGCGATGTCAGTGGCAGTTAGTCAGTTCTCACAAAGTGTCAGTTATGCCGCGTACACACGGTTGTTTTTTGTGATGAAAAAAAATGATATTTTTAAAAACGTAATTTAAAGTGACCGTGTGTGGGGAAAACGTCGTTTTATGTCTTCTGAAATACGACCAAAAAAACAATTTGAACATGCTTCAATTTTTTATGTTGTTTTTCAAAACGTTGTTTTTTGTGTCATAAAAAATGATCGTGTGTGCTCTAAAACGACGTTTAAAACAAAGTTTTTAAACCCATGCATGCTCAGAAGCAAGTTATGACGCGAGCTTGAATGGAACAGAGTGCCGCCGTACATGCTGAACGTAACCTCGCTTTGCTAGAGCATTTTGAAAAAACGATGGTGTGTAGGCAACGTCGTTTTTTAAAATGTCGTTCCCTCCTCCACCTCCAGCCAAGGTGTCCTACACGATGGGGCAAGGGGGAGAGCTACGGGCTGCTGTCAGGACGCTTTCCCCCGCTCGCCCTCTCCCCTTCTCTTGTCGGCAGCACATGTGAGGACTTGAGAAAGCTTCCTGCCTATTCTTCACCTACCATTGGCCACAACAGAGGACCAATCGGAAGTAACCAGAGAGGCATTATGGGAAATGTAGTATTAGAGATAGGCCCATTTGTTCTCAGCAGGGAGCTGACTACACTCCCCAGCATGCACTCTGCTGGGGGGGGGGGGGGGGCGGAGAGAAAACAAAAAAACAAGCTGAGGAGTGCTTGTAGCAGCACTACAGGAGACATGAAAAACAAAAGAGAGGACTGTGCTGGGGGAACTAATAGCCCCAGCACCACCTGATAGAGAAATGCTGTACCACACCACCAGAGAGAGTCACGCTGTGTTGTACCGCACCACCAGAGAACCACGCTGTACCACACCACCAGAGAGCCACGCTGTACCACACCACCAGAGAACCACGCTGCATCACACCACCAGAGAGCCACTCTGTACCGCACCACCAGAGAGCCACGCTGCATCACACCACCAGAGAGCCACTCTGTACCGCACCACCAGAGAGCCACGCTGTACCGCACCACCAGGAATCTACGCTGTACCGCACCACCAGAGAGCCACGCTGTACCGCACCACCAGGAAGCCACGCTGTACCGCACCACCAGAGAGCCATGCTGTACCGCACCACCAGAGAGCCACGCTGTACCGCACCACCAGAGAGAGAGCCATGCTGTACCCGCACCACCAGCGAAAGAGTCACGATGTACCCGCACCACCAGCGAGAGAGCCATGCTGTACCCACACCACCAGCGAGAGAGCCACGCTGTACCCGCACCACCAGTGAGAGAGTCACGCTGTACCCGCACCACCAGAGAGACAGCCACGCTGTACCCGCACCACCAGAGCGAGAGCCACGCTGTACCCGCACCACCAGAGAGAGAGAGCCACGCTGTACCACACAATCTAGTTTAGAAGGGTGGCTGTGTCTCGCTGTCTGTAAAATTTTCTCCCCCCTGCCCCTGGTACAAGACTGAAATTCTGCTTTATATTGGCATCTCCAAGACCACACAGCAAGGCTCTCTTTTTGGGAACTTGCTGACAGGAGGAAAGAGCTTAAAGTTTATGTAAAATCAAGTTTTAAAACCCCTATGACAGTGTCATCTTAAGAGCATTATAGGCCCCCGGGCAATACAGTGCACTGGGGCCCTGTCTACACAATTACGCACGATAATTACTGACAAAAATCATAACATTTACTGGCAGAACCACATTTTTTACTGCCACTGCAAAAAAAGTACCTAAAATTACAGTATTCAGTGCCCAACAATGCAAATGTCAGTATTTAAACTATAAACATATAGCTAGTGCTATTAGAAATGTGTTTAAGTTAAACAAAAGTAAAAAAAAAAAAAAAATGTCTTCATTGACATGAAGGTCAAGTTACTATAACCCAGCCAGCACAGAGTTTCCTCTTACATCAGAGTCTGCAGGATTCCCCCTTACAGTGAAAGGGAACTCTTATGTAAAGGGGAACGCTGCAGATCATGATCTAAGGGGGGAACTCCGATGTGGAGGGGGGCTATGGTGACCAGAGACAACCTTATATCAGAGTCCACTGCTTTCTCTTTCCCACTTACATCAGGGTCCGCAGGCTGAGTTCCCCCTTGCATTGTAAGGGGGAATCCTGCAGACTCTGATGTGGGGGGTACTCTGGTGACCAGAGACCATCTTCCTTAGATTAAATACACTAAGGTAAGGGGGGTCACTAATATAGGAGGGGGAACCTTTATATCAGTGCCCCCTTACATTTTTGCATTCACTCCCCCCTTACATCAGCAACCCCCCGCACTCGTGGAGGACTGGATCTTCTCTGTGATTTCCGCGAACTGGGCATGGGCAGTTCTAACCCGTCACTCTCCATATTTTTTTACTGGGGTTGCTGGGCAGCCGGTGGGGCCCCCCAGGCAAGCGGGGCCCCCGGGCAACTGCCCAGCGTGCCCAATGGAAAAGATGGCCCTGCCCTATGAGATTATTATATGCTGAGTGCTGGGGAGATTTACCCTCATTTTTTGTCTTGGAAACCCAACAGGAAGTGAAAGGAAATATCCCAAAAATGTTATCACCAGAGCATTTGTGCTAATTGGAAGATTTACCCTCAACATTTGCTCTCATGGCAATTCAAAAATGTAGGATTTCCCCTAAATAGTAAGCCATTTATTGATTCTGCAAGGCAATGCTAAACAGGAGCAATGAGACGAATGGTGTGACAGATTTACTAAAAGGTTACAGCTTGATACATTCATTTTTATCTCAGCTACTCTATAGAAACACTGCAACAGGATCAAAGCTGACCCTGTCCATTTCTTAATTGTGCTTCTGGAGTAAAAACGTGTTTCATCTTATGTAGCAAATCTGTCTCAGAACTTTTTCTTCGTCTTAGTTGATTTCTCAAGATTCAAGTATTAGTAAGAAAGCAGCCTAAAGGAGATTTCTACTTTGTTCAGAACACTACTTGCTCTCATCAGTAACCGCTTCCCAACCTCACTGTAGCTTTACTGCTATAGTGCGTGCCGGCTGTGCAGAATCACATATATATACACAGGGCCAGAACCACGAAGAAGTTAGGCTGGCGTATCTATTGATACGCCGCGTAACTGCTAGGTTGCTCCGGCGTATCTTTGTTTTGTATCCACAAAATAAGATACGCCTGAAGCTGGGCTAGATCCGACTGGCGTACATCTTAGTACGCTGTCGGATCTAAGGTGCATATTTACGTTGGCCGCTAGGTGGCGCTTCCGTCGATTTCCGCATCGAGTATGCAAATTAGCTAGATACGCAAATCCACAAACGTACGTCCGGCCGGCGAATTTTTTTACGTCGTTTCCGTAAGGCTTTTTTCGGCATAACGTTACCCCTGCTATATGAAGCGTACGCAATGTTAAGTATTGACATCGTTCCCGCGTCGAATTTTGAAGATTTTACGTCGTTTGCGTAAGTCGTTCGCGAATAGGGCTTTGCGTAGAATTACGTTCACGTCAAAAGCATTGGCTTGTTAATTAATTGTTAATTTGGAGCATGCGCACTGGGATACTCCCACGGACGGCGCATGTGCCGTTAAAAAAAACGCCATTTACGTTGGGTCAAGACGTATTAACGTACGTCCCCCATCTCATCCATTTGAATTGCGCGCCCTTATGCCGACAAAGTTACACTACGCCGCCGTAACTTACGACGCAAATTCTTTCAGGATATGGAAAATACGCTGTAAGTTACGGCGGCGTAGTGTATCAGAGACGGACGGATGCGCTGAGGTACGTAGATCTGGCCCACAGTATTTGATTCTGCTCCTCCGGATACAGGGCACACAAGTGCGCTGCCTGTGCTGTGATTCGTTTCAGCACAAGCTGATCAGCGGGTGCAGGCCAATGGATTACTGCCAGCACCCGCTGATCAGCGAGGAGGAAGACAGGGCAGAGTTCTGTGTATGTAAACAACATAAAGCTCTGTCCTGTCACAGGGATGTGCAAAGCTGGGAATAAAAACCATTACATCCAAGATTAAAAGCAACGCCCAACACACACATAAACACTGGTTAGCTACACATTTTACCCTTTGATTGCCCTAGATGTCCAACCCCTTCCCAGCCAGTGTCATTGGTACAGTGACAACGCCTCCATAAAGCTGTTCTGTATGGAGACATAACCTCCCGGGCCTCATGGTAGAGTGACAACTTTTCAGCGTCCATTTCTCCCTCTGGTAGATCTTTCTTGGGATCCCTGGGCTAGGCGTCTCAAACTGGCGGTTTTACAACAGCTGGAGAGCCACCAGTTTGAGACCCTTGTATTAGGGGTATCTGTGACCTGCAGATATATTTAGGAGATCCATCACCAACCTTGGACCTTTTGACCAGACAAGTCCAAGCTTTTTGGTGTGTGTTCCCTTGAAATCTGGGGTTGTTTGTTTGTGACCTGGAGGTGAGACCTTTTCTGACCTTGTGCGTGTGTCTCTGCGCACCTTTCAGCATCTCTAGTTGGCATTGGAGTAAGGGATACATGCCTGACATCACTAAATGTTTGTTTTGTTCATATATACATTTTGTTCCACACCACACACATCCACTGAATTCCTTTAAGAAGTCAATACAGGCAAAACGCGTTGGACTGGGACGAGTTCTCATTTCCTGCTGTAACTTATACTGGGTTTTTAATTTACTACACGTTTAATTACGATATTACATGCGGGAAGTAATTTCTACTTGTAGGGGTCCTGGTTACAGTCTATGTGTAGGAACAACCATTAATGTTTTTAAGGGGGTTAAACCCCTAGTATGTTTTTTTTTTTTTGTAAAAGTTTATAATCATTAATGTATCCTTTTTTATCATTCTAAAGCCTCATACACACGATCAGACTTTAAACAAACTTTTCCGTGGATTTTTGTCCGAAGGGCGTTGGCCGTGAACTTGGAATGCATACACACGGCAGGACTTTTTCAGCAAACTTTCCCAAAATCACGTGTTTTTTCAGCTCTTTTCTGCTCTTTACCGCCACCCTTTGGTCAACTTCTGCTATTGTTGGTTGATTTTAACATTGGTTCTGAGCATGCGTGTTTGTACTTTGAACTAAAGTCAGATGGACTTTTGTACACACGATAGGATTTTTCACCATAGGACTTATGTTGCCAAAAAGTTTTTCTGTGTTCAGAGTGAACATTTGTCCGATGAAAACTGAAAAAGTTTATCCGATGGAGCATACACACGGTCAGATTTTTTTGAAAACCTGCTAATTTTGAAGTTTGTTGTCAAAAAGTCAGATCGTGTGTATGGGGCTTTAGAGGGATTTTCTCAACACCTATAAAGTCAGATCCTTAAGATGTTTTGTTTCTAGTAAAGTGAATGCATTTTTTTAGCATTGATCACTTGTGTCACTTGTTCCCACAAAGTCAGTTAGGCCCCTTTCATACGGAGCAGGGGAGGTGCAATTGCTCTATATCTGAGGGGAAGCTATGCTGTGTTCTATCATTCAATCATGTGCAAGCAAAAATGCAGTTTCTTTCTTTTCATTCCATGTTCCCCTCAGATCTAGAGCAACTGCACTTACTTGAAGTGCACTTGTGGGTGCCCTTGCAATGCTGGCAGCCAAGCCTGTTTTTTTTTTATCCTGGGTTGGGCAGAGATCCAGGGAGAGCTGGATGACTTACAGGCAGCATCACTGAGACCCTGTACTGAGACACTGTACTGGAACCTTCTAGAAAGAGAAGGGAGGTAAGGTGGAGCTGCCTGGAGTATTCTGAGGTTCCTGACCAATCCCCAACTGGCAGGGGGCAGGTCCCTTTAAATACTCTGGGTCAGCCCAGCTGGGGAGAAGAGTTCGGGTTGAAGCTGGAAATGTAATGTTAGGCTGTTGTGGCCTTTAAGCGAGCTCCCCAGTGTGGGGGGGGGGGGGGGGTGACCTTGGGCCTGGGCTCAGGTGAGGACAGGACCCTCTTTAAGGCACATGAGGTGTCCTGGCACGGGAGCAAGGAGAGGACAGCAGAAGAACACATGGCCGGGCAAGTCTTCAGGTGGAACAGGAACAACCAAGAGGTCTGGGGAGTGACACACAGAGCCAGTCAGGTGTACTGTGGTGGCACAGGCAATGGAAAGGGGCAGCTGCAGCTAGGAGGGCTGGCAGTGCCTAAAGAAGTGGTACTGGGAGCAGTAGCCACATATAGGACAGCTAGCACCATGTACATCTATTTTATTGCTGCACCATAGGAGCCCGTGTTCCCTGCCTGCAAAGGGCGTTCTACTAAGATCCAGCTGAGGCTGTGTTGGATCTAAAATCTGTGCTAGCTGGTCCTGGGAGTTGTTGTGCTGCAATCAAGAATGTGCAGGAGTGTAAAAGAGGAAAGTGTGTGTATATACTGGAGTGGATATAGTTCTAGTCCCTCACAAGTTCTGCTGATCAAACGGGGCATCCCATATCATCCTTTTCCCTATCCAAGTTCAATTCCCCTAATAAAAAAAACAAAGCTGCAAGGGCTGTTTCTTGACTTGGAGTGAGTTAAAAAATCTGTGTGCCTGGGTGTGCGGGGTGGGAGACGACAACAATCACCAGCAGCCCATAGGGGGTAGCAATATACAGTATCTGACAAAAGTACACCCCTCACATTTTTGTAAATATTTTAATATAAGTTTTCATGTGACGACACTGAAGAATCTACACTTTGCTACAATGTAAAGTATAACAGTATACATTTTCTGTCCTCTCAAAATAACTTAACACTAAACCGCTGGCAACAAAAGTGAGTACACCCCTAAGTGAAAATGTCTAAATTCGGCCCAAACTGTCAATATGGCCGCCATATTTTTTCCAGCACTGCCTTAACCCTCTTGGGCATGGAGTTCACAGGTTGCCACTGGAGTCCTCTTGCACTCCTCCATGACAACATCACGGAGCTGGTGGATGTAAGAGACCTTGCACTCCTTCACCTTCCGTTTGAGGATGCCCCACAGATTCTCAATAGGGTTTACGTCTAGAGACATGTTTGGAGGTGTGTTTGGGGGTCATTATCATGTTGGAATACTGCCCTGCGGCCCAGTCTCCAAAGGCAGGATATCATGCTTTGCTTCAGTATGTCACAGTACATGTTGGCATTCATGGTTCCTCAATGAACTGTAGCTCCCCAGTGCCGGCAGCACTCATGCAGCCCCAGACCATGATACTCCCACCACCATGCTTTACTGTAGGCAAGACACACTTGTCTTTGTACTCCTCACCTGGATGCTGCCACACACGCTTCACACCATCTGAACCAAATTAATTTATCTTTGTCTCATCAGATCACAGGACATGGTTCCAGTAATCCATGTCTTTGTTTGCTTGTCTTAAGCAAACTGTTTGCAGGATTTCTTGCCCATTATCTTTAGAAGAGGGTTCCCTCTGGGTCGACAGCCATGCAGACTAATTTGATGCAGTGTGCGGTGTATGGTCTGAGCACTGACAGGTTGACCCCCCACCCCTTCAACCTCTGCAGCAATGCTGGCAGCCCTTATATATATATTTCCCAAAGACAACCTCTGCATATGAGGCTGAGCACATGCACTCAACTTCTTTGGTCGACCATGGTGAGGCCTGTTCTGCATAGAACCTGTCTTGTTAAACTGCTTTATGGTCATGGGCACCGTGCTGCAGCTCAGTTTCAGGGTCTTGGCAATCTTCTTATAGCCTAGGCCAACTTTATGTAGAGCAACAATTCTTTTTTTCAGATCCTCAGAGAGTTCTTTGCCATGAGGTACAATGTTGAACTTCCAGTGACCAGTATGAGAGAGTGAGAGCGATAACACCAAATGTAACACACCTGCTCCCCATTCACACCTATGACCTTGTAACACTAACGAGTCACATGACACTGGGGAGGGAAAATATCTAATTGGGCCCAATTTGGACATCTTCACTTAGGGGTGTACTCACTTTTGTTGCCAGTGATTTAGACATTAAAGGCTGTGTTATTTTGAGGGGACAGCACATTTACACTGTTATACAAGCTGTACACCTTATGCCGCGTACACACGATCATTTTTCAGCATGAAAGAAAACTTCATTTTTCAGCATGTCTAAAAAACAACGTTTTCCCAACTTCATCATTAAAACGACGTTGCCTACACACCATCGCTTTTAAAAAATGATCTAGCAAAGCGCGGTGGCATACAACACGTACAACGGCACTTTAAAGGGGAAGTTCCATTCGCCTTTGGGCTGCTTTAGCTGATTCCGTGTTAGTAAAAGACGATTCGCGCTTTTTTGTCTGTTACAGCGTGATGAATGTGCTTACTCTATTATGAACGGTAGTTTTACCAGAACGAGCGCTCCCATCTCATAACTTGCTTCTGAGCATGCGCAGGTTTTTTATGCAGTTTTAGCCCACACACGATCATTTTTTACAACCCGATAAACGATATAGTTTAAAACTACGTTAAAAAATGCAGCATGTTCGAAAAAAAATTTGGTCGTTTTTCAGAACCTGAAAAACGATGTGCAGCCCACACACGATCATTTTAAATGACGTTTTTTAAAAACGAAGTTTTTTTCATGCTGAAAAATGATTGTGTACACGGCATTACATTGTAGCAAAGTGTAATTTCTTCAGTGTTGTCACATGTATAGATATAATAAAATATTTACAAAAATGTGAGGGGTGTACTCAATTTTGTGAGATACCGTACATAGATAAAAATATTACAGTAATTACAGTTGTGTTGAAAATTATTCAACCCCCCAATGCTGTAAAGGGTTTTAGGGAATTTAGTGTACATTTGTAATTGTATTCAGAATGAAATCCTACAAGGACTTCTTAAAGAACCATATGCAACTAAAATGACATCAATTGGTTTTGTAATACAGTAGTAAATGTTTATTTTGTGAAGTCTTCATTTACACAATTATTCAACCCCTTAAAGACTACCACTCTGAAGTATTTTCACTCAGGTATTGAAAACACCTGTGGATGTCAGGGAGCAGCAATAAAGCCCAATAAGCACCAATCAGGCAGCTTTCAAATGACTTTGATACTCAGCTCCTTCTAGACATTTACTAGTGTGGTTACAAACATGGTGAAGTCAAGAGAATGGTCCGGGAAGACAAGAGAAGAGGTGATTACTCTTCACAGGAAAAGCAATGGCTATAAGAAGATTGCAAAGATGTTAAACATACCAAGAGACACCATAGGAAGCATCATTCGCAAATAAAGGCAAAGGGCACTGTTGAAACGCTACCTGGTCGTGGCAGAAAGAAGATGCTGACTTCGACTGCTGTGCGCTACCTGAAACATAGAGTGGAGAAAAGTCCCCTTGTGACTGCTGAGGAACTGAGAAAAGATTTGTCAGATGTGGGTACTGAAGTTTCTGCTCAGACAATACGGGGCACACTGCGTAATGAAGGCCTCCATGCCAGAACTCCCAGGCGCACCCCCTTGCTGTCTCCAAAGAATAAGAAGATTCGACTGCAGTATGCAAAAATCATGTGGACAAACCACAGAAGTTTTGGGATTGTGTTCTCTGGACTGATGAAACAAAATTAGAAGTGTTTGGGCCCATGGATCAACGCTATGTTTGGAGGAGGAAGAACAAGGCCTATGATGAAAAGAACACCTTGCCTACTGTGAAGCATGGCGGGGGGGGGCAATCATGCTTTGGGGCTGTTTTGCTTCTGCAGGTACAGGAAAGCTTCAGTGTCTGCAAGGTACCATGAATTCTCTTCAGTACCAGGAGATATTGGATGACAATGTGATGCAGTGCGTCACAAACCTGAGGCTTGGGAGACGTTGGACCTTTCAACAGGACAATGATCCCAAGCATACCTCCAAGTCCACTAGAGCATGGTTGCAGATTAAAGGCTGGAAAATTTTGGAGTGGCCATCGCAGTCACCAGACTTAAATCCGATTGAGAACCTCTGGTGGGACTTAAAGAAAGCAGTTGCAGTGCGCAAGCCTAAGAATGTGACTGAACTGGAGGCTTTTGCCCATGACGAATGGGCGAAGATACCCGTAGATCGCTGCAAGACACTTGTGTCAAGCTATGCTTCAAGTTTAAAAGCTGTTATAACTGTAAAAGGATGTTGTACTAAGTACTAAGATTGAATGTCAATTGGGGGTTGAATAAAACTGATAATGATG
Organism: Rana temporaria; assembly: GCF_905171775.1. Taxonomy (NCBI): domain Eukaryota; kingdom Metazoa; phylum Chordata; class Amphibia; order Anura; family Ranidae; genus Rana; species Rana temporaria. The sequence goes on from NC_053489.1 coordinate 528,924,515, forward strand.
TGAGCACAGAAAAGACATTTGTGGTTATTTCATTATAAATGTTATGTTATATTTGTCTGACCTACACGTGCCTCTTTGATTTAATTATAAGCAGGATGACAGGATGATCAAAATCAATGTCAAACTGGGCAAAACAATCAATTTCAGTGGGGGTTGAATAATTTTGAATACAACTGTACTTTCAATTACACTGGCAGGATCCAACCGTTTTTTGCATTGAGATCTAGCAAACCTAAATTTCCCATATACGGCAATTACAAAGTCCACTGCTGATTCCATTACACACGCAATCTGGATGCTGTGTATTAAGTACGGTAGTAGGGCAAAAAGAGCAAAGATTTGCAACATCACAACAACCAATCAGTGTTCTAAATTGTCTCCAAGGGACAGATTACTTCACTACTCTTTACAACCTGTTATAAACTAAAAACCCAGAACAAGCTTTGTGATCTACTATACAGACTCTTGTTCCCTCCAACGTAGTTTTAGTGTATTATTCATTTTGCTGTTAAGGTTACAGCGCCGTACTTCATGCATTGTAAACTCATCCAGTTCTATTGGGAACATTAGACCATTACCCTGCTACAAATGTGCGAATTAGATTTTGTCACATGGAAAAAATGAGCTAAAGAGTGTGAGAAAAACAGGATTTTGGATATTAAAAATATAGTTTTACATAAACAACAGCTGCGGCTTACCAATAAATTATTCTTCATCCCCTTAAAATTCTTGATTAGGTGTAGGTAACACTACATTTTTGAAGAGTACATTTCTTGTACGTTAAAACAAACATTTGTGAGAATATTTTATAAACAGCCAAATGTATATCTGCAAAGCTGCATTTTAAGAGCAAACATAAAACCCATGTTAACCGTATTCAGCAGTACTTCTGCAGCCAGGGAGAGTTAGGATCAGCTCTCGCAATGGCACTACAAACTGGTCCTCCCTGGATGCATGGGTGTCCGCTCCATGGGGCAAGGGGGGTCGTTTGCCCCCCCTGGAATCGCCAGGGAGAGCCAGGAGCAGGGCCGAACTGGCCCTGGGGCCGATTTAAGTGGTGACTGCAGCGCTCCCCTCTAGTTGGCCCTTATTTAGAGTGCCTGTCCCTCTTCTGGAATCAAATCCATTTGTCCCTCATTCCAAAAGGTTCCTCTTTAAGACCTGAAATAAATATATTGTCAATATAGTGTATTGTTTCAGTCAAGGGAAAGGGGTGATGTGTAATGTAAAGGGGTCCAGAGGTGCAGGGTGCTGTGTAATGTAAAGGGGTCCAGTTATGCAGGGTGCTGTGTAATGTAAAGGGGTCCAGAGCTGTGACGTGATGTGTAATGTAAAGGGGTCCAGAGGTGCAGTTGTGGAGAGGGGGTGTACAGTAGTAACAAAGAGATATTGAAAGATGCAGGGGTCACAATGGGGTGTTTTTACATTTTAACGTGGGGGGGGGGCGCTTTTAACCCCCGCTAGCGGTCAAAGAAAGGGTAAAATGTGACTGTGTATCGCCGCTGCCAAAGAACCCCCCTCTGAAAAAATTTCAGCGGATGCCCATGCCTGGATGGCTCAGTTTTGCTGCTTTTTCTGTTGCCTAAGTGCATAGGCGTGTGCACAGGGTGTGCCAGGTGTGCCAGGCACACCAAATCATCCTGTGCAGCACAGATTGCCCCCACTGTCCTCCCCTCCCACCACGCTTCTGACTTCCCTCCTCTCCTCTTCCGTCGGATGTTGCTGCAGAGATGTTTTAGGATAAGTGGGGAAGGGGCCAGTAAATATGTAATTTACTGGCCCCTTTTCTGAATGAACATTGTGAGTTATCGGTAATGTGTGTTGGAGCTTTGACATGCACACCCTAATGCAATAGGCTGTGTACACCTATGCCTAAGGCCCCTTTCACACGGGGCGGATCAGTAATGATCTGCCCGTGTTCCTCCGCTTGCTCAGTGAAGATCGCTCCGTTGATCCCCGCTGAGCCGGCGGATGACAGGGCGGTCCCCGCACACTGTGCAGGGACCGCCCTATCTTTTCTCCGCTCTCCCCAATGGGGGGATCGGATGAACACGGACCGTCTGTCCGTGTTCACCCGATCCGATCTGCTAGACAGATGGAAAAGTAGGTTTTTCCTCCGTCACACTTTGGCGGATCGGAGCGGGTCGGATGTCAGCGGGCATGTCACCGCTGACATCCGTGGCTCCATAGAGGAGCACAGAGCGCCCATTCAGGTCCGCCTAAAAAACTGGCAGGCGTACCTGAACGGTCCGCCCGTTTGAAAGAGCCCTAAGTGTCTACTCCATTCACTCCTTGCTCTACAGTGCACAGGGGGTGTGTCAGGTCAGGTGTGCCTGGGCACATCCTAATTATTATGTGTTGTGCTGATTACCCATACCGGTGGTACTTGCCCCCGTGTTGGCCCCCCAGCCCTGCAGAGCTGCTGGCTTCCCTCCTCTCCTCTCCCCCTGGCTACTGTAGGTTAATGTTTCAGCATAGAGAGCAAGGGAAGGCCCTAGTAAATATCTAGTTTACTGACCCTTTCCTTTTCTAAATGAACACAGTGAACATACTCACTCACTGTGTTCATTCAAACCTGAGGCATAGTAAACTGTGTTTACTATGCTTCGGTTTTTGAATGAACAGGAAGCCATTTAGCACAGAGCACTTCCCATTCATTCACTGTCAAGGGCAGCTGAGGCTGCAGAGAAAGGCATGTTTGTTTGAGCTTTGGGGTGCACACCTATGCAATGTCGTTATTAGCCAAGACATGCTAAAAGAAAGGGTAGTAGATAACAGCCTGGAACATCCAGCATGTGAATGATCTATTAGGCTGGGTTCACACTACGATTTTCCCGTCCGTCAGCCGCATACGATTTCAGTTTTGAAAACGTACGGGCCCGGACGGGAAAACGTATAGATAGACAATGCATTGCAAATCGTATGCACTCAGATTCATCCGGGTGTGTACGATTTGCTGGCAAAACGTTTTTTAAACGTACGCAAAACCGTGTTCAACCACGGTTTTGCGGCCGTTTTTAAAACAGTATGGCAAACGCATACGTTTTTCTTTAACATTAACATCAATGGAAAACGCACATATGTGCGGTTCCATACGTTCCCGTCCGTTTCAGCCGCATACGGTTTTTCATATAAATCGTATGCGGCTGACGGACGGGAAAATCGTAGTGTGAACCCAGCCTTACGGTAAGAAAGTAATAGAATTCCTGCGAGCCTCAATCAACCCAAAGCCTAATAGATATCACTAACTAGCTGCAAGCGTGATGCCGCATACAGACGGTCGTTTTTTGTGATGAAAAAAAACGACGTTTTAAATCATGAAATAAAACGACGTTTTTGAAACTTCATTTTCAAAAACGACGTTGCCTACACACCATCGTTTTTTCCAAATGCTCTAGCAAAGCGCGGTTACGTTCAGCACGTACGACGGCACTCTGTTCCATTGAAGCTCGCGTCATAACTTGCTTATGAGCATGCGCGGGTTTAAAAACGTTGTTTTGCCCACACACTATCATTTTAAATGACACAAAAAACGACGTTTTGAAAAACGACACAAAAAATTCAGGCATGTTCGAATTTTTTTTTTGTGGTTTTTCAGAAGACATAAAACGACGTTTTCCCCACACACGGTCATTTTAAATGACGTTTTCAAAAACGACGTTTTTTTTCATGACAAAAAACGACCGTCTGTACGCGGCATTACACACGTCTCATAAGCACATAGACAAAAATAGTAAATTATACGTTGCGCTTTGGAATATCACACAATAAATGTGTGCTGAAGATTAAAACAAACACATGTAGTGTTATTGTGACATATGTGACAAAGATGTCATATGACCAATAAACAATAAAGTGCTCATGTGCATCCAAGTGCATTTTAGCACAGATATAAGTGTCCGGTGGTATATAGGGAACAACACTAGCTGCTATGAGGTCTATGAGGTGGAATAACAATGTTAAAGTATGGCCTCCGTTCCCGCCGCGAGGTTTGAATTTTTTATGTCGTTTGCGTCCACGTCGAAATCAATAGGCCCGTACGGTGTACTTAGCCGCAATGCGCCCTGGGAAATGTAGGCGCCCGGCACATGCGCAGTGTAAAAAAAGGTAAAAAAACGTGAGGTCAAGCCTCATTTCCATACAACACGCCCCCCTCCAACCAATTTGAATTAGGCGCCCTTACGCCCGCTCGTTTTAGGCTACGCCGCCGTAAATTAGCAGGTAAGTTGATTTAGAATCATTACTAGCCTAGCTAATTTACGGCGGTGTAGCCTAAACAGGCTAGGCTACGCCGCCGTAACTATAAGCCATTGTACCTGAATCTACCTAAGAATCTCTTTAACAACACCCCCTTTAAGCCAATATTTAGCGCAATTTAAGACATGTCCACTGTTCACCACGATGCGCTTTGCTCTCCATATTGTTGTTCTTCTTGATGCCTAGGGCCCACTTTTGATCTTGCACACAGGCCCGCTGATTTCATATGCCCCTGCCCCAAGAATCGGCAAAATAATAGTGAAAAATCATCTTTTTTTGGGGTGGGTCCCTGAATGGCAGTTTGGAAATGTGGTCACCCTAGTCAGTTAGCACCAGTCCAAGATTTCCCACCGCACTATCACAGTCACACTAGAAATGTAGTAGGCAGTCAAAAAAGAGCCGCGCTAAAAGCTGTGTAGATTCCAGTATATACACTATATAACCAAAAGTATTGGGACACCTGCCTTTACACACACATGAAATTTAATGGCATCCCAGTCTTAGACCGTAGGGTTCAATATTAAGTTGGCCCACCCTTTGCAGCTATAACAGCTTCAACTCTTCTGGGAAGACTGTCCACAAGTTTTAGGAGTGTGTCTATGGGAATGTTTCACCATTCTTCCAGAAGCTCATTTGTGAGGTCAGGCACTGGTATGGATGAGAAGGCCTGACTCGCAGTTTCTGCTCGAATTCATCCCAAAGGTGTTTTATCAGGTTGAGGTCAGGACGCTGTGCAGGCAATCAAGTTTCTCCACCCCAAACTCGCTCATCCATATCTTTATGGACCTTGCTCTGTGTACTGGTCCAAATCATTTGGTGAAGGGGGGATTATGGTGGGGGGTTGTTTTTCAGGGGCTTGGCCCCTTAGTTCCAGTGAAGGGAACTCTTAAGGTGTCAGCAGGGCCGGACTGGGACTGAAAACCAGCCCTGGAAATAATTTCATACCAGCCCCATAACAGTATTATACCAGCCCCACAGCATAACGTCAGAGAGAGAGGGGGGGTGCAACAATATGAGAGAGAGATGCAATGCTCTGCAGGCCAAAACAACTATAAATGCACATTTATTTTTACCTGCTTTAAAAAAATTAAAATAAATTCATGAGAGAGCAAGAGAGGGGCCGGGGTGCAATGGTGAGAGAGAGGGGTGCCATGGTGAGAGAGAGAGGGGGTTCAACATTGAGAGAGAGTGGTGCAATGGTGAGAGAGAGAGGGTGCAACGGTGAGAGAGAGGGTGCAACGGTGAGAGAGAGAGGGTGCAACGGTGAGTGGGAGGGTGCAACGGTAAGTGGGAGGGTGCAACGGTAAGTGGGAGGGTGCAACGGTAAGTGGGAGGGTGCAACGGTAAGTGGGAGGGTGCAACGGTGAGTGAGAGTGCAACGGTGAGAGAGAGAGAGTGCAACAGTGTGAGAGAGAGAGAGAGAGAGAGAGAGAGAGTGCAACGGTGAGAGAGAGAGTGCAACAGTGAGAGGGGGAGAGAGAGAGTACAACGGTGAGAGAGAGAGAGAGAGAGAGAGTGCAACAGTGAGAGAGAGAGTGCAACGGTGAGAGAGAGAGAGAGTGCAACGGTGAGAGAGAGAGTGCAACGGTGAGAGAGAGAGAGAGTGCAACGGTGAGAGAGAGAGAGAGTGCAACGGTGAGAGAGAGAGAGAGTGCAACGGTGAGAGAGAGTGCAACGGTGAGAGAGAGTGCAACGGTGAGAGAGGAAGAGTGCAGCGGTGAGAGAGGAAGAGTGCAACGGTGAGAGAGGGTGCAACAGTGAGGGGGAGAGGGTGCAACAGTGAGAGAGAGAGTGCAACAGTGAGAGAGAGTGCAACGGTGAGAGAGAGAGAGTGCAACGGTGAGAGAGGGTGTGCAACTGAGAGAGAGTGTGCAACGGCGAGAGAGGGTGCAACAGTGAGGGGGAGTGTGCAATGGTGAGAGAGAGAGAGAGAGAGTGCACCGGTGAGAGAGAGAGTGCACCGGTGAGAGAGAGAGAGTGCAACGGTGAGAGAGAGTGCAACGGTGAGAGAGAGAGAGAGAGTGCAACGGTGAGAGAGGGTGTGCAACTGAGAGAGAGTGTGCAACGGCGAGAGAGGGTGCAACAGTGAGAGAGAGAGGGTGCAATGGTGAGAGAGTGCAACGGTGAGAGAGAGAGTGCAACGGTGAGAGTGCAACGGTGAGAGAGAGAGTGCAACGGTGAGAGAGAGAGAGTGCAACGGTGAGAGAGAGAGAGAGAGTGCAACGGTGAGAGAGAGAGAGAGTGCAACGGTGAGAGAGAGAGTGCAACGGTGAGAGAGAGAGAGAGTGCAACGGTGAGAGAGAGAGAGTGCACCGTGTGAGAGAGAGAGAGTGCACCGTGTGAGAGAGAGAGAGTGCACCGGTGAGAGAGAGAGAGTGCAACGGTGAGAGAGAGAGAGAGAGAGAGAGAGAGAGTGCAACGGTGAGAGAGAGAGAGTGCAACGGTGAGAGAGAGAGAGAGAGAGTGCAACGGTGAGAGTGCAACAGTGAGAGAGAGAGAGAGAGTGCACCGGTGAGAGAGAGAGAGAGAGTGCAACGGTGAGAGAGAGAGAGAGTGCAACGGTGAGAGAGAGAGAGTGCAACGGTGAGAGAGAGAGAGAGAGAGAGAGAGAGAGAGAGAGTGCAACGGTGAGAGAGAGAGAGAGAGAGAGTGCAACGGTGAGAGAGAGAGAGAGTGCAACGGTGAGAGAGAGAGAGTGCAACGGTGAGAGAGAGAGAGAGTGCAACGGTGAGAGAGAGAGAGAGAGTGCAACGGTGAGAGAGAGAGTGCAACGGTGAGAGAGAGAGAGTGCAACGGTGAGAGAGAGAGAGAGTGCAACGGTGAGAGAGAGAGAGAGTGCAACGGTGAGAGAGAGAGTGCAACGGTGAGAGAGAGAGAGTGCAACGGTGAGAGAGAGAGAGAGTGCAACGGTGAGAGAGAGAGAGTGCAACGGTGAGAGAGAGAGAGTGCAACGGTGAGAGAGAGAGAGAGTGCAACGGTGAGAGAGAGTGCAACGGTGAGAGAGAGAGTGCAACGGCGAGAGAGGGGGTATCAAAGGTGACAGAGAGAGGGGGGGGGGGGTGAACCATGCTATGGTGAGAGAGAGATTATTATACAGATTACAATTTGCAGAGAGAGAGGGGGGGGGGTGCACCATGCAATGGTGAAAGTCTGAGAGACTCTCACCATAGCATGGTGCACCCCCCCCCCCCCCCCGAGATTAGTGTACAGATTACAATTTGCAGGGGTAGCAAAAACGACAGAGAGGGGGGGGGGCACCATGCAGAGAGGGGGAGGGGGGCACCATGCAATGCCTGGTGAGAGAAAGATTGTTATAAAATCACAATATGCAGGGCAAGCAAAGGTAGGTGACACTGACAGAGAGAGGAGGAGAGGAGGAGAGGGGGGGGGGGCGGGCTGCACCGTGCAATGGTTCATTATACTGTGACCTGACCTGAATTCTTGAGCTCCGACTCCGAGGACGGCCGATGCCATTCACTCCTCCTGTGCTCTCACTTGTTACCTCCCTGCAGACAGACATTGTGGGGGGAGCTGGCGCCGCACAGGCAGATGAAACTTGGAAGGGGGAAATAGAGCAGAAGAACCACGGCGTTCTGACGTTCTCCTGCTCGGCTCCTCCCCTCAAGGTTTACATGGTCACGCGATCAAGGAGTCCTCCGCAGGCGCCAGATCCGATTCCAATAAGAAAAAAAAGTGTGACGGCGATCATGGCGACCGCAACCCGCCGGCCCTTTACTGACATGACACGGCATACCTCCCTGCATAATTTATACAGTGCGATGGCGGCCGCAGCTGTGACGATGACTGCCGCGGTTGCGGCCCGCCGCTGTTTTGTATTGGGCTTACAGGAGACAAAAGCAGCCCCAAGGCACTGAAATGCAGGCAGCCTACCGGGAATTTTCCCGGGATCCCGGTAGGCCAGTCCGGCCCTGGGTGTCAGCATACCAAGACATTTTGGACAAATTCATGCTCCTAACTTTGTGGGGACAGTTTGGGGACGGCCAAAACGTTGGCCTATAACTTTCACACAAACCAATTAATATCCCCTTTGGGGATTTTGGTTTGCCAAAGACATGTAGCAGAATACATTTTTGGCCTTCATTTATGAAGCAGGGCTAGAATGTGAGAGGAAGAAGCAGTACAATGAGCCAATCAGTTCATGTGCTGACAACACGCATGCTGATAGGAAGAGTGAAGCCTTGTACAGATGCACGGTTTACTCGGAAGAACCCGCAAGAAAACTGCTGGCAGAGCTTTCTTGCTGAGTATAACGTGCGTGTGTACGAGGCTTTTAGGTTTCTCGTCAAGAAAACTGCCCAGAATCTCAACAAGAAAAATAGAGAACGTGCTCTCTATTTTTTCGTTGTGATTCTCGGCAGTGTTTTCCTGCCGAGAAACCCGAGAGTGTGTGTACTTACCTGTCGCCGGGGAAACCCGTGCATGCTCAAAATGACTTTGACGCATGCGCGGTAGCTTCCTAGGCATAGCTAGGGTGCAGCAAGATGGCGGCAACAGCATCGAATGTGACGAGCGCAAGCTCGTCGTACACAATGACGTCACCGCGTTCTTGCCTTTCAAAAGTACGGCGGTTCTTTTGAATGAAGTGTCTGTACACTCAGCCGGCAAGAGATTCTTGCCAACGTTGATTTTCCTGACGAGATTCTGGCCCGTGTGTACAGGGCTTGACAAAGAGATGAGCTCATCACTATGCTTCTTCTCCTTTAATATTGTCTAGTTACAGGCTGGGGTGGGTTCAGGATGACCTGGGCTCAGAGCAAGTAGTTTGAATGATGCTGCCTATCCGACTGAGGACATCTTGCTGTAGAAAAAATAACTATGCAGAAAATCATGGGATTAAATTTGAATATAGCAGCAATGCTGATTTGTTATCTTATCCTTAAATGGCATTTTTTTTTTCATCTTGATATTTTTGGCTGGGGTTCTGCTTTAAATATTCATAACACAATCATTGGAATTGAAAAAAAGTATTGTAGATGCTCTTTAGAAATCTGTCTCATTGTAGTGCAAAAAATGCAACAGATTGATGTACGCAGGGCCGGTGCTATAACTAGGCAAACTAGGCAGCCGCCTAAGGCGCACTGCTGCCTAGGGCGCCTGGCCACTGGTGTTCCTACTCTCTTCTCTCTGCAGCTAGCAACTAAGTCTCAGCATTAGCAGGCTGGCAGGCAGGCAGCTCCGTTCGCACATAGTATTCAGAGGCGCAGCGTCTGGAGGAGACTGTGTCCCGACTCCCGAATGAATGGAAGCAAGCAAACATTCATTGATGGGCACTGGTAGGCTGCATTGATGAGTGCTGGTAGGCTGCGTTGATGGGCACTGGTAGGCTGCATCTGATAGGTGCTGGCGAGGCTGCAGTGATGTGCGCTGGTGAGGCTGCATTTGATGGGCGCTGGTAGGTTGCATTGATGGGTGCTGGTGAGGCTGCATTTTATGGGCACTGGTGAGGCTGCATTTGATGGGCGCTGGTGAGGCTGCATTGATGGGCGCTGGTGAGGCTGCTATTGATGGGTGCTGGTAGACTGCATTTGATGGGTGCTGGTGAAGCTGCAATTGATGGGCGCTGGTAGGTTGCATTGATGGGCGCTGGTGAGGCTGCATTGATGGGTGCTGGTGAGGCTGTATTTGATGGGCGCTGGTGAGGCTGCATTTGATGGGCGCTGGTGAGGCTGCATTGATGGGCGCTGGTGAGGCTGCATTGCTGGGCACTGGTGAGGCTGCATTTGATGGGCGCTGGTGAGGCTGCATTTGATGGGCGCTGGTGAGGCTGCATTTGATGGGCGCTGGTGAGGTTGCATTGGTGGGTGCTGGTAGGCTGCATTTGATGGGCGCTGGTAAAGCTGCATTGATGGGCGCTGGTAGGCTGCATTTGATAGGCGCTGGGGAGGGTGCATTTGATGGGCGCTGGTGAGGCTGCATTGATGGGCGCTGGTAGGCTGCATTTGATGGGCGCTTCATAAGGTGGGGTATACAAATTAGGTTTCGCCTAGGGTGTCAAAAATCCTTGCACCAGCCCTGGAAGTACGTGTGTCAGTAAGGCCTCGTACACACGACCGGTTTCCTCGACAGAATCCATCAAGAAACTTGGTGGCAGAGATTTTTTGCTGAGGAAAATGGTTGTGTGTATGTTTTTCATTGAGGAAACTGTCGAGGAACTCGACGAGGAAAAAAGAGAACAAATTCTCTTTTTCCTCAACGGGAGTCTCAATTTCCTCGTCGTGTTCCTCGTCGGGCTGGTTTTTGACAAGAAACACGATCGTGTGTATGCTTAGAAACCCGCGCATGCTCAGAATAAAGTATGAGACGGGAGCGCACCTTCGGTAAAAGTAGCGTTTGTAATGGAGATAGCACATTTGTCACGCTGTAACAGTCTGAAAAGTGCAAATCGTCTCCGACCAAACTTTTACTTAACACGCAGTAACATGAGATTAGCAAAAGCAGCCCCAAGGGTTGTGCCAGTGGAATCGAACTTCCCCTTTATAGTGCCATTGTATGTGTTGTACGTCACCGCGTTTGAGAACGACAAGATTTGGTCTTGACAGTGTGTACGCAAAGCAAGCTTGTCAAGTTTCTCCACAAGCCTGACAAGAACCTCGTCGAGGAAAACGATGTGTACGAGGCCTAAGGTGTAGATAAACCTGTTACCAATCGTAAACATCTTTCCTGCAAAGTGGTTGAGTTTTACAACCAGAGAAGGTATTTGGAAAAGTTAGAAGAGTAATCTAAACTCATCAAATATCAGTTCCAGTTCCAATAATTACATGTAGCGCTACCCCCTCAGGAGCCGCTGGTTAGATTTGGGATCTACTCTCATTGATTGACTCACCCCCTTTAATTGGCTCGAACCCTCCCTTGGCACACCAGATAAATGCAATAGTATTGTGACCCCTACTTAGCTGGGGCCACAATAGCATACATAACACATGCAATGGTAATACAATAATATTGTTACCTTCTCCAGTTGGCGGCTCCCAAGAGTAAACACACGTCACACAATTGATATATTCAAACCAAAAGAATAACTTTTACTTTGCGTATGGTAAAAAGGATAAAGGGGTTTGAATAACAAGTTAATTTTACACAGGTATTAACATACAATGACTCTGCAAGGGCCCTTGACAAGAGTCAACAAAGAAAGAAAAACCCAAACTGAAAAGGTAATATGGCTAAGTATACATTATTTTAGGCAGTCTAAGCTCGTGAGCTCCCCCTAGCAGGCAGTCCTGCAGAACAGCTAATGTGGAGAAACTTCGCCAGGCCTGGCTCAAACAGTTCCCGAGTATCTCCTAAGGACAAAGTCTATGTTGCAACTGTTGGTGCACTTTTAAATTGTAATCCAAAAGGGTAAAAGAGGGAATAAACTCAGCCAAACAGGGTATGACGAACACCAATACGGATTTCCAGTCAGTGTCAGTCAACTCTGCTGGTATAACTCTCAACTTGTTAGGCCTCTCTGATTCAGTCAGAGATCAAACACGTGGCTCCAGTTTATGGAGTAACAATAAGTTATAATCTGAAGTGGGATTTGAACTTGGGCGTGTGCCCTCTCACCCGAGCAGGCCCGATCTGCCCAAGTTCTTCACAAAGACGAGCCGATCAGTCAGTGCTCCGCAACATACGGTCTCCGGTACCAGACTCTCCACTGCTACGATCGTCAGCTGGCGAGCTCCTCCGGTCTCCTGGAACACGAGCTGGACACCCTTGGTCTTGCTTCCCTCTGGGTGGTTGGTCTTTCGGTGAATCCAGGCCCAGGGCTTTGGGTCTAGCAGCTCGGCTGTGTTGCTCTCCTCAGCTCCGCAGAGGAGAAGATGCAGGTCCCGAGAGAGCGAAGTCAGCTCCCTTTAAGTAACTTAAAGTAACTTTAAGTTCCCTTTAAGTAACCTCCCCCACAAGTCTGTGCAGGGGTGTCATGTGCTCCAAAAGGGCAGGGCATTGTGGGAAATGTAGTCTATTCCTACTAATTGTCAATGGAGTCCATATCTCCTGGTACTTCTGATCCCACAATGCATTGCTTTTAAAAAGATATCAACATGTATATACAAATATAACGAGAGATCCAGTGGGGATTCAGGCTATCAGTAGTCCATGATAGTGTGACCCCGCTACACACACATGTTACACAATCCATAATTTTTTTTTTTTTTTGGAAATCTTTTTTATTTTATTTGTAAAAACACATAGAAAATACAAACGTACAATAGCATAGCCAACATCTGGCTTACAACACGGCCAGGACCCGTGCAGGGGTTGCAAGGTAGCAGTACAGAACCAAGACATGATAGAGAATTAGCGACTACCATAATAAACCATCATCTATGAGGTGGTCTGGCTCAAGCTCCAGGGGTAGGATGATAGTGAAACATGTTCACCTAAGTTGTTGTTCCAACAGGGGACGGTTAAGTAAGACTTCAAGCAACGCTATCAGAAATCAAAGAAGCCTCCTAATCTGCTGCCGCGGTGGAGGGTTCTGCCAACCATTTAGACTAGTGTTGCTCACGAATATTCGCATTGCGAATATTCGACTCGAATATAGCATATTCGAGAAATCGCGCTATATTTCGAATTTCACGGTGAATATTCGCAATTCCGAATATTCGCATTTTTTCTATTTGATTTTTAAAACAGATCACATCCTATCGACGTCTAAAAGCATTGCTGGTATGATTAGAGACCCTGGGCCGAGTAGCTAAGCTGAGGCGATCCTTTTATGTTGCCAAATTGAAAAAAAAAAAATTGCGATTTTTCGCTATTGCGAATGCGAAAATGATTGCGAATTTTCGATAACTGTGGTAGGAGAACTCTGATTGTCTCTGATGCAAAAGGGGGGGGCTTTGTGTATGTGTATGTTATGAATATTTGTATGTTTGATATTATTATTTTTTGTAAGAAGGAAAAAATTGCGCATACCTTAAAAAAGGGGAGAATACAGCAGCAACTCAAAAATGTTATACAACATAAATTAATACAAGACAGAAAATGGAGTCGCTCTACAAGAATAAAAAATATGTCTAGTGACAAGACATGTGGGCAAATTATAAAATAAGCAAGCGCAAATAACTTGTGAAATACACAGTGAAACAAATATATAAAGAAATATAGTCCCAATAATAGAAAAATAATCTTTCATAAAAATGTCTTTGATATGTGAAGTGAAAAAAAGTCCAAAGCATGCAGCATGAACGTGTTCAATCTTCAAGGTGTTTGATTGACAAATGGCTGTGACAGATGGATAGAGTAAAGAATCACCACCAATGCAAAACACTTTTTATTTTGTATTGTAAAATATCACGAATATTCTGAGCCAATCAGAGTGCTCCTTCCGCATTTGCCGAATATTCGCAATTATTTTGTATTGTAAAATATCAAGAATATTCTGAGCCAATCAGAGTGCTCCTTCTGCATTTGCCGAATATTCGCAATTATTTTGTATTGTAAAATATCAAGAATATTCTGAGCCAATCAGAGTGCTCCTTCTGCATTTGCCGAATATTCGCAATTATTTTGTATTGTAAAATATCAAGAATATTCTGAGCCAATCAGAGTGCTCCTTCTGCATTTGCCGAATATTCGCAATTATTTTGTATTGTAAAATATCAAGAATATTCTGAGCCAATCAGAGTGCTCCTTCCGCATTTGCCGAATATTCGCAATTATTTTGTATTGTAAAATATCACGAATATTCTGAGCCAATCAGAGTGCTCCTACAGCATTTGTCGAAATTGCGCAATAAATATCGCATTCGCATGTTGCGATATTTCGACAAAATATCACGAATATTCTGAGCCAATCAGAGCGCTCCTCCAGCATTTCTCGAAATTGCGCAATAAATATCGCATTCGCATGTTGCGATATTTCGATAAAATATCACGAATATTCTGAGCCAATCAGAGTGCTCCTACCGCAGTTATCAAAAAATCGCAATTATTTTCGCATTCGCAATAGCGAAAAATCGCAATCATTTCATTTCGATAAAATATCACGAATATTCGAATTTAGCGAATATATCTCGAATATTCGAATATATATTCGAGATATATCGCGAAATCGAATATGGCATATTCTGCTCAACACTAATTTAGACCAGACTCTGTCATATTTTTTCGGACAGCCTCTGTGTACATAGGTATCTTTGTATAAGGGTATCACATTATTGACAAGTGTTTTCCAGAGACCCAACTAGGGAGGGGCCCTACGCTTCCAGCACAGGACGATGGACTTCCTGGCATAGAACAGCAAGAGACCCAACAGGGTTCTCTCAGCCACCCTGGGCACCAGGTCCTCCACCAGCCCCAGCAGGCATATTCTTGGGGACGGGACAATAGAGATACTGAACAATTCCTTCACCTCCAGAAAGATTTGTGACCAAAAAACTGTTATGACCGGGCAGGACCAGAAAATATGAATGTAGTCCCCTTGAGCATGGTCACAACGCCAGCACTCCGGGGAGAGGGAAGACCTCATCCGGTGCACCCGGGTGGGAGTGAGATACGCTTTGTGGACAATCTTGTATTGAATGAGGCGATCTCTCAGGGAGACCAGTCCCATACATACACCCAGTCCTCAGAGTCTAGTTCCGGAACATCCCGGCCCCATTTCTGACGGAGCCTGGACAATTCAGGAGAAGAGACTCGGAGGAGATGTGCATATAACACAGAGGTGGGTTTGTTTGCACAGTCGAAGCACAAAATCCGCTCCAAGTCAGACTGCACCAGTTGCCTTTCGCCTGGTGGAAACAGGGCCCTGAAAGCATGGGACAAGTGAATCCATGTGAGGGCGGGACATTGTGTTTAGACATTAAATGATCAAAGGAGAAAATTGAGAGGTCTGCGGTGAATTTACTCCACAAATTTAGTTACCTTGTCATAACCGCTATGGTGGTATTTCTTATGAATTTGTCGCAATAGTAGCGCCATACAGTAAAAGTGTCCTAAACAAGTACATGAATTTGTTGGACATGTCGGTACCAACAATAAAAAATACTGCAAGGTTTATATGAATTTGGAGAAAATGCTTCCAACTACATACACACTGCCAAACATGAGTTACAAATGCTTTATTAAATCGTTCCTAATATACCATATTTACCTTTTATTTGACTTCTAAACAAGAAAGAAATGATTTAAAGAAAAACAACATATTGCCTTTTACTGTAAATAAGCAGTACGACTGTCAGAAATGCAATATTTAAAACGGTGGACTATATTATCTGTTATTGAGGCTTACATTCATAAACATATGGAGAAACATTTTATAAGCCTTGTGTTTGTTCTTGCATCACATTTATAGTCTAAGTACAATTAGTTTGCCAGTCTTTATATACAAGTCATAATGGCTTCTTACGTGGGAACAACATGACTTCCACTTCTAACCGTCATTAACCAAATCACTGAAGATGGAAGATAATACAGAAAGTTACCAAAACCCTTGAATTCATTTCCTGGAGGACCTAAATACAATATCCTTTGGCTTGGCTAAACAGCAAATGGTTTGTGTAAGTGAAATCGCTTTTCAGTGCGCAGAGTGCATTCAAGTTAACTGTGAAATGCGCTTCATTGCAGATCTAGCCAGTCTCGTAAAATGAATTTGCTCTGAAGTGTTTTGGCTTGTTAAATTCCAGGCAAAGTACGAAATGTGAACAACATAAAGCTGGAATAGAAAGTGAAATACAGTAAATTGCTCAGAAACATCCAAATAGTTGGAAAACATGCAAAAACACTAGTAGCTGCCGGTTTTTAAAATTGTAATGATTTCTAAATAGCGGGTTGTCATATTATGTGCAGAAAACAACATGTGTAGCTTGTAGCCATCTTCATCCATGGAACGCCCTACAGATAACCAAACTTATAGTAATGAGGTCACAACATGAAACACCTGTCTTCTGTGGCTTTGTACATTGTTCATTATGGATGACCCTGATTAAACCTAATAAGCTGGTTACCAGCATTCCTAATTTCTAAGGATAAGCAGCTAATGGGGTTATTACATATAGTAACGTGAACAGACCCAATCTGGCTATACTGTCAAAAATCAATAGTGCAAATTTATAGACAACCTAGAAGACTGTTTTGCCATTGTGTTATGCAGAACGATGATATGGAATATAAATAGATAGATGGATGGATGGATGGATAGATAGATGGATAGATAGATAGATAGACAGACCGACAGACAGACAGACAGACAGACAGACAGACAGATAGATAGATAGATAGATAGATAGATAGATAGATAGATAGATAGATAGATAGTATGGAATATAAATAGATAGAGATAGATAGATAGATAGATAGATAGATAGATAGATAGATAGATAGATAGATAGATAGATATATAGATAGATAGATAGATAGATAGATGATATAGAATATAGATAGATAGATAGATAGATAGATAGATAGATAGATAGATAGATAGATAGATAGATAGATGGTATGGAATATAAATAGATAGAGATAGATAGATAGATAGATAGATAGATAGATAGATAGATAGATAGATAGATAGATAGATAGATAGATAGATAGATGATATGGAATATAAATAGATAGATAGATAGATAGATAGATAGATAGATAGATAGATAGATAGATAGATAGATAGATAGATAGATAGAGATAGATAGATAGATAGATAGATAGATAGATAGATAGATAGATAGATAGATTATATGGAATATAAATAGATAGATAGATAGAGATAGATAGATAGATAGATAGATAGATAGATAGATAGA
The DNA here is from genome assembly GCF_905171775.1 of Rana temporaria. Classification (NCBI taxonomy): domain Eukaryota; kingdom Metazoa; phylum Chordata; class Amphibia; order Anura; family Ranidae; genus Rana; species Rana temporaria. The sequence continues at coordinate 528,941,523 of NC_053489.1, forward strand.
TAGATAGATAGATAGATAGATGATATGGAATATAAATAGATAGATAGATAGATAGATAGATAGATAGATAGATAGATAGATAGATAGATAGATTATATGGAATATAGATAGATAGATAGATAGATAGATAGATAGATAGATATAGATAGATAGATAGATAGATAGATAGATAGATAGATAGATAGATAGATAGATAGAAGGAAAGATAGATAGATAGATAGATAGATAGATAGATAGATAGATAGATAGATAGATAGATAGATAGATAGATAGATAGATAGATAGATGATATGGAATATAGATAGATAGATAGATAGATAGATAGATAGATAGATAGATATATAGATAGATAGATAGATAGATAGAAGGAAAGATAGATAGATAGATAGATAGATAGATAGATAGATAGATAGATAGATAGATAGATAGATAGATAGATAGATAGATAGATTATATGGAATATAGATAGATAGATAGATAGATAGATAGATAGATAGATAGATAGATAGATAGATAGATAGATTATATGGAATATAGATAGATAGATAGATAGATAGATAGATAGATAGATAGATAGATAGATAGATAGATGATATGGAATTTAAATAGATAGATAGAGATAGATAGATAGATAGATAGATAGATAGATAGATAGATAGATAGATGATATGGAATAGAGATAGATAGATAGAGATAGATAGATAGATAGATAGATAGATAGATAGATAGATAGATAGATAGATAGATAGATAGAAAAAAAGAATGAAAGATATATATATATATATATATATATATATATATATATATATATATATATATATATAGAGAGAGAGAGAGAGAGAGAGAGAGAGAGAGAGAGAGAGAGAGAGAGAGAGAGATAGAAAAAAAGAAGGATAGATATATAGATAGATAGATAGATAGATAGATAGATAGAGATAGATAAAGATTTTTTCTAAACCCTTACTTGATCTGGGTTGGCAATAAACTGTCTGATCCCCCTAATTGTAAGGCATTAATGACTGCATGAGAATAGGGCTGTATAAGTCAATGCTAGGGGACAAAAGTGAGGGATAAATTCAGACGGATTTTTCAGACGGAATTCCGATCAAGATGTCTTGCATACACACTGTCACACCAAATTCCGATCGTCAAGAACACAGTGACGTTCAACACTACGACGAGCCGAGAAAAATTAAGTTCAATGCTTCCGAGCATGCGTCGACTTGATTCTGAGCATGCGTGTTTTTTTCCCTACAGACGAACGGAATTTCCGTCGGAAAAAAAAGTCAGATGGGTCACTAACACCGTCGGAATATACGATGAAAAAATTCCATCTGACTTTTTCCATCGGAAATTCCAATCTTGTGTACAAGGCAATACAGAGATTTCCAACCTTTTGGAAGATGGAGCCAACAACTGTAACACAATGAAATAAACATAGTATTTATGATTTTTAATAATAATAATTTGATAAATACTGTTGAGATCTTGACACTTTCTTAACTCCACAGCATCAAATGTATATAGAACAAAATAGGGAAAGCTCCTTTCGCATCATGGGAACAAAGCTGCAATCTCAAGATGGGCCACAAGATGGCCCAGAAGCACATCTTAGAATAGGAAGCACAATAAGAGGAGAACACCAGGCATAGTGGGTGGAAAAGTGTTGACTGCCTATGGAGGCAGTTGGCTTCTTTTTTTTTTTCACAGTTGGCTGCACTGCTTTTGGGCTTATAGAAGACCAGAGAAATGCCACACACAGAGATTTCTCCATTTCAGTTGGACATTAGTGGGGAATGTAGATCTGTCATTATGCTCCATGCTGCTCTACTGTAAACTGTGTCGTTGCGCCATCTGTTGCCTTCCCCACTGTGCAATATTTTCTACCTATTTTGTCAAAAATTTAAGTTTGGTTGTATCTCACAAAAAATTCCAACAGGTTGTAAATTGTGTATGATAATGAGTACTTCTGACAGGGAAGAACGTTCATTATCATCTTCTAATGTAGACCTATTAAGCCTTAGCCTTGACTAGTTGTCGATGCCACGGGGGTAAGATTGGGCAGGTTGTTGCCATCCAGTATTGGCTAGATCCTGTGACTATGGACCCTGTTTTAACAGGAACTTCACCTCTACCTAGGTATTTTTTTTTTTATTCCCTGGTAATTGTTCTTGTATGTAAACAAAAAATACATACCTACTAGTTTATGGAGTCCAACATTTTCTCCAGCCTAATGTTCGTCTTTGTTGTTGTGCTCCCAGGCCACCATGTTTGCTGGACATTTTGCACATGAGCAGACATGCATTGGGTATCTGCCAGGTGTATGAGACCTGGCACAGCCATGCAGCATATCTGTGCATGCACGGGAATGCACAAAACCCCCCATACATGTACAAACATGCCAGGGGGCTCTGCCAGGTCCCATAGACTGGAAGAGACCTGCTGCTTTGTGCAAGTGCATGGGGGCTTTTGATGCAAATCTGAACATGCGCAGACACTCCACACAACTCTGTCAGTTTCTTTATATCCTGTGGCATGTCTGCACATGTGCAAGATTGTGCTGCATATATCATCCTCACCTAGACTAGAATGCAGGAAAATAAACATGTAAGTGTCCCCAATTGTGTACAAGAGAAGGGTGAGGAATCAAATGAGAGACAAAAGCATATTTATGGGTAAACACAAAGAAAAGAGACTATTATGGCCTATTTAGATCATAAACAAAACCAAAAATATGTAAAAAGAAAATATTTTAATAAACATACGGATAAAAAACAAACATGGCTGGAGTATACAGAGTCACACATACAGTAAATATGGTAGCACAGGGGCACTGCTGCCTTTTAAAGCCCCACTTCTTCTTCAGAGGTGCCATATGCAAACTGGTAGAATGAACTATGATTGAGAAAATTACAATACACAAAAGTTAGTTAAATATAATATGGATAGAGGGCCAGATTCACGTAGCCCGGGCGCAGCGTAACGTAACCGATTTAGGTTACACCGCCGCAAATTTTCTGTCTAAGTGCCCGATCCACAAAGCACTTACCTGGAAATTTGCGGCGGTGTATCCTAAATCCGTCCGGCACAAGGCGGGCCAATTCAAATGGGGCGGGTACCATTTAAATTAGGAGTGCTCCAGCGCTGGACGTACTGCGCATGCTCCCGACGCAAATTTCCCGACGTGCTTTGCGCGAAATTACGACGCGCCGCCGTTTTGTGAATCGCGACGTGAAAAAAAGACTTGCGCCGAAAAAAAAAAAATTAAAAAAATTCAAAAGCGACGCGGGATAAACGGGTATACTTTTACATGGTGTAGTAAGTTTACACTTTGTAAAAGGTGCCCTATCTTTGCGATGGAAAACTAACACTTGCGGCGACGTAACGACGGGAAAAAGTTTTGTGGATCACTGTAACTGCTAATTTGCATACCCGATGCTGGTTTACGACGCGAACTCCCCCCCCCCCAGCGGCGGCCGCGGTACTGCATCCTAAGATCTGACAGTGTAAAACTATTACACCTGTCGGATCTTAGGGATACCTATGCATAACTGATTCTATGAATCAGTCGCATAGATAGAAACAGGGATACGACGGCGTATCAGCAGATACGCCGTCGTATCTCTTTTGTGAATCTGGCCCATAGTGTATATACATAGTACAAACGGTATTATATACCATATTAGCTGAGGGTATACATATGCAGCCACTAAGTAAAAATGTTAAAACCAAAGTTGATGACATTCCACGGATTCATGCATGGGAATACGGGGAGATCGCCCCAAAGGTGACATCCCCCAACTCTTCCACTACTGGGGCAGCAAAGGGTGGCAGCCCTGATAAGAGGATGTGACTGGCAAAAGAAAAATATATAAGAATATCTGTGCTTGTATATGGTCAGTGCATATGCACTAAACCAGGGCTTATAATAGCAGTATTAAAAGTTACCAAGTACTCACATGTTGAAAAATGTGTATTAATGCAAGACAGTGAATTGGTATGAAATAGGTGAAAGACTGAACCAGAACAGTAGAGGCAGTCGCATGGTGGCCCCGGGAAGTCTAACGAATAATGTAATGGGTCTAATGCAAGGGTGTCACACTCAAATTCATTGCGGGCCGCATCAGCATTATGATTGCCCTCAAAAGGGCCGGTTGTATCTGTAAGATTAGATTTCCAGCGCATCCCCTCCCCTTACATTAGATGTCACTAGAACCACCCACTCTTACATCACAGAGCACCCCCTTACCTTATGCTGCTGCTGGGAAGAAGATGGATGCATTGCTTGAAAGCAGAACGTAGGGGTCTGAAGGAGGACCAGAGGAGGGCTGAACTCTCCTGCAGCTGCAGGAAAGGTGCGAGGGCCACATGAAATGGCCTGTAGGGCCGGATTCGGCCCGCGGGCCTTGTGTTTGACACCTGTGGTCTAATGGCTTTGTTTATGATCTATAATTGTCCCTTTTTCAATTTAGAGGGTGTTCTATGTTGGGTTGATGGCTACTTTTTGACACCAGACCCTGTCAACCTTAGTATCTATGGTAAAGGTCCATTTTAGGAAAGGAAAGAGCAATGTGAAAAGTGCACAGTCATTGGGTGCACACTCTGCTGGCTACGAATGCTAACAACATGGTGCCATCCTCTTATTATATCATATTGGTCGAGATAGATGAATAATGCAATGTGCGTTGTCGGTGACATGTAGGTGTATGATTTACAGTTTGCACTACTCTTCATGTTCCTGTTTTCTTAATATTGTGTCATCGGCCTTCAGCTTTCAGTGCCTTTCCATATATCTACACAAACTGGTGATTTATACTGAGATTGTTTCTTTATTAATTCTTCTGAGGTCACCCTAATGAACTGAATGATCCATTTTAAGTTAATTAGTCATCTGACACTTTCTCTAACACATTATTTAGTTGCACAGGAAATCATTAAATGAACATAGCAAAATAATGATGTTGTAAGACCCAAAAATAAACCAGGCTAAATGTTTTTCTCTATTCATGTAGTATTAATAAGTTGGGTGATCAAATCTATTAGTAATGGAATATGAAAGGCAAAAAATAGCAACATTTTCCCCCCTAGTATATCGTATAGCAGATTTCATCAGCTTTCATTTATAAATGTTCTTTTTAAATAATAATTCAAACAATTGACAATGTTTCACTTGTAGAGGCTCATTCCTGATGCTGTGGTCTAACGTGCAGGACTTGTCTCGTCTAATCTTTCTTTGTAATATCAGTTCTTTCGAAAATACACATTTGTAACCCGCAGCTAAGATTAAAAAGTAGATAATGCAGAACTTTGCAAATTATTACAAAACTTCCCCGTAAAAAGCTGAAGCACTACTGCTGAACAAATACTGTCCATTGGGACACAATTATTCAGACATGGATTTGTGGAAGGGCTACGTAGCAGGGCTGTATTTTGGCCTAGGCCGACAAAGCCCAGGCCTAGGGCGGCACTTTGCGGGGGGCGGCGCCCCCCCTTGCACAAAAACATCCCCCCGACCCGTCCTCCCTCCTCCCGGCTCCCGCGGCCTCCTCCTGGCTCACATACAGCCTCTGCAGCCTTGCGTGGTGCGCCAGGGTCTGGGAGCCTGGATGTGTCTTCTTCAGACATCCCGCCCACTGCTTCACCATGCAGCGTGACATCCAGCCCAGACTCAGGTAGGAGACACCGTTGTAAGGGGAGAGTGGGGAGCCCGAGTGTATGGCAGCTAAGCAGTGAGTGTATGGGAGGGGGTGGAAGGCTGTGCAGTCTCATTGTTTTGTGTTTGGAGGACTGGTGGCAGCCCATTTTTGCTGGGACTTGTAGTGCCCTGTTTTTGCTGGGACTTGTAGTGCCCCGTTTTTGCTGGGACTTGTAGTGCCTTGTTTTTTCTGGGCCTTGTAGTGAACTGTGGGGGCTGAGATATGGCAGCCCGGTTTTTGCTGGGACTTGTAGTGCACTGTGGGGGCTGAGATATGGCAGCCCCCTTTTTGCTGGGACTTGTAGTGCACTGTGGGGGCTGAAATATGTCAGCCCCATTTTTGCTGGGACTTTTAGTGCACTGTGGGGGCTGAGATATGGCAGCCTTCTATGCTGGGACCTTGAGTGCACTCTGGGGGGGGGCTGACATATGGCAGCCTCCTATGCTGGGACTTGTAGTGCCTTAGACTGTGGGGGGACTGAGGAATCCTCATTTCGCCACTGAGGGCACTACAAGTCCCAGCAGAGTTGGCTGCCATTCTTCCATCTCCAGTAGTCTAGGGCACTACAAGTCCCAGAATAGGAGGCTGCCATATCTCAGCCCCTCAGAGTGCACTACAAGTCCCAGCATAGGAGGCTGCCATATCTCAGCCCCCCAGAGTGCACTACACGTCCCAACATAGGAGGCTGCTCTTACAGAACAGGAGAAAGAGCTGGGGGGAGTGTACTGGGAGGGGAGAGAAGAAGGCACAGGTTTGAGACAAGGGGTTTTTTTTCTGAACGTGAGGATTTATGCTGGAAGGGGGAGATGGGGGAGGATTTGTGATGGGGGAGGATTTGTGCCGAGAGATGTAAATTATGCTGGGAGGGGGAGATGGTGGAGGATTTGTGATGGGAGGGGCGATTTATGCTGGAAGGGGGAGATGGGGAAGGATTTGTGCTAAGAGGGGGATTTGTGCTGGGAAAGGGGAGGTTAAGGAAAGGGTTTGTGCCGAGAAGGGGGATTTTCATTTTTTTCTTTAATTTTTTTTTCACAAAATTTTCATATTAGCAGGTTATTTCTCACACACAGCATATGCATAGCACAAATTACACCCCAAAACACATTCTGCTATTCCTCCCGAGTATGGCGATACCACATGTGTAAGACTTTTACACAGCGTGGCCACATAGAGAGGCCCAACATGCAGGGAGCACCTTCAGGCGTTCTGGAGCACCCAGGTCAATTCTGACATTTCTCTCCTACATGTAAAAATCATCATTTATTTGCTAGAAAATTGCATGGAACCCCAAAACATTTTATATGTTTTTTTAGCAAAGACCTTAGAGAATACAATGGTGGTTGTTGCAACTTTATATCTCGCACTGTATTTGCGCAGCAATTTTTCTAACATATTTTTTACCAAAAAAAACAGTTTTGTGCTTAAAAAAAAACAAATCAGTAAAGTTAGCCCAATGTTTTTGCATAATGTGAAAGATGAAGTTACGCCGAGTAAATAGATACCTAACATGTCACCCTTCAAAATTGCACACGCTCGTGGAATGGCGCCAAACGTTGCTACTTAAAAATCCCCATAGGCGACGCTTTTAATATTTTTACTGGTTATATGTTTTTTAATTACAGAGAAGGTCTAGGGCCAAAATTATTGCTCTCGCTCTAACGTTCGCAGAGATACCTCGCATGTGTGGTTTGAAGACCGTTTTCATATGTGGGCGGGACTTGCGTATGCGCTCGCTTCTGCGTGCAAGCACACAGGGACAGGGGCGCTTTAAAAATATATATATTTTTTATTGTTCATTTTACTCTTATTCATTTTAGTTTGACAGGTTTTTCGCAAAAAATAAAACATTTTGATCACTTTTTTTCCAATTACTAGGAATGTAAACATCCCTTGTAATAGGAATATAGCATGACAGGTCCTCTTTACAGTGAGATATGGGGTCAATAAGACCCCACATCTCACCTCTAGGCTGGAAATCCTGAAATAAAAAAAATAAAAAAACAATCCTGGCTTCGATCGTAGCATTGAGTCGGTAGAAGCAGGGGGGGGGGGGCATATTGCGGAGTATTTCGGAGTATTGCGGAGTATTGCGGGGTATTGCGGAGTATTGCGGAGTATTGCGGGGTATTGCAGAGTGTTGGCAGGGTATTGCAGAGTATTGCACAGGGGTATTGCAGAGCATTGCACAGGGGTATTGCACAGGGGTATTGCAGAGTATTGCACGGGGGTATTGCAGAGTATTGCACAGGGGGTATTGCAGAGTATTGCACAGGGGTATTGCAGAGTATTGCACAGGGGTATTGCAGAGTACTGCACAGGGGGTATTGCAGAGTATTGCACAGGGGGTATTGCAGAGTATTGCACAGGGGTATTGCAGAGTATTGCACAGGGGTATTGCACGGTATTGCAGAGTATTGCGGGGTATTGCAGAGTATTGTGGGGTATTGCAGAGTATTGGCAGGGTATTGCACAGGGGTATTGCACAGGGGGTATTGCAGAGTATTGCACAGGGGGTATTGCAGAGTATTGCACAGGGGGTATTGCAGAGTATTGCGGAGTATTGCGCAGTATTGCAGAGTATTGCGGGGTATTGCAGAGTATTGGCAGGGTATTGCACAGGGGTATTGCACAGGGGTATTGCACAGGGGTATTGAACAGGGGTATTGCACAGGGGATATCGCAGAGCATTGCACAGGGGGGATGGCAGAGTATTGCACAGGGGGTATTGCAGAGTATTGCACAGGGGTATTGCAGAGTATTGCAGAGTATTGCACAGGGGGTATTGCAGAGAATTTCACAGGGGGTATTGCAGAGTATTGCACAGGGGGTATTGCAGAGTATTGCACAGGGGTATTGCAGAGTACTGCACAGGGGTATTGCAGAGTACTGCACAGGGGGTATTGCAGAGTATTGCACAGGGGGTATTGCAGAGTATTGCACAGGGGGTATTGCAGAGTATTGCACAGGGGGTATTGCAGAGTATTCCGGAGTATTGCACGGTATTGCAGAGTATTGCACAGGGGGTATTGCAGATTATTGCAGAGTATTGCACAGGGGTATTGAACAGGGGTATTGCACAGGGGGTATTGCAGAGTATTGCACAGGGGGTATTGCAGAGTATTGCACAGGGGGTATTGCAGAGTATTGCACAGGGGGTATTGCAGAGTATTGCACAGGGATGGATGGCTGGATCTGTGACTGCAATTGTCACAGATCCAGCCCCCCTATCACACTGTACCGATCGGTACAGAGAGGGGAGGGAGGAACCGGCAACATCAAATGACATCACATGACGCCGGTTTGTTTACAAGTGATCGCTCTGTCATTGGACGGAGCGATCACGTGGTAAACCGCCGCTATCAGCGGCGATTTACCGTGACCTGTGATGCGCCAGGGGGCGTGCGTGAGCGCAATTCTGGAAGGCCGTTAATTAACGGCCTCCCAGAGTTATGCAACCTCCCTGTAGCCGTTCTTTTGCTATGGGGCGGTTGTCAAGTGGTTAAAGCCAAAATGTTGGTATGAATTTGTATCTATGCAAATTTTGCATAGTTACACTGGTCCAGCTTGGACCTAGTGTGCAGATCTCATAGCTGAGCGATCCCTGTGGGAGCTGCAAATTTCTGTAGTGGTCATCTCTACTACTACCAGTCTTGTGGGTCCAGTGCCCAGTGGCTGCCCTGTGTAATGTTATGGGGCCCCTACAATAATGACAGTGCAGGTAAACAATCATCAAGAAGGTAGGAGGCAGAGTGCCTCCCCTGTGTATCTATCACTCTCAGTACCATCATGGAGCCCCCAATTTTGGGGCAGCGTGGGCTCAAGGGTTCAAGGGCAGTGCCCAGGTGTGCCCTCTCATTAAGACAGCCCTGGCCCTTCTGCAGGGTAACCACAGGGTAACCACAGGAGGACTCTCGCTCTGCCCCCATTCACAGACTGCATTGTATTTTTTCAATAATTACAAGGTGCTCTCTGACTGGAAAGGTTGGAGATCATGTTATCACTGCCCTGCCTCTCCACCTTCTCCAATTGAAAAAACTATATGGCTCCTTAGATTCCGCACCTAAGGCCTTCTAAGATCTTTCACCTTTGCTCAATGTCATGGCACGCTGAGTCATATGCCTTGTACACACGATCGGAATTTCCGATGGAAAAAGTCAGACGGAATTTTTTCATTGGATATTCCGACCGTGTGTGTGCCCCCAGATGAAAAAAATGGAAATGACGTTCATTTGTATGGAACTCTGACGGAGAAAAAACCATGCATGCTCAGAATCGTCGATGTATGCTTCGGCTCGTCGTAGCATTGTACGTCACTGCATTTTGGACGGTCGGAATTTGTTGTGACAGTGTGTATGCAAGACAGCTTGAACGGAATTCCGTCAGAAAAATCTGTCTGAGTTTATCCCAAAGGAATTTCCGATTGTGTGTAAGGGGCATTATTTCTTTTGGCTCCACTGGGTATACTGCTTCTCCAAGACTTCAATGATGCTCTGTGTTTCCTCCAATGCTATAACCAAATCCTGGTTAGTCAGTCTGTCCGCTAGTGGGTATGGACTCCTGTCTGTGGCATTACCATAACACAGGCCAAAGAGGCAAATCAGAGACACCAGTAAAAACTAAAAACTGAAGTTCTAAACCTTCCCACTCTACCTAAAATACAATAATTGGGATTTTTTTTTATCAAAAATATGTAGCACAATACATATTGGCCTAAATTGATGAAGAAATTCGATTTTTAAAATGTTCTTATTGGATGTTTTAGAGCAGAAAGTAAAATAAGTAAAATATATATATATATATTTTTTAAATTGGCAGTTCTTTGTTTCTAGCGCAAAAAAAACAGAGGTGATCAAATACCACCAAAATAAATCTTTATTTGTGGGCAAAAAAGGACATTGATTTTATTTGGGTAACAGTGTTGCAAGACCGCACAATTGTCAGTTAACTAGTTGCCGACCAGTTGCCGCAGCTGTACTGCGGTAGGTTAGCATTGCCGCCCAAATCCCCATCATTTTATGTCGGCCGCTTTAAGAAGTCATAGGTCGATCTCCGGCAGCCACCCACAATCGGTCCTCAGAGAGCCATATTAGGGATCTGTCAATGTAAACAGACAGATCCCGGGTTCTGACAGGGGAGTAGAGAGAGATCTGCTCTTCCTAGTAATCAGGAACAGTGATCTCTCTCCTCCGCTAGTCAGTCCCAACCCTCACAGTTAGAAACACCAGCCTAGGGAACACTTAACCCCTTGACCGCCCCCTAGTGTTAACCTCTTCCCTGCCAGTGACATTTATACAGTAATCAGTGGCTATTTTTAGCTGTGATCGCTGTATAGATGTCAATGGTCCCAAAAAAGTGTCAAGTGTCTGATCTGTCTGCCGCAATGTTGCAGTTACGCTAAAAATCACCACTATTACTAGTAAAAAATAAATAAATAATAAAAATGCCATAAATCTATCCCCTATTTTGTAGACACTATGGCCCAGATTCAGGTAGAATGGAGCAATATTTGCGTGGGCAAAGAGCAAAGATTTTTCTCTGCGCCCACGCAAATATTTCCATTTGCCCAGCGATTCACGGAGCAGTAGCTCCGTAAATTGCGCGGGCAATATGCTAAACAGCCGGGCGTAAGGCTGCCTAATGTAAATGATCCCGCCGGGGGCGGGAATCATTTAAATTCGGCGCGCTCCCGCGCCGAGCGAACAGCGCATGCTCCGTCGGGAAACTTTCCCGACGTGCATTGCGGCAAATGACGTCGCAAGGACGTCATTTGCTTCTAAGTGAACGTGAATGGCGTCCAGCGCCATTCACGAATCACTTACGTAAACAACGTGAAATTCAAATTTCACGGGCGGAAGGCGCAGCTATACTTTAGCATAGGTTGCCCCTGCTATAGCAGGAGCAACCTTATGCTAAAGTCGCCGTACGGAAACTCTGTACCTTGCGTGCGCAGGGCCCGCGCAACTTTTGTGAATCGGTGGTAGTATGCAATTTGCATACTATACGCCGATCACAATGGCCGCGCCCCCTAGCGGCCAACGCAAGAATGCAGCCTGGGATGTGAAGGCATAAGGAGGCTTATGTCTGTCACATCCTAGGCTGCAGTCGGTGTAACGAGGTTCCTGAATCAGGAGCACTCGTTACACCGGAGCAAGTAAGCACTTGCGCCGCGCAACCTATGGTTGCGCGGGCGCAAGTGCTTCTTGAATCTGGGCCTATAACTTTTGCGCAAACCAATCAATATACACTTATTACGATTAGAAGAATAGATATTGGCCTAAACCACAGGTGTCAAACACAAGGCCCGCGGGCCGAATACGGCCTCCAGGCCATTTCATGTAGCCCTTGCACCTGTCCTGCAGCTGCAGGAGAGCTTCAGCCCTCCTCTGGTCCTTCTCCAGACCCCTACTTTCTGCTTTCAAGCAATGCATCCAGCTTCTTCCCAGAAGCAGCATAAGGAAAGGGAGTGCACTGTGATATAAGGGAGAGGGGGGGACTCAACTTCTGATGGTGGGGTGGCTCTTGACATCTAATGTAAGGGGAGGGGATGCGCTGGACATCTAATCTTACAGATACAACCGGCCCTTTCGAGGAAAATCATAATGGTGATGTGGCCCACTTGGAAATTGACACCCCTGGCCTAAACAGATGAAGAATTATTATTTTTTTTACATTTTTTTTTTGGATATTTATTATAGCAAATAGTAAAAAAATATATTTTTTCCAAATTGACGCTCTTTATTTGTTTATAGTGCCAAAAATAAAAACCGCAGAGGTGATCAAATACCACCAAAAGAAAGCTCTATTTGTGGGTACAATGTCGCACGACCGCGCCATTGTGAGTTAAAGCGACTCAGTGCAGTATCGCAAAAAAGACCTGGTCAGGAAGGTGGGTAAACTTTCCAAAGGTCAAGTGGTTAAGTAAGGAAATTGTATAATGTATGGCCAGCTTAACACTGCTTAACAGAAAGAAACACTTCAGTTCAAAACGCACATATTCTTTGGCCTCTAAGGCAATGGTCTCCAAACTGTGGCCCTGGGGCCGGATGCGGCCCTTTGCTTGCTTTTAATGGCCCTTGGGGCACTATTACTTCTACTGATACAATACACAATGATGCCATCTGACACCAACAATAGGACACCATTTCTTCCACTGACACCAATAATGGGGCACTATTCCTCCCTATGATACCAATGATGGGGCATTATTACTCCCCTAATACCAAATATGTTATTTATTTTCCAGTGGAAATTTGTCCAGCCGACCGTTTTCCGACCGTTTTCCGGCAGACAAATGTTTCTTAGCATGCTAAGAAACATGTCCGCTGGAAGCTTGTCCGTCTGACATGTTCGGTCGTCTGTACAGACTCACCGTACATGTCCGATGGGCAGCCATCCCTCGCATGCGTCGAAGTGATTCGCCACATGCGTGGAAGCATTGACCTTCCAGGGCCGCGCACGTCGCCGCGTAATCGTCGCGGCGACGGCGCGGCCACCTCACCGCGGATCGTGTACGCGCGGATTTCTGTCTGATGTTGTGTACAACCATCAGACAGAAATCTCCGGGCGGACATGTCCGCTGAAAACGGTCCGGCGGACCGTTTTCAGCGGACAGTCCGTCCGTCTGTACGAGGCCTAAGGCATTAGCTACTGCATAGAGCAGTCAAGAGTCTCTCTGCAGTCCAAAAACATGCAGTCTTGTCCAAGTTCTCTGTAGGCTCATGACAGGTGCACTGTACAGTCTATATATTGCATTTTCTGGTTTTATTGTTTACAGGGATCACATAACATTCTGACACAGGGATTGGAGCCTCTACATAAAGAACATCATCATATACGTAGACAAAAGGCTTTTTTTCTGAATTATAAGCTGTTGATAGGAAGAATCATTGCCAGTTGTTTACAAGAACATGTTCAATGGTCGGCAAAACATTTGTTGGCAGGCTGTTCCGAGTCATTGTTTTGCGACTGTGAAGCTGGAAAGAAACATCATGCATTTTTAGTGATGATTTTTACAGTGATCTCAAAATCCGAGGAATTACATTTCCAGATTGAAAACTGCAAAATAAATTAGTCATGCGTTTTGTTAGAATCCGTGTCCTGCTGTTGGGGGAGACAAGGTTACCTCATCTCTCTAGAACTAACCTAAAACGTAGCTAGCCCCGTCTGAGGAGGACTTCCTTCCTAGATCCGTACTCTATAGGTAGTTGGCGTATTTAGTGCCACAATGGAATAACACTTTATGGGAAAATTAGAGGATCAAACACTTTGTGGTAGTTATCCAGCTTATTAATTGCACAACTAATACTGACGTTTGTTGTCGTTGGAAGGAAAGCTTGTAATGCACAGTGTAAATATACCCAGAAAAGTCGGTTTTCATCTTTCAGACACTTTGAACATAACAGTTACTCAATCAAGTCCATTCACGGGAAATCCTACAGTGCCTATAGGGCAATTATCTGCGTATTAAATGACTTTCCTGTCTGATTTGTTCCAGACCCCAGAGAAACAAAAAAGGGTCAGGAGGAAGCTTGAAGACAGCTTTACTAAAGTGTAATAATATACAAATGGCTTTGGAAAGCCTCACAACGGAGTTCATGAAAGCACAATTAGCAGCACTACCTAGACAAGGAAATATCGGAATTGTAGGTGTTATGTACATACAGGGTTCTTTAATTGAGATACGGAGAGTGAGTTTTACGACCAGAGGTCCATTTGAGAGTTTACAGTTCACTAGTTGGCAAATATTAAAAATCAAATATAATGTGTACATAGCATAGAGGTTACGTTTTATATTCGCATGTATGTAGTAATAAAAAAATATGTCCCCGAACCACCCCCATCAAATCATTCCCTGCAGCTATTACCTTTTGTACCGCCACCCCCTCCCTTTAGAATGCAAGCTCTATGAGCAGGGCCCTCCTGTACCTTCTGTATTGAACTGTACTGTAATTGTGCTGTCCCCCTATACATTGTAAAGCACTGCGTAAACTGTTTAAACGGCGCTATATAAATCGTGTATAATAATAATAATAATAATGTACTTTCTGGTGAATTCATATCATTTGAAACATCTGATAACACAAAGTTTGTAAACCATTGAACTTATTTTTGCTTTCCGGATGATATAAAAAAAATACATTGATAGATCATTGTGCTTTCTTAACCTCTTGCCCCCCACCAACAGTGGGGCAGATCCACATAGATCTGCACCCGCGCAGCGTATCAGAGATACGCTACGCCGCCGTACCTTACCTGGCGTTCTTTCAAATCCTCAAAGATTTCACGCCGTAAGTTACGGCGGCGTAGTGTATTTCTGGCGGCGGAATTCAAATCGGCGATTAGGGGTGTGTTTCATTTAAATGAAGCGTGTCCCTGCGCCGAATGAACTGTGCATGCTCCGTTTTAAAATTTCCCGCCGTGCATTGTGCGAAATGAAGTCGCAATAACGTCATTTTTTAAACTTAGACGTGACTTAAGTCCATCCCGATTCACGGACGACTTACGCAAAAAAAATAAAAAAATTCAAATTTCGGCGCGGGAACGACGGCCATACTTAACATGGCAAGTCTATCTATACGCCGCAAAATACCAGCTTTAACTATACGCCTGAAAAAGCCGACTAGAGACGATGTAAGAGAATGCGATGGCCGCGCATACGTTCGTGGATCGTCGGAAAAAGCTAATTTGCATACCCGGAGAAAACGGAGCAAACTCCACCCAGCAGACGCCGAAGTATTGCATCTACGATCCGAAGGCGTACGAAGCCGTACGCCTGTCGGATCAAACCCAGATGCCGTCGTATCTTGGTTTGAGGATTCAAACTAAAGATACAACGTGGCAAATTTGAAAGTACGCCGGCGTATCAGTAGATACGCCGGCGTACTCTCACTGTGGATCTGGCCCAGTATATTTACTGCAGGTAGACGGCACAGCCAGGCACCATGAAATAACTGTACTTCTTGGTATTCAAGCTTGTATGTGCGCACCCCCTGCTGCCATGTGCTGTGCCTGGGCACAGGATGGGTTTGTCAGCAAGTTACAGCCAATGATTATGGCTGTATACCTGCAGATCGGTTGTGACAAATCACAGCATAGACCTCTGTGTTTGTAAACACATGCTCTGGCTGGATTTCACCCTGCTAATTTGAAATGAAAGCTTGGAGCAAAACCCAGCCAGATCAGTGCGTACAAGCAGCACATATAGGGTTAGTTTACACTTGCTTCAAAACAAGGCTTCGGACAGACTTTGTTAAAGCTATCTGAATGCCAGTCGAAGCTCCTGTCGCAAAATAAAATTGTTAGCTTACAGTCCTGTTTACATCTTGCTTTTGCTTCGATGAGGCTTCAGTGGGGCTTCGATGAGGTTTTGGTGGATCTTTGATGGGGCTTTGGTGGCGCTTCGATGAGCCTTTGGTGGGGCTTCGGTGAGGCTTTGTGGGGCTTTAAGCGAGCTTTGCCATAGACTTCTATGGAGGGTTTGAAGACGCTATGAAGCACCACTAAAGCTACATGGGGTATAATTTTTTAAGCAAAGCCGAAGCAAAGCAAAAGCAGGTGAAAACAGGACTGCAAACTAACAATTTTATTTAAGGATAGGAGCTTTGACTGGCATTTAGAGAGCTTTAACTAAGCCTGTCCGAAGTCTTGTTTTTAAGCAAGTGTAAGCTAGCCGTTAATGTGTGTTGAAGCAGAAGCAAGTGTAAATGAGCCCTTACACTTGCATACACTTGTTAGCACAAAGGTAACCCCTTGATTACCCTCCTGATCCCCTTGTCACCAAGACAGTGCCATTAGTGTCAGTGTACAGTATTTTCACTGATCACTGTATTAGTATTAGTATTACTAGCAATGTCAGGAATTTTGGGGCCCCTTACAGCTTTGATGAATGGGCCCCCTGGAGAGCATCACCTGCCACACCTGCCATTTGAGTTGTTGGGGGGGGGGGGGGCTGAGGGGATTTGCTGCTGAGGGACCCCGAGAATTTCTTCTACCATCAGAGTTGTTGAGTGGGGGGTGGGACGCCAAAAATGCGTGGGGGGGGGGTTAAGCTGCTGCCGCCGGAAGCTGTTGAGTGCTGTTATACTTGATAAGCGGGGGGGAAGGCGCTGGCTTCTTACCTCTTCCTCCACAACTTCATGGGTCATCCTCGATCATCCTTCCATGCTGCAGCAAGCTCTCTCTCTTCCTCTTCTTGCCTGGGCCCCTACAGGGGGGTGGGTGGGCCCCATACAGGTATACTGTCTATACCCCCCGATGGTGGCCCTGGTGCCAGTTGGTCAGTTAGTGTCTTTCCCAGCAAGTGTCATTAAGCACCAGATCGCCAGCCACACTATCACAGTCACACTTTAAGTCCCTGATCACCATCATAGCTAGTATGGTGTCTGTACAGATCAGTATCTTGATCTCAATCAGAACTATACGAGAGTCTCCAATAGTATAGTGTCCCCAAAAAGCAGTGTTAGCAGGATCAACCCCTGATCACTACCAGCACTTGCGAGCAGAATACATTTTGGCCTAAATTTATAAAGAAATTAGATTTTATTGTATGTATGTATTATATGTTTTATAACAGATAATAGAAAATATTGGGTGTTTTTTTTTTCTCTATCTTAAAAATAAAATAAAACCCAGTGATGATCAAATACCACCAAAAGTAGGGTTGTCCCGATACCACTTTTTTAGGACCGAGTACCGATATTTTTTTTCAAGTACTCGCCGATACCGAATATCGATACTTTTTTTAAATGTGTCCCCAAATGCAGCCATGTCCCCCCACAAATGCAGCCATGTCCCCCCACAGATGCAGCCATGTCCCCCCCATATGCAGCCATGTTCCCCCCATATGCAGCCATGTCCCCCCCATATGCAGCCATGTCCCCCCCACATGCAGCCATGTCCCCCCCATATGTAGCCATGTCCCCACACATATGCAGCCATGTCCCCACACAAATGCAGCCATGTCCCCACACATATGCAGCCATGTCCCCCATATATGCAGCCATGTCCCCCCATATATGCAGCCATATCCCCATATCCCCCATATATGCAGCCATGTCCCCCATATCCCCTATATATGGAGCCATGCCCCCCCATATATGCAGCCATGTCCCCCATATATGCAGCCATGTCCCCCCCATATATGCAGCCATGTCCCCCATATAAGCAGCCATCTCCCCCCCATATAAGCAGCCATCTCCCCCATACCTAGATGCTGCCGTGCCACCCCCTGCCGCTTTTTTAAAACGGGCGGGGAACATTACAGCTTTCATTTGAATAGCTGTAGTGTTTCCCGCCGCGCCGCGTATAGACACTCCCCCTTGCTCGTGATTGGACAGATCACCGTCCAATCCTGAGCAAGGGGGAGTGTCTATACGCGGCGCGGCGGGAAACACTACAGCTATTCAAATGTGTGAAAATAATTATACAGATATAAATCTCATTTGCATACAGTGTTGCATGACTGAGCAATTGTCAGTTAAAGTAGCACAGTCCTGAATAGCAAAAAAGGGTCTGGTCATGAAGAGGGTAAGACCTTCCGGTGGTCAAGTGTTTAAAGGAAATGTCCTGAGATAAATACACTGACCTCTCCTTCTAAAATGCCTGGCTGTCAAGCTGATCCAGATGTAGGCAAGTGGAGTTTAGCCTAGGTCTTGCCAACCAGGGGAGCTAAGGAAATCACATGACCAGTGTAGTCAAGATAGTAGTCAAGCTCCAATTTTCTTACCACCCCTTAAACCCCACACTCACATTACCATACCCCCATCCAAGACAAGAGTTTGGAGTATAAATGGCCATAGCAGCCTTTTTATTAACCAAAATATTTTAATAATTTCCAATTAACCTTTGTAATGACACTTTTAACACAGCCTGTTGGTCTTTGACGGCACCCTGAACTTCACATTTTCCACCACCACACTGCGGGACCTTTTTACCATACCAGGCCTCCAGCCGTATCAGCAGCTCGGAGACAACCCCTTTTCCGCAGTGCAACCAATACCGTATTCCAGCAGACACCGTTCCACTGGAATACCCCAGAGGGGCCCATATCACGGATGAGCCCCCCACCACTTCCATCACATCTGTTTTCTGCCACCATCAAAGACCAAAGACACCGCTGCTATGACGACCCGAAATCCATTGAACCTGAAATAAAAGAAAACAAACGAAAACACACAAAGACAAACAACAGGGATGGTGGGTGGGAAAACTGCTTCCTTCTGTCTCCCTCACCAACTGAAATGTTCCCCGGAAGTTCCCGCCTCCACCTTTTGTCCAGCTCCTCCCCCATCCAGCACTTTACTCCTGAATCCTCCCCTTCCATTTTCACCAACTTAACCCTTTTGTTGACTCTCCTTTCCACCTTGTCATGCCCGGCCCTTCACTACTTGTTCCTTTGTCTTTTTCCGTTCCGGGCCGCCCTGGACTGCTGCAGTGCTTTTGCTCTACCCTTGTTGGGGGGCCAGAGAGCTGCTGAGGGGTTCCGTGCATAGGATATCCAGAGGAAAAGGTGATTCTAATCTGGAGCTAGATATAAACTCAAGAGAGAAACTGGGTCAGGGACTTGGTGCTTTCCTCAGTTCTCTCCTCCAGGGAGAGATAATTAGTGGAACTAGGGGACTAGGGGTGGAGACCATAGGAAGGAACAACTTAATTGTTTACTGAAGGCACAAGCACCTCCAAGCATGAGCATACAGTCCTTGACTACCTCAGCCATTATTTGGACAGTCACTTTCTTATGCTAATACAGTGGTACCTTGGATTACGAGCATAATTCGTTGCAGAAGAATGGTTGTAATCCAAAGCACTCATATATTAAAGCGAGTTTTCCCATAGGAAATAATGGAAACTCAGATAATCCGCTCCTAGGCACTGCTAGTGTATGCAGTACCGCATGTAACCAGAGGTGGGGGCACCGGAGACATTCAGAAACACTCGGAAAGCAATCAGCCGCTCGGATGCACTCAGAGAGGCTTGGAGACACTTGGAAACTGAGTTTTTCTGAGTGATTCCGAGCGGCTCCGAATGGCTTTAAGTGTCACCAGCGGCCCCCCGCACCTCTGGCCAAATGCGGTACTGCACACCCCAGAGGCATGAATCCTGCTAATTATACAAGACAACGCTCGCAAACCGAGTCAGGATTTTTTTTAAATAATAGTTTGCATTGCAAAACGTGTTACTCGCAATCCGAGGTATTATGTATATGGATTGTAATGTATCAACTACTGCTTGAGGCAGTAAAGGAAGGTTGAAGAAAGGTTGAAAGATCTGGCCTCCATGTGAATATTTAAGAGAGACATGTCTATTCATACAGCCAATGTCTGCAGGGTGAGATGAGAGGAGTAATCCTAGCTTCACACCTATGCATGTTTTAGTGCGTTTTATAGTTTGCTGAAACAGAATACAGTCCATTTAACATGATGTCCTATGATACACATTCACATCAATGTGTTTTTCAGCCGGTGCATTTTTGGAAAGGGTCAGGGACTTTTTTCCCACAGCAGATTGCGTGTATTTTGCATGTAATCGACTTCAATGGACCTACACCAAAAACGTATGTTCAAAAAAGCAAAATTGCACCTGAAAACCATCAACTGCAACGGAATAGCTGTGAACCTAGGGTGAGACTTTGCACACATTTTGTTTTAATACAATTGGAATGTATTAAGTCAATTTAAATTGGAAGTTTGATTGAGCTTTGAAGGATAAGTTCACTTTTTAGGAAAAAAATAAATAAATGCAAATTTTTTTGCAGGTAAAAAAATTTGCATTTATTTATTTATATTTGGAGCCTGTAATGTTCTCTGACCTTCCATTCCCATCAGTTGGAATCTTCCAGTACTGCAAAAAAAAATTATATCCAAAAATAATTTTACTAAAGATTTAACACCTTACATTGCCATACATAACAAAGCAGTACATAACCCATTGTATACATATCCGTCTGATGAGTCAGTCATTTATATAGATAAACCAAAACAATTGTATTATGTCCTTTAGACCCGTGCCTCCAGTCATTGACCAGACCTGCCATCATGCAGTGGCATTGCCCGTTCCCACTGTGGAGCTGACCCCCTTACCCTGCATTAAGTCTGAGCAGACGGTCCATGATCAGATACACTGGGGCAAGCCCAGGGACATCCAACCAAGGAGCCCACAGTCTATTATATTTAAGTGTACAACTCCTGTGTTGGTATATGAATTTCTCCATTCTCAACATATTGCCTATGATCCCAACCCATTACCCCTTTGTAAGAGGGTCTTCAGACTTCCAGTGCACCATAATTCATTTTCTTGCATGGAATAAGACTCTGGTTATAACCTCTCTAGTGTACCATTCCCAATCATATTCCTCCAGTATACCAAGCAAGCAAGATTTACGGGTCCATGGATAAGGAGACTTGAAAAACAGAATACATAGCTTCCCAGACCCCCTTAAAACAAAGAGAACTGAAAGGAAAAAGTATTTTATGATGGAAGACCCTTTTGCGTTACCAACACCCCTGGTTAAGCTAGGAAAGAGGAGAGATTCCCACAGGGTGGGGCTTTAACGGTAACAATGATAAGAAAAAGTATGAGGTATAGTAAAATTTATTATGAAAGAATACAAAGCAAAAATTATGATAGGCAACACATTATTGTAAAAACAAGGTACGTCACTAAGTGGTGTGTATATCCGCAGGGATGAGTTCATGCCCTACGCGTTTCAGGATTTCAGTCCCTTCTTCAGGGGCCGGAGTCCATGCAACAGTTATACTGTATGCAGTAAAAGATTATGATAAAGCAAATTAACATGTATTCATATATCGTAAAGCAGATTAACATGTATTCATATATCAGAGGGGAAGGCAAAAATTAAAAATCTACACGTTACATTAAACATGTACCCATCACCACTTGTGTGGACCAAAAAGGACCGAAGAGCACCTAGGCACCAATTCCCTAAGGTGGATAGGGAGCCAACCAAGGGGACACAGGATCGTGTCCCAGAACTCCTGAAGACAAACCCTGGGCGAGCAGGAGGAGATGTGGAGCAGAGCCACACGGCTCCTGCAGAGTAGAAAAAAAAAAGGAATATAGTATGGTAAAGGTGGACATAACTAATGTCGATGTACAAAAAATGTCAATAGTATAAAAAACATTTTAGGAAAAAGGTGGGATATATACCTGTAATGAAACTTAAAATGCTTGGAGTAGAGCAGGAAAGCGGCCAAGTGGCAGAAGGTGTGATCCCAGTGTTATTGGTATACCTGCAGGGAAACAAAAGCTCTTATCATAGTAACTTGTTGGGCTCTTACCTCCCAGGCTCTGCCCTCAATGATTTTTCATGTGTTCCCCACAGAGTTGGATAATCTGTGCTGTCACACCACTGACCTCCTGAACCCTTGGGATCGTCCCTGGCTTACCCCCTGCTCCATTGCAGGTATGCAGTAATTTTTGTGCTCACAGTGCAAGCTCTCTTCATTGTTAACTCTTTATTACCCATCTATACTTACATGTCTCTCCCTTGACTTTCTCAGGAGTCCTATTGATACCATTAATTCCTATTGGGGTAGCTGTTAAAACCTAAAACAAAGAGAAGGAAGCAGAATTTTTCCTTGCTGGAAGAGCCAGGAAAGAGCATCTAAAAATGGTAAGCTGCACTTTTTTTGCTATGTAAATGCAGACATGTAAAAAAAAAATATATAAGTATTATTAGTTTACCCTTTAAGTTGATCTGTAAGGGTTATTTTGTTACAGTATATAGATATTCAGGTTGAAAAAAGACATCTATTTTACCCAAGATAATTAATGAATAAATAAATTCAACACCTCCATATACAGAACAGCATTTTCTATTATTTATACATTTACAGAATAATGTCTATAAGAAGTAGAAAGTGATAAAGCAGGTTGCATAATACACAACTGTATAAGCAACCTTTATTATAGTAGAGGGAACCAAAACTTCTTTGAAAATCCAGATGATGGGAAACCCATATTATACTTTGCCACAAAGTGTTTACAAGCTGGTTACAGTCTTTCTAGCCCTTCTCATTAAGTAACATGTTTGTGTAACTGCGGTAGGAACTTAAGGCTGCAAATTTACTGGGGTTGGAACTGATCTAAATGGTTTAATAGAGTGGAGTTATCAGAATCCGAACTAACACCCCAACTTCAACTGAACATTTATTTGATTTAAAGGATTTAATACCAGTAACAATTTTATTATTACAAGTGATATTTTTCACTACAGTTCTGAATGAGCTTTTGTGACACTAAAATTGATACTTGGCAAAGCATACTTTTTTTTTTTTTTACTTTAGCATGTCGTTTTGTTGACCTGACGTTACCATGACAATGTTGAACCAATTATGTACAGATGAGGCGAGGACAAATGAATCCTCAAAAGACAGCAAGACCTTGCCTTCGTTTCATTTCTGCTCATATGACTAAGCAGTAAGTCTTGTAAAAGGGCCATTTCTAAAATACTGCAAATACTGGTCACCTCCTAGGGTCAGGTTGCAAATCTCAAATAGTTAACACAAAATAAAGAAATTAAACTTCATTCTTCCACATGAGAACACATGGATTTTAAATGTCGGTTAGTGTAGCATTTTATGTATTTTTATTCTCACTTTAAGCCTATTTGCTATGTAATGTTCATCTGCAGTGCTCATTTTATGGCTTAATTCATTCCATTTATGTACAACCATAAAAAATAGTTATTGTACAGCATTAAGATTTCAACAGTTAATGGTTTTATATATGTATAACTTTCTGTAGCAACTTAAGTCCCAAAAAAGTAAAATAAACGCAGATCCACCTACATTACTTTGTTGCTGATCCAAGAGAAGGCAATAAAAGCAAACTGAAGCCACATCCAATTTATTGTAATCTGATTCTTCTTAGGGAAACAATGGCATCTTTTCATGGGTCCTTTGTTTTATATCTTAGTTTTTTTTTATCTAAATGGATGCTGTTTACAGAACTGCAGCCGTTAGGACGAATAAACCTAAAAATAAACCTTAAAATAAACCTGTCAAGTCACTACTAAAGACTGCCATTGATGTTAGAGGGCTGTTTGATGTGTAGGCATTATCCAATCACCATCAGGCAGCTGTGCCAAGCAGATTTTCTGTAAGCCCACATTATTCGATCAGGGTAGTATTGTAGCAGAGAGGAGAATGGGAGTTGCAGACATTACTCTTGACATCTTATAGGGGGGAAAAACAGTAAGGACCGGATAAGGTTTTCCAACATGTCGTGTTTCAGCCTAACAGGTCTTGACTGGTGTTGTTGTTTGCTTGCGCATGATACACACCTGAAATATAAAATCGGGAGGTTGTTGCCTGGGTACCTTAGAGCAGATGCCCAGTCAGATATTTATTTATTATAGGTATTTATATAGCACTGACAATTTACGCAGCGCTTTACATATACTGTATGTTGTACGTTCACATAAATCCCTGCCCTTGAGGAGCTTATGATTTAAGGTCCCTAGAGCCTGCTATACATGGATCAAAATTTAAACTGGTTCAGGAGGGCTTATTGTACCTAAGTTGATCCCTTGTTTGACTTGGGTACAACCAGCCTGTCGGATTTTGTAACTTCGATAACTACCATCCATGCTAGAAGGAAGGTAGGAAGGTAAAAAAAATAACAAACATGTTATACTTACCTGCCCTGTGCAGTGGTTTTGCACAGAGTAGTCCAGATCCTCCTCTAGGGTCCCTCTTTGCAGCTCCTGGCCCCTCCCCATTTCTCTCCTCATTGGCTGGCTGACTTTGATTGACAGCAGCAGAAGCCAATAGCGCCGTGCTGCTGTCCTAGCCAATGAGGAGGGGAGTCCCGGGCAGCCAAAACAATCCTACATCGCTGGTTCCTCCTCTTCTCAGGTCCCTCTTCAGTGCTCCTGGCCCCTCCCTCCTGTTGAGTGCCCCTACAGCAAGCAGATTGCTATAGAGGCACCCAAGCTCAGCCACAGCTCCTTGTGTCCATTCAGACACAGAGCTGCAGCCTGGCCCCTTCCCCTTTTTCCTTATTGGCTGACTGACTTTGATTGACAGCAGCAGAAGCCACCAGCACTGTGCTGTTGTCTCAGCCAATGAGGACAGGAGTCCCGGGCAGCCAAAACAATCCTACAACATCGCCTGTTCTAGATGGGGCTTAGGTAAATATTAGGGGGGGGGCTGAGAGGGGCTGCTGCACAAAGAAGGTTTTTTGTCTTAATGCATAGAATGCCCTCGACCAAAGACCACTTTAGTTTACCTGTTTGCTGACAAGCAATATTCGGTCCAAATCTAGGTTCAGACCAAACGGACAGCTCATCCGCCCTGATATTACCTGGCTGGATGTGTCAGAGTTCTGACTGATGATTAGCACCTGCTTGTATAATTATTTTTTGGAAAAAAAATGTGGACATTTCTTTGGAAAATCTATGCATGTTACCATGCTCTCAGAACAGTCAGCAACCCCTTTTATCACCAGAGGGGCTGCTGCACAAAGAGGTTTTTTTGTCTTAATGCATAGAATGACTCTACAATCACTTTAACTTACATTTATATACTAGGGACAATTTACTTCCTCCCACACTTTGGAGTGTGGGAGGAAACCAGAGTACCTAAAGGAAACCAACACAGGTACAGGAAGAACATGAAAATTCCGGGCAGGTAGTGCCATGGTTTAGATTCAAACCAATGACTCTAGTTCTGCATTGATACATGTCCCCTAGGGCAGGACCCAGGTCCCAGACCCGTTTTAGGACATTTACTTGCATATTAGCCTTTAAAATTAGCACTTTTGATTTCGAACATTCGAGTCCCATAGACTTTAATGGGGTTCTAAAGTTCGCGCAAACTTTCGGTCCGTTCGCAGGTTCTGGTGCCAACCGAACTGGGGGGTGTTCGGCTCATCCCTAATAATGATCCCTCATAATGATCCCTCACCTCCTGCTGCCACTGGAGGTTCTACTCGACCAAAGACCACTTTAGTTTACCTGTTTGCTGAACCTCCGAACAAGCAATATTCGGTCCAAATCTAGGTTCAGACCAAACTGACAGCTCATCCGCCCTGATAATACCTGGCTGGATGTGTCAGAGTTCTGACTGATGATTAGCACCTGCTTGTATAATTATTTTTTGGAACAAAAATGTGGACATTTGTTTGGAAAATCTATGCATGTTACCATGCTCTCCCAACAGTCAGCAACCCCTGTTATCACCAGGTAAGAAGCCCTGCATGACCTTTTTTTTTTTTACACACAAGCAGTGAGCAAGCTGTGCTAAGAATGTCTGTGTATAAATATAATTCGATTTTTTGTTTTCGGAGCAATTATCATTTTGCCTGAAGTTGTTTTCTGTACTTTGTAACATTTCTTTTTTCAATATTCAAAGTGCTCCAGACTAAGGATTACCTCGAGTTTTCTTGTGTTGTGCCTTGTAATTATCTGTAGATGCAGAGCTTTGTCTGATGAAAAGGAATTCGGTTTCATTGGCGGCGGGGTTGTTTGCTGTCTTTTTTCATATTTTCATAATTATCCTGAGCAGAAAATGTAGTATTTGGTTTTATGGATCTATTTTATGTATTGCTATTTTGTTGCTTTAAACAAAAAAAAAAAATATTGTAAACATTTTAAATCTGGATTCATTTTTTTTTTTTTTTTTGCGGCTAAAAATGAATGAATAAATGTATTGTAGTCCCCAGGTTATATTATTCAATACAGTGTTACATAGAAATGTCCAGTTTTCTTTAGAAATCCAGCTTACTAGTTATTTTAAACTATCTGATTGCTTTGAATTACATTACGTCCCTGTCTTTTACATCAAATTAAATATGCCAGGCTGTATTTAAAAAGAAACTGTTGTTAACCACTTCAATACCGTGCATTTTCTTCCTGCCCAGGCCAATTTTCAGCTTTCAGCACTGTCACGTTTTGAATGACAATTGCGCGGTCGTTGCAAAGTGACTCCCAAACTAAATTTACGTAATTTTTTCCCCACAAATAGAGCTTTCTTTTGGTGGTATTTAATCATCTCTACGGTTTTTATTTTTTGCACTATAAACAAAAAAAAGACTGAAAATGTTGAAAAAATAACTATTTTTTCTATAATAAATATCCAAATAAAATAAAAAAATCTCATTTTAGGCTGATTTGTATTCTTCTCCATATTTCTTGAATAAAAAAAATCGCAATAAGTGTATAGTGATTGGTTTGCAAAAAAGTTATAGGGCCAGATCCTCAAAAGGGATACGCCGGCGTATCTACTGATACGCCGTCGTATCCCTGTTTCTATCTTTGGAACTGATCCACAGAATCAGTTTCCAAAAGATAGGCAGAAGATCCGACATGTGTAAGGGACTTACACTGCCGGATCTTAGGATGCAGTACCGCATCCGTCGCTGGGGGCATTTCGTGTCGAAATGCCGCTTCGGGTATGCAAATTAGCACTTACGGAGATCCACAAAGCTTTTACGCTTCGTTTTTTCTCTGTAAGTATTAAGTTGCATGTGTAAAATTAGGGCTGCTTTTACAAAGTGTAAACTGTTTACACCTTATAAAAGTAGACCCTTCTTACCCGCGACGCTGTTATTTTTTATTTTTTATTTTTCCCGCCGTATCTTTTTTTTTTTTCGACGCAATTTTTTTGACCCGGCGCGATTCACGAAGCTCGGTGTAACGTAATTTCGCGCTATGCACGTCGGGAAAATGACGTCACGAGCATGCGCAGTACGTCCGGCGCGGGAGCGCGCCTAATTTAAATGGGACTCGCCCCCATTTGAATAGAAACGCCTTGCGCCGGCGGAATTTAACCACTTAAGCCCCGGACCA
Source organism: Rana temporaria (assembly GCF_905171775.1). Classification (NCBI taxonomy): domain Eukaryota; kingdom Metazoa; phylum Chordata; class Amphibia; order Anura; family Ranidae; genus Rana; species Rana temporaria. The sequence continues at coordinate 528,969,027 of NC_053489.1, forward strand.
ATATGCAGCCTAAAGACCCAAGGTGTTTTTACAGTTCGGGACTGCGTCGCTTTAACAGACAATTGCGCGGTCGTGCGACGTGGCTCCCAAACAAAATTGGCGTCCTTTTTTCCCCACAAATAGAGCTTTCTTTTGGTGGTATTTGATCACATCTGCGGTTTTTAGTTTTTGCGCTATAAACAAAAATAGAGCGACAATTTTGAAAAAAAAGCAATATTTTTTACTTTTTGCTGTAATAAATATCCCCCAAAAACATATATAAAAACATTTTTTTTCCTCAGTTTAGGCCGATACGTATTCTTCTACCTATTTTTAGTAAAAAAAATCGCAATAAGCGTTTATCGATTGGTTTGCGCAAAATTTATAGTGTTTACAAAATAGGGGATAGTTTTATTGCATTTTTATTTTTTATTTTTTTTTTACTACTAATGGCGGCGATCAGCAATTTTTTTCGTGACTGCGACATTATGGCGGACACTTCGGACAATTTTGACACATTTTTGGGACCATTGTCATTTTCACAGCAAAAAATGCATTTAAATTGCATTCTTTATTGTGAAAATGACAGTTGCAGTTTGGGAGTTAACCACAGGTGGCGCTGTAGGAGTTAGGGTGCACCTAGTATGTGTTTACAACTGTTTGGGGGTGTGGCTGTAGGAATGACGTCATCGATCGTGTCTTCCCTATAAAGGGAATGACGCGATCGATGCGCCGCCATAGTGAAGGACGGGGAAGCCGTGTTTACACACGGCTCTCCTCGTTCTTCAGCTCCGGGGAGCGATCGCGACGGAGCGGCTATAAACAAATAGCCGCGCCGTGGTCCCGGATCGCTCCCCGAGCGGACCCGACCTCCGCATGTAGCGGGGGGGGTCCCGATCGGACCCCCCACCCGCTAATAGGCGAGGACGTACCTATACGCCCATGTGCCTGTACGTGCCATATTGTGGACGTATATGTACATGGGGTGGTCCTTAAGTGGTTAAGTTACACAGCCGAAAATTTCTAGGTAAGTGCTTTGTGGATCGGGCACTTAGGTAGAAATTTTGCGGCAGTGTAACTTAAATCAGAATATTTAAGTTACGGCGACTCTTTGTGGATCTGGCCCATAGCGCCTACAAAATAGGGGATAGATTTTTTTATTTTTTTACTAGTAATGGTGGTGATCAGCGATTTTTATCAGGACTGCGATATTGCGTCGGACAGTTTGGACACTTTTGACACTATTTTGGGACCATTCACATTTATATAAAGAACAGTGCTATAAATATGCACTGATTACTGTAGAAATGTGACTGGCAGGGAAGGGGTTCACACTAGGGGGCGATCAAGGGGTAAATGTGTTTTCTGTGTTCCGATCGCGGATACCCGGCGAACATTGTGGCCATTAGGCACACGTATTGGCACCCGCAGGACATGGCAGGCACAAGCGCGTGCGCCCCCTAGTGGCCAGGAGGCCCGAGGACGTCATATGACGTCCAACCAGGATGGCAGAACCACCTTGTGAACGTTTGGTGTGTATTGCTAGAGAATTTTTTTTTCCTGGGAGGGTGCATATGATCAGCACAGGGCCAGTTAGCACTGTCCAGACAGAGGTCAGAGGTCCTGCAGCCTCATTGGCAAGTCAGAGGAGAATGAAAAATCCTAAAAGGTATTCCGTTTATATTTACTAAAATAATTACATTTGCATGTTCTGTTTACTGTGGGAGACCCCATATAGTGAATGCAGTTTTTTGGGGGGGGTATAGTAACACTTTAAAAGTTGGTTTCAGAGATTGAAAACATTGATTTAATTATGTTGTATTGGAAGTGAACGTATGAAACATTTTTTTTAATATAGTTTAGATAGAGAAGGAAGGATTAGAACCCCTGTCAATTGTTATGGCTGTATTGTGTCCTCATTGAGGCGTTTCATCCTATATTGTCCTGGTACCAGTGTCACTAAGATAAAAAGTGATGCAAAGTTTTACAGTTGACACTAGGACAAAAGGGGAGGATAAATCTCCCAATGGGGACATCTGTTCCATTGACAGCTACCTACAAGGAGGATTCCTCCCATTTTGTAGAGATTCTTTGCCACATCCTGTTGCATCTCCAGGAAAGGAAATGCAGGGAGATCTCCATAACAGGGTACAGACAGCAAAAAAATTAACTAAAAGGGGTTTAATCCTTCTCCATCCTAATCTAAAAAAAATAAAAAATAAAAGTTTGGTTATATATACACTTTGAGGCCATATTCACATCTAGCGATTTGAAATTTGTGCTTTTTTATACTTTCTATGTGCTTTTTTCACTTGCTTTTACTTGCAACATGCATAGGGCAGCCCATTGATTTCTCATGGAGCATTTTGCCTCCTTTATCATGTGTGGGGCAAAATGTACGTTTACTTCCAGCATTTGGGGTGATATTAACAATTAAAATTATATTAAATCCTCCTTTTTTATTTTCAATTCCTGCTCCTTTTAAATAACAGTAACCCATAAACGTAATCTTTTTTTCTGAGGCTCTGCCGTGATAGAAGTTTTCTGTGTGTTTCTTATGAACTTCTTTTTGTCTTCTATTCTAAGTGCTCCCTGCCCCACACTGATCTAATGTGGGCACCTGTGCATGTTCACAACCTTAGGACTACATCCTTATGTCTTATGCTGCCTGTGCCCACACGCATTGGAGGACAATAGGGGTACCAAAAAGGAGGAGCAGAAAGCTTTCTTTCTTCCAAAGATGCCTAGTCTGCCCATCCTTGTGTCAGCCTAGTGAAGAACACAGGGGCAGAAGTGCAAAGCATATTGGGACGTGTAGTCTCAAAAGTTGATCGCATGATACCCAAGAGTGCACTTCCCCTTCATGGAGCTTTGAAACAATATTTCAAAGATCACTGAATATGCAATTATTAACAGTTGGTACATGATGTTAGCTGTATTTTTTATATAAAATCTGATGGATGCTTTAGAAACACTTTATTGGAATTGCAAGTGCAACGCTTGTTCTTAACAGATTCCAGGAACTCACAATGAAATGCCTGTTTCTTGTTTACAAACGATTTTATTATATTAAAAGGTCAAAGATTAATACAAAATTATCACAGAAGCAAAAGGTACATTCAAAACTAAACAGTTATGTACTTCACATGAGATACATGAGATACATGAAACATTGCAGACCGGCTACATTATAGACACCTGACAAGTTAATAATAATTAGTGGATTAAGTTAGAAAATATTCAGGGTAGTGGTATATCCTAAGGGGACCATTTTTTTTTTAAATATGCATTGTGTCAAAGAGAGTATGATGGATAAGCTCTTAGGCCCCGTACACACGTCCGAGGAACTCGACGTGCCAAACACATCGAGTTCCTCGTCGAGTTCTGTGTTGAAGCCGCCGAGGATCTCGGCGAGCCAACTTTCCTCATTGAACAACGAGGAAATAGAGAACATGTTCTCTATTTGGCCCGACGAGTTTCTCGTCGGCTTCCTCAGTGAAAAGTGTACACACGACCGAGTTTCTCGGTAGAATCCAGCTCCGAGTTTGTGCCGGAATTCTGCCGAGAAACTCGGTCGTGTGTACGGGGCCTGAGAGTTTGATTTGTTCCATTCTATTCAAAACCTGGGACCAAGGGACATTTGAAGAGTGCCAATTAAAGGCTATCATCCAGTGGATTGAATTAAAGGGTCACTAAAGGAAAAAAAAAATTTGACTAAAATTAATGTCTGCAAGGTAGACAGACAGAATAGTGTAATGATTCTGTCAAAAAAACGAGTAAATACCTATTAAATTCCTTCATCTATATCATCTCCGGCATTCTAGTTTATGTTCTCTCATTCACTTCCTGGTTTGCATCGCTCGTTCATGTAAGAACTACATTTCCCAGTATGAATTGCGGCACGCCCAGTAATTCACACCTCATTGAAGTCTCTAACACGTAGAGAGCATCCTGCCACACAGATGTAGTTCCCAGGAGGGGGTGAGCACGTTACTGACTACCGCAGTAAAGCCTCCCATCACGGTGGTCAGTAAAATCAGACAAGCAGGAAGTGAACAGAACAGAGAAGAAATAGAGCAACTTCTGAGCAAAAACGAATATTGAGGAAGTGAAAAGAGAAATGTCTGCAGGTAAAGGATGCTTATTATGAAAAAAAAAAAATTCCTTTACCACCCCTTTAAAGAGTGTGTGAATCAGTCTAAGATGTATAGGGTAGCTATATTAGGTATAGAGGCAAACAATAAACACACCTTAGGATTAAGGGGAATTTTTTTACCCGTGACAAGTTCAATCTTGGCTGCTGCATGTGACCATATAGGGTCCAAAAATTTGCAGTTCCAGAAGGTGTGTAAAATGGTACCTTGATCTGGACAACCCCTAAAGCAAGTGGGGGATACCGAGGGATAAAATTTGTTTATTTTGGAAGGGGTTTTATACCATCCAGTATGAATTTTTAGAGCTGATTCTCTTGCCGAGGTAGAGCGAGTACATTTTAGTAGGTTTTGTATCATAGTGATCTCCCACTGAAGCATTGGTTTGGACTTTTCTGAGAGAGAAAATTAATTCAAACAACGGTAAATACGAGAGATCAAGCACCTATCTCTAGGTGATGATATGCAGATACGTTCAAATTGGGAGTAGGGGGTATGTAATGTGAAAGAGAAAAATTCTTGGTAGAATGCCTCAATTTGAGTATAATTGGCAAGTTCTGAGCTTGGGAGTTAGAATTGTTCACATAGATCTGAAAATGGGCGAAATTTGCCATTTCTGGATAAGGATTTCAAAGTGGTGAGATTACATGCCTTTCATACACTGAAAGGACTGAAAGGACTATAATTTCTAAAGGCTGGTGGGAATCGGGGGTCGCCTATGTAGGAAGCCAGTGGGGGGGGGGGTGTAGAAATTAAGTCAAATTTGTCTTTGCAACGATAACTGATTAGAGTAGGCCACCACCTTATTTAAGCAAAAAATCTCTCTAGGGTGGATTGACCCGGACCACAATAATCCTTGAAGCTGGAATGGTTTAATTGAATGTTCAAAATGCCTGTTTCTGTAGGCGTTCCCGGAACGCACAGATATGAACTCCAGGGATTTTTTTTTTATTACTTACTAATATTGGTCCGTTTTGAGAGAATGTAAGTATAGGCATCTTGTGCCTGATTGGCTGCTTCTAATGCTGACAATCTGTAGTAGCTGGCCCTATTACAGTCATAGCCGCAATCTTGCAGGTCCTGCTCAGATTTTGTGTGAGAAGCTTCCCCTCTGCACACTGACCACAGGGGCCCAGCACCGCCACTTTTTGTTTTTGTGAATACACAGAATTCTCTGTTTGGACAAGGTAGAGAAGGAAAGCAATGACATTACAATCTCTACTTCATTCAAATTAATTTAAAAAATATATAAGGCATACTATGAATTGCAGCAGTACCTAGCAAGCGACCCCCTGTGGTCAGTGTACAGAGAGAAAGCTGCACATGACCCAAAAGATTGTGGCTATCACTGTAATGGTACTGGCTACTACAGTCATTAGGGACTGCAGCCCCTCAGCTGTGAGTAATGCATACTTAGGTTGTGCTAGGCTGGACCAATAAAGATCATACCTGGCGTTTAGGTTTACTTTTTTACTTTGCCACTTTGTTTTAGCTGGAGTTGCGCTTTGCGTCAGAGCTGACTGTTTCATTATACCTTGTGGCTGATGTAAGATGTCAAAGTTTAGTAATAACTTATGTTTAAGAACATAATTGGACATGAGCTGTGAACACAAAAGTCAAAAAAGGATAAATAATAATATAACCCAGGTCACTGAACTGTAACAGGGAACTATTCATCCAGAAATGGGCCATATCATGTGGCAGCACATCCTGAAATAGTCATTAACTTTAGCTAGGTGAAACTTATCAGAAATACAGAACGTGTATAATGTTCAACACAAAAATTACATATTGGCACACAATGATATTGTATTCTACACTGAAATGTTTTTTTGCAATAGAACGTCATTTTGGTTTTCAAGTTTTGATAATTTGGTATGTAAAAACAGCTAAATTGCTGTGGGTGTGGGTAGATTAACTGTAATTACAAGATATCGCTCTGTCCGAGCTCAGTTTATGGCATTTATTAAAGTTGGGGAATTGCATGTAAAAATTGTTCTATAAAAAAGCTTATTTCTAATAAAATACCCAAGACTGATTCTCAATTATGGGAAGAAATTGCTTCATGTGTTTCCAGCCTAAAAAAATATATATACGTGATAAGTGTATAGCAAATATTATTTATGTGTGAAGCAAAATTGACATGCTGCTGAGATGTAGGGCAAATGTGCCTTACCATATTACCGCAGTTTATATACCAACAATGTCCCCAAATAATTAAAGCCCAGCACAAGGCAATCTTTGTATTTTTTTTTGTGGTTTAAACCCCTGTCACTTGCCATTGCTCTCTCAAAGTCAGCTTCTGAAGCATGTTTTTAAACTGAAGGAGTCAACTTATTCCAGAGTTGATTTAACCTTTCATTAACCAATAGGTGTTCAGGAGGGAACCATATAGCCCCCAAAATATTCTGGCTTGTCATTTTTGTTATTTTTTTATGAGATGAGAAGATAACAAGGTAGTTGGCTTCATCTTTCCATATTTTCAATTTGAAGCCCAGATTAAGAACATGGAAGTATAACCTCAAACTAGCAGAAGGAAAATTCAAAACTAATCTTAGAAACTATTATTTTTCTGTAAGAATAGTTGATGCTTAATATAGACTTCCAGTAGAAGTAGTGAGTCAGTCAACAGTAAGTGTATTCAACAAGCTTAGGACAATCATAAATCTATGCACAGACAAAAAAAAACCTTAACAAAACAAAAACATATATAAATAAAAATAATAAAATGGGGCATACTTGGTCTTTATTCTGCCATCACTCTTCTATATATTTGCACTCCTATACTATTCGTGTAGTGCCCCTTTTTGTTTGTTTTCATTGTTCACCCAAGGTACCTTTAAGGCCCATTCATGTTAGGCTGCCTAACCTTTGATCTTTGTACTTCATAATATGGACTCACCTTCAAAATGAGAAACAAGATCAATTCCAGATCCAGTGCCCACCTCAAATTGTCTAAAATGTTTCTAATGCTGTCTGTGTACCTATTGCTGTCCTTATGTTAATTAGAGAAAGGGTCCTTTATTTCCCATCCTGAGGACCTCATATCAAACATGGAAGTGTGTGGAAATCTTTCCAATGAAAACTGACATCTGTGAAAGGAAATAGAGTGACACAAAGTTGACAGGTCAACATCAACAACAATAACACATTCTGCCAAAACAATCTGCTGAATCAGACAAAAAACAGGGCCAAGGGCAAGTTGAGGTTGATAACATGAGACCATAAAGGGAGACACCAAGACAACAGCAAAATGATATGACTGATCTAGAAAGAAAAATTAACTCATGATAAAGGTCAACCACACCCCTTCCGTTTTCAGCCACCAAATGAATTTCTGTAAAAGTCACGCATGAACAGAAACACACATTTTCCAGTAAGTTCCGAATAATAAAAATGTAAAAATTGCTGCAATATTTTGCTTCAGTCTAAAGCTGTCCCTGAGGTAGGTTTTTACCTAAAGGTGTCCTCGGTATTTCAAGTTAAATAATGGCCAGCATCATTCAACCCACTTTTTCTGAGACCAGGCTATCATCACACAGTTCAAAGGACCACTGCAATTCGAGCGCACGTTATTATTTGAGATCTTGCCAGTGCAGCTCTAAGCTCCACCAAAGATCTTAGAAAACTACCACCAGTGGTTGCCATCTAAGCTGTGAAATGATCAAAGCAGTTCATGTTTGGTTGACTTGGTCCATTCAATAATTTTTGTGATTAGAAATGGCTGAAATGATTTAACTTTTAAAAACCTGGCCTGACAGTATCCAATTGTGTGTGCTTGGCTGTAGTTTTCTGGAAGAATAAACGTGTGTGAATATTAAGACCACATTGATCAACAGATCTGAGAGTAAATTCATAATATCATATATTAATAGTTGTAACCAACTGATCCACTTTAATTCCAGCTTTCTTAAAGCGGAGGTTCATCCAAATAACATTTATATAAGACCAAATTCTTTATACTACCAGCATGTACAGTCGGCACTTTTTTTTTAGGCTGTACATACCTTATAATCTATATTTGCAATCCGGCTTTCGGGTACTTCTCCTGCGGGCGTAGGCGTTTCCAAGCTGAGCCGCAATGTAATCTGGGCGTTAGCCCAGATGATTGATGTCTATCAGAAAATGTTCCCCCGGCGGATAAGGCCCCGCCCCCCGTATTGCGTAGGCACAGAGTTTCCGAAAGGAGCTGAACATGTAAAGGGGCGAGTCGGCTCTACACGGCGCCTGCGCACCGACTAGGAGCCGTGTAGAGCTGACTGCGCAGGCGCCGTATAGAGCTGACTCGCAGCTTTATCTGTTCGGCTCCTTTCGGAAACTCTGTGACGCCCCTACGCAATACGGGGGGCGGGGCCTTATCCGCCGGGGGGAACGTTTTCTGAAAGACATCAATCATATGGGCGAATGCCCAGATTACATTGCGGCTCAGCTTGGAAACGCCTACTCCCGCAGGAGAAGTACCCGCAAGCCGGACTGCAAATATAGATTATAAGGTATGTATAGCCTAAAAAAAAAAAAAAAATGCCGACTGTACATGCTGGTAGTATAAAGAATTTGGTCTTATATAAATATTATTTGGGTGAACCTCCGCTTTAACTCTAGTAATTCAGCTTCTGCCATTTTAGAAATGTGAACCAAAATGACCAAAATATTAGCAAGAACATTCTATTATAATTCCAGGATGAGGTCTTCTATTCTTATAGCTAGATTCAGAAAGACTTGATACGCCTGCCTAAGTCTGAATCTGCGCCGACGCTAATTTAAGCGTATTCTGGTAACCAGATACGCTTAAATTAGGCTCAGATACGAGCGGCGTAAGTGTCTTACACTGTCGTATCCTAAAGTGTAATTTTTAGGCTGACCGCTAGGTGGCGCTTCCATTTCGGTTGGCGTAGAATATGTAAATCACTAGATACACCTATTCACGAACGTACGCCCTGCTGACGCAGTACAGATACGCCGTTTACGTAACGCATTATCAGGCCTAAAGTTATTCCATCAAATAGCTGGAATAGTAATGTTAAGTATGGCAGTCGTTCCCGTGTCGAAATTCGAAAAATTTACGTTGTTTGCGTAAGTCGTCCGTGAATAGGGATTTACGTCATTTACGGCCACGTCGAAAGCAATAGGACCATGCGGCGTACTTTGCCGCAATGCACACTGGGATATGTAGGTGGACGGCGCATGCGCCGTTCCAAAAAAAACCCAATCACGTCAGGTCAACTCAAATTAAAATAAAACACGCCCCCTCAGCCTATTTTGAATTAGGCGCGCTTGCGCCCGTCGCATTTACGCTACGCCACCGTAAGTTAGCAGGCAAGTACTTTGTGAATCATGTACTTGCCTCGCTAACTTACGGTGGCGTAGTGTAAATGCCATACGCTACGTCGCCGCAACTATGCGCTCGCCATCCTGAATCTAGCATATAGTCTCTGCCACCCTTAGTCACATGAGAAGGCTGAGGTTCTTGTCTTGTCTCACAGATGTTTAATGTATATGTCAAGTTCTTACACCGACACTTACATTAACACCGTATAACTAAATAAAGAGGACAAATATGAAGGACAAATCATCAGACATACAGTGAATTACATTTAAAACAAACGTGAATAAGACGTTTGTTTTAAACATGACGTGACTCTAGTAGCAATCTAACACATCCCAACTTTAAAATATAAAATGGACATTTTAGCATGCCTAAACCCAGCTCAAAAATGGTTATTATTACCAAGTACACTTAAACTTTACCAAGCCCCACCTCTTTTATAGTTTTAAGTATCCTCCTGACAAAATTGGAGCATTATGGGATTACGCAGTTTAGATCTGAAAGGCAATGTGAAGTGGTAATGGCTGGAATTCTGAGGTAAGATACATTAAAAGAACCCTTCATCCTCTTTTTTGACTTCCCGGAAATTTTCTTGCCCCCCCCCCCCATACACAAGGGATATTACATTTTTCCTCTTTTTAGAGTAAAGCATCTAATTCAGGACGTGGACCTGCAATTTGTTTTTCACCTAGACAAGAATACTGTTCTCCTCCACCTCCCAAAACCTCATAGGATATTGATGTCACACATCCCATGAGGTTTCAGGCAATCTCCACTGTACTGCGCATGCAGCAGGTAATACTAAAGTAGAATGAAGAATTACCTTTAAAAAAAAAAAAAAGTAGAATGAAGAAGAGACAGCCAGCCCCTGGTGACATCAGATGATAAGATGGTGGCATAGGACCCTGACAGCTGACGATAGACAATGCTTGATTCGTTGGGCATGTGAGCATGTTTTTTGGTGGCAACCCAGTAGACAATGTAAAAAGGGGAAAAAAAATTGAGGTTATAGTGAAGTTCATCTTTAACATCTTCTTCCATTTATGCCAAGCCTTTGTACTTTTGTTCCTTTAAAAATGGAAGCATAAACTTGTTGGGTTAGTCGTATTAAATAATGCAGATAACTTTTCCGCATTTTAGATTTGTGAAGAAGCATATAGTTTAAATTGTTCATACAAATTCAGAAGCGTACATGTTTTGTTATGGTAGCAATGGGGGTGATTTTAAAGTTCATAGTTAGTGTATATTGCTCCAGTTATGCTTCAGTTCCATCTGTTCCTTGTCAGTGAAGTGTCAAACAGAGGAAACACTAAAATCACTGCTTCTACTCTCCAGGACATAACAAGTGAACTGGCACTTCCTTTTCTGTTTATAGTAAGGGGCAAGGGACCGGACATCTTGGTTAACCCCCTAATGACCAGAGATCACTGAAAGCCTAGTTGCCCATATAAAGTTTAGCTTAAGAATACATGTACTTGTAAGAATACTAGCTTATAACTCTGACTAATTTGTCTAAATCATTTTTAAATTGTTTTATGGATTTTATTTGGTGCACTAGTTTAATAAATACCCTGGTCGTTTTTTCACAAATAAATATTTTTTATTCCATTTTTTAACCCACTATAATCATTTCAAATAATGCACCTATTTCTCTGTACACAGCAAGGGCACAATGAGAGAGACACAGTGTAATCTACAGACTGGCAAAGTTTGTTAACAAATTTCTCCAAGCCCATCGTGGTCACCATAATTGGTTGTCATGGCAATTATTTGATCAGAAGCCAAGCTGATTGGTTCTCGATCATTAATTTAGACTGCACAGTTACAGAATTAGCACACATAGGTTTTTTTTAGTTCTTAGGTGGAACTTAGGCTGCCATTATCTCAACACAGGAAACTGAGAACATTTAACTGGGTCCCAAAATTGTTATCTGCTTATTAGGTTTATCATGTTCAAAAACCATAAAAATGGCAATATGGGACTTGTGAGGCACAAAATTTGTTCTATTAAAAAAAACTAATTGTATTCATTCCTCTAAAATGCCATAATGTTACATTAAAACTTTTCACGATACAGTACATAACCATAAAAAGCCAATAATGACAATCTGATGGATCTTGTCCACATGGTCTTGTCACATGTTTATATGAACACTTGATGAGGAGCCTCCTTCCCCCTCTCTCTCAGCCTAAATCAGTGTGGCTGCACCTCTGAGGAGACACCTATGGTACTATGAGCTGTCCGTGCTATAGCTCTGAGGTGAGCATTTAGTACCACAAGAGGTGTGTGCACTGAAGTCTGCCTACTTATATACACTGGACTCTTTTTTGGGTTTTGGTATCACCCTTATAGACTTTTATTAAACGTGTGTTGTGCTATGTGGCGTTTTGTGTTGGAACGTACAGCATAGATATTTCAGCTTGTGTGAGCTTTTTTGGTTTGTTCACATTTTTGTGTTAACCTATATTACTGTGTAGTTGTAATATACAGCTTGTTATACTGTTTCACATAGTGTACTTAACTCATGTTGTTGTATTCACCTCTTCCCCTTTAGTATTCACCTTATTTATTTATTTTACACACAAGGGTCTATTTACCCATTTTATGGGTTTTGTTTACATGGGAATGTAGGCTATACCAACACTTAATCTAAATAAATACTAATAATAATAAATTACTCCAAACCAAGACCATCAAAGATGGTGATAAAATTGGCCGCGGCACCTTTATTGGTGTAAATATTCTACAAACATCAAATATATAAAATGAAAACTTATCTTTATTAACTTCCATCAATAAATAAATAAATAATTAAAACTTAAATTATTTTCAAATATTTCAAATCTCACTCAGTCTTAGGACTCGAGCGAGTACCATAAATAAAGATATTAAACAAAAAGTCCCCCCTTGATCCAAGGGTGACAGACCACATAAAAGGTGCTGCGACAGGGTGGGAGGGATGGGGGAGCTCTTCAGTTCTCAGGTAAAGTGCCTGACTGCCTCTGAGGGAGGGGGTTTTTATACCCTCTGGTAAGCGAGGATGAGTCATGCATCCCTCTGATGTTCCCGCCCAAAGACACCTGTGTCCCCAGCTCCAGGAGCATGAACTTCCCGCCCAAATACCTCACATACCACAAATTCCTATTAACCCTATTGTCCTTAACTGTAAACCTGGGATAGCCACAATCCCATGCTGTGGGCACTAAACATGCCCCCTTGCTCATGGGAATGTAGGCTATACCAACACTTAATCTAAATAAATACTAATAATAATAAATTACTCCAAACCAAGACCATCAAAGATGGTGATAAAATTGGCCGCGGCACCTTTATTGGTGTAAATATTCTACAAACATCAAATATATAAAATTAAAACTTATCTTTATTAACTTCCATCAATAAATAAATAAATAATTAAAACTTAAATTATTTTCAAATATTTCAAATCTCACTCAGTCTTAGGACTCGAGCGAGTACCATAAATAAAGATATTAAACAAAAAGTCCCCACCTAGCCTGTTTTGTTTAACGAACAAAACAAGGCTACCCCAAAACCGCGGCCTTCTCGATCATGGTTTGGATATTTAAATTAAAAATATCCAGGCCTACATCCGACAAGTGGATACCGTCTTGTCTATATAAGCCTGGAAAACCGCCTTCCAATTCCGTATGCCTAAAAGAAAAACCTCCCAGCTTTGGCATAAATTTTTCCATGGCGTGATTAATCCTTCTCCTTATTTTCTCCAAATTTCTTTGTTTCCCGGCAGACAACCAAATCAACCTAGGGACTATCTCTGAAAAGATCAATCTCGCCTTGGGAAAATGTTTTTGCAATAAATGGAAATCATTTTTAAACAACAGTAGCAACTCTAACGTGGACTGTTTCCCCACATCATTGCCACCCCCATGTATAATTATTACATCTGGGGAGGGCCAACTTTCCACCAACTTGAAAATTTGTACCAACAAATTTTTCCACTGTAATCCCCGAATACCTTTCCACCAAATCTGACAAACTTCAGGAGGAAAAGATAAATTGGCAGAATAACATCTCAAACATGCCCTTCTATGTGCCCAGTGCACAAACGAATGTCCAAATATCCAGACAATTCTATTGAGACCTAAAAATTAAACAGATAGGTTAGGGCGAACATACAAATTAAACCTATCGGATTCCCACCTTCCCAGACTCTTTATAACACCATTGTCAAGGCCCATTCTGGCTGCCTCAGTTGCGGCGCCAATTCTGAAAGAGTGCGAGGAAAATTTCAAGTGAGAGAGACCGAGGTATGCCAAGCATTTATTAAAAATTGCTGAAAACTGAAATTTTGTTAGCGGTAAGTGATTCTGATGAACCAAGAAACTACCCGCACACTGAGGCCTTGAACTCAAGTATTTTTCAACTATTAATAACGGGCAAATATTAGCATCACCACAGGCATTCAGCGAGAGCCAATGACCTCTTCCCAGCACGTCAGTCTTAGATTTGCAGATAAAGATACGCACTTTATCTCCGTCTATGAAAACCTCCCCTTGCTTAAGGCCTGTTACGCCCTGCTTATTTGCAGGGACTAACTCGGACATTCGCAACGCCGCAAAGAAAATTAAAATAAAAGCTGTCCGGAATAATAACGCCTCATATTCCGAAGAACATTTAAAAACCGTGGCAGCGCAAATCTTTTTCAAAATCTCGACGGAGATTGGTCTGCGTGAATCCGGCTTAAAATTCAACCTTCTGTAACCCTTCAAAGCTTGACGTACTGAGAAAAAGCTGTTACACACTGGTAAACCATTCATTTTGAAAAAGAAAGAAATACCCACCATCGTTTTATTGATATGGTTAAAGGAAAAACCTCCCTCCATCAGAGAGCTCAGGAAAGCTAACACTGTGTTCTCCGAGGGCAACAAACCTGAACAGCCCAAACTATCATTAAACAATAGCCATTTCTTCCATGCCATAGAGTACTCCGTCCATGTCCTAGGAAGCACCGACTGTTTAATTGATTCTAAGACTGGCGTTAAATCAATTCCCACAAGTGGCTTGGACAAACGAAACCTACCGCATCCGCTTCTGGAAAAAGCAGTCTGAACCTGGAGATCTGGGAACGAGATAACGCATCGGCCACTAAATTCTCTTTACCCGGCACATGTTTTACCTTCACCCAAATATTATATCTTAAACACAACAGGACAAAATACCGTAAAAGTTTTATTACTTGCTCAGATTTTGATGATAAACAATTTATGGCAAATAAAACTCCTTTATTATCAGAGTGTATTAAAATTCTTTTGTTGGCGAAACTACTTCCCCACAGTTCAAATGCCACAACTATAGGGAAGAGCTCCAACAAAACAATGTTCCTTGTCGCTCTACACTGCACCCAAAAGGGGGGCCAAGACCCATAGCACCAATGCGTTTTCCAGATTGCCGCGAAACCAATTGATCCAGCGGCATCTGTGAACAAATGCATGTCCGCTGCAAAAATGAATTCCTCTTGAAACATTGTACGGCCATTATAATCCTCCAAAAAATGGGACCACACTAGTAGGTCATCTTTCAATTCAGTGGTAAGGCGTATGTGGGAGAAAGGTGATTTTAAACCTGCCGACGCCAACGCCAATCTCCTCGAAAAAATTCTGCCCACAGGCATGACCCTAGATGCGAAGGCTAAATGACCGAGAAAAGACTGTAGCTCCTTTAAAATCACCTTTCTCTTACGCAACAGACAACAGATCGTCTGCTGCAAGTGCACTATTTTTTCCAAAGGAAGTTGAAATTGAAATAACTCAGTGTCGATGCTTATACCCAGAAAAACTAACCTTGTTACTGGCAAAACGTTTTTTTCCTTTGCGATCGGAATACCGAAGTATTCCGCAATCGCTAAGAAAAGATTTAGTACTAAACCACAGATAGGGGAGTCCGGAGGTCCTATGAACAGGAAATCATCCAGGTAGTGGGTGATTCCTTCACTACCTGATTCACAAATAATTACCCATTGTAAAAAAGATGCAAATAACTCAAAATAATGGCAAGACAGTGAGCAACCCATTGGAAGGCACATATCATAAAAATATTTTTCCTCAAAACAAAAACCAAGGGAGCAAAAAGCTTCAGGCGCGATAGGCAGCAACCTAAATGCTGATTGAATATCGGTTTTTGCTAATAAAGCGCCCAACCCAAATCTTTTTATAATCCTTACCGCGTCGTCAAAGGTTGCGTAAGACACTGAAGCCGAAGACGGGTCGATTTCGTCGTTTAACGACTTTCCTTTAGGGTAGGATAGGTGGTGGATTAATCGAAAGGAGTTAGGTTCCTTCTTAGGAATGAGGCCTAAAGGAGATACCCGAAAATCCTTAAACGGAGGGGAATTAAACGGGCCAGCGATACGCCCGGCCGAAATTTCCTTCCACAATTTTTCCCTCACAACTTGCTCATTTTGCCATACCGATTTTAGATTGCTCACTGCCTTGCAACCTGATCCCCCAAATTTTGGTAAAGTGAAACCCGAGGAGAAGCCTTTAATTAAAACTTCCGCTCTCTCCTTGTCGGGGTAGAGCAGAAGCCATGGAAACATTTTTTCCAGCTTCACTGGGGTTCGCACCTTTGGGACCGTCTTTTTGTTGAAAATTTCTTTTAAAACACTTCACGACCGGATGTGGGCCGAAACAAAAAGAACATTCATGCCTATACCTGCACGATGCCGCCCAGCGGCATTGCGACTCGTTAAAGGCATAGCATATTCCTTTCTTGTACATAGCGGACGAATTCGTCTGGGTAACGTTCGGTTGATTTTTTGTAAAGACTGGTTTTTGTGGCAGTATGAGATTTAGCCACAACCCCACGTCTTTCATACCCCATCGTAGATTCTTATAGACCGCCAGCTTCTGGCGAAACGACTCATCGTAATTATACCAGCCAAATCCGCCGAAATTCCTATACGCTTCTAATATGTGCTCTAAATGCTGGAAGAGACCGCTACATTTTTCGGGAAATTTTTCTCCCAACACCGCCGAAAAAATACAAAAGGCTTGTAGCCAGTTGTAAAAAGATCTAGGTGCGACACGCCGTCTCTCATCCTCCTCAAGTTTTTTATCACTTCTTGAAGAAAAATCTTTATTATTAGGGAGCAATGACATCAAATCAATGAAGTCATTGTTCCAAATTTTTTCTTTCACATTTAAGGGCAGATGAAATCCTAACGGCGAGATCTCGCATGGTAAGACTTCTTTAAAACAGTTATCTGGAATATTACTTTTCAAATTTTCTCTAACTTCGCAAGTGTTTGTGTTCAAATCACTCCAAACACTTGCAGCTGAATTAGCATTCATTGCCCCTGGCTTCAAAGAGTCAGTTAACTTGTCAATCTTTTGCAATAGTTTAGAAATTAAACTGCATTCTGATGACTCACCAGCAGGGGGCGCAGGAGTACTTGCAGTAGCTGCCGTCTGACTAGACCTCCCGTCCTGTCTTTCGTCTGCTCTCGCCGCACCCAGCTGATCCAGCCTGGAGACATGCGAAGCTGCTGGTCCCGCTGTGCTCCTTCCAACCTGTGAAGATAAGGACACATTCTTTCCCCTAGGTGGGGATGTTTGTGGTTTGTTCCTTCCTCCTCTCCCCCGCCCTGGGGACGGAGAAACATTCTTGCGCTTCTTCGTTGCTTTCCGTGCAGTTTCGCCGGCTCTGACGTCACTCCCGACCTCCTCCTCCGAGCGGAATCCCGGCGTCACGCTAGCAGCCGCTGAAGTTACCGGACGCTCCGGCGGACGGTTCCGTTGAGACCTGCGGGAAGGAAGAGAGAGCACATCGAGGGGGGGCGGCCCGCGCGGTGATGATACTTCACCTTCTTCTAGGCAGACATCATACACCTCCCGGACGTCTTCGCTCTGCTCCACCGCTGCTGGTTCACCTATGCCAGACAGGCATTTTTCCAGCCACTCTTCTCCGCCTTCATTCTCAGCTCTCTCCAGCATCCTCCGCACCAACGACCGCATCGCCTCAGACTCCAACAGGCTCATCTTGGACCGGAGCTCTTCAGTTCTCAGGTAAAGTGCCTGACTGCCTCTGAGGGAGGGGGTTTTTATACCCTCTGGTAAGCGAGGATGAGTCATGCATCCCTCTGATGTTCCCGCCCAAAGACACCTGTGTCCCCAGCTCCAGGAGCATGAACTTCCCGCCCAAATACCTCACATACCACAAATTCCTATTAACCCTATTGTCCTTAACTGTAAACCTGGGATAGCCACAATCCCATGCTGTGGGCACTAAACATGCCCCCTTGCTCATTCCCTTGGTTTAATTAACCACTAGCTGATGGCCATACGACTTTGTACGGCCGCAGCGCGGCTCTAAATCTCTAACAGGCCGCCCCTTTGCTCGCTCCCGAGCGCGCAGTGGGGAACTGCTGTGCTGGCCGTGTCCCTTGGACACAGCCAAACACAGGTCGCGGTAAATAGCCAATCACAGCGGCTATTTACAGCGCGATCTGTGCGGCCAATGAGAGATGATCTCATATGTAAACATATGAGATCATCTCTCATTGCCGGCTCTCCCCTTCTCACACAGACACCGCGTGTGAGGAGAGAGAGAAATCAGCGGTAACCAGCGATAAAAAAAAAAAGTGACTAACCAGTGCCCCCAGGACCACCTGTGCCCCCACAGTACCACAGTGCCCCCCAGTACTACAGTGCCCCCCACAGTACCACAGTACCCCCCACAGTACCACAGTGCCCCCCAGTACTACAGTGCCTCCCACAGTACCACAGTGCCCACCACAGTACCCCCCACAGTACCACAGTGCCCCCCACAGTACCACAGTGCCCCCCAGTACCACTGTGTGCCCCCTAGTACCACCGTGTGCCCACCAGTACCACTGTGTGCCCACCAGTACCACCGTGTGCCCACCAGTACCACCGGTGCCCAGTGCCCATCTGCCACCTCAGTGCACATCTGCAATCAGTGCCCACCTGTGCCACCTCATCAGTGCCCACCTGTGCCACCTCATCAGTGCCCACCTGTGCCACAGTCAATCAGTGCACATCAGTACCCATCTCATCAGTACCCATCTCAGTGCCATCTGTGCCGCCTCATTAGTGCCATCTGTGCCGCCTCATTAGTGCCATCTGTGCCGCCTCATCAGTGCCCACCTGTGTCCACCAGTACACAGGCCTCATCGGTGCACATCAATACCAATCTCATCAGTACCCATTTCAGTGCCATCTGTGCCGCCTCAGTGCCATCTGTGCCACCTCAGTGCCATCTGTGCCACCTCATCAGTGCCATCTGTGGGCATTTTTACTTTCCTGGCTTGTTAGGGTCTCAAGAAATGAGATAGGCCTTCAGTACATCAGGTGTGATCAGATGTGATCATTTTTTATGATTTGCACTATAGCTTGTAGACTCTAAAACTTTCACACAGACCAAAAAAATTTCAAAAACTTTGGTTTATTTTTATCAAAGACGTGTAGATGTATAAATTGTGGCCAAAATTTATGAAGAAAAATTTGCTAAATTTTATCACAGAAACTAAGAAAAAATCTTTTTTTTTCCAAAATTTTCGGTCTAATTTCATTAATAGCGCAAAAAATAAAAAACGCAGAGGTGATCAAATACTACCAAAAGAAAGCTCTATTTGTGGGAAAAAAAGGACAAAAAAATCATTTGGGTACAGTGTTGCATGACTGAGTAATTGTCATTCAAAGTGTAAGAGGGCTGAAAGCTGAAAATTGGTCTGGTCAGGAGGGTGTTTAAGTGCCCAGTATGGAAGTGGTTAATTTCTCACACCACTATCTATCCATATTTGTGTTTTTTCTGTTTAAGGCAGACTATTAGGTGATTGCAGCAGTGCCCCCCCCCCCCGGTGTTCAGTACAGATAGCGCAAGAGTCCAATCACCTTCTTTTATATCTTATTCCAAAATGGATTAAATTAATTATTTTCCTCAAAATTCAACAAACAATACCTCATAATGACAATGTGAAAGAAATGTGTTTTAGATCTTTGCAAATTATTAAAAAATAAAAAATAAAAAATCACATGTACATAAGTTTGCAATGACACTTAAAATTGAACTCCGGTTGCATCCTGTTTCCACTGATCATCCTTGAGATATTTCTACAACTTGATTGGAGTCCACCTGTGGTAAATTGAGTTTATTGGGAAAGGCACACACCTGTATAATATAGGGTCCCACAGTTAACAGTTATGTCAGAGCACAAACCAAGCCTTGAAGTCCAAGGAATTGCCTGTAGATCTCCGAGACAGGATTGTATCGAGGCACAGATCTAGGAAAGGGTACATAAAAAAAATTAAGGCCCCAATGAGCACAGTGGCCTCCGTCATCTGTAAATGGAAGATGTTTAGAACCACCAGGACTCTTCCTAGAGCAGGCTGCCTGGCCAAATCGAGAGAGAAAGGCCTTAGTCAGGGAGGTATTCAAAAACCTGATGGTCACTCTGACAGAGGTCCAGTGTTTTTCTGTGGAGAGAGGAGAACCTTTCAGAAGAACAACCATCACTGTCGCACTCCGCCAATCAGGCCTGTATGATAAAGTGGCCAGATGGAAGCCACTCCTCAGTAATAGGCACATGACAACATGCCTTCAGTAAAAGGCGCCTGAAGGACTCTCAGACCATGAGAAACAAATTTCTATGGTCTGATGAAACAAAGATTGAAATATTTGGCCTGAATGGCAAGCGTCATGTCTGGAGGAAACCAGCACCGCTCATCACCTGGCCAATACCGGAATGGTGGTGGCAGCATCATGCTGTGGGGATGTTTTTAGCGGCAGGAACTGGGAGACTAGTCAGGATAGAGGGAAAGATGAATGCACTAATGTACAGGAGACATCCTTGATAAAAACCTGCTCCAGAGCACTCTGGACCTCAGACTGGGGTGAAGGTTTATCTTCCAGCAGGACAACAACCCTAAACACACAGCCATGATAACGAAGGAGTGGCCATGAGACAACTCGGTGAATGTCTTTGAGTGGCCCAGCCAGAGCCCAGGCTTGAATGCGATCTCTGGAGAGCTCTCCATTCAACCTAATGGAGCTTACGAGGTCCTGCAAAGAAGAATAGCAGAAATTGTCCAAAGATAAGTGTGCCAAGCTTGTAGCATCATACTCAAAAAGACTTGAGGCTGTAATTGATGCCAAATGTGCTTCAACAAAGTATTGAGCAAAGGCTGTGAATACTAATGTACATTTTTTTATTTTTAAGAAATTTGCAAAGATTTTAACCACTTAAGCCCCGGACCAATATGCAGCCTAAAGACCCAAGGTGTTTTTACAGTTCGGGACTGCGTCGCTTTAACAGACAATTGCGCGGTCGTGCGACGTGGCTCCCAAACAAAATTGGCGTCCTTTTTTCCCCACAAATAGAGCTTTCTTTTGGTGGTATTTGATCACATCTGCGGTTTTTAGTTTTTGCGCTATAAACAAAAATAGAGCGACAATTTTGAAAAAAAAGCAATATTTTTTACTTTTTGCTGTAATAAATATCCCCCAAAAACATATATAAAAACATTTTTTTTCCTCAGTTTAGGCCGATACGTATTCTTCTACCTATTTTTAGTAAAAAAAAAATCGCAATAAGCGTTTATCGATTGGTTTGCGCAAAATTTATAGTGTTTACAAAATAGGGGATAGTTTTATTGCATTTTTATTATGCGGCGATCAGCAATTTTTTTCGTGACTGCGACATTATGGCGGACACTTCGGACAATTTTGACACATTTTTGGGACCATTGTCATTTTCACAGCAAAAAATGCATTTAAATTGCATTCTTTATTGTGATAATGACAGTTGCAGTTTGGGAGTTAACCACAGGTGGCGCTGTAGGAGTTGGGGTGCACCTAGTATGTGTTTACAACTGTTTGGGGGTGTGGCTGTAGGAATGACGTCATCGATCGTGTCTTCCCTATAAAGGGAATGACGCGATCGATGCGCCGCCATAGTGAAGGACGGGGAAGCCGTGTTTACACACGGCTCTCCCCGTTCTTCAGCTCCGGGGAGCGATCGCGACGGAGCGGCTATAAACAAATAGCCGCGCCGTGGTCCCGGATCGCTCCCCGAGCGGACCCGACCTCCGCATGTAGCGGGGGGGGTCCCGATCGGACCCCCCACCCGCTAATAGGCGAGGACGTACGTGTACGCCCATGTGCCTGTACGTGCCATATTGTGGACGTATATGTACATGCGGGGGTCGGGAACTGGTTAAACAAACTTTTTTTATGTTGTCATTATAGAGTATTGTATGCACTGTATATTTAATTGGTTACCTTAACTACTTGCCGACCAGCCGCCGTCATAACGTAACGTCGGCTCTTTGAGCAGCCACTAGGGGCACGTGCGCGCCGCTGGAGGCTCCCGGAGGCTCGATCGCCGCCGGGCACCCGCGATTGCTCGTTACAGAGCGGGGACCGGGAGCTGTGTGTGTAAACACACAGCTCTCAGTCCTGTCAGCGGGGGAAATGCTGATCTTCTGTTCATACAATCTATGAACAGAGGATCAGTGTTTCCCCTAGTGAGGCCACCCCCCCCACAGTAAGAACACACCCAGGGACATACTTAACCCCTTCCCCACCCCCTAGTGTTAACCCCTTCACTGCCAGTGGCATTTTTATAGTAATCCAATGCATTTTTATAGCACTGATCGCTATAAAAATGCCAATGGTCCCAAAAATGTGTCAAAAGTGTCCGAAGTGTCCGCCATAATGTCGCAGTAACGAAAAAAAATCGCTGATCGCCGCCATTACTAGTAAAAAAATATATTAATAAAAATGCCATAAAAATACCCCCTATTTTGTAAACGCTATAACTTTTGCGCAAACCAATCAATAAACGCTTATTGCGATTTTTTTCAACGAAAAATATGTAGAAGAATACGTATCGCCCTAAACTGAGGAAAAAAAAAGTTTTTTTATATATTTTTGAGGGATATTTATTATAGCAAAAAGTAAAAAAGATTCATTTTTTTCAAAATTGTCGCTCTATTTTTGTTTATAGCGCAAAAAATAAAAACCGCAGAGGTGATCAAATACCACCAAAAGAAAGCTCTATTTGTGGGGAAAAAAGGACGCCAATTTTGTTTGGGAGCCACGTCGCACGACCGCGCAATTGTCAGTTAAAGCGGCGCAGTCCCAAATCGCAAAAAGTGCTCTGGTCTTTGGGCAGCAATATGGTCCGGGGGTTAAGTGGTTAATAGTGTTGCAAAGCATCTATGCGATTTTTTCTTTACCAGAATTAGATGCTTCCAATTTTTCCAGAGAATAGGGCTCTATGGAATATATATAAAATATAGAATTAAATAAATTTGCAATACAGCACAATCAAGTTATGCCCACTAAGGAGTTTACAGCCTATGCAATAATTGTTTCAGTGAACTTTAATTTACATTACAGGCTGTTTTCGATTGTTTACGCGTAAAGAAAGCGGTAAATGTGCGGCACATAGCCGCTCGTATTTGCAGTACACAGCAAATCCTAAGGCCAAAAGGCCCAAGGACTATAGTCCTCTTCATGAGATCTGTAAACATAGTAATATAGAATACAATGTATTATCATCATGCCTACAGGCTTATATTTTCAATTGCAGGGAACAGCCTTTAAATGAAAGCATACCTTAAGCATCAAAAGCATATGCTCATGGCTCTATAAATTCCAGTAGTCAATAGCCCAGTATTTTCTGTATATATTAGATAGGTAGATTAAATGCCTTACAGCGTGTCTGTAAAACATAAAAATCCCCACAAACTGTTGTAACGTTTGGGGGTTATAGCTCCACAGGACCGTGTGCAAAGTCATTTATGCTTAAACAAAGAGGTGTCTTTTTCCTTTAGGCAAACACAAAGAAACACTTCCAGCAACAAAACAAAAATGCAACCAAAAAGTCCACTTGTTTTCAACCCAACAGCATAAACAAACACAGTTCATAGATGGGACTTTATCCCAGGGTTTGCACAGTCCCAGTAAGGCAGCTGGGACTGTGCAACACTCCAAACAGGTGTCTTTCTCCAACTCCTACTCACACCTAATACAACTTCCTGTTTTAAGTGCTGCTTCCTGGAGGCTCTTAACCCTTTGTGGACTGAAATTCCGGGTCCCTAATCCCCTAATAACACAGAGAGGAGTGCGAGTCTGACCTCTCAATTTTATGGCTTATCCGGAATTCCTCACCTATAACGGGTGAGCCCCTGAGTACCCACACACTTTCTTTAAAGGGACCATAACCCGAACACTGGTGACACATAGCACCTGTCCAGGACCCACCCTTGGCGTCCTGTACACTGTTCACAGATGTGTCACCGATTATGACAGACTGTTACCGATCATTAAAAATAAAAAATAAATATATACCTAAAGCAGCACGCCACCTTTGCCACCAAGTGATCCTCGGATCCAGCCAAATGAAGGGAAGAGAGAACACCAGTCAGGTGCTGCCTCACATAAATAGGGTCCTCCTAATGAGTCGCACCTGACGGCATTAGCCAACTGGCGATCTGGCCACTTTCAAGATGGCATCTGGTGCCTCTAAGAGCCAGTGCCCTGTAGCAGCCCCTGGGTTGGGTCACAAAAACACTACCCTGATCATGTAATGACGGTGTCCTGTGCCCAGTAAACTGGGCCCAGCTCTGGCACCTGACTCCATCTAGCAGATAACCCCACTCCCTACTCTGCACATTCTGTACATAACGGGCCAAATAATAGAAGGGTAATTTAAAACAAGACATTTGTTTGCAATTTAAAACAAGACAACACAATAGCAATGATCAAAAATAGCATTTCACTTGACAGCATTTAAACCTGCCACCTACCTATCACCATAAATAAATACAATGGCCCGGATTCACATACATTGGTGCATATTTATGCCGGCGTAGCATATCGAATATACGCTACGCCGACGCGGCGCAGAGAGGCAGGCACAGTATTCACAAAGCACTTGCTCCCACTCGCTCTCAAATCTACGCTGGCTTTCCTCTGCGTATTCCGGCATAGGTGGAAGTGGGCGTGAGCCATGCTAATGAGGCGTGACCCCATGCAAATGATGGGCCAAGCGCCATAGAAGTACTTAAAACGAACGGCGCATGCGCCATTCCGTGGCCACATCCCAGTGTGCATGCTCAGAATCACGTCGAAACAACTGCCTAAGATACGTCGAATCACTGCCTACGACGTGAACGTAACCTAAGCCTAGCCATATTCACTACGTAAACTACGTAAAATACGACGGCTGTGTTTCCTGGTCCATATATTTGCATGGGTCGCGCCTCATATATGGGGAATAACTTTACGCCGGATGTACTACTTACGCAAACCGCGTATATTATGAGCCGGGCTCAAGTACGATCGTGAATCGGCGTATCTCCCTCATTTGCATATGTGCATAGAAAAACAATGGGAGCGGCAAATGCGCCCAGCATAAATATGCGCCTACGATACGCCGGCGTAGACAAGTTACGTCGGTCGGATGAAGCCTATTTTCAGGCGTATCTCAGATTGTGGGCACGGCGCACAAATACGATGGCGCATAGTTACACTTACACGGTGTATCTCGAGATACGTCGGTGTAAGTGCTTTGTGAATCCGGACCAATATACTTATACTAGCTCTAAAGAAAAAAAAAGTGATGTCTATGAATTTACAGAAAAGGCGCAAAACTAATGAAACTATTTATCCCCGTGTTAGGCCCCATACACACGAGAGGATTTATCCGCAGATACGGTCCAGCGGACCGTATCCGCGGATAAATCCTCTCGAGGATTTCAGAAGATTTCTATGCGATGGCGTGTACACACCATCGCATTGAAATCCGTGCTGAAATCCTCTGCCGATGACGTGTCGCGCCGTCACCGCTATTATGACGCGGCGACGGGCGCGACGCTGTCATATAAGGGATTCCACGCATGCGTCAAATCATTACGACGCGTGCGGGGAATCCCTTTGGACGGATGGATCCGGTAAGTCTGTACAGACGAGCGGATCCATCCGTTGGAATGGATTCCAGCAGATGGATTTGTTGAGCATGTCAGCAAATATCCATCTGCTGGAAATCCATCCCAGGGGAGATTTATCCGCGGATAAATATCCGACGGAGTGTACACACCATAGAATCTATCCGCAGAAACCCATTTGATGGGATTTATCTGCGGATAGATTCTATGGTGTGTATGGGGCCTAAGGGTAGCCTTGAAACGATGTATCAATTTTGTTTCCTGCTGGAGCACCTGCTTATCAAAATTACCCCCTCTGAATATAATCTGATGTGATAAACTTCATAACTGATACATTATAGTTGTGTTTTAATCCTATATAACACCCAATTGGGGTATTAAGTTTAGGTACATAGTATATATGATCATGTATCTGCTTCCGGAATAAGCGCATTGTTTTTTCAACATAAAATGAGGCACAGGTGATTGTCATTAAATAAACTACACCTGTTGAAAATGTGGAAAAAATGTGGAAAAAAAAATCTGGGAAAAAGTCTGTTCAATGAAGAAAGTGATGGATAATCATCTGTTACAGGATCACTGGGGATTGTGCATCCACTATCCAGGGGTAGGGGTAGGTACTCTTACCAGAGAATGTGGACTTGCAAGCCAGCGGCAGTGCGTCAAACAAGCGTGAGGATAGAGACAGGAACTCTAACGAACCATCACTGTACCTCTGTTCTGATATCCTATGTTTAAATAGGAGTTCAGAACGTGGGCATCCACATGTCTTTTTTAGATACTTCTTGCTGTACCCACGCATTAGTAGGCAGTCTCTATAGCAAGGGTCTCAAACTGGTGGCCCTCCAGCTGTTGTAAAACTACAAGTCCAATCATGCCTCTGCCTGTGGAAGTCATGCTGGTAACTGTCAT
The DNA here is from genome assembly GCF_905171775.1 of Rana temporaria. NCBI lineage: Eukaryota > Metazoa > Chordata > Amphibia > Anura > Ranidae > Rana > Rana temporaria. The sequence continues at coordinate 528,995,346 of NC_053489.1, forward strand.
TCTTGCAATGCCTCATTGGACTTGTAGTTTTGCAACAGCTGGAGGGCCGCCAGTTTGAGACGCCTGCTCTATAGGCTAGGGCCTCTCTTTCAAAGAACTAGAGAAAATTACGTTCAATGCTGTGATACTGTCGGTATGGGATACTTTTTATAAATGTTGTGGGATGGGCACTATTGGCTCTAAGAATGGTGTTGCCTGCAGTCTCTTTCCTAAATAAAGAAGCATGGAAATTGCCATCTGCTTCAATAGAGATATTAAGATCCAGAAAAGTAATATGATTGTGCACCAAATGTGTAAAATGGAGGTTGAAGGTGTTGTCCTCCAATATATTGAGAAATGTGTACAGATCTGTTTTGGGACACACCCACACCATGAGGATGTAATCGATGTACCTGTACCATAACAAAATGTGGCACAGGTATATTGACAAGTAATCCATAGTAAATAGCTGGCTCTCCCACCCCCCAGGTAAAGTTTAGCATAGAAGGGGACACAACAAGTCCCCATTGCCACCCCCTGAACCTGGGGGTAGTGGGAGCCAGCATAAAGAAACACATTACAATGGAGCATGTGGTCCAATAAATCCAAAATAAATTGATTGAGGGGCCACTGGGACCTATCCATCTCCTGAAGAAAGGAACTGATGTTATGCAGTCCAAGATCATGTAGAATGCTCGAGTAGAGAGCCTCCACATTGGTCGCAACAAGAGTAGCCCCCTGAGGCACCATGACTCCTTCTAAGGTGCATAGGAGATCTGGGGTATCTTTAATATAGAAGATCAGGCTAGTTACATGCTGTATTAAAAATAAATCAATAAACCTACTGCCGGGTTTGGAGTAGACTCAAATTTCCAAGATGATTGGACTCCCGGAGGATCTGTAGTATTCTTGTGGATCTTTAGTAGTGAATAGAACACTTGTACTTTGGGATGTTTCACTGTCAAAAATGTAATTGTTTCTTTATCAATAGTTCCGGTATTGTAAGCTTTAGCAATTTGTTTAGTAAATTTATATTTGAACACATCAAAACTATCCTTGTGAACTGGTTTGTACCAAATTTTGTTTCGCAATATGCTTTTACACATTCCATCGTATCCATCACCACTAATTTTCCGCCCTGATAGGCTAGTTTATTAACTATAGAAGTGTATTTTCTTAATCTGTCCAAAGCCTGTAGTTGTTCCTTGCTAAGATTCCTATTTTGTAATGGGGAAAGGTTAATGGTTTCAATTGCCTTTGTCACCTGTGTCAGAAAAGTTCAGATACATGGAGATAACTTAAGCAATGAGAATTTCTGGGACTTATTTTTGCTCCTAGTGTCTTATCTTCCTGAGTGGGGGGTGCATAACTTCCTTGATCCCCCTGTTCTTCTAACCCTTCATTTTCATTGAGTAATTGCATAAGGTCTCGAGGTTAGCCATGGTATAATTTTAGCTCTGAGGTTAGCCATGGTATAATTTTTGAATTGTTCTATTTCGCTTTTCGAGTGCAATCTTTATGATAGAGAAATCGAAACGTTAAATTTCTTGCAAACAGATAAATATTTGGTTATTAGGTTTCTCGGGTTCTTAGATTCTTTAATTCTAAAGTTTTATAAATGTAAACACAATAGTCTAAAGTCTTAATTTTTTTTATATTGTTTATTACTTAGCAATTGCAGCATAAATGTAAAAAGGGTACATTGTGGCTATTTCAAGCAGTTAATAAAGTGTAAGGTCAGTCCCTGGTATTGCGTTATATAATATATAACGTCAGATCATAGGAATTTAGTGTGTCAGGTTTGATGTTAGTCCCTGGTAATGCAATGTTTAAAGTTTATAATCAGTGTAAACTCTGATCCTTTTATTGGTGATCTAGCCCAGTGTTTTTCAATCTTTTTTCCATCAAGGCACCCTTTAAAAATTATGCACACTCTCAAGGCACCCCATTCTAAAATGTAAAAAACAAAACAAATTGTTTTACATAATGCAGCAGCATCCACACACATTGAACACCCGACATTAAAGGTGATTTCTTGATTAGTATTCCAAAGTTTCTATTCTCTCTCTCTCAGTTTCTTCCCCTTACTCAGCTGACCCCAATGCGGACATAGAGGGGTGGATGGGAAGCAAACAAGGATGCCGTACAGGTGCCCTGTGTCCTTGCTATTAAACAATGACATCATAATTTGTTAGGACGCGAGCAGCTGGCCCAAGGCTCTAATGATGCACAATAAAAACCTGAGGCTTTGTGTAAAACAAGGCAGGTTTGATTACCCGCTGGTTTGATTACAATTTTGGGGAAATTTGGAGCTGTTTTTAGGCATTTTGCCAATGCATCCCTGAAGAACCCAGGTGGCACCCCAGGGTGCCACGGCACCGTGGTTGAAAAAGGCTAATCTAGTCTGTAACATGTAATTCTAGTCCTTTATAGTCCAGCATGTAAGACCTAATGTCAATCCATTGCATGTAAAGTATAATGGTGCATTGCAGGTTAGTGTCAATACTACCAGGCTGTTCAATGTTTAGAGCTCTGCTTGTCCTTTGTAGTCTACTATGTATTATTACTATTGTTATTCATGGCAAAGGCATGTTTTACTTTACAGATGAATCCTTTAGAATATGTCTTTATATTCCTTTCAGTTGAATTAAGATCTAAAAAGCATCTATAAACATCTAATGTCTACCCCTCCAGTAAGCATTTCCTTTTGAAGGGTGTTGGATGATGTCCCTTACTCACCATGGAACTTATACTGTAGTGACAGACAATGTAGACATCAGCCTGCCTGACAACACAGAGTTCACTCGTTATGCATGAAAGTATCACAAATAGCAAATGCGTGACAAAAGTAATTTTAATTCACAATGACTGTTTTTCTTCTATTTTCTAGCTGATGGACAATACTTTAGACAACTTGCAAAAAAACGAGTTAAAACCTAAATTACAAATGAATATTTTAAATCACTTTCCTTTCCTGTAGAGCGAGAAAGATAAGACATTTAATCATTATGCAACGCACTTTACATCATGTGTTTGCAACAGGGATGCAGAGCAGCGATGGAAGATTCCCTGCAGAGTGTCTAGTACAGAGATGCGCAATAAACTGCAAACATCTTTTTGTTTTTCCTTAACAAATGTGTGCTGCATGTCAAGTGACTTCTCTGAGTTTCAGAGAATTGTATTACATTTAGCTGAACTGACTGAAGGGGCTCTCCATTCCAGTTAATCGGAGTGATGTATAGCTGCTGCAATGAACCATAATGGCTCTTACTGAAAAAGAATTTGTTTTATGACTCATGGAGCCAACAATCTGCACAAAGTCAGCCATAACGATATTTCATACACTATCAAATTAAAATCTGGTTAGGGGGCATAACAGAGATATCTCACGGCAGAGATATCTGCATGCATGATAAACGACACACCGTGTATAATTACATCTCAGTAAACAAACTTGGAATCTGATTAAAAGGTCTACCTACCCAAAATTGGAACTTCAGTTTGTTATAGATGCTATAGAGTTACCTGACAGTTTCTTATGTATGTTGGTGAGATATCTGTGCTTGAGCTCATTGATCTGAACATTTATATAATAGACAATACAACAGGGGGAACTGAAAAATGCAACAGTGCAGGGCTCAAGTCCTGCGGGAACGTGTGGGAACGGAGTTCCTGCACTTTTTTCACAGCAGGAACGCAGTTCCCTTTGCAGGACTAGAGCAGCCAAGACCAGCCGAGCTACCCAAGCCGATCCTTCACTAAGCGCCGATGCCCAGCTCGAGTCACTGTCAGGGGCAGGCGAACCTTAGTAATCCTTTATGTTACTGCCCGCTTCTTGTATATGGATTCATCAGGTAGTGTGCGGGTATTCTGTCACTTCCTCGATGCCGCAATTTCTCCTGGGAGCTTTTGTCATTGTTCCCAGGAGACATTGCGGAGGTCTGCCGAGAGTTATCGCGGGATTTAGAAAGAACTTACTAAGGTACAGTGGATCGAAAAAGTAAAACCATGTGGTTTAGTAATTATGCTTATGAGCGTATCATTTTTTTTTTTTTTGGTGGGGGAGTGGATCTTGGGTGGGAGTTTCCACACTTTTTTTCCCCAGGACTTGACCCCTGCAACAGTGGGTAGAAACTTGCAAAACTCTCAGGTGGACAGGAATGGAGGGGGATGGATTTATGGAAGATTTCACCGTTGGAACATCCAAGACATTCAAAACCAGGGGTTAATGCAGCTCAGTCACTAGACCACATATATAAGTATATATCACTTTAGGTAAACTGCCCCATTAAAGTATTTTAGCTAGTATGATTTCAAAACATTGTTCTCTATTTTGTGACTATAGCAAGTGGGAAGTTGCAAAAGATGATTTGAAGAGCTGTGCTGGGACATGAAGAGGATTTATGCTGGTAGAGGGCTTTGGGGGGATTTGTGCTAGGGAGGGGGGAATGGGGGGGCACTTGGGGGCATTGCCATTGTGTCTAATTGTATTTTGTTGATAATTATAGGTCTTTCACCCTATTTGTGGATATCTAGACAATAACCTTGTACATCTGGGGTAAGACTCTACGTTTTCTGTTTTTTCCATACTGTGCCTTTTTCTTCATCAGTAGACAAGTAAGTCCTGTACCATGGGGATATTGTAGTATATGTGGTTATCTTGTTTGACTGGCTGTTTATTTATTTATTTTTTTCCCTATTAGGCCGCGTACAGACGAGCAAACATGTACGATGAAACCGGTCCGCCGGACCGTTTTCACCGTACATGTCTGCCCGGGGATTTCTGTATGATGGCTGTACTCACCATCATACAGAAATCTGCGCGTAAACGATACGCGGGGCGTGGCCGCGCCGTCGCCGCGACGATGACGCGGCGACGTGGGCGGCCCTGCCAGTTCAATGCTTCCACGCATGCGTCAAAGTCATTCGACGCATGAGAGGGATGGCGGGCTCTCGGACATGTACGGTAGGTCTGTACAGACGACCGAACATGTCCAAGCGGACAGGATTCCAGCGGGCTGTTTCTAAACAAGTTTGGAAATATTTGCCCACTGGAAAAAGGCCCGGCAGGCAAATGTAAGCTGGAATCCTGTCCGCTCGGGCCTACACACGACCGAACATGTCTGCTGAAACTGGTCCGCGAACCAGTTTCAGCAGACATGTTCGGTCGTGTGTACGGGGCCTTATAGGGCTAAATTTGTATATGTTATTCTACTGCCCCTCACTACTTATTTGTCTGCACCATATGTTCCACTATCCTTGTGCTACGCCCCTGTGACGACACGTGAGTTGGCATATAAGATGTAACAAACTGTATGGATATCTTGACATATGTTGAATACTAATTGATTATTGCAAATTTTCTTCTGTACAGTTGCAAGAAAAAGTATGTGAGCCCGTTTGGAATGATATGGATTTCTGCACAAATTGGTCATAAAATGTGATCTGACCTTCATCTAAGTCACAACAATAGACAATCACAGTCTGCTTAAACTAATAACACACAAAGAATTAAATGTTACCATGTTTTTATTGAACACACCATGTAAACATTCACAGTGCAGGTGGAAAAAGTATGTGAACCCTTGGATTTAATAACTGGTTGAACCTCTTTTGGCAGCAATAACTTCAACCAAACGTTTCCTGTAGTTGCAGATCAGACGTGCACAACGATCAGGAGTAATTCTTGACCATTCCTCTTTACAGAACTGTTTCAGTTCAGCAATATTCTTGGGATGTCTGGTGTGAATCGCTTTCTTGAGGTCATGCCACAGCATGTCAATCGGGTTGAGGTCAGGACTCTGACTGAGCCACTCCAGAAGGCGTATTTTCTTCTGTTTAAGCCATTCTGTTGTTGATTTACTTCTATGCTTTGGGTCGTTGTCCTGTTGCAACACCCATCTTCTGTTGAGTTTCAGCTGGTGGACAGATGGCCTTAAGTTCTCTTGCAAAATGTCTTGATAAACTTGGGAATTAATTTTTCCTTCGATGATAGCAATCCATACAGGCCCTGATGCAGCAAAGCAGCCCCAAACCATGATGTCCCCGCCACCATACTTCACAGTTGGCATGAGGTTTAGATGTTGGTGTGCTGTGCCTCTTTTTCTCTACATGGGGGTTATCTACGAAAGGCAAATCCACTTTGAGCTACAAGTGCCAACTACAAGTGCAAAGTGCATTTGAAATTGCACTGAAAGTGCAGTCACTGTAGATTTGAGGGGTACATCTGAAATGAGGGGAAGCTCTGCTGATTTTATCATTTAATCATGTCCAAACTAAAATGCTGTTTTTTTATTTTCCTTGCATGTCCCCCTTGGATTTACAGCAACTGCACTTCCAATTGCACTTTCAGTGCAATTTAAAATGCACTTTGCACTTGTAGTTTGCACTTGTAGTGCAAAGTGGACTTGCCTTTCGTAAATAACCCCCATAGTGTTGTGTGTTTCTTCCAAACAACTCAACTTTGGTTTCATCTGTCCACAGAATATTTTGCCAGTACTGCTGTGGAACATCCAGGTGCTCTTGTGCAAACTGTAAACGTGCACAAAAAATGTGCTTTCTTTTGGTGGTATTTAATCACCACTGGGTTTTTTATCTTTTGCTAAATAAACAAAAAAAAATACAGAAAATGTTGAAAAAAACAAAACAAAAGTTTTCATATTTTGTTATAAAATTTTGCACATTTTTCTCCTTCACTGATGGGCACTGATAGGCTGAACTGATGGGAACTGAATAGGTGGCACTGATGAGGTGGCACTGGTGGGCACTGATCAGGAGTCACTGATAAGGCTGCACTGATAGGTGGCACTTATGGGCACTGATAGGCGGCATGGAGAGTTGGCACTTATAGGCAGCACTGATAGGAGGCACTGATAGGCAGCACTAATAAGTTACACTGATGATGAGGCAGTGATAGGCACTGATTGGCAGCACTGATGGGCACTGATAGATGACACCGGTGGGCACAGATTAGCAGCACTGGGGGGCACTTATTAGCAGCACTGGATGGCACTAAGGGGACTAACGGCTATTTTCTTTTCTTCACGCTGATAGCGTAAAGAAAAAAAAGATGATAGCCGTCTTCTGTTTACATCTACAATCAGTTGTCATTGACTGACAGCTGATTACATTGTAAAGGGCCCGCTCTGATTGGCCCTTACCTCAGCCAATGATCAGCCGAGCCCCCTAGGATGATATAGTTTGTGTAGGAATTCCCCTTTAATAAAACATTTTAATCTGCCACAGGTTCTATGAGCAGAGTTTCTTTGATGAGAGGAGGTCCTTGGAGTATAGGTATCCGTGATCTTCAGCTAGCAATGGTGGGGCCCAGAGATATTACTGTTCAGTAGCAGGCCAATAAAGCTGAATGGAATAGATCTTGTATTTTTCCCAGCAAAGAACCTCCAACTGGTCAGGTATAAAGGTGTCTGCATTCAGTGTCTTTAAGTTAAGTGTCAGAGTTACGATGGACAATCCAGGCGATATGGGTACTGGGAGATAGGATGTCACTATGCAGGCTCTTGAAAGTTTGCAGTGAGTTGTAAGGTGCTTGACTGGCAGCCTGTAGGCCCAGAAGTCCAGCGATGACTGCGTGGGTGTGAAGCGAATCCGATTAGCAATACAGCGGATGCAGTGACAGCGACAGTAACCCTGCGCACAGCGATGCAGCCCTGGGGGTGAGAGGTCCCAGCTTTGCCTAGGCTGCTGTGCCTGCCAAACAGCACCTGGGGTGATAGCGTATTGCACTTGCAGCTCTGAATCCCATGTCCCAAGAGAGCGAGCCTGTCCAGGACAGTCCAGGACAGTTCTATTTATCTGCTTGCCCGGAATTCCTTGTTGTTTCAGTACACTGAAACTTGTCATTTTTAACTGTATTACGTCTAGTATAAATCCAGGTGACTGAACTACATATCCCACAATCCTCTCCTCAGTAAGTGGCTTCTCCTCTGCAGTCAGGAATAATATAATGTAATTGTTCCCCATGTTGAGTATTAGGGGGAAAGAACTCCATGCATAGCCTACAAAGGAATGTCCCTGAGTAAAGGAAACAACACAGCCAGCACTTGGCTACAATATATATATTGAAAGCTTTTTTTTCTTTAATATTGCGCTGAGGTGTATATGTGTCTGTGAGACTCTTGTGGCACAGCAATCAAAGCATATTTTACAACTACAAGAAGACTAGGGTTTTTTAACCATGCCCCTTTAGCCTGTTCCACTGTTTGACCACAGTTTGACCACACCCATTCTTTGCTGTGGTGTGCACAGAGCTGCATTACTGCCCTCCCTGGGGTACTGAAATTTGCCCCAAGTCCTATAAAATCCTAGCAATGCCCCTGGGGTTGCACTGGGAGCTCCTCATCAATGGGAGTGACTGCAGTGGCACTCCTGTCAGAAGAAGGGGCCTGATAGCTGCTGAAGGGAGGATTGTGCTCTCTTCTCCTTTCAATAGCTGCCTGCTGTGGAACACACCACAGTCTGAGTGCAGCACCGCTGGGGAATGAGTGCAGACTGGCTTTCTTTATGTCTCTTCTTGTCATGCAACATATCACATGACCTAAGTTAGGAAGGAGAAGTAGCCTTTATTCTCAGCTGGCACCATGCTGAAACTGAGATGTGAATTGTGAGTACCCAGAAGATGGGGGGGGGGGGCAACTTAGCCGTACACCTACCCCTCCTCCTCAGAACCCCCTAAGAGTCCTTTAGCATCCTGCCTACCCTAGGACCCATTCACACTTGTGGCAGCCCTATGAAGAGCATTCATTATGGAATGCCACCTCCTCACTGCCCTTTTTAACCCCTAAAATCCTATTTAGTTGTGCGCGCCACTATATATTGCAATCTCTGTCTTGGGCACTGGATGACATTTTCCCAACAATGACTACAGGGTAGTGCACAACAGATAATGAAAGCTGCTCAAACACGGACTATTTTCAGCAGAAGCTCTCTGGCTCAATAAGGGTAACATGTGGCTGCATAACATCTAAAGTCTCTAAAGAGTCACAATTTCAGCAAAATATTTCAGAACACAAACAGCTGCTTGAGCTTATACTAATAAACAGTGTCCCTTTCAGTAAATCCCAGGGTAGCTCTAGTGACACAGGCTAGAAGAATCCAAGGCACAAGGACGAAACATCACCCCACTGGAATCTGAATACTCTGGTAATGATCAGGGGAGGCTCTCACCATAGTGTTTGTTATTAGGCTCTGGCCTGGCTGTCCACATGCCAGTTCTGACAGTGGAGTGCCACTAACCTGGCTACAGCTCATCTAGCTACTTCTGCTATTTCAGGTGTGGATTCTCTGAGCTGCTGGGGGAAGAACGCTAAGGTATTTATCTTTTCTTGCCCAGGAACCCAGGGATTTGGGGAAAAGGAGTTACCTGTGCCCAGAGGTGTATCTAGTGAAAATATCGCCTATGGCAAGCACTGAAACTGCACCCCTGTCGAAACATTTAAAACCCATCTTTCAGATAACCTTAACAAAAAAAAACAGTTAACAAAACTAGTGATATTTATCACCCCTTGTGATACATGTCCTCTTTATGGAGAAATCTGGGGTTTATTAGACCCCTGATCCCTCCTCGGCCAGGTAAATGCAGAACCAATACTGGAAGTGATAAAATCTTCGTCACTTAAGGCCTCAGTTTTCACAGAGGAGAGGGAGAAACTGATGTTCCTCCTTCTTCTTTGTTTGCTGCCAATCCGACCAGATGGCATGGGAGAACAGGGGAGGGCTGTGGCTGAACGCAGCAGGGATAGCGCTGCCATTGTTCATTAGCAAAGGTGCTGAAAAGGAGATCCTGCCTATGCTCGGGAGGAGGGAAGAAAAGATCCTCAGACCCTGGTAAGTGCCTTGCTGCCCAGCCACTCAACAGTGCACCCTTCATATGGCGCCCATGGCACTTGCCATGGCTGCCATACCCTAGATACGCCACTGCCTGTGCCTGTATTTGATCATGGTAAGTAAATAGATGCTCCGCTACAGAGTAATACCAGGCAATGAGCAAAGCCATCAATGAACTGCTAATGCTATCCAGAAAACACTTTGGTTATGTTAACCACTTAACGCCCGCCGCACGCCTATTTACGTCCACAGAATGGCATGTACAGGCAGAAGGACGTATATATACGTCCTTGCCTTCTAGCGGGTGGGGGGTCCGGGACGACGGCGCGGCTATTCGCTTATAGCCGCTCCGTCGCGATCGCTCCCCGGAGCTGAAGAACGGGGAGAGCCATATGTAAACACGGCTTTCCCGTGCTTCACTGTGGCGGCGTATCGATCGAGTGATCCCTTTTATAGGGAGACTCGATCGATGACATCAGTCCTACAGCCACACCCCCCTACAGTTGTAAACACACACTAGGTGAAACATAACTCCTACAGCGCCCCCTGTGGTTAACTCCCAAACTGCAACTGTCATTTTCACAATAAACAATGCAATTTAAATGAATTTTTTGCTGTGAAAATTACAATGGTCCCAAAAATGTGTCAAAATTGTCCGAAGTGTCCGCCATAATGTCGCAGTCACGAAAAAAATCGCTGATCGCTGCCAGTAGTAGTAAAAAAAAAAAAATAATAAAAATGCAATAAAACTATCCCCTATTTTGTAAACGCTATAAATTTTGCGCAAACCAATCGATAAACACTTATTGCGATTTTTTTACCAAAAATAGGTAGAAGAATATGTATCGGCCTAAACTGAGGAAAAAAATTGTTTTATATATGTTTTTGGGGGATATTTATTATAGCAAAAAGTAAAAAATATTGAATTTTTTTCAAAATTGTCGCTCTATTTTTGTTTATAGCGCAAAAAATAAAAACCGCAGAGGTGATCAAATACCACCAAAAGAAGGCTCTATTTGTGGGGAAAAAAGGACGCCAATTTTGTTTGGGAGCCACGTCGCACGACCGCGCAATTGTCTGTTAAAGCGACGCAGTGCCGAATCGCAAAACCTGGCCTGGGCATTTAGCTGCCTAAAGGTCCGGGGCTTAAGTGGTTAAAGTAACACAATATGGCCAAAATCCAAATACTGTAGGTGTGCTGAATGGCACCCCAATCCACCTTCATATCGCTCTTGTGTTGCAGCATACCAAACACATGGCTAAACACCACTATGCATTGCACTGTGCTGGAGGAAATGGTCAATGCACAATTGTTAGTCAATTGTAGTGCTGTGGTCAGTCCATTTAATTGAAAAGACTGACTTACTACATGTAACGCATGGCTTAGCACCTGCTAACACACATACATTATTACACCACAATTTACTGTGCCTGTGCTGTGCATGAGCCCCTATTGTAGCTTGTAGCAAGTTCATTAATCTGGCCAATATTCCAGGAAATGCCACATAGACAAAATGAAAGGGGGTAGAATATTTTTCATGGGATAAAATTGCCTAGTTTTATTGTTTTAGCACATTTAATATATTAGATTAATGCTACATTACAGCATAGGATACATTACATATAATTAGTCAGAGTTGCTATGAGGTATAAAAGCATATTTATAAAGAGATTTCACATGTTCCCAAAGGGGCCATTCATTCTACTACATTACTTTCTACAAGATGAAGAATGTCCAGTTTTATTGTTTTATTACATTTAATGTTTCATATTAATGCTACATACTAGCATAGGTAAAATTACATATAATTAGTCAGAATTGCTATCAGGTACAGAACCATGTTTATAGAGAGTTTTCACACATTCACAAAGGGGCCATTCACCCTTGTAATGTAGAATTGCCTCACATTACCCTGCACATTCGCTGGGTAAGAAGCATTTGTCCATATTTACCAACAGTTCTTTAATGGGAAAAGGTGATTACTATAGTATTCATCATATTTACAATGCAATGTAGAGAGTCTGTGCAATAAAAGGTGTTTTCAAGCTTTGAACTATGTATATGTGCCCATTCGCCCATTCGCACCTTGCTCATTGATGTTAGAGGTGCTTTGACAGGTCGAACATTATTTGTTCAGAACTGATGAATCGCTATTCTTCTTTGAGCTGCAGGAGATAGGCTCATCACATCAGAGCTTGTTTTTTTGTTCTGATGAGTTACTTGAGGATGAGGCAGTGCAGATTTATTGACTTTCTCAGCCAGCCATTTGACCAAGGGGTTAAATGTGTTCCTTAGGTGTGTTCTAACAGTGGGGGGATGGGACTGACTTGGAGGAGAGAGAAATCGGTGTTCATACTTTGTATGAACACACGATCAGTCTTCTCTCCCCTGTTTGCACACACAGATCCCAGTTCTCGCTCTGTCACGAGCAATCGTGCACTTGCATCGGATCTGGCGGCGAGCTGCGGGTGTGTGCGCACCCCCTAGTAGTCAAAATGTGAAGTGACGTAAGGTAACGTTGTTTCGCCCAGGGGAGCCAACCTGACGCAGTTAAACTGCTGCGGCTGGTCGGGAAGGGGTTAAAGCCTATATAACAGTTTAGTAACCAGGTTACCAGTTACTGTGAAGTAGATGTAAACCGGAATTGGATGACATTTAATTTAATAATGCACTGTTCATCATAAACAACCCCATGGCCTTTTTCCTTTAAAAAACAGTTTACACCTTTTTCATCATTTTTGTGCCATAGATTTCCTACATCTTTTGTAACTACTTCCTTCTACATGCACTCGCTCCAGCACCAGCTTCACATTATTGCTCTGAGCTGCCTTCATGATAGTGACAATGGTGGGCAATGCCTGTGCAATGAATGTCAGCACAGCCACTTTAGTCTCAGGGTGCATAAGGCCCCGTACACACGGACGGACATGTCCGCCCGGAGATTTCTGTCTGATGGTTGTACACACCATCAGACAGAAATCCGCCCGTAAACAATATGCGGGGACGTGGCCGCGCCGTCGCCATGACGATGACGCGGCGACGGGGGCGGCCTTGAAGTTCAAAGCTTCCACGCATGCGTCGAATCAGTACGACGCATGCGAGGGATGGCGGTCGGTCGGACATGTCCGGTGAGTCTGTACAGACGACCAAACACGTCCGACGGACAGGTTTCCAGCGAACAGATTTCATAGCATGCTAGGAAATTTTAGTCATCTGGAAAAAGTCCGCTCGGCCGGGAAACCGGTCCGGTCGGCTGTACACACGACCGGATCTGTCCGCTGAAACTGTCCGTCGGACAAATATCAGCGGACAGATCCGGTCGTGTGTACGGGGCCTAAGACAGAATGACAACACAGGACCACTATTGGAAGACTGTTATCACTCCATAACAGGAAGTGCTTGTACAAAAACCTTCATGGCAAGATCACTACTGGTTGTATTTATTTACAAAAAAAATCCCAAAGCTAAATGCATAGAATGAGTCAGGAACGTACTGCATTATGGCCACTAGATAAAGCTGATGATCATATGAAATACTTTTTTCCATGTGGATCTGAAAGTGGATCTGCGCCCTCTAAAGCATGATCCCTCCTCTCCCCCCCTCCTCCGGTCCAGTGCATGGATAGTGTTTTGTTTTTTTATTTATCCTTTTTTAGGAAATTGTCTGGCCCCGCCCCGTCCCCTCTTGCACATCATTCGCACAGGCAAATAACGTGCACTTTCCTTTCTTTGTCTCTTGGGATATGTACATCACATATCCCAGGAGGAAAACACTTCTGTTCACTATATAAAGGGGGAGTGCAAATATGTTGAGTATAGCCTCATATAAGCATACAAGTAACTAATCTTAAAAACGTACCATCATACAAATTAATATAAAGACAAGAAGGGTGGGGGCAAAGGCACAAGGGGCAGTGGCTAGTGCTGACCCTATAACATTCCCTCCCCCTGGAATTGATTGGACTATCTCAGTACTTGGTAAGGAGCAACATACATGTTTTAGTAAAAAGGATATTTTTATTACATAGAAAATTATTTTACATAAAATACATAGTTAAAATTGAAAACAAAAGAAACTCAGGATACCCCCAAGTAATATCTGTTGTTACAAACGTATAGACTGGTCTATGCCTCGACTATTTTTGCGGTAAAACCGCTTCCTCAAGAGGACCAATCTATAAAGCAAACAATACAATTAATATTTAGCAAACAATGTAGTTAAACAGTAGCCATATTACAACATAAGAAGGGGTAATAAGACAAGAAAATATCTTACCCAGTATTTGGGTGGTCGTGTGCGGCATTAGGCCGCCGGGGTAAAGTTACCTCCTACGACGGACAAGGGGGATAGTGCAGAAATCTCTAAATGGAGGCATAATATGGGTAATGAGTCAATTGGTTAACAGTGGAAGGGAAGAGTGGGACACCCGTGAGGGGAGGAGGGGGGGGAGGCAGGGGAGGAGAGAGGGAGGAACGAAAAGGAGAGGGGCTGGGGAAGAGAAGTGAAGGGAGGGGGGCTGGGGAGGGTGTAGCAAGGTAAGGGCGTAGCAGGGCATGATTGAGAGGTGCGCCATCTGAACCCGGAACAGCCATAAACCTCTGATGACCTCACAGCAAAACATGGTGGCACAGGAGTTGCGCCAGTAGAGAGAAGGATCTCAGCTGGACAGCTCTGGATCCTCTAGGTGGGTGAGTATCTGAAATATTCTAAACACAACACCAGGCAAGCAGGGGTAGTTAAAAAAAAATATATATTGGGGGGGGGGGGGTGGAAATTTGCTTTAATTGGAACAATTTTGAAACTACAGGTTCATTTTTTTTTTTTTTTTTTAGTAATTGAGTTAATATCTGTTATAAATAGGCATTTAACATTTGCCAGGTGTAAAATTCGCCAAATGCACCGTCATTGGATTATAAAAACATATTAGAGAACATGCTTTCAGCAAATAGGAAATGTGCCAAATCCTGATGAATGTCTATTAATAATATTGATCCTATTTTTAGGGTATGAATTTAAATATTAAAAATATCCGCTCATGATGCTCAAAGATTGGCACTTGGCTCTGTCTGAAAATAGTCAATGTCCGCCTTATCCATTTACACACATAAAGCTTCTAACCATCTGGTGTAATAATGTCACTGGGAAGAAACATTTGTCAAGGTAATAGCCGTTGCTTTGAAAATAAACACAGAGGCTTTGCTACAATTTATATTTCCGACAAAAGGCTTGTTATTGCATTGCGGGGATGGGGCCTCAGATGAATGGCTTTATGCTTCTATCTTAATGTTCTGTAGGTTTTATGCATGTGTTCTCAGCTGGAAGATTAAGTTGTACCATGACGGTACAAGTTTGTTTTTTTCATTCATACATTTAATAGCACTGGTACTTTTCATCAGCCTAGTGCTGATTAAAGCCCTAGGATTTGTAGTTATGCAGCTGTTGTGAGGCCTGTTCTATTGTTTACATCGCTGGGCACATTAATTAGCTTCAATTAATGACACAGATGTTCAAAGGAAGGGGATTAGGTACAAATTGAAATTTAGGGCCCATTTACACTATATGTGTGTAGCACCCTCCTAGTTAGATTGCTAGGATGTTAGGTCAATTTAGTCATTTTTGGTTACTCTGTAATCATTGTAACAGTAATCATTGTAACAGATTTCTTTTGGCTGTTCTGAGTTCCCCAGGCTGCAGGTTTGATTGCTCTTCCTTGCCTTCTAGAAAGTTTTGGAACATAGGAGTGGAGCAAGGCAAATGGGCAGCATGAATATTTATTCTGCTGCAGCCAATCCCTGGGGAGGTGTAGCCAGAAGGTGGCTAAGAAACACATAAATACTGTAGTCTGAACTGTTGAACAGCAGTGTATTCCTGTCCGACCCCCCACTTTTTCAGGTGGGGGGTCGGCCACCCCCTACATCCAACCATCCTGCTGTTTCAAATGGCTGTGCATCGAGGTCCTGTCTGTGGCAGAGCCGAGGGCCTACATCTGAGAGGGTATCCCCAGAAGCTTTTCCTAAGGATCCAGTTTGCACAGCTTCACTGGAAGGCATCTGGAGGAAGCTAAAGGGGAACAGATACTTATCTGGCCTCATGAGTACTGCTTTGCTGCAAGGTCTAGGTGACTGTGTACTATTGGAATTGCTTGGCCTCATAGTTTCTTTCCTGAGAATTACATAACGACCAGTCCCCATTCATTTTTTTGGGAAGACTTTGAGCCAAGTATTTCCTCTCTTGGGAGATACATATGTTAGTCTCCTCTAAGTTCTCGTGGTAGGACCATCTTTGAAATCTGAGTTGAGTAGTTCCCCTCCTGAGGAGTACATACCTCTGGCCTTTACTAGTCTCTCACTGGAAGATTGTACTCTGAGCTGAGCAGAAGAAGCTGTTCCTGAATGTTGCAATATTGAGAAGAGTGTCCTCCTGTTTCTGTTAGTGGTTATGGAGTATATCATACTGTCCTAAATCCCATCCAAGTTATTTGACAATAAAACCACAAAAAGACATCATCCCCTATGCTGCTCTTTGGGGTTGACTTACTCAAAACTAGAGAGTGCAAGATCTAGTATAGGTGCACATGGTAGCCAATCAGCTTCTAACTTCAGTTTGTTCACTTAAAGGGGTTGTACAGGGTTGTTTTTTATTTTCTAAATAGGTTCCTTTAAGCTAGTGCATTGTTGGTTCACTTACCTTTTCCTTCGATTTCCCTTCTAAATGTATTTTTTCTTTGTCTGAATTTCTGACTTCCTGTTTCTCCTTAGTAAACTTCACACCATCATCTGAGCAATGTTTAGTCAGCCAGAACAGCTTACTGAGGAGGAACAGAAAGTGAGACATTCAGACAAAGAAAACAAAAACAAAAAACATTTAGAAGGGAAATCGAAGGAAAATGTAAGTGAACCAACAACGCTTAAAGGAACCTATTTAGAAAATAAAAAACAAACCTTTTCAACCCCTTTAAGCTGTGACAAGAAAAGCCTGGTTAGTTTCTATGCAGAGCTGCAACATTTTTTTTGCACTCTCCAGCTTTAGTAACTCAACCCCTTTGTGTCAGTAAGCCTGGACTGTGCTCTATGTGTGCTAGCAACCTCTGCATTAGTGAGGGAGAACTCTGGTCACCATCATCATCTCTGCTGGAAATATACAGCGACTCTGTGCCTTTGGCCATCAACAGCCAGCAGCCCTTTCGGGGGTAATGCTACGTGTGGTAATGCACACTTTACTGCAACGCATAGTTAGGCCCAGATTCTTGTAGATGGGCGTAAATTTGAGCGGGCGTAACGTATCTGATTTACGTTACGCCGCTGCAAGTTTTTCAGGCAAGTGCTTTATTCACAAACCACAAGCGTGTAAAGTTGCGGCGGCGTAACGTAAATTACCCGGCGGAATTCAAATTCGGCAGGTAGGGGCGTGTATCATTTAAATGAAGCGTGTCCCCGCGCCGAACGAACTGCGCATGCGCCGTCCCTAAAAAATCCCAGCGTGCATTGCTCTAAATGACGTTGCAAGTTTTGACGTGGACGTAAATTACATCCAGCACCATTTACGCAAACAACGTAACTTTTTAAATTTTCGACGCGGGAACGACGGCCATACTTAACATTGACTGCGCCTCATAGACCCAGGGGCAACATTATGCCGGGAAAAGCCTAACGTAAACGTCATAACTTTACTGCGTCGGCCGTGCGTACGTTCGGGAATTCGTCTCTGGCAAGGGCAAAGTTGCATTGGTGAGTCTGCAGAAAGAGCTCTGCAAGCCTACAGCATGAAAATTCAGCCACAGTGACCCCTGTGGTTGGATGACCATTGCACTACATAACTGAACCAGAACTTGCAGCGGACTAGCATAGTTACATTGTTAGTCAGGTTGAAAAAAAGACACAATTCCATCCAGTTCAACCATAAAAAAAATCTATACAAAAAAAAAAATCTATAAAAAAAATATTGACAAAACTTTTTGCAAAGAAAGTTGATCTGGAATGCAATGTGGACATACCTGAGGCTCTAATTGGCTTAAAAAAAAACACCTACTTGTGTGACAATAGCAAATTAATATTCGCTATTGTCTTCCTGCTTTTCCTCCCGACCAATCCTGGCTCAGGAAGTGGGTCCTGAGTGGCCGAGAGGAGAAGTGATCCTATTTGCCACCGAGGAGGAGGAGGCGCAGGGGAAGCCGTGTCGCCGTGAAGCAGAGGAAGGAGGAGACGCAGAGGCCTGCAGCTTGGAGGAAGCCCGCGACCTAGATGGGGTAAGTGCAGGACCGACTGACCGCGGGGGTGTGGGAGACCTGACCTCTGAGAGGTGGGGGAGTGATTGCCTGTGGACAAACTGCAGCTCACAAAAAATATACCACCAGCCGCCACTGGTTAGAACAAGGACCTCAATGGCCTCTCTTGGTTGGGGGTTATGACAAATGGCTCACCCCAAAAAGGGTATTGCATTGAACCTGTGGGTAGATAAGAGAACCAGAACCTTCGCTAAGTGGAAGTTGGTTAATAAACTTGGTAGTGCCTCCCCCAGGACAAGGTGAACAGAGAGAATTCTCTTCCTTGATAAATAACTAACCAAAGTAATTGGTAGCAGGGGAAGAACTGTGAGTTCAGTTCCCAGTCGTTTTGCTCCTAGCTGGCCCACCTGTGCTATAGGGGGGAAGGCTGAGGTCCAGGGGCTTCCTAGCTGAACTGGTTAATTCTGTTCTGTATGTGGATTTGGGACTGCTGCTGCTGAAGACACTGGGACTTTCAGAGACATCCAAGCCATGGACAATGCCATAATGGACTCTCAGGTCACAGAGGTATACCTGGGCAGTCACACCACAATAGTTAGGGTTAGGGGAAGGATGTGGTTCATATTGAGCTGTATGCTGCAACCTATTCAGAAAAGTTACATTAACCATTATGAGCCTGGTCTGAAGTTATTCTGCGGTGCATGTTGGTTCTGGCGCATCTAAAGAACCAAGGTCTGTGAAAGAACTAGGGGGTATGAAGTAACATCATCACAAAAGGGTTAACTCAGCAAGATGAGGCAAAGAGGAGTGTAGTCGCTATAGGTAATCAAGTGAATTAACAAGCTACAAGCAACCAATCGTTAAGCATGACACCTGGTAAGGTGGCAGATCCTCAAGCAGTGAGGAAGTTGTTATCTGGCTACCTTACTAGTGGCCAATAGCAATCCAATCGGCACCCTCTTTATGGAAATCCATAGTCTTATCACAGGGTATGGAAAGGAAGGCATTAATGAGCATGCATGAGGTCTGTTATGTGCTTGGCGGAACCCCATTCTGTTACTGGCAGTGAGGTAGCAGAGGTACGCTGGACTGGTGGAGTGGATGCAGGTTCGGCACATCTCTCCAAATGCAACATCTTCTAGGTTACAGTGTGTAGTGACATGGGACAAGAAACTATTCAGAGGAACTCTGTATGTTAATCACTGCACACAGTGAAGGCTCATCTCTAAGTCTGGGAACTGCCTTAATGTTAAATTGTTCATATAACCACAGTTTCCATCTGGTCCTGAGCATTGGTAAACATGCTACGTGAAAGGTACCCCCACATGCAAGGGCAAGCAGCCCCACTCACAACTATAAGTGTATAGATACTCTCAGAAGCTATGGGGAACAATTGTATATTACTATTAAACATAGGAACACTTGCCTAGTAATCCCTGTACTCTGGTCTGGGTTCAGCAACAGCTCTCCCATGAGCATAACATGTTTCAGACTTTCTCTCTCCCTCTCTCCCCTTCCTTCTTCTGGGGTTCCCAGGCCAGCCTTCCATACACAGGAAGAGCTTATACATATTTATAGATAATGCTCTGACAGTAGCATTAGCAGCATAGCCATTTACAAATACAGATTTACAAGTAAAGTGCAGCAGATCCATACATCATTACATATTTTATGTAATGATACAATACTTAACTTTTCAGAAAAATTATCTTTTATTTAACACATACAGGATATAGTTCAGGTACTCTATATATACAATGTAAGCAGCAAAGCAGATGGCAAATAAGTGTGGATGTGTGCGTAAACAGTGGACTCACAAATGCATCTAAAACACACAAAAATTTGCTACTGGAGGCAATCTGATATGTTAAACCATGCAACTGTGGGTACACCATTAAATTTGCAGATATTGGATATTTAATCATTATGGAAATCTATCTGAATTGTGCTTGCATTGCAGTCTTATTTGATAAGCCCATGAATTCATATTTGTGCAACGTCATGCACAGGATTATTCAGCAATGTCATTTTCCTAGGCCGATATGTTAGATCTACTGAAAAAAAAATGCTGCACTGCTATGTGATCGGACTGAAAGAACAAATAATTAATCAATCTAATGTCTATGCAGGTTTCCTCTCTGAAGTATGCTATACTTGAGACTGCTTGATGTAAGTAAATGTAGCAGGAAAAGAATGATACCTAAAAATGAACTCCAGGCAGATATAAAAGATGCAAGTAAATGCAGCTCTGTAACTACTAAAGCCCTGTACACACGATCAGATATCTGATGGAATCTAATCCGATGGATTTTTTCATCAGATATCCGATGAAGCTGACTTTCATCAGTCTTGCCTACACACCATCGGTCAAAAATCCGACCGTGTCCAACGCGGTGACGTAAAACACTACGGCGTGCTGAGAAAAATTAAGTTCAATGCTTCCGGGCATGCGTCGACTTGATTCTGAGCATGCGTGGATTTTTGATCGATGGACTTCCACACAGACGATCGTTTTTTTCTATGCTTTTTTTATCCATAGGAAAAATTTTAACATATTTAATTTTTTTTCACCCATGGAAAACAAACCGATGGGGCCCACACACGATCGGTTTGTCTGATTAAAACAGTCCATCGGTCTGTTTTCATCGGACAAACCGATCGTGTGTACAGGGCTTTATACATTACTAAATGTATTTTTCTACATGCAAGCAGTGTAGGTATTTTAAAATTTAAATTAAAGTTACAAACATACACACCATAGGACTTTGCACCGTAGAACTTTTGTTGCCAAAAAGTTTGTCAGTTTGCAGAGCGAACTTTTGTCCGATGAAAACCGAAAAAGTTTTTTCGATGGAGCGTACACACGGTCGGATTTTTTTGAAAATCTGCTCATTTTGACGTTTTTTGTCAAAAAGTAAGACCGTGTGTACGTATGGGGCTTTAGTTATCCTAAATAATGGCAAAGTTATCAAAGAAAAAACAGACCCATAGTGGAAATGTAAAAATTGCTCCATAATAGGTATGAAGGGGCATGAGGGAATGAGGGATAAATCTGTTCGGAAGGTGACATTCATTTGATCATCAATCAAGCAGAGAAGTAAAGAAATAGTTACACAAAAAAGCAGATGGACCCCAAGCACATGTAAGAAACTATTTGGAATTTGGCTATGCTGGATTCATTTGGCACAATTGCAGTACTTTCTCGAGGAAGTTCTATAATTTGCTCTGCTCTTCAAGTTTTATAACCCTGGTGTACATGCTTCCAACAAAAGGGAAACTTTGCTACCTTCCTTACCATTAACAATAAAGTAAGAATGGAAAGTCCAGGGCCCAGATTCACAAAGGACTTACTACGGCGTATCTCCACGTATGCCGTCGTAAGTCCGAATGTGCGCCGTCGTATCTACGCGCCTGATTCTTAGAATTATTTGCGCTTGAATTCGGCCAAGATACGAGCGGTGTAAGTCTCCTACGCCGTCGTATCTTGGGGTGCATATTTACGCTGGTCGCTAGGGGCGCTTCTGTATATTTCCGCGTTGAATATGCAAATGAGCTAGATACGCCGATTCACAAACGTACTTGCGCCCAGCGTATTTAAATACGCTGTTTCCGTAAGGCGTAGGAACGGCGTAACTTTACCCCTCATAAAGCAGGGGTAAGTCATGTTAAGGTATAGACTTCGGAAACGTCGGAATAGCATCGTATTTTACGTCGTTTGCATAAGTCGTACGTGAATGGGGATGGGCGTAGGTTACGTTCACACCGACTAAACATTGAGCCAGCGTAACTTTGGGAGAAAATTCAACGTGATACTGAGCATGCGCCGTTCGTTAGGCGCGTCATTTACGTGGGGTCACGATTCATTTCCATACAATACGCCCCCTACCAGCCTACTTTGAATTAGGCGGGCTTACGCCGGCTTATTTACGCTACGCCGCTGTAACTTAGGGTGCAAGTTCTTTGTGAATACGGTACTCGCCACTCTAAGTTACGGCGGCGTAGCGTATATAGGATACGCTACACCCGCACAAACATACGCCCTCCTACGTGAATCTGGCCCCATATGTTTTTTGTTACTTATATCAGGACTCCAGCCTAAATATTTAGGGCCAGATCCTCAGAGCGAGTACGCCGGCGTATTGAGGATCCTTTCAAATTACCCGCATTGTATCTTTAGTTTGAATCCTCAAACCAAGATACGACGGCATCTGGGTTCGATCCGACAGGCGTACGGCTTCGTACGCCTTCGCATCGTAGATGCAATACTTCGGCGTCCGCTGGGTGGAGTTCTCGTCGTTTTCCGTGTCGGTTATGCAAATTAGCTATTTCCGTCGATCCACGAACGTACGCGCGGCCGTCGCATTCTCTTACGTCGTCTCTAGTCGGCTTTTTCCGGCGTATAGTTAAAGCTGGTATTTTGCGGCGTATAGTTAGATTTGCCATGTTAAGTATGGCCGTCGTTCCCGCGTCGAAATTTGAATTTTTTTTTTGCGTAACTCGTCCGTGAATCGGGATGGACGTAAGTCACGTCTAAGTTTAAAAAATGACGTCCTTGCGACGTCATTTCGCGCAATGCACGACGGGAAATTTCAAAACGGAGCATGCGCAGTTCATTCGGCGCGGGGACGCACTTCATTTAAATGAAACCTGCCCCCTAATCGCCGATTTGAATTCCGCCGCCAGAAATACACTACGCCGCCGTAACTTACGGCGCAAAATCGTTGAGGATTCGAAATTCCGCTAGGTAAGGTACGGCGGCGTAGCGTATCTCTGATACGCTGCGCCGATCCATTTCTATGTGGATCTGGCCACTAGTTTTTTGATAAAGTGAATTAGAATCCATGTCAGGTTTTTGTTGTATGTGTCCTCATCTGTCCTGTAGACACATCAGCAAGAGGAAATCCCACCTCTTAGGCCCCGTACACACGGGAGGATTTATCCGCGGATACGGTCCAGCGGACCGTTTCCACGGATAAATCCTCTCGAGGATTTGCGCAGATTTTGATGCGATGGAGTGTACTCACCATCGAATCGAAATCCTCTGGCGATGACGTGACGCGCCGTCGCCGCGATGATGACGCGGCGACGTGCGCGACGCAGTCATATAAGGAATTCCACACATGCGTCGAATCATTACGACGCATGCGGGGGATCCCTTTGGACGAATTGATCCGGTGAGTCTGTACAGACCAGCGGATCAATCCGTTGGGATGGATTCCAGCGGATAGATTTCAAATATTTATCTGCTGGAAATCCATCGCATGGGAGAAAAATCCGCGGAAACAGATCCGCTGGATTGTACACACCATAGAATCTATCCGCTGAAACCCATTCGCTGGGATTTTTCAGCGGATGGATTCTATCGTGTGTATGGGGCCTTACTGTTGAATGTAGCTAAATAATAAAGAATATTAAATGCATTGCATGTAGATTAGATATAATTACAAAGATAATTTTTTTATTAAAGTTTACCTCCAGGATTTTTAAATAAGAAAAAATAAATTGCCAACACATTCAACAAAATAAATATATATATAAAACCTTATGTGCTCTCTAGAGTTGTCTTCGGCTCATCCTCTACATTCCATTTCTCTTCTGGGTTTAAAGACAGAGATCGGCGCATCTTTATGCCGGCGTAGCGCATCTCATATGCGCTACGCCGACATAACTTAGAGAGGCAAGCACCATATTCTCAGAGCAAATGCTCCCCACGTTGCGCCGGCGTAACGTAAATTCGTAGGCGTAAGCCGGCGTAATTCAAAGTAGGAAGAGGGCGTGATCCATTTAAATGAAGCGTGACCCCATGCAAATGAAGGGCCGAACGAACGGCGCATGCGCCAAGACGTGGACGTATGTCCCACACACCTCTGCGCATGCTCACAACTACGCCCGGCGTAACCCCTGAGATACGCCGGCCCACCGCCTACGCCCAGGGCATAAATACGCCCAGACATGCGCCCGTCGAGCGCAAAAGTACACCCGTTTGTTTGTTTGTGGTGTAGGTACTTTTGCTTTAGCCATGTCTGCTCCAGCGTCTGGGAAGGAGAGGAGGAAGAAAAACGTTTCCCCACAGGAGAGGGCGATTGTGATATCGGCCATGTCCAGGTACGATGCATGCCTCCATGGGGCAGAGAGTGGCACAACCAGTAAGGCCAAGAAGGATGAGATCCTGCTTGAGATCACCACACAGGTCAATGCCCTTGGAAATGAGGTAAGGACCCCCAAGGACATTTTTAAAAAGATCAATGACCTGCGTCGTGTGGTCAGAGAGAAGCTGGCCACAATGACGAAGCATGCCAGTGGCATTGGAGGTCGACCAGCCACTGCTATTATGCTCACTCCTGATGAGCAGGTGGTTGCCCGGTGTCTTCAGAGGGAGCAAGTGGAGGGCTATGACTCCTTTGAACAGGCCTTGAGGACAGGTAAGTGTGTTTTATCTCCTATCTGGTGTGTAACATGTGAGGGGGTGGAAGGGAACATGTGACAAGTGTATGGGTCCACCAACATGTGAATGTTTTGTGTCATCCACAGATGTGCTGGAGGGAGCGGGGCCATCTGCTGCCTGTGGCCGTCCCACGCCATCATCCCCGGAACACCTGGCTCAGCCTGACCCCCTGGGAAGCCAAGAGTCAGCGGTGGAGGGGAGTGCCCACACCTCTACTCTAGAGGTGGTTGAGGAGGAGTTGGTCAATATGGATCAGGAGGTTTGCCTCTATTTGGAGGATTCTTCCCTTTTGGCTGGGCCCTCTCACACATCCACCCCCATCACGTCAAGCCCCTCAGGGTCCAACCCCATCAGATCAAGCCCCTCAAGGGCCTCCCCATATAGAAGGCCCCAAGCCTCTCCTGGCCCCAGGAAGGCTACGAGGAAGACAAGGGGTGTTCCAGAATTCCGGAACATCTAGTCAGGGAACAAGACCGCCAGACCCGCCATATGGGTGCTGTTGCCGTGGAGATGCGACATGTGGCAGACAGCCTGGCCTCCTCGGGCCACATAAATGACACTCTCCAGGATGTTAGTGGGAACAGTGCTGCGATGGTCACCTGCCTTGGGGAGCTGCAGGCAACAACAGCAGACCTCCTGGCAGAGATAAAGTCCCTGGCAGTGGCCGTACAGGCAAATACAGCTGCCATCGAGGCGGAGGGGAGGCAGACGCGGCTGTTGCAGGCGGAGACAAATGCAGTACTCACCCGCATTGCCGTTGCTTTGGAGGGCAGGCAGCCAGCCAGGGAGAGACCAGGGGATGCTCCTCCTCCTGATGCCCCACCCCCCCACCCGAGGCTCCCACCAGACAATTAAGGAGCCGGAGCCGTGCCACCAGGCTTGGCCCACGACAGGGCAATTGATTGTTTTTTTTCTCTTATATTTGCTCAGGTCATGAGTGTTTTTATTTTTAGTAGTTCCTGCACACGGTGAGGAGTGCAGGCTACAGTGTGTCTGGTGTGTGAATGTGGGGGTGACACTCCTGCCAGCAAAGGGGTGTCACCCTGGGTCGACGGGGAAAAGTTATCCCCACGACCGTGTGAATGTGGTATGAATGGACAGCGTCACCATTGGGGCCTTGACGCGGCGTTGCTGCTCCTAAGTCTTGCATGGTGGACTTGGGCTAATCCAATGTGAAGTGGATGTGGTGTGTGTGAGCTATGGACCACAGTGGTGTGCATGCGTGCATTCTCCTTGTGCCATGATGAATGTGTGTGTTTAACGTGCAAAGATGCCTACCACAAGGCATCTCCTGACTGCTCTTCCCTCAGCAGACGGGGTAGCCTCGGTTAGGGGGGGACTGTGTGGTTCGGGGGTCAGGTCATCACGTATGTCAATCTCCAGGCCCTTTCTCATGGCGTAGTTGTGCAGCATGCAACATGCACCAATGATCTGGCACACAAAGTTTGGGGAATACAACAGGGTACCCCCGGACTTATCCAGGCATCGGAAACGGGACTTCAGGATGCCAAATGTGCGTTCCACCACTGCACGGGTATGTATGTGTGCAGCATTGTATTTTCTCTCTCCTCTGGTTTGGGGATTCCAGAATGGAGTCAGGAGATGGGGCCCAAGTGCATATGCAGAGTCACCTGGAAGGGATAAGACAGGAGGATGTTAGTCGTGCATGTGCCCCTCGTGATGTCTGCATCATTGGGTCGGACAGTCATGCCTGACTCCCATGTCATTCACCAAGCAGCCAGCTGTCCCCGTACATGCTCTGTTCGAATTCTGTTGGGATGTTGCTTTGACGGTATATGTAGCTGTCGTGGCTGGCCCCTGGTTGTTTGGCACGGAAGTGCCATATGAGGCATTGGGCATCGGCTATCACCTGTACATTGATGGAATGCCAGTGCTTACGATTGCGGTATATGTGCTCTGTGGCACGGGGGGCCGTAGTGCCACATGGGTGCAATCAATGGCCCCCACGGTGCGTGGGAATCCTGCAATTCTGACAAAATCCTGCCTTGCCTTCTGCCGCAGATGCTCATGGGTGGGTTTGATGATGTGGTGGGACATGCGTGAGAGGATTGCGGGGACAACCTGGTGCACGCATCTGCTCATGCTGGATTGTGACATCCCAGACACGACTCCACTTGTACGCTGGAATGATCCACTGGCGAGGAAATGGAGTGTTGCCAGTACCTTGACCAGTGGCTGCACTGCATGTGAGCGATCTGTCTGGCTGGTGATGTCATCATGCAGGGCTGTGGCTATTTCCAGGATGGCATCAGTGCTGAATCTGAAGATGCGATACACCTCCGAATCCCCCATGCCAAAGACGTTCATGCACGTTCGGTATATCCTCTCCTGTGCCCTCCTTCTACGCGCCTCTGAACACACTAGTAGTGCTATGACCATGCCTGCCCCTGGCATGTTGGCATACGGATGTGTTGTCCTGCAAGTGTGGTTGCTCAGCTTGTCCGTAACGGTGCTGCTGCAGCTGCTCTCCAGCTGACCTGTGCACGTCTGTTGCTGAGTTACCCCTGCTTTATGAGGGGTAACTTTAGGCCGGACGTACAACTTACGCGCGGCGCGCGTAGCCTGCGTCGGGCGCACGTACGTTCGTGAATCGCCATATCTCCCTTATTTGCATATTTGAATAGAAAATCAATGGGAGCGCCAGATGCGTCCGGCGTAAATATGCGCCCACGCTACGCCAGCGTAGGAAAGTTACGTCGGAAGAAGCCTATTTTCAGGTGTATCTGGTTCTGTGGGTATGGCGCATAGATACGGCGGCGTATATATACACTTACGCCGCGCATCTCGAGATACGCTGGCGTAAGTTCTTTGTGAATCTGGGCCCTAGTGTTTTTAACCCACTTTCTCACTTGCTGCAAGTTTAGGGTGTCATGGACACTTCCCCTATGGGGGAGTCACCACTCAACCTGAGAACACAGCCTACTGCTGCACAGAATGACATTCACACATCCCTATATAAGTACTCTCCGCAGCAGTAAGTCTGCCTACCAGCGACTCCGAAAAGATGAGGTACTGTAGGCCGCCTTATCAGATGACTCGTTAGAAGAAACAGTTGGGGGATTTAGGTAGGAGGAGGGAGGAATGCTTCTGTGAGGGTTTGCTAAAATAGAGCTTTTATACTGGACATTTTTAGGTATGTGCACCAGGGGCAGTTGATCCTGGGAATATTCGTTTGACTCCTGGGGAATCAGGAAGGAATTTTTTCCCCTGCTGGACCAAATTGGATCATGCTTTGTTTTTTATTTGCCTTCCTTTGGATCATCTTTGGGTAAAGGATTGTGTATGTGGAGGTTTTCTATTTGTGTTTATGTTTTTTTTTTCTTCTCTTGGTTGAACTGGATGGTCTGTTTTCAACCTGACCAACTATGTAACTAGATCTATTAAACATTTGTTATTTTACTGTTAATAATAGATATAATGGCTGGTAATCTTGTGAACATGCAGGATTTAAATGTGATCATTCTCCCATTACTTTAAGAACAACTGTGTACACCTAATGCAAAACCTTGTGGAAAAGCAGAGTGAGTTTGATTATGTACTTCACCGACTGATTTGATTATTTTATGTGTTGTATATTGTATCTATAGTTATAATGTTTAGGCTTTGTATGAAAACTATTTTCCCTTTTATACTGTATATCTTAGATTTCTTAACGATGTTTAATAGGAATTGAATTCCTATATCACAAAAGCATCTCTGATTATGAAATATCCAACATTTCAAATGTTAAAGTAACAAAGAAAAAGGCGTACTGATATCTGAAGAATAAAATACTTTTGAATGTATTTGGAAAAAGCCAATAGTCCCCAAAAAGAGTGCGTTTCTAAGCTTGCTCTCAGTAAAATATTTCTGTGATTTAATTCAATGCATGATCTGTCAGGTTATGTTTTACTGTGCTGCATAATTTAACAGTGTTATGTCACAGAGGAAAATAATATCTGTCAACTTAATGCCTTTAGTAGATAGTTATACAAGTCGAAAGCTGCATAAAGAAACCAATATAAAAACCACTGACATTTGTGAACAAAAAGTTGAAAAATCAAGCAGCTCTGACTTTTTATTCTCATTAAAAAACATGACAATGTAGACAGGAGTTAGTAATTAGTCAGTGGAATTTTCACTTGCTTATTGTTTTTGACATTTTATAAACAATGGGCAAATATGCTTTGTTGAGATAAAGCCCAACACAAGGCATGATAATGTCAATAGTTTTCGAACTATTATTATGTCTTTACCACAGCTGTAGTACGTTTCATGTAGGCTTCTGGTGTAAAAATGTTCTGTTTAGGTTTCTCACATAGTACAGCTCTCAATGTACCCAATGTACCTTAATCTACTCTGCATATGAGCACTACAGGTCACATACACACCAGTGCTGGTGTCAAGTCCTTGCCCCCTCTTTCCAAGAGGCCCAAAATCTTAGCTTGGCTGCTTACAAAAAGCAGCCTGCAGTTATATGTTTTGTGGATAACAAAGCTATAATTTTGTCTTGGATATAAAGAGCCTAGAACTGACCTTCACACTCCCCTTCCATCCTTTTACACTGCATTACAGCCACATGGGGAGGAATATGTTGCTGATGTGGACATCCAAGGAATGCAAATAGTGCACAGAAGGAGATATGAAATAAGAGAAAATGCTAGAATAACCCTTAACTGCTGAGGAATTCTACCCTATATTCCCTAGATAATATACAGCGGGTGGGTTTCATCCCACAACAAGGAGGTGAGAGACAACTCCACTCGGTCACAGAGCCTAACACTCAGGGGTGGACTGGGACACAAATTTGGCCCTGGACTTCATCCAGACCGGCCCACTTAATTTTTGCAAACACACACACAAAAAAAGTAAACTATACGCAATTGTCGGCGGTAAAAATAGCGGCGTTTTACCGCCGACGCTATGGGCGGCTCAGTGTGAAAGGGGTCTAATACATCAGTTACTATGGTCAGCGGCAGTGCATTTCCCCCCCCCCCCACCTTGCTGCATATTAAAAAAATCACAGACACATACACTGACCCCCCTCCTGACACAAACCCTGTCCCCCCCCCTCCTGACACATACACTGACCCCCCTCCTTACACATACACTGACCCCCCTCCTTACACATATACTGACCCCCCCTCCTTACACATACCGCCTCACCAGCGCCCATCAAATGCAGCGTCACCAGCGCCCATCAAATACAGCCTCATTAGCGCCCATCTTCTATATATTCAGCATTGTGTGAGACAGTGTGTTGACCCGGAAGTGCACTCTCATTGGGTGATCCCCCAGGGGAGTGTTCCCAAACAGGTCATATTTCTCATTTAAAGCATGGTAGCAACAGTAGAGTCTTACCCCAGACGATGCTAGTTGTAGCGAAACGCGTCGGCACTCTACTGCTGCCATGCACTATCCTACATTGATGTCCTTTAATGCCTACATAATTGTAAGTGTTTTTAACCATTATTAAACTTCCCCTTTTTTGCGGAGTTACGCTATGTGCCTTTTATTTTCCTCCACATACTCCGTGCAAGTATTTCCACTTCTATGAGTCATCTTTCAACTGGAGTCATCCTGCTCACCTGTTATTAAGTGAGGATTTCACCGTTGTCTGCTGATCGATCGTTTGGTGTGGTTCGGTCCATTTCCATACTCAATCGAGTTATAAGCTTTATTGATCCTTTGGGCATAAGCTCATTTGGGTCCACCGCATCCGGTAAGCCTCCATTGGTGGCGGGCGATATCACTTTCATTTCAGTTCATTTTGGATCACCGCGGGTGTCGTGTCACTATTATTTGATTGATCATCTCACTTTTATTTTTCACGTTTATTTTTGTGGACTTGTCTTTTTATGGAATTGGAATATACGTCTAAAGTGTTTCATATATACTGATTGACTTTTTTCAATTTAAGATTATTTCCACCAATTTATGGACTTATACACTTTACGTTTACACATATAAGTGTTTTATATAGACATCATTGTTTATTTTTTACATTTTCCCAGCGCTGCATTTTTTGTTTTCTCTCATTAGCGCCCATCAAATGCAGCGTCACCAGCGCCCATCAAATACAGCCTCACCAGCGCCCATCAAATGCAGTGTCACCAGCGCCCATCAAATACATCCTCACCAGCCCCCATCAAATGCAGCGTCACCAGTGCCCATCAAATACATCCTCACCAGCGCCCATCAAATGCAGCGTCACCAGTGCCCATCAAATGCAGCGTCACCAGCGCCCATCAAATACATCCTCACCAGCGCCCATCAAATGCAGCGTCACCAGTGCCCATCAAATACATCCTCACCAGCGCCCATCAAATGCAGCGTCACCAGTGCCCATCAAATACATCCTCACCAGCGCCCATCAAATGCAGCGTCACCAGTGCCCATCAAATGCAGCGTCACCAGCGCCCATCAAATACATCCTCACCAATGCCCATCAAATGCAGCGTCACCAGCGCCCATCAAATACATCCTCACCAGCGCCCATCAAATGCAGCGTCACCAGTGCCCATCAAATACATCCTCACCAGCGCCCATCAAATGCAGCGTCACCAGTGCCCATCAAATACATCCTCACCAGCGCCCATCAAATGCAGCGTCACCAGTGCCCATCAAATGCAGCGTCACCAGCGCCCATCAAATACATCCTCACCAGCGCCCATCAAAAACAGTGTCACCAGCGCCCATAAAATGCAGTGTGGGGTGGGGGATATTTTAATACACATACACATTTTAAAATTTCATGTCAATGATCATGAGGAGGGTTCAGGGATCAGGATACTCCAAAATAACACTAGCGATTAACAGGAGGACAATCTTCAACCTAAATCCTCATAAATGAAGTTACACAAGAAGTTGTCATCACATATATACAATATACAATAGTTTTTATTCACCACATCAGTGTCCCCAGGTGACGGTTTTGGGCTCAGCAAACTTCTGACAATATGACAGGTGACCCTGTAATTGCTGCCTGTCCCTCACTCGCATATCAACTCTGCTGTACTGTGTGTAAGTGTACCTGCTGTTTGCTTCCTCTGTGTTCGTGCCTCTTCCAGGCTCCACCTGTCCCCAAACCCGGGAGCCGCTGCCAGGTGCCAGTGCCATGCTATATCCCATGATGCACCATCCATGGCCGCTCCAGACATGGGGGGGAGGGGGCGCTGTGCTGCTGGACACTGTAGAAAGAAGTGAGGGAGTCATGTGGACACAGAGGGAGGGGGGGGGGGGGGCGCGGCTGCCTTGTTCTGAACGGACAGTGTAAAGGGGGATTGCTGGACACATGTGAGTCACAGAGTCAGATTCAGAACAAGGCAGCCGCGCCCCCCCCCCTGCTCTCTGTCACAGTGTCAGAGCGGAGAGCTCAAGCCAGGGGGAGAGCGCTGCTGCTTGACATGTCAGGGCGGCAGCCCTGGTGGATAGTGCAAGCTCCGTGGAGGACAGTGCGGCCGGTCCTGACCCCCTCCAGCAGCAATACTCTGCAGCCTGCGTGCAGTAGTTACAACGAGTGCGGCCCCCACCACCTTCCTCCCCAGCCAGCAGTCAGACTCTGCAGCCGCACGACCCGATACCGATGTGCGGGCCCCTTTCGTCCAGTACATAGCAAACACTGCCTGTATACACTCTGACTGTCAGTCAGAGTGTATACAGGCAGTGTTTGCAAATGTACTGGACGAAAGGGGCCCGCACATTGGTATCGGGCTTGCTGCTGCAGTGCCAGTGAGAGTGGAGCTGTCAAATCTAAGCACTGATGTCGGGGATGGGGGTGCCCCCGCATATTGGCCCCGCCCATCCCCGACATCAGTTCTTCGTTTTGACAGCTCCACTCTCACTGCGGCCGCACGCCCCCGCTTGCCCACCAATCATCACTGGATGTTTACACTCAGGGCGGACTCCGGGCTTTTTGGGGACCCATTCGGGGCATTAGCCACCCCCTCCCGATGCCCCTGAGTGACAACTGGCCCACTGAGCCATCGGCCCACCGGGAAACTCCCGGTAGTCCCGATGGCCAGTCCAACCCTGCTAACACTTATGCGTCTATCAACAGATGCTGAAAAGACCTTTGACGGAGAACACTGGTATCTTTTTTTCAATCTTTTTTATTGAAGTATTTAACACAGGGGTCTCAAACTCAAATTACCTGAGGGCCACAAGACAAGTTTCCATATCCCATGGGGGACCGCATGCAAATTTTCAAACTTCAAAAACAGTACTGGTGTCAGCGAACGCATTATTAACCCTGACCACTACACTGCACACTGACCACTACACTACACACTGACCACTCACCATCAGGGTACAGCACATCAGGGCACAGCACACATGAGTGCACAGCGCACATCAGGGTACAAAGCCCAGCACATCAGGGTACAAAGCCCAGCACATCAGGGTACAAAGCCCAGCACATCAGGGTACAGGGCACATCAGAGCACAGCACATAGGGGTACAGCACAACAGGCCACATCAGGGTGCACGGCACATCAGGACAGGGCACATGGCACAGTGCAGGACATGGCACATCAGGACAGGGCACATGGCACATCAGGGTACAGGGCACATGAAACAGCACATCAGGGTACAAAGCCCTGCACATCAGGGTACAT
Organism: Rana temporaria; assembly: GCF_905171775.1. Lineage (NCBI taxonomy): Eukaryota > Metazoa > Chordata > Amphibia > Anura > Ranidae > Rana > Rana temporaria. The sequence continues at coordinate 529,028,457 of NC_053489.1, forward strand.
GGGGCACATCAGGGTACATGGGGCACAATCAGAGCACATCAGGGCACATGGGGCATATCAGGGCACATACGAGCACACCAGGGAACATGAGAGCATATCAGGGAACATGGGGCACACCAGGGAACATGGGGCACATGAGAGCACATCAGGGCACAGCACATCAGGACAGGGCACATGGCACATCAGGGTACAGGACATGGCACATCAGGGCACAGCACATCAGGACATGGCACATAAGGGTACAGGGCACATGAAACAGCACATCAGGGTACAAAGCCCAGCACATCAGGGTACCCCATGTACCCTGATGTGCTGGGCTTTGTACCCTGATGTGCTGTTTCATGTGCCCTGTACCCTGATGTGCCATGTGCCCTGATGTGCTGGGCTTTGTACCCTGATGTGCTGTTTCATGTGCCCTGTACCCTGATGTGCCATTTGCCCTGTCCTGATGTGCTGTGCCCTGATGTGCCATGTTCTGTACCCTGATGTGCCATGTGCCATGTCCTGATGTGCTGTGCCCTGATGTGCTCTCCTGTGCCCCATGTTCCCTGGTGTGCCCTGATGTGCTCTCATGTGCCCCATGGTACATGGGCCATGTCAGGGCACAATCAGAGCACATGGGGCACATACGAGCACACCAGAGCACATGGGGCACATGGGGCACATCAAGGTACAATCAGGGAACATGGGGCACATGAGAGCACATCAGGGCACATGGGGCACAGCACATCAGGACAGGGCACATGGCACATCAGGGTACAGGGCACAGGGTACCCTGATGTACAGAGCCCAGCACATCAGGGTACATGAGGGTACATGGGGCACATGGTTTCCCGGGTTCGGGAAAAACCCAAAGTCCATACCGAACCCGAACTTTACAGTTCAGGTTCGCTCAACCCTACTGGTGAACTCAATGATGCCCTTCTACAAAGCGACCTATCTCTCCAGGGGGTGTGAGAAAAAGTTTAATAAGGTCTGGCGGGCCTGGTTTGATGCGGATATTACTGCGGGTTAGAGCGGGAGGCTGACTGGTGGGCTTCATTCCTGAATTACTTACTATACATGTGAAACGGATGGGCTTATCTATGCTGTAGTGGTGGAGGGGGGGGCTATATTTGTTCCTTCTTTGACCATTCCCTTGGTGGGGGTGGGATGCCTGCTGGGGATTGTGGCTAATTACTGAGTTGTATGTTATATACCTGCCAATAATTATTTGGATCAACAAATTTTAAGTACCTGATAGGGTTGAGCGAACCCGAACTGTAAAGTTCGGGTTCGGTACGGACTTTGGGTTTTTCCCGAACCCGGACCCGAACAATTGGAAAAAGTCTGGGTTCGAGTTCGGAGTTCGGGTATGTTTTGGCGCGCTGCACGGCAGCCAATCGCCATTCGTTTTACTACTGTGACTGGGAACTGATCACAGCCATGCCTACTTATGGCATGGCTGTGATTGGCCAGTGCATCATGTGACCAGCCTCTATATTAGATAGAGGCACACAGCACAGATCGTCACTCTGCTTCACTTATGATAGGGAAAGGCTGCTGAATCTGCTGCTTAGGGACAGTGTTAGGTGTAGGCATGTGCAAAAGGGAAAAATTTGTTTCGTTTCGTCTTAATTCGTTATTTAATTAATTTCGTTAAGTTAGATTTGTTACATGTGTTAAATTCGTTTTCGGAATTCGTTCGTTTTCGACCGAATTTCGAAAAATCCGGTCGAATTCTAAAATATTTCGACCGTTTTCGGAATTCGTTCGTTTTCGACCGAATTTCGAAAAATACGTTTTCGACCGCCTGAGGCGGATAGCAGTTTGGCGCATTTCCTTCCACCACCGAGGATTGCAGGGCGCTTCAGTTTGCCTCCTGTTCCTAACTCCTTCTACTCCGCTTCCTCATCCTCTACCGCCTCCTCATCCAGTCAGCGTAACAAATTCACCACCAACTTCAGCACAGCCATGGGTAAACGCCAGCAGGCAGTTTTAAAACTTTCCTGTTTGGGGGAAAAACCACACACCGCGCAGGAGTTGTGGAGGGACATGGAACAACAGACCGATTAGTGGTTGGCGTCAGTGAGCCTCAAGCCGGGCCTGGTGGTGTGCAATAACGGGCGAAATCTCGTAGCAGCTCTGGGCCTAGCTGGTTTGACGCACATCCCTTGCCTGGTGCATGTGCTGAATTTGGTGGTGCAGAGTTTCCCAAAAACTTACCCCAATATGCCACAGCTGCTGCAGAAAGTGCGGGCCGTCTGTGCGCACTTTCGGCGTTCTCACCCTGCTGCTGCTTGCCTGGCAGCGCTGCAGCGTAACTTTTCGTTGCCTCTGGGCAACCTGGCGCACATGAGCAATTACATGCTGCAGTGTCTCCGCAACGACCGGCGTGTTTCGCACATTATGACAGGTGCTGATTACTGGGTGGCCACGCTGCTGGATCCCCATTACAAGGACAATGTACCATCCTTAATCCCCTCACTGGAGCGTGAACGCAAGATCCGCGAGTACAAGCGCACGCTGTTAGACGCGCTGCTGGTGCAATTCCCACCTGGCAGCGGGGGCACAGTGGAAGCAGAAGGCGAAGGCAGAGGAGGAGGAAGAGGTCGCCAATGCAGCAGGGGCACCGCCAGCACATCAGAAGGCAGGGTTAGCATGGCCGAAATGTGGAAAAGCTTTGTCAGCACGCCACAACAAACAGCACCACCAGCTGATATGGAACGTTTTAGCTGGAGGCAGCATTTCAGCAACATGGTGGAGCAGTATGTGAGCACACCCCTACACGTACTAAATGACGGCTATGCCCCCTTAAACTTCTGGGTCTCCAAATTGGGCACATGGCCTGAGCTTGCCCTTTACGCCTTGGAGGTGCTGGCCTGCCCTGCGGCCAGTGTATTGTCTGAACGTGTATATAGCACGGCAGGGGGCGTTATCACAGACAAGCGCAGCCGCCTGTCCAGAGCCAATGTGGACAAGCTCACGTTCATTAAAATGAACCAGGCATGGATCCCACAGGACTTGTCCGTACCTTGGTCAGAATAGACACCGGGCTGCCCTTACCCAGCCATTGTTTTTTTCTGAGCTTTCTAGGGTTGCCATCTCATCCCTTTCAAAGCAAAAACATATTAATTACACAGGTTCTCTGGCTGATTAAGGTGCTGCTAATTAAACTCACTTGGTGCCTTATCGACATTAAATTAGCCCCAGAACCTGTGTAACTCTGTGTTCAGGTTTAAAGGGATGAGGTAGCAACCCTAGATCTGTCTCACTATTTTGGGGTTTACCCTAATTTAAAAAATAAATCAATTAAAAACCAAAACCTGCTGTGTTGGCTACCTCCTCCTCCACCGCCGCTTCCACCTACAGTCACATTCTTAGGCTTGCGCACAGCAACTGTTTTCTTTAAGTCCCACCAGAGGTTCTCAATCGGATTTAAGTCTGGTGACTGCGAAGGCCACTCCAAAATGTTCCAGCCTTTAATCTGCAACCATGCTCTAGTGGACTTGGAGGTATGCTTGGGATCATTGTCCTGTTGAAAGGTCCAACATCTCCCAAGCCTCAGGTTTGTGACGGACTGCATTACATTGTCATCCAATATCTCCTGGTACTGAAGAGAATTCATGGTACCTTGCACACGCTGAAGCTTCCCTGTACCTGCCGAAGCAAAACAGCCCCAAAGCATAATTGACCCCCCGCCATGCTTCACAGTAGGCAAGGTGTTCTTTTCATCATAGGCCTTGTTCTTCCTCCAAACATAGCGTTGATCCATGGGCCCAAACAGTTCTAATTTTGTTTCATCAGTCCACAGAACACAATCCCAAAACTTGTGTGGTTTGCCCACATGACTTTTGGCATACTGCAGTCAACTCTTATTCTTTGGAGACAGCAAGGGGGTGCGCCTGGGAGTTCTGGCATGGAGGCCTTCATTACGCAGTGTGCGCCGTATTGTCTGAGCAGAAACTTCAGTACCCACATCTGACAAATCTTTTCTCAGTTCCTCAGCAGTCACACAGGGACTTTTCTCCACTCTACGCTTCAGTTAGCGCACAGCAGTCGAAGTCAGCATCTTCTTTCTGCCACGACCAGGTAGCGTTTCAACAGTGCCCTTTGCCTTGAATTTTGCATTTACTACAGTATTACAAAACCAATTGATGTCATATTAGTTGCATATGGTTCTTTATGAAGTCCTTGTAGGATTTCATTCTGAATACAATTACAAATGTACACTAAATTCCCTAAAACCCTTTACAGCATTGGGGGGTTGAATAATTTTGAACAAGTCCAAGTTCAAAATCATTATATTTTTTTATTTTTATTTTTTTATGTTATTTTAAGTTATTTCCCTATCCACATTTATTTCCAGAGTACTTGCCATGCTCTTCCCGACATTTTGCTGCCATTTGCAGCCCTCCAGCCCTTTCCCTTAGTTTTTTAGAGACATTTTTGTAGTCAAAAGTCCGGGTCCCCATTGACTTCAATGGGGTTCGGGTTCGGGTCAAAGTCCGGGTTCGGTCCCGAACCCGAACTTTTTTTTCAAAGTCCAGGTTCGGGTCCGAACCCGAACATCCAGGTGTCCGCTTAACTCTATTCACCAGGCCTTTCCAGAATGCTAGACCCGGCGGGGCAGGTGACTTCCACTTGAGTAAAATGGCCTTCCTCCCATAAAACAGCAGTATATTCAACAATGTTCTAAGGGCCCTAGAGGGGACCACCTCCTCCACTAAGCCCAGAAGACACACCTGCACCGACAGTGGAACAGGCACATGGAGAATATCCTTTAGACAAGAAACCACCCCCTCCCAAAATACCTGGCAGTATAGGCTTAATATACCTGTCTGTCCTAGCAGGCAACCATTGATTACTGGAAGAGAACCATTAATGACTTAGACATCAATACTCGGATGTAAACTGTTGTATACGAAATGCAGAATATTGGATGCATCTGTACCACCATGAATGTAAAGCTTTCATGTATACGGAGTTTGGGCAGATGCCTGCTGTAGAACAACTCTTGTTTCAGGACAATGTTTAAAATAAAGCATTACATGAGAGTGCGATAGGGACAGAGAAGTGAAGAGAAGGGAAGAACAGTAGAGAAGGACCAGGGATTGGTAAAGAGCTTCCAGAGGCTCCAAGGATAAAATCAGCAAGGCTGCAGACTAAATCTTGATGAAGGAAGGACGAAAGTGTAACGGCACACACCACAGCAAGAACCAACTTACCAAAGGGGGCAGTGTGGGTATTTGAGTGGCAATGCTGGGTCTATAAATAAAGTGTAGCCAATGTATAACTTCAGCACTCCCAAGAAGTAAGTCATTTTATAGAAACAGTGTGGTGAGACACCACTGTGGTGTGAAATTGTGGTAGAGATCGAGTTTGGAAGATGATATATGATCTGCTGGTTGGTAATCAGCACTGAGGAATTAACTTGTCTGGATATACATCCACCACCCATCTCTACAAACTTTGCTCTATTCAAGAGCTATAGCTGCATAAACAAACTTTCATATCTCACTGTGCTGTAAATGAGCTGTGATTCCATATGCTGATTTCTATGCCACTACTCTGTGCAATGGAAAATCAATCATCTAATAGAATTTGTTAGATGAGAAAAGGCTATTGCTCTGCAAGCAACCAAAGGTCAGAGGAACGGGTGGTGGGACAAGTGATTATAAACTCTCTCTTTTTTTTTGCAAGTTGCACAATTTGAAATTTTCGGACCCAGGGACAGGATCGCTTTAACACAAAGATAAATTTTTTTAATTTTAGCCATTTAATTATATTTTTTTCAAATATCTTTAAAAACAACTGGTACCTTCATGAAATTTGAGCCTATTAACTGTTGACTGTTTGATAATCGTGTTTTAGGTGTTGCTTCTGCCAGAGTAATCACACACACAGGGGCAGATCCACAAAAGAATTACGCCGGCGTATCTATTGATACGCCGAGTAATTTTAAAGTTCCTGCGTCGTATCTTTGTTTTGTATCTACAAAACAAGATACGACGGCATCTGGGATCGATCCGACAGGCGTACGTCTTAGTACGCCGTCGGATCTTAGGTGCATTTTTTCCGCTGGTAGGTGGCGTTTCCGTCGAATTATGCGTCGAGTATGCAAATTAGCTAGTTACGGCGATCCACGAACTTACATCCGGCCGGCGCATTTTTTTACTTTGTTTGCGTTCGGCTTTTTCAGGCGTATAGTTATTGCTATTATTGTCCTGCTATTATTAGGCGTACTCAGTGTTAAATATGGCCGTAGTGCCCGCGTCAAATTTTTTATTTTTTACTTTGTTTGCGTAAATCATTCGCGAATAGGGATTTGCGTAAAATGACGTCACCGTCGTAAGCATTGGCTTGTTCCGGTTTAATTTTGAGCATGCGCACTGGGATACCCCCACGGACGGCGCATGCGCTGTTAAAAAAAAACGTAGTTTACGTCGGGTTACGACGTATTTACATAAAACACGCCCCCATCACATACATTTGAATTCCGCGCCCTTACGCCGCCAAAGATACACTACGCCGCTGTAACTTACGGCGCAAATTCTTTGAGGATTCAAAAAAAAAAAGTTACTGCGGCGTAGTGTATCTTAGATACGCTACGCCCGGCGGAGAGAAGCGCCGATCTACGTGGATCTGCCCCAGTGTCTTTAGTGAACTGAATTATTTTGTATTAATGTGTGCAGGTTGGCATCTATCAAAAATAAACAATTCTGTGGGCACTAGTATAACTACTCCAGAAATTGTAATATCTCAGTGTTATCTGGCTTTTAGTTGGTACGACCAGAGGATGGGTTCTGCTGGAGGGATAGCAGTATATGTTGACCCGGGCGGCACTGTTTCTACTGTATGAGGAGACCACACAGTCCCATTGTGGGCACCACTCCACATTTCTACCTAGACTGCCCCTACTCACTGAGAACCTTTTCCTACGCGATTATCTCTAGCCAGTGGGTACTTGTCCCTGACCTACCATTCGCTAAGGGCCCTTGTCAAGGGTGATTAAGTCTGTAAGGAATAATTTCCTTAACCAAACCCCTCCCCAGCTTTTACAGCAGCCCAGTGCAACCTACAGTTTGGAGGAAAGCCTGCACATACCTACATGTTGCTACACAATATATTTGATCTATTCTACACTTTTTTAACCACCTGAGACCCGCGCTATAGACGAAAGACGTCCACAGCGCGGCTCTCAAGTGCCGGTGGATGTCCCTGGACGTCCAGTTATTTACATTCCCCACACGTGCCGCTGGGGGCGCGCAGAGGGGAAACACTGTGCCCGGCACATCGCTCGGGTGCTGGTGCGCGTGCCTGGCGGCCGCGATGTCCGCTGGGTACCCGCGATCGGCGGTGACAGCAGGGACGTGGAGCTCTGTGTGTAAACACAGAGCTCCACGTCCTGTCAGGGAGAGAGGAGACCGATGCTGTCTCCCTTGTACATAGGAACACAGCATCGGTCACCTCCCCCAGTCAGTCCGCCTCCACACACAGATAGAACACACCCAGGGAATACATTTAACCCCTTCCTCACCCCCTAGTGTTAAACCCTTTCCTGCCAGTCACATTTATACAGTAATTAGTGAATTTTTATAGCACTGATCGCTGTATAAATGTTAATGGTCCCAAAATTGTGTCAAAAGTGTCCGATATGTCCGCCGCAATATCGCAGGCCTGACAAAAAAAACGCAGATCGCCGCCATTACTAGTAAAAAGAATAAAATAAAAAAAAAATCATAAATCTATCCCCTATTTTGTAGGCGCTAAAACTTTTGCGCAAACCAATCAATATACGCTTATTGCGATTTTTTTTAACAAAAATATGTAGAAGAATACGTTTTGGCCTAAACCGAGGAAAAAAAAATTGGGATATTATTATAAACAAAAAGTAAAAAAATTTGGTTTTTTTTCAAAATTTTCTGTCTTTTTTTGTATATAGCGCAAAAAATTAAAACTGCAGAGGTGATCAAATACCACCAAAGGAAAGCTCTATTTGTGGTAAAAAAATTATAAAAATATAAATTTGGGTACAGCATTGTATGACCGCGCAATTGTCATTCAAAATGTGTCAGCGCTGAAAGCTGAAAATTAGTCTGGGCACGAAGGGGGTTTAAGTGCCCAGTAATGAAGTGGTTAATATAGAGACATTTGTATACATTGCTGGCATTGCTACCTTTTTTCCTGGATTTTCCTTTAGTGAAATTCTTTTGGTACTCAAACAGTTAATGGTATAATTCTAATATATCTTTAAATAATTTTTACTCATATATAATAATGGTTGCATTAGAAAAATGTACACTGTCTGTTGAGGAGATAAGGCCAAAAATTGGATTATTATGGGTCTTCAGTTTCCATCCATTTGATAAATGTTAGCCAATTATACAGAGATTGACCTTAAGAGAGTCTAGTGGTACTTTTATCTTTGGTAAATAATAGACTATTAACCTTAAGTCTGAACTCCATGCAGAATTGTAAAAGCATTTTTGTAAATGTGATCTCTTACCTTGCATTATTCTGTACTTCTTTTTTTTTATTTACTGCAGCAACATTGCATAATTGATATTATGCCTCCCTGATTTCCTGTTTCTAAGACGGGTGGCTATGTCCTCTATTCCCATGGGGCCACTGGTTGTGTAAAGAGACAAAAATAACTACTCCTTTTTATTGAGGCTGGCGAGGAAAAATGTTGGGGAAGGTTAATGAGTTTCCTGAAGTTCAGCTTTAAAATTTAAAACGTAGCTAACAATATTTTCCTTAAAGTATTTGTAAATAGTTAAATATACCCAGTGAAGTGACTGGTCTCAGATGATGCTAAAATCCTCCTACATAAGTTGTATCTGTTTATCTGCATTTTTCTTTTCTCTCCATCTGTTCAAAGTCCATTATTTATAAAGCTTGTCTGAGCTGTCAGAAAAGAGGGGGCGGAGAGCGGACACTCTGCAGATCTCAGTGAGAGCTGATTGGAGGGAAGGGACACACCCCCTTCATACAGCTGTAGGTGAATAGGTATCCCTCACCCTGCACAGCCAGACACACCAAATTTTTCGCAGGCTCGCTTGAGTCAGGAAACAGTCCAGAAGCATTGTTTTTGTTATATTTATTTGGAGGTAAATAAACTTGGATGGGTATAGGGGTATTATGGGATGCCCACTTGACTGGAACAAAGTCTCTTTAGGGGCAGTTCAACTATATATACTCTCTACATACACTCCTCTTCCTCCAGCACATCACTTGCTTGCAGAACAACTTAGACCCAGCTGGAACACTGGTGGATCTGGCAAGGCACTCTGGCAGGCCAGATCATGCAAAGACTCTTTTACAGGTAGTGGGCCACTTTGGTGTGTAGAAAAAAGTCACTGGGCTAGATTCAGATAGGTTAGCGGATCTTTAGATCCGTGTAACCTATCTGATTTACGATCCGCTGGCGGGTGTGTAACATTTAAATCAGGCGAGTCCCCACGCCGAACGAACTGCGCATGCGCCGTCCGCTAAATTTTCCAGCGTGCATTGCTCCAAATGACGTCGCTAGGACGTCATTGGTTTCGACGTGAACGTAAATTACGTCCATCCGTATACGCGAACGACTTACGCAAACGACGTAAAAAAATTCAAAATTCAACCCGGGAACGATGGCCATACTTAACTTAGGATACGCCGCATATAGCAGGGGTAACTATACGCCGGAAAAAGCCGAACGCAAACGACGTAAAAAAAAATGCGCCAGGCGGTCGTTCGTTTCTGAATCGGCGGAAATCCTCATTTGCATATTCGTCGCGTAAAAAAAACGAAACGCCACCTAGCGGCCGGCCTGGAATTGCAGCCTAAGATCCGACGGTGTAAGTCACTTACACCTGTCGGATCTTAGGGAGATCTATGCGGAACTGATTCTTATGAATCAGGTGCATAGATACGACGGACGGAACTCAGAGATACGACGGCGTATCAGGAGATACGCCGTCGTATCTATATCTGAATCCGGCCCCCAGTGTCCAACTACATTCCTGTGGCTAATAATCCCAGCACCACCTGTTCAGGCACTGACAGGCTACAGCTGCCCCTTTTACTATCACTCCTGGCTACTTCCCACAGTCCTTCCAGACTGCCACACTCACCAGCCACCAGGCTGTCTTCTTCCTGGAGATCTCCCGGACTTGCTAGCTGGCTCCTGCTGTCCTCACTCTTGCCCCTGTGCTTCTGGACAGGACGTGTTGTTAAAGAATCCCTCCAGCACCCGAGCCCCAGGCCCAAGGTCATGCCCCCCCCCCCCCAGACTTGGAGGCTACACTCAAGGACCTTCAACAGCCTCCTCAGGACTACATCTCCCGCTTCCACCCAAACTCCACACACACTGCCCCCTGCTGGCCTGACTAAGTATTTAAGAGGGGTCTACTACCTGTCAGACCATTTTTTCTGGGGATTTAATAATCCAGGCAGCTCCTCCTAATCTCACTCCCATTCTTCTGGAAACTTCTCTAAGGTTCCAGCAAGTAGGGAGAGATACCAGAGATGCTGCCTGATGAGTAATCCAGTCTCCCTGAATCACTCAGAGAAAGGGAGTCACCGCTCAAGGTAGAAGACAAGTAATGAGCCCTCACTGGATCTGAAGCCACAGGTGCTGGCAATGCATATCACAATGCAAATGAAGGGAAATGTCTGGACGGCCGCACTCCAAAAATATGTCGCTTTTATCCCATTTGCTGTGGCATGTGTTTTGTGATACTGTTTTTACATTAAAAGCGACATCTTTTTGGACTGCGGCTGTCCAGACTTTTCCCTTAATTTCCCTGAATCACTCACCCTGACCCAGATTCAAGCCAGCCAAGCCTAACAATTTACCTACACTAACAAAAACTATCTACATTTCTAGCACACTACAAGGGTGCTACACAGTCCACAGGAACAGAGCTGAAGTTGTCAAACACAGGCCTTGTGTTGGAGATCCCTCCCGTCACCTTTTTTCTCTTGGTGTCAGGAAAACTTGTCAGATTCATGCAGATAGCAGAGGAACAGGACAGCAGATAGAAATTACACTCAGTGTTCTGAATTGAGACAAGTATACACTATAGAGGGACATGCTTTGTTCATATTTCATGACAGAGGTTTGCACTTTAGGGACAAGTTCTCTGCAGCAATGATAATCTATATAAACAGTACTATTTTCTGATGGAAACAGTGGGTATCTTCACAGTACTTAATTAATATCACAAGATATTTAAACATTTCAATACAAGGCTGAGGGCCAGATTCAGGTAGATCAGCGGATCTTTAAATCCGTGTGATCTATCTGATTTAAGATACCCTGCCGCAAGTTTGAGAGGCAAGTGGGTAATTCACAAACCACTTACCTCCAAACTTGCGGCGGCGTATCGCAAATCCCTCGGCGGAATTCAAATTCCGCGGCTAGGGGGAGTGTACTATTTAAATCAGGCGCGTCCCAGCGCCGATTTAAATGAGCATGCGCAGTCCGTGAATTTTCCCGGCATGCATTGCTCCCACTGACGTCACTAGGACGTCAGTGGATTCGACACTTACGTAAACGACGTCCATCCGTATTACAGAACGATTTACGCAAACGACGTAAAAAAATTCAAAATCGTCGCGGGAACGACGGCTATACTTAACATTGGCTGCGCCTCATAGAAGCAGGGGTAAGTATACGGCGGGAAAGCCGCTACGGAAACGTCGTAACAACACTGCGTCGGGTCCGTGTACGTTTGTGAATTCGCGTATCTCGTTGATTTACATATTATTCAACGTAAATCAGCGGGAACGCCCCCCGCGCCATTTTTAAATTACAAATAAGATCCGACGGTGTAACACAGTTACACCTGTCGGATCTTAGCCATATCTATGCGTAACTGATTCTATGAATCAGGCGCATAGATAAGACCAGTGTAAGTCAGAGATACGATGGTGTATCAGGAGATACAGCGTCGTATCTCTTTGTGAATCTGGCCCTGAGACATTAACTGACATTTTCCAAGACAAGTTGCAAAACAAAGTCAGAAACATGATATTTTGGGGGGGGGGGGGGCACTTGATTTATAAATTGCTCAATAACACTTGCACAACATCAAGAAAAAAGTCCTTTCCTATAAAAGAAGAGACTTTAAAATGCAGTTTTTCACTGTTGACTACCCTAAAACAAAGGTAATTTCTATAATGTTTAATCTGCTGTAAAAACTTGTTATGGATTTGTTTTAATTAACAAAGGTTTAAGCAACAATCTACAGTAATGTAGCTGAGTGCTGATTCAGCATGATAGAAAATGGGGATATTGATTATTTCCAAGTGAAACTGTTTAACTGTCACAATTAGCTTGCTACAGGGATTCTGCAGTCTTTTAAGTTGTTTTAGCTATACACATGGATTCATTGCAATGTAAACATTTCTATCAACACATGTTAATGAAAATGTGTTTCTTTGTACAATCCTGGTTTGCACTAATGACTGCATTGCCATCTGCCACAGAATTGGGCAAACATTGTCGTTTTACTGATTTTAATAAAAAAATGTATCCAATTACATTTATTTGCTTTCCAACAAACTTTGATATTATTTATACAAATCTTTCAGACCAAATGGTCAGCTTTTGCATTGGCCTTTTACTTCAAGTACAACTAAAGGATCATTAATGACAGTCTAAAAAAGTTGTAATATCATTTACTAGGTAATGCACTAACCCGAAAAAATAAATAAAAATGTATTTTAACATCACTAACCAAGCCTTCTTTCTGAAATCCTTTTTAATCCCTTTGCCAAACCATCACAGGAAGCATTGTATTGGGTGAACTTCACTGTTAAGATCAAAAAGTATTCAAAGGACTTTGTGGGGGAACTAAGAAAACAATGTAAATGCTGATGCACTTACTGTATAAGAGATGCAGCAAATATTATTTAAAGTGGCAAGGTCTAGTTCTACTTTGAAAGCGATTGTAAAGGCAGAAGGTTTCTATGCATTAAGTTAAAAAGCCTTCTGTGTACAGCAGCCCCACTAATATTTACCTGAGCCCCATCTCTATCCAGCGATGTTGCAGGAGAGACTTAGCCGTCTGGGACTCTCCCTCCTGATTGGCTAAGACACAGCAGCGGTGCCATTGGCTCCCGCTGCTGTCACTCAGAGTCAGTTAGCCAATCAGGAGAGAAAGGGGGCAGGGCCGAACCAAGGCTCCATGCCTGAATGGACACATGGAGCTGCGGCTTGGCTCGGGTGACCCCATAGCAAGTTGCTTACTGTGGGGGCACTCGACAGGAAGGAGGGGACAGGAGCGCCGGCAAGGAAGCCTAAGAGGAGGATCTTGGCTGCTCTGTGCAAAACTAATGCACAGAGCAGGTAAGTTTGACAAAATTTAGTATATTGCAGCTTACTAGTCCTTAGATGTAGTTACTTCCAAGTACCGGTGCTAGTTACATTTAGAGGGAGATCAGAGTGTTAACTGACTCTGACCAATTGTTATGTTTAAATTGGGTCGCTGTCTCAGCTTGGCTGTGCTGTGGGCTCATTCTATTGCTTCAGGGGTGCTGTTCCCACCCCAGGACAATAGGTGGCAGCAGTAGACTTGAGGTTTGGGTGCTTTTTGCCAGCAGCCAATCAGGAGGGAGTTTCCTCGCTGGGCATGCTGGGGGAGGGTATTTATAGGACAGACGCAATTGGTCTGGGTTCTTCGAGTGCGGCACCCACCTTTAGGGTGACTGCATCACGGCGCCTCTGCGAAATGGCCTTCCAGGCCGGGGGGGGGCACACGGTGTCCCTGGTTCCAGGACCATGTTGGCCCGGAACATTTGAGCTGTGGCGGGGAGCCCGGTAGTCGATTGGGTTCCCAATTCTGAAGATCCCAAGCGAGGAAGCTGTTCGGTGGGGAGTCCATCTGAGGAGAGCCAATGAGAGGCTGGTGATCCAATAGGGTCTCGACAAACCACCGGGGATCAAGGTAACCGGACACTGAGAGGTTGGTCACCTATCAGTCGGTAACCTGTAAGCTATTGAAGGAGATCCAGGCTAATTATATTAAGGAGAATCACCTCAATCCTAATGTGTAAGGGTGTTAATACTTCTTAATGGCACCTCCACACATCGTAAACTGCATGTGTTTTCACACACACACATCAAAACACATGGTGCCCAGCACCCCGTGCTTCAGGGAAATTTTCCAGAAAGGTCAGAGAATTCTTTCCTCATGTTTCTCACAGGTAGCTACACACAGCATGCAGTAGTGTGAACCAAGGCTGAGGGCCCATCCATACTTGCCCGCACACTAAATCAGAATGTTTTAGTGAACGTGCAGAAGTCCATTTTGGGCTGCAGTGATGTGTGCCAGGGAGTTGTGTGATGCATGCTTTCTGGCTCCCTGTCTTTATTTCACTATATTCATGTCACCACACAGCAGCGCAGTACATTTCACCTGCTATGTGGTGCCATCCAGTGAGGTGCGATATGCAGCATGTCTGTATTTTATCACACCTTACTTCACTGCACCTCCGGGCTGTGCTGTAGCGAGAATGGGGCATGTAGAAAACAGCTGTTTTCTATGTGCTATGGGCCCTAGCAGTGAATAGCATTCACTGTTCCAGTGTGGACAGGCCTTTACGAACCACTGTCCTCTGCACTGTTTGTTAAATTCCACTGACCCTGACCTCAGTGTTACTTACTACTTATTTCGTAATTCTGGTTCCCATACTACTGACCTATGAATGAACTATGCACTACTTATTCCTTTGCTCTGCAATACTCTGGACCTTCTGAGTTACATACTACTTACCCCTGACCCCTAGACTGTGCATATATATAGTACCTCCGAATGCTGTATTATATATTACTAACCTCTGCTCCTTGTTAAATACTTCAGACCTCTGAACTGAGCAATACTTGCTACTGCCCCCTAAACTTTTCAAACCTTACTTCTTAATGGGGCCATGCTAGGTTATCTCCTACAAAAAAAAAGTGTGCTATGCACTGGTGACCTTTGATCTCTTCTATGTCGTTCAAGTAGATCTCCACCGCTCCAAGGTTTCCTACCACTGGCCTAGGCACTATAAGTGTATGGTATATACATGGGCCTTTTCTTTCCAAATAATACAATAATTAGAATGTATACTAAGGAATGTAGATAAGAAAATAAAAAGAAACAAAATGCTAACAGTAACACCGGCGGAGGTATTTCGATTGGTTAATAATCAGTATGTAGTCTTTTTAATTTCTGAAAAGCAAATATTACTGCATCTTTTCCCTTTTTGCAGTTTAAGTGGTTATTAATATGTATGTTGATGCAAATCTTTGTCCACAGGTGTATGAAGAAAATTAGATTTTGCTAAATTTTACATAATATGTAATGCTTTAGTGATCAGAAGAAACCCTTAGAGGTTCCAAGCAAAATAAATTACATTTACTTTTTTGGCATCATGTTTTGCCTTGTAATCTGTCTTATCGTCAGTAAGTATACAAAGTTTCCCACATTAACTGTCACTGGAAAGTGTCTACTTGCTAAAGTTTACTTTTCTTTCTACTTGCTAAAGTTTATGGTTTTATTGTGGAAGTCATAGCAGAAATACCGTGGGTGGCACGTTAGGTACACCAGGGAGAATCTTCCTCAGGTAATCATTTCTTGTGTTTCCAGGAGCTCCCACACATTACATTTTACCCAGAGTGACTTCTAGTTTACCCAAACTTACAATTTCAGCCATGGCACCCCTCCCTGTGCACAGAAGAATTAATCAGTTCAAGATATGCAACAGTTTAACTTACTTCACATTGCCCAACTCACAGCAATGCTGTTTCTTCCATTGGCCCAGATTAATAGAGGTACATCTCTGCCTTAGGTTTAAAGCTTTATTAAACCCAAAAACAAAAATGATTATATTGGCTGAAATTTTTTTTTCAGGCTTTTCCCCTTTATTTTCACCTGGAGATCCAGCCAGTAACACATTTCCACTGTAGATGGCAGTGCAACAGAGACACCTTTGGAGAGCAGAACTGACAACAGGGTAGAGTTATGCTGGCCATACACTCCACGAAAAATCGTCCAAAAGAACTTTCGAAAAACGAAAGTTCTTTCGTGAGTGCAAACGATAGTGCCATCATGTAATGGGCGATAAATCGTTCAGTGGACATAAAAAAAAAAAAATGGTTCGTTTTTTTTTATATATACTTAGTGCAGAAAGTTCGGACGGGAAACACATTAACCTTCCGATTTATCGTTCGTTCGGCAGAAAATTTCCAAACTTGTGCTTCGTTTTTTCGGCTCAAAAACGTCCAAACGATTTTCGATTTTGTGCCCATTAACTGGCCAAAAAACGAAAGATCTTTCTTAACGACCGATTTTCGGCCGAATTTTCGTATAGTGTATGGCCAGCATTAGATGCAAAGGCAGATGTAGATGGACTTGGCTAACATTTTTTATGCAGTTACAGCAACTTTTTATTTCCTTTTAAGGTTAAAGGTTTTACATACAGTATCTCACAAAAGTGAGTACACCCCTCACATTTTTGTAAATATTTTATTATATATTTTCATGTGAAAACACTGAAGAAATTACACTTTTCTACAATGTAAAGTAGTGAGTGTACAGCTTGTATAACAGTGTAAATTTCCTGTCCCCTCAAAGTAACTCAACACACAGCCATTCATGTCTAAACCTCTGGCAGCAAAAGTGAGTACACCCCTAGGAGTCAATGTCCAAATTGGGCCCAATTATCAATTTTCCCTTCCCGGCGTCATGAGACTCGTTAGCATTACAAGGTTTCAGGTGTAAATGGGGAGCAGGAGCCAGATGTAGCATCATATTATAGAGCAATGGCATGAGTGCGTATATTGAATTGGAACCACGATTACTCAAACAAAATATGGGTAAAATTAGAGCAAACAATGGCAGGAAGGAATCTGGCAGGAACACCCTGGATTCTGAAGGAAGATGGAGGGCTTTCAAAATGGATGTCACCGTTAACTCATAATATGTTAAAGATATGGGATAAAATAAACCAACTAGGAGATTATGCCCCGGGGATATCTCCCCTGGCTCCGCTGGAGGGATTCCCGTGGTTCCCTCCAGGTGAGGAAGTAGGGTCGATGAAGGCCTGGGGGAAGGACGGGGACACTACGTGTGGCAAATTTGCCCCATGTGGAACTCTGATTCCCTTACCAGAATTGAGGCAGAGACTGGGAACAGTTCCAATGGAGGAGTGGAGGTACCATCAATTAGTGTGCTTCTTTCATAAGTGGAAAACCATGATAAGACCTCTAAATTTGCTTACTATATTTGAAACTAAATGTGTGAAGATAACAAGGGCTAAACACTTATTGTCTCAAATGTATAGATTAATCCTAGGGAATCGGATAAAAACAACACCCTATTTTATTAGAGACTGGGAAGGAGAGCTAAACCACAGGTTTACCACGTTACAAATTAAAAAACGTATTGACTCTTCACACTATACATCGATAAGCTCACAGATTCAAGAGATGTCTTATAAATTTCTATCGAGGTGGTATAGAACCCCAGTAAGACTGGCACAGATGTATAGGAATACAGACGATAGGTGTTGGAGGGGATGTGGACAGGAGGGTACTCTACTCCATCTGTGGTGGTCATGCCCAAAGATCAGAGGATTTTGGCAAGAAATTGCCCCCTGGGTTGGAAGGCTATCTCCCGGGGAAATGGAATTGACCCCTCTAAACTTCTTATTCCATGGATCAGCGAGGTCCATGGGATCATATAAGGATAGTATAACGTCTCATTTATTAAATGCAGCAAAACTTTTAATACCTAGATTATGGAAACAGAAGAAAAGACCAACTATTCTTGAAAGGAAGAGAGAAGTTAATTTAATTATGGAGGCAGAAAGATGGATTTCTATGCTTAAAGACAGAAAGGATAAGTTTAGAGAAATATGGTCAGAATGGGAACAACGCTCACCAGAGATAGAATAATATAAGGAGCTGCAGAAATGTTAGATGGAATGCTTATAGGGGAGAGGGGGGGGGGGGTGGAGACTATTTTAACTGTGGGTTTATTTGCTCGTGTGGCTCGGCCCCTAACCCCCACTGTATAGGTATAAGAGGGGGGGCACTAAGGGAGGGGTGGGGATATTTTCACTTTTTAGAAGCCTCTTAGATTACATATTTTTTTCTTTTTTTTAGGGGGGGGGGGGGTAGGGAAAAGCAACCGGGAATAAGTGGGGGCGAGGGGGATAATCTCCTTTGACCCACCCCTTTTTTTTATCTCTCCCTTTCTTGTTTTCCTTTCTTTTCTTTTGGGGAGGGGGTGTATAGGATATAGATAAAGATGTTATAATTGTTTTTGATATGTGATATATGGTTAAATGGAACTGTTGATAAAAAATTTATAAAAATGTTGATAATATTAAAAAAAATAAAAAATGGGGAGCAGGTGTGTTAAATTTGGTGTTATCGCTCTCACTCTCTCATACTGGTCACTGGAAGCTCAACCTGTCACCTCCATGGCAAAGAACTCTCCAAGAATCTGAAAAAAATTATTATTGCTCTACATAAAGATGGTCTAGGCCAGCCGTCACTAAATGGCGGCCCGCGTGACGCTTCTCCCCGGAATGCCAGTGTAATTGTAAATGTCAGCGCTGGTTTGCTGGGACCGTGGGTCTCCCCAGCAACCAGTGACGCTGCGTGCGTGCGCCTGCCCCCTGCTCCTCACCGCAGGTCTCGGAGTTGACACAGGCCGCGAGTAGGGGCATGACGTCACCTGCGTGCCCCGCCCCCTGCTCTCCCTGCGAGTAGGGGTGTGACGTCACATGCGCGTCACGCCCGATGCTGCTCGTGGTTCCAGAGTCCTGGCAATTTTGCAGATTCGGGCGTAAAAAAAAATGCAGTGACCTTGAATTTTAATTCACTACCCCTGGTATAGAGAATGTTGCTCTCCAACAGTCTTTGGCTGCAGAACCTGAAGAAGCATGAAAAAAAAAATTCAGGAGCGGTTGTAGCTTTGCAAAGCCAATCAACAGTAGGATATTCACCTCATTATTTAGTGGTAGCCTGGCTTTACTGCTCTATTTGTTTACAACTAGGCTTTACGATTCAATGCTGACCTTTATTTTGTGAGCAGTGTTTAAAAGCTCTATTATTTATATATGTCTTTAGTGTGGGTGTTTTAAATGTTACTAATTACGTCTTTGCTCCAATATGATACTGTAGAAACCATGCATTGTTAATGCTTAGAAACTAGAACTGGAAAGCACTGAATTGCAGATGTGGAGAAATATGTTTTCTCCGTTATCGCTCATTGAAACAATGCTTCATTCCTCCTGATAAAATTTAAAGAAATGGGCTTGTAAGCCTACATGCCTTTTGTATGTCACACAGTAAGACAAAGTGTGGAAAAATATTATTATTAAAAATATATTTGGGGCAGACTTGTTGGTACCCCTAGAAAAGATTATTAATAATAAATGGTGATATTTAAAAACTATTTGTATTCTGTAATTAGTATCACACATCTTCAATCTTGTAGTTAGCCTATTTACATAAATAAATGTAGTCACTCTGCTGTCTGGTATAATCATGTGCACAGGGCCGGATTTTCTCTCCCTGCCGCCCCAAGGCCAGGTTCCACAATGCACCCCCTTGCCGCCAACCGAACCCCCCCCCCCCCCAAATCAACGGAGAATGTGCAGCACGGTTAGATCAAATATGTTTTGTTTGTTTTTTTATCACTTTTTTTATTTTTATTTATTTGTAGCTTGTCGCTTACTTTCTTAAATTTTTGTATCATTTTCTTATTATTTTTCTTATTCTTTACTTTTTTATTTTATTAATTGAATTATTATTTCTTATTATCAATTTTTTTTCACTTAACTTTTTTGCTATCACACAGGAGAAAACTATTTCCTGTGTGATAGCAAATGGAGGTGACAAGTTCAATTGGAGGTGACAAGTTCTCTTTATTAACCCTGTCACCTCCAAAACAGGAGTCCTAGCACTGTGCTAGAACTCCTGTCACAGCTGAGATGGGAAGAGCACAGCTCTCCCCTCTCACTGTGTACATCGGCAGCAGGGACAGGAGACAGACTCGGTGGCCGGGGGGAGGACGGAGTCCCGAAGACAGAGCCAGCAGAGAGAGGTATGTGGGGTGGGGGGGAGAGGGGAGGACGGACGGGAGCACATATTTTACAAGTGATTTCGGCGACATCGATGCAATCACTTGTTAACGAGCGAGTGGATTCCCTCATAACTTACCGCCCTTAACTGTATCTTCCAGGCGTCGGGGGACTCGGGGGACTCCATGCCAGGCCTCAGTGGCCTTGTGGGAAATATGGGCCTGCAGATGTGCACCACATTGAACATGGACTAGAGAAAGCAAAGCAGAAAGTTGTCTAAAGAGATGAAAAATACAAACATAGGCAAGCACGTCAAAGGTAAGGATAATAAGACCATCTCCAGCAGCCTGATGTTCCTGTGACTACAGTTGCAAATATAATTAAGAAGTTTAAGGTCCATGGGAGCATAGCTAACCTCAATGGATGTGGCTGAATAAGAAAAATTGACTTTAGATTCATCATACAGATGGTGTGAATGGTAGATAAATAGCCAGCAAAAACTTCCAAAGCGGTAAAGCCTGAACTCCAGGGTCAAGGTACATCAGTGTCTGAACACACAATCCATCACTTTTTGAGTGACAACTGGCTCAACAGGAAGGAAATCCAGGAAGACTCTCCTGATAAAAGTAAAGCAAAAAAAGACAGAACGGAATTTTCTACGATGCCACAAGGCTTCTGGGAGGATGTCCTTTGGCAGATGAGACAAAACTGAAGCTTTTTGACAAGTCTCATCAGCTTTATATTCACATATGGAAAAATGAAACTTTCACAAAAAAAAAAAAAAAAACATACTAAAAGAAAAATGGCTAAGAATGAAATATTAAACTATTGGCCTTCTGTAAGCTGAATCCTATACAAGATCTATGGAAGTAGCTGAAACATGCAGTCCGGAGAAGGCACCACTTAAAATCTGAGACAGCTGGAGCAGTTTCCTCAAAGATAGTAGGCCAAACTACCTGTCACCAAGTGCAGAAGTCTCATTGAGAACTATACAAATTGCTTGTTTGTAGTGATTGCCTCTAATGGTTGTGCAACAAAATTTTAGGTTAAGGGACCTAGCATTTATTTTCTATGCCAGATTAATTGCTGTAAAATATGCTGATAAATCAAAAGCAAATTCTGATTTCATTTAATATGTAATAAACAATGATGGACGCCAACTACTTGGGTCAGCTTCAAGTTATTTCAGAGAAAATCATGGGTCCTTCTTTTTTCTTGGAAGGATACCACAGACTTATATTTGTATAATTAACATATTTGTATCTTATCACAATTATTAGCCAGATAAAGGTAAACTCCAACAAAGACATTTTTGTGTAACACTACCCCCAGAGGAGCCTCTGAATTATTTGGTGATTTTTCTGTACATCTGAAGATGACACACCCTCGCACACCCAACACTTACCAACACACCTTGAAGTATTTAAAAAAATTATAAGACCAAACATAGCCTAAGGCCTGGTTCACACTGGTGCATTTTGACATGTGATTTGGTCAGTCCTAATCGGTGCGACGCCGCATCTGCGGCACTGCACCGATTTAAAAAAGTAGTTCCTGTACTACTTTTTGCGATTTCGGCCCGCAATTTACATTAACATTTGTGCAGAAACCTGCACAGATGTCTCTATAATCTCGGCCGAAATCGGGACTGCCAGCGGGAGTGAAATCGTGTGAGTTAAGCTGAACTCGCACGGCTTCACTGCTGCAGCCCAGTGTGAACCTTGGCTAAAAGGAGATAGGATTAGCATATATACTTGTACAAACAATAATGCCCCATACACATGTACGTGTTGCCTGGTGGACTTTTTACCATCGGGAAAGCCGAGAACCGGCTCGGCAGCTTTTTCCCCCTACACACGGCCGGTTTTCCTGGCAGGAAAACTGCCATGAGAGCTTTGGCCGGGAAACCCGGCCGTGTGAATGCTCCACCGCAGTGTTTCCCATAGGAAAACTGCTAGGAAAAAGACCACGGGGAATAGCGGCAGGAAAAAAGAGAACATTCTCATTTTTTCTACCGGTATTCCCGGCAGTTTTCCTGTCGGGAAAACTGCCATGGAGCATACACATGGACAGTTTTTCCGGCTAAAAGCTGTCGTGGCAGTTTTCCCGATGGAAAAACTGGTCATATGCACGGGGCATTGGATCATAATGTTACCATAAAAGATATGGTTAAACACCTGCAGTATTCTAACAGTAATTAACAGAACTGAATTGCGTACAAACAAAAGCATGGTGGCTCTTGAGGACAGTCTGTTATTTTGGTGAGCTACTACTACACCTTGGGAGCTATTATGCTGCTTTAGTGTTGTTTGTATGTGATATAGATACTTTGCTATACTAGGCTGGAGAATTTAGTTTGGTTTGACATATCCCTTTTTGGTTTCTTCTTTTACTCCAATTTGGATTCAGATGATTTCTTTGTGTGGACAAAGGGGCCGGTATCTACAGAATTGAAAGTGCCTTGGCTACAGTATGGGGGTTACTTACGAAAGGCAAATCCAAGTGCACTTTCAGTGCAAAGTGTAAGTGCAGTCGCTGTAGATCTGAGGGGGACTTGCAAGGAAAATAAAAAAAACAGCATTTTAGCTTGCACATGATTGGATATCAGCAGAGCTTCCCCTCGTTTCAGATCTGACGCGTCTGCACTTGAAGTGCACTTGTAGCGCTAAGTTGATTTGCCTTTATTAAATAACCCCCAATGTGTTAGTGTGGTATTGCTTACTGGCCCCATCAGCGTCTCTTTGGGGTTAGTACCTTTCCATTGTGGTTACAACATTAGATAGTGAAAATAAACTTTTGCTGGGTTGACTATATCTGTGGTAATTTGTTTATTTTATAGAATGTGTTGTACCACCTGATTTAGAAGAAATACTATTTACTTTAAAGACTGGATTATGACATTTCTACCGGGAGGTGAACTAGATTACTTTGGTAAACAGGATAACAAATAGAGGTTTTTTTTCACATAGGGATTAGATTCTCCTGGTTTATACCATTGTTTGATCAACATTTGTCAGTGTTACAGTGAATTCAAAGTGGGGGGGGGGGGTGGGGCAGATAAAAGAAGTACATCCTGCCCTCCCTCCCATGTCGCGGCTCATATTATGAGGTTTGTGCAATGTTAGTCCTCTCCCCCTTCCTCACCAGCCCATAGAACCACACTCCTTGCTATGTTGCATCAGGAAATCACCTTCAGGATTGAATCAGACCCTGACAAAATGGCTGCCCCCTGCACTGGAGACATTCCATGGATGAGCATTACAAAGTGATCCCCTCAGAGATGGCTGCTGCACTTCACATTTTATGGAAAATTACTGCCGAAAAACAGTTAATTTCAAGAGGTCCACATACTTTTCATGCCACTGTATAAAGCAGCCAGGAGCATAAACAGCGGCTGTGAGATGCAACCCTGAGCCATTTACAAAGGCAATATTTAAATGGAAGTTCAGCACTAAAGCTTTTCAACACAGCTCTTCATGTCTTCTGCCAGGTATTTTTTTCTTCGTGTCCGACACAAAATGGAAGGGCGGTCAGCCTGTGGCTGCAGGTGAATATGCTAAACAGAACCTAATTTGTACTTTAGGTAAGGTTGAATTTAGCAC
The DNA here is from genome assembly GCF_905171775.1 of Rana temporaria. Classification (NCBI taxonomy): domain Eukaryota; kingdom Metazoa; phylum Chordata; class Amphibia; order Anura; family Ranidae; genus Rana; species Rana temporaria. The sequence continues at coordinate 529,052,105 of NC_053489.1, forward strand.
AGGAAAACATTGTGGGCTAGATTCAACCTTGATTTACGCCAGGGTATCTATAGATACGCCGCGTAAATTCAAAGCTGCGCTGGCGTATCTTTTTTTTGTATTCAGAAAGCAATATACGCCGACATTAGCCTAAGATCCGACTGGCGTAAGTCTCTTACACCGTCGTATCTTAGGGTGCACATTTACGCTGGCCGCTAGGTGGCGCTTCCGTAGTTTTCGGGGTAGAATATGTAAATGACCTAGATACGCCGATTCACAAATTTACGTACGCCCGGCGCTATTTTTTTTACGCCGTTTACGTTAGGCTTTTTCGGCGTAAGGTTGCTCCTGCTATTATGAGGCGTACGCAATGTTAAGTATGGACGTCGTTCCCGTGTCGAATTTTGAATTTTTTACGTTGTTTGCGTAAGTCGTTCGTGAATAGGGCTGGACGTAATTTACGTTCACGTCGAAACCAATGACGTCCTTGTGGCCTTGGAGCAATGCACACTGGGAAATTCCACGGACGGCGCATGCGCCGTTCGGGAAAACCGTCAATCACGTCGGGTCACCACCCATTTACATAAAACATGCCCCCTCATACTCATTTGAATTAGGCGCGCTTACACCAACCCCATTTACGCTACGCCGACCGCAACTTACGGAGCAAGTGCTTTGTGAATACTGCACTTGCCCGTGTAAGTTGCGGCGGCGTAGCGTAAATAACATACGCTACGCCCGCACAAACTTACGGCGGGCTACTTGAATCTAGCCCTGTATCTTTTGCATTTCTTGCAAATTTCAGTCAAAGAACTTCTTAAGTCTGTGACCATTTCTAAATTTAAATTGTTTTCCTCAGTTGCTCATTCCTCTTCCTTTGTTACAGTGGAGGTATTTTCTATTGTTATACACAGATTTATGACTTGGTACACTTTTTTGCGTCACATGATTGCAAGGTGTATAATGCGCATTGGCACATTTCCAGGCAGATTCTGACATGAAGATATCGAACATTCTGAGTCTATTAAGACTGTTTGGCATATAGGAATGAGGCAGAAAGAAATTGTTTCTAATAAAGGCTGAGCATTCCACTTTAAAATAAGGTTACTTCCACTACTTTGGTGTCTGGGATCAGTTCACATACACCTAAATGTTCTTCCCAATTGTTGCCTCATCACCCCTTATTTGATGATTGCATACACCTAGACAAGAAATGTTTCATTGTGCTCTATCCCTTTGTGGAGGGTTGTGTCACGAAATTGACGGTTACTTCTGTAATCTACCCACAAGTGTCTCCTCTTAACACAGGGGTGTCAAACTCAACTGGAGTAGGACCAGAGGAGGGCTGGAGCTCTCCTGCAGCTGCAGGAGAGGTGCGGAGGGCCACATGAAATGACCTGGAGGGCCGGATTCAGGCCGCAGGCCTTGTGTTTGACACCTGTGATGTAACATGTACCATCATCTGCACCTTCTCTCCCTCCTCCCCGCACCTGCTGTCACAATTCTAAAAGAGCTCCACCCACATGACCACGTCAATCTGTGATTGAGTAGACTATGAATACCTTCAGCCGTTGTGACTGACGTCTTGTAGTTCACAATGAACTACAAGGGTGCTGGTGAGCATCCTTGTAGTTTATTTATCTTCTTGTTAGACATTGCACCTGCGATCTGCTTATTATGTGTGGAATGCTCTGCAGGCTCCTTTAGAAAAAATAAATAAAATGCACTTTTTTACCTGCAAATTTTTTTTTTTTTTTTAAAAAGGCACACTTTGCCTTTAAAGGCCCTATTTTCCTCCAATACTTTGTGGAATCTGTCCTTTAATCCATGTTAGCCTAGCAGGGAATGCAGGAAATGTTTAGGGTTTAGGTCCATAAAGACATGGATGAGCAAGTTTGGGGTGGAGGAACCTCAACCCAACAGAACACCTTTGAGATGAATTAGAGTGGAGACTGTGAGCCAGAACTTCTTATCCACATTAGTGCCTGACCTCACAAATGCTCTTCTGGAAGAATGGGCAAACATTCCCATAGACACACTGCTAAACCTTGTGGACAGTCTTCCCAGAAGAGTTGAAGCTGTAAAGCGTGGGCCAACTCAATAGTGAACACTACAGACCATTTAAGTTCATGTGCGTATAAAGGCAGGCGTCCCAAAACTTATGGTAATATAGTGCAGTAGTCATCAACCCTGTCCTCAGAGCCCACTAACAGGTCAGGTTTGCAAGATAACTGAAATACATGACAGTTGATAACATTTGCTGCTCAGTGATTGCAGTATTCTAGTCTGCATCATCCAAAGGTAATACATAAAACCTGGCCTGTTAGTGCGCCCTGAGGACAGGGTTGATGACCACTGATATAGTGTATATCTACATTGCACAGCTAGCTTATTTTTTTCAACAAAAAGCTTGGCGCTTTGTTTTCCAGCATGTGGCACCTGGTGGCAGATGTAGCAGACACCCTGGATGCACGTTGGGATCTATCTTTCACCTGATAAAAGATTTACCTTGTCTGCGTCAAAGGATCAAGAGCTTTTCAGTTATTCTCATAGCCCTGCATTGTCTTAATAGAGTATGGTACATCGGCCAGATTTGTTACCTCAAGGGCCAATATTCCTCTCTGCTTCTCAGTCTCTGGCTTTTTTTTTTTTTTTTTTTCGGGATTTTCGATACAGTTAAGCAGACCATGTTTATTTATCTTCCTGAAAGATTATTGAATGTGTAAGACTTATTTTCACTGGTGTATCTGGACATCTTCTCCACACGTCGTTTCGGAGGGCCGTGTTCTTTCTTTCCTGCAGTTGAATGTAGAAAAACAGTTGGTCCTTAGCACCATTTAAGGCCAGGTGTCTGTATTGTCCAATCTTTATCTACATACCGGTACTTACTCTATTGTAATCCTTTTCTCATTCATATTCTTTGCAAGAGGTTACACATGTTGTTCCCCCTTTCAGCTTTCATTTAAACTGTGGCATATTAGTAGTCTTATTGTTGTAGTAGTATTGTTGGTGGCACAAAGGTCTACTTTTTGAATCCATTTGGAAAATATCGTTGACGTTACTATCCAGATATTTAGATTCTAATGTTTTCTTTCTTGTTAAAGTCCAATTCACAAAGGCAGTAAGCATTTCTTGGAGGGTTTTTCATCACAAGATCTCAGTGTTAGGCTGCAACCTGGTTTTCTGCACATACTGATTCTGGGTCACCTGAACGCTGTGATAGCCTCTGATTAACTAACACAGCGATCAGTCACTGTGAAGCCCATCCCTGTACAAAATTTTTTAAAAGATTCATTTTATCATTGTCTCTCCCTGCAGAGGGGGGGAACGTGTTTTTATATAAAAAAAATGCGCACTATTGTTTGGAGCTGTACTACAGACTTTCAGCTTTAATTTGAGGGTATTTACATCCAAATCAGGTGAACGGTGTAGGAATTACAACAGTTTGTATATGTGCCTCCCACTTTTTAAAGGGACCAAGAGTAATGGGGCAATTGGCTACTCAGCTGTTCCATTGCTAGGTGTGTGTTATTCCCTCATTATCCCATTTACAAGGAGCAGATAAAAGGCCCAGAGTTCATTTCAAGTGTGCCATTTGCATTTGGAATCTTGCTGTTAGCTCTCAGTATGAGATCCAAAGAGCTGTCACTATCAGTGAAGCAAGCCATCATTAGGCTGAAAAAACAAACCCACCAGATAGCAAAAATATTAGATGTGGCTAAATCAACTGTTTGAAACATCCTTAAAAAGAAAGAACGCACCGGTGAGCTTAGCAACACCATAAGACACGGAAGACCACAGAAAACAACTGTGGTGGATGACCAAAGAATTCTTTCCCTGGTGAAGAAAACACCCTTACAACAGTTGGCCAGATCAAGAACACTCTCCAGGAGGTATGTCAAAGTCAACAATCAAGAGAAGACTTCACCAGAGTGAATACAGAGGGTTCACCACGAGATGTAAATAATTGGTGAGCCTCAAACAGGAAGGCCAGATTAGAGTTTGCCGAACATCTAAAAAAGCCTTCACCGTTCTGGAACAACATCCTATGGACAGATGAGACCAAGATCAACTTGTACCAGAGTGATGAGAAGAGTATGGCAAAGGAAAGGAACTGCTCATGATCCAAAGCATACCACCTCATCAGTGAAGCATGGTGGTGGTAGTGTCATGGTGCGGGAATGTATCGCTGCCAATGGAACTGTTCTCTTGTATTTATTGATGATGTTACTGCTGACAAGTCAGCAGGATGAATTCTGAAGTGTTTCAGGCAATATCTGCTCATATTTAGCCAAATGCTTCAGAACTCATTGGACGGCGCTTCACAGTGCAGATGGACAATGACCCGAAGCATACTGCAAAAGCAACCAAAGAGTTTTTTAAGGGAAAGAAGTGGCATGTTATGCAATGACCAAGTCAATCACCTGACCTGAATCCAATTGAGCATGCATTTCACTTGCTGAAGACAAAAATTATGGAAAAATGCCCCAAGAACAAGCAGGAACTTAAGACCGTTGCAGTAGAGGCCTGGTAGAGCATCACCAGGGATGAAACCCAGTGTCTGGTGAGGTCTATGCGTTCCGGACTTCAGGCTGTAATTGACTGCAAAGGATTTCCACCCAAGTATTAAAAAGTGAAAGTTTGATTTATGAGTGTTAATCTGTCCCATTACTTTTGGGCCCCTTAAAAAGTGGGAGGCACATATACAAACTGTTGTAATTCCTACACCGTTCACCTGATTTGGATGTAAATAACCTCAAAGTAAATCTGAAAGTCTACAGTTAAAGCACATCTTGTTTGTTTCAAATCCATTGTGATGGTGTATAGAGCCAAAAAGATTAGAATTGTGTCGATCGATGTCCCAATATTTATGGACCCGACTGTATGTAGTATTGCTGCAATCATCAGGAGCAGGAGAATTTATTTGGGATTGTTCTTTGGTGGTAGATTAGGGTAGTAACAAAAAATATACAGCTACATTTAAAAAAATATATATGTTTTTTTACTATTTTGGGTCAGTTTTCCCTTGATAATACAAAAAATAATCAGGAGATATCCATAACAATTTACCACCCAATGAAAGCTAATTTTTTTCTGAAAAAAATAAAATAAAAGATAGAATTCACCTGGATCTACAAATTAGTTGTGCTGATATGTATGGTTTTAATGCCACATGTCAAAGTTGCAAAATTGTGCTTAGGCATGAAGAATTGTTTTACCCTAAAGCCCTGTACACACGATCGGTTTGTCCGATGAAAACAGACAGATGGACTGTTTTCATCGGACAAACCTATCATGTGTGGGCCCCATCGGTTTGTTTTCCATCAGTGAAAAAAAAATAGCACGTTTAAAATTTTCCTATGGATAGAAAAACGAATGGAAAAAACAAAAACAAACAATGTCTGTGTGGACGTCCATCGGTCAAAAATCCATGCATGCTCAGAATCAAGTCGACGCATGCTCGGAAGCATTGAACTTAATTTTTCTCAGCACGTCGTAGTGTTTTACGTCACCGCGTTTTGGCACAGTCGGATTTTTGACTGATGGTGTGTAGGCAAGACTGATGAAAGTCAGCTTCATCTGATATCCGACGAAAAAAATCCATCGGATTAGATTCCATCAGATATCCGATCGGGTGTACAGGGCTTTAGGTGCAAAGGGATTAAGGTGACTGAGATACCTGTGTGGCATCTTCCTGGCACTCATTAGAACCAAAGATTTAGCTTGGATAAGCTGTGACACATCTTTAAGGCCTCGTACAGACGACCAAACATGTCTGCTGAAACTGGTCTGCGGGCCAGTTTCAGCAGACATGTTCGGTCGTGTGTAGGCCCGAGCGTGCAGGATTCCAGCAAACATTTGCCCGCCGGGCCTTTTCCCAGCGGACAAATATTCCTGGACTTGTTTTAAAACAGCCCGCTGGAATCCTGCCCGCTCGGACATGTTCGGTCGTCTGTACAGACCTACCGTACATGTCCGAGCGCCCGCCATCCCTCGCATGCGTCGAATGACTTTAACGCATGCGTGGAAGCATTTAACTGGCAGGCCCGCCATCGACGCGGCGACACCGCGGACACGCCCCGCGTATTGTTTATGCGCGGCTTTCTGTATGATGGTTAGTACAGCCATCGTACAGAAAGCCCCAGGGACCGGTTTCATCGTACATGTTTGCTGCTGTGTACACGGCCTAACATTACAGAACAAGTCAGTTGAATGTGAATAAACAGTATTCACTATCGTGACCTGCATAAATGAAAAAAACTAAAATATCCATTTCTGGTTTTATAAGCCTATACCATTTACAAAATAGTTGTGTAATTATTCACAATAAGTGATATAATTCCGCTAATAAAAGTTACTACTCCCTGTCGCCTCACGCTGCAGCCAACTCCAAAAAAACATACATTACACCTCTGTCTTTTTTTCCCAGCATACATCACAGCTCGATGGAGTCAGGCTGTTTCTTTTATGAGTAATAAAATGTGATTGTCAGATCAGTAAATTGGTTGCACACTCTGGTAAGACATCTGTCTGTACTCAGACTGAATCTTCACTGGGATGCAGCCGAGACAAAAAGGTATCTAGTAACAGAACAGCACACTGCGCTTTATGTGGAAAGATCATTCAGAGATGGCAGAATTATTCAGGATATGGCAAGACAGATGAAAATCCAGGCACATCCGCAATAAAATACAAGAAAAATTTTATTTACAGATCCGACCACCTTTTTCTTTGCATACAAACTGCTTCGGATTACACTTACAAACATGTATCAAGTACTGCAAAGACTTCTGGGGATGAAATCACTATGACCAGTTCAATAAATAAATCAGAGAGTAGCAGAGGAAGTATATTCTTATCAAAAATGTAATAAATGTGATATTTAATGTACTCTGATCTATGCAATTACACATTGTTTATCACAACAATTCATTTGTATATTTCTGAAAACTCTTGAGGTGTGCATTTCAGTGATTTGTAATCCATACACTGCAAGCAACTGATTAATTACTTTGTTGTGTTCTGCGAGTGTTCCTTTATTCTCAATACATCATTGAACTGTGAACTTGTTTTTTTTTACCAGAAAAATTAGTAGCATCTTCTGACAATTTACCAAAAAAGGAAAGGAGGGAAAAAAAAAGGAAATAATATATTGCGCCAACACACACACTTTATATATATATATATATATATATATATATATATATATATATATATATAAATATATATAAAAATGTGCAAAGGGAGTATACTATGTGAAGTGTGGTCACTACACATCCAAGAAGTATGTCCAAAAGTATCTCCCAAGGATCACCACTGATCACAGCCCATAAACAGTTTATGAAACAGAGATAATCGGGGGGGAGAAGTGTTGGAACTTGTTTTTCCGACGATTATCTCCACACACAGAGAAGTCTCATAGACTGACACAGTAACGGCCAGTTTATGAAGCTGTGATCTGAGAGCTTCACTGGCGATCTGAGTCAGAATTCACACTCCGCGATTCACCATCTCAGAGATGGCGAATCGGGGAGTGAAGAGGGAATCCTGGGGGTTCTGAGGAGGAATGAGGAAGATTTTTTAACTTCCTACTACCTCGTTCAGACCCCCCAACACTAACTATGTCCCCCTGTAATTTATATATATATATATATATATATATATATATATATATATATATATATATATATATATATATATATATAATGTGTCACATACATATAACGTATATATATATATAATGTGTGTGTATATACATGGATATATATATATATATATATATATATATATATATATATATATATATATATATTAGGGCTGTGCAAATTAACTTTTAATATATCGATTAATCTTTAATTTTTTTGATCGATTAAAATCTTTTTGATCGATTAAAATTATTTTGATTGGTACTCCTCTCCGCCAGCTTCTGGGCCTTCAGGAAGTTCCGTCGGAGATCCAGTAACGTCACGGACACCGGCGGGGCTTTCCGTGTCCATCTGAAGGGCTCCTTTGCTGTGCCTTCATATCTGCATGCCGGCGGGACCTTACTATCTGCCACACGCAAGGGCTGTTACACTTCCCTCTATCAACCTGGGATTCTACAACCATCCACTGGGAGTTGTGATAGTTCCCTACATGCCGACGGACTGATGTTAACCCCTCCTCATCTGGATTCAGCAGTGGTATCGTTGCACACATTTTTATACCAGTATCATACTTGGCTACATGTTTTTATGACTGCTTTTGGTACCGTTTGGTATTACTCACACCATTTTTACAGTTTATGTAGCTACATCGATTTTATCTCCAGTGAAATATTTATTTGGTTACCTACTTGAAGACTATAAAAGTTTTAATGCTATTCCCATCGAGCGCTGCTTTTGTGTGTTTTTTGTATCCTGCTATCCATTTTACCAGTGGTTGGTAGCTGCACTGGGAATCGGCCTGCAAGGAGATCAGCTAAAAGTAGTTGGATTTGTATGTGCGTTATAATTAATCGAAATTAGTCGATTAATCGATAATAAAAAAAAAAAAAACGATTAATCGAACAGAAAAATTTTGATCAGTAACAGCCCTAATATATATAATGAAGGGGGACTCCTTATTTTAATTACATTACCCACGCGGTATGTCAGTGTACTGAGCGGTGATTATCACCGCTCAATAAACTGACATCTCGGTTTTTCTGTGAATTTCTGGTACTGTAATCTCGTAAAGTCTCACAAGATTCCAGTATCAGGGGCCGTTCTTCACTGTTTGAACAGTTGGTAGATCACTTCACTCCTCCAAGGGTGAAGCGATCTACTCTGCTTCATAAAATGCACACAGAGGAGAAAAATCTCCTCCGTGAATAGATTTCACTGCTTCATAAAGGGACACCACTGTGTGACAACCAAATACACAAGGAATGAAAGTAAAAAAAATATATATAAAAATGATGTAAACACACTTGTGCAGTGATTAAGTAGTCACCCTGCAAGGATGGCTATTAGTGAATAATAACAAACTAAAAGCTGTTGCAGCAAACACATATGTTAGTCCATATATAGAGCACTGTCCATACAGTTGCAGCAACCAAGACACAATGAATATAAATCAGATAGGTCTTGAAAGCCAGCAGTGGTGTGAAGTCATGAATGGTCACCCAGGGATGCTTCCAACCATTAGATCGTATGAGGATAATAAAATACTCTTACCAGCAGACGAGGACCCAGACCACCTTGCAGTTGTGGGTCAACTAGGCTTTTATCCACCGGTACTCCACATAGGACTCCTCCTTCTGTTGGTGTATGTTTACCATGCTGCACACAGCACATTTTCATTCATTTTGTTTGAAAGGGGACTGGGTGACCTTGGATCATTCCACCGCCAATAGATGACTACATCACAAGTATATCTGTATTGGCATAGTTGCCAACTCTATCTACACGATTATGAGGCAATCAGATTTAATGCAAGATTAATTTATACATATTTTAAACAGCATTTTGACATTCTGACTTTAAAACTTAAGGCCCGTACACACAATCGCATAATCCGATGGGAAATGTGTGATGACAGGATGTTGTCAGATAATCCGACCGTTTGTATGCTCCATCGGACAATTGTTGTCAGATTTTCGACCATACATACTGTTATGCCGCGTACACACACAACCGTTTTTCATGACGAGAAAAATGCAATTTTTTAAATTGGTCATTAAAAACGACCGTGTGTAGTCTCCAGAGGATTTTTTCTCGACATGAAAAATGGGCATTAAAAATTTAGAACATGCTCTATTTTCTCTCGTCTTTTTTCACATCGTGAAAAACGGTTGTGTGTAGGCTTTAACAATGGGGATAAAAACACGCATGCTCAGAGAAACAGGTTATGAGAAGGGAAATTTTCATAATCAGCCCAAAGGGTGGCACCAATCGAATGGAACTTCCCCTTTATAGTGCCGTTGTACATTACCGTGCTTTGCTCAAGCATTTTTTTCCACGATCGTGTGTATGCAAGGCAAGGCAAGAATCGCGTCGAGAAAAACTTCGTTTTTTCCATGACATGAAAAATGGTCGCGTGTACGCGGTTTAACAGTCAGGCATCCAGCATTTTCAATAGCAGGTTAGCAGTGAAAACATCCAACAGGAATATACTGAATGTGGCATGAATGCAGCTTGCTGACTTCCTTATGAAAATGTCAATGACCTGACACTAACATGCTGATCATGAAAATCGCACCTAGTTGTTTCAGATATGCATACCATTGAAAGCTTTCCCTTGTGTACAGTCCCAACTGTAACAGAATGAAAACCTACACAGCTACTAGAAATACAAATATAACCTTCAGCACAGGCATTTCTAAAAGTATATATGTAATGATAGAAATGATAGAGATGCCTTTCCTGGACTTTAATGGTGCAACCTTTGGGCAGAGCTATGAGGACACTGTCAGCAATCCTCAGTTTTTTGGCACGCAGAGGATACATAGGGAGAGGGCAGGGTCCTGTGTCCTCTACTGTACTCCTAGAAACAGATTTGATGGGCAAATCAAAAATCTATTTTTTCTCATATAGTACAGGGCACAAGCAGCACCCTAGATTGGGGACACTCATTGTTTAGTGTTAGGACCACAGATATTACAGGGTGCCTTGGCGCGGCTCTGTGGCTCACGCATGCGTTTGCAAATGCGTGCGGACTAGACCCCTGTTTTTAACGCATAGTGTTAGACAGGTTAATTGGTTGTCTGCTAGCTGGTCGGTAAGTAGGCTTGGTTTTTCCCTGGGCATTCCCCAGGTTTTTGTTGTTACCCTAGATTAGGGGACATCCAAAAATTAAAAAAAACAGGGGTGGGCAACACAGCTAACAGGCCAACGAAAAAAAAGGGATTTTTAATACAGCTTACCTGTAAAATCCTTTTCTTGGAGTACATCACGGGACACAGAGCGGCATATTCATTACTATATGGGTTATATGGAGTACCTTCAGGTGTTGACACTGGCAATCTCAAACAGGAAATGCCCCTCCCTATATAACCCCCTCCCATAGGAGGAGTACCTCAGTTTTGTAGCAAGCAGTATGCCTCCCAAAATGGTCCCCAAAAAGAGGGGTGGGAGCTCTGTGTCCCGTGATGTACTCCAAGAAAAGGATTTTACAGGTAAGCTGTATTAAAAATCCCTTTTTCTTTATCGTACATCACGGGACACAGAGCGGCATATTCATTACTATATGGGATGTCCCAAAGCAATGCTCACAATGAGGGGAGGGAGAACATCTCCAAGACAAAAGGATTTAATTTAGAGAAATACTCAAATCATAATAAATCCAACTTAGTTGAGAAAAAATAATCTTAAATTTTAAATTTAACTCAAAAAAGAGGAGCCCCCGGAATCCGAGGGTCTCAAACTGCAGCCTGCAGCACTGCCTGCCCAAAGGCTGTATCAGACTTCCTTCTTACGTCCAACTGGTAGAATTTTGTAAACGTGTGGACAGAAGACCAGGTTGCCGCCTTGCAAACTTGAGCCATAGAGATCTGGTGGTGTGCTGCCCAGGAGGCGCCCATGGCCCTAGTAGAATGAGCCTTTAATGATACTGGAGGAGGCAACCCTTTCAAGCCGTAGGCCTGAGTGATTAATTGCTTAATCCACCTAGAAATGGTGGACTTTGCAGCTGCCTGCCCCTTCTTGGGCCCATCCGGTAATATGAACAGCACATCTGTTTTCCGGATCTTCTTTGTAGCTTTAAGATAGGCCTTCATGGCCCTGACGATATCCAAGGTATGCAGCAACCCTTCCTTTCTGGAAGTAGGTATAGGGAAGAAGGATGGTAATACCAAATCCTGGTTCAAATGAAAACTGGATACAACCTTCGGTAGGAAGGAAGGATGAGGGCGGAGAACGACCCTGTCCTTATGAAAAATAAGATATGGTTCCTTACAGGATAAGGCCGCCAGTTCCGATACTCTTCTTGCGGAAACTATGGCGACCAAAAATACTACTTCCTTGTCAGTAAAACCAAAGGAATTTCAGCCAACGGCTCAAACGGTTGTTTCTGTAAACTTGACAGAACAAGGTTTAAATCCACGGGCAAAGCGGGGATTTAACTGGAGGTTTAATACGTAAGACCCCTTGAAGGAAGGTCTTAACCAGCGATGTGGGTGGCCAGCGGCCGCTGAAACCACACTGACAGAGCAGAAATCTGTCCTTTGATTGTGCTTAATGCCAATCCTTTATCCACTCCTAGCTGGAGAAAACTTAATACTCTATCGATGGTAAATTTGCGAGAAAGCCATCGCTTGGACTCACACCAGCCTACATAGGCCTTCCAGACCCTGTAATAAATCACCCTAGAGACCGGTTTCCTGGCTCTGATTAGGGTAGAGATTACTTTCTGAGACAGACCTCTACCCTGAGAATCAGGGATTCAGCTTCCAGGCCGTCAAATTTAGATGCCGTAAGGCAGGGTGGAGGATCGAACCTTGCGATAGCAGGTCTGGCCGTAGAGGAAGAGTCCAAGGGTCTCCCACTACCATCCTTAAGATTAGTGAGTACCATGCCCTTCTGGGCCATGCTGGAGCTACCAGGATGACTGGTATGTGCTCCACCCGGATCCTGCGCAGCAGGCGGGGTAGTAACTGGAGCGGGGGAAACGCAAAAAGAAGTTTGAACTGATGCCAAGGGCAAACCAACGCATCGGTTCCGCAGGCCATCGGATCCCTTGAGCGGGACATGAACCTGTCTAGCTTCTTGTTGAGTCTCGATGCCATGATATCCACATCCGGCACTCCCCATCTTTGGCAGAGTGCTTGAAAGATTTGTGGATGCAGAGACCATCCCCCGGCAATAGAGTCTGGCGGCTTAAGAAGTCCGCCTGAAAGTTGTCCACTCCTGGAATGAATATTGCCGATATGCAGGGCACATGAGCCTCTGCCCATAGGAGAATCAAGCTCACCTCTCTCTGAGCGGCTTTGACTCCTGGTTCCCCCTTGGTGATTTATGTATGCCACGGCCGTGGCATTGTCTGATTGAATTCTCACCGGGAACCCCTGCAAATTTTGACGTCCAAGCCCTGAGGGCTAGTCGAGCAGCTCTGAGCTCCAAGATGTTGATGGGCAACTGCTTCTCTGGCGTTGCCCAAGTACCTTGGCGAGTGCAACCATCCAAAATTGCTCCCAAGCCCGTCAGGCTGGCGTCTGTGGTCACTATCTTCCAAGCCACTGGGCTGAAAGACTTCCCTTCAGTAGATTCTGAGGGTCAAACACCAACACAGACTTTGTCGGACTCTTGATGAGAGCGGCAACGGGATATCCAAGGCCTGTGGCCTTCTGCTCCATGCTGACAGGATGGCTGCCTGCAGGATGCGAGTGTGGCTCTGGGCATATGGTACCGCCTCGAATGTGGCCACCATCTTGCCTAGTAACCTCATACATAGGCGAATAGTCGGTTCCTTCTTGCTTAGAACCAGTAGGATTAATTCCTTGATGGCTTTGACCTTCCTCAGCGGTAGAAACACTCTTTGTTGTTCTGTGTCTAATCTCATGCCGAGATATTCCAACTGCCTTGTGGGCAGGAAAGCTGACTTTTCTCGATTTAGGACCCAGCCGAACTTCTCGAGGTATTGGACCGTGAGGGCCACTGCTCGCTCCAAGCCGGGAGACGAGTGATCTATGACTAGGAGGTCGTCCAGGTATGCTAGGATCGTGACCCCTTGGATCCTTAGTTTGGCTAGGATTGGAGCTAGGACCTTCGTGAACACCCGGGGGGCCGTAGCCAACCCGAAGGGAAGCGCCACGAATTGGAAGTGACGCGAAGCCACCATGAAGCGTAGATATTTTTGATGTGGCTGATAAATTGGAAGATGAAGGTTGGAGTAGAAACCTAGCCCCTGTTCCAGGACTGGTACCTCTACTATTACTTCCTGGGAAAGTAGATGATTTAATGCCGACATTAATGCGGCTCCTTTCTCCGGATCGTTTGGAATCCTCGACTCCTGGAAATGAAGAGGAGGAAACCATAGGAAATCTAATTTGTAGCCCGTGGCCACGGAAGACCGTACCCATTCGTCGGGAATGCTGGCTTCCCAAACCTCTGAAAAGAGTCGCAGCCTTCCCCCCACCTTCGTGGGTGGGGGCGCCCCTTCATAAGGTCGGCTTGGGGGCTGGTTTTGCTGGTTTGCGAACCCACTGCTTTCTGCCTCTAGCAGCTTGTCCTTGTGACTTGCTGTTGAAGCCGAAGTTTGCTTTCGCAGGAGGCCATCGATACTGTTTGGCATTAGAGGGCCCCTGCCCAGGGGAGTACTGTCGTTTAAACGCAGGCCCCTGAAACTTCCTTTTAGTTGGCAAGAGAGTACTTTTGCCATTTGAAATGGTTTGAATGTATTTATCTAGGTCTTCTCCGAAGAGTCGTCCTCCATGGAAGGGGAACCCTACCAGGAGCTTCTTGCATGGGGGCTCGGCTCCAGCTTTTTAACCATAAGAGTCTTCTCATATGGATAAGGGATAACGATAAACGTGACGCTTGCTAGATAGAATCCTTAATGCGTCTACTGTAAAACATATGGCCCTAGGGACATCCGAAAATTCTTCTGCCTGCTGGGCAGGAATAAGTTTAAGCATCTGCTTAACTTGATCCGATAATGCTTGAGCAACCCCAATCGCAGCCACAGCTGGCTGTACTACTGCCCCTGCAGTAGTGAAGGAGTTCTTAAGTAGTGCTTCCAAGCGTTTATCAACTGGATCCTTGAATACCTGTATGTTTTCTACAGGGCATGTTAATGTATAAAGCGAAAAACGCACTGAGTAGGTAATGAAACCATGTCAGTAGTGTAGGACTTTTAGTGGTGTTTCGTGTCAGAAATAGGTGAGCTAATAATGTAACATAGAAACATATATAGAAAAGTATCAAAATTTAATATAAATACACGAAAACAAAATGAATAAAAAATACAATGACAGAAATCATTGATTGCCCTGTTGCAGATAAGATGTGACAATAATTAGATGAGTAGAGGGCTGGTCGCCGACATGTTTCGCACTACGCGTCTTCTGGGCGCCGCACACATCTATGACATACTCTTATCTGATAATATGTAAACAAAAATAAATTAGTCACATATAATTTAAACAGGGTATATAGTGTACATTTCATGTGATTCATAGTCATAAAGAATGAAAAAATACATAAAATTATATATACATATAGATGCTCACCAGTAACTGTGGAATGTCAAATAACGCCAGTGGATACACACGGAGCAGGGCTAAGGGAAGTTGGAAAAATACACCGGGCAAAAGCGCGTCTGGGCAACAACTTCACCCCCTGTGGGAGTCAGATCCACAGGGTTCTGAGTAAGGCCGTACCCTTGATAGGTTGCAGTGTTTACAAGATTGGATAACAAGATCTAAAAGGATAATAATAAGAATAGCTAGTATGGGTCATATATATTAGAACATATATATATATATATATATATGCATATATATATGCGCATAAGGGAACTAATACCACAGTCATAGAAATATATATCTGTGGTGTTACTGATGAAATATAACTTATCCATCAGCACACTTAAATAGGAAAGGTCCCAAAAGAAAAAAGAGAGGTAATTAGTATATAATAGATATGGTTTAATTATTAAGTAGCATACCTATTGTTGTGGTTAAGCAACGCTTAGATTCCTATATGACCATAGTGATGGATACAGAGAGGTTATGACGAAGCAGAGGCTCCTGTAGTGCCTGGTGTGGCATACATATGGAAGTCACACACCTAAATTGATAGTAATACATATTACTGCACAGTTAATGCAGAGTAAAAGAGATTATATTGTTATTCCCTATTCCCTGGTGTGGGGCTTGGTGAGACCGGGGCGTCATGGCAGGACCACAATATCTCTCACCCAATAAATAATAAGTAATTACAAACAGGTATCTTTTATAATAAGGCTGGTATCCTAATACAAAAGGAAAGCCTAAGGCATATCAGTTACTCAAAAAGAGAGATAGTCATATGGTGGGGGAGATCCTGGTCTGCAAAGTGGCACCACAGATAATAAGCCATATACATGCCACATAAAAGGAACCAGGGAATAAGGAGCAAAATAAGGAGGAAAGGCACTTGGTTCAACATACCTATTGCAATATGCAGGTTAAGCGTCCTCTCTGGTGGTGGGGTTCTGTCACCAGGTTCCTGGCGTGTGTGAAAGAAACACACACACCGGTGCTTAAGTCCATAGGGTGACCCGGACGTGAAGGGTCTGATGACCCCTGACATCACATCCGTTTGATCTGACTTGCCGCGCATGCGCAGATGGGCCCGGAAACGGCCGTACTGCGCATGCGCCGCAGTCTATATGGATGAACTGACATCCAGATCAGCCAGATCAACGGCCTCACTTACTCCAAAGCTGCCGCTCAGACAGCGCCACCCGGTGGTTCCCAATAGGTACTGCTGTGTATAGATTACTCCTCTGGCAGCGCATTGACATCCACAGTTGGTATAATATGTAAGCATGGGTAAGTTTCATGGTGTAATGCATAGCACCATGCATGAAAAAGTTTAATCTTGTGCAGCAAGAAAAATTGCTATAGTATATTAGACCTACAGTAATATCCCCATAACAGGGGAAAAGGCAATAACAGAAGAACAGTCTTGATCTTAATAATAGATCATTTCACCTTAAAGAAGCAGGAAACTCAATTGTGTCCACTAGGTGGCAGACGGATGCTAAACACTGTTATAATTACTGTGTATGAGTGAGAAAGCAATCCTTGCAGGGCAAGATAGATAAGAAATAAAAAATAAAAAATTACACATTAAAAATTAATAAGTAATAATTAAATATAAATCTTACTTCCTACAGAAATGGCTTAAATGATAAAGCCGTATTCAGGCCTGGTGTGTAGGTCGCCCTCTGATTAAAGATCCAGCGGGTTTCCTGCTGCAGGATTTTTTTGTCAAAATTGCCCCCTCTTTCTGGGGGTGGGACCACCTCCAACACAAAGAATGAAATAAAATTGGGGTCGTAACTATGATGAAGTCCTATGTGTTTACAGATGGGTGTGTAGAGTAACCCCGCCTCTAAATAGTAAAGGTGGTCCTGATGCGTTTGGCAAAGGGTCTCTTTGTTTTCCCTATGTAGAATGCACCACAGGTACAGGTCGCTAAATAGATAACCCGCACCGTGGTTGCAATCTGCATAGGTTTTGGATTTGTGATAGCCTCCCCTAGGTAGATGGCATCCTGATCCCTCCTTCACCCATGGGCATCGTTCACACTGGCCACCTCTAAAAGTCCCTTTTTGTTCTACCAAATTGGTGGTTGATGAATCATGATTTAAATGGCTATGTACCAAGATATCTCGAATCGATCTAGGTCGCCCTAAACACAATTTTCGGCTGTGCTGCCACATACTTGGAGACTATCGGGTCCTCCGCCAAAAAATGCCAGTTATTGGCTATAATACGGCGGAAGACATCTTGATTGTCGCTAAAGGTCGTAATGTATTTCGTTGTACAGTTGGCATCTCTTTTTTGGGCTCAAAGATTAGGGTTTCTCTTGTTTTTAGTTTTGCCCTTTGGTACGCCTGTCTCAAGGACTTTTTTGCTATATCCTCTTAGTAGCAATCTCTCATATAAGGCCTTTGATTCAATTTCAAAGTCTGCCTCCTTGGTACAGTTTCTCCTAATCCCAAGGTATTGTCCGAAGGGAATGCTTCTCACCAATGGCGAGGGTGGGCACTTGAGTAGTGTAAGATTGTGTTACCAGCCGTCTCTTTACGATAAAGATTGCTGTGTATTAACCATTAGGGTCAATAATCAGTGTAAGGTCCAAAAAGGGGATACTGAAAGTACTTGACTGGCTTGTAAATTTCAGTTTTATCTATTCTGGGAGATATATTGCAATAAACTCCGTTAATAGCTCAGCTGGTCGGTCCAGATGACAAGGACATCGTCGATGTACCTCCGCCACAACAAATGTGGCAGAGGTACATCACGCGCCGTCATCAGCAAAGAGCTCCCTCTCCCACCCCCCAGGTACAGGTTGGCTACGATGGGGCACACGAAGTCCCCATCGCAACCCCCTGTACCTGGAGGTAAGTGGAACCATTGAAGAGTAAGGCATTGGTAGTAAGGATCTGTTCAAGTAGTGCGGAAATAAATCTACACAGTTTCCAATTGTGTCTATCCTGTTCCTGTAAGAAAATGGTGATGACTTGTACCCCCCTTGGAGTGGGGAATACTGGAATATAAGGCTTCGATGTCAATTGCCACTAGAGTAGATCCAGCGGGACATTCATGCCCTCAATGATTTTCAAAAGGTCTAGTGTGTCTTTTAAGTAAGACGGTTAGACCCATGACATGTGGTCTGAGTTGGCCAGTCTATCTATTTACTTGCCATTTCGGTGTGGCATCAATGCCGGAAATGATCGGCCGACCCGGGGGATTTTTAATATTCTTGTGTACCTTAGGCATGGAGTAAAATGTAGGGGTAATTGGCCCTTTTACATTTAAATATTCAGATAAATCCTTATCTATTAAATTATTTTCAAAGGGCATCTATAAGTATAGACTGAAACTGGTCTCTAAATTCTGCAATACTCTTCGTTTGGAATTTTTTTGTACCATTCTTGTTGTCAAGGATTTTGTTGCCATGGACACGTAGTTGCATTTGTCCATGACAACCACGTTGCCACCCTTGTCTGATGGTTTTACTACTATAGTGTCATTTTTGGCAAGTTTTTGAAGAGCTTCCTGTTGTTGTATTGATAAGTTAGATTTTTTATGTTTTGATTTCAGAAATGGGAAATTTTCGATCTGTTTTTTAGTCTGTTTAAGAAATGCCCATATTGCGGGACTAGTCTGAAGATTGGGAAATTTTTCGGATTTAGCTTTGAATTTATTGGGTTCAGGAATTGACTCTTCATCTTCCTCTTCTAACGCTAGCTCATCGGGGTCTACTGCTCTTTCGTTCTCGTCTAATAACTGTATGAGGATTTTGAGTGCCCTAAAGTCCTGTACTTTGAACCCTTTATATAGATCTCATCTCGCCCAATTATTTTACCTCTATCATTATCGAATATAAATTTATAAGTCAGATTGCGGCGCAAACAGATGAAGATCTTTCGCTAGTGTAAATTTATCAATTGATTGGTCAGGACAGAAGCTCAGTCCTAGATGTAAGACCTCTGTTTCAGATGTCGACAGAGGATAGGATGATAAGTTGATAACATCAAGACCTATTGTTTTCTGGGATGATTGAGCATCTATGGTATTTTAACCACTAAGGCTGGTGTAGTACTGTCAGTGTTGGAAACCAACCATACAAACTCTTTGAAAAAGGGCATGTTAATGATTTGTTAATACATGAGATGGCTGCGTCCACTGCAGGAATAGCCCATTTCTTGGAAAATTATCTTCCATAGGATATAGGGCAGAGAATCTTTTCGGTGAGTAAGAAGATTTTATCTGGCTTGTTCCAATCTTTGGAACAAAACTCCCTCTAGTAGAGGGTGGATCGGAAATACTGCATTGCTTTGAGGCGCCCTCAGTGAGCCCAAAGCTGAAAACCGTAGATACCTGGAGCTCTGGTACTGGCAAGTTGAATGCATTATGGACCAAGTCCGTTAAGGCTTGAATCCACCAGCTCTCCCCTTGGGAGACTGCTCCAGACTCTCTGTATCCGGATCTCTCGATCCCTGAACCTACTTGGTCCTTATTCAAGAGGTCGTCCAATTCCCTGAGGAAAGGACCTCCTCTTCTGAGGGTCGCGCGCGGGCGACGGAGATCTAATCCGTTTACTGCCCCGCATAGCTGTGGCTATCATTTTTCCCATTCTTTTCTCCATCTCTCTTAAAGAGGTGAGTAATACCTCGTCCGTGACCATCTTAGGGTTGGACTGACCCGCGCCAGCTCCAGCCCCAGATCCCGATGGCCCCAAGGCTCCTGTGGGGAAAGCAGCGGCATAACTTTGTCCGAGACCTCAGACTCTCTGGGGGAATCCCCACCTCTTGTACCCTCTGACCCGGATGCCATGGTACAATACCGAGGTACACCTGCTACCTATTGGTATTTGGAACTATAAAAGTTATTGCCCAAACACCTGTTTGGGGGATAAAAAATGCTTCCTCTCCCCTAGATGACTTTTTTTTTTTTTTTTTCAATCTTTTTTTTTTTTTTTTTTTTTTTTCGTTTTTGTTTCAAATCCAGGAAAGAAAAAGCATTCTGTCCCCCTGAGTAGTATTGCAAAGAAAAACTATGAGATGGAAAAGAAACAGCCTATTTCTAGGCTTGAAAACAGTCTTCTGAAGACTGCAATATCCTTTCTGGCCACTGTGTGTCCTCGGTGCCCCGTGCTGCCGCTCTGGTCTTTCCTCCCCAGTTCCAATGTATAGAATGAGCTGTTTGGAACGAAAAAGGAAGGGCCGCCCCTTCCTTAAACCACTGACCCGCCCTTCCCCCCTCAGCTAAACGGCGCGAATTGCGCCTATAACAACGTGAACGCGCGCACGCGCCCTCCGATAGGGGGGGGGTTGGGGGGAAGGGAGCCTCTCTGCTCCAACCTGGAACCACGAGGAGGTCAGCGTTTTGCCTGCTTGCAGGCTCTGAGGAGGAAGACTGATGGAGCATCGCCTGGAGGCTTGCAGGTAAGCACAGCTCTCTGACACACACTTTATATCACACAGGCCCCACTCAATGCTTTTCCAACACTACAAGGGAGGTCACTTCTTATGGGGAATAATACACATAGAGCCATCCTATCATTAAGATATGTGACTAGTTTGCCAGATGCAGCGCATAACTTTAGGCATGTCCCCTGTGACCCCCCAGAAAAAAACCTGCTAAGAACCAAGTTCCGCAAGTTTTCCCCTCACTTACCTGCTCCATGCGCAGGACTTTGCCAAGCAAGAGGCCCAATCTTCCCCCATCTCCGTGGGGATGTCTAGACCTTCAGGCCCTGGGTTCCTATGAAGGATCCACTGTCCTGGGCCCATATAGCACTCTGGCAACAGAAACATTAGGCACCCAAAGGTTTCTAAGTTCTGGGCCCAGGGTCCAGCTCTCTAAAAAGAAAAGCATTATGGGCTATACCCCAAGGGATTTGGGGTCCGGTTACTGACCACTTTAGCGCTGAGGCCTTTGGACAGAACCGGTAGCTCACCTAATCCCAAGGATGCGGAGGCAAGCTAAACCATGACCAACACCTAAGACACTGGCGTAAAAACTGAGGTACTCCTCCTATGGGAGGGGGTTATATAGGGAGGGGCATTTCCTGTTTGAGATTGCCAGTGTCAACACCTGAAGGTACTCCATATAACCCATATAGTAATGAATATGCCGCTCTGTGTCCTGTGATGTACGATAAAGAAAGAAGGGTTTGCGCAAAATCGAAACCTGTTTGACTACATCCAAACAGAAAAGAGAACCTTTAGGTATCAGACAAAAGGGTGGCAGGAAAAGGTTCTGGTAAATGTGGAATAATCACCACCTCAAAAAAAATGGAGGCCCGGGCCTCACAACAGCCTTATTTTTGTGAAACACCAAAAATAATTCCTAACATAATAAGGCTGCCAGCTCTGAAGCTCACCTTGAGAATGAGATTGCAACAAGTACATTATCACTCACACCAGAGTCTCTTCTGTCTTGAAAACCCTGTCAGTTTTTTTTTGTTGATGAAAATTAAGATGGGAATGTGGCACCACTAATTTCAAAAAAGTTAAATTAAATGAATCATCAATTAATACATGCGCAATGAAAACAAAATTGCAATGTGCTTATGAGCTAAAACCAATTGTATAATGAAATGTAAAAAACACAGCTGGTTCCTCCTGAGAAAGTTCTCTAGGGAAGAGAAAGGTTTTATCGCTTGTATCAATTGATATTTATGGATGCATTGGGAGTGGACTAGCAGTGGGAGTGCACTGCGTCACCCAATGCCGAGATCTCCTGGCTGGTATTCACTTCGGGTGGCATGTTAGCGTGGCTCTGCTAGGGGATATGAGAGAAGGCAAAGTCTTACCATTTGTATTTGGGAGTAGGTTTTTATTGCAATAAAACTTTATTTACAGAATTACACTATTGGGTTCTCTTTTTTTTGTATACCCTCCCAATGAGAGCTCTTGTGTAAGATGGCTTAAGAGAATAAAGAGCAACCTGTAAAGATCAGCTCATCATCCACGAGGAGTTAAAAAGAGAAGCATATATTTATTTTTTTATTTGCCCATTATACTTACCTACCGTAGGAGGATGCAGCATTGGAACAATGCTGCACCTGTCACCTGTTCCCTCTGCACCGAGAACAGAGGCACCGAACACAGATCCACGAGTGGAGAGCTGCTGTCCGTCAGTAGCTCTCCTCTCTGCTCCTCCATACTCATTGGAGCACTGAGCTGTGGAGGGGCGGGGGAGCGCCGTCTCAGTCTCTCAGCAACTTGCTGAGAGGCTGAGACAAGCATCAGTTCAGGCACCCAGCAGATCCAGACTTCATTATGGTGATGATGCTGTTCACACTGCTCTCTGCTGAAAACTAGTCACAGAAGTGCGAAACAAATTGAACTCCTGTGACCCGTATGAGAAGCCAAGTCAAAATGAGCTCAGGCTGGACTTCTCCTTTAAAGTGATTGTAAGCGATCACCTTGTAAAGCAACCCATTCAGTATAAAATTAAAATGAAAGGCAAAATATTTGTGTATAGATATAAAAGAACAAATACCTTTTTTGCTCTTTTCATAAATGATCACATTCCCTCTGTTTTTAGCAGCATAAGAGCTGGGGGTAGGGGAGAGAAGAAGCAAGAGCACACTGACCTTCCCAGTAAAAGGCTGGGGGGGCCATGCCAGGACAAGTCTGACCGTTGGAGGAGAGCAGGCCAAGTAAAAGTCTGCGTGCGCTTGTTGGCCAAGGTCTGCATGCGTCGCCAACTACTGGATCTAGATTATCGACCTCTCACCCAGTCCGGCCGTTGATTAAAGATCTCCACAGTAAAACTAGGTGGGAACTAGGTCCTTACTCCTGAAACACTAGACAGAAATAGCTGGTTTTCCTATAGCAAAGAGGGTGGTTTATACCAGCTAGGACTGTACATAGGCAGTGCGAAATTACTTTTTTGCCCAGTGTACTACTTCTGTAGGTGGGGTTATAAACCCTATGGTCGAGAATTAGAAGAAGCTGCGTCCATCAATGAACAAAACAAATACGTTTATTTAATGAACTTTGTGTCGTATCACAAGGATTTTATTATACAATTGGTTAAGAACATAAGCACATTACAATATTGGCTTTATTACTTATATCAATTGATATTTATGGATGTATTTATGGATTCATTTGCATAGGTTTTTGCACATTTCATTTATTATCTTGTAGCACTGCAATTTGTATTTGTTTAATTTTATTGTGTGAATTGCTGGAATTCTTATTTCAGCTGTTGAAGTTTAAAATTAGTTTACTATTGAAGCACAGAATACTGACTTCACCCACTTTGAATGGGCATACCACCGAGAGGGTCTTCATGGACTGGACTACCATAATAGATCGCCACTGTCCTGGACGTGCATCGCAATTTGCGGTCAACGCCACAAATTACGCCAATGAAGAGCGCCAAACAAGTCCAGAGTCTGCAGCAACATAACAAGCTAGTTTGCAATCTATCTTCTGGCAGGATCCAGGTACGGGTCCCAGAAAAATGCATAGGGTACCAACCCAGAAACTGAGCCATTAGTCTGGATGGGTGGCGTGCAATTGCCTACCCCGAAGATGGAATGTACACAGGAAAATCCCAAGTAAAAAACAGTAATCTCCCTCAATAGGACATTAGAAAAAAAAAACTGAGGATTGCTGGGAGTGGTAGAGGTTATATGGGGGTTCTTAGAGCCCCGTTTTACTAGTGTCCAATCACCTGATGGTGAAAGCATATAACCCAGTTGATCAAGACATAACTATGTCCCATGCTGTACGTGAATAAAAAGGACATGCATAATTTTCTCTAATGTAGAACACCACAATTCACAAAAGTGAATTACTCTGCATTGCATGCATGTTCCAGCAACACACCCTATGGGTCTAAATACTTATTATACCTATAATTGCTATTCATTTTTCTTAAAGCAATCTGAATAACTCACTAGTGAAGTATGGCTTTAACACATGGGTCTTCAAACTATGGCCCTCCAGTTGTTCAGGAACTACAATTCCCATCATGCCTAGTCATGTCTGTGAATGTCAGAGTTTTACAATGCCTCATGGGATGTGTAGTTCCGCAACAGCTGGAGG
Source organism: Rana temporaria (assembly GCF_905171775.1). Lineage (NCBI taxonomy): Eukaryota > Metazoa > Chordata > Amphibia > Anura > Ranidae > Rana > Rana temporaria. Next base: position 529,076,330 of record NC_053489.1, read on the forward strand.
GCCGTAGTTTGAGGATCCCTGCTTTAACATATTATATTAGCTACTCCAAGCTCTTAAAAACTGTCTAAGAAATGATGCAGAAGCAGACAATTTATTCCAGGATAACAGTAATGAAGACCACGTGCCAGCTTTGCAAAGTCTTGATTGTGCGGCTTTCACTGGCATCCGCTGCCACACATTCTTCCACTTGGCTGATGGAAGCATAATTGGACTTGTGATATTCCCATTGATGTGCATGCTTCACAGACCTCAGTCTTAATCCATCCAAGTGCCTAAGCTGTAAATATCCTTTCTGGACTACTGAGCAGAATTAACAAAAAAAAAAATCAACTGTTTTGTTTAATGTTTTAAAGTCTAACCGCCTTTAGTGTTGCATCATTTTCCATTTAGGTTTTGGCCAGGAGAACAGGAATCATTGATTGTTTCCTGAAGATATAGTCTCGAATAAGGAACCCTGGCACTCTTCTACCAGCTACTGTCTCTTGTATTCAGATGTCTCAAGGTTTTAACCACTTAAGACCCAGACCATTATGCAGGTTAAGGACCTTGCCCCTTTTTGCGATTCGGCACCGCGTCGCTTGAACTGACAATTGCACGGTCGTGCGACTTGGCTCTCAAACAAAATTGGCATTCCTTTTTTCCCCACAAATAAAGCTTTCTTTTGGTGGTATTTGATCACCTCTGCGTTTATTTTTTGCGCTATAAACAAAAATAGAGCGACAATTTTGAAAACAAATGCAATATTTTTTACTTTTTGCTATAATAAATATCCCCAAAAAAGATATAAAAAAAAAACAAGTTTTCCTCAATTTAGGCCGATATGTATTCTTCCATCTATTTTTGGTTAAAAAAAATAAACGCAATAAGCGTTTAACGATTGGTTTGCGCAAAATGTATAGCATTTACAAAATAGGGAATAGTTTTATGGCATTTTTATTAATATTTTTTTTTTTTTTACTAGTAATGGCGGCGATCAGCAATTTTTTTTCATGACTGCGACATTATGGCGGACACATCGGACACTTGACACATTTTTGGGACCGTTGTCATTTTCACAGGGAAAAGTGCTATACAAATGCACTGATTACTGTGAAAATGACACTGGCAGTGAAGGGGTTAACCACTAGGGGGCGCTAAAGGGTTAAGTGTGCCCTAAGGGAGTGATTCTTACTGTAGGCGTGACGTCACTGATTGTCATTCCCTATATCAGGGAACAGACGATCAGTGCCACTGCCACACAGAAGAACGGGGAAAGTGTGTTTACACACACACACACACACCTCTCCCCGTTCTTCAGGTCCTGTGGCCGATCACGGAACACCGGCGGCGATCAAGTCCGTGGGTCCCGCGGGAGCGGTCACAAAGTTTTGGACCGGGTCACAAGCGCGCCGGTGACCCCGCGGCTGGGCTCTTAAAGGCAACATACAGGTACATGCCTGTGCCCAGTCGTGCCCTTCTGCCGACTTATATCGGCGTGAAGAGGTCCTTAAGTGGTTAAAGGGGACCTTTCATTTTCCGTGAACGCTAACAAAATATAAAAACCCACATACAAGCGAAGAGAGTGCGGGACTCCTGCTAATACCCATTCTACAAGCATCAGTCTGACTTTCAACCTACAGTCATTTTTCATACAACATTTTCTCGCTGTCTGATATAATACACTCACAAACATTCATTATATCAGATTGTAGGAGCTGCTAGAATATACAAACCTTCCACTTAGGAATCAACAAACTGGATTTGAAAATCATCTTGTTACCTACAAAAAAAATAAATAAAAAAACTGCTTATGTCAGCACCAAACCAAAGTTGTGTTCATGTCTCTATTTTATTGGGATAGAGAGGGAAATATAAAACATTTACGGAGAAAACTTCTGGGTGGCAGCAACCAAAGATTGGTCTTCATCTTTTGAAAAATAAAAAAAGTAATCTCTTCACCTGCTGGTGTATGAATTTTGTACAATAGAGGAATATTTGAATATGCCGAAAAAGCACTGTTACAAAGCTGGTTTACTTTGTATGCTAGAGAGCTTTCTTTGTTAATAAGTTCTCTTTAATGAGCTCAGATCTTCAAAATCCAGAAAGGAGGACACAAGCATTTCTTTCTATGTTGGGACATCTCGGACTTTTACACGTTTTCTTCATGGAAAAAAATTGTGACGGCTTCCAGGGATCACAGAACAAATAGCCATAACAGGATGTATTTTAATATAATGATGAAAGACAAAAGCCGCAGCCAAAATTATGCTGAATGTTTGAAACAGAATCCATGCTTGTCAAACTGCGATAAACAAAAAAAGTAAAACGTAAAAAAAAAAACAGATGCAGTTTATTAAAATCTTTTCCTTTTCATAATTTCAGGTTTCCAGTTCACTGGATGAGTTTCTTCAGTCTGAAAGAGGGAGAAACAAATTGTCAGGTTGAGTTTTCACAATGATTAATTTAGAAAAACTTTTTAATAGTGTTAAAGGAAAAAGCATTGTGGCATATGAACGGGTTTACAGACACTAAGTGGACCCATTCATAAAATCCACGTCTCATGAACAGAATACTTAGAATTACCAAAATATTTTAAGTACATGCATCTCTTGTTTGCCATGAATGAGAAAACAATGGTCCTGAGCAATCTGGCTCAGGACCATTAAATGGTTCTGATATCTCTCTGATATCAGGAGAATTAAGTGCATTTAACATCCTTTGAGACTATAATCATTTTTTTTCAACCAGACAAACCCTGTCTGGTAGACTTCCACTGCAGTAAGAAGTTCACAAGGTAAACACTGTGCAGCACTACTAAGCAGAAGGCAGCAACTGCAAATGTAAGGAGAAGTGTACCTGTCTCCTAGATATAGGCAGACTATATGACCAAAAACATTGGGACACTCATCCAAATTTAGAGTTCATGTGCATTCAGTAAAGGGTACTGCTAACTCAACAGCTCTCAAAATACATTTTAGACAACTGTATGCTGCTATCCTTGTGGCAACAGTTTGGGGAAGGCCCCTTTAGGTTCCAGCATGACTGTGCAAAAATCTAGGTTCAGAAAAATATGGTGTAACACGTTTGGTGTTGAGAAACCTGAGTGGCCTGCACAGAGCCTTAGCTCAAAACTAAGGATGCTGCGCTAATCACAGGCAGTGAGACATTTCCCGATCTCTGCAGCCGCGCATCGGGACAATGTCTCACTGCCTGTGATTAGCGCAGCGCCGACTTCCTGGCGGGTTCTGCACATGGGCTTTGTGAACACGCCGGAGCTCATCCTTACTTAAAACATACTCAACACGGTTGTGTGTCCTACATCAGTGCCTGGTGCTCTTTTCCTAAAAGAACACCCTTTCCTACATACACTCCCCAAAAGACAAACAGCAGAGAGAGTGAGCGCAACTACATATTAATATACATGGTAGAGAGATTAGGAACCATGAATATATTGTTCAGAATTCTGGTGAAACCTAACCTGGTAAAGTAAGAACAGTAAATTTTAGGCCCACTGACTACCAGGTTCATGGTGGTAACTGTCAAGATCTGGATCGAAAGGCTTATTTTTCCGGGGCAGCTATCACATTGGATTTTTTTAATATTACATTATGAATCGCAAGCTAAAAGAGGAGGTTTAGTGCCGATTATAACATGCTAGGATTTTGTGTTCATATCGTGCAACAGGCTGCACAGGAAATAATGCCATGTAATATCTTACATTTAAAAGGTGCTTTCTGGCATTAAATGCTTCTAAGTAAGAACCACAAAAGTTCGAGGGAATCATTTATTCATCTGGTTATAAAGCGGTTTCAATAATTTATCTGACTACTCAAATGAAAAACTTCCTCAATGTGATCTTTCTATCGGATGACAGCAGCACCCCATGAATCTAATTAAAAAGAAAGACTGCTGAGCAGAGTCCCATTAGAGACCTGCAGACACACTATGGACAAAAGTATGAAAGAAAAATGAAGACATTCAGAAAAAAAAAATTCAACACATGCCCTGATAACCAAAGATCTACAGATCTCTCCCCACAGTAAATGCCCCAAATACTTTCACACTCCAGTGCAGATCAAATGCGGTTAGATGCTTGTTTCTGTCTAGGGTACCAGTAAAAGGGACTTTGACTTAATGCCTCACTCCCATAGACTTCTTTCATGCTATAAGACTGGTTCCTGTAGCCTCTTCTCTAAAGTGCTCCAGTGGTCACATGTAGTTTGACCAATAGCCCTGCATTGTAAGGATCCAGAGGGACTGCTCATGAACCGGAGAATTAGGACAACAAGGACATCGGACATTTGAGAGCAAAGGATTATAGAAGTTTTTTTTTTTTTTTTTACTGGGCATTAATGAGCATCTAATTCATTGCATTGGAGGGCTTTTTCCTGGAGTTTGGGTTTAATAAAGCCTCATGCAGAAACTACAAATCTACTTTATGTGCTATCCCAATGCAAAACAGACCCCTTAGGTTGGACACAAGCACTGAAACATCAGGAAGTTCAGGAGTGATTGCTTCCTTTTGTTAGATGGGAATCCCGCCTTTTGCAATAGAAATGCTGAATACAACCTTTACGATTTGGCTATTAAAGTAACAAATATGTCATACTTTCCTACAGTGGTTTTGCACAGAGCCGCCCTGATCCTAATTTTCTCATGTCTCCTGCCGATACTCTGGGCCCCGCCCCTTTGCCGAGTGCCCCCATAGCAAGCTGCTTGCCGTAGGGGAACGTGTGTGTCAGCTCTCTGTGTCCATAAGAGATGGATCGCAGTTCATCCCTTGCCTCACTGGCTGTGATTGAGCCAATGGCTCCCGCTGCTGCAACTCAGCCAATCAGGAGGGAGAGACTCACATCGCTGGTTTGGACAAGTATTGGAGGGAGATGCATAGAATGCATGAAGGTAAATAACCTTCAGCTATTACAACCACATAGATTCTATGCATGAAATGAAAAAAAAAAACCACACCTTTTGTGTGCAACAGCCCCCCTAATACCAGAGCCCCATCTCGATCCAGCGATGTTGCACGTGAGCCTTGGCTGTCCGGGACTCTCCCTCCTGATTGCGCCATTGGCTATCGCTGCTGTCAAAGTCAGTGAGCCAATGAGGAGAGCGAGGGGGTGGGGCGCCAAGTGGCAGCTCCGTGTATGACTGGACACACAGCAGCAGCTAGGGTGCCCCCCCTCAGCTGGAGATATACAAAAGTAATCTCTATATACTTGGACACTCAATGCTTTGGACCTGAAACATTAGTCATGTCTATATCATAGTGTAACACTGAGGCACCCAGCTCATTTACGTTCATACAGGGCTCGACAAACCCCGGGCGCCAGGTCGTATTTGCGACTAGAATTAGCGACCTGGTGCGGCACAGCTGTGGTATCCCGTCTCAAAAACGTGCTAAAAGCCAAATTGAAAAACTGTATTCACATAGCCTTGATAATCCATACTCGCAGGCTTATGGTATAACTAGCTCACCTTAAAGTAAAGCTACTGGCACGTATAAAATGCAGGCAGTTAGCAGTGTCTGCACATACAGCTTTTACTGTTTGTTCAAAGACCAAATGTCGGGCTGTTCGAGCGTCCCCGTTCCCCGATAACCCTAACAATCCTTTTTGCCCATCAAGCAGGAAGTGCTAGAGCTTTGCCTAGTCAGAATGGGCAGGTACCGCTAGATGCCTGCAGTTATTTATTAGGTAAAGGAATGTACAAGTTTGTGTTAACTCTACAAGTCCTGTAATGATTGGAGGCCTACAAGATGCATGCTAGTTTTGGTGCAAGATGACAGATGCAGTAAAATGGGACTTGGTTTCTCTTCATATAATAAAAGCTTATAAAAACACAAAACTAAAAGTAAATGGGCTAAAGATGCTCAGCCGATGGTCTTATAGCAAAATGAACACATACCGCAGTGTCATCCTCTCTGTAGACTTTGATAGTTTTGTCAGCTTCAGCAGTGATCAATCTGCTCTCGGACTGGTCAAATGTGCATGCAAATATACCAGATTCACTGTCTAGAGAGCCTGGCTGGACAGCAGCATGAATTCTTTGGAAATTATAACCCGTCCTCCAGTCCCATAAGTGCATTGTTCCATTATCAGCTGTAGGGCAGAAATGAGAGGTGTCATACACAAACCACACCTAGCTCAGTCAATGAGCGTTGCTAAAATGTATTTTCTCTAAAGGAAAATCAGCAGAAATACTTTCTTACCTCCTGACACCAACACACCATCAGAGTTCACTGCCAAAGTGTTGATTATAGCATTGTGGCCAGAAAGGTTCTGGATAAAGTTTCCATCAGGGAATTTCCACTGCTTAATATTATCCGGTGACCCAGATGCAAATGTGTACCTAGAATAAAAGCCAAGATGGTGAAGCGTACAAACGTAACAGATAATTTTGGAACTGACTGTGCGGCACAAAACACAGTTGTGCTGACTTTAGCGACAAGCTGAGAACTGCAGCAGTGGCACTTATTGTATCACGTAACTAGATTCTGTGAACATAAATCTATTTTGGGCTCCTCTGAAGGCCAGTTGTCAGGATACTCAGGAAAAAACGTTTCAGTAAAGAACACTATTACTGGTCTTTCAGCTATCTTTCTTCTGCTTTTTGCCTTTCAGTCACACTTCATTACAGCCCAGGCAAACAAAATATTTCATTATCGACTACCAAGTACTCGATTCTCTCAAGCTCTGAGGTTACTGACCACAAATCTTGTTCCTTGGAAAAAAAGAAACCAACACCATAATGTTTCACTACGCTTTCAGAGGGTCACTGAATACAAGCTGGTGTAACAGAGCACTACACCCTGAACATTCCCAAGAACATCTGTATAATGGGAGAATATGGGATGCTTGACTTCTGATCTTAGCGGAGAGTTGGATGATGCATCGTTAGAACAATAAGGAATAGGGTGGGACTTTAAATGAGGCATGCACCCCAGGAGAGTGACAATAACAGTGGGATTTGGACAGGTACGTGATCCAGCAGAACCGAGCAAATAACATGAAAGCATTGCACGGATACAAAAAACAGTCAGTTATTTAATAGTATAAAAATTATATATACAGTAGATACAATAGTAGCATGGTAGATCTGTTACAATAATCAAAGAAAATTGCATACATTTCAACAGTTCATGGTAACAATGGTAGGAATAAATAAGTATAATAGGTTCATGCTGGAAACGATATCAAAAGAGGCCAAATCACTGGAAAGTATCTCCATGATAAATGAATATTGATACGTTGGTACACTCCACTGGTATAAAGAGGAAATTAATTGGTAAAAGATATCATATATAAACCAGAGGGGCTTCTAATGGCTCCTAACAGTAAAAGTTAATGCATAGTATAAACATTAAATGAGATCAAATTCGTTGGAATAACTCCACAGTAATAGTGACCACAATCGATCATATAGTCGATGTGTATGATAATGATTAGTACATTGGCAACGGGCATGGGGGGGGGGGCATCTGGTGGCTCCTCCATAGTAATAACACCCATAGTTGAGAAGTATATAAAATACAATCGATCTGTAGAACGTTGGTAAAGGTGTAATGGCAACGAATGAGAGGGGGGGGCGTCTATTGGCTCAACGCGTTTCGTGGCAAGTGCCACTCTTCAGGAGCAGAGTATGAGGTAGATGTCTGTAAATATCAAAAACCATGATTTAAAAAAAGGGTATATATAATAGATCCAGTTATGGAGAGAAGGGGAAAAAAGGGATCATAGTAGTAACTAATCCCCAAAGTACTTACGGGTGTGTCAAAACCGAAGGTACAGACTAGGAGGGCAGAAACGTAGCCGGGAAGGTAAAAGCCCACGGGAGCTGAGGTGGGCCAACCCCACCACAAGGATGTAAAACGATCCAGTAAAAAGCTCAGCTCCCGTGGGCTTTTATCCTTCCCGGCTACGTTTCTGCCCTCCTAGTCTGTACCTTCGGTTTTGACACACCCGTAAGTACTTTGGGGATTAGTTACTACTATGATCCCTTTTTTCCCCTTCTCTCCATAACTGGATCTATTATATATACCCTTTTTTTAAATCATGGTTTTTGATATTTACAGACATCTACCTCATACTCTGCTCCTGAAGAGTGGCACTAGCCACGAAACGCGTTGAGCCAATAGACGCCCCCCCTCTCATTCGTTGCCATTACACCTTTACCAACGTTCTACAGATCGATTGTATTTTATATACTTCTCAACTATGGGTGTTATTACTATGGAGGAGCCACCAGATGCCCCCCCCCCCCATGCCCGTTGCCAATGTACTAATCATTATCATACACATCGACTATATGATCGATTGTGGTCACTATTACTGTGGAGTTATTCCAACGAATTTGATCTCATTTAATGTTTATACTATGCATTAACTTTTACTGTTAGGAGCCATTAGAAGCCCCTCTGGTTTATATATGATATCTTTTACCAATTAATTTCCTCTTTATACCAGTGGAGTGTACCAACGTATCAATATTCATTTATCATGGAGATACTTTCCAGTGATTTGGCCTCTTTTGATATCGTTTCCAGCATGAACCTATTATACTTATTTATTCCTACCATTGTTACCATGAACTGTTGAAATGTATGCAATTTTCTTTGATTATTGTAACAGATCTACCATGCTACTATTGTATCTACTGTATATATAATTTTTATACTATTAAATAACTGACTGTTTTTTGTATCCGTGCAATGCTTTCATGTTATTTGCTCGGTTCTGCTGGATCACGTACCTGTCCAAATCCCACTGTTATTGTCACTCTCCTGGGGTGCATGCCTCATTTAAAGTCCCACCCTATTCCTTATTGTTCAAAATATCGGGGATGGAAGCGCTTGGCTCTATGCCTTGCGCCTCATTTAAAGTCCCACCCATTTAGTTTGATGCATCGTTAGAGTTAAATTTGGCTCTTTATGACAGGCTTTTAGGCTCATTCACACCATGCAGAGATCAGTTTTTCTGCATGCGCTCTGCAAGGGCATAACAAAAATCATTGTTCTCTATGTGCCCTGTTCACACCACAACACTGGTATTACGTGTGGATTTTTTCTGCGCAGGAATCTGCAACATGTATGCAGTTTTCTGCACTGAAAAAAAAAAAAACTGACATGACATCAACATTGGTGAGAATAGGGCACATAACTGATGCTTATGAAAACGGATGTCAGCGTGCATGAAAACTGATGTCAGCGTGCATGAAAACTGATGTCAGCGTGCATGAAAACTGATGTCAGCGTGCATGAAAACTGATGTCAGCGTGCATGAAAACTGATGTCAGCGTGCATGAAAACTGATGTCAGCGTGCATGAAAACTGATGTCAGCGTGCATGAAAACTGATGTCAGCGTGCATGAAAACTGATGTCAGCGTGCATTAAAACTGATGTCAGCGTGCATGAAAACTGATGTCAGCGTGCATGAAAACTGATGTCAGCGTGCATGAAAACTGATGTCAGCGTGCATGAAAACTGATGTCAGCGTGCATGAAAATGGATTTGAAGCTGTCGTCTCTGTGTGAAATCTGCACAGCTTCCCATCAGTTTTCATGCATGTAAGGTGTGAACGAGCCCAATGATGAACATGGAAAAGGCACATGATCAGCAGCTAAGAGCAGATTTGTTTTCGATAGAAAGCTTAATATTTTTGTATGCACAACATAAAACAAAAAAGCAACAAACATAATTGCAAAGGCCCTGATTTTCAGGCAGGGCTTGACAAATCCCAAGCGTCAGGTCGCCATGGCAACTAGAAATTACGTCCCAGCGTCCAGGTTCACATATCTGTGTACTTAAATCGCAATGTCATTCCAGTTTGTGTGATTTTAGTACTGGTGCGATTTTGGCTCTCTGCCCTCAATCCAGAATCGCATGTGTGGGAACCAAAGAGGCTCTTTTTACATCTGGGCATTTTGGGATTGCAAGAGAAGTGATTGCCGCACCACATTTTAGGAGCCCTTGAAAATAATGGCACCTGAACCTGCATTTTGCGATTGTAGAGCGTTTGAAATTGTGGGCAGAATCGCAGTGATTCTGCTGCAATCCCAAAATGCCCAGGTGTGACCGCGGCCTAATGGATCGGCGCTCCCCCATGACAGGTTTTTGTCATTCTTTCCAAACAGCCTATAACCCTGACGTAACGGCGTTACACTGGGGTTTTTGGATGGCCACTTTGCTGCAAGTGGGTTAGGGGGTGCAAATTACTTGCCTTGCCCCAGGTGCCAATAACCCGCACTAGGCTAAAAAAAAAACTGTTTAACTTTTCAAGCTGGCTCCTAGATTTAAAAGCAAATTTGTAAAGCCCTGATTTAAAAAAGCATTTTCTGACATTGTATAAAGAAAAGATAAACCGCTATGGGACCTGTATGTGTGCTCTTGAAAAGTCAGCAAGGAAAGGTTTAGTGCATAAGAACATGAGGTTATACCTCAATTCTAATTTATATAAGACTTTAGTGGTTGCTGTGATAACACCAAGGGGTGCTTCTAATTAAACTGAGCAGTTGCCGATAGTTCCCTAGATTCTGTGGAAGTCCCACTGAATCACAACACATCAAGCAGAGTTGGTCCTTGGCATCAGCATGCTACTAGGAGTTTTAGCAAAGCCAAATGCCAGATGGGGGAGAGAATGCACAGGTGCCATTACAAGTTTTGTTTATGTGAGTAATATTTTGAGGTCAATAAACTTTGTTTTGTACAGGGAGAATTGGAGATGATTTTGAGGAATTTCTGTATGTAGTAAAGGCAGCATTATCAAGCAGGGTATAGTGCCCTAAAAGGAGGGTTGTGTGCATTGGCTGGCATTCCACAATGACAGTGTGATGGAGGGCCTGGTTATAATGTCTATATGATGTGTTTATTGACTTACTATATGTTTGGGGGTCAAAATCCTGATGGTGAGAAAATCTCTTAAAATGTGTGTGGTGATCACAGGGTGACGCTGAATATTTAATGCTTTGATTTCTGTAGACACTTTAATGTACTTTTAAGAGCTTATAATCGCATATTATTGGAGCACATATGTTTGTGACATTTTAGTGCCATTTACATTTTTTTTCCTCCATTAATTTTGCACCACAAATGTTATAGCGATTTGTTTGATGTAAATGTTTTTTAGTTGAGAGATTTACAATATTTTTGGTGCATATATACTGTATGGTCATATTTTGATTTCATTACTATAAGTGGAATGCTACACTGTTTTATTATATAAAAAGGAGAGATTTTTTTTTTTTAAATAAAATAAAATGCTGAAAGGGGTTGTAAAGGTAAAAAAATAAAAAATTCCCCAAATAGCTTCCTTTACCTTAGTGCAGTCCTCCTTCACTTACCTCATCCTTCCATTTTGCTTTTAAATGTCCTTATTTCTTCTGAGAAATCCTCACTTCCTGTTCTTCTGTCTGTAACTCTACACAGTAATGCGAGGCTTTCTCCCTGGTGTGGATAAAGCCTCCTGTGGGGGGAGGGGGCGAGCAGGAGTGTCAGGACGCCCACTAACACACAGCTCCTTTCTATATCTGCAAAGTAGAGAGTGTCCTGACCCTCCTGCTCGCCCCCTCCCCCCTCAAGAGGCTTTCTCCACACCATGGAGAAAGTGTTGCATTACTGTGTGTAGTTACAGACAGAAGAACAGGAAGTGAGGATTTCTCAGAAGAAATAAGGACATTTAAAAGCAAAATGGAAGGATGAGGTAAGTGAAGGAGGACTGCACCAAGGTAAAGGAAGGTACTTAGGGAATTTTTTTTTTACCTTTACAACCCCTTGAACAAAATAAAACGCTTACTGCGATAACTTAATTTCATCATGTATGTACAAAAGCCCTAGAGAAGCACATTCAATCATATGTAGGCAGTAGATATATTATTGTCAACTGGAATGGGAAAGGAGGGCAGAGATCATTTTAAAGGGGAGAAGAAGAGTATCTTCTAAAGAAATCCCCACAATAGAATGAATATGTAAGCTGACAATGAAGGTGTTTTAGTTAGAGCAATGAGTAAAGCGAATTTTAAAAATGATATTGTGAAGTATGATATGTTGTACAAGATTAGATACTAAAGAAATACACTTACTGTCGTGGATGTAATACAACAGCTCTGACAGACTTTTTGTGGTTTGTCAATGTGACACGAGTCTTTCCAGCCACCATATCCCAAAGCCGAATGGTGGTATCGTGGCTTCCTGAAAAGGCAAAATTAAAAATGCAATTAGGAACCAAATAAAAATAAAAAGATTAATACTAAATTCAGTTTAAACGGTATATACACTTCCTAAAAAAAAAAAATTGAAAAAAAACCCAGTAAATCACATGACGAAGTAAAACAAAAAAACAAACAAACATGACCAAAAAAAAATAATCAGTAGTAGAGATAGTTTTAAATATACAGATACATTTGCATGCATATTTCCATTACTAACAAAAACGGTCCCTTTCCCACATCCCAGCAACAACATCTTATACGCAATCAGAGATTTAGACCCCTTTCACACCAAGGTGATTTTAATGCGTTTTAGCGCTAGAAATAGCATCTAAACAGCGCCTGAAAATCGCCTCCCATTCATTTCAGTGCATCTTTTCACACTGGGGCGGTGCGCCTGCAGGACGTTAGGAAAAGTTCTGCCAGCAGCATCCTTGGGGCAGTTTGGCAACGCTGTATACAGCACTCGCAAAACACACTGCCCACTGGACTGAACGGGCAGTGGTTCGGAAACGCCGCAACACGATTTTTAACCTCTTTTTGGTTTTAAAAATCGCCCCGCTAGCGGGCAAAAAGTGGTGCAAAAGCGCCGCTTAAAGAGCGGTAAAGCAGCCTTAGGAAAATGATCAAACAGCTCCTCAGAACTGCTGTGTGTTCAAAGCTCCAAAGCAGCCTGTGATGACCATAGAGGTGCTCAGCCATAAATGAACAGCCATACAGCATTTAATTCATGTCAGACTGTCAGCACTGCCCTAGGCAATGAACATCCGGCTTAAAAGATCCGGCACCTTTATTCATAAAGGAATACGTTTGCGTGTAAACTTTGATTAGATCCAGATAAAACCAGCAGACTCACTAAAGACAGCAGTGGAAAAAAGCAATAATAATATGGAATTTTCAGTACCTTATAGCAGCCACATTTTATGTTACCATAGTTTGATCAGCAAAAAGTAAAATCTGGTTGCTATGGGTTGCTGTATCTAGTATATCACTGAACCTCACTATTTCTTACTAAAGTCCACTGGATCGCTTGCATGAAAGCCATGCTGCAGAAAGCATAAAAACAACCCCTCCAAACCACTTCACGTCTGCCATACATTTAGGAACAGCAGAGTACGAACCATGTATTTGTGGAGCGCTGTATTTTAAGCCCGACTTCTCTCTTGTACATCTCATCTGTATGCTGTATCTATGTGACGTGTATATCAACACCTTCACCTCCCCTGTACTGCACATCAACCCCCTAATTCCAGCATCCCACTGTACATGACTTGTACATTAACCCCTTCATCACCTCTTTCCTCTGTATGACTTATACACTTTAATACCAGTATGTTTTTTTCATTTGTCGCAAAAAAAGAACACCTTAGGGCATGGGTGTCAAACTGGCGGCCCTCCAGCTGTTGCAAAACTAAAAGTCCCATCATCCCTCTGCCTGTGGGAGTCATGCTTGCAACGGTCAGCACTGCAATGCCTCGAGACTTGTAGTCATGCAACAGCTGGAGGACCGCCAGTTTGAAACCTGTGCCTTAGGGCTATGTACTTTGCAAAAAGAGGTCATGTTGGGGGTTTTTGAATGGTATTGACATTTTTATTTGACACAGTTCAGAAATTATGAAAACATTTTTTTTATATATTAATTATTTCCCCTTTATGCTGAAAACAAACAAAAAAAAAAAAAACAACTAGTGGTTAATACAACCAATAGTACCACCCAAAGAAAGCTATCTGTATCCAATTCAATTTGATGTCATTTCATGAGACAATGTTGCATGACAGAGCAATTGTCCAACTATTACAGTACTGAAAACAGATAATGAAATGGGTGGAACGCATTGGTACTCATGTGGTTAAAGAAAGGCGTAATATAATGAGAAGACCGAGAACTCTAACAAACCTATCCTGGTAACAGGAGCTACAAAAATATGTACAGCAGATGCAAAGACCAAACATGACGTGCCAGCAAACTTCACAGAGTAACACCTTCACAGGCGCACAGCACCAGAAACTACAGAGGCACTTGCACACAAATAAGCCATCAGCTTGAATTAACAATTTCTCTTACAAGAGTACATATTGTACGATGTATCTTTCATCAAGGTCAGCCTGCTTCCTTTATTTTATATCATTAGATTTGTGTTTCAGTAGAGGCATTAGCTTTGCCATAACCAATGGCAAAACTATGTGACTGTAATTTAGAAAGGCTATACTCAATCACTTTAGTAGGAAAACTCTTTCCTTACAACGGTTTTTCAAAAATGTGTTTTGTTTTTAGATATACATGAAAAAGATCAGCTGGGTTTAATGTATATGCACATGAAAGCAGACAGATATACATATTATATATGCATATACTGCTTTGCAATGCTATACAACAGTTGGGCTTACTGTTCCTTCTCATAATACAAGTCTTTGGAGTCCATATACGCAATGGTACTGAAAAACTATAAAGCCACATTGGTAAGCTTTACAAAATGTTCATAGCACACTGTTGGCTTTGGAACTGATACAACTTTGCGGGACAGGCGGACAAGTTAAACATCCGACTTACAAATGGCTCCTACTTACAAACGGAGGGAGACAACAGGAAGCAAGAGGAAATATACCCCTAGAAAGGGAAATTTTCTCCTGTAAGAATTATGGGAAAAAGGCGTCTCCACCAAGCCTATCACCAAGGCTCATTTTCACAACAACCCAAAATTTTCTAAATCCAATTGTCATTGGGACAGAAAGTGGTGTAAAATCTTCTGACCAGGGGCAGAGACAGAAAAACAAATGTTACAGGGGTGATAACCCTTCCCTATGCGATCTAAAAGATTTTTTGGGATAGAGCTGCACTTAATTTTTTTTTACCTGTTCCGACTTGCAAACAGATTCAACTTAAGAACACACCTACAGACCCTATCTTGTTTGTAACCCGGGGGCCGCCTAAACACTGTATAAAATACAAAACATGCACAATCGAGTATAATGAAGGTTCATCTATAACAAAATAAAAACGACTTTCAGCTACCACATGACTGCATAAAGAAAAATGAACATGTACAGACAAAAGTCAGACTACTGTGCCTCTGACTGATCCTAGCTTTTTCTCCTAGAAAGTTCTCAGTACAGCAACATGCTGCCTGTACCAGCAACTCTTCTACCCCGAGCGTCTCCCTCCTCTGAAGTTAGCTTCAAAACAAGTTTAACTTAGCCCCTTGCAAACAGATCTTTCTCCAATGCTGGTTAGACAGATGCTTTTTATAGTTAAACTATCCTATTCGATGTAATGATGAAGGCTAAGCAAGGCAGGGAATAGGCAAAACTCCTATAGGCCACAGCTGGAGAGAAAGTAGAACCACCTAGTGGTTATGTGCATTTGAAGAGCAAACGAAAAATGGATACCTTCCAGAACCAAGGGATAAGACCTAGAGAAGGAAAAGCAGAATGGCTGCTTTAGCCTGGAAATTGGCAAGTTGGCAATCTAGTTGTGGCATTAACAGGTAAGGGCGTGTCAGGGCCCAGGACAAGACCTGAGGGTTAAAGCCAGGGAGGACATGTCATAGCAAAACAGAAAGTCACAAAATCATTGTAGTATGGATCAGGCATAGCCTAAAAAGTCATGTGGAGGAAGGATGTCAGGAAGGAGACCTTGGCACCTAGACAATAAAAGGTTGGGGTAAACCATCCTAGTATGACAAAGGCAGAGGTTGGCAATAAAGGTTATTTGTGTACCTCCTGAAAAAGGGTAGAATAAAGAAATGTCAGTAGACTACTCCTTCAACTCCACAATGAGGGTGAACCACTAGCATGAGAAGTGCTTTTTAGCAGCTGTGGAGAGCTTAGCGTGGGAATGTTTACCACGGACAGTAGGACCCAAATTAGATAACAATTGCTTCTGAATAGATTCCGAATGGGTCTAATCAGTAAAAGTATGGGATACAATGTCTAAAAGAAATTGTGAACTCTGCTAATGGGTTCTGAACCCAGAAAAGAACTTATGGTGGAAATGTTCAAGATGACCGCCAATTTCAAATAGTTAAACATTATAATAATGATACCCATTAAGCTGTATAAAAAGACAATAAAGTTAGGGGAAAACACGAGAAGTGCAAGTCGCCCTACACCGTGCCCTATGAATCGCTTGTCACATAGTGCTGCAATATGTTTTGTAGGACACGGATGTAATCTATACTACAGAGCCATCAAGATATGAATACCAGGAAAAGGTATACAAGGTTACAGGTTCAATCATCACGGCACCGTGCTTGAAGCACATTATTTCTATTACATTGTAGTATTAACTACTAGCCGACCAGCCCACCGTCATTATAACGGGCGGCAGGTCGGCTCTCCTAGGCGAGAGCCCGTAGCTATACGTCCTCTCGTTTAGCCGCCACTAGGCGCTGCTCGCCCCCGACTCCCGTGCGTGTGCCCCGCGGGCGCTATCGCCGCCCGGGCACATGCGATCGCTCGGTACAGAGCAGGGAACGGGAGCTGTGTGTGTAAACACACAGCTCCCGGTCCTGTCAGCGGGGGAAATGCTGATCTTCCGTTCATACAATGTATGAACCGAGGATCAGTGTTTCCCCTAGTGAGGCCACCCCCCCCCCACAGCAAGAACACACAGAGGGAACATACTTAACCCCTTCCCCGCCCCCCTAGTGTTAACCCCTTCCCTGCCAGTGGCATTTTTATAGTAATCCAATGCATTTTTATAGCACTGATCGCTATAAAAATGCCAATGGCCCCAAAAATGTGTCAAAAGTGTCCGAAGTGTCCGCCATAATGTCGCAGTACCGAAAAAAAAAATCGCTGATCGCCGCCATTACTAGTAAAAAAAATATATTAAGAAAAATTACATAAAAATACCCCCTATTTTGTAAACGCTATAACTTTTGCGCAAACCAAACGCTTATTGCGATTTTTTTTACGAAAAATAGGTAGAAGAATACGTATCGGCCTAAACTGAGGAAAAAAAATGTTTTTTTATATATTTTTGGGGGATATTTATTACAGCAAAAGGTAAAAAATATTTTTTTTTTTCAAAATTGTCGCTCTATTTTTGTTTATAGCGCAAAAAATAAAAACCGCAGAGGTGACCAAATACCATCAAAAGAAAGCTCTATTTGTGGGGGAAAAAAGGACGCCAATTTTGTTTGGGAGCCACGTCGCACGACCGCGCAATTGTCAGTTAAAGCGACGCAGTCCAGAATCACAAAAAGTACTCTGGTCTTTGGGCAGCAATATGGTCCAGGGGGTAAGTGGTTAATGAAATAGTTCAACTTGCCATAATACAGAATCTGTGGGAGCCCTAGGCATGTCAGTTGCCACGCTGCCTGCCACCAGATGCGGAATGTCAGTTGCCACGCTGCCTGCCACCAGATGCGGAATGTCAGTTGCCACGCTGCCTGCCACCAGATGCGGAATGTCAGTTGCCACGCTGCCTGCCACCAGATGCGGAATGTCAGTTGCCACGCTGCCTGCCACCAGATGCGGAATGTCAGTTGCCACGCTGCCTGCCACCAGATGCGGAATGTCAGTTGCCACCAGATGCGGACTGATACTTTTTCTAATGCTGCCTGCTACCAGATGTGAATTGTCACTTGCCATGCTGCCTGCCACCAGATGCGGAATGTCACTTGCCACGTCGCCGGCCACCAGATGTGTATTGTCACTTCCAGAAGATATGGATTGTCACTTGCAACGTTGCCTGCCACCAGATGTGGAATGTCACTTGTCATGATGCCTGCCACCAGATGTGAATTGTCACTGCATTGGTGTCAGCACTGGTCCATTTAGCACAGAGGCAGGACTCTGCAGTGGTGGGTTCTGAGTGAAAGCAGGAGAGCGGTGAGAAATTACGTCATCTCTATGCTCCCAGCCACACCTACGACATTGAGGCTGACGGAACAATGGCTGTGAAGGAGGAAGAGCGGTGATGCGGTAGGGGAGAGAGATGTCATCTCTGCTTGCCCAACCGCCCGCTTCTCATATGCTGGTCCCCCGCCTGTCTCATGCCACCGGACTGGCGCTTTTATGCCGGCCACCCACAGAAAGGCCTCAGCCTGGTGGTTGACGAGTCCTGATCCAGAGTAATGCTTTCCCAAAAAGTTCAGAAACAGCGAGGCAAGGTTCAAAATGTGGCTTCATAAGTTAGATTTAAAATTTGACTCTTCCTTGGTGGCTACTCAATAGATGGACAGACTGCAAATAACAGCTAAATCCCCCATTCAAACCTCTGCTGCCTGACAAGTGTTCTCTGCTTGGGTGACCTTCGAAAGCTGCCTACTTTGTACTGCCTAAAGGCAGGTAAGTATTGTTTTCAGATGCTACTTCACTTGTTGATCTACTCTGGTTGTGCTACTGAATTCCTTCTGATAAGTACCTGGTAGTTCTTGTATGCTGGCATGAGTCACTGCCACACTGAAAAGTCATATTTTAAAGAATTATGGATTGCATTTGTGATGTTACTTGGTTAGAAATAGTCAAGTCAAAGTAAGTATCACAAAGAAATATACAAATATAAGAAACTAAAGGTGACCTTTCCAGACTACCCATTACTTATTTTTTTTTTTTTTTAACCCCCCCCCCCCCCCCTTTTTGTTTTATTATATCCACATACAGAAAGAACAAATTCCATAAATGCTGACATGATTACATTTAAAAGT
Source organism: Rana temporaria (assembly GCF_905171775.1). Lineage (NCBI taxonomy): Eukaryota > Metazoa > Chordata > Amphibia > Anura > Ranidae > Rana > Rana temporaria. Next base: position 529,095,164 of record NC_053489.1, read on the forward strand.
ATATTTTGCAACCCCTCCGTGAATCCTCTTCCTTCACTTCCTCGTCAACCGTCTGATTTTTCTCTGCCTTTCTCCCAATTCCCCCCATCTTATTCTCTGACGGCCTCCACGTATCTCATTGTTTTCTTGAACAACTTTCAGTCTTTCCATCTATTTATCATTCCTTCCATTCGCTCCTCTCCCCTTGCTAGCCAATCCTTTATTGTGGGGGTTTCTATTGCTTGCCAATGTCTTGGTTTCCGACTTTTGGCTGCATTGATCAGATGAGGGATCAGAGATTCTTTATATCGTTTTATTGAACTTTCTGTCCCGTGAAACAGGCACGTCCACGGATCTTCTGGTATTTCTCTATTAGTAATTTCGTAATTACTTTTGTTAGCTGTAAAATCTCTCTCCAGTAGCTTTTTATTTTTGGACAATCCAACCAAATGTATGCCATTGTTCCCAAAACTTTACATCGCCTCCAACAGTGTGGCGATTTCCCTACTTGATATTTACTTATTTTGTCTGGGTTTATATACCACCGTGTAAGGCATTTGTAGTTCATCTCAGCTGCGTTGGTGTCTACTGCAGAGCTATGCACCAGTCTCAATATTTTTTCTAATTTTTGTTTCCTTGTGCTCAATTCTTTTTCCCATTTTTTTATGTATGGCGGGACCTCAAGTTCTTCCGTCTCCATCAGACTATTATAAATCCGTGATATACCATTTTTTGTGTTTGTTGCCATACTCAAGCTCTCAAGAGGCCTTAAGTCTTCCGCTGATCTTAATGGTTGTGGCAACGTTGTGACAAAGTGCTTCAACTGGAGGTTTTTTCCCTAAGGATGGTGTTAATCCTATTTCCAAATATTTAAATTCTGTCTTCCATGTGAATTTAAATTTTTGCTGTAAGCAACGTTCTTCCTGTTTATTTACGTTTAAAATTTCCGATTTAGAGAGGTTTATATTTAAGTTTGTTAATTCTCCGTAATGTTTCATTGTAATCCTAGGGTTAGAGATATAGAATAGTACATCATCAGCGTAAGCTGCTATTTTATGTTCCTCCCCTCCTATCTTAATCCCTCCTATGTCAGATATGTTCCTTATTGGTGCCAGGAGGGGTTCTAGTGATAGTACAAACAGCAGGGGAGATATGGGGCACCCTGTCTCGTTCTATTAAACATTTTGAAAGGGTGGGGGGATAGATTTCCATTGACCTTCACGTTTGCAGCATGGTGCTTATATAATACTTTGATCCATTGGACTATGCTTGGGCCCAGCCCCATAGCTTCCAGGGTACTTGAAAGAAAATCCCCAGTCCACCCTGTCAAATGCTTTTTCTGCATCAATCGACAGGTGTAGACCTGGGGTATTTTCCTCTCTGATTTTCTGAAGCTAGAGCAATGTTCTGACTCCATTGTCTCTCCCTTCTCAACCAGGGATGAGCCACACTTGGTCCGCTCGTGCCAAGTCGGTCATCAGGTCCTTCATCCTGGTAGCCAATACTTTTGCAAATAATTTCATGTCAGTGTTCAATAGGGATATTGGTCTCTAAATTGAACATAAGGTATCATATTTTCCCTTCTTTGGAATGATTGTGATTTTGGGGGATATTTATTATAGCAAAAAGTAAAAAATATTGATTTTTTTTTCAAAATTGTCGCTCTATTTTTGTTTATAGTGCAAAAAATAAAAACCGCAGAGGTGATCAAATACCACCAAAAGAAAGCTCTATTTGTGGGGAAAAAAGGACGCCAATTTTGTTTGGGAGCCACGTCGCACGACCGCGCAATTATCAGTTAAAGCGACGCAGTGCCGAATCGCAAAAAGGGGCCTGGTCCTTTACCTGCATTTTGGTCTGGGGCTTAAGTGGTTAAGGTAATCTGGCACTTTAAGAACTCTTATCTTTTCCAGTCTTGTTGACCCTTTTGTTTTATTGAGCATAATGACCCTTAATCATTTTGGAACACTTTCGCTATTTCTGTTGTTGAAATTACCATCTCTCCCAATTCTAGTCTGTATTTTTTCTATATAGTTTAATGTTTTTTTTCTTCAATATTTTCGCCAGGTGTTTCCCCGCTTTGTTTCTCCATACATATCTCTCTTTGCGATCAGACTACCCATTATAACTCCAATGCATAAGAATCTTCTCTTTACCAAATAAAACAAAGGTTTTTGCCATGACTTACCTGTGATGATCTGTGGTTCTGCTGCCTGACACCTTACTGTTGCAACAGCATTTGTGTGTCCAACAAGGGTGTGAACCCCAGCTTTTGTTCTTATGTCCCATATCTGTCCAATGAAAGAAAAAATAGTAAGTTCATAATGTGCAGCGAGACAATAAAAGACATATCTGCAGTAACCACAAAGTTTTCATGTAATACAAAAGATAAACAACCACTACTTACACGAGCAGTTGAGTCTCTGCTACAAGTCACAAGCACATCAATGGTTGGATGCAAATCTAAACCATACACTGCACTCAGATGACCGTGGTAATGCCTTATGACCTAATATGAACAAAATACAATACATGTTAATATATAAAATGCATGCAATTGTAAAGATCTGTAGGGTAAATTGTTTATTATATTAAAGCAGGTTTTCAAGTTACAAAAACAAAGGGTACAGCCAACATGTCACAGTAACCTATCGTACATAGCAGGGTAGTAGGGCCCCAATTTTACACAAGCATGCCATCTGTCCATTTTGCAGGCCATCTGTTTGATTGCCAATTTACCCCATACAAGGCGGCAAAAACACAATATAATTTGTATTGTTTTTCACATAAAAATGTTTACATTACTTTACAGAATCATTTGCCATTCATATCTTAAAAATACAAAACATTCTCAGATACAATAATACATGTATAGGTACATAGAAGGATCCAGCCTCTAAACATGTGCCTAAAAATAGATCTATCTACACCCCAGCACATGCTCTTTATTTTCCGAGGGCCTCTAGGAGACCGAGGGGAACAGAAAAGAAGAGGTCCCGAGCAAAGGACCCACCCCCCCTCTGGATATGCCGCTGAGCATGTGCACTCAACTTCTTTGGTCAACCACGGCAAGGCCTGTTCTGAGTGGAACAAGTCCTGTTAAAGAGAAAGTAAACCCTGGTGGGTTTTACTTCCTCTTTATTTCCCTGCAAAGGTATTGCATATTAGCCCATTTTGTGTCAATTACCGGAAACTGAAGCCTGCAACGTTATCGCTGTCCCCTCCGGCACAAGCGTCACCCCCTTTCCTTCCGGGGCTGCGAAACTCCAGCTCTGTGGCTGGCTGGAGTCGTGTGACGTCACTTCCGTGCATACGCATGGGAGCCGCCAGTCACGGCATGATTCCTTTAGAAAGGGCACGATCGTGCCCTTTCTAAAGCATGCATGCGCCGATTAGATTACACACTCGTACATTACATTATCTCCTAAACCGTGAAGGTTTAGGAGATAATTTACAGCTCCACCAAGGGGACACAGCCATCACAATTTTTCTCGATGCATGCTCGCAGGGAGCGTGCAAAGGGAAGGACGTCTATTGACAGCAACTCACCAATTAAGGCTCCTGCTGTAGCAGTCATTCGGCTATAGTGTGGGCGCAAACTGGTTTAAGGCTTGCCATTGTGGGAAACGCTAGATGGTGTGCTGCTATTTACAGTATGTATGGTTGATGCATCTCCTCGCATAGAAAAATAACTGTCTTACCCAGTTTCACGTTTCAATCTATAACAAGTTCATCTATCAGTTCAAACATGAAGAGACACCACAATTAATCACAATTTCGCTTTTCTGCTGTGCTTAAATGACATGAAAGCCAAGAGCTCTACACCTCAAAAACATGCAATATTGCCCTATATTAAATTATAGTAATTACTGCCTCACTTCATGATTGATTCAATAAAAACAAATGTTTAAAAATAAATTTCTCTTAAATAATTGACAAAACAGAGAAAGGAATATTGAGTTGTCTTGTCTTGATACACAGAAGCTAGGAACTTCTAGAATAATATTCGCATGATGTCCTATCATTGATATCAACCAAATGGTATGGTTCACGAGAATATCATGACAACCAATCATAGAGGTCACACGGGTTTGCTTACAAAACCGCTAGATTCAGCTGTCACTATGCATCACAAGTCAGCAGCTACAAATACTGGATACTTACCTGTCCAAGGCGCCCGCGATGTCGGCACCCAAGGCCGACCCATCGCTCGGTCCTCGGATGCTGCCGCCTCTATCTCCAGTAAGGGAATCAGAAGGGAAGCCTTACGGCTTAACTTTGTGGTTCCCTACGTCGCTTGCGCAATCCGCATGGTCCCTACTGTCCTCTGGGACCCGTGTGTCCCGGAAGACAGCGGGGGGGGTGACGTAGACCACCTGCAGATTCTGCGAGTGGGTGCAAGTATCTGTATTATACAGGTATGTGCACCCCTCTGAAAGGTGCCAAATGTTACACCGGAGAGGGGGAGGGTTCCGAAAAATGGAGGTTCCGTTTTTGTGTGGACCTCCGATTTAATGTCAAGTCAACCGATTAATACAGACACCACTTTCCTTTTGTATAGTCACATTTTCTGTAAATTTTCCCCCTCCCCGTGACACCCTAATAAGACAGAAAGGCATTGTCAGCAGCTCCAACTCCTACAACCTCTATTAAATAAATTTGTTTTTCTCTTTTTGTGTTACTATTGAAAATATGTGTCCCGACCTTTTCGATCCAATACAAAAATTAACTTTACTTGTGACAACTAAATATATATATATATTACACATACATACACACACATTATATATAAACACACCTTATTGTATTCCAGATCCCAGCATTTCACCTGCTTGTCCTCACCACAAGAAAACAAATATGGACTCCTGTTGCTTACAATCACTCCCCGGACAGTGCTTATGTGTCCAGTCAAGGACAGCTTTAATTTACCGCTTGCCAGATCCCAGATCTCAAGAAAAGACAGAAGAGACATTAGGCTATATGCAGCACATTCTTAATATTTTATGATAAAAAATACTTTCCGTAAACAAAGAATCTTATTAAAACTATGGCTTGAAGCTCACTTTAGAATTATTCAATGTGCTAACAATATATTTCCCCCGGGACTTCTATTACTGGACGGAGTTGTGCTGTTCAATTCAGGCACAGAAAGCAATGCAAACTTCAAGTAGAAAAAAAAAAATAAAGAAATAGTTTGGTCATATGTCTTATGTTTAAAATTTCAATTCATGATTGATAAAAAATATATTACGGTGGAAATGTCACATTTCTAAAGTGCCCTGTATCACGAGGCTAGATTTCTTAAGATTTGTTATTTCTCTCTGCTAGAAGAAAGTCAGAAACTGGAATTCCAAAACTATACTTTAGAGCCAGGACACTTTATCCTTGTTTTAACATGTGCAGCAACCTGGAGTCGTGAAAGTCAAGTTTGGAAGACCAAACACTTTATTACATGAAGCTGTACAATGCTCTATGTCCTTTTCTGTTCTGAATGATAATCTTTATGATGTAGGAAAATGCAGAGATTCAGTCTGCAAGCCAAGGTAGACATATGCATCAGAACGTGTGACATGACCTTTTTGGAACCAGCCTTGACAATGCAATATACAACTTTTAGAACGATTCTGCAAGGTTTTTCATTGTTCCCCTCCTGAGGTTATATATACATTTATCGTACATAACGGGACACAGAGCAACCATAATAATGACCATAACGGTTTAGGTGAACCTTATGATGTGAATGGACACTGGCAGACAGTCAAAAAGGAAGTCCTCCCCTATATAACCCCTTCTACACAGGAAGTACCTCAGTTTTTTCGCCAGTGACTTTAAGGCGGTGGTCACTGATGCGATACATGTGCTCTTCGAGCATTCCTGGAGGTCTGGGAAGGTTCTACTGAGAATCAAGGACTTAAAAATCGGATCCAATCAAAAAAGCTGTCAGCCAAAATGGATGGTACCCAACCCTTATGGGAAGGAGAGAAGATTCCTTGAGGTTTGCCTGTAATGCAGCCTTACGGCGCTGGACCCTGTGTAATGGAGCCCTGTGCAGTGTTTGTTCTGACCAAGGCGCTTTCCTGCAGGGTGCTATACAGGTCCAGGGGAGTGGACCCCCTCCTGTTATGCTCAGAGTCCTGCAGCAGGAGCTGCAAGTTTCCTTTTTTTTTTTGCAGTTTCTAAAAAACTTGAACTGCATACATGTTTTTTTTTTTTTTGCATTAAATTGCATAAATATGTGCTTATTACATTAAACTGTATATATATGCATTTATTTCCATTATACTGCATACATAAATGCATAAACAGCAAGAATACTTGTATACCTGCATGTTTGCATACCTAGGTACCTGCATACTTACAGGGTTGTATAGCGGTAGACCAACATTGTCTAGGCCTGCATACTTGTGGAATGGCGTATGAGTTTCTCTGAACGGCAAGACGCCACCAGAACCATTGATCTATGAGTAATATTTCATCAACAGACACTTCTCGGGAGAAACCCTGGAGTACTGATATACTGTTTGTTTAATCTTTTAAACAGGATTTATTTTTGTCTTTTTATGTGTAATAAATTACATTTTTATCTAAACAATTGTATGTTCCTATATGAGTACTGAGACAGTCCACCACAAAAAGTGTGGGTTTGAGCTTGTGTTTGGGGAGTCTCAGCAAACAGCCTTATGCTCTTACCTCCCCCTGTTCTCCTGGAGTGTCAAAGTTTCCGGCTCTTTCACGCAAGGAGCAGTTCTTGGTCTCACATCATGATAAGGTGATGTTGCGTCCTTATTCATTTTTTGCCTTTTTGAGTGATGTCTAGTTTTCACTTGAATCAAGACAATGTCTTGCCTTTTTTTCTGATCCTCAGTTGGCAGGAGCAAGATCACTGCATACTCGAGGTATTTCAGGCAGTCAGAATTACTTGGTCAGGTCAGGAATCCTGGTTTGTGCTGACGGTAGAGCCCAGGATGTGCAGGAGGCATCCAAGTTAACTATTTTCATTGGATTTATCAGTTAATTATTCAAGCCTATGGCTTGAAAGGGCAAAGTTCCCACCCTTTTTTGTGGTAAGACTGCTTGCTACCAGGTGTGTAGGGGCATCTTGGGCCATCCGCCATCAGGTGTCAGTGGCTCAAGATTTTAAGGTCATTACATGGTCTTTTGTTTATACATTCACAGAATTTTACCAGATAAATATTCAAGCTAGAAAAGAGTAAATGGATGACAGTCAGGAAGGGTAGAGGGGAAAGTGCCAGGGAGGACGATCCTGGGCTGGAACATCCCAATAAGTAGGCCTGTTGAGTGACATTGGTGAAACCAGTCAGGGACCAGCACTGCTGGAGCTGAGGGACTCCCCTAGCTGCCAGAGGAAGAACTCCTCCACTGAGAGTGGGGGGAAAGGAAAGACAGATTCTAGTGGTAGGGGACTCTTAGAAGGACAGAGAGGGCAATCTGTAACAAAGACCTGAAGCGCCAAACTGTAAGTTGTCTACCAGGCGCTCGGGTTCGGCACATCACGGATCTGGTGCACAGATTACTGTGAGGGGCTGCGGAAGACCCGGCTGACATTGTGCACGTTGGCACCAATGAAAGTCAAAGGAAGATGGAGAGGTCGAGATGGTCAGCGCGGAACATATTCCAGAGGGTAGTATTGGGGGCATTAGTGGTAGGTTGACTAAAGCACATAAATCCAAGGTTAGTATAGTAACAAGTCATATTTGAAACCTTGGAACACCCAAGAAGACAGTATGCCGGTCTAAACTACGTGGCATGTTCACCAATGGATAAGATGGGAGAACTAGAGATACTGTTGTACGAGGAGGATTTCGATTTTGTGGGATTTTCAGAGACTTAGTTCAACAGCTCTCATGATTGGCTGGCAACCATTCAAGGGTATTCCCTTTATCACAGGACTAGAGAGGGTAAAAAAGGGGGAGGGGTATGCCTGTATATCAAGAATAATGTACAAGTGAATGTGAGAGATTAAATCACTAAGGGAGCTAGGGAGGAGGTGAAATCCTCATGGGTAGATCTCCAAAGGGATGAAACCAAGGGGTTAGTAATACTGGAAGTATGCCATTGGCCACCTAACCTGGGGGGAGGAGGGGGAGACGGACCTCATATCACAATTTGGATTGGCGGCAAGGATGGGAAGTGTCATCATAATGGGGGATTTTAACTATCCAGACATAGATTGGGCGTAAGGAACTGCACATTCGTCTAAAGCTCGCCAGTTCATAAATATCTTGCAGGACAATTTCATGGGTCAGATGGTAGACGCGCCAACTAGAAACAAAGTGTTACTAGACCTACTGATTACCAGCAATACAGACCTGATCATGGATGTGGAAATACGGGGCAATTTAAGAAACAGCGATCACAGGTCAATTAGCTTCAGTATAAATCACACAAATATGAAACATAAGGGGATTACAAAGACACTCAATTTCAAGACAGCCAACTTCCCTAAACTGCGAACCTTGCTAGAAGATATAAATTGGGATCAAATCTTAGGAACAAAGAACACACCCAAAAACGTAATTTTTAACATTAGATTGAGGCTCATTTTGTCAAGGGGAATCGGGTGTTTTTTTTTAAATCGAAGCAGTACTTACCGTTTTAGGGATAGATCTTCTCCGCCGCTTCCGGGTATGGGCTGCGGGACTAGGCGTCCCTATTTGATTGACAGGCTTCCTACAGGCTTCAGACAGTCGCATACATCGCGTCACGATTTTCCGAAAGTAGCCGAACGTCGGTGCGCAGGCGCCGTATAGAGCCGCACCGACGTTCGGCTTCTCGTGACGCGATGTATGTGACCGTCGGAAGCCTGTCAATCAAATAGGAACGCCCAGTCCCGAAGACCATACCCGGAAGCAGCGGAGAAGATCTCTCTCTAAAACGGTAAGTACTGCTTCGATTTAAAAAAAAAAACACCCGATTCCCCTTGACAAAATGAGCCTCAGTCTAATGTTAAAAATAGTTTTTCGGGTGAACTCCCGCTTTAAGCTGTCAGATTGGATGGAGAGCATCTATGAACAGCAATTTTCAAGTCTTGCCACAGATTCCCAATTGGATTTAGGTCTGTCTGGACTTTGACTGGACCAGTCTAACACATATGGTAATGGTTTGATCTTCTAAACCATTCTATTGTAGCTCTAGCTATATAATTAGGGTCATTGCCCTGCTGGAAGGTGAACCTGAGCCCCAGTCTCAAGTCTTTCGCAGACAGGTTTTCTTTAAAGATTTCCCTGTATTTGGCTCCATCCATCTTCCCATCAACTCTGACCAGCTTCCCTGACCCTGCTGAAGAAGCATCCCCACAACATGATGCTGCCACCATGTTTCGCTGTGGAGATGGTGTTTTGAGGGTTATGTGCAGTGTTAGTTTTCCGCCACACGTAGCGTTTTGCTTTTAGGCCAAAAAGTTACATTTTGGTCTCATCTGACCAGAGCACCTTCATCCACATGTTTGCTGTGATCCCCACATGGCTTCTCGCAAACTGCAAAAGAGACTTCTTATGGCTTTCTTTCAACAATGGCTTTCTTCTTGCCATGCCTACATAAAGGCCCGATTTGTGGACATATTCTCCTATCTGAGCTGTGGATCTCTGCAGCTCCTACAGAATTACCATGGGCCTCTTGGCAGCTTTTCTAAATAAATGCTCTCCTTGCCTGGCCTGTCAGTTTAGGTGGATGGCCATGTCTTGGTAGGTTTGCAGTTGTGCCATACTCTTTCCATTTTCAATTTGATGGATTGAAGAGTGCTCCGTGAGGTGTTCAAAGCTTGGGATATCTTGTTATAACATAACCCTGCTTTAAAGTTCTCCACATCTTTATCCCTGACCTGTCTGGTGTGTTCCTTGGCCTTCACAATGCCGTTTGTTCAATAAGGTTCTCCAAAAAACCTCTGAGAGCCCCACAGAACAGCTGTATTTATACTGAGATAAAATTACAAACAGGTGGACTTTATTTACCAATTAGGTGACTTCTGAAGGCAATTGGTTTTATTAGATTTTAGTTAGGAATAGCAGGGTAAAGGGGGCTGAATACAAATGCACACCACTTTTCAGATATTTATTTGTAAAAAATGATGAACCTTTTATCATTTTCTTTCCACTTTATAAATATGTGTCACTTTGTGTTGGTCTATCACATAAAATCCTAATAAAATACGCTTACATTTTTGGTAACTTGACAAAATGTGGAAACTTTCAAGGGGTATGAATATTTTTTCAATGCACTGTACATGTATTTTTTAATGACAGTGTTATGACCAAACACTGATTCAGTTTAATCTAGAATGTTTCTTTAACAGAAATTTACTTGTGGAAGGCATAGATTCTCACCTAGCATGGAAAAAGAAAATAACTTTACGGCACTAAAAACAGCTGAAACCGGCATCCAGAAAATTACAAGTACTCAATGGTAGCACTAGAAATTATACCCTTCAGCACAATGAGTCATAAAAGATCCACTTCAATACTGCAGTCCTCTTACCTTAATTGTCCGGTCAGCTGAGCCTGTGACAAACCATTGGTTTCCAGGTTCAACAGCTATGGATCTCACCCATCCTAAGTGACCACTGATAACCTGTACAAAAAGCACACATATTTGGTTACATCAAAGCTGATACATACATTTATTGTTGTGTTTCACAAATGGTAATCTGTGTATTAGGAAATGTGATCAGCCTTGTTTTGCTTAACTACTCATATAAGCTTGGAACCTTATATGGAATGTCTGCCGTTTCCAATTAAAAGTGCGGTAATGGCAAATAAAAAAACAAAAACACACATACTCACTTACCCATGTCCCCCACTGGCTCTACCCCGAGAACTGAGTGATCAAACACCGCTGATCACTCAGTTCTCCCCCTCTGCTGTGAGTAGAGAGCAGTGACTATCAGTCACCGCTTTAGCACGCTGTCAGCAGGTCACAGGACTGCAGAGAGAACTGCACTTCTGTGATCCATAGGAGAAGTATAGCCAAAAAAGCTTTGGCTATAACTTTTCCTTAAATCCATGTTTGCCCTGAGAGCAAGTACAAAGTTATTGTTCCAACAAGCAGAAAGCACAGTATGTATATGATGCAATGAACAAATATACCTGCTCCCAGGTATATACTATATATTTTTGCTATATAGAAAAACAATGTTTAGAAAATGTTAAAGTCAACACCATCACCACAGCTAAAAAAACAAAACAGAGGTTTATTACCCATTGAGGGACTGTGGGCCAACTAGGCATTCAGAACTGCAAATGCTGCCAAACTATAAATTAATTTAACTTGCATAAAGTCAGCTCACATTAGTGCGGGATATGTATACGATAAACAAATCATCTGTCCTTACTCATGATGGCCACAGCAGAACATGCTAAGGGGTGTTTTTTAGGGCGAGTTCTCAGCAAAATAAAAGTGTGGAGACAAGGATGGATGGGGGAGTTTGCTTTGAATGTTAAAATTAAATAGCATTTTGGGTTTGTGGTGCTCAGATGCAGTATAGTTCCGCTTTAAGTTAGATTTAAAGGAAGTACAACAAAGCAAGTTATAATGAGTATTCTTCCCAGTTCTGGTCACCAGTCCTAAGAAGGGATGCGCTGGAGCGAGTCCAAAGAAGAGCATTAAAATAAGGGGACTAAAGAACCTCAATTACGAGGAACGACTACAAGCACTACATCTATTCTCGTTGGAGAAGAGACACTTGTATAGGAAAAAAACTATTCAGTCTCAGGGAGTGTAAGGACACGGGCCACACAATGAGATTGGAGAAGCAGTTTAAACTTCAGCTGCGCAGGTTTTTTTTACTGTCAGGGCGATAAGGATGTGACACTCTCTTCCACAATTGGTGGTGCCAGCAGGGAGCATTGATATTTTTAAGAAACTCTTGGATGTGCATCCTAAAGAACACAACATACAGGGATATGGGAAATTATTGACACAGACACACGTACACCTACACAGGTTGAACTGGATGGACTATTGTCTTTATTCAACCTTACCTACTATGTAATGCTCATCAATTGTAAAAAGACATCTCCATTAATGCATTTAACTAGAAAGGTTTATAATATATTGTTATGAACATCTAAATACATTTAATTACCATATTATCTTCAAGAACAAACTAAAAATGATAGTGAAGATGTTTATTATTACCACTTTAATGTAAGATGTCTTTATCTTGGAGAACTATAGAAAGGTTATAAGAAGTAAAAGGTTGCCAATATTTGTAGATTTATGGCTTATGATCAATATTTACAATTCTAAAAAACAGTGTGAAGACATAGTTACAGTATATCGCAGATAAGGTACCATCAAGTTCAACTTCTTTGTGCATGAGTGCGAGTTTTATGTGTTTTAAAAACAACCCCTACAAGACATATGCCAATACTCACTCTGTACAGTTTCCATGGTGGGTGCCACTGTGGTTTTGGCATGGTCGGGGCTTTCTTTGCTAATGCAGAGTTTTTTGTTCCACCAGATTCCATGGAAGCCTAAAAACAGAAGAAAACCCATACAATTTAAATATCACAAGAAAATATGAAGGATGGCACTTCTTGAATCATCAATCTGGAACAAGTAATGTAGATCAGGGATGTCAGGGGAAGACAAATTATATAAAATTATAGAAATTTGGCAGCCTCCTTTAAACAAAAATAGCTACTAAAATTTTAAAATTACGAAAGCAGACTCTTAAAGGGTCACTAAAGGCAAAAAAATGTTTTGCTGAAATGACTGTTTACAGGGTATAGAGACATAAAAGTTAACTGATTCCTTTTAAAAATGATTAAAAATAGATTAAAATTCAATCATATAATGTGCCTCTAGTTTCACTTTCGGTTTTAAACTGGTTTCATGTTTGTGTGAAGTAAAGAGACCCACAGAACAAAAACAAACAAATCCAGGGCAGTGTTTTGTTTTTAAAATGAATCGGATTGGTTCTGAGGAGTTTTAGACACACAGTAATGACAGCTTAGACCACCGTGAAAAGCTCCCAGTACTGTGGTTATAAGGAGCCAGACAAGCAGGAAGTGTGGAGATCACAGCAGAATTACAGCAACTTCAAAGCAAAAACGAACAATAAGGACATGAAACCAGGACTGCAGTAAGGTAAAGGAAGCTATTTAGCTAAAAAAAAAAAAAATTCCTTTAGTGATCCTTTAAGCCTAGCACACACGGGTCAAAAGTTGGGGCGGCACCAGGCAGTTCAATAGAAACCGGCTGACATTCGTCCCGTGTGTGCGGTAGTGGGTCCGGCCAGCTTGTGTCAAATGGGCATGACGATAAGGTCTGAGAGCGCCGACAGGTGTGTTCTGGTGGTTCCTGTTAGAACACAATAGCTCAGTGGGGAGGGCGCCGCACTAACATTGGATTGTCAGTCCCCCCGCGCGTTTACCCTACTGGGTTGAATGTAAAGTAGAATTTTTGTGTGCTGTAAAAATCCTTTTATGGGAAGGCCACTAAGGGACACAGTGCTGATGAGGTTAAGTAGGAATTTGTAGATAAGCATCTTACGCAGTTGAGACGTTGGAGGGCAGGGCATCCTTGATACGATATCAAGAGTAGATCTAATACTTTAAAGGCAGATCGGGTACTTCTTGCAGGTACACAATCACATGTGTACGGACAGGAAAACCATGCAAGTGATAAGCCAGAAAGCCTCCAGAAAACTTTTATAACTGAAGCTTAAAGCAAAGGTCATTTGCTCCATGCATTCTTTAAGCAAGAAATCATCCACAACAGTGGTAACATCTTTAAGGAATTTTGCTCAGTCACCGCTAGGCACAATAGGGTAACAGCCATGATGAATGAGGAAAAGAGCTCTAGAGAGGACTCCCAAATGCTTATTGGATTAAAGACAATTGCATACTCTACCGGTATGGTAATAGCTTTAAGACTGAACAATGCCAGATCCACAGTAGAGTAGACTGACTTTTACAAAATCTTTCCCGAATGGTTTTAGCCTTAGGGTCTCTAAAAGGACCCAACAATGAAAACCGCACAAGAAGCAACAAGCTGATTCTCTAGTTTCAGAAGGACAGAGGAACCGGCACCCCCTCAATAGAGTAAAAGGATCCAAATGAAAGGTTAAACTCCAGAAATAGGGGGCATTCCAGAAAGTAGACATTGGCACTATCAGGAGGTGCACTGCAATAACACCCGGGGCCGTTAGTAGAGTGTGAGCTCAGGACACACATTGAGTTGTGCCCCCCCCCCCCCCCCACAGTGACCACAACTTCTAAATCATCTTTTTTACATTAAAATATAGCCTCTATATACCTTTTTGGCTGATCTGTATACCACGGTCAGTGATAAACTGCACAGTTTATCCAGTGCCGAGAGTTCAGGTAGGAAGAGATTTTCACTACAGCCTGTATCTTAAGTTCCACAGTGAGTATGACAAGCATGCTATGCTGCATATACAGACTTATTTTACTGTTGTGGGTTTAGTAACACTAAGTATTTCTGCCTGTTTTCACAGATCACAGCCAACTTGTGTCCAGCCAGTGGGTGTTGCCTTAAAGGGGTTGTAAAGGTTCATTTTTTATTTTCTAAATAGGTTACTTTAAGCTAGTGCATTGTTGGTTGACTTACCTTTTCCTTCAATTTCCCTTCGAAAAAAAGTTTTCCTCTTTGTTTTCTTTGTCTGAATTTCTCACTTCCTGTTCCTCCTCAGTAAGCTGTTCTAAATGACTTTCCACCGCTCGGATGATGGTGGAAAGCTTACTGAGGAGAAACAGGAAGTGAGAAATTCAAACAAATATAAAAAACACATTTAGAAGGGAAATGGAAGGAAAAGGTTAGTGAACCAACAATGCACTAGCTTAAAAGGAACCTATTTAGAAAATAAAAGATGAACCTTTACAACCCCTTTAATTCAGGTTATTTGTATCAATTAAAAATAAGAAAGAAAAAAAAAAAACCACAATACTGATAAATCCTGCATGTACTGATTACTGTAAAAGAGAAGTTACCAGTTCAGTAGTCAGACACCCAAGGGCTGCTGATGCTGAAACTTCGTTCTTCTGAGATCCATCACTGACACCCAATGGTCATGTGTACATATCCCAACATTATTTCTCTGTCACATAGTGTTTACCAAGCTAATGCCATCTAGACTGTCTTTACCATTGATAGGCCTGGGGGCTGTGAGCGTTCAGGAATTCCAGCATGTCTGTAGATATCTCCAACACTAGCAGCTGTGCGTTGTGCATCTAACCTGTTTATAGACACAACAAAGATTTCCATCAAAATAAATAACAAAATTGTATAAAAAAAGATTCAGTAATCTGTAGAAACAAAAACAAACCACCTATTGCAAATGGGAAAGGCACCTGTATTAATAATCAAATGGGGGAAAATAAAATACTATAAGCCACACATCACTGCAAGACCCAGTATGTGCAAGATGACCGCCTCCGGCTGGCAAGGCCATGCTGCCCTCCCAACGCATTCACTCAATCCCCAGAGCTTATTGAGGATTTGTAGGAATTTCTCCCCCCCATTTGACTTTTGGAACTGGGAGGAGCTCCATCCTTGTCTGCACTCCCAGCAGTTTGTCATAGGACGCCCCATTCGAGTCTTATGCGTCACCTGTCATTTTGGTTTTAGTTAACAGTGTATTATTAACCACTTAAGCCCCGGACCATATTGCTGCCTAAAGACCCAAGGGGTTTTTACAGTTCGGGACTGCGTCGCTTTAACAGACAATTGCGCGGTAGTGCGACGTGGCTCCCAAACAAAATTGGCGTCCTTTTTTCCCCACAAATAGAGCTTTCTTTTGGTGGTATTTGATCACCTCTGCGGTTTTTATTTTTTGTGCTATAAACAAAAATAGAGCAACAATTTTGAAAAAAATTCAATATTTTTTACTTTTTGCTGTAATAAATATCCCCCAAAAACATATAATTTTTTTTTTTTCCTCAGTTTAGGCCGATACGTATTCTTCTACCTATTTTTGGTAAAAAAAAAAAAAACGCAATAATCGTTTATCGGTTGGTTTGCGCAAAATTTATAGCGTTTACAAAATAGGGGATAGTTTTTTTGCATTTTTATTTTTTTTACTACTAATGGCGGCGATCAGCGATTTTTTTCGTGACTGCGACATTATGGCGGACACTTCGGACAATTTTGACACATTTTTGGGACCATTGTCATTTTCACAGCAAAAAATGCATTTAAATTGCATTCTTTATTGTGAAAATGACAGTTGCAGTTTGGGAGTTAAACACAGGGGGCGCTGTAACATTTAGTGTTCACTTTGTGTGTGTTTACTAGTGTAGGGGGGTGTGGCTGTAGGAATGACATCATCAATCGGGTCTTCCCTATAAAGGGAATCACCCGATCGATGCGCCGCCACAGTGAAGCACGGGGAAGCCGTGTTTACACACGGCTCTCCCCGTTCTTCAGCTCTGGGGAGCGATCGCGACTAAAAACAAATAGCCGCGCCGTCGTCCCGGATCGCTCCCCGAGCGGACCCGACCTCCGCATGTACCGGGGGGGGGGGGGGGGGTCCCGATCGGACCCCCCACCCACGTCTAGCAGAGGACGTACAGGTACGTACATGTGCCTGTCCGTGCCATTCTGCTGACGTATATGTACATGAGGAGGTCGGGAAGTGGTTAAAAGGGTTGTAAAGGCAGAAGTTTTTTTTATCTTTATGCATCAAGATAAAAAGCCTTCTGTGTGCAGTAGCCCCCCTAATACTTATTGGCTAGTAAAACAATAAGCAACATGGAAAAATAGGATTTTTGACTTACCGTAAAATCAGTTTCTCCAAGTTCATTGACAGATAGCGCTTCCTTATTCAGAACCATAGGGTTATATCGCCCCCTACAGGAGTAGGACACTAGGCAGAAAAAAATGGGTAGTCCTACGTGATATATACTCCCCTCTCTGCTATAGGCCTTCAAGTTTAGCAACAAGCAGTGTCAGAAGCATCAAAACTCCCTGGATGTTTGGGTGCTGCATCTGTCAATGAACTGGAGAAATGGATTTTACGGTAAGTCAAAAATCCTATTTTCTCATTTGTTCATTGACAGACACAGCGCTTCCTTATTCAGAACCATATGGACGTCCCAAAGCAGTGCCAAACACGAGGAGCGGGACAACAAAAAATCCCAAGACTACCACAAGAGCCTACCAAGTAACAGGCGCTCAACACAGTTTAAGCTGGAGCCCAACCTGAACGATACCCCTTCAAGAGGGAATAGACCTAAACAGCAGCCCACAAAAGCTTGCCGCCCAAAGAAGCAGGTGCCAACACATCCCCTTCGTAGAAGGTTGGAAGGTGTACACTGACGACCAAGTGGCCTCCTTGCAAACTTGCGCAATGGACGCCTGATGACAGAAGGCCCAAGAGGCACTAAGCGCCCAAAAAGAACGCACTGTAACAGGGAAAGGAGGAAACCGATCCCTGACAGAATAGGCCAGAGGCATCTGTCTGATCCATCCAAAAATGGTCACAGAAGAAGTAGACAACCCCTTTCTTGATTAAAGTGAGTCTGACCTCCAAAAGACTTGGTGGCTGCCAAATACACCGGAATCCCCCAAACCACATCCAGGGCAAACGAGGCACATTTCTTAGGATGTGGAGACCAGGGACAAAAGGAAGGCAACACTATGTCCTTCCGTAAATGAAAATCTGAGGAAGGCACAATGGAAAAAAGGCAAACCACCACCTTAACGCGGGTAAGGTGAATGACAAGATAACGCCACAAATTCCGACCCCCTATGAGCAGAGGTGATAGCCCCCAAAAGGCCACCTTCCGAGACAGAGTAAGCAGTGGAATCTCCAGAATAGTTAGAGAGAGGCTTCTGAAGAACCAAAATCATTAAGTTCAGATCCCATGGCGGTAGAAGACACTGCACCAGTAAAAACAGACGTCTAACCCCTTGAAAAAAAAGGCACGCACCAGGGAGTGTGAGACCAGGGGACGCAGACGGAGCCGAGGTCGATACCTAGCCCTTAACTGTATTTAAGGCCCATTTCTGCTCAACCCCTCATGAAGGGAGGTCGGAATAGGAGCCACCGAGAAAGAACGATGATGAATACCCGGTGACTCACACCAGGATATATGCGCTTTCCACAACTGGAGTTAGAACCTCCTAGGAGGTAGACTTCCTAGCCATCAGCAGTGTCAGAACTGCAGCATCTGGCTCA
This sequence comes from Rana temporaria, assembly GCF_905171775.1. NCBI lineage: Eukaryota > Metazoa > Chordata > Amphibia > Anura > Ranidae > Rana > Rana temporaria. Next base: position 529,113,303 of record NC_053489.1, read on the forward strand.
TCACAGCCAGGTCGTTAAAACCAGCGACTCTAAAGCAGGAGAGAATGGCCCTAGGGACAGTAAATCCTCCCTGAGAGGCAGTCGCCAAGGAACGACAGCGACCAAGCACACCCGGTCGGCGTGCCCAGACCGACAAGACCCACCCGAAGCCTATAGAATGACTGGAATCCCCACAGCTGTGATCCTGCACAAAAGCCGAAGCTGGAGAGAAGGAAAGGCATAGAGCAAATGTCACTGGCCACCATGGACCACCAGAGCGATTGAAGTGCCAGCCAGAAACCTTGGTACCAGGACGCAAACAGATCTACGTCAGGTGAGCCCCATCGGAGACATATCCGATGAAACACCCCGTGGTCCAACCCTAGCCAACTGAGGCAGCCGTCTGTCAGTCGGAGAGGGCCGGAACAAGACGTTCTGCCCACCAGAAAATACTGGCAACTGCTGAGGGACATAAACCACTGCCGTTGCATGCAGGTCCACAGGGGGGCCCAGACAACAGTAAATGAAAAACACAGCATGCAACTTCTGGAGTTTGTCCAGGAGAAGAAACACTCTGGCAGAACTCCAATAGTATAGAAGCCGACTAAACTGTCAAGGGCTGTATAGGAACTACATTGCCCCTCGGGGTAGTCGAGAACTCGCAGACGATCGACCAGGCAGCCCAGGACCACAATCCCCCACTAACGTAAACCACGCCAGATCTGGGGCCAACAACTCATGAACACCTGAGAAGTGGTGGCAAGACCAAAATGTCAACACTACGCGCTGATAATGCTCAGCACCACAGAAAAATGGAGGAAGTGCAGGAGTCTGGCACATAATGAGATGTGTAATTAAAGCATTTGTGATGCCGATAGAAGCCAGAAAGTCCCCATCATGAAGGGGTGCACCCGCGGTGCAGACGGACTCCCCCCTTAACTTCTGTACCCACCCAAGGCAGGTCAGGGCCATGAGGACTAGAATTGAATGTACCATGCTCTCTATCTTTTGGACTGTGAAAAGGGTGAATAAAATTTCTGAAACTGTTCACAACACGGGAACCATCACATTCTGAAGCAGCAGGGCTTGCACAGGCCTACGAGGAGAACATAAAACGGTCCAGCGACAGATGCACACATTGGAAGAAAAAAAAACTGTTTGGGGAACAAGGCGGAAAGCCATCTTGTAACTGGCCAACATCAAGACGCCTCATGTCATCCATGGTAGCCCCTCACAATACATGTCTAAGCACTACTGCGGAAACAGAGCTCTGCAACCAGGGGAACTGCAGTCAAGAGGCATAGTAGACAAACTGCTGCTTTTGCAGACCTGTTGGTCTAGGCACTGCAAACACAGGGGAATTCTGCTCCCCCTCCAGGTACCCAGAGATTCCTCTATTGGAATCATGGTTGCCTTGAGCAGCCTAGAGACAGAGGGGTCCACTACTGGTGGAACAGTCCACATCTGAAGGAGGGACTCCCCAAAGGGGTTCCTCACAGCAAGCATTGTTGGAAGCACAAAAAGCACTTTGGACACTCCCAGTCTTCATGGACAAATTTGGCAAAAGAAGAGTGCGAAGGAAGCACTTTCGCCACTCATGACGGCTTATAGGTGTCAAAGGGGAACCGGCCCTCCGCCGCAACCACCGCTGCATCCCCCATCTGCGGAGGAATTATCCTTACTCCCTGACAGGACAGGGGGTGTGGCCACCAACCCCGCAAGGTGGGCCACGTCCCTGGCGGCAAAGCCATCGGGGCCCCCCACAGAGGGCACAGACCGGGGCCCCCCATAGGGGGAACAGACCGGGGGGCCCTCTGGCAGAAGGCGGCCACAAGGCCCAGCAGGCCGCAAAAGCAGCAGACTAAATTTTCGTCCACCTGCCGCAAGTGTGCCGCCTGCGGAGGGACCGGACCAATCTGAGCCCCAACCTGGAGGGAGGACACCCAGAAAATAGAAGCGGTGCCCTCTGCCGCCGGGCTCTGGGCCCCCTACCCGGCACCCGGTCGGTAGGCCGCATAGTCGCGGCCTAAATTTTTAGCTGCCCGCAGTGAGGGCGCGGCCCGCGGGTGGCCTGGACAAATCCGAGTCGCTGAATAGAGGGATAACACCCCAAAACGGATAACGGCGCCCTCCGCCGCCAACCCTGGGGCCGCCCGCCAGCACTTGGTTGGTAGGCAACAAAGCCGTATCCTAAATAACGGGAGCACTGCCCGAACGCGGAAGTCCGGTCACTCGCCTCCCGGCCCAACAATGCAGCAGATGGGCCCAATGGATATCCCCCCAGTAGCAACCCTGAGGGTGGAAGTGGGGGGGGGGCAGTGTGTCCAAAAGCATCTAGGCAAGAAGTCTCACCCCGGAAGGAGGTGGGTGGAGAACCCCGGAGGGAGAGACCACCCCAGTGAGTACCCACACCAATCCAGGGAGGGAGAGGAGGGGGGCCCCTTACTTATCTCTCCAGACAGATCCTCCTCGCCACCGAAGTGGGGGAACTGTCGGCCATGAGGAATGCTGCGACACAGGCCAAGACCCGGTCATATGCGACCTCGCGAGACGCTTAACTCGCAGGGCCAGCCCACGTCCAGTGGGGCTATGTCACGGCTGACCTACGCGTAGCTGACAGACGGGGGTGACCACTGGATCAAGTGTTCAGTCAGTCGCCCAGCAGTTGATAGATCTCACCGGATAAAAATCCAGGAAAAGGAGAAAAAAAAAACAACAAAAATCCCAGGACTAGAGATCCCAACAGGGAACTAGGTCCTGACAAGGCAGAAAAAAAACTGAAGGCCTACAGCAGAGAGCGGGGTGTATATATATAATTTATATTTATATAATCTATCACGTAGGACTGCCCATAGGTGTAGCCAAGTCTTTTTTCTGCCTAATGTCGTACTCCTGTAGGGGGGCGATATAACCCTATGCTTCTGAATAAGGAAGCACTGTGTCTGTCAATGAACGAATGAGAAATTACATATACAGCAATGAGAAGTAATCTAAATACAGTCATCAAAAATATTGTTTCAGTCCTTTACTATACCTCACTGCAATATATCTAATGAGATAAAGTAGTAGAAATTCCTCAGGATAGCTTAATAAATATGTACCTTGATTGTGAAGGTGGAAGTGCCAGAGCCAGAGATTGTGCGGCCGATTCGCTAGGCATTCTCTGGATCTGAGTATCAGCTGTCAAAGCAAGACCTAGGAAAAGTGGGGATAACAAATTTACATGTAAAAAAGCAGTCTGAAGATGGCTTTGCACTCCATATGTGGAACACATTTTGGCTCTTACTGGTCTGTGTATCCATGACTTTGGAAGTGGAGTATGTACAGTATATGGCAGGGCTTTGTGTTTTTAATTATAGCTCCTGAGCATGAGAAGAAGCATACCCATAATAAAAAGCAGCTGTTGCTAGAATTAGATTTTGTAAATCTCCTCTTTTCACTAAATGAGTTAATTGAACACTTCCCACTGATATGCCATGCCAAAAGCAGGTGTAAACAGAGGCAGGCAGATCAAGCACAGTAGCAAGTATTAGACATTAATCACAGGCATACTGTAAACATCAGAGTATTATACTTCTAGTAAACAAACTTAACACCTTCTCACCCGGCCAATAACAAATTGACAGTCGAGCGGTGGTTCAGTTTTCCTGACTGGTACTCATATGATGAAGAAGTATTATGGATCACCATGCCAAGCAATCAGAAGGAGAGGTCAGCAATGGCAGTGGATTGATGCCCTTATAGTACAGGTATCCTTTAAAGAGAGCTAGAGAAATCCTTATGTTTTGTAACACATTTAAATAAAATAAATTAATTACCTGGGCCTGATGGATACGGGTGTGTTCCAGTTATCATGTATTCAGAATCAAGGCCTAATGAAATATAAAAAGAATGAATCAGAGGACAAATATGAATTTCAAATTTCCTTCCAATATATAATATTTAACGACTTGTTGTCCAGGCCAATTTTGACCCTTTTCAACTACATGTTAAAATCAGCATTTTTTTTTTTTTTGCAAAAAAAAAAAAACTTTGACTCTCCCTCCACCTAAAAAAAAATTATATATTTTCAGTAAGCAGAGGCCCTGGAGAATAAAATGGTGGTTTTCGCACGATATTTGCGCAGCCATTTATGAAATGTAAATTTTAAGGAAAAAAAATACACTTGAACGCATTTTAGTGTCTGGGGGAGAAAGTCAGCTGACAGGCGCAAGTCAGTAGAGCCCTTTGGCAGCTAGGTAAGTGCCATGCGGGTTTCACCCAAATAGTGTAGCTTTCCTTCTACCCTGGGTACCCCATGCTATATATTCTAGTTAGCTACTGTATAAAACTTTAACACCTACCTCCTATATAGATTACCAGTAGCTGATATCTATGGAAAGTCACTATAATATATAGCAACTCCTCTGCCAAAAAAATAAGACCTTCTAATATTTAACTGCCATATGCATCATTGCAAGCTTAAAGCGGTTGTATACCCGTGATTAATTTATTTTTTTCACCTGAAAGGCAAAAGCCATAATGAGCTAGTATGCACCGCATATTAGCTCATTATGAAATACTTACCTCGGAACGAGGTGAAGAGAACTTACCTGGTCCACGCCGAGCGAGATGTCATCTTGACTCGGCGTGTCTTCCGGGTATCGCCGCTCCAGCGCTGTGATTGGCTGGAGCGGGGATGTCGTCACTCCAGCGCATGCGCGTGGGAGACTTCAAACCGGCAAGGGACGGCGGCTGCCGGCCCTTTAGCCGAGGATCCCCGCTGCACATGCGCCACTGCAATCAGCGGCGGGAATATCTCCTAAACAACCACTCAGGGGTTTCTAGTGTGTGTATATATATATATATATATATATATATATATATATATATATATATATATATATATATATATATATATATATATATATATATATATATATATATATATATATATATATATACATACACACACATACACACACACACATATATATATATAATATTAGATTGTGACCACCCAAAGGTTTGCAGGAAAGTCTTACTACCTAGCTCACCATCTCAGTCTTCAATGCATCTGCACCATCCCTACTACTCAGATTAGAAGCCCCGTGGAGCTAGGTAGTTGTCCTGCAACTTCCACTCAACTGGTGTGGTTTTCCTTTCAGCCTGGATACTTACAGCCTGTCTGGCTCCCTTTACGTGTCTCCACTGCACCTCTCCAGACATGGGGTCACCTCCGACAATGGAGAGTTCCTCCCCCCTCACTCTACTGACTTGCATCCATCAGCTGACTTCCTCCCCCAGACAGTTTTAACCTAGCGACATGGCCTTCATCTCTCTGTAGCTGAGAACTCAGGTGATGATAGGACAGTCAAAACTAGAAGCGACGGGCCCCCCTACCCCACAGCTGTGGAAGGACAGCCCCCGCAGCAGTGCAGCTGCTTTATGGGGGCGCCAGACCGATTTGCCTCCTCGGCCAGTCCAGCCCATAAGACTAGCACTACACAAAGTGTAGCGCAAGCCAGGATGGACTCTTTGATGCCGCCCCCCCCCCCCCCCCCCCCTACAAAGTGTTGGTCTAGGATACAGCGTTGGCAGCGGAAGCCATTTGCTCCTGTTGCAGTCAACAAAATCCAGTGAGAAGAGAGTAGGGGGCAGGGCCAAGCCACGCTGTGTCTATGGATGCCCACACCTGTGCCCCTATAGCAAGCAGCTTGCTATTGGGGCACACTCAGGAAGGGGAGGAGTGCACAATGCTTGCAGGGGACCCCAGAAGAGGTGGCAAGGGGACCATTGTATAAAGCAGGCAAGTACATTCTAGGGGGGGGGGGGTCTTTACAACCACAATAAATGTCCCAAAGCCCAACATGTGTAGAAGGGGGCACTCGAGATGATGGGTTTAATGTGAAGAAAAAAAAGTTTACAGAAAAAAAGTCAGTAGCTGTTCTTTTTTGACAAGTACAATTGTTCAAATAGGTGCATTTACAAATACAACCACAAAGAACAAGACATTAAGATAGTTAGTGTCCAATGAACCTTGATTAGAAGTATAGTGCTCATATGAATCGCCAATGGCAAGCTGGACCTTCTCCCGGGTTTCTTTAAGTGTGGGCATGTGTAGCACAGGGCCGTATTCAGTCCGTAATTTCACAGACATCTTTAGTTTGTGACTAGTAGGAAGAAAACAAAAAATCTCAATCAGCAGAAAACATAACATTTATTAATCAATTTACTTTTGCTTTGACAGTTTCCCAAGAAAAGAAGAGGAAAAATCTGGAACAGGGAAACAGACACCAATACAAAGTTGTATTGGTAATTAGCAATTCTACCCCACTTCCTATCTGATGAAACTATAGTCACCATGATAGGAGGAGGGGGGTTGGTCATGCATTTTAGACTATATGACAACTCACTAAATACAAAATCAATAACCCAAATATACTTCTCTCTGAAATGCATTTTCAGTAATGCTGCTACATATACTTTTTTGATATTTTTTTTCAATCTAAACAAATTATTGTTAGCAGATTCAATTACAGTAATAAAACTATATAATTAAAAAACAAATACAGATACCTTTTGTGTTTTTGAAAGCGTTCACCTCAAAATACTTGATTAGGCACACAAAAGATTTTGCCTACATTTTTATTTTCAACTACTACCCCTAGGCAATACAGTACGACATACTACTCCAAAATGTTGTATGCTATTATAAAATCGTACAGTAAATTGTTCAATGCTGCCAAAAGAACGAGACTGTTGCTCCAGCAGAGATACAAGGACAGATATACACTATGCCATTTTTTATCTGATAACAGATCTAGCTACTTATTTCTAATTATAAAGCAGAGCAGGAAGAAGAGAAAAAGCAGTTTGAAGTAAACAAAAGTTCCTCAAGGTGTCCAGATATAGAGAAATAGTCAAAAATGTATGTCCCCATCTCTTCTCAGGAAGAGGAGATAGTGGGAAAAGGGGGATTTTAAGGTTCCAAAACAAAACGGATGTAGCACATCAATGCAATATGTCCAAAAGTCACACATTTTATGTATACAATATAAACAGTGCTTTAAACATAATACAAAAGTGCATAAAATACACGCATATAGCATTAAATCATAAAATGAACACAATTTGTTGTGTTTTTTTTTTTACTGCTATATGTATTCTATGCAGTTTTGTATTATGTTTAACCACTTCAATACCGGGCATTTTCACCCCCTTCCTGCCTAGGCCAATTTTCAGCACTGTAACATTTTGAATGACAATTGGGCCGTCATGCAACACTGTACCCAAACAACATTTTTATCATTCCCCCCCCCCCCCCTACCCTACAAATAGAGCTTTCTTTTGGTGGTATTTGAGCCCCTCTGGGTTTTTATTTTTTGCGCTATAACTAAAAGAGGGCAACAATTTGGAATATTTTTTACTTTATGCTATAATAAATATTCCATTATTTTTTTTTTAAACCAAATTATTTCCTCAGTTTAGGCCGATATGTAGTCTTCTACATAAAAAAAAAAAAAGAAATATATATACCAAAAAGCAATTGGCATATATTAATTGGTTTGTTTAAAAGTTATAGCGCCTACAAAATAGCTTATTGATTTATGGCATTATTATAATTTTTTTGTTTTACTAGTAATGGCGGTGATTTTTATCCTGACTGTGACATTGCAGCGGACAGATCAAACACTTTTGACACTATTTTGGGATCAGTGACATTTATACAGCGATCGGTGCTATAAAAATGCACTGATAACTGTATGTCACTGGCAGGGAAGGAGTTTACACTAGGGGGTGATCAAGGGGTTAAATGTGTTACCTAGGGAGTGATTCCAACTATTGAGGGATGAGACTGATCGGTGTTCCTATATACTAGGAACACACGATCGGTCTCCTCTCCCCTGACAGGATGCGGATCTGTGCGTTTGCACACACAGATCCACGTTCCTGCTCTGTCACAAGCAATCGCGGACATCGTGGCCCGCTGGGTATACGCATTGGCTCCTCGGTGACTAAAAGTGGCGATTAAATGCCACCAAAAGAAAGCTCTATTTGTGTGAAAAAAGGATAAAAATGTAATCAGTACAGTGTTGCATGACCGTGCAATTGTCATTCAAAGTGTGACAGCACTGAAAGCTGAAAAGTGGCTTGGCCAGGAAGGGGGTAAAAGTGCCCGGTAGGCAAGTGGTTAAAAGCAGGAGTTCACCCTTAACAAAAAATAAAAAAAATTCACATCTTTTTGCAGATAAAAAAAACTGCACTTATTTACATTTTTTTACTTGGAGCCTGTAAAGCATTGCACCCGCTTCAGATTGCGCTCCTGCAGACTTGTCTGTGTATATGTCTTCTCGTACCTCATATGGGCAGGCAGATACACACTGACCAAAAGAATAAACTACCAAAGCGCTCAAAGGCTGTTGGTACTTGTAGTTTCCAATTCACAGAGCACTGTGAATGAATGACGTGGCTGGGCCCCACACGACCACATTATTTTCAGACAGTGACTGCTCGCCGTCACTGGGGCGGGGGTAGAAATGAAGTTCCAGCTGCAGGAACATGTTACATATTTCACACTATATAAGGGTGGAACATGTAACATATTCCAAAAGGTAAACTTCTCCTTTAAGCTTTGACAATAAATCCTGACAGCCAATTGGTTTCTATACAGAACTGCACCAGATTTTGCACTCTCCAGTTCTAGTAAATCAAACCCAAAGGCCCCTTTCACATGTGCGGACCGTTCGTCCGTTTTTTACAAGTCCGTTTACGGACTTGTAATGCATCCCTATGGGATTGCAGACGTTAGCGGATGATGCAAACCCTATTTTTCTTCCGTCCGATTGGATGAATACGGACAGACGGTCCGTATTCATCCGATTCCCCATAGGGGAGAGCGGAGGAAAGACAGGGCAGTCTCTGCACAGTGTAAGGGGACCGCCCTGTCCGCCGACAGTCACAAAATATTCCAACTGCACACCTTCCAGGAAAATGGCCAATAAGTAAAAGGGTGCTGAAACGATCACCAGCTGGGAACCGGAAAGCAAATCATGTACACATATTCGCCAGCACACCAAGGATCATTGAAAAAACGTCCAAAAATTTAATGCATAATAGTGATCCAAAAAGCCAACAGCTCAGCGGGGATTACGAATGATCCCCGCTGAGCCGACGGACACACACGGAGCGGACACAAAAACGGTCCGCTCCGTGTGAAAGGACCCAAAGTCTCTAATCAAGAAATTCTTCCTTCTTGTTCAACAATTGAGCTTCACCTTTCCACCTTGAACTTCCTCAATGGACAGAAAATCAGCAAACTTACTTTTGTCCACTTAGCAGGGAGCCGACCTAAAAACAGTAAAACTGATCCAGGAAACATTAATGCTAAACTAGGTAGTAGCAGTGAGATCTTACTAACTAGCAACAGTGTGTGAATGGCAAAAAGAACTTGCCACAATGAAACATTCTTTGGCAGGTAAAACACTAAGCATAAATGAATTTCAACTATGTTTGTAGCAGTTTGCCTAGTGTTCAATTTTCAGTCTACTTCTAGGTGTGTAGCTTTAATAGCAGTGAAATGCAGGTGTGATGTGACATTATACATAAAAAAAAGATAATTGTCAAAAGTGACTTGAACCCATGACAAAAGCAGTGAGAATTGCAGATTGTTAGCATTAAAGCTCATTTAAAACCATTATAATTAAAAGTACATTTTGCATTGGTACAAAGGTAATGCCAATTGCCTAAATTTGGCATCAGCCAATTGTGAATTGTTCCCTATCCATTTTACTGAACAGTGATTTCCCGAAAATCATCAGCATCCACTTCCTGTTCTGAACCTACACAGCAGGTATAAATAATATCCTGTTTACTGCTCTACATTACTTGTTGCATATACATGACAGGAGGTCCGACGAGTCCCTGTTCTCCGTTTCAGGAAGTATTTGGCCCTGAAAACGGAGCCAAAGACGCACAGGACCCCTGTGTAAGCCGCTCGACAGCCGCCATGGAAAGGTGTGAACTGGCTCCATAGAGAGCCAGTCAATCTCCTGATGCGAACCTGCATCCAATTCGCATAGGAGTGAAACCAACCTAAAGGGGTCTTCAAACTATCAAATGTTAATTACTAGTGCAGTCATTACCTCTGTTTCCGTGACTATTACAGATGCAATGCATTTTCTTCGCAGGCTGACCAGATATTTACTTACTAAAAACAAATAAAAAGGACATAATTCACTGAAAAAAAAAAAAAAATACAGCTAAAAACGTACCCTTCTTCATCTATAGCGACAGATTTAGAATTGTCAGCCACAAACATGTCATGAGTCCTCTTCAGAGATCGGAACACTAGAGTGTGGACCGAGTGCTTCTGCACGTCCTGAGGAAAAAAAATAGCACAAACATTAAAGTGTCATTAAACCCAAATCATCAAAAACTGTCAATACGTGCTATATTACATTGTCTTCACACTCGCTCATCCACTAGAGCAGGGGTCTCCAAACTACAGCCCTCCAGTTCAGGAACTACAATTCCCATCATGCCTAGGCTTGTCTGTGAATGTCAGAGTTTTACAATGCAACAGCTGGAGGGACGTAGTTTGGAGATCCCTGCACTAGAGCATTTGTTTTCTGCAGATGCAAAAATCTTGATTGATCTTGCCGTTTACAATCCCTCCCTCATTGTTTGCAGCCTGAGAATGTGTAGACTAGCTGTTGACATCTACTGAGCATGCTCCAGTTTCCTGTTCCCTTCCTCCTTTTTCTTATCTGTGCAGCCCATGTGACTATAGCGTCACACATGTGGGCGTATACACAGTGGCAAATGACACTACCCTCTCTCCTCCTCCATGTCCTGGTATTGCTAAACACTATGGGCATGAGATATAAGATGGTGATTGATGGAGGCTTCCACTTCTCTGTTAATTCCAACACATACACACAGGCTGGAGGGGCGTGACATCCTGTGATTGGCAGAACCTCCTCCAGATATTCTTACAGTGTGAACAAAGTGAAAGATATTGTCAGTCAACTTAAACTCTGCCTACACCATGTTATTGCAAAAAAAACAAAAAGAAAAAAAAACATTTGCTTTGAAATATTCAATATCACCAGGCTAAAACAAAGGAGAAAAGAAGCCTAAAAAAAAAGCTAATGCAGCCACATCTAATGATTGGCAAGCTGCAATATATTACATTTTTGTTTTTATTAATACCACTTTAATCATCCTCTGACCCTCTACTGGATCATGCAGGACTACTGATCAATAGTGAGGGGGCGTCCCCCTGTCAGAACACAGCAGCTCAGTGGGGAAGATCACTGAACTAATCTTGCATGATTAGTACAGGAGATCCCGACCGGAGCTGTAACACTGTAGTGTGTACCAGGCTTAAAGGCAAACTCCACTTACATGGGAAAAAATAATAAAGCTATAGCATATACAATTGCGACACTAGTCATGTTGTAATTGAAGGTCATTAAAAAATACCTTTCCTTTTCAATCTGCAGAGCTTTCATTTTCTGTAAAGTGCAATGCAATATGGCTACCTGGAGTTATGTACAAATAATGTTTACAGAACGCCCCTCAGAAACATAATTTCCTGCTTGTGTGATTGGCTCATTGATTTTGCCAGAAGTCTACACTAAGATAAAAGACAGATTTTGACATCCCCTGCAACACAAATTACATTTTTAGTAAGATATTCCCAATAGGAAATCGTGTCTAAAGGGATACAGACTGCAACTTTCCTCAGAGCCCCGATTCTGCAGCAGCTGAGAATTATGAAACCACTCCCATTTAAGCACCCTTTCACACTGAGGCAGTGGGTGTGTCTGCGGTAAAGCGCCACTATTTTTAGCGGCGCTTTACCATGAATTTTGCGGCGCTATTCTGCAGCTAGCGGGGAGCTTTTACCCCTGCTAGCGGCCGAGAAAGGGTTAAAACCACTGCAAAGTGCCACTGCTGCGGTATAGCCACGGTGCCCATTGATTTCAGCGGTGGAGAAGCGCTATACACACACGGCTTCTTCACCGTTCCAAAGATGCTGCTAGCAGGACTTTATTTACCGTCCTACCAGCGTACCGCTCCAGTGTGAAAGCCCTCGGGGATTTCACATTGGAGAGACAGCAGCGGCTCTTTCAGGGCGCTTTTCAGGTGCTATTTTTAGCGTTCTAGCGCCTGCAAAGCACTACAATGTGAAAGGGGTCTTAGACTCACACAGCACAGAGGAACAAACAGGGATTTCCTCAGAATAACAAAAAGGTAGAAATCTGCAACAAAGTTTGTTAAAGGGTCACTAAAGGAAAAAAAAATGTTTTGCTGAAATGACTGTTTACAGGGTATAGAGAAATAAAAGTTAACTGATTCCTTTTAAAAATGATCACAAATAGATAAAAAATCAATCATATAATGTGCCTGTAGGTTAGTTTCGCTTTTAACCACTTCCTTACTGGGCACGTATACCCCTTCCTGACCAGGTGAAATTTCAGCCTCTGGCACTGCGTCGCTTTAAGGCTGCATTCACATCTGAGCGACAAAACGCCCGACGCCGGACGCTTCTGCCGCTAGAGGGGAGAATCCCCATTGCTGTCTATGGAGATGGTTCACATCTCATAGACGCGGAACGCCTGAAAAAAAGTCCCGGACCCTTTTTTTCAAGCGACATAGGCGTTTTCCCATTGACAGCAATGGGAAGACTTAGAAAAAAAAAATCGAAGGTTTCACACTAGCGGCAAAATACGCCGCTACCGCCGATCGCGGCTGTCGCTCAGGTGTGAATGCAGCCTAACTGACAATTGCGCGGTCGTGCGACGTGGCTCCCAAACAAAATTGGCGTCCTTTTTTCCCCACAAATAGAGCTTTCTTTTGGTGGTATTTGATCACCTCTGCGGTTTTTATTTTTTGCGCCATAAACAAAAAAAGCAACAATTTTGAAAAAAAGTCAATATTTTTTACTTGTTACTATAATAAATATCCCATTTTAAAAAAAATATATATATATTTTTTTTTTCTCAGTTTAGGTCGATACAAATTCTTCTACATATTTTTGGTAAAAAAAAAAAAAAAAATATCGCAATAAGCGACTGGTTTGCGCAAAAGTTATAGCGCTTACAAAATAGGGGACAGAATTATTATTCATTTTTATTATAATTTTTTTTTTACTAGTAATGGCGGCGATCTGCCATTTTTATTGGGACTGCGATCAGTGCTATAAAAATGCACCGATTACTGTATAAATGTGACTGGCAGTGAAGGGGTTAACACTAGGGGGGCATGGAAGGGGTTAAATGTATTCCCTGGGTGTGTTCTAACTGTGGGGGGAGGGGGGTGACTGGGGGAGGTGACCGATGCTGTGTCCCTCTGTACAAGAGACACAGATCGGTCTCCTCTCTCCCTGACAGGACATGGAGCTCTGTGTTTACACACAGAGCTCCACGTCTTGTCCCTGTAGCCGCCGATCGCCAGTGCCTGGCGGACATCGCGGCAGCCAGGCACGCGCATCGGTATCTCAGGAATGCAGCGGGCACGCGCGCCCTCTAGTGGCCTGGAAGAGCGGAGGACGCATATATGCGTCCTGTATGAAATTTTGAACCAACCTGCGGCCGCACATATTCGTACGGCCGTCGGGAAGTGGTTAAACTGGTGTCATGTTCCTGTGAACTAGAGAGACAGACAGAACAAAAACAAACAAATCCAGGGCAGTGTTTTGTTTTAAATATGAATCTGATTGGTTCTGTTAAGTTTTAGACACACATTAATGACAGCTTAGACCACAGTGAAAAGCTCCCAGTACTGTGGTTATAAGGAAACAGACAACCAGGAAGTGTGGAGATCACAGCAGAATTACAGCTACTTCAAAGCAAAAACGAACAATAAGGACATGAAACCAATACTGCAGTAATGTAAAGGAAGCTATTTAGCTAAAAAAAAAAAAATCCTTTAGTGATCCTTTAAGATCCTCTTAAAGCGGGGGTTCACCCTTAGAGGGCACTTTTCCCCCTTAGATTCCTGCTCGTTTTTACTAGGGGAATCGGCTATTTGTTTTAAAATATGTGCAGTACTTACCCGTTTACGAGATGCATCCTCTCCGTCGCTTCCGGGTATGGGCTGCGGGACTGGGCGTTCCTTCTTGATTGACAGTCTTCCGAGAGGCTTCCGACGGTCGCATCCATCGCGTCACGATTTTCCGAAAGAAGCCGAACGTCGGTGCGCAGGCGCAGTATAGAGCCGCACCGATGTTCGGCTTCTTTCGGCTACGAGTGACGCGATGGATGCGACCGTCGGAAGCCTCTCGGAAGACTGTCAATCAAGAAGGAACGCCCGCTCCCGAAGACCCATACCCGGAAGCGACGGAAGAAGATGCAGCTCGAAAACGGGTAAGTACTGCTCATATTTTAATACAAATAGCCGATTCCCCTAGACCGAACGAGCAGGAAGCTAAGGGGAGAAAAAACTCCCGCTTTAAGCAAGCACAAGAAGGAAAAGTAAACACAAGTAGACTGTTTTTGGTTTAGCCTGTCAATGAACAGTCAACCTAAAACAGCATGTTGACCTTGGAATTCATGTCTATAGTGACCAGAACCCTTATAAAGTCCCCATCCCAATCAATGTCAGCTGACTCTGCCTGCACACTTCCCTACCCCACACTCTTCTCACCATTTATATAAGCAGCAGGAGAGCCACTTGAGGGAGGATAGATCATACCTACACATCATAAATCCTATTATGCAAGTTTACATCTGTATGTGACTACACAAGTGTCCATCCGCTAGTCATGAGTGGTTTGGTGTAGATGGGTGTACAGCCAGGGTATGTAAAGAGGATTTATAAGGAGTAAAAAAACTATGAAATAGGAAAAGTAACTTTACTGAAGCAGAAGCATCCAGTTAGAAACAAATGCTACAGGCAGGATGGTAAATACTACTCCTAAACTCTCCTAGAAGGAAGGTGCATAACCCTACTGTCAAAGGATGCTGTGTCCGTCTATGAACGGAAGAGAAATACTACTTTGTACGAATTCAGTTAGCATGCTGGTATCTGGTAAGTAAGAAAGCCAACAGAGAAGGAGATGAGATCCTGTACATTATTAGCAGTTTTGCTGGATGGTGAAGCAATCCACATGCTGCACAGTTCAAATGTTTTACAAGGAAATAATTAGGCCTACGGCGGTCCCACGGCCCCTAAAGTAGGAGCTTATTTACACTTTTAATAACTGATGCAATCTGCATTTCATGCAAATTATATTCAGGCTGCAAATTCATTTTGTTTACAGCAGTAGAGAAATTTGAAACCGTAGCAGTGTGCATAACCAAATATAACAAATGTTTGCTACTTCCCAGATTTCCAGTATATGAGTTTTATTATTCTTATTGCCTGCAGTGATCTCCCACTTCTCTCCTCTCCTGGATTACCCACTTTCATCTAAATCCTGCTTTCCTTACTTTTCATGCTAAAATACAGTCACTCTAGCTGCTCTCTCCTATCCAAAATTCTAAAACTGAAAGCAATTGTAAAGGCTCATTCCCCCCCCCCCCCCTATAAAAATAACATGTAATAAATACTTACCTGCTCTGTGCAGTGTATTTGCACAGAGCAGCCCAGACCCACCTCTTCTGTGATCAATCCTGGCCCCTCCCTCCTGTTTAGTGCCCCCACATAAAGCAGCTTGCTATGGGGGCACCCAAACTGAGATACAGCTCCCTATGTCCATTCAGGCACGGAGTCCCAACTCAGCACCACCCCCTCTCTCCCCGGATTGGCTAGCTGACTTTGACAGCAGTCGGAAGCCAATGGCGCTGCTGCTGTGTCTCAGCCAATCAGGAAAGAGAATCTCAGCTGAGACATTCGTGGATATCGCTGCACAGAGAGGGACCTCAGGTAAGTATTAAGGGGGCTGCTGCACACAGAAGGCTTTTTACCTTAATGCATAGATGCCGTCTACCCCCAGGGATATAGTCCCAAGGGAGGGGGCGAGCACGCCAACTAAACCCCTGCCAGGACAGTTTGGATGATGGGGACAAGCTTACTGAGGAAAAACAGGAAGTGAGAAATTCAGACAAAGAAAAAAAACATTTAGAAGGGAAATCGAAGGAAATGGTAAGTTAACTAGGGCTGCAACCAACGATTATTTTCAGAATCGATTAGTTAGCCGATTATTGTTTCGATTAATCTGATAATAGCCTTAAATAAATATATATATATTAGCAATTTAATTTTTTTTGGGGCCAATTTGGTGTTGGACAGATTACAAAACACAAATTGACGCAAAAACACATTACATGCTTTTCTGCAGCTTCTCCATTGAAGTATATTGAACCAAAAAAAAAAAAAAATAGTACCGTTTTGCGTTAAAAAGTCAATTCCAAATACGCAGCAGCTGAAAAAAAAATCATGGATGTGAACGTGTCCCATAGGAAAACATGTAAATGAACTGTAGTTTTTTTTTTGCAAAAACCAGAGGTGTGAACCCAGGCCTGAGATGTTTAGTAACATAATGAGGTTAAAAAAACTAAAATAAGTACAAAAAGAGCAAATAATCGCTACTGTAAGGGGTTAATTTTTTTACTGCGGGACAGTGAAAGTAATATTTACAGTAGCAATTAGTTTTTTTGTACTATAAAGGGCCAATTTTAGTTTTTTTAACCCCATTATGTTACTGCCCGATTAATCGATTATGAAAATTGTAATCGATTAATTTCATAATCGATTAGTTGTCGATTAATTGTTTCGGCCCTAAAGTGAACTAACAATGCACTAGCTTAAAGGAATCCATTTAGAAAATAAAAAAACAACCTTTACAACCCCTTTAACCACTTGACCACCGGGCCTATTCTGGCACTTCTCTCCTTCATGTGAAAATCACAATTTTTTTGCTAGAAAATTAATCAGAACCCCCAAACATTATATATTTTTTTTTAGCAGACATCCTAGGGAATAAAATGGCAGTCATTGCAATACTTTTTGTCACACCGTATTTGCGCAGCGGTCTTACAAGCGCACTTTTTTTGGATAAAAATCACTTTTTTGGATTAAAAAATAAGACAATACATTTTGCCCAATTTTTTTATATATTGTGAAAGATAATGTTACGCCGAGTAAAATGATACCCAACATGTCACGCTTAAAAATTGCGCCCGCTCGTGGCATGGCGTCAAACTTTTACCCTTAAAAAATTCTACAGGTTGCATTTTTTGAGTTGCAGAGTAGGTCTAGGGCTAGAATTATTGCTCTCACTCTAACGATCGCGGCGATACCTCACTTGTGTGGTTTGAATACCGTTTTCATATGGGGGCGCTACTCGCGTATGCGTTTGCTTCTGCGCGCGAGCTCGTCGGGATGGGGCGCTTTAAAAAAAAAATTTTTTGGTTTTCTTATTTATTTTTATTTAGTTTTATAATTTTTTACACTGAAATAAAAAAAAAAAAATTGATCACTTTTATTCCTATTACAAGGAATGTAAACATCCCTTGTAATAGAAAAAAGCATGACAGGTCCTCTTAAATATGAGATCTGGGGTCAAAAAGACCTCAGATCTCATAATTAGACTTAAATGCAAAAAAAAAAAAAATGTTTCTTTAAGAGGCTGGGCGGGACTGACGTTTTGACGTCACTTCCGCCCAGCAGAGCTATGAGGACGGGTGAAGGAGATTTCTCCTTCAGTCCCGTCCCCGCTCAGCTGCCGGACACATGCGATCCCCTCCGCCGCTACCGACGGCTCCGGTAAGCGGCGGAGGGCGCGGGAGAGCAGCGGGAGGGGGGGGGCCCCTCTCCCGCCACCGATAACGGCGATCTCGCGGCGAATCCGCCGCGGAGACCGCCGTTATCGTGCACACCACCGCCCCCTGAAAAGATGAATATCTCGGTTGTGGCAGCAGCTGCTGCCGTTATCGAGATATTCAACTTTAAAAACAGGACGTCTTTTTGACATGGGGCGGTGGTCAAGAGGTTAAAGGAACACTAAAGGCAAACTTTTTTTTTTTTTTTTAAAACAACCATGTTATACTTACCTCCACTGTGCAGCTCGTTTTGCACAGAGTGTCCCCTAACCCTGTCTTCTGGGGTCCCTCGGCGGCTGTCTCGGCTCCTCCTCGCAAAAGCTTTCCACCTTCATGCAAGCGAGCATGGTGGAAAGCTTTGGCGAGCGCGCTCCCGTGATACAGCGGCGGGCATAGCCGCCGACTGCATCACTCGGCGCCGCCCCCCGGCGCGCCGCGTCATCCGCTGTGATTGCGGGAAAGGGCTGCGCTGTTTTCAATCCGTCCAGCCTAGCCAATCATCGGCCAGGCTGGGAACCGAAGAGGGTCACGTGGACGCGCACTGGACTTTCGAGGGGTCAGGTAAGTAAAACGGGGGTTCGCATTAAGGTGAAAAAACATTTACCTTTACAACCCCTTTAACCTTCAGCTTAAATATCATTTGTTTTGTAAATTTGTTTATAGGTCATTCTATGAACTTTTTGATCACCCTTCATTATCAGACTGAAGAAAAGATGCAAAAAAAAAAAAAAACACACGCTCCTTTTTATGCCCTGCACAAAAATAAACACTGCGTACACTGAATCTACAACCAACAAGTAAAGTGCGATAAATATAACAAATTAGCGGATATAAATCTGTTATCAGAAACTATAAATCATTTTCCCCTGGAAAATATATGAGAATCATGGCTTAAGGCATTTATTTTGCATAATAATGATACTGGATAATGATGTGTATAGTATAGCAGCTCCGCTGTACAAATATTGCTCGTACGCAGAAACGTCTTACTAAAATGCTGTAGGCTTTCCAAAGCAGACAGTACTGGGATTAGAACAAAAGAATGGAGGTAATATTTCATCGGATGATAAATATTCTGTTATGCAATGCTCTCAGTCTCGGATTATGTATTATCTTTAAACATGCTGTGCGTGTGATCACTAATCATCTTAAATGAATCTTGTCACGTCTACAAATCTTTTTCATTAAAATAAGCCAACTAAAAAACAAAAAGGATGAAAAATAATAAAAAAAAACGTAATGTTCCAAACTCAACATAATTTAGGCCCCATGCACGTTACAAAAACGCCAGTAGCTTTAGCTGTAAAATGCTGCATTAAAAACGCAAGTTTTGCCACAAAAGCTTTTACTGAAAAACTTTCAAAACATAGTAGTTCTGTTTTTTTACCCCCCAGGTGACAACAGCCCTGCCAAAAATCACTGATAAAAGTCTGTGTGTCATTGGACACATAGGATAACATGATGGGAAGTTTACTGACTGCAGAAAAAAAAAACAGCAGCTGTAAAAAACGTCCAGTGTCCGTGAGGCCTTTACTAACATGATGGGAAGAAAAACAGGGCAGTGTCAATTCCATTTCATAACACCCCAAAGGGTAAAATATCCTATCTGCTAAGGTGACCATGTAGTGGCTTTACCAGGTGGAGCAGGGAAACAAGGAGCTTACTATACTATAACCAAGCACTGTCATATGATTAGTGGGGTCCAACATTTAAAGGGTCACTAAAGGAAAAATTATTTTTCCTTTAAAATAACAAACATGTTATACTTACCTCCACTGTGCAGTTCGTTTTGCACAGAGCGGCCCTGATCCACGTCTTCTGGGGTCCCTTGGCGGCTGTCTCTATCCCCCCCGCAATTACTCGCCACAGTCATGCGAGAGCTCGCATGGTGGTCAGTAATTGCGTGCGCGCTCCCGTGATACAGCGAGCGGCCATAGCAGCTCACTGTATCACTCGGCCCCGCCCCTCGGCGCGTCACTGGATGTGATTGACAGCAGCGCTGGGGGGGGGGGGGGGGGGGGTCGCAACACCAGATGTTTTTTCACCTTAAAGCATAGAATGCATTAAGGTGAACATTTTTTTTTAATTTAAAACTCCTTTAAGGCAAGGACACATCTGTTATGCACAGTGGTTGTGGTGTTCTTTGCACTGCATGAAGCAAGTATTACAGGGCACGATGAAGATCGTTTTTACTTTTTAATACAAAAGACTGTTTTAATCTCTATGAACTCAGACACAATTTAGAAGTTATATACAGTGTAAATTAATTAATTAGGAATGTATTCACTCTGTTTGCATGGTCTATGTATAGACATTTACATGCGTGAAGGCGATTGCTGTTTGAAGCCCTTATGCACATTTTAGTATTGATTTTATCCTAGAGTGACACATGTGCATTGTAGTATTTGCAAAAGTCCCAGGATAATAAATGGTAGGTTTTTACATTTTTTTATGTCTCACAATATTTGTGCAGTGGTTTACCAAATGTAGATTTTCGGGAAGAAAAAAAAAATGCACACTAAAATTTATTTTACCGAGTAGAATATCCAATTTTGTGGTAAAATAAAAAAAAGATTATGCTACGCTGCGCAAATAGATACCCAACATGTCACACTTTAAAATTGCACATGCCTGTGGAATGGCAACAATCTACGGTAGATTAAAGCAGCGTTCCACCCAAAAGTGGAAGCTCCGCTTAGCTGCTTCCTCCCCCCCTCCGGTGGCACATTTGACACCCTTTGGGGGGTGAGAGGATACCTGTCAAACACAGGAACCCAATCCCACCTTCACGTAAGGGCACCGCGGCGACCCATGTCTCCAGACCTAAATCCTATTGAGCATCTGTGGGGCATCCTCAAATGGAAAGTGGAGGAGCGCAAGGTCTCTAACATCCACCAGAGTGGAAGAGGACTCCAGTAGCAACCTGTGAAGCTCTGGTGAACTCCATGCCCAAGAGGATTAAGAAATATAGAGAAATATAATGGTGGCCACACAAAATATTGACCCTTTGGTACCAATTTGGACATTTTCACTTAAGGGTGTACTAACTTTTATTGCCAGCTGTTTAGACATTAATGGCTGTGTGTTGTTAGGGGACAGCAAATTTACACCGTTATACAAGCTGTACACTCACTACTTTACATTGTAGCAAAGTGTCATTTCTTCAGTGTTGTCACATGAAAAGATATAATAAAATATTTACAAAAATGTGAGGGGTGTACTCACTTTTATGAGATTCTGTATATACAAGTACAGTGGACAGGAAGTGGTTAAGGGGAAATTCTGATCTAAAGGGGGTGGGGGAAGGTAGGACACCAAAAAGTGGAGAAACAAAAAGCCAAATCTGACACATTCCATGCAAAACAAAAAATGGACTGCACAAAATTATTGGCACCCTCAATTTAATATTTGTAGCAAATCAAATAACTGAAATCAAATCGCTTCCTGTAACCATCAATGAGTTTCTTACGTGCCGCTACTGGAATTTGACCACTCTTTCGCCAACTGCTCCTGTTCTCTCAGATTGGAAGGGTTCCTTTTCCCAACTGCTGCTTTGAGATCTTTCCAAAGGTGCGTAACAGGATTAAAGATCTGGATTCATTGCTGGTTAGTTCGGTACGCTCCAGCGCTTTGTCGTAAACCATTTTTGGGTGCTTTTTGACGTGTGCTTTGCCCCATGGTCTTGCCGTTAGACCCATGACTTTTGACGGAGGCCCAACTTTCTGACACTGGGCCCTACTTTGCACCACAGAATTCTTTGGTAGTCTTTGCATTTCTTAATGCCATGCACATGGTCAAGACAACCAGTGCCTGAAAACATCAGTGAACCTCCACCATGTTTTACTGTAGGGACTGTATTCCTTTCTTTAAATAGCCAATTCTCTTTTTCAGAAAACAGTATAATAATGGACGTTACCGAAAAGCTGTAATTTTGTTTAGTCTGTGCACAGCACATTCTCCCAAAAGAATTTTGGCTTCCTCAAGTAAGTTTTGGCAAATCTCTTTGATAATTTTTTCCTTTTGTCCATGTCGAGGGACATTAGCTACAGTGCTATGGGCTGTAAACTTCTTGACAACGTTACGCACAATGGACATAGGAACACCAAGATCTCTGGAGATGGACTTGTAACCTTGAGATAGCCTATGCTTTTCCACAATTTCTGTTCTCAAATCCTCAGACAATTCTTTCCTGATCGTTCTCTTCTCCATGCGGCACACAGACGCATAACAGAAAGGTTGAGTCAATTTTTACCATTTTAACTGGTTGCCAGTGTGTTTTTTCCCCGAAAAATTGCATTTGAAAGACTGCTGTACAAATACAGCGGTCTGTGGAAACCACTTCGCCATGCACGGCAGTATGCAACTAAGGAAAAACACACCACTCATCCCTGTGTCCGAGGGACCCTGGAACTATCTGCAGCGGCTTGGGAACCATATCCAGTGTCCAGCATTGGAACCCATGATCGATCCGTGTGTGGAATATCAAAAGGATTCTTCCAAGGGCAGGTTCGTCCAGCTGTGAGCTCAATATTACCATCGATCCAGTAAGCAGCCATTCACTTATCGTTAAATGGATAGCATTGTATGACATCTATCAGCGTACCAGTAATGCTCTGTTTGATAGGACAACATCTTCTTAGCAACAATCTCCATTATTGGCATTTTGTTTTTGCTTTTGTCTTTGGACATTAATCACTATATATACAATTTTTTTTTTCTTTTCACCCCTTTTTTGGACTATCACCATATCATGTTCATAGCATTGTGATAATTCACTCATGCACATATATCATTTATTTGTATTTTTCTGGTATTTTTAGACATTTGTTAGATCAGTCACTTATATTTATTCAACATTTATTCACACCTCAAATTTTCCACTCGCCTACTCGCATTTTGCGAGTGAAAAATGAGGTCTGGCGAGGAGCTGGGCTGCCTGGGAGGGGGGGGGGGGGCGAGCACCGATGGTGAACGGGGTGAATCGCGAGCCATTCTCCCAGTGATCACCCCGATGGCATAGAGGAAGCGAAGAGCCGTGGGATCGCAGAGCGGTATAGCAAGCTGTTACAACTTACATTGAAATTTCCTCCGCTCTGCTCGCTCCCACAGCCCCGCCTCCGCCTGACCCTGCGCCTATGATAAACACCACATCTCGGCATTGGACCCGCATTCTGTCTATTACAGGCGCGGGGTCAGGAGGAGGCAGGGCAGTGGGAGCGAGCAGAGTGGAAAAAATTTCAATGTAAGTTGAAACAGCGTGCAATACCCCATGTACTATGGTGGATAGTTATCCTGTATACTGGTGGTCTGTTTCCTTGTATACTGCCAGTCAGTTCTGTTGTATACTAGTGGTCACTCCCCTTATTTAATAGTGGTCAGTTCTCCTGTATACTGGTGAGCAGTCCTGCTGTATACTGGTGGTTAGTCCCCCGTTTACTGGTAGTCAGTCCCCCTTGTACGATGGTGGTTAGTGAATTGGGGCTCCCACTTTCTCTGGTGACAATCTTTTTCAGCTGTTGGTTGACTGGTAGCCAGCTTCTCCCCATATCTCCTCATGGTAACTCTACAAGCAAGCTCCTCTGCTTCTTCGTGGTTTTCACCCATAACTGCAGCTCAGCTCAGGTAATATCAATCTAAAGGTGTTACAGCCCTGAGACAGCCTGTGCACCCAAAACTAAAAAAAGGCTATCTGGACCTGCGGCTCTGAGCCTTTGTATCATTGCGCAGTCCTTGCCCACTTACATTGCTTTGCAAGCTTACATCGATCCAGGGTAAATTGATGCAATTTTGCAAAATAGTGTGTGTGGTCCAGGCAGATGCATTCATGGAACTGCTGGAGGAATTCTTTTTTTTTTTACAATAGTTTTTATTAAGGTTTTTGCATGTTTACAACCATCCACACACAAAAGTGGCTCCGTTGCAAATCGGCACAGAAGCCCTGTGTGTCTTTTAGTCCGTTTCAGCATGAACTAGGACCTGGAACGGTGAACCAGGATGCACAGAACTAGGGATGAGCTCCGGCATGTTCGCACACCCCACGTGCAGAGTCCGCCAGGAAGTCTGCACGGCGCTGTGCTAATCACAGGCAGGGAGACATTGTCCCGATGCTCTGTTGCAGAGATCTGGAAATGTCTCCCTGCCTGTGGTTAGCGCAGCGCCGTGCAGACTTCCTGGCAGACTCTGCACATGGACTGTGCGAACATGCCGGAGCTCATCCCTACACAGAACCCCTGCTGGGAGCCACATCGCCATTAGGTGTGAACCCAGCTTAAAGCTTTGGCAATAAAACCTGGAAGCTTATTGGTTTCTATGCAAAGCTGCACCAGACTTTGAACTCTCCAGGTTTAGTAAATCTCCCCAAATGTATGGTCAGTTTTAGGCTTTACATACACTTTAAAGCGAATGGTTCAACATAGTTATAGGCGACTAGCATTTTCTGCATTTGTTTTTCTTATAACAAATTTACTACATTCACATTCGGAACATAATACATTTGGAAGTAAGAAATGCTGCAAGAAAAAAAAGATCTGTGCCTACAATCACAAGGTATGCATTTATTAGAACAGTATGATTTCTAGCCAGCTATTTGTAAGTGTTCAGCTCCTCCAGACAGTCAGATAGGAACATGATCTGAATTACTACGCATTATCTATCTGAAGGCTTACTATGCATACCAAATACACAGCAAACTACCGTTATCTTCTTTCCTAGGGCAGCATTCACCAAGTGATCAATGCACTAAGAAGTTTCAGATCATGTGCAGAATAAAATCATGACAAACCGCCAGTAATGCAGTAGAATAAAATGATGCAAGCCTAGGGAATAGAAGATTGATAGAAGTTGGATATATATCACAGGAAACATGACAGAAAATAAAACCACAGAAATTACTCTCAAAATGCTGCTGCATGGAAGGGGAGGAGGGGATTCAATCCTAATTTTAGCCTAAATTCAGTGGTGGCTGGTGCTAAATTTATATTGGTGGGGGGCGCAAACAAAGGGCTCTTTCACACGGAGCGCCCGTTCAGGTCGGCCTGCCAGGTTTTTAGGCGGACCTGAACGGGCACTCAGTGCTCCTCTATGGAGCCGCGGATGTCAGCGGTGACATGCCCACTGACATTCGACCCGCCAAAGTGTGACAGAGAAAAAAACTACTTTTCCATCCGTCTGGCGGATCGGATGAACACGGACAGACGGTCCGTGTTCATCCGAGCCCCCCATAGAGGAGAGCGGAGATGACAGGGTGGTCCCTGCACAGTGTGCGGGGACCACCCTGTCACCCGCTGGCTCAGCGGGGATCAACGGAGCGATCCCTGCTGAGCAAGCGGAGGTTTACGGGGTGGATCATTACTGATCCGGCCCGTGTGAAAGGGGCCAAACTGAAAAAAAGAGAAAAAACAACATCAAGCGCAACGGCTGTGACCATCAATTGCTGCCAGTGTGCCCATCAGTTTTTTTTAAAGGTGAACTTGTCCTTTATTCTCCAAAAAGTAATCCATACACATCCACTACTTAAAGAGATCATAAAGGCAGAAGATTTTTTTTTATCTTAATGCATTCTATGTATTAAGCTAAAAAGCCTTCTGTGTGCAGCAGCCCCCCTAACACTAAGCTAAGGTCCCTCTCTCTGTGCAGCAATGTTGAGTGTCTCAGCCGTCCAAGAGTCTCCCTCCTGATTGGCTGAGACACAGCAGCAGTACAATTGGCTGCTGCTGTCAAAGTCAGCAAGCCAATCAGGGGATAGGGAGGGGGCTCCGTGTCTGAATGGACACGGGGAGCTGTGACTCTGCTTGGGTGCCCCCATAGTAAGCTGCCTGCTGTGGGGACACTGAACAGGAGGGAAAGGCCAGGATCCCAGAAGAGGGATCCTGGCTGCTCTGTGCAAATCAACTGCAACAGAGCAGGTAAGTATAACATATTTATTATTTTTATAGGAAAAATAAGAGACTTTACATTACAATCACTTTAAAGAACCTCACCCAAACCTAATCTCATCTTGACCTGCCCCCCCCCCCTCTCCTTTCTTCCAACTGAATAAAAAGTTTCTTTATTCATATTGTTAAAGATTTATCGCACTGCAAAGCAGCACTTCTCCCCTGGGCAAGAACGACCTCTGCTGCCCCACCCCCTCCCAGATTCTGTGCATGTGTGCTGCAGAGCGTCCGTTAATGAAAACCCTGAAGCACATCTGCGCACGTGTATCTTACTCCCACACATGCAGAAAGATGGGTATTACAGGAGTCCAAAATTTGCTACCTTTTACATGGGTGGGAAATATTCTGCACATGCGCAAACATGGCAAAGGGCTCTTTCAGGACCCGATAGCTGGGCAGAGCTCTTTGGATTATATCTGTGCATTCGCCATAATGACTGCACTGGAGGGGTGGAAGGAGCCACCCAAA
This sequence comes from Rana temporaria, assembly GCF_905171775.1. Taxonomy (NCBI): domain Eukaryota; kingdom Metazoa; phylum Chordata; class Amphibia; order Anura; family Ranidae; genus Rana; species Rana temporaria. The sequence goes on from NC_053489.1 coordinate 529,139,437, forward strand.
CTGGGCTAAGATTGGCCCTGTAAATTTATTTGAATAATTGTTTCTTAGGCCCCTTTCACATTGGAGCGGGAGCCACGGTGGCGGTATAGCGCCGCAAAGAATAGCGGCGCTATACCGCGGGAATCGGCCGATAGCGGTGCGGTATTAACCCCCGCTAGCGGCCAATAAAGGGTTAATACCGCCCGCAATGCGCCTCTACAGAGGCGCATTGCCGCGGTTTCCAATTGTTTTAAATGGGAAGGAGTGGTATACATGCCGCTCCTCTCACCGCTCCAAAGATGCTGCTAACAGGAGATTTTTTTCTCTCCCGCCAGTGCATTGCCTCAGTGTGAAAGCCCTCTGGCTATTTTTAGCGCTGTACCGCCTGAAAATCTCCTCAGTGTGAAAGGGGTCTTACTGTGTTTCTGTCTCCTAGTAACATCCTCCATAAGCTCAGAAACCCCTTTTTTCCCTCTCTTATTTCCATTTGATTGCAACAAGCACTGCAAGTTAGTAGCGCTCATGTGAACTGCTCTATGCACATTAGAAATCCCATAGTCTATAGTCAATGCAGAGAACAAAAATTATAAATATACTGTGCTCCTCCAATGTGTAGTATCTATAGTGGCTCCCCGCACAACAAAAGGAAAAATTGTGGATAATGTGAAAATAAAGTGCAGCGCCTGAAAGTGTAAAGCACTCTCCATATACTGGGAAATGCTATAAACGTGAGGACAAGTGTTGTCCAATCATACAAACATGTGTGATTATGAAACTGGTAATAATGTGTAGTCCACAATGGTAACTAGTGCTAGTGACCATAAAATACAATTTAGTGTATATGAATAATGTCCATCCGAATACATTGAAGGCGTCAGAGTCTATGCAAGAGATGGAGCCTTTTTCTTTCCAATGTCATTGTGTCTGGAATCCCATTCAGAGATATTACCAATCATCAGAGTAAGAAAAGGTTGAATACCCTTACTGGCTGTGATGGACCCAGAAACACCATACGGTGGTGGGTCAAATGCGCATAGTCAGCCCAATCCTCTGGGGTACATCTTGCATAGACTCTGATGCCTTCACTGTATTCGGATGGACATTATTCATATACACTAAATTGTATTTTATGGTCACTAGCACTAGTTACCATTGTGGACTACACATTATTACCAGTTTCATAATCACACATGTTGTTTGTATGATTGGACAACACTTGTCCTCACGTTTATAGCATTTCCCAGTATATGGAGAGTGCTTTACACTTTCAGGCGCTGCACTTTATTTTCACAATGCTGAGAACAAGCAAGAGAGGGTGGTAACATTGCTACATACAGTGGGACAATGAAGACATTTGGAAGAGGCAAAAGAAAGTGTTTTCTTGAGTTAAAGCGGTAGCAAATGCCGATATTTATCTTGTATCTACAGGTAAGCCTATACAAAAGGCTTACCTGTAGGTACGGTAAACATTTTCTAAAAATGCATCATATTTACATGTGTAGCAGGTGGTACTTCATCGGCATATGAGCACTGCGCTCTCAATGGATCACATGCCATCCACAGAGATCTGTGCTGCGGCTGTGACATCGTTTTAGGCAAGTCGATCATAATATATATATATATATATAAACACGCCACCCACAGAGCGCGCATACGCCAGTGACCTAACCGGTGCTACTAAAGTAAATATATCCTAACGGTGCACATTTATGGTGTGATATTTACTGTACCTATAGGTTTGTCTTATTATAGGCTTACCTGTAGGTATGAATTCAAATAAAAGCCTTTACTACCACTTTAACCACTTCCATACCAGGCACTTACGCACCTTCCCGCCCAAGCCAATTTTCAGCTTTCAGCACTGTCGCACTTTGAATGGCAATTGCGCGGTCATGCTACACTGTACCCAAACAAAATTGGCGTCCTTTTTTCCCCACAAATAGAGCTTTTTTTGGTGGTATTTGATCACCTCTGCAGGTTTTTTTTTTTGTGCAACAACTAAAAAAGACTGAAAATTTGGGGGGAAAAACGTTTTTATTTTTTTCTGTAATTTTTTTTGTAAATAAGTAAGTTTTCTCTTTCAATTACGGGCACTGATATGGCGGCACTGATGGGCACAGATGAGATGGCACTGATGGACATCGATGAGGTAGTACTGACGGGCACAGATGAGGTGGCACTGATTGGCGGCGCTGGTATGCGGCACTCATGGGCGGCACTCATCGACACTGTGGGGCGGCACTGATGGGCACTCATGGGCGGCACTGATCGACACTGTGGGGCGGCACTGATTTACTTATGTTGCCAGTCAGTGCCCATTTGTGGGCACTGATTGGCATCTTTTTTTTTGTCCATGTGGCGATCCGAGGGGGGGCTGCGCTGATAAACAATCAGCACGAACCCCCCCTGTCAGGAGAGCCGCCGATCGGCTCTCCTCTACTCGCGTCTGTCAGACCCGAGTGAGGAAGAGCCATCAACGGCTCTTCCTGTTTACATCGTGATCAGCCGTGATTGGACACGGCTGATCACGTGGTAAAGAGTCTCCGTGAGAGACTCTTTACCGAGATCGGTGTTGCGGGGTGTCAGACTGACACCCTGCAACAACGATCGCCGCGATGTGCGCCCTGAGGACGTCATAAGACGTCCAGTCAGGATTCTACAACCACTTTGCCGACGTCAATATGTCATCGGCGGGCGGCAAGTGGTTAATAGAGTCAACCGAGCTGTGACAGACACTCAATCAAAAGTGCCTGACCTTTGCACCCCCCCACTCCATTCATAAAAGTTGTAGCTTCTATGAATGAAAAGCACACTATGAATGGAAGACAGGTAGATGAATGAAAGGTCTTCCTCTTCCATTTATAGATCAGAATGTTGTGCAAAGTAGGCAGTAGAAGTTCACAACTTTATAGAACACATACAAAGGCCTCCTAATGACAAGCAGCACAGAGGAGTTCCTGTGACTGAAGTCTAGTGCAGGTGACATCTTCCCTTTCGTTGTGCGTGCTGCATTTATTTCCATAGCACAAATGGCCTGATGGAACAAACTCAGGACACAAAGGCTAGGCAGAGCCTGTAGACGCATTAACGCTAGTGCCATAATGGTGGCGCCCAGGGGTTGGATGAGCCACTGAAATACATCACAAGATATAATTTGCTGCTCAGTTATTGCAGTATTCAGGAGAAGTGACCGCACAAACTCTGCTGCCAGGGAGACACAAACTTAGGTTTAGACATAAACTTACAAGGATAGTGTCCCATCTTAGCTCCCTGATATTCTTTTCTTTCTCAGCAATGGCAGCCTGTGAACTCCAAGTGGCTGTAAAGGCTAAAGCCTGATACACACAGGCCGAATATCGGCATCCGAACAGTGCTGCCAGTCTCCCTGTCAGAACACAGGAGAGCACAGCAGAGAGATCACTGTACTAGCATTGTATCGTTATTACAGTAATTTCCTCACAAGTTCCCCTATTTCAGTCCTCTGGGTTGAATAAAAAAAACTTTAAGTGTTTACCAGGCCTAAAGGTTTTTCTTTTTTTAACCCTAATGCATTGTCTGCATTAACCACTTCAGCCCCGGACCATTTTGCTGGTCAATGACCGGGCCACTTTTTGTGATTCGGCACTGCGTCGCTTTAACTGACAATTGCGCGGTCGTGCGACGTGGCTCCCAAACAAAATTGGCGTCCTTTCTTTCCCCACAAATAGAGTTTCCTTTGGTGGCAATTGCTGCAATATTTTATGTCACACTGTATTTTTGCCCAGCGGTCTTTCAAATGCAATTTTTTGAGAAAAAAAATACACTTCAACTAATTTAAAATAAAAACGAAACAGCAAAGTTAGACAAATTTTTGTGGTTTTAATGTGATAGATGAGGGCCCGCCGCGAGAATCTTGATCTATCTTCTAAGCAAAAAAATTGCGATTATCATTTTAGCCAGAATCGTGCAGCTCTACCAGATGGCATTCTGTGCGCTTTTTTTCTGCACTAAAAATGCATGCAGTGTTTTCCATGTATTCCAATATCTCTAGTAGGGATGAGCTCCGGCGTGTTCGCACAGTCCACGTGTGGAGCCCGCCAGGAAGTCGGCACTATGCTGCGCTAATCACAGGCAGCGAGACATTTCCCGATCTCTGCAGCCACGCATCGGGACAATGTCTCCCTGCCTGCGATTAGCGCATCGCCATGCAGACTTCCTGGCGGGCTCTGCACGTGGACTGTGCGAACACGCCGGAGCTCATCCCTTGTCTCTAGTTCACAACAGTGCAGTCAGTTTCCAGCACAGACCTGTACTAGAACCTAGAAAACTGTATCAAAAACACACTGGAACTGGGTGTGGTGTGAACTGTAAGCAAAAACTGATCCGGAGTGCATTTTTGTGGTGTGAACTGGCCCTGAAAATGCATGCACAGTATTTTCCATGCATTCCAATGGCTCTAGTTCACACCACTGCAGTCAGTTCCAGTTAGTTTCTGATGCAGCAACTGGCCAGAAACTGACATGGTGGGGTGTGAACAAGAGCCATTGGAATACATGGAAAACACTGTGCATTAGAGCTGCATGATTCTGGCCAAAATGAGAATCACGATTTTTTGGCTTAGAAGATAGATCACGATTCTCGCGGCGCAACATCATCTTTCACATTAAAACCCAAAATATTGGGCTAACTTTTCTGGGTTTTTTTATTACATTTTTTCATTGAAGTGTATTTTTCCCCAAAAAATTGCATTTGAATTTTGAAAGACCACTGGGCAAATACAGTGCAACATAAAATATTGCAGCAATTGCCATTTTAATCCCTAGGGTCTCTGCTAAAAAATATAATATATATATATATATATATATATATATATATATATATATATATATATATATACACACACATATACACACACATATACATACATACACACAATGTTTGGGTGTTCCAAGTAATTTTCTAGCCAAAATAATTTTTATTGCAAGTTAAAAGTGGTGTTCCAGGCATTTTTCATGTTTATTAAAAGTCAGCAGCTACAAAAAGTGTAGCTGCTGGCTTTTAATAAACATACACTTACCTGTTCCACGTTCCAGCGATGCGCCCGCCAGAGCTCCGGTCCTCTCTCACCCTCTCCGGCCGGCGTCCTCATTGCTACTGTGGGCACCCGACCGTGACAGCTTTCGGCTTCATGGCTGGGCACTCACTGCGCATGCGCTGCGCTTTCTAATTGGACAGGCGATCGCCTGGGACCTGTCACGTGTCCCAGGCGATGCCAACAGGGAGGGGCCGTCAAAAGGCGATATGACGTATCGCCTTAGTGGCCCCTTCGGAGGAAGGAGGCAGGATGTCCCACTCCTCCTGAAGCCCCCATGGCATTTAAGGGGGCGAGGAGTGGATTTTCCACTTTTGGGTGGAACTCCGCTTTAAGAAACAAGTGTCAGAAAAAGATTTGGACTTTAAGTGGTTAAACTTCCTGCATTTAGGGCCAGTTGACACTGCTGCAAATTCTATTGCGAATTTGATCCGTTGCGAATGCTCAAATTCGCAAGTCATTTTACCAACATAGTTTTCCATGAGTGCTGTTCACATCAATGCGTTGCGAATCTAAGCTGCATCAAAAAAGGGTCCTGTGCGATGCAAATTCTGCTCTATAGACTGGCATTCCCTGAAATTGCAGCCGTGAATCGTGGCAAAAATCACAGTAAAATCACGTGATTTTGAAGTCGCAGTAGTGTTAGCCGGCCCTTACACACAGAAGTTTGATCCAAGAAGGAAGTTAGTTACAATGATTCATGTTGTTACAAACTTGGCAGACTGCCCGATTTTTTCTTTACACACACACAAGTTTATCCCCTTGATCTAAACTTGGCAGACTGCCCAGATTTTTTCTTTTGACAGCTGAGTGAGCAGAAAAGTCTCTCCGCTTGTTATATGAAAGAATCAGCAAACTCTGCATTGGAGATCTTTAGGGGGGTTGAATCAAGATCACGATTTTTTAACAATTAATTGTGCAGCTCTACTGTGCATGCATTTTTAGTAGTGAAAAAAACGCACAGAACTGCATCTGGTGTGAGCTGACCCTCCACCGGTGACTTATAGCGGGACTGCGATATTGCAGCGGACATTCTGACACTTGGGGGTAACCAATGACACTAATACAGAGATCAGTGCTAAAAATATGCACCGTCACTGTACTAATGACACTAGCTGGGAAGGGGTTACCATCAATGGCGATCAAAGGGTTAAATGTGTGCCTAGGCGGTGTCTGTGTGTACTATGTGTGATGCTTTTACTAAGGAAAGTGATCGATTTTATTACCTGCTTTGCAGGAACACAGAAATCCACCCCTTCCCACGTCAGGACGAAGCTGCACATCCATTTGCCGGAAACCGCGGATTGGCTTCTGCTCTGACAAATCACAGCAGAAGCGCCAAACCCACTATCCAGAATCACTTACATATACACTGTAGGTGATTCCGCACAGGGCGGCCACCCTGTAGCAGAAGAGGAATCAGGCAGGTTCTTTACTGCACAAGGAACATGCTAGGTCTCCTCTGCAATACAACACACTGACCTGCCTGCTGACAGTCTTCCTTTGAATGTACACTGAGCTGTGCTGATCCTGAGTGCAGAGATGGCTGACCCTGCCAGCCAATGAACACAGACGTATCCCAGCACCAGGCACACCGATGAATGACAGGTAAGTATTGCTGACTTGAATTCTTTATGCTCTGGAAATGAAAGCTAGAAGCTGACTGGTTGCCATGCTCGGCTGCTCCAGTTCTGATACCTTCCTATTTGGAAATGATTATTTACCATTCATACAATCCACGAACCTCACCTAATGCACATCGTGTGTGTGTTTACCTCCGTCACACAACACACGTGGGAAGTGGTATCCCCCCTCCCATCCATCCATCTGGACATGTCACCTCATTTATTACACACGTCCCCACACACACAGGGGCATGATAGCAGTGCTGACACACACCCAGACACAGCGCTCTGCCACTCACCTCCACTACGCCCCATTCCCGCTGAGACATCCTGGCCAAGCACTACAGGATCAACGAGAGGAAGCTGCACCGCCGTAGCAACACAAACCACACCGGATGTGACGTTCCCGAACCGGAAATGGGGAAAAAAAACAATAGAGTTGGCCATAGCGGCTTCTCCACAGCGACCTCGATGGTTTGGAGGCGAATGTGCATGTGCGACACGCTGTATGCTAGGGACTTGTGTTTTTGGAGAGGAGCCGCAGTCACTGGTGTTCAGATATAAGAGATCAGCCAAAAGAAATACATGTGCTATAAAAATATGGCGTCTGCTTGTGAAAATAGTTTCCTGTCTGTCATACTAATCCAATATCTGTTGGTGTGTTTTTTTAAGGGGACAAAAGGTGAAACATTATATATATATATATATATTGTATATTATTTTAGCAGAGACCCTAGAGAATAAAATGGCGATCCTTGCAATATTTTACATCACGGTATTTGTGCAGCTAGCTTTATAATGCATTTATTTGGGGAAAAACACACTTTCATGAATTAAAAAAAAAAAAACGGTAAAGTTAGCCCATTTTTCTTTTGTTTTCTTTGTTTGCATAATGTGAACGATGATGTTAGGCCGAGTAAAAAGATACCAAACATGTCACGCTTTTAAATTGCACGCACTCGTGGAATGGCGACAAACTACAGTACCTAAAAATCTCCATAGTCGACTCTTTAACAAAATTTGATGGTTACCTGGTTTGAGTTAGGCCCCTTTCACACGTGCGGACCGTATGTCCGTTTGCAGATGAGAAAGGGACATACATTGGTCCCTATGTGATTGCGGGTGTCAGCGGATAAACATCCGCTGACACCCGTAATCACCCTCCTCCGCAAAGATCTGATTTTGCAGACGGAAGAAAACCCTATTTTTTCTTCCGTCTGCGGATCGGGTGAACACGGACATACGGTCCGCGTTCATCCGATCCCTCTATAGGGGAGAGCGGAGAAAAGATAGGGCAGTCCTTGCTCAGCGATCCCCGCTGAGCTTACGGAGCACGCGGAGACGGATCATTACTGATCCGCCCCGTGTGAAAGGGGCCTTACAGAGGAGGTCTTTTGCTAGACTTATAGCTCTCATTCTGACGATCACATGTGTGATTTGAACACCGTTTACATTTGCTGGCGCGACTTACGTATGTATTTTCTTTGCTGCACGAGCGCGCAGTGACGGGGCCCTTAAAAAAAAAAATATTTAATTTATTCAATTTTTTTATTTTTTTAACATTGTCCCTTAAAATGGAGTTTCACCCTGTTTTTTTTCACCAAAAAACAAAAACATTTTTTTTTATTTTTTATTTTTTTTATACTCACCAGAAAGGGCTGTTGCTATGCGGAAGTAGCTCTTCTGCCTCTTCCTCCACCGCGGTGGATCATCTGCCTCGTCCTCCATTGTGGTGTCTTCTGGTGAATGGGGCGTGCTGCCTTCTGGTAACTGTGCTGTATCCCAGGAGGCAGCAGCCCATTCACAAAGGGCCGCACATGCACAGTAGGAAACGGGCAGTGAAGACGTAAGGCTTCACTGCCTGTTTCCCTTAGTGAGGATGGAGGCGCCAGGACCGAGCAATCGCCGTCGGGGGGCCAACATCGCGGAAGACTAGGACAGGTAAGTGTCCTTATTAAAAGTCAGCAGCTACAGCTGCTGACTTAAAAAAAAAAAAACGCAGGTGGAATCCCGCTTTAATTGCTGTCACAAGGAATGTCAACATCCCTTGTGACAGTAGTAGGTATAGGGTGACCACATTTCCAAATTACCATTCAGGGACACCACCCCCCCCCCCCTCCCAAAAATCAGCTTGTGCTGTAACGAATCACAGCACAGTGATTGGACACAAGAGACGGAATTTCTGATTTCTCCAATCACAAGATGGGGGCGGGATTGTGCTCCTCCAGGCATTCCCGGCCAGGACAAGTACTGTCAGTGAGTAAAGTGGTGATGTGGCAGCCTTTTTTTTGGGGGGCATCAGATTGGCCTGGGGGGGGGGGGGGGTGGCTGTGTCAGTTTTATTCCGGGACACTGTATTGTCCTGGAATGAATCTGCCCGGGACAGACCTGCAAAATGCGGGACTGTCCCGGGCAATCCGGGACACGTGGTCACCCTAAGTAGGTAGTGACAGGTACTCTTTATGGAGGGATCGGGGTCTAAAATACCCCAAATCCCTTCTTTGCACTTAAAAGTATTCAGAACGGCAAAATCTGCGATCTGAATATTGTATTTTTTTTAAATCGGCGCCATTGGCAGCCGAGGAAATTGGAAGTAAGTTCAGGGACAGGGCTAGTGCAAGGCAACATGGGCACTTGCCTTACGTCGCGCCAGGGAACAGGGCGGAAAATTGACCGGTCGCCCGCCCGATCATCGAGATAGTAGAGACGAGTTTGTGTCTGTGGCTGGGCTGCCACTGCGGGCGGCATCTGAAGGACGAGTCCTACCCCCCTGGTCCCCGCAGCGGCGCTGACCTGTACAGTCACTCTGACTGTCACTCAGTCTCAGTGTGTGTGTCCTTGGTCCCTGGTTGTCCTGGCTGCGCGCTCAGCCGCATGATACGAAGGAGCGAGGTCGAGGGCTGCAGGATGCTGAGCAACGGATGGACCGGATCCACACCAGCAGGCAGTGCAGCTTGCGGCATCATCCTGGAGGCAACCCGACGGCGACCTGTTGAGAGAGTCGGGACGGGAGCCACCCAGTGCACAGATTGTTCAGAAACAGGTAAGGGGGACCGACCTGTTTTAAAGTTTCCTGTTTAAAAAAAAAAAAAATGGCACACTGCACTGCTGGGATTTGTAGTCCTCTGTAACTGCTGGTATTCTGCATTGCGTTTTATATAATGTATTGCTGGGATTTGTAGTCCTCTGTAACTGCTGGTATTCTGCATTGCGTTTTATATGATGTATTGCTGGGACTTGTTTGTTGTTCCTCTATAGCTGCTGGTATTCTCCACTGCGCTGTATAATGTATTATTGCTGGGATTTGTAGTTCCTCTATAACTGGTCAGTGGTAATCTGCATTGCATTTTATATAATGTATTGCTGGGATTTGTAGTCCTCTGTAACTGCTGGTATTCTGCATTGCGTTGTATATAATGTACTATTGCTGGAATTTGTAGTTCCTCTATAACTGATCAGTGGTAATCTGCGTTGTGCAGTATAATCATTATACAGCGCAATGCAGAATACCAACAGTTATAGAGGACTACAAATCCCAGCAATAGTACATTATACAGTGCAATGGAGAATACCACCAGCTATAGAGGACTACAAATCCCAGCAATAGTACATTATACAGTGCAATGGAGAATACCACCAGCTATAGAGGACTACAAATCCCAGCAATAGTACATTATACAGTGCAATGGAGAATACCACCAGCTATAGAGGACTACAAATCCCAGCAATAGTACATTATATACAACGCAATGCAGAATACAGCAGTTACAGAGGAGTACAAATCCCAGCAATAGTACATTATATACAACGCAATGCAGAATACAGCAGTTACAGAGGAGTACAAATCCCAGCAATAGTACATTATATACAACGCAATGCAGAATACAGCAGTTACAGAGGAGTACAAATCCCAGCAATAGTACATTATACAGCGCAATGCAGATTAACGCCATCAGATCCCAGCAGTAATACATTATAGTATAGTGTACTATTGCTGGCATGTGTACAGTGCACGTATGTGCGTGCCGGGGGGGGGGGGGGGGGGCAAGGCGGCAAATGCACCTTCGCCTGAGTTGGCAAAAATCCTTGCACCGGCCCTGAGTAAGTTTGCGACACCGCTTACGATAAAAAACAAATTCGGCTTTGTTCGGGTCTCAGCCTAGACGGCAGACACTCCGGCTGGTGGCTTGGGTCTCCCGGTTGGATTAGGGTTGCCAAACCCGAATACTTTAGCAGCGCACAGCAATTTTTTTTATAGTATAAACTATAGATATACTTTGCGATTAAATAACATTTCTAATCATATGGAGTTAATCACAAGAGTCTCCCTTTACATCAGAGTCCACAGAGTCCCCCTTTACATCTGAAGCCACAGAGTTCCCCCTTTACATCAGAGTCCACAGAGTTCCCCTTTTACATCAGAGTCCACAGAGTTCCCCTTTTACATCAGAGTCCACAGAGTTCCCCTTTTACATCAGAGTCCACAGAGTTCACCCTTTTACATCAGAGTCCACAGAGTTCACCCTTTTACATCAGAGTCCACAGAGTTCACCCTTTACATCAGAGTCCACAGAGTTCCCTTTTTACATCAGAGTCCACAGAGTTCCCTTTTTACATCAGAGTCCACAGAGTTCACCCTTTACATCAGAGTCCACAGAGTTCCCCCTTTACATCAGAGTCCACAGAGTTCCCCCTTTACATCAGAGTCCACAGAGATCCCCCTTTACATCAGAGTCCACAGAGATCCTCCTTTACATCAGAGTCCACAGAGATTCCCCTTTACATCAGAGTCCACAGAGTTCCCCCTTTACATCACAGTCCACAGAGTTCCCCCTTTACATCAGAGTCCACGGAGATCCCCCTTTACATCAGAGTCCACAGAGTTCCTCCTTTACATCAGAGTCCACAGAGATCCCCCTTTACATCAGAGTCTACAGAGATCCCCCTTTACATCAGAGTCCACAGAGATCCCCCTTTACATCAGAGTCCACAGAGATCCTCCTTTACATCACAGTCCACAGAGTTCCCCCTTTACATCAGAGTCCACGGAGATCCCCCTTTACATCACAGTCCACAGAGTTCCCCCTTTACATCACAGTCCACAGAGTTCCCCCTTTACATCGCAGTCCACAGAGATCCCCCTTTACATCACAGTCCACAGAGATCCTCCTTTACAGCAGAGTCCACAGAGTTCCCCCTTTACATCAGAGTCCACAGAGATCCCCCTTTACATCAGAGTCCACAGAGTTCCCCCTTTACATCAGAGTCCACAAAGATCCCCCTTTACATCACAGTCCACAGAGATCCCCCTTTACACCACAGTCCACAGAGATTCCCCTTTACATCACAGTCCACAGAGTTCCCCCTTTACATCACAGTCCACAGAGATCCCCCTTTACATCACAGTCCACAGAGATCCCCCTTTACATCACAGTCCCCCTTTTACATCTGAATCCACAGAGTCCCCCTTTTACATCTGAATCCACAGAGTCCCCCTTTTACATCTGAATCCACAGAGTCCCCCTTTACATCTGAACTTGCATATTTCCCTTACACTGTAGATTCTGATGTAAGAGATAACTCTGGGGACTCTGACATAAGGGATGCTCTGGAAACCCTAATTTAAGGGGGAACACTGAGAACTCTGATGTATGGAGAGGACTCTGATATAAGGGGGAACATGCCTCTGGTGTAAAGAGGAACTCTGATGTAAGGGGGGCTCAGAGAACCCTGATTTACTTAAGTGTACTCAGTCAGAGGCAGGAGAGAGAACAGGGGGAGGGAGACTTCAGTCACAGAAAGGGATGGACGGTGAGCTCACTCTCCCCTTGGCATCAGCACCTCTCATATAGATGTATCTGAGGTTGCTGGGCTTCAAATTTCCGGCCCTGACTTTCCTTTTCTGAGGTACAGCACCAGAGATGGAAGTGTGGGCAGAAACAGAGGGGTAGGGGCGGGAGGAAGAGGTGCAGATCGATCCCTCTCCCATCTGTATGTGGGGGGGGGGGTGTTAGTGCTGAGCAGTGTGAAAGAGAGTGTAACAGACACTTCCGTCTTAGGCAACTGCAGCCAGCAACCCTGCTGGGAAGTCATAGTCCAGTGTGAATAATGTGTCCGGGTTTCAGACAGTCTGAAACCCGGACACATGATTCCAAACTGTCCGGGTGAATCCCGGACAGGTGGCGACCCTAGGTGGGACAGGAGGCCCGGGAAGAGCAGCGGGAGGAGGGGATGTCCCCTCCCGCTCCTTTAGGATAGGCTTTTAGCCACTTTGGTTGTTATCACTAAAAAGCCAACCGATGGCTCTAAAAAACGATATCGGGGTGATGCCTGCAGCTGCAAGCATGACCCCGGTATAACCCCTTCAATCCATGAATGCAAATTTGCATATGGTCAGTGCAAAGGGGTTAACATTAATTTTGGAAAGCCATTCTTTGACTGCAATTTGCTGTAAGGCATTGTGGGAACACATAGATTCCTTTGCACGTTACTACAGCAGCCGATGTTCTGTCAAAAGAGCCAACTCGTCAAAATCTCTAATTAGGTCACTTCCAGTGAGTCTCCAGGAGCACTAATTGCAGATTTCGATGACTTGGCTGTCTAATATGACACTGTCAGCGTATACACTACGGTACACACAGGGCCATTTGAAGGAATTTGGGGGCCCCAAGCAAAATGTACTACGAACCGGGGGGGGGGTGCTGCTGAGTTTTTCCAAGTTGAGAAGTGGGGGGTTAATTCAAGTTGAGAAACAACTTTGTAAGATGAGAAGCGGGGGAGGGGGAGGGGTGTTTAGGCGGCTACTGAAGATTACTTCTTGGTTCTTGATTCTTCCGACAGACACATCTGCCTTCCTTCTCCCCTGCAGCGAGCGAGTTGAACGGGAGGGGCCCCAAGCCAGCACGGGGCCCCAAGCAATTGCTTGGCTTGCCTGACCTGTCGCAACAGGCCTGGGTACACAATATAAAGAGTAAACATTGTTAGTACACCCATGCTAATATCCAACAAAATGGCGAAGGCAGCGACAACGTTTTTCCTTTTTTCCTCTTTACCCAGTGTTTTGTCAAAACAGCCAAGTTGTTGTGAACTGTAGTTTATACGCTGTCAGTGTTCTGTAAAAGTTCTGCCAATTTGTCGAAATCTCCAATTACAGATGCTGGAGAGTCACTGGAAGTGACGTGGTTGGAGATTTTGACAAGTTGGCTTTTTTGACAGAACACCGGAACAGCACACTACTACAGCAATGGTGCCATGAATGGCACACCAATGTACTGTGCCAACAAAGGTGTGCTGCGCCATGGTGTACTGCTAGGCAATGCATGTCATTTGCAGTTCTGGGAGCTTTCAAAAGAAAGTGCAGATCCAATTTTTGGACTGAGCTGCGTGATGTTAAACAAATGCACTACACATCCATGGTGAGGTTTGAACCTAGCCTAAATGTTTTTACCCTGATCTATTACATTCCACCCAGATCAATGTATTTCTGTAGTGGGAAAGGTCAGGTGTTTGCTATCAGATGCAAACAAGGAGTCTGTACAAATCAATACCAGGCTGACACTAATCTGTGTTTAGAGACAGATGTTCTCCCATGGGTGCTGACAGTTTGTCTCCGGGGACAAATCTATCCCTGACCACAGGTAAACACTTAGGGCCAGATTCTCAAAAGAGATACGACGTCGTATCTCCAGATACGCCGTCGTATCTCTGAGTCTGGGCGGCCGTATCTATGCGCCTGATTCTTAGAATCAGTTACGCATAGATTTCTTTTAGATCGGCGTACGTCTGTTAAGTCTGTTACGACGTCGGATCTTAACTGCACATTTACGCTGGCCGCTAGGGGCGTGTACGCTGGTTTACGCCTAGAAATATGTAAATCAGCTAGATACGCGAATTCACGAACGTACGCCCGGCCGACGCAGTACAGATACGCCGTTTACGTTAGGCTTCTCCCGGCGTAAAGTTACCCCTGCTATATGGTGGCGTACCAATGTTAAGTATGGACGTCGTTCCCGCGTCGAATTTTGAATATTTGACGTCGTTTGCGTAAGTCGTCCGTGAATGGGGCTGGACGTAATTTAGGTTCACGTCAAAACCAATACGTCCTTGCGGCGTATTTGGAGCAATGCACACTGGGATATGTCTGAAGACAGCGCATGCGTCGTTCGTGAAAAACGTCAATCATGTTGGGTCATGGTTATTTTACATAACACACGCCCCCCCCTGTTCCAAATTTGAATTAGGCGGGCTTACGCCGGCCTATTTACACTACGCCGCCGCAACTTACGGAGCAAGTGCTTTGAGAATACAGCACTTGCCCGTCTAAGTTGTGGAGGCGTAGCGTAAATCAGATACGTTACGCCCACGCAAAGATACACCGATCTACGAGAATCTGGCCCTTAGGCTCTATTCACACTTGTACGACTTGTCCCTCTGTAAATTCAGACCCACTGTTGCATGTAAAGAATTCAGGTACAACTTTCACGCAACTTTTGAGGGTTGACATTGAAATCTATGGCCCTCAAGTTGCATGAAAGTTGGACCAAAGTAGGGCATGAACTTCTTTAAAGTCGCTACGACTTTAAGTCGCACATATATGGATGGAATGGTGTCTTTATTCAACCTCAGCAGCTAAATATAAGAATGGTTTTCATTGGAAAACATGGGGTACGGCTTGTCATGCCACCTTGATGTCCAAAGTCATATAAAAAGTCAGAAAAGTGTTAATGGGGTGTTAATGTGCATGTCTGTACAGGCTTTCTGTTCATGGCTTATTAAAAACACCTGGATGCACCAGGAAGTGAAACGCTCTGGCTTCACTGCCCGGTTCCCTACGGCGCATGCGCGATTCGCGCTGCGCCGTCTGACTGGCTCCCGCTGTATTCTGGGAGCCGGGTGTTACCAGAACACAACGGGGGGGGGGGACTGACGTTCTGCCCGCAGTCTGCCCGCAGACTGTGTGGCTGGAAGTGGGTGCAAATACCTGTCTTTAGACAGGTATCTGCACCCCCCTGAAAGGTGTCAAATGTGACACCGGAGGGGGGGAAGGGTTCCGATCAGCGGGAGTTCCACTTTAGGGTGGAGCTCCGCTTTAAGGATATTTTGGAAACTTACAAGCAAAAGATACCCAAGCTTAACCGCAAGAGTAGGAAATACTTGCTGACATTTGGTGCTCAGGCTGGGGGTGTCCAACTCCCCTGGTAGACATACAAAATAAAGATTTAAGCCAGCAACTCGATAACGCCTTTTAATTTTCTTTTTTTGGCTACATCATGTAAAACAAGATCATTGATAATGTGTTTCGGCTATTACAGCCTTCCTCATAGCTGTAATAGCCGAAACGCGTTGATTGATCCTGTTTTATATGATGTATGTGTAGCGCCTTGCTCCCATTGAGGGGTTGCGCTATGTGTTAAATTATAGTTGTCTGAGCAATAGTTTGGCTCAGAAAGATTATGCTAAATTGACGGTTCTGTTTCAGTTCAGCTGGGTTGTATGATTTTCCCCTTGACGGTGGGTGTCGGTGTCACCGCAGGTCAAGGTTGGAAAGGCAACAGGCTGGATACATTGGGTACCTCTTTCCAGAAGTGGCCCAGGGGGTGTGGTCAACCCGCTGTGCATTCTGGGGGAGGGTACTTAAGGGACGGACACCGTTTTTTAGCGGGGTCTTCTGATCCTGACCTGATGGCCCTCCTGGCCTCAGGTGATCTGCGAGCTGCTTATGGCCTCTGGCCGGCTGGCCCAAGGCTTTGTAACTGAGAGTAGGCCCGGAGGTTGCCGGGGCCTACTAGTCCAGGGATGGTCAAGGGTGCTGAACTACTGGGATTCAATTGAAGGACTTATCCTGTCAGTTTTGCCTCACTGTGCTGAGGTTGGATGAAAGATTCTTGGCACCGTGAGTCGTGTACAATATTGAAATTTCTACAAAGTGCGTGAGTAGTCACACGATCTTGTGGCAGAAGATCGTGGGACGGGCCTACAAACTTATCAAGTCTGTGGCAGAGACTTTAGCGAGCTTCGCACCAGCTGCTAGGCCAGTGAGAGTAGGCCTATCTGGTGGTTGCTGGAATCCAGCGGGGAACCAAGTGAATCCTCTGGATCTAAGTTTGTACCCGTGATCCGCAAAGCAAAGGTACCTGAGTCTCCCCATCCCTCTACCCCTCTGTTGGAGAACTGTTGTTCAATAAAACCCTTGAAAGAGACTTTGTGTTGGTGCAGACATTCCTTATGGAGAACCCCTGACACGAGTGCATGGAACAGTAAGGTAACGGCAGGCCCAAATCTAAACCAGCAGCTCCTTCGGGGGTAGTGCTACATATAAAACAGGCAGGGAAAGGGTTAAACACTAGGGGGCGATCAAGGAGTTAAGTGTGTTCCCTCAGCGTGTTCTAACTGTAGGGTGGGTGGGCTACCTCTGACATGACAGAGATCACTGCTCCTGATGACAGGGAAAAGAAGATCTCTGTCATGTCACTAGGCAGAACATGGAAATGCCTTGTTTACATCGATCGTTCCCCGTTCTGCCTCTCCTTGCCGCAATCCCAGTCCGCCGGCAGACATCAAGTCCCACACGCGTGTGCCCGCTATCCTGATTTTGCGGACTGACGTACAGGTACGTCAGTTTGCACAGGAGTGCCATCCTGCCATCGCATATTGGCGTGAGCCGGCCGGCAAGAGGTTAATAATGAATGGCATCGCGAGCGCAAAACACGCGCTTGCACATGTTCACGAAGCACTATAGAAAGAGAAATAAACTTTATTTTTTTGCATACAGTCTAGAAACAATTTTAGTGCCTGATGCAACAAAGTGTATTGATCTATCATGTTATTCCCGTTGCACTTTCAGCTCTGAGATAATTGGGGTTTAACCACTTGCCGCCCGCCAATGACATATTGACGTCGGCAAAGTGGTTGTAGAATCCTGACTGGACGTCATATGATGTCCTCAGGATTCTGAGCCGCTGCGCGCCCCCGGGGGCGCGCATCGCGGCGATCGTTGTTGCAGGGTGTCAGTCTGACACCCCGCAACACCGATCTCTGTAAAGAGTCTCTCACGGAGACAGAGATAGGTGTGCCCATCAGTGCCACCTATGTGTGCCCATCAGTGCCGCCTATGAGTGCCCATCAGTTCCGCATACCAGCGCCGCCAATCAGTGCCACCTCATCTGTGCCTGTCAGTACTACCTCATAGATGTCCATCAGTGCCATCCCATCTGTGCCCATCAGTGCCGCCATATCAGTGCCCGTAATTGAAAGAGAAAACTTACTTATTTACAAAAAATTAACAGAAAAAAATAAAAACGTAATTTTTTTTCAAAATTTTCAGTCTTTTTTTAGTTGTTGCGCAAAAATAAATAAATAAATAAATAAATCGCAGAGGTGATCAAATACCACCAAAAGAAAGCTCTACTTGTGGGGAAAAAAGGACGCCAATTTTGTTTGGGTACAGTGTAGCGTGACCGCGCAATTGCCATTCAAAGTGCGACAGTGCTGAAAGCTGAAAATTGGCTTGGGCGGGAAGGTGCGTAAGTGCCCTGTATGGAAGTGGTTAAAGAGTTCTGGCCACGAATTTTTCATTATTCGGACATTCGGATGCATACGAATTCCCGAATTGCAATATTAACCACTTAACCCCCGGACCATATTGCTGCCCAAAGACCAGAAGACTTTTTGCGATTCGGGACTGCGCCGCTTTAACTGACAATTGCGCGGTCGTGCGACGTGGCTCCCAAACAAAATTGGCGTCCTTTTTTTCCCACAAATAGAGCTTTCTTTTGGTGGTATTTGATCACCTCTGCGGTTTTTATTTTTTGCGCTATAAACAAAAATAGAGCGACAATTTTGAAAAAAATGAATATTTTTTACTTTTTGCTGTAATAAATATCCCCCAAAAATATATAAAAAAACTTTTTTTTTCCTCAGTTTAGGGCGATACGTATTCGTCTACATATTTTTCGTAAAAAAAAATCGCAATAAGCGTTTATTGATTGGTTTGCGCAAAAGTTATAGCGTTTACAAAATAGGGGGTATTTTTATGGCATTTTTATTAATATATTTTTTTAATAGTAATGGCGGCGATCAGCGATTTTTTTTTCGGTACTGCGACATTATGGCGGACACTTCGGACACTTTTGACACATTTTTGGGACCATTGGCATTTTTATAGCGATCCGTGCTATAAAAATGCATTGGATTACTATAAAAATGCCACTGGCAGTGAAGGGGTTAACACTAGGGGGCGGGGAAGGGGTTAAGTATGTCCCTTGTGTGTTCTTACTGTGGGGGGGGGGGGGTGGCCGTACTAGGGGAAACACTGATCATCTGTTCATACATTGTATGAACAGAAAATCAGCATTTCCCCCGCTGACAGGACCGAGAGCTGTGTGTTTACACACACAGCTCCCGGTCTCCGCTCTGTAACGAGCGATCGCGTGTGCCCGGCGGCGATCGCGCCCGCCGGGCACACGCACGGGAGTCGGGGGCGAGCGGGGGCGCGCGCACGCGCCCCCTAGTGGCGGCTCAAAGAGCCGCCATATAGCTACGGGCTCTCGCCCAGGAGAGCCGACCTGCCGCCGTATAATGACGGTGCGCGGTCGGCTAGTGGTTAAAGAATTTACCGAATCCGAACGAACGTTTTCGATTCCGAATCGAAAACCCGTGGACGAAATTCGATCGGAATTCGAATATTTTTTTTTTTTGAATTCCGATCGAATTTCGTCCGCGGGTTTTCGATTTGGAATTCAAAATTTTTTTTTTTTTTCGAATTCCGATCGAATTTGGAAATTATATTCAAAGAGAGAATTTTCGAATTCGACCGGATTTTTCGAAATTCGGTCGAAAACGAACGAGTTCCGAAAACGAATTTAACACATGTAACGAACATAACTTAACGAAATTAATTAAATAACGAATTAAAACGAAACGAAACGAAATTTTCCCTTTTGCACATGCCTACAGAAGTCTGGTTTCTGTGTTTTTACAAGTGACAGCTCTGCACTCTGTATGGAATGCAATCCTGGTATTTAATGCCCCTTTAAGACCCTCCTACTGTTTTCATGATATTCAAAATGTGATTTGGATGGTGTATGTAGGGGGAGGGGTTTTGTGGGGCCGTGGTTAAGTTCCAGCACCTATTGTTTGAGAAAAAAAAGCCCTGCTTATGTGTGTGTGAGTGCGTATGAGATTGAGTGTATACATAAGCACACATGGTCCAGAAATGTAACTTAACAATAATAACTTCATGTTTCTGCATTGCTAATGTGTTATAACCCACAAAATATACAAAGGACAGAATAAAAGCTGACAACAGCAAAAAAAAAAAAAAAAAAATGAAAACCTGCAAGTTTTACAAAGTGCTATAGACAGCATCTTTTTTATTGTATTCTTCTGTGTGAAGTTATTATAACCTTGAAGCTAGAACACATGGAAAGTAAGTTGAAGGTGAACCCGAGTCAACTCTATCAGTAAACCTCTAATCTTTTTTTTTTTTTTTGTCAAATTAGTTTATTGGGTTTAAAGTAAAGAGAAAACGTAGATACAATTGACAATAAAAGATTACAGAAAAATAAAAATGGTATCATGTAATAAGAGAGTATTTGAAACATAGACAAATCCAATAAATATTTGTAGATCCTATGAGGAATATTAAAGGAATCATTAAAGCAGGTTATAGTCAAACCAATCATGTTAGTCTATTGCATTTGAACTCATATAAAATATTATAGAATATTGTGATATAAATGGAACCGGATATAATTATGATATGAACTATAGCTATGGAGCAATTGTAATTTTAGCAATGAATCGGTTCAAAAACTGGCCGAAATAGGGGGAGAAGGATCTTATTCATGGTAAGTATTAAAACAATAGGAGCAAAATTAGATATCGTATTTACATATTCACATTTACCATTTTATATAATGAGATAGCTTGAGCTATATATTTGAAGAAGTGAGAGATAAAAGAAAGAAAAAGGACAGAATGTGGAGTATAAAAAGTGGAAAGTGATGAAAACAATAGGATAGGAAAGGCAGTACAGGATAGAGGAAAGGCTCCGGGATCGTTACATAATAGAGATAGTAATAATATAGAGGGACTGTATCCAGAATGTTACTGGCTTACAATATCCTACCAAGGTCTCAATAGAGAATCATCTGGGTTAGATGAGATAGTATAGGTCACCCATGGGTTCCATATTGTTTCATATATGTCTATGGAATCATTGGTTATGGCTTCTGATTTTGAGTGGAGCATGGCTTGATGTACTCTATTTCTGGTTTCAGAAACTAGAAGCGTAGCTGTTTTCCAAGCTTTGGAGATGGTTTGCTTTGCGGCTGTGGTGATTTGTAGGAACAGTTTAAATTGAGCATAGGAAATACAATCCGGTTTTAAATTTAGGAGTGCGGTAGTCGGATCAGGAGTAATGGATTTCTTGAAAACTGCTGAAATCATGAGGAATATTTCTTTCCAGTAATTTTTTGTAACAGGGCACTCCCAGAAAATATGTAAATGTGTTCCCGGATCACCACAGCCGCGAAAACAAAGCGGGGAATAACGGGGAGCAAATTTTGCTATTCTAACAGGAACCAAATACCAGTACATGAGAACTTTATAATTTGTTTCCATAGCAAGTATATTTTGGGAGGACGTTTTAGTATTTGACCATACTTTATTCCAGGTAGATATATCTATATTGAAACCAAGGTCGTTCATCCATTTTTCAGCATATGAAGGTAATTTTACGGTAAGCTTAGTACTTAGTTGGCTATATAGTATTGAAATGAGTCCTCTTGAATGAGGATCTCGTTTACATATTCGTTCAAACTGCGTCATGTCACTCAATTTATTTATACCTTGTAAATATGGTGCAAAGAAATTTTTAATTTGTAAATAGCGAAAAATTTCTGATGCCGGAAGTTTATGACTTTCACGTATTTCTGGAAATGTTTTAAATGAGGCAGGTTTTAAAAAGTCACAACATTGTGTTAGACCCGCTGAAATCCATCTTGTGAAGGTTCTAGGAAATGTGAGGGCTGGGTAAAACTTTGAGTTTCTCATAAAAGATATGAGGGGTACATGTGGGGATTGTAAACCCTGGGTCATTTTAAATCTTTCCCAAATAGTGATTGTATGTTTTGTAATCTTATTGTCGATTATTTTGTGGTTAGAGGAGGTGGACCATATGAGATTTGGTATAGAGATTGGGTCGCTATCAATGGTTTCAATTACTACCCATAGTGGAATTTCGTGGCTTACATGGTATTTGGGAATGTTTGCTATTTGCGCAGCATGAAAATAAGTGGCAAAGTTTGGGAAACCTAAACCTCCTTTAAGTTTAGGGAGGTATAGGGTGTGTGGAGAGAAGTAAACCTCTAATCTTATCCAGTTTTAAAAAAAATCAACATTGTGTAGCGCTCACCCCCGAAGGAGCCGCTGAATTATCGGGTCTTCTGTCTCACCTCTGTGACACACCACAAACAATGAATCCACAGCACACCAGCACACCTTGTGAAGTTTTATAACAGATTTAATGACTGTGGGATAGAGCAAAAGCCCTTAATGTCTCCCCACTCTAATATTATACAACTAATAACAGAATGAGATAATACGTTTAGATTGAATGCGATGAACAGTAATATATCTATATACTTAGCAGTATCGACCCCACCCTAAACTACTGGCCAGTAGTACTGTCCTAGGCTAGCCAACGTTGGGGCCCTGGATGTATGACAGTTGTAGGAAATACACTTGTTGCAATGGCCAAAGGCCGCTCACCACTTTCAGTGTCTCTTAGGAAAGGAGGATGGCTGTCTGCGGAAGCGAGTGTCCCTCTCGACTCAGACCGACGTCTGTGAAATGGATGCAGTCTTTTAAAGCCTCTGGCAGGACATCTCAGATAGTCTAGGGGCCGTCTGGGGAATCTGGCAATAACCTCCGTCAGCTTCACTCACTCAATTGGGCAGGCTGGGTTACTCCGGTGGCTGGATCGGCCCTGCGACCAGGCCTCAGTTCGATCGCTCCAAACACAGTCTCTCCCTGTTTCAGTAGACGAACATCAGTCTCTCCAAACACTACTGCATAGAGCCTGTGTCTCAGTGGCAAACACACAGCTCTGATACAAGCTGTCTTAAATCCCCTGCAATGCAGATCTGTCTTTCTCCCTTCACTCCTTCCTCCTCACTCTCCTCTCTCCCGGAACTTCCTGTCTCACAGCCTCCTGGGAAATGCAGTTCTCCAGCACCTTGGTGTAGAAATGTATCTCTATGTCTGTTCTGTACTGCAGCCTCCAAATCTGTGCTCTCTGGCTCCACCTGCTGCAATATATATATATATATCTACATCCTCTTAAATGGCTGAAAATCACAACAGGGCTACATTCTCCCCCTACTTAAAGTCTTTGGGGTCCCCCCCAAAGGGTAAACTGTATTTGTAAGTTCTACAGACAATATATACAGTATGAAAGGCACATATAAAGTTTATACTAGACCATCTGAATACCTTTACTGCGCATAGATAGATGCAGTCTATGACAACGTCTAGCAAGTGGAGGGGGCAGAGGAACACTCCACCAAGGTGTGCTGATGGTCGGGATTGGACACAAGTCCTTTGATACCTCTGTGGTTAGGGTGGACACTTTGGGTGATCTGCGTACAGTAGTGATAGCTTCCTCTGTGCTGTTCCCTGGTGAGTCATAAGTGAGTCTCTGAGGAGGTCGCACCAGTCGTTTGGACCTTGATTCTAGAAACCCGGATGGGCCTTCATCTGCTGAGTCCTCTTCTACTTGCTGTGTTAACTGAGGGAATTCAGTTTCCTTTTCAACTGGCTGAACAGGGGCATCTTCTAGCACTGAGGTTTCCGGCAAGAGACTTTCCACTTGAGAGGGTACAGAATTATCCTCGTTTGCTTGAGGCACAAATTCAGGGGCATCTGGTCTCAGATTGCTCAAATCCGGCTCAGGAGTCATAATAGTTGGATGAACATCCATAGGTTCAGATGGCCACATCCAACTCGGACACACATCTTCCTCATCGCTGTTGTCCTCACTTTCTCTTGTAGAAGGTGGCTGTTGGGACCGAGTAACAGGTGCTTGACGGGAAGTGGATGGAATGGGTGAAGGAGACTCATCTCTATCTGGTACCCGCACAGCTTCATTCAGAGGTAGGAGATGATTCCGATGCCAATTCTTCAGTGGCCCGGTCTTTCCCTCTGGTCGAATCTGGTACACTGGCAGGCCAGGCAATTGTTTACAGACGATGTAGATCTGAGAACTCCATCTATCAGCTAGTTTGTGTCTGGCCAAAGCACCCAAATTTCTTAATAGAACTCGATCACCTGGCTGTAAATCCTGTACCCGAACCCTCAAGTCATAGTTCCGTTTGTTTCTTTGTTCTCTACTCCCGGATGTCAAACGGGCCTTCTCAAATGCAGAAGCCAGGTTTCTCCTCAGTCTATCCACATAACCCTGGTGAGAGGCAATAGACGTCTGGTCAAGGGAGAGGCCAAAAGCTAAATCTACTGGCAATCGGGCTTCTCTTCCAAACATGAGGCGGTACGGTGAGTATCCTGTAACATCACTTTCTGTGCTATTGTAAGCATGTACAATGGTAGAGATATGCCGACTCCAGTGCTGTTTTTCCCTGATCGACAGTGTTCCCAACATATTGAGTAGAGTCCGATTGAATCTCTCCGGTTGTGCATCACCCTGGGGGTGATAGGGGGAGGTTCTTGACTTCTGAATCCCCAATAGATCCAAGAGCTGCCTGATGATTTGACTTTCAAAGTCTCTGCCTTGATCAGAATGGATCCTCTGAGGTAGACCATAATGAACAAAGAACTTTTCTACTAGGACTTTGGCTACAGTAGGAGCACGTTGATCTTTGGTTGGAAAAGCTTGAGCATAACGGGTAAAGTGGTCTGTCACCACTAGGATATTTCCCTGTCCACTAGTGTCAGGCTCTAAGCACAGGAAGTCAATACACACCAGGTCCATAGGCCCTTGACTCTGCAGATGGCTCATTGGAGCAGTCCTAGAAGGTAAAGTTTTCCTCTGGATACATCTTAGACAGGAATGGCAGTAGCTTTCAACTTCGGATCTCATGCAGGGCCAATAGAATCTGTCTCGGACCAGTTTAAAAGTTCTCTCTGCTCCTAAGTGACCATGGTCATCATGCAAAGCTTTCAGCACATTTTCTCTATGCTTCTCTGGGAGGAACAACTGCTGCTTTTCTTCTAAGTCATCCGAGGGGCCCCTTCGGTAGACTACCCCGTCTAGCAGTTTCAACCGTTCCCACTCTTTGTGGACCAGACGAGCCTCTTTTGGTGAATCAGTTAGTAGGAGCCCTCTTTGACCTGCTTTCATTGCTCTCAGAGTTAATCCGATCAAAGGATCTTCAGCCTGATCTACTCTCAGGTCCTTCTTCGTGAAAGTAGGCAGGCCTTCACTCCTCAGCTGTGTAGGGTTACAATACATTTTAGGGACACCGGCAGCCATGACTCCTATGGCCTCTGCTCCAATCATTCCTTTGGTTCGGCACTCCACCCCTTGGCATAGGGCTTGAACTCCATCTGGAGTCAAATGAGTCCACTCTGTTTCTGGGACCCCTGTGCTATAGGGTCTCCTGGATAAGGCATCCGCGTCTTGGTTATTGACCCCAGGGCGATATTTGAGGCTGAAGCGGAATCCTGACAGGGCAGCCAACCACCGGTGCCCAGTGGCATCCAGTTTGGCCGTAGTGAGAATGTAAGTGAGTGGGTTGTTGTCAGTTCTGACCACGAAATTGGCCCCGTACAGGTAGTCTTTTAGTTTGTCCACCACTGTCCACTTCAAGGCCAGGAACTCCAACTTGTGAGTGGGGTAATTCTTCTCAGAAGGGGTGAGACCCCGACTCACATATGCCACCGGTCTCAGGAGGCCATCATATTCCTGGTATAGTACTCCTCCTAGCCCTTCTCTGCTAGCATCCACATGTAGTTCATAAGGCTTGGCAGGATCAGCGTAGGCAAGGACAGGAGCCTGTGTTAGACTTCCTTTCAATTGGAGGAAAGCTCTTTCACATTGGTCGGTCCATTCCTCCTGGATTGATTCACGAGGCTTCCTAGTTCCGTGGGCTGATGAACCCGGCTCAAAGGGCATTGATTCATCTCCTGCTCCTTCCATTCTTAGAAGCGTGTTCAGAGGCTGAGCTATCTTGGCAAACCCCTCTACGAACCTCCTATAGTATGAGCAGAATCCTAGGAAGGACCGGAGTTCAGTAATATTACGAGGTCTCGGCCATGAAGCCACAGCTTCCAACTTCTTAGGATCAGTTGATATGCCTTCTGCTGAAACAACATGTCCCAGGTACGTGACTGAAGGCAGACAGAACTGACACTTCTCTAAGGAAAGTTTCAATCCTTCTTCATGCAGCCGCTTCAAGACCTTTTCCAACCGCTGCTCATGTTCTTCCAGTGTTCTTCCGAAGACTATTAGGTCATCCAGATACACTAGTACCTCGATCAGGTGCATGTCTCCCACCGTCTTTTCCATTAGTCGTTGGAAAGTTGCTGGGGCTCCTGTGAGGCCTTGGGGCATTCTATTAAACTCAAAGAATCCCAGTGGACAGATGAAAGCAGTCTTCTCTTTATCTTCAGGATGCATGGGTATCTGGTGATATCCACTTCGCAGGTCAAGTACACTAAACCACTTTGCTCCGGACAGACACTGTAAGGCATCTTCTATTCGAGGAGTAGTGTATTGGTCGGGAATGGTTCTTTGGTTGAGTGTGCGGTAGTCTATGCACAAACGGATGGAACCGTTTTTTCTTGCGAACTACAACGATGGGTGAGGCATAAGGACTCCTGGATTCTTGGATTATCCTGGTCCTTTTCAATTCAGCCAGCTGTTCCCTTAGGTCATCTAGATCTCCCAATGGGACTCGCCGTGACCTTTCTCGAAAGGGCTTGTCATCTTGGAGGCGAACGCGGTGCTGAGTGCTCCTAGCACACCCCACATCAAACTCATCCTTGGAGAATAAATCTTGCCACTTGAGGAGCTGAGACTGAATTCGCTTCTTCCACTCAGGCGAGATAGGGGCATCTTTAGGATAGAATCGTTCAGCTGGGATCTCTCTGTCTACTCCCTCTATCAATTCAGTGGGTGAGAGGGGTGTGGCAGTGGCCACTTGTCCAATCGGCATCCGTGCCTTCAAGGTCACTGGGGAGTCTGACACATTGCATACGCTTACAGAGACTCTCCCACGGGCCCGCTGTAGAGCTCTGGTGGATATTATCTCAGGCACCAATTCCACTCCAGATCTCTTCATATTTCTGGGATCAGTTTCCAGGACCACATAGGGGCCTGGTTGTGACCAATTCAACTTGACTGAGGCCCGGAAACTAGTCATTTCTCCTGGCTGTAAGACCTTCTCTGCTCTTTCTAATCTCCAAAGCCGTCCCACTTCTGCAGGGGCCCTCTGTTCTTGAATAATACGCTGGTAGATTGGCCGCAACATCGGGTGCATCTCCTCTGAAGTAGAACTCTCTTCCGTCACTAATGGAGTTATAAGGCGTCTCACCAAGTCAGTATTTGTTCCCACAATCATAGAACTTCGATTAGCTCCTGGTGGGCGGGGACATACAATGGCTAAGGCGTCACAGACCCCTGGTTGTCCAACAGTTGCCGAACTGAACTCCAGCTTCACTTGTAGACACCCATCATATGGAAGCTTCTGAGTCCCAATACCCCAGATTTCGAGATCCTCTAACTCCATCAGGGGTAGATGCTTCAAATGCTTCTGGTAGAAGTCCCGGTAAATCAGTGTTACTTGAGCACCTGAATCGAGGAGAGCCTTCGTGTAAACCCCTTCTACTTGAACTGGGATAATGGGTGAAGGGCCTATCAACTGGTCAGGGAACTTCTTCGGAGTAGTAGAAGGCATAGACCCAGTCGGCTGCACTCTAGCCCTCTTCCTCGCTTGTGGTGGTTGTTTTCTTCCCCCTTCCGGGTGTTTAGGTTGTGGGTGTGCCTTGCCTCCCTCTGACACAGGACCAGACGCCAGGGGAGGGGATCTTTTTGTCGTAGCAGGTGAGGCTCTGGGCAAAGACTTGGGCCTCTTATTGGTATCCTGGGAATCAGAGCAGTCTTCAGTAGTTGGGCACCCAGTTTGCTCCCTCACTGGGGCCCTCTGTAGTTTCCCCGACGGTCGATAACTTCCTCTTGCATTCGATGGGCTCGGACAGGTATTTCGGTAATGACCCACTCCTCCGCAATTATAGCAGATGTTTGACGGTTTCTTGATAGGCACCACCTGAGTAGTAGATTCAGGAACTGGTTCTGAAGTGACTTTTTCAAGGGGCGACTTGACACCTGCAGACAATAGGGTTAGCATTTGCATCAGCTGGGAAACTTGAGCCTTTAATTGCTCCACTTCTGAATTCCCATTCGACACATTGAGCGTTCGAACCTCAGCAGCAAATGAAAATCCTGAGCCCTTCTTTTTCTCCTCTAGGATAGCCTCTTCCTCCCTTACCATCTTAATGAGATCAGAGTATTGCAAAGAGGTACCCCCTTGTAAGGTCTTCAACTGGATCCAGATGGGATCGGAACTCAGAGCGCCTCTCAGGATCTGTTTCATTCTAACTTGATCCATATCCCTGGCTTCTATTCCTTTCTTTAGTACAATCTGGTATAGCATTTTGTTTAGTCGTCGAATATACTCGGAAAGCTGCTCATTTTCCCGTTGAAACATGTGTTCAAATAGGAAGATTAGATCTGTAGCTTTCTCTGTGCGCCCAAACTCATCTTGTAGCATGCGAAGATAGTCATATGCTGTACAAGACTCCTGACTGAATTTCAAATTTCGGATGGCTTCTGCTGCAACGCCTTTCAGACTTTCAGTAATGCGTTGTTTCTTTTGAGCCTCTGGAACATCCCATTCTTCCAGTGCTTGCATAGCCTGTTCCATCCAGGTTTCATACTCTTCTTCTCCAGGAGGTACAGGCTGCACTCCAGAAAAAATTCTCAACTTCCTGTAGCCATAGTTCACAGATGGCGAGGACATTTTTCTAACGCTCTCTACCAGTTTTCCTATGTCCATGAAGAAGGAAGCTGGGGGGTAGTTAGTGGTTGGTACAGAAGTGGTAGTTACTTCCACTGTGTCTGACATGGCCTGGCTTGGTCCCTCCAGACAACTTGCTGAGGTGAGTAGAGGGAATAACCGTGCTTTAACTTCTCCGGCTAGCTGGATGCTATCACCCTGGAAGCAGGTTGGGACTCCTTTCTTCCATTCTAGTAGGGCATAGGTATGGGAGACTTTTTGATCTATTTTCGTGTCTATTACAAACACTTTCTGGTCAGGTGCTAGTGTAGTTACTGCTTGACGGATCTGTTCCTCTGTCCATTTGTCAGCAGGAATGTCCATTACTATACTCAGCCCTAATTGGCCATTTTGTTCTTTGCACCACTCTGCTGCGGTGTTTGGATCCATTGCTGGCTCGTTTGTGCGGTTATCACTTTGCGAGAGGTATCAGAAGAAATCCCGGACGAGCACCCCACGTGTAGCGCTCACCCCCGAAGGAGCCGCTGAATTATCGGGTCTTCTGTCTCACCTCTGTGACACACCACAAACAATGAATCCACAGCACACCAGCACACCTTGTGAAGTTTTATAACAGATTTAATGACTGTGGGATAGAGCAAAAGCCCTTAATGTCTCCCCACTCTAATATTATACAACTAATAACAGAATGAGATAATACGTTTAGATTGAATGCGATGAACAGTAATATATCTATATACTTAGCAGTATCGACCCCACCCTAAACTACTGGCCAGTAGTACTGTCCTAGGCTAGCCAACGTTGGGGCCCTGGATGTATGACAGTTGTAGGAAATACACTTGTTGCAATGGCCAAAGGCCGCTCACCACTTTCAGTGTCTCTTAGGAAAGGAGGATGGCTGTCTGCGGAAGCGAGTGTCCCTCTCGACTCAGACCGACGTCTGTGAAATGGATGCAGTCTTTTAAAGCCTCTGGCAGGACATCTCAGATAGTCTAGGGGCCGTCTGGGGAATCTGGCAATAACCTCCGTCAGCTTCACTCACTCAATTGGGCAGGCTGGGTTACTCCGGTGGCTGGATCGGCCCTGCGACCAGGCCTCAGTTCGATCGCTCCAAACACAGTCTCTCCCTGTTTCAGTAGACGAACATCAGTCTCTCCAAACACTACTGCATAGAGCCTGTGTCTCAGTGGCAAACACACAGCTCTGATACAAGCTGTCTTAAATCCCCTGCAATGCAGATCTGTCTTTCTCCCTTCACTCCTTCCTCCTCACTCTCCTCTCTCCCGGAACTTCCTGTCTCACAGCCTCCTGGGAAATGCAGTTCTCCAGCACCTTGGTGTAGAAATGTATCTCTATGTCTGTTCTGTACTGCAGCCTCCAAATCTGTGCTCTCTGGCTCCACCTGCTGCAATATATATATATATATCTGCATCCTCTTAAATGGCTGAAAATCACAACAGGGCTACAATTGTTTAACATATACAGTGGGGATCGAAAGTTTGGGCACCCCAGGTAAAAATTTGTATTAACCACTTTAGCCCCGGGCCTGTTTTTCAGATTCGGTGTTTACGAGACTAAAACATTTTTTGTTGCTAGAAAATTACTTAAAACCCCCAAACATTATATATATATTTTTTCTAACACCCTAGAGAATAAAATGGCAGTCATTGCAATACTTTTTGTCACACCGTATTTGCGCAGCGGTCTTACAAGCGCACTTTTTTTGGAAAAAATTCACTTTTTTAAATTAAAAAATAAGACAACAATAAATTTGGCCCAATTTTTTTATATATTGTGAAAGATATTGTTACGCCGAGTAAAATGATACCCAACATGTCACGCTTAAAAATTGCGCCCGCTCGTGGCATGGCGTCAAACTTTTACCCATAAAAATCTCGATATGCGACGTTTAAAAAATTCTACAGGTTGCATTTTTTGAGTTACAGAGTAGGCCTAAGGCTAAAATTATTGCTCTCGCTCTAACGATCGTGGCGATACCTCACTTGTGTGGTTTGAACACAGTTTTCATATGCGGGCGCTACTCGTGTATACGTTCGCTTCTACGTGCGAGCTCGTCGGGGCGGGGCGCTTTAAAAATTTTTTTGGGGGTTTTCGCATTTATTTTTATTTATTTTACAATTTTTAACACTGAAATTAAAAAAAAAAAATTATCACTTTTATTCCTATTACAAGGAATGTAAACATCCCTTGTAATAGAAAAAAGCATGACAGGTCCTCTTAAATATAAGATCTGGGGTCAAAAAGACCTCAGATCTCATATTTAGGCTTAAATGCAAAAAAAAATTAAAAAAAATTTGGAAATGTAATTTTTTCAAATGACAAAAAAAAAAATGTTGCTTTAAGAGGCTGGGCGGGACTGACATTTTGACGTCACTTCCGCCCAGCAGAGCTATGGGGACGGGCGAAGGAGATTTTTCCTTCAGTCTCGTCCCCAGTCACCAGCCGAACTGTCCCGATCGCCTCCGCCGCTACCGACGGCTACGGTAAGCGGCGGAGGGCGCGGGAGAGCGGCGGGAGGGGGGGGGCCCTCTCCCGCCACCGATAACGGCGATCTCGCGGCGAATCCGCCGCGGGGACCGCCGTTATCGTGTACCAGAACCGCCCACTGAAGAGATGAATATCTCGATTGTGGCAGCAGCTGCTGCCGTTACCAAGATATTCATCTTTAAAGTGATGACGTATAACGACGGTGGGCGGTCGGTAACTAGTTAATGTGCATAACGAAGCCAAGGAAAGATAGAAAAATCTCCAAAAGGCATCAAATTACAGATTAGACATTCTTATAATATGTCAAAAAAAAAGTTAGATTTTATTTCCATCATTTACACTTTCAAAATTACAGAAAACAAAAACATGGCATCTGCAAAAGTTTGGGCACCCTGCAGAGTTAACATCTTGTACTGCCCCCTTTGGCAAGTATCACAGCTTGTAAACGCTTTTTGTAGCCAGCCAAGAGTCTTTCAATTCTTGTTTGAGGTATCTTTGCCCATTCTTCCTTACAAAAGTCTTCCAGTTCTTTGAGATTTCTGGGCTGTCTGTCACGCACTGCTCTTTTAAGGTCTATCCATAGATTTTCAATTATGTTGAGGTCAGGAGATTGTGAAGGCCATGGCAAAACCTTCAGTTTACGCCTCTTGATGTAATCCCCCGTGGATTTTGAGGTGTGTTTAGGATCATTATCCATTTGTAGAAGCCATCCTCTCTTTAACTTCAGCTTTTTCACAGATGGCATCAAGTTACCATCCAAAATTTGCTGAGATTTTATTGAATCCATTTTTCCTTCTACTCGTGAAATGTTCCCTGTGCCACTGGCTGCAATACAACCCCAAAGCATGATTGATCCACCCCCATGCTTCACAGTTGGACAGAGGTTCTTTTCATTAAATTCTGTGCCCATTCTTATCCAAACGTACCTTTGCTCATTCCGGCCAAAAAGTTCTATTTTAACCTCATCGGTCCACAGAACTTGTTTCCAAAATGCATCAGGCTTGTCTATATGTTAATTTGCAAAGTTCAAACGCATTTATTTTTGTGGTGCGGACGTAGAAGAGGTTTTCTTCTGATGACTCTTCCATGAAGACCATATTTGTACAAGTATCTCTTTATAGTGGAATAGTGTACCATTTCTTAATTACATTCCGAACAGAGGATATTGACATCTGAAAACGCTTTGCTATCTTCTTATAGCCTTCTCCAGCTTTGTGAGCGTCAACTATTTTCAGTTTCAGTTTTCTAGTTTTCTAGACAACTGCTTAGAAGAACCCATGGTGCTGATTGTTGGGGCAAGGTCAGATGAGTCTGGGCATTTAAAACCTTTGAGATTGACATCACCTGGTCTTCCCAGATGATGATTGAGAACAATCCATGACACTGGCAGGTCTCAGCTCTGCAAAGGGGGCAGTGCATGCTATAAATTCTGCAGGGTTCCCAAACTTTTGCAGACGCCATTTTTTTATTTTCTGTAATTTTGAAAGTGTAAATGATGGAAATAAAATCTAACTTTTTTTGACATATTATAAGAATATCTAATCTGTAATTTGATGCCTTTTGGAGATTTTTCCATCTTTCCTTGGCTTCTTTATGCACATTAATACAAATTTTTACCTGGGGTGCCCAAACTTTCGATCCCCACTGTAGGTTCGCTTCAATGCATTGAAATTGTAACCTTTATATACAGGGAGCACACCACCATCCTACTATTTCATCATTTATCTTTGCCTGGTGCAGTACTTCTCAGCGAGGTTTTTGGTGCAATTAACAAGTAAAAAGAAATAAATAGCTTAGCCTGTCACTATAGCCTTGTTCGCACAAGTTGTACTAAAGCGTAAGCCCATCGGGAGATGTGTTTACCTAAATGGGGTGCACGGGTGTTCCATGCAACCTTGTGCAGGCAGTCCCATTGTTGTCAGTTTGGGATGCAACGGCTACATGGACACATAGGGGCAGATCCACAAAGCGTTTACGCTGGCGTATCTATTGATACGCCGCGTAACTTCTAGTTTGCTCCGGCGTATCTTTGTTTTGTATCCACAAAACAAGATACGCCTGAAGCTGGGCTAGATCCGACTGGCGTACGTCCTAGTACGCCGTCGGATCGTAGGTGCATATTTACACTGGCCGCTAGGTGGCGTTTCCGTCGATTTCCGAGTCGAGTATGCAAATTAGCTATATACGGCGATCCACGAACGTACGTCCGGCCGGCGCATTTTTTTACGTCGTTTCTGTAATGCTTTTTTCGGCGTATAGTTACCCCTGCTATATGAGGCGTACTCAATGTTAAGTATGGTGTCGTTCCCGCGTCGAATTTTGAAAATTTTACGTTGTTTGGGTAAGTTGTTCGCGAATAGGGCTTTGCGTAGAATGACGTTCACGTCGTAAGCATTGGCTTGTTGCGGGTTAATTTCGAGCATGCGCACTGGGATACCCACACGGACAGCGCATGCGCCGTTCAGAAAAAAAATTATTTTACGTCAGGTCAAGACGTATTACCATAAAACACGCCCCCATCTCATCCATTTGAATTGCTCGCCCTTACGCCGACACAGTTACACTACGCCGCCGTAATTTACGGCGCAAATTCTTTGAGAATGCAGGAAATACGCTGTAAGTTACGGCGGCGTAGTGTATCTGAGATACACTACGCCGGCCGTAAAGAAGCGCCGCGCTTCGTGGATCTGGCACATAGGCTGCTTCCTATTTGATATCCGTGTGGGGTGCATGTTCCCCAATGGCTAGATATTATCTCTCAGTACAGTATGTGTAAGCTGAGACATTGAGAGGGCCTCAGCTAAGCTGATACCTCCCTGAAGCCGGACCAAGCCTGTATAGCACTGTGACCATATCAGGGCCGTCTTTAATGTTGATTGGACCCTGGGCAAAAATGTTCACCCCCCCATGCAATTTTGCTCTCCACCCTCTCTGAGACATACAATAAATATCAGCAAGACTTAAAATCATTTTTTGTTATTGGTTGCAACTTGCCAGAGGTTTCAGCATATCATTACCACTTACTGACTGATTGCTAGAGGTTACAGCACACATTACGGCTCAACGATTAGTTGCACATGATTTCTTCTTGTTGATTGGCTGCTAGAGATTACTGTACAGTAATACTGCTCACTGATTGGTTGCTAGAGGTTACAGCACATCCTCTCTTCACTGCAGAGGGGTATGATATGCATATAAATGCTGCCTTTATTTACATATGAATGCCGCAGGCCTCAGCTATTTATATATGAATGTTCCCGTTATTTACATATGAATGACGGTTATTTACATGTAAGCACAGGGTCTGCAGGTGAGTCGTATGTACACAACAATAGGGCAGAGCTGGGCAGCATTAGTAGCAGCACTTCACACTGAGATATCAGGACATAGCACATGACTAAAATTTCAAGGAACAAGGGAATTTAAACTGGGAAAGTTGGCAAGTATGAGCAATGGTGTCTCTAGGGGGGGGGCAGAGGGGGCCCTGACCCCCCCCCCAATCTATTAAAATAAATTATTATGTATAAGTATATATGGTATAGAAAAAAGGGGGAAAAAAAAGAAGTAAAAATGCCAACAGCACAACCAAAGGACTGGCGGATGTGAGTACATACCGACCAGCCAAGCAGAGCTTGGTGTGCTAGTGTAAAGCTTAACAAAACAGCAGATTCTTATACCTTAGTTCGTGGATTATAACAAGATGCATGGATCCTGGCTGTGCAGCAGTAAGTAAATGACACAGCCAGGTTTAAATAGAACAGCGGATGCTTGTCAGCCTATCAGACTGGCCCAAATTTGGTGCCAGGTGAGAGGCAAAGACAAAATTGCAGGTATATGCAAGGGGCCAATGAACTAGGTCCCCCCAGCATTAACTGTGCACCAGGTGTGCACATTGCGTTCTATGCCCGCGCAATCCCCCGATCCTCGGCAGCGTTTATTTTTTCATCATTTATGGCTACACGCATCATACTTGGGCTGGGCCTCCCCAGAGATTCATCATCCAACCAGTTCATCCATATGTGTAAATATCATCATATGATGTAAGTACTATGTATATATATATTTTTTCTAGTCACCAAATAGACCACCAAAGATGGGGCACTATTCCTCCCACTAACACCAACAATGGGGTACTATTCCTCCCACTACCAATGATGCTGCACTATTGCTCCCACTAACACTAATGATGGGGGTACTATTCCTCCCATTGACACCAATGATGTGGCAATATTCCTCCCACTGACACAAATGACGGGGCACTATTCCTCCCACTGACACCAATAATGGGGGCACTATTTCTCCCACTGACACCAATGATGGGGGGTACCCCAATTATGGGGCACTATTCCTCCCACTGACACCATGGATAGGGAAATATTCCTTCCACTGACACCAAAGATGGGGGTACCCCAATGATGGGGCACCATTCCTTCCACTGACACCAATGATGGGGGCATTATTTCTCCCACTGACACCAATGATGGGGGCACTTTTCCTCCCAATGACACCAATGATGGGGGCACTTTTCCTCCCACTGACACAAATGATGGGGGCACTTTTCCTCCCACTGACACCCATGACACCAATGATGGGGCACTATTCCTCCCATTGACACCAATGATGGGGTATGATTGCTTCCACTACCAACAATGGGGTACTATTCTTTGCACTGACACCAATGATTGGGCATTATTCCTCCCACTGACACCAATGATTGGGCATTATTCCTCCCACTGACACACAAGTCTGAAGGACAGTACACTGGCCCTTTGTTTAGAAAGTTTGGAGACCACTGTGCAATACACATGCAATAAATCCTTTACTGGCAACAACCCGGAATAATAAAATGTAAATGGTCTGTGGATGAGTCTCTTACTACTTTTTAAATATGTTGTTCCTGTTGATCTATAATAATTAGCCTTAAATCTTTGAAATTTGTCCTCTACTTCTGTTTTTTTAGAAAACAGCATAAACTATGTAAAATATAAGGTAAATACTGACAAATGACCTGCATGTAAATGTGCCTGAATTTGACTATTTTTTACAAATCTCTCTCTGTACTGGAAAATTTATTTACATTTACACCATTTATTGTTCAGCTGAAATGATATAGTTCAGCACTAGGTGGCACTAGTTACCTACATGAGCACAATTCATTGCAAAAACAAGCTAAAAGCTGACTGCATACTTTCTAGAGATGACTAATTCTATAATTATTGCATAATGACATAAATAATGGAAAGAACAAAATAGGGTTACAGCACCACATCTTTATGTACCGTTATGCTGTTTCTTTGCAGGGTTATATACAGTTGAGTTGATGAGGAAAACATAAATCACTACTGGTAAACAGTAACCAGCCTTATTCAATAAATAGTTTGAATTTAGTTCAGTAACCCATACCAGCTAATTAGACTTCACTCTGCTAAAGTTAGATCAATCAGTACATGATGCATTATTGCAGTTAGAAATTAGTCTTAATGATTAGGAATTCTTTATCGAATAAGGATGAATATGTTTTTCCCTGTAATATATTACATTATTATGTATTATTATAATTATGTATTATTATAATATGTTCATCAAAAAATAATACTGAAAATTTGGAATTTAAATATTACCTTTTATTGGTTAAATTAAATTATTAAAGAAATGTATAAAGCATGGTAAAGGGATCTATGTTATCCCACAACCTCGCATCTTTATTGACTTAACTTAGCCAAATAAGACATCACATACAGGAGATTTATAGTGACAGCATATACTTTATTTTTATAACATCAGTATTGTAATAGCATCACAAACAATAGTTATCTTTGACAATCCAATATAAACTTGCTTGGAAAATCTTTCGTATTGTGAGTACTACCTGTCATCTGGTCATCTCTTTCCAAAGCTTCCTGGATTCCCTTGCAGATTCTCCTTTGCTATTTACTTTCAAGGACTACATATCCCACAGTACCCTACTGCCTGCAAACAGTGATTACTGTGCTGACTCTGCCTCCTGAAACTCATTCTCTTAGCCTCTCTGTAATGTAGAAGGCAGGCTCTGTGAAATGTGTGACACTGAAGTCCCTATTCACAGGGCATAGTTAATACATGTCACAGAATTCAAGGAAATAAATGTGTGGGGATCTTCACAAAGTAAATTTACAAACTTGAAGACTGTTCATTTAAATATGAGTAGGCTAAAAATAATTACAATACAATGTGCAATGAATATGTGAATTTACATTTTGACCGAAGATATGCTTTAAATGCCAAACGTTCTACACCTTCCCATTATGTTATGGTCTTTTATACATTCTCTATGTGTCACACTATGTGTAATTTTCATAACAAAGAACTCTGTGGGAATTAATGCAATACAATGTAAATGCACACAAGTTGGCATTAAACTGCACCTAGAAACCATTTAATAGAAACAGTTTGGTCATTGATTAACAATGTCCCAGATCATGCAGTTAACTAATTCACTAAAAATGAATAACATAACTGTATATATTGAAAAAAACATTTTAGGTAACATCTGAAACCAACCAGTAGGCCAGTGGCTTAACTAAAAGCAAATGGAATGCCATGGCATGGCTGCAAGTGTGACATTTGTGACTAGTTCTGCCACTCTGTCTATTCAGAGAAGAAAGACACATTACTGGACCCTTCCTTGCTCTTTATCCTGACACATCCCCCCGCTGCAGCTGGCAGGAGAGGGGAAGGGGGAAGCCAGCAGAGCTGCGAGGGACAGAGACGCAGAGCCAGGAGAGAGCACAGGGGGGCCAGGAAAGAGCTCAGGGGCCCGGGGCAGTAGAAAGAAGCTAGATAGGAGGAGCCGTGGGGGTAGCTGCATATAGAGGAACACATCTCTCCATTTTCCTCCTGCAGCAGTTGAATGTCTGCCGGAGGAAAATGGATATCTATATGATTCCATCTACACAGCTGCTTCTACACATGGGCCCCCTGGAGCATGGAAGCCGGTCGCAATTGTGATCCCTGCAACCCCTGTAGGTACGCCCCTGTAGTGAGCTGTTATTGTCTCAAACACTATAATTTACTGTAACTTGAGTTATTCTTAATCCACTGCAATCATGTCAGGAAAGGTTCCATCCGCTGGTAATATCTATCATTTGGCATGCAGTACTGAAGTCCACCAGCAGGTGTCTTCTGGCAGTTTAGAACTGTCAGGGGAACTTCTCCCTGCTGGTGTTATGTCATCCTTGGGCCGCAGTACTGGCGTCCACCAGCGCATGGATCCTGGCAGTGTGGAGCAGACAGCACCTTTTGCGCTCAGGTGTGACTTGAGGCCAATTTCAGGCATTCCTATAAATACCCGGCAAGTGCAAACATACCTTGCCCTGGTATCATCCTCATGCCCTGATCTGTACCTGCTGCCTGATTATCTGAACCTGTTCCTGAGTTAAAGATCCTGTCTCCCTGTCCTGACCATCCATCCTCTCCCTGTCCTGTGTTCCTTACCACATCTGCTGATCTCCCTGTGCTATTGTTTATGATTCTGGCATTTCCCATTTATTGTACATATCTGTCTGTTGTTATTTGTGGGTCTCTGTCTGTTGGTTGGTTTGTTGCACTGTGTCATATTGGAGGTGGTTGTATCTATATTATTCACTTACCTAAATAAATCATGATATTTTCACTCATATGTGTTTGGTGTTCCTCTGTTGCTAGCCACACAGTTCTGGTCACACCTGGTACATGACAAATCAGAATCAACAAAAGATCTCACAGGTACGTTAGGAGTGTACTTGTTTCCATGTCTTCCTAGTTTTTATATCACCAGTTATATTCAGCTTCCAAGACAGGTTTGCATGTTATTGGGGGCTATTATTTTCTTTTTTTGCATATACAATCATCCAAGGATTGTTTGAATGTTATTGGTGACTATTATTTCCTCTTTTGCATAAACAATCAGGCATTATCAGATCTGCAAATTACAGAAAGAAGGGCAGACGAAAAGATTTTTCCCAGCACACTTCAGCTCTCCTGCAAAAAAACAAAAAACAAAAAAAACAGTGTGTACGACAAGCTTGCTTTGCGTACACACTGTCAAGACAAAATCTGTTCGTTCTCAAACGCTGTGACCTACAACACATACAACGGCAGGGGAAGTTCGATTCCACTTGCACAACTCATGTGTTTGCGTGTTAAATAAAAGTTTGGTAAGAGACAATTTGCACTTTTCAGTCTGTTACAGCTTTAAAAATGTGTTATCTCCATTACAAATGCTACTTTTACTCCCGTCTCATACTTTAATCTGAGCAAGCGCAGGTTTCTTAACATACACGCTCGAGTTTCTCGTGGGAAACCAGCCCGACGAGGAACACGACGAGCCAATTTGAGACTCCCGTCGAGGAAATAGAGAACTTGCTCTCTTTTTTGCTCGTCGAGTTCCTCGACAGTTTCCTCGATTAAAAAATGTACACACGACCGGTTTCCTCTGCAATAAAAGCTCTCCCACCAAGTTTCTTGATGGATTCTGCCGAGGAAACTGGTCGTGTGTACGAGGCCTCATTGATCGTGTGTTCCCTAATATAGGGAAACACGATCAATGACGTCACATGTCCAGCCCCGACCCCTATAGTTAGAAAAACATATGAGGTCACACATAACCCCTACAGCGCCCCCTAGTGGTTAACGCATAAACTGCACTGTCATTTTCACAGTAATCAGTGCATTTTTATAGCATTTTTTGCTGTGAAAATGACAATGGTCCCAAAAATGTGTCAAAATTGTCTGATGTGTCTGCCATAATGTCGCAGTCACGAAAACAAATCGATGATCGCCGCCATTAGTAAAAAATAATAATAATAATAAAAATGCAATAAAACTATCTCCTATTTTGTAAACGCTATAAATTTTGCGCAAACCAATCGATAAACGCTTATTGCGATTTTTTTTTACCAAAAATAGGTAGAAGAATACGTATCGGCCTAAACTGAGGAAAAAAAACTTTTTTTATATATATTTTTGGGGGATATTTATTATAGCAAAAAGTAAAAAATATTGCATTTTTTTCAAAATTGTCGCTCTATTTTTGTTTATAGCGCAAACAATAAAAACTGCAGAGGTGATCAAATACCACCAAAAGAAAGCTCTATTTGTGGGAAAAAAAGGACGCCAATTTTGTTTGGGAGTCACATCGCACGACCGCGCAATTGTCAGTTAACGCGGGGCAGTGCCGAATCACAAAAACTGGCCAGGTCCTTTACCTGCATAAAGGTCCGGGTCTTAAGTGGTTAAGAGCCTCCATGTTGAAGCATATATAGCAATGGATATGTTGGAATTACGCATGACTAAAGGGTTCTTTATTGCCATTGCAAAAATATTTGTGCTCCAGTTCACAATTGTTCACCTGAATAGTTCACAGTCACAATTTTGTTTGGTTGGTTCATTGATTTATTATTCTAACTAGAAGTGAAACCTTATTTTATTGAGTTTATGTTTGTTTCACTCCCTCGAAATGACTTACTAGGGCAGAGGCTGTTTACTTTGCCAAATAAATGTTAGTAAATACAGTAAGAGTGTAACGTTGAATATCCAATCCTGTGCTAGCGGAAAGTCTGTGTTTTTCATTTCCCTTACACATGATTGGGTATAGAAGTTCACTCTATTTACAAACATTCACAATGCAAAGTTAACATTCGGATGTGGAAAATGGGTTGCTTATTATTCTGTTTTACAAATCCACATTTGATTTTTGCTGCCTTTTTTCGGTCAATCTGCCACTTCTTCTAGGGTTACGAACTTAGATAATGTTTGCTGAAGTAATCTTTGTACCAACATGTGTCCTTCATATTGTGAACCTAGCAAAGTGCATCAACCTTGTGACCAAACAGAAGGATAAAAGCAAATATTGTACCCATTTAGTCAGTAAATTTAAAATAATTAAATGGACAGAATACATAAGCCTATTTTACTTATACTGTTATTATACAGCCCTGGCCAAAAGTTTTGAGAATAAAACAAATATTAATTTTCACAAAGTCTGCTGCCTCAGTTTTTATGATGGAAATTCGGATATACTCCAGAATGTTCTAAAGAGTCATCAGGTGAATTTCAATTCATTGAAAAGTCCCTCTTTGCCTTGAACATGAACTTAATCCCATAAAAAAAACATTTACACTGCATTTGGGAAGAAGAGTATTCATGCTCAAGGCGACAAATAGCTTTTCTAAAAGATAGGTACTCATTCCAATGGATGACCAAAACAATATATATCTAGGCATCAAACTGTCCTCGCCGACATCAGACATGTATACAGCCAATTTTCCTGCCCTAATAGCAGGGATGGACTGGCCATTGAGACTACAGGGAGTTTCCCGGTGGGCCGATGGCTTAGTGGGCCGGCTTCAGTGACAGCGGACCGCCGCCCCCCTCCACTCCTCTGTCTCTCCCTCCCTGCAGCGCTCACCTCCTCTCCCTCCCCGCAGTTCTCACCTGGGGGGGGAACAGAGAAGCAGGGGGAGGACCAGAGGAGCAGGGGGGATGACAGAGGAGCATGGGGGGGACCAGAAGGAGCACAGGGGAGGGGACAGACAGCTGACTCAACAGCTATGGCCTGGGAGTTTCTCACTTCTGCCTAATCTTGTCCCGTGGTGGGGCACCAAACTGATTCTTTGCCCAGGTGAAATAATGTCTAGCTTCCATACTGGTACTGCCTATAAGAGTACCAGTACCAGCCGTTTTACTAATAAAGTAGAATGGCTAGTGGTTAGTGAAGGGGGAGAGGGGGCTTGGGTGGCTGGGGGGAAGGGCGGGAGTTGTCCGGCCGCCATAGGATAGACCTATCAAAGTGGGCCAGTCTGGATGAAGTCCAGGGCCAAATTTTTGTCCCAGTCCAGCCCTGCCTAATAGACACTGTCAAACAGGATTTGCGCCACATTGCCTCTAAGGCCTCGTACACACGGGCGAAACACATCGTTTTGCTCGTCGAGTTCCTTGTGAAGCCGTCGAGAAACTCGACAAGCCAATTTTCTCCATTCCCGTCAAGGAAATAGAGAACATGCTCTCTTTTTGGCTCGTTGAGTTTCTCGACAGTTTCCTCGACGAAAATATACACACGACCGGTTTCCTCGGCAAAAAAATATCTCCCAGCAAGTTTCTTGCTGGTTTTTGCCGAGAAACTCGGTCGTGTGTACGAGGCCTTATGAACTCTCCTGGTTAGGCAAGATAGCTACCCTAAAAATTACTCTCTTACCTAAATTAATATACTATTTTAGAAGAATTCCCATATGTTTACCAGAATCTTTTTTCAGCCTGATTGATAAGCTGTTCAGGCAGATTATTTGGAAAAGTAAAATGTCTAAAATACCCTACTCAATTATTCAAAAGCATAGATCTAATGGGGGGGACATGATTCCCAAATATACGTAACTGCTACAGAGCTGCTATCCTAGATCAAATGAAGGCCTGGTTCGAGCCAGAATCCACTAAGCTATGGGTTCAAATAAAAAAATCAATTTTACAAAATAGAGATCTTCCTTCATTATTATTAGCCACATTGACAAACATACCCTTTGTCTATCCTCTGCTCCCCTCCATAAGACCCCTTTCACATTGAGGCGTTTTTCATGCGGTACAGCGCTAAAAATAGCGCTGCTTTACCGCATGAAAAAATCATGCCCTGCAGGCTTCAATGTGAAAGCCCGAAGGCTTTCACACTGAAGTGGTGCGGTAGCAAGACCGCTCCAAAAGTCCTGCTAGCCGCATCTTTGGAGCGGTATAGGAGCGGGGTGTTTACTGCTCCTATACCACGCTTTCCCATTGAAATCAATGGGAAACCGCGGTAATACCGCAGCAATACCGCCTCTAATGCGGGCGGTATTAACCCTTTTTCGGCCGCTAGTGGGGGTTAAAACCTCACCGCTAGCGCCTGAATATCGCGGTAAATACGACGGTATAGCGGCGCTAAAAATAGCGCAGCTATACCGTCACCGCACCTCCGCTGCCCAATGTGAAAGCAGCCTTATGGCGACACTTTCCGCTTGGGAAAAACTCCATCTGAACATGAATCCTTAATCTAAAGCCTTGTACACACGACCGAGAAACTCGACGGGCGAAACACATCGTTTTCCTCGTCGAGTTCCTTGTTAGGCTGTCAAGAAACTCCACAAGCCAATTTTCTCCATTCCCGTCAAGGAAATAGAGAACATGCTCTCTTTTTGGCTCGTTGAGTTTCTCGACAGTTTCCTCTACGAAAATGTACACACGACTGGTTTCCTCGGCAAAAAAATATCTCCCAGCAAGTTTCTTGCTTGTTTTTGCCGGGAAACTAGGTCGTGTGTACGAGGCCTAAGTTACGTCAAGAAATCGCTAATCTTAGGCCCCGTACACACGACCAGTTTCCTCGGCAGAATTCAGCTTCCGACCGAGTTTCTGGCTGAATTCTGCCGAGGAAACTGGTCGTGTGTACACTTTCGGCCGAGGAAGCCGACGAGGAGCTCGACGAGGAAATAGAGAACATGTTCTCTATTTCCTCGTTGTTCTATGGGAGCTCTCATCCCGCCGAGCTCCTCGGCGGCTTCAGGGCTGAACTGGCCGAGGAACTCGATGTGTTTGGCACGTCGAGTTCCTCGGCCGTGTGTACGAGGCTTTAGAGTTTATGAATACCTGATTCCAAATCTTAACATACAGTTATGGCTGAAAGAGGGCATACTTACTTATGGTGATTTACTCCTCAAAAACCCTACCTCTCACTTATGCTTACCCTCACACCCAAAATGGTGGAAGACAGGTCACAAGCTACTATAAAAAGGAAGTGAAAGTGATGCTCAGCGTGTTCCAGATGAAGTCACGCGACAAAACCAGTAGAACACGCTACGAACGTCACATCATTTCCAGGCATCAGACTTTTGTCAGCATTATATGCCATACTGTTTTTGTCTACATGCGAGTACCCATTTTTCATTTATTTAAATAAAGTATAAAACAATACTACACTATCTGGGGCTCCTTTCTCTCCTATGTATGGGATATTACTGGACTGACATCATCAGCGCAGGGGGACGAGTAATGGCCAGAGGGCTACACAGTGGCCTATAATGTGAAGGCACCAGACCCTAAGAAGGGGTGAAAAAGTTGGTGAGTGCGGGGTGTATAAGAGCACGGATTGCAGTAATCACGGCATACAAGAGCACAAAGCACCTTTAGAATCACTCAGCACTTGGCAATTGGATTTGTTTACTTCCAATAAGGACAGTATATTGCACTGAAAAACAACGTTTTTTTTTCTCTTCAGCATATCTTTTAAAGGATTAATATAGGTACCCTAATGGTACAGGATTTTCATGTTTTGCAGATTTTCTTTACCTAGCAGTGTTTACATAGGTACAACAGCACTTTAATTTGCACAGCACTGTGATATATATTTTATGTCATTTTTTTTATTTATTTATTTTATTTATTTTCATAGCTGCATTTATGATATATACTGTGGAATCATTCTAGTAGTTTACATAGGCACTTGGCACTTTGGATCGTTTATCACTTTGTGGATATTTTGCACACTGCACCTTACACTAGAAGCCTCTTTTATGGAGCATTTAGCTCCGTAGGACCAGCGCCAGCTCTACTTTCTTCTTCTTCTCAACACCTGCC
Source organism: Rana temporaria (assembly GCF_905171775.1). Lineage (NCBI taxonomy): Eukaryota > Metazoa > Chordata > Amphibia > Anura > Ranidae > Rana > Rana temporaria. The sequence goes on from NC_053489.1 coordinate 529,184,262, forward strand.
CATACATACTCTGCAATACCCTGCAATACTCTGCAATACTCTGTCATACCCAGCGATACTCAGCCATACCCAGCCATGTTCGGCCATACCCAGCCATAACTTTGTGTTAAAAAAAAAGCGTTTTAACCACTTCCCGCCGGCTGGCAGTCATATGACGTCAATGACATGTGCGGGGATATCTGAATGATGCATGCAGCTACAGGCATCATTCAGATATCAGCTTTTTCAGCTGGCGATCCCCTACACCATAAGAACGATCATGGCGGCTGTTCTGCCGCTTGTTCGTTCTTACGGGAGGCGAGAGGGGACGCCACCCTGCGGTGCTTCTACGACTCAATGCTAGGATCGAAGCCAGGATCGTTTTTTTATTTCAGGCTTCCCAGCCTAGAGGTGAGATGTGGGGTCTTATTGACCCCATATCTTACTGTAAAGAGGACCTGTCGTGCCATATTCCTATTACAAGGGATGTTTACATTCCTTGTAATAGGAATAAAAGTGATCAAAAAAATAATTTTTGGGGAAAAAAGTGTCAAACTAAAATAAAGTAAAATGAACAGTGCCCCTGTCCCTGTGTGCTTGCATGCAGAAGCGAACGCATACGTAAGTCCCGCCCGCATATGAAAACGGTGTTCAAACCACACATGTGAGGTATTGCTGCGAACGTTAGAGCGAGAGCAATAATTTTGGCCCTAGAACTCCTCTGTAACTCATGTAACCAGTAAAAAAAATTAAAGTCGCCTATGGGGATTTTTAGGTAGCGAAGTTTGGCGCCATTCCACAAGCGTGTGCAATTTTGAAGGGTGACATGTTAGGTATCTATTTACTCGGCGTAACTTCATCTTTCACATTATGCAAAAACATTGGGCTAACTTTACCATTTTGTTTTTCAAAGCACAAAACATTTTTTTCCCAAAAAAGTGCGTTAGAAAAATTGCTGTGCAAATACAGTGCGAGATAAAAAGTTGCAACAACCGCCATTGTATTCTCTAGGGTCTTTGCTAAAAAAAATATATAATGTTTTGGGGTTCTATGTAATTTTCTAGCAAAAAAATTATGATTTTTACATGTAGGAGAGAAATGTCAGAATTGGCCTGGGTGCTCCAGAACGCCTGAGGCCTCGTACACACGGCCGAGGAACTCGACGTGCCAAACACATCGAGTTCCTCGGCCAGTTCAGCCCTGAAGCCGCCGAGGAGCTCGGCGGGCCGAGAGCTCCCATAGAACAACGAGGAAATAGAGAACATGTTCTCTATTTCCTCGCCGAGCTCCTCGTCGGCTTCCTCGGCCGAAAGTGTACACACGGCCGGGTTTCTCGGCAGAATTCAGCCAGAAACTCGGTCGGAAGCTGAATTCTCCTGAGGAAACTGGTCGTGTGTACGGGGCCTAAAGGTGCTCCCTGCATGTTGGGCCTCTGTATGTGGCCACGCTGCGTAAAAGTCTCACACATGTGGTATCGCCATACTCGAGAGTAATAGCAGAATGTGTTTTGGGGTGTAATTTGTGGTATTCATATGCTGTGTGTGATAAATAACTTGCTAATATGACAATTTTGTGAGAAAAAAAATCTTGATTTTACAAAGAATTGTGGGAAAAAATGATAACTTCGAAAAACTCACCATGCCTCTTTCTAAATACCTTTGAATGTCTTCTTTACCCAAGGTCATTTGGGGGGTATTTGTACTTTTCTGGCATGTTAGGGTCTCAAGAAATGGTGATCAATTTTCAGATATTGGCACCATAGCTTGTAGACTCTATAACTTTCACAAAGACCAAATAATATTCACTGATTTGTACTTATTTTTACCAAAGATATGTAGCAGTATAAATTTTGGCCATAATTTGGCCAAAATTTATGAAGAAAAATTACTAATTTGCTAAATTTTATAACAGAATATTTTTTTACAGAATTTTCAGTCTTTTTTCTTTTATAGCGCAAAAAATTAAAAAAATCAAACTGTGATTAAATATCACCAAAAGAAAGCTCTATTTGTGTGAAAAAAAAGGACAAATGTTTTATATGCGTACAATGTTGTACGTTTTGTCATTCAAAACGTGAGAGGACCAAAAGCTGAAAATTGGTCTGGTTAGGAAGGGGGTTTAAGTGCCCAGTGGTTAATTAAAGTGGTTGTAAAGGCAGAAGGTTTTTTATCTTAATGCTGTGTGCAGCAGCCCCCTCAGCCCCCTAATACTTACCTGAGCTCATCTCTATCCAGCGATGTTGCACAAGAGACTCGGCTGGCCAGGACTCTTCCAGCTGCCATTGGCTCCTGCTGCTGTCAATCAAAGTTAGTGAGCCAATAAGGACAGAGAGGGGTCAGGGCCAAGTCACAGCTCTCTGTCTGAATGAACACACAGAGCAGCAGCTTGACTTGCCCCCATAGCAAGCTGCTTACTATGGGGTCACTCTGAAGGGACCAGAAGTGCCAAATAGGGACCTGATAAAAGAAGGATCTGGGTTGCATTTAAAAAAAAACAAAAAAAATAGGCTTTAGTATCACTTTAAGCTTTGAGGGAAAAAAACAAAAAAACCTGGAAGCTGATTGGACTTTATGCAGAGCTGCACCTGATTTTGCACTCTGGTTCTAGTAAATCAACCCCATGGTGGCTGACCTAGAACAAGTATGTAGATGATTAAAGATCAGTTTATTACTAAAATCACAGTGTATACAGTATATGGGCATATCTGTTCTGCGGTGGTTACTGGGCTGCTTTAAAACTGATCCACAGATGCAGAGCAGTGCACCTGCGGGTTACCTGCACTGAGCCATAGATTTCTGTTACTACCTGCGAGTTTGTTGAGCTTTCTGAAAGTGCACCACACCTACAGACAATAGAAGTCTATTGTAAAGTGCAGGAAAGACAAATTTACACTGCGATGCACCCGCGGTGCGAGTAAACCACAGTGCATCAGTGTGAGCGCATGTCGCTTGGTTGACTCCCTGGGGGAGACACACCCAGTGGTGTAACGGTTGAAATCAATGTCGTTGATTGTGTTATGTGTAATACAGGGCTCAAAATGTCAAGTCTTGAGCCACTAGCCAGGCCTCAGGGGTTACTCGCCACCAGTTTCCCTGCCCAACCCCTACCATGCCCCATCCCTAATTCTGCCGCTAATCATGCCCTCATAAATTATCTCCTGGAATTACACAGTTTTATGCAGAATTAAGTTACAAAAATAAATTAACAACTTTATCAGTTCCCCTCAGCACAGTCTCACCTTGCCCACCATTGCAGGCTCACCGTGCATTGCAGTCTCACCGTGCCCACAATTGCGTGCTCACCGTGCATTGCAGCCTCACCGTGCCCACCATTGCAGGCTCACCGTGCATTGCAGCCTCACCGTGCCCACCATTGCGGGATCCCCGTGCATTGCAGCCTCATTGTGCCCCACATTGCAGCCTCACCATGCCCCACATTGCAGCCTCACCATGCCCCACATTGCAGCCTCACCATGCCCCACATTGCAGCCTCACTGTGCCCAAACTAAAACAAATTTGTCTAGAGATAGAGACAAATATGTTGTGGGTCATTATTGGCACCAGGAACCACATGAAACAATTGTTATGTAAAAACAATTATTTTACATCTTTATTGTTCCAACAGTTAAAACAACAATATAAAATATCTGTAGACTATACATAGAATAAGATCATAATAGCCTGAAAAAAAAATATACAGAATATTAATCATGCTACTGTCCAAGTTGTATTGATTCTGCCCGACTCTGGCAGCTGGCCAACGCCAACCAGCACCATGGCACCTCATGACTCCAATCTGGGGAAAACTAGGTCCCTTGTTTGCAGCCAGGTGGAACTCTGCTTGAGAAACACTGCTATAAAGAACCCCTTATTTCATACCAGAACATGGGGATATGCCGTGGTCCCATGATGACAAGGTCCCAACAGGGGAAGGAACAGAGGATCGGGAGCTGTTCTCCCAGTGATCGCCCCGTGGCAGAGAGCATGGAGGTAGAGGCGAGCCGCGGTATCACGGAGCGGTTCAGCACGCTGTAACAGCATTACATTGAACTTTCCTCCAATGTGCTGGCTCTGATACACAGCCCCGCCTCCTCCTAACCCCACGCCTGTAATGACTATTACAGCATTACATTGAACATTTTGGTTGCAGCATGAAAGTTTTAGTTTACCTGCTGTTTAGCTGTGTCACAGAGAAAGCAGAGAGTCCTGCTGGAGACATTCTTCTGCCTGCGTCAGACACAGCTAACCCTCCTGTCCCTGCGCCTGTAATGACTATTACAGGCGCGGGGTTAGGAGGAGGCAGGGCTGTGTATCAGAGCGAGCAGAGCGGAGGAAAGTTCAATGTAATGCTGTTACAGCGTGCTGAACCGCTCGGTGATACCATGGCTCGCCTCTACCTCCATGCTCTATGCCACGGGGTGATCACTGGGAGAACAGCTCCCGATCAACCCCGCCCGCCGGCGGTGCTTGTCCCCCCACTCCCAGGCAGTCCAGCTCCTCGCCAGACCTAATTTTCCACTCGCAAAATGCGAATAGGCGAGTGGAAAATTTGAGGTCTGGTGTAATAGATGTATGAACCCGATTCTGTAACATTTGTGGCATACTGACTATAATGTTGTGGTCCATGCGGGCTGGCTTCTCTGTTATAAATAAACAATTAAACAAAAAAAAAGAGTTTAGTGGGCTGTGTCCATGTCCACTCTGCATATGCAGAGCGGACGCGGACCTGCCATCTGCCTGCTCCGCTTATTGTAGCCCGCGACCGGTTAGCAAGTCGCTTATGTGGCCCTCGTGCTTCAAAAGGTTGGGCATCCCTGACGTAGGGGGTTCTTTACTGTAAGAGTGGAAAGGATGTGGAATCCCCTTCAACAGGCGGTGGTCTGATCGGGGAGCATCAATGGTTTCAATAAACTGTTTGATAAGCACCTGAACGACCACAACATACAGGGATATACAATGTAATACAGACATATAATCGCACACACAGGTTGGACTTGATGGACTTGTGTATTTTTTCAACCTCACCTACTAACTATGTAACATGACAGTCAGACAACTAGCATTTGCAGAATAAGAAGGCCTCCATGTTTCTCTGGGGACAGGGTTTCATTTAAAAAAAATATATATATGCTTAAATGTTCTTATGCTGAATCTTGTTACTATGAAAACTGAGACATCAGAATATATTAATGTCCATGGGTTCAAATGTTATCAGCTTGTTATTTCCAAACCCCCTGAGGACCTTTACACCGGCTCAGTTTGGTTAGTAAATTTGCTTTGGTAAATAATAGTTGGCGTAACAGTCTCTGTTCTAGATATAAGATAATCCTCTACCTGATATCCTGTGTGTTTGTGTATCAGTGTCTGTTTTCCTTTGCTTGGTTGTTGGCCAATATGTTCATTTCTCATATCCACATGGCACTAAAGGTTTATGACTTTTTGCCCCTGAGTAGGCGACAGACTTCTAGGGGCACCTTTGTGTTTCCTGTTATCTTCCCAGGTGTTGTCAGAATGTGAACTTTAGTACCCATTCACAGTGACGAGTTGCAGAGATTAACCACTTAAGACCCGGACCATTATGCAGGTTAAGGACCTGGCCCCTTTTTGTGATTCGGCAGCTTTAACTGACAATTGCGCGGTCGTACGACGTGGCTCCCAAACAAAATTGGCGTCCTTTTTTTCCCACAAATAGAGATTTCTTTTGGTGGTATTTGATCACCTCTGCCGTTTAAATTTGTTGTGCTATAAACAAAAATAGGGCGACAATTTTGAAAAAAATTCAATATTTTAAACTTTTTGCTATAATAAATATCCCCAAAAAATATATAAAAAACATTTTTTTCCTCAGTTTAAGCTGATACGTATTCTTCTACTTATTTTTGGTAAAAAAAATTGCAATAAGCGTTTATTGATTGGTTTGCGCAAAAGTTATAGCGTTTACAAAATAGGGGATAGTTTTATGGCATTTTTATTAATAATTTTTTTACTATTAATGGTGGGATCAGCGATTTTTTTCGTGACTGCGACATTATGGCGGACACATCGGACGCTTTTGACACATTTTGGGACCATTGTCATTTTCACAGCGAAAAGTGCTATACAAATGCACCGATTACTGTGAAAATTACAGTGAAGGGGTTAACCACTAGGGGGCGCTAAGGGGTTAAGTGTGCCCTAAGGGAGTGATTCTTACTGTAGGGGGGCATGGCTGGACGTGTGACATCACTGATCGTCGTTGCCTATAACAGGGAACAGACGAGCAGTGAGAAACCACAAGTTCTTAAGCTCCTGTGACCCAATCGCAGGACACCGACGGCGCTCGGGTCCCGCGGCGCGGTCACGGAGCTTCAGGCCCGGGTCGCGAGCGCGCCGGCGCGCGCGACCCACGGCTGGGCACTTAAAGGGCAACGTACCTCTACGTGCCTGTGCCCAGCCGTGCCATTCTGCCGACGTATATCGATGTTAGGCGGTCCTTAAGTGGTTAACAATAAATAAAGATATAAAGACCTATGAGAGGGTCAAATATATGCTGTGCAAGCATCACAGGTTTGAAAAACTTGGATTAGACAGCAAAAATTATATATCGAAAATGATATATCACCTAACATCCAAACTGTCTGAATTTTTCAGTCGTTTAGCACTCTGCTTTTATCACTTGGATATACCAAGCTTTATTGTCAATGTAAGCATAGCTCCTAACTGTCCCTGAGTTGGAACAACGTCCCTCTGTCCCTCTTTCCTTCTCATTTGTCCCTCATTTTGGTCTGATCTATATAATTGAATATAAAATGCACTTTTAATCTTTCAAAAAGTGTTTCCCAGTGCTAAACCTTTCATCCCAATTCTAAATTGCTGCATTTTTCAATTTTAAAAGCCAATATAAAAGAATAGTAGGGGTAAAGAAAAGCACTTAGGGATTTAATTAACCTTTTTTTGGTAATATCCCCTTTTAGGGGGGGGGGGGGAAGGGGCGTGTCATATGCCTACATATGTTTACTAGTAGGTGTCCCTCATTCCCATTTCAAAATGTTGAAAGGTATGTGTAAGCAAGAGCATCCTCTGGCCCATCAGACACTTTTCACAGTAGGAGAGATTTACTAAAACCAGTGCACTCAGAATCTAGTGCAGCTGTGCATGGTAACCAATCAGCTTCTAACTTCAGCTTGTTCAATTAAAGTAAAAATCCACCCTAGAGGCCCTTTCACATGTACGGATCCCGTACATGTCTCATCCGCTTGCTCATTGGGGATCGCTCCGTTGATCCCCGCTGAGCCGGCAGATGAGAGGGCGGTCCCTGCATAACTATAAATGCACTCTAGGGTGTTAGAAAAAAATATATATAATGTTTGGGGGTTCTAAATATTTTTTTAGCAGAAAAAAACGTTTTTAACTTCAACACCAAATCTCAGAAAGAGGCTCAGTCCTTAAGTGGTTTAAGCAGAGTTCCACTCAAAATATAAAAGAGGTCTCTGCGGCGGATTCGCTGAAAGATCATTTTTATCGGCGGCGGGAGAGGGGCCCTTTGCCGCTTACCGGAGCCGTCGGCAGCGGCGGAGGCAATCCAGTCCTGTGCCTGTCTGGGTATGGAGACGAGTGAGGGGAAGATGGCCCCACCCATCTCCCCACTTCTGGGAGACCTCACCGTGGACCTCGCAGATCGCCCCCCCTCCTCTTTCCCCCTATTCAGAAAGCACAACGCGCTTGGCGTATGCACAGTAGGGAATGGACTGTGAAGCTGCAAGGCTTCACTGCCGGTTTCCTTTAGAAGGAATAGCGGCGGCAGCAGCAGCCAAATGAAAAATTGGCTGGGGTGCCGACATTGCAGGATCCCTAGACAGGTAAGTGTACATATATTAAAAGTTAGCAGCTACAGTATTTGTATCTGCTGACTTAATAATTTAACTGCTTGTGGAAGTTCCACATCCTTACCGCTCTGACAGTAAAGAACCCTCTACACAGTTTAAGGTTAAACCTTTTCTCTTCCAGTTTTAGTGAATGGTCACGTGTCTTTTTAAATTCCCTTTAACCAAAAAGTTTGTTCCCTATGCTAGGGTCACCAGTACGGTATTTGAACATCGATACCATATCCCTTCTCAAGAGTCTATTCTCCAGAGAAAATAAGTTCAATGGTTGTAGTCTTTTCCCATAGATGAGATCCTCCAGTCCCTGAATTAGCTTTGTTGCACCTTCTTTGATTCATGGCTGTGGCAAACATTTAGGCTGCATTCACACCTAAGCGACAGCCGCGTTCGCGTGTAGCGGCAGATTTGCCGTGAGTACAAATGTTTCAATTTTTTATTTTTTTTTCCTAAAGTATTCCCATTGCTGTCTATGGGAAAACGCGCCTGTCGCGTGAAAAAAAGGGTCCGGGACTTTTTTTCAGGCGACAGGTGTTGCGCGTCTATGAGATGTGAACCATCTCCATAGACGGCAATGGGAATTCTCCCCTCTAGCGGCAGAAGCGTCCCGCGTCGGGCGTTTTGTCGCTTAGGTGTGAATGCAGCCTAAAGTATAACTAAAGGCATTAGAACCCCTGTCAATTTGTATTGATGTCTGTGCCCCTGTTAAAGAGATTCAACCTCTCTATATATCCTGTTTAGTATTATCATTGAAGTAAAGAAAATCCCAAATTTCGGGTTGTCCCCAGAAAAGTAAGAGAGAGGAAATCTTCCTATAGGCACACTAGTTCTGGTGACCTGGGGGGTCCCCAAGGGATTCCCCTAATCTGTAGGGATTTCCTTCCACTTCCGGTTTGGCTATGGGACAGAAAGCAAAGGAAAATTTATGAAATGGGACAAGAAAAATTCTGACAGAGGTTATAAATCTCCCTTGCTCTATCCAAAATGAAAAAACAGTTTTGCCTAAAATTCTATTTTAAGCCACATTTCGCATTTGATGTGCAATACCATTACCAGACGTAATCTTTCTATGCCTATAGGGCTACATAACAATTGCTCACAATTGTACACGGTTGCAAAATGGTGGTTCATTCTCTTTACAGTTAAAACAGGTGGTTTGGTAGCTACATATCACCTCCTCACAGCCTGTCAAAGCCCTCTGAAAAGCGATCCACTAAAGATTCCTTTTCAGAGGGGCAGCAAGGGGTGGCACATATATAGTACCGTGCAAAACTTTTAGGCAGGTGTAAAGAATTGCTGTAAAGTAAGAATGGTTTCAAAATATGTTTTAATTATGTATTTTCTTTACAAATTTACAAAATGCAAAGTGCGGGAACAGGAAAAAAATCCAAATCAAATCATTTGGTGTGACTGAACTTTGGCTTCAAATCAGCATCAATTTTTCAAGGTACACTTGCACACATTTTTTAAAGGAACTTGGTAGGTAGGTTGTGCCAAACATCTTGGAGAACAAACCATAGATCTTCTGTGGATGTAGGCTCCCTTGAATCTTTCTGCCTCTTCATGTAATCCCAGACCAAATCGATGATGTTGATATCAGGGCTCTTTGGGGGCCAAACCATCACTTCCAGGGCTCCTTGTTCATATTTAGGCTAACATAAGCTGTATGTTTGGGGTTGTTGTCCTGCTGCAGAATACATTTGGGAACAATCACATGCCTCCCTGATGGTATGGCACGTTGTATAAGTATCTGCCTTTATTTCTCAGAATTTAGTTCACCATTGATCAGACAATGTCGAGGACCGTAGACGCAGTGGTCGGCCAAGGAAGTTTCATGCAGCAGATGAAAGACACATCATGGTTCCCTTCCACATCGGAAGATGTTCAGCAGTGCCATCAGCAGAGAACTGGTGGAAACCAGTGAGACGCAGATACACACATAGGGGGTAATCCACAAAGAAGCGGTGCAACATAATTTTTCCTATTTAAGTTACACAGCCGCAAAATTTCTACCTAAATGCCCGATCCACAAAGCACTTACCTAGAAATTTTGAGCGGTGTAACTTAAATCCGGCCGGCGCAAGGCGTTCCTCTTCTCCAGGGGGCGATTCCCATTTAAATGAGGCGCGCTCCCGCGCTGGCCGTACTGCGCATGCTCGTGACGTCATTTTCCCGACGTGCATAGCGCGAAATTACGTTACGCCGGGCTTTGTGGATCACGACGGGACAATAAAGTTGCGTCGGGTAAAAAAAAGATACGGCGCCAAAAAAAATATTTAAAATTAAAAAAAAATCGCGTCGCTAGCAAGAAAGGTCTGTTTTTACAAGGTGTAAACAGTTTACACCTTGTAAAAGCAGCCCTAATTTTGCGTTTGCAAAATAAAACTTATGGAGAAAAAACGAAGCTGAAAAGCTTTGTGGATCTCCGTAAGTCCTAATTTGCATACCCGAGGCGGCATTTCGACACAAAATTCCCCCAGCGGCGGATGCGGTACTGCATCCTAAGATCCGACAGTGTAATTCGGATCTTCGTCCTAACTATGGGAAACTGATTCTGTGGATCAGTTCCATAGTTAGGACCAGGGATACGACGGAGTAACAGCAGTTACTCCGTCGTATCTCTTTTGAGGATTTGGCCCATCTACTACCAAAAAGCCATACCTCCAACATGGAAACAAGGCTAATGCCCTGTACCCATGATCGGATATCTGATGGAATCTAATCCGATGGATTTTTTCGTCGGATATCCGATGAAGCTGACTTTCATCAGTCTTGCCTACACACCATCAGTCAAAAATCCGACCGTGTCCAACGCAGTGACGTAAAACACTACGACGTGCTGAGAAAAATGAAGTTCAATGCTTCCGAGCATGCGTCGACTTGATTCTGAGCATGCATGGATTTTTCTCCGATGGAGTTCCACACAGATGATTTTTTTATTAGTTTTTTATCCATAGGAAATGTTTAAAACTAAAAATCTATTTTTTTTCACCGATGGAAAACAAACTGATGGGGCCCACACACGATCAGTTTGTCCGATGAAAACGGTCCATCGGTCCGTTTTCATCAGACAAACCAATGGTGTGTACAGGGCTTAAGAGACTCAACTATGCATGAAAACATATAGCCAGATTCAGGTAGCTGTGCCTAACTTTAGGCGGGCGTAGCGCATCTCATATACGCTACGCCGACGTAAGTTAGAGAGGCAAGTACAGTATTCGCAAAGAACTTGCGTCCTACGGCGGCGAAGTGTAAATGGGCCGGCGTAAGCGCGCGTAATTCAAAGTAGGCTGTAGTGGGCCTGGTGTATGGTAATGAATCGTGACCCCACGTAAATGAAGCGCCTAACGAACGGCGCATGCGCCGTCCGTGGACGTATCCCAGTGCGCATGCTCAAAATCACGTCGCAAATAGTCAATGCTTTCGACGTGAACGTAACCTACGCCCAGCCCCATTCTGAATCGGCTTACGCAAACAACGTAATGACGTGAAATTCGACGGCTGTCCCGACGTCCATACTTAACATTGGCTGCGCCATCTTTTTGGTGGTTTATCTTTACGCCTGAAAAACGCCTTACGTAAACGGTGTATCTTACTGCGACGGGCGTACGTACGTACGTACGTACGTACGTACGTTCGTGAATAGGCGTATCTTGCTCATTTACATATTCTCGGCGTAAATCGATGTACAAGCCCCTAGCGGCCAGCGTAAATATGCAGCTAAGATACGACGGCGTAGGAGACTTACGCCGGTCGTATCTTAGCAACAGACAAGCGTATCTCAGTTTGAGCATACGCTTAAAGATACGACGGCGCGGATTCGGACTTACGACGGCGTATCTACTGATACGCCGTCGTAAGTCTTTGTGAATCTGGCTAATAGTAACTGGGGTGCATAAAAATGACAGCAGGTGCTCTGGACTGGTGAGTCAAAATATGAAATATTTGGCTGTAGCAGGAGGCAGTTTGTTTGGCGAAGGGCTGGGGAGAGGTACTATAATGAGTGTCTGCAGGCAACCGTGAAGCATGGTGTAGGTTCCTTTCAAGTTTGGGGTTGCATTTCTGCAAATGGAGTTGGAGATTTGGTCAGGGCCAATGCTGTCCTCCATGCTGAGAAATGCAGGCAGATCCATCATGCCATACCATCAGCAAGGCATGTGATTTGCCTCAAAAACATTTTTTTCAGCAGGGCAACAACCCCAAACATACAGCATCCCAAAAATACAGAACTATTTTCAGCGTAAAGAAGAACAGTGGCCCAGATTCAAGAAGCAATTGCGCCTGTGTAACCATAAGTTACACGGCGCAATTGCTTACTTGCTCCGGTGTAACGAGTGCTCCTGATTCAGGAACCTCGTTACACCGACTGCAGGCTAAAATCTGCGCGGCATAAGGCTCTTATGCCACGCAGATTTTAGGCTGCATTCTTGCGTGGGCCGCTAGGGGGCGCTCCCATTGTGATCAGCGTGTAGTATGCAAATTGCATACTACCACTGATTCACAAACTTGCGCAAGCCAGGTACAGAGTTTCCGTACGGCAACTTTCGCGCAAGGCTGCCCCTTCTAATAGTAGGGGCAGCCAATGCTAAAGTATAGCCGCCGCTCCCGCGACGTGAAATTTGAATTTCACGTCGTTTGCGTAAGTGATTCGTGAATGGCGCTGGACGCCATTCACGTTCACTTTGAAGCAAATGACGTCCTTGCGACGTCATTTGCCGCAATGCACATCGGGAAAGTTTCCCGACGGAGCATGCGCTGTATGCTCGGCGCGGGAGCGCGCCTAATTTAAATGATTCCCGCCCCCGGCGGGATCATTTACATTGCGCGCACTTACGCCGGGCAATTTTCCCCGGGCGCCTCGCAATTTACGGAGCTACTGCTCCGTGAATCGAGGGCAGTGCAAAATTTTTGCGGGGGCGCAGGGCAAAATCGTTGCCCTGCTCCCCCGCAAATATCGCGCAAATGTACCTGAATCTGGGCCAAGGAGTCCTGGAAGTGATAGTTTGGCCCCCACAGAGTCCTGATCTCAACATCATTGAGTCTGTCTGGAATTACATGAAGAGAAAAAAGGATTTGAGGCAGCCTACATCCACAGAAGATCTGTGTTTAGTTCTCCAAGACGTTTAGAACAACCTACCTGCCGAGTTCCTAAAAAACTGTGTGCAAGTGTACCTAAAAAGATTAATGCGGGTTTGAAGGCTAAGGGTGGCCAGACCAAATGTTGATTTGATTTGGATTTCTGTTCATTTACTTTCCATTTTAATAATTGCAAAAAAAAAAAAAAGCAATAACACTCCTATTTCTGAAAACATTCTAAATTTACATCATTGATCCCATCTGCCTAAAACTATTGCACAATATTATGAATATTTTATATATATATATATATATATATATATATATATATATATATATATATATATATGATTTTGTGTCTCCATCTTTAAAAGATATTATTTGACTCTTTCAGAATGTTTCAGAACGTAATGTCCATAAACTTTTTCTTAAGCAATGATTCAGTTCCACTGGCTCAATCCACCTCCGCTTCTAACCTCAGAATTCCAGTAAACAGGGCAAGAGAACAGATTATCTATTAACAGATTTTTGTGCAATGGTCATCCTATCATAAAACAGACAGACAATCACATGATATGGCTATTGAGCTATAAGAGGAAAAGTTCAGATTCAAAGTGACTATTACAACTAAGCATGGCTAAATTATTGAGGGTGGTCGTGTTACTAGTCCTCTGCGCCTCCGCAGTGTGGTGCCTTAGCGATTACGATGACGATGAAGGGGTAATTGTATAATGATAAAATATAGTGTTTTTTTGTTAAAGATAATGTTTGATAATGATCAATATTGTAATACAAAACAATATCTAATGGTTTATCATTTAATTCTTCTTTTTTTGTTTGTTCTCTTGCAGGAAGCCCCATCAAAAACGGTAATTATGCAAGAATTGTTTTACTGCTAATGCTTTTGTTTTATTATGTGAATTATAAATATAGGCTGTCATTTGATTAAAAAAAAAAGTAATTTTCACTCTAGCTTGTGTTTCATAAAAATAGTAAAAAAAAAAAAAAAAAAATGATTTCTTGAAATTATGGAAGGATAATTAAATTATGATTTTAGTAAATTGACTTAAAGGGGTTGTAAAGGTAAAAAATGTTTTCCCTAAATAGCTTTCTTTACCTTAGTGCAGTCCTCCTTCACTTACCTCATCCTTCCATTTTGCTTTTAAATGTCCTTATTTCTTCTGAGAAATCCTCACTTCCTATTCTTCTGTCTGTAACTCCACACAGTAATGCGAGGCTTTCTCCCTGGTGTAGAAAAAGCCTCTTGAGGGGGCGAGCAGGAGGGTCAGGACACTCTCTATTTTTCAGATAGAGAAAGGAGATGTGTGTTAGTGGGCTTCCTGACACTCCTGCTCGCCCCCTCAAGAGGCTTTCTCCACACCAGGGAGAAAGCCTTGCATTACTGTGTGGAGTTACAGACAGAAGAATAGGAAGTGAGGATTTCTCAGAAGAAATAAGGACATTTAAAAGCAAAATGGAAGGATGGGGTAAGTGAAGGAGGACTGCACTAAGGTAAAGGAAGCTATTTAGGGATTTTGGGCCAGATTCACAAAAGAGATACGACGGCGTATCTCCTGATACGCCGTCGTATCTCCTGATACGCCGTCGTATCTCTGAGAGTATCTATGCGGCTGATTCATAGAATCAGTTACGCATAGATAGCCCTAAGATCCGACAGGTGTAATTGACTTATACCGTCTGATCTTAGGATGCAATAATTCGGCCGCAGCTGGGTGGAGTTTGCGTAGTTTTCCAGCGTCGGGTATGCAAATTAGCTTTTACGGCGATCCACGAAGGTACGCGTGTTCGTTACGTCGTCGCTAGTCGGTTTTTCCCGTCGCAAAGTTAGTCATGCTTTTTCATGGCTTAACTTTAGAACAGCCATGTTAAAGTATGGCCGTCGTTCCCGCGTTGATCTTCAATTTTTTTTTTTTTTTTGCGTAAGTTGTCCGGGAATACGAAAGTACGTTACGCACGTCACCGTTCAAAAAACACGTCGGGTCGCTGTAATTTCACTCAATGCACGACGGAAAATTTCGTAACGGAGCATGCGCAGAACGTTCGGCGCAGGAGCGCACCTAATTTAAATGGTACACGCCCCATTTGAATTAGGCAGGCTTGCGCCGGACGGCTTTACGTTACACGCCGTAAGTTTACACACAAGTGCTTGGTGAATCAGGCACTTGCGCTGAAAACTTGCGGCGGTGTAACATAAAGACGATACGTTACGCTGCCGCAGTTCTTTATGAATCTGGCCCATTATTTTTTACCTTTACAACCCCTTTAAGTTGCATGACATGAACCAAATCTAAATTTACAGTAATTAGTTATACAAATCTAGCAGCTGTAGTTAAAAAGTCAGCAGCATCAACTAATTAAAAATGCATAAAGATATAAACATATACTGCACTTACAAAATACAATGTATACTGCACTTGATCCCCTGACACCTGGCAGTTTCAATGCAATTCATATACTGCATTTATTTTTTTATTTAAGTGCAACACCCCCTCCCCACCATACAGTGTACTTACATTTATCTCTAATTATAACATTTATGTAACACATTAACAATATGGCAGCAACATTCTTTAAATAAATTAGTGAATTTGATCCAAATGTATTTAGCCCTGGTTCACACTGGGTACGATTTGGAACGATTTGAGATGCGATTTGACAAAATCGCAAAATCGCGGCCGCGAAATCGCGGTCAAATCGCGCATTTTACCGCGATTTTGAATTCGCAGCAGTGTGAACCTAGGCTTAAAGACTTATATTTTAATATTGCACAAATGTTTTAATTGTAAGTATACTGTAGGGTGGGTTTCAGTTAAAGTAAGCTCTGTAGTTTGAGTTCTAAGTATAATATAGTTTGAGAAAGCCTGTGAGGTCTTTCCTCATCTGCCCTTTAAAGGCATCTAGTGCACAGTGGAGTTCATTTACTAAAACTGGAGTGCAAAATCTGCTGCAGCTGTGCATGGTAGCCAATCAGCTTCTAACTTCAGCTTGTTCAACTAAGCTTTGATAATAAAACCTGGAAGCTGATTGGCTACCATGCACAGCTGCACCAGATTTTACACTCTCCAGTTTTAGTAAATCAACTCCAGTGTGAGTAGGTGGAATGCCACTAACCTGTAGCAATTAATAAGCAATCATCACTCTAAGGCCTCGTACACACGGCCGAGGAACTCGACGTGCCAAACACATCGAGTTCCTCGGCCAGTTCAGCACTGAAGCCGCCGAGGAGCTCGGCGGGGCGAGAGCTCCCATAGAACAACGAGGAAATAGAGAACATGTTCTCTATTTCCTCGCCGAGCTCCTCGTCGGCTTCCTCAGCCGAAAGTGTACACACGGCCGGGTTTCTCGGCAGAATTCAGCCAGAAACTCGGTCGGAAGCTGAATTCTGCCGAGGAAACTGGTCGTGTGTACGGGGCCTAACATAAAGATGGAGAAAAGGTGAAATCTGATTAGTTACTGTGATGATCATCGTCATTTAACTTGCAATGCCTAATTAAAGCCCACTTGTGTATCCACACTATTAATATACTTATTCAAATTGTATTCTTCAACTGTCATTTTTGGGTTCCAGAATGGTAGCTGTTTGCCTACATAGAACTGTTTCTACTTGAAGGATAACTTTAGGCAAAACTTTTGCTATTT
This sequence comes from Rana temporaria, assembly GCF_905171775.1. Classification (NCBI taxonomy): domain Eukaryota; kingdom Metazoa; phylum Chordata; class Amphibia; order Anura; family Ranidae; genus Rana; species Rana temporaria. Next base: position 529,200,835 of record NC_053489.1, read on the forward strand.
TAGGATAGAGTGGGGAAAGATTAGAACCCCTGTCAGGTTTTTATTGTTGTCTGTGATCCTATCTGGAAACTGTAACATCATTTTAAGAGCCATTTCACACTGGGGCGGTGGGGGCGCCGCCATTTTTAGCGAAGCTTTGCCACCGTTTTTGAGGTGGTATTTGGCTGCTAGCGGGGTGCTTTTAACCCCCGCTAGCTGCCGAAAAAGGGCTAAAACCGCCGGCAAAGTGCTTTGCCGGCGGTTCGGCTGCGCTGCCTATTCATTTCAATGGGCAGGAGTGGTGGAGGAGTGGTATACACACCACCCCTTCAACGCTCCAAAGATGCTGCTAGCAGGACTTTTTTTTTTAAATCCTGCCAGCGCACCCTTGGGGCTTTCACACTGGAGTGAATTGAGCGGCTCATTCAGGGCGCTTTGCTGGCACTATTTTTAGCGCTGTAGCGCCCGCAACACGCCTCAGTGTGAAAGGGGTCTTAAGGGAGAATCCAACAAGTTATGGCTGTCACCAGGATAGGGGCAGAGGAGATATCCTCCAATGTGAGTTCTTGTTACAGTGATAGCTGTCAGGCCTCGTACACACGTCCGAGGAACTCGACGGGCAAAACTCATCGTTTTGCTCGTCGAGTTCTGTGTGAAGCCGCCAAGGATCTCGGCGAGCCAACTTTCCTCATTGAACAACGAGGAAATAGAGAACATGTTCTCTATTTGGCTCGACGAGGAACTCGTCGGCTTCCTCGGCCAAAAGTGTACACACGCCGGGTTTCTCGGCAAAATTCAGCTCCGATCGAGTTTCTGCCGAGAAACTCGGTCGTGTGTACGGGGCCTTAGGCCCCGTACACACGACCAGTTTCCTCGGCAGAATTCAGCTTCCGACCGAGTTTCTGGCTGAATTCTGCCGAGGAAACTGGCCGTGTGTACACTTTCGGCCGAGGAAGCCGACGAGGACCTCGGCGAGGAAATAGAGAACATGTTCTCTATTTCCTCGTTGTTCTATGGGAGCTCTCCTCCCGCCGAGGTCCTCGGCGGCTTCAGGGCTGAACTGGCCGAGGAACTCGACGTGTTTGGCACGTCGAGTTCCTCGGCCGTGTGTACGAGGCTTCAGAGTTCAGAATGTCCCTCATATTTGTGAGAAATTCACCCTCTGGGGACAGAAAGTAGAGCAATAGCTCCCTAAAGGATATACAAACCTGACAGAGGTCCTAAACCACAGGTGTCAAACACAAGGCTCACACCTCTCCTCCAGCCCTCCTCTAGTCCTCCTCCAGACCCTTACTTTCTGCTTTCAAGCAATGCATCCAGCTTCTTCCCAGCAGCAGCATAAGGAAAGGGGAGTGCAATGTGATGTAAGGGAGAGTGGGGGACTCAACTTCTGATGGTGGGGTGGCTCTTGACATCTTACATACTGGACCTTTTGAGGGCAATCATAATGTTGATACGGCCCACGATGAAATTAAGTTTGACACCCCTGTCCTAAACCATCCGACTCTATCCAAAACTATTAAAAAAAAAAAATCACATAAGCATACCACTCTACACAGCGCTGGATCATAATTGGGCTCAGGTAAATATAAGGGGGGCAGAGAAGGATTCTGCTACACATAACCTTTAGGCCTCGTACACACGGGCAAGAATCTCGTCAATAAAAAAACGTTTTTCCCGACGAGATTCTTGGCAAGAATGTCTTGCCGCCCGAGTGTACACACTAACCTTTCTTAAAAGAACAGCGGTTCTCTTGAAAGGCAAGAACGCGGTGACGTCAACGCGTACGACGAGAATGCGCTTGTCACATTCGATGCCGTCGCCATCATCTTGCTTCACCCTACCTATGCCGTGGAAGTTACCGCGAATGCGTCAAAGTCATTTCGAGCATGCGCGGGTCGTGTTTCCACGGCAACAGGTATTCTCGTCGGGAAACAGGCCGACAAGAATCTCGATGAGAAAATAGAGCGCAGGTTATTTATTTTTCTCGTCGAGATTCTGGACAGATTTCCCGATAATAAACCCGAAAGCCTCGTACACACGAATAGTTTTCTCGGAAAGAAAGCTCTGCCAGCAGTTTTCTTTAATGCGGAAGAGGCATGCTATCTCTTCTGCAATTAGGAAAGGGGATAAAAAGAATACTGCTCATCATTGCTTTTTTTTTTTGTTTAAATAAGACTAGAAAAGGAAAATACATTTATCAATTATCATGATATCTCTGTTTCAAGCACAGTGTATATTCTACATTGTGTGAGGGGGGTGGAGACAAAGTTTAGAAGGATTTTAGAATTTAACAGATTTAATTAATATATATTTGCATATTTTAGGTGGTGTCAGAAGTCGATGCCAGAGGACATCGCCCACTTCTACCTGGGCAAAAACCAGCTCCCACCCGAAGACCCCCTCCACCTCCTGTAAGTGGAAGTGGCTACAGAGCACGTCCCACCAAGCCTCCAGCAAAAGGACAGAAGAAGGAAGCCGTTGTATATCCCGATGAAGGAGGCTGTAAACATGCATATGAAGAATTGGTAAGACTATATTAAGCTTCAGGGAAATTTACAGGGAAATGTAAAGATGAAAAGCAAACCGTTATAGGATCCTGAAAGAGACAACAATCTTTATCTTTAAGTTGGGAATAGGGAACTATGTCTGATAACAAAACAACAAAGAGACAATATATCCCCTGACTGGACTTTTAAGGCACTCAAATTTGAACATTTGTAAGAAAAGTATTATTTATTATTAAAGTACATACCGTATATAATCGAGAATAAGCCAAGTTTTTCAGCACATTTTTTTGTGCTGAAAATGCCCCCCATTGGCTTAAACTCGAGTCACCTTTTTGCACCTGATCTCCCAGATTTTGGGGACCCGGTACCGGCCGGCCGTAAGTCCCCTGGACCCCAAACTTTTTCAAAACCGGGCACCCCTTCCATAGATTCCCATGTTAAATGGTAATTTCTCCAGTGAATTTGGGGACCCAGTACCAGCCAGTCGTAGGTCCTCTAGACCCGAAACTTGGCACACATGTAGCCCCATTTCTCATCTATAAGTGTGCAAAGTTTGTTGTCTGGGGGATCTACGGCTGGGGAGCACCACCTGTCACCCCTTCCATAGACTCCCAATGTTAAACGTCAGTCTAGTCATGGGCACAGTGAGGCATGGACACAGTGAGGCATGGACACAGTGAGGCATGCACATGGACACAGTGAGGCAAAGTGAGGCACAGTGAGGCATGCAGATGGACACCCTAGGCTTATACTCGAGTCAATACGTTTTCCCATTTTTTGTGGTAAAATTAGGTGCCTCGGCTTATATTCGGGTCAGCTTATACTCGAGTATATACGGTACATAGTGATAAAAGATAAAAATAGCACATGAATGGAATGTTTACAATACTGCATATGAGTTTAGGTCAAACAGTAACCACAACCAAAACACAATTTCTTGGTAAACCACCCTAACCACCATAACAATACAACAGTTCTACAGAATGAGCCACCATGGGGGAGCCTGTATTTAAGTGTCTTGGCAGCTTTTCCTTTATGTTTAATGGTCTGTTACATCATTGTTCTATAGGGAGAATTATGTCCAACTGGTTGTGAACTGAAGAAGGCAGTTATTAAACAAGAGAAGACTGTGAAAGATGGCCTGACTTCAATACGTCCCAGAGTAGAGTCACTTTCACACTCATCAACCAATATCTACAAGTATGCTTCCCTGCTTGGAGACAAGGTGAAGGAAAGACAGCAGCAAACTCAAGGTAACTCACATTACATGTAATTCTTTGTTAATTCTATTGTAAGATTTAAATACAAAGTAAATCTGTGTCTTTTTTTAAAATGTATGTTTTTGTAGTTCCCCTTTCTTGCATTTTATTGCATTGTAGATTTTTTCTCCATGCTTGTGTCAAAATTCTCTTAAATCCACAAATATGCTTTGAAAAATAATGAGAAATACAACAATGCTTACAAAATGCTCAAAAAGCTTTACATAAAAATCTTAGGATTTTTTACACAAGTCAATGGGAAATAAAATAGACAACCACAAACAGTACACAACACTGTATCCTGGCCTAGGATAGATAGAGTAAGGGATGGTTATAGCCCCTGTCAGTTCATTGTTTACCATCACTATCCCATTGCAGAGATTTCCCTTCAGGCCTCGTACATACGACCGAGAAACTCGACGGGCGAAACACATCGTTTTCCTCATAGAGTTCCTTGTTAGTCTAGTCGAGGAACTCGAAAAGCTTGCTTTGCGTACACACAGTCAAGCCAAAATCTCCTTGTTCTCAAACGTGGAGACATACAACACATACAACGGGCAGGGGAAGTTCGATTCCACTGGCTAAACTCTTGGGGCTGCTTTTGCTAATTTCATGTGTTTGCGTGTTAAATAAAAGTTTGGTAAGAGACGATTTGCACTTTTCAGTCTGTTACAGCTTTAAAAATGTGTTATCTCCATTACAAATGCTACTTTTACTCCCGTCTCATACGTTAATCTGAGCAAGCGTGGGTTTCTCGTTGAAAACCAACCCGTCGAGATCCTCGAAGAGCCAAATTAGACTCCCGTAGAGAAAATAGATACTTGCTCTCTTTTTGGCTCGTCGAGGTTCTCGACAGTTTCCTCGACAAAAATGTACACACGACCGCTTTCCTTGGCAAAAAAATATCTCCCAGCAAGGTTCTTGCTGGTTTTTGCCGAGAAACTCGGTCGTGTGTACGAGGCCTCACTTCCTGCCCCATAGCCAAACAGGAAGTGAGAGGAAATCTATGTTATTATGGGAATTCTTTGAACCCCCCCCAGGCCCTCAGAACTAGTGTTGAAAACTAGTGTAGAAAATTTCAGGGCGGGTCTTAAACAGCAAGGGATGGGTCATATTTAAATTAGCAGGTGCACAATTTTAGTCAGGCCTAGGGCAGCACAAAACCCAAATACACTACTGCACTAACATTTGAGATTGTGCTGCCGTTTTTTTGGTAAATCATGATCACATGGCTATATGTGATAGTTTAACTGTGACATCTTTCTTTATCAGATAATCAGAATGTTGTAAATGAATACAGTGAAGATCTGGAGGAGCAGTATACTTATATCAAAGAAAATCTGGATAACAACATCCCATCCAACCTCCGTATTCTCCGCCAGGTGTTGGAAAACCTTCGATCCAAAATCCAGAAACTGGAAGCCACCATATCCACCCAGGTCGACAACTGCAAGTCTCCATGTGTTTCATCATGCAATGTTCCAGTGGTATCTGGCAAAGGTACTCTTCATCCTATTTCTTCATGTAATGTTATCCTACTGAAGATAATCTAGCCAGATCAGTGAGGATAATGTAAAAGTAACAACATTTGATTTTTTTTTTTAAGTTTTAGATTTTATAACCAGTTATTCTTTTTCCTAAAGAATTTAAAGCATAACTGCAAGTCATACACATATTGATATGCTGTTTAAGCATATATCAAGGCAAAATAAAAATACCGGTACTTGTAGTACATGTCTGCAATACATACTCATTTTCCCATGTTTAGTGTTAACGATGCCTTTTGGTCTGCCAGACATGCACTCAGCACCTACTAAGCCGGACAAACATGGATTGAATCTCTGCCGGTTCAGCAGAGCAGGGACCGGCCATAACTCAATCCATGTATGGGCATCAATAAACTTCACTACGACCAGCCTGTCAGATTTTTGGGATGTGATTACTGCTTGAGGCTATAGCTGCCAGCAGTAATCATTGGTCTTGATTTGCTAAAACTGGAAAGTGCAAAATCTGGTGCAGCTCTGCATAGAAACCAATCAGCTTCCATGTTTTTTTATTAACCAAACAAGCTGAAGTTAGAAGCTGATTGACTGCCATGCACAGTTCCAACAGATTTTGCACTCTCCAGTTTTAGTACATCATCTCCTCCCACCAGCAGAACACACACAATATCACTGCAGGAGCCATTCCTCCATTTAACACTGACTGTGTTGATGGGAATATAGAGCAATTATGGTCGCAGGAAAGAAAATCTAATCGTCAATGGCTTGCCTAAATCCTGTTTTAGACTGGCAGCACACAGCTTTTTTTGTGGACTGAGTGTTGTCAGCTCTCCACAACACAAAAACTAATTATTCTGTAGTCCAAGATAACTAGGAGGGCTCTTTGAGATAACATAGGACATGTGGAGAAGATACAGGACAGCTCTGAAGTACTGACACTTTTTTTTTTGCACTTATCAAACAGATTTAACAAAATATTTCCAATGGTATATCATCCCTCTCACTGCCATAGACATTAGTAGTATGTCCTTGGCAGTACAACCCTGTAAACTGACTTCTGGCTTCAATAGAAGCTCAATTGATTACCCTAGCATAATAAATAAATAAAAAAATAAAATGCATGCGGTAGTGCCCATCTGCTCCACAATTGGCAACAAAAGAACAGGTGCCCTTTAAGTAAATAATCATCTTCCTTTGCTGTTCTGCCGTCAATCGCTAAAACTAAATGTACATGTATTATTGCAGAGTGCGAAGAAATCTTCAGGAAGGGTGGAGAGACATCAGAGATGTACATGATTCAACCAGATGGATTCTTCCGACCATTCAAGGTTTATTGTGACATGACCACACAAGATGGAGGTAAGAAGCTAAAAGTGCATTGGTTGTACTGTAATAGAACATATTCAATAGAAAGTTTGTAGATGGTTACTCTGCACATATAGCTGCAACCAGGGGAGGGCTGGGCCAGGGGGCAGGGTGACAATTGCCTCCCAGGCCGCCCTGACTTATGTCCGGCAGCTGCTGCCTGCTACCATTTTTTTTAATTCTGGTCTAGGAAGTTAGGCTGGGGGCATGGCCTCGGCGGGCGACCACTAGCTGTTGCATCCTGGGAGTTGTAGTCCACGCTCCAGCTCCCGGTGGGTGGAAAACAGAGCAGCGCAGAGGAAACTACAACTCCCGGAGACTGGATTCTTGGAAGCAGGGTGTGCCAGGGAGTTGGGATGCAGGGCTGGGTGCTGGCTGCAACTTGACCCCAGGACCAGGAGCATTACCCCACCCCCCCAGGAGGCCGTGGCGTGCAAGGACCTGCTAAGATCACTGTGGTGAGATACCATGACACCCATAGCTGACCCCCCCATACACCCCATGTAACCTGCCCCAGTGATCAGGCTGCATTGATGGGCACTGGAGTTGGCTGCACTGACGAGGCTGCATTGAAAAACCAGATGGGCCATGGATGGCGAGCTGATTCGGCAGTTCAATGGGCCAATTGACTGAACCTGCCCCCCAGGCCTAAGGCTGCCAGCCCTCCCCTGGCTGCAACAGATCACAAGGAAAACCAACAGATTAAGTACATGTAAAGCCTTTTGCCGCATACAGACGATCGGACATTCCGACAACAAAAGCGTGGATTTTTTTTCCCGACGGATGTTGGCTCAAACTTGTCTTGCATACACATGGTCACACAAATGTTGTCGGAAATTCCGAACGTCAAGGACGCGGTGACGTACAAGACGTACGACTAGCCGAGAAAATTAAGTTCAATAGACAGTGTGGCTTTTCTGCTTGATTCAGAGCAGTAGTGTAGAATTTTGGGCGTTGGAATTGTGTACATACGATCGGAATTTCTGACAACAAAACTTGTTGTCGGAAAATTTAAGAACCAGCTCTCAAATTTTTGTTGTCGGGAAAAAAAAAAACAACACCCCTTCTGCAGTGAGACACTCAAGAGAAAGCGCTTATGTGTTTTTTTGCCTGGAAGAACCACTAGATAAAGTTTGAAACAATAAAAGACTCACTTTAAAAAAAGAGGACATCAAAAGTTTTAGTAGAAGAGAGGCATGCATGTATTACGTTTAACTTTGGGATTTTGGCACACGGTAGGTAAATTGTCCTTTCTCAGTAGCACATACTCTCCATCCACTTCATCAGCCCTGTATAATGTCATCTTGAACCTACACAAGGTTTTGTCTCTTCCCTCCGAGTGGCTGAATAAAGAACCAAGGGAGTAAGGAGAAGGGATTATGGGCAGGGGGGGAAGATAACTGAACCCATTGTCTTGCAATGTATAGACAATGCATGGGTTCACTTTAAATCAATTGGATTTCTTGCTTATATCAGACTACTGCCTAATATCATTTTTTATCCTGCTCCTTGTATATCTCTACACATGTTTAGTTGATTAGGGCTTTTGGAAGCATGTCGAAAAGCCAGAAGTGTTTCATATACTGTATCCTCAATATCTTTAATGTGCGAAATCTCTCAGGGTGGACTCTGATCCAGAACAGACAAGATGGCAGTGTTGGCTTTGGTAGAGCATGGGATTCCTACAAGAATGGATTTGGAAATATTGCTCGTGATGGCGGCAAAAACATCTGTGACATGCCAGGTATGCTTTATTTATATATATTTCATGTTTTTAAAACAGTATAACAGGGGTGAAAACTGAATGTATCTATGTTATTCTAAATACACACCACATGGGATGAGTAAGTCAATCTGCCCAAACTGGGAATCGCAAATGAACACGTGGATTTGATGGAGACAACAATTTGTGAAAAATGTTATATTTTGTATTCTACTTGTGATGTAATTTGAATATTTGGATGGCAGAGCACACCTAGAAAGCAATGCACCTTGGCATCTTACTAAATACATCATTAGCGGTGGCGACCTATCCATTAGGGGCGTAGGGATGCCTCCTCCCCTAATCCATGCGCCCTGCTCCTAATCCAAATGCAGAGCGCCGGACACATAGTTTCAAAAGTTTTTTTTAAAGAAGCATGTGAATAGAGCCAGAAGCTCTAATTGGCTTCAAAAAAGGTTGGGCTCGGGGGGCAGAGCACTGCGCCCTGAGCCCACCCAGTTGTGTGACAATAGCGAATTAATATTCGCTATTGTCTTCATGATTTTCCTTCTGAGAGGAAAAGCGATCGTATTGGCCGCCGCACCAAGGGAATGAGGAGGGAAGCCACTGAGGAGGAATCCACCGCAAAGCCTGAGACGCATAGTAGTAGGAGACGCAGGAAAAAGCCGTAACTGCCCGCGACCTAGATGGGGTAAGTGCAGGGCCGGCCAAATGTAGATGGGGGGGATGGGTGGTGTGACAATGTCTTATTTGCCCCCCCCCCCCCAAAATATACAGCTGCAGCCGCCACTGATTGTTAACCTTAAATTGATTGTAAAGGAAATAAAAAAAAGAAGTCATACTTACCTGCTCTGTGCAGCGGTTTTGCACAGAGCACCCCTGGTCCCCCACCCACTCTCTGGGCCCCTCCCCTTGCTGAGTGCCCCCATAGCAAGCCGCTTGTTATTGGGTCACTCGTGCATGCTTGTTCCCGAGCCAGCTCTCTGTGTCCAGACACTGAGAGCATGGCTTAGCACCAGCCCCCTCTCCCGCCTCACTGGCTGTGATTGACAGCAGTGGAAGCCTATGGCTCCTGCTGCTGCATCTCAGCCAATTAAGAGGAAGAGACCCGGGACAGCTTTTGCTCTCGTGCACATTACTGGATCAGGGTGAGGCTTAGGTAAGTATTAGGAGGGACTAAGGCCCCGTACACACGGTCGGACAAAACCGATGAGAATGGTCCAACAGAGCGTTTTCATCGGTTCACCGCTTAAGCAGACTGATGGTCTAATGTGTGTACACACCATCAGTTCAAAATCTGATCGGGTCAGAACGCGGTGACGTAAAACACACGACGTGCTGAAAAAAACGAAGTTCAATGCTTCCAAGCATGCGTCGACTTGATTCTGAGTATGCGCGGGTTTTGAACGGATGCTTTTCTGTACTAACCATCAGTTTGGTCCGATCGGGCAGCAGTCCATCGGTTCGGTTTTGAAGCATGTTTTAAAATTTTGGACCGAAGGAAAACAGACCGATGGGCTATACACACGGTCGGTTTGGTCCGATGAAACTGAACTTCGGTTCATTCTCATCGGTTCGGTCCGACCGTGTGTACGGGCCCTAAGGGGGAGGTGCACACTAAAGGTTTTTACCTTCATGTATAGAATCCACAAAGGTAAAAAAACACTAAAGGGATTTTTTGGAATCAATGATTGTAGCTTTTGTACCGAGTGACTCTGGTCTTGTGGAGCTTAGCACTCTTTTTGTTTTTGGTGCTGCCCATAGAATTCTTATTGAGCATACTCTCTTTTATATGATAAATAATAAGAAGTTGCACATTAGTATACAAGGATATATATATATATATATATATATATATATATATATATATATATATATATATATATATATATATATATATATATAAAACTATATATACAAAAATTAAAGCTTGAGGCATTCCCCGGGTTATTCACAAATAAATATTGAGATGAAATATTGAGATGAAATAAGGCTAATTTACTAAAGCTGAGAATCTTCACTGAGTATTTTTTTAATGAACAGTCAGCTTCCTGGCTGCTATAGAACTTTTCAGAGCTATGAGTGACAAATATGTCTAAACCACATTAAGGTTAAGTTTGTTTTTTTAAGCTACACCAGAACACTGCATAGAGAAGTTTTTATAATCATACTAAGCCTTTATTGCTTTCTTAGGTGAATTCTGGGTGGGTAATGACAAGATTAGCCAACTTACAAATCTGGGACCCACTGAAGCTTTGATTGAAATGGAAGATTGGAATGGCCAAAAAGTATCTGCTCAGTACACCGCTTTTACTGTACAAAATGAGGCAAATAAATATCAGCTTTCCGTCAGTGGCTACAAAGGAAATGCAGGCAATGCACTTCTAGAAGGGGCATCACAACTGAAAGGAGAAAACAAAACCATGACAATACACAATGGCATGTACTTCAGCACATACGACAGAGACAACGATGGATGGTATGTATGAAGTTTATCTTTTTCTTTTCTAAATTGTGTATATTTATATACCGGTAGCACAGAGATGTAATGCATTGCTTTACAGACTACGTTGGACCAATCATATTAGCTTTTAGGCCCCTTTCAGACGGACGGATAGAATGGTGCTTTTAGCTGCGGATTTTCTATTTTTCTACCGCAGCTAAAAGCACACAATGTTTTCCTATGGCCCCATTCACACACAGCGTTTGTGTGCGATTACGTTACATGCGGTTTGGTGCGAATAGAAAAAATAGAATTGAATGCGTCCAGGTGCGATGTAGCGCAGCTATATGCACATAACCGCAGGTAATCGCAGTCTTTTTTGTCAACTGCGGATAGCAGCGTTTTAGAATTCAAGGGACCCAAACAAAAAAAAAGAAACAAATGGTTGCTATGGAAATGAATACCGCAGCTAAACGCAGCCGCAGTTAAACGCACGTAAACGCATGTAATCACAATGTGCAAATGCAGCTAATCGCAGTGCCTGGAGCCTTGAATTTCACAAAACATTTGTAGTGCTTTTAACTGCGGCAAAACAGCCGTCCGTCTGAAAGGGGCCTTACCTTGAGCTTACAATTTTTTTTTCTTTTGTTTACAAACTGTTTTATTGAGTACAAAGTGATGGTATTCAAAGCATTATATCATAGATTAAGGGTCCTTTCACACGTGCGGACCGTTTTTTAGATCAGTTTTTTATCATCAGTTGATCCGTTTTTCATCCGTTTTACATCCGTTTTTCATCAGTTGTCATCCGGTTTTCATCCGTTTTCATCAGTTTTTCATCCGTTTTTCATCTGTTTTTTCATCCGTTTTTTTTTTGTTAGAACTTTATTTTTATTACATATTTTGATGAAAAACGGATGTTAGCGAGTCGGATGTTAAACGTATCGTCCGCTAACATCCGTTTTTCGTCCGTTCCGTTTTTTTGACGGAAGAAAAATAGGGTTTTCTTCCGTTCAAAAAAACAGAGCTTAACGGAGACGGATGTTAATGGACGTTAGCGGATGCTCATCCGCTAACGTACGCTATCCCATTGGAAAACATTGCAGTCCGTAAATGAACGTATAAAAAAACGGACGAACGGTCCGCATGTGTGAAAGGACCCTTAGAGAAATACAATGTATGTTAATCAACGTTATTGTAATTCAAGGCAGAATAATATAGTGGGTGAACAGATTATCTCTCATAGTCAATAGGAGTGTTGCACAAATGATGTTCCTTTAGCACCCAAATGTAAGCAGAACCACATGCACTCTAGGGCCAGACTTTTCAGACAAAAAAAATGTACATGATTTTTTGGGGATTTGATATTGAAATAGAACAGGACTACATAGAGAACCAATGATGTGAAAAAAACTAGCAACAAAAAATATTGCAAGGCCACAATGATAAACAGTATTGGCAGTATTACTGGTATTACTGGTAGTAATCTATACTATTTGTATTATCTCTAGGTTGACTGCAGATCCCAACAAACAGTGCTCTAAAGAAGATGGTGGTGGATGGTGGTACAATAGATGCCACTCCGCTAACCCCAATGGCAGATATTACTGGCTTGGTCATTACACATTTGATATGACAAGGCATGGAACAGATGATGGTGTGGTATGGATGAACTTTAAGGGTTCTTGGTACTCAATGAAGAAGATGAGCATAAAGATCAGACCATACTTCAGTTAATAAGTGAGAAGAAGCTGTGCCAAAGCCTAAGCAATACCAACGGGCTTCAAAAACACAATCAACTTCAAGTGGCTTATATTGTTGTTAATAATGAACACAGCATTGATGTGGAAACCTAAAATGAACACAAGATACGACTGCTAACTCCAAGAGACATGCATAGCAAGTCTCTATGGTATATATTTATGAAAGTGCAATAGTCTGTTTAAGATACTATAGGGACAATTAAAAAAAAAAGTGGAGTGAAGAAAGCTGTGCAATCTTGGCGTAATCATTTACAATGACCAGTCAATTTCCTTGCTTCATCTGAAGCCTCGTACACATGGCCGAGGAACTCGACGTGCCAAACACATCGAGTTCCTCGGCCAGTTCAGCCCTGAAGCCGCCGAGGAGCTCGGCGGGACGAGAGCTCCCATAGAACAACGAGGAAATAGAGAACATGTTCTCTATTTCCTCGTCGAGCTCCTCGTCGGCTTCCTCGGCCGAAAGTGTACACACGACCAGTTTCCTCGGCAGAATTCAGCCAGAAACTCGGTCGGAAGCTGAATTCTGCCGAGGAAACTGGTCGTGTGTACGGGGCCTGAGAGGTGAAACCTGGCTAGTTGCTGCACCACGGCTGCTCCACTTTTTGCTAGTTTCTGTTAATCTGTCTCTGGAGTAATCAGTCAAAATAAAATAACACCCGCTATCCTAAATCCATCATTGTGACTAAACTTTATAAAATATACTGTTAAGTTAAAGCTGATAATGAACTTCATAATAATAAAACCACTGAAGAATTATTTGAATCTGTTAAATTTGTTTACATTTTATAAAATGTATTATCTAGTAAAGTTTTTTATTTTATTTTTATGAAAAGCAGCTATTTGCAAAAGCATGTATCTCAAAAATATCTTAAGTCTTTTTGTGCTCGTTACATACATATACATTATTTGGTGTTTTTATTTTTCATAAGTTCTGGGATAATTATCTGTGTTTCATGACAACACCAATCCGCATTCCAACTATGGTTTCCCAATACAGTTTTGAAAATTAACATATAGGGCTTGGCAGAAAGTTGCTACTTCACTTTTGTAAGCATATATAGTTACATGTATACAAATACATTGGTTTGTGATCACATCGTGGGAACAGTACCTCCCTGCAGCCAGCCTGAACCATTATCGGACCACTTCTGGTATGTTCTTTTTCCCAGTATGCTTTTCAACACCAGCATCAAAGCTCCTTGCCCTTCTTGTGAATCATACTCTTTGGCTAGTCAAAGATGCCCATCTTTTCAGTTAGAGAATATAACAGCTGTAGAAAGAACCAAAGGTTTTACAACTGTAGGATGAGTGAAGATGCCATTTTAAAATTGTCTTAACCATATTTCAACACCTCCAGAAGCAGAATATGGAATCTTTACTCTGTAACATCTGAGCTTCTATTAATACATACGTAGTTCTTTAAAAGGATAAGTTGCAGAAGCCCCTTCTGCCTCCTGATTCCCCATTGTGACAGCAGCCCGGGATCCTCTCCCCACACCCGCTGTCACATAAAAAAAAATCTCAGCCATGCAGGGCTCCATCCACCTGGTCACATCATTCATTCACAGATTTCTGTGAATGGGAGAACTCCAAGAAGTACCGCTGAAGGCTTGAAGTTCTCAATTAACTATCGGGACGCTGGTGAGTGCTATAGGTAGTTCATAGATGCCTCCTGTCATTGTGCAACTGCCTGCCCGTATGAGGTACTAGCAGACAGCTACCCTGACAGTCTGCAGGATTCAGGCATTTCACTAATGATCTGCTGATCGCTGTTGCAATACTTTTCAGGCTTCTAGTAAAAAAGATAATAAATGCACATTTTTTAACCTGATTAAAAGTGCATTTCTGATTTTTTTTTTTATAAAAGTGAACTTATCCTTTAACTTAAAGAGTTGTAAAGGCAGAAGATTTTTTATCTTAATGCATTTTATGATAAAAAACCTTTTGTGTGTAGCAGCCTCCCCAGAACCCCCTAATTACTTACCTGAGCCCCATCTCTCTCCAGCGATGTCCACGAATGTCTAAGCTGTCCGGGACACTCCTCCTGATTGGCTGAGACATAGCAGCATTGCCATTGGCTCCCACGGCTGTCAATCAAAGTCAGTTAGCCAATCAGGGGAGAGAGGGGGTGGGGCCAGGTCGGGGCTCTGTGTCTGAACAGACACATGGAGCTATGACTCGGCTCCAGTGCCACCATAGGAAGCTGGTGACTGTGCAGGCACTTGATAGGAGGGGCCAGGAGCAGCAAAGAGGGACCTGAGAAGAGGAGGATCGGAGCTGCTCTGTGCAAAACCAACTGCATATAGGAGGTAAGTATAACATATATTTTTTTTAAACAAGCCTTTACATTTACTTTAATTATCTGCCACATGTCCTATTTGCCCTCTTTATGTAGCTGTTCAAATATAAAGGCAAGCAATTAGACCACAGCAAATTCATCAGGTACATCTTACATCGACACTTGGCTCTTAGTTGAAGGGGAACATTTATTACAGGCCATACAAATTTACACATAGAGAACCTATACAGACCAGACCACTACTTCATTGAGGGGGGAACAAAGTTTTAGCTGGGTTGGGGAGGGAGGGCATCTTTTGGGGAGGGGTAGCTTCAGGGCAATCAGAGTGGATGGGTTTCTCTGGGTGTGCAAGAGGGAGGGGGGAGAACTTTGGGGTGACCTGGATGGGTCTATGAGGGGTCTCCAAATTTTTCTAAACAAAGGGGCCACTTCAAAGTCCTTGAGTTTTTTCAGGGGCCAGGACTGTGCCCAATGGGAGTGGAAAATGCCCCACCATCAGTGGGAGTAACCAATGCCTCAGGCCTCGTACTCACGACCAAGTTTCTCTGCAAAAACCAGCAAGAAACTTGCTGGGAGATATTTTTTTGCCGAGGAAACCGGTCGTGTGTACATTTTCGTCGAGGAAACTGTCCAGAAACTCGACAAAACAAAAAGAGAGCAAGTTCTCTATTTCCTCGACGGGAATGGAGAAACTTTCCTTGCCGAGTTCCTCGACAGCCTAACAAGGAACTCGACGAGGAAAACGATGTGTTTCGCCCGTCGAGTTCCTCGATCGTGTGTACGAGGCTTCAGGCTTGGTGGTCAGTGGAAGTAAAATAAATTACATAATGCCAATGATCAGTAGTATGAGGAATAGTACCTTGGTATTAATGGGAGAAATAGCGACCCATCATTGATGTTTATGGGAGGAATAATGTTAGTATGTTGGTGTTGATGTTAGTAGGAGAAACAGTGCCTCGTATCAGGGCAAGAATAGTGCTCTAAGGGCTGGATAAAGGCAAGCAAAGGGCTGCATCTGGACCATGGGCCACAGTTTTTAAACCATTGGTCTATGTTAGGAGTTAAAACTCAAAATCAAAGAAAAAATATATTAATTGTATGTACTGTGTAAACTGCCATGCAAAAAGAAGGCAATGTGATGACACATAGTAGTGTTAAAGTACACCTAAAAGCAAAAGTTGTGTTTCATTTTGAGTGGAGTATGAAATGGCAAAATCCTTGTCAGTTTACTTTCTATCTGCATCTCACCTTCACTTCCTGACTTGTAGAGACAACAGGAAGTGAGAATGAGAGAGTTATCAACAGTGTCGGTATTGGAAGATTTCCCCTCAATTCTGGTTTTGGTGGCAACACCCAGTGATGGTAGACACCAAAAAAAATAAAAAATGAAGCAATGGACAGCAATGAAAATCTGATAGGAATACAAACTCCTTACCACACAAAAAGCTAAATTAAAATGTTCAGCTTTAGATACATTTAATCAATTGGACATGACACAGCTTGACTCTTTAATTAATTGGACATGACACAGGGTTATTGGACATGAATTCAGCTGCATGTAGAAGAATCTCACCCTGCATTATACAGTAAAACCTTGGATTGCAAGCATACCGTAATTTGTTCCAGAAACATGCTTGTAATTCAAAGCGCTTGTATATCAAAGCAAATCTCCCCATAAGAAATAATGAAAACTCAAATTATTCGTTCCACAACCATTTATTCAAAGGACCTTCAGTTTTATAGCAAATGGCAGCCTCCAAAAAAGGATTAGAAGCAAAATCCAGCAGAAGCTACAGAGTATTAAAGAAAAGAGAAGCGCCCCTTAGTGTAGAAATATGTTGCTAATTGTTGTACCTTCATTAAATGTAACCATATTTCTACCCAGTTGTGAGTGACATATCACTACTTGTATATCAAGACATTGCTTGTATATCTAGTCAAAATTAGGGGCTGGCATAGACTATATATGCCTTAACAAACACTTTAATAAGCTATATAGGTAACACAATTAACATTCCACCGCCTCCACCCCCAACTTGTCAAAACCCCCCTTCCCTGCATTTTTAGGGGGGCGAGTTGGGGGTGGAAGAGGTGCGATGGTGTGCAACCAATGCATTGCGATGGGCACCATATTGTGGCAGGCAGGGCATTCACAGCTTTTTTAACATACTTTCAGATTTAAAAACAGTATATTGCCTCCCACAGCAGCCACAATGTAGTGCCCCAGGCACCTGCTCAGTGAGACTATTCTGTCCCACCCCCTTATCTACACCCCTGTATGCATCTATCCCCATCTCACTCTTTTGGGCAGATGTACTCTCTAATTATTTGCTCATTCTGCATTACAGGTTGTTCACTGGAGAAATGTAAAGCCTCGTACACACGGCCGAGGAACTCGACGTGCCAAACACATCGAGTTCCTCGGCCAGTTCAGCCCTGAAGCCGCCGAGGAGCTCGGCGGGCCGAGAGCTCCCATAGAACAACGAGGAAATAGAGAACATGTTCTCTATTTCCTCGCCGAGGTCCTCGTCGGCTTCCTCGGCCGAAAGTGAACACACGGCCGGGTTTCTCGGCAGAATTCAGCCAGAAACTCGGTCGGAAGCTGAATTCTGCCGAGGAAACTGGTCGTGTGTACGGGGCCTTACACCATCTTTAGGCTTGTAATACTTGTTGTAGTTTAGCAGAACTGAGAATTTCAGTGGGGAACTTGCCACTGGAGACCTCCAAAGCTATGAGAAGCTGGAATGTGATTCAGCCTGAAAGCTGCTTTAAAAAGAACATAGTAAGCTTTGGACAAAAATTAAAGCTGTTGGTCTATACCAGGGATCCTCAAACTATGGCCCTCCAGTTGTTGTAGAACTACACATCCCATGAGGCATTGTAACACACTGACATTCACAGACATGACTAGACATAATTCCTGAACAACTGAAGGGCCGTAGTTTGAAGACCCATGGTCTATACCATCAAAATGGTATAATGAAAGGAAATACTACATGCAAGCATTAAAACCAAAAACAGAAACGCCAGAACACAAAAAACAGACACAAATCACAGTATGGATCTACTGACACAAACTAGGCATTTTTACTAATGTCAAACATGTGAGAGCAGGGTATTTTTAAGGAGATCTACCTGTATGGTCACAACACACACTTTTATTTAATAACATCAGCATTGCAATAAAATTACAAACAATATGTATTTTTGACAATCCAATATAAGCTCACTTGAAAAATCTCCTTTCATGTTGTGAGTTCTGCCTGTCTGCTCGCCATCTTTCCACAACTTCCTGGATTCTCTGTATGCTTCGAAGCTTCTTCTCTGCTGTTTACAATTTCTAAGAACTACATATCCCATGGTACCTTGCTGTCTGCCAGGGTTCGGGTTAATGTAGGGGCTATTGAAGCTGCAGCTCCAGACCCATATCATTAATATAGGCCCATGCTAGTGGCGTATCATTATCCAGGTGTGCCGCCCTGAAGCAAGAGCGACCCACTGTGCACTGCACAAATGGAGTCCTGCTTCTGTCGGGGCTTTGCTTCTATCACAGCAGATCCTCAGTGTCCGGAAGCTGCAAGCTGTCTGGGGCGGAGTGCTGATGTCATCCTAACCAACAGGAGCTTGGGAGGAATGAAATCTCCTATGCTGCTGAGATGAGGTCAGTAAACTTATTAGGGATGGAAGATTGTGCAGAAACTGTAATGTGCTTTGCCATGCAGCAGTGCCCACCATATCATGTGCAGTGCCCATCATGTAATGTGCTGTGCCCACCATGTCATGTGCTGTGCCCACCATGTCATGTGCTGTGCAGTGCCTACCATGTCATGTGCAGTGCCCACCATGTAATGTAGTGTGCCATGCAGTGCCCACCATGTAATGTGCTGTGCCCACCATGTCATATGCTGTGCCATGCAGTGCCCACCATATAATGTGCTGTACTGTCATGTACTGTCATGTGCTGTGCCGTGCAGTGCCCACCATGTCATGTGCTGTGCCCACCATGTCATGTGCTGCACCATGCAGTGCCTACCATGTAATGTGCTGTACCCACCATGTCATGTGCTGTGCAGTGCCTACCAGGGGTCCCCTCCGTGAAAGGCGTTTCTCAGCAGACACAGTTCCGCCTATCATGGACATTCTCTCATCCTCGGACTCATTTTCACAGCAGACACTGTGTTCAGTGTTCCGCCAATCACGGACGTCCTCTTGTCCGAGGATGATAAGGAGTCCGTAATTGGCGGAACACTGAACACAGGGTCTGCTGGGAAACCCGAGGATGAGAGAACGTTCGTGATAGGCGTTTCTCAGCAGACACAGTTCTGCCTATCACAGAAGGGACCAGGAGGAGACCGCAAGTTTTAAACGATGGACGCCCGTACCCTCTCAATAATTTCAGGTACACTGACTCAAGTATAAGCCGAGGGGAGTATTTTCAGCCCTAAGAAATAGGCTGAAAAACTTGGATTATACATCAGACAGGAGGCTCATATCTTATGCATTATCTTTCTTTAATAATGCCCATAGCAGAAATACAGTAAACATTTATTGTAACTTAAAAAATTCAAAGAACTACCCTTCCCAGCAGTCCCTGGGCCAGTGTAGCCCCTCCCAGACCGTAAGCCTATATAAGGGACTGTCTGAGGTAACCTTTTCCTCTTTCTTTCTGCTCATAGCCAGAACTCAGATAAGTACATTACTCTATGTTTATAATTTTTATGTAGGCTTGCTTGTTATTTGGTTATCAGCAGCCTTTTTAATTTGTGTAGATCCTAATGTCACATCGTCTTTCCACAGGGTGCTGGGGATCCCCCCTCCTCCCACCCCGGCTTTTATTACAGCTACGGAGGTTTTTCCCTCCTCCGCTATTCCCTTCAACTTCCACCTGTATCTGTATATACCCTCTGATCCCCTCAGACCTTCATTTGTGTGTTGTTCTATCAACCTTCTGTCTTATGAAGCACAACTGATATTTCTAAAAATGATAAACGTTTAGTTTTTGCTGTATGATTTTCCCACTTTGCTATCTGTGCCACCCGTTTTGTAGAGAACGCGGTTTCCTCTGATGTGTACATCTTACAGTCATTGGGCTTCTTTATTTGTTTATTTTACAATATACCGCTGCTTTGCTTCTTTTGTTTCCCCCCGGTGCGCTCTGCACACTGCTCGTTTTCTGACTGGAGGTAGGACGGCCCCATTTTAACATCTCGGCGCCTTTTTTCCTACCTCCCTTCTTCTCCTTCTCCTCAGAGCGTCTCATCTCTGAGGGGGGCGTGGCGGTGAGGATCTCCCTGCACCAATCACGCTATTGTCGCGAATCGACGGCGCCATTGCTGCGGACCTGTCCTGGGGACCCCATCCTCCGTGTGCTAGACCGTCTCTCCCCATCGCCGCCACGCCAGGGTGCGGGCGGCTGTATGGTTGGAACTCTGTGTAGATCTCACTGATCTATGCGAATCACGTTAGGCCCCGAGCCTCACGTCTAGCTCCCCTTGTGGTGGGGAATATCTCCCCTCATCTAACTTCTGTCACTCACACCTAGCTGGTGGGGAATTCCTCCCCTCCCCTGCTTCTGTCACTCCTTCACCTTCAGTTACATTAACATCAGTTCTTGTTCTGGGAATTTATTCCCCTGTAGTCTATTCTACATATAATGAATATATTAATACATGTAAATAAATAATAAATTTAAATAATTATACGAATGAATAAATTATTGACTTATTAAATAAATATAAATAAATCAATGAACATAGATGTCTATAAATAAATAATTTATACAATCTATTTGATTGAATAAATAAATAAATATATAAATATATATAATAAACAAATTTTAAAATATAAACTATTAAACTATACTTTATATATAATTGAATAAATAAATACATATATATATATAAATAAACAAATTATAACAATAATTGAATGAATTATAGAAATTACTATACAAGTTATAGTACATAACTTCCGTATCTTCCTGTGCTGCACGGCCGTGCTGTCCGCAGACAGCTGACTCTTCTCCTGTGGCTAGCGACAGATCCTTTACTCTCTACTGGTGCCACTGAAGTGGTGGACGCAGCCCTGGAAGGCCCTACCTACCTCAGTGCTGCACTGGTTCCTGAGCTGGTCGGTAGGTCCGACCAGACTACCAGGGCATCGGTTGTTCCAACCCACATGCACCCCTATGTTCGGATCTCCCGGCAAGGATATAACGCCCCTGAGTAGGGCATGGCGTCCCGTATGCGCCGTCACATTAATGTGGCCTCCGTCTCCCCGGCAGGGGAAGTAATTAACATGCCTCAGGCAGTACCCTCCCAGGACTGCCGACCCTCTGACTCCCCGGCAGGGGAAGTAAATAACATGCCCCAGGCAGTACCTTCCCAGGACTGCCGACCCACGGACTCCCCGGCAGGGGAAGTAAATAACATGCCCCAGGCAATACCCTCCCAGGACTGCCGACCCATTGACTCCCCGACAGGGGAAGTAAATAACATACCCCAGGCAGTACCCTCCCAGGACTGCCGACCCTCTGACTCCCCGGCAGGGGAAGTAAATAACATGCCCCAGGCAGTACCTTCCCAGGACTGCTGACCCACGGACTCCCCGGCAGGGGAAGTAAATAACATGCCCCAGGCAGTACCCTCCCGGGCCTGCCGACCCACTGCCTTCCCAGACTCCAATCGACCCCCGAGCCTCGGGGAGATGCACATGCAGAGGCAGCGATCCGCTAGACGGACTGAGCCAGACTCCTCGTGGACTCTTCCAGAGTCGTCCGCGGAGTACGAGGCGGCTAACACCTTTGAGTCTGAGGATGACAATGATGATGATAATGATGATGATTATGTGAGCAGTGGGCACATGGCGCTCCATGACGACGCCAACCCTAGGTCCCAGGGTAAAACCTTATTGGACTCTTGTGGAGTACCATTTTTCGATCAGGAGGTGATTGGCCACCCACACTCCGGTGACTGGGCACCTCTACCTGAGGTGATCCAATAGATCGAATGCTGGACCCGGAGATCGATCGGTACGCTAACCGGACAAGTTGAGGGTGGAATACTCACCCTTCCATTACCAAATACGGTGGTGCTCACTCCAGAGTTGGATCCCATAATCATTCAGTATTCCAGGAAGGGAATAGAGAGGGCCTTTGGGACCTCACAGTACTGGGTCTTAGATCTCTGGACCTATCACCTAACCCTACGCCTTAGTGAGCAGACTACCGCCTCTGTAAGCCGGTTGACCTAGCACAATGGGATCACGCTAATTGATGATATCTTTAAGACGGTAGGACAAATGGAGTTATATTACCAGGCGTATACCTGGTTCACCATCCCATTCGGTTTTTCAAACCTAAACACCGTCCTAATGGACAACAGGTTGCTAGACCTTGGACCAAACAGCCGATAGTAGAGATGGACCCGCTCTCTTTGAACTTCCTCAACAACATCTTCCCGATCAGGAAGAAGAAAGGCGGTTTTTCGTCCGGTGGGAGCTTGAGAAATCTCACCAACTTACTGCCCTGTGGAACAAGGGTGAGGTTGAACATCTACTTGAATGACCTACTTCTAATGGCTGGTTCCCCTCGCCTAGCGAGCGAACACGCCTCCTGGATGGTCGGATCGCTTCACGATCTGGGACTCCTCATAGATCATGAACACCAATTATCTCCCTATTTCAGGAGATAGAGTTTTTGGGGTTCTTGGTGGACACCAACCTAGCGATCCTTCGGCTACCCATACCCAATTAGCCGCCATCCGCAAAGACATCAGTATCATGCTGGGCAGCAGCGGGTGTCCTTACGCGGACTGACTCGCTTAGTCGGCCTGTTCCCGGTGTCAATCCAGGCCACTCTCCAGCCCCTCTTCACTGTCGAACCCTCCAGAGACTCGAGACTCTACATCTTCGCTAGGGGCTTCGCTATACAAACTAAGTGAAGCCATGGTGGACCTACGGTAGTGGTTACGTCATGCCGTCAAACGGAACGGCGAGACATTTTCAACTCCTCACCGGATTTCGTCATAGGGTCGGATACCAGCCGCCTCGGCTGGGGTGCTCGGTGCAGTCCCTCGTCCTCCGGTAGGACGTGGTCCGCAGAGAACCCTCGGCTGCACATCAACACGTACACCCCTGACGGCCTTTTTTTTTTTTGCCATTGGAAGTCTGTTGCCACGCACGTCCATCTGCTGTGTGCTATTGCGTTGGGCCCCTGATCCAGAATCCTAGCGGATCTAGTAAGACTTCGGGCACTTCTGCCTGGAATGCAACATCGTCCCGATGCCACAGACTATCCCTATAGGGTGGCAGATTGGATTCTCGTTACCGGACCGATTCCAACGATTGGCGACCGCACCGGTCAGGGTCCCTGATCCTCGCTCACTTCGCGGATCCTTCTCTATGGACCTGTTCGTTCCCCGTATCAGCCACCAGTTTCCGCGCTCTTACAACCGGAGGCTGGATCCGGAGGCGCACCATGTGTTCCCGGTGACCCTCAGGGTCCTCCTTCACTTAGCGAGCCGGAGGGCATCAGTCGTGCGGTTCACTCCGTGGTGGCCGACGCAACCATGGTTTCCCCTCCTTCTGAGGATGACGGTGGAACTCCCCAGGTTGTTTCCTCATTCCCCCCACCTCCTCGCTGGTCCGAACGGGGATCTGCACCCTCTACTCACGAAGCACATCCTACCTCTCCTCACATGGTTAGTATCGGGGTTCCGGTCGCAGACTACGACCTTTCGGGAACAGCTAGGGATTCCCTGCCTTGGACTGAGCCCCGGGACTAGATCAGCATCTCGATCTACCTGGGGACTCTGGGTTACTTGGTGTGATCAACGACGGGTCGACCCCGTTCAAGCGCCAGGGTCTGTAATAGCCAATTATCGGGCGGACTCTTTGGATCCGTTGGTGTGTCAATTTTGAAGGCGTTAAGTTTAAATCGCCCAATGTACCAGCACACTTGGGATTTTTCCAAGGTCATGATCATGTTCTCGGGCTGGGGGACGTTGACACTCTGTTTTGAGGTTACTGTCTTTCGAGCTTACTGTCTTCTTGTGTCTGATTTCCATCATCGTGGGTCAGACGTCAAGGCTTTGGACATATCCAGGCGTCATTCCTCGCCTCAGAGACTCAAGTCTTTTTCCGTCGTGCGTTGGACCAGACGGTACTTCGATCGGTTTTTCTACCCGTTCTTTCCCGCACATCCACAACTGTATGTGGTCCGCTGTCTACAGACTTATATGTCCTTGACAGCCTCGCTGCGATCTTCGCAAGTCTTTCAACTCCTCGTTTCCTACGTTAATCCTCTCTTCCCGGTTTCCTCTGTGACTTACTATAGCGGCGGACTGTTGTCAGCGACCGCTTTTCCGCCAATCCCGCTTTGAACAGGAGGTACACATATCTATGTCAGTGTTGTGGATTATTTTGATTGTTATTGGTCATATGCATTGTTATAGCTTTGAACTTGCATAAGATATGAGCCTCCTGTCTGATGTATAATTCGAGATTTTCCTAGCTTGTGACGGAAAATATTAATTATATGAAGACAGGAGGCGAGTATCTTCCCTCCCAACCCAACCCTGTCACGAGGTTGTCTCTCTCTCGTTCTAGACTGATGAACCACGCACCCTGCAAGTCGGAGGCTGGTACGCCCCGGGAGTTCGTTTTCACTATCCCCGTTGGGATTGCTGTCCGTTTCGATCCATGGGTTTAGTTCACCGCAGATGGAGGTTCCTACTGCGTTCCAGATCCGGAGTCGGGATGCCGTTGACTGAATCCGTTGGTCCATGTTCCTGAGGACAACTGACCGGTCGGCTCCGAATGGTTTGGGTTTCCTATAGTCCCCGTTGGGATGAAGCTGGTCCGGATGAAGTTGGTCCGTGTTGGCCTTGTCCTTTCGTTTCCTCCAGATTCGGATGTTGTGTTCCGGTCGGAGGGTTCCCGGCAGCCGCGGAGATGTCTAATTGGACTTTCGGTTCCTGTTTACACTAATTTGCATGAAGAAAGAGGAAAAGGTTACCTCAGACAGTCCCTTATATAGGCTTACGGTCTGGGAGGGGCTACACTGGCCCAGGGACTGCTGGGAAGGGTAGTTCTTTGAATTTTTTAAGTTACAATAAATGTTTACTGTATTTCTGCTATGGGCATTATTAAAGAAAGATAATGCATAAGATACTCGCCTCCTGTCTTCATATAATTAATATTTTCCGTCACAAGCTAGGAAAATCTCGAATTATACTCGAGTATATACGGTAAGTTTACAGACTTAGGGCCAGATTCAGGTAGAAGTGCGGCGGCGTAACGTATCGTAGATACGTTACACCACCGCAAGTTTTCATCGCAAGTGCCTGATTCACAAAGCACTTGCGATGAAAACTACGCCTGCGGCCTCAGGCATAAGCCCGCGTAATTCAAAGGGGCATGTTCCATTTAAATTTGGCGCGCTCCTGCGCCGGACCTACTGCGCATGCTCCCTTTTGAATTACCCACCGTGCTTTGCGCGACGTGACGTCAATTTTTTCGAATGGCGACGCGCGTAGCGTAATTCCGTATTCACGGACGGCTTACGCAAACGCCGTTAATTTTTAAATTTCGACGCGGGAACGACGGCCATACTTTAACATGGGCTGTGTAAAGTTAAGGCACCCAAAACGACGACTAACTTTGCGACGGGAAACTAGACTAGTGGCGACGTAGCGAACGCGAAAATCCGTCGTGGATCGCCGTAACTCCTAATTTGCATACCCGACGCTGGTTTACGACGCGAACTCCCCCCAGCAGCGGCGCGGTACTGCATCCTAAGATCCGACAGTGTAAAACAATTACACCTGTCGGATCTTAGGGCTATCTATGCGTAACTGATTCTATGAATCAGTCGCATAGATACTCTGAGAGATACGACGGAGTATCTGAGATACTCCGTCGTATCTCCTTTGTGAATCTGGGCCTTAAAGATCATTCTGATTAATAAGAGTAAGCTAGAGATAAATGAAATATATGTGGAAATGAATATATGATTTTACATTTTCACCATAGATACACATTAAATATGTGAAAACATACTGTATGTGCAAGTTGCTAAAGAAGTGTTATTGTGTAATGTGAGGTATGAAAGGGGAAGAAATGATCAGTAACAGGAGTCAAAATATGTATTAACCACTAGCCAACCAGCTCACGCAGATATACTGCAGCAGGATGGCTCTCCTGGGCGAATCAACGTACCTGTATGTCGGATCTGTGCAAGGAGAATAGCACCGTGAGAGTGTGACCGCGGGTACCGCCAACAGCCCGCGCTGTCGGTGAGGAGAGGCAGAACGGGGAACTGCCTATGTAAACAAGGCTATTCCCTGTTCTGCCTAGTGACATGACAGAGATATACTGTTCCTAGTGATCTCTGTCATGTTCTTGGCAGCCCATCCCCCCTACAGTTAGAATACACCTAGAAAACATACTTAACCCCTTGATTGCCCCATAGTGTTAACCCCTTCCCTGCCAGTGTAATTTTCACATTGATCAGTGCATTTTTATAGCACTGATCAATGTAATAATGTCACTGGTCCCAAAAAAGTGTAATTTGGG
Source organism: Rana temporaria (assembly GCF_905171775.1). Taxonomy (NCBI): domain Eukaryota; kingdom Metazoa; phylum Chordata; class Amphibia; order Anura; family Ranidae; genus Rana; species Rana temporaria. The sequence goes on from NC_053489.1 coordinate 529,227,252, forward strand.
GTCAGATTTGTCCGCCGCAATGTTGCAGTCCCGCTAAAAATTGCAGATCGCCTCCATTACCAGTAAAAACAATAAAAAAAGTCCCTAAATCTATCTCATAGTTTGTAGACGCCCACCATGTGGAAACCAATCAATATACGCCTATTGCAATTTTTTTTACCAAAATATGTAGAAGAATATATATCGGCCTAAACTGTTTTCTTTAATAGCGCAAAAAAGAAAAAATGCAGAGCTGATCAAATACCATCAAAAGAAAGCTCTATTTGTGGAGAAAAAGGACATACATTTTCTTTGGATACAGCATCGCATGTCAGTTTAAACTATGCAGTGCCGTATCGCAAAAAAATGGCCTGGTCATGAATGGGACAAATCCTTCTGGGGCTTAAGTGGTTAGAATGGTATTAAAAGAAATGATCAGTAACAGGAGTCAAAATCTATATTAAAGTGGTATTAAACCCAGGCGCAAACATTAATCGATTGCAGCTTAGCAATTCTTAGATGTGATGGGTGCTTTTATTTTTTTGGGTGATTCAGTCAGTAAGTCAGTTGTTTTTCAAAATAACAGGCTCTCTTGCAGATGTATCAGTAACAGGGATGAGAGAAACCATTTAAAGTGGCATTAAACCCCAAACCAAAAATACTGGGGCAAATCCACAAAAACCTAGCCTAACTTAACTTTTACCATTTAAGTTACACTGGCGGAAAATTTCTACCTAAGTGCCCGATCCACAAAGCACTTACCTAGAAATTTTCGGCCGTGTAACTTAAATGTCTCCGGCGCAAGGCGGTCCTCTTCTGCAGTGGGCGATGACAATTTAAATGAGGCGCGCTCCCGCGCCGGCCGTACTGCGCATGCTCGTGACGTCATTTTCCCGACGGGCAGCGCGCGAAATTACGTTACGCCGGGCTTTGTGGATTGCGACGGGACAATAAAGTTGCGTCGGGTAAAAAAAAAGTTACGCGCCGAAAAATAAAATTCAAAATTTAAAAAAAATCGCGGCGATCGAAAAAAAGGTCTGTTTTTACAAGGTGTAACTAGTTTACACTTTGTAAAAGCAGAACTAATTTTACGTATGCAAACGTAAACTTACACAGAAAACACAAAGCTGAAAAGCTTTGTGGATCTCCGTAAGTCCTCATTTGCATACGCTAGGCGGCATTTCGACACGAAATGCCCCCAGCGGCGGATGCGGTACTGCATCCTAAGATCCGACAGTGTAAGTGTCTTACAGATGTCGGATCTTCTGCCTATCTTTGGAAAAATCCTTCTGAGGATCGTTTCCAAAGATAGGCACAGGGATACGCAGGCTGAACAGCAGTTCCGCCTGCGTATCCTTTTTGAGGATTTGGCCCGTAATATATTGCAGTTTCCCAATTATTAGATGTGCTTACTGCATTCATTTTCTTTTACTAGGATTTTTTCCCCAGTGTTTTCACTTGGTAATTTGACATGTAACACACCTCCTGTATTAGAGTGCCCTGCGTTAGCAGTGTCACTGAGATGAAAAAATGCCCTCGAGTCTATGGTGTCACCTAAAAGAAGAAATGTGCCTTAGTTAGTGGTGTCACTGAAAATAAAAAAATGTCTCAGTGTCTCAGTGGTGTCACTGGAAGGAAAAAACGACCCTGTGTCATTGTTGCTACTGGAAGGAAAGAATGTCCCTGAGTTGAATGTGTCACTGAAAGGATAAATGTCCCTGAGTTAGTGGTGGAAAAAACACCACCACACAGCTCCATCCCCTTCCCCCAGTACAGAGCTCTTCCATCAACCCCTCAAACTCCCACCCACTACAAAGCCCTTGCCTCCCCCAGTACAAAGCTCTCCCCCCAACCCTCCATCTCTCTCCTCCACCACAGAGCTCTACCTCCCCTAATACAGAGCTCTTCCACCTACCCCAGCCCCAGCTACTTACCCAGTGCAGGAGGAGTGGCTGCCGGGGGGCTGAACTGTCATGTTGGGAGCATGAATCTATCCATTGCATATATGGGGGTGGCAAAGAGAGAGGGGGCGGCACCCGGGTGCCCCTAATGGACGAGGTGCCCCTGGTGTCTGTACAGAGTGCTGCCACACCTCGGATGAAAACAAGCCCAGTTGCAGTCACTCCTGTCAGTGAGCAAGGGAGCTGCTGGAGCCACCCATGCAGGAACTAGAACGGTATCTGAAATGATCCTGACCATAGGTTTGAGATCCACCTAAAAGCCTTGAAAGGAGCCTGACCCACCCCAGCAATGCTCCAAGAGCCTGAGCCAGCCCGTCCCACCCCCTCCACATCCCAGCACTCCAGTGAGCGCTGGAGGGGAGAGCAGAGAGTCGAAGACTGAGGCCTCGTACACACGACCGAGGAACTCGTCGGAAAAGACACATCGTTTTCCTTGATGAGTTCCTTGTTAGGCTTGTCGAGAAACTTGACAAGCTTGCTTTGCGTACACACGGTCAAGACCAAATCTCCTCGTTCTCAAACGTGGTGACGTACAACACATACAACTGCAGGGGAAGTTTGATTCCACTGGCACAACCCTTGGGGCTGCTTTTGCTAATCTCATGTTACTGCGTGCAAAGTAAAAGTTTGGTTAGAGACGTTTTACACTTTTCAGACTGTTACAGCGTGACAAATGTGCTATCTCCATTACGAAAGCTACTTTTACCGAAGGTGCGCTCCTGTCTCATACTTTATTCTGAGCATGCGCGGGTTTCTTAGCATACACACGATCGTGTTTCTCGTCGAAAACCAGCCCGACGAGGAACACGACGAGGAAATTGAGACTCCCGTCGAGGAAAAAGAGAACTTGTTCTCTTTTTTCCTCATCGAGTTCCTCGACAGTTTTCTCAATGAAAAACATACACATGACCGGTTTCCTCGGCAACAAAAGCTCTGCCACCATGTTTCTTGATGGATTCTGTCAAGGAAAACGGTCGTGTGTACGAGGCCTGACAGTCCCAGCTCATAGTGGAGGGGAGAACTGAGCAATCAGTGGTGTTTGATGGCTCAGCTCTAACTACATTGCCGGAGGGGGACAGATGCTACATCTACCTAGGTGGGTATACGTTTTTTTTGTTTTTTCTGCAAAGCCCATACTTCTCTTTTAATACAACTTTAAAAAAATCATGTTGTAAAATGTTTCTTTCCAGCAGTATCATTTGGTCTGTAAAGGTGCATGTGATCATTTATTACCCCCAAATTTTCCATTTCATCTAGCTGCTGTGCATTTGAGTGGCGATGTTGTTATACCGTGTTCCTTACACAATCACATCAGATAAACCATCTTGTTTCAAGGACACTTTTCAGCAGATTCAGCCAACGCATAGTCCATTGAACTCTTTGGTAAATAACGATGTAGACATTTAGACCTCAAGAGAACAGAATAACAAACCATCTCTATTTAGTGACCAGGATTTGATCTTTCCTTTGTTTACTTATTCCATGAGCATACACGATTGCATTGGTTACCTAAGATCCCATTGTTTGCATTTGTTCTGATATTATGCATAATGTCAACGGTACTATTTGGTGTAGATGTACATATGTGTGTATGCTTGTTTTTCTCTTTCCAGTGTACCCTTACTGCATTCCACTGTATCTCACCGCTATTTTGCAAATTTGTGGATTCTCTTTATTTTCATGAGTCTTTATTTGTATTAAACATTTACTTGCAACTTGTTAATGGCATTTCTCTTTAGAAATGAAAGGACACACAATTATAAACCATTTAAAATATTTTTATTGCATATTTTTGAAGAATAAATAGTCAGCACCATGGGATGGAAAACATACTGTGCCATCACTAGAGAAAGAATAACAGCATCACTTTGTAAACAGATATAATAACGTAAAATGCACAAAAAAGTATTTAGAAGTCTGTCAAAAGTTAATAAAGTGATCCTCATTTATCAAAGTATCTGGATTTGGTCCGTACCAGTGACATAGCTTTATATTTTCAAAAGTATTATCCCTGGATATATTGTTTCCTTTGAGGTATTGATTTGAAAATGTGTTCATTATAGTTGTTTGATTAACAATATGTTGTATGTCAGGCCATCCAGTTCAAAGGAGGCCAAAAGAAAGTAGGAACGCCATTTTCTACGCTTGACCTATATGTTTATTATTGCAAGGCAGTGCTTTGTGTAGGAGTTAAAGGGGTGGTGCTAAGTCAAAAGAGTGTTAACATAGGAGTGCTGCAACACTGGCATGTCCATAAAATATAACCCAAAGCCAAAACTTTCAGGTTTTTACAGATAAGATAAGTAAATGTAGCTTTTAAAAACCAGAGATCAGTTAGGGTCTCTATCAATTTAAATCTTGACACTGGCTGAGGGCTGCAAAAAAGAAGCTCAGGAGTCGCATGTGGCCCAAAAACACACCTGTTTCATATGCTTGCCCTAAACCGTCTTGATAATCAAGACACCAACAAGCTTCACTTCCTGACAAACAGTTTTTTTTTGGTTTGGTTGCTAAAATATATATTGAGGAAATGTGGCGCAGTACTAAATCATTTTGTATTTGACAATACAAAATGTAAGCCCAGCAAGCAACATGAGAATTTTGTAGCATTTCAGCCCTAGCGGGTGCCACTTTAACTGGATTTTCTTCCATGTCCCATTTCAGAAATAAAACAAGGAAAGAAAAAAAAAGGCGCGTGGCCTAGTGCATTATCCTTGGTGAAAAGTTTTATTACAAAGCAAAAGTAAGCGGAGTACTCACATTTACACGGAATGTATACTGACCACCCCCAAACATCATACTCCACTTACTTTTGCTTTGTAATACAACTTTTTACCAAGGATAATGCACTGGGCCACGCGCTTTTTTCTTTTTTTTCTTGGTTTAGTTCTTTGAACTCCCCCTAGTTGGCTAAGTCAGCGGAGCATGCAGAATCCATCCATTAAGAACATTACGGAAGTACTACATTTTTACCTAGGCCCTCCACACAGCGCAGGAGAGATTTTTTTAGTTGATGTTGGACCCCATTTCAGAAATGACTGCCACTGTAATGCTGTGATCATGGATATTTTCAGCAGAATCCATGGACGCCTCAAAAAGTGAACGCTCAATGGTGATGACGGCAGGGTCCAAACACATCCTACAGTGATACAATGGGGGTTATTTACGAAAGGCAAATCCACTTTGTACTACAAGTGCAAACTACAAGTGCAAATTGCACTTGAAATTGCACTGAAAGTGCACTTGGAAGTGCAGTCGCTGTAAATCTGAGGGGTAGATCTGAAATGAGGGGAAGCTCGGCTGATTTTATTAGCCAATCATGTGCAAGCTAAAATGCTCTTATTTATTTTCCTTGCATGTTCCACTCGGATCTACAGCGACTGCACTTCTAAGTGCACTTTGCACTTGTAGTTTGCATTTGTAGTGCAAAGTATATTTTCCTTTAATAAATAATCCCCAAAATATATCGCTGTGGGGCAATGCAAGTGTTAATTTTCATTGACAACTATCAGTGAAGGCAACTCAGATATTAACAGCAAAAGAGTAACATGTCAGTGTTATCACAGCCCAGACAACCCTGTTCTCAGTAAGATGTATTATACCTCTGACAGATGTGTGATTGCCAGACAAATATGCAGATGCAGTCTAGTGGTCCTTGGGAATCTCTATGACTATAGCCCCTGAGACCCTTCATTAGCAAACATTTGGTGTGTATATGGTAATTAGAAATAGAGAATACACAGTATACACTGTATATATATCTATATATATATAGATATATATATCTATATATATGTTTCAAGAATCAAGTTGCACAAACTTAAAGTAAAACTATGGCCTTTCATTTAAGAATATATGTCCTGCAGCACTTAATTTTAAGTGTATCTGCACTTAGTTCCTGTTGAGCATGCCAGTAAAGTCTACCTCATCCAACTTCATGTGATGATGTGGCTGTAACAATGCTGCACTGTTCCTGAATTAAAAGCACAGTTGCCACCCTCAGGGAGCCTGTAGGCTGCTGCAGTGACTTGGTTCAATCAGGAACGGTAAAGAAAATGTATCACAAAGTAACTGGATTTGGTACTTTAGACTGTCATACAATAGCCTTTAGTTGCACTTTAAATTTGGATTGAAATAAAAATAGATATTAAAAGCAAACCTGTACTTTGCGTATACTAGGTAAAATTACAGTTTCACTTTGTAGAGGGCTTTGGAAGCTTTTACTTTCCTCCCACTTGCTCCCCTGCCCAATTTCACTATCACAGTCCAGAAAATACTCACCACATTCGGGTGGATGGGAACACCTGACACTCCTTCTGCCTCCCCTCAATGCAATGCTAGGTGCTTCAGTGCTCAATTGCCATGTTCGAGTGTAGTTATATGGGAGCAGAAGGTGTAAGCACAATAGAATTGGACTCAGTAGAAACTCAGAGAGAACTTCATTGGGCAGATAGGACCAGTGGAGAAGTGAATGGAAAATAAGTAACGGCAGTTGACACTCCCTTCTGTAAAGCATATCTCTTACTTTGACTAGTGGGAAAAGTACAGGTTCCCTTTAAAGTAAATACATAGAGAGATTGCTACAATGCATTTTCATTCTCTTTATAATCATCTTCTAATTTGAGCATATACTGGGGTATATCTTCAAAGAGGCTCAAACCCTTTCCTTGCATTAGAGGAAACAGTTCATTGAAGCTGGTAACAGTAACATTTGCTAAAGTTAGATTAACAAAACGCATGCCTTTATCTTCAGCTAGATGACAATTCTTCACTGTATTCAAAAGTTTGTTCCAGCTCTCATAGTTGTCCAGGTTTATAATATTCATGTGAACATCTCTACATGATCCTTTGCAGGAACGCACCTTGATGTCAATGTCTACCTAAAATATAACGGCAAAGCACAAATGAATGTGGCAATCGGTTTTAAACAGGTTTGCAGTAGGCATAATCATAGTAAGGCTCTTTTCACACCTAGGCGTATATACGCCTGAAGCGCGACGCCGCAGCAGCCCCTAAGACGCTGGAGGGATGATTTTACATTGCCCTCTATGGAGATGGTTCACATCTCCACGCCGAACGACGAACGCCGTACGCCTGCCGCCTGAAAATAAGCCCCGGACCTTTTTTTTCAGGCGGCTTTCGGTGTTCGGCATAGGAGATGTGGACCTGGGGGGTAAGCTGCATTCACAATCACAGCGTTTTGTCGCCGCAAATTGCAGTACAAAATGCCGTAATTTGTCACCGCAATTCGCGGGACAAAACGCCGCTATTAGGTACGCCAAGGTGTGAATGCAGCCTTAGTGTACACTGTGTTGTCTTCTGAGCTAACCTGCATTTGTGTATGGTTCAGGCCCCGTACACACGACCGAGAAACTTGACGGGCAAAACACATCGTTTTGCTCGTCGAGTTCCTTGTTCGGCTGTCAAAAAACTCGTCGAGCCAAATGTTCCCATTGCCCAACGAGGAAATAGAGAACATGCTCTCTTTTTGGCTCGACGAGTTTCCCGACGGGTTTCTCAGCGAAAAGTGTACACAAGACCGGTTTTCTCGGCAGAATACGTCTCCCATCGAGTTTCTTGATGAATTCTGCTGAGAAAACCGGTCGTGTGTACGGGGCCTTACAGTCTTTCTGGCCATGGGATATTTTGTAGTAAGAAGTCAGAAGGCAACTAATGTTACAATCCTAAATACATTTCACTACACATCAAAGTGGACTTTTCAGTTTTAGGAAGATCCCATGGTAACTGATCAGTAGTCACTGGATTGACTCTTAAAAGCTCTATGTGAGGCCTCGTACACACGACCGAGAAACTCGTCGTAAAAGAAACATCGTTTTCCTCGACCAGTTCCTTGTCAGGCTTGTCGAGAATCTTGTCAAGCTTTCTTTGCGTACACCTTATCAAGACAAAATCTTGTCGTTCTTAAACGCGGTGATGTACAACACGTATGACAGCACTATAAAGGGGAAGTTCGATTCCACTGGCACCACCCTTGGGGCTTCTTTTTCTAATCTCATGTTACTGCTTGTTAAGTAAAAGTTTGGTGAGAGCCGATTCGCGCTTTTCAGTCTGTTACAGTGTGACGAATGTGCTATCTCCATTACGAACGCTACTTTTACCGAAGGTGCGCTCGCGTCTCATACTTTATGCGTGGGTTTCTAAGCATACACACAAACGTGTTTCTCGTCGTAAACCAGCCGGACGAGAAACACGACGAGGAAAAAGATGTATTTTTTTCTCGTCGAGATCCACAACAGTTTTCTTGACGAAAAACATACACACGACCGTTTTCCTCTGCAAAAAAGCTCTGCCACCAAGTTTCTTGATGGATTTTGTTGAGATAAACGGTTGTGTATAATTAAAGGTAATTAAAGTGTTTGTTACCCCAGCATTACATATTCCTGATATGTGCCTGTTGTACCATGTGCTTGTATGAAAAAGTATCCTGTTCTGTATTGCTTCCCTGGTGTTTCTGCCAATACCTATGCTTTCATATAATAAAAAAAATACTGATCACACTAAGCAGGAGAACACACCATGGTCAGTTCTCTAGCTATGCTGGGAACTAGGCATGAGCTTCGTATTCGAGTCGAACTCATGTTCGACTCGAACATCGTATGTTTGATCGTTCGTCGAAATACGAACAAAACGGGTCGTTCGCGCCAAATTCCAGTTACGTTTCACAGACCATTATTCACTGCGGCATCGCTGGCTGATGATTGGCCAAGCATGCACTATGACCCGCATGCTTGGCCAATCACAGCTTGCAAAAAACAGAGAGCCATAATTGGCCAAAGCCAGGGTGGCTTTGGCCAATTATGGCTCAGGGGGTTTAGTACATGCCCCACACTATAAAAGGCCGCCTGCAGGTCGGCCTTGTGTAGTGTTTTGCGGTGGTTAAGAGAGGACAGAGAGAGTGTCATTTTTTGCAGGTAGATAGAGCAGGCAGGCTAGTCAGTTAATGTTACAGGACCAGATTCTCAGAGACTTACGTCGCCTATCAGTAGATACGCCGTTGTAAGTCCGAATCTGCGCCGTCGTAAATTTAAGCGGATTCTGGAAACCAGATACGCTTAAATTAGCTAAGATACGAGCGGCGTAAGTCTCCTAAGCCGTCGTATCTTAGGGTGCATATTTACGCTGGCCGCTAGGTGGCGCTCCTGTTGAGTTCGGCGTAGAATATGCAAATGACTAAATACACCGATTCACGAACGTACGTGCGCCCGTCGCAATTAGTTACGCCGTTTACGTTAGAGAAATACGCCGGCGTAAGGATAAAGCTGGTCTCTAGGTGGCGCATCCCATGCAAAGTATGGACGTCGGAACAAGCGTATCTTTTTACGTCGTTTGCGTAAGTCGTACGCGAATAGGGCTGTGCGTAAATTACGTTCACGTCACAGGCATTGAGCCGACGTATCTTTGGGCGTAAATACGACGTGATACTGAGCATGCGCGCGCATGCGCCGTTCGTTCGGCCATGCATCTACATGGGGTCAAGCCTCATTTAAATACAACACGCCCCCTACAGCCTACTTTGAATTACGCGCGCTTACCCTGGCCCATTTACGCTACGCCGCCGTAACTTAGGAGGCAAGTGCTTTGTGAATACAGCACTTGCCTCTCTAAGTCGCGGCAGCGTAGCGTAAATACGGTACACTACGCCCGCGCAACGTAAATCGGCTGTACCTGAATCTAGGCCACAGTGTGTAGAGGATATATATACATCCCAGGTGTTGTACATATATTTATACACTGTATAGTTTAGCTAGATCAGTTCTTCCTAATTTACTGGCAGGCAGGTGATTGTGCTAGCCGCAGGCCCCATACACACGACCGAGTTTCTCGGCAGAATTCAGCCAGAAACTCAATCGGAGCTGGATTCTGCCGAGAAACTCGGTCGTGTGTACACTTTTCACTGAGGAAGCCGACGAGGAACTCGTCGGGCCAAATAGAGAACATGTTCTCTATTTCCTCGTTGTTCAATGAGGAAAGTTGGCTCGCCGAGATCCTCGGCGGCTTCAACACAGAACTCGACGAGGAACTCGATGTGTTTGGCACATCGAGTTCCTCGGACGTGTGTACGGGGCCGCAGTATTCTTACGTGGTTTATTGCCTGTCCTCTGTAGTTTGCACCTAAAACTACTTGGTGTGTACTGGCCGTGTGCGCTGTAGTTTGCACCTAAAGATTCAGGAGCAGTGATTTTAATGATGCTTAAATAAAAAAAAATGAAAAATTCCTTTAAATATTGTACCTGCTGGGTGTCTATAGTATGCCTGTGAAAACATCTTTGAGAACCCAGGTCTTGCCCGAGGGAACATGTATCAATGGAAAAAAAGTTTTAAAAACTGTAGTTTTTTCAGGAGTCCTGAAAAAAACGACCGTTTTTAAAACTTTTTTTCCATTGATACATGTTCCCTGGGGCAAGACCCGGGTTCTCAAAGACGTTTTAAAACAATAACTTGCATATTAGGCTTTAAAATTAGCACTTTTGAATTCGAACGTTCGAGTCCCATAGACGTCAATGGGGTTCTAAATGTTTGCGCGAGCGTTCGGTCCGTTCGAAGGTTCTGGTGCGAACTGAACGGGGGGGTGTTCGGCTCATCCCTACTAAGAACTCAGCCTGCTCTCCTCCAAAGATCAGACTTGTCCTGACACCTCCCCCTGCACAGCCTTTTACTGGTAAGATCAGAGTGATGTTGCTTCTCCCCACCCAGCTCTTATGCAGCTAAGAACAGAGGGAATGTGATCAATTATATAAAATGGAAAAAAGGTATTTATAATGAGATATATATATACGCAAATGTTGTGCCTTTCATTAAACTGGATTGTCTAACCAGGTGATCTCTTACAAACACTTTAAAGAAGAACAAAGATTTTTCTCTTGCAAACATCAAGTTATAGTCCTTCCAACCCTTACCCTTTACAATAAAACTTATTTAAGATTACGAAATAAAATGAGTTACTTTTTAACTTACTAAATATCCCTTATTTGGGGAGACATTTGTTTTTTGTACCCAGATAATTTTGCATCAGTTTTTTTTATTGTCTGATATTAAGATCTGTATAATTACATTAAAGTCATACTTAACACCCCCCCCCCCCACACACACACAGGCTTTTCCTTATCCCCTCTTCACTGTATTGTTTGGTTATCTTCAAAACATATACTCAACTGTACAGTGAATCCCGCGTTGTCTTAGCGCTACGCTGTTTGGGTGACATGACATAGCTTGTGTCCTGTGCAGGCAGCCAGCTTCGGATGATGTGCTGAGCCTCCCTGCTGGCCCATCCTCTGTGTGCCTGGTCCTGCAGCCTCCTAGTTGATGTGACATGAGGCTACAGGACCAGGGACACATCATTTTGGCCTAGGCGGGCAAGGTCATAATAAAAAAAATAATAATAAAAAAAATAATCAACTTAGAAAAAAAATAATTTGGAGAATTTGAGGGGAAAGGTCGTGGGGTTGGAACATAAAAAATTGTCCCACGATTTTACAGAAGGTTTGAGCATGCACTACCGACACAGATTTAGCTGTATATATTACGTCTTTATAAATAAAACCAAGTTTCACAATCAAACAAAAATATTGCTTTTTGAGAAACAGAAGTGCAACTTTAAATTATTTAATTAAATTGTAAAAACTCTGTTGGCTGTAATGCCATTGCACATATTATCTGAATGTATTACTAACATTAAATATTAAGAAAAATAATTAAGCCTCTTTCCTAATTTTTTTCTTTTAGTAGCTTAGTAAATGCCCTTACTTATTCTTATGTGGTACATAGTTAGTCAGGTTGAAAAAATACACAAGTCCATCCAGTTCAAGCATAAAATAAATAAATAGTGCAGTGCTAATTTTTAAGTCAAATTTCAATTTAGTTTTAGTCATAGTTTTGACTAAAATGCCATTCTAGTTTTAGCCGTACTTTAGATATTCCACTTGTTTTCGTTTTAGTGGTATATTAATCGACTGAAATAGTGTTAAGTTAGTCAACGAAAATATTTTAGTCGACAAAATTAACACTGGGCTTATGTCACTGGTGCCTTTTAGTAAATGTTACTTCACTCAATGCTTGTTTCATTCATGAAGAGAACATTTTACGCATAAACCATTGATGGTCTGACCTTTAATATTGATGGAACTTAAAAAAAATATATATATAAAAGGTGTGTAAAAAGATCTATCATTACATTTCGTATCCACTTACATTATTTTTTTCTTTTGTTGATTCTTTAAAATTAGGATTAATTTGTACAAAGTGTACAACCCTTTAAAAACCAATCAGAAAACATTGTACCTAATCAGAGTAATATAAAGGCTGGTTGATTGCAATCGAATAGCACAAGTTATACACTATCGTTCTTGTCACATTGTACAGTATATAACTATGTATCTCATATAAAAAGCATGCTTAAGGGCTTAATAATATGTATTTTTTAGAAATGAAAACACTTACTTCCAGCCTCTTCATCTCTGTAAGCTGATCCTGAAGCTCCCCGAGTAATTGTTCGATTTTTATTGCTTGCTCCTTCACCTTTAGTTTTATTGGCATCAGTCTCCTCCTGAACTTATTTTCATCATGAGCGAATGTTTTCAGTGTGTCTAAAACGAATAGGAACTACTAAAATACAGCTGTTGTGTATGTTATATAATATATAGAATTATTTAAATCCAGGAAGCAAAGGTACAGTATGAGTATGGTGTTACAGTTAGTTTTACTGGTCTGTAAATAACCTCCAGGCATCTTTACTGTATATACTGTATTGCTTACAATATGTTATATTCCACTAATGTTTAACAGCAGTGTCTTGATCCTGAAATTATACTGTATGTAAACCATAACAAAAAAACTTTCTGATGGCCTTGGTGAAAGTTGTTCCTAAAGGAAATTTTTTAAGGCTACGGCCTTGTACACACGGGCCAGAATCTCGTCAGGAAAAAAAAGTTGTTTTTCTCGACGAGATTCTTGGGAAGAATCTCTTGCTTCCCGAGTGTACACACAGACCTTTCAAAAGAACTGCGGTTCTTTGGAAAGGCAAGAACGCGGTGACGTCTTCACGTACGACGATCATGCGCTCGTCACATTCGATGCCGTCGCCGCCATCGTGCTTCACCCTACCTATGCCCTAGAAGCTACCGCGCATGCTTCAAAGTCATTTTGAGCATGCGCAGGTTTCCACGGCGACAGGTAAGTATACACACTCTCGGGTTTCTCGTCGGGAAACAGGCCGACAAGAATCCCGACGAGAAAATATAGCGCAGGATCTCTATTTTTCTCGTTGAGATTCTGGTCAGATTTCCCGACGAGAAACCTGAAAGCCTCGTACACACGCTCGGTTTATTCTGCTCTGCCAGCAGTTTTCTTGCTGGTTCTTGCCAAGAAAACCGAACATGTGTATGGGGCTTTAATCTTCACATCTTCCAGCATCAACTTTCTTTTAAGGCATAGGAATGCACAGGGGGGGTGTCGGGTGTGCCTAATCCAGAAGGAAGCTTGGGTTTGCCCCCATCTTTGAAACCATCTTTGTCACCGGGTCAGCAAGGTCTGTCTTTGACTTTCTACCTCGGCTTCAGTGTTCCTCTAGTGCCTGGCAAACAGCACGCTGAGGCTTGCAACTGGCAGAGGACTCTCAGCTGGTGGTGGGCGGGGTGAGGGTGTTTCCGAACTCTCCCCCCTACACACTCACATGTGACTGCTTTGGTTGATCGAGCAGCTGAAACTGTGAAGGGGGTGGAGCAGAGATGGCAGCCTGGAAGTCTTCTACTTCCAGTAATAGGGTAAGTGGCTGAAGAGGAGGTCTACCTTTATCACTGCAGGAATTCCCTCTCTTCTCCATCTGTGCGTCTTCAAGCCTTACAATGCACATAAAGAACTGGAGAACTTCTCTCAACCCTCCCACTACATACAGTACTGCCTACTGACTGGCTGGTCTCACTGTACACTGCTCACTAATTGGCTGGCCTCACTGCACACTTCTCACTGACTTTCTGTCCTCACCACACTGCTCACTGATTGACTGTCCTTAACGCATTTTTGATAGGTTAAAAAAATGTACGTTTTTGTTTACATTGATAAGTGTCTATTTACTAAAAAAAATTGTAATACATTTTAAAATGTTTGTTTACATACAGTATCTCACACCCCTCATATTTTTGTAAATATTTTATTCTATCTTTTCATGTGACAACACTGAAGAAATTACACTTTGCTACAATGTAAAGTAGTGAGTGTACAGCTTGTAAAACAGTGTAAATTTGCCGTCACCTCAAAATAACTCACAGCCAATAATGTCTAAACCGCTGGCAACAAAAGTGAGTATACCGCTAAGTGAAAATGTCCAAATTGGGCCCAAAGTGTCAATATTTTATGTGACCCCCATTATTTTCCAGCACTGCCTTATTCCTCTTGGGCATAGAGTTGCCACTGGAGTCCTCTTCCACTCCTTCATGATGACATCCGAGAGCTGGTGGATGTTAGAGACCTTGTGCCCAACAGATGCTCAATAGGGTTTTGGTCTGGAGGCATGCTTGACCAGTCCATCACCTTTAACCTCTTTAGCAAGGCAGTGGACATCTTGGAGGTGTGTTTGGGGTCATTATCATGTTGGAATACTGCTCTGCGGCCCAGTCTCCGAAGGAAGGGGATCATGCTCGGCTCCAGTATATCATATGTATGTATATGTATATAGACATATACACACACATGTGTGTTTAAGCTTAGGGGGTCCACAACCTAATGCAATAGGCTGCACACATCTATGTTTGAATCTCTCAGCATGACATCTTATGACTGAAAAGTAAGTTGGTGCTGGATGACTTCCCTCTGTCAGATGCTATTGTCAGGGCCAGCAAAAGCATAAGCACAGGGCCATCTTTTCCATTGGGCACGCTGGGCAGTTGCCCGGGGGCCCCGCGTGCCTGGGGGGCCCCACCGGCTGCCCAGCAACCCCAGTAAAAAATTATGGAGAGTGACGGGTTAGAACTGCCCATGCCCAGTTCGCGGAAATCACAGAGAAGATCCGGTCCTCCACGAGTGCGGGGGGTTGCTGATGTAAGGGGGGAGTGAATGCAAAAATGTAAGGGGGCACTGATATAAAGGTTCCCCCTCCTATATTATAGTGACCCCCCTTACCTTAGTGCATTTAATCTAAGGAAGGTGGTCTCTGGTCACCAGAGTACCCCCCACATCAGAGTCTGCAGGATTCCCCCTTACAATGCAAGGGGGAACTCAGTCTGCAGACCCTGATGTAAGTGGCAAAGAGAAAGCAGTGGACTCTGATATAAGGTTGTCTCTGGTCACCATAGCCCCCCTTAGATCATGATCTGCAGCGTTCCCCTTTACATAAGAGTTCCCTTTCACTGTAAGGGGGAATCCTGCAGACTCTGATGTAAGAGGAAACTCTGTGCTGGCTGGGTTATAGTAACCTGACCTTCATGTCAATGAAGACATTTTTTTTGTTTTACTTTTGTTTAACTTAAACACATTTCTAATAGCACTAGCTATATGTTGATAGTTTAAATACTGACATTTGCATTGTTGGGCACTGAAAACTGTAATTTTAGGTACTTTTTTTGCAGTGGCAGTAAAAAATGTGGTTCTGCCAGTAAATGTTATGATTTTTGTCAGTAATTCTCGTGCGTAATTGTGTAGACAGGGCCCCAGTGCACTGTATTGCCCGGGGGCCTATAATGCTCTTAAGATGACACTGCATAAGCAGCTGCCTTAGTGCACCCCGTGATGGCGGGGGCAGTGAATTCTGAATCCCCAGCCACCAAGCTGTGTCCTGGGAATGAACGGCGTGACACATATGGTTAGCCACCTGGGACCTCCCCTCTCCACCTCCATCCTGCAGTATAGCTAGGGAGTGGGGCGGGGGAAGGTTTGTGGGGCACTCCTTGGCTTTTGCATAGGTGGCAAGAAGTGACTACGCAAGCCAGTAACATGTGGATGGGCTCAAACCCTCCAAGTCCGCCCTCAGTGTGCACCGAAGCCAGACTCGGCACACAGTAGAACGTAAAAAAGATGGGGAAGATACTGGATTGGGGGAAGTATATGAAAAATAGGTGTGCTGGATGGGGGGGGGGGGGTTGGAAGCATAGCTGTGCTAGATAGGGGAGGGGGGGTTGGGTGTGCTGGATGGAGGGGGGTATTGGAAGCATTGGTCTGCTAGATGGGGGGGGGGTGTATAGGAGGCAACGATGTGCTAGATGGGGGTTGTATTGGAAGCATAGCTGTGCTGGATGGGGGAGGGGGGGGTTGGGTGTGCGGGACAGAGGGGGGGGGTATTGGAAGCATTGGTGTTCTGTATGGGGGGGGGGGTGTATAGGAGGCAAAGGTTTGCTGTGTGGAGGGGGTGTATTGGAGGCAAAGTTGTGCTGGATGGGGGGGTGTATAGGAGGCAAAGGCGTGCTGCATGGAGGAGTGTATAGGAAACCTTTTATGTGCTGGAGGGGGGGTATTGGAAGCAAATTGTGCTGGATGGGGGGGGGAGTGTATAGGAGGCAAATATATGCTGGATGGAGGGGGTGTATTGGAGGCAAAGGTGTCCTGAATGGGGAGGGTGGATTGTACAGGAGGCAAAGGTGTGCTGGATGGAGGGGGTGTATTGGAAGCATAGGCGTGCTGGATTGGGGGGTGGTGTATTGGAAGCATAGGCGTGCTGGATAGGGGGGTGGTGTATTGGAAGCATAGGCGTGCTGGATAGGGGGGTGGTGTATTTGAAGCATAGGCGTGCTGGAAAGGGGGGTGGTGTATTGGAAGCATAGGCATGCTGGATAAGGGGGTGGTGTATAGGAAGCATAGGTGTGCTGGATGGGGGAGGTTGGGGGAGTGTATAGGAGGCAAAGGTGTGCTGGGTGGGGGGGGGATTGCATAGGAGGCATAGGTGTGCTGGATGGGGGAATGGGTGTGTATAGGAGGCAAAGGTGTGCTGGATGGGGGGGGTGTATAGGAAGCAAAGGCGTGCTGGATGGGGGGTGTAAAGGAGGCAAAGGTGTGTTGGATGGGGGTGTAAAGGAGGCAAAGGTATGCTGGATGTGGGGGAATGTATATGAGGCGTAGGTGTGCTGGATGGGGGGGTGCATAGGAGGCAAAGATGTGCTGTATGGAGAGAAAGTGTATAGGAGGAAGCATAGGTGTGCTGGATGGGGGGCGGGGAGGGGGTGCATAGGCATAGGTGTGCTGGATGGAGGGGAAGTGTATAGGAGGCATAGGTGTGCTGGATGAGGTGGTGTATAGGAGGCAAAGGTGTGCCGGATGGGGGGGAATGTATAGGAGACATAGGTGTGCTGGATGAGGGAGTGTATAGGAGGCAAAGGTGTGCTGGATGGGGGAGATGTATAGGAGACATAGGTGTGCTGGATGGGGGGGGGGGGTGTATAGGAGGGCCCAGTATCAGCAGGTGAGAGGCGTGGGGCACCGAAGGCCTCAAGGTGTGGGCAGGATGGCAGTACACGACTCCAGGTACCATCTCCACAGTGCAAGCGGGTGGCCCCAGAGATGGAGGCCGCGGGAAGGGAAGCAGCGAGGGCGGCAAGCAAGCACCAATAGCACCGATAGCCCAGGAGGGAGAAAACCTCTCAAGTGACGAGCAACAGCTCCGCTCCCAGGCCTTAAAGACAGGCTGACCAGGGGACCTGAAAATGAGGATAGTCGAGAGGCTTGGGCATACCATAACCATAACCCTACAGGGCCGTTTTAAAAGCATCATGGGCCCCTGGGCAAGGAAATGCTCTGGGGCCCCTACAATGATGACAGTGCAGGTAAACAGACATCAAGTAGGTAGGAGGCAGACTGCCTCCCCTGTGTATTTATCACTCTCAGTGCCATCATGGGGACCCCAATTTCAGGGCAGTGTGGGCTCAAGGACCAGCTGCTTTGGGGAAAGTGCAGGGGCCCCCCATGCAGCTGGGGCCCCTGGGAAGGGCCCAGGTGCGCCCTCTCATTAAGACAGCCCTGCCTGGCTATGGTTGCAGATCTGAAAGGGGAGCAGGTAGCTATATCAATATAAATGTCAATACATTGTTGTAACCTTAACTTTAATGTTATTTTAACCTGATCATTGAAGGGCAATGAGGAGAATTCTCCATGAAATTCTCAGACAATTAGTTTGTTTCATTAGGAGATTTTGTAAGACATAGACATGTAGAACAGTAGACAATATGTATACACCTTAACTACCAGCATATCAGCTTATTCCAATCTGCAGCACCCCTCCAGCATAGAAAGGGACAATTCAACCCTCTGTAACATATGTACTGTATGCATATTCCCACCTACCATGCTACATATCTTCCTTTATGAATCTTTCAATGAAGCAAATTAATTCCATTAACATATTGATACGTACAGTATATCCATATTGGCTATATTATCTACAGTATGAAGGGATGTTGTGAGCATTTCAAGTGGAAATTCTAACTGTTGTATAGTAATATGCAATTATGCGTCTGCACTGACCCATACAATACTTTTATACAACGTTTTAAACAAACAATTCTTGTCAAAAATAAAAACTTAAATATGTTTTGTAGCTTTAAAGTCCTATTGATATTTTGATTAAGTTATTTGTCTAACCCCATTAAAAAAAATTCATTGGAAAGAAATGTGCATTGCAAGGTTTGGCTTAGCTAATGTCCAAATGGCATTTAAAATCACTTTCTAGTGGGAGATATATATTTTTGTAGTAGCTCTATCCCAGGGACATCAGTACTTTAAGCCTGCAATGCAGGAGAACACTTACCAATTTAAAGTGAATATAGAAATATAGGAGCTGCCTGGAACGAGCCTGCAGCCAGTTTGGTCTGATAAGGTTTGAGTCTTGTATGTTTCTTCCAAATAAGTGACTTACTGGGCAGTAAAGACAAGACATCCTGAGCCTGCACACATTTCCATTTTGTCAGGTTTCCTGTTACTCAGTTTGGCATTATTAGAGTGGATGACATACTAATCTTAAGGCTGTATTTTTATATTGAAAACTATTGAGCCCACTTAATAGGATACGAAATAAGGTATTATTAGGTGCAGGAACTTTTAGCAGCCATTCTATATCAGTTAGCTGTAGGCATACCATAAATCAGCGGTGCTCAACCCATAGCCTGTGTGCCTTCTGATGTGGCCCGCAACCTCAAATCAGGAAAACGCATGCCCATGCTTTTCAGCAAACCCAGACTGAAATCAACAGGTTGCCAACCCGCCATCCCAGAGCATCAGAGTGCAAGAAGCTGGCACCGGCAGAAGAGGAAGCAGGCGGCTATGGAGGGAACACGGGCCACATTTATCATTGCTTCCTCTGTAGCCCCGGCTGCTGTCCCAGGAGGAGTGATACCAAGTGCACTTCACATGGGATCTGTCTAGCAGCCTGAGGCCCCGTACACACGACCGAGTTTCTCGGCAGAATTCAGCCAGAAACTCGGTCGGAGCTGGATTCTGCCGAGAAACTCGGTCGTGTGTACACTTTTCAGCGAGGAACCCGTCGAGGAACTCGTCGGGCCGAAAAGAGAACATGTTCTCTATTTTCTCGTTAGTCAATGGGATAAGTCGGCCCGCCGAGTTCTTTGGAGGCTTCCACACTGAACTCGACGAGGAACTCGATGTGTTTGGCACGTCGAGTTCCTCGGTCGTGTGTACGGCGCCTGAAAAGCAATACCAGCAGAAGCTGGAAGAGGAAAAGGTCAGTGTATTAAACATCACACACACTGGACTTTTGCAATGGGCATATTAGCACTTATATAAAAAAGGGTTATTAGGCTGCTTTCATACTGATCCACAGGTGCAGCGCAGTGCACCTGCAGCTTTCTTTCAGGTTAGCTGCACTGAGCCATAGACTTCTATTATATCTATTCTATTCTAATTCTATTTTATGCTTTGGGTTTGGTGTGCTTTCTGCAAGTCTTTGCGAAGTCTATGGTCTCGTACACACGACCGTTTTCCTCGACAGAATCCATCAAGAAACTTGGTGGCAGAGCTTTTTTGCCGAGGAAAACGGTCGTGTGTATGTTTTTCATCGAGAAAACTGTTGAGGAACTCGATGAGATAAAAAGAGAACAAGTTCTCTCTTTCCTCGACGGGAGTCTCAATTTCCTTGTCTTGTTCCTCGTCGGGCTGGTTTCCGACGAGAAACACGTTCGTGTGTATGCTAAGAAACCCGCGCATGCTCAGAATAAAGTATGAGACGGGAGGGCACCTTCGGTAAAAGTAGCGTTTGTAATGGAGATAGCACATTTGTCACGCAGTCTGAAAAGTGCAAATCGTCTCTTACCAAACTTTTACTTAACACGCAGTAACATGAGATTAGCAAAAGCAGCCCCAAGGGTTGTGCCAGTGGAATCGAACTTCCCCTACCGTTGTATGTGTTGTACGTCACCGTGTTTGAGAACGAGGAGATTTGGTCTTGACAGTCTGTACGCAAAGAAAGCTTGTCAAGTTTGTCCACAAGCCTGACAAGAAACTCGTCGAGGAAAACGATGTTTCATTTACGTTGAGTTCCTCGGTCGTGTGTACGAGGCCTATGGCTCAGTGCAGATAACCCGCAGGAAAGCCCCATGTGCACTGTCTTGCACACACGGTGCGGGTAACCTATAGCACATCAGTGTCAGTGTGAAAGCAGCCTAATAGGGGGCTCAGAACAGTATGGGCTTGTTTGCATTTGGGGGCAGTAAAACCCCATAGTTAATTGTGACCCGTGGCTGCTTACCAAATCACTTAACTGGCCTTTACTCTTCAAAAGTTTGCGCACCCCTGCCATAATTGAATGTTAATAGTTGTTATTATTTACTGCACTTGGCTCATCAATATTTGTCCTATTGACTAAGCTTTTATTCATTCTGCATAAACATATTGCTTTCTCCCTGACATACTCATCACCATTTTTTATGAGTAGATGAATGAAAAATAAAATGCATAGTATCGTGAATTAATATGTCTATGTTTAAAGATGTATGCTAAGAACAGAATTCTTTGCCAGTTAACGTTAGGACATTTTTGTAGATGAGATATTTTATGTCTGTATTGTCCCCCTATGCCAAAAGACATTGATTAAACATGGCATGTTATTTTTATGTGTGCTCAGTTGTTTTACTCTGGCACCCTGTGGCAATAGATGTTTGTGGGTACACCGTACTTTGTATAAAATATATATAATCTCCATAGGCTCAATTCACTAACACACCAAGGCAAGGATACTTTTAACTGAGCCCAGTGAGATTTGAAAATTACTTTAACATGTCTAAAATAAATATCCATGTTTTAAAGATTTGTGACTTGAACCTCATGCATGGAAATATTAGGCCATTCTTCTTTCATCCATGTTGTCTTAAAGTGTATGTAAATCCTAACAATGTACTTCTCTTATTTGCTTCCTTTAGACTTCTTAAACATAGATTTGAAAGTTTTTTTTTTTTTTATATCTGTTCAATAAGTGCAAAAAATACCAGTGCCAGAAAATCCAGAGCTGTCCTGTGTTCTATTTTCTGCCATGTGTTCTATGGCCCCGTACACACGACCGAGTTTCTCGGCAGAATTCAGCCAGAAACTCGGTCGGAGCTGAATTCTGCCGAGAAACCCGGCCTTGTGTACACTTTCGGCCGAGGAAGCCGACGAGGATCTCGGCGAGGAAATAGAGAACATGTTCTCTATTTCCTCGTAGTTCAATGGGAAATTTCAGCTCGCCGAGATCCTTGGTGGCTTCACAAGGAACTCGACGGGCAAAACTATGTGTTTTGCCCGTCGAGTTCCTCGGACGTGTGTACGGGGCCTAAGTGTCAGCCCTCCCAGGTCTTCTCATGGACTACAAAATAGTTCTTCAAATGCTGTTGAGATGAAGAGAAGGGGAAGTCTTTTGTAGTTCATCAAAAGACAACAAGTCAGGGCTGACACCATTCCTTGCTTCTTCTGGCACACAACAGAAGTTAGGGGCTGAATGTATCTCTGCCAGGATCCGTACACAGCTAAATATGCATCTATTGCAGTGATATACTGTATATGTTTTATTTTATTTTTCCTTATATATACTTAAGCCCTGTACACACGATCGGTTTGTCTGATGAAAACAGACCGACTGTTTTCATCGGACAAACTGATCGTGTGTGTGCCCCCATTGGTTTGTTTTCCATCGGTGAAAAAAATAGAACATGTTTTAAATTTTTCCTATGGATAAAAAAACGATAGAAAAACACGATCGTCTGTGTGGAAGTCCATCGGTCAAAAATCCACGTATGCTCAGAATCAAGTCGACGCATGCACAGAAGCATTGAACTCCATTTTTTCAGCACATCATGAAATTTTTTTTACGTCACCACGTTTTGGCACGGTCGGATTTTTGACTGATGGTGTATAGGCAAGACTGATGAAAGTCAGCTTCATCGGATATCCAACGAAAAAATCCATCGGATTAGATTCCATCAGATATCCGATCGTGTGTACAGGGCTTGAGAATTAAAAATAATTGCAACAATAATGCTAATAGGCACTCTGCAACTCCATTACATTTTGCAGACCTAGGAATTGGCCTTTATGGACTTTCCTCAAGTCCAGACCTGCATACACTTGTATTTTTTGAAGTTCCCTTATAACTGTAGGAGGTTTTCATTGTGTGGACTAAAACATAGTTCATGAATTTTATCATTTCTCTTAAAACTGACTTAGTTAACAAAACTACCACCTGCAATTGTATATCTCATCAGGCTATTATTTAATCTATGCAATCTATATTATATTTACCAATAACTCTATAGTATGAGGGCCTAACTGATTGAAAATAAACTGATTGGATTGTTTAGGTAGGACCTGGCACTACATAGTTGTTGGTAAATCCATATAAAGTTTGTACAAAGATTGTACAACCAGGTTGCAACATTTGTAACCATGTTAATGGTTTATGTTTATAAGGGGTTAGCTATTTAGAAGCAATTTAATCTCTGTGAAGTCAGATTAACAGTGTACTTGCCTTGATCCTTAAGCATGTTTCTCTGTACAACTTCATGGAGATGTTTTATTTCAGAAAAGATTATAATGTGTCGGGGGTTACTTGTCACCCAGGATTGTTTTGCAGTTTCCGTTCGAATGACAAACTCTTTTTCAAATTTGGTAATCAGGCCTTGTACCCTACACCCATTTGGGCAGTTGGTAACCTGCCAATAAGAGGAGTTTGGGTCACTTTTCTGCCTTTTTCAGAATGTGCTTATTAATACATGTAGAGATATGTATGTACTGGTCCAACTGTCTGCTGTGCTTTTACTATTTGGTTATTACTTGTCTATTGGTGGTTTGTGAAGAATAAAAAGATATCTAGGCACTATGACGTATGTAGGGTTACTCTGTACATTAAAAATTATTGCAAAGCAACCAAACAACACTGACCATGCAGTGATTTATCTACAGTGAAGTTATACCTTACAGGTTAACTGGGTTACGCACTTTGGCTATAAGTCAGGCCTCGTACACACGGCCGAGTTTCTCGGCAAAAACCAGCAAGAAGCTTGCTGGGTTTTTTTTTTTTGCCGAGGAAACCGGTCGTGTGTACCGGTCGTGTGTACACTTTTCAATGAGGATCTCGTCGCTTTCCAAAAAGAAAGCATGTCTTCTTTTTCCTCGATGGCAATGGGAAAATTTGGCTCGCCGAGATCCTCAGCAGCATCACAAGGAACTCGACGAGCAAAACGATGTGTTTCGCCCGTCGAGTTCCTCGGACATGTGTACAAGGCTTAAGACTAACGGATGCAGCATGTAAATAAAAATTATATCAAAGGAAAATACTGGCATTATTTATACCAGTAAGAAAATGGGTTAGAAAAAAATGATATTACCACTAGAAAAATAATATAATAATTCGACTAGTTGCTATAAACAACCTCAAATTATTGTGTCTGGTGCTTTTCATATTCAATCCCAACTAAACTTTGTTTATCAATGTATCTGAAAAAAGTGTGATTCTTGTCACCCATAGAACCTGATAAGATTAATTGAAGGCTGATAGGATAGGATGGTCTATGAGAAACAAGAACAAGTTTTCTTCAGACAGTGATAACTAAGTTAATTTGTGATTGTTGTACCATGAATGATCTAGTGCTGACCTTGTATGAGTGAGTGGGGTAGATTTACTAAAACTGGTGAACTCAAAATTCGGTCAAGCTCTGCATGGTAGCCAATCAGTTTCTAACTTCAGCTCGTTCAATTAAGCTTTGGCAGTAAAACCTGGAAGCTGATTGGTTTCTATGCAGAATGGTACCAGATCTTGCACTCTTCAGTTCTAGTAAATAACCCCCAATGTATTGACTTTATTGTGCTGTACAATTGACTATTTCAACTTGTCAAGCACTACTTACATGATAAAGAACCAGTGTGACATAGTGTAATAACAAAAACACAACAACGGTGAGTCAATGTAATTCATTTAGTTTTCTTCTCAGTTACAGTGTCTATACATTAAGCCAAGTATATTAAAAAAAAAAACACATAATACAGTAATATTTTGGGGAGTGCAGTAATATACAAAAATATTATTATGCAGTTTCCACAGGCCGTATTTTCATTTTCACAGTTTTTAGAGAATAATCATCTGGCTTGAAAGACAACCAAACAACTCCATTCTCAATCTCATAGGGGACATTATTCCTAGGATCATATTGACCTCCAGTATAGTAAATCCCATTCAGATTGGCAGCTTGGCAGTTATTGTACCACCACCCCCCTCCATACATTTCTGCACAATTCTCCTCCCATTTGTCATTGTCCCTATCGTATGTGCTAAATTTCATTTTATCATGAGAGGTGTTTTCACTGTCTTCTTTAGAGCCTTCTGTGAGAGCATCCCCTGCCAAACCTTCATAACTACTAGCATGAAGAGCAAAACCCTCTGATTCTGACCCTAAGCGAAAGATATATTCTGCAAAAGCCTGCTTGCCAGACCAGTCCTCTAACTCAACCCTGAGAATTGTCTCATTCTGGCTCAGCATGTGTATGTATTTATTTCCCAACCAAAGTTCTCCTTTGCCATTTGCATCCACAGATCCAAATCCATGCTTGTAGTCTTGCCAAGTCCTGTTAAAATTCACAGATCCATCTTCTCTCTGTTGAATCAAAAGCCATCCTCCTATCTGGGTGTCTTGGTCACAATACACTGACAGCTCTGTTTGGGATCCCTCTGGCTTGATTTTGAAAATGCCACTTTTGCCACCAGAACTGTGTTTCTGGAGGATATCGGCACAGTCTAAAAAGAAACGCAGTTTTATCTTGTTTGCTAGGATTCATCATTTGATTATTATTGCACATTGCTAAGTTTGCCAGGATGATGGAAAATTAAAGAAATGATGTTCTCCTAAACTTTATTTTACAATGTAATTGGCAAAGACAAAATGTAAAAGCTACTATATTATGGTTCATGTTTTAAATTACACTGTGATAATACTGGGTAAGATAGTGTAACTTTTAAGTGATATGTAATAAACTATGCTCTTTGCCTTATATAACCTAGAGTTAGGGGTCTGATTCACAAATAATTTGTGTCTATTTTTTCTTGTGTCCCCCACAACTATCATGGTGGCATTGTTTTGTAGTTTGGAAAGCTGCATTATGTGTTTTTTTGGCCTAATTAGGATAGACCCCAGAACTGTAGCTTTTTCTTTTATTTACCACTTCCAGTGCTGGATGATGTTTTTTTCACTCCTGGTCTCACACTGCGGGCACTAAAATCTGGCACGTCTTCTTCGCTGTTGCCTTCTAATATTGGACCAAGATCTTCAAATACTGGCCCGCTCTTGTATTTAGTACCCCACTCGGTTCCATCCTTTGTGCTCCCACTGCTGCTGCTTACTACTGTCTTGGAATATGTAGTGGATCCAGAAGAGCTTTGTGTTTTAATTGGCTGGAAACTGGGAGCGCCAAGGTCCACATGGCTAAAATCATCAAATTCATCTTCTCCGTTGGTGAATGAAGTCTGAGTTTTTGTTGATGAACTCTGAGTTTTAGAGGTTGAACTGCCAGAAGAAGCGCTGCTACCACTGACCTGTTTACCACTAAGAAAGTCATCCCAACTTGGGATGTGGACACCTCCTGCACTGCCACTTCCAGTTACTTTCACAGTGTATGTGCCATCAGCGTCAAACTCACCCTTTCCTTCTTTCTTTAGTGCTTCTAATTTCTCACACTCATCTCCACTTGTGGTTTCAAAAACCTCTTCCCTAGGTCCATCTGGCCCACGAACTATTTTCTTGGTAATGGTTTTTGTGCATGTAATGACTCGACTTTCAGTTGTGACAGATGTCTTATCTCCCCCAGATACTTTCACTGGTTGTGTACCTTTATCCCCATAAATAACAAACGTTTGGGTGGGTTGCTCTTTTGTGCTACCAGAGACACTCGAAGTGGACACTGGTTGTCCACTTACCTCTTTACTTTTCCCTTCTAGTACAAATGAATATTGTTTAATATCAGAGAATATGGGGTATTGTTCTTTCTGCTGGGCAAGTGTCTTGTAACGTGAATCAGTCACAGCTTCATCTTTAATTGGTCTCATCTTCAGCACAGGTATAGCATTGACATTTGGTCTCAGATCAGTAGATTCGGCTTGCAAGAGCTGTTTCTGGATATTTTCATAGCTTTCATAATCCACATTATATTCAACGCCCTTTGCACAGGATCCTTTGCAAGAACGGAGTTTAATGTCAATATCAACCTGGAAAAGAGCAATCGATTAGAGAGTGCCGCGTGTCTTAAATGATGCACATTAAAAAAACCTGCTTGTGGGTCTTCAATACACAGCTGCTCCCTTACCTCAAGGCGCTTCATTTCCACCACCTGGTTTCTGATGTTTTTTTGCAGCAATTTGATTCTGTCAATCTGAATGGTAACTTTCGTTTTCAAGAACTCAATCTTTCTCCTGAGGTTTTCAGTCACCTGGTTATATGCTCCATCAGTCTCTAAAGATGTCAAACAGAAAATGTATTGTTACTGTAATTTGTCAAAATCCTCAACAGAACATACAAAAGGCTTTTTTTAAATCAGGTCTTAGTTAAATTCCTGTTAGTATTACATTAAAGTGGTTGTATAGGTTCAATTTTTTTTTTTTTTAAATAACAATCAGAGTGGCACCGAACTGCATTTTCTGGGGTCCCTCGTGGCTCTCTCGGCTCCTCACTTCTTCAGATAACTCCCTCTGGGAAGCGCTCCCTCAAGGGGGTTACCATGCGGGCGCGGTCCAAAGTCCTGCATTCAGCATCCAGCAATTAATGGCTGTGCTGCTATCAATCTATCCAATGAAGAGCCGAGAACCCCGGGCAAATGAAGAGCGCGTTCTCGAACTTGGGACCTTCCAGGGCTCAGGTAAGTAAAACGGGGGGCCAGTAATTGTGGGATGTTTTTTCACCTTAATGCATAGGATGCATTACGGTGAAAAAACATGAACCTTTATAACCCCTTTAAATGTCAAGCTAAAAAAAAAAAATGGCAAACTCAGTGTTTCAGACAGTATAAACATAGCAAAAATATATACAACGATGATGCTTCAAGTAGTGTACTAGGAAAGAAGCTTAAATCAGGTTTAGACTCTGGCCCACCCAGACCCTTGGTCCTGGTAGCAGTTGCTACCTCAACCATGCTTTTAGCTATTCCCCCCTCCTATGCTAAAATAACAAGCACACTGGTGCAATCTGGGGGAAACCCTACATTTCAGTACCGGTTGACGTATCGCAACTGAATCGCAATACTGGTTCACACTGACATTTACAAACCGCTGGGTGTGTCAATGTAAAGTTAATGACATCCCCAGATTGGTTCACAGATCGCAGTGTGAACTGTAAAATGGTGCAGAAATCAGATCACATTCGATCCGATTCCAGTGCTGACTAAAAAAAGGGTCCTGCACCATTTTGGTGCAAATGCGACGCGATTTCAGCCATACAGTTTGTATAGCTGAATTTAAATTGCACAGACATCGCATGTGATCTGCACAGCATTGCAGTGCGAATCACATGCAATATCTGTGATCACGCAAGTTTAAACCCAGCCTTACTCTCACGCTGTTCCAGGGAATGGAAGCTGAATATGCTCAGCTTCACTTTTCTCAAATAGTACACAACCTGTAAGTAAAAGGATGCCAGCTTACAATAAATCTTTCCATGATGTGGAAGCTGTTTCCTTTTTGTAACAGATCACATTTAAAAAAATCTGTTAAAGGGGTTGTAAACCCTCATGTTTTTTCACCTTACTGCATCCTATGCATTAATTTGAAAAACTTCTGGCAGTGGCCGGCCCCCCAGCACCCCCATTTTACTTACCTGAGCCCCTTCATTCTCTCGGTGGAGATGCGCTCTCCCTCTCTGCACGGGGTCCCGGTTCTTGATTGGATAGATTGATAGCAGCGTAGCTATTGGCTCCCACTGTCAAGCAAATCCAATAACATGGGCGCCCGGCGGAGGGGCAGAGTCAGGCATTCGTGTCTATGGACGCAAATGCTGGACTCGGGAGCGTGGCCGCAAGGTAACCCCCTGTGAGAGCGCTTCTCCTAGGGGGTTATCTGATAAAAGGAGGAGCCGCTGAGGGACCCCAGAAGTCGAGGATCGGGGCCACACTGTGCAAAACAAGCTGCATAGTGGAGGTAAGTATGACATGTTTGTTAATTAAAAAAAAAACTGAAGCCTTACAATCACTTTAATGCCTGGTTATTGTAGATATGGCTATCTTTGTTTTCTGTCTGCTCAAATGAATACTGTTATATTTATAATAGTTTTACATCAGGCATGCTGTATATCAGCTAGAATAAAACATCACTGTTATTTGTGTACAGTATTTAAAGATTGTTCTTGTCGACGATTTTTTGAAATAAATGTAAAAAAAGTAAAAGAAAATAAAGAAAAAAATTTATATTGTGGTCAAGTGAAAGGAAAGCTAGAATGATAGATAGATAGATAGATAGATAGATAGATAGATAGATAGATAGATAGATAGATAGATAGATAGATAGATAGATAGATAGATAGATATTTTTATTATTATTCTATAGGAATTATATAGCGCCAACAGGAAGCACTTTACAGTATAAAAGGGAGACAGTACAGTTACAATACAATAAAATACAAGAGGATTAAGAGGGCCCTGCTCATGAAAGCTTACAATCTAAGAGGGTGGGGCAAGTGGTAAAAAAGATTATAACTGTGGGGGGTGAGCTAATGGAAGTAATAAAAGATTAGTTGGAAGCGTGGTAGGTTTCCTGAAGAGATGAGTTTTCAGGAATCGCCTAAAGTCCTGGAGATGAGCATGGGAGGAGGAGATGAGGGAGCTTGAGAGCAGGAGGTCTTGAGAGGAGCGAAGAAGATGGTTTGGGTGATATTTGGAGACAAGATTGGTGATGTAGCTCGGGGCAGAATTGAAAATGGATTTGTATATTGTGGTTAGTATTTTGAATTTATTTTGCTGGGCAATTGGAAACCAGTGTAGGGATTGGCGGAGAGGGGTAGCAGACACTGAGCGGTTGGTAAAGTAGATGGGTCAGGCAAACTGAAGAGGGGATAGCCTATGGAGAGGTAGGCCTATGAGAAGGAAGTTGCAATAGTCAAGGGCGAGAGATAACAAGGCAGTGAATGAGTAGCTTGGTGGTTTTATTACTTTAAAAGGAGCGGATTTTAGAGATGTTGCGAAGGAGAAGATAAATATTGTACTGGACTTTCCCTAATCACTGCTAATGGCAACTGCACCTGAGATTAAAAAAATCATGTATTGTAATCTGTTCCCACTAATGGATTTTTTATGGTTCAACAAAGCTTTAAATAAAACATACTCATAAAAAACTCATATTATGTGTTAAAAACTACATTGACAAAACATGGCCTGGGATGATATACTACAATGCATGCAATAAGCCGAATGCTGCTAAAATTGTGAGATTAATACGTACGTTGTGCTGCCACCAGATTTCCTTTGACAAGCTCATATGTTTCCTTGGTTC
Source organism: Rana temporaria (assembly GCF_905171775.1). Lineage (NCBI taxonomy): Eukaryota > Metazoa > Chordata > Amphibia > Anura > Ranidae > Rana > Rana temporaria. Next base: position 529,257,132 of record NC_053489.1, read on the forward strand.
TGACGTCAATGCTTTTATAGTTGCTTTCTCCATCCTTTAGTTTCTGTTTAATGGCATCAATTCTCTTACTAAATTCTTTGTCAGTTTGTGTAGTTAGGCCTTGAACTCTGCATCCAGAAGGACATTTGGGGCCCTACAGATAATGTATGAAATATTAACGTTATAGAATATCCAGTAATACAGATAGACTGCCTGTTTGATTCCTGATAGACAATCCTTTTTTTTCTATCAGCCGGCAGGCTGATCGATAAAAAAAAAAAAAAACGGATTCCCCCATCCACACATACAAAGTGGATAGAGAAATCCTTCCTGCTGTGAAATTAAATTCTCACAGTGGGACTCCTCCTGTCAGAACACAATGATCAATGGATGCAGTCCATTGGCTGCAAGCCACTGGTTGACAAAAGTCTTCCAACAGTCCTGTATGAAAGAAATCGATTGTTATATCAACTTTTGTCTAGCAAGACTGGTCACAGATGGATTACAATTCAGTCGGTTCCTGCTGTATTGGCTGAATTTCGATACATCAAATGGGCAGTTTGGCTGGATTCACACCTATGCACTTTTAGTGCTTTTTGCATTTTGCAGATTTGCACTACAACCCATTTAACACGGTTTCCTATGGAAAACATACTGTAGTGCAAATCTGCAAAATGCAAAAAGCACTAAAAATGCATAGGTGTGAATCCAGCCTTTGTGGCTAGCAAAACGGACATTTTAATACAGGATGGATGTCAGCATACTGCAGACATTCACATGCAAATGCTCAAGCCCGAAACAAAGAAAGGGAGTTCGTTACAACTCATAGCTCACTGTATTTGTACTATTGTATTATACTGTTTGTATCTCAGTACTACTTCTTTTCATTAAAAAAAGAACACAAATCTCAAAGTTAAAAAAGAGCACCCAATAGAAAAAGGAGGTGCTGGAATATTTTCTTAGTTACAGCTAACTAGTTATTGGTCTCCTGAACGCAATTTTGCCTCTAAGACTCCATACACACTATTAGATTTTCTCTTCAGGTTTACCAAAAACATATAATATGAGGTCAAACCTTAAAGGGGAGTTCCACCCACAATTTCACTTTTTAAATATAAATACCCCAATAATACACAAGCTTAATGTATTCTAGTAAAGTTAGTCTGTAAACTAAGGTCCGTTTTGTTAGGTTGTTACAGCATTTAGTTAATCTAGAAATCTAGAAATAGACCGTGGCCATCTTAAGTGTGGACATCATGAAGCCAGACTGTATGACTTCCTGGATTTCAGGTTTGCATATCTCGCACATGCTCAGTGCACAAGCAATGTAATAGGTTTGTCAGGTTTGCAAGGACTACTGGGAAACATGATGCCTATCCCAGAAACCCTTGCAAATAGCCTAGGCAAATAAGGAGGAGGAAGTAATGAAGGACTATAAAATAAAAGGTATTTACAAGCAACAAATTAAATAAAAATTGTCCATTCTGAACACTATGAGATTAGGGCATGCAGCACAGACAAACATAAAAAAATGGGTGGAACTCCACTTTAAGAGTTTAAATTTGTATGCAATCAGGCAGGCCCTTGCACTTTAGTGTTTCAATTTGTATGCAATCAGGCAGGCCCTTGCACTACATGGTTTTGAAGACAAAAACCAGCAGAAAGTCTAAAGCCTCGTACACACGACCGAGGAACTCGATGGGCGAAACACATCGTTTTCCTTGTCGAGTTCCTTGTTAGGCCCCGTACACACGAATTCAGCCAGAAACTCGATCGGAGCCGTATTCTGCCGAGAAACTCGTCGTATGTACACTTTTGGCCGAGGATCTCGTCGGGCCAAGTAGAGAACATGTTCTCTATTTCCTCGTTAGTCAATGGGGAAACTTGGCTCGCCGGGATTCTGGGCGGCTTCACAAGGAACTCAACGAGCAAAACGATGTGTTTTGCTTGTCGAGTTTCTCGGATGTGTGTACGGGGCCTAAGGCTGTCGAGGAACTCGACAAGGCAAGTTTCTCCATTACCGTCGAGGAAAAAGAAGACATGCTCTCTTTTTGGCTTGACGGGATCCTTGACAGTTTCCTCGTCGAAAAATGTACACACGACCGGTTTCCTCTGCAAAAAAAAAATCCCAGCAAGTTTCTTGCTGGTTTTTGCCGAGAAACTCGGTCGTGTGTACGAGGCCTGATAGTGTGTATTGGGCCTTATTCTACACTAGATTCTTGGAGTCTTGGAGTTGGCCTTGTCTCATAAAAATTCATTATGTGCCCACCTTGGGCATTGCTATTTTGTTGGTTCTAGGGCTGACTCAGACACACAACTTTTGTTGCCTGATTTCCTTTAGATTTACCAAAACCATGTAGTGCAAGGGCCTGCCTGATTGCATACAAATTGAAACTCTTAAGCCTTGTGCACACGATCGGGTTTCCATTGGACAAATCCGTGGAATTTTGTGCGAAGGGCGTTGGTCGTGAACTTGTATGGTATACAAACTGCAAAACATTGTTGGACAACATACACAAAACTATGTGGTTTTGAAGCTCTTTAGCACCACCCTTTGGGCGACTTCTGCTAATGTTGTCTTATGGTTAGCATTGGTTCGGAGCATGCGTGTTTGTACTTTGGATTTTTTTCGACAGACTTCTGTACACACGATCGGAAAATCCGACAAGACACATTTGTTAGCAAAGAACAAGGAGAAGCACACCACTCCAGGCAGAATCAGGTGCAAGGTAGATCACAGGTGCAGACCTCGGCTCACCACGAATAAAACAAGAAATTGGTCGTACACTGGAACTCCAAATTATCTTGATGTCATATTTATTGTCAAAAGGGTCAAGCCTCGTACACACGACCGAGGAACTCGACGGGCAAAACACATCGTTTTCCTCGTCGAGTTCCTTGTTAGGCTGTCGAGGAACTCGACAAGGCAAGTTTCTCCATTCCCGTCGAGGAAATAGAGAACTTGCTCTCTTTTTGGCTCGTCGAGTTTCTCGACAGTTTTCTTGACGAAAATGTACTCCCAGCAAGTTTCTTGCTGGTTTTTGCCGAGAAACTCGGTCGTGTGTACGAGGTCTCAGAAAGATACAGGCAATGGTAGACGCGTTTCACAAGCGATAGCTTGCTTGTTCACAACAAACAAGCAAGCTATCGCTTGTGAAGCACGTCTACCATTGCCTGTATCTGTCTGACCCTTTTGACAATAAAGATGACATCAAGATAATTTGGAGTTCCCGTGTGTGACGAATTTCTTGTTTTATAAGACACATTTGTTGTCGGAAAATTTAAAGCATGCTATCCCACATTTGTTGTTGGAAATTCCGACAACAATTGTCCGATGGAGCGTAAAAACGGTTGGATTATCCGACAAAACCCTGGCATCACACATTTGTTGTCAGAAAATCCAATTGTGTGCACGGGCCTTTAAGGTTTGACCTCATATTATATGGTTTTGGTACATCTAAAGGAAAGCATCTAAAGAAAATAGTATAGTGTGTATCCAGCTTTAGGGTACACTGACAGGTTCTCTTTATGAAACAAACTCCCCACCCACAAACTGATACTCATGACCCTTGCATCTTTGGAGTCCTCAGAGAACACCCTGTGGCTCTGGATATGTGGAGCAAGTGATCTCCAACCCTTCTTCCCAGGATGCAATACTTGTACCTGTACTTGTACATAGACACTATCAGGAAATCATTAACCCTGTGTAAGCTCTGACACCATCTGACACAGAGTATACACATGATTTGAACACCTAGCATTAAAGCGGTAGTAAACCTGCATATTTTTTTTTTATACCTGTAAGGCAAAAGGCATAATGAGCTAGTATGCACCACATACTAGCTCATTATGAAATACTTACCTTAGAACGAGGCTTCGCAGGTGATCTCGGTCCACACCGAGGGAGCGGACATTTTTTTACAAGTACAGGTACAAGCGTGTCTTCTGGGTATCGCGGCTCCGGCACTGTGAGTGGCCGGAGCCGCAATGTCGTCACTCCCACGCATGCGTGCTGGAGACTTCTTTCCGGTATACACCGCTCTTAAAACCCCCTTCCCATTGAGGGAGCTTTTTTTAACACCAAAGCGCTTGAAAAATGCCCCAGTGTGAAAGGGGTCTTAGCGGCGCTTAACCAGCGTTTTTCGGGTGCTGGCAGTGTGAAAGGGCTCTGAAAGCCTTCGGGCTTTCACATTGGGATTGCGGATGAGGCTTCTTTCAGGTGCTTTACAGGCTTTTTTTTAATGCCAAAGCGTCTGAAAAATGCCCGAAAAACGCTCGGAGTATATTCAGAAGTAAGTTGCATTATGTGGTGTATGTAAGAATATAGTAACTGCTGGGACAAAGGCTATGCCAATAAAACTTTGTTTACTTACCCAATCCTCATCTGAACACACTGGCCAGTTTTTCTCTTGCTTGCAGCCAGCAGCAGCTTTTTGTTCCAAAATTCTGGGACCACGACCAGTAGCACCCACATCTTCAAAATCCTCCGCTGTCTATTTATTGAACAAATATAAAGATCATTAAACGTTTTTGAAGTAATCTTAAAACCCTTCATAACCATGCCAGGCTTATTAGCTGTATTTATATTTGAAATTTAAAGAGTACTGTCTGATTTATCCAAAGGCAAAATCTGGTGCAGCTGTGCATGGTAGCCAATCAGCTTCTAACTTCAGCTTGTTCAATAAATCTTTTGCCAAGAAAAAAGAAAATGGAGGCCGATTTGTTTCTAAGGAGAGCTGCACCAGATTTAGCATTCTTCAGTTTTAGTAAACTAACCCCTTTGAGTCACTGACCCAAAAGAAATTTGACTTCCCTCTAACTTTATTAGCTGCATGCTTTTTGGAGGTCAGTGACAGCCAGGCAATTAGCAGAAGAAGATCAGCCTACATTTTTTTCCCAACACAAGTTTCCTTCAAAGGAACTCTGTATATACTAGAGTTTTCAAGGCAGGATGTACCTGTAAAATAAGGCTTCATTTCCACTGACGTTTTTACAGCCACTTTTCTGAGCGTTTTTTACAGCTTAAGCTTGAGCTGCAAATGGCATAGGCGTTTTTGAGCTGTAAAAAAAACGCAGGACCAGGGCGTTCTGAAGCTCCAGAGTAGAGCTGTAAAAACGCCAGATGTTAAAAAACGCTCTAAAACGCTCAAAAAAAGCGAAAACGCTCAAAAACGCTTAAAAACGCTACCGTTTTTTTTTTTTTTTTACAAAATAAACATGGACAGGCGTTTTTAAGCTGTAAAAAAGGCTAACACAAGTGGCTGTAAAAACGCCAGTGGAAATGAAGCCTTAGAGAAAAAATAAACAACTCTTCGGCTGCTTCCAACGTTGAAATCTGTTCTGTTTCTGAATATTTGTCCCCCAAAGTCTGCTGGGAAACCAATACTTCCAGGAGTGTCTATCTCCTTGGTCTCCACCGTCTCCTGCAGTGTTATGGGGTCAGCAGAAGGAACCATTGAGAGTTGTGGGGAACCAAGGAGTTCCCAGTGGAAAACTGATCAGACTTCAGTGGTGCAGGAAAGCAGAGGAGGTAAGTATTCCATCCCTTTATCTTACAAGTACAGCTTGCCCTGAAAACTGTAGTATAAAGTAAGGGTTCCTTTAAAGTAATTGTAAAGGCAGAAGTCTTTTTTTATCTTAATGCATGCTATGCATTAAGATAAAAAACTCTCTGTGTGTAACAGTCCCCCACAGCCCCCCTAATACTTACCTGAGACAATCTCTATCCAGCGATGTGCATGAATACCTCGGCCTTCCGGGACTCCTCCTTCTGATTGTCTGAGACACAGCAATGGCGACATTGGCTCCCGCTGCTCTTAATCAAAGTCAGTTAGCCAATCAGGAGATAGAGGGGGTGGGGCCGAACCGCGGCTCCGTTTCTGAATGGACACAGGGAGCTGCTGCTCAACTCAGGTGCCCCCATAGCAAGCTGCTTGCTGTGGGGGCACTGGACAGGAGCGAGGGCCAGGAGCACTGAAGAGGGACCCAAGGAGAGGAGGATCCAGGCTGCTCTGTGCAAAACCATTTCACAGGGCAGGTAAGTATAACATGTTCATTTATTTTTTAAGAACACAAATTAGACTTTAGTATCACTTTAAGCACCTATTTTATGAGACACAAATATGTGTTATCTACTAATAAGAATGTATAATCAATTTAATTATTTAAACGTTGAAGGCAAAACCTATTGGATAGAGTGGTGAGTAGTTAGAACCCCTGTCAAGTTTTTTATTGCTGTCTGTGTCCTGATTAGGGAGATTCACTGTCCTGATTATCGCTGAAACTGGGAATGAAAGAGAAGGTAAATGCAAAATTTTGAGTTGCAACAGAACAGGAATAGAGGGGAAATATCTCACAGGGGGGGGGGGGGGGCACATGTTTCCATGGCAACTATCTAAGAGGGGATTTTCCTCATATTTCAAAGATATCCTCTTACTTCCTGTTGAGTATACAAGGCAAGAAGTGAAGGGAAATATCTCCAATGAGAAACAGATAGTAAAAAAAAAACTGACATCAGTTTTAACTCTACCCTACATTAACCGAAATTCTAAAATATTCTTTCCTTTAGATATGCTTAATTTTATAAGCTTTGGAGAATCTAAAGATGACCAGATAAGACCACGCTTATGTAAGATAACTCTGATAAATATGCTGGGCATCAGTTTAGTAGCAATGTGATAAAGTAATGAGTGGCTAAAAAGTAAATTACCATGTTTATTACTATGGTTTTTGTGTGCTAACATATGAAGTTACGTTGCCATTAAAAACATATCCAGACTAAATAAAAAAAGCTCAATAAGGACACAAATATAAATCGGTTGATTTAAGACTTTTTACGAGATTAGGGCTGCACAGTCATAATTCCAATTCTTACACAAACCCAATAGTAATTGGACCTTTTTATAATGTACGGTATACATAGCATAGTATGTATTGCAAAAACATTTTCAGTTTTGGATAGAGAAAGGAAGACTTAAAACACTTGTAAGTTTACATTTTACTGTCTGTGTTCTATCATAGAGATTTCTCTTCACTTCCTATCAAGTGAAAAAAAATTCCAAAAAATTGACAGGTGTTATAACCCTTGCTTAATCTATCGCGGGGGGACACAGTTCCGGCACCTCTAGCACTGAATGTATGTGATATCAAGGGGTGCTGGGTTGTGCTACAGTGTCTATTGCTGCTGGGGGATATCGTTTTGCTGGAATGGATGTATTTTTGCAATGGGAGGATCTATTGTTGCTCAGGAGGTATATTTTTGCTGACGGGGCATCTATTGTTGCTGGGGTGGGTCTTATGTTCCTGGGAGAGTCAGTTGTTGCCTGGAGGGATCTACTGTTGAGGGAGAATTCTATTTATTTTGTTGAGGGTGGTCTATTGTTGCCAAGGAACTATTGTTGCTGGGGGGTCTATTGTTTTTGGCTGCAGGAGATCTATTTTACTGTTTTTCTTGTTATCATTAACAAATTTAAAAGGGATAGTACTGGGAGGTGGGTAGGGGGTGGGACCAAGGAACGGTGCTCGGAGGTAGGTAGTGGTGATGACGGGGTAACTCCAAAAAGGGAGAGTTCCTGCACCTATTCTCTGAGAAAAAAAGCCCTGCTTAAATCTAGTAAAGGTTACCCAATTATCAAAAAAGCACCCTTACGAATCCATCCAACAAGTATCCTTATGCACTTTTCTGTTGGTAGTTGGCCTGTGTATAGACCGACCCTGACTTTTTAGGATGACTGATATCTGCTGATATGAAATGATCGGAACGCACAATGTAGTCATATAGGTGCTGGGTAATTTGACATGTCTATTTTTGTTGGCTAACCCACAGTATAGGCATTCAACAGGTTTGGCAATCTTAATGACCGACCAAATGTGTACACATTATTTACACCTTTGGCTGTCCTCACACTTTCCAATCTGAATGTATAACCTATCTAGATTTACTAACATATGTATTGGTTGAAATTATCTGACTGAATTTATACAAAATTTATTTTTTTAGAAGGCCCCTACACTACACAAGTGGTTAATCCAAAGAAGATTGTGACGTGTGTATCCAAGTCAGTGACATTCATTCCCATTAAAGGGGTTGTAAAGGTTTGTTTTTCATTTTCTAAATAGGTTCCTTTAAGCTAGTGCATTGTTGGTTCACTTACCTTTTCCTTCGATTTCCCTTCTAAATGTTTTTTTCTTTGTCTGAATTTCTCACTTCCTGTTTCTCCTCAGTAAGCTTTCCCCCATCATCCGAGCTGTTCTGGCTGGGGGTTAGTCAGCCAGAACAACTTACTGAGGAGGATCAGGAAGTGAGAAATTCAGACAAAGAAAACAAAGGAAAAAAACATTTAGAAGGAAAAGGTAAGTGAACCAACAATGCACTAGCTTAAAAGAACCTATTTAGAAAATAAAAGACCCTTTACAACCCCTTTAAGTGTACTATGAAGAGTGGAAAATTGAGGTACTCAACAGGTCACTTCCCTTTCAGTTTCTTCTCTACTCCCCATATGTAGACAGACCTTGGCTGTGAACAGTGCCATAGCATACCCCAGGCCAGAACTGTCATCTATGGATACAAACTTAGAAAAAGCCTTGCTATGGTTTGGACCTACTATGAGATATTGAAGTCTGCATAGGAAAGTTTACAACCATTTCAAGTAGTTATTATTATAACAAAATACCCCCCCCCCCTTTTTTTTTTTAATGAAGCCTGATACAATACTGAATCTATGAACACACAAAGCCATAAAATATATCTTGCAGATTCAATTAAGTTGATTTACTAAAAGCAAACAGGCTGTTTGCATTGCAAGGTAAAGTGCATTTTGCAAGGGTAGTTCCCCAGGAGCTTGGTGAATGTGGTAAAAATAACACTTTGCAAATAATTCCCCAATCAAGTGCAAGGAAAATATTAAAAAAATGTTTTTTTGCTTGTACATGATTGCAAGACAGAAGTCTGCTGAGCTTTACCTTATTCACTAAGCTTTAGGGGAAATTCCTTTGCATCTTCCCTTGCAAAGTAAACAGTATATTTGCCTTTAGTAAATCAACACCAATATATTCATAAATATTCTGCCTAACATAAAATAAAGCAAACATCACCTTGAAGACATTTTTTTCTGTTTTTAATAATGGCTCAGTACCCTGCAGTCACTATAGGAATACAATTGCCCATGCATATTTTATCTACATGAGGAGCAAAAGGGCTGGAATTTAAAAATGTTGTTCTGGTGTATACATATTCACATACAGATAAATACATAGATAACTAGACATTAAAGCCTAACACTTACTAGTCTTAAAACATTCCCTTTCCTCCCTCCTACCTATCGTACATACCATATAAAAAATATCTGTATACTTACCTTTATTTAGCTTGGTCTGGTCCAGTCCGCACATGTAATCCTGCAACTCTGGCTCCCCTGTGAAAGGGAGCCCTTGACAATAGTTGTGAATTCCAGGAGCCGTGACATCACCCATAGGCCCACCTGTTGTTCACTTCCTCCTCTCCCCTGTAGCAGCCACTTACTGACACAGAGGAGCCGGAGCTGCAGGATCATGTGACCAGACCGGACCAGATTAAAAATGGCATCCTCATGGATTTTTCTGTTGGTAGTTGGCAAGTACACAGATTTTTTTTTTTATACATTATTTGCAGTATAGACAAGACGAGAGAAGAGGGAACACTTTACCTAATATATAATGTAAATATAATATAATTGTAACTACCAATACAAGTAAATACCTATATTACCTTATGCATCAATATAAGTTTTTAAACCAAGTAAAACATACAGTGAAGAAACTTTAAAAAAAAGACAGGCTGAAAAAGAATTGCAGATTGCAGATAATGGAATGTTTCATACCCATGCGGTGCTTGCGAGGCAGAGCAACACGGTCACAAGTGTTGCTCTCAGCATCTTTTTTTCTTTGGCTGAGTGAAAACTATAGTGAGGCTAAAGTCACTAGATGTGCTTTTTAAGCCTGGCTACCAGCATAAGGTCAATCATTAGACCGCGTTTTGTTTAAAGAGCTAATAAGACCTTTGCACCGGCCTGTTGTCACTGTCCAGGTCAGTATTGCTCAAGTCATTGAGCAAATTTATCCAAGGTTCTGTGAGATGACCTGATGTACTTAGACCCCCATGACAAACAAGTGGGAAGACAAGAACATTAATGTCCAGGGTACCTTGTAACGTAACATCTTCCCACAGAATACTGTGTTCTCAGTATTTCCGATTCAGGGCACTTCTGGTAAAGAAATGTAGTCATGTACCTTGTACGAATGACGAAATAAACAACAGATTACAATATTGAGCAATTTATACTATTAAGCCAAAATTAATTGTCAAATAATTGTTAAAAACAATCACAGCTTTAAAAAATACAGGTACAGCAGAAAAATACATAAAACTAAACACTAAATATTATATAATTATTATAATATGTATATGATTATTTACTATTTACCTATATATTTATCGGGATGGAAATAAAGTGTACTTTGGTGGTGGCACTATTACAGACCAGAGGCTAATGTGTAAAAAGCATACTAGAGACTTTAAAGGGGTTGTAAAGGTTCATGTTTTTTCACCTTAAAGCATCCTATGCATTAACCACTTGCCGACGGCGCACCGTCATTATACGTCCACAAGGTGGCTCTGCTGGGCGAGAGCACGTAATATGACGTCCTCTCTCCCAGCCGCCACTAGGGGCGCGCGCCCCCCCGCGTGCCCCCGGCTCCCGTGCGTGTGCCCGGCGGGCGCGATCGCCGCCGGGCACACGCGATCGCTCGGTACAGAGCGGGGACCGGGAGCTGTGTGTGTAAACACACAGCTCCCGGTCCTGTCAGCAGGGGAAATGCTGATCTTCGGTTCATACAATATATGAACCGAGGATCAGTGTTTCCCCTAGTGAGGCCCCCCCCCCCCCCCCCCACAGTAAGAACACACCCAGGCATACTTAACCCCTTCCCCGCCCCCTAGTGTTAACCCCTTCACTGCCAGTGGCATTTTTATAGTAATCCAATGCATTTTTATAGCACTGATCGGTATAAAAATGCCAATGGTACCAAAAATGTGTCAAAAGTGTCCGAAGTGTCCGCCATAATGTCGCAGTACCGGAAAAAAAAATCGCTGATCGACGCCATTACTAGTAAAAAAAATATAATAAAAATGACATAAAAATACCCCCTATTTTATAAACGCTATAACTTTTGCGCAAACCAATCAATAAACGCCTATTGCGATTTTTTTTTACGAAAAATATGTAGAAGAAAACGTATCGGCCTAAACTGAGGAAAAAAAATGTTTTTTTATATATTTTTGGGGGATATTTATTATAGCAAAATGTAAAAAATATTCATTTTTTTCAAAATTGTCGCTCTATTTTTGTTTATAGCGCAAAAACTAAAAACCGCAGAGGTGATCAAATACCACCAAAAGAAAGCTCTATTTGTGGGAAAAAAAGGACGCCAATTTTGTTTGGGAGCCACGTCGCACGACCGCGCAATTGTCTGTTAAAGCGACGCAGTCCCGAATCGCAAAAAGTACTCTGGTCTTTGGGCAGCAATATGGTCCGGGGGGTAAGTGGTTAAGGTAAAAAAACACCTGGCAATGACGGTCCCACTGGCAATTGAGCCCGTTCACCTGCTGTGCGCGTGTCCGGCATCCTCTTCTCCACAGAGTCTGGCCGTTGATTGGCTAGATTTGATAGATTGATGGCAGCGCAGCAATTGGCTCGCGCTGCTGTCAATCACATCCAATGACATGGCGCGCCCAGGGCCGAGTGATACAGTCGGCGGCTATAGCCGGCTGTATCATGGGAGCACGCCCGAAAGCTAATCCCCTTGGGAGAGCGCTTCCCATGAAGGGGGTTAGCTCTTGCGGGGAGGAGCAGAGACAGCTGCCGAGGAACCCCAGAAGAAGAGGATAGGGGCCACTTGTTTGTTATTTAAAAAAAAAAAAATTACAACCCCTTTAATGGTGCTTATAGAAAAATGACAGCTGGCATTTGATATTGGTTGCTATTTTCAAGTAAGACACAAGATACTTAATTAAAATAAACAGGGGGAGATAAAACTGGTGCACACATAATCTGGTGCAGCTGTGCATAGTAACTAATCAGCTACTAGGTTGTAAGCCTGGTTCACACTGGTGCGTTTTGACATGTGAATTTGGCATGTCAAATCGCCGGCAATGGCACCGTCCTAATCGGGACTGCCAGTGGGAGTGAAATTGTGCGAGTTCAGCTGAACTTGCACGGCTTCACTCCCGCAGCCCAGTGTGAACCTGGGTGTATTGTCAAAGCTTAATTGAACATGCTGAAGTTAGAAGCTGATTGGTTACTATGTACAGCTGCACCAGGTTCTGTATGTACCAGCTTTAGTAGCCCCCCCCCAGTATGTAAACCCAACCACTAAAATTCCATGGAGGGGTTAACATGTGAATGTAATTTAAAAATTAGTATTTCATCATTTTAAATCTGCATCTTTCATTAAAATAACGCCTAGTTATCCTGTCATAAAAGGTCCTTGTTTAGATACTTCTGAGGAGATAACTGTCCCCCAGTTATATTTCAGTGCTGTCACCCTGTCACATATGCCTCTAGTATAGACTATTGTGCAGACACACATTGGGGTTTATCTACTGAAGGCAAATCCACTTTGCACTACAAGTGCAAACTACAAGTGCAAAGTGCACTTGAAATTGCACTGAAAGTATTAATAAATAAAGTAATAAAATCAGCAGAGCTTCCCCTCATTTTAGATCTTCCCCTCAGATTTACAGCGACTGCACTTCCAAGTGCACTTTCAGTGCAATTTAAAGTGCACTTTGCACTTGTAGTTTGCACTTGTAGTGCAAAGTGGATTTGCCTTTCATAATTAACCCCCATTGCAGAGGTATGGTCCATTTCTGTCACTCACAATCAGAAAACTAGTCCATGGCAATGATGTTCCACCAATCCTGGAGCATGTAGATAGGAAATGGCTTAGGGAGGCTGAAGGAGATCAGCAACACTGAAATTAAAAAAGGTGAAGACAATATTTTATGAAAAAGATACACAGCATTTTAGAAAATTGAATTAGAGGTTAGATCAACTTTGAAGTATATTTTACTGTAAAAAGCTTGATCCATTTTGTATAGTAAATATTACCCTGGCTAGGATCCCCATTAAAGTATAAATACAGTCACATAAGAAACAAGTCTGCCCTTTTTATACTATTAGTCATAGACAATCAACATTATAGACAGCAACACAGGTAGCTCAAGGAAATATGCAGAACGGATGCATTTTACAATATTTTAGCATAAATCGTATAGATAGCCACTATGTTTTATTTAGGTTTGGACAAAGCAGGGGCAGACTGACAACTCATGGGGCCCCTGGGCACTAGGCAATCATGGGGTCCCCAGGTTTGATGATGACCACCACACGGCAGCCATTTTTTGATGCAACATTAATGCGGCAGGGCCTCGTGGAAGGGGACATAGATTGGCGACATGCAGAGTGGCAGGAGACTTTGTTATAGGCTTAACTGTAGGTACAAATGTTAGTACAGAGATTACCACCACTTTAAGTCAGATTTTTTACAATAGTTTTTTTTTATTCTATTTTTTTTCACAACTCTGTTGGGGGGGAAGGGGGCTTTGGTGAGATATCATGGGTCTAAACAGACCCCCTTAAGTCTCACTTTTGAGACAGAGACAGGTATTTAGGACAGAGATTCCACAGTTCCTTTTCTCTGCAGCCTCAGGCCCCGTACACACGACCGAGTTTCTCGGCAGAATTCAGCCAGAAACTCGATTGGAGCCGTATTCTGCCATGAAACCCGGCCGTGTGTACACTTTTGGCCGAGGAAACCGACGAGGATCTCGTCGGGCCAAATAGAGAACATGTTCTCTATTTCCTCGTTAGTCAATGGGGAAACTTGGCTCGCCGAGATCCTCGAGTGCCCGTTGAGTTTCTCGGACGTGTGTAGGGGCCTGAGTTGCACTGAAAATGAATGATCAGGAGACAGAGGCTATTGCCCATGCATAAACTGAAGCAAAGTAAACATAGTTTACTATGCTCATTTATGAATAAATACAGTATCCATAACTTAATGTGTTCACTTAGAAAAGAAAGAAGCTGGCAAATTACATATTTACAGGCCCCTTCCCCACTCTCCATCTTGACAGATTCCCCTATGTGCCCGCAACTGCTGCTGGTGGGAGAGAAATGGAGGGAAGCTGGCAGTGCTGCGGTGGGTGGGGTTCAGGCAGTGAGAGAAATACAGATTATATATCAGACAGGAGGCTCATATCTTATGCATTATCTTTCTTTAATAATGCCCATAGCAGAAATACAACTTTTTCAGTGATTTCAAATAGAAAAACGTTTTAACTGAAAGAAAAGAAAAACTACAACACCCAGCAGCCCTCAGGCTGGGACTGCCAATCATGAGGCAGGACAGCCGGCATATAAGGGGCTGCCTCCTTAGAACCTTCCTCTTTCTTTCTGCTCATGGCAGAGCATACAGATAAGTATTTCATGTAACTTTAAGCTTGATTTGTGTATATCTTAGCCCTGATACCGAATTTGGTCTCAGGTACTTTTATGGAATTTTGATTCATATGTTTAACATATTGTGGAATATTGGGGGTTTCCCTTGTATTTCCCCGATTTTGTGATTTTATATTGTCTCCCTGATACCGGATGTCCCGGTGTCAGGTAGGTTTTTGCTGGAAATTCTGATTGTTTTTATTTGGAAGATTGTGGATATGGGGAGTTCTTCCCTGGTATCCCCCGATTTTGCACCTTTTGTCTGTTTTTCCCTGATACTGAATGGTGTCAGGTAGTTGTATTCGAGTCATGTCTGTACTTTATTTTTACTTGCAGTCATCCTGACTTGGGCTTTCCCCTCCTTGGCGCCGGAGCGCTGCGGCTCCTCCATGAGGGGTCCGTGCTTTTTCCCTCGCTCCCTCAACAGGCGCCATCTCTGGGCAACTGTCCCTCCCCTCCTTCTTCCCCACGCTCGCCTTCGCGCTCTCTGTCGGGGGGCGGGGCCTCCGTCGCGGCCGCTCCCCTCCTTCACAGTCTCATGGAGGCAGGCAGGCACTGCGATCGCGCCCCAATCTCTGAGCGGGTCGGGAGAGAGCGGACCTCATCGTCCGCTCTGTCCCTCAAACCCTCGGCTCAATAGGGACTCCAGAGGCCGTAGTCTCGCGAGACTTCGCCTCTGGAGTTGAACCCCGTCAGACTCTCCTCGCATCTCCTCCCACCGCAAGCTAACCCAGCGGTGTGGGAGGCAGGCAGGCACTGCGATCGTTCTTATCTACAGTGGCAGTGCTCCTAGCTTAGTGGCTAGCACGCAGGCTTGGCAAGGCTGTTCCCCATAGGCTCGTAGGTTCGAATCCCCAGGGGGGTCTGCTCAACACAGCTTGCCAGCCTGCGCCCTAAATTGAAGAAGATCTCTCTTTTGATTTCCCCCTTGTATGGCTACTGTCAGTAAATCAAATAATTTGAATAAAATCTCTAGATAACCTATATTTAAATATATATAAATAAATATATATATATATATATGTATATTCTCATTGTCCTTCAATAAATGAATACATTTAATAAAATTTAATAAATTAATCTGAATTTAAATACATAAATAGATAATTTAAAGATTCGAATCAAAATAAATAATTAAATAAAATAAATATATATAATAACAAATAAATTACATAATTTATACAAGCCAGGACCTCGCCCCCCCCTGTTTCGCTACGCCAGTGTGCGGCGTGCGATGCAAGACCCAGGACGCGGGTCCTCATGCTTTGCTCCATTGTGGTGGGGAAAATCTCCCCTCACTGTACTATCACAAACAAATGAATACATTTAATAAATGAATAATAATACATTATATTGGTGAATAAGTGTTTTATGATTATATGATTAATTTGATATGACAAATATATGATGTATATTTTAGAAATATAGATCATATTATGTAAATAAATGAAATATTATTTAATGAATATATTATACTAATCATCGGTTATGTCTCTGGGGAATTTTTTCCCCTGGCATGTACTCTTCTGAACAATTAAATAAATAAATAAATACGTTAATATACATAGAAATGTATAAAATTATACATATAAATAATAAATTATACCAATAGATGATTTTACCACAGGTTTCCAAATATCTGATCGGTAGATCCGTCCGGGCCGCCCTGGCGTCGGTTATCCCAACCCGCCTGCGCCCCCTACGTCCGGACCGTCCGGCAACGGTTTACCGCCCCTAAGAGGGACTAGGTGTCTCCAAAACACCGCCACATTTCTGTGGCCCCCGACTCCCCGGCAGGGGAAGTAAATAACATGCCCCAGGCAGTACCCCACCAGGACTGCCAACCCACTGCTCTCCCAGACTCCGATCGACCCCGAGCCTCGGGGAGATGCACAGGCTGAGGCAGCGATCCGCTAGACGGACTAGCCAGACCCACTCATGGACTCTTCCAGAGTCGTCCGAGGCGGCTAACACCTTTGAGTCTGAGGATGATGATGACTATTTGAGCAGTGGGCACATGACGCTTCATGACGGCGCCAACCCTGTGGACCAGGGTGGAACACTATTGGACTCTCATGGAGAGCCATGTCGATCCGGGGGCGATTGCCATCCTCACTCCGGTGACTGGGCACCTCTACCCGAGGTGGCCCAATATATATCAATACTGGACCCGGACATCGGTCGGTAAACCCCACCGAAACAAATTGAGGGCGTACTACCCCCTTCCATTGCCAAATAAGGTCGTGCACACTCCTGGGGTGGACCCCATACTCTGGAGGTATCTCACCAAACACGAGAAGTATCCCAAAAGAGAATAGAGAGGTCCTTTCGGACCATTCAGTCCAGGGTCTTAGACCTTTTTGGTCCTATCACCACAACCTACGCCTTACCGAACGGACTACTGCCGCTGAACAAACGTTCGACCCAGTCCAACTCAGGGGCTGGGCCCAAGGGGCAGTTGCCTCCTGGGATGCACGAACATTACGTGTCCGACAGGACACCGCCGCTCAAGCTCAATGAGACTTGATCCCCAGCGGTTCCACCTAGCCGAATCAGACCCCGGTCATACCACCGAGGGCATACTACTCGGGACCACGCTGATAACGTTATTACAAGTCGGTAGGGCTCCGGGCTTCCTCAGTAACATCTTCCTGGCCAGGTTGGGGTGGAGGTTATCGCCCTGCGGTAAATCTCACCTCTGCGGTTCAGAGGGGTGAGGTTGGTTATCTACTTGGAAGACCTACTCTTAACAGCTCGTCCTCCTCGCCTGACGAGTGAACACGTCTCCCGGACAACTCCCCATAGATCACAGGGATCTAGCCTCTCCCCATCACAGGGGATAGAGTTTTTTCGGGTTCTTGGTGGACACCAGCGGAGCGGTCCTTCGGCTACCCATGACCAATTGACCGCCATTTGCAAGAGGTCAGTATCTTACTGGGCAAACTACGGGTCTCCTTACGCGGATTGGATCGCCTAGTCGGCCTGTTATCGGCGTAAATCCAGGCCATTTTTCCGGCACCACCCCTTCACTATCGAGCCCTCCAGAAACTCAGGGCCCTGCGTTTTCGCTAGGGGCTTCACCGTGCAGACGAAATCGCTTTGGGCACAGAAGCCATACTGGACCTACGGTGGTGGTTGCGTCGGGCCGGCGATCGGACGGCAAGACCATCTTCAATTCCATGACGGACTTCGTCATAGAGTCTGATGCCATCCGCCTCGGCGGGGTGCTCGGTGCGGTCCCTCGTCCGCAAGAGGGACTTGGCCCGCAGCGGAGTCTCTGCTGCATGTCAACACGTAGAACTTCTGGCGATCTTCCTGCCGTCAGGAATCTGCTGCCACACGAGTCCAACTACTGTGTGTTCCTGCGCATGGACAACGTAACCGCGGTCCGGTACATCAATCGCTTGGGGGGTCCCAGATCCAGTATCCTAGCAGATCGTCCAAAGACTTCTGGCAATATACCTGGAGCACAACATCGTTCCGGTTACGGAATATGCCTCAGGCATTTCCAATATGATGGCGGATTGGAATTCTCGTTACCCAATCGATTCCGGCGATTGGCGGCTTCGCCGGTCAATGCTCCTGACCTTCGCTCACCTATGGGATCCTTGCTGAAAACTATGGACTATTCGTCTTTCGTCTCTCCTGCGCTTTTGCAACCAGAGGCCGGATCCGGTGGCGCACTCTGTGGACGCCCTCCGCCGAAACCCGGCCACAGGGGACACATTACGCGTTCCCCCGTTCTCGTTGACCCTCAGGGTCCTCCTTCACTGTACAAACATGAGAACATCAGTCGTGCGGTTCACTCTGCGGTGGCCGACGTAACCAAGACTTCCCCTCCTCCTGGGGATGTCGATGGATCTTCCCGGGTTGTTTACTCGCTCCCCTCATCTCCTTGCCAGTCCGGACGGGGATCTGCACCCTCTACTCACGACGCTCATCCTACCTCGCCCCGCTTGGGTGACTTCGGGGTGCCGGTCGCGAACAGCGATTTTTAAAAGTTCAGCTGGGGTCTCCTTGCTTGGACCTGGGCCCCGGGACTAGGTCGACATCTCGATCTACCTGGGGACGCTAGTTGGTGTGATCAAGGACAGGTTGGCCTGTTCGGACGTCTGCCTGTAGTGACCAACTATCTGACGGACTATTTGGAATCCGGGAGGTCTTATGGCTCCCTTAACATCTATCGCTCGGCGACTCTAGCCTAACGCTCCCTTGTAGTCTTACTACCGGTGGGGGAACATCCATGGGTGTACCGACTTTGACAGGCGTTAAGTTTCAACGCACTTCACTCCGCCTTACGTGTGTCGGGCTTCACGACGTTGGATATAGCCAGGCGTCGGGTCTCATTTCACTGAGTCAGGTTTTTTCCATCATGTGTAGGCCAGCGACGGGTCTTCCATCGGCTTTCTACCCGTTCTTCCCTGCGCATCCACAACTAGGCGTGCTCTGCTCTATACAGGCTTACGAGCCCTTGACGGTCCCGCTGCGATCCTCGCAATTCTCTCAATTCCTTATCTCCTACGTCAATCCTCAGTTTCTGGATTTCGCGGCTACGCTAGCCAGAGGGGCACGGTCGTTCATGGTTAGGGCAAGGTTTGACATAACCCCATTAGGTGCCCATCACTAGGGTCGTCACCTCGAACGGCTCCCTCTAGGACTTACGGCTAGCGGCGGACTGGTCGTCCCGACCACCTTCTGCCAATTCTGCTTCAGACCGGAGGAACACATATCTGTATCAGTTTGTAGTTGTTCCGATTGCTATCATTTATATATACATTGTCATAGCTTTGAACTTGCATAAGATATGAGCCTCCTGTCTGATATATAATTCGAGATTTTCCTAGCTTGTGACGGAAAATATTAATTATATGAAGACAGGAGGCGAGTATCTTCCCTCCCGACCCAACCCTATCACGGTGTTGTCTCTCTCTCGTTCTAGGCTGTTGAACCACGCATCCTGCAAGTCGGAGGCTGATACGCCCCGGGAGTTGAGATTGCTGTTCCGTTTCGATCCATGGGTTTTAGTTCATCGCAAACCAAAGAGGGAGATTCCTACTGCGCTCCAGATCCGGAGTCGGGATGCTGTTGACCGAATCCGGTACCGAAGGTCCAGTTTATCAGGGTCCCGGTGTTTTCGAATTGTTTGCTGTTCCGGGCTACCTGCCGATTCGCCTCAAGAAAGAGGAAGGTTCTAAGGAGGCAGCCCCTTATATGCCGGCTGTCCTGCCTCATGATTGGCAGTCCCAGCCTGAGGGCTGCTGGGTGTTGTAGTTTTTCTTTTCTTTCAGTTAAAACGTTTTTCTATTTGAAATCACTGAAAAAGTTGTATTTCTGCTATGGGCATTATTAAAGAAAGATAATGCATAAGATACTCGCCTCCTGTCTTCATATAATTAATATTTTCCGTCACAAGCTAGGAAAATCTCGAATTAGTGCAGTGGGTGGGGGAAATAACTGAATCAATCTTTCAGCTGCTGCAGTGAGAGCCACAAAAGATCAGTTTCAGTTATTTTGCCCCACCCACTGCAGTGATTACCTGCTCTATCCACACATGATCCCCTGGTGGGAATAACTGCAGGGGCAGGACTCTCACCCCAAGCACCAGTTGGATGGGGGTGTGAGACAGTCGGTAGGGGTGAGTTAGTGGAGGGATTTATTTCAGTGGCAGTGTCTGTGGGGTGACAGGGGAGAGTTGGGAAGGAAGAGAATAAAAAGTGACCATGGAATGATTTTACTAAGCTGGGAGGTAGGATGTAGCTCAAAGTGATGTCTGTCAGCTGGATCTATGAAGTGGCCTGGGGGTGATGCAAGCTGGGCAGAGGCAGGGGCTGAGAAGTACTAAGATAAAGACATCTTCAGCCCTGGTTCACACTGGGTACGATTTGGAACGATTTGAGATGCGATTTGACATGTCAAATCGCATCTCAAATCGGCGGCAATTGTCGGCAATGGCACTGTCCTAATCAGTGCGACGCCGCATCTGCGATTTCAAAAAGTAGTTCCTGTACTAGTTCCTGTACTACTTTTTGCGATTTCGGGCCGCGATTTACATTAAATTGCGGCCAAAATCACGGCAAAATCGCGGCAAAATCGCAGCCGCGAAGATTTTTAATTCGCAGCAGTGTGAACCTAGGCATAATCCAAAAATGTCTGTGCTCATCTTCTAATAGATGAAACAATAAATAATACAATGGTACTGTTTAAAGAGAACAACCTCCTGTTATAAGAAATATATGCAACCCCAATCACTCTGTGTATGTCTAGATAATGTTTTCTTTCCCAACATGCACAGAGATGAGCTACCCTTTAGCAGATGCGTAGCAGTTTTATTAATTGTTAATGGCACCCCCATGCATCTGCAAACGTGCCCATCAAACTGGACTCTTTCATGACTTTTCCATGTTGCTTGCGTGTAGGGCAGCCCATTGAAATGAATGGGCTGTCCTACACATGATATGTGAAAAACATGCCCATACTTGGTTGCAACTGCAGGTGTGAACCAAGCCTAACTGTAAGGCCCCTTTCACACAGGGCATGTTCGTTTTGACGGGCTCTGTTTTGCTCAGTGGGAGATCGATCCGCTGATCCCCGCTGAACAGGTAGATGACAGATCATTCTCCACTCACTGTGCAGAGATGGACCTGTCAGAGTCCCGCTCTGCTCTATGGGGAGATTGGATGAAAACAGACTGCCTGTCTGTTTTCATCCTATCCACCAGGCGGATGGAAAATAGGGCCACTGTCCACCATCCATCTGATTTGGCGGACAGGATCAGATTGGATAGCAGTGGGGTGTAAGCGGACACCGCTGACATCCACCGCTCCATAGGGGAGACTGGAGGGTCCAATCAGGTCCACCTGAAAAAGCACCTTAGCACATAAAAAAAAATCAATTCTCCGTAAACATACATGATTCTCTAAATGATCAGTGTTCATACAGTTGTAGTACCATGCAAATAGCCATGAACACTGTGCTCTGATATGTTTATTGAGGAAAGTTGTTTTCTGTGTAGAGTTGATATGGTGAATGTACACTTCATTGTACAGGGTGTGCATAACACAGGATTAAATGTAAAGTTCATAAATGAACTTCCAATTATCTCCCTCCTTGTCACCTTACCTAAACCTTCACGTGTTGCCACAAACATTTCCTCCTGACATGAAACCTTCTATTGTGTGCACTGCAGCAGCTTACCTCCACAAAACTTTCTTCACTCACTCAGCTCCCTCTCTGCATACAGCGTGCAGTAGTCGGCAGTAGCTATGCCCCTCCTTCTCCCCTCCTTCTCCCATCACACAGCACTCAAGAAGGGATCTGACTGAGGGGAACACAGAGCAAAGAACACTGAGGGGTGAGACAGAACGAAGACTCAGAACGTCTAAATACATAAACCGCCAGGCAGTGTATGTATTTAGAAGCAATGACACTGCTACTAGAAAAACCCCGCAATTGAGTTGTAATGGAACACCTTCTTAAAGAGTATGACTGTCTCTGCTCATGGGACCCCCTACTGGCCATGGGGTCCTCGGTCGGTGCCCGAGTGCCCTTATGGTCAGTCCATCCCTGGGAAAAAGTAAGAAGAAATAGAACTCCTGTCAAGACAGAAAGTTATGGAATATAGAACATTTTACAAATGTCAACAGAGCAAAAGATTCAAGTAGATCTTCAAATGGGGACACCTATTCCTGTGACAACTGTTTTAGGCTGGTCATATGTTAGTGTATGTAGAAAAATTAACAGATTCTTCCATCCACACAGATGAGGTGAATGGAGAAATCCTATTATATTCGGACAGCTGCTGTCACGGTCTGGAGTCAGGCTCAGAGGCCAGTAGCTATAGCAGCAGAACAGGTCACCCTGGCTGATGACACGGGGTCACCTGAGGTGCGGAATCTAAGCGCTAACCGGTATTCACCAGAGCTTCTGAAGGTGAAGATGGATTTTGCTGCGTGTTAGCGCCAGGTCGCGGTCCTCAGGATTGCCCCACCAGGAGGTGAGAAAGCCGGGGTACAATAGCAGATAAGCAGGTGAGGATCAAACAGAAGCGTAGTCGATAACAAGCCAAGGGGTCGGTAATAAGTATTTGTAGGTTGGGATCAGGCAGAAGCGTAGTCGATAACAAGCCAAGTGGTCGGTAACGAGCAGTAGCAAATATGGACGGCAGCAGGGAAGACAGGAGCGAGATATAGGCTGGAGATAGCACAATATTCTGGCAAGGAGGAAGTGCAGAGACATGGCTTATATCAGGAAGTTCGTGGGAGGAGCAAGGGGTTCAAGGTTCAAGACAATCAAGACACAAGGCAGGAATGTTCAATGGATCAGATGGGTTTGTCCAGCAGATCAGACAGGGAGCTGTCCAGCATCCCAGATAGCTCAGTGAGAAGGTTCACTGCCAGACATAGCTGAGGTCCCAGGTTCAAATCCAGGTCCTGACAGTACTCCCCTCCTCCCAGGACGTCCACTGGACGTCTTAGGGCCTGGTTTGTGAGGGAACCTCTGGTGGAATTCTCTTGTTAATCTAGGAGCATGAACGTTCTGCTCAGGCTCCCAAGAATTTTCTTCTGTCCCGTATCCTTCCCATTGAACCAGATATTGCAATTTGTTCCTATAGATCCTAGAATCAAGAATTTTCTCCACCACGTATTCTTCCTCACCCTGTACCTCAACAGGTGGAGGGGGTGGAAGTGTTCTTCCAGAAAAAGTATTTTCGTGAAAAGGTTTAAGTAGCGAAATGTGAAACACAGGGTGAATCTTCATACTTGCTGGAAGTTTTAGGCGAAAGGCAACTGGGTTGATCTGGGCCAAGATCTGGAAAGGTCCCACAAACTTTTGTCCCAACTTTGCAGATGGAACATGAACCTTCAGATTTTTAGTAGATAACCAAACTTGATCACCCACATGAAAAGTAGGAAGTGCTCTGCGATGTCTATCTGCAGCCTTCTTGTAACTTTCCTGAGCTTCCCTCAAAGTCTCGATCAATTTTCCCTGGATCTCCTGTAAAGCAGTTAATCTGTTGGTAACAGCAGGAATTGGAGTTGAGATAGGGAGATCAGGGATAAAAGCTGGATGAAGCCCGGTATTTAGGAAAAAAGGGGTCTGAGAGGTGGAGCTATGTTTAGAATTGTTATAAGCAAACTCCGCTGTAGGAAGATAGTTATCTTCAGGATGACTGGGTGGACTAACAAAACATCGGAGGTACTGCTCTAACGTTTGATTGGTCCTCTCGGTCTGACCATTAGACTGAGGATGAAAAGCAGAAGATAGATTAATTGTTACTCCTAAAGCTGAGCAAAAGCTTTTCCAAAATTTTGAAGTGAACTGTACTCCTCGGTCAGAAACTACATCTTCTGGAATTCCATGTAGTCTAAAGACTTCTCGAACCATCAACTCTGCAGTTTGTTCTGCAGAGGGTACCCCCTTCACTGGTATGAAGTGAGCCATCTTAGTGAAGCGGTCAATAACAACCAAGATAGTGGTCATTTCTTTAGAGGGGGGTAAATCAACCACAAAGTCCATAGAAATTGATCCCCATGGTCTTGATGGGACAGGGAGTGGCTGGAGCAACCCCAAAGGAGAAGCTCGGGGTGTCTTATTGCGAGCACAGACCAGGCACGAGGCTACATAACTTTTGACATCTCTTTTGTACCCAGGCCACCAAAAGGAACGGGATAAAAGTTCCTCCGTCTTAGAAACTCCAAAATGTCCAGCAAGTTTGGAGTCATGAACCAACTTGAGGACTTCAACCCGAGCAACTTCAGGTACATAGAGGCGATGTGCTTGAGTCCAGAAGCCATTCTTGTAATCAAGGATGATGTTCATAGGAGGATCTTTGAGGAGTGGGTCATTCTCATACCCTTCCTTGAGAAGACTCAAGAATGCTTTAGAACTTGTGACACCTAGAAAGTTCTTTTGAGGCAGGACTGTGTATTCAGAGTTGTCTTCCTGGAGAGGCCCAGACAACATTCGTGATAAGGCATCAGCCTTACCATTCCTTGACCCAGGTCGATATGAGATAATAAAATTGAACCTGGAAAATAATAATGACCAACGTGCTTGTCTAGAAGACAATCTCTTGGCAGAACGAATGAATTCCAGATTCTTATGATCAGTGAGAACGGTTACAGGATGCTTAGCGCCTTCCAGCAAATGCCTCCATTCAGAAAATGCTTCTTTAATTGCTAGCAACTCCTTATTCCCAATGTCATAATTTCTTTCGGCTGAAGACATTACACGAGAAAAGTAAGCACAAGGATGTAGCTGCATCTTTTCACCATGTCGTTGGGAGAGGATAGCTCCCACGGCAGAGTTTGAAGCATCCACTTCCACTATAAAAGGTAATTCAGGATTGGGATGTACCAATACTGGTGCAGAAGTAAAAAGAGTTTTTAACTTTCCAAAAGCAGCCTGTGCCTCAGATGACCACACAAAGGGCACCCCTTTCTTTGTTAGCTGGGTAATTGGAGCTATCACCTTAGAGAAGTTCCTTATAAATTTTCGGTAAAAGTTGGCAAACCCGACAAATCGTTGGATTTCCTTAATGTTTCCGGGGGCAGGCCAATCTACCACTGCTTTAATCTTCTCAGGATCCATGCCCACACCATCTGGAGAAATAATATACCCTAAGAACTGGATCTGGGTTTGTTCAAACTCACATTTCTCCAATTTGATGTAAAGTCGATTCTGCCTTAATCTTTCAAAGACAATGCAAACATGCTTGCGGTGCTCTTCCAGGTTATCAGAAAAGATAAGGATGTCATCCAGATAAGCAATGACAAATTGGTCCAACAGATCTCGAAAAACATCATTTATGAAGTGCTGAAAGGTCGCAGGGGCATTGCAGAGACCAAAAGGCATGACCAAGGACTCAAAATGCCCATATCTGGTTCTAAAGGCGGTTTTCCATTCATCTCCTGAACGAATACGGACCAGGTTATATGCCCCCCGTAGGTCAAGTTTTGTAAACACTTTGGCAGAACGAAGTCTTTCCAACATTTCCGAGATCAAGGGGAGTGGATAACGGTTTTTAATTGTGACCTTATTCATGTGCCTGTAATCAATGCATGGACGCAAGGTGGAGTCTTTCTTTTCAACAAAGAATAGAGCTGCTCCTGCAGGAGATGTTGAGTGTCTAATAAAACCCTTTACTAAATTTTCATCAAGCCACTCCCTGAGCACTTTTAATTCAGGTTCTGAGAGATTAAAAAGGCGGCCAAAAGGTATTTCGGCCCCTGGAAGCAGCTCAATGGGGCAATCGTATGGGCGATGAGGAGGTAATTGATCTGCATTTTTCTTATCACAGACATCCCGGAATGCATGGTATTGTGGAGGCAAGTCGTCATATGACTGGGTAGTTACCACACCAACTTGCAATTCCTTGACCAGCGGAGAACTTGTTTGATAAGATTCCCTACAGTGTTCCTTGCAGTGGGAGGATGTGAAATCTATGGTCCGTGCTCCCCAGTTGATAGAGGGATTGTGAGTGGAGAACCACGGAATGCCCAAAATGATGGGAAATTTGGGTGATGTGATCAACTGAAAGCTGATGGTCTCACGATGATCCGCCTCAAACTGGATTACCAAAGGAACGGTTTTATGGGTAACAGGTCCTGAGGATAAGGGTGAACCATCAACTGTCTCCATCTCAATAGGAGAAGATGTATTTATGGCTTGAATGTTATTGTGGTGGGCAAACTCTATATCCATAAAGTTTCCTCCAGCCCCAGAGTCCAGCATAGCAGAGCAGGGGATTTCACGGCCCTCAGAAATTAGCTTAATGGGCATGACAAAATGAGTTAATAAAGAATTAACCTTATTTGCTTCCTGAATTAAAGGAGAGACGGACTGAGAAATTGAGTTTATTTGTTCAGATACTGTAATATCTGTTGCTGCAATTGTTCTTTTAAATTTATTGGGACAATTAACTGCGTAATGTCCGGAGTCTCCACAATAAAGACATAAGTTCTCTGAATGTCGTCTTTCTTTCTCCTGAGTAGTAATAGATCTTTTAAGAGCATCCACCTGCATAGGTTCAGGAGTGTCAGAATCAGGAGTAAATCTTGAAACCTTAGGAGGATACTGAGTAGTAGAAAAACGCATGCCACCATTACTGCCTAAGATTCCCAGTCTCTCCTTTCTCCTTTCAGTAAGTCTTTGATCAATTCGAATACACAATTTAATAAAAGCCTCAAGGTCATCAGGACTTTCTACTCTGGCAAGCTCATCTTTTACTTGTTCCGCGAGTCCTTGACGGAACTGACTCTTTTGTGCTGCTGGATTCCAATTGGTATCTGAGATCCAGCGTCGAAATTCAGTTGTGTACTCTGCAACAGAGCGTCTACCCTGCCGTAAATTGTGCAATTTTGCCTCAGCAGTAGTGCAGCGGTTAGGATCATCGAAAACTTGGTTCATCGCAGTCACAAAAGAATTGAAATCATCCAGGACGACATCATCTTTCTCCACATAAGGGGAGGCCCAGGCTAAAGCTTCCTCAGTCAGGAGGTTGATAATAAACAGCACCTTTTTCCTGTCCGAAGTAAATGCAGCAGGTTGCATCTGAAAGTATATGCGACATTGATTAAGGAACCCTCTATAATGGCGGTGGTCTCCGTTAAACTTAAGTGGTAGGGGCATTCGTGTATTAGTATCTACGGCAGCAGTGTCTCGAGCACGAAAGTCACGCAATTGTTTATTCATATCAAGGATTTCCTCTTGTAGTGCTTTCACTTCAATTTGTAACTCAGAACATTTTTCCTGGTAGTTAACAGCAAACGTCTGCAACTCAGCGATTTGCACCCTGAGAGGAGCTACAGCAGCTGCTACAACGGCCTCCATGTTTTGGGCCAGAATATTCTGTCACGGTCTGGAGTCAGGCTCAGAGGCCAGTAGCTATAGCAGCAGAACAGGTCACCCTGGCTGATGACACGGGGTCACCTGAGGTGCGGAATCTAAGCGCTAACCGGTATTCACCAGAGCTTCTGAAGGTGAAGATGGATTTTGCTGCGTGTTAGCGCCAGGTCGCGGTCCTCAGGATTGCCCCACCAGGAGGTGAGAAAGCCGGGGTACAATAGCAGATAAGCAGGTGAGGATCAAACAGAAGCGTAGTCGATAACAAACCAAGGGGTCGGTAATAAGTATTTGTAGGTTGGGATCAGGCAGAAGCGTAGTCGATAACAAGCCAAGTGGTCGGTAACGAGCAGTAGCAAATATGGACGGCAGCAGGGAAGACAGGAGCGAGATATAGGCTGGAGATAGCACAATATTCTGGCAAGGAGGAAGTGCAGAGACATGGCTTATATCAGGAAGTTCGTGGGAGGAGCAAGGGGTTCAAGGTTCAAGACAATCAAGACACAAGGCAGGAATGTTCAATGGATCAGATGGGTTTGTCCAGCAGATCAGACAGGGAGCTGTCCAGCATCCCAGATAGCTCAGTGAGAAGGTTCACTGCCAGACATAGCTGAGGTCCCAGGTTCAAATCCAGGTCCTGACAGCTGCACTTAAAGCTATCAAAAAACAAGATGATTTAAAAAATACAATGAGGCCTCGTACACATGACCGAGAAACTCGTCGGGCTAGACACATCTTTTTCCTCGATGAGTTCCTTGTTAGGCTTGTCTAGGAACTCGACAAGCTTGCTTTGCGTACACACAGTCAAGACAAAATCTCCTCGTTCTCAAACGCGGTGACATACAACACATACAATGGCAGGGGAAGTTCGATTCCACTGGCACAACCCTTGGGGCTGCTTTTGCTAATCTCATGTTACTGTGTGTAAAGTAAAAGTTTGGTCGGAGACGATTTGCACTTTTCAGTCTGTTACAGCGTGAAAAATGTGTTATCTCCATTACAAATGCTACTTTCACTCCCGTCTCATACTTTATTCTGTGCATGCGAGGGTTTCTTAGCATACACACACTCAAGTTTCTCGTCGAAAACCAGCCCGACGAGGAACACGACAAGGAAATTGAGACTCCCGTCGAGGAAAAAGAGAACTTGTTCTCTTTTTTTCTTGTCGAGTTCCTCGACAGTTTCCTTGATGAAAAACATACACACGACCGATTTCCTCGGCAAAAAAGCTCTCCCACCAAGTTTCTTGATGGATTCTGTCAAGGAAACCGGTCGTGTGTACGAGGCCTCAGTCCCAACTAAAAGAACATATCTAATAACTATTACATAAATGGTACACAAGTGAAAGGAGGGAAGGGTGGAGAAAAGAGTAAAGAAAAAGTAGGTTAAAGATAAATTAAATTGATACAATGTGGATCACAAGTCATATAATTCCTGGATATCCAGTCTAAGTAAAGGTGACCTAAGATATCAAAAAACAGGCATAAGGGGAAGCAGTGTGGTAGCTACCTATTTGTAAACCTTCAGCAAAACTTTGTCTGAGGTTGAGTAATGTTTGCAGATGTACCAAAATTTATTATGTTTTTCCCATGTGTCCACTTCCATAGCCTGCATTTGCTCCATGAGCATGATGTCATTTATGAGATCTACCCATTTGTTTAGGGGAGGGGAAGTGGTGGTTTTCCAAATCTGGGGATAAGCCTTCTAGCTGCTGATAACGAAAAATCAGATTCGATTTTTGAGACCACGCCGAATCCAGAAGAATAGATAAAAGTGCAATCTTAGGAGTAGGGATAAGGGACTTGGGGCCAGATTCACGAACAATTACGGCGGCGTAACATATCCCCTTTACGTTACTCCGCCGCAAGTTTTCATCGTAAGTGCTTGATTCACAAAGCACTTGCGTGTAAACTTGCGGCGGCGTAGCGTAAAGCCATCCGGCGCAAGCCCGCCTAATTCAAATGGGGCGT
The DNA here is from genome assembly GCF_905171775.1 of Rana temporaria. Taxonomy (NCBI): domain Eukaryota; kingdom Metazoa; phylum Chordata; class Amphibia; order Anura; family Ranidae; genus Rana; species Rana temporaria. The sequence continues at coordinate 529,286,458 of NC_053489.1, forward strand.
GTACCATTTAAATTAGGCGCGTTCCCGCGCTGAACGTTCTGTACATGCTCCGTTAGGAAATTTCCTGCCATGCTTTGCGCAAAATTACGGCGCCCCGACGTGTTTTTTGAACGGCGACGTGCGTTGCGTCCTTTCGTATTCCCGGACGTCTTACGCAAAAAAAATTGAAATTTGACGCGGGAACAACGGCCATACTTTAACATGGCTGGTCTAAATCTAAGCCATGAAATAGAAGACGTAAGGTTGCGACGGGAAAAACCGACTAGCGACGACGTAAGAGAATGCGACGAACGCGCGTACCTTCGTGGATCGCCATAAACAGCTAATTTGCATACCCGACGCGGAAAACGACACAAACGCCACCCAGCGGTCGCCGAAGTATTGCATCCTAAGAATGCCTGTCGGATCTTAGCCAAAAGCCGTCGTATCTTTGTTTGTGAATTACAAATAAAGATACAACGCGGCAAATTTAAAAGTAAGCCGGAGTATCAGCAGATACTCCGGCGTACTTTTTCTGTGAATCTGGCCCTAAATGTATATTTCGTTATACACTTGGAAGACCTGCTGATTCAGTCACACTCCCACAAGACATGTAGATATGTGCCTGTCTTGCTGCAACAGCACCAGCAAAGGTCAGACGAATTAGGAAAAATTCTATTAAGGGTAGCCAGATCACGGTACCATCCGGACAATGTTTTGAATTTTTTTTCCTGAACGTAGCATCAGACCGAGGACTTATGTGTAAACATAAAAGCGGTATGCCATTCCTCAGGGGATATCTCTGTCTCTAGTTCCCTTGCCCACCCCTTTGTATAGGTAGGTAGCGCACAATGTGTATATGATATATAATCTTTTAATAGATTAAAGATAATGTATGGTGAGGCACTTTTTGTAGAGTACACAGTCTCTCAAAGGCCGTCAAGGGTCTATGATCTTGTCTGGAAGTGTGTGATGTGGTTAGCCAGTCTATGGGAGCGATGATGTCAGACGTTTTGGTCCTAAAAAAGACCACGCGTGGGATGTATAAAAGTACAAGCCATGAGCCACGAAGATCTTTCAAAAGTGGCAAAAGTTAAAGTGTGACTTCCATCCAGTAATGCTGGGTTGTCAAATAGAGGAATCAGTGGGCTCTGTTCCGTGCAAGATAGTTTGGGACATGGTGATAGTTCAGTCAGTGTGAGTATAGTGACCATTCATTTTTACATTAGTGTCAGTTTATTTTGTCAGGGCAGGTTTACTGCAGTATATCTCAGTGCATTACTGCACGCATAACACAGTATATTTCTGTGCGTTACTGTACGTTTAACACAGTATATTTCAGTGTGTTAGTGCACGTTTAACGCAGTATATTTCCATGCGTTTCTGCACATTTAAGGCAGTATATTCAGTGTGTTACGTGCTGTTTAACGGAAAATATTTCAGTGCGGTAGTGCACGTTTAACGCAGTATATTTCTGTGCATTACCGCTTATTTAACGCAATATATTTCTGTGCGTTTCTGCACCTTTAACGCAGTATATTTCTGTGCATTACTGCACGTTAAACGCAGTATATTTCTGTGCATTGCTGCACATTTAACGCAGTATATTCCAGTGCAATATGTGCTGTTTAACGCAATATATTTCAGTGCGTTAGTGCACATTTAACGCAGTATATTTCAGTGAGTTATTGCACTTTTAATGAGGTATATTTCAGTGCATTACTGCAAGTTTAACGCAGTATATTTCAGTGTGTTAGTGCACATTTAATGCAGTATATTTCAGTGCGTTACGTGCCATTTAACGTAATATACTTCAGTGCATTAGTACCCGTTTATTGCAGTATATTTTTGTGAGTTACTGCACTTTTAACGCAGTTTTTTCTGTACATTAATGTACCTTTAACGCACTATGTTTCTGCGTATTACTGCACGTTTTAACGCAATATATTTTTCAATATATTTCAGTGCATTACTGCAAGTTTACCGCAGTATATTTCAGTGCATTAGTGCACGTTTAACGCAGTATATTTCTATATTTCTATGCATTATTGGATGTTTAACGCAGTATATTTCTGTGTATTACTGCACGTTTAACACTGTATATTTCAGTGCGTTACGTGCTATTTAACATTTAACGCAATATACTTCAGTGTGTTAAAGACAGTGATGTCTATGTTAAACACACATAAGTATAAACAAAAAAATGTGAGTCCATAAATATGCACATTAATCTTAAAGTTGAAAATAATGATGAATAATGTGGTAAAGACACTATAGACCTAGGTCTAAAAGACTGTGAAAATATGAGTCCATAAAGGTGAACATAAAATCAAAAGTTGAGATGATCAATCGGATAACAGTGATGAGACACCCACAGTGATTCTAATTAAGGTGTCCGTTTAATAAACGGTGAAGTTTTTTCTCAGTTCAGTTCACAGCAGTTCTCAGGAGGAAAATTATCTCCTCTGCAGCCGGTTTAATAAACTGAGAACTTCAGTTCTCAGATGGTGAACAGAGGTGAAGTTTTTTCTCTGAAAACAGACGAAATCTGTGTAAAAGTGGGTGGACTGCCTGTAATCTTGTGAGATATTGTGAGATTATGGTGCAGCCGAGTTCAAAAAGTGAAACTAAAGTTTAAAAGAACATGTAATTAATGTTTTCAGACATGTGATAATATATATATATATATATATATATATATATATATATATATACTGTATATATACGTGTGTGTGTATATATATATCTACACACACACATATATACCGGATTTATATATGTATACATATACAGTATATATGTATATATACACACAAATACATGAATATATATATTCATGTGTTTGTGTATATATGTGTGTATATATATATATATATAAATAAATACTGTATATATGTGTGTGTGTATATATATATATATATATATATATATATATATATATATATATATACACACACACACGTGTTATATAGATACTGTGGGCCAGATCCACAAAGAACTTACGGCGGCGTATCTATTGATACGCCGCGTGAGTTCTACAATGCGCCGTATCCACAAAACAAGATATGCCTGAATGTGGGATAGATCCGACTGACGTACGTCTTAGTACGCCATCGGATCCTAGGTGCATATTTACGCTGGCCGCTAGGTGGCACTTTCGTTGATTTCCGCGTATAGTATGCAAATTAGCTAGATACGCCGATTCTCAAACGTACGTCCGCCCGGCGCATTTTTTTACTGCCTCTATGAGGTGTACGCAATGTTAGGTATGGACGTCGGGACAGCATCGAATTTTCCATCGTTTACGTAAATCGTTCGCGAATAGGGCTTTGCGTAAGTTACGTTCACGTCAAAAGCATTGACTATTTGAAACGCATGATTTCGTGCATGCGCACTGGGATACAACCATAGACGGTGCATGCGCCGTTCGTAAAAAGCGTCAATTACGTGGGGTCATACCAGATTACCATACAACAGGCCGGCAGATTTACATTACGCCGGCCCGCATATGGGAGCAAGTTCTTTGTGGATACCCTAGGAGCCACTCTGATTTATGGCGGCGTAGCGCATATGAGATGCGCTACTCCCGCCTAAATATGCGCCCGTTTTTGTGGATCTGGCCCTGTATGTATATATATATATATATATATATAGAATACACACACATGTGTATATATATATATATATATATACACACACATACACACGTATACACAGTATCTATATACACGTGTATATTGTTGTTAATATTCATTTTTAACCCACTGGTGTTGAAATTATGAAGAAATAAGCATTCTTCCTCTTATCACACCAGCTTCTCTCCCAGATTCTCCACCTCTGAGCTGGTGAATCTGGAAGGGAGATATTTCAGGTGAAGAGCTGTGAAATCTTCAGATCACGGTTTATTAAACTGGCCGTTTGTGACAAAACATCCATGTGCTGTGATGTGAAGTGGATAATGTGTTCTCTGCTCCTTATCACAGTTTATTAAACCGGCAATGCTCTGTGATAAGCTGTGATCATCATGATCTCGGCTTATCACGGTTTATTAAACGTTCACCTAAACTGGAATGTTGGTGATAACGCCCGCCACCAGGAGGGGAGGCTTACCAGATGCGATGGACCCAAGTGAGCTTATGCCCAAAGGGTCAGTAAGGCTTTGTGAATGGTATAGATGGAAGGATGTACCGGAACACACCAAAACATACGACCAGCAAATAACGGTGAAGTCTTCGCTTAGTGGCAGGTGGAAGGGATAACCTCAGCTAGGAGATGGCTCATGGGAATTGGAGAGCTTGCCCAAAGTATGTGGAGGAAAACGAAAGGCACATAGCGTGATACCGTAAAAACGGGAAAGTTTAATGCCGGTTAAAAACACTTACAGTTTTGTAGATAAAAAAGGACATCAATGTTGTAAAGTGCATGGCAGCAGTAGAGTCCCGACGCGTTTCGCTACAACTAGCATCGTCTGGGGGGACGCTGCTAGTTGTAGCGAAACGCGTCGGGACTCTACTGCTGCCATGCACTTTACAACATTGATGTCCTTTTTTATCTACAAAACTGTAAGTGTTTTTAACCGGCATTAAACTTTCCCGTTTTTACGGTATCACGCTATGTGCCTTTCGTTTTCCTCCACATACTTTGGGCAAGCTCTCCAATTCCCATGAGCCATCTCCTAGCTGAGGTTATCCCTTCCACCTGCCACTAAGCGAAGACTTCACCGTTATTTGCTGGTCGTATGTTTTGGTGTGTTCCGGTACATCCTTCCATCTATACCATTCACAAAGCCTTACTGACCCTTTGGGCATAAGCTCACTTGGGTCCATCGCATCTGGTAAGCCTCCCCTCCTGGTGGCGGGCGTTATCACCAACATTCCAGTTTAATTAGAATCACCGTGGGTGTCTCATCACTGTTATCCGATTGATCATCTCAACTTTTGATTTTATGTTCACCTTTATGGACTCATATTTTCACAGTCTTTTAGACCTAGGTCTATAGTGTCTTTACCACATTATCCATCATTATTTTCAACTTTAAGATTAATGTGCATATTTATGGACTCACATTTTTTTGTTTATACTTATGTGTGTTTAACATAGACATCACTGTCTTTTTCACCATTTATTTCTCAGCGCTGCATTTTTTGGATTTCTGTTTGTATTTCTTTCCTTTTTTCACTGGATTGTATGTAGCTGCTTGTTACCCTGATAGCGCAGATTTATTATTTTTTATTTTTTACTTCAGTGTGTTGGTCCATGTTTAATGCAATATATTTTAGTTAGTTACTGCACTTTTAACTCAGTATGTTTCTGTGCGTTTCTGCACGTTTAATGCACTATATTTATGCGTGGTACTGCACAATTAACACAGTATATTTTTGTGCGTTACTGCATGTTTAACGCAGTATATTTCAGTGCATTACTGCAAGTTTAAAGCAGTATATTTCAGTGCGTTAGTGCATGTTTAACGCAGTATATTTCTGTGTATTACTGCACATTTAACGCTGTATATTTTAGTGCATTACTGCACGTTTAACACAGTATATTTCAGTGCGATAGTACACATTTAACACAGTATATTTCAGTGTGTTAGAACACATTTAACACAGTATATTTCGAGAGTTATTGCATGTTTAAAGCAGTATATTTCAGTGTGTTACTGCACATTTAACGCTGTATGTTTCTGTGCATTACTGCACGTTTAACACAGTATATTTCAGTGTGTTACATGCCGCTTAGAGCAGTATATTTCAGTGCATTAGTGCACTTTTAACGCAGTATATTTCAGTGTGTTACCTTTCATGTATTAAGAGAGGTATAAACTCCAGAGAGAGGGAGATATAATTTTGCCCCTGTACAAAACATAAGTAAGACCTCATCTGAAATATGCAGTTCAGTTTTGAGCACCAGTTCACAAAAAGGATATTGGGTAACTGGAGAAAGTGCAGAGAAGGCCAACCAAACTGATAAGAGGCATGGAGGAGCTCAGCTATGAGGAAAGATTAGAGGAACTGAATTTACTTTCGCTTGAGAAAATTAAGGGGTATATGATTAATATGTATAAATACATAAGTGGTCCATATAGTGAACTTGGTGTGTTGAGTAAGGTCATCACAGAAGACAAAGGGGAACTCTTTGGGGTTGATTTACTAAAGGCAAAGAAACTGCACTTTTCAAAGCACTCTGCAAGTGCAGTTGGTCCAGAGCTTAGTAAATGAGGGGGAACTGACTTTCATTATCCAATCATGTGCAAGCAAAAATTCATTTTTTTTTTAATTTTCCATACATGTGATTGGGTATTCTTTGCAAAGTGAAGCTTTACCTCATTTACTAAGCTCTGGAGTAACAGCACTTGTAGAGTGCCACTGCACTTTGCAAAGTGTGCATTCTATTTGCCTTTAGTAAATCAACCCCTTTATATCTGGAGGAAAAGAGATTTAATCTCCAAATACGGAAAGGCTTCTTCAAAGTAAGATCTGTGAAAGTGTGGAATAGACTTCCTCAAGAGTTGGTTTTGTCCATCTCAGTAGATCTATTTAAAAAAAGGCCTGGATTCTTTCCTAAATGTATATAATATAACTGGACACTAATATTTATAGGTAAAGTTGATCCATGGAACATCTGATTGCCTCTTGGAGGATCAGGAATGAATATTGGATCATGCTTTTCTGCTTTTTTTGCCTTCCTCTGGATCAACTGTTCGTATAGGATTGTGTATACAGGATTATATTTTTTTTCTTTTCGTCCCTTTTATTGGTTGAAGTAGATGAACTAGATGTCTTTTTTCACCCAGACAAACTATGTAACTATGTAAAAAATGGAATACATTTTATTCATATCACAACACCATACAAAGCACCCTATACAAAAATCCTTAAAAACAAACAAATCAACCTTTATTTTACTATTACTATCAATTGTATCTGAGATAAATGGACAAAATATGGTAGGTCTTTTAGTTGCAGTTCATATTGGGTCCTGTAGAAGACACATAGTCTGTATTAATTCCCACGTTAACCAATTCGATTTTGATATACTGGAATTTCTATCTGAAATTCTTGTGACTTGTAGAGGTTTTTTACTTAAGACAGTGTTACATAGTGAGAAAAAATTTATATATAATAGTATATTAATGGGGGCGCTCAAAAAATTAAAAGTACAGCAAATTAATTAATTACTGATATAAACACCAGCCTGCCCACACCATCTGAAATACTAAAAATAGTGTGTGAACCTGTTACATAGACTTGAGTAAATAGTGGCACTACATTTTTATATCTGTATTCTTTCATGTACTGATTGTCTAACAGGCTGTGTGAGGCTCTTTTAGAATAAAAAATCTGTTACTAAAAGGGATTCTCATACATCAACTTGGTATTGGTAATATAAAGTTATGCTCCCTTCCACTGGTTTAATACCTTAATTCTTAGTCTAAAGTTATTGAGACATTCAACCTTACTATGAGCACACCAATAAATTATTCACCAATGGTTTACCTAGCATTTATTTTTGCCCCTTCACACACTATTAGATTTGTGTTTGAAATGTATTGTTTTTACATGTTACCTTTGTGTCTTACTCGGCAAGTAGCAATTTCTTCCATTTTTGTTAGCAATCAGTCACTTTTAGCAATGAAAAGCTAACAATTTTAGTATAAATATTGAACTGTTAAAAACATCCATGTAACTCTAGCCTTATAAAAAGATAACTTAACTAAGGTTCCGTAGAACCCTATTGGTTTCTCCAAAATGTAACCACTGACACCAATGACCTTTTTAGCTCTATGTAAGGGAGGGATCTTCCCTTACTGTGAGCTGTAAATATAATAATAATAATAATAATAATAATAATAATAATAATTAGCAGAGGCACCATGCTTGGTACTTCCAAGGTTAAAAAGGTTGAGAAAGGCTGTTCTATAGTGACCATGTTGGATCGTGGTATTTTCCTGACCTTGGTCATGCTGGATCCTGGCATTTCACTAACACACAGACACTGATTTACTAAAATATTTGGGAATGTTCACTTGAAAAATGTTGTATATTCACTTCATTATGTATAGATGAAATAAGTAAACAGGCATTATCTTTTCATATTATTGAATCATTGAAGTGAATCCTCACACTTTTTAGTTTGAGAACAATTACAGATTCTTTAGCAAATCATCCTCACAGTAGGAATTATTGCATCTCTCCTATTATTTTGCCCATGCTTCAGACTGATGGGGGTGGAATTTGTACCTAAAGCCAGCCATAGAAGGAGCAGTTTTCTTTTATGTGACCTTAGGTTGCAAGAATGAAAATTGCTTGATTCCCCCATCAACATAGTGCTGATGGGAAAATCGCTCCTGCTGAGCTATTGTGTTCTCCCAGTGAGGGGGCAGGTGAAGCCAGCCCCACCTGGAGAATACACAGTGATTATTGTTAGCTGTCATAATAGCCACTGTCAATAATTGTGTGGAAAATCTGACAGACTATTTAAGTTGATCGATAGATACATTCAGCCTGTCCATACATGATTAGAATCTCGTTCAATCCCTGCCAAACCAGCTGAGATCCAAACCTTCTATGGCCAGCTTAAAGCGAAGTTCCACCCAAAAATGGAACTTCCACTTTAAGTGATGGTGACCCCCTGACATGCTACATTTATCATGTCATTTTTTTGGGGGGTGGGGGGGGGTACCCTTTTTTTATAGGCATCCAGCTCCCACTTCCTCCCGTGGCTCTGCGGTGCTGGAAGGAAGTTCACCTCTCCCCCCTCTCTCCCCGCAACTTCTGAGACAATGTCCCAAAGCAGTGTCTCAAAGAGGGATGAGAAAACCAAAACAGGAACCACATACAAAAAAACTGACAAAAAAAGGCAGCCCACCTATAAGGAACCTTCACTGGGGAAACTAGGAACCTCAAACAGCCGCCTGCAAATCATTGCTGCCAAAGGTAGCATCCAAAGATGCAAAAACATCAACATTGTAAAATGTTGGTAAAGGTATGTACAGACGACAAGGTAGTTGCCTTGCAAACTTGAGAGACAGACGCCTGATGCCCAAGAGGCACTAATCCCCCAGGTACAGTACACTATATTGGGGAAGGGAGGAGCCTGACCCTTAATGGCATAAGCCTGAACCACTGTTTGCCTGATCCACCAAGAAAAGGTACTGGAAAAGGTCCCAGGCCATCCTAAATCACAAATAAGGAGACTCACAAGACAAAGATGCAAATTGTCATACGCGGCACATGGAAATGGCCACGACTGTAAGGACGACTTTCTGAGAGAGCGTAAGCAAGAGAGTCCCCTTAATGTTTTCAAAGGGAGATGTCTGAAGAACCAAAAGGTCCCACAGTGGCAATGAAGAATGCACAGGGGGTGCCACATGACACAGCCCCTGAATAAAGGTATGAATCAAAAAGTGCGTGGCCAGCGGACGTTAAAAAAAGAAACCTGACTCTTGACAGTACTCAAAGCAAGCCTGTGCTCAACACCCCACCCCTTCCATGTGTGATGATAGATCTTCCGTGAGGTAGATTTATGGGCCTTCAGCATGGTAGGAATCATTGAGTCTGACAACCCTCTGTCTCCCAGGACATGGCTCTCAATAACCATGATGTCAAAGCCAGCAAGAGTAAAGCAGGGGGAAAGAATAGCCCTTGGGAAAGAAGATCTTCCAGTATAGACAACCACCAGGGGACATCCTTGACCAGCCGTATCACGTCAGCGTACCACGGTCAGCGAGGCCAATCTGGGGCCACCAGAATGATCAGGATTCTTTCGTCCGTTATCCTGTGGAGCAGACGAGGGAGGAGCTTGAGAGGGAGGAATGTATAAATGAGGCGATAGTGGCTGCATGGTGCCACCAAGGGAGAGACCAAAAGATCTACATCTGGTGTGCCCCACCATAGACAAAGTTGACTAAACATTTTCGGGTGTCGCGACCACTCTCCCTGATCCAGCATCTGACGACTCAGGAAATCCATCTGCCAGTTTTCTATGTGTTGAATGTACATGGTGGAGAGAGCTGGTACATTACGCTCTGCCCACCAAAGGATTCTGGAAACTTCAAGTGCAGCAGCTGCCCTCCTCATGTCTCCCGAATGCTTTACATAGGCCACCCCTGTGGCATTGTCTGACTGAATCTTGACCGGGCACCCATTAAAAGGGTCCATCCACTGCTCCAGACATAGTCTGATTGCCTGCAGCTCCAGAACATTGATCGGAATCAGAACCCCCTCTGGTTTCCAGTGGCAATGACCAGACTCCTCCCCAGCTAGACAGGCTGGCGTCTGTAAAGACCACCGTTCAGAGCAGCAGAAGAAAGGACTTCCTGGACAAAAGTTGAGGTACTGTAGATCAGAGTCACTAAACCAGAGAAGCCCTGATCCCTGAGTCAGCCAAATCTGATTGTCCAAGGACAGTGGAGACTTGCCCCACTTAAAGGGGATTCTGCAAACCCCTTGTGTGGAACTGTGTAAATTGGACCGCCTCAAAGGTGGACACCATGAGGCCCAGAACCTGAATGCAGATTTACAGGAAAGTTTGCCTGCGGGACAGTAGCAGCGGAATAGCCAGGCTTCCAGAACTTGTCCGACGAAAGTAATACTTTGACATGTGCTGAGTTGAGGATCATATTCAGATATTCCAGCTCCCTGGTTGAGGTCAGAGCAGGCTTGTTAAAGTTCAGGACCTATAAAAAGTCATGGAGCATGCGTATAATGATCAGCACTTTGTTCAACAGTGCAGAATGGGATTCGGCATGAAGGAGAAGCTTGTCCAGACAACAAATCCCCTGCTGTCTCAGCAACACCAGGACCAAAGCCAGCACCTTGGTAAAAACCCAAGGAGTGAAAACCTTCCTTAACCACCCTGGCGGTATGATTATTTCAGAAAAAGGGTGCTGAAAGCGGTATCATTATTTTGCAAGGAAATTTGGTGTTTTATATTGTAGGCCTGTAATTCTTAGGAATAACTCACTTAAATCTGTCCAAACAAGAGTCTAGTAGGCATCCCGGGTATGATTTTTTTTTAAAAACAAAATTGTAAATTATAATATTATAAATAATTATAAATAATTATAACAAGCAATAATATAATTATAATAAAAACTATTCAATAATGTAATCAACTCAAAATCACTGAAATTTGCTCAGTTGCAGAATTGTCACTGTCATTACTTTTATTTTTTTATGACGAATTTCCCCACAAATCGATATCGCACAATTCTGCAAGTGATTATAATTTATTATCGCTGTTTTCTAGCTGCTCTAAAACCATTTTTGACATAAAGGGACACTTTTGGTTGCTATGGACAATCTACAGTTTGTAGGCAGAAAGAACAGTTTTTATTACATAAAAGAACATGTAGGGCACTGGGCAGACCACTAGGGACAAGGGGGGGGGGGTGTATTTTTTACATACAGTACTGTAATCTATAAGATTACAGTATACTGTATGTAAGGTGTTTGTTTACCTTTTTGAATTTGGCTCCGTTCTCCGCTCCCGTGCGTCGTAACGTCGCAGGGAACGGAGATCGGCGGCACAGGAGGACACTGTGTGAATCGAGTGAGGTCCCGCTCGCTCACACAGCGCGGTGGCATCGCTGGATCCAGGGACAAGGTAAGTAACTTTGTCTGTGGCTGCAGTGAGGCGAGCCCGAGTCTGGCTCGGGGATACCGCTTTTGGTATAAAAATCTTACCCCGAGCCAGACTCGGGAATACCGCCAGGGGGGTTAATGTATTCAACAATCACACATCAGAATCGGGCATTTTGTGTTGATGAACTGATTCACAAGATATATGGATTGTAATAAAAATGTAATTAAATATATACAGTATCTCAAATACAGTATATCTCAAGAGTGAGTACACCCCTTTTTTGTAAATATTTTATTATATCTTTTCATGTGACAACACTGAAGAAATTACATTTTGCTACAATGTAAAGTAGTGAGTGTACAGCTTGTATAACAGTGTAAATTTGCTGTCCCCTTAAAATAACTCAACACACAGCCATTAATGTCTAAACCGCTGTGAGTACACCCCCTAGGTGAAAATGTCCAAATTGGGCCAAAAGTGTCATTATTTTGTGCGGCCACCATCATTTTACAGCACTGCCCTAACCCTCTTGGGCATGGAGTTTACCAGAGCTTCACAGGTTGCCACTGGATTCCATGAGGACATCACGGAGCTGGTGGATGTTAGACACCTTGCACTCCTCCACCTTCTGTTTGAGGATGCCCCACAGATGCTCAATAGGGTTTAGGTCTGGAGATATGCTTGTCCCGTCCATCACCTTTACCCTCAACTTTTTTAGCAAGGCAGTGGTCATCTTGAAGGTGTGTTTGGGGTCATTATCATGTTGGAATACTGCCCTGTGGCCCAGTCTCTGAAGGAAGGGGATCATGCTCTGCTTCAGTATGTCACAGTACATGTTGGCATTCATAGTTCCCTCAAAAAACTGTAGCTCCCCAGTGCCGACAGCACTCATGCAGCCCCAGACCATTGCACTCCCACCACCATGCTTGACTGTAGGCAAGACACACTATCTTTGTACTCCTTGCCTGGTTTTTGCCACACATACTTGACACCATCTGAACCAAATAAGTTAATTTTTGTCTAATCAGACAACAGTACATGGTCTCAGTAATCCATGTCCTTAGTCTGCTTGTCTTCAGAAAACTGTTTGCAGGCTTTCTTGTGCATCATCTTAAGAAGAGGCTTCCTTCTGGGATGACAGCCATGCAGACCAATTTGATGCAGCATATGGTCTAAGCACTGACAGGCTGACCCCACCCCTTCAAACTCTGCAGCAATGCTGGCATCACTCATATGTCTTTTTCCCAAAGACAACCTATGGATATGACGCTGAGCATGTGCACTCAACTTCTTTGGTTGACCATGGAGAGGCCTGTTCTGAGTGGAACCTGAGCAGTCCTGTTAAACTGCTGTATGGTCTTGGCCACTGCACGGCAGCTCAGTTTCCGGGTCTTGAAAATCTTCTTATAGCCTAGGCCAGTGATGGTGAACCTTGGCACCCCAGATGTTTTGGAACTACATTTCCCATGATGCTCACCTACACTGCAGAGTGCATAAGCATCATGGGAAATGTAGTTCCAAAACATCTGGGGTGCCAAGGTTCGCCATCACTGGCCTAGGCCATCTTTATTTAGACCAAAGAAGACCAGGTATAGGTGGGGGCAGTGACCTTTTTTGTATTGTTGACATATTGGGCAGGCAACGCACTGACACCTTTGCTGCCATTGTGCAATGTGCTGGGTGTCTAGTGTGTTCCTGCGCCTTTAAGGAGGGTTGGGCTCCCTCCAGTCATCTGCCCTTCATCTATACATTAGTATACATGTTCTCCCACTGTGGAGACTCTCCAAATTGACAGTTAGGGTCTGCAGGATACAGGGTGCCTTGGCGGGGCCTGCAGCTTATGCATGTATCTGCAAATGTGTGCAACTAAACCCCTGTTTTTAAAGCATACTGTTAGACAGGTTAATTTGGTTGGTCACATGCTTTTTGGTAAGTTGAGCTTGGAAAGCGTTTGCCCTTCCAGTGCTCCTTGCTGTGAAGACCAGCTATAGGTGGGGGCAGTGACCTTTTTTTGCATCTTTATTTAGAGCAATGATAATTTTTTTAGATCTTCAGAGAGTTCTTTGCCATGAGGTGCCATGTTGAACTCCAGTGAGCAGTTTGAGAGAGTGAGAGCGATAACACCAAATTTAACACATTCACACCTGAGACCTTGTAACACGAACGAGTCACATGACACCAGGGAGGGATAATGGCTATCTGGGCCCAATTTGCATTTTTTCACTTAGAGGTGTATTCAATTTTGTTGCCAGTGGTTTAGACATTATTGGCTGTGTGTTGAGTTATTTTGAGGGGACAATTTACACTGTTATACAAGCTATACACTCACTACTTTACATTGTAGCAAAGTGTAATTTCTTCAGTGTTGTCATGTGAAAAGATAACATTTAAATATTTACAAAAATGTCAGGGATGTACTCACTTTTATGAGATACTGTATCTATAGGAGGTGTCTTTTGAATACTTTTGAAATGCTTCTGTTCACTGTGACAGGCTGAAATCTAACAGGTTATAGTGTTCGGACCCAGTGCTTAGGTCCCAATTGGCTACATTACATTCTAGTTTGATTTTATGCTTTGTGTAAGACTTTCACATTATTGATTAATCTTAAGGATTGACTATGATCGGTGCATGAATTACTTATACGTTATATGTTATGATTTTGTTTACCTCGACCCCTTGAGGAAGCAGATAGCGATACACGTCGAGTATACAGCTACTGACTCTGCATACCACATATGGACTAGACTTGTTAAGAAACAATAGTTATTTTATTATGTGATGCACAGTATATTGGTAGAGGTTATAAGCACATCTATAAACAGTAGTGGTGGCTGTGAGACAAGCTTTAAATGTACTTGTGTATGCTATTTTTGTTTACAAATTTAAAGTATGAATGTCTTTTATTGACTCATATATTTGTAATGAAGTTCAGTATATCTGTGTGGTTTTAATATATGGTCTTTGACACACATTTGGCACCTGAGAAATCCCACTCATTAAGTAATTAAGATGATGATCTAGAGATATGGTCCCTCTGGGTATGCCTTACACCACAAAGACATTTCTTAATTCAGGAATTACCATGCTCTACACAGGTGTATACAAGGGCAGATCATTTCAGAAGAGGACTTGTAGTTGACTTTTGGTCTTTATGCAAAACGTGTGGGTAAGAAGCATAAAGAAGATAGAGAAAGGTTAAATAATGAAACATAATTTTCTTTTGAATAAAATATTGAGACTGTATTTTGAATTTAATATGTTATTTAATGTGTTTTGTTTTCCTATGTAACATAGTGCAAGTTTACAGACTGCAAAAATCTGGCATGTTCCCGGTTCCAATAAATCTTGTGCTTTTATTTAAATTTGTCAGTTTATATGTCTCCAGCCTACAATGAGAGAAAATAATAATTAATACACCATACCACGTAAATAACAAAAACCCCACTCTGGGAACACATAAACATAATATGTAACATACGAAAATCTACCAATAACACGTTACAAACTTCTTGTATT
The DNA here is from genome assembly GCF_905171775.1 of Rana temporaria. Classification (NCBI taxonomy): domain Eukaryota; kingdom Metazoa; phylum Chordata; class Amphibia; order Anura; family Ranidae; genus Rana; species Rana temporaria. The sequence goes on from NC_053489.1 coordinate 529,301,542, forward strand.
GTTAGCTTTACCCTTCAATTGAATGTTTGTGCTTAATTAATTTCTAAATCTTATAAAGTATCACAACTGATTGCAGTGATACATTAATGCAATAAAATGTGTTCCCAATGGTGTGGTTTACGTCTCTAGTTGTACCAATGACTGCTGTCACGAAAGAGGAGAAGTTAAATCCAAAATGTAAGATTTGTCCCAAATACAAGAGGTGAAGGGGAAATCTTCCAATGGGGCCAAACTGTCTAACCCGGAAATTCTCTTTTATTGTCCTAATGCCCTGGTGTGTCTCCGGGACAGGAAGTAAAGAGACATTTCCCCAATGGTATATAGATAGAAAAAACCCTTCCCTACTCTATCCAAAACTAAAAAAACTGGCTAAAGATACAAGTTCAATAAAAATACATGAATCTACATGCACTGGAGAAAATAGAGTGGGCACATGGTTTTCAAAACTGACTTTTTCACATTTACAGTCAGACATATCTCTTTAAAAACTGGCTTTACACTTATAGCTAAGTAAGGAAAGGTTTGAGCATTAGGTGGCCACATAAAATGTCAGTATTTTGTTAGCTATAATACAGTTGGTCAAAACCACCTGCATGTAGTTCCTCATCATATCATTGTATGATCAAACCTTAATTACCAAGTGTTGGATATATAGCCATTACCAATTAAGTGCTGTTAACTAGTTGCCACAATAATGTTTTTGTTTGCCATGTATAAGGCACCTATCTTCATATTAGATGTAAAATAGCCCTCCCTGTTATAATAGTCAGTATAAAAGGACTGCTTGGCAGATTCAAATGTTTTAGTCTTAATGTGCTAATAGTTTGTGTAGAAAAAAATATCTCCACCCACTAAGTGGGGGAAATTTACAATTCAAAACAGGAGTCATCTACGTAAATTATGTACAAATTGCCTAATTGTCTGTACGTGTACCACCTAATAGGCATGAGAAATTCCACAAATATAAGAGAAAAAACATAACTGTAGATTCTGTAGTTTTCTAAAAAACGCAAAAAAATTCACAGGAATTATAAAAAATGCAACCCTGTGTAAATCCCCCCTATTCCCTAATTTGCTAGCAAACATATATCTTTTGTTACTATTACACTTTGTATTTTAATTGTTAAACGTTAAATAAATGTCACTGGGAAAAGTTGTGTTACATCTGCCAGCCAGATGTCCATCTTGGATTATATTTAGGTAGAGAAACTTTATTCAAACAATTCAAACAATATGTTCAGCTGTTGTAAATAAAGAGGTTGTACTCCATTTATTGATATAGTATCTAAAATGCTTGAAGGGAAATACATTTTTAAATAAATGCCAATGTGTATGGATTTTTCTTAGTGGTTTTGTCTCAAACACAAACATACAATATTTTACATTAAACTTGTCTGAATTTTCCATGACTTAATCCACACAGTTGTGTCAAAATGAAGCATATCTTCACATACTTTGGGTATTTTATTGTAAACATAGTTAACTGAAAAACATGAAGTCTGGAGAATCATATAGACTGTAGATACAAAGTCAAGGTGGTGTGTTGTAAATGTCAGTGTTTAACAATATTATATATCTCCTCGGCCTTCAGACCCGACCTTAGATCCCTTAGATATAAACTGCTGTCCACCATCTGTTCCATATCGGTTAAAAGGAATGATTTTCATTGAGGTTTTCTTCATTGAATACCAGCGAGTGCGAAATGTTACCCAAATGATACCATTGTCATAGCCAGTAGGTTGAGCGTCAGCTTCACTGTAAGTACCACCTGTAAAGGAACACCATATAAACACAGTTATGGAACAGTTTAATATTATACAGCTACTGAGACTGAACAACGTAAACAAGTTAAATATTATACATAATCTGGATACATACTGTATATTTACTGGGGGCGAAATGACTAAATTGCAAACAATTGCCTATATATTTTTTCCACTTTGATAACTTACTTTGTAAAACATATAGGTTTCCTGATGGGAACCGGATTTTATAACACACAGATCTTTAATGGCTCTTTACCACGCTATGGTAACACTAGGGCAATGTACCCTCCAGGATCCCCTGTGTTTAATGTCTAACTGCACCAATTCAGCAAAATATCATCTGTGTGCCCTTTTCCGTGCCGCACAGCTGCTTGTCTTCTAAGCCAGGCCTACTAATGCAATCTGCACTTTCATTCAATCCTTGTTGGTATGGAAGAAGTGCACAGTGCATTTATGGAGAGCAGCTGTGCGGTACTAAAAAAAGCCACACAGCTGATATCCCACAGGATCAAGAACAAGTGAACATGATAATACTGAAGAGGGATGCTTGGGGTGGGGGGAGTTAAAAAAATAAAATAAGCATAACTGCACAAAAAGTGCAGGTACAAATTTAAAGCGTTTCTGAGCCCTGGTTCGCATTGATTCTACTTTGAAATTGCGCTACTTTACTTGAAGTAGCGCAATTTCAAAGTAGCAAGGACAGAGCAATCTCAGGTGTTACGTGATAGACATCTGTGTGGCTTCACGCACAGTTGTCTATTGAAGTGGCACCTGAGATCGGCAAAAGTAGTGCAGGAACTACTTTTGCAAATCGGTACCGTGCCGCAAAATCGGTGTCGTGCTGATTGGAACAGTGCCATTGCTGCCATTAAGGCTGCGACTTGTCATGCAATTTGATCTCTGTGAACCTAGGCTAAAAGTTGGAACAAAAAAAATGTTATACTTACCTGCTCATTGCAATAGCTTTGCACAGAGCAGCCCACACCCTCTTCTTTTTGGGGCCCTGGCACCCCCCCTGCAGAGTGCCTCTATTAGCTAGACCCTTGCTATAGCTGCACTCAAGCAGGCTCACTCCCGAGCCACACTCCTGTGAATGGACATTGTTCATTCATGCACAGAGCATGGCCCAGCCCCCCTCCCCCGAACTCTCTCCTCTTTGGCTCACAAGCTGGGATTGACAGCAGCAGGAGCCAATGTCTCGTACTGCTGTGTGAGCCAATGAGGAGAGAGAGACCCGGGAGCAGAGGCGGCTTCTTAATTAGGCAAATTAGGCGGTCGTCTAAGGCCTCACACGCACAGGGGCCCTGCAGCCGCCTAATTTGCTTCTTCTCAATTACTGTGTCCTAGATCCGTGCAACTTTCTGCAGCCATTTTTATTTGCTTGAACTTTTTTACCCATTATGGGCATGAGTGGAGCCCCCGTGTCTAAGTTTTTCTTAAGGCCTCACAAAGCCTAGAGCCGCCTCTGCCCGGGAGAGCCACCGCTCTCATGCACACCACTGGATCAAGATGGGGCTCGGGTAAGTATAAAGAAGAGCAACAGCACCCAAAAGGTTTTTACCTTAATGCATAGAAAGTAAAAAAAAATCTGCCTTTAGAACCATTTTAAGGATAACTGTATTAATATAAATATGTGGCCTACCAATGCTGACCTCCTTCTAAAAATACTAATTGTTTGGCTGTCCCTAACAGTACTTTCAGTGTTACCTACCTGGGACAAGCATGCATATTATAATGTCAGAGTTAATTTGGAACTCCTGATCTGCATACTTACTTCATGTCAGTAACTTAGAAAGCATGAAAGAAGAGGTCAGTAATAGCAACCTTAATATTCTGTCAATGCAACCAAAGGTGGTTCCAACTGCCTACAGGCTAGAATTAGTTCTACTAGCATGAATTTAGGGCAGAACTTTCATTTGTGTTAGGGAGACAGATATAAGAAGCTGAATAGTATACCAACCTATACACAACAACTGTTTCTTAGGTTTACTTACCTTGATAATATTTGCCGTTAAGGTGGCCAGCATGGCATCTGTTCATCCACCAGCCAGAGCCATCTTGTTCAGCACAGTTTCCTTCAAATTTATCATTATCTTTGTCAAATGTACTGAACTGCATGCCATTGTGAGAAGTAAAGAACTTGTCACTGGGGTCATCTCCAAAATCGTATCCATCAAAGGCATCTCCAGCTTCACCACCAATGAAGTAAGCATAGGTCAGCCTGTAATTGTCCTTCTCAGCACCCAGTCTGAACGTGGCATAATCGGCTGTGCTAGATAGACAAAGGAAACATAATTTCATATCAGTATGTTTCAATTCCTGAAAATGTATTTTCAATTTTATTATAAGGGCAAAATAAATAATTTATTTTAGTTAATCACAGAGTTTATATGGCTTTTAATTACTAAAAAAGTGGTATTTTTTTTTTTTATAAAGAAAAATTATAGTCTTATCTTTTCTAGATGCTCAAAGCTATATTCTCATCGGTCAGTATTGACTATTGTCATTTATAGAGATAGCAGCATATATATATATATATATATATATATATATATATATATATATATATATATATATATATATATATATATATATATATATATATATATATTTGAGATAAGTTTCTTTTTTTATGGCTTTTATCTGGATTTAAATCCCAGACAAATATGTTGTCAGCTAAGATTACCTTGTCTGACCACTCCAGTCTTCCAACTCTATCCGGAGAACATATGGAATTGTACTCTGTGTACTTAGAAGGTGTGTCTTCTCATTTCCCAACCAAAACTCTGTTGTGTCTGTTGGAGACAAGTATCCAAATCCTTCTTTGTACTGGTTCCAGTTCTTGTTGAAGTCCACACTACCATCAAGCCTCTAAGAAAACAAGAAAAAAAATTGTTAGGAAACATGACAGGGTTACATATTTTAAGCTTAACGTGAAAAATAATATGGGCAGTTCCATCTGTTCATTAATGTGTGCCCATAAGTCCACAGCAGACGGTTGCTAGGTTCACTTTTGTAGACCATTTTAATGGATTTCTCAAAAACAAGTGCTTTCTCAGTTGAAGAACATACTGACCCCATACACATATTGACCCCAGAAATAGAGCAGTATGAAGAGAACAATGGGGGGGTTCGAGTGATATGACTCCTATTGTTATACATTGTTTCCAAGCTGAATGGTACAGTATGCCTTCACTCACCCTTTGTATAACAGTCCATCCTAAGCCAGATGAATCAATTTCACAATAAACAAGGAATTGTTGTTTGGCTTTAAGAGGCTTGATGTAGTAGAGACCACTGACACGTGCACCTTTGTTTGCAACATCTTGACAATCTAGGGAGCAAAAGACATTTCTTTATCAATACAATCTTGGTATATTGCTGATGCTGAAACAGTAGCCATAATACATTGCATTCACCTATTATCTCTTCTCATCCACCTGGATTACAACTGAAGGTCATTCTATTTATATTTTGCCAGTCCTAGTTCTTCCCCACCCCATTAACATGAAACATTTACACAAAATAAAACATTTACATTTTCATTACATGTCATTTAAAAATGTTTGTTCAAGGAACGTTTGTTCCATTCCCAAATTGTCAGTAGGATCAAATCGAAGTTCATTTTTGACCGTAGCGATGAGAAAATTTGAAGGACATTCAAACATTAGTTTAAAACAAATCTAATAGTGTATGGCCAGCATAAGTTTGAAATAACTTGTTGCAGCAATAGAAATCACACAATTACAAATTGGTGTATGAAAAATAGAAAAAGTTTTATTGAACAACAGGTTTAAAATTGGCTGGTCTAGAGACTTCACGTGCTGATATTAAACCATTTCTACAATATACATATACTGCAGAGATATGTGAAATTACTAAAATAAATTGCATATCCACCAAGTCAACCCAACACGTTTCAACTTATATAAAGTCTTTATCGGGGGATAAGGAAGTGGAAGCAATCAAAGATATGAACGTCACTAGATGTCCAGACCGACAGGTAATGGCTCAGTGGTGCAGACCACATGGGTCTCAGCCCAACCAAGACCTCAAGCCACACAGAAGATCAATGGCTTTTAAGGAGAAGGCAACAGAGGCAGCTTGCTCACATTCACTAATGGAGGAGTAAGAGGCCACAAAATCTATGTGTAAAGCTGGATATTAGACAACCGAAGAAAAAGGAGAGCAATCTCCTATAAAGCCACCCAGCATTAGTTGACAGCACGGACTCCACTGTCTAATTTTTATATGTGATTTCCATTGCTGCAACAAAGTCCCATGGGAGATATATTTTGTCTAGTGAAGGGGTCTCCGAACTTTTCAAACAAAGGGCCAGTTTATTGTAAAAAATTACCCGGGCCCAGCATTGGTGAGAGTAAATATGGCCTCAGAGTTTGCAGTCAGTAGGATAAGGAGTAGTGCCACTATTAGTAGGAGTAATTGTATCCCATCATTGGTATCAGTGAAAGAAATTGTGCCCCCTTGTTGGCGTCAGTGGGAAGAATAGTGCCTCATATCAGTGGGAGGAATAAGGTCCCAAGGGCCGGATAAAGGCTAGCAAAGGGCCACATCTGGCCCTCGGGCCACCAGTTTGGAGACCCCTGATCTAGTGTATCAGGGATAGAGCAGCCTTCTTCCCATGATATAATTGCTGCTCTCTGCTTTCAAGTTTTAAATACCTTAACCATGGCATAAAGTGAAGATGCATTAAAAAGCAACAACGTAGAGAAAATTGTAAGCTTGTATGCTACTCGTGTGTCATCATGTCTTTATAAAAATGAATACATACCTTTTCCTGTTATTTCCTGGATTTGAACGCTTTCTTTGCATGGCTGTTGGCATTGTACTTCCAAGCTTCCAATCTTCTGTTTTAATAGGGCAATTTTTTCTGTGTTGGTAGTTAGTAAATCTTGCAGGTATCTATAACAAAATCCCAAAAATATCAGCTTTACCTTTTTTAGGTATTGTTTATACAGAGTTTCATCCTATTTTCATGTTGCCCAGAGCAATGATGTTCTTAATATATACTCTCTCTTTTTAAGGGACTTTTTCTCAAAGGAGCTTCATAGTGACCATGACATTGTTCTGATATATCCATTTACAACAGGTTTAATGGATGCACAAGCTGCATCAGTCTGAGCATTTCCATAAAGATTGTATCATGACTGCTAAAAGATGATTCTGTACACTATCCCGAAGAAGAAATAATTTGTAAGGCCTCACCCCATATGTGAGATCATGTTTTCTTGGTGTGTATTCATTTGATGTGTGATGTGTTTCACACATTAGAATTTTATTCAATTGACATGCAGATCAATTGGCCCAAAAGCTGAGTTTTTCCATCAGAAACTGCAATCCAATATACAGTATCAGTGAAACAGGTCCTATTGAAGACACAATGGGTGATGTACTAAAGGAGTTAAGGTTGTTCTCTTGGCAAAGTGAATGTTTACTTTGCAAAGTAAAAAAATTAGGGAGAAGATGTGCTCACTTTGAATACCCAACCATGTGATAGTAAAAATGTTTTGTTTTTTTTAATTAGCTTGAACTTGATTGAATATTTAAAGTAAACACTGTATCATTTTATTCACTAACATTCATTTTGCTAAAGGAGCCTCTACTTCTTTAATAGTTCAACCCTAATGTGTAGCACTATATGCCCCCATTCAGACTGAATCTGACTTTGAAATTGTGTGACTTAATTTGAAGTTGCACAATTTCAAAGCCGTAGGTCAGTGCAACTTCAGGTGTGACTTGGCTGACATCTGTGTGACTTCATGCAAGTCGCACCTGAAAATCCCAAAAATAGTGAAGGAACCTTTTTTCAAATTGGTGCAGCACCGCAAATTTGTAGTTGCGCCGATTTGAACAGTTCCATTGCCGACAATAAGGTGCGGCTTGTCAATCGATTTGGACCTGTCAGAGCCTCAATGTTTAATAAGCATAGGCATTACTAATTACAAACTTTACACAGAAGCGATTCAGTTCACATGCGCCGCGCTTTATAAGTTTTTCATTCATTCATTCATTCACTATACTAAAAATATATGTATATAAAAATAAATAAAAAATAAACATAAAACACACTGATGATTTACAAAAAAAAAAGAAAAAACACCCGCGTTTGGATGGTACTAATGTGTGCAGCTGCTGTCTATTATGTCCAGCAAAGGGTTTATCAATATTAATCTCAGGCAGCGCTTGCTATACCATATAAATATTCTGATATAGGCTGCAATTGATAAACTGTAAACATCAATAGTGAATATTGCACATTGGTGTCAAGAAATTAGAAATAAAGTGACATAAAGTGCAATAAAAGTGCAACAAAAAGTCTTTAGTGCAGTATTGAGTACCTTGTATATTCCACCACGTGCTGTAATGGCTACACACCGACACCGCACTCACCAGATGTCGTGACTCCCTTGCCTTATGGCAAAGATAGTCAACAAGGCTTTTAGGTCTTTAGGGGGACCTGTCCCACGGTATCAGACTGATGATTTGCATCAATTATCTTTTTAGCAGCACAAAATTCAATCCCCTAGCGGCATTTTGAACAACCTGACAGGAGTAAGTTGAAGTCTGATTTGTTTTTTTTTTCTCCATTGCCTTATTACATAAACCACCCGTTTTTTTCACTTTAGATACACCAGAGAAGAACTAAACCCCTTGCGGGTTGACCTTTTTGGTATACTGTGTTCTGTTGGGGAAATTTTCATTCACTTTCTGTCCCAGAGATGGAAAAGGAAATGAAATGAAAAGGGTGTCCTTATTGAAAGATTTATTTTCATCTTTTTTCTGATGACATTTGTGGATTTCTCATCTACTTCTGTCCCAGTAACAATGGCCAGCAGTACAAAGGAGAGAGTAGATAGGGAGCAGCAGGGACACAGACAGCAATGAAGACCAAAAAATGCTGGCACACCAAAAATAGAAAAATCTCACAGCTTTACTGAGATCTTGGCACCTAAAAATATCACATGTAGTAAAAACCACTGGTGTTTTACTATATAAGCTTCCCTTTGCTACTAAGATTTCAGTAAAAATGTGAGATCTACTATTTGTTTTTTTTTTATTTGTTTTTTTGTGGTGACCATTTTTTGTCTTTGGTTCTGCAAGGCATGAAAAGTAAAGGTGCTGGATGGATGTTCTTCCAAGCAATAGAAACTTTACCGGGGGTTCTAATCTTTTTCTATTGTATCTAAAACTAAAAAAAAAGTTTTAGTTACACGAATAGTAGCCCATTGCTCCTTGCAGCTTTTATGAAATTAATTTGAATATGCCTTATTTTTTTTATTAATATACAATAATGTTAATTTATTAGTTCTACAACTGGGAAATACCTAGCACCATATTTTATTTCTGCCCAGAGTTATGAAATGCATTTGGTGATGCCACCAAGCGCAATAAATTGAGGAGGTTGAAAATACCTCATTATTAACCTCCCTGGCGGTATGATTCTTTAAGATTTCAGGTGCTGAAAGCGGTACCATTATTTTGCATGGAAATTTGGCGTTTTGTATTGTAGGCCTGCAATTCTTAGGAATAATTCATTTAACCTCCCTGGCGGTATGATTTTTTCAGAAAAAAGGTGCTGAAAGCGGTACCACTATTTTCAAGGAAATCTGGCGTTTTATACTGTAGGCCTGTAATTCTTAGGCATAACTCATTTAAATCTGACCAAACAAGAGTCTAGTAGGCATCCCGGGTATGAGATTTTTTTAAAAACAAAATTATAAATTATAATATATTAAATAATTATAAATAATTATAACAAATAATAATATAATTATAATAAAAATTATTCAATAATGTAATCAACTCAAAATCACTGAAATTTGCTCAGTTGCAGAATTGTCGCTGTCATTACTTTTATTTTTTTATGACGGAAATTCCCCACAAATCACTATCGCACAATTCTGCAAGTGATTATAATTTATTATCGCTGTTTTCTAGCTGCTCTAAAACCATTTTTGACATAAAGGGACACTTTTGGTTGCTATGGACAATCTACAGTTTGCAGGCAGAAAGAACAGTTTTTATTATAAAAAAGTACATGTAGGACACTGGGCAGATCACTAGGGACAAAGGGGGTGTGTAATTTTTTCATACAGTATTGTAATCTATAAGATAACAGTATACTGTATGTATTGTGTTTATTTACTTATTTGAATTTGGCACCGATCTCCGCCCCTGTGCGTCATAACGTCGCAGGGAACGGAGCTCGGCCGCACAGGAGGACACTGCGTGAATCGAGCAAGAAGACACGGCTCGATCACACAGCGGGGATGCATCGCAGGATCCAGCGACAAGGTAAGTAAACCATGCCTGTGGACACTGCAAGGCGATCCCGAGTATGGCTCGGGGTTACCGCTTTTGGTTCTAAAATTCCACCCCAAGCCAGACTCGGGAATACCGCTCAGCAGGTTAAGGCTCCATGCACACTCACTTAAAAAACGTTGCTTCTACAGGAGTTTTATGTTCTGCCTGTAGAAGCAACTCAATCTTATCCTATGTCTCAATGTACATTAGGACGTTAAGAGGCATATTTTGAGAACAACTTTTAGAGACAGAAAAAAAAAACCCTTCTCATTCACGTTTCTGATTGGAGCTCACTGGCAGAATAAACGCAAAACTCTCCTAAACTCTTCTAAACTTTGTACAAAAAATGCTCTATATTTGGAAGTTTGGGATATTCACTTTGCAGAGTAATTATTCAGTTAGCTTAGTAAATAAGAAAGATCTATGTCTACTTCAACATCTAATTGTGTGCAAGCACAAATCCTGTTGTTTTGGCTCCCATGCACATGATTGGCTGCTCAAAATAAAAACAGCTTCACCATATTCTCTAAGCCAAGTGAACATTCTATTCTGTAATCTCTTTAATAAATCAACCCAATGAATGAGAATGATCCAAACTTGAGATAAAATGAAGTGGATTGGAAAAACTAGTATCTCCGTATTAGTTTGAATAATATAAGGAAAAATGCTCAACTATGCAACAGATATATTTTTTACCCTCTTTTATTTAGACTATCAGTACATTTTCCAGGCCTGAATGGTAACTGAAAATGAAATATATTTCTCTTGAAAACGTATTTTACAAGTACACTGTTAGACTAAATAAAACATTATATTACTGAAGCCTTCATTACTGAAGAGTTTGCTCTTATATTAGTCAAGAATAAAATTAGAAATACAAAAAATAAATAAAAAAATAAATAAATATATATATATATATATATATATATATATATATATATATATATATATATATACACACTATATTGTCAAAAGTATTGGGACACCTGTCTTTACATGAACTTTAATGTCATCCCAGTCTTAGTCCGTAGGGTTCAATATAGAGTTGGTCCACCCTTTGCAGCTATAACAGCTTCAACTATTCTGGGAAGGCTGTCCACAAGGTTTAGGTGTGGGTGTATGAGAATGTTTGACCATTCTTCCAGAAGCGCATTTGTGAGGTCAGGCACTGATGTTGGACGAGAAGTCCTGGCTCGCAGTTTGCGCTGTAATTCATCCCAAAGGTGTTCTATCGGGTTGAAATCAGGATTATGGTGTGGGGTTGTTTTTCAGGGTTTGGGCTTGGCCCCTTAGTTCCAGTGAAGGGAGCTCTTAAGCCATCAGCATACCAAGACACAATTTCATGCTCCCAAGTTTGGGGTTGGCCCCTTCCTGTTCCAATATGACTGCGCACCAGTGCACAAAGCACTTCAATAAAGACATGGATGAGCAAGTTTGGGGTGGAGGAACTTGATTGGTGTGCACAGAGTCTTGACCTCAACCTTTTAAAACACCTTTGGGATGAATTAGAGCAGAGACTGTGAGACAGGCCTTCTCGTCCAACATCAGTGCCTGACCTCACAAATGCGCTTCTGGAAGAATGGTCAAACATTCCCATAGACATACTCCTAAACGTTGTGGACAGCCTTCCTAGAAAAGTTGAAGTTGTTATAGCTGCAATGGGTGGGCCAATTCAATATTGAACCCTACAGACTAAGACTGGGATGTCATTAAAGTTTGAGTGCATGTAAAGGCAGGCGTCCCAATGTTTTTGACATTATAGTGTATATATATATATATATATATATATATATATATATATACTAAAAATACAAACATATCATTAACACAGGAACACTCACTGTATGCTCTGTTCATTCTGCACAACTGTCTGTTCATATCTTGAAATATCATCCAACATATTTCTGGATTTCTGAGTTGGGTTTTCAGTGGCTGAAAAACAAAAGTTGACATTTGTAAACACGCACCTAACTCTTTCAGTGTTTTTTCAAAAAAATGAAATTAACTTGTGTATGCACACAAATGTACTGTAAATTTACTAATGCTTACTTTGTGGAGATGTTGCCGGCCTCCTCCCAATTAGCCGTATGTCCTCTACGATTACCGTTGTGTCTGAGGTATCATTATTGATTCTGCCTAGCAGTCCTTCGAGGTATTGCAGTTCTGTGTCAACCTCTGACTGATATCTGCCTAAGAAGTCTGAGACTCCACATGTAGTTGGACAGTATTCCCCCTACAATTAAAAAAAGATCTGTAACCATACTGTTGTTCCAATCTACAGAGTTCTTAGGGAAGACAAAGTAAAAAATACTTACAAATCGTTCATCTAAAATGCAACAGTTGTCTCTGTTTGGCTGTAAATTGTATTGCTGTAAAAAAAAGAAAGACAAATAGTAATAACAAATATAATAATAATTACATTTTAATATATTAAATATAATATATGTAATCTATCCTTGTTTTCTTTCTGTTGTATCTGTTAACTATACCATTGCTAAGAAATTATGTAACAAAATTTTTTCGGCTACATGTGAATTGAGTTTGGTGGTCTCAGCCCGGCTCCCGGTGGGTGTGCTATGCGAGGTAAGCCTGCGCTTAGTACGCCCACCCCCCTCCCACAAAAACCACCACACTTACACTTACACGCACTCGAAATTGGGTTAACATCACGCACTTTGACCACGCGGTCTCTAAAAAGAGAGGCGAAGGACTAACGGGGCTGGTTGAGCGGGCTAATCCTCTCACTCCCTTATAGGGAGTCCCTCTGCCCCGTTGGGCTTCAAAGCGGAGCAGGTAGGGCGGGCTGTGTGGGAGGACCCCCTCACACACCTGCCATTGCCACCCGGGGCATGGAGAAAGGTGGCAGATTGCCTCTGGGGGAGGCCTGCCTACTCCCAACTCCTGCAGTCCGGCTCCTCTCTCGAGTACACGCACAAAAAAATACACTTTAAAACAAAAAAAAAAAACAAAAAAAAAAAAACAAAATTTTTTACTAAAATTGTATATTTAAATTTGGATTTACCCTAAGTTATACCCTAAGTTATATTAATGTATTTCCTGATTTACTAATCAGATTTATTTACTATATATTTTCCTCCTATTAAAAAATGTTAATACTCACGCAATAAGTGCCGGAGAAGAGCAGTACAATCTGAATGAAGAGAGCCCCCTGCTGGTATATTCGTGACATGTTGCAGGTCCTTGCACCTGCTTGGTTAGCAGTTCTCAAATGAAGTCAAGCTTGCAAGGTTCTGCTGTTTTATGTGCCCAGGGCTAACATTGCAGACAGGCAAAAAGAATTGTCCAAAGGTCAAAGGAAGGGGCAGGGGAGGAGGAGATCACAGGCCATGACCCTTTGGGGACATTAGTCACTCAGATTGCAGCCAACATTTGAACATTTGCACCATACTAAGAGTATTTACTCTTAAGAGACAGATTTCAGATTTGCTGACACGGATATGTTATTAATTATTGGATTAAAGCGGGGGTTCACCCCAAAAATTTTTTTTAACATTACATTCAGGCGAGTTATGATAATGACATTAGGCTGTTTTTTTTTAAATCCTTGCCGTACATACCGTTTTATATATATATGTTCACCGCGACTTCCGGGTATAATCTGCGGGACTGGGCGTTCGTTATTCATTGACATGCTTCCGACCGGCGCATACAGCGCGTCACAAGTTGCCGAAAGAAGCCGGACTGCGAGTCGGCTCTATACGGCGCCTGCGCACCGTCGTTCGGGTTCTTTCGGCAACTCGTGACGCGCTGTATGCACCGGTCGGAAGCATGTCAATCAGGAACGCCCAGTCCCGCAGATTATACCTGGAAGCCGCGGTGAACATATATATATAAAACGGTATGTACGGCAAGGATTTTAAAAAAAACAGCCTAATGTCATTATCATAACTCGCCTGAATGTAATGTTAAAAAAACATTTTTGGGGTGAACCCCAGCTTTAAGTGGGTGTCCTCGCACATAATAGTTCATAGTTAAAAATTATTCAAAGAAATATGCAAGCAATATAGACTTAGGGTACTTAAATTGCATTTATTTATTCAGGAAAGTGGGAGAAAAAAGAATATCGGATTGTACAGGCCAGAAAATGAGCATATACTAAAATAGTAAAAAGTTACATATTTTATTGAAATATCACAATTTTAAAAGAATTGTTGATGTCAACATATACATCTTAAAAACACAAGAGCTAGATGAGGCAGTTTCCTGCAAATGGTGTGACAATCAGTTTTTATTTACAGTATTTATTTATTTATGATTTTGCCAAAGTCTAGAAGACCACTTGAACATACAGAAATTTTGTTTGTGGAACTGTATAAAATATAAGTTAATAATGCCTTGGGAGATTTGTTGCACAGGTGACAAATTTTTAGTATTTAAAGTGCAGTTCTACCCAAAAGGGAAAGTTCTGCTTTAACTTCCCTTGCCGTATGATTAAGTCAGATTTTTAATGCTGAAAGCGGTACTGTACAATGTTTTGCATGGAAATTTGGTATTTTATATTGTAGGCCTGTAATTCTTAGTAATAACTCACTTAAATGTGTCTAAACAAGAGTCTCGTAGACATCCCAGGTATCAAAGTTTGAAACACAAAATCATAAATTCTAACCTGTAAGTGTTCTGTGTTTTGAATTTTTTTAAATTTGGCGCCAGGCTCTGTCCCCGTGCTTTGTGACATTTGCAGGGAACGGAGCCTCGGCACTGTGATGGATCGAACGGAGGACACAGCCCGCACACACAGTGGGAGGACCTCGCAGGATCCTGGGGACAAGGTAAGTAACTTTGCCTGGATCCTGCAATGTGATCCCGAGAGTGGCTCGGGGTTACCGCTTTTGGTATGGAAAATTCACCCTCAAGTGTAACTAAACCCACAATGGTAAAATCAGTCTGCATATGCAGTAAAGCATGCTTTTATACTCACTGTGGAATCTAAGGGGGTAATACTCTGCATTGTGTAAAAAGTCTGTTTAAATATGTCTTCTCCGACCCTCCCTTTCTTTTACTGTCCTTAATCTATCTGCTGATAGAACAGAGCCTTGGAGGCACTCTGCACATGCTCAGTCTGGTGTGTATTGCTAGAGAATTGTTTTGTTTTTTGTTTGTTTTTTAGGAGGGTGCATGTTATTAGCACAAGGCCAATCAGCACCGTCCAAACAGAGGCATGCAGCCTCATAAAACAGTCATAGGAGAATTAAATCTCCTCCTGCAATCTTTAACCAGACACTGATAGAAGTCACAAGACTGTTATATACTGCTGATGAGAAAAGGTATTTAGCAGTGTATATGAATACAGGGTCCTGGTTTTAGTAATACTTTAAGCTTTGACAATAAAACCTAGAGCATGGGTGCTCAACCTGTGGCACTCCAGCTGCTGCAGAACTACAAGTCCTTTCATGCCTCTGCCTTTGGGATTCATGCTTGCAACTGTCAGCAGCTTGCAATGCCTCATGGGACATGTAGTTCCTCAACAGCTGGTGGGCCACAGGTTGAACACCCATGACCGAGGCTAGTTGGTTACTATGCACAACTGCACCAGATTCTGTGTGCACCAGTTTTAGTAAATCTAATACTTTGCGTGCAGTTTCACATGTACCTACAAAGTACTGTGAAATTTTTAAATGTACTGTATATACTCAAGTATAAGCCGACCCGAGTATAAGCCTAGGTACCTAATTTTACCACAAAAAATTGGGAAAACTTATTGACTTGAGTATAAGCCGAGGGGAAGAATTCAGCAACTACTGTAAGCGTAAAAGAGGGTCAAGATTGCCTATTTGCACGCCTTACTGTGCCCATTGCAACCCCACTGTGCCAACCTCACTGTGCCAACCTCACTGTGCCAATCTTTACTGTGCCCATCCTCACTGTGCCCATCCTCACTGTGCCAATCCTCACTGTGCCCATCCTCACTGTGCCCATCCTCACTGCTCCAATCCTTACTGTGCCCATCGTCACTGTGCCCATCGTCACTGTGCCAATCCTCACTGTGCCCATCCTCACTTTGCCCATCGTCACTGTGCCCATCGTCAGTGTACCTGAAATTGACAGGCTGCGGGCGTCCATTCATTGTTTAAAACGTGCGGTCTCCTCCTGGTCCCTTCCGTGATAGGCGTTTCTCAGCAGACACAGTTCCGCCTATCACGGACGTTCTCTCATCCTCGGACCCAGTTTCCCAGCAGACACTCTGTTCAATGTTCCGCCAATCACCGACATCCTCTTGTCCGAGGATGAAAAGGCATCCGTGATTGGTGGAACACTGAACACAGTGTCTGCTGGGATGGGTGAGGATGAGAGAATGTTCGTGATAGGCATTTTTTAGCAGACACAGTTCCGCCTATCACAGAAGGGAACAGGAGGAGACCGTGAGTTGTAAATTCTCAAAAATTTTAGGTACACTGACTCGAGTAAAAGCCGAGGGGGGCATTTTGAGCCCCAAAAAAGGGCTGAAAATCTCAGCTTATACTCGAGTATATACAGTAAGTGTGAAGTGGCCTTAACGTCTGCAGCAGGTGTTGAACCCAGAAACCAATGGGAAATCTTAGGTCTGGTACCCACAGAATTCAGCTTTTTCAATATCAATGTGCATAACAACATTTTAAAAGCAAATCTTTTCTAGTGTGGTCAATTTATAATAGAAAAGCAGAGTGATGGCAAGAACACAAGGGATTTCACAGAAAGGAAGCAATACAAAGGACAGGATACATTTTGTACATGGTACAGCAGGCACATATCTGGAATATGAACTGTTCGTTTCACCTGTACATATTCTTTAAAGTCTATGAAGAAGAACACAGGAAGCTGCCCACTCAGCACTGGTGCCATTCTGGGGTTGTTTGCATTTGCTCAGTAAAGGTGAAGGAATTTTCTGATTGGATGAAGTGAAGAGGCGGGGTGGCGATGTTACAATCTCCACCTTCTCCAATCATGGAGCGGTTTCCATTCATTAAGAAAAAGTAAAGTGTTGTCATTGAACGTCAGCTCAAAAACTCTATTTTGTGGGCGCGCAAGCGCCCACTGACCAGTGGGGGAGCCAATCAGCGGGTGTGGCGGACTCAATGTCCTTCGGTTACCCGCAATCATTCCCCGCAGTGACAGAACGGGGATCTGCTTGTGTAAACAAGGCAAATCTCCGTTCTGACGTGAGATCACACAGATTGCCGCCATTACTAGTAAAAAAAATATTAATAATAAAAATGCCATAAATCTATTCTCTATTTTATAGACGCTATAACGTTTTCGCTTATTGTGATTTTTTTTTTTACCAAAAATATATAGAAGAATATATATCAGCCTAAACTGGGGGATTTTTTTTTTTTTTTTATCATTTTTTGATGGATATTTATTATAGAAAAATGTAAAAAATATTGTTGTTTTTTTTTCAAAATTGTCGCTCTTTTTTGTTTATAGCGCAAAAAATAAAAACCGCAGAGTTGATCAAATACCACCAAAAGAAAGCTCTATTTGTGGGAAAAAAGGGACATATATGTTTTTGGGGTACAACGTCGCATGACCGCGCTACTGTCAGTTAAAAACAACACAGTGCTGTATCGCAAAAAATGGCCTGTTCATTAAGGGGGGGGGGGATATTTCCAATCCTTAAAGGAGTTGTAAAGGAAAAAAATGTTTTGCCTAAAATTAATGTCTGCAAGGTAGACAGACAGAATAGTGTAATGATTCTGTTAAAAAACGAGTAAATACCTATTAAATTCCTTCATCTATATCACCTCCGGCATTCTAGTTTATGTTCTCTCATTCACTTCCTGGTTTGCATCGTTCGTTCATGTAAGAACTACATTTCCCAGTATGAATTGCAGCTCGCCCAGTAATTCACACCTCCTTGAAGTCTCTAACACGTAGAGAGCGTCCTGCCACACAGATGTAGTTCCCAGGAGGGGGTGAGCACGTTACTGACCACCGCAGTAAAGCCTCCCTTCACGGTGGTCAGTAAAATCAGACAAGCAGGAAGTGAACAGAACAGAGAAGAAATAGAGCAACTTCTGAGCAAAAACGAACAATGAGGAAGTGAAAAGAGGAATGTCTGCAGGTAAAGGATGCTTAATATGAAAAAAAAAAATTCCTTTACAACCCCTTTAAGTGGTTAATAGTTTTATGTGGAGGTGGACTTTATAAAAAAACTTTACTGAAAACACCCACATTTATTCTGATATTGTCACTGACAGTTTTATAGAAGTTATGAACACATTTTAAATTTGTAGTAATCCTTTGATAAACTGACAAATCCATTGCGAAAATTCACAGAAGATTATGAAACTGATATTTTATTTCCTTAGGTACGGGAAATTACAGCTTCAAAAGGAACATTTTGTATATCATAGGCTTTCTTAAACTGTGTTTGTTTTATACGTGGGCTGCAGTTGTCCAGCTTGTACTGTTTGTTTTTGAAAGGCGTCTGTAAACACAGTTTATCTTGAAGGTTACATGTGTTTATTGCTGCACAGCAAATCAGCACAGGTAAGTTTTTCAGCTTTGCATTAAGTTGATGAAAACTGGGAGATGACTGTTCCACGACATTATATGTGTATAATGGGTCAGAATGGCAATGAGCATGCATACACTAAAGAATAATACAAAACAGATGATGAAAGCTGCACAAACATGAACTCTGCACAGCAATATCTCTGTGACTAACTCAAAGTTACGTGGTCACATAGCATAGTCTCTATAAGACTCTATAGCAACAGAAAGTCTAGCTGAGAATTACTACAGTACATCAGTGAAATAGTTCAGAACACAGACAGCTACTTGCCATTATCTTTATAAACAACATCAACAAAAAAAACACAACATCGCTCTCAGTGAATTTTAGGGTAGATCTGATAAAACAACTGGATGGATCCCAGGCCTGAGGACACCGGGGGGCACCCAAATGGAACTAGAGGACACTGGCTACAATTGAAAATATGGTAGCTGGATCATGGAGAAGGTGTGTGGTATTAGGCTCTGGGGTTGCTGTCCGCACACTGGTTCTGACACTGGAATGCTTGTCACTTGGCTACAGATCACTTGCCCAGCTACTTCTGCCTCATCATGTGTGCCTTCTTCACTGTAAGGCCTCGTACACACGACCAAGGTACTCGTCGTAAATGAAACATCGTTTTCCTCGACGAGTTCCTTGTCAGGCTTGTGGAGAAACTTGACAAGCTTTCTTTGCATACACACTGTCAAGACCAAATCTCCTCGTTCTCAAACGCTGTGACGTACAACACATACAATGGCAGGGGAAGTTCGATTCCACTGGCACAACCCTTGGAGCTGCTTTTGCTAATCTCATGTTACTGCGTGTTAAGTAAAAGTTTGGTAAGAGACAATTTGCACTTTTCAGACTGTTACAGCGTGACAAATGTGCTATCTCCATTACAAATGCTACTTTTACCGAAGGTGCGCTCCCAACTCATACTTTATTCTGAGCATGCGCGGGTTTCTTAGCATACACACGAAAGTGTTTCTCGTCGAAAACCAGCCCGACGAGAAACACGACGAGGAAATTGAGACTCCCGTCAAAGAAAAAGAGAACTTGTTTTTTCTCGTCGAGTTCCTTGACAGTTTCCTCGATGAAAAACATACACACAACCGTTTTCCTCGGCAAAAAAGCTCTGCCACCAAGTTTCTTGATGGATTCTGTCAAGGAAAACATTCATGTGTACGAGGCCTAAAAGAAAAAACTGACAACTGCCCACAACAACGCGTTACACTAAGCATGGGGTGAAATACTTCAGAGTGGGGGCACTCTCTCTTCTCTAGGTGGGGATCCATTACTGTGGCTGTGAATATCGTGGTGCCTTCAGTGTGCAGCTGTCTGTTTCTTCCATGAAATAGTCAATGTGCTGACAGCTCCTTTGCAGCCCAGCTTCCAATGGAATGCTAGACAGAACTTTATCCAAACACAGGACCCCGTTTTCCTAATGGAGGATCTATACCACAAATTCTCAGCACTCCTAGACAGAGGCCTGGCTCAGACGGCCGCAAAAATAACCGGAGACTTAAAGACAGATTTTCACAGCCTGGGCAATAGGATCGACGCGATCGAAAACAAAATGGAGGACACAATAGCCGTGACGAACCAGAACTCCAAGCACATACACACAGTACAGGAACAACTTGATCTGGCTATGTCCTGCATTGCTGACCTTGAGAATAGGTCTAGGAGGTACAACATCAGGATCAGGGGCCTCCTGGAGAACATAATGAACATTCAGGAAGCAGTGCAGGACTTAATTAAAAACTTGCTCCCTAATATCTCTCCACATCCTCTGGAACTTGACAGAGCCCACAGAGCTCTTGGGCCTCCCAGGAAAGATGGCAACCCAAGAGATATCATCGCCAAACCTCACCATTACTCCGTGAAAGAGGAAGTAATGAAACAAGCCAGATCTGCCACAGCGGTAATGTGCCATGGCCACCAGATCCAGATCTTTGCAGATCTAACCCCATCCACGATCCAGAGGAGGAGGGCACTGAAACCGATGCTCCACGCACTGTCCCAGAGGGACATAAAATACAGTTGGGCCTTCCCCTTTGCGGTAAAGTTCACAAAAAAAGGGAGACAATACGCTTTCTCCTCCCTACCGGAAGGAGACAAATTACTCCTACACCTGAAGCCTATTTCCCAGGAGGCTGATATGGACACCTCCAACTCCGGACATCTATGAAACAAAAGTCCAATACCTACCAGCCCGCAATCCCTTGTGTGGACCAAAGCCAAAGCAAAGAAGACCAAGGACAATGGACCAGCCTGAAACAAGTTCCCACTTGGACTGACCCTTCCTTCTACCAGACCTAGAGTTCGGACCAAGGACATGGTGACCACGCCATATTGGGCTCTGTCCTGCCAGAATCACGAGACTCCTGTTGCTCACTTACTTATTATTGGTTACATTTACTGTTTCTGGTTTCTATTTCAAGTTACCTGAGTTGTCCAGAGGACTTCTCTTGGACTTCCATAACCAACCGGGTCTAACCAACCATCCTCACATAAATTACTCCGCCCCCCCCAAAGGGTTTTCTTCTGCAAGCCACGGATGGAACTTTGTTTAATTTTCCATTTGGACACTCTGATGGGGGAGGCTGGAGGGCTGAGAAGATTAGCTCTCAGCCAGCACCCGGGGACATGGTCTTCTGTCAGTCCTTGTGTGGCCCCCCTGCTTCCTGTTTTGGAGAGGGTACTCAGGGAGACTGCGGTGGTGTGGGGTTTCACACTAACCAAACCCATACGTAGCTATGCATTACTTTGTTGATTGATTGTAAGACACACTTTTACTTGGGGCGCCCTGTTTCGGACTGGAAAACTTGCGCCTCCACCCAACCCTTGGACTCCTGATGGTCTCTGGGGGTTGGGTAGTCTGGGCCCTATCGGGACAGACACGATTTTTCTATTATTCAAGGAATCTGAGGGGAGTCTCCCCCCTTGCATTCCCTTTTCCACTTCTAGGAGAGCTTTTTTTGTCTATTCTTTTCTATCTCCCCCCCCCCCTCCTTACCCCTCCTACCTGTACCATTGCAACTGGGCCTAATGCCAGATTATTTTTCAGATCCACAACACACTTGCTGGGAATTGGGCTCCCTGACCTCAAACTCGCATGCTGGCGACACCGTGGAACCCACCTTTGGCCCAAGACTTCAAAGGGTGAGAGAGGGTGGAACATGCTGCAGTTTGCCTCCCTTGCTCCATGGCTGACGGTCCAGATGCTAACCTCCTCATTGCCTCACACAATGTCCAAGGCCTTAACTCTCCGATTAAGAGGAGAAAGGTGCTGGATTACTATAAGTTGCTTAAGTTAGACATATTTATGCTGCAAGAAACCCATTTATTTTCCTGTCCGGTATAGCCCCAAGTTCCTCCAATCACACTTCCCACAATTCTTCCTAGCCAGTGCTGAAAACAAAACCAGGGGGGGGGGTGGCGATCCTATTCTCCAAATCCTGTAAGTTTGTGAAAATCTCTGACTTTATTGACCCTGGGAGTCGATTTATCTTGGTGAAAGGCATGCTGGGGGATCAACTTTATTTACTGGTCTCATACTACACACCCAATAGAGGACATGCCAAATTCTTCAGCACCCTACTGAGCACTCTCTCCTCTAAACTAGAAGGCACAATAGTTTTCGGGGGTGACCCATTGTGTCGGCTTTGATCAGGCCTAGATAAGTTGAAACCACCAAGGGCTCAACTGGTTCGGTCAACAAAAGAGAGCCTTAAAATAGCAAAGATTCTACATGCGAACGGTTTGTCAGACACATGGAGAGAACTCAACCCTTCCAAGAGGGATTACACCCACTACTCACACACTCATAACACGTATGCACGGATTGATTACATCCTCACTCCTTCATCCCTCCCCATAGTGCGCAAAGCCTACATCAGGGACTCAGCCTTATCGGACCACACTCTAGTGATCATATTTCTCCGTACCGGGGTCCAGGGAGGGACACGAGGACACTGGAGACTGAATGAGTCTTTGCTCTCTGACCCTATCAGAGTAATAGAACTGGGTAAAGCCCTGAAAGAGTACTTCACTCTTAATAGCACTGAGGACACCTCCGCAGAATTGAAAAAATAGGGAAAGAAACTGCGCTAAAAAAATGTTTAAATGTAAAATCCCAAAGTGAATGGTGAAATAAAATTATTAGTGATAGTGAGAAAGCTGCAAACCTGATGATAAACAAAACAGTAAACGAATGTGGTAAAAATATAGGTTGCGCTAACTAAAAATTGTCAGCACAAATTGGCAAAAACAATGCTACCAAATGGTGCACATAAGTGTATAGAAACACAATGAAACAAATATAATAATCAAGTGAACAGTGAAAAAAAAGTAGTTTCACATATTACTACAAAAATATATCTGTTGATAAACACAATATACCAAATGAATGACACAAAAAAATTAAAGTCCGTGAAAAACTGGTGAAATAAGTTGAAACTTGAAACACCCATGCAGAAAAAGTCTATTTAGTTTCTCCGTACATTGAAAAACTCTCGCAATAAAGGCAGCTTTGTGAGATCCACCACCAATCTGAGAAAAATGCCTACTTACCAGATCTCCATGACACCCCACTACAGAGGATCAGGAGAGACTTTAAATTAGACAGCCCGGTCTGATCCAGCCAAATTCAAATATTGATGGTTCAGGTCAGCACACTTCCAGATTTAATAGATCCCAATGACAGATGCCATGCCAAAAAAACATATAGCTTCCATAGTGTAAAACAGTAAATGGATTTATTGAGGAAAAAATAAAAACACACTTACAACAAAGCGATAAAAAGGCAGCCTTAAACCTGCGGTGCCGGCCGGACACACACAGGCAAACCCGTTCCTGCTGGTAGGTAGGTGAGATGGGGGGTGACGTCAAAGCGCCGTTCCGCCCTACGTCGTTTCGCAATGAGATTGCGTCTTCCAGGGGTAGCACATAAAGCCTTCATCAGGGTAAAGCTCATTCAGATCTCCACCCAAGTTAAAGGGAAAAGGAGGGCCGAAATAGAACGCCTAGATAAGGAATACTTGACCCTTAAAGCACTGCACAAAAAGGACCCATCCAAGTTCCCCATAAACCAAATTGATAACGCCAGACTAGCCCTCTACCTTGCACTCACGGCAAGGGTCGAAAAATCTATCAGATGGAACTGACATAAATTTTATGCCCAAGCGGACAAACTCGGTCCTCTACTGGCAACTAAACTATCCCCTCGTCTTAGGATCCTCAATATGCTTAAAATCAGGATAGTGGGACAACCCCCCACAACCAATCCAGCCAAGATACTAGACGCCTTCCACGGTTTCTATTCAAAACTTTACGGTGCCACCAATCAGACCAACGCAGACTTGATCTCCAGGTTTCTGGAGGATCTCCCCATCCCTTCTCTAACAGCTGCCCACATCTCTGAGGAGAAGGTGATGGAGGTCATCAGGGACCTAAGACAGGGTTTAGCTCCAGGCCCAGACGGCCTATCCATTCCCTATTATAAAACCTTCTCAGAGACCCTGACACCTCATCTAACCAAATTCTTAAATTCTAAAACCGGGGGAGACCCCTTGGACGTCCACCTCAATATGGCATACATCACAGTCATCCATAAGCCAGACAAAAATCCGTGAAGAGGTCACCAATTATCGCCCGATATCCCTCTTTAACAATGATCTAAAAATTCTTACCAAAATATTAGCGAATAGATTGTCATCGTTCATCAGCCAATACATACATAAAGACCAAGTCGGTTTCATACCCGGTAGACAAGGCCCTGAACAGGTCCGACAGGCTATAGACCTGATCTTGATCTTACAAACAAATTGTGCAGGGGGTCTAGACAACAGGGCTTCATTCTGTCACTGGACCTGCAGAAGGCCTTTGACACCGGATCCTGGCCCTACATCTTTTCCCTTTTGGGGCGATGGGGCTTCGGGGACCGCTTTATGGGACTTTTACAGGCTCTTTATTCCCATCCAAAGGCTCTAATAAGACTACAGGGACACTACTCCAAACTGATAGACGTCGCTAGAGGTACTAGACAAGGGTGCCCACTATCCCCATTAATATTCGCAATAGAAACCCTGGCGAACGCTATTCGTCGGAACCCTGACATCCAAGGGGTCTCCTGTGGAGATCAGACCCACAAATGCGGCCTTTTCGCGGATGATGTCCTGCTCTTCCTAACCTCCCCCCTCACTTCTCTACACAGCCTATGCCAAACTCTGGATGACTTTGTCAAAATATCGGGACTTAGAGTCAACTACTCCAAATCGCAAGCCCTCAATGTTTCTCTTTCTCCCCAAACAGTATCGCTCTTGAAACAGTCCTTCAAATTTACCTGGAATGACACCTTAAAATGACACCTTAAAAATTCTAACCAGGTGGTACCTTACCCTTACCAGGTTAGCGGCCATTTACCCTTCCTGTGACCTTTTATGCTTCAGAGGCTCTATGGTCCACATCTGGTGGGAATGCCCCAAGATTCGCACATTTTGGAGATTGATCTTCAACATGATCTACAAGGTGACAGGTTGCCAGGTTCCTAGATCTCCCGAGGTAGCTATAATTAATGCATGTATTCCACACCTTCCAAAAGCTACACAATCAATGATACATTTTATTTTGCTTGGAATGAAAATTACGATCGCTAAAGCTTGGAAACGACCCAAACCAATTATCCAAGCTGTCAAACGGAAAATATTGTGGATTATGACACAAGAAAAGCTCTCCAGCATATTGACGGACTCCTCCACTAAATTCCAAAATATATGGGAGCCCTGGGCCCAGTATATGGGAATCTCCCTTATTCCCGGTTCACCCACAGTTGCTCACCACTCCTATGCCTGATATTAGGTACTCATCTTCCCCACACACTTTCCCCACCCTCTCCTACTCTTTCATTCTCCCCTTCTCTTTCTACATTTTCTTTCTATGCCTCCTTCGTTCACACAGGTTTTTATTAGGATTCTTTTAAGTATTCAGATGGGCTGGGATTACCTTTCGGTAGTTGAGCTGATTCACATAACTCCTCCTTCAATCCCTGCTAGCATGTCACACCGGTGGTGGGGCTCCGGGGGTGGCGGGGGACCACACCTCAGGCACAGCATGATTCCTTCAGGGGTGTCGGGGGTGGAGCGAACCTCGCTGCTCCGGTGGACTGGCCCAGGTAGTGATGCTATGTGGCCAAGCTCCGGCGGGACTTTAAAACAGCCCACACACCTCTTATTCCTGTGGTAGTAGTTTCATTTTTGCATACTCGAATGTAGTGTATTATCCTTTGTTTCTCTGGGGGCCGCTCCCCTGGTGCCTTATATTACGCTATAGTCATATGATGTATGTATGCTTGTTATCAATAATAAAAATGTATTGAAAGAAAAATAAGAAAAAACGTCTTTGGCAAATTAATTTGTCCGCATATAATTATCCAACCACTGAGTCGCTAAGTCCGGAGTTGCAAAAAAAAGTGTATTATCTTGAACCGTTACTCTTAACCTTGCTGGAAATAATATAGGATAACTCCATCTGCCTCAATTGTCATTTCACCACCATAAATCCTGCCCTCTGGCGCTGTACAGCTGCTGAGAAATCCAGCAAAAAACGAATCTTTGAACCATCCACCCGTATATCTGATAATTGTCTGGCTCTCTGCAATGTAGTATCTCTGTCCTTGTAATTCAGCATTTTCAAAATAAAAGTTCTTGCTCTTGAAGTCTCTCCTGAGAGCGGAGGTCTAGCAGGAACTCTGTGCGCCTGCTCCACAGAAAAAAGAGAAGTAAAGTGTTTAGTAGCTAGAATTCATTTCTCTATAAATTCCACTGGTGCGTTACCTTCCACCCATTCAGGTAGACCCGCTATCCTAACATTGTTCCATCTGAGGTGGTTCTCCAAATCCTCCAACCGAGATTCATGTCAAGATAACTGTTTGTATAGAGTCTTCAGGAGTACTTATTCTTTCCTCTGCTCCTGACAATCTTCTTTAAAGGTATGCATATCTTGTCTAATCAGACTTAAATCTTCCTTCATTCCCTCTACGTTGTGGGATAGAGAATTTACGGACCTTTTACATACGGTATGTTAATAACTAGGGTTGTCCCGATACCACTTTTTTAGGACCGATACTTTTTATCAAGTACTCGCCGATACCGATTACCGATACTTTTTTTAAATCTCATGTGACAGTGGCTTATGTGTCAGTATTTTTTTTACAATTTTTTGATTTATTTATTTTTACAATTTTTTTATTTTATTTTTTTACAATTTGTTAAAAAAAAATGCTTTCAATGCTTTATTTTTTTTAAGGGGGGTGGGGGGAAATTTACAGTGTCAGTGTGTTTTTTTATTTCATTTTTTATTTTTTACAATTCATTTTTTTATTTATTGCAATTCCTTTTTTTTTATCAGCCCTGTTGGGGGGGTCTTTGGTGAGATATCAGGGGTCTTAACAGACCTCTGACATCTCCCCTCTGAGACAGGGAAAGGGACTAGGGACACAAATTCCCCAGTCCCTTTCTCTACAGCCTCAGCTGCGCTGAAAATGAAAGGAGAGAAGCCAGCGGCTTCTCTTCATTCATAAACTGAAACTGAAACATCGTAATCACAGGAGGTTACAATGTTTCAGTTATGTGAATGGACAGAGTCAGTGGTCACTGACTCTGTACATTCGGAAAAGGTAGGAGCTGGGTTTACCGGCTCTTACCGCCGCTCTCCATCCTGACAGATCGAGGGGGGACATGGCGGCAGCAAGGAGGGGGGCATGACGGCGGCAGCAAGGAGGGGGGACACGGCGGCAGCACGGAGGGGGGACACGGCAGCAGGACGGAGGGGGACATGACAGCAGCATGGGGGGACACGGCAGCAGGACGGAGGGGGCATGACGGCGGCAGCAAGGAGGGGGGCATGACGGCGGCAGCAAGGAGGGGGGACACAGTGGCAGCAAGGAGGGGGGACAAAGCAGCAGCAAGGAGGGGGGACACGGCGGCAGCATGGAAAAAGATGGCAGCACGGAGGGGGACAGCAGCAGAATGGAGGAGGATACAAGGACAGTCAGCGGTGATCGGTGCTTGTAACTCCCCCACCGCACTGATCACCCTGACTGTCCAGGTTATCGGGTGAAGCATCGGAGCATTTGCCCCGAGTACAAGTACTCAGGCAAATGCTCGGTATCGGCCCCGATACCGATACTAGTATCGGTATCGGGACAACCCTACTAATAACCTTCATTATATCTGTCAGCGCGATTACATTCTCTATATTTGTGCTACTTGAAGTATTAAGTGTATTAAGGGATTTAGCTAATGTATCATGCAAATCACTTTCTGAAGCAGCATTAGTGCCGGTTCACACAGGGGCAACCCGACTTACAGCGCGACTTTGCAAGGTGACTTTAGCGTGACTTCAGCGCGACTTAGAGCAACTTACAACGCAACTTAAAGTTGCCTCCAGGACAGGCGACTTTGACTGTGGCCAATAACAGAATAATCAGCTCTGTATGAGGGTTTGCCTGAGTAAACTATTTTCTTTTCCTGTAAAGTTGCTTCAGTTAAGATGTGATCCGACTTTGGAGGCAACTTCCATTGAAATCTATGGGTACAAGTTGCCTAGAAGTCGCCTTGAAGTAGTGCAGGAACCTTTTCTGAAGTCGGAGCGACTTTAGTAGTGCACATTACGATGGCTCCATTCACTTCAATTGAATTTCTCATGTCGTGCGACTTGGGATCCGACTTGTGTCGCCCCAAGTCGTGGTAGTGTGAACCGGCACTTACTCATAGTGTCATTCGGCTGATTCCACAATCCTGCCTCACCTTCCACTATAATTGGTCCAACAGCGTTTTCCTCCATGGCTAGTCCCTGTGGACCCTGCTTTGGATTGGATATTGAAGCCTGAGCTTCATCCTTATCTATCTATCTATCTATCTATCTATCTATCTATCTATCTATCTATCTATCTATCTATCTATCTATCTATCTATCTATTTATCTATCTATTTATCTATCTATCTTTCTTTCTGTCTTTCTGCTCATCCACCCATCTGTCCACTCATCTATCTATCCATCCAACTACTTATCTATCTATCTGCTCATCCATCCATCCATCCATCCATCCATCCATCTATCGACTCTTCTACCTATCTATCTATCTGCTCATCCATCCAACTATCTATCTATCTATCTATCTATCTATCTATCTATCTGCTCATCCATCCAAATATCTATCTATCTATCTTCTCATTCATCCATCTATCTATCTATTCATTCACTCATTCATCCATCTCTATCTATCTATCTATCTATCTATCTATCTATCTATCTATCTATCTATCTATCTATCTATCTATCTATCTATTCATTCACCTATCTATCCATTACTGTAATTCACTCATTTATCCATCCATCTATCCAGCCATTTATTCATTCATCCATCCGACCATCCATTCATCATTGCTGATGTCACAATACAAGAAGAATGGATTGAAAAATTAAAGGATATTCTGATGTCATTATACTAACCCTATATTTCCCACACTTTAGTAACAAGCCAGAGCTCTTGTACATAGCGCACTGCTGATCCCTGCATTGTGTACATAGCGCACTCCTGAACTCTGTATTGTGTGCGTAGCGCACTCCTGAACCCTGCATTTTGTGTGTGTGTGTGTAGCGCACACTATAACCCTGCACTTTGTGTGTAGCACAAGCCTAAATACTGCACTTTGTAAATTCCTGTAAATAGCACACCCCTCAGCTCTGCACTCTTAACGAGACACACTCCATACATCTCCATACACCCCCAATGCTCGCTGCACACTCCATGCATTGCCCATACACCCCCTATACTCGTTGCACAATGCACTTTATATGTATGCACAGTTTTATCGTTTTTATCACATATTTAATTCATATATTATCTATTGATATTTTTTATGCTTTTACTGCTTTCTTTGAATTATTGTGGCGTACATTGTGGTGATAATTAGCTTTAGCACATTTTGTAGTTTTTTTGGTTATGGGACAATGTGCCTGACTGCATAGCCTGCTGTCAATGTGTGACTGAGTTTTTGGATGGTTCTCTGGCTTCTTTGTGGCTGTTGACTTTTTATATTTAACTACCTCACTGACTTGAGGTTATTGCTGGCCCTGGCATATGCGGGGCTATAATTGTTGGACTCAATAGAACTTATTTTACTTCAAAATCTCTTCAGTGTACCTCCAGGCTCTTTTTAGCCTATACAAAGAGGGAAGGTGGCACACTACAAGATCAGAAAGAATCGCTCACATTTTGCCACACCCATTTTAGCCACACCCCAATTTTAGCCATGCCCGCACATGCACATTTTAACACCCTCGCTTATTCTTCCGGCACCTGCACAGCCCCCCCCCCCCCCCCAAACAAAATTGGGCTGGAGCCGCCCCTCCACGTCATAGAAAGTATACAGCAAAGAAGGTCAGAAACCTCTGTCTCTCTCTCTTAAGTCTCAGCCTACAGCCTGTCAGGAAAACTCACATTTGTCCTCTTCACAACTGAGTTGCACTGGGCCCCATATTCTGCAGTTACAGGCCAGGTCCATCATGGGTTGTACACTCCTGCATGGTTTGCATTGCACTGAATATTAGGTGTGGCTTAAAGGGGTGTGATGAAATAGAGTCTGTGACAATTTGCATAGTACAGAATGAGGGATATGAATAGGAAATATAGATCACAGTGTACAGAATAGGGAATGTACAACACAGAATACAGAATGAGTGGTACGAACTAGGGTGTGTACAAGAAATAAATATATACACAAAGCGCAGTGCTACTATGAATGAAACCTATTAATAAATAAATATAGCGTTTCCCCCCAAAAGAGCCTCTGGATTTCAGGCCTTTCCCCCCGCACAGCACCCACAGCCAGGCAACAGGAATTTTCTACACTCTTCAAATACCTTAAGAAAAAAAGTCTAGTTTGGTTGTTTTTTTTTTGAGAACAATGAACTTGCATAGGGATTGAGGTACATGGGATACCCAGAACTTAATGGGGGCTTGCTAATGTCTCTGTGTACTCTACTCCAAACTGTAGATCTGAGCTGCAACCGTGAGCGTGATAATGCAGCAATAGCAAATAGCAAATAGCAAAGTTCTAAACAAAAGTGTATTGAAAAGACAGCACCTGGCTGTATTGCATGGCACCTGGCTGCTCTAGGCCCAAGATAGAGATATGATGGGGTGCTCCTGGCTGACTTGCTGGGCACGTAAGCTTCCCCTTTGTCCCAGACATCTGAGGTATTGACACTTCACTGTGCTTTCTTTTCTTTTGATGTAACGCTTGCTTGCAGTCTCTCAGGCCCCGTACACACGACCGAGTTTCTCGGCAGAATTCAGCCAGAAACTCTATCGGAGCTGTATTCTGCCGAGAAACCCGGCCGTGTGTACACTTTTGGCCGAGGAAACCGACGAGGGTCTCGTCGGGCCAAATAGAGAACATGTTCTCTATTTCCTCGTTAGTCAATGAAGAAACTTGGCTCGCTGAGATCCTCGGCGGCTTCACAAGGAACTCGACGAGCAAAACAACGTGTTTTGCTCGTCAAGTTTCTCGGACGTGTGTACGGGGCCTCAGTCCCCTTTTTGAAGGCTTTCTAAGATCCAGGTTGGCTGCTGTCTTGGCCTTTCTGCTGAACAGGCTGTACTGGCTTTGCTTGGGGTCTGCAGCTAAGCCTAACTGATACTGGGTTAAATTAAGACTTGACACTTCCCACTTCTCTCTCTTCAAAAATAATCAGTTTACTGTTCATAGTTTATTATTTTAACCATTCTATTTCTCTGATACATTTAAAAAAAACATGCATAGTCTACAATGCCATTGGAATGTGGATTATAACAATCACCACTTGTTATCAACTCCTCTCTTTCAGCATTAACAATAGAGACAAATACACTGTTTATGTCAAAAGTATTGGGACACCTGCCTTTAGGCCGCGTTCACACCTATGCGAATTGAGTGCGTCTTAAACCGCATCCAATTCGCATAACATTATAAAATACATTGATTTTAATGAGGCTGGATCACATATGTGCGATGCATTCGCATTGCGCATTGCTCAAAAAACGTGTGCGTTTTCTAGGCATTTTGCGGTCTGGCTTAGGTGTGAATTCAGGCCCATTATCTTCTATGGGCATGCATCTGATTCGCAGATGTGTTAATTTCTCATCAGGATTTCTCTCATTCTCCTCAATACACTCCCCCCCCCCTTCTCCCAGCTCTCCAAATTTGCAGCTAAAACTGAGATGATCTGCTGAACAGCTCTGTTATCTCTTTGCAGAGATAAAAGGGCTGGAATTCGCACCGCACGAGTGTGAATCCAGCCTGACACGCACATTAACTTTAATGGTATCCCAGTCTTAGTCGGCAGGGTTCAATATTGAGTTGGCCCACCCTTTGCAGCTATAACAGCTTCAACTCTTCTGGGAAGGCTTTCCACAAGGTTTATAAGTGTGTCAATGGGGGATGCGCGTCCACGTGAGGACGTGATGACGCGATGCGTTCACGGGTGGGGGAG
Organism: Rana temporaria; assembly: GCF_905171775.1. Lineage (NCBI taxonomy): Eukaryota > Metazoa > Chordata > Amphibia > Anura > Ranidae > Rana > Rana temporaria. Next base: position 529,333,669 of record NC_053489.1, read on the forward strand.
CGAAGAGCGATGGGACCGCTAGGAGGAAAGACGGACCGAGCTGAATGAGAGAGGGAGATAGCAGCTTCCTTACGCTGCCGCTGCACGCGCTGCCCATCGGCTCTCCATTGAACCATCGGACCCGCTCGTTTCTGGTGGTGCTAAGGGCTGCGGGCGGTGAAGTGTCGTGCCGCGCCGCAGCACCGTAAAACGGACACAGGATGCGGGGTAAGTAGCGGGAGGACGGTACCCGCCGACTGCAGTGGCTCCAGCCGGGACCTTAGCCCACACTGAGGTGAGTGTGTCGAGACAGCGTGCACGCTGAGCCTAGATGGATATCATCCGCACTCCTCCTCTCAGCTGATCCAGACCCAGAGGTACATTCGATGCTAACAATTAATTTGTGGAAGAAAAAATCAGAATGTTTGAAAACAGCAATTTAATGCAGACCTATGGAGAAGAGAGAGGTATTTTGCTCTGAGAAGTTAAATTAGAGCTGCATTGCATGGTATGACATAGAACAATTTAATACAATTGAACACATGAGAATAGAAGATCAATAAGGGAAGCTAACGGGAACCCAGAGATAACCAGCTGTATACGCTATGCGAACTTGTATAAAGAGGTGGATAAGATGTGTCACTATGAATAACTGATTGCTGCAGCACTTTTCTATACTACTCGATTGGGGGAGACTATTTATACTGCATGTTAAAAACCTAAAATAGGTAAAGCCGGCATATACATTTTGTATTCAAAATTCTATCTGCACGTTCTGCTTGGAGCCTGGCCACTCGTATTTCCTAAATTATTTATTTATTTAATTTTGTTTTCTTTCCTTTGATGGAGGGGAACCTATACGCTCCTCTTCCCTTGGGGAACTCTTAGGCACCCCTGGTGTTGGACCTTTATTTCTTTTGGGTATCTCCTAAATTCCCTGGATGTTAAACAGCAGGAAAAGGGAAAGACCCTTGGAGTTATCCTGCCCCCCTCTTCAAAACCCTATAAACGAATGGTAAATAAGGGAACTCCGTCTATCCATACCCCTTATAAATACTATTTGTTGTAAATTGAGCAGGCAATATTTAAGGAAAGAAAAAAAAAAAAAAGGGGGGGGGGGAAACAAAGGGGGAACAACGATATTATTTAAAACAAAAGAAGACTGAGGATAAATAAACCCTCGGGATATATCAAGTAGGAAAGTAACATTAGATAAAAGGGACCCTGGGCTAAAATTTAGGAAAATACATATAAAATGTTGATATGAGTCAAGTGGACCCACAAATGTAGGATATGATCTGAGCAATCCAAAGCGGGGACACTGGAATCAATATTTAATTTGTTTCTCTGAATCGATGAGACCATATACTTAGGGAGTCCTTTGGTACCCCTTGGCTCCGAAAAGGGGTCATAGCTCACGCTCACCCCGAGAGCTTTTTTAACCCCGGGCCTCAAATACCTAGACACTCAGACGATCCGAAGAACCGACTGTCTATACGCCTCCCCTGGACTAAAAAGAGAAGGGAGTAGGGGATAAAGAGGAGAAAGAACTCTGAGGAAATCTGAAGCTCAGATTTCGTTTTCTCCTATTACCCCCATAGATAGAGGAATATAGGGAGACCCTCTTATCCTCTCTACCTTATCTTGCCCTTTGTACACACAAATATTGGATATATTGGTACATCGATAAGCGTTGTTCAAATTATCAGAACCGCCGAAATAATATTAGTAGGGTAGGAGCCAAAAAGGGGGTAGAGGGGGAGAAAATAAAATTAAAATAGTAAACCCCTACAAAGAAAACCTCTGGCCCAACCCAGTATAGTACTTTTTACCGGTTTCTCCCTTTATATATTGGTTTCTATATCAATTGGGGGAATAAGAGGTCAAGCTGGGGAAGAGAATCAGAAAGAAGGAGACTAATATGAGTAGAATGACGAGTAGATCAACAAAAGGGGGACCCCCAACTACTCCAAGTAACACAACAGCAACAAGCTCAATAAGGCCATTTGTAACTAGAGGGGAAAGTCCGCGTGTTCCTGGAGCCCAGGGAGTAACAAAGCAACAACAAGTGAATAAAGTAAAAAAGGTTGAAAATAAGAAACCCCAGAGTGATAATTCCAGAGAAACATCTATAGAACTAAGAGAGGAGGGGCCCACTGGAAATGTATTAGAAAGCAGCAGGATGGATGAACGAAGCACGGATACTCAGTCCCCCTCAAAGGGAGAAATGGCGGAGATGCTGTTAAGATTGGAAAACGTGATAAAAAGTGAAATACAGAACTTAAGGACCGACTTTGGTCACATGCTCTCCAGATTAGAAACAGTAGAGGAACAAATAGAGAAACAAGACCAGGAATCAAATACACTAAAAGTCCAGATGGATCAGATTCAACTGCAACAGAGACATATTCTCTACAAATTGGAGGATCAGGAAAACAGAAGCCGGAGACAAAACTTAAGGATACGGTCCATACCGGAGAAGAGGGGCGAGGACCTCAGGACAATAACACAGACGATATTTAATCCACTACTGGAAAGAACAATAGACAATCCAATTAGGATCGAAAGGGTACATCGAGTAGGAAATCCGAAAAGAGTGACCACCGAGCGAACAAGAGATGTCATAATAAGGTTCGGATTCTATGAAGATAAAGAAGCAATTTGGAAGAAGCTGAGGGGACAATCCCCGATAGTGTTTGAAGGGACGGAGCTGCAGATATTCACCGACGTGGCCCCAGAAACCCTGGCAAGGAGATGGTTGTTAAAACCACTCTTAAAACAGATGATAGATCTGAATATTAAGTATAATTGGGGTTTCCCTGCTTGCCTAATTGGAATAAAAGAGGGGAGATCTGCGACACTAAGATTTCCCGAGGACTTGAATGAATTCTGTAGGAAATTGGATATTCAGGTCCCTAACCTACCAGGCTGGGGGTAGGAGGGGAGGTGGAGGTGGGAGGAGGAGGAGGGGAGGAAAATGGAAACTCCCCCCCCATCCTCATTTCCTCAGCTCTCTTTCTAGTTGCACTTTTTTTTTTCTTTTTTTGTTTTTTTTCTTCTGGGCTACGTTTGAAGTTCTTTTTGTGTCTCTCCTCTGAATTCGGGCTTGGGACAGGTCCCCTCCCCCCCCTCCCGGGTGGAAAACCGGAGGGGGGGAGGTGGTCCCAGACCCCACCCGGAATGATCTGAACCATGACATGGAAGATGGTTCAGAGGTCTTTAATAGACCAGATAGGGGGGGTAGGAGGGAGGAGGGAGGGAAGGGGGGAGGGTTGGGTGGGTTGGGGGGAGGGGATGGGAGGGAGGGGGGAGGGTTGGGTGGGTTGGGGGGAGGGGGGAGGGATGGGAAGTAGGGAGGGAAGAAACCCTATCTCACCAAAACAATCAGCAGAGATCGTAACCCGAAGAAAGGTAAACAAAGATGCCAGTGATTAAATGTTTGTCCTATAATGTAAAAGGCCTTAACAGCCCAACTAAGAGACATAAGATATTAAAGGAGCTGAAAAGGTATAGGACAGACATTGCCTTCTTACAAGAAACCCATCTTACACTGGGGTCAAACACAAAGATATACTCCCCCGACTTTCCCAGATGGTACTATGGAGATACCATTTCCAAAAGAGCCAGAGGGATAGCAATCGGAATAGCGAAGGGGACTAGGTTCGTTCTAACGGACAGAATGACAGACCCGGAAGGGAGATTCCTCTTTTTAAGGGGAAATCTGGAGGAGGAGGAATACACCCTTGTAAATATATATGCCCCAAATACCTCCCCGATGAAATACCTGCTGGGAATTCTAGGGAAATTAAAAGATTATAGGAGGGGAAAGTTAATATTGGGTGGAGACTTAAACTTTTGTATGGACCCGAAAGTAGATAAGACTCACCAGACATCAGAAACCCAAGACAAACAACTAAGAAAGGTTAAGGAAAGTTTATATAGAAATCAATTAGTGGATACATGGAGGATCTTTAACCCAAGCCAACGAGATTACACGTTCTATTCCCTGGTTCATGGGAGCTACTCTCGGATTGACCACATACTGGTAGACCATAGAATACTGGAAATGGTGGTCGAGACGAGAATAGAAACCATGACGATTTCGGATCACGCCCCCATTAGCATATCCATAAAAATCTCAGGGAATCAAAAGCCCTATCAAAACTGGAGACTTAATGAGGATCTAATAATCAAAGAGAAAGGTTTTCTGAGGGTTAAAAAAGAATTAGAAGAGTATTTTAAAACAAACGAGATAGATGGAATTTCTAAAGCAACCCTATGGGATGCCCATAAGGCGGTGATAAGAGGGATCTTGATCTCTGAAGGAGCAAGGAGGAAGAAAGAGGAGAGTAGTAAAAGGGAAAAACTAATGGGGGAGATCTTTAATCTTGAACAGAAACATAAGAAAATGGGAAAACAACAAAACCTATATCTAAACCTAGTAAATAAGCGAAATGAACTTAAAGAACTCTTAGATCAGGACACAAAAAGGGAACTTAACTTAATAGCAAGGGAAAGATACAGGTGGGGGAATAAAACAAGCAAACATCTAGCTCGGATGGTACAAAAAAAGAAATCAAGGAATTATATAGACAAAATTAAAAACGAAAAAGGCGAGGTCTCACATACAACAAAAGATATTTCAGAAACATTTAGATTATACTATGAAAAACTATACTCGGTAGAACAAAAGAACTGGCAAAAAGGGGAAAAAGAAAATAAGATCACTACATTTTTAAAGGAAGCAGGAATATCGAAAATTGGACAAATGGAGGCAGAAGAGATGGACAGGCCTATTACAGAAAATGAAATTAAACTAGCACTAACAAGTACAGAGGCCGGTAAAAGCCCGGGCCCTGACGGCTTCACTGTGATGTATTACAAAAAATACAAGGAGATCCTCCTCCCAAAATTATGCCAGTATTTTAATGGCCTTGGAAGAGAGTATAAATTAAGTAAAGAAGCATCAGAGGCAACCATCACGGTTATTCCAAAGGAAGGTAAAGACACGGGAAGCTGCTCAGGGTACAGGCCGATATCTCTTCTGAACACTGATATAAAATTATACGCAAAGGTACTGGCCGGAAGAGTTAGACAGGAAATGACAAAATTGGTACACCCGGACCAAACGGGCTTTGTTCAAGGTAGAGAGGGAAGAGACAATGGAGTAAAAACACTCCTGATACTCCAGGGAATCAGGGCGGCAGGATCCCCAGGTCTACTTCTGTCGATCGATGCAGAAAAAGCGTTCGACAGAGTAGACTGGGGATTTATGTTGCTTACCCTGAAGGACATGGGGTTTGGACAGAGAATGATAGATTGGATTGCAGCACTTTATGTGTCTCCCACGGCCAAAATAAAGATAAATGGCAGTTTATCTCAAACTTTTTCAATGAAAAATGGTACAAGGCAGGGGTGCCCTCTGTCGCCGCTCCTGTTTGTGCTCTCATTGGAGCCTCTTCTGGCCAGGATCCGGAACTGCCAAGAAATAAAAGGGGTTAAAATAGGAGAGGAGGAATACAAACTCTCTGCCTTTGCAGACGACGTCCTCTTCTATTTGGATGAACCCAAAACATCAATCCCAAGCCTATTAAATCTATGCAGAGAGTACGGGGAAATTGCGAATTTCAAAATTAACCTCACCAAAACGGAGATTATGAGTATAAATATAAGTAAATTAGAAGAGCAATTCTTGAAAGTGAAGTACCATTTCGCCTGGGTCAAAGAACTTAAATACCTAGGGATATTGTTAGCAAACTCTACTAAAAAAATGTATGAAATAAACTTCATCCCCCTATTAAATGAAATTAAGATAGAAACAAAAAGAGTGGAAAATAGAGCAATATCATGGATAGGACGAATCAACTATTGCAAAATGGTTATTATACCTAAAATCTTATATAAATTTCAGATGATTCCCATAGCCCTCCCGAGAACATTATTTTCTGTACTAAAAAAATTAATTATGAATTATATATGGAAAAATAAGAAACATAGGATATCACTCCAGACCCTAAAACAACCAAAAAAAAAGGGGGGTTTAGCGGTACCGGATATTAAAGGATACTATGACGCAGTGGTAATAACAAGGGTGGTGGAGTGGGCCAGAGCCAACAAAGAAAAAAGGTGGGTAAGTTTAGAAAATTAATTAGCACAGGCGAGGTTGGACAAGATAATTTGGAACCCTCCCCAATTTAGGACACTAGATAAAAACGCACATGAAATAACAAAAAATGCACTTAAAATATGGGATAAGGTATATAAAAAAACTCAGAAAGAATATAATTCACCTTTTATAGCACTAAAAAATAACGATTATTTTGCACCAGGTAAAACACAAGTGGGGGGTAATTGGATTAAACAGGACACTGTACAACTAAGGGATATAATGAAGGATGGTCACATAATAACACTACAAGAGTTAAAATTTAAAAATAATTTAATGGAAATCAATGAATGGAGGTACCAGCAGCTTAAACATTTTATTCAGGATCTCCCAGGACCACTGAGAACGGGAGACCAGTTAACAGAATTAGAAAAAATATGTTCCACGGAAAGATCAAAAGGAACTACCTCAAAGTTATATAGGATTCTATTGAAGATGGATAGGCAGAACATACCCCCATTCATTAGAAAATGGGAAAGGGAACTGGGAACACAGCAGGATGGGGGCACAATAGATAAAATGTTGGCTCTGACACACTCTTCAGCGGTAGATAGCAGTACTGCGGAGATGTGTTTTAAATGCATATCCGGATGGTACATGACTCCGGATAAGCTAAAAAAGTATAAAGAAGAACAGACAGGAGAGTGCTGGAGGGGATGTAAAACATCAGGAAATATGGCACACCTCTGGTGGGGATGCCCTAAGATTAAGAGGTATTGGGAACAAATTTTGGCCTGTGTGGAAGAGATCACGGGGAAAAAGATCAAGATGGACCCATGGGTCATCCTATTCCACGGGGGGGACGAAGGTATAAAGAGTTACAGGAAAACGCTTGTACCGCATCTACTCAACGCCGCTAAGAGACTTATTCCAAGGAAGTGGCAAGAGGTGGAGTGCCCCTTAATCTGGGAGTGGATAGATGCGGTTGAAGAAACATACAAAATGGAAGAACTAAAAGAGGCTATAGAGGGTAACAACATCCTACAAATCACTAATTGGGATAAATGGAGGACTTTTAAGAAATCGTGGAGTTACGCAGAAAAATTAAGGGTAGATACTTAAAAAGATATACCAGAAGAAAATTAGAGAGAACTAGAGATATAAGAGATTGTTTAAGGTGAGATAGGGGGGGATGGGAGGGAAGGACTAGGGGGGGGGGATAATTGAAATTACAATTACTTTGCGCCTCTTAAGCATGAGGAATGATATTAAATAAATAATTATAATATATACTTATATAAAAAAAAAAAAAAAAAAAAAAAGGGAAGAAAAAAAAAGTAAATTTCCACACAAAAGAAGCGACACTTATGATGCAAAACCAATATAGAGATGCAATGGGCTGGTACGCAGAACATGAGCATATAATGCACACTCTATGAGGTTGAGTCTGAAGTGGAAAAAAAAAAAAAAAAAAATAAGTGTGTCAATGGGAATGTTTGACCATTCTTCCAGAAGCGCATTTGTGAGGACAGGCACTAATGTTGGATGAGAAGGCCTGGCTCGCAGTCTCCGCTCTAATTCATCTCAAAGGTGTTCTATTGGGTTGAGCCTTGAGGTCAGGACATTTTTGGCACCACATCGTGGACACACTGGACAGGTGTAAGGTTAAGTAGGGGTGAGCAGCCTTACACTGAGGTCCTGCCCTAGGGGCTGACGTAAGGCTGCCCTATACAACACGCTGGACATAGCACTGTATAGGGCAGCCTTATGCTGAGGTGTGTGATGTCCTGTCAATGCACCACAGGACACCAGACAACTCAGCAAATAGACAGAAAAGGCCCCTGCACAGCGCTGCTCTATGGAGGGCCTACATATAGGTTTTGGAAGTGCTGTCAATAGTAGTAAATACTATTCACTGCTATTGACAACATTCATAGCAACAAAGGCCCAGATTCAGTAAGAATCTGCGCCTTTCTTACGCAGGCACAGGGCAGCGTTTTTTGCCCTGCGCCTGCGCAAATTTTCTGCGCTGCCCGCGATTCACGGAGCAGAAGCTCCGTAAATTGCGGGGGCGCTGTGTTAACTTTCCCGGCGTACGGGCGCCTAATGTAAATGATCCCGCCGGGGGCGGGAATCATTTAAATTAGGCGCGCTCCCGCGCCGAGCGTAGAGCGCATGCTCCGTTGGGAAACTTTCCCGACGTGCATTGCGGCAAATGACGTCGCAAGGACATCATTTGCTTCAAAGTGAACGTGAATGGCGTCCAGCGCCATTCACGATCCACTTACGCAAACGACGTACAATTTGAACGTCGCGGGAACGTGGCCATCCTATAGCATTGGCTGCGCCTGCTATTAGGATGTGTAACGTTGCGCGAAACCCGACGTACGCAAATTACGTAATTTGCGTACGCAGGGCCAGCGCAAGTTTGTGAATCGGTGTTAGTATGCAATTTGCATACTATACACAGATCACAATGGGAGCGCCCCCTAGCGGTTTTCGCTAGAATGCAGCCTAAAATCTGCGTGGCATAAGACCCTTATGCCGCGCAGATTTTAGGCTGCAGTCGGCGTAGCGATGTTTCTGAATCAGGAGCATTCGCTACGCCGGAGCAAGTAAGCAATTGCGCCGTGTAACCGGGCGCAATTGCTTCTTGAATCTGGCCCACTGTGCATATAATTGACAGTTACTGGTCTATTTTTCTTTTTCACTAGTATGATATTTACTTTTATTGTCAAATTTGTCAATGCTAAGAGAGAGAGAGAGGAGTTGATAAAAAGCAGTGGTTGTTAAAGTTTCACATACTAAAGGCATTTATCATTATATTTTTTTCTTTATTTATTTTTCGTGTTCTTTATTTTTATTTTCATTTTCATTTTCAATTTCAATTTCATTTTTATTCATTTATTTTTATTTTTGATTTTTTTTTTTTTTTTTATTCTATTTTCATTGTTATTTTCATCTTTGTTTTTGTTTTTGCTTGTTTGGGGGTGGAGTCTGGACGGCCCCTGGGAGTGTTTCTGTGGTCGGTGGTGGGCGGTGCCTGGGCCTACATGTTTTCCTATTTAATCAGTGGAAGTGGATGGTCATGTCACTGCTGGGCCCTGAGGAAGAGGTCTCTGTTACCTCGAAACGCGTCAGCCAGCAGCAACGCACCTCGCCACCCCCCTACAGTCTGGAGTGTGGTTTGAGGGGTATTTCAATTATCGTTTGACAAGCCTTTTATCATTTCATGTTTGTGAGTAGTTTTCATTATTTTATTATTCCATTAAAATTTGCCAAACGGTAGTACACGTGGCTGGTGCGCCTTTCTTTCTCCCTTTTTGTCTAAAGGCATTTATAGCCTGTGCATTTTTTCTGTGAATTTGATTAGCAATTAGGACTGTTGTTGGATTATTGGTTCTTGGTATTGAAGTAAGCGTGACACACAAGTATTGTGTATGCTTCCTATGTTAATAAATGGAGAATAATACACTTCTATTTGACTATAGAGAGGTCGCCTGTGACAACGAATACTCTCTCTTCAAAGGCTTGAAAAGCTGGCATAGCCAACAGGTCTAATGCAAAAGACTTTGGGCCAGATCCACAAAAACGGGCATATATTTAGGCGGGCGTAGCGCATCTCATATGCGCTACGCCGCCATAAATCTGAGTGGCTCGTAGGGTATCCACAAAGAATTTGCTCCCATCGATGCACCAGCGTAACGTAAATCTGCCGGTGTAAGGCCGCGTAATTCAAAGTAGGCTTGGAGTGGGCGTGTTGTATGCTAATTTAGTATGACCCCGCGTAATTGACGCTTTTTACGAACGGCGCATGCGCCACCCGTGAACGTATCCCAGTGCGCATGCGCAAAATCACTTCGCAAATAGTCAATGGTTTCGACTTGAACGTAACTTACGCAAAGCCCTATTCGCGAACGATTTACACAAAAATGATGTAAACGATGGAAAATTCGACGCTGTCCCGACGTCCATACTTAACATTGCGTACGCCTCATAGAGCCAGGGGTAACTTTACGCAGGAAAAAGCCTTACGTAAACGTACGTTTGAGGATCGGCATATCTAGCTAATTTGCATATTCTACGCGGAAATCAACGGAAGCGCCACCTAGCGGCCAGCGTAAATATGCACCTAAGATCCGACGGCGTACTAAGACGTACGTCAGTCGGATCTAGCCCACATTCAGGCGTATCTTGTTTTGTGGATACAAAACAAAGATACGACGGCGCATCGTAGAACTTACGCGGCATATCAATAGATACGCCGCCGTAAGTTCTTTGTGGATCTGGCCCTTTAACTGGTAATGGAGTGTCGCTCTTTGCCGGACAAAAATCTGTTCTGGTGTCCTTAGTGAAGGCAACTCTTCCTTAACCACTTGCCGACCGCGCACCGTCGTTATACGTCCACAAGGTGGCTCGGCTGGGCGAGAGCACGTAATATGACGTCCTCTCTCCCAGCCGCCACTAGGGGGCGCGCGCGCGCGCCCCCCGCTCGCCCCTGACTCCCGTGCGTGTGCCCGGTGGGCGCGATCGCCGCCGGGCACACGCGATTGCTCGGTACAGAGCGGGGACCGGGAGCTGTGTGTGTAAACACACAGCTCCCGGTCCTGTCAGCAGGGGAAATGCTGATCTTCGGTTCATACAATGTATGAACCGAGGATCAGTGTTTCCCCTAGTGAGGCCACCCCCCCCCCACAGTAAGAACACACCCAGGCATACTTAACCCCTTCCCCGCCCCCTAGTGTTAACCCCTTCACTGCCAGTGTCATTTTTATAGTAATCCAATGCATTTTTATAGCACTGATCGCTATAAAAATGCCAATGGTCCCAAAAATGTGTCAAAAGTGTCCGAAGTGTCCGCCATAATGTCGCAGTACCGAAAAAAAATCGCTGATCGCCGCCATTACTAGTAAAAAAAATATAATAAAAATGACATAAAAATACCCCCTATTTTGTAAACGCTATAACTTTTGCGCAAACCAATCAATAAACGCTTATTGCGATTTAAAAAAAAAAAAAATATGTAGAAGAAAACGTATCGGCCTAAACTGAGGAAAAAAAATGTTTTTTTATATATTTTTGGGGGATATTTATTATAGCAAAATGTAAAAAATATTCATTTTTTTCAAAATTGTCGCTCTATTTTTGTTTATAGCGCAAAAACTAAAAACCGCAGAGGTGATCAAATACCACCAAAAGAAAGCTCTATTTGTGGGAAAAAAGGACGCCAATTTTATTTGGGAGCCACGTCGCACGACCGCGCAATTGTCTGTTAAAGCGACGCAGTCCCGAATCGCAAAAAGTACTCTGGTCTTTGGGCAGCAATATGGTCCGGGGGGTAAGTGGTTAAAACTCAGAACAATTCAAGATGAGGACTTTGTTAGCATGATGTAGACAGTACATAGGAAGATTACCTTTTTAACCAAAACTGAAATAAACAATTGGCAAATATTATGAAGATGAAAAACAAAAATTCAAAAAGAGATTGACTGCTGCATGGAGGGTATCTATTTGCAATGATTTGTGGACAAAAAGGACTCATTCATTGCTATAAGTGCATGCTACTTTTGTAGGTACCAACAGATCGACATGGACCAGACACCATCTGTGTGGGGCATACTTTACAACTTGTGGCCCATGTGGTGCACAAGGAGGGACAGAACGATGCCTTTGAATCAGTCCATGAAATGACAGACACAGCTGCCCCTGTATCAACATCCATGGAGACAGGATAGCCATTGAGTGTGATATCCACTGTATGCAAACATGGGATGGGAAAGCTTGCTCCCCAGTGAATGGCAAAAGCTGCTGTAGCACCCTGGTTGTAGGCAAGGTTGCTAACAAATTTAGTTTGCTAGGTGCTAACTAGGGATGAGCTTCATGTTCGAGTCGAACCCATGTTAGACTCGAACATCGCATGTTCGATCGTTCGTCGAATAACAAACGTTATGGGCCGTTCGCACCAAATTCGAGTGGCGTGTCATGGTCCATAATTCACTGCAGCATCGCAGTGCATTGCTGGCTGATGATTGACCAAGCATGCACTATGACCCGCATGCTTGGCCAATCACAGCTTGCAAAAAACAGAGAGCCATAATTGGCCAAGGCCAGGGTGGCTTTGGCCAATTATGGCTCAGGGGGTTTAGTACACGCCCCACACTATATAAGGCCGCCTCCCTGGCAGCCTTGTGTAGTGTGTTGCGGTGGTTTACAGAGACAAGAGAGACAGTCATTTTTTGCAGTTAGATAGAGCAGGCAGGCTAGTCAGTTAGAGTTACAGTGTGTAGAGGATATATATGCATCCCAGGTGTTGTATATATATTTATACACTGTATTGAGTTTAGCTAGATCCGCTCTTCCTAATATACTGACAGGCAGGCAGGTGATTGTGCTAGCTGCAGTATTTTCAGGTGGTGTACTGTCTGTGTCCTCTGTACAGTGTGCACCTAAAGCTACGTAAAGCTGGTGTTTCTCATATTAGAAGCAGGGATCTGCTCATATTAATACCACAGGCAGGGGATCATTCTGCAAGTACTTTCACGTGGTGTACTGTCTGTGTCCTCTGTACAGTGTGAACCTAAAGTTACGTGGTGTGTGTACTGTGTGTGTCCTCTGCACAGTGTGCACCTAAAGCTACGTAAAGCTGGTGTTCTCATATTAATTCCTACAGGCAGAGATCTGTTCATATTAATACCACAGGCAGGGATCAGCAGGTATTGTCAGTATTTGTGCAGCTACATCTCCCTGCAGGCCATTAGTATGTCTGGAAGGACAACAAGGAGAGGCAGAGAGTCACGGACCGATAAAAGAGGGCAAGCAGGCTCTGCGTCTAGAGGCAACAGTGCTGGTCGTGGACACAGTGCATCCTCATCAGCACGTGGCCGTGGGACACGCTCGTCCTTTTTTTCGGCAGCTGGCCGTGTTGAGCCTCAACATGCCGAAGACTTGGTAGAATGGATGACCAAGCCGTCCTCATCCTCCTCATCCTCTCTCACCCAGGCTCAGGGTACTTTGTCTGGCAAAGCAGCTGCCAACGCGGCCTATTCCCTCTGCTCAATGGCATCAGTCACTCCTTCCCTAGCACTACCATGTTCTCCTGAGGAGTACCCCGAACTGTTTGATCACAGTGTTGGGTACATGCTGCAGGAGGATGCACAGCGTTTTGAAGGCTCCGATGATGGTACACAGCTAGAGGAAGGCAGTAACGTGAGCCCAGAGAGAGGGGGTGCCCAAGAAGGACAGCAATCTGGCAGTCATGATCCCCCAGCTGCAGCATACCGCCAGGTTTTCTACAGTGATGAGGAGGGAGGGGATGATGAGGTCACTGACTCCACGTGGGTGCCTGATAGGAGAGAAGAGGAGGAGAAGAAGGAGGAGGCACATCTCCAACGAGGCAGGATGCCCTCCGGGGGCCAGCTTAAGGGCAGCACACCGACTGCATCACAACGCAGAGCTCTGCATGTGCAGGGCGCTGCTGTCTCTCAGCGTTATTCCAAAAGTTCTTTGGTGTGGGCCTTTTTTGAGACGAGTGCATCAGATCGTACCACCGCTTGGGTACCACATGCTTGACCAGACATATGTCGACCTGCCATGCAGTTCGTTGGCAAGCGTACCTCAAAGATCCACACCAAAGAACAAAGCGGACCTCTCCTTGCTCTTCATCAGCTGGGATCTCCAACCCCACTGTAACGGCACCCCAAATGGGACAGGGGTTAACGCAGTTTCGGATATTCAATTCCCAAACACAAGGCAGCTACCAACACTCCACAGTCAGGCGAACGCAACACAGCTCTGTATGAAGTTCAAGCAGGTCTGACCCTTTATTGAGAAATACAAGCTCTTATATACAATTTAGGATACTGCAGTAACCAAATGAACAATGACCCAACTCCACCCACAACATCACACAATGGTACAGGGAAAGGGAGTCACCGCTCCAGGTGGGTCCAACAAGAAATCAGGAACCTCTCAGGAAACCAAGGGTGCTGGCAGTGCACTAGGCAAATGAGGAAGTTTCAAAAAGGATGGATAGCCGCACTCCAAGGGAACTTCAGAAGTTGTCTTTATTAGTAAAATTGATGGAACTGGATCACAGAATACAGCCAAAGAATCGGGAAAAAGGAACAGCCGACGCGTTTCACACTAATTAATGCTTAGTCACACAATGGTACCTAACGAGCCCCCCCCCCCAATACACATCATCCTTAATACATCTTTTAGCAGACATCCTGGCTTCGGGACCTGACCTAATTTACATGAGCTAATTAACTACAGCTGATGACTCAGACACCTGACCTTTAGGTTGTCTGTTAACTTACAATACACATTATCACAGGACTCCTTCACACAATACAGGGTCAATTAGCTCAAGCACAATGAAAGGTCCTCAGAAGCCATCCTAGATTCATTTACATCACAACAGACAGACAGGTGGGCTGCAGTTGATGGCATTAGCATCTAACAGTATGTGTCCCCGCATTATGAACGAGTCACTCTTTCAATTAACCTGTTGAGTTCAGAATCAACAACCAGTAAATAGTTCTTTACAGATATCCTGGAATATATTGTGAATTACAGACCCATGTTAAAGCAGTCCAAGACATATTCTGAATGTCCATTATTTTCTGGCTCATGCTTTCTAAGAGCTTCTGGGTTCCGTGGGCCCTCCCATTACACCCACTATACCCGCAGTCCTCTCTAAAGCCTGCACTGATAGGACTGAAGGAGTAGAATTACTTGCGGGCAATCTACTATCGGTACACTGACGTCAGATTGTACCAGGAAAATTTCCCTGCCCCAGCTGCTGCAGTGGCGAAAGAAGTTCTCTCCCAGCCATCCACATGCCCAGCGGTTGAATGCTAGCTTAGCTAAATTGCTAGCACTTTAACTGCTGCCTTTTCAGTTGGTAGATTCTGCCCCCTTCCGTGAGTTTGTGGAATGTGCGGTACCTCTTTTTCTCACAGAAGGCGATTCCGGCTCTGTACCGGGATGTGGAAGGCAATGTCCATGCCGCGCTGGACAGGGCGGTCAGTGGTACGGTGCATCTTACCGCTGACTCATGGTCCAGCAGGCATGGACAGGGACATTACCTATCTTTCACAGCGCATTGGGAGACTCTGCTGGCAGCTGGGAAGGATGCAGGACAAGGTACAGAAGTGTTGGAGGTTGTTCTGCCACCACGCCTCCAAAATGCTACTACTGGTTGTGACACACCTCTCTCCTCCACCCCCTCCTCTTCTACTTCCTCTGTGGCATCTTCCTGTGCTGATGTGTCCTCGGAACCAGCGGTGCTCCGTAGGGGTTCAAGGGGCTACGCAGGTACGCAGGCAAAGAGATGCCATGCGGTGCTTGAGCTGGTGTGCTTGGGGGACAGGAGCCACAATGGGGCAGAGGTTCTGTCAGCTCTGCAGGGGCAGGCTCAGAGGTGGTTGACACCGTGCCAGCTTAAGCCAGGAATGGTGGTTTGCGACAATGGCACCAACCTCCTCTCCGCCCTGCGACAGGGACAACTGACCCATGTGCCCTGTTTTGCTAATTTCCTTAACTTGGTGGTGTAGCGGTTCTTGGGCAGGTACCCGGGCTTACAGGATGTCCTGAAGCAGGCCAGAAAACTCTGTGTGCATTTCCGACGGTCATATAATGCCAGTGCTCGGCTGGCAGACCTCCAAAAGGAATACAACCTGCCCAAGAACCGCCTAATCTGTGACATGCCCACCAGGTGGAACTCTACGTTGGCCATGCTGCAGCGGCTGCACACGCAGCAGAGGGCCATCAATGAGTATCTGTGCCAATATGGCAGCAGGACAGGGTCAGGGGAGCTTGTTTTTTTTTCCCCATGCCAGTGGGCCATGATCAGGAATGCATGCACTGTCCTGTCACCATTTGAGGAGGCCACAAGGATGGTGAGCAGTGACAGTGCATGCATCAGTGACACTGTCCCTCTTATCCACCTGTTGGAGCACACGCTGCGTGGAATAATGGACAGGGCCCTTGAGGCAGAACAGAGGGAGGAAGAGGAGGACTTCCTTACCTCTCAAGGTCCCCTTTATCCAGACAGTGTTCCTGCTTGCCCGCCTATCACACAGGAAGAGGACGAGGAGGAGGAGGAGGATTGTGTCAGCATGGAGGTGGAGCCTAGCACTCAGCATCAGCAGCAGTCTTCAAGGCATCAATTACAGTCCCAAGAAACCCATGGACTTGTACGTGGCTGGGACGAGGTGGCTGCGGATCCTGTCATCCTCAGTAACCCAGAGGACTCCGCACCGAATGCCTCAGCAAACCTACGCTGTATGGCCTCCCTGATCCCGCAAAGCCTGCGGAAGGATCCTCCTATTCAAGGAGAGGGATCATTACTGGCTGGCAACCCTCCTCGATCCACGTCACAAGAATAAGGTTGCGGACCTTATCTTGCCGGTGCAGAGGGAGCAGAAGATGAAACATCTTCGGGATTCCTTGCAGAAAGGTCTGTGCAACGTGTTCCCAGAGACTGGGAGGTTACAAAATCCTGGTCCTGGACAACGTGTTGCTGAGGCTTCGGTCAGTCACAGAAGGAGCGGTGGCAGAAGGATGCGTTCAGACAATTTTTTAGTCCGCAGCCCCAAGGTATGACCGGTTCCAGCAACCATCGCCAGCGTCTGTTTTACATGGTGCGGGAATACCTAGGGGCAAGATCAGACTTGGACACCTTTCCCACTGAAAATCCTTTGGCTTACTGGGTCTTGAGGATGGATCACTGGCCAGAGCTTGCACAGTATGCAATTGAGCTACTGGCCTGTCCTGCATCCAGCGTTCTTTCAGAACGCACATTCAATGCTGCTGGAGGCTTTGTAACCGATCACAAATGGTGCTCCTCTCCACCGACTCGGTCGATCCACTGACCTTCATAAAAATAAATCAGGCTTGGATCACCACCAGCTACCAAGCACCTAATGCTGATGTAACTGAATATTTTTTTTTTAAATGTCAGATCCCTTCAAGACTGCTTATGCTGATGCTGAGTGACTATCCTGTTATGCTGAGTGACTATCCTTTTCCTCCTCAATGATCATGCTGATAGCTTGTAAGAACATTTTTGGTTCTGGGCACCAACACCAGTGCCTAAGGCCTAATTTTTCTGCCCCTGTTTAACAGGGGCATGTAATTACAATTTTTGATGCAATACTTTGCAGCGGGCTCATTCCTGCGCTCCAACTAGAGTATCTGTGAGGGGTTGCAGTGTTGTGGCACCAACACCAGTGCCTAAGGCCCAATTTTTCTGCCCCTGTTAAACAGGGGCATGTAATTACAATTCTTGATCTAATATTTCACAGCAGGGACCATTCCTGTGCCCACCAAGATTAACTGTGAGGACTTACAGTGTTGTGGCACCAGCGCCAGCAACAAAGGCCCAATTTTTCTACCACTGTTCAACAATGGCATTTAATTACAATTCTCGAGATAATAGTTCACAGCAGGGCGTTCCAGCTCCCACCAAGTCTAACTGTGAGGGCTTACAGTGTTGTGGCAACACCAATACCTAGGGCCCAAATTTCTGCAGAGTATATACGACAGGCCCCTACTTTCAAACATCCAACTTACAAACGACTCCTACTTGCAAACGGAAGGAGACAACAGAAAGTGAGAGGAAATCTACCCCGAGGAAAGGAGATTCTCTTCTGTAAGAGGTGTCTCCTGTCTACTGATGCTTTATCACCAATCCCTGTTTCAGTAAAAAAAACAAATTTTCTAAAAATCATTTGTCATTGGGACAGAAAGTGAGGTGCAATCTTCTGAACAGATGCGCACAGACAACAAAACAAATGTTACAGGGGTAAAAACCCTTCTCTATGTTTTCCGAAAAGCTTAAAAATAGATTTTGTGGCTGAAGCTACACTTTAAAAAAGTACCAGTTCAAAATGACAAACAGATTCTACTTAACAACAAACCTACAGTCCCGGTGTTGTTTGCAACGCCTGTATACTGCTGTTCAAAGTATATAGGGCTAAAGGGGCTGGTAATGACCAGGGGGGAGGGGGGGAAACCTATGCTATTTTTCTCAATGATTTTCATCCATGTTGCAGGGACCAGACATTACATTAAAGCCGCAAGCAGTTTTAAATGACTTTTTTCTTATAGTAATGTCATTTTGTGCAGGGACAGTTCTAAACACGTGCCACTTCACAGGCATACTATAGACACCCAGCAGGTACGATATTTAAATGAATTTTTCAATTTTTTTTTCACTATAAGCATCATTAAAATCACTGCTCCGGGAGCTCAGTGAGTGAAGATCTACAGTGGGAATACTGTGAGATGTGAGAAAAGATCTGTAATGGGTTACTGTTAGTTACATGTATAGATCTCTATTGAATGTTGAATGTTGAAAGTTCAGTTGCCATAGGATACAGCAGTTCTACAAATACAGTTGCTGCATCCAGCTTAAAGGCCCTCCACCTGTCTGCCTATTATTTTTGCCTCAGAGTCTGACAATTGTTGCATCTGCCCAAGGGTGTTTTGGCCCTAACCCGTTCTCTACCAGTTCTGAGTGAGTGAGTGAGAAACTTATATAGCGCAGCACATGCAAACTAAATCGCCTCTGGGCGCTTGCTGTTCCTTTCTCTTTTGAGATCAAAAGAGATGAGTTTTGATCTTTCTTCTGAAGGCCAAGTGGTTCTCCTCTAACCTAATGCTGGTTGGTAAAGCGTTCCATAGCCTAGGGCCTTGCAACGCAAATCTTCTTTCCCCTTTGGATTTGTATCTGGCTTTGGGCATCTGGAGCAGATTTTGGTCGGTGGATCGCAGAATGCGATTGGGATTGTAGGTTTTTATTTTTTCGCATAGGTATTGCGGGGCCTTCTCATGGATGCACTTATGCGTCAGACAGAGTGCTTTAAAATCAATTCTGTCTTTCACTGGCAACCAATGGAGGGTTCTTAACGAAGCTGAGATTGATTCCCAGGGTTTTTTCTCGGTCACCAGTCTGCCGGCCGTATTTTGTACGGCTTGCAGACGAGCAATTTGGTACTTTGTGAGTCCGAGGTAAAGGGCATTAGCATAGTCCAGTCTGGTGTTCACCACTGTTCCCACCACGACTGCTATGTCTTCTTTGGGAATAAATGGAGTAAGTCTGCGTAGTAGGCGCAGCAGATGGTGCGATCCTCTGACTACTGACCCTATTTGTGCATCCATTGTCATGTAGGTGTCGAAGATGACCCCCAGACTTTTGACTTTGGTGCTAGGGGTGATGATTTGGCCCAAAATGGGTGGGGGTGTCCAAGTTGTTGCAGGTTGGTTCTCACAACTGGCGTGAAACAGGAGAAGTTCTGTTTTGGAGCTGTTGAGTTTAAGATAACTCTTTGTCATCCAGTTTTCTATCAAAGAGAGACATGCCTCTAGACTGAGATGATGATCCTTTTTGTTGCAGATGCGAAAAATATAGTTGTGTGTCATCTGCATAGGAGTGGTAAAGTAGATTTTGGCTACTGATGATTTCAAAAAGAGGGTGGAGATAGATGTTGAACAGCACCGGTGACAGAGGGGATCCTTGCGGGACCCCGCATGACACCGTGCGTTTTTCAGAAGTGAAAGGTCCCAGTTTCACTATCTGTGATCGGTTTTCCAAAAAAGAGGAGAACCAGGAAAGATCATTTTCTGCGACTTTGGCTACTTCCGCTAGCCGAGCCAGTAATAGTTTGTGATCTACCGTATCGAAAGCTGCGCTAAGGTCCAACAGAACTAGAAGACAAGATTCTCCTTCGGCTGTGGCCTTGAGAGCGTCATCCCATATTTTAAGTAGTGCTGTTTCCGTTCCATGACCAGGACGGAAACCTGATTGGAGTGGATCGAGTAGTTTGTGGGTATCTAGATGCTGTTGCAGCTGTTGTACCACTACTTTCTCCATTACTTTGGAGAGGGCGTTTAGGCCTGTTATGGGGCGACGGTGAGTTGGGTCTTTGGGGTCAAGGGTTGGTTGTTCTGTTCTGTTTAAGAGACAAAAAAATCTATTTTTCTTGCATTCAAAAAGTAACTGGCGCCCATGTTTCCAACTTGCATTACACCCACCATGCCTAATAACCCACACTTTGAGGAAGGATGTCAGCTTTCCCTGACTCTGGAGGTCACCATTAGGCCTTTAGGGTCAGAACACCGCTACACTTGTATCATTGCATGACCTACTACTACTACCTTTTGTGGAAGAGACTAAAACCCTCCCGAGTGACAAGATGTCCATGTCCCAGGCTGCCCTTGTCCTCTTTGATCTACTCAGCCACCTTGAGGACTTTAAACAGAACACTAGCTAACAAGATGTTGCCACAATTGCACAGAAAATGATAGGGAACGTAAACTAGAGTTTTGCATCATTCTTAGATCCAACTGATGAAATGTTCTCACCGCTTGCGGCAGCTGCTTCTTTTGTCAAACCTACTGTTTATCAAACTCTTGTTGATTGCCCCACACACAAGATGAGGATCTGTCTGAAGATGAAGTGGAAGAGGAGAATATAAAAAAATAACAGGAAGTGGAAGAAGCACCATTCACATCAAAGCAGCCAGTATTTCGGTTTCTTTCCATATTCCTCAGAAGACCCTGGCAGAGGATCTTCCCATACAGCATAGAGCAGCACAGCAGATCAGTCTGACTGGTAATTCAATGCGCCCAATCCATTTGGCTATGGCCTCCTCCCTGGCTTGTTGTTCCTTCGAATCAATTTTGTATTTTGAAGCACTTAAAAGAGCAGTGCAAATTGTTTGCTGTGATGCACTGGCTTGACTTAAGGGGTTGTAAACCTTCCCGTTTTTTAACCTTAATGCATCTTATGTCAAATCCAATGACGCCGGCGTCAGGGGGCGGGGCCGAGTCCGGTATTCATGTCTATGGACGCAAATGCTGGACTCGGGAGCGCGCCCACAAGGTAACCCCCTTGGCAAAGCTCTTCCCTGAGGGGGTTATCTGATGCGGGGAGGAGCCGAGACAGCCACTGAGGGACCCCAGAAGACGTGGATCGGGGCCACTCTGTGCAAAACGAGGTGCACAGCAGAGGTAAGTATGACATGTCTGTTATTTAAAAAAAATATATTTCAAACCTTTAATATCACTTTAGCCCATCATTGGAGGTATTGTGTATCTGTATCGGTGGGGTTGCATTAGGGGGGAGGCCTGTAATGCACAATGAGTGCTCTGGATGGTCTGAGGAGGCCTGTAATGCTCACAGTTCTCTGGATGGTCTGAGGAGGTCTGTAATGTAGTGAGTGCACAGGGCAGTCTGAGGAAGCCTGCAATGTACAGTGAGTGCTCTGGATGGTTTGAGGAGGCCTGTAATGCGCACATTGCTCCGGACTGTTTGAGAAAGCTTGTAATGCACAGTGATTGCTCTGGATGGTCTGATAAGGCCTGTAATACACAGTAAGTGCTCTGGACGGTCTGAGAAGGCCTGCAATGCACAGTGAGGGCTCTGGACGGTCTGAGAAGGCCTGAAATGCACAGTGAGGGCTCTGGACGGTCTGAGAAGGCCTATGTTGCACAGTGAGGGCTCAGGATGGTCTGAAGAGGCCTATAATGCACAGTGAGTGCTCTGGATGGTCTGAGGAGGAGGCCTTTAATGTGCACAGTGCTCTGGATGGTCTGAGGAGGCCTGTAATTTACACAGCGCTCTGGAGGGTGGTCTGAGGAGGCCTGTAATGCTGTACACAGTGCACTGGATGGTGGTCTGAGGAGGCTTGTAATGCCATACACAGTGCTCTGGTCTCTGGATGGTAGGGGGTGTCTGTAGATGCTGCACAGTGCTCTGGATGGTCGACTGAGGAGGCCTGTAATGCTGCACAGTGCTAAACACACCACGCCACTAAGCATGCTACGGTCACTACCTTGCTTTCTGGGAGGGAAACACTCATGGGCTTTACAGGCAAAGGGTATATGTCCCTCCCTCACATTTTTGTTCCGTTTTCATTAGTTGCCGAAAATTGGAACTGATTTTTTGCCATAGTTTTCATCAATTGCTAAAAATTTGGACACATTTTTTTGTTTTGTTTTCATCACTGGAAACATGCTGTTGACTAAAATATTTTCGTCAACGAAATTAACACAGTTCTGGATACTGAAACAATCTGATGTAATCAGGTGTAGGGGAGGGGGGGGGGTGTTCAATTTTACAGCCACTGCACTGACCACCAATGTGGGGGTCAGATTAAAAAACATGCCACTGACCACCATTAGTGGGGGATTTAAATAGCACCGCTACTGAGCGCCAATGCTGGGGATTATTATTGCATTCACTGACACCAGGGGCGGATCCAGAGTCTAATCTCCGGAGGGGCACTGCCAACATTTATGCAGGCAATTTGTAGGGGCAATGGTTGGTGTTGGCGCTTCAATCATCACGGCACCGTGGTTAATATGGTGTCAGGATGATTGAAGCACATTATTTCAATTATTACTGTGTGGGAGCAGCCAGGTGGAGGGGGGAGGCAGGGGGGTTGCAGCAAGGTGGAGGGAAGGAAAAGGTGGTTGCAGCCAGGTGGAGGGAAGGAAAAGGTGGTTGCAGCCAGGTGGAGGGAAGGACAGGGTGGTTGCAGCCAGGTGGAGGGAAGGACAGGGTGGTTGCAGCCAGGTGGAGGGGAGGACAGGGTGGTTGCAGCCAGGTGGAGGGGAGGACAGGGTGGTTGCAGCCAGGTGGAGGGGAGGACAGTGGGGTTGCAGCCAGGTGGAGGGGAGGACAGGGTGGTTGCAGCCAGGTGGAGGGAAGGAAAGGGGGGGTTGCAGCCTGGTGGAGGGGAGGACAGGGTGGTTGCAGCCAGGTGAATGGGGAGGAAAGGGTGGTTGCAGCCAGGCGGAGGGGAGGACAGGGTGGTTGCAGCCAGGTGGAGGGGAGGAAAGGGTGGTTGCAGCCAGGTGGAGGGGAGGACAGTGGGTTTGCAGCCAGGTGGAGGGGAGGAAAGGGTGGTTGCGATCAGATGGAGGGGAGGACATGGTGGTTGCAGCCAGGTGGAGTGGAGGACATGGTGGTTGCAGCCAGGTGGAGGGGAGGTCATGGTGGTTGCAGCTAGGTGGAGGGGAGGACAGTGGGGTTGCAGCCAGGTGGAGGGGAGGAAAGGGAGGTTGCAGCCAGGTGGAAGGGAGGACAGTGAGTTGCAGCCAGGTGAAACGGAGGACAGGGGGGTTGCAGACAGGTGAAAGGTAGGACAGAGGGGTTGCAGCCAGGTGGAAGGGAGGACAGGGGGGTTTTACCAGCCATTGGCTCTGAACGTAGCCAATAGCATCAGGCATTGCCGGGTGAATTAGAGCTACTGGGCCCAAGGAGGAGAGGGAGGGGTGGAAATCCCCTGCAGCTGCAGCTCTGCCTGTGTCCCTTCACAGAGAGCCTGTCAGCAACGCTGATGGGGTCGGCATCAGCACAGCCTGCAGTGCAAACTATTTTTTCGGGGGGGGGGGGGGGGGGCAATTGACCCGTTGCCCCCCCCCCCCCCCTGGATCCGCCCATGACTGACACCAATGCTTGGGGTTTTTATAGCTGATACCAAGGATCACCCCAACTATCTCCTTATTGTTTATTGCTTTACATTGCAAAAAATACAGCAGGACCAATTTTTGGTGGAGATGAGTGCATTATAGCCTATTCATTTTTAATGGGCTGCCTAACCCAACACAATGGGGGTTATTTACGAAAGGCAAATCCACTTTGGAGTGCACTTGGAAGTGCAGTCACTGTAAATCTGAGGGGTAGATCTGAAATGAGGGGAAGCTCTGCTGATTTTATTATCCAATCATGTGCAAGCTAAAATGCTGTTTTTTTATTTTCCTTGCATATCCCCCTCAGATCTACAGCGAGAAGAGCACTTGCAGTGCACTTGTAGTGCAAAGTGGATTTGCCTTTCGTAAATAACCCCCAAAGTGTCTCAACTCGTGAAAAAGTGCTGGAAAAAAAAATAGCTGGATAGCTGCACTCCAAATATTCACATTTATTGAAAAATTAGGTGAATATTTGAAGTGCGGCTATCCAGCTATTTATTTTTTCCATTATCTCTGTTGCAAACAGAGCCCCTTATTGACTGTGGAGACAGCTGAAATTAGGAAAAACAATTGTTTTTCTAGGTTTCCTCGTTTAAAGCACACACTGACAATTACCTTGAGTTTTTGAGTTTACTGAACTCCATTCTTCAAACAAAGATCTGATATGCTGATGTACTAAGTAAGATAAGTCATATTCAAATATTTACTTCATGTTATGAAACTGCATAATGTGTGAAGGAAATGCAGATCACATGACCCACAGCCAATCCATTTCCTCTCTGCACTTTAGGTAAAAAGTCCACTAGAATTGAATACAGTGTCCCATTTGACCATCATTGTATGGTATAATATTTGCATAATTGTTATAGTATTTGCAGTACATTCACTTAAAGTTATATTAAACTCCAATCGTTTTTTTAATGGGCCCCCAGGAGGTTTATGCCCTAATGTGCTAGTATGCATAGAATCTGCATAGCATCTGCGCATCTGCATAGCATACTAGCACATTATATCAGACCTACCTGTCAAACCAATATTCATATACAGTGGAACCTTGGTTTAAGAGTAACTTGGTTTGAGAGCGTTTTGATTTGCGAGCAACTTTTTTTTTCTTTTATTCTGACTCGGTTTGACTCGCAAGATGAGCAGAATTCAAGCTAAATAGGCCTGCAGTACCTCATTTGGCCCGAGGTACGGGGGCGCAGAAGCCGAGCAGAGCCGAAAATAGGCCTGCAGTACCTCATATGGCCTGAGGTACGGGGGCGCAGGAAACAAGCCGAAGTGTCCTCGGGCCTTTTCGGACGTTTTCGGTGCTCTCTGGCGCCCTCCCACCTCTGGCCGCATTCGGTATTGCATCCCATTGAAGTCAATGCGGAACTAATTATTTTAGTTTCCATTGACTTCAATGGGAAAATTCGCTTTGATATGCGAGTACTTTGGATTACGAGCATACTCCTGGAACGGATTATGCTCGTAATCCGAGGTTCAACTGTACTGTTAACTTTCCGCCGGTCACAGGGGCTTCCATATTAGCCTGGTCTTCCTTGCAGCTTCGCTTTCTCCAGCCACTCGAATAACTAGGCTGTAAGACATCACTCCTACCCTCCATAAATGTGGTCTGAGCTGCACGACTCAGATTACATTACGGCTGACAGGCCTGGTGAGGCATTTATGAAAGAAGCAAAAATCAATCCAATATAATAAAATAAGGGCTAGATTCAGGTAGGGGCGCGCATTGTTACGGCGGCGCAGCGTATCGTATTTACGCTACGCCGCCGTAAGTTAGAGAGGCAAGTGCTGTATTCACAAAGCACTTGCCTCCTAAGTTACGGCGGCGTAGCGTAAATGGGGCCGGCGTAAGCGCGCGTAATTCAAATGAGGATGAGGGGGCATGTTTTATGTTAATTCTTGGTGACCCGACGTGATTGACGTTTTTCCCGAATGGCGCATGCGCCGTCCGTGGAATTCCCCAGTGTGCATTGCTCCAAAGTACGCCGCAAGGACGTCATTGGTTTTAACGTGAACGTAAATTACGTCCAGCCCTATTCGCGAACGACTTACGCGAACGACGTAAAAAATTCAAAATTTTACGCGGGAACGACGTCCATACTTAACATTGCATATGCCTCATAATAGCAGGAGCAACCTTACGCCGAAAAAGCCTAACGTAAACGACGTAAAAAAATAGCGCCGGGCATACGTAAATTTGTGAATAGGCGTATCTAGGTCATTTGCATATTCTACACCGAAAACGACGGAAGCGCCACCTAGTGGCCAGCGTAAATATGCACTCTAAGATACGACGGTGTAAGAGACTTACGCCAGTCGGATCTTAGGCTAATATCGGCGTATCTTGCTTTCTGAATACAGAAAGAAGATATGCCGGCGCAGCTTTGAATTTACACGGCGTATCTATAGATACACCGGCGTAATTCAATGCTGAATCTAGCCCATAGTTTTGTCTATAGTTTTACTTTATTGGCAGATTTGCTCTTACTTCCTGTTTTGGCTATAGGACAGGAAGTAAGGGTATGTTTCACTGGAACATAGAAGGGGGGGGGGGGGGAACTGACAGGAATTATACCCCTTCTATGATCAATCCAAAAAAAAAAAGTTTTGTCTGTTTCAACTTTAATTTACAGGGATTTCCACCCACTTCCTGTTTTGTCTATGGGATAGGTAAATCTCCTCAATGGGACACACATGGCAAAAAACAAACAAACAAAAAAAACTGAAGGGTTGATCAGTCCAATATAATACAAATACGTTTTGTTTATAGTTCTACTTTATTTGCAGATTTGCTCTCACTTCCTATTTTGGCTATACTACAGGAAGTAAGGGTACATTTTACTGGAACATAGAAGGAAAAAAAACTGTCAGGGATTATAAACTAGGTAGGTACAGACAGTATATACTCCATACAAAGTGGAAAAAAAATAAGTTGTGTAGATAGTACTTTTGTGTTACACGGCGCTCTACTGACATCTACTGGACAAACGTGTGAAAAGCACCAGAGCCGCCCTGGTTGTATTTTTTCCCTTTGGACGATTCCATTGTCTCAGTGGGGGGATATAAAAACCAATCCAGAATGCGAAAATAATCTGTAATGTGTTCCGAGATACAATAACACAATAACTGGTATATTGAACATTTAAAGGACACCCCTGTTTAAAACCAGGTGCTTTTATTTGCATTATTTTATTTTTTTCCCCTGCCGATGCTGTCTTGGTCTCCCCGGTGTTAAAGTGCGGGATGGGGGAGACTGTTATGTTCTTCCGCACAAGCTGCAGCCTCTGCAGAGTAAGTAAGTAAAGTTTGTGTGGTGGTGTGTGTCCGGCTGTGTGCGGGTGGGCGGTGGTGGGTCAGTGATAGGGAGGGGGTGGGGTGGTCTCCGTGTACCCCTTTCTTCCGCCCGGTCAGGGTGCTGGAGAGCCCCCCGGAGGTTGTTTGTGTGTCACCGTGTGTACACCTCTGTGTTCCATTGTATATGACAAGGAGCCCCTTCCTTCCCCCTGCTGTGCTGTGGGCACCATATATAGCGTGAGCAGTGCCTGTCATTGTAGGGAATAGTAAGGGGCTGTGTGTTGTGTAATAGAGGCTCTGTGTTATGTAAGTATGGAGATATACCCAACACACAGGAGTCCCATCCTCCATTCTACTACTACCTATACATAGGAGATGGTGGAACTTTCTACACAGGAGGAACAATCTTCACCCCTCCAGTACTGGGCACATTCACCCCCTTCCTGCCCAGGACAATTTTCAGCAGTGGCAGCCCCCCTAATCCATGCGCCCGTCCCCTAATCTACATGCAGGTCGCCGGACACATGGATTCCAACAGGGGTTTTTCTTTTTAAGCATGTGATTAGAGCCAGAGGCTCGAAAACGGGTGGTCTCAGGGAGCAGAGAACTGAGCCCACCCAGTTGTGTGACAATAGCAAATTAATATTCGCTATTGTCTTCCTGATTCTCCTCCCGACCAGTCAGGAAGTGGGTCCTTAGCCCTGATTGGCCAGCGAGTCTTAGGACTCCCTGGCCAACTGTTACTTGGTGTCCTCAAGTCTGGAGTAGGGTGGTGGACCCTCTTGTCTTGATGACAGGTCCCTGGAGTGTGGGGGAGCAGACGCTGTGGGTAGGAGTAGAAGATCGGGTCATTTTATCTCCTTTTATTGTTCCCCTAGCCAGGGGTCTTCAAACTACGGCCCTCCAGTTGTTCAGGAACTACAATTCCCATAATGCCTAGTCATGTCTGTGAATGTCAGTGTGATACAATGCCTCATGGGATGTTCAGTTCTACAACAGCTGGAGGGTCGTAGTTTGAGGATCCCTGCCCTAGACATAATCAAGCAATCAACCCTCATAGGGTCGCAGTCGCTGGTGTATTAGGAGTTAATCCTTACTAAATTGGAAGTAAAGGCAAAACCTTAGGCCTTTTACACAGGCTTTCCGATCAGGTCCGCCTGTCAGTTTTTTAGGTGTGCCTGATCGGAGTCTCCATTCACTCCTATGGGGCAGCGGATGTCAGAGGTGACATGTTCCCTGACACCAGCTGCTATCCGATCTGATCCTGTCCGTGAGATACAGACGAATTGAGATCCTATTTTCCATCCGTCTGGCGAATCGGATGAAAACGGACAGGCTGATCTCCCCATAGATGAGAGCCGGTGGCTCTGACAGGTCTGTCTTTGCACAGTGAGCGTAGACGGACCTGTCATCTGCCTGCTCAGCGCTGAGCACAGCGGAGTACGCCAGGCGGACCGCCCGCGTGAGAGTGCCCCTAACTAACTCAAAACCTACTCCCTCCCCCATTCTTAGCCGAATCTGTCTAGGAAAGATTGCTTTAATTACCTGTTCTGAAGCTGGTCCCAGGCTGAGTTGTCAGCAGCGGCTTCAGTGTGTAAGAGATTTTGGGCCAGATTCACGTAGAATCGCGGCGGCGTAACTTATCCTAGATAAGTTACACCGCCGCTATTTTTCATCGCAAGTGCCTGATTCACCAAGCACTTGCAAAGAAAACTAAGCCCGCGGCGTAAGGCGGGCCAATTTAAATAGGCGTGTGCCATTTAAATTAGGCGCGCTCCCGCGCCGGACCTACCGCGCATGCTCCGTTTCCGAACTCCCGCCGTGCTTTGCGCGCCGTGACGTAATTTTTTTGAACGGCGACGCGCGTAGCGTACTTCCGTATTCCCGGACGGCTTACGCAAACGACGTTGATTTTTAAATTTCGACGCGGGAACGATGGCCATACTTTAGACAGCAATACACTTGCTGACTAAAGTTAAGGCACCAAAAAAAAAAGTGTAACTTTGCGACGGGAAACTTGACTAGCGGCGACGTAGCGAACGCGAAAAACCATCGTGGATCCGCCGTAACTCCTAATTTGCATACCCGACGCTGGTTTACGACGCAAACCCCCCAGCGGCGGCCGCGGTATTGCATCCTAAGATCCGACAGTGTAAAAACGATTACACCTGTCGGATCTTAGAGCTATCTATGCGTAACTGATTCTATGAATGAGTCGCATAGATAGAAACCGGGATACGACGGCGTATCAGGAGAAACGCCGTCGTATCCCTTTTGTGAATCTGGCCCTTAGTTTTTATTTAGGTTATTATTATCATTATGGCCTATGTTTACACTCTGTTTCAGGTTGATACACTGATACTTGTGCATTTGCAGAGTATTGGTGGCTCATATTACCACCCATACAAACTGTTACATTCTTTCTGACTCACAGCTGCCTTTCATTCCTTACAGGGTCATTCCCTCCCAGCGGCCTGTGATTCCTTGCTGGTGAATGTGCACCACTTTAGAACAGCCCCAGTGCAAGAGATCTTTTATTTGCCCGGAGTTGGGCTTTAACCTCTTCAATACTGGGCACTTTCACTCCCTTCCTGCCCAGGCCAATTGTAGCTTTTCAACGCGGTCATACTTTGAATGACAATTGCGCGGTCATTCAGCGCTGTACCCAAATGACATTTTTATAAAAAAAAAAAAATTCACACAAATAGAGGTTTATTTTGGTGGTATTTAATCACCACTGGGTATTTCATTTTTTTGCTAAATAAACAAAAAAAAAGACCAAACATTTTGGGGGAAAAAACGTGTTTTTTCTAATTTTTGTTATAAAATTCTGCAAATAAATAACCTTTCTTCATTTAGATCAAAATGTAGTTTGCTACATTTCTTTGGTAGAAATAACCCAAATCACTGTATAGTTTTTAGTTTGTGTGAAAGTTAGAGCCCTTTCACACTGTGCCGCCCATAGCGTCGGCGGCAAAACCCCGCTATTTTTACCGACGACGCTATAGGCGGATTTGCGGCGCATTTCAGCCGCTAGCGGGAGGCATTTACCCCCGCTAGTGGCTGAGAAAGGGTTAAAACCGCCCGCAATGCACTGCTGAAGCAGTGCATTGTGGGCGGTATAGCCGCCTTGTCCCATTGATTTCAATTGGGCAGCAGCGGAGGAGAAGCGGTAAACACACCGCTCCTTCTCCGCTCCAAAGATGCGGCTAGCAGGAGTTTTTTTGCCGTCCTGCTAGCGCAGCGCTCCAGTGTGAAAGCCTGAGGGGATAGGAATAGTGAATAGGGACAGATTTTTAAGAGCGTATTGCAGGCGCTATTTTTAAAGCTATAGCGCCTGCAATACGCTCCAGTGTGAAAGGGGTCCACAAACTACAGTATATCTGAAAATCGATTACTCTTTCTTGATGCCCACAAATGTCAGGATATTACAAATACAGTACCCCCAAATGACCCCCTTTTTGGAAAGAAGACAGTTAAAGGTATTTAGTAAGAGGCAAAGCAAGTTTTTTGAAATTGTAATTTTTGTAATTTTTTTTGGTAAATTAAATGTAACATTTTTATTTTATTTTTTTACATACTGTCATCAGTACAGTACAGTACAGCGTCATCATATAACTGGTGTGGCGGTGATCAGGAACACTTTTTCTTTTTCATTACATTTGTTTTTTCTTTTTTAACAAATTTTCTTTTACATATTGTTACCACAACAGAAAAGGGTTACTATAGTAAGTGTGATCAGGATTTTTTTTACACACTGTGATTGCTTATAACAGTATTAATCTCGGTTATAAGCAACCATTTTTTTATGGATGACACCCAGCCATTCAGTGTGTACTATTGTGATTAGCTGTGATTGACCACAGCAAACCACATGGCACAGATGGGCTGCAATTGGCTTAGTCTGGTTGTCTTGGAGGTGTGTTTGGGGTCATTATCATGTTGGAATACTGCCCTGCGGCCCAGTCTCCGAAGGGAGAGGATCATGCTCTGCTTCAGTATGTCACAGTACATGTTGGCATTCATGGTTCCCTCAATGAACTATAGCTCCCCAGTGTCGGCATTTCACTCATGCAGCCCCAGACCATGACACTCCCACCACCATGCTTGGTTGTAGGTAAGACACGCTTGTCTTTGTACTCCTCATCTGGTTGCCACCACACACGTTTGATACCATCTGAACCAAATACATTTATCTTGGTCTCATCAGACCATAGGATATGTTCCAGTAATCCTTAGTCTGCTTGTCTTCATCAAACTGTGGGCTTTCTTGTGCATTTAATGTAGAAAAGGCTTCCTTCTGCAGACCAATTTGATGCAGTGTGCAGCGTATAGTCTGAGCACTGACAAACTGCCACCTCTTCAACCTCTACAGCAATGCTGGCAGCACTTAAATGTCTATTTCCCAAAGACAACCTCTGAGCATGTGCACTCAACTTCTTTGGTTGACCATGGCGAGGCCTGTTCTAAGTGGAACCTGTCCTGTTAAACCGCTGTATGGTCTTGGGCACTGTGCTACAGCTCAGTTTCAAGGTCTTGGCAATCTTCTTATAGCCTAGGCCATCTTTATGTAGAGCAACAATTCTTTTTTTTAAGATCCTCCGAGAGTTCTTGGCCATGAGGTGCCATTTTGAACTTCCAGCGACCAGTATGAGAGAGTGAGAGCGATAACACCAAATTTAACACACCTGCTCCCCATTCACACCTATGGCCTTGTAACACTAACGAGTCACATGACACCGGGGAGGGAAAATGGCTAATTGGGCCAAATTTGGAAATTTACATATTGGCCTAAACTGATGAAGACATTTTTTTTCCATACATTTTTTGGATATTTATTATAGCAAAAAGGAAAAAATATATATATATTTTTTAAATTGTCGCTCTTTTGTTGTTAATAGCGTAAAAAATAAAAACCACAGAGGTGATCAAATATCACCAAAAGAAAGCTCTATTTGTGGGGAAAAAAGCACATCACTTTTATTTGGGTAGAGTGTCGCATTACCGCGCAATTGTCAGTTAAAGCAACACAGTGCCGTATTGCAAAAAATGGCCCGGTCATTAAGGGGGTTGTAATGGTTTGTGTTTTTTCATCTTAATGCATCCTATAAATTAAGGTTAAAAAACACCTGGAAATGACTGCCCCCCCCAGCCCTGTTTTACTTACCTAAACCCGTTCACCTACTGTGCGCGTCCCCTGGCGTCCTCTTCTCCACGGAGTCTGGCTGTTGATTGGATAAATTGATAGCAGCGCAGCCATTGGCTTGCGCTGCTGTCAATCACATGGACACAGTGTGTATGACAGGGAGCGCACCCGCAAGCTAACCCCCTTGGGAGAGAGCTTCCCAGAAGGGGGTTAGCTGATGTGGGGAGGAGCCAAGACAGCCGTTGAGGGACCCGAGAACAGCAGGATCGAGGCTACTCTGTGCAAAACAAACTGCAGAGTGGAGGTATAATATGTTTATTAAAAAAACAAAATAAAAAAAACAAAGTGAAGCAACCCCTTTAAGTGGGAAAATCTTTCCGGTCCTTAAGTGGTTAATCAGGGCTGGGCAAGGCAAGTCCCTCTCAGGCTCTCATGTCTCATACAACCTGTGATGTGTATTTGTACTTACAGTTTTGCTTCGGACTCCACCACCAGATGCGGGTTGTCACCAGCCACACGATGCGGATTGTCACTTGCCACACGTTGCGGGTTGTCACTTGCAACATGTTGCGGATGGTCACTTACGTCACCTGCGGGTTGTCACTTGCCACGTCACATGCCACACGTTGCGGATTGTCACTTGCCACAACGTCACCTGCCACGCGTTGCGTATTGTCACTTGCCACACGTGGATTGTCACTTGCCACACGTTGCGGGTTGTCACTTGCCACACGTTGCTGGTTGTCACTTGCCACACATTGCGGGTTGTTACTTGCCACATGTTGCGGATGGTCACTTGCCACGCGTTGCGGATGGTCACTTACGTCACCTGCGGGTTGTCACTTGCCACGTCACTTGCGGATTGTCACAACGTTACATGCCACATGTTGCGGATTGTCACTTGCCACACGTTGCGGATTGTCACAACGTTACATGCCACACGTTACGGATTGTCACTTGCCACACGTTGCAGATTGTCACAACGTCACCTGCCACACATTGCATATTGTCACTTACTGTGTTTCAGTGTGAATGCAGGCAGCAGAGTGGTTTCGGAGATATTATGCATTATATGTTGCCAAACCACACAGACTTTACACCTTGTTATTAAATCTTACATACAGAACTTACAGAACCTATACTCAGCTTGGGTTTCCTTAATGTAATGCTCCTCCCACTGTACCCTGGAAAACGCAGTATTAGAGCTCAAACAACTGTATATATACAGGTGAAGCTCGGAAAATTAGAATATCGTGCAAAAGTTCATGTATTTCATTAATGCAACTTAAGAGGTGAAACTAATATATGAGATAGACTCATTACATGCAAAGCAAGATAGTTCAAGCCGTGATTTGTCATAATTGTGATGATTATGGCTTGCAGCTCATGACAACACCAAATCCACAATCTCAGAAAATTAGAATATTGTGAAAAGGTACAATATTCTAGTCTCAAAGTGTCACACTCTAATCAGCTAATTAAGCCATAACACCTGCAAAGGGTTCCTGAGCCTTTAAATGGTCTCTCAGTCTGGTTCAGTAGGAATCACAATCATGGGTAAGACTGCTGACCTGACAGTTGTGCAAAAAAACATCATTGACACCCTCTATAAGGAGGGGAAGCCTCAAAAGGTAATTGCAAAAGAAGTTGGATGTTCCCAAAGTGCTGTATCAAAGCACATTAATAGAAAGTTATGTGGAAGGGAAAAAAGTGTGGAAGAAAAAGGTGCACAAGCAGCAGGGATGACCGCAGCCTGGAGAGGATTGTCAGGAAAAGGTCATTCAAATGTGTTGGAGAATTTCACAAGGAGTGGACTGAGGCTGGAATCAGTGCATCAAGAGCCACCACACACAGACGGATCCTGGACATGGGCTTCAAATGTCATATTCCTCTTGTCAAGCCACTCCTGAACAACAAACAACGTCAGAAGCATCTTACCTGGGCTAAAGAAAAACACACCTGGTCTGTTGGTCAGTGGTCCAAAGTCCTCTTTTCTGATGAGAGCAAATTTTGCATCTCATTTGGAAACCAAAGGAACCAGAGTATGTAGGAAGAATGGAGAGGCACGCACTGCAAGATGCTTGAAGTCCAGTGTGAAGTTTCCAGTCTGTGTTGATTTGCGGAGCCATGTCATCTGCTGGTGTTGGTCCACTGTGCTTCAATAAGTCCAGAGTCAACGCAGCAGTCTACCAGTAGATTTTGGAGCACTTCATGCTTCCTTCCGCAGATGAGCTTTATGGGGATGCTGACTTCATTTTCCAGCAGGACTTGGCACCTGCCCACACTGCCAAAAGCACCAAAACCCAGTTCAATGACCATGGGATTACTGTGCTTGATTGGCCAGCAAACTCGCCTGACCTGAACCCCATAGAGAATCTATGGGGCATTGCCAAGAGAAAGATGAGAGACATGAGACCGACCAATGCAGAAGAGCTGAAGGCCGCTATTGAAGCATCCTGATCTTCTGTAACACCACAGCAGTGCCACAGGCTGATAGCTTCCATGCCACGCCGCATTGAGACAGTAATTGTTGCAAAACCAAGTACTGAGTACATGTGCATACTTATACTTTTCGGAGATCTGATATTGTACAATCCTTGTTTTATTGATTGCCTGTAATATTCAAATTTTCTGAGATTGTGGATTTGGGGTTTTCATGAGCTGTAAGCCATAATCCTCACAATTATGACAAATCAAGGCTTGAACTATCTTGCTTTGCATGTAATGAGTCTATCTCATATATTAGTTTCACCTCTTAAGTTGCATTAGTGAAATAAATGAACTTTTGCACGATATTCAAATTTCATCTGTATATATAAAATACATTTTAACGACTCGCATTTGTGTAATGCCTACTTCACTCCTTCTAGAGGTAGTAAAACCGAATCACTGAACCGTATGCTTAGCCAAACGAGGACAATATAGCTAAACTAGAAAGTTAGCAGAATTGGAGAACGATACCGATACCGGAACTTCCGGTAAGAGAATGATTTTCTCTGACCGGCAGTTCCGTAGGGGAACATAGAGCCAGCTTCCCATGCGATTAGGAAGCTGGGCGGCGAGTAATGACCCACCTTGGGGCCTTCTGATTGGCCAGGAAGCCGGTTCCATGCTGATTGGCTTGAAAGCCGGTTTTCAGGCCAATTACAATTTAGCCGGCCAAACAACATGCAGCTGGCTTCCTGGGCAATCAGTCATTACTCTCTGCCCGGCTTCCTGATTGCCCAGAACGCCGGCTCAATGCCAGCGGAAGCACCGATATCGGTCCTCGGCATCAGCGAGTACTGACACAAAATATCGGTACTTGATACCGAAAAAACAATATCGGTGCATCCCTACCTGTAAGATTTTCATCTGTACATGTTGAGGGAAATTAAACGATAAAATGAAGTATACAATCTCAGGATATGTAATATTAGAAGTTAGAAATTTATTCTTTTGGTATAAAGACTATACTAAAAAACAAAACATTCTTGTTTTGCTCAGATGCCTAGGAAGCCAGCTTGTGAAAGTGAGGACATTATCAAAGTCATCTGTGCTGCAAAGGGAAAAATCATTACAGGACAAACAATAGCAGTTCCCTCAGACAAAGTATGGGTTGACTTGTGTCAACAATTAAACAACAAACTGTCACCCAAAAACCTTTATACATTTGTAAAGACAAACCTACACAATATATAGCAAGTCCTTGGTCTATGCAAAGATGTCAAAGATATCGATAAACAAACTTCCAATGGTGACAGCCCAGAAGGTGCAGATAGTCATTCATCAATTTAGTATTATAAGATTCAGTTTGAATTCAGTCTCTCTTTTCAAAGATGGTTAGGAATCTAGCCTGAGAAAATAATTTACAATGACAAATCCATGTACACTGGGAAAAGAGAATGCACCATCTTAAAACCCATTGCATGGACTCGCATCTTGAATGAAGAGATCTGGAAAAAATATCAAGTCAACATGCGCACCTAAATTCAAGCGGGCAACAATGTATCCAAATGTTGCATCTTGCTACATAGATATAATAGGGTGCTGCACTGAGTGTAATGCACAGCTATCCATAACAGTTGACAACGTACCAGAGATTGGCAAACCTGTATTGCTTAAGTGCATGATCTGCAAAATTGACAACAGTCCCCACACAGGAAATTCTAAACGCAAATTATCAGGAGATTTGAGAAGGAGTGTCAAAAGAACTCTGGGAAGGATGGAAACAAGCATATGTATGGCAGGCAGCTGAGGCCCACAAAGTTATGGATATTGGTGACCCTGAGCCGAGTCAACTACCAAATCTGGCAACATTACGAAAAGCCAAACAAGAGATGGGCCATAAGGACCCAATCCTTTCATTACAACTCTTTAAATACAGTGTTCCCCATAATGGAAGCATACACAACATAGGCTTGGATAATTTTTTTTGCAATTACCAAAGGAAGTCAAAGAACATAGGCTCCTATGTGAGTTTTGATGCAACAGGTTCAGATGTGAAAAAACTAAAGAGACCTGTTGACATTTCAGGACATCTTTTTGTATCAAGGAGTTTTAAATTCATTTGGAGACTGGTCCTAGTAGTGCTGATGCTTTCTGAGAGCCATACTAGAAGCAGTCTGATTTCTCCCTTGCTTTGCTTGGAGTACTAGTTCAGGCCTTCACCTTTTACCCAGACTTATATAAATGAGTATTTTGGAGTGCTGACCAGAAGTAGCTCCTCAAACCTGCCTCCTTGCTTCATTAGAATTGATGCCACACACTGTATCAAGCTCATTAGCCGATGGGAATGCCTAAGACAAAAAGGAAACGGTGAGCAAATTCTACCTCAGAGCAATGGCACAACTTCTTCAATCAAATTCACTGGATGATGCAAGGGAGCTCAATCATTCAATTTCAGTTGTTGCATTTAGCGAATCAGAAGGGATTGACGACAAAGGCATACCTGTTATATCTAAGACATGCAAAACTCAACTGAAGAGACGTATCGCAGAGGGATGTCTCTTGGCTAGTGTGACTGAAGATGATGATTTAGTGGCGATGAGCAAACAGGAAAATTTGACAATTCAAACAGACCTGAAAATATGGGTAACATAAATTTGTGAAAGGAGTAAGATGCTTGCTGCAAATCATGGTGACCGAGATAACTTACATTTTCTTTCAGAGCTTGTCCCTAGTGTTATAAGAACGGCATGTTACCTTCCGCTTTGGACAGCTGTCATGGTCCCACACTTCAAAAGTGTGAACATAACGACAAGCTCTGCAAGTGTTGAGGCTAAATTGAAAAATATAAAACATGGACTCTTCAAACATGAATGCCTGCCTATCAAAATTTACCATTTTGTGATTCGTCACCTTGAATTCATGGAACGCAAAAGGAGGCTTTCTTCTTTACCAATAAGGAAAGCAGATTACAGTGAAGAAATGAGTGAAAAAAACGATAAAACAAGTAACAACTGTGAGGTTCCATGCACACTGGAATAAAAAACGTTGCTTCTACAGGAGTTTTGTGTTCTGCCTGTAGAAGCAACTCAATGTTACCCTTTGTGTCCATACACATTAGGACGTTAAGAGGCATATTTTTTAAAATAACGTTTAGAGGCAGGAAAAAAAAACCTTCTCATTTGCGTTTCTGATTGGAGCTCACTGGCAGAAAAAACGTAAAACTCTCCTAAACTCATCTAAACGTTGTACAAAAAATGCTCTATATGGAAGTTTTTTACTCCAAAAAGAACAGACGTTTTTTTAAGCCCAGTGTGCATGGAGCCTGAAGAGAATCCACAGATTAATGTAAAAGTAAAAGAAGAAAGTAGAATGCAAGAGGAGCATGTTGAGAACTGGAAAGGCCTCAATGCCGCGTACACACAATCATTTTTCGGCATGTAGAAAAAACCTTTGTTTTTCCAACTTCATCATTAAAACGACGTTGCCCACACACCATCATTTTTAAAAAATACTATAGCAAAGCGCGGTGACGTACAACGGCACTATAAAGGGGAAGTTCAATGCGGATGACGCCACCCTTAGGGCTGCTTTAGCTGATTCCGTGTTAGTAAAAGACGATTCACGCTTTTCTGTCTGTTACAGCGTGATGAATGTGCTTACTCCATTATGAACGGTTGTTTTACCAGAACGAGCGCTCCTGTCTCATAACTTGCTTCTAAAGAATGCGCAGGTTTTTAATGTCAATTTAGCCCACACACAATCATTTTTTACAACCCGAAAAACGACATTGTTTAAAACGTCGTTAAAAACGCAGCATGTTCGAAAAAAAATGTTGTAATTTTTCAGAACTTGAAAAATTATGTGAAGCCCACACACGATCATTTTAACCACTTGAGACCCGTAGGACGTCAAATGACGTCCTGGACTTTGTGCGGTGATATCTGAATGATGCCTGCAGCTACAGGCATCATTCAGATATCGCCGTCTTCAGCCGGCGATTCTGTGCACCAGAAGAACGATCAAAGCTGCCCGGAGAGCGAATCGGCCGGCGCTCGTTGGTGTACCATAGAGATGACTGGTGACCAGACGGTCACAGTCATCTCTATGACCGTCGGAGGACCGGGCGCGACGTTATGACGTCACGCCCGGTACCCGGAAGTAAACAAAGCCGCAATCGCGGCTGTCGGCATGTAATCGGTGATTTTTTTTCCACCAATTTCATGCTTGTAAGCCTGTAGGAGAGATATGGGGTCTTATTGACCCCACATCTCTCCATAAAGAGGACCTGTCACAGTGATTCCTATTACAAGGGATGTGTACATTCCTTGTAAAAGGAAAAAAGTGATCAAAAAAAAAAAATGTCAAAAAAAGTGTAAAAATAAAAAAATGAAGTAAAAAAAAATAATCAAATAATAAAAAAAAAAATTTAAAACGCCCCTGTCCCGATCGCTCGCGTGCAGAAGCGAACGCACATGCAAGTCTCGCCCACATATGTAAACACCGTTCAAACCCCACATGTGAGGTATCATCGCGTGCGTTAGAGCGTGTGCAACAATTCTAGCACTAGACCTCCTCTGTAACTCAAAAATAGTAACCTGTAAAAAAATTTAAAGCGTCGCCTATGGAGATTTTTAAGTACCGAAGTTTGGCGCCATTCCATGAGTGTGCGCAATTTTAAAGCGGGACATGTTAGGTATCTATTTACTCGGCGTAACATCGTCTTTCACATTATACAAAAAAATTGGGCTAACATTACTGTTTTGTTATTTTTGAATTCATGAAACAGTTTTTTTCCCTAAAAAAAGGCGTTTGAAAAATTATTGCGCAAATACCGTGCGAGAAAAAAAGTTGCAATGACCGCCATTTTATTCCCTAGGGTGTCTGCTAAAAAAAATATATATAATGTTTGGGGGTTCTGATTAATTTTCTAGCAAAAAAATTGTGATTTTTACATGAAGGAGAGAAGTGCCAAAATAGGCCCGGTAACAAAGTGGTTAAATAACATTTAAAAAAAAAAAAAATTTTCATGCCGAAAAATGATCGTGTGTACGCGGCATCAGTGTTCCTCCAAAAAAGAGACTATCCTACCTCACTCCTTGCTCTGAGTGGTTGCATATGGACACAAACCTGGAAAAATAAAGGTAAAAAGTTCTGAAAAACGACAATCATTTAGCTAAAGTACCTATAAAAATAAACAAAATGCTTGTAAGTGTCATACCTGTGAGTTTTGATTCCCTTTGCCTATGTCTTTGCTGTGCATTCTGTGTTCAGATAGCACTGAAAGATGGGCTACATCTAAATCTGTCCAAATGTCTGAAGCCATTACTTTCACCTCAAGAGTGTCCAAAGAATTGCAAAACCAAGGATGTAACGTCATTGAAATAGCTTTGCAATGGCTCAGTCACACATACAGGGCCAGATTAAGAACATCATGGGCCTGGTGCTGAAGATTTTGGTGGGGCCTTTTAGGCTGCATTCACACCTCCGCGACAAGTAACGCCGCGTACGCGGCGTATTTTGCTGCGAATAGTGTAACTTTTTTTTTACAAATCCTTCCTATTGCTTTGTATGGCCGAATGCCAACTTTTTTTCATGCCGCAGGTGTACGGCGTCTATGAGATGTGAACCATCTCATAGACAGCAATGGGAATTCTCCCCTCCAGCGGCACGAGCGGCCGTCGTCGGGCGTTTTGTCGCGGAGGTGTGAATGGGGTGTAATAAATAATAAATAAATGCGTGGGAATGACATGAACGCAGCCCAGCCAAGGCAAGTGACCAAAGGCACAGAACCCAGAAGGAAGACCGGGTGAAGATGTAAGCGCCCGGGCCCCGCCTGATTCATCGCAGCACTGGAGGGCTCAGTCTGAAAATTGAGGTGTACACTAATGTGCTAATATGCTGTGCATACTTGTACGTTGTGGCATAACCTACCCCAGGGCCTCTAAAAAGCAGTAATGTCAGGAAAGTTTACTACTGCTTTATTATCACAGGATCCCAGGAGCCTCTCATGGGGCCCCCTACTGACCTGGTGGACGGTGGCCCTTGGGAAGTGCCTAAGTGCACAGTTGCCAACATTTAAAAAATATTTTCAGGGCCACTTTTTTATATAAGTGCTATAATTAGAGTAGCTGAGATCCCCGATGTTCCTCTATACATCATAGTAGTAATCACAAAATTAAATGAGTACTAATAATGGGGCAGAACAAATATGAGAACTGATATTTCCTTTAGTTGAACTAACAAAAGTGTGTCCATTCTAGAGCTGGTAACATTGAGGATATTCAGTATAATTTTAAAGAACTGTTTTTGTGGGTAAGTGACATAGGGGAGGAGTATGGACGGTATATAAGTGGGAAGTATGTGCAGGTGAGGGAGAGGAATGTGGAGGGTCTAACAGTGGGCACTATGTACAGGAGAGGAGTACAAAGGGTACGGAAAAAAGCACTATGTACAGGAGAGGAGTGTGAAGGGTATGACAATGGGCAGTATGTACAGGAAGAGTGAGGGGGTATGACAGAGGGTAGTACGTACCAGAGAGAAGTGTGGAGGGTATGATGGGGCAGTATGTACAGGAGAGGAGTGTGGCGGGTATGACAGTGGGCAGTATGTACAGGAGAGGAATGTAGACGGTATGATAGTGGGCTCTATGTATAGGAGAGGAGTGTGGAGGGTATGACAGTGAACACTATGTATAGGAGAGGAGTGTGGAGGGTATGACAGTGGGCACTATGTATAGGAGAGGAGTGTGGAGGGTATGACAGTGAGCAGTATGTACAGGAGAGGAGTGTGGAGGGTGCGACAGTGGGCACTAAGTACAGGAGAGAAGTGTATGACAGCAGGCACTATGTACAGGAGAGGAGTGTTAAGGGTATGACAGTGGGCGCTATGTATAGGAGAGGAGTGTGGAGGGTATGACAGTGGGCACTATGTACAGGAGAGGAGTGTGTAGGGTATGACAGTGGGTACTATGTATAGGAGAGAAGTGTGGAGAGTATGACAGTGGGCACTATGTACAGGAGAGGAGTGTGGAGAGTATGACAGTGAGCACTATGTACAGGAGTGGAAGGATATTTAGGGACTGAGTAGTGGTTAAGCGGGTCATACATGGATTGAAATTACGCCAATTATGCAGAGACCAGCCATAGTCAATCTATGTATGGGCTAGCTGGTTTTACACAAGTCAATCTATTAATCAACTTGAGTACAACCAGCCTGTTTTTTTTTCTTAAAACAATCAGTGCTGCCAGCTAAAGTTAGCAACACTGATCATTGTACGCACTGGCAGAAAACAATAACACTGCAGGAGTGATTCCCCCATCCACAGGTCAGCAGGTGAGAGGGTGTGTGGGGACAGGCTGGGGAGAGATACTAGTCAGTGGCTGGGTAGGCACTGGTAGTATCAGAGCCAGATACACACAGGTTACATACGCCACGATCGTTAGAGCAAGAACAATAATTCTAGTACTAGACCTCCTCTGTAACTCTAAACATGTAACCTAAAAAAATGTAAAGCATCGCTTAGGATACCAAAAAAAATTGTGCTAACTTAACTAACTGTTTTTTTAATGAATGAAACATTTTTTTCCAAAAAAACATGTTTGAAAAATTGCTGCGCAAATACCGTGCTAGAGCTGCACAATTAATTGTTAAAAAAATCGTGATCTCGATTCAACCCCCCTGACGATCTTCAATGCAGAGTTTGCTGATTCTTTAATATA
The DNA here is from genome assembly GCF_905171775.1 of Rana temporaria. Lineage (NCBI taxonomy): Eukaryota > Metazoa > Chordata > Amphibia > Anura > Ranidae > Rana > Rana temporaria. The sequence goes on from NC_053489.1 coordinate 529,375,835, forward strand.
ACAAGTGGAGAGACTTTCAGCTGTCAAAAGAAAATATCTGGGCAGTCTGCCAAGTTTTTAACAGGAAACATTGTAACTGACACTTCCTTCTTAGATCAAAGGGATACACTTCTGTGTGTAAAGAACAAATCTGGGCAGTCTGCGAAGTTTGTAAACAAAATGAAACATTGTAACTAACTAACATTGTAACTAAATGTAACCACTTAAAGTCCAACACTTGTTTCTTAAATTAAAAAGCAATATTATTTGCTAGAAAATTACTTGGAACTGCCAAACATTATATATATTTTAGCAGAGACTCTAGGGCAGTGGTCTCAAAGTACCGGCCCGCGGGCCATTTGCGGCCCGCGGACCAGTTTTAAATGGCCCGCAGGCAGGGTGGAAGTGAGGGGAGCCATCTGGTGGTGAGCCGTTGGTATTACAAGTTATTACCACCAGATGTGAGCTGGCGCCATCTGGTGGTGGCCGTTGGTATTACAAGTTAAGCATTACAAGTTAAACAGCAATTCTAATGTAATTTTACACTATTTTCACTGCCATATTCTTCCCTCTAATTAGAACCCCCAAACATTATATATATTTTTTATATAGATTTTTTATCCTAACACCCTAGAGAATAAAATAGCGATCGTTGCAATACTTTCTGTTACGCCGTATTTGCGCAGCGGTCTTACAAGCGCACTTTTTTGGGAAAAAATTACACTTTTTTAAATTAAAAAATAAGACAACAGTAAAGTTATCCCCATTTTTTTTAATATTATGAAAGATAATGTTACGCCGAGTAAATTCATACCCAACATGTCACGCTTCAAAATTGTGTCCGCTTGTGGAATGCTGACAAACTTTTTTACCCTTTAAAATCTTCATAGGCGACGTTTAAAAAAATCTACAGGTTGCATGTTTTAAGTTACAGAGGAGCTTTAATTATTGCTCTCACTCTACCAATCGCGGCGATACCTCACATGTGTGGTTTGAACACCGTTTACATATGCGGGCGCTGCTCGCGTATGTGTTCGCTTCTGCGCGCAAGCTCGTCGGGACGGGGTGCGTTTTCTGGCTCCTAACTTTTTTAGCTGGCTCCTAGATTCCAAGCAAATTTGTCAAACCCTGACTTACACCAGTGCTGGTGGTAATAATGCGCTCGCTGACACCAGTGCTGGTGGTAATAATGCGCTCGCTGACACCAGTGCTGGGGGTTAATAATGTGTTCGCTGACACCAGTACTGTTGTTTTTGAAGTTTGAAAGTTTGCATGCGGCCCCCCATGGCATATGAAAACTTGTCTTGTGGCCCTCAGGTAATTTGAGTTTGAGACCCCTGCTCTAGGGAATACAATGGCTATTGCTGCAATATGTTATGTCACACTGCATTTTCCCACTTCAATGAATAATAAAAACCATAAAAACAAAACAGTGAAGTTAGCCCATTTTTTTATTTTTTTTTGTTTTAATGTGAAAGATGATGTTACGCCGCAACAATCGTGAGAGAATCGTGATCTATCTTCTAAGCAAAAAAATTGCAATTCTCATTTTAGCCAGAATCGTGCAGCTCTGTACCCTGCAACATAAAAAGTGCAAAGACCACCATAGAGTAATTTTCTAGCAAAAAACAAATGATGATTTTTACATGTAGTAGAGAAGTGTCAGAATTGGCCTGGGTGGCAAGGGGTTAATTACCATGAGTAATATACAAATAATTATTATAAGCACTGTGATCCTATCAGTCTGCTGCAGTGTGTCAGCTTGTATTTATATTGGCCGCTCTGAATGTAGCTTCTGACAGGCTGTGCAAGCAGGCCCGTATCTCCGGAACCATAAATGATAGCCGTCCCATATTTTAACCAGTTGTGGGGTAGCTCTCCCCATGCCTACCCCCAAATGTGGGGTTTCTGTGACCTCTGGTCATCGAGCTACAATCCCCCAAATTCGATCTTAGAAAAAAAAAAAATCTTAAAAAAAAAAAAAATGTTTTTTTTTTTTTTGGGCAAATGGGCCTATCTTGAGAAAGGGGCCTGGAGCTGCAGCTCCATCAGCCCCATTGTTAATCCGGCCCTGCACACATAGGTGCACCACTGGACAGCTAATTTGTATTGAAATAAGTGCCGAAAGACATTATCCATTATCTGAAATACCTGTGACCATGCACCTTGACAGTCACTCATTCACATTCGAGGGGTTGTTGCCTTTACTCCAGGAATCAGCAGAAATTCCCTTGGTCATTTTGTAGCCTATTGTAGGAGAAGGTCAGCTGACTGGGAAAAATATCATGACCTGTGTGAATCTGTTATGATAGCCTCTGCAAAAACCAAGATACAACCCCATGTCGTTTTATTCACAAAGTAGGAATTAAATATATAACGGAATTTGGAAATGTTAAGGTGAACGTTTTCATTTATTGCTTTTTTTCATTATGTTTAAATAGTTCTATGGTTCTTTAACCACTTCCTGACGGCCGTACAACTTTATACGGCCGCAGGGTGGATCTAAATTTCTGGGAGGCTGTCTATATACGGCCTCCAGCCACTGGGGGCGCGCGAGCGCCGCTGCATCACTGAGATGCCGATGCTCGTGCCTGGCGGCCGCGATGTCCGCCAGGCACCCGCGATCGGCGGTTACAGAGACAAGGACGTGGATCTGTGTGTGTAAACACAGAGATCCACGTCCTGTCAGGGAGAGAGGAGACTGATGCTGTGTCCCTTGTACAAGGGACACAGATCGGTCACCTCCCCCAGTCAGTCCCCTCCCCCCACAGTTAGAAACACTATGCAGGGCACACATTTAACCCCTTCCTCATTCCCTAGTGTTAACCCCTTCAATGCCAGTCACATTTATACAGTAATCAGTGCATATTTATAGCACTGATCGCAGTATAAATGTGAATGGTGCCAAAAATGTGTCAAAAGTGTCCGATGTGTCCGCCATAATGTTGCAGTGCCGATAAAAATCGCAGATCACCTCCATTACTAGTAAAAAAAAAAAAAAAAAATAATTCTGTCCCCTATTTTGTAGGCGCTATAACTTTTGCGCAAACCATTCGCTTATTGTGATTTTTTTTAACAAAAATATGTAGAAGAATACGTATCGGCCTAGACTGAGAAAATGTTTTTTTTTTTTTTTTTAATTGGGCTATTCATTATAGCAACAAGTAAAAAATATATTTTTTTTTTCTGGAAATTGATGCTTTTTTTTTTTTATAGCGCAAAAAATAAAAACCGCAAAGGTGATCAAATACCACCAAAAGAAAGCTCTATTTTATGGGAAAACAATTTTGAGGTATGAATACTTTTTCAAGGCACTGTATATATGGTAACGTTCATCACTGAGGTCGTATAGTACAGTCTCCTGCTGAGCATGCAAATGCTATCACACAAGTAAAGCAGTTTGTTTAGCAAACCTGCTGGAGGACGTGAACCTTTGCCCGTTCCTTATCAGGAACATTAGAATTGACAGACTTCACATTACATGTTTACATTAAAGAACACATGGTTTAGCAGACGTCTTATGGAGTTAGCTTAGAAAAAGAAGATATGGCAATGATGTACATATGTGCAGTAAGTTCATTTATTTAGGTTTCTCTTTCCTCTCTCCTTTACCCATCAAAACCAGCAAGGTATGATTTACTAAAAGAATAGAGCATGTTTTCTTTGAAAAGTGAATTTTCACCTAACTTAGTGCCTCTTCACACCAGCTGCTGTGTTAGCAAACGGCTACTGGTGTGCGGTGTCAAGACAGCGGTGCTGATGCCCTGTAAACAGCATATTGTTGTGTTTACTTTGTTGCATGAATTGTATTGAATTGGCAGAAAGTGACATTTCATTAAGCTCTATTTTGGTGCAATGAGGTAGATTGGGTCACACCATGCTGTGCTGTATGTCAAAATGCTTGTCAGCGCACACCACTGGCATGATAGGAAACAAGGCTTGTTGTCTTGTCTTGCGTTTGGACAGTTCCAACACACCTGGTGTGAACAGCAATGCTGTATCCTGGCCTAGGCCAACAAGGCCCAGGCCTAGGGCAGCACTTTGCAGGAGGGCAGCACGGACAGTGTCCCCGCCGGCTTGGAGTTTAGCGCCCCCATAAATCGGCCGCACTGCTTCCAGTATGTGGGCGGTTGGCATTCTGCAACTGTGGGAGGGGGGGGGGGTGTCGCTTCTAATTTTTTACCATCCCTGTCCCATTGCAGAGATTTCCCTTCCCTTACTGTCCCATAGCCAAACAGGAAGTGAGAGGAAATCTATGCAAATTAAGGGAATCCATTGTCTCCCGCCCCCAGGGCATCAGAACTAGTGTCCCCACTTGAAAATTTCAGTGTGGGTCTTAAACCGCAAGGGGTGTGGCCTTGACAGGAAGGGGTGGGTCATATTTAAATTAGGGGGTGCACGAGTTTAGTCAGGCCTAGGGCAGCACAAAACCTAAATACACCCCTGGTGAAGAGGCCTATAGCAAGTGATGTAAAACTGTGCTGACTTCAGTCATCCAATCATATGTAAGCATAAATCCTGATTTTTTTTTTTGTTAGGTTGTACTGTGCATAGTGGTATGACTGACTGAAGGCCAAGGCAGCTGTGCAGAAATAACTTTTTACCTGATGGATTGTATTAGTAAAGATCATAAAAAAATATTACTCATTTTTTGCAGGCAAATTATTATGAAGTTGACAGGTTCTGTTTACTGTATGGCACAGTTAACTGTGTGAGGGCAGGAGAATTGTTCTGCATGGTACTGCTGTGCTAAACATCATAATGGTGGCTTCTGGAGGAAGCAAGCAAGCCTCTTGCACTGGGCTCCACAGAATTCTCAAATGTGAGCATGTGTCCTACCACTGATCTTTGGTATAATTATTATTATTATTACATGTACTTATATAGCACTGTCCATTTACTCTGCGCTTTACATATATATTTTACATTCACATCAGTCCCTGCCCTCAAGGAGTGTACAATCTAAGGTCCCAAACTCACATTCATACACATACTAGGGTCAATTAACCAACCAGCCTGTCTTTGGAGTGTGGGAGAAAAATGGAGTACCTGGAGAAAACCCACACAGGCACAGATGATTCCGTAGAATCATACTGGAAGAATATACGTTATCTAAAGCTAGCTGTACATGGATCAAAATGTGTCCGGTTCAGTAGACTGGACAAATTTCAATTCATGTATGGGCAGGCTGGAAGTTGATCTACCAACCAGCCTGTTGTGCTTTTCCGGAAAGATCAGTGCTGCCACCTAGATCAGTGTATTATGACTGCAGGGAAGTCTCCCCGCTGTCAGAATACAATGACTCAGTGGGAGTGATTCCCCCATCCACACCAAGTATGTGGAACAACATTTTTTTCCCCTTTTTATTTTTTTATTTCTATTTTTTCTTTTACTATGTGTTGCTTACCTTGCCCTGTGCTGTCCTTTACTTTTACATCAGTGGATGTTCTCTCCTCTCTTCAGATTTAGGCGTAAAGCATTTCTATGTACAGGCTGAGTGACAAAAACCCTTTAACTGTAACCTGGTTGTCACTAATGGATGCTCAGGCCCACTACAGATTACAGTTGAGTGTGTCTCAGTGTATGTCTGTATCATACCCCACTCTATATATTGTGCTTATTGTGAGATGTCTAGTGCAGTGGTTCGCCATGACCTCTCACCTCTTGGGCCTCCAGCCAGCTGCAGTGCAGATCACGTAACCTACCCACAAACCTACTATAGTGCCCCTAACCTCCCATAATTGCCCACAGTGCCCCCTCCGAAGCCACCAGGCCCCTTCAGAGCTCTTATCCCGCACAGTGCCATCCAGCCTTCTTAAGTGCTGCCAAGCTCCCTAGCCTGCTGCAGAGCTTCCAGACCCCCGTAATGCACCCAATCTAACTAACAGTGTCACAGAGTGCTTTCCAACCTCCCACAATGCCCCCTAGCCCCTGAAATGCACTTTAGCCTCCCAAAGTGCCACTGCAAAGCCTCCAACTTCTTGGTGAGACCCCAGTCCCCTCCAGAAAAAGATTAACCCACAGCTCCCCCCAGCCCCTACAGAAATATGCATTTCAATATATGTTATGCATTTATTGTGTGAGTTTAAACTTTTTGCATTTTACTCTTGGGGTATGGAAGCATTTGGAAGGATTTACCAGGACTTGCTCTCAATAAGGGTGAGAACCATTTGTCTAGTGTATCCTTCACGGTGTGAAGATTGAGAGGGGGGACAGTAGGCTTGCCCTTCAAAAGAAATTGTCCGCAATTCTGAAATTGCGCAAAGGTCATTAGGAATTGTAAGCCACAGAGTGACATGTCTGATTTCAAACATGCAGCCCGAGCTAGAGAACAGGTGCACAAATGTGGAAGTGAAGGATTTCACATAGATGGAGGTGAGAATGCAGAACACGAAAATTCAAATTTTTAAATGGATTTGTGATTCAACTAATGAGCAGTTCAAATGCATAAAGGATTATATGCGGCGTTACTTTATTTGTGAGGAGACTTAAGTTCCACTTTAACAACCCATTTTCCATCTTTCAGGGATCCTAGCTGCAACCCAAGATACCTGAGAGAGATCCGATACGTCACTGCAACTGACTTTTTAAGTGCCAAGCCTCAGACATGGGGTGGACAGTGTTTCTTCTAGGAAGAAGATGTATACAAACCCAGCAACCTCAAGCCAGGCTGCTTAAAAGTACATTATGTTGCACTTGTATGAGGCAAATTTCATCAAGTTCTGTGGTACAAGACTGCCCGCCTTCTCAGAAAAGGGCACCGGTGAGGATTGGATGTGCTTCCGGATTCTGGGGGGATACTGCAGCTTCAGGTAATGGTTCCCTCAGCTGTGTCAGGCCTCGTACACACGACGGAGTTTCTCGGCAAAAACCAGCAAGAAACTTGCTGGGAGATATTTTTTGCCGAGGAAACCGGTCGTGTGTACATTTTCGTCGAGGAAACTGTCGAGAAACTCGACGAGCCAAAAAGAGAGCAAGTTCTCTATTTATTTGACGGGAATGGAGAAAATTGGCTTGTTGAGTTTCTCGACGGCTTCACAAGGAACTCGACGAGCAAAACAATGTGTTTCGCACGTCGAGTTCCTCGGTCGTGTGTACGAGGCTTAAGACTTGATCCTGGTTGATGTATGTTGTACCCAGAGGCAACGCTGTATCCTGGCCTAGGCCAACAAGGCAGTCCCCCTGCAGCACTTTGCAGGGGGGCAGCATGAAAAGAGTCCCTGCCGGCTTGCACTACAGCTGCTTCTAATTTTGACTGTCCTATCATCCTGGACCACAAACCTTTCTCACTGTGCTATATGTTTTTTACTGCACCATTGGCATGGTTATATCTTCATAGTCCTCTCCATAAAATTATCAGAAATTTGTGCTTAAAGTAGAACTAGAGGCAACCCTTTTGTTTTTCATTTTGGATAGAGTAAGGGAGGGTTAAAGCCCCTGTCAGTTAATTTTTTACCATCCCTGTCCTATTGCAGAGATTTCCCTTCACTTCCTGCCCCATAGCCAAACAGGAAGTGAGAGGAAATCTATGCAAATTAAAGGAATCGAATGTCCCCCCTGGCCCCAAGAACTAGTGCCCCAACTCGAAAATGTCATGGGGGGGTCTTAAACAAAAATGGGTGTGGCCTTGACAGGAAGGGGTGGGTCATATTTAAATTAGGGGGTGCACGAGATTAGTCAGGCCTAGGGCAGCACAAAACCTACATACACTACTGCCCAGAGGAGTTACATGATTTCTGTAATTCAGCCAAACTCTGTGGGCCAGATCCACAACGAACTTACGGCGGCGTATCTATTGATACGCCGCGTAAGGTCTATGATGCGCCGTGGTATCTTTGTTTTGTATCCACAAAACAAGATACGCCTAAATGTGGGGTAGATCCGACCGATGTACGTCTTAGTACGCCGTCGGATCATAGGTGCATATTTACGCTGGCCGCTAGGTGGGGCTTCCGTTGATTTCCGCGTAGAGTATGCAAATTACCTAGATACGCCGATTCTCAAACATACGTCCGCCCGGGGGATTTTTTTACGTCGTTTACGTAAGGCTTTTTTGGGCGTAACGTTACCCCTGGCTCTATGAGGTGTTCGCAATGTTAAGTATGGACGTCGGGACAGCGTCCGTTTACGTTGTTTGCGTAAAACGTTTGCGAATAGGGCTTTGCGTAAATTACGTTCACGTCGAAAGCATTGACTATTTGCGACGTGATTTCGAGCATGCGCACTGGGATTCCTCCACGGACGGCGCATGCGCCGTTCAAAAGAAACGTCATTTACGTGGGGTCACGATGATTTAACATAAAACACGCCCACATCTCAGACATTTGAATTTCGCGCGCTTACGCCGACTCATTTACACTACGCCGCCGTAACTTACGGCGCAAATTCTTTCTGGATAAGGAACCTGCCGCTATAAGTTACGGCGGCGTAGTGTATCTGAGATAACGAAAAACGGTCGCGTGTACGCGGCATAAGATGCCACTCTAGCCCAAAGAGCAAAGTGTGTTTCTTTTCCATTAAATTAACGAAATAATGTGTTTTTATTGTCTTTCAGTTCCACAACTTGTTTATGGAGGAAAGTTAGATTTCTTGGTATTTGACTACCTCTCTGAAATCACTATGTCTTTACTGGCTGCTGCGAAAGCCAAGTCACCTGTGAGTAAACCCATAGTTCTGATTCTGTAATCATCATGCATTTTCCATCTTCTGAACTTTTGTCATACTAGTATCTTCTCCAGCCAAACAATCTTTAGATAAAATACTGTTCTAATTTGTTTGGGAGTGAGGTTGACATTCTATTCATTGCTGGTTTGAGAAAGGTATGAGGAAAAATCTCTTTTACCAGGTTCAGATCATTCCCTTACCGATGTAGAAAATGTCCTTGCCTATGTAGAAAAGGGAGTCGACCTTTGCTGCATCCATCCATTAGCCATCTTAGGGAGAGTTGGGTTCCCAGCTTTCCAAAAGCACAAGTGAAGAAGAGTAGCTGTCACATCTCTCATTGCTCTTAGACCCCTTTCACACTGAGGAGTTTTTCAGGCGGTACAGCGCTAAAAATAGCGCTGCTATACCGCCTGAAAAACTCCTGCACTGCATACTCAATGTAAAAGCCCAAGGGCTTTCACACTGAGGCGATGCGCTGGCAGGAGAGAAAAAAATCTCCTGCCAGCAGCATCTTTGGAGCGGTGAGAGGAGCGGCGTGTATACCGCTCCTTCCCATTTAAAACAATGGGAAACCGCGGCAATACCGCCCGAAATGCACCTCTGCAGAGGCGCATTGTGGCCGGTTTTAACCCTTTATCGCCCGCTAGCGGGGGTTAATACCGCACCGCTAGCGGCCGAATCCCGCGGCAAATCCGACGGTATAGCGCCGCTATTTTTAGATCCCATTAGATCCCATTACATCACATACTAATTGGTTTTCAGGAAACAGCAGCTTGCACGCACAAGCACACAAGGTATAAACATGCGCTAATGGCAAGCACCCCACTAATTCGGATAAAGTACAAAATATTCTATGGTCAAAGCCACGTTTAACAATTACAGGTCAGGAGCTCTGAGTTCACGCAGTATCTATGCAGAATTGCGGAAAAGTCTCTGAATCTGTTATTTTTATGCAGGATTAATGCAAAGGTTCTGAATCTTTACAGGAACTATATAAGATTTCCTGGAAAGGTTCCGAGTCTATGCAGTATCTATTGAGGCTTTTACTTTAAAGGTTCTGGGTTTATGTAGTGTGTGTATATATACTGTATATATAATTGAAAAAGCTCAATGTCTATGCAGTATCTAGTTAGAATTGCTGCAACGCTTCCGAGTCTACAGACTCTATATGAGATTGCTGAAGATATCTGCCATCTCTGACAAGACTGCAATGCAGCTGAGGCCGCGTACACACGGTCAGTCCATCCGATGAAGTGGACTGATGGTCTGATGTGCCTACACACCATCAGTTAAAAAAACGATCGAGTCCAACGCAGGGGGAAGTAAAACACAACGACGTGCTGAGAAAAATGAAGTTCAATGCTTCCAAGCATGCGTCGACTTGATTCTGAGCATGCGCGGGATTTTAACCGATGATTTTGCATACTAACCGTCGGTTTTGACCTATCAGTTAGGCGTCCATCGGTTCAATTTTAAAGAAAGTTCTAAAATTTTTTTTTTTTTTTAAACAGTAAAATAAGTTCTAAAATTTTTGACCGAAGAATAACTGACCGATGGGGCCCACACACCATCGGTTTGGACCGATGAAACGGTCCTTCAGTCCGTTTCCATCGGTTTTGACTGACCGTGTGTACGTGGCCTAAGAGTAGAATTCAGGTGACTGCTTTAAGACCCCTTTCACACTGAGACGCTTTGCAAGCGATATAACGCTAAAAATAGCGCCTACAAAGCACCCTGAAAGAGTGGCTCCCTTCACTCCATTGTGAAAGCCCGAGGGCTTTCACACTGGGGTGGTGCGCTGGCAGTACATTAAAAAATGTCCTGCAAGCAGCATCTTTGGAGCGGTGAAGGGGCGGTGTGTACACCACTCCTCCACTACTCTGGCTTATTGAAATGAATGGGCACTGCAGCCGAACCGCCGGCAAATCGGCGATTTGCGGGTGGTTTTAACCCTTTTTCGGCCGCTGGCAATTTTTTTTTACCGCTGATGCCCCCCACATGCCCCAATGTGAAAGGGGCCCAACAATCAGTTTCACTTATTACACTGTAAAAAGTAGCGAATATTTGATCATCAATATATGTTTTTCTTACTGTACCAATCTGCAGCTATCTCATTAAAAATCTTGTTTTTTTTCTAAATTTTCAGAATTTAGGATTCACTCCAGACTTTGTGCATACAGCTATGGCACCATATTTAAAAGATATTCATAAATCAGGTACGTTTTTGGCTTCCTTTTTTGGTATTTTAATTCTGCATCGGTCTAAAGAATATAAATGCTGTATAATTACATGATGACGTGTACAAAGAAAACCTTCCAGCAACATACTTTACTATCTATTTTTAGTAAACATTCCCCACACAGCTGGCTTCCTGTTCTATAGATCATTATCTGATTGTCATCCAATCCTGGAAATTCCACGTGACAATCCTGATGTGTGTTTTTATTAGATGCCTCTGGCTGTTCTTTTATCTGCAATTTTATCACTGACTGTAGCATCTCCAGTTCTCCCTACCACTCCTATTTCTACCAACATGTATTACTGATCTTTTTGTAACTTTTTGTATCTTTTTGACCACCCCCAGAGCTGAACTTCAGACAAAAGTCTAAATACACACTTGAAATATATATATATATATATATATATATATATATATATATATCCTGACCTCAACCCGATAGAACACCTTGCAGATTAATTTGAGTGGAGACTGCGAGCCAGGCCTTCTCGTCCACATCAGAGTCTGACCTCACAAATGCGCTTCTGGAAGAACGGTCAAACATTCCCATAGACACTCTCCTAAACCTTGTGGACATCCTTCTCAGAAGAGTTGAAGCTGTTATAGTTGCAAAGGGTGTGCCAACGCAATATGAACCCTACGGACTAAAGCCTCGTACACACGATCAGATTTTCCGACAGGAATTGTGTGTTGACAACCACGATCGGGAAATGTCTCACTGCTTGTGATTAGCGATTTGCAGTGCCGACTTCCTGGCGGGCTCTGCACGTGCGGTTGTGAACACGCCTTAGCTCATCCTTAATCTTCACCACTGACCCCAATAATTCTCCTGTAGGGTTATACCTTATGCCGCATACACACCATCACTTTATGTGATGAAAAAAAACGACATTTTCTGTGAAGTAAAAAACGACGTTTTTGAAACTTCAATTTTCAAAGACGAAGTTGCCTACACACCATCGTTTTTTCACAATGCTCTAGCAAAGCGAGGTTACGTTCTCACCACTTTTTCCATTGAAGCTCGCTTCATAACTAGCTTCTGGGCATGCGCGGGTGTAAAAACGTCGTTTTTTGCTACACACGGTCAATTTCTGTGAAGTAAAAAACGACGTTTTGAAAAACGACACATAAAATTGAAGCATGCTTCAATTTTTTTTTGTCGTTTTTCAGAAGACATAAAACGACCTTTTCCCCCACACACGGTCATTTAAAGTGACGTTTTTAAAAACGTCGTTTTTTTTCATCACATAAAGTGATGGTGTGTACGCGGCATTAGGTGTGCTGATAGTTTAGTGGTTAGGTAATTAGTTTAGTGGTTAGGTAATTAACCCACCTCTACAAGTGACCACTTGTGAGGTCTGATTTCTGTTAGTGAGGAGATGTGAAGGTTGTGATTGTACTTTTTATGACACAATTCTAAATGGTCATTTTTTTGAAAATTGGTATTTAAAAAATTAAAATTTTTATAATTCTGGCTCTGGTTTATGCCGCATTAGTCTCTAAGGCCTCGTACACACGACGAGACATGTCCGACGGACAGGCTTCCAGCGGACATGTTTCTTAGCATGCTAAGAAACATTTGTCCGCTGGAAACCTGTCCGATCCGCCGGAAAATTGTCCGGTCGGCCGTACAGACGACCGAACATGTCCGCGGAAACTGGTCCACGGACCAGTTTCAGCAGACATGTTCGGTCGTGTGTACGAGGCCTTAAAGTAACCACCTTCTTGGTGGACATCCTAGTGCTCCCTTTTTTTTTCCAAAGTGATCTTTTTCTGATACCTGGCTGTTGGCAGAGGAATGAAAAGTCAAAGTGAACCTGTGATTTGCCTGTCTAGGAAAAGTAACAGGTTCATTTTATCACCCCCTTTCTAGCTTTATCTATGTTTTTTTTACCCCCCAAACACTATTGAATACAGAAAGGCAAAGGAAAACCTGCAAAAGTTTTTAAGCACTCCAGTTGGAGCTTGAACAGGGCTAAGGACTCTCCCTGTCTTATGTGACAGTGCTGGCCCAATGACCAAACACCTGTTGTCACATGAAGTTAGTCACAGACTCATGGCTCCCGCTGCTGTCAGCAAAGCCTGTGAGAGTGAGAAGAGCGCCTCTGCAGACGGGCACAGCGCTGGATTGAGATTGGGCTCAGGTAAATTTAAGGGGGGTTGAGGGGGAGATATAAATACTGAAACATTTTTTACCTTAATGCGAGGAATGCATTAAGGTATGAAATGTTTAGGCTTTACAACCACTTTAAGATAATTAACTAGTATGCCTATTGCACTTTCATAGTCTTCATAGTCTCCTCATTCAGAAATAGGTCACAGCAGTGGTGATCTATTGCTGGGTAAAAATAATAGTAGATCATTATTATAATGTATCTGTTACTGCAGAGGTGTATGGGGGCATATTTTTTTCTAATTTTCTGATTTTCTTGCTAACTATAAAAGATGCATAATTTATTGTGTGAACAGATCATGGAGATACGAGGTTCACTGAAATGGCAACAGTAATATATTCCGGTGAAAATACTGTGGTTCTAAATTGATTTATGAATTCAGAGCATTTAGTATGTTGAGTTTGTGTTCTAAAGGGATGAGTGCGGCTGAGCAACCCAGTAATGCTTTTTTACAATACCAGCACTGTCAGATTGCAGATCCATATATACAATATGATGTTCCTATTTTTGTAATAGGTATTCGTGTGATCAGTAATGCGGGAGGAACCAACCCCCTGGCCTGTAGTGCTGCTTTACAAGAAATAATAAAGAAGTCAGGTCTGGATATGAAAATTGCAGTGGTTACTGGTGATGATTTAATAAAGCAGGTGAGCAGTTACATTTCTAGCAAAAACAGTTGCTGCAATTCACTATGAACAATATTTTACTGCACGGATCTCACTGTCCTTCTTTAACGTGTTACTAAACCCAGGACCCTGCATTCACTATATCTTGTCTCCCACAGTACACAGAAGATGGAAATGCAATTATTGTAGTTAATTAAACTGCTAAATACCTTTTCTCATCAGCAGTATATAGCAGTCTTGTGACTTCTATCAGTGTCGGGTTAAAGCTTGTAGGAGGAGTTTTCATTCTCCCATTATTGTCCTTTGAGGCTGCAGGACCCCTGACCCTCTGTCTGGACAGTGTTGATTGGCACATGCACTCTCTCAAGTAAAAAAAAACTCTAACAAAACACACCAAACTGAGCATGTGCAGCTTGCCCCCCAAGGCTCTAATCTATCAGCTGATAGATTGGGGACAGTGCAAGAAGGGAAGGTTAAGAGAAGACAGGATCAAGCATCCTTTTTACACAATGCAGAGGATTAACCCCTTAGGTTCCACAGTGAGTATAACAAGCATGCTTTACTGCATATACAGATTGATTTTACTGTTGTGGGTTTAGTAACACTTTAAGCTGTAGACACAGAGGTGAATATTGCTGATCATTTACAACCTTTTGATTATTTAGTTATGTATTATTTTTTTTATTAGAATTCCAGGCAAACCCTTAAAAAAAGGTTATCCCCTATTAGCTATAACCCCCACCACCCACACCCCCCGGCCCCTTTCCCTAAGTTTTTAGGAACTTTTTTCGAAAGTGCACAACAGGATACAGGCTATTGCTATAAAAAAACAAGATAAAAAAATGAAAGAATTCCCTGTACACACTCATGGAATTATTTATTCATACAGAAAACAAAATGAACACCTTATATTATTCAAACTAAGCATGAGATACTTTAGTAGCACTCCCTTCTCTAAAGCCTCGTACACATGAACGGTTTTCTCGGCCAGAAACAGCAAGAAAACTGCTCGCAGAGCTTTCTTGCCGAGTAAACCGAGCGTGTGTACGAGGCTTTGAGGTTTCTCCTCAAGAAAACTGCCCAGAATCTAGACGCGAAAAATAGAGAACCTGCTCTCTATTTTCTTGTCGTGAGATTCTCAGCAGTGTTTTCCTGCCGAGAAACCCGAGCGTGTGTATACTTACCTATCCATGGAAACCCGCGCATGCTCGAAATGATTTTGACGAATGCGCGGTAGTTTCCAAGGCATAGGTAGGGTGAAGCAAGATGGCTGCGATGGCATTGAGTGCATGTTCGTCATAGTCGATGACGTCACCGCGTTCATGCCATTCAAAAGAATGGCAGTTCTTTTGAATGGAGTGTCTGTACACTCGGCCGGCAAGAGATTTTCGCCAAGAATCTCATCAGGAAAAACAACGTTTTTTTCCTGACGAGATTCTGGGCCGTGTGTACAGGGCTGCTCTCTATTTTCTCATTGTGAGATTCTCGGCAGTGTTTTCCTGCCGAGAAACCCGAGCGTGTGTATACTTACCTCTTCATGGAAACCTGCGCATGCTCGAAATGACTTTGACGCATGTGCGGTAGCTTCCAAGACATAGGTATGGGGAAGCAAGATGGCGGCGACGGCATTGAATGTGACGAGTGCATGCTCGTCGTAGTCGATGACGTCATCGTGTTCGTGCCATTCAAAAGAATGGCAGTTCTTTTGAATGGAGTGTCTGTACACTCGGCCGGCAAAAGATTCTTGCCAGGAATCTCGACATGTAACAAGTTCCAGAAAGCTGCAGGTCCATTCACAAAGCGCAGCCAGCTCACGCATGTGCAGTGACCATAAACCCCCATTGCATTAAAACACATCCGCATAAGGTTCAGCACTTCTACATCCAAAGAATGTTAACTTAACGACAGTCCAGCAGGTCGCAAAGGCAGTGCGTTTGCCCCCACAAAAGTACAGACGTACCATGCAATCTGGTTGCAGTGCTTTTTTTCACTGGTGTGGTCCAGTACGATTCATCCCATACAAAATGAATGGGCATAAATCGCAGCACATGGGAATTGCACAGGAATGCACAGCACATCCGTATGTGATTCCTGGTGTGAACTGGCCCTAAGGTTTTTTTTTTCTAATTGTCAGGTAGGTTCAACTGACATTATATGCAGATCAAAGCATATCTCTTTGATCTGCATATGAATGCAACAGAGTAGATTCAAAAGAATTAGTAGAAGTAATATTACTTCATATCTCTTTATCTTGTCTGAACAGTGTTTATAAATACTGTGTCTGAAGGTCTTTTTTTTTTGTTTTTACAGCCATTGCTATATTTACACAGCAACACCTGCCATTTGCTCACATGCCCTGTGTAATTTGATGGTCTTTTTTTGGGTGTGTGAAGCACGCCTAATGTCCCCAACTGCTTAATTAGTCGCTGACCAGTAAGCTTCTATTGCCTACTAATTCCATTTAAAAAATAGCATGGACTGAAAGAAAGAAAGAAAGTGCACTAACTAGAAGCATTGAGCTAATGACACCGCAGCACTACTATTAGACATGGTTCACATCAGTGTGGCTTTGAAATCACGCTACTTCAGTACGATTTGAAAACCGCACATCAGTGCGATTTGCACTGCTGATTTAATTGCAGCTGGTGAATTCATTTAACAGAAGTCTATGCAAGTCGCAATGAAATCGGTAAAAAGTAGTGCAGAAAGCTTTTTCATAATCACTGCGACACGAGTCGCGACAATATATATGGGTTCTATTGCTGGCAATGGGGTTCGACTTGTCATGCAATTTGGAACTGTCAAATCGCATGACAAGTCGCATCGGTGTGAACAGGGGCTTGCAGTCACATTACACTTACCTCCTGTTGTCCTTTCCCAAGAAATATCATGAAACTCTCCTATAAAATAGACTAAAAGTAAAAAAATGGAAATGATTTGAAGGAGGTTGCACTCTGAGAATGGAGACAGAGTAAAGTCACAAGTCAGGTCTAAGGGGGCTCATTGCACAGGCATTGTCAGTGCTGGAGATTTCAGTCTGGAAGAAATAAACAGCAGAGGAGGAAGTGTTTAGTAACAAGTGAGCATCAATACTTGTATTATGCTTCATAAATAGGCCTTAAAGTAGTGTATTCTCATGTTTCCTGATACATGTTTATGTGCACAGTTATGAGTTATGTATGGTATAGGAGTTATATCTAACAATCTTGGGTATTTTGTGTAATACAAGTTTGGTTTTATATTTTACTCTTTGTGTGTTCACAGAAAGACGCCTTCAAGACAGGAGGAGTCACTGACATGGATAGTGGGAAGCCATTCCCAGAACATATTCAGAGTGTGAATGCTTACCTGGGGTAACTAAAGATCCTCTAAACTATTCATATATACCTACATATATATATTGTATTCAGTTATATATTCTTTGACATATTCTGCTGTGCTGTGGTTTGTAGAGAATCAGCCATATCAAACCTTACTCCCGCATAGGTCTTATGCTGCGTACAAACGATTTCCGACAAGAAAACCGTGATTTTTTTCTGACGGAATGTTGGCTCAAACCTATGTTGCATACACACGGTCACACAAATCGTTTCGGAAATTCCGACCATCAAGAACGAGGTGACATACAAGACGTACGATGAGCCGAGATCAATGAAGTTTAATAGGCAGTTCGGCTCATCTGCTTGATTCTGAGCATGCGTGTTTTTTTGCACGTCGGAATTGCATACAGACGAGCAGATTTTGCGATAGAACCAGCTCTCAATCTTTTGTTGGCAGAAATTCCGACAGCAAAAGTCCGATGGAGCATACACACGATCGGAATTTCCAACCAAAAGCTCACATCGGACTTTTCTTGTCGGAATTTCTGATCGTGTGTACGCTGCATTACAGTCTAATAACACTCACCCACTCACTCTCCCTCCTCTGCTTCCTCAAGGGCCACAATGGACTGATGCCGTTTATCATACATACATTTATCATACATGGATTGTTAGAGCAGACCCTTGCAGACGTCGTTATGAAATACAGTGTTGCCATATGGGTATAAGTTAGTAGTGCTGTGTGCCATGAAGGTTACAAACCTCAAGGTTTTATATGTGCAACATAAATTAGCACTGCATGTCTGAACTTGTTGAATCAGAGCTAAAATCAATGAAAATATGCAAAGTGCAACAATCTATAGAAAACAGGTTTCCGTTTACTAAAGTTAAAGTAATATTAAATTCAAAGATTATAGCCCAGATTCACAGAGAGAAAGGCGCACATTACGCCGCCGCAGAGCAAACACCGTACGCCACGCCAATGTAGCGTGGAGAGGCAAGAATAGCATTCAGCAAGCCAGTGCTCCCAACGCTGCGCCAGAGTGGCGTAGGTTTCGAAGGCGCACGCCGGCGTAGGTGGAAGTGGGCGTGAACCCATGCAAATGATGGGCTGAGCACCAGACAGATACGTATCATGAACTGCGCCGTGACGTGGACGCATACACAGCACCCCCCTGCGCCTGCTCGCAACCACGCCAGCACAACTGCCTAAGCTACGTCGGATCACCACGTACGCCGTGAACATAACGTACGCCCAGCCAGACACACGTCCAACGCACTATACGCCGGCTTGTGTTCCCTGGTGCAGACCTGTGCATGTCTGTTGCCGGGTTGCACCTCATGTATGGGTAATAACTTTACGCCGGACATACAACTTACGCGCATCTCGCGTACCGTGCGCCAGGCACACGCACGTTCATGAATCTGCGTATTTCCCTCATTTGCATGTTTGAATGGCTAATCAATGGGAGCGGCACCATGCGCCCAGCCCATATGTGCGCCCACCCTACGCCAGCGTGTGCAAGATACGCCGGCTGGGTGTAGCCTATTTTTAGGCGCATGTTGGTTCGTGGGTCTGCCGCACACATACACCGGCGCATATTGGCACTTACGTCGGCGTAACGTGTTATACGTAGGCGTAAGTGCTTTGTGAATCTGGGCTTATGTGTCCATGCACATTAGGACATTTAGAGGCTTCATTTAAGCTCAGCGTCTAGAGATAGGGAAAAAAAAAAAAAACATTTTGGTTTGTGTTTTTAAACGTAGTTTTCTGGCAGAATAAAAAAAATGCTAAACGCTCCTAAATGCCTGTACCAGTGGGTTTTTTTTTATACCAAAAGAACTGGCATTTTTGTACGCCCAGTGTGCATGGAGCCTTAGAAAGTAAAGCCTCATACACACGATCAGATTTTTCAATGGGAATTGTGTGTTGACAGACAGTTGGCCGAAAATCCGACCACTTGTACGCTCCATCGGACAATTGTTGTCAGATTTTCCGCAGACAAATTTTGGATGGCAGGCTGTAAAATTTTCCGCAGACAACGGTCTGTTGTCAGATATTCTAATCACAAATCCGTCAGACAAAATACCAAAGTAGAAACACGCTTGCTCGGAAGCAATGCTTACCAAACACAACATTAGCAAAAGGTGCCCAAAGGTTGGCGCTATAGAGCTGAAAAAACACGTAGTACGTAACTACGTTCGTGTTTGTTGGCTGACAATTGTGTGCCGTTTGTATGCAAGACAAGTTCCTGGCCAAGTCCGACGATTTGTCTGCGGAAAATCTGATCGTGTGCACGAGGCTTAAGGTCCTGTCACATGGGCTTACTGATTGGGTACACCTGTCATTTTTTTAGGCGGACCCGATTGGATCATCCATTGCTTGTTATGGAGCGGTGGATTTCAACGGACATGCCGACATCCGATCTTATCCTCTAAAACAGACAGATGGGAATCCCTTTATCATCAATCTAGTAGTGGATTGGATCAGATGACAGTCGGATGTAAACAGGCAGGCAATTCATTTCCATCCAACAGGCCATAGAGGGCAGCAGGCTGTGTCCATGACTGCTTTGCATCATAGACCTTACATCCGCCTGCTCAGCAGAGAGGTCCTCTAGTGTCAACGAGCCCCAAGAAAAAATAAAAATTATATTTTTGTGAGAAGGAATGTTATATGTACATATGAGTAAAATATTTTCCTATTTGATTGTTCTATTTAGTGTGATCTGCATTGATCCCTGTACACATAAGTGCTGACAATGCAGAAAGATGTGCTGAATCTGCACTGTAGTTGCACATAGTCATCTTCTTTTGAGAAGAAGAGGACTTGGTAATAACTGTAGTAGCAATTAAAATGAATCTGTGAATATAGAAATATGGGCGCTGTCACTGCTGAATTCTTTTCAGGCTCTCAGGCTGTCATCCTGATCCTGGCTTCAATGCTTTCAGGACTGCAATTATCATGCAGTCAATGAAGTCAAAAAGTCTGAGCAAGAATCAAGATGACAGCTCGGGATCCAACATGTTATAAAAACCAAGTCACCAATTGCAGCTCTTTCTCTCGTTATGGTTTATCGTTAATTTGCTGAAATTCCGTGTGCTTTGTGGGCGGAAATGGATCCCTGGGCAGTGCAGTGAGACACATAGGTACTTCTTACCGTACGTAACATATTTTACACTTATGTAGAAGGTTTAATATATTTTAATAATACATTTTTGACAGGGTCATGCTAGCAATGTGTTTCATGGCTATATTAAGGACTTTTTTCCGAAAGTTTGACTAAAGGCAGGCAATGTAGTAAAATCTTTTCCAATGGTGCAGATCCATGTGTGTGTTGCTCTTCTCTGTATTTTTTGGTTACTCTGTTTCATATTATGGTATAAGCTTATTGACCGAACATTTTCCATCTTTGTAGGGCAAAACCAATTAGCAGGGCTCTGGATCTTGGGGCAGACATTGTTATTACTGGAAGATGTGTGGACAGCAGCCTCGTCTTGGGACCACTAATACACACTGTATGTGTACTTTGTTCTTCTATTATATGATTAACATTAAAAAAGTAGGAGAACTTTGCAACCTTTTAGGGCTCATTCATATGTGCTGTGCTCTCAGAAGGGGGATCCACACACTCTTCAAAGAGCATAGGGCAGCTAGGGAATTGCGGGGCACTTGCAGAGTGGTCCTATTCACTTGAATGGGTCACGTTCTGGAAGCGCTATGCTTGTCAGAAGTGACAAGGGATATAACTCTTGCCACTGGTTGTATACACTGGCGGCCACTGTATCTGGGGGGCAGTAAAATCACTGTTCAACAGTGGGGTTCACACCAACACCTCCAACCTCACGAAACAAGAAAAGCTGCTCCAGAGTGAGTCTCTGGTTAATCCCCACACACTAGTCAGGTGCCAGCCCAGCTTGCATGCTGTGCAATGTGAAGAAATAATTCCGGATGTCTGCACTTCCAACAGGGGCGGACTGACCATTGAGTCACTCGGGCACTGCCCGAGGGCCCCATGTCACTAGGGGGCCCCATCAGGGTTGCCAGGCTCAGTAAAACCAGGGACAGTATGTAAAAATCTATGTTTTTTTTACATCTGTCCCTGATATGTCTGAAACCAACATGCTTCTGATGTGAAAATCCAGAGATTTTGGCTGCCCCGCCTCTGCACTGCCTCCTGGCGTGGTGGCCATCTGTAAGCCCAGGGGCCCCATAGTCTTCTATTGCCCGGGGGCCCCATGAGTTGTCAGTTCGCCCCTGACTTCCAAAAATCCTTTTATTAAAGCTTCATATGACAAGTGGTTGGCAGATGGAGCAGGGGACAAAGAGGTAGTCGCAGTTCTCGCAAATTTTAGGGCTTAGTCATTACCTCCATCCTCACGTGTGAATGAGCCCTTACTGTTGCATTCTTCTTTTAGAGTTAGTAATTTATTCAGTGTATTAACAGCCTTGGTAATGACAGACACAAATAACAAATGTAATGCTATTTGAAAATATAACATATAAATATAAGAATTCTTAACTAAAGATGCCTTTTCACCCCAGAGTCTTGCCCACATACGCGGCATGGCACAGATAATCAGACCAGACACATGCATGATGCAGCTCTGGAGATGAGACTGCAGTTCTAATTGTAGTATATACATATTAAGTTGGTAGGATTTAACCAATCGTTAACAACATTCCATTTTATCTATAGCATGAAGTCATCTAAGGTAACTAGACTTTGGGGACTTGCTTTCTTAGATACTGTGAGACAACTTTAACCACTGAAGACCCGGACCATTATGCAGCTAAAGGACCTTGCCCCTTTTTGCGATTCGCTTTAACTGACGTCTGACGTGGCTCCCAAACAAAATTGGCGTCCTTTTTTCCCCACAAATAGAGCTTTCTTTTGGTGGTATTTGATCACCTCTGCGGTTTTTATTATTTACAATATAAACAAAAATAGAGCAACATTTTTGAAAAAAATGCAATATTTTTTAACTTTTTGCTATAATAAATATCCCCCAAAAATATATAAACATTTTTGTTCCTCAGTTTAGGCCGATACGTATTCTTCTACATATTTTTGGTAAAAAAAATCGCAATAGGCGTTTATTGTTTGGTTTGCGCAAAATTGATAGTGTTTACAAAATAGGGGATAGTTTTATGGCATTTTTATTAATAATTTTTTTTTTTTACTACTAATGGCGGCGATCAGCGATTTTTCTTTGTAACTGCGACAGACAATTTTGACACATTTTTGGGACCATTGTCATTTTCACAGCAAAAAGTGCTATAAAAGTGCATTGATTACTGTAAAAATGACAATTGCAGTTTAGCAGTTAACCACTAGGGGGCGCTGTAGGGGTTATGTGTGACCTCATATGTGTTTCTAACTGTAGGGGGGGCGGGGCTGGACTTGTGATGTCATTGATCGTCCTTCCCTATATCAGAGAACAGACGATCAGTGACAGCGCCACTGTGAAGAACGGGGAAGGTGTGTTTACACACACCTCTCTCCGTTCTTCAGCTCCTGTGACCGATCGCGGGACACCGGCGGCGATCAGGTCCCGCGGCCGCGGAGCTTCAAATCGGGTCGTGGGTGCGCGCCCGCGGCGCATGCTCGCGACCTACGGCTGGGCACTTAAAGGGGATGTACCCTTAAGTGATTGTGCCCAGCCATGCCATTCTGCTGACGTATATCGGCGTAAGGCGGTCCTTAAGTGGTTAATAAGGAAATATGAATGTCCCCATTATGAGAAGAACACCAAAGTCACAAATGCTTCATCATTTTGATAAATATATAACTGCATTTTTGTGATTTTAGTGATGTCAATGTATAATTTCTACTCCAGACTAAAATTACTATGGGGGTTATTTACTAAAGGAAAATCCACTTTGCACTGAAAGTGCACTTGAAAGTACAGTTGCTGTAGATCTGAAGGGGACATGCAAGGAAAATAAAAAACAGCATTTTAGCTTGCACATGATTGGATGATAAAATCAGCAGAGCTTCCCCTCATTTCAGATCTTCCCCTCAGATCTACAGCGACTGAACTTGCAAAGTAGATTTTCCTTTAGTAAATAACCCCCTATGTATCCTTAGTAAAATGCAAAAGCCTTTTTACCCACTTGCCGTTTGGACCTAGTAATATACTTTAGTGCCAAACCACGCAATCTTTAAATGATGTTTTTGGCAGCGAGCTGTTAATTATAAGGGCTTTTTTGTTTCCTTAATTGGAAAGTTAGTTTGAAATATCTATTGCAAAATAAGAACATAAATCAAAGTTAAACAAGAAACTATACCAAATACGACCACAAGGTGGTGGTATGGCATCTCATGCACTGCCTAAATTATTTTTACAGCACAGACAACATGGTAATGAATCGTAAGACTATAATGGACCATTAATAACTTTTTGGTGCTGAAAACAAGTTAAAAGAACCTATGCCAAACAACACAACAGACCCCAACACCTAAAGTGTACATAATCCCAAGAGAAAAAAAAATGATATATTGCAGCATACCAGTCTTTAGGTTCGATGAGCTGGATTTGTTTTCTTTCCCGGCATTTTTCTTCTATTTCTTTTCCCCTGGCAATCCTGTCGGTAGCACAGGTCCTGTTCTAGGCTAAAGACTTAGGATTTCTGTCAAGATCAACAGGTAATTTTCTGTACCTGTAACCTGAAAAATGAAAACAAATGCAGCCACCACATCTAAGGGACTGTTAAGCTGCAATATATTAAATTTTTGATTAAGTTAAGATATACCTAAATATATATAATTTATGTATTGCCATTTTTACAGAGAACATTAAACTACTGGGACTATAATTTTTTAATAGGACTATATTTGTGTTGTTGTTACCATTATTTATTTATTTTTGGCGGGGGGGGGGGGGGCATTAAAATGCAATAGGGAAAGCTAACAGAGACATGGGGACTGTATTAACCCTGTCCTGAGTGCTCAGGATGTAGATGTACCAAGCATTTTGTGCCCATCCACCATGTTTCTATATTGTTTCCTTTCAGTAATATTCTAACACACAGTATGTGTCATTATTACGTTTGATAATTTATACTCTGAATACATTTTATTACATTTATTAATAAAAACTTCTACTACTTTTTCCTTTGTAGTTTGGATGGAAGAGAAATGATTTTAACTTACTTGCATCTGGAAGGTAAGCGCCAAACACAAATTAATATAAAAATGTGTGTGTGTGTGTGTGTGTGTGTATATGTGTGTATATATATATATATATATATATATATATATATATATATATATATATATATATATATATATATATATATATATATATATATATATATATACATACATACATACAGGGGGGGGGGGGAGTATTTGATTTTCTGCTGACTTTGTACGTTTGCACACTGATAAATAAATAAATCTGTTTATAATTTTAATGGTAGGTTTATTTTAACCACTTCAATACCAGACACTTTCGCCCCTTCCGGCCCAGGACAATTTTCAGCTTTCAGCGCTGTCGCACTTTGAATGACAATTGCACAGTCATCCAACACTGTACCCAAACTACATTTTTATAATTTTCTTCCCACAAATAGACTTTCTTTTGGTAGTATTTGATCACCACTGGGGTTTTTATTTTTTGCAAACTAAACATTTAAGAAAGAAAAACTAAAGGACACTGATAGTCAGTACTGATGGGCACTGAGAGGTGGCACTTATGGGCACTGATGGCACTGGATAAGCAGCTCTTATGAGGAGCTACTGACAGGCAATACTGAGTGGCATCCGAACAGCCCTGACAGGCATTACTGATGGGGCAATGATTGCCACTTTTATGGCCACTGATTGGCACATTTATGGGCACTGATTGGCACTTTGATGGGCACTGACATGTTCTTTATGGGGCACAGGCTGGCAGCTGATAGGCAGTGAATGACAGCTGATGGGCACACCTGATGTGGACTGTGCTGATAATCAATGTGCTGATTATCGGCGCAGACCCCCCCTCTTATAGGGAGAGCCGCCGATTGGTTCTTCCTGTCAGCGCAAACCGATAAATGCCGTTTACCGGCACTTCCTGGTTCACGTGATGATCAGCTGCGATTGGTCACAGCTGATCATATGGTAAGAAGCCTCTGTCAGAGGCTCCATACCACGATTAGAGATGCTGTGTGTCAGACTGAGACACAGCACCTCCGATTGCCGCACTGCTTGCCCCCAAGGGCACGCTCCGGCTTTGTTATCCTGATCACATCATATGACGTCCGGTCAGGATAACAGAACCACTTTGCCAATGTCATATTGCTATGTGGCGGACGGCAAGTGGTTAACAGTGAGAGACAGAATAACAACAAAAATATCCAGAAAAACGCATTTCAAAAAAGTTATAAATTGATTTGCATTTTAATGAGTAAAATAAGTATTTTACCCCAAAACACGATTTAGTACCTGGTGACAAAACCCTTGTTGGCAATCCCAGAGGTCAGACGTTTCTTGTAGTAGCTCACCAGGTTTGCACACCTCCTAGGAGGGATTTTGTCCCGCTCCTCTTTGCAGATCCTCTCTAAGGGCCAGATTCACATAGAATTACGTTACTCCACGGCGGCGTAACGTATCCCATTTACGTTACACCGCTGCAGGTTTACAGTGTAAGTGCCTGATTCTCAAAACTCTTACCTGTAAACTTGCGGCAGTGTAGCGTAAATCCGCTCGGCGCAAGCCCGCCTAATTCAAATGGGCGGGCACCATTTAAATTAGGCGCGTTCCCGCGCCGAGCGTACTGCGCATGCTCCGTCGGGAAAAATTACCCGACGTGCATTGCGTTAAATGACGTCGCACGGACGTCATTTGTTTAGACGTTAACGTAAATGGCGTCCAGCCCCATTCACGGACGACTTACGCAAACGACGTGATTTTTTAAATTTCGACACGGGAACGACAGCCATACTTAACATGGCTTAGAAAACCTAGGGCTCAGCCCTAATTTTACACGGCGTAACTCGACGGAAACGACGTAAAGTTAGATCAACGGGCAGCGCGGACGTTCGGGAATCGCCGTAACTAGTCATTTGCATATACTACGCCGACCGCAATGGCCTCGCCACCTAGCGGCCGGCCTAGAATTGCATCCTTAAGATCCGACAGTGAATGTCAATTACACCTGTCGGATCTTTTGGCTATCTATGCGTAACTGATTCTATGAATCAGCCGCATAGTTAAGACGGGCGGATCACAGAGATACGACGGCGTATCAGGAGATACGCCGTCGTATCTCTTCTGTGAATCTGGCCCAAAGTCTTTAACGTCATGATGTTTTAGTAACTCTAACCTTCAGCTCCCTCCACATATTTTCTATGGGATTAAGGTCTGGAGACTGGCTAGGCCACTTCAGGACCTTAATGTGCTTCTTCTCGAGCCACTTCTCTGTTGCCCTGGCTGCTTGTTTTGGGTGATTGTCCTGCTGAAATACCCATCCACGACCCATTTTCAATGCCCTGGCTGAGGGACCAAAGATTTGACAGTACATGGCCCCGTCCATCGTCCCTTTCATGCGGTAAAGTTGTTCTGTCCCTTTAGCAGAAAAACACCACAAAGCATAAGGTTTCCACCTCCTTGTTTGACAGTGGGGGATGGTGTTCTTGGGGTCATAGGCAGCATTCCTCTTCCTCCAAACACAGAGTTTCATTTTGGTCTTATATGACCACAACACTTTCACCTAGTTCTCCTCTGAATCATTCAGATGTTTATTGGCAAACTTCAGTTGAGCCTGTACATGTGCTTTCTTCAGCAGGGGGATTGTTTTCTTGGTGACTATGGTCCGAGCTGCATTGAGATCATTGACAAGATTCTCCCGTGTAGTTCTGAGCTGATTCCTCACCGTTCTCATGATCATTGAAATTCCACGAGGTTGAGACCTAGCATGAAACCCCAGACTGAGGGAGATTGACATTTGTTTTGTGTTTCTTCCATTTGCGAATAATCGCAACTGTTGTCAAGCTGCTTGGCGATGGTCTTGTAGCCTTTTCCAGCATGGTGTAGGTCTACAATCTTGTCCCAGACATCCCTGTACAGCTCTTTGGTCTTGGCCATGGTGGAGAGATTGGAATCTGATTGTTTGATTCCTTCTGTGGATAGGTGTCTTTTATACAGGTAACAAGCTGAGATTAGGAGCACTCCCTAATTCACATTCATCTACTTGCATCTGTGCTGTCATTTTGTAAATATTTTTGTGTCTAGTTTAGCTAAGTGGGCTTTAATTTAAGGAGTTGTAAAGGAAAAATTTTTTTTTGCTGAAATGACTGTTTACAGGGTATAGAGATATAATAGTTAACTGATTCCTTTTAAAAATGATTACAAATAGATAAAAATCAATCATATAATGTACCTACAGTTTTAGTTTCGTTTTTGCATGCTGTTTCCTGCTTCTGTGATGTACAGAGACACAGAGCCAATACAAGGCAGTGATGGTTTGGAAAACGAAACTGATTGGTGTTGAGGGGTTTTAGACACACAGTAATCACACCCCCTTGATTAGTGACCACAGAGAGAAAGTACTGTGGTCATCAGGAAACAGATAACCAGGAAGTGTGGAGATCAGAGAAGAATTACAGCAATTTGAGATAAAAAACGAACAATGAGAACATGAAAACAGCACGGCATTAAGGTAAAGGAAGCTATTAAAGTGGAGTTCCACCCATAAATATAACATTACATCAGTAGTTTTAAAAAAATTTCATTAGTCCTTTAAGAATTGTTTTATTTTTTTTTAGATGCCTTCAAAGTGTTGTTGCTAGGCAGAATAGTTAATCTTCCCTCTTCCTGCACCTAGGTGCTTAAGCTTCCTAACCTACACCGCACAGACTCCTGGGAATGTAGTTGGTGTAACTTTCCAGGAGTCTGTGCACTCCCCAGTCTCCAAGAATCATGTGACTTGGACAGTACAGGTGCTGAAACCTGATCTGACACTGCTTGTGCAGCACTGAGCATGTGCAAGGCTGAAATCCAGGAAGTCATACAGTCTGGCTTCATGATGCCCACACTTAAGATGGCCCCAGTCAATTTCTATTTTATAAAGTGTCTAAATGCTGTAACAACCTAACAAAACGGACCTTAGTTTACAGACTAACTTTACTAGAATACATTAAGCTTGTGTATTACAGGGGTATTTATATTTAAAAAGTGAAATTGTGTCCGGAACTCCACTTTAAGATAAAAAAAAAAATCCCTTTACAAACCCTTTAAGTGCATTGCCTATCCTATCCCACAGACCTGCAGGCTTTCCTCCTGTATAATGACCATTTTACCAAAGCCACCCCTCTTAGCCAGTTGTTCTGCCGCCCCCGTGTACAATTTAGGGCCAGATGTCCTTCATTGTTTGTGATGATGTTGAGAGCCAGGCGAGGGGAGAACGAGAGGACCAGCTACCACGGGACTGAGATGTAAGGTAAGTATTTGTCTTTATTAAATCCCCCAGACTAAATAAACATTAAATTGAGTATATGTTGGTGGAGGGAACCATTATTTGGTTTTGGTGCAAGCTCGGAGGTGGGCGTTATTGTAACAAAGGTAAAATAAGGACTTCAGAAATGTGTAGTAATCCTGAAATAACAGCATAGCATTCTGATCTAGTGTGCATCTCTTATCTTTTTGCAGCTTAGCTGGTCATCTAATAGAATGTGGTGCCCAGTGCACTGGAGGAATATACACAGACTGGCATCTAGTACCAGACTGGTAAGAAATCGTATTATATTTATATACATAGTCATTAAAATCGAAAGCAAGACTGCTGTCCCACAAGTCAAAATGTTGCTACTTTTGCTACACAAGAGAAAAAAAAATCTTCATGACCTCCCAAGGTCATATGGCTAATTTCCTTGGATCAACTACTACCACTGTACTACTTTATGTGATAAAGCTTGTCACAGATTAACTGCTGTTACTCTTAAGTCTCATACACACGATCGTGAGACATTTGTCCAAAGGGCATTGGCCAGGAACTTGTCTTGCATACAAACGGCACACAATTGTCAGCCAACAAACACAAACGTAGTTACGTACTACGTGAAATTTCAGCTCTTGAGCGCCACCCTTTGGACAACTTCTGTTAATGTCATGTTTGGTGAGCATTGATTCTGAGCATGCGTGTTTGTACTTTGGACTTGTGTGCACACGATTGGAAAATCCGACAACAGACCGCTGTCCGCAGGAAATTTTTAAAGCCCGTCATCCAACATTTGTCCGATGGAGCGCACAAATGGTCAGATTTTCCTAAACAGGTTGAAAAATCATTATCCTTCTATGTAAAAGTGATGTGCCTTGTTCTTTGTACAGCTTTTTGGATAAAAAGTGCATTTCATAGCTATATAGATAAATAGGTAGTAGGGAAAGGTAAAACCCCTAATAAATATTAATAATAATGTGCAAGCTAATAAAAGTGAATGGGAGGCTCAGCACCAGCGGAGTCAGTCAAACCCTTTGAGGAGGGGATGAGGCCAAGCCCCACTGTGTGTGTGTGTCTATGGACGCACACAGCCCAGCTCAGGATCAAGCCTGCATAAGTGCCCACATAGCAAGCAGCTTGCTATGGGGGCACTCAGAGAAGCAAAGGAACCAAGATCGCCGGCAGGGAACCATAGAAGAGGAAGTTTGGGGCTGCTGTGTGCACAGCCATTGTACAGAACATGTGAATTTAACATGTTTATTATTTTAAGAAAAATATTGCATTTTTCAACTGCTTTAATCCTGTCCCTCTGCAGTTTAATGCCATAATGTGCTAGTATGCACCACATGCTAACACATTATGGCTCCAGTGAGTGGGGAGGGGCTGAGCAGAGAGCGATTGTCAGTGTTTAATCGCTCGGTTCTCACCGATGCTGCATCCAGCTAAGTAAGTATAAATCTGCAAAGACCTACTACATTAGATGTAGTTTCTGTATTTGTTTTATTTTTTTAGGAATTTTCTCTTTGTTTTCATCTGCTGATCTGGCCAGTAACACATATCCTGCATTATAAAGACACCACTCTGGATGAAGGCGCACAGGGGACAGATTTGGACAGCAACATTGTCAGTCTGGGGGGAGGGAAGTGTAAGATAGACTAGTAAAGTTAAAGCGTTTGTTACCCCAACATTTTATGTTCCTGATATGTGGCTGCTGTACCATGTACTTCTATGAATAAGTATCCTGTTCTCTTTGTATTGCTTCCTTTGTGTGAAATCCCTGGTTTTCCTGACAGTCCCTCTGCTTTCCTATTAAAAAACTGGCCACACTAAGCGGGAGAGCCATGGTCAGTTCTCTAGCTATGCTCCTCCATTGATCAGGCTTGTCCTGACAAACCCCATCTGCACAATCTTTCCCTGTGAAGCTCAGTGTACTGCAGATTCTCTTCCCCCAGCTCTTATGCAGCTGAGAACATAGGGAACGTGATCACTTATAAGAAAGGGAAAAAGAGTTATTTAAAATGTTTTTTTATACCCATAAACAGATATTTTGCCTTTCATTTCTATTTTAAACTGAATTGGTTGTTTTACATTGTGATAGTTTACAATCACTTTAAATATACAAAAATATTGATGCAGAACTTCAGCAAATAATTTGTATAGGTTTTACATTAATAAATAACAGCGTTTATAAGGGATGCCACCATAGCCGTTAGTTACCGCCTATGGCATCTATGTATAAACTTTGTAATTTTGCTGTATGTAACATGTTGCCAATTTTTATCTTTGTTCTGTCAATGTGGTCACTGTGGACCTGACTCTCGATATAAATAAACTATTTAAAAAAAATTAAAAATAACAGCAGATCATTTTAAGCACTCCGGCCAGTGTTTAATGGTTTGTCT
The DNA here is from genome assembly GCF_905171775.1 of Rana temporaria. NCBI lineage: Eukaryota > Metazoa > Chordata > Amphibia > Anura > Ranidae > Rana > Rana temporaria. Next base: position 529,406,663 of record NC_053489.1, read on the forward strand.
CATCCCTGTACGTTACGACGCACGGGGGCGGAGATCAGCGCCAAATTTTAAAAAGTAAATACACACAATACATACATTATACTGTAATCTTATAGATTACAGTACTGTATGAAATAAATACACACTCCCTTTGTCCCTAGTGGTCTTCCCAGTGCCCTACATGTACTTTTATATAATAAAAACATATTTTTTTTCTGCCTGGAAACTGGAGATTGTCCATAGCAACCAAAAAGTGTCTCTTTATGTCAAAAGTGGTTTTAGAGCAGCTAGAAAACAGCGATAATAAATTAGAATCACTTGTAGAATTGAGCGATAGTGATTTGTGGGAAAATTCGTCATCAAACAATAAAAGTAATGACAGCGACAATTCTGCAACTGAGCAAATTTCAGTGTTTTTGATTTGATTACATTATTGAATAATTTTTATTATAATTACATTATTATTTGTTACAATTATTATAGTATTATTTATTATATTATAATTTATAATTTTGTTTTTCAAACTTTATCATACCAAAGATTTCTACTAGACTCTTGTTTGGACAGATTTAAGTGAATTACAGGCCTACAATGTAAAACGCAAAATTTCCTTGCAAAATAATGGTACCGCTTTCAGCACCTAAAATCTAAAATAATCATACCGCCAGGGAGGTTAATACTGGTTTAACCTTCTAAGATCATTTGGGTTACCATTGGTGAAATATATCCATCATAACTCCCAGTTTCAGCAAGTGACTTGGCCAAAACAAAACTAGAGTGGGGGTTTGGTCTCGCCATTGTGGTGCATTTGTAAGTCAAGACTAGAGTTGAGCGGACACCTGGATGTTCGGGTTCGGGTCCTAACCCGAACTTTAAAAAAAAAAAAAAAAACTCCGAACTCCGAAATTTGCGGGGACCTCCGCGCATTTTTTTCACTCCGAACCCGGACCCAAACTTTTTCCAATTATTCGGGTTCGGGTCCGGGTTCGGGAAAAACCCAAAGTCCGTACCGAACCCGAACTTTACAGTTCGGGTTCGCTCAACTCTAGTCAAGACTACTTGTCTTACGGTGAACAGAAAGATGTTTATTAAAACATACACGTGCATAGGACATTCTCCAGGGGATGTTCTGTGACAAGGCTATGTATACAACGTAAAAAGCACATACCGGTACATGTTTAGTTAACATAAATTATACAAATATGCAGAACAAGTTTCTAAAGTAGCCAAACTATGAATAATAATTAGGTCAGGTGCAAGATAAACAAGATAACCTTTGACACACCCACAATAACCTATGACATGTTACCAGATGTAAATGGCAAAAGAACAATTCCACATTCCTCAGAAAATTACCATAAGAAGCCATACAGAGGTCCTGACCCAAAAAGGGAACTATTGCTTAGCTCAGGTCTATTTTATATATGGGACAAGTTGGTGCAGCGCTAGTGACAATTTGAAATTTAAATTGGTGATCTAAAGTGCATAGATAACCTGATACTGTACATATCTAAATATATCAAAGTTAGAATATTGTGAAGATATCAAACTAACAATATTCATGTGCAGTATTGAAATAATAATAACAGGTGATTAGACCAATATATACCATACATATAAAATGCAATGATATCGGGTGATTGAACCAGTGTATACCATACATATACAATGCAGTGATGTCAGGTGATTAAACCAATGAATACCATACACATACAATGCAGTGAACAACTTATTATAAACTCAATAGCAATAATAAAGAAAATAAATAAAGAAAAAGTCCACTGAGTAATAAAGAGTGTTTGATGAAAAGGAAGTGTCCAAAACATATGTATCTTGACGCCCCAAATGGTCATTTTCAAGCCACCGCTGAACGTGCATGAAAAGGGGGAGATGGAGCACCGCCACCAATAACACTGAGGCTTACCGAAAAGTGTGGATTCAATAGGACATACGCCCCATGAATCAGACAGACTTGTCGGTGATTCTTCACCAAAGATAGTAGGGCCCGGATGGATATAGGCGTTGATACAATTGGATAAAATAATCTTCTCACAAGGACCACCGGTCAACAATAAAGGAAGCTCCAAGATATATAAAACGTTATGTGGATTCAAGCATATAGGGCCAAAAAGGAATAAAAACGCACATAGCGTGAATCCGCATAACACAAAATGTATTAATAAAATGAAAGATTTACACTCACTATTTTATATATGTTTATTTGATAGTTAGGTTAATTTCTTTATCGCCACGGGGTCAATTAAAAAGACCTGATGAGTGAGAGAGTGAGGCCCCATACACACGAGAGGATTTATCCGCAGATACGGTCCAGCGGACCGTATCCGCGGATAAATCCTCTCGAGGATTTCAGAAGATTTCTATGCGATGGCGTGTACACACCATCGCATTGAAATCCGCGCTGAAATCCTCTGCCGATGACGTGTCGCGCCGTCGCCGCTATTATGACGCGGCGACGGGCGCGACGCTGTCATATAAGGAATTCCACGCATGCGTCAAATCATTACGACGCGTGCGGGGAATCCCTTTGGACGGATGGATCCGGTAAGTCTGTACAGACGAGCGGATCCATCCGTTGGAATGGATTCCAGCAGATGGATTTGTTGAGCATGTCAGCAAATATCCATCTGCTGGAAATCCATCCCAGGGGAGATTTATCCGCGGATAAATATCCGACGGAGTGTACACACCATAGGATCTATCCGCAGAAACCCATTTGATGGGATTTATCTGCGGATAGATTCTATGGTGTGTATGGGGCCTGACACAGTTCGTACTATTTGATGTGGTAGTAGAGACATAAACCAATGTGGGGAATAATATTAATATTGAGTTTCTAAAAGGTATGAGACTTCTGTAGAAAATGTACCTTTTTCTTTTTTTTAGTTTGAAAGAACCATATAGAACTAATATGACTTTATAGAACTTTATAGGAGTAAAGTTAGAACGTACTTTAACTAATGATCTTAGGAGACCAACTGTTCTAATGGGGCTAAGCTACAGAAACATGCTGTTCCCTTATACTGTGAGTATTTAAATTGTCAGGATTTCTCTGAGTGGGATGCCCAGAGGTTTGTGTACAATTTGAAGCAATTTTATATATCTGTGTTCTAGCATGCATAGAAATTGTAAAAAGGTTTTCAGGCTACCTACAATTTATGAAAATTTGGTATGGCAATTTTAAACCCACAAGTTTTAAAGGAAAGCTTAGAAAGGACAAATAAACCTAAAAGGTGAATCTGAATAAAAGAAAGGCATTTTAATACTCGATGTAAAGATTTTAGAACCTTTTGAGATCTGAGAAGCTTTGGTACTTTAACCTCCCTGGCGGTATGATTCTTTCAGAAAAAACATGCTGAAAGCGGTACCATTATTTGCATGGAAATTTGGCGTTTTATATTGTAGGTCTGTAATTTTTAGAAATAACTCACTTAAATCTGACCAAACAAGATTCTGATAGGCATCCCGGGTATGACATTTTTTTAAAAACGAAATTATAAATTATAATATAATAAATAATTATAAATAATTATAACAAATAATTAGCTGATCTAAAACTATTTTTGACATAAAGGGACACTTTTGGTTGCTATGGACAATCTACAGTTTGCAGGGAGAAAGAAACGTTTTTATTATATAAAATGACATGCATGACACAGGACAGACCACTAGGGACAAGGGGGGTGTGGTTTTTTTACATACAGTACTGTAATCTATAAGATTACAGTATACTGTATGTAAAGTGTTTGTTTACTTTTTTGAATTTGGCGCCGTTCTCCGTCCCCGTGCGTCGTAACGTCGCAGGGAACGGAGATCGGCGTCACACAGAGGCACTGTGTGAATCGAGCGAGGTCCCGCTCGCTCACACAGCGCGGTGGCATCGCTGGATCCAGGGACAAGGTAAGTAAACCAAGCCTGTGGATCTAGCGAGGCAAGCCCGAGTCTGACTCGGGGTTACCGCTCGCAGCAGGAAAATCTAACCCCGAGTCAGACTCGGGAATACCGCCAGGCAGGTTAAAGATAGTCATGTTCATTGGGATAATATTTTCCAACAGGCAGAAATTGCTTTTCGTATCAAAGTAATAGTGAATCAGATAATTATACCAGTGACATAAAAAAAACTAAAATTAATGTAATGCATCAATATGATATACTGAACACACCAAAAAAGAAAAGTTAAAAAGAAAATAAAACGGAAAGAAAATAAAAAAGTATCAAAAAGTGAAATACTGAGACGCCATATGACAGGTCCTCACTAATCAATCACATGTATTATCAAGTGAAAACAGTCCACATAATGATATAATATAAAAAAGAAATTCACACAAAGTCTCCTTTAGAGAATATTTAAGTGAAGTATATGCTGTAACACCCTGTGACAAGTCTTCAATAGACGTGTGAGCCATCTGCAGCAGTGGAGGATCTCAGCAACCCAGGTTGGGTGACAGGCCAATTTAACTAGAGGAGCTGGTAAGCCTTCAGTCTGTGTGGTGACAGATTCACAGTGTCCAGTGTCTATTGAAGACTTGTCACAGAGTGTAACAGCATATACTTCACATGAGACTTTGTGTAAATTTCTTTTTTATATCATATCATTATATGGACTGTTTTCACTTGATAACACATGTGATTGATTAGTGAGGACATGTCATATGGTGTCTCAGTATTTCACTGTTTTTGATACTTAGGAATTTTTTTTTAACTTAAATTTTTTTTTTTTGGTGTGTTCACTATATCATATTCATGAATTACATAAATTTTTGTTTTTTTATGTCACTGATATAATTATCTGATTCACTATTGGCGCAGCTTTCTTTGATACGAATTTTGTTTGTGTGTATATCACATTTGAGTTGTAGCTAGTTATATTTAGCTTTAATAGAGCAGTTTTTTTTTTTCCAGAATATACCGTATATACTTGAGTATAAGCCGAGTTTTTCAGCACATTTTTTTGTGCTGAAAATGCCCCCCTCGGCTTATACTCGAGTCACCCGGAATTTGGGGACCCAGTACTGGCCAGCCGTAGGTCCATTGGACCCCAAACTTGGCACACATGTAGCCCCACTCTTCATCTACAAGTGTGCAATGTTTGTTGTCCAGAGGACCTACGGCCGGGGAGCACCGATTTTTCAAAGCCGGGCACCCCTTTTATATACTCCCATGTTAAACGTAAGTCTAGACATGGGCACAGTGAGGCATGGGTACAGTGAGGCATGGGCACAGTGAGGCATGCACATGGACACAGTGAGGCAAAGTGAGGCACAGTGAGGCATGCAGATGGACACCCTAGGCTTATACTTGAGTCAATAACTTTTCCCATTTTTTTTGTGGTAAAATTAGGTGCCTCTGCTTATATTTGGGTCAGCTTATAATCAAGAATATACGATATTTTTGTCCTGTAATGACTCTCTGGGGATGATTTACTAAAGGCAAATAGACTGTGCTCTTTGGAAGTGCCATTGCACCCTGAAAGTGCAGTTGCTCTAGAGCTTACTAAGTGAGATAAAGCTTAACTTTATAAAGATTATCCAGTCACATGCTTGCACTTGATTAGATGATGGATGTCAGCAGAGCTTCCCCCATTTTCTAAGCTCTTGCAAAGTATATTTGTCTTTAGTAAATACACCCCTCTTTTCAAAGCCTGAAATGGTCAACGATGTTAAAATGAACACAAAAAAACAATAGTACAATATGAAATATATAAAAAAATGTATTACAGAAAACCTTTGTCAAAAAAGTTTCACATTCTCACATTGATGTCTTCTTCTGAAAATGCTAGTTCACTGCTTCTCAAGTTGATCACACTGTTTAGGACAAATATGCAGTATTTGGTCAGTGACAGGTATTGAAGTTAGTGAGACACCATCAAAGCCAGGCAACTACATTATCTTCTCCTTTTCCAACTCCCTAGTGTTATTGTTTGTGCAATACGCTTATCCAGATGAGTGTGGCCCAGAGCAGTCTTATCAAAGCATATTTATTCTTCTGGATTCTAAAATACAATTTTTTATGGGGATTATGTGAAGTAAGACACTTTCCAGTGCCACCACTTATTAAAAGAAGCTCACCATGCTTATTTGATTCATATATATATAAGAAGGTCAAAATGAAGTCACGTCAATCCCAATATGATCCAGGGTATGTACTTCCACCAACAGTAGGTAAATAAAAGGTTTTAGATATATCCCTTCTTCAGCAAGGAATCACGGGTAGGATATTCTTAAAAAGATGAAGACAAACTTCTGATAGTGAAATACTGTTTTCAGACATTTAGTAAGGCATAAAAAAACGTAAAACTCAACTTTCCTTAGTGTATTAAGGCACTATCAATTCTGCTTAATAAAGTATCTCCCAACATGGAGCAGAGCAGATCAGTGAGGCAGAGAATGTTAAACACTAACAGTATGAAGAAAATGTGATGACATCACCAAGGACTTTTCCTATTTGTTTCTTCAATGGATAACACCAAGAGCAACTGATGAAGTCCATTGACAAAACGTGTAGGGCCTTCGTTAGGCACCATAAACTCATTCTAATGGTTGTATGTTTTACTTTTTTTTTTCTTGGGTTCTTTAAGAAAAATTACATGTCTTTGTCTATCAGCAAAGCCATTGGTTAGTATGTCAAACAAATGTCACCTAAGCAGTCTACATGTTGCAATGTTAGGCCAATATCGACAACATTTGAAAGAATGCTAAATCAATTCACTTATCCCTAGTGTTTTCCATGGGTCACATGACTGCTCTTATTACTTTTCCACCCTCCACATCCTGGTTTATTAGCAGAATAGCAGCTGTCACGCTCCCTTTAAAGTGTAAGGCCTCGTACACACGACCAAGTAACTTGTCGGGCGAAACACATCATTTTCCTTGTTGAGTTCCTTGTTAGGCTTGTCGAGGAACTCGACAAGCTTGCTTTGCGTACACACTGTCAAGACAAAATCTCCTCGTTCTCAAACACTGTGATTCACAACACATACAACGGCAGGGGATGTTCGATTCCACTTGCACAACTCTTGGGGCTGCTTTTGCTAATTTCATGTGTTTGCGTGTTAAATAAAAGTTTGGTAAGAGACGATTTGCACTTTTCAGTCTGTTACAGCTTTACAAATGTGTTATCTCCATTACAAATGCTACTTTTACTCCCGTCTCATACTTTAATCTGAGCAAGCGCGGGTTTCTTAGCATACACACGCTCAAATTTCTCGTCGGAAACCAGCCCGACGAGGAACTCGACGAGCCAATTTGAGACTCCCGTCGAGGAAAAAGAGAACTTGCTCTCTTTTTGGCTCGTCGAGTTCCTCGACAGTTTCCTCGATGAAAAATGTACACACGACCGGTTTCCTCGGCAAAAAATCTCTCCCACCAAGTTTCTTGATGGATTCTGCCGAGGAAACCAGTCGTGTGTACGAGGCCTAAGTGCCAATTGCTTCAACAGTGGGAAGTACACTGAATTGATGCAGACGCTGCCACATACCTTACTGTAACCCAACACTATCTGTCAGTCATAAAAGAATGTGAAGGTATGCGCTGCTCTTCTCACACAACAACCCTGACATACTACTGTCATAGCTTTGTTTTGGCCATGCTGAGGAATAGGCATCAGTGAATTTAGCAGCCATGTTCTGATGGTAAAGATTACTGCTCAGTGTTTTGTATCAGGATCACCAACAGCAGGAGGGGACAACACGATACACAGCATGGCAGGTGTCGCTGTTGTTTACATTGTAGTATTGTTTTGCAGGTTGATATTGTTCTATTGCAATTTAGCCTTGTGTTTCACTTAAATATGTGTACATTGACAGACTTGTTGCCCTTTTTTTATCAACAGGCACAATATAGGATTTCCAATAGCTGAATGCACCTCGGATGGGAATTTCACAATATCAAAGCCACGGGAAAGCGGAGGTCTTATCTCTTTTGGCACTGTTGCAGAACAATTAGTCTATGAAATTGGTGATCCTCGACACTACATTCTACCAGATGTTTCTTGTGATTTTTCCCATGTTACTATTACTGAAGTTCAAGGTATGCATGAAAACAACTCAAATGTGTTTTCAGTTTCTTTACAGAATTTATGATTTGGGTAAAAAGAAACAATATGGGTATAAAATTTGTGTGAACAAATACTATACAACCTGACTTCAAAATATCTTCGATGGGCACTAGCAGGACAGAGCTAATACACACAGTATCTAACAAAAGTGAGTACACCTCTCACACACATTTTTATTATAGCTGTTTATGTGACAACACTGAAGAAATTACACTTTGCTACAATGTAAAGTAGTGAGTGTACAGCTTGTATAACAGTGTAAATTTGCCATCCCCTCAACACACAGCAATTAATGTCTAAACCACTGGTAACAAAAATTAGTACACCCCTAAGTGAAATTGTCCAAATTGGGCCCAAAGTGTCAATATTTTGTGTGGCCACCATTATTTTCCAGCACAGCCTTAACCCTCTTGGGCATGAAGTTCACCAGAGCTTCACAGGTTGCCAATGGAGTCCTCTTCCACTCCTCCATGATGACATCCTTGGACTGGTGGATGTTAGAGACCTTGTGCTCCTCCACCTTCCGTTTGAGGACGTCCCATAGATGCTTAATAGGGTTTAGGTCTGGAGACATGCTTGGCCATTCCATCACCTTTACCCTCAGCTTCTTTAGCAAGGCAGTGGTCGTCTTGGAGGTGTGTTTGGGGGTCGTTATCATGTTGGAATACTGCTCCAGTCTCTGAAGGGTGGGGATCAAGCTCTGCTTCAGTATGTCACATTACATGTTGGCATTCATGGCTCCCTCAGAGAACTGTAGTTCCCCAGTAGCTGTAGCTCATGCAGCCCCAGACCATGCCACTCCCACCACCATGCTTGACCATAGGTATGACACGCTTCTCACCTGGTTGCCACCAAACACACTTGACACCATCTGAACCAAATAAGTTTATCTTGGTCTCATCAGACAGGACAAGGTTCCAGTAATCCATGTCCTTAGTCTGCTTGTCTTCAGCAAACTGTTTGTGGGCTTTCTTGTGCATCATCTTTAGAAGAGGCTTCCTTCTGTGATGACAGCCATGCAGACCAATTTGATGCAGTGTGCAGCAAATAGTCTAAGCACTGACAGGCTGACCCCCCACCCCTTCAACCTCTGCAGCAATTCTGGCAGCAATCATACGTCTATTTCCCAAAGACAACCTTTTGATATGATGCTGAGCAAGTGCACTCAACTGCTTTTGGTCGACCATGACAAGGCCTGTTTTGAGTAGATTCTGTCCTGTTAAACCGATGTATGGTCTTTCAGTTTCAGGGTCTTGGCAACCTTCTTATAGCCTAGGCCATCTTTATGTAGAGCAAAAAAAAAAATTTTCAGATCCTCAGAGTTCTTTGCCATGAGATGCCATATTGAACTCCCAGTGACCAGTGAGAGACCAGTGACCAGTGAGAGCGAAAACATCAAATTGAACACACCTGCTCCCCATTCACAAAGGGGTGTACTCACTTTTGTTGCCAGTGGTTTAGACATTAATGGCTGTGTATTGAGTTATTTTGAAGGGACAACAAATATACACTGTTATACAAGCTGTACACTCACTACTTTACATTGTAGCAAAGTTTAATTTCTTCAGTGTTGTCACATGAAAAGATGTAATAAAACATTTACACAAATGTGAGGGGTGTACTCACTTTTGTGAGATATTGTACATAAATGGTCTGACCTACTGACAGTATATGATAATGAATACCTCCTCTTTTTAAATTGGAAGCTTATTTTCATTCTTTATTGTACCTAAAATAATTGGCTTTTAGGTAGAAGAACAAACTATTGCTGTCTGTGTCTGCAGATTCATGTTTAAAAACAATAAAGAAGATATAGTTCTATTCATTAGGCTTGACATTTGATAAAACTGCTGATAATTCTGAACAACAGGCAAGACATGACACTTTATATAGTATATCATATTACACAGCTTAAAGCAGAACTTCACCCAAAAGGGAGAGTTTTGCTGTTCCTCCTCATCCCCTCTCCTCTGTCCAAATTGGCATATTTTTTAAAGGGAGGAAGAGCAGGTACCTGTTCCCACTTCTGCTCTGACCACCTAGGCGGTCAAAGCGCAAGTTTACCTCTCCTTGTAGCCTCTTGGGACACATCACAGGTCCCGATAGACTGCTGAACCATTCACATGGCACTGCGCGGCTCGCTCATGCACAGTGGGCAGCCAGCTGTGAAGCCACAAGCAGTCAGTCAGCTGCCCAGAGTTATGATGCCGGCACCAGCACCGAAACAGCACCGCTGTTTTTGTTCACACAGGGGACTGAAGAACCGCTTTAAAGTATATGTATATATGTAATCTAATTCTTAAAATGTTATGAGAAAAATATGCATTGCACATGGTTGTAAAATATTTGCATCACGTCCTCATTCACTTGAATGAGTGTAAGTGTGACAGGAGCAACAATGTTTGATGAGAAGCAAAGTATCATGACTGTGGCATGTAAACACCCATATCCGCTGTCTTTGCAGCTTAACTACTTCCATACCGGACCCATTCTGGCACTTCTCTACTACTTGTTAAAATCATAATTTTTTTGCTCGAAAATTACTCAGAACCCCCTAACATTATATATTATTTTTTTTGGCAGACACTCTAGGGAATAAGGGCGGTCGTTGCAACTTTTTATCTCGCACAGTATTCGCGCAATAATTTTTCAACGTGTTTTATTTGTAAAAAAAAAACAAGTTGAGTTTTAATGAATTAAAAAATAACAAAAGTTAGCCCATTTTTTTTGTATAATGTGAAAGATGATGTTACGCCAAGTAAATAGATACCCAACATGTCAAGCTTTAAATTGCGCACACTCATGGAATGGCGAGAGAGAGAGAAACTTGTAAAGCGCAACAAATGCAAACTGAATCGCCTCTGGGCGCTGTATCCATTTCATGGGTAAGGAACCCCTTGACCTCAGAAGAGATGGGTTTTAATCTTTCTCCTGAAGTCCAAGTGGTCCGACTCCAGTCGGATGGTGGTTGGTAGTGCATTCCACAGGCGGGGTCCTTGGACTGCAAATCTTCGATCTCCTTTGGACTCGTATCTGGCTTTGGGTATCTGGAGGAGGTTTTGATTGGTGGATCGCAGAATGCGATGGGGGTTATGGGCTTTTATTTTTTCGCATAGATATTGGGGGGCGTTGCCTTGAATACACTTATGTATTAGGCAGAGTGCCTTGAAAGTGATTCTGTCTTTTACTGGCAACCAATGAAGGGATCTCAGTGAAGGTGAGATTGATTCCCATGTTTTTTTCCCAGTCACTAGTCGAGCGGCCGTATTTTGAACAACTTGCAGCCGAGTGATTTGGTATTTGGGGAGTCCTAGATAGAGGGCATTTGCGTAGTCGAGTCTGGAATTGATGATTGTTCCCACCACGACTGCAATGTCCTCTTTCGGGATAAAGGGCGTGAGTCTGCGAAGTAGGCGCAGCAGATGGTGGGATCCGCTGACTACTGACCCTATTTGTGCATCCATTGTCATGTAGGTATCGAAAATGACTCCGAGACTTTTGACTTTGGTGCTAGGGGTGATGGTTTTACCCAGAATGGGTGGGGGAGTCCATGTTGACGCGGGGTGATTTTTCCTCTTAGCGTGAAACAGCAAAAGTTCTGTTTTCAAACCGTAGAGTTTAAGATAACTGTTTGTCATCCAGTTATCTATTAGAGTGAGGCATTTCTCTAGTCCAAGAGAATGATCCTTTTTGTTGTAGATGCGGAAATATAGTTGTGTGTCGTCTGCATAGGAGTGGTAAAGTAACTTCTGGTTACTGATGATTTCAAAGAGAGGGCGAAGATAGATATTAAACAATACTGAGATCCCTGAGGGACTCCGCATGACACCGTACATTTTTTAAAAGTGAAAGTGAAAGACCCTAGTTTCATTATTTGTGATCGGTTTTCCAAGAAGGAGGAGAACCAGGGTAAAGTACCTTCAGCGACTCCGGCTACTTCAGCTAGCCTAGCCAGCAGTAGTCCGTGGTCTACATTGTCAAAAGCCGCGCTTAGGTCCAGCAGTATCAGGTGACAAGATTCTCCTTCGTCTGCGGCCTCTAGAGCGTCATCCCATATTTTGAGCAGCGCCGTTTTTGTTCCGTGACCCGGACGGAAGCCTGATTGAAACGGATCGAGTAATTTATGGGTGTCTAAATGCAGTTGCAGCTGTTGTACAACTACTTTCTCCATTACCTTGGAGAAGACATTTAGAGCTGTTATGGGCCTCCGGTTGTTTGGGTCTTTGGGGTCGAGGGTAGTTTTTTTTAGAATTGGTTTTTATTGTACCTTGTTTTAGCAAGGTGGGCACCATGCCCTCCTTGAATGATTGGTTTATGAACTGCGTGATAGCTGGTGCCAGTATATCGGCACTTTCTTTCTGCAGTTTAGTGGGGATGATATCATTGGGTGCTGTGCTATTACGCAGAGTCCCGATGATATTTTTAGTGGCATCGATGGAAATGGGTTTTAAAGTGAATTTTGGTGATTGTGGCGGATTTATGTGGGTATTAGATTTGTGATTTGGGGGGGAGTTGGTGACGGTTCCATTTTGCTGAAAACTTTCACTGATTTTTTCAATTTTATTAATGAAATAATCCGAGAATGGCGCCAAACTTCTGTACTTAACAATCTCCATAGGCGACACTTTCATTTTTTTTATAGGTTACCAATTTAGAGTTATGCCCTGTACACACGATCGGCTCTTTGTCCGACCAAATTCCCATCGGAATTTCTGACGGAATTCCATCGGAGTAAAATAGAACATGTTCTCTATGCAAACTCCGATGGAATTTCCCATGGAATTTCTCCAATGGGGCATACGCACGGTCGGAATTTCCGATGAAAAAAGTCCGTCTGACTGTGTACGGGACTTTACAGTGAAGGTCTAATGCTAGATTCGTTGCTCGCGCTCTAATATGTGCTGCGATACCTCACGTGTGGTTTGAACAGCGTTTACATATGTGGGCGGGACTTACGCATGCGTTCGCTTCTGAAAGCGAGCTGCCGGGGACAGGGGCGTTTTAAATAATTTTTAGTTTTTTATTGTTTATTTTACCTATTTTTTTTTATTTTTACACTTTCTCTTTAAAATTTTTTTTATCACTTTTACTTCTATTACAAGGAATGTAAACATCCCTTGTAATAGGAATGGTGCGTGACAAGTCCTCTTTATGGAGAGATGCAGGGTCAAAAAAGACCCCACATCTATCCTCCAGTCTGAAAAGCATGAGATAAAAAAAAATAAAAAATTCACAATCTCATGCTTACCAGCCAAAGCCACGGCTTTGTTTACAATCGCGGCCTGGACGTGACGTCATAACGCCGCGCCCTGGCCTCCGACGGTCATAGAGATGACGGCGGCCAATTCTTTCTCCGTGGCCCCCGATGAGCCGGATGGCGGCGGGAGGGGGGATGTCCCCTCCTGTCTCCTGTTAGAACGATCAAGCAGCGGAACTGCCGCTATCATCGTTCTTATGGTGCGCAGAATCGCTGGTTGAAAACTAGGATATCTGAATGATGCCTGTAGCTGCAGACATCATTCAGATATTCCCACTGAAAGTCAGTCACATTATATGATGACAAAAAAAAAAATGTTGAATACTGCGCCAAAAAATATAATTTATATGTAAAAGCTGCTAACACAACAATAAGACAAAATTGTAACGGTGCAGAAATAATAAAGTGTAGCGCTAAGTGTTAGAAGAGATGGGATAACCCCACTCTATAGCATATAAAATGCTAAAATATGAAGTATAAAAACCAATATGTGATATGTGCAAATCACTGTAAACACTATAATATTATATAATCAAAGTGTATGTGCACTACATAAATTCATGAAACGCTGATGATCATAAAGATAATAAACAACACAAATGAAAGTGTGAATGTGAATAACCAAGAATGACATAAAAAAAATCACTGCGATAAAAGAAATGAATCAAATGACCGTTAAATATATATATAAAAAATATATATATTAAACAAAGTCCAAAAAAAAGTTCTGTGACACCCGTCACCGTGAGATCATCAATAAGTGTCCAGATTAAATGTCACAGATCAATGTGATGGGAAATGATAAATAGCTTCAAATGATCTATATAAGCAGGAGCATGCGCACTGGGATGCGGCCACGGGACGGCGCATGCGCCATTCGTTATTCATATCTTTATGGCGCTCAGGTCATCATTTGCATGGGGTCACGCCTCATTAGCATTGCTCACGCCCACTTCCACCTACGCCGGATTACGCCGAGGAAACCCAGCGCAGTTTGGGAGGCAAGTGCTTTGTGAATTCTGTGCTTGCCTCTCTGCACTGTGTCGGCGTAGCGTATATTAGATACGCTACGGCGGCATAAATATGCGCCGATGTATGTGAATCTGGGCCATAGTGTTTACAGTGATTTGCACATATCACATTATATGATGTCCTTGGACTGAAAGTAGTTAAAATAATTGTGTTATAAATAGCAGTTTTGGGTGTAAAATATTTAAGTAGGCTACATTTCATATTTGTATTTGTTTATATATCTCAACTTACTGTTAACGCAAATGTACCCTGAGCTGTAGTAATTATTAGCAGGGGTTCCCAGAGGCGCACAAGTTATTTGAAGGGTTCCTCCAGCAAGTTACTAAAGTTGAAGAAGACTGCACTAGACCAATGTTTCTCAAGTACCCACAACAGGTCATGTTTTCAGGCTTTCCATTATTTTGCACAGGTGATTTGATGAGTTTCACTGCCTTATGCTGGCCATACACTGTACGAAAAATTGTCCGAAATTCGATCGTTTAGACAGTTTGTTCGTTTTTCGAACAGTTAATGGGCACAAAATCGATAATCCTTGGGACGTTTTTGAGCCCAAAAAACTAAGGACAAGTTTAGAAATTTTCGGCCGAACGAACGATAAATTGAAAGGTTAATATGTTTCTCATCCGAACTGCCTGCACTAGGTATATTTAAAAAAAATATGTTTTATTTATGTCCACTGAACAATTTATCGTTTGCGCTCACGGCCGAACGTTCGTTTTTCGAAAATGGGTTTGGCCGATTTTTCGTATAGTGTATGGTCAGCATTAGTAATTACCACAGCCGTTTCATCTGAGGGAAATCCTGAAAACATGACCTGTTGGGGGTACTTGAGGACTGGAGTTGAGAAACACTGCACTAGACCATAATCCACACCATTGTTTTTGTTTGATTTAATTTTTTATTTATTTTTTTATTATAGCTTTGTGTTTGCTTTTCATAATTTTTGAGAATCCTCGGACAGGCATTCAGAAGTCGATACTGCAGACTCCTAAATGCCTATTTTTTTTCTGACCGCTGAACATAGTTTTTGAATGGGAATTCCGTTCTGAAACTGGGGGCCTAGCATTAGGCTTATGGTTGTGGCCCCATTCACTAGTACTGCCATCGAAAACAACAGGGGGTATCATTTTTGCTGTGGCATGTGTACAATTTCATCTGTGTGTGGTGTAATATTTTTGGGGGCGGGGGGACATTTGGGGTGCTAATGACATTGCACAACCGCCTATATTTTTAGCAACGCCCGACTGTAGATGTAAATGATCCCGAACACTGCTGCCATGCAGTGTCCATGGATGATATATCCAACCTTCCACTGTTTGTACTTTTCCTTATTTGTAATTAAATATTTATTTCTAAAATAGATGTTAAAGCCTGTTCACATTAGGAACTGCTTGTGAATTGTACAGGAACACTGTGCGGTTTCTGTGCGATTCCCATGCAGTTCTGTGCAGTGCGATTTTAGCCCTATTAATTTTGAATAGGCTGAAATGACACTGCACTGCACAAAGTAGTGCATGCAATACTTAATGAAACGCATGGCAACAGCATCACATGATACTTCTGTTATATATGTGATCCGGTTCAGATAAATGCACTGCATATGCAAGCTGCGTTTGGGTTGTCTATAACTTTGACCCCCACAGCAGATCGCAAGAGCAGTGCGATTGGAATGCAGTGCAGGAAGCCGCATGGGAACACAGCTTTCCTGCACTGCATTCTAGTGTGAATAGGTCCTTATGGTTTCACTACATCTATTTAAACTATATAGTGAGTTATGGTGGCATATACTGTATCTCAGAAGAACTGTACTGTATTTTACCTTTAACAAGATGACGGAACATTTACTAGTTGGAGAGTTTCCGGCAGATGTTCAGCATAATATTTACCTATAGAGAAGTGATGAGGTATATCATAAACAGTATATTATTTGGCAGCCTGCTCGATTGAAATAGATTTTAACCTTCCAATGAACTTTTACCTTGACAAAAGCCTAATATAACATGTATGAACTCTTAAAAAAGTTCACCAGAAAGTTCATTTAGAGTTCTCTGGATAAGAAGTTGTGCAGATGGGGAAGTCTTGGATTCCTTGCACATTTTAGACTCTAGTGCCTTGACACGTACAGCAGGAGATGGGAGGTTAATTTCTTCTCATTTGTCATAAATTATTTTTTTAATTGAAGTTATCTCTAATGTACATGCTTGGATGCTGTTTACACTAAAACTGAACTTTTCCAGCAGATTGCAATGTATTTCTTTTCCCAAAAAATGATGGGACGTGAACTGTTATCTATACCAACCAGAATTTTAAAGATGTTCTTCACATAACTAAAAGACAGTTACTGTTTATCACCTTTTACTGCCTGCAGCCCTGAACTAAAAGAGCTGGAATAATGACTCTGCGCTCTGACCAGCCAATACTGATATTCAGTAGTTGCAGCAAAGATACTGAAGGAGATATGGGTATCTGTAGCTAGCTACATATGGCTCATTTGCAAGCTAGATTTAGCCCCTTTGTAGAACAAATTAAAAAGCTAAAGGTTTCAAAGGTTTCAAATCATTAACTACCCCACCTTACCATGGTAGTAAACTGTTTTTGGTGACTGAAAACTGACCTTTCTCCATCGCTCAACAATCTTTGGCGCATGTGCCTCTGCATGCACATCCTAAAACATTTGTAAATCAACTTTAAACTCAAGTGTGACCAAACCGTCCTGAACCCAGCTTCTATTAGTATATAGCTTTCACCTGTTTGAACTTGTTATCAGTATAAAAGACACCTGTCCACAACCCCAAAGATCTGTCGAAGAACACCAGAAACAAAATTGTAGACCTGCACCAGGCTGGGAAGACTGAATCTGTAATAGGCAAGCAGCTTGGTGTGAAGAAATCAACTGTGGGAGCAATAATTAGAAAATGGAAGACATACAAGACCACTGATAATCTTCCTCGATCTGGGGCTCCACGCAAGATCTCACCCCGTGGGCTCAAAATGATCACAAGAACGGTGAGCAAAAATCCCAGAACCACATGGGGGGACCTAGAGAATGACCTGCAGAGAGCTGGGACCAAGGTAACTAAGGCTACCATCAGTAACGCACTACGCCGCCAGGGACTCAGATCCTGCAGTACCAGACGTGTCCCCCTGCTTAAGCCATTACATGTCCAAGCCCGTCTGAGGTTTGCTAGAGAGCATTTGGATGATCCAGAAAAGGATTGGTAGAATGTCATATGGTCTGATGAAACCAAAGTAGAACTGTTCGGTAGAAACACAACTCATTGTGTTTGGAGGAGAGAGAATGCTGAGTTGCAACCAAAGAACACCATACCTACTGTGAAGCATGGGGGTGGCAACATCATGCTTTGGGGCTGTTTCTCTGCAAAGGGAACAGGACGACTGATCCGTGTACATGAAAGAATGAATGGGGCCATGTATCGTGAGATTCTGAGTGCAAACCTCCTCCCATCAGCAAGGGCATTGAAGATGAAACGTGGCTGGGTCTTTCAGCATGACAATGATCCCAAACACACCGCCCGGTGGCTTCGTAAAGGCCCATACACACGGTCTGACTTTTTGCCAACAAACTTCAAAATTAGCAAGTTTTCAAAATAGTCCGACCGTGTGTACGCTCCATCGCACAAACTTTTTCGGGTTTCATCGGACAAAAAGTTCGGTCTGCAAACGGACTAACTTTACGTCAACAAAAGTCCAATGGTGCCTAGTCTGACCGTGTGTACAGCAAGCAATCAGACTTTTGTACAAAGTACAGACGCGCATGCTCAGAAGCAAAGACCAGCCGGAAGCGTTCTGTCTGGTAGAACTAGCGTTCGTATTTGAAAGAGCACATTCGTGACGCGGCAAGTTCTGAAATCAAGAAAAGCAGCGCACATTCTCTTCTTCTTTATAATGTGATAATACTAAAATCTGCTTTGCTGGTGATACTGACGGAGTAAAAACAAATGTCTTTATTTTGGATTAGTGTATTTTGGTTATATGAATCAAACATATTTTTATATTTTTTTTTTGTGGGTCAAGTTAGCACAACCTCATTGCGCAACATGTCTGCTTGATGAACGGACGTTCAGAAACGAACAAAATTGCACGAAACTGAAAATCGCGAATGCACACAGACGAAACCTCTACTAACTCTCAATTAGCAGAAGGAGCCCAAAGGGTGACGCCGGAGAATTTAACTTCCTCTTTTAAACTCTCGTCAGTACGTTGAAACATCACTATGTTCGTGTTTGTTGTCGAAAAAGTCAGAGCGTGTGTATGCTATGGGTGTGACCGGACACAAAAATCCAAGGGAAAGTTTGTTTGATGTCCGATCGTGTGTACGAGGCTTTAGAAGCATTTCAAGGTCCTGGAGTGGCCTAGCTAGTCTCCAGATCGAAACCCCATAGAAAACCTTTGGAGGGAGTTGAAAGTCTGTGTTGCCCAGCGACAGCCCCAAAACATCACTGCTCTAGAGGAGATCTGCATAGAGGAATGGGCCAACATACCAGCAACAGTGTGGGACAACCTTGTGAAGACTTACAGAAAACGTTTGACCTCTGTCATTGCCAACAAAGAATATATAACAAAGTATTGAGATAAACTTTAGATATTGACCAAATACTTATTTTCCACCATAATTTGCAAATAAATTATTTCCAAACCAGACAATGTGATTGTCTGGATTTGTTTCCACAATTTGTCTCTCATAGTTGAGGTATACCTATGATGACAATTACAGGCCTCTCTCATATTTTTAAGTGGGAGAACGTGCACAATTGGTGGCTGACTAAATACTTTTTTGCCCCACTGTAGCTAACACTAGCTTAGGTGATCTGGAACTGGAACTCACCTTTTTGTAAAATCACACAGAATATATATTAGACAAGATCAGCTGAGCATAATCACATTATCGTAGGCAAAGGAAACAGTATACAGGAGTATATTTAACATAGCTAAGGAACAGCCAACATAAACAGTATGCTAATCCACCTCTAGCAACTAATAGCTGACAGTGATCTAATAAACTAGCCACTAGGGATGAGCTTCGTATTCGAGTCAAACTCATGTTCGAGTCGAACATCGTATGTTTGATCGTTCGTCATATTACGAACGTTTTGGGGCGTTCGCGCCAAATTCGAGTTACGTTTCACAGCCCATAATTCACTGCGGCATCGCAGTGCATTGCTTGCTGATGATTGGCCAAGCATGCACTATGACCCGCATGCTTAGTCAATCACAGCTTGCAAAAAACGGAGAGCCATAATTGGCCAAAGCCAGGGTGGCTTTGGCCAATTATGGCTCAGGGGGTTTAGTACACGCCCACACTATAAAAGGCCACCTGCAGGTCGGCCTTGTGTAGTGTGTTGCAGTGGTTAAAAGAGAGAAGACAGAGAGAGAGAGTGTCATTTTTAGTAGGTAGATAGAGCAGGCAGGCAGGCTAGTCAGTTAAAGTTACAGTGTGTAGAGGATATATATGCATCCCAGGTGTTGTATATATATTTTTACACTGTATAGTTTAGCTAGATCAGCTCTTCCTAATTTACTGGCAGGCAGGTGATTGTGCTAGCTGCAGTATTCTCACGTGGTGTATTGCCTGTGTCCTCTGCAGTGTGCACCATAAAGCTACGTGGTGTGTGTACTGCCTTTGTCCTCTGCACCTGAAGCTACTTGGTGTGTTTTGCTTGTGTCCTCTGCAGTTTGCACCTAAAGCTACATGGTGTGTACTGCCCGTGTCCTCTGCAGTTTGCACCTAAAGCTACGTAGTGTGTGTACTGCCTTTGTCCTCTGCAGATTGCACCTAAAGCTACATAGTGTGTACTGCCCATGTCCTCTGCAGTGTGCACCTAAACCTATGTGGTGTGTGTACTGTCTGTGTCTGTGCTATTTTTCTCAATGATTTTCATCCATATTGCAGGGACCAGACATTACATTAAAGCCGCAAGCAGTTTTAAATTACTTTTTTCTTATAGTAATCTCATTTTGTGCAGGGACAGTTCTAAACACGTGCCACTTCACAGGCATAATATAGACACCCAGCAGGTACGATATTTAAAGGAATTTTTAATATATATATATTTTTTTTCCATTGATACATGTTCCCTGGGGCAAGACCCGGGTTCTCAAAGACGTTTTCACAGGCATAATATAGACACCCAGCAGGTACAATATTTAAAGGAATTTTTCATTTTTATTTTTTATTTTATTTAAGCATCATTAAAATCACTGCTCCAGAAAAAACAACCGTTTTTAAAACTTTTTTTCCATTGATACATGTTCCCTGGGGCAAGACCCGGGCCCTCAAAGACGTTTTACGACAATAACTTGCATATTAGGCTTCAAAATGAGCACTTTTGAATTCGAACGTTCAAGTCCCATAGACGTCAATGGGGTTCTAAATGTTCGTGAACGGTCGGTCCGTTCGAAGGTTCTGGTGCGAACCGAACAGGGGGTTGTTCGGCTCATCCCTACTAGCCACTTAAACCAGCCTAGGTGACCAGACCGTCTGACACCCAATCCACAACACTGGATACACAATACATTACTCATTATTATAAACACATAGGGCCAGATTCTCAAAGGCGTTACGACGGCGCAACACCATTAGCGCCGTCGTAACACCTCATCTGGCCCCGGGTATCTATGCGACTGATTCTCAGAATCAGTTGCGCATAGGTACCCATTAGATCTGACAAGCGTAAGGCTGTTACGCTGTCAGATCTTAAAAGTAATTTTTTTTCCCGCCGCTAAGTGTCGCATCGTCGCTTTTCCCCGTCGTCTATGCAAATGAGGTAAGTACGGCGATTCCCGAACATACGCGAGGACGACGCAGCGAATTAACGTCGTTTGCGTAGCGTACCCGACGCGTAAGGTTGCCCCTGCTAATTAGCAGGCGCAACCAATGTTAACTATGGCCGTCGTTCCCGCGTCGAATTGAATAAAAATTACGTTGTTTGCGTAAGACGTCCGTGAATGGCGCTGGACGCCATTTACGTATACATCTAGGCAAATGACGTCGGGGCGACGTCATTTAGCGCAATGCACGTCGGGTAATTTACCCGACGGAGCATGCGCAGTACGCTCGGCACGGGAGCGCGCCTAATTTAAATGGTGCCCGCCCCATTTGAATTGGGCGGGCTTGCGCCGAGCAATCTAACGCTACACCGCCGCAAGTTTACAGGTAAGTGTTCTGAGAATCAGGATTTAAACCTGTAGACCTGCGGCAGTGTAACGTAGAGCTCATACATTACGCTGCCCAGGAGCAGCGCTAATGTATGAGAATCTGGGCCATAACATCTCACAATGGTTCCATAACAAGGTAAAGTGGTTACAATATTAATCTCATCTCCAACAGATGATCAGACAGACAGAAACAATAGATGGCTCAATTAACAATGTGAATGCAAACCTAGGAGGTACATATTGGGAGAACGACACTTAACACATTACACCTTAAACATATTATATCAGGAGACCTCAAAATTAGGTTGCTTTGAGCTGATGATATTAACACCTGCTCTGAGTATCATAATCTAAAGCAGTTATTGCTTATTTAGGCATAGAGGCCCTAAATATGTATCTGGGTCCTCCAGTTCCCAGAGTCTGTGTGTTTTGGGGAGACATGGACTTGAATCAAAAACAAGACAACTCCAAAGGTCTCCCATGCACACACCTCCCAAAGGGAAGTGTTTCCTGAAAAGCCAATCAGTAGGCAAGAAGCCACCCTGCAGTCCCCTCCAAAAGCCCCTGTCCTGGTGTGGTCTGTCACATCAAGTCTATATTGAGCTTCTTACTTATAATTGGACCTTACTTCCTAATTAATTGAGGCACTGGTGACATAGCCAGGACCTAACAGATGCCTTCTGGGTCACCAGTGCCTTCCCTGGAGATCTTGTCTGTACAGTGGGGGGTAAAGTTTTCTTTACCATAAATGTATGTGAGCGCTGGGAGAGAATGCGGTCACATTCTGTTTCTAACAAGTGCTAAGATAAGCACAGTTAACCCTATAGGTATGCATATTTTATTTTAAAAAGACCAGACCTATAGACTTACTTTGAGGAAGAACAGTGAAGCTCCATCACTATACAGCAAGCAGATTCTGCCTATGCAATGGACAAATAGGGCTACCCCTATGTACATATATATAAATAAATAAAAATAAGTGTTCAACACATTATAAATCACTGATCCGGAACAAGTACAGTATATAGTGTATATTATATTTTAGCCATGTGATGCAGCTCAACTCTTTGGTTTTCTTCTAGGGATGGTAATATAACCCTATGTTCCAGCACCCCACCAAGCATAATTGTCTGCTATAAATACATATAAACACTTTTTTAAAACACCATACTGACTTGCATTGCTGACTTTTACATATAGAAAATGCTAGTTTCCTTGCTGTCACGTGGGGTCTGTAACTTTTGGTAGTTACTGAGCTGAAATAAGAATGTAGATTAAAAAGTATTAGTCAGCTCCGAATATCTGTTCTGTATTCTTGTTGTGGGTTAGTGACTGAGTATTAGGCTTAATGTACAAGAGACGTTTTAAAACCTCTCCTGAACGATTTAACTTCACAGATAGTAACCAACAATTAAAAACATTCGTTTTGCTGCGTTTACATGCTGCATTTAGCCTCGCATTTGCCTTTAAAAGCGTTTTTTTTTTCAACTACTCAAAAATGTATCTCCATTAAAAATGCATGTAAAGGAAACACGGCTAAACACGTTTAAAGCTGTCACAGGCATTTGCCATTTCAAATGCCTCTGAAAATCCGTCCTGAATGTATTTTTTTGCTTTCCGAAAAATAATTCTAAACTCAACTGCCTAGAAACAACTATAAACTACTCTGTGTACAATTACTGATAAGATAACAGGAGAGTTCAGGGGCAGCTGAAAAAAAACGCCCAACTGCTCAAAAACGTCCGTTTACTAGCAGCAGTGTACAATGAGGCCCTAAAGTTACAGATAGTTAGTATTTTCAAGTGGTGGATATCAATTGCAACCTATGTAGCCTCCAGATAATTTTATTTTAGTTGCCAGGCTCCCTGTCTCTTTTTGCGCCTCTGGTAACCAAACCTATTT
The DNA here is from genome assembly GCF_905171775.1 of Rana temporaria. NCBI lineage: Eukaryota > Metazoa > Chordata > Amphibia > Anura > Ranidae > Rana > Rana temporaria. Next base: position 529,430,082 of record NC_053489.1, read on the forward strand.
TGCTTTTTTTCACAAGTTCAGAGTTTGTCAAATTAGTCTCAGAAAAAGGTAGATTACCAGAAATCATCAGGCCTATATGTGGTATTATTTTATTAATCTAGCTCACAAGCTTGAAAACACGCTGTTAAAGTGCATCACATGTAACCTCACAAATTTAAATGCAACTTTGAAGAAAATAATTTGGTCTTCCTTTGCCATTAGCATGCAGTGCACCAGTGTGCTAGACCATTTAAATGTGACCAAGCCACTTAAATGTGATCAAGCCCTATTGCCAGCTTCTGATTCAGCTCACCGCTACCGTGATCCTCCAGGTCCAGGATACAATCACAATTGAGTAACATTTTGTCCTTCAGATCATGTCTGCTGCATTCAAATGTGTCTATCTGTAAAAACCTGGGGCCAGATTCAGGTAGAATAGCGGCGGTGTAACGTATCGCATTTACGTTACACCGCCGCAAGTTTTACGGGCAAGTGCTTGATTTACAAAGCACTTGCCTGTAAAGTTGCAGCGGCGTAGCGTAAATCCCTCCGGCGCAAGCCCGCCTAATTCAAATGGGGAGTGGATCATTTAAATTGGGCGCGTTCCCGCGGCGAACGTACTGCGCATGCTCCGTTTTGAAATTTCCCGCCGTGCTTTGCGCGAAATGACGTCGCAGCGACGTCATTTTTTGAACGTCGACGTGAGTTACGTCCTTTCCTATTCACAGACGACTTACGCAAAAAAAAAAAAAATTCATTTCGACGCGGGAACAACGGCCATACTTTAACATGGCAAGTCTAACTTTAGACCACAAAATAGCAGCTTTAACTATACGCCGGGAAAAGCCGTCTATCGACGATGTAAGAGAATGCGACGGCCGCGCGTACCTTCGTGAATCGCCGTAAAAAGCTAATTAGCATACCCGACGCGGAAAACAACGCAAACTCCACCCAGCGGGCGCCGAAGTATTACACCTACGATCCGAAGGCGTACGAAGCCGCACGCCTGTCGGATCGAAGCCAAAAGCCGTTGTATCTTGGTTTGAGGATGGTTTGAGGATGGTATGAGCAAGCTGATACACTGACAGACCTGTATGGCATCAGTGATCAGCTGATCGATCGCTGGTGCAAAGCTTTACAGGCTCCCAAAACAAAAAAAATTATAAATGCAAATTTTGTTTTACCTGGGGAAAAAAATTGAATTTATTATTTCTTGTCAAAACATAAACTTATCCTTTCAGCTTGTTTAATAAAGCTTTGCCAAAAACTGGAAGTTGCTCCAGATTTTGCACTCTCTAGTTTTAGAAAATCAACCAGTGTCTTTTTCTTTTACATTAGTATGATAGAATTGAGTGTAACTAATATAGAATATATTTAAATCTTTTAAAACGAGTAACAGGAACTAGAAAAAAATGATAATATATTGACAGGTTATACGTATTATAGAGCTGTTCAACTTAGAACACCAGATGTACCATATGAAAAAGCTAAGATTACATTTAAAAATATGTTCTTGTCTATGCATAGGGCATATCTACTGCAGTATTTATCATTGCTATCTGAATGCTGTCAACATATTTAAAGGTTTTGTTTTCTTTATCTGACTGACATAATATTTATTCCCCTAGATGAGGAGGCTGTCACTGTAAATGGAGCAAGAGGAGTTCCACCATCTTCATCATACAAGGTACTGTCTACTGGATAATCATTTCTATGATTGGTCCCTTTTATTCCAGGATATGTAAGTAGTAGAAAAAAGGCTGTACTGCTTGTAGGGATCAAAAAGGTCAGGAAGAATTACTGATGATGCTTATCTGCATACTTATTGAAGAACAGAGACTTCAGATAACTGAGCCTTTCTGGCAAAAAAAAAAAGCATTAACGATTTGTATGAAAGAGAGAAAATCCAGCTGCTTGAACATATTTTTGATTTCTACTACAGTACCTTTGGAACCCCAAAATAAATTAACCTCTTTAACAAGGAGTTTAGTGCATTGACTGGCCTCCTGCTCCTATTGGTCAGTTAGGATGCCCATTATAGTGATGGACAAAGTAAGTTGCAGGAGCAAGCAGGCAAAGATTCAACATGCTAGATGAAATGAGTAGTTCTTTATCATCCCATGGGGGAAACATGAAGTCATACACTGGTATACTACTGCCTACAAATACTTTGAATACAGGCTAACAAAAAAAAGTAGGCCAGCCCAGGATGCCTCTTCCTATTCCCAGCATGCCTTTGTTTTTTACTAGTGTCCTAGAAGGATGGATTTATCTGCTGTACAAAGTCTTAACTAATTTTCTAGCATTTTTCCTTCAATTCTTCACCCTTGTTTGTTCAATCAATATTCTCTTTCCATTGACTGCAAAGGCTCCATGCACTTTCCTCCATCTTTACCTTCAGAGTAGGGATGAGCTTTGTGTTTGAGTCGAACCCATGCTCGACTCGAACATCCTATGTTCGACCGTTCGTCGAATTACGAACGTTACGGGCCGTTCGCGCCAAATTCGAGTGGCGCATCACCGGCCATAATTCACTGCGGCATCGCAGTGCATTGCTGGCTGATGATTGGTCAAGCATGCACTATGACCCGCATGCTTGGCCAATCACAGCGCGCAAAAAACGGAGAGCCATAATTGGCTAAAGCCAGGGTGGCTTTGGCCAATTATGGCTCAGGGGGGTTTAGTACATGCCCCACACTATAAAAGGCTGCTTGCAGGTCGGCCTTGTGTAGTGTGTTGCGGTGGTGGTTAGAGAGAGATTGTGAGAGAGAGAGAGAGTGTAATTTTGTTCTACGTAGATAAAGCAGGCAGGCTAGTCAGTTAAAGTTAGTGTGTCAAGGATATATATGCATCCCAGGTGTTGTACATATATTTACACTGTATAGTTTAGCTAGATCAGCTCTTCCTAATTTACTGGCAGGCAGGTGATTGTGCTAGCTGCAGTATTCTCACGTGGTGTATTGCCTGTGTCCTCTGCAGTGTGCACCATAAAGCGACGTGGTGTGTACTGCCTTTGTCCTCTGCAGTGTGCACCATAAAGATACGTGGTGTGTACTGCCTTTGTCCTCTGCAGTTTGCACCTAAAGCTACGTAGTGTGTACTGCCCGTATCCTCTGTAGTTTGCACCTAAAGCTACTTGGTGTGTACTGCCCGTGTCCTCTGCAGTTTGCACCTAAAGCTACGTAGTGTGTGTACTGCCTTTGTCCTCTGCAGTTTGCACTTAAAGCTACTTGGTGTGTACTGCCCGTGTCCTCTGTAGTTTGCACCTAAAGCTACTTGGTGTGTACTGCCCGTCTCCTCTGCAGTTTGCACCTAAAGCTACGTAGTGTGTACTGCCCGTATCCTCTGTAGTTTGCACCTAAAGCTACTTGGTGTGTACTGCCCGTGTCCTCTGCAGTTTGCACCTAAAGCTACGTAGTGTGTGTACTGCCTTTGTCCTCTGCAGTTTGCACTTAAAGCTACTTGGTGTGTACTGCCCGTGTCCTCTGTAGTTTGCACCTAAAGCTACTTGGTGTGTACTGCCCGTCTCCTCTGCAGTTTTCACCTAAAGCTACTTGGTGTGTACTGCCCATGTCCTCTGTAGTTTGCACCTAAAGCTACTTGGTGTGTACTGCCCGTGTCCTCTGCAGTTTGCACCTAAAGCTACTTGGTGTGTACTGCCCGTGTCTTCTGCAGTTTGCATCTAAAGCTATGTAGTGTGTACTGCCTGTGTCCTCTGCAGTTTGCACCTAAAGCTACTTGGTGTGTACTGCCCCGTGTCCTCTGTAGTTTGCACCTAAAGCTACTTGGTATGTACTGCCCGTGTCCTCTGCAGTTTGCACCTAAAGCTACTTGGTGTGTACTGCCCGTGTCCTCTGCAGTTTGCATCTAAAGCTATGTAGTGTGTACTGCCCGTGTCCTTTGTAGTTTGCACCTAAAGCTACTTGGTGTGTACTGCCTTTGTCCTCTGCAGTTTGCACCTAAAGCTACTTGGTGTGTTCTGCCCGTGTCCTTTGTAGTTTGCACCATAAAGCTACATGGTGTGTACTGCCTTTGTCCTCTGAAGTTTGCACCTAAAGCTACTTGGTGTGTACTGCCCGTGTCCTCTGTAGTTTGCACCTAAAGCTACTTGGTGTGTACTGCCTTTGTCCTCTGCAGTTTGCACCTAAAGCTACTTGGGTGTGTACTGCCCGTGTCCTCTGCAGTTTGCACCTAAAGCTACGAGGTGTGTGTACTGCCTTTGTTCTCTGCAGGCCATTAGTATGTCTGGAAGGACAACAAGGAGGGGCAGAGAGTCACGAGGGCAAGCAGGCTCTGTGTCTAGAGGCAACAGTGCTGGCTGGCACGTGGCTGTTTTACACGCTTGTCCTTGTTTTCGGCAGCCGGCCGTGTTGAGCCGCAACATTCTGAAGACTTGGTAGAGTGGATGATTAAGCCGTCCTCCTCCTCCTCATCCTCTCTCACCCAGGCTCAGGGTACTTTGTCTGGCAAAGCAGCTGCCAAATCGTCCTCTTCTCTCTGCTCAACTCCTTCTCTAGCCCCACCATGTCCTCCTGAGGAGTCCCCCGAACTGTTTGACCATATTGTTTGGTACATGCTGCATGAGGATGCGCAGCGTTTTGAAGGCTCCGATGATGGTACACAGCTAGAGCAGGGCAGTAACGTGAGCCCAGAGAGAGGGGGTGCCCAAGAAGGACAGCAATCTGGCAGTCATGTTCCCCCAGCTGCAGCATACTGCCAGGTTTTCTACAGTGATGAGGAGGGAGGGGATGATGAGGTCACTGACTCTACGTGGGTGCCTGATACGAGAGAGGAGGAGGAGGCACATACACATCTCTAAAGAGGCAGGATGCCCTCCAGGGGCCAGCTTAAGGGCATCACACCGACTGCATCACAACGCAGAGCTACGCATGTGCAGGGCGATGCTGTGTCTCAGCGTTATTCCAAAAGTGTGGGCCTTTTTTGAGACGAGTGCATCAGATCGCACCGCTGCTATTTGCAACATATGTTGCAAAAGTATTTTGCGTGGCCAAAACATCACCCGCTTGGGCATCACATGCTTGACCAGACATATGTCGACCTGCCATGCAGTTTGTTGGCAAGCATACCTCAAAGACCCACACCAAAGAACAAAGCGGACCTCCCTTTGCCCCTCATCAGCTGGGATCTCCAACCCCACTATACCCTCAGTCCTCTCTGAAGCCTACACTGATAGGACTGAAGGTGTAGAATTAGGTGTGTCACAGCCTAGTAAATGCGGGCAATCTACTATCGGTACACCAATGGCAGATTGTACCAGGCAAGTTTCCCTGCCCCAGCTGCTGCAGCGCCGAAAGAAGTTCTCTCCCAGCCATCCACATGCCCAGCGGTTGAATGCTAGCTTAGCTAAATTGCTAGCACTTCAACTGCTGCCTTTTCTGTTGGTAGATTCTGCCTCCTTCCGTGAGTTCGTGGAATGTGCTGTACCTCAGTGGCCAGTTCCCAAACGCCAATTTTTCTCACGGAAGGCGATTCCGGCTCTCTACCGCCATGTGAAAGGCGATGTCCATGCCTCGCTGGACAGGGCGGTCAGTGGTAAGTTGCATATCACCGCTGACTCATGGTCCAGCAGGCATGGACAGGGACGTTACCTATCTTTTACCGCGCATTGGGTGACTCTGCTGGCAGCTGGGAAGGACGCAGGACAAGGTATAGTAGTGTTGGAGGTTGTTCCGCCACCACGCCTCCAAAATGCTACTACTGGTTGTGACACACATCTCTCCTCCACCCCCTCCTATTCTTCTTCCTCTGTGGCCTCTTCCCTTGCTGATGTGTCTTCGGAACCAGCCGTGCTCCGTAGGGGTTCAAGGGGCTACGCAGGTACGCAGGCAAAGAGATGCCATGCGGTGCTTGAGCTGGTGTGCTTGGGGGACAGAAGCCACACTGGGCCAGAGATTCTGTCAGCTCTGCAGGGGCAGGCTCAGAGGTGGTTGACGCCACGCCAGCTTAAGCCAGGAATGGTGGTTTGCGACAATGGCACCAACCTCCTCTCCGCCCTGCGACAGGGACAACTGACCCATGAGCCCTGTTTTGCTCATGTCCTTAATTTGGTGGTGCAGTGGTTCTTGGGCAGGTACCCGGGCTTACAGGATGTCCTGAAGCAGGCCAGGAAAGTCTGTGTGCATTTCCGACAGTCATATAATGCCAGTGCTCGGCTGGCAGACCTCCAAAGGGAATACAACCTGCCCAAAAACCGCCTAATCTGTGACATGCCCACCAGGTGGAACTCTACGTTGGCCATGCTGCAGCGGCTGCACACGCAGCAGAGGGCCATAAATGAGTATCTGTGCCAATATAGCAGCAGAACTGGGTCAGGGGAGCTCGTTTTTTTCCCCACGCCAGTGGGCCATGATCAGGGATGCATGCACTGTCCTGTCACCATTTGAGGAGGCCACGAGGAGGGTGAGCAGTGACAGTGCATGCATCAGTGAGGCTGTCCCTCTTATTCACATTTTGGAGCACACGCTGCGTGGAATAATGGACAGGGCCCTTCAGGCAGAACAGAGGGAGGAAGAGGAGGACTTCTTTACCTCTCAAGGCCCCCTTTATCCAGACAGTGTTCCTGCTTGCCCGCCTATCACACAGGAAGAGGAGGAGGAGGATTGTGTCAGCATGGAGGTGGAGCCTAGCACTCAGCATCAGCAGCAGTCTTCAAGGGATCAATTATAGTCCCAAGGAACCCATGGACTTGTACGTGGCTGGGATGAGGTGGCTGCGGATCCTGTCATCCTTAGTGACCCAGAGGACTCCGCACCGAATGCCTCAGCAAACCTACGTTGTATGACCTCCCTGATCCTGCAAAGCCTGCGGAAGGATCCTCGTATTCGTGCTATCAAGGAGAGGGATCATTACTGGCTGGCAACTCTACTTGATCCACGTTACAAGAATAAGGTTGCGGACCTTATCTTGCCGGCGCAGAGGGAGCAGAAGATGAAACATCTTCGGGAGGCCTTGCAGAAAGGTCTGTGCAACGTGTTCCCAGAGACTGGGGGGTTACAAAATCCAGGTCCTGGACGACGTGTTGCTGAGGCTTCGGTCAGTCACAGAAAGAGCGGTGGAGAAGGTGGCCATCTGACCGATGCGTTCAGACAATTTTTTAGTCCACAGCCCCAAGGTATGACCGGTTCCAGCAACCATTGCCAGCGTCTGTTTTAAATGGTGCGGGAATATCTAAGGGCAAGATCAGACTTGGACACCTTTCCCACCGAAAATCCTCTGGCTTACTGGGTCTTGAGGATGGATCACTGGTCAGAGCTTGCACAGTACGCAATTGAGCTACTGGCTTGTCCGTCATCCAGCGTTCTTTCAGAACGCACATTCAGTGCTGCTGGAGGCTTTGTAACTGATCACAGGGTGCGCCTCTCCACCGACTCGGTCGATCGACTGACCTTCATAAAAATGAATCAGGCTTGGATCACCATCAGCTACCAAGCACAGTCATTTTTTTTGAAATGTCAGATCCCTTCAAGACTGCCTATGCTGATGCTGAGTGACTATCCTGTTATGCTGAGTGACTATCCTTTTCCTCCTCAATGATCATGCTGATAGCTTGTAAGAACATTTTTGGTTCTGGGCACCGCCACCAGTGGCTAAGGCCCAATTTTTCGGCCCCTGTTTAACAGGGGCATGTAATTACAATTCATGATGCAATACTTTGCAGCAGGCTCATTCCTACGCTCCAACTAGAGTATCTGTGAGGGGTTGCAATGTTGTGGCACCAGCACCACCACCAACAAAGGTCCAATTTTTCAGCCCCTGTTCAACAGGGGCATGTAAATACAATTCTTGATCTAATTTTTCACAGCAGGGCCCATTCCTGTGCCCACCAAGAGTAACTGTGAGGGCTTACAGAGTTGTGGCACCAGCACCAAAGGCCCAATTTTTCTACCCCTTTTCAACAATGGCATGTAATTACAATTCTTGATATAATAGTTCACACAGCAGGGCATTCCAGCGCCCACCAAGACTAACTGTGAGGGCTTACAGTGTTGTGGCAACACCAACACCTAGGGCCCAAATTTCTGCAGAGTATATACGGCAGGCCCCTACTTTCAAACATCCAACTTACAAACGACTCCTACTTGCAAACGGAAGGAGACAACAGGAAGTGAGAGGAAATCTACCCCTAGGAAGGGAAATTCTCTTCTGTAAGAGGTGTCTCCTGTCCACTGATGCTTTATCACCAATCCTTGTTTCACTACAAAACCCACATTTTCAAAACATCATTTGTCATTGGGACAGAAAGTGAATTGCAATCTTCTGAACAGATGCACACAGACAGCAAAACAAATGTTTACAGGGCTGATAACCCTTCTCTGTTTTCAGAAAAGCTTAAAAATAGATTTTATAGCTGGAGCTACACTTTAAAAAAGTACCAGTTCAAAATTACAAACAGATTCTACTTAACAACAAACCTACAGTGCCTGTCTTGTTTGCACCGCCTGTATAATGCTGTTCAAAGTATATAGGGCCAAAGAGGCTTGTAATGACCCGGGGGAAGTGGGGGGAAACCCATGCTATTTTTCTCAATGATTTTCATCCATATTGCAGGGACCAGACATTACATTAAAGTCGCAAGCAGTTTTAAATGACCTTTTTCTTATAGTAATCTCATTTAGTGCAGGGACAGTTCTAAACACGTGCCACCTCACAGGCATACTATAGACACCCAGCAGGTACGATATTTAAATTTTTCATATTTTTTTTCACTTTAAGCATGATTAAAATCACTGCTCCAGAAAAACAACAGTTTTTAAAACTTTTTTTTCCATTGATACATGTTCCCTGGGGCAAGACCCAGGTTCTCAAACCCGTTTTCCGACACTAACTTGCATATTAGGCTTTGAGCTCTTTTGACTTCGAACGTTCGAGTCCCATTGACGTCAATGGGGTTCTAAATGTTCGCACGAACGTTCGGTCCGTTCGCAGGTTCTGCTGCGAACCGAACGGGGGGGTGTTCGGCTCATCCCTACTTCAGAGTCTATTACTGACCTTCCCACACCTTAGATGCCTTTGGTTGCAATGACCATTTCTGACTGGATTGGGGTCCTCTTGGTACCCAATGAGATTATTTTTGATGAACCAGTCTTCTGTCATTTACATTAGATTTACATGAGACCATGGTGGCTCTTATTGATGCGGTATACACTACTCTGCATCTGGAGGATCAGCCTGCTCTCTACAATCTTGGGTCAGAGTTCCCACAGCTGCAAAGCCCTTCCCACTATGCCCACTCTTAGAGGTATTCCTGAATGGGAATAGGAAGCACCCCAGTGGCTCGCTAAGAATTTATTGGATTTGTTCCTGTTTGGAAATAAGTTTATTTAACAGTAGTCTATACCCGCTGTGGATCTGTCAGTGACCCACCGGGGAAACCAAAAGACCAGTTCTCACATTCAAGGATTTTACTGACCAACAGCCAGAATTTTTAAATACTTATATTATTACTTCTCAGTTTACACAGGAAGACCCAGCCCTATTGTGACAGTGACTATAAGTTTCCGAACTAGGCTGAATGGTCTAAATCCCTTAAAAGAGATCTTTCCATTGTTGCAGTGGATTATTTTCTTATACCATGTATGAAACAGAGGTTGAAGGCCTTACACTTCTGCTTCGGTGTCTATCTCGACTTGGCTCTATTTTTGGTCTGTTTTCGATACGGATGTGCAAAGCTGGGTTGCAGACACTGTGTCCAGGGAGGGCCTGATTTGTCTAATCTTCAAGGAGCGATATCTCTTTGGACCTACCCTTGAAATTATCATACTGAATATTAACGCAGGACAGAGCACCCACCTGCCTCAGTATAAGAAGACTAAGGCCGGGTACTCACAAGCAAACATGTACGGTGAAACCGGTCCGTCGGACCGTTTTCACCGTACATGCCTGCCAGAGGGCTTCTGTACGATGGTTGTACTAACCATCGTACAGAAGTCCGCGCGTAAACATTACGCGGGGCGTGTCCGCGTCGTCGCCGCGGCGATGACGCGGCGACGTGGGCGGGCCTGCCATTTAAAGGCTTCCACGCATGCGTCAAAGTCATTCGACGCATGCGAGGGACGGCGGGCGCTCGGACATGTACGGTAGGTCTGTACTGACGACCGTACATGTCCAAGCGGCGGGATTCCAGCGGACGGTTTTAAAACACGTCCAGGAATATTTGTCTGCTGGGAAAAGGCCCGGCGGGCAAATGTTTGCTGGAATTCGGCCCGCTCGCGCCTACACACGACCGAACATGTATGCTGAAACTGGCCCGCGGACCAGTTCCAGCATACATGTTTGATCGTGTGTACGGGGCCTAAGAAGTGACCAAGTCTTCTTCCTAGGTAAGGCTGGTCAGAAGAACCTTCAGAATGAAGTTGCACCCCCCATTTTCCAAGTGTGTGGATTTTTCATAGGCTGATCTCTCATTTTCAGCACTCTATTCAGCTCCTTGTCCTCTATTTTTTGTACCACTGCTGTCCTATTGAGATCAATTGTTCATTCCCTTTGGGACATGTATGGCCTTCAATTGTGACTGGTATCTATCAGTTTACCGTCTCATTCCCTCCCCAGAGCAACGCCAATCAGCCTGGATGAGGAATTGTTGATGACTTCCTACCAGTGCTGTGACTCCCCAGTCCCGCCCTGCACCACAAGTGTTTTTTCGGGTGTAGACTCCAGTGTTTTCCATACTGCCTTCACACAGAATCCCCATTGTGGAGGACTCACACAACCTATGATAAAGAAAACAGTCAATGTGGACCCCCCCCCCCCCCCCCCCAGTGGACATTGTTATCTAGAAGGTTCAGATGCCTCCAAGATTCAACTGGATCTTGTTTCAGAAATAGTCGCTAGCAATTTTCATCATCTTCAGACAGCTCTGACCAGTAGGGTTCCTCAGCTTATGTGTCTACAACAGGTTTACCCCATGCCACTTTCCTTTGACCAGGGAGTTATTCACCTCTCTACTTTTGCAAGAGAACTGTGTATTCATGGGTCATCCTCTTGTAGAGAACCCCTTTTCTCTAGTTTCAATTCGGACTACCTCAGACATTCCCTCTTCTGTTGCGAATAAGATTTACGGCCAGACCAGATTGTCTGCCACTGGGGATCATGTAGACGTTGGCCTGATTAACAAGTCATACAGTTCTAAGGTTGGTGAGGACTGTACAGGGAGATCCTGTCAGAGAATACTTGTCTCTTTGGCTACCTTCTAATGTTCTAGAACAGGAGTTCTCTTCACAAGAGAGGTAGTATGGATCCTGACAAGAATGAAACCTTATATATAAAGGTTATTGCAGCACCACACAAATGATTACCTTCCGTGTAAATAATTGAAATAAATGTGAATTCCATGCCATTAAATACCAAATATAGTGCCACTGTTACAGATAAAATAAAAAAAGAAACAATTCCAAATTCATGAAATATCACGTGATCAAAATCAAATACAATGCTTAATACATAATGATCAATCTAAAATATTATGAGCACATGATAAAATAAATCGCACAAATCAGTCCTGTGACTTCATGAAGCTCCAGGATGGGCAGTTTTTTTCAGGCAGGATTTTCTCAGGGATTACTTTAGGGACATGTGATCGTCTTACATATATGTAGGAGTTAAGCTTGATCCTCTGTTTTTTCTGATCTATAGCATATCCCCCTTGCACATTTTGAAGGGGAGCTCTACCTTTTATACTCTGTCTAATCCTTATAGAGGAAACTCCCATATTCCTTAGCCGACTGGTCATGCTGGCTTCTTGATATTGAACCTTGGTTCTCTAAGAGGCCTCGTGGACCACTGTTTCTCTCCTTGGAATTCCTGCTGACCAGGTCATCTTCAGGGGTCTTCCTGGATACTCCTTACCTTGGTGAGATAGATGCCTGCCCTGGCAGTTCTTGGCATGCACAACTCTTTCTCACTTGGCCCTTATGGGGAATTGAGGTTAGAGACCTTGTACCAGATCCACAAAAACCTGGCGCAACGTAACTTTTTCTATTTAAGTTACACTGCCGGAAAATTTCTACCTAAGTGCCCGATCCACAAAGCACTTACCTAGAAATTTTCTGCTGTGTAACTTAAATCCGGCCGGCGCAAGGCGTTCCTATTCAAATGGGGCGAGTCCCAGTTAAATTAGGCGCGCTCCCGCGCCGGCCGTACTGCGCATGCTCACGACGTAATTTTCCCGACGTGCTTTGCGCGGTTTTACGTTGCGCCGGGTTTTGAGAATCGCGACGGGCGTAAAAAAAAAATACGAGTTGCGGCGGGAAAAAAAAAATTTGAAAAAAAAAGACGGCGACGCGGGGTAGAAGGGTCCACTTTTACAAGGCCTAAACAGTTTAGGCCTTGTAAAAGCAGCCCTAATATTGCGATTGCAAACTAATACTTACGGAGAAAAAACGAAGCGTAAAAGCTTTGTGGATCTCCGTAAGTGCTAATTTGCATACCCGAAGCGGCATTTCGACGAGAAATGCCCCCAGCGGCGGCCCGAGGTACTGCATCCTAAGATCCGACAGTGTAAGTCCCTTACACATGTCGGATCTTCTCCCTATCTTTTGGAAACTGATTCTGAGGATCAGTTCCAAAGATAGAAACAGGGATACGACGGCGTATCAGTAGATACGCCGTCGTATCCCTTTTGTGGATCTGGCCCAATGTTCTCAGTTCTTGGGGAACGGGTTTTTCTCCTTATTGACCATGCTCAAACCTTGTGTCCTTACCTGTTGGAAAATTTATTTTTCATTCCACCCTTTTGGCGTATCAGGAAATCAGTTTCCATGTTATGGTCTATGATACAGGGCTCTCTTTTATATTGTGTTATTCCTGACTAGATGTGAGTATTCTGGCATCTTGGGTCCTCTGACATCAAGTAGAGCTGCGTGATTCTGGCTAAAATGAGAATCACTATTTTTTTGGGCTTAGAATAAAGATCATAATCTCTCACAATTCTCACGGCGTAACATCATCTTTTACATTATACAAAAAATTGGTCTAACTTTACTGTTTAGTTTTTTTTTAATTAATTGAAGTGAATTTTTTCCCCAAAAATTGCATTTGAAAGGTTTCTGCGCCAATCCAGTGTGACATAAAATATTGCAACAATCACCATTTTATTCCCTAGGGTCTCTGCTAAAAATATATATATAGGGCCAGATTCACGAACGAGTTACGCTGGCGTATCTATTGATACGCCGCATAATTTAAGAGTTGCGCCGTCGTATCTCTGCGCGGTATTCTGGGAACAAGATACGCCTGAAATATGTCTTCAGCCGACCAACGTAAGTCTTAGTACGCCGTCGTTTCTAGGGTGCATATTTACGCTGGCCGCTAGGGGCGCTTCCATAGATTTACGCATTGCAAATGTAAATTAGGTAGATACGCCGATTCACGAACGTACTTGCGCCCGCTACGCCGTTTACATTAGGCTTACGTCCGGCGTAAAGTTACCCCTGCTATATGAGGCGCAGCCAATGCAAAGTATGGACGTCGGCATTTTTACGTTGTTTACGTAAGTCGTACGTGAATGGGGCTGTGCGTAGGTTACGTTCACGTCACAGGCATTGGGCCTGGCGAATCTTATGGAGTAAATTCGATGTGATACTGAGCATGCGCGCGCATGCGCCGTACGATCGGCACTTCATTTGCATGGGGTCACGGCTCATTTTAATAAAACACGCACACCTCTTCCACATTTGAATTACGCGGGCTTACACCGGCCAATTTACGCTACGCTGCAGCAACTTACGGAGCAAGTGCTTTGTGAATACAGCACTTGCCTGTCTAACTTGCGGAGGCGTAGCGTAAATAGGATACGCTACGCCTGCACAAAAATACGCCCATATACGTGAATCTGGCCTATAATGTTTGGTGGTTCCAAGTAATTTTCTAGCAAAATAATACAGATTTTAACTTTGTAAGAAACAACTGTCAGAAAAAGGTTTACTTTTTTGGTTAAACTGCCTTCATCTACACACCGAAGTTCATTCCTTTGATCTAAGAAGAAAAAGCTACTGGGCCGGATTCAGATAGATTCATCTATCTATCTGCCGGCGTAACGTATCTCAGATACGTTACGCCGCTGTAACTTTGGGCGCAAGTTCCGTATGCAGAAAGAACTTGCGCCCTTAGTTACGGTGGCGTAACGTATGTGTGGCGGCGTAAGCCCATCTAATTCAAATGGGGATGTTGTGGGCGTGTTTCATCTAAATTTAAGATGACCCCGCGTATTTGACGTTTTTTGTGAACGGCGCATGCGCCGTCCGTGAAATATCCCAGTGTGCATTGCTCCAAAGTACGCCGCAAGGACGTATTGGATTCGACGTGAATGTAAATGACGTCCAGCCCTATTCGCGAACGACTTACGCAAACGACGTAAAATTTTCAAAACTCGGCACGGGAACGACGTCAATACTTAACATCAGCTACGCCTCATATAGCAGGGGTAACTATACGCCGAAAAAGCCTAACGTAAACGACGTAAAAAAATGCGCCGGCGGGACATACGTTTCTGAATCGGCGTAAATACCTAATTAGCATATTCCTCGCGCCACCTAGCGGCCAGCGTAAATATGCAGCCTAAAATACAACGGTGTAAGACACTTACGCCGGTCGGATCTTAGAGATATCTATGCGTAACTGATTCTCTGAATCAGGCGCATAGATACGACGGCCCGCACTCAGAGATACGACGGCGTATCTGGAGATACGCCGTCGTATCTCCTATCTGAATCCGGCCCACAATGTTTATAGTTATCTACTAGCGCACACAATGTTGTGAAAATCATGGCAGGCTGCCCGTTTTTTTTCTTTTCACAGCTGAGTGAGCAGAGAACTCTCTACACTTGTTACAAAAATTGACCTGGAAATTCTGCATAGAGATTGTTTAAATCGAGATCACAATTGTTTAACACTTAATTGTGCAGCTCTAACATCAAGCTTGGTTTCCATGTTAACTTACCACTTGGTCTTGCCCCTTCCTGCCAGGTCAGAAGTTTGTGATTGTTTGCTTTTGCCCACTCCTCAGTAAAATGTCCAAACAGTAAAAATCGTACAGTTCTATTTTTGTAGTTTATTATGGGACACCGGTCACAACCCTCTGTGTTTGTGACGATGCTCTGGTACTGCTTGCTATAAGACATGCTGGGAATAGGAGGGACTATCTTGGCAGGCCTACCAAATTTTTTTTGTCCAATCCTCTTGTAGGTCGGCAGAATAACTGGACATTATGACTTCCTGTATCCCTCAGTGGCGCACACAAATCATATTTTTTCAGAACAGAGGGCCAGATTCACATAGAATTGCGGCCGTGTAACGTAAGCCGTTTACGTTATACCGCCGCAAGTTTTCAGTCTAAGTGCCCGATCCACAAAGCACTTACCTGTAAACTTGCGGCGGTGTATCGTAAACACGTCCGGCGCAAGCCCGCCCAATTCAAATGGGGCGGATACCATTTAAATTAGGCGCGCTCCCGCGCCGGAAGTACTGCGCATGCTCCGTTCGCTATTTTCCCGACGTGCTTTGTGCGAAAATTACCGCGGCGTGTTTGTGAATCGCGACGTGCGTAACGTACTTACGCCGGAAAAAATAAATTCAAAAGCGACGCGGGAACGACAGGCATACTTTAACATGGTGGAGTAATTTTACACCATGTTAATAGCAGCCCTAACTTTGCGACGGGAAACTAAGACTTGCGCCGACGTAACGACGGGAAAAACCTTTGTGGATCGCCGTAACTGCTAATTTGCATACCCGACGCTGGAATACGACGCAAACTCCCCCCAGCGGCGGCCGAAGTATTGCATCCTAAGATCCGACGGTGTAAGTCAATTACACCTGTCGGATCTTAGGGGTATCTATGCGGAAATGATTCTATGAATCAGCCGCATAGATACGACAGCAGATACGACGGTGTATCAGGAGATACGCCGTCGTATCTGTTCTGTGAATCTGGCCCAGAGTATCCAGGATTTTGGAACTGTTGGTTATTTTAGAAGAAACTAGAAACTGTATGCAGGTTCATGGAGGAAGTGCCAGATTACCAACATCAAACTTCAAGTTATCCCTACACCATTTTTTGTATGGCTACATAATGAACGTTCAAGAGTCTAAGGCCCCGTACACACGAGAGGATCCATCCGCTGAAAAATCTCAGCGGATCGGTTTCAGCGGATAGATCCCCTGGTGTGTACGTTCCAGCGGATATTTATCCGCGGATATTTCCGATTTCCAGCAGATAAAAATTTGTTAGCATGCTAACAAATCTATCCGCTGGAATCGGCTCCAGCGGATCGATCCGGTGGTCTGTACAGACTCACCGGATCGATCCGTCCGAACCCGTCCCTTGCATGCGTCGTAATGATTCGACGCATGCGTGGATTTCCTTATATGACAGCGTCGCGCACGTCGCCGCGTCATCATCGCGGCGACGGCGCGACACGTCACCGCGGTTGAATTCCGCGCAGATTTGGATCCGATGGTGAGTACATGCCAACGGATCCAAATCCGCCAGAGGATTTATCCGCGGATACGGTCCGGCGGACCGTATCCGCGGATCAATCCTATCGTGTGTACCAGGCCTAACAAGGACAGGAAACAAATGAATATAGTGTCACTTACAAAAATCATCAGACATGTTTGTTTCAGTTGCTTTAACCTGAATAGGTTTGGCAAAGTAGCATTTGGCAAATTATACCATGTACAGGAGCATTGTTTTAAAAGTATATGATGGTAGAGCATGTTTAATATGTGTAACTGAAATGTCTGTAATTAGGTGTGTGCCACATATCTGGATGGCTTCAGAGCCACAGCCGTATGTGCTGTAGGAGGACCACGAGCTGCAGAAAAAGGAAGACGGACAGCTGAAAGCATTCTAAAAAGGTAAGTTCCCTAGAGATCAATTTCAGTTGTATTCCATTTTAGACTACACTACAGCAATTCATCTAGCTTCTGGTCAGATTTTAGTGTGATTGCTCCAGGTATTAGACCAAATGTATGATCTTTTCAGAAGTGGGTTTTAAAATCTGATTATGGAGAGTTTTTGAATGGAGATTTTGCATGTTCAATAGACCTATTTACGATTGGGTGATATGAATTGTTGCCATGTGACTTCTTTTGTGTTACTTTTTTTTCTAGAACTCGAGATATGTTCACTCATCTTGGCTTGGAGGATTACAGTGCAGTACATCTGCAGATTATTGGTGCGGAAGATTCATATGGACCACATGCTAGAGGAAAAGATGTAAGTGTTAAGGGCAGTCTCTGCATACTTCTGGTTTTAAATGAGCCCTAAAATTGGTTGTAAACCCACTTTTTTTTAATATGCTGACAGGTAGGGTTTTTAATGACTCTACCTGTCATCAATTATGTACACTGAGCTGCACATGAGCAGCTCAGTGTACATTAACAGCACTGATCTGTGCCACAATGATGTGACTCCCATGCACAAGGCCAGGAGTGACTTCATTGCAGTCCAGCCAATCAAGCAGCTGAAATGACGGAACCTGGAAGGAAGGAAGACCAGTCAAAGAATGGTGACACTGAAGCGCTGGGGGGCTCATTATGACATGTAAGTCTGTCATAATATGTTAGTATGCTGGTTATCATGCTTTAAAGGAACAGGGTCTTTTTTTTTTTTTTTTAACGGTTACAACAGCTTTAACCACTTCCATACCAGGCACTTACGCCCCTTCCTGCCCAAGCCAATTTTCAACTTTCTGCACTGTCGCTGTTTAAATGACAATTGCACGGTCATGTAACACTGTACCCAGAATTTTTATCATTTTTTTCCCACAAATATAGCTTTCTTTTGGTGGTATTTGATCACCTCTGGGGTTTTTTTTTTTTTTGCTATACAAATAAAAAAAGACCAAAAATGTTGAAAAAAATAAAAGTTTTTATTTTTTTTCTGTTATAAAATTTTGTAAATAAGTACGTTTTCTCCTTCACTGATGGGCGCTGATAAGGCGCCACTGACGGGCACTGATAAGGCGGCACCAATGAGGCAGAGCCAATGAGGTGGCACTGATGGGCACTGAAGATGGGCACTGATATGAGGCACTGGTAGGCGGCACTGATAGGCAGCACTGATGGGCATTGATAGGTGACACTGATGGGCACTCATGGGTGGCACTGGTGGGCACTGATAGGCGACACTGGGCACTGAAAGGCTGCAATGATGGGTACTTATGGGTGGCACTGATAGGTAGTACTACTGGGCATTGATAAGCGGTACTGATGGGCATTGATACATGGCACTGATGGGCACTGACATGCGGCACTGATATGTGGCACTGATGCTTATTCCTGGTGGCACTGGCGGGGATTTTGGGTGGGCACTGGTTGGCAGCTGCCTGGACATTGATTGGCAGCTTCCTTGGCACAGATTGGCATTCCCTGGTGGTCTAGGGTGCATACCTGGTGGTCCAGTGTGGATGCCCATCCCTGGTGTTCTTGGGCGGCATGCTGGTGGTCCTGGACGGGGATTCGAAGGGGGGCTGCGCTGATAAACTATCAGCACAGACCCTCCTGTCAGGAGAGTAGCCGATCGGCTCTCCTCTACTCGCATCTGGCAGATGCGACAGAGGAAAAGCCGATCAGCGGCTCTTCGTGTTTACATTACGTGATTGGATACGGCTGATCACGTGGTAAAGAGCCTCCACCGGAAATGTAAATGAATAATAAATGACCGAACATTTGGAAAAAAAAAATAACAGTTTCTCATAATTTCTGTTTGGTTGATCATTTTGGCATGGGAACTAAATGTAGGTAATTTCTGCCTATACTCAATTTGAATTATCCCTGTTTGTGGCGAGTTTGCTTTAAAAGATAAGTTCACTTTTGTAAATAATAATAAGTAATATACACTGATTTGGGTTATTTTCAGCAAAGAAATGTAGCAGAATACCGTTTAACCTAAGATTATAAAGAAAGGTTATTTACAAAATTTTAAAACAGAAATATATATATTTTTTTCACATCAATTTTCAATTTTTTTGTTGTTTATTTAGCACATTTTTTTAAATCCAGCCGTTATTAAATACCACCAAAAGAAAGCTATATTTGTGATGCCTATATATTTGTTTTAGGTTGCTCGAGAAGCTGTCATTTGGCTCGGTGTTCACCACAAGCAGAAAAAAGCACTGGAAATCTTTGCAAGAGAGATTGCACCCGCTGGCACTGGAATGGGTAAAGTTTTTATTTACATTCCTTGCAAAACAACAATTATTGTCTATAGCCGATGACTGAGCCTGAAGTTATGCATAGGTACAGTACAAATTTTAAAAATACACATGCATTCACAGAATCTCAAACCTGCATTTGATCCAGAAGCCAATAAACCCTCATAATGTGTGGTCCAACTTGCTCCCTCCAAAAAAAAATCCTTCCTGATCCTCAAAGGCAGTAAGATAACTCCCAGGATAAACATTCTACAATGGCATTTCTTATGTACCGTATTTATCGGGGTATACCGCGTGCCGGCGTATAACGCGCACCCCAAGCTTAGAAAGGTAGTTTAAGGGAAAAAAAGAAAACTTACATTTTTGCCCTGCGTCCATCGGCAGCCTTGTCCGGCGTCTGTCTGCGGCCTTGGGCGGGGTCCGTCCAGCCTTGTGGGTGTCCATCTGCGGCTTCCTTGCACAGGGTCCGTCCAGCCTTGTGGGTGTCCGTCTGCGGCTTTGGAGGTGTCCGTCTGCGGCCTCCATCCAGGTGTCCGTCTCCGTTCAGCGCGTCTGTTTGTGAGTCCATCAACACCTTGCCCGGGGGGTTGCAGCAGTGTTTGTTTTTGGATTTGGCGCAGAGAGGAGCCGGATTTCCTGTGTGTTCGGCTCCTCTCGGCTTCTTTTGGCTCCTCTCACTTGGCTGCGGGTGGAGCGTGGCTGAGCCTAGCCGAGTGCGCAGCTCTAGGCTGCGGCGCTCAGAGACAGCGGAGATCGGCGTATATCGCGCACCCACGATTTTCCCCTGATTTTAAGGGGAAAAAAGTGCGCGTTATACGCCGATAAATATGGTATATCGATATCTGGTAAAGTGTTTTTCAAGGCAAAATAAAAATGCACATTTCCCTATGCTTTATCCTTTTAAAGACCTTTCAAGGACAGAAAAATAACTGTTGATTTGCCATAAACACACTCAGCTCCTAATTCCTGTTGTGACCTACAAACGCACACCATTTTTGTGAGTGGTGCATGTGCCCTGCCCAGTTTTTCTTTGTAAAACTGCTCAACTACTCTCTGAGAGCCCTACAACATAAAGTCTAAAGCTGGCCATGCATGGCTCAGCTTTTTGAGTTCAGCCAGCGTGCTGAACAAAAAAAAAAACTAGGCCGATTCCCCCATCCATTACATACACTTTAATAGTTTGTGCTTTTAGAGTGGCATCCAGATTATTTTTTAAACAGTCTACCGAGTCATCAGCAAGGATTTTAAGATTGATTTCCACATGTGGGAGTTAAACTTCCATTGACTAAGAGGATGACTTTAAAATGTCTATTTACTCAGTTATAGTAAGTTACATTGTTCCATATTCTCAAAGCTGAATATGTTTAGTTCAGTTTTCTCTTCATTAAAACATTCATTTTTCATTGCAATTCGTGCCTTAAATTGTATTGATATCAGTCTCTTGTAATCCCATATATATCACCACTCATCACCTAGGTCAGAGAGGGCTAGCACTGAGAACCAATCAGGCTCTGCTGCACTGCTCATGTTGACAGTTAATATGCTGATTGGATGAGGATAGGGTGACGCCTTATCACTGTGTATAGATTTAACAAGGTGTTGGAAACATTCCTCAGAGATTCACGCAGTTGCTGCAGATTTGTCGGCTGCACATTCATGATGCAAATCTTCCGTTCCACAACACCCCAAAAGTGCTCTATGGTATTGAGATCTGGTGACTGTGGAGGCCATTGAAGTACAGCAAACTCATTGTCCTGTTCAAGATACCAGTGCTGAGATGATTTGAGTTTGTGACATGGTGCATTATCCTGCTGGAAGTAGCCATCAGAAGATAGGTACACTGTAGTCATAAAGGGAGGGACATGGTCAGCAGCCTACTCCATGGCGTTTAAACTATGCTCAAGTGATACTAAGGGGCCCAAAGTGTGGCAAGAAAATATACCCCACACCATCAGCCTGAACTGTTGATACAAGGCAGGATGGATCCATGCTTTCAAGTTCTGACCCTACCATCTGAATGTCGCAGCTGAAATCAAGACTCATCCAACCAGGCAATGTATTTTCAATCTTCTATTGTCCAATTTTGGTGAGCCTGTGCCATTTGTAGCCTCAGTTTCCTTTTAGCTGATAGGAGTGGCACCTGTTGAGGTGTTCTGCTGCTGTAGCCCATCTGCTTCAAGGTTTGATGTGTTGTGCATTCAGAGATGGAATTCTGCATACTTTGGTTGTAACGAGTGGTTATTTGAGTTACTGTATTTGAGTTACTGTTGCCTTTCTATCATCTCAAACCAGTCTTCCCATTCTCCTTCAGACATCAACAAGACTTTTTGTCCACACAGCTGCCACTCGCTGGATATTTTCTCTTTTTCGGACCATTCTCTGTAAACCCTAGAGACAATTGTGCATGGAAATCCCAGTAGATCAACATTTTTTTTAAATACTGAGACCAGCCCATCTGGCACCAACAACCATGCCACGTTCAAAGTCACTTAAATCCCCTTTCTTCCTCATTCTGATGCTCGGTTTTAACTTCAGTAAGTCGTCTTCACCACGTCTAGATGCCTAAATGCATTGAGTTGCTAACAAGTGATTGTGTGATTAGCAATTTGTGTTACCAAGCAATTGAACAAGTGCACCCAATAAAGTGGCCGGTGAGTGTAGATTTGTGTTGTTGACAAGGTTGTGCTGCATATAAAGCTATGCTGTCTGACAGGGGGACCTGCATATCATTTTCATGTTTGTGACAGGGCTACTTTAATGATAATTGAAATGGTAGCTCAAATTCTCTGTGGATGTAGATTACATATAGGCCAGGATTATATAGATGGAAAGTCTCCAGGACATGTGTATGTCTCATTTAGCCTAAGGCCCCGTACACACCATAGAATCCATCCGCAGATAAATCCCAGCAAATGGGTTTCAGCGGATAGATCCTATGGTGTGTACACGCCAGCGGATCTGTTTCCGCGGATATATCTCCCCTGGGATGGATTCCAGCAGATCGAATATTCGCTGACACGCAGAACATATCCATCTGCTGGAGTCCATCCCAACGGATGGATCCGCTGGTCTGTATAGACTCACCGGATCCATCCGTCCGAAGGGATCCCCCGCATGCGTCGTAATGATTCGACGCATGCATGGAATTCCTTATATGACAGCGTCGCCGCGTCATAATCGCGGCGACGGCGCGTCACGTCATCGCCAGAGGATTTCGGCGCGGATTTCAATGCGATGGTGTGTACACTCCATCGCATGAAAATCCGCCGAAATCCTCGAGAGGATTTATCCGCGGAAACGGTCCGCTGGACCGTATTCGCGGATAAATTCTATCGTGTGTATGGGGCCTTAGGGAGTAATGGCAATGATGGCTATTATTATTTTTATTTCCAGACCCATCTAGTGCATATTACTGGAATATGACCTTTGGGGAATGGTCACAAAAAGATAGAAAGGTTGTTTGGAAGGAGGTGGACCAGCCATAAACATCCTTATGGTAGTGAGACAAAGGGCTGGGCAAGGGTTTCAATATCAATTTTTTTTCCCATGATTCCAATTATAATAATATTTCTATAATTTGTTTTACTCCAGTTTCATTTGAACAGACAATATACATGTTGCTGCTTCAGGTTAATTTACATGCTTTTTAAATATACTATATAGAAAGTGTTTGGTTTAAAGTGGAGGTTCACCCAAAAACTCAATTTTTAACATTAGATTCATGCATTAGATTCATGCTTCCGACGGTCGCATACAGCGCATCACGATTTTCCGAAAGTAGCAAAAGGTCGGTGCGCAGGCGCCGTATAGAGCCGCACCAACGTTCGGCTTCTTTCGGCTACTCGTGACGCGATGTATGCGACCGTCGGAAGCCTGTCGGAAGCCTGTCTATCAAATAGGAACGCCCAGTCCCAAAGACAATACCCGGAAGCGGCGGAGAAGATCTATCTCTAAAACGGTAAGTACGGCTTCGATTTAAAAAAAAACACCCGATTCCCCTTGACAAAACGAGCATGAATCTAATGTTAAAAATTGTTTTTCAGGGTGAACTCCCGCTTTAATGTGAATTTGAACTTTTTGGTAACTCTCACATGCAGTTTATGTATGGTATTTCATAGAATCCAACGTGTCATTTTACTTGTGGCATGCCATGTCAGGTTATAGTTACCAGAATTGGTGGTATGCAATATTAGCTTTCATTTACTTTTTATGCCGGGGCACTTATTAACTTTTATTTGTGTTTGGATGTTGTGCACATTCTTATAAAATGTAATTTCCTATTCTGCTGTGAATAATAAATGAAGTATAAAACAGTCTCTTTTTCAGTCAGTCCTGTGAGTATCAATCTGGTGGTGATGTACCAACGGGTGCCCAATGTTTTCTGTGATGTCAAATTTTCATTTTTTTTTTATTCTTTATTGTGCCTGTGAATACAAAAAAAAAAGCAGGTCTCTGATCTCTGCACCTGTGCTTTCTTAAAGTGATACTTAAATCTTTTCAATTTAAAAACGTATGTGGTTTTGCACAGAGCAGCCCAGATCCTCCCTCGTCAGCTTTCCTGGCCCCTGCCTCCTGTCGAGTGCCCCCACAGCAAGCAGCTTGCTATGGGGGCACCTGACTCCATTCAGACACGGAGCTGTGGCTCGGCCCCATCCCTCTCTCTCTTCATTGGCTCACTGATTTTGATTGACAGCAGCGGGAGCCAGTGGCGCCTCGCTGCTGTCTCAGCCAGAACAGCCGAGACTCTAGTGCAACATCACTGGATCGAGATGGGGCTCAGATAAGTATCAGGGGGGCTGAGGAGGGCTACTGCACACAGAAGTTTTTTTATCTTAATGCAAAGAATGCATTAAGATAAAAAAAACCTTCTGACTTTAGAACCACTTTAACGTTGAACTTTAGCTATAACAACTTTTAGCAAAGGAGCATACATTTCACATTAATAATTATGCTACCAAGTGTGTGCTGTAAATTATCTCCAGCATTATCCATGTGTCTTCTTGCTGTAGGCCGCTATTTTGCTGAAGCCTAGAGCCCCTAAACAGCAGTAAATCTTTAGGCTGTCCACAGATTGGCCCCCTAGTGGCTCTAATATTCGGCACAATGCCAAACATGGAGAGCAACTGAGCATGTGCAGAGCAGTGTATTACTGGATTTTAACCACTTCAGGCCCGGGCCAATTCTGACACCTTATTTCTACATGTAAAAATCATAATTTGTTTTGCTACAGTAAAGTTAGCCCAATTTTCTTGCATAATGTGAAAGATGAAGTTACACCGAGTAAATAGATACCTAACATGTCACGCTTAAAAATTGCACACACTCGTGGAATGACGCCAAACTTAGGTACCTAAAAATCCCCATAGACAACGCTTTATTTTTTTTTTTACTGGTTACATGTTTTGAGTTACAGAGGAGGTCTAGGGCTAGAATTATTGCTCTCGCTCTAACATTCGCGGGGACACCTTACATGTGCGGTTTGAACACCATTTTCATATGTGGGCGGGTCTTACGTATGCGTTCGCTTCTGCATGCGAGCACACAGGGACAGGGGCACTTTAAAAAAAAAAAAAAACATTTTTTATTATGGTTAATTTTACTTAATTTTTTAAAAATTTGACACTTAAAAAAAAAAATTTTTTTTTAATCATTTTTATTATTATTACAAGGAATGTAAACATCCCTTGAAATAGGAATATGGCATGACAGGACCGCTTTACAGTCAGATATGGGGTCAATAAGACCCCACATCTCACCTCTAGGCTGGGAAGGCTAAAAAAAAGTATAGGCAGTTATTTTTAATGTTTTACATAGCTATACCTGAAAAAGGGGCCAGAATGTGCTACCAGGACTTAATTTTCTGACTAAAGTTCTACTTTAAAAGAAAAGTTTGAGAATTTTTTTTTAATTTTAGAATCATACTTACCTGGGTGGATGCAGCATCAGTCCGAGCAATCTTATATCATTGATCGTTCACTTCCTGAGCAGAGAGCTCTTGACAGTCAGTCACCGCTGTCTGCTCTGCCCCTCCAGTGCTTACTGGAGTGCTGGACTTTGAAGGGGACAGGAGTAGCTAGCTCAAGCTCTCAGCGGCTGCCAGTCCAGGCATGTGGGCGGATCCCGACCATATGGTCGCAATCTTTCTCGAGCCTGGACCGTCTCTGTGGCGTCAGTCGACAGTGGGTTCAGCCCGCTGTCAAGTTTAAAATGGGTCACAGGAGTTCAGAACAAATTGCACCACTGTGATCCACAGGAGAAGTACAGCCAAACAAGCTTTAGCTGTATGTCTCCCTTAAGCTGGCCATAAATGGATTGACATTTTTCCAGTTCAGCAGGCACCAGCCACATTTCGATCAATCTATGACCATTCCTGCGCCACAAAAGTTGATCTAACAATCGACTTTCGTTAAACAAGAATGTTGGAAAACTTTTGTCGATTAACAGCTGCAGTCACTGATCAGTGTATTCTGACAGCAGTGGAGTTCCAGTGGGGAGGATTCCTTCACCCACCTCACTTGTGGATATGGGAATACATTATTTTTTTTCTCGATTGGTCCACTGGTTGAAGGAAAAAAAACAGTTACACTTGGGGCAGTGTAGATTCCATTGTATTAGACACAAATGAAAAACGCAAGTATGCTATGTTGTATATATTTTACAAGTACTATGGGCCAGATTCAGAGACATTTGCCCTGGTGCAGCGTATCAGAGATACGCTACGCCGCTGTATCTTACCTGGCGGAATTTAGAATCCAGGAAGATTTTGCGCCGTAAGTTACGGCGGCGTAGTGTATTTCTCGGTGCGTATTTCAAATTGGGCGGGTAGGGGGCGTGATTCATTTAAATGAAGCGCGTCCCTGAGCCCATTGAAATGCGCATGCTCCGTTTTGAAATTTCCCGCCGTGCTTTGCGCGAAATGACGTCGCACCGACGTCATTTTTTGAACGTAGATGTGAGTTACGTCCTTTCCTATTCACGGACAACTTACACAAAAAAAAATTCTAAATTTGACGCGGGAACGATGGCCATACTTTAACATGGCAGGTCTATCTATACGCCACGAAATAGCAGCTTTATCTATACGCCGGGAAAAGCCGACTAGCGACGACGCAAGAGAATGCGACGGCCGCGCGTACCTTCGTGGATCGCCGGAAAAAGCTAATTAGCATACCCGACGTGGAAAACGACGCGAACTCCACCCAGCGGGCGCCAAAGTATTGCACCTACGATCCGAAGGCGTACGAAGCCGTACGCCTGTCGGATCGAAGCCAGAAGCCGTCGTATCTTGGTTTGAGGATTCAAACTAAAGATACGACGCAGCAAATTTGAAAGTACGCCGGTGTATCAGTAGATACGCCGGCGTACTTCTTCTGTGAATCTGGCCCTATGTATTTAGTTCTAATTGAATGTTTTTGCATATTTTCCCATCTGCCTTAGACATTACCACGTTTTTTTTTTTTCTTGTTTTTTTTTTTTACATGGATGGAAAACTGAAGAATGACAGATCATGTAGCTTTGTACAACATGTTCTATACATTTAGTTCTAATTGAATGTTTGTGCATATTTTTCCCACCATCCTTACATAATAAATGATTATCCTTCTACATAATTAATAGTCACAATATAATTTTAAATGTGACCTCTGAAGGATGTTTGTTTGGCGCTGTGAAGATATGGTGTTGGCTGTGTCTTTTTTAAAAGCTATATTTACACAAGAAAGTTCAATCAGTGGTCATGCAATTTGAATGGAAGGGATTTTGGCATCTATAACCTAGAAACATGTTCATGTTATTTTGCATTTACAGTATGGAGAATGATTAAAATAGTTTGTTTAGTTTAACTACTAGTTTAGTACCATGTGCTGTATCTTAGGACTCAGTCACACTGTCCATGTTGAGCTGCATGGCTCAAAGCAGGCTCAGTGCAAGGGCACATAGAAAACAATTGTTCATACCGCAATGCCATGTTTAGGTAGGTTGTGGTGTGTTGTGTAAAATGCAGACCTGCTTTATTTTTACACAATTATTTCTCAATTTTGTGACTCACCCATAAATTTAAAAAAATAAGCAAGCACTGCGATGGGTTGTAACTAGGGTTGTCCAGATACCGATACTAGTATCGGTATCGGGACCGATACCGAGTATTTGCGGGAGTACTCGTACTCGCGCAAATGCTCCCGATACCTAAATAGAATACTTTTTTTGTATTTATCAACATGTTCTATGAAAATTCTTTGAGTTTTTTACTACTGCGTGACAAGCAAATAAAACATTTTTATTCATTTTTACTCATTTTTATTCTTTTATAATGTCTTGAGTTAGAGTTCTTCATAATTCTAAAGAAAATATCCTTAGTCTGTATTGTGGTTTGAAAACTGTCACATGACATTTAAAAAAAGTATCGGTATTCGGTATCGGCGACTACATGAAAAAAAGTATCGGTACTTGTACTCGGTCCTAAAAAAGTGGTATCGGGACAACCCTAGTTGTAACAACAACAGATCACAGCACCCATACACATTGCACACGAATAAGATGAGGTAATCATCTGACAGAATGAGAAGTAGATCTAAAAATATATAGGCAGTTACCGGTATATGCAAATCTCAACTCTTTCTTTAGAAGTCAAGCTTGACTTTGCCCTCCACCATGTCCTTTGCTTCCCGTTAAAGACACCAATAACATGAAGGCAGGGACGGACTGATAACTCATGGGCCACCTGGGAAATAGGAGATCATGAGACCCCCTGTGTCCCTACCCATACTTAAGCTGCACCCACCCAAAGCCCCACCTACATATTGCACAGGTTAATGCAATCATGAAACTCCTATATCTTAGGCCCTATACACACGATCGGACAAAACCGATGAAAACGGACCGAAGTTCAGTTTCATCGGTCCATACCGACCATGTGTGGGCCCCATCGGTCCGTTATCCTTTGGTCCAAAAATTTGCTTTAAAATTTAACCGATGGACGCCTAACCGATCGGTCAAAACCGACAGTTAGTACGCAAAAGCATCGGTTCAAAACCTGTGCATGCTCAGAATTAAGTCGACGCATGCTTGGATGCATTGAACTTCATTTTTCTCAGCACGTCGTTGTGTTTTACGTCACCGCGTTGGACTTGATCGGTTTTTCAACTGATGGTGTGTAGGCACATCAGACCATCAGTCAGCTTCATCGGTTAACCGATGAGAACGGTCCTTCGGACCGTGTGTACGCGGCCTATCAAGCAATGGGGCTCTATTTGGGGATAATAGAAGACACAATTCTGAGACATTTCCAGGGAACAGATCTGCAACTGTTTCTGCAAACCTGCTTTTAACTCTGACGTGCCCGGTTATGCTGGCACCTATAACCCCCTCTTCATTAGCTGGACAGTTGCAGCGAGTTGCAGTAATACTTATCAGATCTTAAAGGGTCTGCTCACCTTTCTGAGCACTTTGCGACAGTTGCTGCAGATCAGGTATACCCCACTGTTGC
This sequence comes from Rana temporaria, assembly GCF_905171775.1. NCBI lineage: Eukaryota > Metazoa > Chordata > Amphibia > Anura > Ranidae > Rana > Rana temporaria. Next base: position 529,458,720 of record NC_053489.1, read on the forward strand.
TCAGGCTCTCCGTGCTGTTCATGGTGTCCCCCACCCCGGGCAGTGCTCTGGTTGTTTGCTGCTCTGTGGGCCACACCAAGAGCACAGACCGGCCATAGAAGAGGGAGATCGAGTGACAGGCATGCTAGGGCAGGACTGACTCACACAGCAACGCCCACCCAGCTGAGGTATTCAGAATTTCTCCACAGGTCACACCCACCACCCTACCCCTTACACACACCCACAAATTTAACTTTCACACTGGCTCCTCCCCATTGCTGCCCCTTTTTACTCACAGCTCCACACACTTGGTCCCTGGTCGCTCTGACAGGAGCGCTCCTCTTGCCCACCTTTGTTCTGGTAGTTTAGCTGCTAGAGCATCACACACTCTGATAACTGCTCCTGCCAGCCAATCGTGGAGTGGGGAAAGAGAAAATGGCTTGGCCAATGGGAAAAGCTCAAAACAGGAGTCGAGCTTGACCCCTTAGTTCCAGTGAAACAGTTGTGTCACTAGGGGGGCCCCAACATTATAGCGTGCCCTCCAACGTATTAACTTATATAACAGCCGGCGTCAAGGGCCGCAGCTGCCCGCTTACGTTTTTTTTTTTTTCTAGTGGACTCACTCCTAGCGACTCACTCGTCTGTCTCGGAGGAAGTCAGGACTAGCTGACATCAGTGATGTGGCGGGCGCCGCTGTTGCTTCTGGGAGTTGTAGTCCACGGCTGCGTGCTCAAGCTCCCTGCTCCCGGTGGATGGAGTGAGTCTGGAGAGCAGTGCAGCAAGCCTAAGCCTGGTACTTCAACTCCTGGTCAGATCTCTCCTGTAGTTGGGAGTCGGACACCTGTCTGACTCACTAGTTCCTGCTGGGCTGGGCTGGCCTGGGAGCACCACTGGCTGCAGTCAGTGCATGCATTTGAAGTTGACCCCAGGACAGAAGCATCGCAATCACCCACCCCCCCAGGACTGGAGGAGGCTGTGCAACTTGCAAGGAGGACCTGTCCTGCTGAGCTGAGCTGGCAGCTGCCATCAGCCCATCACTGAGGTGATCCTGACACCCCCAGCTGACCCCGAGGAGACACTGACACCCCCAGCTGACCCCATATGATCATCCCATCTATCTCCCTTCTGCTGGGAGCTGCCCAAGTGCCCATGTAAATCCTGCTGGGAGCTGGCCGCGGACCTGTGGCTCCTGCCCACAGGCCATGACTAGCTCCCATCAGGAATTACAGGTCAGAGTCCAGCAGAACCCACAGGTCCGCAGCCAGCTCCCAGCAGAACCCACAGGTCCACAGCCAGCTCCCAGCAGAACCCACAGGTCCACAACCAGCTCCCAGCAGGACCCACAGGTCCGCAGCCAGCTCCCAGCAGGACCCACAGGCCAGCAGGACACATAGGCTATGACCAGCTTCCAGCAGGACCCATAGGTCAGTGGCCAGCAGGACCCACAGGTCCACAGCCCCAGCTCCCAGCAGGCCACTGACCTGTGGTTCCTGCTGGCCACTGACCTGTGGTTCCTGCTGGCCGCTGAGCTGTGGTTCCTGCTGGCCGCTGAGCTGTGGTTCCTGCTGGCGGCTGGCCTGTGGGTCCTGCTGGCGGCTGGCCTGTGGGTCCTGTTGGGAGCAGGTCATGGCTGGTGGGGCCTGCTGGCCATGGCCTGTGGAGCCTGCTGAGCACTAGCCTATGGTTACCTAGGCTACCATGAGTCCCACTGGGGCAATTGGACTGCCTTGGAGTCGAAGAGGGGCTAGACGGATTGCACAGAGCAGGGATCTCCCACTTTACCGGTGGTCGCTGTCCTACGAAGTCGTGCCTCCCGGACAGGCTCCTATGATAGACTGCACACTGGTGACGTCTATTTTAGGAGTCGATCCAGGAGGCGGGACTTCGTATGACAGCAGGCCACGCCGGGTAATTGGGAGGTCTCCACTGTGTAATCCGGCAGCTCTCCGCTCTCTAAACACTATGCACTGAATAGGCTGCATTGATGGGCACTGGTGAGGCTGCATTGATCTACACTGGTGAGGCTGCATTGATGGGCACTGGTGAGGTTGCATTGATGGGCGCTGGTGAAGCTGAGCTGATGGGCACTAGTGAAGCTGAGCTGATGGGCACTAGTAAAACTTAATTGATAAGCACTGATCTGGCTGTATTGAATGGCACTGGTGAGGATACATTAATGACCTCTGCAGTGCATTCTATTCTTGAAATATATATATATATATATATATATATATATATATATATATACTGTGTGTATGTATATATATATATATATATATATATAAAAATTGTGTTTTATGGTTGGCCCCCCTACTTTTGTCCCTGTTCCCCCATGTACCCCCCTATATATGAAAGCTGAAGACGCCACTGCAGTGAAGGGAACTCTTAAGGCGTCAGCATACCAAGACATTTTGCTAAATTTCATGCTCCCAACATTGTAGGAGCAGTTTGGGGATGGCCACTTGCTGCTCCCACATGACTGCACACTAGTGCACAAATCAAGATCCATAAAGACATGAATGAGCGAGTTTGGGGTGGAGGAACTTGACTGGCCTGCCCAGAGTTTTGACCTCAACCTGATAGAACTCCTTTGGGATGAATTAGATCGGAGACTGCAAGCCAAGCCTTCTCTCCAACATCAGTGCCTGACCTTACAAATGCGCTTCTGGAAGAATGGTCAAACATTCCCATAGACACACTCCTAAACCTTGTGGACAGCCTTCCCAGAAGAGTTGAAGCCGTTATAGCTGCAAAGGGTGGGCCAACTCAATATTGAAGCCTACAGACTAATAGGTAGATTCAGGTACAATAGTGCAAAGTTACGGCGGCGTAGCTTAGCCTGTTTAGGCTACGCCGCCGTAAATTAGCTAGGCTAGTAATGATTCTCAATATACTTGCCTGCTAATATACGGCGGCGTAGCCTAAAGCGGGCAGGCGTAAGGGCGCCAAATTCAAATGACTTGGAGGGGGGCGTGTTTGATGGTAATGAGGCTTGACCTCACGTTTTTGACGTTTTTTTTCACTGCGCATGCGCCAGGCGACTACATTTCCCAGTGTGCATTGCGGTTACGTACGCCACACGGGCCTATTGATTTTGACGTGGACGTAAACGACGTAAATCCCGATTCGCGGACGACTTACGCAAACGTCGTTAAAAATTCAAATCTCGCGGCAGGGACGGCGGCCATACTTTAACATTGTTATTCCACCTAATAGATGGAATAACTGTAGGCCTGTAATGCGCTACGGAAACGGCGTAAATCGACTGCGGCGGCCGGGCGTATGTTCGTGAATCGGCGTATAAACTCATTTACATATTCTACGCCGGCCGCAATGGAAGCGCCACCTAGCGGCCTTCCAAAATATTGCAACCTAAGATAGGACGGCGCAAGCATACGCTTAAACATAGGTCGGCATAGATTCTGAAGTTAGGTCGACTTATCTACTGATAAGTCGGCCTAACTCTTACTGAATCTACCTATCAGACTGGGAAGTCGTGGAAAGGCGGGCGTCTCAATACATTTGGTAATGTAGTTTGTGAGAGCTTTTTGCATGTAAAAACTTTTTATCATTAGCTTTTTTTTATTTTAGTATAGGTGTGTTACCTTTTGGTAGTCTTGTAAAAAGTCTTTTGACTTTTTATTAAGTTTAGATAGAAGACCTTTTAAAAGCCAGTGTGGATTGCAGATACCAGCAGGGTAGTTTAGCGGTCAAATCATGAACATATGGTCTATATTAGATTAAATCATTTCATGGTCAAAAAATGATAGCTAAGAGATGCCGAAATGAGATTATTACTGATAAGAATGACTAATTTTTGCATGTTGCATTCTGAAAGAATTCCACCTACGTCTGTATAGCATATATCCACTGTATAAGCTGCTGACCTGCGATTCACATTGAGCTGACCGCCGTTTGACACTGCAATGGCAGCTGGTTAGTGTAGCTTGAGATTTCAAAGTGCTTCTGTATTTATAAATATTATGACTGATAAGAAGTACATAGCAAGCTGAAGACACTTTGCGAAAGAAGTCATAAGTTTAAGTGTTTGACCTACTCCCTGTTTGACCTCATTCTTAAAGATAATAGCTGACAATGTCAAGACCTTTCCTAGCCAATAAGGTCAATGGCTTGGTGACAGTGTATTTCCCTGCTCATGTCTTCAAAACATCAACAGTGACTAAGCTGGAGGCAAGCTCAAGAGTCTCACTTTCCCACAATAAAACCTTCACAATATGTACTAAAGATAGACTAAAGGATTCTTTTTATGAGAATATCAGTAATGCTACTGTGTCATTAGGACGTATTTTTATTTTGCATGTGCATGTGGTACATTTTGTTACTTCTTGGTTTTTAACAGTTTAAAAATACATAAATTATTTTAAATAATAATTATCATTATTAGTTTTTAAAATTCACACTCTATACTAGTGATAAAGCAATTTTCATATTCACATGGGCCCAGATTCTCATATCTGGGCGTAAAACTGTGCGGGCGTAACGTATCTGGTTTACGTTATGCCGCCGCAAGTTTTACAGGCAAGTGCTTTATTCACAAAGAAATGTAAATCACCCGGCGCAAGCCCGCCTAATTCAAATTAGCAGGGGAGGGGGCGTGGAGCATTTAAATTAGGCGCGTTCCTGAAAATATCCCAGGGTGCATTGCTCCAAATGACGTCGCAAGGACGTCATTGGTTTCGATGTGAACGTAAATGGCGTCCAGCCCCATTCACGGACGACTTACGCAAACTACGTAAATTTTTAAATTTCGACGCGGGAACGACGGCCATACTTAACATTGGTTGCCCCTCATATAGCAGGAGCAACTTTACGCGTCGCAAATCTAACGTAAACGTCGTAACTTCACTTCGTCGACCGCATGTACGTTCGGGAATTCGCGTATTTTGCTAATTTGCATACTCGACAGGGAAAACGACGGAGGCGACACCTAGCGGTGAAAAAAAAATGCATTAAAGATCCGACAGCGTAAGAGCCTTACGTCTGTCAGATCTAATGGATATCTATGCGTAACTGATTCTAAGAATCAGTCGCATAGATACGACGGCCCAGATTAGGACTTACGACGGCGTACATTGCGTTGCACCGTCGTAAGCCCTTTGAGAATCTGGGCCATGGAGGTTTTACAGCAGTTCAACATTCGGTTTGCAGAGAAGAGCCTAAACCCTGACCCATAGTCTGCACACCTTTGAACAAGACCCCCAGGTATATGCCATTGTGCCCACCTGTCAACATCCTTGAAAGCAGAGCGGAGAATAAGCTGGAATAAAATGAGTCAGCCTAGCTGGCGTTTAATACCATCTGTACAATACTTTAAAAGCATTCTCCAATATAAGTACATTCTTAGAGCTTTTAGAAAGCACTAGGGTCATAATCTGACAGTCCTCTGGGTCAAATCTCCTCCCCAATTCCCATTCCCATTGGGGATAAAAGGACCTTCTTTAACATTTTAACAAATCAGCAAACTTAAAAACAAATTTTTATTAGACATTAAAGGGGTTGTAAAGGTGAAAAATGTTTTCCCTAAATAGCTTCCTTTACCTTAGTGCAATCCTCCTTTACTTACCTCATCCTTTGATTTTGCTTTTAAATGTCCTTATTTCTTCTGAGAAATCCTCACTTCCTGTTTTTCTGTCTGTAACTCCACACAGTAATACGACACTTTCTCCCTGGTGTGAAGAAAGCCTCTTGAGAGGGAAGGGGGCAAGCAGAAGTGTCAGGACGCCCACTAACACACAGCTCCTTTCTCTATCTGCAACGTAGATTGCGTCCTGACACTCCTGCTCGCCCCATCCCCGCTCAAGAGGCTTTTTACACACCAGGGAGAAAGTGTTGCATTATTGTGTGGAGTTACAGACAGAAGAACAGGAAGTGAGGATTTCTCAGAAGAAATAAGGACATTTAAAAGCAAAATCAAAGGATGAGGTAAGTCAGGGCCAAAATGAGCGGAACAGGCAAATGACAGGTCACGGCTACTCTATAGGCCTTCCGATCTGCCCAGATGGAAGGGGACGAACTCCCTTCTGTTTTTCGGATTGGAGGTAGGCGGGCATAAACAGACATCTGTCGCTCTATAGAGGTGAATTGAGGGTCCCATTTGGTCAAGCTGATCGTGTGAAATGGGCCTAAGACTGCTTTCACACTGATGTTCTGTGGTTTACAGCGTAGTGCACATGTGTCTATCCTGTGGGTTAGCTGAACTTTGCCATAGACTCTGCCAGTGCTAAAGCTGGCACTGTAGAGGAAGCATCGGCTTATGGGGCTCTGCTCTGCAGCCGCTTTCTTCCTCTACCACCAGCCTCATTCACAACACTGATGTTGTGGTATGGCGGGTCGGCAACCTGCGATCTGGGATTGCCAGCCCACCATTTCAGAGCACGAGGTCGCGGGCCACATCAGAGGGCTCCGCGGGCCACTGGTTGGCCACCCCTGAGGTAAGTGAAGGAGGACTGCACTAAGGTAAAGGAAGCTATTTAGGGGAATTTTTTTTTTACCTTTACAACCCCTTTAACTATTGAATTACTTTTCATGGGTTTTTACGGCAAGATAACTCTAGTCATTAAATAATTCATATTAATTCTTAAAGGAGCAAATGGAATTTGCTTTGCTGGTCAGACTAGTACAACATAAATTACAATTCTTTTATGTTGGTTAGAAACATTACTATTTAGAAAGTAAAGTTTATCAAATACCAATTTTGAAAAATAAATTGGCAAACCATTTTGATCTTTCTCAGGTTTTAATGCTATGTCACCCTCAGAATCTGTGCAGTGACAAGTATTCAGTCCTGCTACAGGCATACATACCCTTCACATCTCCAACATTGGGTGCAGGCCTCCCCTGCCCCATGAAAAACACTTTTGAATAACAAAAGAAAGGATCCTGATCTCCATTAAAAGCCTTGAGTATGTTTATTGAAATATAGCATGCACAAGGTGATCCTCCTGTCCCACAAGCCCAAATGTGTTTTCTCTATCTGCAGCTTATCCATAGAATCTCTGATCGCAGTTGCAATGCTTTGAAGGCTCTAACACAAGAAATACATGAACATGTTTTTATTATTATTCAATATGCAAGGATTTATTATTTTTTGCAAAAGGAGGACTTAGCCTCTTTTTAAACTGATTATTGTAAGGCATATTATGTAGGGCACATAAAAGTGACACTGATTTTATTACTAATAATTAGGCTAAAACCACAACAGTGGCTGCACTTTACGTAACAAATCTTTTACAAATAAAATATGCTAAATGCATAAAATGGTTGTTTCAGCCTGGCTTTAATTTGTTTTAAAAAATTACTATTTTGCCTTTTGCTATTTAGCTTGAGTGTAGAAAAAAAACAATCACTGCTAGATGACATTTAACTTTTTTTTTATTTATTTTTTTTTACAATATTTTATGCTAAGAAATTATTTTTAATACAAAGAATGTGATATTTAGACCAGTTCTTGATAACATTTTTATATATTTGTTAGCTCCTGGTCTAACTGCAATTGTCGGAGGACGGCCAAAAGTGTAAGTATCTATCATTGGGGTTTAATATGTCTTTGATTTGACTGTAATGCTGCGTACACACGATCGTTTTTCAGCATTAAAAAAAACGACGTTTTTAAAAACGTAATTTAAAATGATCATGTGTGGGCTTCAATATTCAAACATGCTGCATTTTTTCACGTCGTTTTTTAAAATGTCGTTTTTCGTGTTGTTAAAAATGATCGTGTGTGGGCAAAAACGACATTTTAAACCCGCGCATGCCCAGAAGCAAGTTATGAGACGGTAGTGCTCTTTCTGGTAAAACTACCATTCATAATGGGGTAAGCACATTCATCACTCTGTAACAGACAAAAAAGTGTGAATCGTCTTTTACTATCAAGGAATCAGCTAAAAGCAGCCCAGAGGCGAATAGAACTTCCCCTTTAGAGTGCCGTCGTACGTGTTGTACGTCACCGCGCTTTGTTCATCATTTTTCAAAAACGATGGTGTGTGGGCAACATCGTTTTTAATGATGAAGTTGGAAAAACTTTGGGCCAGATTCTCAAAGGCGTTACGACGGCGCAAAGCCATTTGCGCCGTCGTAAGTCCTAATCTGGCCCGGCCTATCTATGCGACTGATTCTTAGAATCAGTTACGCATAGATATCCCTTAGATCTGACAAGCGTAAGGCTCTTACGCTGTCAGATCTTAAATGCATTTTTTTTTCCCCCCTGCTAGGTGTCGCCGACGTCGGTTTCCCCGTCGCTTATGTAAATTAGCAATTTACGACGATTCCCGAACGTACGTGCGAACGACGCAGAGGATTTACGACGTTTACGTAAGCGTAAACTTGCCCCTGCTAATATGAGGGGCAAGTTTACGTAGGTCCATCGTATGCCATGTTAAGTATGGCGTCGGGTCAGCGTCGGCTTGTTCCGTCGGTTACGTCGTTTTCCTAAGTCGTCCGCGAATACGACTTTACGTCAATGACTCCCACGTCGGCGTCATTGACGTTTTTCGTCGAGAACTGGAGCATGCGCACTGGGCTATTTTAAGCCCGGCGCATGCGCAGTTCGATCGGCACGGGGGCGCGCTTAATTTAAATACAAGCCGCCCCCTTTGAATTACGCGGCCTTACGCCGAGCCAATTACACTACGCCGACGCAAATTACGGAGCAAGTGCTTGGAGAATACGGCACTTGCTCCAGTAAGTTGCGGCGGTGTAGTGTAAATGGCTTACGCTACGCCGCCGCAGATTCTATAAGAATCTGGCCCTTTGTTTTTTGGACATGCTGTAGTGTAAATATATCTTCATAATCAATTACAAAGTATTGTTTTAAAAGAGAATTTGGCTTTGTTTTCTGCTGATTAAAATTCTTTGTCATGGTATACATTATGGTATTGATTAACCAAGTGATTTTCCTTCTATTAAATCCGTCTCATTTATACGTATAGATCCCCTGTCTTGAAGCCATTTTTCTTCCTGTATCCCAGGAAAGATGTCAAGGTAGGATTTCCTTTTTTTTTTTTTTCTTCTTTTATAAAGAAGCACATTCTACAATTTTTACAGTACCATAGATAAGCAAACTTTGCAGTCCACATCAGCTATATGGGAACCCTTTCCTCCCATCTTAGACCTACAAAAAAATGACCAGAAGACAAGGAAAAATACTTATCTTAAACCCTGGCTTCCAGCTTTCTTGCCTCATGCCAGTGATTATTTTTCAGCCTCACTTCAGTATCCTGGGAAATTAAAGATTACAAATCTCATCAGATTCAGAATGCTCTATTGCACTGTGCAGAAAGTACATCTCACAAACTTTGGGATCCTCCCAATACCCCAGAGTGCTAAGTAATGTCACAGGCACCTATGCAAAAGCTAGGGTCTGAGTTTTACATTTATTTCGTTATTTTATTTATTAAATTATTGTATTTATTATTTTTGGAAAGGACTGCAAGGTCCAATTTAAAGAGTGTTCCCATTTTGGCAGTGAAATATGTCAAGTAGTAGTAGTCATAATAAGTAAATACATTGCCTGCCAATACTAAACTATCCTTTGAAAATGGTTATTTGCCCGACTTTTTTTTATTGACATGGCTTCTCTACCCAGTTCTAGCACTGTATAGCAATCCTGTTGCCTGCAGGTTGTCACGACTTGCTAGTGTGCTCTAAGGCCCGGTTCACATTATTGCGCCTTCAAAATTCCGCGATTTTACCGCCACGATTTTGCCGCGAATTTGCCGCGATACGCTGCCGCGATTTCAGGGAATGCCAGTCTATAGAGCTGAATTCCCATTGCACATGGATCAAACTCAGACAGGACCCTTTTTTAACGCAGCTTAGATTCGTAATGCATTGATGTGAATGGCACTCATGGAAAACTATGTTAGTAAAATGACTTGCGAATTTAAACAATCGCAAGGGATCAAATTCGCAATAGAATTCGCAGCACTGTGAACCAGGCCTTACTAAATAAGGCAGTAGTTTTTATGTATAACGCTATAAATCTGTGGTAGTAGACGTTGTATTATCCCATAATCATATATTGATATTCTTATAACATTGTAATTTTTTTCCTTTCAGATTGATATTTTCATGGATGGAAAACATATAGAGCAGTTTGTAGATGATCACTCATTCACTGTGGATGAATATATTTCTTCTGTTGAGCCTATAACACCAGAAGTACCTAAAGGTATGCTTTATAGGTGGAATCAATGCTTTCACAGGTTTAGAGTTTGATGGTATCAGTTATATAACATTTTCCCATTAAAACTGTTGTTAGTTTAGGGGTAAGTTCTGTAATTGGGCCTTTAAAAAGGGAAGCGATTTTACCAGTAATAACTGGTCATTGTTTGGTAATGCTGCTTCTTTCTATAGTCACCACTATTACTGAAAAGATGTTCTTGGCCTATACTTTGCCATAAGTTTCTTGCACCTTGGAGGTTTTCTAGAAATCAGTAAAAGCAAGTTTAAAATAATGAACTTTGACCTAATTTCTTCCATAATTTGTCCATATCCTTCTGCTTTCAGGTAGCCACAGATGTAAGTGATAGGCAGTGTAATAGTCTCACAGGCAGACCAGCTATTATAGGAATGGTAAAAGCTCTTCACCTTCTAAAAGTCAAAGGGTGATATACAGGTCACCATATCAGTTCACGGTTATTAAATCAGTGAACCTAGAAATGCTAATGCACATTTTTCTTAATATTCTGGGACTTTGTTTTAGTCCCTGGCTTTAGGGTGGGGTTGACCTTAAGGGAAAGAAAAGATGACCTGCTGGACGGTCAGATCATTCCCTGAGCCATTAACTGCAGTATCCAGGTCACTCTGAAGGGTGGAATCTGAAATTAGGTAATCCAGGGTGAACTCTGTGACCTACCGATCATCTCATAATCCATAGGAAAGCTAATTATCAGACACATCATAATGTTATTACAAAAAAATGAAATGCAAATTACTGTTAAATTAATTTTAAGTTTTCATTGTTTTCACCAGCTGCAATGTAGTGTTGTTAAAATTCACAGCAGTGAACTATCAAAATAAACCATTGAGAAGTAATATATAATATGTTGTTGCCATTTCTACTGAAGCAATTGTGTCTTTTTGTTTGCTTCAGAAACAGTAACACATGTTCAAGGGATCAGTTTCTAGGAGTGGTTGTTTGAAATGGTGCCTGTACCCTAAAACTGAGGGGAGGTGCTTCAAATATTATATCATACAAAAAAACACACAAGGAAAAATGCACCTACCAGGCATTAAATTAAAAAAATATATACATTTATTGGACATAATATATCAATATTGTATCAATGTGGCACAGGGAAACCCCCCACCCACTCGAGGGTGTCCCCAACATCACACAGGTCATCCTGACCCCCTCTCTTCCTCCCCACAGCGCACCCAGAAACTCCCCCTCCTCCAAATGCATCCCCCTTTCACCTTTCAACCCCCGCGGGGGTAGAAGGTTGAGGGAGGGTACCATTGGGAGAGGCGTGGCGCCAGAGCATTTAGAGTGGGGGGTTTTCTGAGTGTGCTGTGGGGAGGGGAAGGAAGGGGGTGACCTGTGTGATTTTTGGGACACATGGGTCGGGGGTTTCCCTGTGCCACATTGATACAATATTGATATATTATATATTGATATATCATGTTCAATAAATTTATATATATTTTGAATTTGTAGTATTGGAAGGGTACATTTTTCCTGGTGTGTTTTTTTTCTTGTATGCCCCCTCACTACTACCTTTGTGTGTTTTCAGAACTCCTGTTGCTTGCTCTATATTTTAAAATAAGGCCCCCTTTAAACTTGGCCTGCTTTTGTAAAGCATTAATGCAGGCACATTATATCCAAGCAGCCTACAATGGACCAAAAAAAGACCAGCACAATTTGAAAAGGTCACAGCAGGTGTGCAGTCTTAGAGCCGGTTTACACAGGGGCAATACGACTTTGTGCGCGACTTTGCGAGACGACTTGGACACGACTTGAGCGTAAATTACAGCGTGACTTGGAGCAACTTACAATGCGACTTGAAGTCACCTCCAGGAGGGGGAACTCCACGCCAAATTTGAAATAAAAAAACGGCATTGGTTCCCCCTCCAAGAGCATACCAGGTCCTTTGGTCTGGTATGGATTTTAAGGGGAACCCCCTACGCTGAAAGAAAGGGGGTGGGGACAAGCAAGCTCCCTCCCTCCTGAACCGTACCAGGCCGCATGCCCTCAACATGGGGTAGGTGCTTTGGGGCAGGGGGGCACCCTGCGCCCCCCCACCCCAAAGCACCTTGCCCCCATGATGATGGGGACAAGAGCCTCTTCCCGACAAACCTTGGCCGTTGGTTGTCGGGGTCTGCGGGCGGGGGTATTTTCGGAATCTGGGAGCCCCCTTTAATAAGGGGGCCCCCAGATCCCGGCCCCCCACCCTATGTGAATGGTTATTGGGTACATCGTACCCCTACCCATTCACCTGGGGGGGAAAAGTGTCAAGAGAAAAAACACACTAGACAGGTTTTTAAATTAATTTATTAGGCAGCTCCGGGGGTCTTCTTCCGACTTCGGTGGTCTTCTTCTGACTTCTCTGCTCTCTGGTTCTTTCTGCCTTCTGCCGGGCTCCTCCACTATCTTCTTCCAGCTCTTTTACTAGCGGTGGCCTGGTTTTCTCCCTTCTTTCGACTTCGAGGATCTTCTTCCGACTTCTCCGCTCTCTTCTCCCGCTCTCTGTCTATTTCTGCCTTCTGCCGGGCTTCTCCGCTATCTTCTTCCAGCTCTTTTACTAGCGGTGGCCTGGTTTTCTCCCTTCTTCCGACTTCGGGGATCTTCTTCCGACTTCTCCGCTCTCTTCTCCCGCTCTCTGGTTCTTTCTGCCTTCTGCTGGGCTTCTCCGCTATCTCCTTCCAGCTCTTTTACTAGCAGCGGCCCGGTCTTCTGCGTCATCCTCTTCCCTCTTCTCTTTTTTCCGATGTTGACTCAACAACACTTTTTTCCCCAGGTGAATGGGTAGGGGTACGATGTACCCCATACTCATTCACATAGGGTGGTGGGCCGGGATCTGGGGGCCCTTTTTTAAAAGGGGCTCCCAGATTCCGATAAGCCCCCACCCGCAGACCCCAACAACCAACGGCCAGGGTTGTCGGGAAGAGGCCCTTGTCCTCATCAATATGGGATGATTCATACCAAATACCAGCTCTGTGGGAGGGAGGGGTTTGCGTTAGAGCCGGTTCACACAGGGGCGACTTCCTGTAAAGTTGCCTCACTATGAACTATGGAGGCGACTTCCATTGAAATCGATGGTTACAAGTCGCCTAGAAGTCGGATTGAAGTAGTACGGGAACCTTTTCTGAAGTCGGAAAGACTTCAGTAGTGTCCATTAAGACGGCTCCCATTCACTTCAATGTAATTTGACATGTCGCACGACTTGGGGCAACTTCAAGTCGGATCCCAAGTCTCCCCTGTGTGAACCGGGTCTAAGGAATTTAGGAAATCTCACCAACGGAGTTCCTGAGAGATATAGGACACAAATTAACTCTACAGCATCTACCATAAACTGAAATATAGCTTTTGGGTGAACTTGACATTTTAACATTACATTAATTACATGTGGCTGCACTAGCTGCTTCACAGATACAGTAAAACCTTGGTTTGAGAGTAACTTGGTTTGAGAGCGTTTTGCAAGACAAGCAAAATGTTTTAATAAATTTTGCCTTGATATACAAGCGATGTCTTGCTATAAGAGTAGCGTTATGTCACAACTGAGTATAAAAAAGAAGAGAGGAGCCTCTAAGTGTAGCAATATGGTTACATTTAATGAAGGTACAACATTTAGCAACTTATTGCTACACTAATGCTGCGTACACATGGTGGTTTTTTGTGATGAAATAAAACGTCATTTAAAATGATCGTGTTTGGGCTTCACATCGTTTTTTGTCTTCTAAAAAAAAAAAAAAACGTTTTTTTGTGTCATAAAAAATGATCGTGTGGGGGCTAAAACGACGTTTAAAACAACATTTTTAAACCCGCGCATGCTCAGAAGCAAGTTATGACGCGAGCTTGAATGGAACAGAGTGCCGTCGTACGTGTTGTACGTAACCGCGCTTTGCAAGAGCATTTTCAGAAAACGATGGTGTGTGGGCAACGTCGTTTTTAAAAATGAAGTTTGAAAAACTTTGTTTTTTTTTCATGATAAAAAACAACGTTTTTTTACAAGAAAAAAAACGACCGTGTGTACGTGGCATTAGAGGTGCCTCTCTTCTCTTTTATACCCTATAAAAAATAAAATGCTTTGATATACAAGTGATTTGGATTACAAGCATGTTTCTGGAACGAATTATGCTCGCAAACCAAGGTTTTACTGTACTTGTTCCTCACTTTCCCATCTCTTGAATTAAACCTCATAGTGGTCATAGACAGGAAAGTGTCTCTCTGAGAATGAGTGCCAAGACTTACCCGATGGTGACTGCCGTGCACATGCATTTTTTGATCTTTTTCCCTGCTCCATAAAAGTGGAGAGGATTGAGACAGTTTGAAAGGGCAGTTTTTTCAACAGGTTGCTAAATCCCCCTGTGCAATATTACTTGCCTTTTGGGCAGTTGGTCAGAAACTGCCCAAGAGCAACTGAGCAAATTTATGAACATCACTTGCAAATGTTGGTCCATAGCCACTCTCAGTCAGGTATGACTCAGTAAAAACAATGGGCCAGATTCACAAAAGAGATACGACTGTGTATCTCCTGATACGCCGTCGTATCTCTGTTTTAGGGCCGTTCTAACTATGCGACTGATTCATAGAATCAGTTACGCATAACTAGCCCTAAGATCCGACAGGTGTAATTGAATAACACCGTCGGATCCTAGGATGCAATACTCCGGCCGCCGCTGGGGGGAGTTTGCGTCGTAAACCACCGTCGGGTATGCAAATTAGCAGTTACTGCGAACCACAAAGGTTTTTCCCGTTGTTACGTCGGCGCAAGTCTTAGTTTCCCGTCGCAAAGTTAGGGGTACTTTAACATGGTGTAAAATTACTCCACCATGTTAAATTATGCCCGTCTTTCCCGCGTCGCTTTTGAATTTTTTGTTTTCCCGGCATAAGTACGTTACGCACGTCGCAATTCTCAACACGTCGGCGCGTCGTAATTTCGCGCAAAGCACATCGGGAAATTTGTGAACGGAGCATGCGCAGTACGTCCGGCGTGGGAGCGCGCCTAATTTAAATGGTACCCGCCCCATTTGAATTGGGCCGCCTTGCGCCGGACGTGTTTACGATACACCGCCGCAAGTTTACAGGTAAGTGCTTTGTGGATCGGGCACTTAGACTGAAAACTTGCGGCGGTGTAACGTAAACGGGTTACGTTACGCTGCGCCGCAGGTACGAGAATCTGGCCCAATGCATTTTCCATGTGGCTGGAAGGAGTAGTTGCATGCAATGTATTACACGTCTACTCCTAGTGGGTGGTCAAACAAATCATGTATGTAGTACAACAGGGGAAATTTGGCACAGCAAATGTTATATTTACATAAAAACTAACATTAGAATAATAACTTTGAACACATGCCCACTAAAAATGCTCTTTAGTTTCCATTTAAACAATTTTGGACACATTTTAGTGTGATTAAATATACAGTAAAATTCCTTTCTTCTGGCATCTATGGAACCCAGCCAGTGCAGAATTTCCAAATGTCCTATTGTATAATATATGGTTTAAGACTGCATGAATTTTACTGTAGTAACTGGTGCCCTTTACATGAAATTTCTGGTTATCTCTAAACTTTAAATTATTAATTAATATTACTATAAATTTAATATTGTTGCTTTTCTTTTTAGATCTACCAAGTGGGCCTTATTCATATCGCTTAGAGGAGCTTGCTTATACAAGAAGTGGAGACAAAGGAAACACTGCAAACATAGGTTTATTTTTATTTATTTTAGATTTATATATGCATTTCTATACAGTGAGTGCTGAGCAGCCCAAACATTGTACGATTATGCTTCAGCACAGTGCAAGATCTCATTCATGAGATTTAGGTAACATTCTCAACATGCAGGACTGGTCTTTCGCATGGGGAGAGTCAGGCCCCGTACACACGACCGAGTTTCTCTGCAGAATTCAGCCAGAAACTCGGTCGGAGCTGAATTCTGCCGAGAAACCCGGCCGTGTGTACACTTTCGGCGGAGGAAGCCGACGAGGACCTCGGCTAGGAAATAGAGAACATGTTCTCTATTTCCTCGTTGTTCAATGGAAAATTTCGGCTCGCCGAGATCCTCGGCGGCTTCACAAGGAACTCGACGGGCAAAACGATGTGTTTTGCCCGTCGAGTTCCTCGGACGTGTGTACGGGGCCTCCCTGTTTACTGTGACTTAACAACTCGTGCTGCATTCTGTTTATCAGGAGCTGCTGTCAGAATGGGCAGTTGTCACAGTGACACTGGAGCCACCATTCTCCCACTGTGATCTGCAACACTGGGCAGTGTTACAGCTCTGCACAATGCAGGACCTATGTGGACACTAAAAAGCAGAGGCTCCTGTCCCAGGTGCACCACAGAATCATTTGGCCGGCATTTTGCTTTAATGATGATGTACAAACACAGGTGTTTTGCATATTACCTCGTGTTTTTAATGCTTTTCATTTAAAATAAAGCCACTTTCTAAGCTCTAAAGAGTTAGATAGAAGGAAAGAGTCAATAAAAGGAGATTCCTTTTTTCAAGGTGTTATTTTAGAATGCATATCGACTTTAAGATGATTATACATTGGTACTATTGATGTTATCTTCTGTTTTAGGTGTTGTGGCTCGTCATCCTTTATACTACCCATATCTACAGAGAGCACTTAGCGCCCAAGTTGTAGAAGAATATTTTCAACATCTACTGCAGAGAGAAGTTGACAGTGAGCAACTGGTCACTAGGTATGCCCTGTCTATATTTTTGTCATGCATTCCACTGTGTGCATCAAACATACATTATGTACCTGAATCTTATTAGCATCCATAATTGCAATCTTCTATTAAAAGCGGAGTTCCAACCACAATTAGCATTTTTTAAATGTATGTCCTTTCATCCTGCGTTTTTATAATATAAATCTGGTCACTTACTATTTTACAATCCGCCGCCGATCCGCATAGATATTCAAAAAAGATAGTTTATAAAACTATATCTACACTGTTGTCATTTTGCTTGTGGGCATTGTGAAGCCTACAAGCACTTACTTCCTGGAAGTCTTGGATGGGGAGTGATAATTGGACAGCGCACTGCATCCTGGGAAATGATGACACACATTTCCCAGGAGCATTAGAGGGAGATGATGTCAGAATCCTAGGTGGTTTCAAGGGCAGATTTTGTGGGACCGCACGCATAGCAACAGGCATTTCCAGATGAGTAAAAAATAAATATTCTTTTTTTTTCTTTTTTAGGTGTAAGCTACAGTTTAAAGCAAAATAGTTTTTTTGATGGAACCTCCACTTTAATTTATTTGCAAGTTTGACATACCCCGATCTTTATCATTCTAACACTTAAATGTCATATCAAAATAAAAATATTTCCAGCTTTGACATTCACATTATTCAGTACATTTTTGTTTTGTACAGTCAAAGGCCATTTCCACCCAGTGCTGATGTTTTAGTTTCATATGGATATTCCTAAATTGATAATATAGGCTTGCTTCTTACATTTATTAAGGGTTCCAATGTAGAGGAGTTTCCAATCCAAAGACATGCGATCATTTTGGGCTCCAGCTACAATTTTTTTTATAATATATAGTGCAAATGCCCGACTCAGAAACCCCAAGTCATATTTTATATCGCACATAGATTTAAAAAAATGTATATATCCAATGACAAACAGAGTTTACAGGTCCTGACTCCATCGCACAATGCAGCTTTGTACTCTTAAGCCTCGGTCTGAAGGACAGTTGTCTTAGGTTAACCGATGAAGCTGACTGATGGTCCGTCATGCGTACACACCATAGGTTAAATAACCGATCGTGTCAGAACGCGGTGACGTAAAACACAATGACGTGCTGAAAAAAACGAAGTTCAATGCTTCCAAGTATGCGTCGACTTGATTCTGAGCATGCGCGGGTTTTGACCGATGGTTTTGCATACTAACGATCGGTTTTGACTGATCGGTTAGCAATCTATCAGTTACATTTTAAAGCAAGTTTGCTTTTTTTTAACCGATGGTTAAATAACCTATAGGGCCCACACACGATCGGTTTTAACAGATGAAAACGGTCCGTCAGACCGTTCTCATCGGTTTAACCGATCGTGTGTACGCGGCCTTAGGCTTGTAGGGCCCTCCTCGCACAGACACTGGGCACTTTTATAGGGTGCCGTGGCAGTCCAGTTATGGCCTTTGGCTGGGCTAAGTAGTGTGTCTGCCATAGAGGTATGATAAGGATAGCTTGGGAGTAGAACGTGCAGAGCCAAAATGCACTTACAATTTCATTTTAGGTGGTTTTTAGAAGCCATGTGTTAAATTATCTTGCTTGATTCAGATATAGATAGGTCCTGTGACATCAGCCAACAGAAGAACTAAGTGCACTCATTTGACCCACAGGAGAAGTAAAGCCAAAAGAGCTTTGGCACTACTTCTCCTTTAAGGGTTTACTTCTGCTTTAACTTAAGCCACAGTCACATGATGGTCCTTCTTTCTTTTTTCCTTTACTTTTCTTTACTCCCTTCCTTCCTTCGGGTGTCCAAATCACTGCCTACTTGATGTGCACAACCCCATATTGGTAAAGGCAAGACTTCCAGTGGCTATGTCCTCTCTTATAAGCTCCAGAGGCATGAGAACTCATGGGAGCAGTAAGGGGAATAGTGCCCAAGAAGATAATGAGCAGGTAACAATGTCTGGCCCTCGGGGCAGGATATTAATTTTGCTCATTGAGGAAACTATGACTTTGATATATTACACTGCAGAATGGCTTAGGAAGAGGTGTTTGGAATCAGGTCTGAGGAGTAATTCATGCATAATGAACTATTTAAATGTATTTTTTTTCCTGAAGTTGGGCTTTAACTGTCCTCTTCGGCCTTACTCCAGCTGTTAGTCACTCATCCGTTATCCTCTTTAGCCCTTCTTTTCTCACACACCAATAGTCATGTACTTACCTGCTGCAGCATCGATCCAATACTGCAAGCTGTTCCACTGCCAGCTCTAAACTAGAGAACTGAGCAATAACGTGACCACTGATTGCTCAGTTCTTGGGTCTGCTATAAGCACAGAGCAGTGGCTATAGTCACCACTGTCTGCTCTGCCCCTCCAGCACTCACTGGAGCGCTGTGCAGGAGAAAGGGCGGGAGCGACTGGCTCAGGCTCTCAGCAATGTGTTGAGAGGCTGAGCCAGCTGCCTGTAAGGCATCTGAGTGGATCCCAACGTTATTACCATAATCTCTCCAGAATCTGCAGCAGCTCTGTAATATCAGCCGTCAGCAGGCGTTAGTGTCACTTTAAAAGCCTCCCTCCTTTTTTTTTTATCCCTGCTTACCTCGTAGTGTATTCTGCAAAGTTCAGATAATCACCCAGCATTGACCTGCTTAGATCCTCTTGTCTTCTGCCACCGCTCAGTCACATGCTGACATGTTGTTTGTGACATCATCTTCCAGGTGGGCCTCCCAATGTCACATCGCTAGGCCGCCCTAATCCCCCTCCCCCTGTGAATGAAGGACTATGCTTTCTGGGATGTGTGACTTGCCTATCCCAGGAGGTACAGCAAGCACTGTGTAGGTCATTCACCTAGGTAAAAAAAAAAGCAGTGCTATTTGTGGAGAGGAGGAAAACGTTATTGAGAGTGTGAAGATCCGCTTTAACATGTGTAGCGCAATCTTCATTTTTATATCTAGGCACACCTACTACATGCCTATATTTTTTTGTGTTTTGTTACTTTATTTTTTAATTATTTATATTTCTCTTTTTAAATAAAAATATATAATTTTTATTGCTTTCACATGGGGGATCATATAGCATACTATAATGCCAAGTTCTGTGTACTGAGAAATCAGGGATATCAGGGGTATATTAGACCCATGATGTCTCTCCTGTCTTCCACTGAAGCTAACAGAGCACATGTGGAGCGATCACAGCAGCTGGGGAAAGTGACAGTTAATCCAGGAAGTGACATAATACACACACTGATTCCTTTTTCATTCACTGGAGGGGAGATAAGTGAACAGATGTTTGCTGATTTCCATTCATTTTACCAGCTGACACCCACCATGCTGGTCCTGGGTCTGTGGGTGGACAGGAGAGACCAGGATACATGGCAGGGACAATTGAGCAGGGCTCTTTACAGCTGCCGTAGCACCTCTGCCAGAAAACTCATTGCTCAGTCTACGAATTTAAACACAGTCCCAGCTCTGTTTAAAATCCCAGTCTACCAGCCACTGTTTATAAATGGGGCAGGTAGACAAGTGGTAAAAGCTGAGCAACTGCTATAAAAGCAAGGGGCCCTATTCCTTTTTTTTTTTTTTTTTTTTACGGTTGCCAGTTTCCCCATTATCCCCATGCAGATGCAAAGCTGCACTTAAAAATTGCACACCCAGCATTAAAGTGTACTGGTTGATGAGGGATAATACTGACCGTTCTTGTAATACAGGTTGATAAAATCTAAATAATAGTAAGAGTGAAAATAACCTAAATAATAGTAAGAGTACAAGAGTTAATTGTAAATTGTGTATTTGAAGTGGATTATTTCTTCTTACCACACGCTATAACCCGATAATCAGCCTTAGTGAATATGCACAGTAGGGTGAATTGTTCCTTTCATAGTGCATTTCAGGTCACATAGTTTAGCTGTCATGTTACAAATCAGATTTATGTAAGCTCTTATAATGCCATTCTTTCAACCTGTGTTAGCACCAATTGCTAAAAAAGTGCTAAAAAAAAAGTTTTCTGCTTTTCACTATTACCTATGCAGTGTTAACAAATAAAACATGAGAAGTGGAACAAGGTAAAAGAACAATGCATTCATAGCTAGGTAGATAGAATTAGATCTTTTTTCTAATGGTATTAAACCTTTATTTGCCTCTATTATGGCATGCATTTTAACTAATTGCACAAAATCAGTAAAGTCCAGTCTTCATCCAACTCATCATTTAAAGTGATTTTAAAGGCAGAAGGTTTCTTATCTTAATTCATTCTATGCATTAAGATAAAACGCCTTCTGTGTTCAGCAGCCCCCCCCCCCCTCAGCCCCCTTAATACTTACCTGAGCCTCCTCTCGATCCAACGAAGTTGCACGAGAGACTCGGCTACCCGGAACTGTCCCTCCTCATTGGCTGAGACGGCAGCGAAACGCCATTGGCTCTCGCTGCTGTCAATCAAAGTCAGTGAGCAATGAGGAGCAAGCTGCTTTTTGTGGGGGGGTTTCAACAGGAGGGAGGGGCCAGGAGCACCAAAGAGGGATCTGAGGAGAGGAGGATCTGGGCTGCTCTGTGCAAAACCATTGCACATAGCAGGTAAGTATAGCATGTTTGTTAGTTTTAAAGTAAAAATAACAACTTTTAATCGTTTAGTTTTTGTTCATTTTGTATGTTTTTTAAATATGAAATCTTATAAAACTGCACAGGTGGTAAAATGTAAGATTTTTTTGGGGGGGCTGAGCATATGCATTATTTAAAATCTAGATATTTAGCCTTTCAAATACATTTGTTTTGCCTGGGAGTTTCTCTCTTGCTTTCTGACTCCCTGCTTTGTTTCGATCTTAAAGTGAACCTCTAGTTTGCACATGCTGGGTAAAATATAAGGCATACTGGATTCACTTTACAGGAGAGACTTAAAAGAAAATCTATACTTTGAACATACAGAGCATAGCAACTTTTCTTTTTTTAATGCCCCTCTCCCCAGCAGAATGCAATCATCCCATATTTCCCCTCCTCTTCGTTCTGTTCAGCTGGAGTAAAAAGTGAGCTTATTTAAGGCTACCTTTCCTTCAATCCGGTGACTGACACAGCAGCAAGGAAGTGAAATGGATTGTAAACCCCCCTTTTTTTAAAAATAACAAACATGTTATATTTACCTCCTCTTGTGGCACTTCTGGCTCCAACCCCCCCCCCCCCCAAGTGCCAGTCATAGTAAGCTGCTTGCTATGGGTCAATCTTGCAAGCTGCTCTGTATGTCCATTGACACACAGAACATGTCTCGGCCCCTCTTCCTTCTCTCTCCTTACTGGCTGTGGCTGACAGCAGCGGCTGCCAATGGCTTCCCTTGCTGTCTATAAGCCAATGAGGAGGGGGAGCTGCACTCCTTCAGCCTTTAGAACCACTTAAACGAAAGATGTATACGTGCTGCTGGGAAAGGGGGGGCTTTAAAGTAAACGTGTTGGTTTGCCCTGCATGGACAACATACAGGTTTGCTTTAAACAGCTAGTTCTTACATTCCTTAGCTGCTCTAATTCATCAGCAGGCTAAAAAAAATGTGTGCCACTCCCTAAAGTGCAACTTTCAGAGCTTGAGTGCCTAAGCATCGGCACTGTTTCATAAGGGGCAGGGGGAACGTAACGTGCATAGCTCTATATTTATTTTGATTTGTTCAGTAGGTTTAAATTGACAGAAATCTTGGGTGGTTTAGCAACATATTAGGGAGTCCAGGGGTAACACAGGAAAGGGAAATACTGGCATGTAAATTTGCTTAAAGCCTTTCTTGTAAAATTACCTGTTACTTTGCACAGTATGAACAAAAAGTATAAATGGCCTTTTAAGGTCCATATACAGTGGGGATCGAAAGTAAAAATCTATTAAGCCTCGTACACAGGATCAGTCCATCCGATGAGAACGGTCTGAAGGACGGTTGTCATGGGTTAACCGATGAAGCTGACTGATGGTCCGTCGCGCCTACACACCATCGGTTAAAAAAAACGATCGTGTCAGAACGCGGTGACGTAAAACACAACGACGTGCTGAAAAAAACGAAGTTCAATGCTTCCAAGCATGCGTCAACTTGATTCTGAGCATGCGTGGATTTTTAACCGATGGTTGTGCTTACTAAGGATCTGTTTTGACCTATCGGTTAGGAATCCATCGGTTAAATTTAAAGCAAGTTTGCTTTTTTTTTAACCGATGGTTAAATAACCTATGAGGCCCACACACGATCGATTTTGACCGATGAAAACGGTCCATCAGACCGTTGTCCTCCGGTTAACCTATCATGTGTACGAGGCCTCAATGTGCATAACAAAGCCAAGGAAAGATGGACAAATCTCCAAAAGGCATCAAATTACAGATTAGACATTCTTATAATATGTCAAAAAAAGTTTGATTTTATTTCCATCATTTACACTTTCAAAATTACAGAAAACAAAAAAATGGCGTCTGCAAAAGTTTGGGCACCCTGCAGAATTTATAGCATGCACTGCCCCCTTTGCAAAGATGAGACCTGCCAGTGTCATGGATTGTTCTCAATCATCGTCTGGGAAGACCAGATGATGTCAATCTCAAAGGTTTTAAATGCCCAAACTCATCTGACCTTGCCCCAACAATCAGCACCATGGGTTCTTCTAAGCAGTTGTCTAGAAAACTGAAACTAAAAATAGTTAACGCTCACAAAGCTGGAGAAGGCTATAAGAAGATAGCAAAGCGTTTTCAGATGTCAATATCCTCTGAATATCCTCTGTTCGAAATGTAATTAAGAAATGGCAGTCATCAGGAACAGTGGAAGTTAAAGCAAGATCTGGAAGACCAAGAAAAATATCAGACAGAACAGCTCGCAGGATTGTGAGAAAAGCAATTCCAAACCCATGTTTGACTGCACAATCCCTCCAGAAAGATCTGGCAGACACTGGAGTTCTGGTACACTATTCCATTATAAAGAGATACTTGTACAAATATGGTCTTCATGGAAGAGTCATCAGAAGAAAACCTCTAATACATCCTCACCACAAAAATCAGCGTTGAACTTTGCAAATGAACATATAGACAAGCCGGAATGAGCAAAGGTATGTTTGGAGAAGAAAGGGCACAGAATTTAATGAAAAGAACCTCTGTCCAACTGTTAAGCATGGGGGTGAATCAATCATGCTTTGGGGTTGTATTGCAGCCAGTGGCAAAGGGAACATTTCACAAGTAGAAGGAAAAATGGATTCAATAAAATTTCAGCAAATTTTGGATGGTAACTTGATGCCATCTGTGAAAAAGCTGAAGTTAAAGAGAAGATGTCTTCTACAAATGGATAATGATCCTAAACACACCTCAAAATCCACGGGGGATTACATCAAGAGGCGTAAACTGAAGGTTTTGCCATGGCCTTTACAATCTCCTGACCTCAACATAATTGAAAATCTATAGATAGACCTTAAAAGAGCAGTGCGTGACAGACAGCCCAGAAATCTCAAAGAACTGGTAGACTTTTGTAAGGAAGAATGAGCAAAGATACCTCAAACAAGAATTGAAAGACTCTTGGCTGGCTACAAAAAGCGTTTACAAGCTGTGATACTTGCCAAAGGGGGCAGTACAAGATATTAACTCTGCAAGGTGCCCAAACTTTTTCAGATGCCATTTTTTTGTTTTCTGTAATTTTGAAAGTGTAAATTATGGAAACAATATTTAACTTTTTTTGACATATTATAAGAATGTCTAATCTGTAATTTGATGCCTTTTGGAGATTTTTCCATCTTTCCTTGGCTTCGTTATGCACATTAATACAAATTTTTCCTGGGGTGCCCAAACTTTCGATCCCCACTGTATACTGTACATTTGTGGTGTTGTCAGCAACCTGCAATTTAAAAGGTTGGGATGTGAAATTATTATTATCTTTATTATACAAGATTTATGTAGCACCAGCAGTTTGCCCAGTGCTTTACAGCATGAGGAAAGACAGTGCAGTTACAATTCAATTCAATACAATACAGGAGGAATCAGAGGGTCCTGCTTGTTGGAGCTTACAATCTAAATGGGAAAAGGCTTGGAAACATAGATAGCATCCTTGGGACACCATCGTAAGAAGAACATTTAAATAGTGGAAGTTTTAGGTCTTTCTTCCCTTCCAGAGACATAGGAAACATGTTCCACTGGGACAGGATTATATGTCTTAACTTCCTGCTATGGTGTTGTGCATAAGGAATTGTTCTGAAAGCTGCTCCCAGAAAGACCTAAAACATGCATGCATTGGTGAATGGACAACCACCTGAGAGCATGCAGCAAGTGAACCTAAAATTGTAGTTTTCATAGTTTTTCTTCCTAAAGGAACACCTTGGCCTTGTTTGTATTCAAGACCAGCCCCAGGTATTCCCGGTAAATGTTGATTTTAAGCTGAGCTGTGTCCTCCTAAAAATGCAGACAATGGTTTTTACTGTGCTTAAAAAAATTCCTGTAATTTCTTTGTCTAACAGGTATGAGTTACCAGGAACACACGCCTTAAACTTTGTCCTGAAGAATTCCCTGGGTGGTGGAGGTATTGCATCACTGAGGAGCGACCCTCAGGTAAATGGCATCTCTAAACTTCTGACCTATGTCTACCTAATATTGGCATTTGATGGCTACTGTTAGGCCTCGTACACACAACCGTTTTCCTCGACAGAATCCATCAAGAAACTTGGTGGCAGAGCTTTTTTTGCAGAGGAAAACGGTCGTGTGTATGCTTTTTATCGAGAAAACTTTTGAGGAACTCGACGAGGAAAAAAGAGAACAAGTTCTCTTTTTCCTCAACGGGAGTCTCAATTTCCTCGTCGTGTTTCTCGTTGGGCTGGTTTACGACGAGAAACACGTTTGTGTGTATGCTTAGAAACCCGCACATGCTCAGAATAAAGTATGAGACGGGAGCGCACCTTCGGTAAGAGTAGCGTTTGTAATGGAGATAGCACATTCGTCACGCTGTAACAGTCTTAAAAGTGCAAATCGTCTCTTACCAAACTTTTACTTAACACGCAGTAACATGAGATTAGCAAAAGCAGCCCCAAGGGTTGTGCCAGTGGAATCGAACTTCCCCTGCCATTGTGTTGTACGTCACCGCGTTTGAGAACGAGGAGATTTGGTCAAGTTTCTCGACAAGCCTAACAAGAACTCGTCAAGGAAAATTATGTGTCTTTTCCGATGAGTTCCTCGGTCGTGTGTACGAGGCCTCAGGTTGAACCACTCACTTCAATGTATTATATTCCTAACTATAAGGTTAAACATGCATTCTTGTATGAATTAACAGTGGAACCTAGTGACTGCTTATTAAATGTAATACGTGTACCCATTAAAGCTAACATAAACGGGTTATATTATATGAAATCTCAAATGTAAAACTATCTAGAAACATGTATATAAAATAAAAAAAATAAATTACAGTTATGTAACTTCGCAAAGCATCCCGTTGCTATGCTGGTGGCCATTTTAGGCTAAAGCAGGCTTGATGGGAAACTATTATAACCTTGCTTAAAGATGAACTGCAGTCTGCTCACATTATTTGTAATAAAAACATCTTTGGCATTCTGAAGCTTCCCTCCAAACACTTTGCATATTATTTTATATATACTGTGATTCTGTACTTGCCAAATATGCTGCAGAAATCTCCCTCCGCTAAGTCTGGCTGCATCCATTTTAACTGTGGGCAGCTGAAGCTGCTGCTTGCTCACTTCCTGGATTTACACAGACACACCTTCAACTCTGCAGCTCTCATTGGCCCTCTTATAACTCACCCCCTCCTTTGCAGGCAAACTCTCAGAAGAGAGAGAGAGAGAGCTGTGCATGATGTCAAAAAGCCTAGGCTAATGACCAGACAATAAACAGGAAGTGGGCTGTATACAGTATTTACTGGCAGAAAAATAATGTTTTACTATCCAATGTTAAAACAACAAGGGCAGAAGATTTAATAGATGGAAAGTTGAAAAAATGACTGAAGGTCTGCAGGCCACTATCCTCTAACCTCTTGGGATATAGGGTGAAGCTACATAACTGTGCAACTCACTGAATGTAGCATCACTTCTAGGGGTCAGCAGAAAATAGTCTTAGCTCACACATGCTCATCATTCATTCAAAGAGTTCCGTGACAAAAAAAAAAAGAAACTACCGCCTGCCACCACAGAAAGCAAACTTTTCGTTTAAACAGGCTGCGAGTGCGCTGCTCCGCTCATAGCTCATTTATTCTTCCAGCTTTGTAACTGAAGGCCCATAACGAGGATATAGGCACAAAGCTAGAGGAAGCGGAGGGGGAGAGGCAGGAGCCTGACATTGTACCCACAATCTGCTGGGTGCAATGCTCTGCAGGCTCCAGTAAAGAAAAATAATAAATGTACCTGCAAAAATATGTGCATTTATTATTTCTTAAAGGTGAACTTATCCATTAAGCATTCTTGATTTACTTAAACTGGAGAGTGCAAAATCTGGTGCAGCTGTGCATAGCAACCAATCAATCAGCTTTCAGTTTTTTTGGTCCAAGTTCAATTGAACAAGCTGAAGTTAGAAGCTGATTGGCTCCCATGCACACAGATTTAGTAAATCAACTTCACTGAGTGTGTCAATAGAAGCACATACACTGATTTGGCATTGAACCTTCACGCCTGCTCCCAAAGCAAGCAGCTTGCTACGGAGGCAAAAGGAGAAGAGGAGGAGCTTACAGCGCCAGCAGGGGGCCCCAGAAGAGGAGGAACTGAGCTGCTCTGTGCAATACCTTTGCACAGAGCAGGTATGTCTAACATTTTTATTATTTTAATTTTAAAATGTGTTGACTTTAGAAACATTTTAATGTGTGAGTCCTTTCACTGTTTCTGTATTAAATCTTATTTTTCTATTTCTTTATTTTAGGGGAAGGCATTTGGACAAATGCTACTAGACCTCGAGATCAAAAATGTCCCTGATCTAAAATCATTGATTGATTAAATATTCGTAGCTTTTATACACGCCTGTGGCAATACAGTAAAAAGTATTAGTAGAATTTATTTACAGAGAAACACTTTTTTTTAGAAATCATTAACGGGTAAATATAAAAAGCTACCTAAACAACAATTATGCAGCTATAACTAAAATATTTGGTAATCATTTGGTAACGGTTTTATTCAATTTCTGTACTTGTATGTTTTAATACGTTGCTGTCCTTTGATAGGTAAATGTGTTTGTATGATTGCAGTGCTATGTGTGCTTCTCTGTGCATGCCATAGGCAAAAATTTAATACAGGCCAATCACTGTTTCGCTGGGAACACCAGTTTTGAGCCAGCGAATATACAGACCAGATATGTTCTTTCATGTTAGACTTTGTACTGTTTTAGGATTCATTCACACAGACGTTAGCCCTTGCCTTCCCTTTGAAAAGCATTCACCAGTGGATCGCTTTTTAGAGAGAGGTTCATAGGCTCCTGAGAGGTAATATGCATTATAAAGTGCAGGTAGAAGCACAAAAAAAAATATCAAGTATTTTAAATGCTTACTTCTAGCATTTTTTCCTTTTCATAAACAATGTTTTTATTTATTGTGCAATGTGCCTTTGAACTTGCTAGGGAATTGGAAGAGCCATTTCTCTAGCACAACTACAGTTCCCATTCCTCTTGCCATGCTATTCCCCTCTCCTTTTCTGGGATTATGTAAAAACTGTCTTTGCTGACCCAGCTCCTCTGCTCTTCACCTCTCTACATAACAGAAAAAATACTGCCATACTTGCAATAATTTTCCTTTCTCAGTGTCTACCCATGGCAGCATACATATTACAAGCCCCACCCCTAACTACCAACAGGACCACTGATATCTAAGTTTTTAAACCCAGTGCCAATCATTTCAGTAAATAGATTAGAATGTCATGGGTGGGCATGCATGCTAATATGTTTGAGCACCAGAAGAGACAATTATGGTAAGTATGGCAATTCACTTTCTATTTTTCTTGTGCTTCCATGGCAGCATACATATGGTATTTGGGATTTTTCTCCAAGACTAGATGGTCTCAAGCTGTTTTCTGAGGGACCTCTTCTGTCTTCCCCATAGTGTAAAGTCGTTGTAAACCCTTTCAAAGGAGAAATTAACAAGCATATCTTTATATAAAACTTACGTGCCTCAATAAATAGCACCTGGATCTGGACTGCTCTCTTCTTTCTTTGCAATCTGCATCTGTCACTTCTGACAGTCTTCATGACACCTGGCAAACCATGGTGATGGCCTGTCCTCTACCACACAGCAGGTGACTGACAACCTCAGATGTCCATGGTTCTCAATGTAACTATGTCAGGTGGAGGGAAGGGGGGTGTCCCTTCCCTTACAATAGGCTCAAGCCTCGTACACACGATCGGTTTTCCCGCCGGGAACCTGCTCAGTTGCTTTTCCCCGTGTACACACGGCTGGTTTTCCTGACAGGAAAACTGCCATGATATCTTTGGTCGGGAAAACTAGCCATGTGTATGCTCCACTGCAGTGTTTCCCATTGGAAAACTGCCGAACCAAAAAACGCAGAGAATCGCGGCAGGAAAAAAGAGAACAAGTTCTCATTTTTTTGCTCGCAGTTTTCCTGTCGGGAAAACTGCTATGGAACATACACACGGACGGTTTTCCCGACCAAAAGCTAACATGGCAGTTTTCCTATCGGGAAAACCGATCGTGTGTACAAGGCATTACACTCGGCTCTCTACTGTGCAGTGTGTGACATCAGATCCCTGCAATATGCCCCCCAGAAATACCATCTGATCTGTGTACTGTGGAGGGCTCTAAAGGAGAAAGGGCTGCAGGTAAACAATTACAGCTAATTTGAGAGGATTTTCTTTATCGCTATGTATCATATTAGAATCGTTATTGCACAGGGAGGAAGCCATAACAAACAGATCGAATAACTAGAATAGCAGAGCAAAAAAACTAAACTGCAATGCCAATACATAAAAAGTGCAACAAAAGGAGCATATGCACAGCCACTTATCCACAGGCCAGCAATAGAACTCAGTCAATCACAAAGGAAGACAGCCTTGGGGTATAGCAGCACTTGTGTGCCAGATATCTGCACTCATTGCCGCTATAAATATATATATATATATTTTTAATTCTTTATTTTCATCACAAGGCAACGATACAGAAAATGTATAGCATGAAATCAGAGTTAACAACATGTACAACCAAGAGTTCAACAAAGGGGAACCATGTTCCCACATATCTTTGTGCAATTTGTTCACTGAGAAACAAGTGTGCAAACCGGAAAGATTTATTAACATGTTAAAATTGAACCCAATCTAGGACAGTCAGCACTTTCCAGATTGACGCACAATAATAATGGATTGGGGGTTATGCAATCTATTGGCTTCCAATTTTAGTTAAGCCAATGACCATTGTCATGGCGTGCTCTTTTATATTGTTCTTTTTCCCTGGTTTGCAAATATACAGCATAAATGTGGTTAAAGCAGAACTCCCCTGAAATCAAAGTTTATTTTGCTCAAGTACAACTAAAGAACCAGCATTAAATGTAAACACCAGGTAAACCAGTGGTCTCAAAGTACCGGCCCGCGGGCCATTTGCGGCCCGCGGACCAGTTATAAATGGCCCCCAGGCAGGGCAGAAGTGGGGGGAGCAAAAAAATATATATTTTTTTTTTTTTTGTGAGCTTGCGCTATTTGGTGGTGAGCCGTTGGTATTACAAGTTATTACCACCAGATGTGAGCTGGCGCCATCTGGTGGTGGACGTTGGTATTACAAGTTAAGCATTACAAGTTAAACAGCAATTCTAATGTCATTTTACACTATTTTCACTGCCATCTTCTTCCCTCTAATTAGAACCCCCAAACATTATATATATTTTTTATCCTAACACCTTAGAGAATAAAATGGCGATCGTTGCAATACTTTCTGTTACGCCGTATTTGCGCAGCGGTCTTACAAGCGTACTTTTTTTGGAAAAAATTACACTTTTTTTAATTAAAAAATAAGACAACAGTAAAGTTATCCCCATTTTTTTAAATATTATGAAAGATAATGTTACGCCGAGTAAATTCATACCCAACATGTCACGCTTCAAAATTGCGCCCGCTTGTGGAATGCCGACAAACTTTTTTACCCTTTAAAATCTTCATAGGCGACGTTTAAAAAAATCTACAGGTTGCATGTTTTAAGTTACAGAGGAGGTCTAGTGGTAGAATTATTGCTCTCGCTCTACCAATCGCGGCGATACCTCACATGTGTGGTTTGAACACCGTTTACATATGCGGGCGCTGCTCGCGTATGTGTTCGCTTCTGCGCGCAAGCTCGTCGGGACGGGGTGCGTTTTCTGGCTCCTAACTTTTTTAGCTGGCTCCTAGATTCCAAGCAAATTTGTCAAACCCTGACTTACACCAGTGCAGGTGGTAATAATGTGCTCGCTGACACCAGTGCTGGGGGTTAATAATGTGTTCGCTGACACCAGTACTGTTTTGTTTGAAGTTTGAAAGTTTGCATGCGGCCCCCCATGGCATATGAAAACTTGTCTTGTGGCCCTCAGGTAATTTGAGTTTGAGACCCCTGAGGTAAACTGATGAGTTTAATCACAAACCTGAAGAGTTTTATTTGCCAGTAGCCTTGCAAATAATGTGAAACTGCATAGTTTTGTGAACCACCCTTACCTGTTGCGTTGTATTGCTCCATGGCAAAAGTAGTTTTACTACAGGCTGCAGCCTAAAATGAAAATGCACTTCCTCCTGCCTGCACTACGTGTTACTCGAAGACATCACTTGACATCACTTGTGATGGCCACCCTTAGCCCTTTCCATCCCAAAGCCACCAAAGTGCCTCACCTTTCTGTACCCTAAGGCTTTGATCCAGCCACTTCCATTGCAGGAACAACTGTACAGTATACGGACAGCTTTTTTATAGGAAATTAAACTAACTGAAAAAGGATGCCAATTTTATAGATTTATATAACACCAAAGATACAGGCAGCAGATCTAGAGGACAGGGCGGTGGAGGTGCTATGAGTGTATATTTTGTCAAGCAAATTACTAAATAATTATTATGGATAGAGGTTTGCCTTAAATACGATGCCATACCATGTGTGTTTCTATATATTGTTCTGATTTATATATATCTTTGATGTAAAGCAGTTTCTGTCCACCAGAATGGTATACATGCCTTTCATTTACAGCACTGGGCTGAAATAGTGTTTTTGAACTCTGATCATCTTCATCCTACAACTGTATAGGCCATTTCTCTAGCACAACTACAGTTCCCATTCCTCTTGCCATGCTATTCCCCTCTCCTCTTCTGGGAGTATGTAAAAACTGTCTTTGCTGACCCAGCTCCTCTGCTCTTCACCATCCTACAGCTGTATAGGCCGGGCATTGTAAGCTCCCTTTTTATCAGAGGTGGTGGTATTCACACTAGGAGTCTTTTTCACTTGAGGTACTGGAGATCTGAATGAACTTTTAAAGAAAATTGCTTTAATATTTTTTCACCATTTCATGAGGACTCTTTTCATTATATCGCATTTTTTAAATAATTTATATGTAGCGTGACTTTGTTGATTTATACAGGGATGTTCAGGAAGATGATCACATTGATTTAGCACACTGGTTACTGGGGCACAGAGAAATGGACACGTTTATGGACATTTTTGAAATTTTTATATGTTGCGCTGCACCATTGTTATAATTACTCGCGGGCATCAAATTGCATAGTACCGCAGTATAATGCGGTTTGGTGCACATTTTTAAAAGTAGTGCAAGCACTACGTTTTGTGCAGTCTAGTGCATTTTGCAACCCATTCCAATAATTGGCCTGTCAAAACGCACCATGTGCGAAAAGCATAAAAAAGCACATGGAAACCTGTGTGTTCCTGTGCATTCCTGGTGTTACCTACCCTTAAAGAACTACCCTTGTAATCTTGTAATTGTGACTGTGATTCTGTAAAGGGACATGTATCACTTTTGTGCTTTTAAAACAGCTGCAGAAAAGGTCATAAAAGAATTGCAGTAAAGCTGGAAATCCCCATCTATGATCCTTTAATGTCATGCTTCTCTTTGATAACAAAAGAAACAGTATCCTTCTGGTAAACTATGAGGGTGGGTCGTTAATTATCTGCACTTTTGCTATAATAATCTTTAGGTTGACTGTACTGAGTTCTGATGGCCACGTTGAAAGATGACGCCGTGGTCGTCTCTTTATTGAATCTTTGACCTTTGTCAATCAGTTTTCTTTGCTGCCATCGATGTGCTACTCTCTGCACCAAAAAAGAACCCCAAAGAGTGATACATTTTTTGTGGTTTGATGGTGTACCAGAAGCCAAAATCCATCAAAGGCTTTCATCCCAATATGTGGATAGTGATTTACCAGGGCAAAGCGTATATGAATAGATTGAGAAGTTCAAAAATTGTCAGACAAGTGTTAAAGCATGCAAAAAGAGCAGGACTTTCACATCCACTACTGACGACAACATTGAGCAAGTCTGTGCCATGGTTATGACAAACCGAGAAGTGACTATTGAAGGGGGAAAACCATTTGCAAATTAGTCATGGTTCTGCATATGAGATTATCCATAACAAGCTCACTTAAGTGCACAAGTACAATCATCTGGTCACCTGTCAACACTTACTGAATTGCTTGCTAAAAAAGGTGAAGCTTTGAAAAGAATAGTCTCTGGGGATAAAACGTGAATCCATTGCTTTGAACCGTAAAGCTAATGCCAGAATATGGAATGGAAACACCTAAAATCAACAGTCAAGGAAAAATTCAAAACTCAGCCCTCCACAGCAAAAGTGATAATCACAATTTTTTGAAACTTAGAGAAGAGCGCAATGGTGAACAGTGCATGTTACAGTGGAGTGCCATGCAACAAGCTAAAGCCAATTCCAAACAAACGTTGAGACCTATTATGCATGACAATGCACACCCACATACTGCCACCCACACAATCAAATGCTTCAGAAACTGGGGTTTGAGGTATTGGAGCATCCTACATATAGTCCAGATCTCGCTCCCTCAGATTTCCATCTGTTTGGTCCAGAGGTCGTGCAAGAAGCAGTGCATACAATCCAGAATTTTTTTTTCCCCAAGGGTAAATACAGTATTGTGGATGCTGGAACAAGTGCATTGATTAAAAGCAAGGGGACTATGTTGAAAAAATTATGTAACTGTACATTCTCTACTGTTCTAGAGTGCAGAAAATTATTGACTCACCCTCATATATATATATATATGCACACACATACTTTTTTACTTGTCTTTATCCGTTCTGACTGGGATATTTATAAGTGGAGTGTTACAAAATGTGTCATGATAAATTAAAATCCTGTTGCAGGGGGGTGCATGCCATTTAATTTCAGTCTCTGTAAAGGCTTCTGGGAAAAACAGCTAGCCATTCACATAAGCAGACAATGTGACAGTTGGAGGGGAGAATCTAAACAGTGTATGAAATGCCTTCAGGCTGCCACAGTGTAATGCATTTACAATTTGTTTCCACCTATTAACATGCTCCTTCTTAGCAGGTTAGCACAGCTGATTGGCTCCATGTACTGCCCCCCTCCCAGTCTGATCTCTGCTTTACCAGGACTGGAACAGGCTATTACCAGGTCAAATTTAGATACTTTTAACTATGTAGTAATTAATACATAGTTCAATTAATTTGGTCCTTTATATCAGTCTGGAGTTCAAGTTAAATTTCTAAAATAACTTGTGTAGTAGTTGTGCATATGTCTATAACAAAACTGAGTTTCCCTTGAAACTCTTAATGCCTCGTACACACGACCAGTTTTCCCAACGAGAAAACTGCCATTTTTTAGATTGGTTGGGAAAACCGGTCGTGTGTATGCTCCATAGCAGTTTTCCCGACGAGAAAACTGCCATTTTTTAGATTGGTTGGGAAAACCGGTCGTGTATATGCTCCATAGCAGTTTTCCCGACGAGAAAACTGCCATTTTTTAGATTGGTTGGGAAAACCGGTCGCGTGTATGCTCCATAGCAGTTTTCCCGACGAGAAAACTGCCTGCAAAAAAAATCGAACCTGCTCTATTTTTTCCCATCGTGTTTCCCGTCAGTCTTTTTCTCGTCACGAAAACTGCTTGTGTGTATGCTTTTCCAAGGGGAAAAAAACGAGCAAGCTCAGAATCAAGTATGAGACGGGATTGCTCGTTCTGGTAAAACTAGCATTCGTAATGGAGATAGCACATTCGTCACTCTGTAACGGGCTGAAAAGCACGAATCATCTCTCACCAAACTATTACTAACACGAGGATCAGCAAAAGCAGCCCAAAGGTTGGCGCCATTTGAATGGAACGTCCCCTTTATAGTGCCGTTGTACGTGTTGGACATCACTGTGCTCTGGTCGAGCGTTTTTTTGACTGAACGTGTATATGCAAGGCAGGCTTGAGAGGAATCGCATCTGGAAAAATGACGGGTTTTGGCATGTTAGGAAAACCGGTCGTGTGTATTAAGCATAACTTTCATATTTCACCTACATCACCACCTGTTTTTATTGCCGTGTAACCATAAAATACCATTGTCAGTGGACACCTCTTTTATGTCAATGGCTGAATGTCTTTGCGACAAGATAGAACCTCACAATTCTAATCGCGTTCTGCGATCCACTGACCAAAATCTGGTCAAGGTGCCAAAAACCAAATACAAGTCCAAAGGAGAAAGAAGGTTTGCTTTTCAGGGTCCTAGACTATGGAACGCTTTACCAACCAGCGTTCGGTTGGATGAAAACCACCTGACTTTCAGAAGACAGATTAAAACTCTGCTCTTTTGATGTCATGAGACACGAAACATCAAGCGCCCAGAGGAGATTCAGTTCGCATGTGCCGCGCTATATAAGTTTTTCATTCATTCATTCATTCACTGAGTTTTGCAGCAGGGGTCTCACAGTCAGAAATATGCCCTGAAAGGGTTCCATGCGTATAAGGGTTTTCCATTTTTTTTAAAAGAAACCCATTTTATGATAGATACTAAAAAATAAGATACAAGAAAGAAAGACAGATATTTCTATAATTGGAGATGAAATTTACTTTGTACATAATATTTCACATTAAAGTGAGAATGGCCATGGTATACTTTTGAGATGTGCCAACTGTTTGTTTGTTGCATGCCATGCCATTGTTTAGGAAAAACCTGTAAAATAAAAATTCACTGTATAATAAAAAAAGTAATTTTACAAAAATAATTGTACTTAAACCCAAACCCAAAATATAATCTGGCTTTCCAGTCTAAATTTAAACTTGACCACTGCTGCTTACACTTCCCACACCCCCGATTAACATGAGTTAATAGCCCTTTGTTTTATTGTTTAAAGGGAATATAGTGGCTTTGTATATATTTTCTTTCAATATTTATTACAGTCAGAACTAAGAAATAATATTTTAATAGATATATCTATTTTCTTAGTCAGGCAAATGTGGAAGATTGCATGTGAATTTTATATTTTCATATACAGTCAGCAGGTGAAGGTCTCAGCTCCTTTTCTTATGTTTTGCGGACTTAGTTTCTCTGTCAAAAAATGTCTGTTTAACAGAGCTCAATAGCTCAAGCTGAAGTTTACAAAGAGAGCAAATGACTCATCCTGCTAGCTTTCCAGAATTCTCTACTCCAAGTTTACATCTAAGAAAGAGATTTTTTAATAGTTTTTGCAGTGTTCTCTCTTTAGAAAATCTATAATGCTTTAAAAAAAACAAGGGTTTAATAATCATTTGTAAAACAAAGAGTTTATATATAGTAAAACACATTAAAAAAAACAGTTTATAAATGTATAAAAATACATTTTAATCAAAGCCAATATAGTTTCCTCTAAAGTGGTTCTAAAGTCAGTTTTTTTTCCCCCTTAATGCATTACCTAGGGTAAAAAAGCTTCCACAGGTTGTTGCCCAACCTCCCACCCTAAATGCTTACCTGAGTTCTGTATCGATCTATCATTGTGCCCGTCTCCAGCAGCACTGGTTCTCTCTCTCCCCTCTCACAGACATTCGAGATAGCAGCGGGAACCATTGGCTCCTGCTTCTGCCAATTAAATGCGATGAGGAAGGAGTAGGGGTGAGGCCAAGCTGCCATGTGTGTCAATAGCTAGGTTCGGAGCAAGCCCTCAGGTGTTACCCCCATAGAAAATGGCTTTCTATAGGGGCACACCGAGAAGAGGAAGAGTGGAGAGCGCTAGATGTGGACCCCAAAAAACAAAGTTCGGGCCGCTCTGTGCCAATGTACAGAGCAGGTAAGTATAACATGTTTGTTAAAAAAAAAATATATGCCTTTACAACCTCTTTAATTCCAATCACCCTTATAGAATATCACTGTATTTTAGTGGTCGAGAGAATAAAACTGAATATATGGCTTCACTTGGTGGCAAGTGAACACAGGAAAGATTGCAATAAGGTGAACTGTTTGTATAAAACTATTAGCAACTGGCAAAATTTCACCTGCATAACTCTTTTTATTTCTGAATAAAATATCTACACTTGAATTGTACAGGTACACCCGAAGGGCCCGTTCATGCTGTGCAGGAAACCCACATTCCATACCGGTTTCGCACATCACATTTAAAAAGCACTGCCCTTGCGATCTGCAGTTGGTGTTAGTGCAAAAATAACAACACCCTAAATGTACTACATTTGCCGGCAATGGGTTGCATGGTCAAAAGTACCATGTAATCTGGTTGCAGTGCATTTCCAAATATAATACGTGCACTACTTTTGTTGAGGTGCGATTTCAGCCCATTTAAAATGAATAGGCTGAAATCGCATTGCACAGAACTGCATGTGAATCACACAGAAATACGCAGCGTAGTTTGAATGGGCTCTAAAGGTTCTGTTAATGTTTTCATACCTGATTTATACAACTTTCACACAGTATTTAATAATTTAACAATTGCAGTTAATAAGAAAATGTGTGTTTCTTGGGTGAAAGTAATGCGAATCTTGTGTAAAAAAATAAATTATGGATAGACCCTTAAATTTACGTATGTGTTAAGTTTTATATATCCTGTGTTCTTCCTTCTTGGCAGTTACTAAGAGGATATTTAGTATTTTACTGGGTTCGGACAATGTGGTATGCATGCTTTTTAGCAGATAAATACGTAACTGTGTTGCTGTACTACCTTTACTTTTTTTTCTATTTTGTTGTGATCGGTTTATCATGTTGCCATTGTAATCATTTAATTCAAATAATTTTTTTACAATATTTGCATGTTATATTACTACTTTTCATTAGCACCTTGAATTACTTATAATTGTCATAATAAAATTGTAACTCTAAAAGCGATTGATTATGTTGTTCTTCAAAAGACTTCTGCGTATAATTACTGAGCTTATATTGTATTTGATGTATACTCGTAAGTTATCAGTGAGGCCCCGTACACACGACCGAGGAACTCGACGTGCCAAACACATCGAGTTCCTCGTCGAGTTCAGTGTGGAAGCCGCCGAGGAACTCGGCGGGCCGACTTTTGACATTGAACAACGAGGAAATAGAGAACATGTTCTCTATTTCCTCGCCGAGGTCCTCGTCGGCTTCCTCGGCCTAAAGTGTACACACGGCCGGGTTTCTCGGCAGAATTCAGCTCTGAACCGAGTTTCTGGCTGAATTCTGCCGAGAAACTCGGTCGTGTGTATGGGGCCTCACACTTATATAAAGTAGTCTAAAGCCAGCCATGCACGGCTACATTTTTTTGGTTCAGAAATCAATTAATTCCTCCATCCAAGCTAAAACGTGTGGATGGGAGAACCTGCATTGCCAGCTATTGTATGTATTTAGTTAGCCACCCACAACACCTACTGCTGCTTGAATACTCAAACTGTGGGGTTAATGTACTTAAACTGGAGAGTGCAAAATCTGGTGCAGCTGTGCATGGTAGCCAATCAGCTTCCAGGTTATATTGCCAAAGCTTAACTGAACAAGCTGAAATTTAAAGCTGATTGGCTACCATGCACAGCTGCACCAGATTTTGCCCTCTCCAGTTTTAGTAAATCAACCACAGTATGTGATAAGATGCAGTCACTCTTCAGCCAGCTGTTTGATTCTTCATTCAAGCTTTGTCAAGCCAGGTGGTGCTGACAGAGCCACTCACAGCCTAAATTTCCGCAGTAGGAATCGCTTGAAATTCAAGCTATTTATAGTCAGCCTAAATTCAGTATGTAGTTGTTATTGTTACCTGCCATTACACCATTATTTCCAGCAATCTTTGCCAATGACGGCTGGAAATAAACCATATGGCAGAAATTATTTTGTTATGACATTAACATTTAGTGAAATAAGCCTAGTATCCTCTTTGTTTCAAACTAAGCTCTTTCTGGCCATGTCTCTTTTTTACATTTTGCTCAGTGATGACTTATATGAGTGCCACTGCAGCCTATGCATAGGGCAGCTCACAGCAGCATCAAAAGAAAGACTGAAGACCCTGTTTCAATAGCACAAAATGTACTGAATTAAGAAATCTGTGGTCAAATAGACTCCTCCTCTCACCTCTGTCACAGTGGTCACATCACAATCTCCACCTTGCCCAATCAGAAAATTCCCTGTAGTCATTAAAAAAAAAAATACAAAGGGCCAGATTCAGAAACAACTTACGACGGCGTATCTCCAGATACGCCGTCGTAAGTCTGAGTGTGAGGCGTCATATCTTGGCACCTGATTCAAAGAATCAGATACGCCCCACGGTTGCCAATATATGAGCGGCGTAAGTCTCCTACGTCGTCGTATCTTGGGGTGCATATTTACGCTGGCCGCTAGGTGGCGCCTCCGTTGATTTCCGTGTCGAATATGCAAATGACCTAGATACGCCGATTCACAAACGTAGTTCCGTCCGGCGCACCTATTCAGGCGTACCCCACTTTTAAGTACACAATGGGGTTTATTTACTAAATCTGGAAAGTGCAAAATCAGGCTCACTTCTACATAAAAACCAACAAGCTTCTAACCCCAGCTTGTTCAATTAAGCCTGCTAATAAAACCTGGAAGCTCATTGGTTTCCGTGCAGAAGTGAGCCTGATTTTGTGGTTTCCAGCTTTAGTAAATAAACCCTGTTGTGTACTTAAAAGTGGGGTATGCCTGTTTACGTAAGGCGTCGGTCCGGCGTAACTTTACCCCTCATAAAGCAGGGGTAAGTCATATTAGGTATAGACGTCGGAACAGCATCGTATTTTACGTTGTTTGTGTAAGTCGTCCGTGAATGGGGATGGGCGTAGGTTACATTCACGTCAACTAAACATTGAGCCGGCGTAATTTACGGAGGAAATTCGACGTGATACGGAGCATGCGCCGTTCGTTAAGCGCGTCATTTACATGGGGTCACGATTCATTAACATACAACACGCCCACTACCAGCCTAGTTTGAATTAGGCGGGCTTACGCCGGCCCATTTACACTACGCCGCCGCAACTTAGAGCGCAAGTTCTTTGGGCCAGATTCTCAGAAGAGTTACGACGGTGTATCTCAGGAAACACCGTTGTATCTCTGTTTTTGGCCCCGGGTATCTATGCGTATGATTCCTAGAATCATTTTCGCATAGATACGGCGTAGATCCGACAGGTGTAAGTCACTTACACCGTCGGATCTTAGATGTAATTCGACGCTGGCCGCTAGGTGGTGTTTACGTTCAGTTCTCATTTGACTATGCAAATGAGCCTGATACGCCGATTCCCGAACGAATTTGCGCCGCGTCGTTGTCATTTACGTCGTTTCCGTAAGCGTAAGGTTACCCCTGCTATATGAGGGGTAACCTTACGTCAGTCCGCCGTATGCCATGTTAAGTATGGCGTTGGGTCAGCGTCATCTTTTTCCGTCGGTTACGTTGTTTTACTAAGTCGTCCGCGAATACGACTTTACATCATTGACGCCGACGTGAGCTGGAGCATGCGCATTGGGCTATTTTTCCGCCCGGCGCATGCACAGTTCGATCGGTGCGGGGGCGCGCTTAATTTGAATACAAGCCGCCCCCTTTGAATTACGCGGCCATACGCCGGGCCATTTACACTACGCCGCCGCAAATTATGGAGCAAGTGCTTGGAGAATACGGCACTTGCTCCAGTAAGTTGCGGTGGTGTGGTGTAAATGGCTTACACTACGCCGCCGCCGATTCTATGAGAATCTGGCCCTTTCTGAATATGGGACCTGCCGCTCTAAGTTACGGCGGCGTAGTGTATCTGAGATACGCTACGCCCGCCTAAAGATAGGCGATTCTCTCTGAATCTGGCCCAAAGTGTTCTGTGAATGGCGGGCAGACTTTTTTGGGCATCCTTCACCTGTGGACATCTTGTGATGGAGGTACTGCATGCGACTGATCAGCAAAATAGTGAGTATTACAGACAGAGTTGCCGCTTATTTTGTTTTTCCCAAGTGTTGGGGGACCCTTTAAAAAATATAGCATAGCTGATTAGTGCAGCTAATAAAAAAGGGAATTGATGATTTTAGTTATGCTTGCTCTTTCCCTCTGGATTACAAGTGCCTAATAATTGGGCTGAAGCCGGCAAACTGTCATAGATGGGATCTATACATTCCAATAGGGACAGGGGGGGGGGGGGGGCTTCTTATTAGCAACATTAGCTGTGCGGTAATTGAAACACTAATAATTGCTTGTTCATTTGTAATATTTTGGTTATTTTTCAAAGCTCCTTTTCCATTGTAGATCCTCTATAGATGTTATTATCAACTGTGTTAAAAAAAAAAAAAGAACAGAGGGGGCAAGGGGACAAGTAAAACACATAGGACAAGTAGAGGAATTAAATGTAACTAAGAGATAAGGAAAGGAAAGAAAAATTGCTATAGGTAAACCTATTAATGTGCATTAAAGAGCTTAAAGTGGTTTTAAAGGCTTAAAGGGGTTGTAAAGGTTCGTGTTTTTTCACTTTAATGCATTCTATGCATTAAAGTGAAAAAACACCTGGCAATCACGCTCCCCCCAGCCCCCCGTTTTACTTACCTGAGCCAGTTCATTTGTTCGACGGGTCCCCGGCGTCCTCTTCTCCACTGAGTCTCGGCATTGATAGGATAGATTGGTAGCAGCGCAGCCATTGGCTCCTGCTGCTGTCAATCAAATCTAATTTGCAGGCATCGGGACGCTGAGTGTATGACACAGGAGTGCGCCCGCAAGGTACCCCCCTCAGGTAGAGCTTATCTATTGCGGGGAGGAGCCGAGACAGCCGTCGTGGGACCCCAGAAGAGGATGTTCGGGGCCACTCTGTGCAAAACGAGGTAAGTATGACATGTTTGTTATTGAAAAAAAATACCTGAACCTTTACAACCACTTTAAAGATTTATACTTTAATGCATTCTTAAAAACCTTCAAGTATTAGCTCCCCCCAGCCCCCCTTTTCCCCCGCACACTTACATGGCTCTGCTTTCAATCCAATGCAGTGCCCAAGATCAGCATAATTGCTTTCTCTCTCCCCTCACAGGCACAGAGACAGCAGCAGAATCTGTTGGCTCCTGCTGCTGCCAATCAAATCCTGTGAGGAGGGCACAGGGGCAGGGCTGAGCTAACCTGTGTGTGTATATAGACACACATAGCCTGGCTTGGGATTGAGCCTGCACGTCTGCCACCATTGCAAGGGATTGATATAGAGGCAGACACAGAAGAGAAGGAGCAAAGAACGCCGGCGGCGCACCCCAGAAGAGGAGGTTTGGGGACGTTCTGTGCAATACCATTGCACAGAGCAGGTGAGTATAGCATTTATTTTTTTCATTTAAAAAAGAAATTGCCTTTAAAAACACTTTATTAGATATGAAAAATTCTAAAAATAGTGCAGTTGACCATTGAAAGTGAGCTTTTTCCAGCTTGACTGCAAAAGGCAAAATTTTGACCAGTTGGATTGTTTACTAAATGCCATTGGTGTTTGCATTATAAAGCATTTCCACACAAATTTATAGTCCATTTGCTAACCACATATAAATGGAACATGCCCTGCTAATGTATATAATACTGCACTATGATACAATGGCTTTTTTTTTTTGGTAGCTTCCCTTAGGTAGCATATTGGAATTTCTAATCACTGATGTACCCTTATTAACAATGCGTTCTTCACATATACTTGAAAGAAAGGATAAGGCTGAACATCTCTATTTGAATCTGCCTGAATAGGCTAGCAATGCAGTTGCATAACTTAAGACAGAATGCTATTCAAGTTTGTGCTTCTTGCTCTGAATATTCTGTATTTGCTGGCCAGTTAATGAAGAGAGTTGTTGTGTTGTGTCTCTAGGTTACCCTCAATAAGACAATGTTTACTGGAAGATGAATTTAACTGTAACAAACACAATCCTAAATTAATTTTATTTGGTTCTAAAGGCTAAAGGTTTTTTTTACTTTCATGCATTCTATGCATGCAGGTAAAAAAGCCTGTATGCATCTCCCCCTCCCAATCCTTACCTGAGTCCCCTCTGATCCAGCAATGTTTACAATAGCCTCAGCTGCATGTATGAGGATTCTCCCTCCTCATTAGCTGAGACATCAGTGGGAGTCCATTGGCTCCCACTGCTGTCAATCACAGCCAGTGAGCCAATGAGGAGAGAGTGGGGGGAGGCTCTGTATCTTATGGACGCATAGAGCAGCAGCTCGGGAGCAAGCACGCAGCAATTCCCCTAAGGCAAACGGCTTTCTCTGGGCGCACTGCTTGAGGGGGAGGAATGTGTGTCAATAGGGGACCCAAAAAGTAGAGTATTGTAGCTGCTCTGTGCAAAACCACTGCACAGAGCAAGTAAGTATGACATGTTTGTTGTTTTTTAAAAAAAAAGCTTTAATCTCACTTTAAACATTTTCAGCATATTCATCTTGCATTGTTTAGGCTAGTTCGTTTTTTTTTCTTAAAGGTTTTATTAAAGAGTAGCAATTACTAGTGTAGCGCCCCCCCCCCCCTACTTTCAGTATGCGCGCTACACAAAAGTTAGTGGGGAATGGGAGGCTTAGTTTTTCTCCCATTCACAAATTATGGAAATTTAGGCTGCTGTCCATTCCAGAATTTGTTCTGTAGGTCAGTCTGCGCTCCAGGGGTACGTTGACACCCCTGGGCGGCAGTTGGTGCTAGAGGGATTCTGGCAGACCCACCTTCTCCAGCAGCCAATCAGAGGAGTCTTCCCTCGTTGGGCATGCTGGGGGGGGGGATATATCTGGGGCAGACGCTTTTGGCGGGTTCTGCTTACGGGGCCCAAGTTCCAGGTCCGGTACCCACCTTCAGGGTACGCGCATCCATGGGCCCCGCCACCGTGTCCTGCCATGCTGAGGCCATGTACCATGCAGAGCCTCTTCCTACTATTGAAAGGGGCCCCAGCGACTTGCTGGGTCCCTGTCTTCTGCTGAGAGGATCCTAAGCTGGGAGCTGTGCGATGGG
This sequence comes from Rana temporaria, assembly GCF_905171775.1. Taxonomy (NCBI): domain Eukaryota; kingdom Metazoa; phylum Chordata; class Amphibia; order Anura; family Ranidae; genus Rana; species Rana temporaria. Next base: position 529,502,811 of record NC_053489.1, read on the forward strand.
GGATTGGCCCGGGAGAACCTAGAACTAGAGGTTGTCCAGGAGGCCCAGACGAACCATCGGGGATCCGGTCACCACACCGTATGACAGGTATGCTCAAGCTGTCAGTGGGTGACATTGATTGAACTGACTGGGAGGATTTGCTCAAACGGTTTCATCACAAATCCAAAATTGTCCAGCCTGTGGCAGAGGCCTTGAGTCAGGCCTGTGGCAGAGGTCTGTTTTCTCCCAGTGATTTATAAGTGACACTCCGGCTGCCAGGCCTGAGATAACTGCCTGTCCGGGGGCACTTTACCCACCCTGATTGGGGTGGCGACAAATTGAATATCCAAGGCCTGAGACTAAAAGTTCCTCTACGCTCATCAACCTTCTCTATCGTGTTTCATGTTGATGTTGGCCAGGTTGGGCCTTGGAATAAAGCATTGAAAAACTGAATTGGTGTCTGGACACTTGCTCTTTGCTACACTCACAGAAGTCACCCCTAGATCAAGTCAAGAAGGTAACTTAGAAAGCCGGTCCCAAAACTAATCAGCGGCTCCTTCGGGGGTGAGTGCTACACTAGAAACAGTTATCAACAAGAGGGGTACAGTGCCATATGTGCACTGAATAAAGTAAACCCTAAACATTTGCTTTTTTTTTTTCACCCTTTTGTAATCTTTTGTTGTATATCAGCACTTCTGACCTCTGATGGCTGCATGGCATTTCTCAGAATGGGTTTCCTGATGGTGACAACAGTGTAACTTTGCCTGTGTAATGTGCATAGCCATTGTAATCTACTTTAGGAGAATATGAAAGGATGACAAATGCAAATGCTCAATTGGGAGACAGGGGCAGACCATTGGCACTCTTTAGGAAGTACCTAAACAAGGACCTTCATTGCAGGATCACAGGTATTATTTTTATGCAAGTTGCAGATTCAAAAAAACTAAAAGCATTTTAATATGTTAAATCTTATATGCGTTTTTTTGTTGATTGGGCATAAATACACAATAAATATTGATAGGAAAGAACCAGGGTGACTGGTTCTTAATAGAGAAGCTCTGAAGTTCAGCAAGTATTGTGATCTATCAGAACTACTAAAAATGTTTATCAATGGCCATTAGCTCCCTGGCGGTATAATTATGTCTGGAATTTTGTACCAAAAGCGGTAACAATTTTTGCATGGAAATTTGGCGTTTTATATTGTAGGTCTGCAATTCTTAGGAATAACTCACTTAAATCTGTCCAAACAAGAGTCTAGTAGACATCTCAGGTATGATAAAGTTTGAAACACATAATCATAAATTATAATATAATAAATAACTATAAATAATTATAACAAATAATAATGAAATTATAATAAAAATTATTCAATAATGTAATCAAATCAAAAACACTGAAATTTGCTCAATTGCAGTCATTATTTTTATTGTTTGATGACGAATTTCCCCACAAATCGCTATCCCACAATTCTGCAAGTGATTCTAATTTATTATCGCTGTTTTCTAACTGGTCTAAAAGCACTTTTGATGTAAAGGGACACTTTTTGGTTGCTATGGACAATCTCCAGTTTCCAGGCAGAAAGAACAGTTTTTATTATATAAAACTGCATGCAGGACACTGGGCAGACCACTAGGGACAAAGGGGGTGTGTATTTATTTCATACAGTACTGTAATCTGTAAGATGTATTGTGTTTTTCACTTTTTGAACGGAGCTCGGCAGCACTGTGAATCGAGCGAGGAGACACAGCGGAGGAGCCCGCACACACAGCGGGGACACATCGCAGGATCCTGGGACAAGGTAAGTAACTTGTAACCCCCTGTATCCTCCTGCAATGCAATCCAGAGTCTGGCTCGTGGATACCGCTTTTGGTATAAAAAATTCACCCCGAGCCAGACTCGGGATTACCGCTAAGGAGGTTAAAGGGTTTGTAAAGGTTTTGCGTTTTTTTTTTTATTATTCATAACAAACATGTTATACTTGGCCTTGCACAGAGCAGCCCTGATCTTCCTCTTCTTGGATCTCCCCCCCCTGTGCTTCTGGCCCCTCCCCCTTGCCAAGTGCTGAGGGCACTGGTGCGTACTTGCTCCTGAGTCACCTCTGTGTGTCTATGACACAGAGAGCGCGGCTTGGCCCCACCCTCCGCTTACTCCTCACTGCCTGTAGTTGATAAATAAACTGTCAGATTCTTAAATTCTCAGGTATACTATTAGTGAGAAATCTGAGTACCTGGGTCTGCATACCAGCTATGGTTATTATCAAGGGTCCTTATAAGGTTTGTGGATACATTTTACTAAATAGCAGAAAGATTTGAGTACAGTACTTTATTTTATGTTCTGGAGTTTTGGCTGCCTTGCAAAAAGTGAAGTCAATACCAGTTTGCTGTGGATGTTGGAAGGAGAGAGCAATTAGGAGTGGCAATCTAGTCATAAATTCCCACTCATCCCCGAATGTTTATATATGTACAGTTGTGCTCAAAAGTTTGCATACCCTTGGAGAATTGGTAATATACAGTATGCACCACTTTTAAAGAAAACATGAGTGCACGGCAGGGCTGGACTGGGACAAAAATTTGGCCCTGGACTTCATCCAGACCGGCCCACTTTAATTCAATAAAATGTTGCCCCCACCCCCTGAAAAATCACGCCCACCAAAAGGCCCCTACATCCATTATTATATATCATGAGCGGGTGAGAGAGAGGGGAATGAGATAGAGAGGGAGGGTTGAGGGAAAGTGGGTGAGAGAGGGGGGTGAGTGTAAGAAAAAGAAAGTGAGCATCTCTGTTTTAAAAAATGGCCCACTGAGCCATCGGCCCACCGGGAAACTCCCTGTAGTCCCTATGGCCAGTCCATCCCTGGTGCAGGGGCAAAGCAGATTCCTTTTTATTCTTATGGGATTCATATTCAATCGTAGGTCATAACGGAATAGCACAATCCTGAAACAAAGCATGGCAAGTAAGCAAATGAAATGACCCCTGTTCAAAAGTCTGCAAATCCTTTGTTCTTAATACTGTGTATTGCCCCTTTAGCATCAATGACAGTGTACATTCGTTTGTAATAGTTGTCTATTAGGCCCGAATTCTTGCATGAGGTATAACTGCCCATTCATCCTGGCAAAATGCTTCCAGGTCATGCAAAGTCTTTGGTCGTCTTGAATGAACCGTGTGTTTGAGATCTCCCCAGAGTGGCTCGTTGATATTAAGGTCAGGAGACTGTAATGGCCACACCAGACCCTTCCCCTTTTTCTGCTGTAACCACTGGGGGGGTCAACTTGGGCTTGTGCTTAGAGTCTTTGTCATGCTGGAAAGTCCAAGAGCATCCCATGTGCAGCTTTCGTGCAGAAGAATGCAAATTGTCTGCTGCATTCATCTTGCCATCAATTTTCACAAAATTCCCTGTGCCTTTAGACACACCCCCCAAAACATCAGTTTTCACAGTGGGGGTGGTATTCTTGTTGCTAAAGGCCTTGTTGACCACTCTCCAAACCACTTATGGTTGTGACCAAAAAGTTTTATTTTGGTATCGCCACTCCAGATTACAGTGTGCCAGCAGCTATGAAGCGTGTCAAAGTTTTGTCAGGCAGATTGTAACTTGTCTTTTTTGTGGCATTGACCCGGTAAGGCTTTTTTTCTGGCAGCTCGACCATGCAGCTAATTTTTGTTCAAGTATTGTCATATTGTGCTCCTTGAAACAACCACACTGTCTTTTTTCAAAAAAGGCTGTAAGTATATCTCCTGAGGTTACTTGTGGGTTTTTCTTTGTGTCCCAAACAATTCTTCTGGCAGTTGTGGCTGCAATCGTTCTTGGTTTAACTGACCTTGGCTTGGTATAAAGGGATCCCTGAATTTTCCACTTCTTAATAAGTGATTGAATAGTACTGACTGGCATATTCAAGGCTTTGGATGTATTTTTATATCCTTTTCCATCTTTATGAAGTTTATTTACCTTGTTACTCAGGTCTTTTGGCAGTTCTTTTCTGCTCCCCATGGCTCAGCATCTAGCCTGCATCCACATGAGAACTAACAAACTGATTGACTTTTTATACACAGACACTAATTGCATTTTAAAAAGCCATGAATGTGGGAAATTAACCTTTAATTGACATTTTAACCTGCATGTGTCACCTTCTGTGTCTGTACCAAAACCAAACATTCCAGGGTATGTAAACTTTTTATCAGAGTCATTTGGGTGATTTCTGTTATCATTATGATTTAAAAAGGTGGCAAACAACTATGTGATAATAAATGGCTTCATATGATCACTATCCTTTTTTGGCATGATTAGTCATATTTTCAATATCAATGCCAAAGGTTCACAATTTCTGCTAGGGTATGCAAACTTTTGAGCACAACTATGTGTGTGTGTGTGTGTGTATATATATATATATATATATATATATATAGCCATTACTAACTCATTCATAGCAAGCTATTGCTTAAACAATAAAACGGTGACTGTTAGTTTGCATATATTGTAATACATATTCCAGCTGGTCAACTGCATCAAAATGATCCCTCCCTTGCCAGTCCCTACTCCACCATGCAGATTGCCAACCTAAGCTATGCAATTGCTATGAATGGGTTATTAAATGGTTACATCTCTTTAGTATCTCATGTGTTGTTTACAGTATACGGAAGCTATTTAGGACCTGAACACACATCTCCATTTCTACTGCATAGTGCTGATTAGTAATCAAAAAGAGCAGGAATGATAGAAGGCACTGCATTCTTTGCTAAATGATTTTCTCACTGTGCTGTCACCCCCTTACCGTATTTGCCGGCGTATAAGATGACCTTTTATACTTAAATAAAAATAAAACCGGGGGTCGTCTTATACGCCGGATGCAGAGCAGTCAGACTGCAGGTGTCCATTTTTTAAAAGCCGCGCCTCCTCCTCGTGCTGTTCCGTGATAGGCGGAACACTCAGTTTCCCAGCAGAGCCTGTGTTCAGTGTTCCGCCTATCACGGATGTCCTCTTGTCCGAGGACGAGACGATGTCCGTGATAGGCGGAACACTGAACACAGGCTCTGCTGGGAAACTGAGTGTTCCGCCTATCACGGAACAGCACGAGGAGGAGGCGCGGCTTTTAAAAAATGGATGCCCGCAGTCTGACTGACTCTGCCAGGGATAAGGTATGGAAATCATCAAAGTGAGGTGAGGCAATGGCACGGTGAGGCAATGGCACAGTGAGGTAAGGCAATGGCACAGTGAGGTGAGGCAATGGTACAGTAAGGGGGGAAAGGGGTCGTCTTATACGGCGAGTATATCACAAAACCAAAATTTTAGCACGAAAATTAGGGGGCCGTCTTATACGTCCATGTGAGTACCTGGTTGCTGGTGTGGTCCACCCTTCTTGATTTTGTGTATTATGCCATAATGGACATGCTTCGCTGGATTTTTGTCAATAGCTAATTTCATCTCCAAGTGTGTCTGTTTGCCCCATGTTGGCATTATATATCCATGCTCTTAAAGCCAGCCATAGACTGGGCAAATTTCAATTCATCTATGGATAGGCTGGTTGTACTAAAGTTTTTTTTTCTCGTATGCTTTAGCCGGCAGCAGTAATCCTTGTATCTTGACCTTGGGGAAACCTCCCATTGTCAGAACACAATAGCACAGTGGGAGGGATTCCCCCATCATCACTTACTTCAACCAGTGGTTGGAGGTAAGAAAATTCAATAATGTACGGCCAGCCTAAAGCCTGGTACACACTATGAGCTTTTTTTCCCTTCAACCCAGCGGGTTGAGCGAAAGTTTGTATAGCGTTAGTGAAGTTAGTCGGACAGGGTGGCATACACACAGGCTGAATGACAGATGCTTTTTTTTTTTTAACCAGCCGATTTCCCCCGACATTCAGCCTGTGTGTACGAGGCTTAAGAGTATGCTATATTAGTAAATAAGAGGCTGGCAATCTGCAAGAGTAGGGATTGACCAGAGAGGGATTACTTTGATGCAGATGGCCAGTTGAAAGTGTTTACTATGAAAGGGATTATTAAGTGGTTACATATCTTTAGTATCTCATGTGTTTTATATATGGAAGCTATTTGGGATCTAAATACATCTCCATTTCAAATGCATAGTGCAGGTTAGTAATCAAAAAGGGCAGGGAGGGCTAAAGGCACTTTATTCTTTGATGTTCCATAAGGGGTGATTAGGGTGGCTGTCCTGGACCTGGCTGTCCAATTTTTATTTATTTTTTTAAAGCTCCACTTTGTTGTAATTCCTGAGGCCCCATACACACGACCAAGTTTCTCGGCAGAATTCAGCCAGAAACTCGGTTCAGAGCTGAATTCTGCCGAGAAACCCGGCCGTGTGTACACTTTCGGCCGAGGAAGCCGACGAGGACCTCGGCGAGGAAATAGAGAACATGTTCTCTATTTCCTCGTTGTTCAATGGGAAATTTCAGCTCGCCCAGGTCCTCGGCGGCTTCACAAGGAACTCGACGGATAAAACGATGTGTTTTGCCCGTCGAGTTCCTCGGTCGTGTGTACGCGGCCTAAGAGTTATTATTAATCTTTTAAAAGTTGCAGCTTTCATTAGAGTACCTGGTGATCTTGCCATGAAGGTCTACAAGTCTACAAGTGGCTATGCTGACACACATTGCATGGGCATGATCCACTACTGCCGCCATCAGTAAACTGATCCAGAGCAATGATCTGCATGTAGACAGAAATGGGTAAAAATGATGCAAAAAATTATGAAAAAGTAAGTATGAAAAATAAATAAGCCAGTTACCATGGGTTTACATGTACTTTAACCACGTGCCGCCAAATCATGTGACTTCAAGTGGTTGTAGCGGTATGATACCTTCAGCTGCAGGCATTGCCCCGCTACTGTTTTTTAGAGCCGTCGGTGGGTTCTCTTGTGATAACAATCTGAGTGGCTTACCACTTGCTACCGCTGCTTGCTATCACAAGCAGCAGGAGTGATCCCCCTCCTGCCGCCTTCCACAGCTCTCTCTGGCTTTTCCGTCCCACCGGGAGAAACGTTCTACCAGCCGGCACGTCCGCCGGCTAGCCAGAGACCCATACAAAACTCCCTTTGATCTGGTCTTTGCTATAGTAAACTGGAAGTGATTACATGACTTCACTTCCGGTTTACCTATGACATTTTTCAAAAATTTACCGTATTTAAAAACACAGATCTTGGTGTTTTGAATGCTTTTAAGTTCAAAGGAGGGATTTGGGGTCCTATTGACCCCAGATCCCTTCCTAAAGAGTACCTGTCACCTGCCTATTGCTGTCACAAGGACGTTTACATTCCTTGTGACAGCAATAAAAGTGATAAAAAAAAATCTAAAACAACTAAATTAACAATGTCAAAATAAATAAAATAATAATAATAAAAAAAGAAAATAATTTAAGGGTGCCCCATCCCCCTGTGCAAAAGGGAACACGTGCGTCGGTCCCTCACGCATGCAAACAGCGATTGTCCCTCACATGTGAGGTATCGCCGTAAACATCAGATCATGGGCAGTAATTCTAGCACTAGACCCCCTCTGCAGATATGAAGTGGTAACCTGTAAAGGCTTTTAAAGGGTTGCCTATGGATAGTAACATTTACATTGTTTGTTGCCGCTGCACATGCGTGTGAAGTTTTAGAGCGTGACATGTTTGGTATCTATTAACTTGGCAGGACATCATCTTTTATATTTTACAAAAAAAAATTGGGTTATATATTGTGTTTTTATGCATTCAAATTTAAAAAAGGGTTGAAAAACCACTGGGCAAATACCGTGTGATGGAAAAATTGCAAACCCACCAATTTATTCTCTAACCACTTCAGCCCCAGAAGAATTTGCTGCTCAATGACCGGGCCATTTTTTGTGATTTGGCACTGCGTCGCTTTAATTGACAATTGCGTGGTCGTGTGACGCTGTACCCAAACAAAATTAAGTCCTTTTTTCCCCCCACAAATATAGCTTTCTTTTGGTGGTATTTGATCATCTCTGCGATTCTTATTTTTTTTGCGCTATAAACAAAAAAAGACCCCCAATTTTGAAAAAAACACAATATTTTGTACTTTTTGCTATAATAAATATCCCAATTTTTTTTTCTCCGTTTAGGCCGATATGTATTTTTCTACATATTTTTGGTAATAAAAAACGCAATAAGAGTATATTGATTGGTTTGCGCAAAAATTATAGCGTCTACAAAATAGGGGATAGATTTATAGCATTTTATTATTACAATTTTTTTTACTAGTAATGGTAGCGATCTGCAAATTTTATCGGGACTGCGACATTATGGTGGACACATCGGACACTTTTGACACATTTTTGGGGCCGTTGGCATTTATACAGCGATCAGTGCTCTAAAAATGCACTGATTACTATAAAAATGTCACTGGCAGGGAAGGGATTAACACTAGGGGCGATCAAGGGGTTAATTGTGTTCCCTAGGTGTGTTTCTAACTGTGGTGGAAGGGGACTGACCTAGAGGAAATGACAGATCGTGATTCCTAGCTATTAGCAACTCACGATCCGTCTCTCCTCACAGAACAGGGATTTGTGTGTTTACACACACACGTCTCTGTTCTGCCTCTCGTGCCCACGATCGCTCGCGGCCGGCGGTCACGAGCACCGGCACCCCCAAGATGCAGCGGGTGTGTGCCTACTATACTGCTTAAAGAGACCGATTTACAGCTACAGAATGCTATGCTAAAGTGGGACTTTAAATGAGGCAAACCTAGTATATACCTCCATCCCTGATGAATTTGAAAAAGGAAGACTAAATGTTTGGGACTTTAAGATGAAGCACACTGCTGAACTGAATGAACCAACTGAGGTAGACATGTTTATTAATTACAAAGAGGGCATGACAAACACCAATTATGGGATAAGTAGATAAAATAATAATGAAATTCAATAGCTAGAGTCTAAACAATGCAAAGTAATACCTAATAGTTTAAATTTAGCATACATGGTAATATATGATAATCATAGGTTGCACTAAATAAAATCTAGACAATACATAGTTGTATCATCAATCTATCTCATAATGACAAAGCATGATAATAAACCAAGCATCTGAATGCCGAAACTGTAATGATGGTAAATAAATAAAATAATAACAATAGTGGTTGGTCCATTGAAAAATTTGACAATGTAGATAATAGGCCTGTACTGTGACATATCATTGTAAAGAAGCTCTACGCGTTTCGTGGTTTGTACCACTCGTCAGGAGCAGATATGCAGTATGGGGATATCTATGGTGGAAAGAAAATACCAAATTAAAGTCCCACTTTAGCTTTAGCATAGCATTCTGTTCATAATATCGGGGATGGAAGCACACAGCTATATTACTATATGTACGCTCATGACCACTGTGACACGTCTATTTGCCAATGTTTCCTTCGTCCCTATATAGGGATCAGTTCAGGCAGTTGAGGCTGGGCTTGTTTCCACCATCCCCGGGAGCTGCGACCCACCTTGGGACCTCCCCCTCTCCTCCCACTGTGGGGGCGGGAAACTCACTGCGGGTCGACGCCACGCCCACATGGTCAGCGTGCGACGTCACTTTGTGACGCCGCGACGTTCCTCTGTTTGTCCATCCACGCTCATCTTGAGGGAGGTTTGGGCACCAAGCGCCGAGTGCGTCATGTCGCTTGGACGCTGGTGGCGCCCCTTCCTCTGAATGACGTTGCATGGCCTTGACAGGTACCATTGGTCTGCGGCTACTATTTCAACTCCAGCTGCACCGCTCTTACACTTCAGGATTTTTTATCCTTATAACACGATCGCACTCATTTAGATTACTCCCTTCCATATACCCCAGCAGGTACCTTTACTCATTTCCACACCATTCTTACATTCCTACACCTTCACCCTGGCACTTCTTTATGTCTTTCTATGGCCTTTATTTAATGCAATCTCTCCACTTTCACACATGGAATGTTTCTTCCATCCCACAAGCTATGTTACCAACCCATTTTATTTACTTATTTATTTCCACAGATACCTCTGGAAATTGATTACACTATCATATACATCCCATATGATAATCAATCACAATATTTTTTATTATACTGCTGGTGCTGCCGCCGTACCTTTGGTTTTAACCGTCTCAGCCCCCGGGGATGATGTATTTCATAGCCGCCCCCTACCATTAATACCATCGTATTACCATTTTATTATGCTACCAATAGGTGAGAGTGATTGGGACTTCTCTTGCTCCCCCTCTTTCTTCTATACATTATATATGTTTTATATTTCTCTTATTACCATTATATCAATTTGGTATTTTCTTTCCACCATAGATATCCCCATACTGCAAATCTGCTACTGACGAGTGGTACAAACCACGAAACGCGCAGAGCTTCTTTACAATGATATGTCACAGTACAGGCCTATTATCTACATTGTCAATTTTTTCAATGGACCAACCACTATTGTTATTATTTTATTTATTTACCATCATTACAGTTTCGGCTTTCAGACGCTTGGTTTATTATCATGCTTTGTCATTATGAGATAGATTGATGATACAACTATGTATTGTCTAGATTTTAATTAGTGCAACCTATGATTATCATATATTACCATGTATGCTAAATTTAAACTATTAGGTATTACTTTGCATTGTTTAGACTCTAGCTATTAAATTTCATTATTATTTTATCTACTTATCCCATAATTGGTGTTTGTCATGCCCTCTTTGTAATTAATAAACATGTCTACCTCAGTTGGTTTATTGAGTTCAGCAGTGTGCTTCATCTTAAAGTCCCAAACATTTAGTCTTCCTTTTTCGATTTACAGCTACAGCCGTTCACGGGATCTTACCGACTTGCCGCAGTATAATGACGAGGGCTGGTCGGCAAGTGGCTAGGGCAGGGATCCTCAAACTACGGCCCTGTTGAGGAACTACACATCCTATGAGGCATTGTAAATCACTGACATTCACAGACATGACTAGGCATGATGGGAATTGTAGTTCCTGAACAACTGGAGGGCCGTAGTTTGAAGACCCCTGCTCTAGGGCCTGTACTTAAAAAAAAAATGTAAAAAGTAATTTTCTAGCAGAAAAAAAAAGGTTTTCACATATATACAAAAAGTGCCAGTAAAAACCTGGGCCCAGACTCAGGTAGGGGCGCGCACTGATACGGCGGCGCAGCGTATCGTTTTTACGCTACGCCTCCGTAAATTACTGGAGCTACGCTGCATTCACGAAGCATTTGCTCCGTAATTTGCGGCGGCGTTTCGTAAAAGGGGCGCGCGTAATTTAAATGATCCCGTAGGGGGTGTGGATCATTTAAATTAGGCGCGTTCCCGCGCCGAACGTACTGCGCATGCTCCGTCGGGAAAATTTCCCGATGTGCATTGCGGTAAATGACGTCGCAAGGACGTCATTGGCTTCGACGTGAACATAAATGGCGTCCAGCGCCGTTCACAAACGAGTTACGCAAACGACGCAAATTTTGAAAATCGCGACGCGGGAACGACGTCCATACTTACCATTGGCTGCGCCTCCTAATAGCAGGAGCAGCCCTACGGCGAAAACGACGTACGCAAACGACGTAAAAAACGAGCGCCGGCCGCGCGTACGTTTGTGAATCGGCGTAAGTATGCAATTTACATACTCTACACTGACAACTACGGGTGCGCCACCTAGCGGCCAGCGTCAGAATGCACCCTAAGATATGACGGCATAAGAGACTTATGCCAGTTGTATCTTAGGCTACAGTCGGCGTATCTAGCTTTCTGAATACAGAAAGTAGATACGCCGGCGCTACTTAGCAATTACGCTGCGTATCTATGGATACGCAGGCGTAATTGCTTTCTGAATCTACCCCTCGTCTTCAAGTGGTTAATTCTCCTTTACATTGTATGTACTGTTAAACATTCCCGACAGTCAGCTGCATCTTCTGAAACATGAGAATTGCCTGAAAAAGTCAAATATAAAATGGATTGCAATTTACTCATCTGCGGTGCCTATGTGTTAATAGAAGATGAAAAGTAAAAAGCAAGTGGAAAGAAGTAGTAGGCCCTCCAGGTTTGTTTCTGTGAAGCTCTGAGAAGCCTCATTCATGAATCACCCAGTTATATAGTGTGGAAAATCTCTGCTCTGTAATAGGGAGCGCCTGTTCTATGCACACATTGCAATTTAAAGCTTCGGGGAGAAGTGCTACTGCGGGCTCTGTGTTTATGTCTGCAGGCTTTATTCCAGTGATACATAAACAAATCACTCCAGCCACTGCCAAATTCCCTCTAGCCAATCGTAACCAGTGATGTCATTCTATAACACCCAAACCTTATAAATATTCTCCAAACCAAGAACCTCACTCAGCACTAATTCTAGTCTCAGCAGACAGACAACAAAGATGAAGAACTCCCTGGCGGATTGGTTGATCTTTTTCCTGGATAAGATATCAGTGGTGGCCAGCTTCAAACTCTTTAGCATGCCAGATGAAAGTGAGGGAGATCACCATTATCAGGACATTTCCTATTTTAGGCGGGGAGATTTGTTAGAAGTTCCCAGGACGCTGTTTGTACACTTTGGGATTTATTTGGGGAATAACAAGGTTGCCCATCTGATGCCAGATATCCTTACCACCCTGACAGATGACAAGTGTCTGATTGACAAAGTGGTGACTAACAAAAGGCTGATCCTGGGGGTCCTGGCTAAGGTGGCCAGTATCAGGGTGGACACTGTGCAGGACTTTGCCTATGGTGGAACCATAATAGTTAATCACATGGACAGCAGCTTCAAGACAAAACCCCTCTGTAACGAGGAAGTGGCCCAAAGGGCTGAAAAGTTACTGGGGGCCACGCCATACAGCCTGCTGTGGGATAACTGCGAGCACTTTGTGACCTATTGCAGATATGGCTTTCCTGTGAGCTTTCAGACCGATAAGGTAAACGACATTGGTGTGCATCACTTCTTCTTTTTTTGTTTGTTTGTTTTTTTCCAAACAAGCTTTATTAAGAGAAAATTAAGTGGTACAAAGGTCTGTTAACCACTTGCTTACTGGGCACATATACCCCCCTCCTGCCCAGGTGAAATTTAAGCTTTCGGCACTGCGCCGCTTTAACTGACATTTGCGCGGTCGTGCGACGTGGCTCCCAAACAAAATCAACGTCCTTTTTTCCCCACAAATAGAGCTTTATTTTGGTGGTATTTGATCACCTCTGCGGTTTTTATTTTTTGCTCTATAAACAAAAAAATAGCGACAATTTAAAAAAATATATATATATATTTTTTACTTGTTGCTATAATAAATATCCCAATTTTTTTTAAAAAAAACTATTTTTTTTCTCAGTTAAGGCCGATACGTATTTTTCGACGTATTTTTGTAAAAAAAAAAAAAAAAAAAACGCAATAAGCGACTGGTTTGCACAAAAGTTATAGCACCTACAAAATTGGGAATAGATTTATGTTTTTTTTACTTGTAATGGCGGCGATTTGCGATTTTTTTTGTCAGGGCTGCGATATTGCGGCGGACGTATCGGACACTTTTGACACAATTTTGGGACCATTCACATTTATACAGCGATCAGTGCTATAAAAATGCACTAATTACTGTATAAATGTGACTGGCAGTGAAGGGGTTAACACTAGGGGGTGAGGAAGGGGTTAAATGTATTCCCTCATTGTGTTCTTACTGTGTGGGGGGAGGGGACTGACTGGGGGAGGTGACCGATGCTGTGTCCCTATGTAAAGGGACACAGATCGGTCTCCTCTCTCCCTGACAGCACGTGGAGCTCAACGTCCTGCTGTGTAACCGACGATCGCGTGTGTCTGGCGGACATCGCAGCCGCCAGGCACTCGCATCGGCTCCCGAACGATGTACCGGGCACGTTGTTTCCCCGCTGCACGCCCCCAGTGGCGCGCACAGGGAACAACAACGACAGGACGTCCAGGGACGTCCACCCAGCACTTGAGAGCCGCGCTGTGGACGTCTTTCGACCATAGCGCGGATCTCAAGTGGTTAAAGGGGTTGAAAACGTTAATTTTTTATTTTCTAAATAGGTTCCTTTAAGCTCCTATCATCCCGGTGGTGGTGGATTCACAGGACTTTTTTTCAGCAGGAACGTGGGGGAACGCAGTTCCGGCACCTCCAGCTCTGAATGTATGTAATGGCAAGGGGTGCTGGGGTTTACTGCAGGGTCTATTAATGCTGGCTGCTGGGGGATCTATTGTTGCTGGAGGCAATCCATTTATACAGGGGGAGGGTGTATTGTTACTGGGGAGGTTAGTTGACGCTAATAGGGGATCTATTGTTGCTAAGGGGGGGGGGGGCTCTTATGCTACTAGGAGACAATGGTTGCTGGGAGACATCAACTGTTGAGGGAGGGGTCTATTGTTGCTAGCTGTTTAGAGTCTACTGTTGCTGGGGGAGCTCCATTGTTGCTGGCTACAGGGGATCTATTTTACTTCCTATCATTAACAAATTACTTAGCACCGGAAATTGATACTTTGTTCTGTATCCATTACTGAGAGGTGGGTAGGGGGTGGAACCAAGGAATGGTGCTCAGAGGTGGGTAGGGGGTGGAACCAAGGAATGGTGCTTGTAGGTGGGTAGGGAGTGGAACCAAGGAATGGTGCTCAGAGGTAGGTGGGAGTGGAACCAAGGAATGGTGCTCAGAGGTAAGTAGAGGGTTGGAACCAAGGAATGGTGCTCGGAGGTGGGTAGGGGGTGGAACCAAGGAATGGTGCTCAGAGGTGGGTAGGGGGTGGAACCAAGGAATGGTGCTCAGAGGTAAGTAGAGGGTTGGAACCAAGGAATGGTGCTCGGAGGTGGGTAGGGGGTGGAACCAAGGAATGGTGCTCAGAGGTAAGTAGAGGGTTGGAACCAAGGAATGGTGCTCGGGGGTGGGTAGGGGGTGGACACAACAGGTGACTCGGAAGTAGGGAGTTCCTGCACCTATTCTCTGAGAAAAAAAGGCCTGTGGATTCACCTATTTCAACGTTATTTCCACGTCCGATTGCTTAATATTCACCATTTCGTGGACTTTTATCTACATTATTGGGACTTTCCATTTATTCATTTACTTAATTAATTGCTTTATATATACATATTCACATTTTTATATTATTTAGTGCACAATTTATTCAATTAATCATGTATGTTTAATTTGTTTCACTAGATTGTTTAATTTTAGCGCAACCTTCTTTCTTCTTTTTTACATATCCTTTAAATCATTAGATTGATGCTCATTTTGTCAAGGGGAATCGGGTGTTTTTTTTTAAATCGAAGCAGTACTTACCGTTTTAGAGATAGATCTTCTCCGCCGCTTCCGGGTATGGTCTTCAGGACTGGGCGTTCCTATTTGATTGACAGGCTTCTGACGGTTGCATACATCGCGTCACGAGTAGCCGAAAGAAGCCGAACGTCGGTGCGGCTCTATACGGCGCCTGCGCACCGACGTTCGGCTAATTTCGGAAAATCGTGACGCGATGTATGCGATCGTCTGAAGCCTGTCGGAAGCCTGTCAATCAAATAGGAACGTCCAGTCCCGCAGCCCATACCCGGAAGCGGCGGAGAAGATCGCTCTCTAAAACGGTAAGTACTGCTTCGATTTAAAAAAAAACACCTGATTCCCCTTCACAAAACGAGCCTGAATCTAATGTTAAAAATTAACTTTTTGGGTGAACCTCCACTTTAAGCTAGTGCATTGTTGGTTCACTTACCTTTTCCTTCGATTTCCCTTTTGAATGATTTTTTTCTTTGTTTTCTTTGTCTGAATTTCTCACTTCCTGTTTCTCCTCAGTAAGCTGTTCTGGCTGACTAACCCCCAGCCAGAACAGCTCGGATGATGGGGGCAAGCTTACGGAGGAGAAACAGGAAGTGAGAAATTCAGACAAAGAAAAAAACATTTAGAAGGGAAATCGAAGGAAAAGGTAAGTCAACCAATGCACTAGCTTAAAGGAACCTATTTAGAAAATAAAAAACAAACCTTTACAACCTCTTTTAGTTACAGTAGCAGTATTTGCTCTTTCGTTTTTTATGATGTTCTTCTTGCATTGACTTATAGCATGCATGATCTTTTTTTTTTTGTATAATCAAGCTTTATTAAAGTTTGCAAGAAAAAAAGGGAACAAATCCAGTTCAACATATGGCATGAACATAAAATAGGAACTAATCTGTTATAAATATTTATGTCATACAGAAATTATCCACATATTTTTTTCTTCTAGCACATTTATTACCTAAATGCATATTTTTTTTTTTTTTAATGTACTACACACTTAGATTCTGCTTCTGTAGGATAATATTATTTTGAGGTACGGCATACAAATTGAACCTATTTTCCTGGCTGCATACATACTGTTCATACATTTGCATGCATCTACCTTTAAAGGGTAACTCCACCTTAATGGGGAAAAAAATAGTAAATAAAAAAAAATAAAAAAAAATAGATGAGAAAATTGCAACACAAGTCAGATTCTAATTGAAATTTAAAAAAAAAATTGCCTTTCCCTTTCAATCTGCAGAGCTGTCATTTTCTGTAAAATGCAATCTGGCAACCTGGAGGTGTTCTGTACACAGACGGTGTACAGAATGCCCCCACAAATTGTCATTTCCTGCTTGTGTGTTTGGCTTACTTATTTCCCCAGAAGTCTGAACTAAGATACAAGTCATATTTGTGCAATCCCCTGCAACAAAAGGGAAATCACATCTAAAAGAATGCAGACCCTGACACTTTCCTCATTAGAGCCCTGAAAGTGCAGCAGCTGATTGATAATTATACAATTATTCCCATTCTCATCCAAACAGCTATTTTTTCAGATTAACAAAAGATACGAATGATACGAAGCCTGACGGTTTCACTGCCCGATTCCCTACTGCGCATGCGCGAGGATCGCAGCGCCATCACTGGTTTCGCTCTCTCCTGAGAACAGTGTTTCCCAGAAGACACAGGCTGGATTCCCAGCGGAGATCAGACCCGGAAGGGGTGCAAATACCTGTCTCATATCTGCACCCTACTCCTCCCAAATTTTCTTGTGAAAAAAAAGAAAGGTGCCAAATGTGTCACCGGAGGGGGGGGAGGGATTCCTGGCAAGCTTGCCTTGCAAAGCCATGTATACAGACAGCCACTCAAAAGAACAGCTGTTCTTTTGAATGGCAAGAACCAGTGTCTTGTCACATTCGATGCCATCGCCGCCATCTTGCTACACCCCACACTAACCTTGTATGCTACCGCGCATGCGTCAAAGTGTTCTCAAGCATGCACGGTTTTTCACCGCATACAGACGATTGGTTTCTCGGCAAGAAACACTTTTCTCTACGTGATTCTTGTCAAGCCTGCCTTGCATACACACGATCGTGAAAAAAAAAATGCTCGGTGACGTATAACACGCACAACGGCACATTCAGATGGCGCCACCCTTTGAGCTGCTTTTGCTAATTTCGTGTTAGTAAAAGTTTGGTAAGAGACGATTCGCACTTTTCAGTCTTTGTGCTTTACAGTCTGTTACAGCGTGACGAATGTGCTATCTCCATTACGAACGCTAGTTTTACCAGAACGATCGCTCCCATCTCATAATAACTTGCTTCTGAGCATGCGCGTTTTTTTACGTTGTTAAAGCCTACACACGACCGTTTTTCACAACGAAATTTAGAGCATGTTCTAAATTTTTGATGCCCATTTTTCACGTCGAGAAAAATGCTCTGGAGCCTATACACAATCGCTTTTAATGACCATTTAAAAAAAATTGCATTTTTCACGTCATGAAAAACGGTCGTGTGTACGCGGCATCAAGACATAGAAACTTCTTAAGGGTGCCACCACCAGAAAAGTGGCATTAGAACCATTTTGAATTTCCCAGAATGTCTTCTGTACACAGTCGGGAGGGATACTTGAGTAGTACTTTCTTAAAAACAATCTTAATATTTTTCTAAGCAAAAACAGTTATTCATACAGGAAATCATGCTATGAAATCATAGTCTGTACTTTCTTGAAAAAAAGCTGTTTCACTCAGTAGCAGTAAAATGTGTTAAATGGCTATGAGAACAGAACTCTCATTTATGCCAGGTACAAACTGTTAACTCTGTATGTAAAGATGCTGAATAATAACACACCAGTATAATCTACTATAATTCTCAGGGTTTTAGCTATATTTTTCTGCTGACAATGGAATGAGAAACAACAATTCTATGTTTTTACTTTAAATCAAAAAGATTAATATCACATTTGTATATTTTTTCACAGAATCTCCAAATAAAAACAGGTTCCGTATATTAGTATTGAAGTACTGTATATTGTTGTCTGCTGATACTCCTTATGTTATGACACATCTGTCCTATCTTTTTGTCTCCTGTTATCCCCTTATGTTATGACATGTCTCTCCATCTTTTTGTCTCCTGATGCCCCCTTAAGATATGGCACATTTCCCCATTTTCTGTCTTCTGACTTCTACCTTGTGTTGTGACATGTCTCTCCATCTTTTGTCTCCTGATACCCCCTTGTGTTATGATGTGTCTCTCCATCTTTGTCTCTTTATACCCCCTTGTGTTATGACATGTCTCTCCATCCTTGTCTCCTTATACCCCCTTATGTATTGACATGTCTCTCTGTCTTTGTTTCTTGATACCCCCTTGTGTTTTGACATGTCTCCCCATCTTTTTGAATCCTTATACCCCATTGTGTTATGACATGCCTCTCCATCTTTTTTTTTTCTCATTATACCCCCTTAAGGTATGGCACATTTCCCAATTTTCTGTCTTCTGTCTCCTACCTTGTGTTATGACACGTCTCTCCATCTTTGTCTCCTGATACCCCCTTATGTTATGACATGTCTCTCCATCTTTTTGTCTTCTCATACCCCATTGTATTATGAACTGTATCTCTGTCTTTGTCTCTTGATACCCCCTTGTGTTATGAGATGTCTCTCCATCTTTGTCTCCTAATACCCCTTGTGTTATGAGATGTCTCTCCATCTTTGTCTCCTAATACCCCTTGTGTTATGACCTGTCTCTCCATCTTTATCTCCTCATACCTCCTTGTGTTACAACATGTCTCTCCATCTTTGTCTCCTGATACCCCCTTGAGTTATTACATGCATGTCCATCATTGTCTCTTCATACCCCCTTGTGTTATGACTTGTCTCTCCATCTTTGTCTCCTGATACCCCCTTATGTTATGACGTGTCTCTCCATCTTTTTGTCTTCTCATACCCCATTGTGTTATGAACTGTCTCTCCATCTTTGTCTCTTGATACCCCCTTGTGTTATAAGATGTCTCTCCATCTTTGTCTCCTGATACCCCCTTGTGTTATGACATGCCTCTCCAGCTTTGTCTCCTGATACCCCTTTGTGTTATGTTTCTCCATATTTGTGTCTCCTCGTATTACCTTGTGTTATGACATGTCTCTCCGTTTTTTTGTCTCCTAATACCCCCTTGTGTTATGACATATCTCTCCATCTTTTTGTCTCCTCATATCACATTGTGTTATGATCTGTCTCTCCATCTTTGTCTCTTAATACCCCCTTGTGTTATGATCTGTCTCTCCATCTTTGTCTCTTGATACCCCCTTGTGTTAAGACATGTCTCTCCATCTTTGTCTCCTAATACCCCCTTGTGTTAAGACATGTCTCTCCATTTTTTTGTGTCTTCTGATATTCCTTGTGTTATGACACATTTCTCCATCTTTTGTTTCCTGATACCCCCTTGTGTTATGATGTGTCTCTCCATCCTTTTGTCTCCTCATACCACCTTGTGTTATAACATGTCTCTCTATCTTTGTCTCCTCATACCCCCTTGTTTTATGACATGTCTCTCCACCTTTTGTTTCCTAATACCCCCTTGTGTTATGACATGTCTCTCCCCCTTTTGTTTGCTAATACCCCCTTGTGTTATGACATGTCTCTCCACCTTTTGTTTCCTGACAGCCCTTTGTGTTATGACATGTCTCCACGGTCTTATATCTGATGTCTGCCCCCTAATAACAGGAGACACTTCTCCCCCACTCCATTTTTCCATTGTTATTCCCCTGTGTTATACTCTTCTCCAAATTTCTGTCTGTAGACACCTTAGTTGAGTCATGACACATCTCCATTTGTATGTCTCCTGTGGCCACCCTTGTATTATGGCACACCTCTGCAATTTTCTGTTTCCTGTCCCCTCCCTTGTGTTATGGCACGTCTCTCCATCTTTATGTTCCTAGGTAGAAATCACAGGTGCCAAGTGAGGAGTAGACTGCTCTCTAGTTGGCAGACAAACCAGTTCCTGAGGCAGGATTTCCTTTGCTTCCAAAACAGTAAAGCAGAATTCTTATTCTCACTGGGTTTTAATACACACACCCCATTATAAGCTTTCTTCCTTCTCTCACTCTGTTTTGCTCATAAAGCATTACATTTTAATAGTCACTTTCCCAGCTCACCAGCTTTATTTCAGAAACTGAAGCCAATATTTTCCAGCGAAATGTAGTATAGTGATGAAAGTAACCATGACTTACACAGAGGGGTTCATTTATAAAATCTGGAGCAAAGCAATATATGTTGTCATAACAGCCAAAATGTAATTTTATTTTATAACCTGTATTGATGTTCTGCAGATAAAGCAATAAATTGTAGTACTGTTTTTATAGCTGAACTCCAGAAAAAAATAATTTACACGTGCAGTAGGTTCCCCTCCCCACTGCAAGGGTGAACTGCTCAGTTTGCCTAGAAGATGATGGATACAATACCTTATACCTTGCTCCCCTGGAAGCTGGTGCTCTCCTCTACTGTTGGCCTACACACGACCGAGAATCTCGTCGTAAAGGAAAAGTTGTTTTCCTCAACGAGTTTCTTGTCAAGCTTGACGAGATTCTTGTCAAGCTTTCCTTGCATACACACTGTCGAGACAAAATCTCGTCGTTCTCAAACGCGGTGACGTACAACACGTACGACGGCACTATAAAGGGGAAGTTTGATTCCACTGGCGCCACCCTTGGGGCTGCTTTTGCTAATCTCATGTTACTGCGTGTTAAGTAAAAGTTTGGTGAGAGACGATTTGCGCTTTTCAGTCTGTTACAGCATGATGAATGTGCTATCGCCATTACGAACGCTACATTTACCGAAGGTGCCCTCCCGTCTCAGCATACACACGAACGTGTTTCTCGTCGTAAACCAGCTCGACGAGAACCACATCGAAAAAATTGAGACTCCCGACGAGAAAAAGGAGAGCATGTTCTCTTTTTTTTCTAGTCGACATCCACGACAGTTTTCTCGACGAAAAACATACACGACAAACAAGCTCTGCCAGCATTTTTTTGCTGAGGATAACGGTTGTGTGTACGAGGCATAAGCCTTTAGAATACTACAGCACACAGTGGCAGCTAGTTGGTTGTGAAAATGGCAAACAAATCTGTATACATTATGCATTTGTTATATCAATGTTTGTCAAAGTGTGAGACTTGTACCATTGGCAATACATCTGTAGAGGGCACCTGGCAGGGCTCAGCAGTTATGTTAAGGTCTTGTGCACAGACATTAGATAAAGCATTTTGAACCACAAGACAGGATTTAACCTTCAAGGCTGCCCCAAGGGCATTTTAAAGAGACCTGAATGCTTATTAAAGACTGACTCAAAGGTCAGAGTGTATGTATAGTCCATGTCATTTGAGAGAGAGCACAAAAGGCACAGCACAAGATTAAAACTGATAGCAATGTGACTCCATAGATGGGATATTGTCCCCGTTGAAAGTGAAGTATGCATTTTTGTTAAAACACAAGTTGGTTTCAGGAGTGGACAGCTCTCCTACTAAGGCTAGGTATATGTGGGCTGTCAGTGACTATCTAATTCAGGGTTTCATCAACTAGGGTTCCATGGCTTGCTCCAAATATTGCTAGGGGTTCCTTGAGCAATGAGCAATTTCTGCCTTTCAAATAAGTTACCACTGACACCATTGATCTTTTTAGCTATCTGTAAGAAGCATTCTTCTTCTGACTGACCATCACACTTAATGTATCATGAATGTAGATATAGTAATTTTTAGCAGGGTTTTCCTGAGACCGGAAAGTTATTTCAAAGGTTCCTCTGTGTTGAGAAAGGCTAGCCTAGCTACACCTGCCCCTGGCTATGCTTGCAGGTAGCATGGTCACACTGGCTCCAGTTCACACTGTGCCAGGCACACCCAGCATCAGGTGGACCTTTAAAATCTCATATATACCCACCCCTAAAGCTGTGACAAACATTACTGTCCAATTGTACAATCTTCTTTCAATTAACTGACCTCTATTTAGTGTAGCGATTGCTTAAATAATTCATTCAGTGTATATCTAATCAGATAGACCCTTGCACTGCATGGCATGTTTTTTACCCTAATACATTCTGTGCAATGAGGCATACCTCTCAACTTTTTGAGATGGGAATGAGGGACACCTATCAGAAAAAGTATGCAGGCATAGGATGCACCCTTTGCCACGCCCCTTTAAAGGAGAATTGTACAAAAAACAAGATTGGTTAAACCCACACGTGCTTTTTTTTTACCACTACAATTCCTTTATGTTGGCTTTTGGAATTTACAAATGCAGCAATTTCAAAATTGGATGAAAGGTTAAGTGCTAGAAAATACTTTTTGATAGATAAAAAGTGCATTTTATATACATCTATATAGATCAGACCAAAATGAGGGACAAATGAGGAGGAATGAGGGACTGCGGGACATTAGTCCAAATCAGGTACAGTCCGTCAAAATCAGTGACAGTTGGGAGCTATTATTGAGTTACAAAAGGCCCAGCTAACAGTTCCTCTCTGTTAACCTCCCTGGCGGTATGATTCTGTCTGGAATTACGTACCAAAAGCGGTACAATTGTTTTGCAAGGAAATTTGGCGTTTTATACTGTAGGCCTGCAATTCTTAGGAATAACTAATTTAAATCTGACCAAGCAAGAGTCTTGTAGGCATCCCGGGTATGATTTTTTTTAAAAACAAAATTATAAATTATAATAAATAATTATAAATAATTATAACAAATAATAATATAATTATAATAAAACTTATATAATAATGTAATCAACTCAAAATCACTGAAATTTGCTCAGTTGCAGAATTGTCACTGTCATTACTTTAAATTTTTTATGACGAATGTCCCCACAAATCGCTATCGCTCAATTCTGCAAGTGATTAT
The DNA here is from genome assembly GCF_905171775.1 of Rana temporaria. Classification (NCBI taxonomy): domain Eukaryota; kingdom Metazoa; phylum Chordata; class Amphibia; order Anura; family Ranidae; genus Rana; species Rana temporaria. The sequence continues at coordinate 529,525,842 of NC_053489.1, forward strand.
AATTTATTATCGCTGTTTTCTAGCTGGTCTAAAACTATTTTTGACATAAAGGGACACTTTTGGTTGCTATGGACAATCTACAGTTTTCAGTCAGAAAGAACAGTTTTTATTATATAAAACTACATGCAGGACACTGGGCAGACCACTAGGGACAAGGGTGATGTGTATTTTTTACATACAGTACTGTAATCTATAAGATTACAGTATACTGTATGTAATGTGTTTGTTTACTTTTTTGAATTTGGCGCCGTTCTCCGCCCCCGTGCGTCATAACGTCGCAGGGAACGGAGATCGGCGGCACACGGGTACTGTGTGAATCGAGCGAGGACGCCGCTCGCTCACACAACGGGGATGCATCGCAGTATCCAGGGACAAGGTAAGTAACTTTGTCTGTGGATGCTGCGAGGAGGTAAGCCGCGCCTCTGCACGCTCTGCACATCTACCCTGAGCGTGACTCGGGGATACCGATCCTAGCATGGAAAAACCACCCGAGTCACGCTCGGGGATACCGCTAAGGAGGTTAATAAAACTTACCTGGCTTCATGTAACCACTCCAGTGTTGTCTCTGACTCCCTACCGCTCACCTCACTTCCTGCTTTTACAGGAGAAATTGAGGGCAGTGGAATCCTAGGCTCCTGCTCCTGGGGAGCACGAATGTGGTTTACCAGTTTCTGTGTGTCAGGGCTCCACATGAGTGCCACCTTAGCACCTGATTTGCTACAGGAGGCACCCAAAAAAGGGAAGAGCTGACAGCACTGGCAGGGACTACCAGATGAGGTGGTATGTGATCTTTGTGTGCAATATTGTTATTAAGTATATTTTTCTCGTTGGATAGAGTAAGGTAGTGTTATAACCCCTGTCAGTTTTTTTTGCCATCTGTGGTCCCTTTGGGGAAATTCCTAATTATTTCCTTCCCCATAGCTAAAACAGAAAGTGAGAGGAAATCCCTCTAAAGTGAGAACAGAACTAGTGTCCCCGTATGAAGAGTTCCTCTGTTGTTGGGAGAACCCAGAATTTGGGATTTTCTTTCACATTCACTCTCAGTAATAATAATAAACAAGACAAATGGAGAGGATAAATCTTTCTAACAGGGACATGGAAAGCAATAAAAATCTAATCTATATTCGCTATATCCAAGCTGAAAAAAAAACATTTTTACTTATACCTAAAGAAGTGTTCTGCCTGGGGAAAAAAAATACTGTAGCTGCTGACTTTTAATATATGGACACTTACCTGTCCAGAGAGCCTGCAATGTCGGCACCCCAGACGATTTTCAGATCGGCTGTCGGGTGTTGCAGCCGCCATTCCTCGTAAGGGAAACCGGCAGTGAAGCCTTTTCGGTGGAGAAAGGAGGAGGGATGGCTCTGCGGCACTGTCTCCAGGAAGTAGGGAAGGGTACCTGTCAAAAACAGGTACCTGTTCCACCCTTTACCCGAATGGCACCAGAGGGAGGGAGGAAGCAGATAAGTGGAAGTTCCACTTTTGGGTGGAACTCTGCTTTAAAGTGATTGTAAAATGTATAATAATAAAAAAAACATATATTATGTGCTTGTAAAGCGGTCATGAACCTCCTCTTCTTGGACTCCCCACCAGCACCCTTGGCTCCTCTTCTCTGTGTATCCCCATAAGAAGCTGGTTCCTATATAGGGTGCACCTGCCGACTTACTCAGGCCCTGTCCTGCCCCCTGCTCACATGATTTGATTGACTGCAGAATGAGCCAGAGAGAGAATGGGGACAGTGCTGGATCGGGAAAAGACCTGGTTAATTATAAAAGAAGGTAAGGGGGAGATACAAATTCATGAGGAATGCATTTAGGTAAAAAACGCCCTGCCTTTAGAACCAGTTTAAAGGAGTATTAAACCCAAAAGCAAATATATTGTAGCTTATCAATTCTTACAAGTGATGGCTGCATTCATTTTCTTTCACTCGTTTTATTTTTTAGACTTAATTTTATTTTATTTGTTTTGTTTAGGCTTTCTTTCTTTTATTGTCCCCTGGTGATCTAGCCAGCAAGTTTGTTGTTTTGCAACAGAACAAGCTGTCCTGAAAATGTAACAGTTTGAGGGTTGAGACAAACCATTTACCACTGATGGGGGTGCTTGCAGTGATAATTTTTATTTATTTATTTATGTAAAACCTTTATCCTAAAAGGAAACACAAATGCTGTAACTGCTTATAAAGTGTTAGCTGGAGTTTGGCTTCAATTTATTAGTGTATCTAAATCTACTAGCAGGGGCGGACTGACCATTTGGGCACTCAGGCACTGCTCGAGGGCCCCACACCACTAGGGGGCCCCATCAGAGTTGCCAGTCTCAGTAAAACCAGGGACCGTATGTAAAAATCTGCGTTTTTTTAAAAATCCCAAGATTATAACTGCCCCGCCTCTTGTACCTTTTCAGTGTGTGTGTATTCTGTGTGTATGTATACTGTGTGTGTATATTGTGTGTGTGTGTGTGTATACTGTGCATGTATACTGTATGTGTGTATACTGTGTGGCCCCATAATCTATTGCCTGGGGGCCCCATAATCTCCTATTGCCCGGGGACCCCGTAATCTCCTATTGCCCAGGTGCCCTATGAGTTGTCAGTCTGCCCCTGTCTACTAGTACATCTAACAATCCCCTCCCCCAGACTGACAATGCTGGTGTCCTCTGTGCGCTTTTATCCAGAGTGGGGGCACTCTAATACAAGAGGTGAGTTACTGACTAGATTACCAGGTTAAAATAGAGAGAAAAAAGCTAGAAAAAGGAAAAAACAAACGCATCACATTTAATGATTGGTAAGCTGCTTTGTAATACATTTTTGGTTGCCGCTTTAAGCACAGATAGACTGATGTTTCCTTGTTGCCAGATCTCCGGAAGTAATGTACTAAAAGTCCAGTTTCCTTTATTCCTTTGCTATGATATAAATTTCTGCAGCAATAGGAAGGAAGATTTTGAGATCTTAATATCTATTGGGCAATAAGACTATAAAGATGTGCTAAGTCTGACCTTAGGCTGCATTCACACACGATTGCAGATGTAATCGCCGCAATTCTGCCCCGCAATTTAAAATGGCTGCAAAACGGGGGATGTGATTGTGATGGCCATAGGCGTGCGCAGGGGGTGTGCCTGGGCACACCCTAATCACCCCTGGGGCACAGATTACCCCTGATGATACTTCACCAAAGCCCCCCAACAGGGCTCCTAAAAAAAAAAAAATGTGTTGTTTTTATAAAATTGTAAAAAATAATATAACAATAACATTGTAAAAAATAAAAATAAATAAAAATAGGAAAAACTGAAAACACCATCCACTGCCTTCTGTTTTTTACATGTATTTATAAGAGTGTGTGTATGTACTGTATGTGTATATATATATATATATATATATATATATATATATATATATATATATACATACGGTATATACACACACACGTGTGTTTGAGCTTTGGGGTGCACACCCTAATGCAATAGGCTGCGCACACCTATGGTGATGCCCTTCTAATGGCACCCCGATTGCGCCACGATTTTGTCGTGATCGGCGCACAGTAAATCATGCTGCGATCGCAACGTGTGACATGAGCTTTTTCTGGGCGATTCGCACATTGCGTTTACAATGCGATTTACCGCGTGACAATCGCAGCAAGTAATGGAATCGCAAACGCGTCCTGCATTTTGCAGCCATTTGAAATTGCAGGGACGGAATGCAGCCTAAGGCCCTGTACACACGTCCGAGAAACTCGACGGGCAAAACACATCGTTTTGCTCGTCGAGTTCCTTGTGAAGCCGCCGAGGATCTCGGCGAGCCAAGTTTCCTCATTGACTAACGAGGAAATAGAGAACATGTTCTCTATTTGGCTCGACGAGTTCCTCGTCGGTTTCCTCGGCCAAAAGTGTACACACGACTGGGTTTCTCGGCAGAATACGGCTCCGATCGAGTTTCTTGCTGAATTCTGCCAAGAAACTCGGTCATGTGTACGGGGCCTAAAGAAGAATCCTGAAGAATTGTATTCCTTGGTAAGAAGTATTTTCAGTTATAAAACGTGCCATTATTTAAAATGTCCCAAATCCTTGTTTGTGAATAGATTTGATAACTGTGGGAAAATCATTGAAATTGCTACTTCTTTGATGCTACTTGTCTATTTATAATCACTCTAACAAATATTTGCCTTGTTTTCTAGTTTTGTGAGACTGTCAAGAGGATTATCAGAGACCAAAGAAGCGTGTTTCTTTCCGCTGCCTTAGGCCTTGTGCTAATACTGTGTCTGGGAATGGAGCCTTCCACCACCCTGCCCAGTCTCTTCATCACATTCTCTCTGTGGATGGCAAGCTAGTGGCAACAAACATTCCACACCTTGTATATATTGCCTCATGTAATATAGTATATTTATAATAAACAGATAAAATAACAAGGGACGCGAAATGCATGTAATGCCTGTAAAAAAAATTGCATAGATCCATTTTGTACTGTAAAAAATAATAAAACGACCTTGCTTAAATGAGAAAGCCTGATTTTCACTTCAACACCAATAAACCGAAACATTCTTTTTTTGTAGTGACGTCCCTCAAACGCTTATTTTACGAGATTCCGTGTTACCATTTCCAACAATGAGTAGTTTAGATAAACTGTATTGTATGCTTACAAGGATATGAATCATGTCAGACATGTTCTGAGGATGTTTACTTTCTGAGGGTGTAGGATAACAACAGTAAATATCATTTCTACAGACGTCAGCAAGCCCTCTTTTTATTAAACTGTTTCCCTCTAACATAGGAGATGTTAACAAGACGCCGAAAACACAAAGGATTTCTATTCCTTGCATTTAAATCAACTCCTTCATAATCATTCAGTATAAATCGACTTCAAAAGCAATAATGCACAAAAGCAATAAAATTCCTGTCAGAAGATATAACTCTCCTTCTTTCTGCTGTGATTTTGCTTTGGTCTGTGTCACCATTAGAGAGAATTCCAATCAAGTTTTGCCCAGACAGAAAATTAAGGTAAATCGCCCCAATAGGGACACAGATGTCAATATGAATCCAAAAATGACTATAACCCTTCAATCAAAAGTTTGGGCTGAAGTTAGGCTTCAAAGCTGAATTACAATAGATTAAATAATAAAAAATAAAAATAATATATTGGTCTCCACCACTCACTACCCAATCCCCCCTATACCTATTTATTTATTTTTTATAAAAGGTTGTAACATCCACTTTATAAGCTAGATTCACAAAGACTGCCCTAACTTTGCGGCTGCGTAGTGTATTGTGATTACACTACGCAGCCGTAAGTTAGCGAGGCAAGTACATGATTCACAAAGTACTTGCCTGCTAAGTTACGGCGGCGTAGCATAAATCGGGCGGGCGTAAGCGTGCATAATTCAAATTCGGCTGAGGGGGCGTGTTTTATGTTAATGGGGGGGTGACCTGACGTGATTGACGTATTTTACATATGTGTACATATCCCAGTGTGAATTGCGGCAAAGTACGCCGCACGGTCGTATTGGTTTCAACGTGGACGTAAATTACGTCCAGCCCTATTCACGGACGACTTACGCAAACGACGTAAAATTTTCAAATTTCGACGCGGGAACGACGGCCATACTTAACATTGATTCCAGTTATTTGATGGAATAACTTTAGGCCTGAAAGTGCGTTACGTAAACGGCGTATCTTTACTGCGTCGGGCAAGCGTTTTCCTTTCGTGAATCGGCGTATCTACTCATTTACATATTCTAGGCCGACCGCAATGGAAGCGCCACCTAGCGGTCAGCCTAAAAAGTACACTTTAGGATACGACGGTGTAAGACACTTACGCCGCTCGTATCTGAGCCTAATTTAAGCGTATCTGGTTACCAGAATACGCTTAAATTTGCGTCGGCGGAGATTCAGACCCCAAAAAAAGATCCTGATCCTGGTTCCCGTCGGGCGCATACACAGCAATCTGTGGGCACATTCGCTAGCGGGGGAGCCAATCAGCGGGTCCGCTGGCCACCCACGATCGCTCCACAGAGAAGCAGAACGGAGATCTGCCAGTGTAAACAAAGCAGATCCCCATTCTGTCAGGGGAGTAGCGTGAGATTGTCTGTTCCTAGTAATTAGGAACAGTGATCACTTTCTACTCCCAGTTAGTCCACTCGCCCCACAGTTAGAAACACCTCCCTAGGGAATTTTAACCCTTTGATTGGCCCTGGTGTTAACCTCTTCCCTGCCAGTGTCATTTATACAGTAATCTGTGTATTTGTATCGCTGTATAAATGTCACTGGTCCCAAAAAAGTGTCCGATCTGTCTGCCGCAATGTCGCAGTCTTGCTAAATATCACATATCACTGCCATTTCTAGTAAAAAATAATAATAATAAAAATGCCATCAATCTATCCCCTATTTTGTAGATGCAATAACCTTTGCGCAAACCAATCAATGTATGCTAATTGGGATTTTTTTTACCAAAAGTATGTAGAAGAATACATATTGGCCTAAACTGATGAAGACATTGGGTTTTTGTTTTGTTTTTTAAAAATGTTTTGTTTTTTAAATTTTTTGGGGATATTTATTATAGCAAAACGAAAACATTGTTTTTTTTTCAAAATTTTCGCACTTTTTCTGTTTATAGCGCAAAAAATAAAAACCGCAGAGGTGATCAAATACCACCAAGAAAAACTCTATTTGTGAGAAAAACAGGACAAATTTTGTTTGGTTACAACGTCACACGACTGCGCAATTGTCAGTTAAAGCGATACAGTGCCGTATCGCAAAAAATGGGCTGAAGTGGGTAAATCTTTCTGGGGCTGAAGTGGTTAAAGCATTTTATACAGTACAGTGCTTGTACTGGCTGATCCCACCTGGCTATGCTCTCCCCTCTGTAAACTGACCATAGTATATCATGGCTGCTAAGCCCTTACATCCTGGTCAGTTTCCATGCCTCCGTCATCTGCTGCTCTCCTGTCCTCTTCTGCCTGTCGGGTCATGTGTCAATGCCCGCCCCCTCCCCTCCTGCTGCTGAAATATCTTTTATTGTCCGATAAAATCCTTCTTGTTTCCTAATGAAAGGTGCTCCTGTCTCTTATAAAAGTCAGCGCAGATAGAGGAAAAGCCGATAAGTGGCACTTCCTGTTTACGATGTGACAAGCTGTTATTGGAAACAGCTGATTGCATGGTAAAGAACCTAGGTCATAGGCTTTTTAACAAGATGCAGTGTGACACATCACACTACCGATCACCCCGCTGCGCACCCCTGCGGGCGCACGTGAGCAGCTTGTCCAGCTGGACGTCATATCACACCCAGTCAGGATAATGAAACCACTTTGCGCCGGGAAGTGGTTATTCTGTCCCATCAGCAGGCCTTTTTTTCATCTGGAACTTGGTGGAACTCAGTTCCACCACCTTTGGCTCTGGTTCTCTGCCTACCACTATCACCTGTAAACACGGAAGTCACCTACAGTGGAGGTACTAGAGACAGCTGGGTGCTTCAGCTTAATACAGCAACAAAAGTAAGATATGTGGACGATGGTGGAGCTTTAAAGGAAGGGGGGGGGGGTTGCATGGAGAGGTCAGAGCTGAAGATGGGTGAAAGTGACATGTAGATGGGGGATGCAGAGGTAGGCGGCTGTGGAAGAAGGCTGAACTCTGCACTCTCTTTGTAGTGCACCCTTGAGCTCTGCACTCTGTATGTAATGCACTCCTGGTGTTTAATGCCCCTTAGAACCCTTCAACTGTTACTAAAATTTAACCACACTATTAACCCACTATGTGATGAGGTTTGGAGGGTGTGTGTGTGAGGGGGTTTTGGGGGAGGGGGATCGTCAGGGCCGTCTTTACCGCAGGGCAAATGGGGCAGCTGCCCAGGGCCCTGTCACTTTTGGGGGGGCCAAAGCAACTCCCTTTGAAAAAAAAAATTTTTTTTTTTTATTAGGGGTCCGGAGGTCCCCAGGGACCCGGAGCCCCCCAGGGCCCCAGATGGCAACCCCCCTTTTTTTATTTATTTTTAAATAAAAAAAAATTTTTTTTTTATATATTTTTATTTTTTATTAAAGGTCCCCAGGGCCCCGGATGGCAACCCCCCTTTTTTTTTATAATTTTTTTTTCATATTATTTTATTTCTTTTTTTCTTTTTTATTTCTTTTTTTTATATATATATATATATTTTTATTAAAGGGCAACCCCCCTTTTTTTTATAAATGTTTCTTTTTTATATATATTTTTTTTATTTTTTATTAAAGGGCCCAGAGGTCCCGGATGGCAACCCCCTTTTTTTGTAATTTATTTTTATGAAAAAAAATTATTAAAGGGCCCAGAGGTCCCCAGGGCCCCAGATGGCAACCCCTTTTTTAAAAAAAATATATATATATTTTTTTATATATATTCTTTATTTTTTTTTTATTTTTTTTATTAAAGGGCACAGAGGTCCCCAGGGCCCCGGATGGCTACACCCCTTTTTTTATATATATTTTTCTTTATTTCTTTCTTTTTTTGTAAACGGCCCCCTGCCTCTAAATTCGTGGCAGCCCCCCCCCCCTGCTTCTCAATTTCAGGCGGCAGCACCCCCCCCCCCGGTTCTCTGCTCCAGGGGGCCCATGCCTGAAGCTGTGTAAGTGGCCCCATAATTCCTGATGACGGCCCTGCCGCCCGTTAAGCCCCTGTGCTGCCCACAAATCAGGCTGAAAATCATCAGCGGCACGCAGCCAGTGACAGTACTGCTTCCCTTCCCAGTGTTTTAAAATGTACAGCACCCCTGGCTTCCCTTTAGACATGCACTTCTCCCTTCCTGCCACTGGGTGCTGCTTGTATATAAAAGTGAATTAGAATGTGATTTTATAACATCCCCAGTTTGCTCTTCCCGAGGCTGACTTCTTCATGTTCTGCTCCTCAAGGTATGTCACTGTTTGCTAATCTATATTGTAAATAGAAGTTTTCTGTAGAGTGTGCCCAAAGTCTTTATAATATTTGATGATTCACTGCAGGTCTGGTCAGTGTTTTAAAAAGTTCCTCTATTTTACACATGGCATGGCATGGGGTCACAGCACCGTCTGTCCATTCTGCTTTAGCACCATGGGACCCCATGCCATGCCATGTGTAAAATAGAGGAACTCTTTAAATCACAGACCAGACCTGCAGTCCAGGCTGAGTAAGGCCTCAGAGCACATGGCATTACTGTCTGTATTTAACTGCTTGATGGGCTTTTTTTGGGCCTGGCTGGTTCACATGTATGTGTTTTGGTGGCCCACATTTGCGCAGGCACAGCAGCCCATTCATTTGAATGGGCCGCCATGCCTGCGTTTCCTGCAAAGAAAAGCGCATGCCTCATGTAATAGGCTGCGCACACGGCACCCCTATGCCCATGAAGCACTGAAATACAGCACTGTCTGTCCATTCTGCTGTGACTTATCTGCAGTTCCCGCACTGTCAAACTTGCTGCATTTTTAGACGTTTAGGTCACGCTTTTAAAAACACAGTGCCTTTGTGTGTGCAAGAACTGCAGGTAAGTAGCATGGTGCAAAAGCAGAATGGATTTCAAGGCAACTGTATTTTTAAAATGCTGAATGCACCTTTTTTCTGCAGGAAACTAAGGCATGGCAGCCCATTCAAATCAATGGGCTGCTGTGCCTGCACAAATGAGGACCGCCAAAACATACATGTGAACCAGCCAGGCCCAAAATAAGCTGGAGGGGGGCCCAAAAAAAATGTTTGCCCAGGGCCCAAACCATATTAAAGACAGCCCTGGGGATCGTGATTGAGTTCCTGCACCTATTTTCGGAGAAAAAAATCCCTGCCAATCAGAGTCCTCCAATGTCTGGTGCTGAAATGTGGACAGGTATTTCTATAAGTGGTCAAGTTTAATACTGATGATAAATAAATAAATGATAAGTGCTTCAAATACGTGATCTAATTCACCGTGGAGGGTAATACCAGTGATGAGTGCACAAACACAATAAGAGGTTAAATGTGATAAGTAACCAATAAATATTTTCAAATAATCACAAATGATGTGAACCTGAGAAGGTGCAAATAGTGCAATGAGATGTCCTTCAATATTAAATGCAAACAACAATTGGTGCAATTAGTGGTTCAAAAAAATGAAAATTAAATATACAAGAAAAAGTGAATGAATGGATGATAATGAGATCAGAATATGATCGACAGTCTATATAGGATGGATCAGATGAAATCAATTTCTAAATCTCTGCTCTCCTCCCGCAGAGATTTAGAAATTGATTTCATCTGATCCATCCTATATAGACTGTCGATCATATTCTGATCTCATTATCATCCATTCATTCACTTTTTCTTGTATATTTAATTTTCATTTTTTTGAACCACTAATTGCACCAATTGTTGTTTGCATTTAATATTGAAGGACATCTCATTGCACTATTTGCACCTTCTCAGGTTCACATCATTTGTGATTATTTGAAAATATTTATTGGTTACTTATCACATTTAACCTCTTATTGTGTTTGTGCACTCATCACTGGTATTACCCTCCACGGTGAATTAGATCACGTATTTGAAGCGCTTATCATTTATTTATTTATCTATTCTTATTTTGTGTTATGTGAACACCCCTAGATACAGCGGCCTCAGATTCATTTTACACATCTTATCATCACCACTATATTATCACATTCGTTTACTCACAGTAGCGCACTGAATTTCTCACCAATTAATACTGATGATGTTGCACAAATCTGGGGTGGCAAAAGGCAACCAGACATAAATGGAGTTCAATCCTGATAAAGTGGATGCAACTTACACTGATTACAGTACTGTTGTAATGACGTCAGCGAGTGTTGGGATGAATTTACACTATGTGCGGTGACCTGCGTTTTATTACAATGTAAAACGCAGGTCACCACAAGGACACACAGAAAACAATTGTTTTCTGTGCATCCTGTTTACACTGCAATGCAGCCCGGAGCTGTGCTAAAATGTAGACATTTTGCATTTCATCACAACACACTGTACAGGATCGCATTTCACTATACAGCAGGTCATCACGCTCAGTGGCGGTGCGTCCATAAGGGCGCATGGAAGCTGCCCCCTCTTTCCAGTCATCCCCTCTATGACCAATGTATAGATTCATGCATAGCACAGGCTCTAATAGGCATCAAAAACCCAGGTGTGTTAGAACAGCGAATGTACATTCGCTGTTCTAAAACTGAACCACCTCTCTGCCAATCAGGTGCTCGGGATCAGACATCCAATTGCCTATAAGAGAGGATGAGAGGAGAGGAGGGGAGATGTCCATGGAGGATACGGCTCGCCGTCACCAGCTGCTCCACCGAGACAGGGTAAGTGCCGGGCAGATGGCGAGCGGGTGGGGGAGAGTCACAGTGGCGGCATTTTATGGGCACAGTGGCAGCATTCAATTGGCAGAGTGGCTGAATTAGATGGGCACAGTGGGAGCATTCGATGGGCACAGTGGGAGTATTTGATGGACACAGTGGGAGTATTTGATGGGCACAGTGGGAGCGTTTGATGGCACAGTGGCTGCGTTTGATGGGCACAGTGGCTGCGTTTAATGGGCACAGTGAGGCTGCAATTAATTTTTTTCAGAATTTTTCAGCTTTCAGTGCGCCCCCCCCAAAAAAATTGAGCAGCACTGATCATGCTGCTGTTCTGTGACATAAATGACATGTACTTTTGTCAACTTCAAATAAAGTTGAGTGAGGGAGAAACAGGGGAGCCGTGCGATGTGCTGAATGGCGCACCACTCTGCCCCCTACCACAGCCAGAACTGACAGCTGCTGAAGAGGAAACTGCTGTGGTTTACCTCTCCAGATGCTGTCTTTTGTGTGTGGATAGAGTCAGGTTTCAGTGGGTTTTTATTAAAAAAAAAAGTATAAACTGCCTAGTAGGGGTTTTGTCTTTTTTGTTTTTTATTAGTCATAGTCTATCTTTAAAAATATATACAATTATAATTCCTGTTTTTCCTGCTGATGCACATTCTATACTGGGAATATTAAGAGGCGTCCACTAAAGTCTGTGTCTCATTTACATTGACTATGCAAAAGAAGTTCTAATCCTTCCCCACCCTATCCAAAACGAGATAAAACGTTTTTGGCTTGACTCACTCACAATAAAAAGAGCTTCAAAACAGATGTGAGCATTTCTGTCTGTTTGTATCTTGGTGATAGACCTGATGATCACATTTCAAAGATTCTGGATGCCATTTGGGAACTGATCACAGGACCTTCATGATGACAGCTTTCCCTCAAGTCCTGATTATAACAGAAACAGTGATCAGATGACCCCAGGGTTAACCTTTCTTACCCTGTAATGGGCCTTCAGGATATGAAGAATCTGACACAGATAGAGTGCTCAGGACACATTGCCTATACTATATGTAGTATGTTATATTAAGAGTTGCTGGAATAAAGTAATATCTGCATGAAATGAAGTAACCAAGTAGAATTTAGCAGACCGGGAGTTGTCACTCCATAACAGGAAGGGCCACCAGGTATTATTTTTCAGCTTGTTTTGCCCACACCGGACCTCACTTAACGTGCAGAATGCCATTCTTTGTAATTGCCCTTGTTCTCGCTGGTACGTTCTGTCGCCCTGCTCTCCACACCTAATAAAGTACATGAACTTTTTTATGTGCATTCAGGTGTTTTTGGCCATAAAAACTTGCTACGTGTGTAAACATGAGATAGGTTGATTTTTGTCCTACTCTAGATCTGATCTCCTTCCCTAGCCCAGCCCAGAAAACAAATGCCTGAAGCCTAATACATGTGCAAAAAAAGCTTGTAAAACATGGGTCTAATGCCGCGTACCCGCAACCGTTTTTCGGGAATGTAAAAAATTACATTTTAACCCGATTATTGTAAAACCGGCCTTGCCTACACACGATCGCGAAAAAAAAATGCTCTAGCAAAGCGCGGTGACGTACAACACGTACGACGACACTATAATGGGGAAGTTCCATTCGAATGGCGCCACCCTTGGGGCTACTTTTGCTTATTTTGTGTTAGTAAAAGACGATTTGCGCTTTTCAGTCTGTTACAGCGTGATGAATGTGCTATCTTCATTACGAACGCTAGTTTTACCAGAACGAGCGCTCCCGTCTCATAACTTGCTTCTGAGCATGCACGTTTTTTCACGTCGTTAAAGCCCACACACAACCATTTTTTACGATGTTAAAAACGACAACGTTAAAAACTACTTGGAAAAATAGAGCATGTTCTAAATTTTTAATGCCCATTTTTTTACGTCGTGAAAAATGCTCTGGAGCCCACACACGATCGTTTTTAATGACATCAAAAAAATACGTAATTTTTTACAACCCGAAAAACGGTCGTGTGTACGCGGCATAACACCAGAGAAGAATGCTTCAAAATCTCCAAGAATGCACAATGTTCAGATGTGAATGCAGGCTTGTGGTGGACCTAAATGCGTTAATAAATGATTCAATTTATTTTCCGATTGATCTCGTCCGAAGGAACAATCGATCTATACTCAAAACCCCATTTCATCGATATAGTACACACAGGAAATTCATTTTGATCGATAGTTGAGATACAATTTTTCACTTACAATCGAGTTATTAATTGCATCTCTGTTTAATTTCATAGTGGATAATCGTTTGATTGAGCCCTGGTTCACACTGGTGCGATTTGACATGTCAAATCAGCGGCAAATGGCACCGTCCTAATCAGTGTGTCGCCGCATCTGCGGCGCTGCACCGATTTCAAAAAGTAGTTTCTGTACTACTTCTTGCAATTTCGGCACGCTATTTATATTGACATCTGTGCAGAAACCTGCACAGATGTCTCTGTAATTGCGGCCGAAATCAGTACTGACAAGCGGGAGTGAAACTCGCACGGCTTCACTCCCGCAGCCCAGTGTGAACCTGGGCTGAATCCGATCCAAACTGAATCTAAATCGATTGGAATTGAAGTTATGGCTATTTATTGGTTTGCAAACAATTTAGATCAATTTAATTGTTTAGATCAAATTGCACAGTGACCTGATAAATCAATTAAAATGTGTGGCCGCCATAAAGGGTGCAGAATTTTTTTTTTAATTACATGAACAATTTAAAGATTATACACACTAGCCACCCAGACTTATGAGGACATGCCCTGATCTCACCTAAATTAGATGTTTTAGGACTTTGACCAACTTGACAACCATTCTCATCTATCATATGGTTTATCTTCTTTCCTCTCATTATAATCCCTATATGGTTAAATGCCCCTTGGGCTTCACATTACCACCCATTGCTGCCACCTCTCTGAGGGTTCTCTCCTCCTGAAGCTTAGTGTACACGTATGGAATTTCTTGACCTCTAATATCATAGAACAATACAATAGTTCTATAACTATATGTTCTCTACCTTGATTTGCTGTGTCCAAATATGTGGGCTGCGACCCAATCAGTTAAAAAATAAAAAGTCACCAGCGCCAATCAGTTAAACGTTACTTTTTTGGACCTTAAGCTATATTCCCCTTCTCTGGGGGCTACATTGTATGTATGTACATTTTGTGAATGTTTTCTTTCCCTTTACCAATAAAATATTTGAACAAGAAAAAAAATATAACAATTTAAAGGATATATAAGATTTTAGTTATTGGATGTATTATACTTTACTTGGTTATTTACTATATATTCTTTGTATTGTATATATATTTCCTTATGCTGTAGTACATGTACAGTATATTATACATAATTTAAAAAAAATGTACATTACATTTATATTATATATCTTATGATATATACATATGCAAATATGGGTATGTTACATTTATATTTACTAAATATATTTTAAATGGTTAATATGGATGAGCTGAGTGTTCATCCCATATGTTTACTGTTTGGACATTTGTCTGAGCGCCGAGCGTTTAGAGTGTTTGGCCACATTAACAAATTTTACAGCTTCCCGCTGTCAATGGTTGCTAAGGGATCAAGCGGCTAGTGACATTACATGGTCCTATTTGCTTACCTGACCGGAAAAAACTGGCCACATAATTTGAACTTATCTAATGTTCGCCAGACCCTGCGCAAACCGATCGTTCAATTCAGCTCATCACTTTAGGTTAATGTGGCCGATATCTCTTTGTTCCTACTAGATTCCTAATTGATCAAAGGCCATGTGAGGTTATAGAATTAAAGCAAATGAAGCATGCACTTAATGGACTGCGATACAACATTGTATTTTGTAACAAAAACAAAAGTTTCATTTATTAGGTTAGCCCTATATGGATTGAAATTCGGCCAGTTCAACAGTAAGGCCCCTTTAACATGGGGCGGATCAGTAATGATCCGCCCCGTGAACCTCCGCTTGCTCAGCGGGGATCGCTCCGTTGATCCCCGCTGAGCCAGCGGATGACAGGGCGGTCCCCTATGGGGGGATCGGATGAACACGGACCGTCTGTCCGTGTTCACCCGATCCGATCCACCAGACGGTTGGAAAAGTAGGTTTTTCCTCCGTCACACTTTGACGGATCGGAGCGGGTCGGATGTCAGCGGGCATGTCACCGCTGATATCCGCGGCTCTATAGAGGAGCACGGAGTGCCCGTTCAGGTCCGCCTAAAAAACTGGCAGGTGGACCTGAACGAGCCGCCCGTGTAAAAGAGACCTTACTGGCCAAATTTCGATCCCTGTATGGCCATTCCTATTCATGAGAAGTCAATCTATTAATCGACCTTTCATGAACAGGCTTGTTCTAAAATTTTTGCTTGTTCAGCACATGCAGCCAATGACCTGATCAGTGTATTTTGATGGCGGGGAGTTCTGCTGTCAGAATACAATAACACAGAGAGAAGGATTTCCCCATCAGCTGGCTAAATACAAAAAACTGAGCCATGTATGGCCAGCTTTAAAGAGTAGTGAGCAGGGGACCCACCCCCCGTTTTCTCTTCCAGCTTTAAAGAGACCAGTTCTTGGGTGCAATGGCTGATTAGGTTTTATTTCTCAGGATAAAAATACATATTCCGTTTTTTTAAGTACAGAACCTGTTGAACGCAGAACCATCTTAAAGCATAAAACCATCATGTCAGAAATTCAATGTTTTTGGAGCCCTGAAAGCCCAATTTTTTTTTAAAATCTGCAAAAAAATGAATTACCCTGTCCCGAATGTAATCAGGGTAAAGGGAGGAACACGTATTTGTATTCCAAATTGGGACAATAGGCTTGTGGAATGAAATTAGAGCACCTGAAGGAACCACATAGTAGGAGACTTTATAAACTTGACGCAGAAAGTGCCTATTCTGACTCCAATTGTTGTTATAGTGGCTTGTCCCTTTGTGAGACCTCTATGCATGGCCTAAATGGAGCAGAAACAATAACTGCAGGGAATCTTCATCAGATAGCTGGTTCAGGAAAACAATATGATGCAGTAGATCTTGGTATTTGAAAGTCAACGTAATATTACTTTCCTAGCCTCAGGGTATATTTTGCAGGAAAGATATCACAGACAATGGCGAAAGAGGTAATTGCTCATACAAAGTGGAGGATACAAAGAAAAATAGATGCAGTTAGAAGAGTGACCATAAGGTGGCAGCAAAACAACAACATAATAGAAGGCATAGGAAGTATACACAAATACAATTGCATTGCCCACATAATTCTCGGAGGCAACACGGTGCCTCTGGTAGGATTTTAAAAGCTCAACCCCACTTTACTACCCCCAAAACATGTCCAGAGACCATTCAATAAAGCCATTTGTTCAAACCTAATGAACACACAGCATTGGAGGCAACAGAAGTATATTTACAGTGATTGCACATAGAAATAAATGTGGTAACTGTACCAACATATGTAGATCCCAGAAATCTACCCTGTGGTCTTTACTTATCTGATATGGATCATCTGTGATACCCATTTTCTCATCTGAGCGGTTCTCTAGCATTCCATGCCTTACAAACGAAGTCAGCTTAGAAATCAGTTGTTTCAATCTGTTTTGTCAGTCAGTAAAAGTAATGCAAGTAAATATATTTGAAATGAAAGACAAACAATTGATGAATTAGATATACAGCAAACTCAAATTAAGTCTAAGTGACAGCTGAGACAATATAACCCAAGTCAATGCTTATGGGTGGTCAGCATGAACCTGCTTGCAAGGGACACCATAGATCAACAAGTAGATCAGTAGGCAATCTGTCCTCGAATGAAAGATGCTCATTTACTAGTGACAGAACCTGTCATTACCAATCAGAGCAAAGGATTTTGGAGTAATTTCAGTCAGCACAATTGCAGAAACATACCTATACTCATCACTATTAGTATTTGCATGTATTATATAACTTGCAGTTCATATTTGTAAATGATAACTTCCTAAAGCATAGCATATATAACTGCTAAAATGTCTATCTCTGCTGAATTTGACTTGTCATCTACTTGACAGACAGTGTTCTGGATATATTATAAACTGCAGGGATCTACTGCTCTCTACTATCTGAATTTGTAAATGCTTGTGTAGCGGCCTGCTCCTGTCGAACAGGCGCTGCTGTAAATTTAGAGGGGGGTCTGAGTTGCTATTCGGCTCAGACAAATGTAATTATGGGCAATTTAGCCTCTGTTCCAGCCATGGCTGTGCTGGGAGTAACCACTATTGTTTTCCTGGGGGTGTTATTACCGTCCCAGGGTGGCAGCAGTAGAGTCAGGGTGTATTGGGTTCTCCCCCTCGGCAGCGAATCAGGGGAGTGATCGTCCCACTGTGCATGATGGGGAGGGGTACTTAAGGGACAGACGCCATTGAGTGAGGGGTCGGGCTGTTGTCCCACGCTCCTCGTGGCCCGTTTGGCCTGGGATGCGTACTCCTGAATCCTGACTCCGGGACCACGTTGGTCCGGGGTTGCGGTTTCCCTTTGTAGGCCCAGTAGTCAGACTGGGTCTGCACTTTCAAGGTTATCCTGTGCTGTCTGTCCTGCGGGAGGAAGCCACTTGATGAAGGAAGCCAGGGGAGGACCTATCCTGGAGAGGACCATGCAAGAGGCTGGTATCTTGAGAGAGGGCCTGGAAACTTCATCGAAGCATGCACCATACACTGAGAGGCTTGATGGTGATCGCCTGTCAGATCTAAGTTCTACAGAAGTTATTCTGGAGAGATCCGGGTGCTGAATCCTTTGGCAGAGGATTCTGGACCAAAAGTGTCTCCCCATAAAGGAAGGTCTGTGGCAGAGACTGTACTTTATTCCGTGCGCCATTCCGGCTGCTAGGCCAGTGAGAGGGACCTATCCGGGTGAGCAATACCCACTCTGGCTAGAGTGGCGACGAGAACTGTTTGCTGGAAGCAGGAGTGTTTCCTATTTGAGATTATACACCTGAACCTATTTACCTATTTACCCTTCCAACTTCTTTTCTACTAAGTTCTGCAAATAAATCCTAGAAAAAGAAGTGTATCTTGTGGACATTGGAATTCTTCAGACTCTCTTTTATCACCCTGGACAGCGAGGAAATAGAGGTAACGTGCCGCCTGAAATACTCAGCAGCTTCTTCGAGGGTAGTGCTACACTTGTAAATATATTATGTATGCACTTTTTGCCCCTGGATCTTGGCTTTGAAACCCTGGAAGGACGCAGTGGGGAGAGAGAGAAAGTCTCAGCCACATGTCCTGTCCATATACCTAGATCTGTTCTACTGTATGTATCTAGTGGTCAACTTGCTGTATATTAGTAAGTGATAGATACTACAAAAACAAGACAAAATGGAAGGCGCACGCACCTAGTGCATTACTAAAAAACATTTATTTAATAATAAAATCAGTAAAAAGTGGGTATTACAAAGTGGCAACTATCAACTTTTTACTGATTTTATTATTAAATAAATGTTTTTTGGTAATGCACTAGCTGCATGCGCCTTCCATTTTGTTTTTGTAATATCTATCGGATCACCCCATCTGATGAGCTGGAAATTACTGCTTGCCTTTGTATATATTAGTAAGTGAACCTGTTTATTGCAATATTGTTTATATACTGCTCTTGTTAATACACTCCTAGGGATGGATTAAAGCATATAGATAGGCTGACTCTGAGTTCTGGTGCCATACCACAGTTTCTGCCTGTGGGAAGTCCCATTCTAGGCTGGTCGGACAACAGTTGGAGGATACCCCTGTGTCTGCTGATCTTGTCTTCAGGTCTCTGACACAAAGACTGATGCCACATCATCCTCAGGGGCCCTTGCAATTGAACTTTGGGTATATGCGCAAGATTCCACCAGGATTCCTTTTGAACCCTTTTCTGATAATACCTGTTTTTACATTGGATATATGTACAGTTATTAATCTCTTCTTATATAAAACTTGTATTTTTTTTCTATACTGGTATGCGTCTATATGCTTATGGTTAATATTATAAGCTGGTTGCAATAGTTCTTCTGCTCTCAATTACGTTGTTTAGATTAATGATTACCTTTCCAAGAAGGGAATCCCCTCTGTTCACAGAGGCCCCGTCCAGAGTGGAAGGACTGACAACTTTACAATCAAACCCGCTCTTCCACATAGCGAAGGTTCTGGTTCTTTTATTTTCCCAAAGGTTTAGCTCAATATCCTGTTTGGGAAAGGCAATTTCCTATAACTTACTACCTGGCTTCTTGGAACGTATGGGGGTAAGTTAGATCATTAACACCCATACCAAATTCAATAATATTCCTTTAAGTCTACTTTTAACTAGTATTTACATTTCACGGTCCAGCAATGTCTAAAGGTGTCCACCAGCATCCATTCACAGTTGGCTGCCTAATGAGCAATGAAAAAATCCCCATACTTGGCATGGTTTTATTTGCTCATATTTACTCAATTAGTTCACTTTGCAAGTGAATTTTTCTCAGAGCTTAGTGAAGGTGCTAAGATTGCACAATATTTTTGCCCTTTAGTAAATTAACATCCTGAGGAAGCTTCTCACCTTGTAATTAAACACAATATGAATATTCTATGTCATTGTCACATTATTTAAATAATCTAGAACTTTCAGGATTGGGCGAAAATCCATTATACAAACAGTATAAATGAAGAAAAGCACCGGGATCTCGGAATGAGTGATTATTCTGTTATCTCCAGCTGCCTTAGAACAAGCACCCTGATCACTCCCCTACTGTGTGTTGATCTGTCCATCACTAGCTAGCTACTGTTCTGTCAACAACGGGGTCATGCCCCTAACAAACAAAAAACCACTTGAGGGATTCGTATATGGACCATTAAAGAGCAATTCCAGTCAACAAGAAGAAGCAATCTGTGAGCTATTAATGCTAACCAGCAAACATCTTTCAACATTTTTTCTTAATTTACCTTAACGCCCAACTCCAGCTTTCTATCACTTTAAAATAGTTAGTTTGGACCAAAATGGTCTAAAAGAACTATTAGGCTTCATTTCCATAGACGTTTTTACAGCCACTTTTTTTAGCCGTTTTTACGGCTTAAAATCACCTGTCCATGTTTTTTGTTTTTTTTTTGAGCCGGAGCTCAAATTTTTTTTTTTAGTGTTTTTGCAAGTTTTTTAAGTGTATTTGAGCATTTTTTAACGTCTGGCGTTTTTACAGCTCTAAGGTTGGAGCTTCAGAACGCACTGGTCCTGTTTTTTTTTTGCAGATTAAGGCTGCATTCACACCTGAGCGTCGTTTTTTTCGGCGTTTTTTTTCGGCGTTTTGTCGCGCATATTCATGCTTATTTGCGCGTTTGCATACAGCGTTGTCTGACGTTTTTGTACTTTGACGTTTTTTATTTTAGCCAATAGGAAAAACTATCATCTTTTCATCACTTGTTGCTATGTTGGTAGATTTTTTTAATCTTCTGCATGGGCGACAAGTTCTATTGATTAAAGCGACGAAACGCCCGTAGCAAACGCCCGTTGTCGCGCAAGTCGCTTGAATCGAGCGTTTCCATTACTTTCTATGGGAAATGGAAACGCTCAAATACGCCCAAACCGCCCGATACGCGCGACAAAAAAGGGTCCGGAACTTTTTTTGGCTACAGGCGATGGGCGTCAGGCGCATCAGCGTTCAGATGTGAACCCTCCCCATAGACTTTAATGTATTTTGGTCCCTCTGGCGTTTGTGAGCGTCGCGCTACAGGCGACAAAACGCCTAGGTGTGAATGGGCTCTAAAAACAGCTCAGCCATCTACAGCTCAAAAACGTCATGGTGGGCATGAGGCCATAGACTAACATGGAGAGCTGTTTTTAAGTTGCAAAATAAGCTCAGAAATGTGGCTGTAAAAACGTCCAAAAACGTCCATGGAAATGAAGCCGTATCTTCACTAACAGATTCCTGTGAATGCCTGAGCAGCCCTAAGTCCAATTTGATTTGGTTCTGGGTGTGCGATGGGAAGTCCCTCTACCAATTCCGAAACACAGCGCTATATACTGTATGTAGCTGATGATATATACAGTTTAACCACTTCCAGCCCAAGGCCGTCATATGACGTCTTTGACTTTCAGTGGAAATATCTGAATGATGCCTGCAGCTACAGGCATCATCCACATATCCTCGTTTTCAGCCGGCGATTCTGTGCACCATTAGAATGATGATAGCGGCAGTTCCGCCACTTGATCATTCGTACAGGCCTTACAGGGACAATCCGCCTCCTGCCGACATCCGTGCTTCTCCGGGCTCTCCTGTGCCATCGTGACCTGGAGAAAGAATCGGCCACCACTGGATGATGACCATAGAGATTTCTTGTGACCAGCCTGGAGGAGAGACGTGGGGTCTTATTGACCCCACATTTCTCCATAAGGAGGACCTGTCACAAACCATTCCTATTACAAGGGATGTTTACATTCCTTGTGATAGGAATAATATGTGATAAAAAAAAAAAAAAGTAAAAGAAAGTGTAAAAAATAAATAAATAAATAAAGTAAAAATAAAATAAAATTTAAAACGCCCCTGTCCCCGGTAGCTCGCGCTCAGAAGAGAATACACAAGTAAGTCCCGCCCACATATGTAAACGCTGTTCAAACCACACATATGAGGTATTGCCTTGTGTGTTAGAGCGCAAGCAACAATTCTAGCACTAGACCTCCTCTGTAACTATAAACGTAACCTGTAAAAAAAAAATTAAAGCATCGCTTATGGAGATTTTTAGGTAACAAAGTTAGTCCCCATTCCGTGAGTGTGCGCAATTTTAAAGCGTGACATGTTGGGTATATATTTACTCGGTGTAACATAATCTTTCACAATATAGAAAAAAATTGGGCTAACTTTACTGTTTTTTTTTTGTTTTTTTTTATTCCCCCCAAAAAAACGTGTTTATAAAATTGTTGCGCAAGTACCATGCAAGATAAAAAGTTGCTATGACCACCATTTTTTTCCCTAGGGTGTCTGGTATAATGTTTGGGGGTTCTGAGTAATTTTCTAGCAAAAAAAATATGATTTTTACATGTAGGAGAGGAGTGCCAGAATAGGCCTGATATGCTTACAGCAAAAAAATAAATAAATGCTTGTTTGGAACAGCTTGGCCCAAACAAACTACAGGACAGGCATCTGGAGTTTGGCTTTAATTGGAATTTTATGTAACCCACTGCAGCTCATCATAGGGTCACCGTGAGTATACATCCTAAAGCAAAGCTAAACTGAATTAAAGACAAAAATGAATTTTGGCTAAAGTCACATCCGAAATAGAAAGTACCAAAATATACGGGACCAGTGAAGCCAGAACCGTCTAAATTGACAAGACTTTCAGGGCTTAGCATGGGAGACACAACACATATATAAATAAATATATAAATCTTTACTGTACATATTTGCCCACTGCATATATACTGCAGCAATGTGGCTCTATTGCGCGAAACAACGTACCTGTAGGCTGTTTTGTGCACTAGATACTGTGGGCGCGCGTGCGCCTGCTGCATTGCGGAGGAGCCAATCCTCAGGTTTGGCAGACCCGATGTCCGTCTGCCACCCGCGATCGATCCACAGAGAGACAGACCGGGGATCTGCCTAAAAGGCAGATCCCCGTTCTGACAGGGAATTACACTGAGATCTTCTGTTCTTAGTAATCAGGAACAGTGATCTCTGTGTTCTTCCTGTCAGTTCATCCCCCACACAGTTAGAAAACACTAGCAGGGAGCACAGTTAACCCTTTGATTGCCCCTGATGTTAACTCCTTCCCTGCCAGTGTAATTTATACAGTGATCACTGTAATGGCGTCACAGGTCCCCAAAAAGTGTCACTTACGGTCAGATTTGTCCGCCACAAAGTCGCAGTGAGGCTAAAAATCCCCACCATTACCAGTAAAAATTAAATCCTTAAATCTATCCCAAAGTTTGTAGATGCTATAACTTTTGAGCAAACCAATCAGTATATGCTTATTGGGATTTTTTACCCAAAAAATGTAAAAGAATACATATTGGCCTAAATTGATGAAGAAATTAATTTTTCTACATTTTTTGGGGGATATGTATTATAGAAAAAGGTAAAAAATATGTATATATTTTTTTAAATTGTCGGTCTTTTGTTTGTTTATAGCGCACCAATATACCACCAAAAGAAAGCTCTATTTGTGGGGAAAAAAAGGACATACATTTTATTTGGGTACAGTGTTGAACGCCCACGCAATTGTCAGTTAAAATAACACAGTGCCGTATAGCGAAAAAATGGGCTGGTCATTAAGGGGTAAATCCTTCCAGGGCTGAAGTGGTTAAAAGACAAATTCATAAAAGCAATAGCATATAAGCCTATAAATGATTATTTATATGGTCATTATAGGCTTATAAGCCATTTCTTTTATGAATTTGACTTCTAAATATGTACGGTAAAGATTTATATATTTTTTATACATTTGTTGTGTCTCACATGCCCTGAAAGTCTGGCTATGTAGACAGGTTCTGGCTTCACTGGTCCCGCATCTTTTTAAACTGAATTAAACTCTGTCAATCAACAATGTGTGTATTCATTATGCTACTGTAGCACTACCCCCGTAGGGGTTTCAGATGACTGGCTTCCACACTCCTACACAGCCAGGCAAATAGCATTTTCCAGCTTTGATCCAGAGACAAGGAACAGTCTTTAAACTTTTTTTTATTTTTTTTAATGTTTTATTAGGGGTGTAATAACTTGGATTGGGAAGAGGAATTATGGGATGACAACTTTCTCCCTATGTACAGCTCTAATTTATTATTCTCCTTTGCAGCTAGCAGTCTCTGTTAGAAAAACAAGAGCACCTTAAGGGCTAGGAATTCTCAGTCCCTTTAGGAAGTAGCACAAAGTGTTGTAAACTTCATCCTGGTACCTCTAACTCCCTTGTAGATACTGATCCCAGCTCCACAACTACAGGAAATGCCAGCCCACCTTACTGCTTCTAGACCAGCCCACCCGACTGCTTCTTTACCATCTACCCGACTGTCTCTCGAGAGATCTCCCAAGGCAAGGTTAGGGAAGCTTTAAGCATACCGCTATCTTACATGTGGCAGTCTCTCCCCTTGTAAGTCCCTGTCTGTGCTGTAGTACTCACACTGTTCTCCTTGCTTCCGCTGCCTTTCAGGGAAAACTCCTTCCAAACTGCTTCTGTTGTCAGGATCCTCCCATGCCAGCACCCGAGCTCCAGCCCGAGGCAGAGTACACCCCCCCCCCCCAAAACTAGGGGGTTTGCCTCAAGGGTCACTGACAGTCCCTTCAGAACTCCATCTATATCTTCCACCCGATGACCCTGCCAGCGTGACTCATTCATATTTAAGGGTTGGCTTAGCCCCATACCAGGCCAACTACCCAGGGATTGGCTAAACTCCCCTAAGTATGCAGAACAACCATCCTAGCCTCCACCCCCTAGTTTCCAGAATGTTCTTCAACTTTCCAGAACCAGGGGAGGCACCAGAGCGTTGTCTGTATGAGTCATCCAGCCCTGACCTAAAGTAAACCCATGACCCAATTAAAGAACCACAGGTTTAAGCATGAGTGAAAATGTAAATTTTCCTGTACTGACACTAGTAGCACACTAGAGGGCAATACACTACTAGCATTAGTAAATAGATAGGAAGGTATACAAACCTCCATCCATTCATTCCATCCCTTCATCCCAATGAGCTTTATTGTTGACAAACAATATGTACAGTATATGTGTTGGACCTCTTATAGCGGTTACTGCTTCCCCCTAAAAAGCAATGGTCCCATGCTGCAGCATGCTGGCAGGACACAGGCTTACCATTCATGTCTGTTACAGTAACAAGCAATCACAGTGTAAAAAAAAAAAAACCCTGATAACTATGGGGATTTTTTGCCAAAATGTTTTTATTTGTATTTTACATACTGTCATTCAGTATCTCAGATTACCACCCCACTGGTCATACAATGTTGATGTACTGCATTGTTGACAGCTTGTAAAAAAAATGAGAAAAAGGTATTTCATTTATTTATTTTCCCAAAAATTGTGACCAAAAATTACAACTTCAAAAAACATGCTATGCCTTTTACTAAATACTTTGGACTGTCTACTTTCCACAAAGGGGTAATTTGGGGAATATTTGTACTGTGCTGGCATTTTAGGGCCCCAAGAAATTAGATATGCCATCAGTACATCAGGATTGATAGTTTGTAGACTATATAACTTTCACACAGACTATAAAAATATACAACAATTTGGGTTATTTTTACCAAAGAAATAGCAGAAGTAGCAGAATATATTTTGGCCTAAATTTATGAAGAGTTTTTGTTTGCAAAATTTTATAACAGAAACCAAGAAAAACATGTATTTTTTTTCAAAATCTTTGGTATTTTTTTTTGTTTATACAGTATAGCAAATAGTGATATAATAGAAAGCTCTATTTGTGAATTATTTTTGATAAATTGCATTTGGGTACAGTGTTGCATGACCAAGCAATTGCTAGTTAAAGTAGCACAGTGATGAATAGCAAAAAATGCTCTGGTCATAAAGGGGGTAAAACCTTCCAGAGGTCGTGGTTAAAGTGATTGTATGCATTAAGATAAAAAGCCTTCTGTGTGCAGCCCCCTCCAATACTTACCTGAGGTCCCTCTAGATCCAGCGATGTTGCAGGAATGTCTCGGCTGCCCGGGACTCCCCTCCTCATTGGCTGAGACAGCAGCGTGGCATCTTTGGCTCCAGCTGCTGTCAAACAAAGTCATTCAGCCCATGAGGAGAGAAAGGGGGCGTGGCCACGCTATGGCTCCGTGTCTGAGCCGTAGGGTGCCCCTATAGCAAGCTGCTTGCTGTGGGGGCACTCAACAGGAGGGAGGGGCCAGAAGCAGCAAAGAGGGACCCCGAGAAGAGGAGGATCTGGGCTGCTCTGTCCAAATCAGCTGCACAGAGGAAGTAAGTATAAAGGGCCATATTCTGAGTAAATATCCGCCTGCTTCGCTTAGGGCACTTACACTCCGCTGTCCCAACTTACTGGAGCAGGTGTTGTATTCCCCAACCACTTGCTCCATAAGTTGGGACAGCGGAGTGTAAGTGTCCCGGCGTAGCCTGGCGGATCTCCAAGGGGGCGGCTTCTATTCAAATGAAGCGCGCCCCCGATACAAAAGAACTGGGCATGCGCCGGGCTGCAAAAAGCCCAGTGCGCATGCTCCAGTTCCCCGTGGAAAACGTCAATGACGCCGACGTGTGCGTCATTGACGTAAAGTCGTATTCAAGAACGACTTACGTAAACGACGTATCCGACGAAAAAACACGACGGGGACCCGACGCCATCCGTAACATGGCCTACGCGAGACTTGCGGAAACTTACCCCTCATATAGCAGGGGTAAGTTTCCGCTTACGCAAACGACGTTAGCGACGGTTACGCGACGCGAACTCGTTCGTGAATCGGCGTAGAAGGATCATTTGTATACGCAAATGACTCCTTCACTTAAATGCCATCTAGCGGCGGCCGGCGTCATTGCATTTAAGATCCGCCAGTGTAAGTGACTTACAGATGGCGGATCTTAAGTGTATCTATGCAAAAATGATTCTGAGAATCAGGAGCATAGATACACGGGTCAAAAAAGGGAGTTACGATGGAGTATCCTGAGTTACTCCATCGTAACTTTACTCAGAATATGGCCCAAAATGTTTATTTTTAACTAAAAAAACCCAACACTTTACAATTACTTTATGGAGCCTGTTCTTCTGTTGACAGTGCTGTAATAGAGGGCTGTTTGATTTTTCTTGGCCCACATCACCAACTACTTCCCGCCCGCCCGCCCGCCCGCCATCATATGACGTCCTTGACCTTGAGTGGGGATATCTGAATGATGCATGCAGCTACAGGCATCATTCAGATATCGTCTTTTAGAGCCGGCGATTCCCTACACCATAAGAATGATCCTAGAGGCTGTTTCGCCGCTTGATCGTTCTTACGTGATGCTAAAGGGCACTCCCACCGCCCTACGGTGCTTCTACCGACTCACTGCTGCAATCGGTGGGTCGAAGAATGGATCTGCCGGATGTTTACCATAGAGATTTCCAGTGGACCAGATAGTCGCTGGAATCTCTATGATCGCCGGAGGCCTGGTGGGACGTTATGACGTCACGCCCGGCCTCTGCATTCAAACAATTGGCGCCGCCTCAGCTGGGAAGCTGAGATCTTTTTTTTTTTTCAGGCTTCCCAGACAAGAGGTGAGATGTGGGGTCTTATTGACCCTATTTTTCACTGTAAAGAGGACCTGTCATGTCATATTCCTATTACAAGGGATATTTATATTCCTTGTAATAGGAAAAAAAGCGATCACCTTTATTTTTTTTAAAGTGTCAAACTACAAAAAATAAAGTGTAATTAACAATAATACTTTTTTTTAAAGCGCCCCTGTCCCCAGAAAGGAACGCATACGTTCCGCCCACATATGAAAAAGGTTCAAACCATACATGTGAGGTATTGCCTTGAACGTTAGAGCGAGAGAAACCATTTTGGCACTAGACCACTTCTGTAACTCAAAACTTGTAACCAGTAAGAAATTTTAAAGTGTCGTCTATGGGGATTTTTAAGTACCGAAGTTAGCGCCATTTAACGGGCGTGTACAATTGTGAAGTATGGCATGTTAGGTATCTATTTACTCGGCGTAACTTCATCTTTCACAATATGCAGAAACATTGGGCTAACTTTTTTTTTTTTAAAAGCACAAAACTTTTTTTTCCCCAAAAAATAAAAACAACCGCCATTGTATTCTCTAGTGTCTTTGCTAAAAAAAACATATATAATGTTTGCGGGTTCTATGTAACTTTCTAGCTAAAAAATTATGTAGAGAAATGTCAGAATTGGCCTGGGTAGCAAGTGGATAAACTGATTGGCTGATGGCTGCTCAGGAAACATAACCATGGCATAGAGTCTGGAATGAATGTGGCAACTAGTCAAATCCCTGACTTCTTTTGACAGATGAAATCCCATTGTTTTATTGTGAGCAACAATGTTATTTTTGATTCTGTGTATTTACAGCTTAATACATTTCCCCATGTTTTATCCTTCATGTACATAAAAATATTTATTGCTGTATAAAATACTATAGTGTGCTCCTAACTTCCTCCTTACCATGAGAACACAGCGTATATTTGGTTGTAAATGCCAAAGCACCTGGTGTCAGCCCTGCCTACGTAATTTATGATACAACGAACACAGCCCTCTCTACATCGCTACCCCTCCTCATCCCCATAACTCCTCCTTCTGCACAGGAAGAACACAGAAACGTATCAGCTTTCAAGATTTCTGATAAAATCAACATTTTTGCATTTATTGAACAGTAAATGTTAAAACAATAAAAACTTTCTGGTGTAAATTTAGCAGTCCTAAAGGGGAGAATATATGTTAAGGTTTACATACATTTTAAATCAACCCCTTTGACTATAAAAAAAAAACAATGTTTTGTAACTGTAGGATAATTCAAACACAAAACAAAAACATTTATATGATTTTCAACAAGACATACATTTGTTACCATCTATATCAAACTGAACATTATCTTACAAAACATGCTATTATTATACATATTTTTTATAAATATAAATAAAAGTTGTTAGTAAAACGTATTCACAGTTACTGTGAGGCCAACTCTTGAAGGTCACCTGTGAGACCTGGAGTATGGGAACTGTCATTGCGGATGTGGTTGGTATAGGTGCAGGTTGTATCACTCCCTAGTAAGTCCCGGATCTGTATGGAGGGCAGAGGAACTGACACTTTATAATCAATAATAGCATGATTGTTTCAAGCAGTAACTCACAATTAGTAAGCCTTAAAAGCTTAGACTTTGTGTTACTTTAAAGTAATTCTAAACTTTATTTTTTAAATAGCAAACATGTTATACTTACTTCCTATGTGCAATGGTTTTTGCACAGGGCAGCCAAGATCCTCCTCCTCTGGCATCTCTCGCCAGCACGCTGGGCTCTTCCTCCTTTCCATGTGCAACCATAGGAAGCCACTTGTATGTTCGCTCCCAATAAGGGCTGTGTGCATCTATTGACAAACACACTGTGGCTCGCCCCACCCCCTGCTCCCTTGTCACTGGATTTGATTGACAGCAACAGGAGCCAATTGCTCCAGCTACTCTCACTGAGTCCAGTGAGGAGGGAGGGAGAGAGAGGAAAATGCTGCTGCTCACAGGCCTTGTACACACGACCGAGTTCCTCGGCAAAAACCAGCAAGAAACTTGCTGGGATTTTTTTTTTGCCGAGGAAACCGGTCGTGTGTACACTTTTCGACGAGGAAACTGTTGAGGATCTCGTCGAGCCAAAAAGAGAGCATGTCTTCTTTTTCCTCGACGGGAATGGGGAAATTTGGCTCGCCGAGATCCTCGACAGCCTAACAAGGAACTCGACGAGCAAAACGATGTGTTTCGCCCGTCGAGTTTCTCGGTCGTGTGTAAGAGGCTTCAGACACTGCGCTGGTTGGAAATCAGGCTCAGGTTACTAGTTTGGGGGCCCACCTCCCTCCTTAAAGGCACAGGAACGCACGTGACCACCAGAAAGAGCACACTGGCAGCGAAAGGCATCCAGTGTGTACCCAATTCATCCAACTGTACAAAGAAAGTGGCAACCACCCCAACCTATAACTGGTCTTTGCAGTAAGGGGAACTTGGAAGGGCAATGCACATCACAAAACAAACAGAAAATTTTCCAGCACACCTACCAGACAGTCTGCAAAACAACCAAATTGGTCCTGTTTAACAGTTTATGTTAAAAATATAAAGTTTTGTTTGCAAACATTTGCAAATATATGTGTAAGCAGCAGTGCCCACGCTAAGGGACCTCTGTATATACTGCAGTCCTAACTCTAAATTTCCAGAGCCTCCATAGTAGGAGCGCGTAAAAAAAATGGATAGATTAAAGTCGCTGGTCTTCACGTGTGTCCCTGTGCCTTTTAGGAGGGGTGGGCTCCCTCCAGGCATACTTGCCCTTAATCTATCAATTCTTAATCCTGGAGGCTCTGGAAATTTTGAGTTAGGACCACAGTATATACAGCGGTCCCTTGGCGTGGGCACTGTAGCTTACACATATATTTGCAAAAGTGTGCAAACAAAACCCTCTTTTTTTATCCTAAACTGTTAGGAAGGACCGATTTCGTTGTTTTGGAGGCTGGCTGGTAAGTGTACTGGGATATCTTTTGTTTGTTTGTAATGTGCATCGCCCTTCCATGTGCACCTTGCTGCAAAGCCGCAGGTAGGTTGGGGTGGTTGACACTTTTTTGTAAAGTATTCAGGGGGGGGGGGTGGGGGTGGGATCTGCATATAGAAAGTTTTTACCTTAATACAGAGAATGCATTATGGTAAAATACTTCCTTTAACCTTTAGAACCTTTACAACAAGGCCCAAACAAAGTATCTAAAGTAACACAAAACCTGGAGTTACGCTTTGCTAATAAAATCAGCAGTGACAGCTCTGATATTTCTACCCTTACAGGTTCTCTTTAATAGCTCTATATCAAAAGGTCTATCAGCATGACAGTCTGTTTTAGGATCTATATTTCTTAGGAAAGTGAGCAGCAATAAAAATATGAAACATATTAACAGAAGTTTATTTGTTGAATGTGGGGGTTTTGAATAAATATGTGCCAGTGGAGGGTGTCATCCTTGTTAAAATATATAGCACAAAAGAGTAAATGGTAGGACTTTAAAGTGGAGTTCCACCCAAAAATGGAACTTCCGCTTTTCAGGACCCTTCCCCCCTCCGGTGTCACATTTGGCACCTTTCAGGGGGGAGGGGGTGCAGGTATTTGCACCCACTTCCGGGCATAGACTCCCCCCCCTCCCCGCTGTCTCCTGGGAAACACACTGGTCCCAGGAGAGAGCGCGGACAGTAGGGAACCGGGCAGTGAAGCCGCAACGCTTCACTTCCTGATACCCTCACCGAGCATAGCGGCTGGGGCAGCCAAGAGACAAGCAATTGCTCGGCCTCGGCTGCCGACATCGCGAGCGCGCTGGACAGGTATGTGTCCATTTTTTAAAAGTCAGCAGCTGCAGTATTTGTAGCTGCTGGTTTTTAAAAAAAGAAATTCGGGTGGACCTCCGCTTTAAATACCCCTCCAGTGAACACGCAGATACATTCATATATAGAAACATACGAAATTGTATTTCTGACAATAAAATGTCTAAAAACTCATATCAAATGTATCATATCATTTGATATGAGTTTTTAGACATTTTATTGTCATAAATACAATTTTGTGTGTTTCGATATATGAATGTATCTGTTCACTGAAGGGGTATTTAAAGTCCTACCATTTACTCTTTTGTGGGAAATATGAAACAGGACAGTATATCTTTTTGACTAAGCGGCTTCTTTAAAAAGATTGCTATTTCAACTACCTACTAAATCACACCCTTTGCTGCAAATGTGATGTAGAGATTAGAAGTCTGATTTACTAAAAGTCCAAATCCAGGCTAGAATATTTGTAGTGGCTGTAGTTAAAATGTACAAACATTGGACTATTTGCCTTACTCTGGAAGCTATTGCTTTAGGTGTACAGATCAAGAGTGATCTAGCTGTCTTTTTCCGTCTCTACCACCAACCCTGGCAGGACTAAGTGGCTATGACATCTATTCTTATTGTGTGTTGTGCTACACTTAGGCCTCGTACACACGACTCGTCGGGCGAAACACATAATTTTTCTCGTCGAGTTCCTTGTTAGGCTTGTCGAGGAACTCGACAAGCTTGCTTTGCGTACACACGTAACAGACAAAATCTCCTCGTTCTCAAACGCGGTGATGTACAACACATACAATGGCAGAGGGAGGTTCGATTCTACTTGCACAACTCTTGGGGCTGCTTTTGCTTATTTCATGTGTTTGCGTGTTAAATAAAAGTTTGGTAAGAGACGATTTGCACTTTCCAATCTTTTACAGCTTAAAAAATGTGTAATCTCCATTACAAATGCTACTTTTACTCCCGTCTCATACTTTAATCTGAGCAAGCGCGGGTTTCTTAGCATACACACGCTCGAGTTTCTCGTCGGAAACCAGCCCGACTAGGAACTCGACGAGCCAATTTGAGACTCCCGTCGAGGAAAAAGAGAACTTGGGGCCAGATTCACATAGAATTACGTTGCTCCTGGGCAGCGTAACGCATGTGATTTACGTTACACCGCCGCAGGTTTACAGCGTAAGTGCCTGATTCTCAGAACTCTTACCTGTAAACTTGCGGCGGTGTATCGTAAATGCGCTCGGCGCAAGCCCTAATTTTACGCGACGTAACTCGACGGAAACGACGTAAAGTTAGATCGACGGGCAGCTCGGACGTTCAGGGATCGCCGTAAGTATTAATTTGCATATTCTACGCCGACCGCAATGGCCTCGCCACCTAGCGGCCGGCCTAGAATTGCATCCTTAAGATCCGACAGTGTAATTCAATTACACCTGTCGGATCTTAGGGCTAGCTGTGCGTAACTGATTCTATGAATCAGTCGCATAGTTAGGACGGCCCTAACACAGAGATACGACGGCGTATCAGGAGATACGCCGTCGTATCTCTTTTGTGAATCTGGCCCTTGCTCTCTTTTTGGCTCGTCGAGTTCCTCGACAGTTTCCTCGATGAAAAACGTACACACAACCAGTTTCCTCTGCAAAAAAGCTCTCCCACCAAGTTTCTTGATGGATTCTGCCGAGGAAACTGGTCGTGTGTACGAGGCCTAAGGGTCTATTTCCGTGGTCTCCAAACTGCAGCCTTTTCTTGCTTTTTTCTAGCCCTTGGGGCACTCTTCCTCCCATTAATACAAGGCGATATTCATATCTACCCACTGACACCAACGATAAAGCACCAATCCTTTCACTGACACCAACATTGGGACATAATAACTGCCATGGACAGCAACAATGGGGCACTATTCCCTCCCAACACCAACAACGGGGCAATATTCCTCCTCCTACTGACCAGAGATGCAATGTATTTTTTTTTCTTCCACTGGCCACCAAGTCTGAAGCATTGTCTACTCCCATTGATGCTGGGGCATTTTCTACTCCTCCGGCCACAGCCCAGCCCCCCTAAAGTCTAAAGGACTCTGAACTGGCCCATTGTTTACAAAGTTTGGAGACCCCTGCTCTATTTATAAAGAAATAATAAGGCCATACTGCATCGATAAGACAGCTAAATCAACAAAATAAAAATTAAATCTGAATATTTATAAAGCACAGTACGGTAATTTGCTTTACAAAGTGCATCGCACTTTGCTTGTTTAAAGAAAACCATGCCATCCAGCAGTCTCCTCTCTGCAGCCTACAAATGATCAAGAGCCTAAAAAATGTAAGTGCTGAGTAACTTTTCAGTTTATGGCTAGAGCAGATAGTTATATAAATGAACCCATTAGTCTAGCAAGTGGACTGGAGTAGGAGGGTCGCGCAGCATTACAGTTGGCGTAAGGGGCAAAAAGTATAAATCTATCCCAGTGGCCCAGCCTGTGTTGACTTTACATTTTGAATCAAGCTCAGTGCAGTAAAAAAAAAAAAAAAAAACTTGAATAATCTCTAAAGTAAACTCAGGTTAGGCTGAAAAAGGTGTTCTTTAGTAAACCAGACTTCTAATCCCTAGCCCACATTTGCAGTAGAGGATATTGGATTTTTTTTTCACATTAGCAAATTTATGCTTGCTTCCAAAATTGAATTTTTACATAATTTGCAAATGCTTTTCCAAACAGTGTCATGGTACCTTTAAATCTTGTCCTAGTACTTGCTCCAGAGAAAGAATGCATTAAACTGAATGAGCTAATGTTTGGGCCACAATGTGCAGAGTGACTCCCTTACTGATACATAGACCAGTGCAGACAAGTTCCTAACAGCTGCAGCACCAGGAGCCGTGCATGTGGAATCTTAAACTATTTGGTTGTCAATAAAGAGCATGGGTTCACTGAGGCAGCTTAAAATGTGGTCCTTTGGCAAATCACCTCCTCGTCGTGCATTGGAAGTCTTGGAACTAAAATTCAGAGTACTGAGAGCCCTAGAAAAAAAGAGTTCTATTAATGATTTGCTAAAGGGAATACTGTTTTCTCCAAGTTACGTGAAGATGCATCCACCTAAATGGTCTAGTTGGTTGAAGAGAAATGCCACTTTGTACTGAAGCTTGTGAAGCACATTGCTTACTCACTTTAATAAATAGACACTGAAATGCAGTAACACAATGTAGAAATGCAAGAAGTCCAACAGATGTCCAATTAAAATGCATTTGCCGAAGTTAATTGCTATTGAACAAAACATTATTTCAGTACAGTAATTGCACACCCCACTACTAAACAATCAAAACACTAAGATTAACAACTCTTCTTTTAGTAAGTCTTTATGATTTACATGACTTATTTAGATACATTATATCCAGTGTTATTGAATGTTCCCACTACTGGCGACTCTAGCAAGTACAACACCAATGCTTTCAAGCAGGTTGTCCGATAGGTGTCATGCTGTGTTATTTCTATTGTCAGTAGCTTCATCCCTCCAGGTCATTGCTTTGTCACCATTTTCCATATTCAGCTTGCCATCCAGAGTGTAAACGTAAAAAGAAAACATGGAAGGGTAGTGGAAGATCCTATACCCATAGACAACGTTAATGCCAACCCTAAAGCAGCAGAAATCAGTACACTTCTTTGGTCTCGAATAATCTTCTTCACAATTTCACAGAACTGAAAAATAAAGTGAAACATATGAATCAGCCAGCAGAAAAGTCATGTTTGTATATGTAAAGAGAAAACCATATCAAATTAAATATGAACGTGCCCATAGAGGATAAAGTGATGGTTGGGAAAATAGACTGACTAATTATTATCAAGAATGATTCATAAATATACACAGTTATATGGACCAATTGTGTATTTTTACAAAACCTTGGAGCTAGTACAAGCTTAGGAAACAATAGCAATTGGCAGTGAATATCCAACCTGAATAATCAATACTGCTTCTGAGATTAATTGGCCAGGTTACAGAATGTCCATAGATATAGTTATACAGTTGTCTTCACATCTAATCATAATTGGATATTGTCTATTCGCACCTAAGTTGGATTCATGTACATGTATTTTGTAATCATTAAAAAGCATTTTTTTCTTTTTAGCAAAATACCAGAGCAGTAGCTTCTGTTTATCACCTCAGTGAACCTAAGAAATATCGGTAATTATTAATAATTAAATCTGGCATGAATCATTACCTAACATACTCTTAGCAACACACTTTAGCTGTCTGAAATTTAAGAAGACTTTATATGGAATTTTATTGTCAGTTTTCCAAGTGGTTGCCACATTTTGTTAGTAAGCAGATTAGCATTATTTGTGCCACAATTTTATTGACCAAAATTTCACCAACACAAGCAACAGTGGAAACATAAAAAATTGGGGGTGATTTACTAAAACTGGAAAGTGCAGAATCTGGTGCAGCTCTGCAAAGAAACCAATTGGCTTCTATTTTTTTTTTTTAAAGCTTAAAGTGGATGTAAACCCAAAAACCCAAGAATTCCAGATAAAAACTTGCCAAATTATAAAGTCCGTTTCTCTGTTCTTGCTTTGTGTTACAG
Organism: Rana temporaria; assembly: GCF_905171775.1. Taxonomy (NCBI): domain Eukaryota; kingdom Metazoa; phylum Chordata; class Amphibia; order Anura; family Ranidae; genus Rana; species Rana temporaria. Next base: position 529,561,657 of record NC_053489.1, read on the forward strand.
GTTATTTACATATCTAGAGCTTGGACATGTTTATCATATGTTATGTTATGTTTATCATAATATGAGGTGATCCAAAGTTCATTGTATATTACCAGGATATGTAAATAACCTGTAACACAAAGCAAGAACAGAGAAACTGACTTTATAATTTGGCAAGTTTTTATCTGGAATTCTGTTAATTTTCACTGAATATTAAAAGAGGATTGCTCAGCGCTGGATTAACTCTGTGTGGCAAGACTGGGCACAGATGATAGGAAATCTTATACTCTACATTGTGACATCAGAAAAAAAAAAAAAAAAATTGGGTTTACATCCACTTTAATTGAACAAGATGAAATTAGAAGCTGATTGGCTACAATGCACAGCTGCACTATATTTTGCACACTCCAGTTTTAGAATCAACCCCTATGTGTAATAAAAAAAATTATGTTTAGTTCCAATATTATTGAGTATAAGAATTATGGACTACAACTGTCCAATAGAAATGAAACCTAAGACTCAGTAATAATAATACTTTTCTTTATTTAAATTATTTAAATTACATTTTAATTTAAAGGCTTTTCATACAGACAATTGTTTTAATTAAAAAAGAAGCAGCAATGACAACGAATTTCTGTAAACGTTGCACAATGTATGTATACATTGTCTTTCCGTGTTTATGATAAATTCAATAAAAACTAATTGATGGAAAATGAGGCAGCCATGTCAACACAGACAAAATACAGGGACATGTAAAAGAACATCTACAGGTACTTTAAAGGTATAGATACATTGGGCAATGAAGGACAGGAATCCCATCCACAGTCAGTTAAACATGCAAGACGGCAAGGCACTGACATGATTTAACTCCAGTCCTAACTTTTAATATAAAACAAGAAAAGAGAGAGCTAAAAATAAATAAATAAATACAAATAATGGCAGTGCAAAAGAGGAAGAACAAGAAAAGAGAAGAGGTAAAAGAGAGATGTAGAAGTTGCCCCTGCAATTAATTCCACGTTGTCAAGATAAGGAAAAATATTACTTGGGAACCAGAGATCTAATCTTCAATTATCAAAATAGTTTTATATTAAATTACAATACTTAATGGCAACCTTGTGCATTTTACTGTGTGTAAAACAAAATTAATCATGTTTCCTAAATTTAAATTAAATAGATTTTATTGAATCTGTGCTGTTCATGTGGAGTCATCCAATTTAAAAAACATAACCCCCTTCACTTCATAGGAATCAGATTACCACTCCATTTATTACCCGTGCTGAGTAACAAGATTAAAATATTTACAAGATTAAATTGAAGCAAAACTTTAACAGCTAGCTTTAGATATACAGTACTTATATATAAAAAAAATCTTCAGATACGTGTAATTATCTATTTTCACACACCGTCTAATTATTCATTTCCTTAACTTTTGAACAGCTGAGAGGTTCTTACTTTCATCCGCCAGTATTACGACTGAAAACATAGATGCAATAAAAAGGAGTGGAGGTATGCATATGTAAAAATTTATTGCATGGATCAAGGAAGTAACACTTTCATAGACTTTTAAAAGACAGTCCAGACACAACTTCATGTCTCCTGTTACTACAGGAACTGTTTAATTAATAGGAGGGTTAAAGGTTATTAGCAATAAACCTGAATTGTTCCAGAGGAAGCTGTAATACCTTACCCATTTACAATAGGTCACTTTGTAGTCTGCACCTCCACACATTTTATGTGTAAATAAAGGGGAGTAATTGCAGTGTGTTACATTTATATTACTCAGCCACAGACAAAAAAAACCCTTCCAGAAACCAGACACAGTTAGGACAAATACATTTTAGTGCAGGCTGGCTGAGAATGATATTGGATTTCTGATAAACTGTTATCTTACCATTTATTCGGTTAAATGTCTTGCCTATTTGTACCTTTTGCTTTTATAGGTGTGCAGTCAGAGGTTGAAAAAACTACAGGTAAACCTGTACTTACCAATTAAATTTAGAAAACATATTGTAACAAAATGGAATTCCTTAGTACGATATCTTTTACTATCTTATAACTATTTCTAGGATTTAGTATTGCTATATAACTGGGTTCAACAGAACGAGAAAGTACACCAGGCACAAGAACAGAGTTATAATAACTATAAGGCACAGTTTACCTTATCGGTCTGAAAGCTCACAGGAAAGCCATATCTGCAATAGGTCACAAAGTGCTCGCAGTTATCCCACAGCAGGCTGTATGGCGTGGCCCCCAGTAACTTTTCAGCCCTTTGGGCCACTTCCTCGTTACAGAGGGGTTTTGTCTTGAAGCTGCTGTCCATGTGATTAACTATTATGGTTCCACCATAGGCAAAGTCCTGCACAGTGTCCACCCTGATGCTGGCCACCTTAGCCAGGACCCCCAGGATCAGCCTTTTGTTAGTCACCACTTTGTCAATCAGACACTTGTCGCCTGAAAGGGCAGGAAGGATATCTGGCATCAGATGGGCAACTTTGTTATTCCCCAAATAAATCCCAAAGTGTACAAACAGCGTCCTGGGAACTTCTAATACGTCTCCTCTCTTCAGTTCACAAGCAGAAGAACATCTTCCTTTACTCTTCTTCTTAGTCAGGCTAAACTTCTTAAAGTTGGCAAAGATAAAGAATTTCTCAAAAAATAGGACCATCAGTCCTACCAGTAGAGACCTCATGATGATCACCTTGAGGATTCCAAGACAAGGCTTAACTGCAGTGATTTGCCTCATGCTAATGTGTGTTTTTTGTTAAACACGTGGGAGAGAATCATCAAAGATTAAAGTCAGCAAGCATTGGCTGAAAGTGATGTGGGAGTCCTCTGGGAGTCCCTCTTCATTCCATTGTAATAGAACCTTTATATACAAGATAGAGCACTTAGAGCAGTTATTTAGTACTATTCAGTTTACAAGGTATTTCTGAAAATGAATCCACAGTCTTTAAAAAAAAATGCTATATATTAACTGTAGGATGATATTGATGTGTTTTCCTTCAAAAATTAGTTTTGGGTTGAGAAGAGTAGTTTTTTCTGCATATTCGTGGCAATATACCTGATGCTTCCCCTATGTGTGTGTTATCATAGTGAGGGGGGGGACATAAAAATTGTCCATTAACTTGGATTACAAATAATGTTGGGAATTATTTTGTGCATCCGGTTAATTTTAGAATTGGGGAATAGCATGTAGATAACAACCAGTATTAATGTACTCATTTATTGTAAGTCATTTTTATTCCATTTTCAGCTCCTTTTTATACATTTATGTTTTCATGGATGTATTTACTAAATAAATTAAACAATTTCATGAATGTGACTAATGAATTATTTCTACAGTTGTGAATGCATGTCTAAAAATATTCGGTCACAAGCAAAATACAATTATTTGTAGACTGTTGAAGGTAGAATTTTTTTTTTTTGGTGAACTTTTGTCCAGCAACTCCATATCTACTACATAAATTGTGTACAGCTCCTATTGTAAGATAACACCCATCCTGAAAATCTGGCAAAACAGGCGTTGCTTGCTTTATTGGTATTTATATTGATTGAATCACACAGGGGTAGATTTACTAAAACCGGAGAGTGCAAAATCTGGTGCAGCTGTGCATGGTAGTCAATCAGCTTCTAACTTCAGCTTGTTCAATTGACCACTTGCCGACCAGCCGCCGCAGTTTTACTGCGGCAGGTTGCCTCGGCTGGGCAAATCGACGTTACCTTACGTCGCTTCCCATTGTGGCCACTAGGGCACGCACGCTCACCCGCTGGAGCCGATGCGAGTGCCTGGCGGGAGCGATGGCTGCCGGGCACACGCGATCGCTCATGACAGAGCGAGAACCGGCATCTGTGTGTGTAAACACACAGATCCCGGTTCTTTCAGGGGAGAAATTACTGATCGTGTGTTCATACAAAGTATAAACAGTGATCTATCATTTCCCCTAGTAAGTCCCATCCCCCCTTCAGTTAGAACACAGAGAGGGAACACAGTTAACCCCTTGATCGCCTCCTAGTGTTAACCCCTTCACTGCCAGTGACATTTTTACAGTAATCGGTGCATTTTTATAGCACTGATCACTGTAAAATTGTCAATGGTCCCAAAAAATTGTCAAAAGTGTCCGATGTATCCGCCATTTTGTCGCAGTCCCGATAAAAATCGCAGATCGCTGCCAATACTAGTAAAACATTTTTTTTAAAAATGCCATAAAACGACCCCTTATTTCGTACACGCTATAACCAATCAATCAATATAATAATCAATCAATTAGGCTCATTGCGCTTTTTTTGCGCTTTTTTTATCAAAAATATGTAGAAGAATACATATCCGCCTAAACTGAGAAAAAAAAATAGTTAAAAAAAAAATGTGGGTTATTTATTATAGCAAAAATTAAAAAATATTGCTTTTTTTTTCAAAATTTTCGCTCTTTTTTTGTTAATAGTGCAAAAAATAAAAACTGCAGTGATCAAATACCACCAAAAGAAAGCTCTATTTGTGGGGAAAAAAAGGACATACATTTTGTTTGGGTACAATGTCGCACGACCGCGTAATTGTCAGTTAAAGCGGCGCAGTGCCCAATCACAAAAAGTGCTCTGGTCAGGAAGGGGGGTGAATATATTGCAATACTCTGACAATTACCGGTAGTTCCTCCAGTACAGCTCAAGCTGTTCAATTTACTTTGGAGACACTATCCTAACATTTTAGTAACGCATTTTCATCTTTACTAGTAAAGATTTGTTTCTAAATATTTATAGCCAGAAGCTTGGCTCATGTATTGTGTGTGCAGTGTCAATGCTTGCAATCGGAATACTATGTTGTAATTGAATCTGAATATGAGTTGTTCTGGAGATGCACTATTGTGTACTGTGTATGTTTTTTATTCTCAATAAACCTATTTAAAACAAATATATTATAATAGCCAGAAACCTATGAATTCCTCTTGACTAGCTTCTGATCTCAAAAGAAAGAGGAGCATATTTATAAAGCAGTAGGTCTAGGTTCACACTGAAGGTGTGTTTAAAATCATGCGACTTCACTTGAAATCGAACAATCCCAAAGCCGCATATTAGTGCGACTTCAGGCGCGACTTAGCTGACATCTGTGCACTAACGTCAATGCAAGTCGCACTTGAAATCACCAAAAATAGTGCAGAAGTTACTTTTTCAAATCAATGGGGCGCCGCAAAGTCGCAGTCGCACCAATTTGAACAGTTCCATTGCCAACAATAGGGTGCAACTTGTCACACGCTTTGACCTGTCAAAGCGCATAACAAGTCGCACCGGTGTGACCAGCTGCTAAATGTGACATTGACCGAACACTTACAGGTGGTTTAGAAACACGTGCACCAAGAAGACCTGCAGTGATTATTTGGCGACCGTCACATCCACTGCTTTAAAATATGCTTCTTAGTAATTATTAGTGAAGGACAGGCATAGTTTTCTATGATTGCTGGTTGACGCATTGCTACATAGGTTTAAAACACTACTATAAAATTTTAAGAGGATGATGTAAAATCACAGAATCACAAAATGCAGACATCTATTCATACTGTTATTGCTGAGTAATCGGCAGTGGAAAATCAATACTGTTCTGTGCCTGAGTGCTACAAGAGTTTTTTTCAACATGACATCACTCAGGCTAAATGTACTATTACCTTCTGATAAACTTGCCTAAAATGTGGCTTATCTGATCAGTAAATGAATGCTAGTGCAAGCATTCTTTTACAGAGGACAGAATTTCTTTGCAGTAAACATGTACTTTTAATAAAAATACTAATTCCCCATCTGGATGTGAAAGTTTTCCCAGGAGACTAAAATTTACCAGATGCACTGTACACAGAATAATAATAGAGGATGAATGATCGTCCATTTTTTATTTATTTTTTGCATGCTAGTCTTATATCGAAAACTCAATTGGTTAGTAATGAAATTACCAGCTTTAGCAAGGAACTTGGGGCCAGATTCCAAGAGAATTGCACTTGCGCCGCGTATCCTAGATACGCTACGCCGCCGTACCTTACCTGGCGTATTTTGAAATCCTCAAAGATTTTGCGCCGTAAGTTATGGCGGCGTAGTGTATTTTTGGCGGCGGAATTCAAATCGGCGCGTAGGGGGCGTGATTCATTTAAATGAAGCGAGTTCCCGCGCCGAATGAACTGCGCATGCTCCATTTCGAAAATTTCCGCTGTGCTTTGCGCGAAATGACGTCGCAACAACGCCATTTTTTGAACTTAGACGTGAGCTACGTCCTTTCCTATTCACGGACGACTTACGCAAAAAAAAAAAGTGAAATTTTGACCCGGGAACGACGGTCATACTTAACATGGCAAGTCTATCTATACACCGCAAAATAGCAGCTTTAACTATAAGCCGGGAAAAGCCGACTAGGGACGACGTAAGAGAATGCGACGGCCGCGCGTACCTTCGTGGATCGCCGGAAAAAGCTAATTTGCATACCCAACGCGGAAAACGGTGTGAACTCCACCCAGCGGGCACCGAAGTATTGCACCTACGATCCGAAGCCAGAAGCCTGTCGGATCGAAGCCAGAAGCCGTCGTATCTTGGTTTGAGGATTCAAACTAAAGATACGACGCGGCAAATTTGAAAGTACGCCGGCGTACTCTCACTGTGAATCTGGCTCTTGGTACTTTTATCCCACACTCTGCACCTCACTATTGGTCCCTGAGGCCACCAAATATATATTAAGGGGCCAATAACAAGGCAAAGGGAGGCAGAGGTAGACAAACCCCCCAATGCTTGGCTTGTCTATATATACCAAATAGCATGCCCATCATTTTGAAGTACCTTCAAACACACGATCAGGCTTTTGCCCGGCCAAACTCACATCAGAATTCCGACGGAATTCCATCGGAGTAAAAGAGAACATTTTCTCTATCTAAACTCAGTCGGAATTCCTCGTAAAAAAAGTCAGATGGGGCATACACACGGTCGGAATTTCCGAAGGAAAAAGTCAGTCTGACTTTTTCCATTGGAAATTCCGATCGTGTGTACGGGGCTTTACTGGCACTACACCCAAAATCTCTGTACAGTGAGTATCTGATGACACAATTCTAGGCCTGGACACATCAGAATCAAAACTGCCACATTTAAGGGCACATTGATGCCAAATGTGTTGGGCTGTGTCTGGTAGTGTTGTCCAATGCAGCCCCAGCACATAGACAAGGCAATTTCCCTTCTGGGCCGGTTCACACTAGATGCGGTGTGAATTTACAGCAAATCCAGACTGCATCTAAATTGCAAACCTGTTCATGCAAACTGATTGCGGAGCGTATGTTAAGTTTCATAGTTTTATAGTTTCATAGTAGGTAAGGTTGAATAAAGACAATAGTCCATCCAGTTCAACCTGTGTAGGTGTATGTGTGTCAGTGTCTATAATTAAAACTACTTCATATTCCCAGCGCACACATTCCTGGATAAGCTCTCGAAATGTGGGTGCTGAAGCAACAATCAGCTGGATATTGGTTTACGTCACAACGAAGATATTTGCCAGCACACCATGGATCGACATAAAGTAGCATGTGACATGGTAGAAGAGAAGAAGCTGGGACAGCTAATTACAAAATTAGGACAAAAGCTGATGCGTTTCGCACTGTACTTCAGTGCTTATTCATAGCTCATTCATGTGACATGCCTGACGAAGGGGTCCTGTGTGACTCCGAAACGTTGCACTTTCCTTGTGTTGTGATCAGGCAATAAACTATCCGTTTGGACGCTACTTTATGTCGATTCATGGTGTGCTGGCAAATATCTTCATAGTGTCTATAATTATTTCCCATATCCCTGTGTGTTGTGTTCTCTAAGATGCACGTCAAAGAGTCTCTTCAAAAATATCAATACTCCCCGCAGCCACCACCAATTGTGGGAGAGAGCTCCACATCCTTATAGCCCTGAAGCCTCGTACACACGACCGAGGAACTCGATGGGCGAAACACATCGTTTTCCTCGTTGAGTTCCTTGTTAGGCTGTCGAGGAACTCGACAAGGCAAGTTTCTCCATTCCCGTTGAGGAAAAAGAAGACATGCTCTCTTTTTGGCTCGACGGGATCCTCGACAGTTTCCTCGTCGAAAAATGTACACACGACTGGTTTCCTCGGCAAAAAAAAAATCCCAGCAATTTCTTGCTGGTTTTTGCCAAGAAACTCGGTTGTGTGTACGAGGCCTGACAGTGAAGAACCCCCTGTGAAGTTTAAAGTTAAACCGCTTCTCCTTCAATTTCATTGTGTGACCCAGTGTCCTCTTACACTCCTTGAGACTGAAAAGTTTGTTTCCTATGCTAGGATTCCCAATAAGGTATTTGTAAATTGCTATCATATCTCCTCTCAAGCGTCTCTTCTCCAACGAGAATACATTTAGTGTTTGCATTTATTCCTCATAATTGAGGTCCTCCAGTCCCTTTATTCGTTTTGTTGCTCTTCTTTGGACTCTCTCCAGTTCCAGCACATCCTTCCTGAGGACTGGTGACCAGAAATGGACAGAATACTCCAGATGTGGCCTAACCAGAGTTTTGTGGTAGGATTATCGTTTTATCTCTGGAGTATATCCCTTTTTTTATGCATGGCTTTTGTAGCTGCAGCTTGATGTTGCATGCTATTGCAGGGTCTTCCACTAGGATCCCCAGATTTTTCTCCATCCTTGATTCCCCCAGCAGTTCTCCACTTAGTGAGTAGTTTGCATTTATGTTTTTGCCCCAAGTGCATTACCTTACACTTTTCCACATTAAACCTCATTTGTCATGTATTTGCCCACTGCATTATTTTGTTCAGGTCTTTCTGTAAAATTTCTATATTGTGATGTGAAGTTACTGCCCTGTTTAATTTCTGTGTTGTCTGCAAAAACTGAGATTGAGCTATTTATCCTATCCTCTAAATCATTTATGAATACATTTAATAGAATTGGCCCCAGTACAGAACCCTGGGGCACCCCACTTACCACTCCAGACCAGTTTGAGTACACGTTATTTATCACCACCCTTTGGACATGCCCCTGTAACCCATGAGTAAGTCACGTGACGAGTGATGCAACACGTAGAGGAGGAGCCTAGACCATGGGATGCCAAGTCAGTCGGATCCGAGTGAGGAGACCTTGAAACTGAGTGGCGAACTACTTGTCTGAGTCCTAGTGGTGTTTCGTGAGTGCACACACTACAGATGTAATCTCTGTCCATATTCCATCTTACTCAATATATTGCGCAATGAGGTTTTTCTTTTTCCTTCCTTTTTTTGCACATGATTGTCCCTGAGTATTGCTGGTGCCTGCACACCTGACCCTTACAGCCTGGAGCGTTGGGAGCGTCTCTGATCAGAGGGGAGGCATTGTGGATTATTGCAGTCAATATCAGGACTCTTAAAATTTCACTTAATATTGTGTTATTTGTGTCGGGATTGAATTATTGTGAATTTGCAATTTGCACTATTTGTACCTTGTACCATACATTAAGTTAATATTAGCGCCTTAATATTTCACATCTGGTCCTACTGATTTATTTGTATTAAGTTTATTAAGTCTTTCCTTCACTCTGGCCTCTTAAACCACAAGGGTATATCCGGTGATGTGTCACTAAAAGTACTGTCGAGGTCGGTATATCTTTTTCTGCGTAAAACTGAGGAGAAGAAGGCATTTAGTACAGTTGCCTTCTCTGTGTCATCCGAAACCTTCCTCCCATCCTCATCTTTTATGTGGGCTATGTGCTCTGAACTTGCCTTTTTACTGTTAATGCATCCAAATGACAGCCCGCAATCAGTTTGCAAAACACAGCGCGATTTGCAGACTCAGATCACATGGGTGTGAACACCCATGCGACCCGATTCTGGTGCGGATCAAAAATAATTGCTGTGCAGATCACGTGTCTGGCATCGCACTAGTGGGAACTGGCCCTATGTCCTATTGTTTCAGTTCACACCAACATGCTGCATTGGTGTGCACTGGAAAAGGCAGGACAAAACACTTTTACGCAGGGAATTGTGTTATGACATACAACACCTCATTGCAATGCAATGCTCAAAGTTAAACAAAATGTAATTTTAAAGTTTAACAAAAAGGTAAACTATGTAATGCATTGTAACATCATCCTATTGCCCCTTCATAGCGCAAAACAGCGAGCGTGCTTTATACAGAGCATCACACGTGGCCGCTGGTGTGAATGGGCACTAATGACTGTAAAATAAGTACAGTCTGTAACCTCCGAACTTAAAGTAAATACGCTAGTTTTCTAGTGATTTGCTACAAACGACTATATAGGTAAACTGCTGAGTATTTAAGTGTGCTGGTCACAATACAGGTAAATAATTTGTCACTTATGAAGACAAATAGGGGTTGATTTACTAAAGGCAAATAAACTGTGCACTTTGCAAGTGCAGTTGGCCCAGAACTTAGACAATGAGGTAAAGCTTCACTTTGCAAAGAGTACCCAATCAAGTGCAAGGAAAACAAAAAAAACTGCCATTTTGCTTGCACGTGATTGGATGATGGAAGTCAGCAGAGATTCTGCTCATTTACTAAGCTTTGGAGCAACGGCTCTTGCAGAGTGCAACTGTACTTTGCCAAGTGCACAGTCTATTTGGCTTTAGTAAATCAACCCCCATACTGCAAACGGCCTATTGCAGACCTGCAAACTGTATAGCACAAAACCTGCTCAGTAACTTTACTCAGCAGAAAAGTTAGATCAGATTTTTGAAAAAAAGAAGAGAAACCTTTTTCTTTGAGCCTTATATATTTTGTTAATACGACAAGTTGTTCATTTCCTAGTATGTTTGGAGATTACATTTCTTTAAGTCTGTTAAAAGTAACCCATTAAAAATGTAGCAATCCGTTTAAGTGCATTTGATACAGGCTAATCCATTATGTAAATGAATAAACCCCAGGAACAAAGCTCACAAAAGGGCAGCTCTGTCTTGTCAACAAAGCGCCTTATTCGGTAGCTAATAGCATCAGCATCCAAGCAAATGCACAACTAACCCACAGGGCTTCAACTTCCCAGACAGCTTACAAGTAATGATAGATGGGAAGACACATTCATCTTACCTGAAAAATGACTGAGCTATTGAGATTCGGAGAAAAGGAAAACTTGACCCTTTATCTAGCTGTATACAGACAGCTTTTCCTTTAGAGCCTGCCAGTACACTGTCATCAGCCATTAGCTGGGCCTTTTTGTCCCAACTTAACAAGTCACCACAAAAGATTATCTTATAGCGCCTACTTGGCAAGAATCCATCCTCAGCCAATAAAAGTAAAGTAGCAAATGCGTACACCTTTTACACAGACCTGTGCTTTGTGAAGTGACATATTTATGGCCCCATTTCCTGACATTCCACCTTATTCCTTGCTGGCATCTGTCAGCTGCATTACTTTGCAAAGAAAACTCTCTGTCAGCAGTTTTCCTTTCAATCTGCCTATCATACAGATACAAATGCTACAATAATAAAAACCCTTTATGACAACTCTGGAAGAGATTTTATGAACACAACTTAGGCCTCATGCACATTGGGTGTTTAGTCCCAGAGTATGAGAATCTGACGTTTAGGTGGAGGTGGAAGGTACAGACACACTGATCTGCTGGCAGACCTCTAAGGTCGGGTTCACACATATGCAAATTGGATGACAGGTCTGGTTCACACAGGTCCGGGGCAGCTGCAGCGTGGGTGGCAAAAAGGTCCTGTGCGTGTTTGGATCCAATTTAGGTGCAAATTCAGGCAAAAACTTGGACCTGAATCACACCTGGACTGGTGCACAGACACTGGGCCTAAGAGAGGCTGACAGTTGCTGCACATGGACAGGGCTTGAGGGTGCACAAAGCAGTACTTACATTTAGTGCAGTATGCGTCCACTAACAAATGCTCGGACGGATCCCTGGGCACATACTGCTACAAACAAGTGTGGCATTTCTAGACCAGAATCACTAAGGTCACAATGGTACAAAATAAACACCACTGATTTAAACTAGATTCAAAAGGTTATGATTCATGCTGAATATGAGGGCTAACCCACTTTGAAACATTCATGGTTCTAGAAAATGGTAAACTAATGCAGCTGTTCCTCCCGCTGTAGCAACCAATTACAAGTAATGCACTTCCTGGCCTTTGAGCTGTGGTTAGGTGGCTTGAAAGGGACAATATTAAGGCCCTTCTAAGCCAGGGTTCCAGAACATCTTTGTCAGTGTGTGGAGACTTGGAATAGATAGGTATGGCTGGTATGTAATACAATGCTAAACAGTTCGATATGCAGAATTATACACAGCGATTGTATTGAGCTAGCAGCATGAGAGGTGCCTGCTGATGAGGGAAATTGTAAGTTTTGCCTTCAAGGCCTACCTGAAAAACTGTATAATCTATAACATATGTATTGTTACTACTATAATTGCCTGCCTATTTCATTTGTACAATATATAAACAGCGTTCAATAAATTGTGTTTTTTGACACAGAAATTATATACAAACTGCCTTGTTGCTCCTTTTTACATTGTGGTTTCATCTAATTGCTTAGATACACTCCTGCAAATGTACAATATTTGTTGGTATTATGACTATAATTTGTATATCCAGGTAAAAACCTGCCTCACTTCCCAATGAAATTGTGGCTTACTAAAGCTGATTTCATACAATTCATTGACTGTACAATATTTCTGCCTGTTTTCTGTGAAATAATATTAAAATATATTCAAATTATATTATTTCTTGATAATTTCTCTCTCTCTCTCTCTCTCTCTCTCTCTCTCTCTCTCTGAAATTGTGGAATACTAAAGTTGAATCTTCATCTGTTAAATCTATGCCACCAGGCCAAGCTCAGATGTACCAAGGAAATAAATTGTTGCCAGGCTCAAGGCCTCTGCCTCCATTGCGAAGGAGCATTTCCTTAACCAATGTCGTCAATGTCTGGGAAATCCCCAGATATAAGATGCTTTGAGGGGGGTACATTTCTGCAAATTCTCTCAGCCTTACCATTCATCTCTGTGCCAGAGATTGGTCAGTTCCAGTTCCAGTCTTCATTTATTCTGAGGTCGTAGCAATTTCATTGAGGAACCCCAAGCTAGTGTTGGAACCCATGAGCACACCTCCCTGCATGTTGGCCATTGATTTTCCTTTACATTCCATTAGGCCCACACAACAACAAACTTTGCCCCTTGAGATGTCTTCTGAATTGCTACAAGAAGAAACTCTTACCTTCTTGGTTTTGCCACAGGTTAACTCCTCAATCATCCTGTGCCATCTTTGGCTGGACCGTCACTGATCATAAACTGGTCCACTCTCGAAGGTCTCGCTTGGAGTCTGCTCTGCCATTCCTAGTTAAATTCCCATTACTCCAATTAAAAATGTAATATCACCAGCCTATGCTCAGACCCTCATGCAGGTTCCAGATGCCTATGCTGATTTATCTGATGTCTTCTCTAAGCATGCTGCTGTGACCCTGCCACCTTGCCATCAATCTAATGCCCTGATCTACTCACTGTACAGCCACTCCCAGTTCCCAAGATGTATTCCATGCCTCAATATGTTTCAAAAATCAAAAATAAATACTTAATCTGGAAATCCATCTCCCCGACTGCCTGCTGGAGCTGGCTTTTTCTTTGTTGAGAAAAAAGATGGAACCCTAAGACCTTGTAAAGACTATCAGGGCCTACAATCAGGTCCATATAAAGGTACATGAGGAAATAGAAGAACACCTTAAACACCTGGAATGAGCATTATAAATATTTCATGATGCTCCTGCTGTCTTCCAACACCTAGCTAATGAAGGCTTTAATCCCTCCCTCTATGTGCATGTGGTGATGTATCTTGACAATATTACAAGGCAGAGATGCCAGTTAAGCAGCAAGAAGTACTATTCCTCTGGTACATTGTCTCCAAGGACAGCCTCCAGTCCGACCTTGGCAAGGTGTAAGCCATTGCAAATTGTCCACATCCCACCAGTCTGAAGGCAACACAATGGATCCAAGGGCTCACCAACTTTTAGGCCTCATGCACACAGACATAAAAAACATGAATTTCAAAGCATTGTTTGTTTACAGATCTGGATATAGGTGTATTATTTTCAATGTGGACATGCACACAGGTCCGTAAACATGCATCACATTCAGATGAGTTTTATGCTTCTATGAATGTAAGTGCGTATAAAAGCATGTATAGGCATATAAATAGATGCAAAAAGTACATTAAGGAATTAAAAAAACAGGAGGATTTAGAACTACATTTTACACATTAAAAAAAAAACGTATCTAAAGGCAAGCATTATATTGATCATTCACTCAGGAACATTTGTTTCAGAAAAATCCTGCCTATATGATCGGTAAAATTCTTAGGTGGTGTGCATTATTGTCAGTTTATCATTTTTTTTCCAGATGACCCACATTATGCATGTCACTTCTCCTATTTAAACTCAAAAGGAACACTTTATCTATGCTCAAGAGCCTAATTGCTCTGCTGAGCTACTAAAGCTATTTGCCAGGAATTACAGCCCTAGCTCCTGCAGCGCCCTTAGCCAAGTTCCACTGCTGCTCCTCTGATACATCCACAGTCTCTGCTGCACCTTCATTGCACTGCAGCTACATTCCCAGCCTCTACTACATCTCCACTGCTCCCACAGCCTCAGTTGCTCTCACAGCCACAACAGCACCTACAGTCTCAGCCTATGTTGCACCTATGTTGCTGCATCCACAGTCTCTGCTGCATCCATAGCCTTTAATTCATCTCAGCTGCATCCACAGTCCATACTGCATCTCTGCTGCATGCACAGCCTTCACAGCACCCACTGTTCCACCATTTGCTGCACATGCCACAACTGATGCATCCAGTCTCCACTGTACCATCTCTGAACCCACAGCCCTCACTGTATCCACAGTCTGAACTTCTGTGCACCATCACTGCACATGTATTCTCTGCTTGATCTACAGTCTGAACCTATGCTGTGCTATCTCTGCACCTACAGCCTCCATCATCACTTCTGCTTTCAGCTGCCTCTATTATGCTCTAGTTCTTAGTTACCATGCACTTACCCTTCTTAGCATCTATAAACACCTCTTGAGTTGTCTGGGTGAAACCAGCAACTGTGCCTAAATCCTTGAAAGGAGGTCCCTGGCAGAACACCCCTCTATTTGCATAGCTACCAGTTGGATACAGCTTTCAGAGAAAGTTGTATAGAGGAGCAGGGCTCACATCTCGGATTGTGACAATTTTTAATTGTTGATAAAACCGCCTCATCTTTCCTTATATAATTATGGACTAATAAAGCTACTTACATTTTTTGCTTAAACTGTACAATATTTCTGGCTTTTGTTTGTGAAATAAGAGACTCAAGAGTTCTGCTGGTAAAGATTTAAAAAGCAAGAACTATCTAAAAAAATGCTGAAGCACATAAAAAAGACATTTACTGCATACAGATATTCCTGTAGTAGAAATGATTGGAAATGGTTGAGGAGTCAGAACAATATCTTTTAAAGTAGCCCTAAAGCTGAAGCAATTTTTTTTTGTTAGCTTCTGAAGCAAGCTGGGGAATGATTATTGACTGCTGGAACCACTCCAGAGGAGGACCAGCATCTAATACAGGCAGTTCCTCAAGAATGAGAGTATATTGATAATACAAGCCCTGCTGAAAATAAGGAGAACAGGAGACAAAAGATACTGGGAGCGGTCCTGTAAAAGTTCTAATTTAGTGGATAAACTGAATCAGCACAAAAAAAAGAGAACACAGGAATACAGCCATTGATTTATCACTTCAAGCTCATGTGTCAAAGTGTAAAGATTAAAGCTCAGGTGTGTCTCTACATCATATAAACACGCAGGCCCGCCCTTGTACACTTATTATGCAATTGGATTAATTAGAACTTAGTCATTAAGATCATGTTCCAGTTCAGGTTATGTATTGCCAGTACTTGTGCATGATTCCCAAAACACTAGAATAAAACTAATAAGCAATTACTGTATATTTTTTGTCATTTACTAAAAGATTATGTTTAAATATACATATCTAGGCATAATTTAAGTGTATGTTTCATAAAGAGTAAGGAAGGAGTAGAAACTCTGTTAAGTATTTATTAATGTATGTGTCCTGTTTGCCCCTTCTGTTTGCCTTGGTGACCATTGCTGCTAAAACAGAAAGTGATGGGAAACCCTAAATCTTATGCCGCGTACACACGATAATTTTTCGGCTTGTAAAAAAATAAGTTTTTCAGCCTCTAGAAAAAACAAAGTTTTTTCAAACTTCATCATTAAAACGACGTTGCCCACACACGATCGTTAAAAAAAAATGCTCGAGCAAAGCGCGGTGACGTACAACACGTACGACGGCACTATAAAGGGGAAGTTCCATTCGGATGGCGCCACCCTTTGGGCTGCTTTTGCTGACTTTGTGTTAGTAAAAGACGATTCGCGCTTTTCTGTCTGTTACAGCGTGATGAATGTGCTTACTCCATTACGAACGGTAGTTTTACCAGAACGAGCGCTCCCGTCTCATAACTTGCTTCTGAGCATGCGTGGGTTTTTCACGTCGTTTAAGCCCACACACGATAATTTTTTACAACCCGAAAAACGACATTGTTTAAAATGTCGTTAAAAAATGCAGCATGTTCGAATTTTTTTTGTCGTTTTTCAGAACCCGTAAAATGATGTGAAGCCCACACACAATCATTTTAAATTACATTTTTTAAAAACTTCATTTTTTTCATGCCGAAAAATGATCGTGTATACGCGGCATTAGAGTTGTCATTAAAACAGGAGGAGAAGAGAAAAATCCCCACCTCACGTTGTAGAGGTTTCATTTTACTTTCGGCTATGTCTCTGGGACATGATTTAAAGGGAAATATCCCCAATAGGACACAGACAGCAAAAAAGCAACTCTCTACATTTCTTGTCCAATTTAATTAAAGGGCGTGACCAGTTATTGTCTGTACGCTCTCAAAATTCCTTTTTGTGTGTGTGTTTTCCCGATTCAATTTATATTGCCTCACTGGTGTTACTTCAACTTGTGTGACCTCATTCCTTCTTTTCCATACCCCTTGCTTATACCCAAAATGTTAAATAAAAAATTATAAAAAGAATAACTCACATGACTTGTAACCCCTCCCCACTGTATCAAAAATTAAAAAAAAAAAAAAAAAACTGTGTCCATACCATACATACATTTTCATAACAAATTGTCAACAGCAAAGAGTATAGATGATAAACAAGATGGTTATTTTCTCTTTAATGATTTTATTAGGTTTTAACCTCCCTGGCGGTATGATTCTTTCAGAAAAAACATGCTGAAAGCGGTACCATTATTTGCAAGGAAATTTGGCGTTTTATATTGTAGGTCTGTCATTTTTAGAAATAACTCACTTAAA
Organism: Rana temporaria; assembly: GCF_905171775.1. NCBI lineage: Eukaryota > Metazoa > Chordata > Amphibia > Anura > Ranidae > Rana > Rana temporaria. The sequence goes on from NC_053489.1 coordinate 529,578,961, forward strand.
TCTGACCAAACAAGCTTCTAATAGGCATCCCGGGTATGACATTTTTTTAAAAACAAAATTATAAATTATAATATAATAAATAATTATAAATAATTATAACAAATAATAATATAATTATAATAAAAATTATTCAATAATGTAATCAAATCAAAATCACTGAAATTTGCTCAGTTGCAGAATTGTTGCTGTCATTATTTTTTTTTTTTTATGACGAATTTCCCCACAAATCGCTATCGCACAATTCTGCAAGTGATTATAATTTATTATCGCTGTTTTTTAGCTGATCTAAAACTATTTTTGACATAAAGGGACACTTTTGGTTGCTATGGACAATCTACAGTTTGCAGGGAGAAAGAAACGTTTTTATTATATAAAATGACATGCATGACACAGGACAGACCACTAGGGACAAGGGGGGTGTGTTTTTTTTACATACAGTACTGTAATCTATAAGATTACAGTATACTGTATGTATAGTGTTTGTTTACTTTTTTGAATTTGGCGCCGTTCTCCGTCCCCGTGCGTCGTAACGTCGCAGGGAACGGAGATCGGCGTCACACGGAGGCACTGTGTGAATCGAGCGAGGTCCCGCTCGCTCACACAGCGCGGTGGCATCGCTGGATCCAGGGACAAGGTAAGTAAAACTCCCTGTACATCCAGCGAGGCGAGCCCGAGTCTGACTCGGGGTTACCGATCCTAGCCCAAAAATCTCACCCCGAGTCAGACTCGGGAACACCGCCCAGGAGGTTAAAAGAGTAACAATAGAAATAAGGCGGAGCAGCCCCATGTACAACATTAGGTTACAAAGTATGAAGCCTCGTACACACGACCGAGAAACTCGACGGGCGAAACACATCGTTTTGCTCGTTGAGTTCCTTGTTAGGCTGTCGAGGATCTCGGCGAGCCAAATTTCCCCATTCCCGTCGAGGAAAAAGAAGACATGCTCTCTTTTTGGCTCGACGAGATCCTCGACAGTTTCCTCGTCGAAAAGTGTACACACGACCAGTTTCCTCGGCAAAAAAAAAAACCAGCAAGTTTCTTGCTGTTTTTTGCCGAGAAACTCGGTCGTGTGTACGAGGCTTAAGAGAACAACAGTGTTAACATTGTTCTGGTGGTCTAGACTTTTTACATATATCGGCAGTACAGCCATCCATTTCATGAGTGTAAGGAGTGTAGTCAGAGGCTCTGCTGTGTGTGCTTGTTGGGTTCTGGAGGGATAAAAGGGGTAACGTTTGGCAGTAGGGGGTGATTTTAATTATATTGGACAATAGTTAGAATTTGAGGAGACAGGAAGGGAAGAGAGGTTGTCCAACCAACCAAACCAAAATTATGAAATAAGGGTTGGGATAGCCATGTCTTGTCTATTGTTTGTTACATGGCTGATGTTATTTTACAATGAGGGTTTGTGACATGCTCCAGCATTCTGTTGAGAAGGGCTTCCCATGGGTCTTTAAAAGGTCATGCTACATTTGATTTTCCTCACAGTAAGATCCATTAAAATAGATCTGCAAAAATATACACGAGAAAAGGGAATGGACAGCATAGGAAAATGCAAAAAAAAAAAAAAAAACATAACAGGAATAAAACACACATTTTAAGTAAGCCAGTCTAATTAATATTTTTAATTCACTGGCCTGAGTAAATACCTGGTTAGGAAAAATACTAACCAATGGCTTCTGGCACCCAAAGACCACAGAACTGCTGCCAAATGGCCACATTTGTCTATAGGGTTGCAACTTAAAACCAAGGGGTCTAGGGGGGAAAAGGTTATAGATTCTCATATACACAAACATTATCTGTAATTTTCCTTTTATAATCATGATTCATATATGGATTACACCAAACTTCCCTGTCAAATGCCCTGTACACACAATCAGTTTTCCTGACAGAAAAAGTGCAATGTGAGGTTTTCTTGGTAGGAAAACTGACAGAAAAAGTGTGATAGAGCATACACATGGTCGGTTTTCCTGACAAAAACCTCACATCGCACTTTTTCTGTCAATTTTCCTACCAAGAAAAGATTGAGAGCAGGGTCTCAATTTTCGTGACAGGAGAAATTCCTATCGCAAATTGCGTTCATCTGTATGCAATTACGACGTGCAAAAAACGTGCATGCTCAGGATCAAGCAGAAGAGCCGAACTGCCTATTGAACTTCATTGATCTCGGCTCGTCTTACTTGTACATAACCGCGTTCTTGACGTTGGGAATTTCAGCCAAGGTTTGAGTGACCGTGTGTATGCAAGACAATTTTGAGCCGTTTTCCTGCTGAAAAAAAACACAGTTGTCCTGTCGGAAAAACTGATCGTGTGTACGAGGCATTAGTTGTCTTCTGGATGTTGTAATTGTTCTTTTTGTGATTGTTCACCTCTATGAAATCCTATCCTAACCATTGTACCCTTACTAATATGGTGTCTGTTTTAACTACTCACATTTAGCAAAAATGGTTACCACTTAAATGGCTACATCTGTTATACCCTACACCACTTGGTATCATCCTTTTTTTTTTATTTAATAGAATTTTTGTAATTTTAGAAAACAGAGTTAAGATAGCTTTCCGATGACCTGCTAAGGCAGCCTGTAACATTAATGAACAATGCTATCAGTCTTTAAGGATCTTACAGTCCTCTGCAACTGAGAGCTAGATAGCACCCTATCCTAAATTGCTAGGGATGAAAAAAAAAAAGCAACACCCCCAAAAAGGGAAAAACATGTGTACCGTGGCAAGGTTGACATCACTCTTATAGATAATATGATGTTTTTTACTGTACTAGTTCTTTAAAACCCACTAAGTTCAAGCTCCTTAAACCCCACAATATCATTTTAAAAGATAAGGCAATACAGTATAGCACAATATCAACTGTGGGTATGAGATTCTGTATTTGTAGGCTTTCTATTTATTCATTCTGTTTGTTAATTGTTTCTATTGTTTACTATAAAAACAAAGAGTTACCTAGTGAGGGTTGGAGTTGGGTCTGGAGATAGATGGGAAGGTTAATGTTGTGGTTTTAGGAGGATTCAAATTAAAGCAGAGTTCCACCCTAAAAATGAACTTTCTATTAACAGCTTGCCTTTAATGCAGGGGTGTCCAACCAGTGGCCCGGGGGCCACATGTGGCCCGCGGAGCCCTCTGATGTGGCCCACAACCTCCTGCTCTGGGATGGAATAGATAAGAATACTGTTATTAAGGGTCAGTTTATTACTAAGATGACAGTGTATATATGGGCATATCTGTTCTACAGTGGTTACCGGGCTGCTTTCAAACTGATCCACAGATGCAGAACACCTACAGTTTACCTGAACTGAGCCATAGACTTCTGTTAATAACTGCAAATTTGGTGAGGTTTCTGAAAGTGCACCAAACCTGCAGAATATAATAGAAGTCTATTGCAAAGTGCAGGAAAGCCAAAGGTACACTGCGTTGCACCCACGGTGCGAGTAAACCGCAGCGCATCAGTGTGAAAGCAGCCTTGGGCCCCTTTCATACCGTCAGTTCGACCCAATTGGATCCTCCATTCACCTCTCAGCAGTGGCAGATGTTAACCGACTTGTGTCCTTTCTCCAATCCAATCCTTTAAAAAAAAAATAAACAAATAAAGGTGTATAGTGGGTTGTGTCCATATCCACTCTGCATATGCAGAGCTGACACGGACCTGCCATCTGCCAACTCCGCTCAATTTGACCCGCGACCGGTTACCAAGTCGCTTAAAGCGGGAGTTCACCCATTTCTAAAAAATTTTTTTTTCTTCCCCTAGATTCCTGCTCGTTCGGTCTAGGGGAATCGGCTATTTGTATTAAAATAGGTGCAGTACTTACCCGTTTTCGAGCTGCATCTTCTTCCGTCGCTTCCGGGTATGGTCTTCGGGAGCGGGCGTTCCTTCTTGATTGACAGGTTTCCGAGAGGCTTCCGACGGTCGCATCCATCGCGTCACTCGTAGCCGAAAGAAGCCGAACGTCGGTGCGGCTCTATACTGCGCCTGCGCACCGACGTTCGGCTTCTTTCGGAAAATCGTGACGCGATGGATGCGACCGTCGGAAGCCTCTCGGAAACCTGTCAATCAAGAAGGAACGCCCATTCCCGAAGCCCATACCCGGAAGCGACGGAGAGGATGCGTCTCGTAAACGGGTAAGTACTGCACCTATTTTTAAATAAATAGCCGATTCCCCTAGTAATAACGAGCAGGAATCTAAGGGGGAAAAGTGCCCTCTAAGGGTGAACCCCCGCTTTAACCTCCCTGGCGGTATGATTATTTCAGATTTTAGGAGCTGAAAGCGGTGCCATTAGTTTGCAAGGAAATTTGGCGTTTTACATTGTAGGCCTGTAATTCTTACGAATAACTCACTTAAATCTGTCCAAACAAGAGTCTAGTAGACATCTCGGCTATGATAAAATTTGAAAAACAAAATCATAAATTATAATATAATAAATAACTATAAATAATTATAACAAATAATAATATAATTATAAAAAAAAATATTCAATAATGTAATCAAATCAAAAACACTGAAATTTGCTCAGTTGCAGAATTTTCGCTGTCATTACTTTTATTTTTTATGACGAATTTCCCCACAAATCGCTATCGCTCAATTCTGCAAGTGATTATAATTTATTATCGCTGTTTTCTAGCTGCTCTAAAACCACTTTTGACATAAAGGGACACTTTTTGGTTGCTATGGACAATCTACAGTTTGCAGGCAAAAAGAACAGTTTTTATTATACAAAGGGGGGGGGGGTGTATTTTTTACATACAGTACTGTAATCTATAAGATTACAGTATACTGTATTTACTGTGTTTATTTACTTTTTTGAATTTGGCGCCGTTCTCCTCGCCCCCGTGCGTCGTAACGTCGCAGGGAACGGAGATCAGGGGAACACAGTGCATCGGGTGGAACATCCGGCCACCATGCACTGTGGAAATACATCGCTGGATCCCAGAGAAAAGGTAAGTAACCCTTTCCAGCATCCAGCGAGGCAATCCCAAGTGTGGTTGGGGTTACCAATCATAGCACAAAAATCTCACCCGAGCCACATTTGGGAATACCGCTAGGCAGGTTAAGTGGCCCCCATGCTTCAAAAGGTTGGGCACCCCTGCTTTAATGTAAAAAAAAAAAACACATTTTTTTACTTACTTCTATCTGGCTGTTACTAGGCAGAATTTGTAATCTTCCTAGTTACTGGTTCTAGGTGGTTCAACTTCCTGTCCTAAGACCCCATTGCCTCCTGAGAAATTATGACACTCATTTCCCAGGAGTCTCGGGGCATTACTGTGTCTAAAAATCGCCCAGCATGCACCTCTCCCTGAAAACCAGGAAGAAAAAAGAAACTGGGCTTCACATGCCCACACATATGATGGATACGGCGACAACGTGAGCTGGAGGATATAAGGCAAGTGTTTACAATGATTTCTGGAACGATTGGGCAGCTATTAATATATTTTAGGGACTATTTAATGTGATTAATGATTTAATGTGATTAAAAAATGATGCCCGGAACCCCGCTTTAAGGGGGTTGCAGGAAGAATTAATGTGAGGGATTCTGAGAGGGTTAGTGTTCGGTTCATAGGAGGGTTAATGTTAGGACTACAGGTTGTGTTAGTCATAGAATTACAAGGAAGTTTATTTGGAGGATGGGGCTTAGGGTTGCCCATTACTCTGTGCTCTGAGGCCCCGTACACATGTCCGAGAAACTTGACGGGCAAAACACATCGTTTTGCTTGTCAAGATCCTTGTGAAGCCGCCGAGGATCTCGGCGAGCCAAGTTTCCCCATTGACTAACGAGGAAATAGAGAACATGTTCTCTATTTGGCTCGACGAGATCCTCGTCGGTTTCCTCGGCCAAAAGTGTACACGCGACCGGTTTCCTCGGCAGAATACGGCTCCCATCGAGTTTCTGGCTGAATTCTGCAGAGAAACTCGGTCGTGTGTACGGGGCCTGAGAGTCCTATACCAATCAGTACAAGTGCCAATAGCCAGAAACTGAAAAGCATATCTGTATTTTTGGTGCTCATACACAAGTTTTGTGCACTGCTGTCTACAAGGACGTTTCCCATTGGGGAAGATTTACTAAAACTGGAGAGTGCAAAATCTGGTGCAGCTCTGCATAGCAACCAATCAGCTTCCAGGTTGTATTATCAAAGCTTAATTGAAAAAGCTGAAGTTAGAAGCTAATAGTAAAGCAACCCCATAGGGTGTCATTTATTTTTTTGTAGAGTAATTTGTCAAAATGCTTCATTGCTTCCTTTAAAGTTTTGAAGTTTTTATCATAATACACTTTCAGGCCTAGGTGCTAGGGAACACTTGAGACGAGTTAAGAATGAACACAATTTACTCCTTACTACTTATGTAATTCCTGTATGTAAGCATCCTTAACATACTCCAGAGCTAATCTTACATCGTGAAAACGATTAACTGGATTAAGACATGGTTCACATCTTTGTGCTGGACAAATATGGGCTAAAAGTTCTATTATAGACAGCTTTTGTAATAGTTAGGTGCCAATGTCTTTATGATGAAAAGGAAAAAAGAACACAACCTGTTTATCTATGACCAATTTAATTGCCCATAGATCTCTGCTGACATTTTATTAATTATCTGCATTGAAACAGTTCAGAATTACACAGAAAGTAACAGTCTTCTGGTGTCCTCAGTCTGATGGTCTGTATCATTCAACCCGCTTCCACTGAGCCTAGGTTGTCCTGGGCCTGTTACTGGACAGTGAAAGAAGAAGCCACACAGTGATGAGAAGGGCTAAGCAAAATGGGCAAACTTCAGATCGGGACCGTCTGCTGTATGTTATCAAAGCAGCTAGGTTTGCCCAAGATTCCCATCAGCCAGCTTATTTACAACAGAAGCCAACAGTAATTACTCAAAGTTCACCAAACTGTGAACAGGGTGGGTTCAATCCAAACCTGAGGCCTCGTACACACGACCGAGTTTCTCGGCAAAAACCAGCAAGAAACTTGCTGGGAGATATTTTTTTTCAGAGGAAACCGGTCGTGTGTACATTTTTGTCAAGGAAACTGTCGAGAAAATCGACTAGCCAAAAAGAGAGCATGTTCTCTATTTCCTTGACGGGAATGGAGAAAATTGGCTTGTCGAGTTCCTCGACAGCCTAACAAGGAACTCGACGAGGAAAACGATGTGTTTCGCCCGTCGAGTTCCTCGGTCGTGTGTACGAGGCTTCAAGCTCCACCTTAGTACAGAGCTCTTATCCCTGCCACCCTGCTTTCTCTGTCTCTGCATGCTTCTTATCAGCACAGGAAACTATTTGTTTATTGTGTTGCTACTCCCTGTACCACTCAAGCGCTGCTATACAGGCACATAGGCTGATACCAGGACACATTTAGGCTTATGCTGGCCATAGACTATGCAATTTTCCTTCCTGCAACCACAGGATCTGGCAGGGAAAACCGTCCCCCGCCGGGAGAATAGCAGCTAGCGATAATTGCAAGTGAATCCATTGATTGATCAACTTGGTACATTTCAGCCTCCTCATACACAGTTCGAATCTTGGATGGTTCCTGCTGAACTGGTCGAGATTTAAACTGTCTATGGCTGGCCTTTCACTGCTTATCTTCAAGAAAACACTTTTAGTGATGTTATATTGATTTCACAGTTGCATTACTTTTTTTTTATATATATATTTATTTACCATTTTCAAGAAGTAAGAAAATAATACAGATATAGACATTCCCCAAAAATATCTTGCAAAACATACCGTAAATTGTCATTGTCTGGGTTACACAATTAGGATGTAAAGATAACACCAGCAGTCTAATAACATAAACATATGCAGGGATCCCTGTATTGCTCACGTAGGTTACAGAAGGGGAAACTTGGGGAATGGATTGGAGTAAAAGGGGAGAAACCAAAGAAAAGAAAGGGAATGATGAGAAAGCCACCAAGAAGGGGACCACAGAGCAGAAATAAGGGAATGATACAAACCATCCCTCTCCTAAAGGAATTAAACAATAAAAGAGCATAAAGCACAAACACAGTGTAAACAAGACTTTCCGCAGGTCAGTGAGCCTCACTATGGAGCATAGGAAACAAAACATAGTTAAACAAGACTCCACAATTATAACGTTAACTGTTTATACATGTCAGAGGAACAAAAATCTATCCACAAGGCCCAACACTTGTAGAATTTTGGGTAAGTATTTGAGAACGATGCCTCCACTTCTCTGCCTTTCAGTAGTCATTTCTTGACAACAGTTGCATTACTTTTTGTCTTTTATATCTGCCCAGATTTCAGCAGATAACTATTTAAAATATTTAATTTCATGAGGAAGTAATAGTGACAGACTGTGAATAAAACTGTCCTTATCTTATGTAGCTTTGCTAATTAGACCCAGCACTGTGTCTTTTCCAGCACTCAGCACAAGCTGAATGACTCTGGCATAACTGTGTGACAGGTTCATCTTATATGGAGAGGAACTAATATGAAGAAGGATATATTGGGACCTTAATTATGCAGATTAGAAAATCTAAAGGCAATTTCTTTTGATGAAATAAAACATGACAGAAATATGGTTGCTGTCCCCGCTGATTTCCCTGTAAATTTTTAAGATCCATGGGTGTCATCCTTAGCTCTCCTATAATACTTTGTGAGTCACAGACCCAGACCAAGCATATTACAACACATGGATGCCTGGGGCAGCAACGTGGTTAGATCTGTCACTGAAAACGCCAGTCAGTGAACAATGTCCCTGTGCAATGTAACTTCATCTTCATGAAACATTTGCCTGCAACTTGGTAAACTTACTAATGCAGTATATGCATGGTGAAAATCTTACTCCTTTTTTTTTTAACAGACAAATGTGAAGAACTGTTACCAAAAATAAGCTGTATAACCTCAGTGTAAAATAATGATGAACATAATTGTCACAATGTAGCATTACATAGGAGTTGATTTACAAATAGACTGTTCACTTTGCAAAGTGCAATTGCACTCTGCTAGAGCAGTTGCTCCAGAGCTTAGTAAGGCCTCGTACAGACGAGAGGATATCCGTTGGAAACGGTCCGCCGGACCGTTTCCAGCGGACATTTCTGCTCCCGATTTTGATCTGATGGGCTGTACACACCATCAGATCAAAATCCCTGCGGAAAACATACGCGGTGACGTGCCGCGCCGTCGCTGCGACGATGACGTGGCGACGTGCGCGACCCTGGAAGGTAAATACTTCCATGCATGCATCGAATCACTTCGACGCATGCGAGGGATGGGGATCACTTGGACTTATCCGGTGAGTCTGTACAGACGACCGGATCAGTCCAACGGACAGGTTTCCAGCGGGTAGATTTCTTAGCATGCTAAGAAATTTTTATCCGCTTGAAAACCGTCGGCTGGAGAAATCTCCGCCGAAAAATGTCCGCTAGGCCGTACACACGACCGGATTTGTCTGCTGGAACTGATCCACGGATAAATCCCAACGGACAGATCCGGTCATCTGTACAGGGCCTAAGAGTGGAAGCTCTGCTGATTTCCATCATCCAATCATATGCAAACAAAAATGCTGTTTTTTTTCCTTGCATGTGATTGGGTATTCTTTGAAAAGTGAAGGTATACCTCATTTACTAAGCTCTGGAGCAACTGCAAAGTGCACAGTCTATTTGCCTTTAGTAAATCAACCCCATAGTCCACAAATAGCTCCAGCTGAGTGGACTGTCTGAAATTATCAGGTCACATATACCCACTCTATGACAGTTTATTATAGGGGATTTAAAGTGAAGTGACCCTGTGACCATTATCCATATCAAATCACATGCAGGAAAAAAAACAAAACAAAACGTTTGCATATGATTGGATGAAGCAAACACAGGATTACTTCAATTCAATTCACTTTAGTAGGCCAACCTCACAGTATGAAGGCTTTTAAATTTAAATTGTGAAAGGATAATTATCCAGCCATTAAGCATTAGGGAAATTGTTTAATGTTTACGTTTCTATTTCATTATGCATCCACCATTAGGAGATACAATTAATTATCCTGAATTGCCAGCTACAGTAAGGATCCTTTATTCCCTAAAGAACACATTCAGTGCAGAATCCTCTGGTGTATTGAGAAAAGAAAAGTGCAGGTGTTTATCTGATGTACACATACAAAATACTGGCAATATTAAAAATATCAAAGCAAACTATAGTTTATGATTTGTGAGTACACAACTCCATCTTAAAAAAATGCATTTATTTACTTGGCCTTCTTAAAGTTTGCTACGCCTAATAGCTGCCGTCCAACTTCCAAGTTGAACGACACTAATGCCTCGTAGACACGATGAGATTATCAGATGAATGATTTTTTATTTATTTTTTATTTTTTGCATGCTAGTCTCATATCGAAAATGAAGAGGTTACTAAACTTCTGAAAATTCTCATATGAAAGAATACAACTTTGGAAGTGATGTGCTGTATTGTATTGTAAGGTATTCTTTAGTTTCTGAGCATGCGTAGTCTTGCTCTTACGATTTTTGGTGGAGGAAAACTGTACAGAGTAAATGAAAATCGCAGGTTCTGGTATCGTACGAGAACAATTTTCATGTTTGTCCCTTCGGATAATTTTGGATGATCTGTCGTGATCAGCTCTCGAAATTTGATTCTCTAATTGCGTGTACTAGGCTTTAGCCTCCCTCAACCCAGAAGTGGGCACACAGGCAATTTATGGTTCTATCTCTTGTAGTCCTCAGGACTACAGATGGTTTCCAGGTGGTCCTTTACTCTTGAACCCATTTGAACAGCGGTGCCACACTGACCCACACTTGCCGTGCAGGATATCACTCATATATACCTTGTTGTTGCCATCTACAGTGCCTCAGCTTTTGATGTACACTCAACAGTGGGCAACAGACTTTGGAAAGACAAGGAAGAAGGTTTCGCATATGGACCCCAGTGAAATCTTGCATACAGAATAAACTAGCTGTCCAAACCAATAAAAAAGTCATAGCAAATCGATACTTAGTACCCATCACAATCCCTTTTTTTGTATCTAGCTACTCTCCCCACTGTCTTTTGGGGATGTGGATGACTGGGAACATTTTATCACGCTTGGTGGTTGTGCCAATGGCTCAGCAATTCCGGACTGCTGTTTTCTTGCATGGAATCATTTTAATCGTTCTATAGCTGAAACTAAATCAAGGATCACGCAGACTATGGTGCATGAGAAAGAAGAGGCCAGGTTGTCTGACACAGTGCAAAAATACTCAATGTGGTACCCCAGGTACTTTCTTCCAGAATTGACATGCACTTGCTGGGACTTCAGGCTTGGTTTGCCCCTTTACCCACCCTTTTTTCTCTATGTCCACTCTTCCTTCTTTTCTCCTCACTCCCCTTCCCGCCGCAGAATCTCATTGGTCTAAAAGAGAGGACCAGCCAACGAGTCATATCTTGTTCCTTTCTGTTTTAATAATCCTAACAATAGTAAACTAGTCCTAGACTATGGTATATACCCGACTCGATACCCAGTTGGTTCCTTATGGTAAGAAAAAACACAACCACTGTTGTTATCTCAATCTTTGAGATGTTTCTAAAGAAATTTTAAAAACTGAATAATAAGCTATTGAACTAAAAAAAAGACAAGCATTCCTAAATTAACAACTGCTGAAATAAAACCCACTGCAGAATAAGTCATCTAAACATAGTTCTCAAACACTCTAAACATAAAGATAGATTTGCATAAAAAAATGGAACATTCAGAGCTCATTCACATTTATGCATTGCATGTAGCACATAATGGCATACAAGCTGCTGTGTACTGCAGTGCCATTCAATAGCGTTTATCTGATTCTGCAAGATTAAATTCTAGATGAAAGTGATCAGATGAGTTAAGAAATCCAAGCTGATTATGGATAAATCAATTGATTTTAAAATAACCACTTTAGATGTGATTACCCTTTTTTTCAAAAATAGATTTACATTGTAGGCAATATGACTGATAAAGGCAAATTCGCCAATGGTGCGATTATTTAAATATTTGTTTTGGACATCCAACTAATCAAAATGATTGTATCGAATAGTAAATCACATGCAAGATATATATATATATATATATATATATATATATATATATATATATATATATATATATGTGTGTATGGCCATCAGTATATAAACTATTTAAAACTATATTTGTCATTAAAATTTTCTGCAGAATTCCACATTAAACAAAGCCAATCCATTGACTCTGCCCCTTTTTTTAAATGTTTGTATGACAATAAACCTATGCTTATCCCAAAAAGGCTTGCCTGGAATAGTAGATCTGCAACTATCTATACATAGTAAGGCTGCCCATACACTACGCAGTCTGATGATACATTTTCATTTAGATACCAATAACTATGTAGTACAAGGGTCTGCCTGATTTGATACTAATTGAATTGATTAGATTTGTCCTCATATTACAACGTTTTTTGGAAACCTAAAGGAGTTTGTAAAGAGATTGTACAATTGGCTTGCATAGTATATGACCAGCTTTGGAATTAGATCTGTCATATAGACAAAATCTACCCACCATAGTGCAGAGTGAAGGTCTCTTTGACTGGATATGATTTGAGTGCACTGATTAGGTAGATCTTTACACTACATAGCCAAGGTTTGTGGCCACCACTTCTACCTATATAGACATAAATATGTGGGCAACCCTTCCAATTCTTTATTAGTAGTGTTTCTAGTAAAGGGTACATGTATTACTAGAGCATACAACGGCAATTGTGCACTTCCCAGTCTTGTGGTAACAGTTTGCAGAAGGGTCTTTTTTTTTGCACACAAAGCCAGGTCCATAAAGACATGGTTTGCTGTAAAGAAACTTAAGTAGCATACACAGAGCCATGACCTGAGCCCTACTGAAATCCTTTGGGATGAATCAGAACATTAATTGTAAGCCAAGGCTTCTCATTCAACATCAGCATTTGACCTCACAAGTGCTCTTTTGGCTAATTGGGCACACATTCACAGAAGACACACTCCCAAATCTTGTAGAAAGCCTTCCAAGAAGTGTGGGGCTTTGAAGAACAAAGGGAACCATCTCCATATTAATGACATGATTTTGGAATGGGATGTCCAACAATTTTATATAGGTGTGATGATCAGGTGTCTGCAAACATTTGCCAATATAATGTAGTTGTTGGTAAACTGTGTTAACCTGAAAGATGTGGCTCTTTCTAGAGGCACCTGCTATGCACAAATTTCCTCCCTGTCATACTAAACAAACTTACTATGTATGCATCTACCTACAATTTGACCCAAATAAGGACATCTTACAGTTATAAGAAAATGTTCTTATAACTGTAAGATGTCCTTATATGGGTCAAATTGTAGGTAGATGTATACATGTTGCATAAATGTTGCTTGCTGTTTTTTTTTTTTTGCCGAGGAAACCGGTCGTGTGTACACTTTTCGACGAGGAAACCACCGATCTCGTCGGGCCAAAAAGAAAGCATGTCTTCTTTTTCCTTGACGGGAATTGGAAAATTTGTCTCGCCGAGATCCTTGGCGGCTTCACAAGGAACTCGACGAGCAAAACGATGTGTTTCGCCTGTCGAGTTCCTCGGACGTGTGTACGAGGCCTCATAGAAGCAGCTCTTTGGACCACCAAAAGACTTTTGAGATAGTTTTTTTTTATATTTTATATTGCTGATTTCTGTGTCTTATAAGATAGCTCCTATTTATCTAAAATCATCTTAAAAGTTGCTAAGGTAACCCAAACTGCCAACAGGGTTAGACCTGATGTTAGAAAGTTGGGAACTAGCAGAAAAGCTAGTTGTGGTGCACTATTTATGAATAAAAATCTTAAAGTGTAGATTTACCAGGTCTTGCCTGCCCACAGTACATTTACTGTGGGCAGGGGGCACGGGTAAGCTAGATCACAGACATGTATGTCACCCAGCACTGTGCCATCACTTGCCCCCACTATGCCATCACTTGCCCCCACTGTGCCATCACTTGCCCCCGTTGTACCATGACTTGCCCCTCACTGTGCCATCACTTGCCCCTCACTGTGCCATCACTTGCCCCTCACTGTGCCATCACTTGCCCCTCACTGTGCCATCACTTGCCCCTCACTGTACCATCACTTGCCCCTCACTGTGCCATCACTTGCCCCTCACTGTGCCATCACTTGCCCCTCACTGTGCCATCACTTGCCCCTCACTGTACCATCACTTGCCCCTCACTGTGCCATCACTTGCCCCTCTCTGTGCCATCACTTGCCCCTCTCTGTGCCATCACTTTCCCCCACTGTGCCTGAACTTGCCCCCCAGTGCAATCACTGCAAACACTCACTTTTTTGCAGGCGGTGACAGTCTCCGTTCTGCGAGCGTCAATGATTTGAAAGCCGCGCCTTCTCCTCAGACTGTCCTGTGTTAGGCGGAACACAAATCTTCCCAGCAGCGCCTCTGTTCTGTGTTCTGCCTATCACGGACGTCTTCTCATCTCGTCCGAGGATGAGAAGGCATCTGTGATAGGAGGAACACAGAACAGAGGCGCTGCTAGGGAAGATTTGTGTTCCGCCTATCACAGAACACTCTGAGGAGAAGGAGCGTCTTTTAAATCATTGACGCTGGCAGCACGGAGACCGTCCCCGGCGTATAAGACGACCCCCGACTTTGGATGCATGTTTTTGCATCCAGAAAGTCGTCTTATACGCCGGAAAATTCGTTACATACACACAGGGCTCTGTACACAGATCAGTGTTCTGGCTGATTCATCTTCCTGCAAAGCAGGGAGAAAAAAGCCAGATCTGTTAGTGAAAGCAGCACATATTATACGCATTACACCTGTTAGGCACACAGTTAACCCCCTGAGTTCCCCTAGATGTTAACCCCTTCCCTGTCAGTGTCATTAATACAGTGTACAGTATTATCACTATCACTAATCACTGTATTAGTGTTATAATTGATGTCAGTGTCAGTTACTCAGTTAGTGCACCTCCCAGTAGGGGTCTTCTAGTGCCAGATTGCCTGCCACACTTTCACAGTCCCACTATAAGTCGCTGATCACCACCATTACTAGTTTAGTGTCATACTGTAGCTGCGTAAATTCTAGTATACTGTATATACTATTGTTTGTAGATGTTAAAACTTCCACACAAACCAATTACACTTATTGGGATTTTTTTTTATCACAGACATGTAGTAGAATACATTTTGCCCTAAATTCATAAGGAAATTAGATTTTGTTATTGGATATGTTTAAAAACATAAAGTAGAAAATATATATTTTTTCAAAATGTTTCTATAATAAAAAATAGCAAAACCTAGTGGTAATCAAATACCATTAAAAGAAAGCTCTATTTGTGTGAAAAAAATTATATAAATTTAATTTGCGTACAGTGTTGCATGACCACGCAATTGCCAGTTAAATTAGCGCAGTGCTGAATAAAATGCTCTGGTCGTAAAGGGAGTAAAACCTTTCCGGAAGTCATATTTAGAAAAAAATTGTTCATATATATATATATATATATATATATATATATATATATATATATATATATATATATATATATATATATATATATATATATATATATATATATATATATATATATAGGTATTTTAAAATAACTAGTTGTACCCAGTAAATGCACACATATTTTTAAAAGGAAAACCAAATTAAAGTAGACATATACCGATACGGTATGCCAAATTTTAACTAATATTCAAACCAAATGTTGTTTACTCTTTGTGGTGTTTAGTAAGTTAGAATAAAGAGCAAATTGTGAAATCTGAAGGTAAATGGTATAGCTTGAACTATTGATACATTTTTTTAAACAGAAAAAAGGGCCTGACAATAACATTTGGTTTATTATTTATCAATGATGCTTGTATTTGATTAATAAATCATTCATTTTAATGATGTGAAAAGGAAACTGAAAAAATCATCAATTTTGGTATTATGTAGTAGAGGAAACTAAATTGGAAGAGTGCAGTGAAGATTGTTTTGGGGAAAACACTGACCTATACAAAGGCAAATCACAGATGAATACTTAACATGGCTGACATACAATAAAATAAAATGCAAATGATGTGTTTCAGGACTATACATTGCTATAAGGCTATGATTGTGATCGCCCCCACCCATGCTCAGCAATTACATGTATATTATGCTCTGCTTACATTGATCACACACACAGCAGGTGGTACATCTGCATCCAGCTATTTACTTGGTCTGTGAGCTTTTTTTAAAAAAAAAAACAATTTACCTTATCTGTCTGCAAGCTCACTGGGATGCCATATCTACAGTAGGTTACAAAGTGCTCACAGTTGTCCCACAGTAGACTATAGGATGTGGTCCCCACCAATTTCTCAGCCCTTTGGGCCACTTCTTCACCAGAAAGAGGTTTGTTGCTGATGCTCTGATCCATGAGATTAATAATAATATCTCCACCATAAGCGAAGTCCTGCACGGTGTCCACTCTGACACTTGCCACTTTAGCTAGCACCCCTGCAATCAGCCTTTTGTTGGTCACCACATTTGTGACAGAACCTTTGGTGTGCGATAATACTGGAAGAATATCAGGTATCAAATGTGCAACACGGTTGTCTCCAAGGTAGATTCCGAAATGAACAAAAAGAGTTCTCGGAACTTCCAGAAGGTCACCCCTTGCGAACAAGGAAATCTCATATTTGTTGCCATTTTTATCAGTTATTGAGTTGCAATTGGATTTTAGCTTTATAAAAATGAATATCTTGTCTAAAAGAAATGACAAAACAGACAACACTGGATTTTTCATCTTCAGTAGCTCTTTGCTGGCTTACTTGTGGTTTTAATGAACTCACATTCTTAGCAAATCCTGTATTTCATCTTGGTATGTGGGTTGGGACCTGTGCCTTAAATTGCTAAGAAGGATTGGTTTAAATTGTAGGCAGCTCTCAAGACAACTTTGACACTCATTCTGTACACTTAAAAAGGAAGAAAATTGTACTTGTGAAAACACTATTAGCATATCATTAACTCTTCCAACTTACATGTCATAGAAACAGTATTTATCCTATATTCATTAGTCATCCACAAATGCTGCTAAACCAGTAGGTAAATACCAAAGCCCAACTTGCTTCTTTCCAAAGAGTGAGTAGTAGCTGGCCCGTAGCCAAGGAACAGCAAAAATAGCAACAATTTTGTGCTATAATAACACATCGTAAAATGAATTATACTCATTGCAGATTTAAAGTGTTATGGATGACATCAGAAATTTTACTCCTAAGAGATTACACCAAGTCAGTTTCATTTCATGCCATTAATAAATGATACAGAATAAAAAATGAAACAAAACAAAATAAAAAGTTAAGAACATAAAAATCGTACAAATATTGCCAAGCCTAAAATTTCTTTTGATAGTCAAGCAAAAAAAAAATGCAAACTGAGTTTTTGAATTAAAGCAGCACATTCATGAAAACTGAGACAGATTCCTTAATGAATAAGACTTGTTAAGATCCTTTTGCATTTGAGAAAGTACAGATCAGTCTATTACATGAACAACATAACATTACCTCAGGGATGACCGTTTACCTCCTTCCCTCCGTTTGCATTGATGTAGTTGGAAAATAAAATGTTTTGTATTACACTGGTTGTACTTTGGATGATACAATAAAGATCGTGTCAAGTGCCATTGCATTATAATAGGGCTATCACACAGAAGATCTGAGATATGATACTGTCTGTTTGGTAACCCACACATTTAACCTTGTGTTCATTTGGATCTCTGCTTTTGTGACCTTAACGTAAAATAAACTCAGATATAATGTAAATGTCTGGACGCTGCAGCATCACCTTGTAAATTAAAAACACTTGTTGATACAAGAGGACATTTTCTTAAAAACTGTGTTTTCATATGCTGGTAAATCTAGGGCATGAAATGACACAACAAAAGCCAAACATATAGTACTGTTGCCCAGAAATATTAGAAAAACCAGAAAGACAGAAAAGGAAACGGCTTCCCCTATTCTTAAAAACTGACATGAATCAGCCATGACAGCCTAGTATTTAAACTTAGGCCTCGTACACACGACCAAGAATCTCGTCGTAAAAGAAACGTTGTTTTCCTCGACGAGAATCTTGTCAAGCTTTCCTTGCATACACACTGTCAAGACAAAATCTTGTCGTTCTCAAACGCGGTGACGTACAACACGTACAACGGCACTATAAAGGGGAAGTTCGATTCCACTGGCGCCACCATTGGGGCTGCTTTTGCTAATCTCATGTTACCGCGTATTAAGCAAAAGTTTGGTGAGAGACGATTTGCACTTTTCAGACTGTTACAGCGTGACGAATGTGCTATCTCCATTACGAACGCTACTTTTACCGAAGGTGCGCTCCCATCTCATACTTTATTCTGAGCATGTGCGGGTTTCTAAGCATACACACGAACGTGTTTCTCGTCGTAAACCAGCCCGATGAGGAACACGACGAGGAAATTGAGACTCCCGACGAGAAAAAAAAAGCATTTTCTCTTTTTTTCTCGTCGAGATCCACGACAGTTTTCTCGACGAACAACAAACACACGTCCGTTTTTCTCGTCAAAAATGCTCTGCCAGCATTTTTCTTGATGGATTTTGCAGAGGAAAACGGTCGTGTGTACGAGGCTTTACAGTAATTACGTGGAGTGCTGTAAAACTATTTCAAAAGTATGCTGAAACAAGAATTAGGTGGATGCTGGTCAGTTCAGTTACAGACAAGTAACATGTGCACAACACAAATTACTATAATAACCCCACAAGTAGATGGTCAGGGGAAAAAATGACATAGCATGAATTACTTAAAAACTTAGGACTAAAACAGTCCATAGAGTCCATGAAAAAGTCCAAACACCGATGGCTGCCACCACATGGAAACAAAAGCCAAGTTCCACTCCTCTGCTCCTTCCGTGGCTGCACTGTGTGTCTCGCTGCTCACTGCTGTGGTTGGTGAACAGCTGTAGGGTGGTGAGAACCAGAACAAGGCTTGGTGTGCAGATGCTAGGTGGCATCACCAGATTGTGATGTGTTTCTTGAGCATGTGCGCAATGTAATCTGATTTGTCATGCTTGAAAAAGGAGCGCAGCTACCACAACACATGTAGCGTGCATGCTCAGGAAACGCGTCGCATTCCGGTGATGTCATCCCTCCATGCTGCCTAGCATCTGCACACCAATCCTCGTTCTGGTTCTCACCATTGTACAGCCGTTCACAAACCACAGCAGTGATCAGCAAGACACACAGTGCAGCCATAAGGCAGGAGCAGAGGACTGGCGTAAGATTTCCACTGATGACACCCCTTGGGACCCCTTACTATTGATGTGCCCAATGTACTTTTTACGCATGTGAGTTGCCAATTGGGTGCTTACCATTAAAGCTGTTTTTATTCCTACACTTAGAGGCGCCTCTCTCTTTGTTTTTCTTTTGGTCAGTTCAGTTATCTCCTGGTTTGTTTATTGTATTGGAGATGGACATACTGGTTTTACCCTTTCATAGTTACATAGTTAGTCTGGCTGAAAAAAAGATACAAGTTCATCTAGTTCAACCAATAGAAGGAAAAGAATTTAAAGTGGAGTTCCACCCATAAATATAACATTACATCAGTAGTTTTAAAAAAAAATTCATTAGTCCTTTAAGAATTTTTTTTTTTTTTTAGATGCCTTCAAAGTGTTGTTGTTAGGCAGAATAGTTAATCTTCCCTCTTCCTGCACCTAGGTGCTTAAGCTTCCTAACCTACACCGCACAGACTCCTGGGAATGTAGTGGGTGTAACTTTCCAGGAGTCTGTGCACTCCCCAGTCTCAAAGAATCATGTGACTTGGACAGTACAGGTGCTGAAACCTGATCTGAAACCTATTACACTGCTTGTACAGCACTGAGCATGTGCGAGATCTGCAAGGCTGAAATCCAGGAAGTCATACAGTCTGGCTTCATGATGCACACACTTAAGATGGCCCCAGTCAATTTCTATTTTATAAAGTGTCTAAATTCTGTAACAACCTAACAAAACAGACCTTAGTTTACAGACTAACTTTACTAGAATACATTAAGCTTGTGTATTACAGGGGTATTTATATTTAAAAAGTGAAATTGTGGCCGGAACTTCGCTATAAAATAATTTTATATATATATATATATATATATATATATATATATATATATATATATATATATTCTTATATATACAACCCTATACTCACAGTTGATCCAGAGAAAGGTAAAAAATGCCACTAAGGTACGATCCAATTTGCTGCAGCAGAGGGAAAAATCCTTCCTGATCCCCCAAGAGGTATTCGGATATTCCCTGGATAAACTTTACCTATAAATGTTATTATCCAGGTATATTATGTTTATCTAGAAAGATCCAGGCCTTTCTTAAAACAAGGTGTGATCATGATATTTCTCACTTAACTTTAGGCTGAGCAATGATTTACTCTATTTAAGCAACACATCTGCATGCTTTAAAATTATAAAAAGTATTCCTACAGCTGTAAAGCAGCAATTGAAAAATATTGCGTTCCACTATATGATTAAATAAAGCAGCTGAAATCTCTACAATGGTTATACTACCAATATCTTTTCAGGACCAACGTAAAGGAAACATAATGAGGTCTCAAGGCATGCCTTAAGAGACAGCTTATTTGTAAAGGAAATTTGGTTATAATTGTTTCATAGCAAAAAATGCCTTTTTGGGAGACATGGTATACATCTACTACTCATCTATCAATCATTTCATTGGCCAGCTGTCTATATAACTGAGTCACACAACTGATGCCTAATGACAACTGGGCCTGAAATCTTCATTCTACTGTTTCTTCTATAATTGACTTGTTATTTCAAACTACTATTTCAAAATACACTGATAACCTACCTAATTGGAGAGAAAAACATTAAAGTCAAATAAACTTCTCAACGGGTTTATACGATCTTCTCTTGGTGGGATGTGCTTGCTGTGTATTTGTTTAAAACACTTATATACATATACGTTTAGATCTTTTGCTGCCAGAGACATATTTTTAATTCTTCACACACATGCTAAAATGCTTTTTTTGATAAGAAAAATCCTCAAAACATATACTTTTTGAAAACCAAACAAGTGCAGTGCTTAAAAACCCTGAAAATCATATAATATATCTTAACCGCTTGCCGCCTGCCGCACGCAGATATACGTCTGCAGCATGGCACGGACAGGCAAAAGGACATATATATACGTCCCCTTTAAAAAGCGTTTTTTGCGGGCGCGTGCGGGTGTGGCGGACTCGATCGCTGTGGGCATACCCACGATCGTCTCACGGAGAGATAAACACAACATCTCGCTGTTCTGCCTAGTAAAACTGTCACTGATCGTGTTCCCTGTCATCGGGAACACGATCAGTGACGTGTCACAGCAAGCCATGCCCCCCTACATTAAGAATGACTCCTTAGGGAACACTTAATCCCTACAGTGCCACCTAGTGGTTAACCCCTTCACTGCCAGTGTCATTTTCATAGTAATCAGTGCATTTTTATAGCACTGATCACTGTAAAAATGACAATGGTCCCAAAAATGTGTCAAAAGTGTCCGATGTGTCCGCCATAATGTCGCAGTCATGATAAAAATCGCTGATCGCCGCCATTACTAGTAAAAAAAAAATATTAATAAAAATGCTATAAAACTATCCCCTATTTTGTAGATGCTATAACTTTTGCGCAAACCAATCAATAAACGCTTATTGCTATTTTTTTACCAAAAATATGTAGAAGAATACGTATCGGCCTAAACTGAGGGAAAAAAAAATTATATCTTTTTTTGGGGATATTTATTATAGCAAAAAGTAAAAAATATTGTTTTTTTTTTCAAAATTATCGCTCTATCTCAGAGGTGATCAAATACCATCAAAAGAAAGTTCTATTTGTGGGAAAAAAAGGACATCAATTTTGTTTGGGAGCCATTTCGCACGACCGCACAATTATCAGTAAAAGCAACGCAGTGCCGAATCACAAAAAGTGGCCCGATCATTAAGCAACAAAATTGTTCCGAGGCTGAAGTGGTTAAATAAATGTGAAAAAGCATATTTTATATAGTGTCCATTGGAAAACTCCCATATAAAACAGAAAGTCCCCAGGATATAAAATGATGTTAACAATTGATGAAAAGTCTTCTATCAGTGACACTTCCCAGTGCAGCAGTGAAAAAATATAATGTGATGCCAGTGCTCATCCTTCACCAATATGCACTTCAGCAATCAATCGATCAATCTTCCATATATACAGTGCTCAGCTAGGGGGGGGGGGGTTTCTAAACAAAAGATGCTCACCACGCAGAGCTACAAGTTTGTATATTAAAACAGCTTTTTTTTTAAAGAATCCATATGGTGTACACCAAAATAGAGCAAACACGGCAGGACTTACAGTGATGGGCGCTGAGCTAGACCTCGGAAGTGACGGTGTGACACAGCATGTAAGGCCTCTCCCAACAAGTTTCATGTGCATGGACATCTTCAGGGGATACTGCTATACTTTCTGAAAGCAGAGGACACATAGAAAAAAACATAGTAGTTACAATTTTTATGTTACATGACTTTAGCGCTAAATATTATATTAATTATTGGAGCTTGGTGATGTTTATAAACGCACCACCTCCTAATTATATATGAACAAAGAATACCCAAAGGGCAGAAAGATGGAGTTTTGAGGTACAAAAAAATTGATCAACATCAAATCATCAAAAAAATAGTTTTTTTGACATAGACAATATAAAATTACTATAAAATATTTGGGCAAAAACAGCCCTGTGGTCACGGTACAGAAGAATGGTTGCCTCTACATATTTCACCACAATCGTGGCTTCGTCTTCGTACTACAGAAGCTTTGTCTGAAGCTTCTGTAGTACCTTTACATACAATATCACCCTTATTGATTATGGTTCTAAATAATCCCTAAACCCCTCCTAGAGGTCCGATCGGGGATGTCTGTACCAAGAACATGAGGGATGAACAAATACCCTCCAGTTGAGCCTGTTTGTCTTAGAGAAGGGTACTTAACAGATTTGATCAGTCAGTATCCTTTTTCAGCCATGGCTGTTGCCATTTGTCCTGCTGCCGATGAAGCGTTCAATAACCGGACTCCAATCCAAGGGAATACCCCTTGGATCAACTTTAATGCTGATCTTCCCAGTGTAACAGGTGTTTTATTGACACTGAACTAAGGAACAGAGGCAACTCAAAGTAAAGGAAATGCATAGATTGCACAAATGTACTGACTGATCAAATCTGTTATTTTATTTATTATTACTATTTGTTTGTGAAGCGCACATATACCACCAATCGGTGGTGCCAAAGCGCTTTGTGACAGATAGCACCCTTCTCTAAAACAAACAGGCTCAACCGGAGGGTATTGGTTCTTCCCTCCTGTTCTTGGCACAGGCATCCCGGATCGGACCTCTTGAAGGGGTTTAGGGATTATTTGGAACCATAATCAATAATATTGTATGTAAAGGTACTACAGAAGCTCCAGACGAAGCCATGATTGTGGTGAAACATGTAAAGGCAACCATTCTTCTGTGACCACAGGGCTGTTTTTGCCCAAATATTTTATAGTAATTTTATATTTTCTATGTAATAAAATATTCTATTTTTTTGATAATTTGATGTTGGTAAATTTTTCTGTACCTCAAAACTCCATCTTTCTGCCCTTTGGGTATTCTTTGTTCATGACTTTACCGCTGTTCATCAAATGTATGTTTTTAGAAAACAAATACATTCAAATGAATTTTAATGCATGCAAACACAACAAAAATCTGCAAATTGTCTTTAAAATATTAGGTCTTAATTCGAGGTTTGTGTTCGCTGTCATCGCTGTATAAACCGTATGCGCTCCTGCATTTCTTAATAAGCTATCCAAACTGGAAACAAACTATTTAAAGTGGAATGAAGTCTGGAAATAGGCTTTAACCTCCCTGGCGGTATCCCCGAGCGTGACTCGGGGTGGGTTTTTCTTGCTGCGATCGGTATCCCCGAGTCACGCTCGGGGTAGACATGCAGAGCCTGCAGCGTGCGCTGGCTTACCTTCTCCTGGATCCAGTGATGTCACCACGCTGTGTGAGCGGGCGGGACCTCGCTCGATTCACACAGCGTCCTCCTGTGCCGCCGATCTCCGTTCCCTGCGACGTTACGACGCACGGGAGCGGAGATCGGCGCCAAATTCAAAAAAGTAAACAAACACTATACATACATACATATAGTGTATGATCTTATAGATTACAGTACTGTATGTAAAAAAAACACACACCCCTTGTGGTCTGCCCAGTGCCCTACATGTCATTTTATATAATAAAAACCTTTCTTTCTGCCTGAAAACTGTAGATTGTCCATAGTAGCCAAAAGTGTCTTTTTATGTCAAAAATGGTTTTAGATCAGCTAGAAAACAGCGATAATAAATTATAATCACTTGCAGAATTGTGCGATAGCGATTTGCGGGAAATTCGTCATAAAAAAAAAAAAATAATGACAGCAACAATTCTGCAACTGAAAAAATGTCAGTGATTTTGATTTGATTACATTATTGAATAATTTTTATTTTAATTATATTATTACTTGCTATAATTATTTATAATTATTTATTATATTATAATTAAAAATTTTGTTTTTAAAAAAATGTCATACCCGGGATGCCTATTAGATTCTTGTTTGGTCAGATTTAAGTGAGTTATTCCTAAAAATCACAGGCCTACAGTATAAAACACCAAATTTCCTTGCAAATAATTGTACCGCTTTCAGCATGTTTTTTCAGACAGAATCATACCGCCAGGGAGGTTAAAAAATGAAGTTGAGTAAATAGATACCAAATATGTTACAAGTTAAAACTGTGTGTACCTGCGACACTGTGACAAAGTACTATATCCAATATTACCCACAGACAACGTTTTAAAAGCCCTCATAAGCAACCAACTTAGAGTTAACCATGGCCCCATTCACATCTGAACATAGCATTTTCAGGCAGAAAGACGCACAAATTTACCATGATTTTGCCGTGATTTTTGCAGCGTTTTTTACTGTGTTTTTTTCCACGATTTTGTACAGATCAAAAGTTCACCAATGTAAAAAGCAGAAAAACACCCAAATCTGCCTAAAAAAGTGTCCCAGAACTTGTTTGAGCTTCAGGTGTTTTGAAGCTTCTGGCTTCAGGTGTTTTGGAGTGGAGATGTGAACCATCTCCATAGAGAATAATAGATTTTTTCCCCTCCAGGGATTTGTAGCTTCAGGCTTCAAGCTACAAAACGCTATAGAATAATTAATCTTATTCTCAATGTGTTTTGCACAATCATTGTATATGCATATGTGTGAGTACAAGGGGGCGAGGGGGCTCTGAAAACAAAATGTATTTCTTTCTTTTATAATACATTTTTAATTATTTTACACTTTTTTTCTCTCCAAACTTTATTGCTATCACAAGGGGGCTTCTAAGCCCCCTATGTTATAGAACTTTTTGAGTGGCAGGTACTTCTATTGGAGACATCTGGGGTCATTTGAATCCTTGTTGCCTTCCCTGCACCTAGACAACACTAATCGAAGATACAGCCTCTTTGATCCGCTGCTTCACCCAGCTCTCCTAGCCGGGAAATAATGGCCCTGTACCCAGAAGTGCTCAAGGCTGAAAGTTTCTAGGTTTAGAGTTTACAGGAGAGATGAAAGAATGTCCATCCCCCCACCCGCCGTCACAGTTCCCATCTTCTAGAACAGGGGTTCTCAACCTTTCTTTATATATTCTTTATTTTACATTTTTCACCTTTTACATTGTCTTGAACTCAGTTTAGTATCAATACACACAATATAAACAGTTTTCTATTGCTGTGTTTCTTGCATTTCCAAGAACTGTTATTCCTTTCTATCCCACTTCATCCTATTATATCGTCCCCTTACTCGTGTTCTCCCCTGGTTCAAAACATCACATCCCCCCCTCCCCCCCTTGCCCCCAAGCCCTTCTTCCGGGCTTAGAGAAAAAACACCAAACAACAAAAAAAAAAAAAAAAAAAGGGGAAAAATCCCCTCTCTCTCTCCTTCCCCCCTCCTCCCACACCCCGTCATCCCTCCCTAGTCCCCCCCCCGCTCCCATCTCACATAGGGTTCCCATGTCTCCCTCACTATCTCCTCCCTCTCCCCTAGAAATGCCGTAAGGTTCTCCATGCATTGCATTTCCTTGATTTTAGCTAGCCATTGTGCTTTACTTGGATAGCATGTGCTCTTCCAAAGTACCGGGATACACGATCTAGCTGTAACCACTAAATGTCTCACAAGGGATCTTTTGTATTTCTCCATTGACATAGGTATGTCTAATAGCAGATAAGTCGCCGGTTCCTCTCCTAGTGCTGTCTCCGTTATTTCTTCTATCACTTCAGATACCATTTTCCAGAAATCTTTAACCCCCTCACAGTTCCAAAAAATATGTAAGAGTGTTCCCTCTTCTTTTTGACATCGCCAACAGGTATTTGACACCTGAGGGTAAATCTGGTTTAATACCTCCGGTGTCCTATACCATCGGCTCAGTATCTTATATCCTCCTTCTTGAAATTTGGAAGCGATTGATGCTTTATGGTTAAATTGGAAGATTTTTTTTTTCTGAATTTCCGTAAATCTAACCCCTAAGTCTGTTTCCCACTTCTGAATAAAGCCTATCTCCCGCGGTGCTTTCATTTCATTTATCAAGGAGTAGAATATAGAAAGTGAATGTCTCACCGACTCTCCCCTAAGACACATTTTCTCGAACTCTGTTGGTGTTTCTCTCATCCTAATATGTCCCCGTATAGATCGAAGAAATCCCCCTAACTGTCTCCTCCTGTAGGGATCTATGTACTCTGATAAATCCCTTTCTATTTCTTCCTTTGTCATTATCCGATTCTCTCTCTGGAAATGTATCAGTCTGGTTTGTCCGCTATTTTTTAAATTCGCGAACCCTAAGTCCTTCATCCCCGGTACGAACGCTGGGTTCCCTAGGATTGGAGTCATCGGGTTCGCCCCGTTTTCATCTGTTACATTTTTAAATATTTTTTTCACAATGTTAATTGTCGTCCCTATCATCGGATGTCTTTTCACTGTCTGAGGTATCACCGATTTCGAGAGCCATATTAGTCCCTCCAGTGGAATCTCTGTCACTTCTTGTTCTAGTAGAATCCAAGGTTTATTTTTTGGCCTTACACACCAGTCTAGTGCTCTCGATAAATGTACTGCCTCGTAATAGGCTAGCGGGTCTGGAAATCCTACTCCCCCCTTTTCCTTAGGTAATGTAAGGATATCTCTTCTTACTCTAGCTGGTTTCCCTGCCCATATGAATCCTACAAACTTCCCTCTGATTTCTTTGAGGACTCCCTGAGATATTTTTGTTGGTAGTGTCTGTAATAGATATAGCACTCTCGGCATTGCATTCATCTTAATAATGTTTATCCTACCAAACCAGGTAAACACCTCCTTATCCCATTTCTGTAGGTCCTTTTTCAATTGTCTTGCCAAAGGTGCTAGGTTTAACTCATGTATTCTGCTTAATTTCTTTGGAATATTAGTCCCCAGGTAACCTATATGCGAGTTTGTCCATCTAAATGGAAAAAAGTTAGTCAGTTGTTGTTGTTGTATAATGCTCATCTCTACCCCCATCGCTTCCGATTTGTTATAGTTCACCCTGAAATTTGAAAGTTTGCCATACTTATCTATCTCAGCTAGCAGTGGGGGTAGAGATAGCACTGGTTCCGAGACAAAAAACATTAAGTCATCAGCAAATGCCGCTAGTTTCTGTTCTCCCCCCTTCGCTTTTATACCTCTAATATCTGTACATAATCTTATTGTCCTCAAAAAAGGTTCTAACGTCAAAATAAAAATCAGTGGTGACAAGGGGCATCCCTGCCGCGTCCCGTTTCGTATTTCGAAGGGTTTGGACATCATGCTGTTTATCTTAATTTTCGCTTTAGGTCTGGAATAAAGGCTCGTGATCCATCTTTGCATCCCCTCTCGCAGGCCTATATGTTGTATAATTGCTTTTAAAAATTTCCAATCTACCCTATCGAATGCTTTTTCAGCATCGGTAGATACTAGTACTAAGGGCATTTTATATGTCTGCGAGAGGTGGATAGCATTTATTACTCGTTGGGTGTTTTCCCTGCCTTCTCTTCCTGGCGTGAAGCCCACCTGATCTTGGTGTACCAGCCCAGGAATGTATGGTATTATTCTATTAGCAAGGATCTTTGCAAAGATTTTTAAATCGACATTCAGCAATGAAATTGGGCGATAGTTGGCACATTGCGCTGGGTCTTTACCCTCTTTCTTTATGACCGCTATGTGTGCCATTAGGGTTTCCTCTGGCATCTCCTGTCCCTCCCGTATCGAATTAAATGCATCTAAGAATCTCGGCAACAGTTCTTCTACATATGTCTTATAGTACAGGAGGTTAAAACCGTCTGGTCCTGGTGCTTTACCTGGTTTTAACTGCTTTAGCGTATTTTTAACTTCTTCCGCTGTTATTGGGTTTTCTAAACTTCTTCCTATTTCTTCTGATAGCTTTGGCATTTCCGACTTCTCTATATACTCTTTTATTTTTCTCTCCCTCTCCCCTGTTTTTTCTGACTCCTGCTCCCCCTTCAACTGGTACAGACCCACATAATAGTTCCTAAATACTTCCGCCATTTCCTGTGGGGATTTTGTTATCTTATCTCCTGTTGATTTTATACCCTCTATATGGTTTTGCGCTCTTACCTCTCCTAAAGCTCTTGCTAACATTTTACTTGGTTTGTTGCCAAATTCGTAAAAAGCTTGTCTACACCTTCTCAGCGATGCTTTTGCTTTATCCGTTAGCAATAAGTTCAGTTCCTCTCGTGTCTTCCTCAACTTTTTCTCTACCTGTATAGCTAATGATTTTTTATGCATTTTTTCCAATCTTCGAATTTCTCCTAGCAAGGTTTCCATCTGTGCTTCTGTCTTACGTTTCCTATGGGACCCCAAAGATATCAGGATTCCTCTAACAAAACACTTATGTGTTTCCCAAATACACATTGGGGACACCTCTCCTGCAACATTGTTGGAGAAAAACATCTTCATCTCCTGAATTATCTTTCCTTCATATTCTGGGTCTTTTATAAGGGACTCATTAATTTTCCATTGCCATTCCCGTGCTTCAGTACTCCCCCATTTTAATGTACATTTTGTCGGTGCGTGATCTGATATTGAAAATGACCCAATGGAAGCCTCTTCTATACTTTGTAAGGAATTTTGTGATATAAATATATAGTCTATTCTAGAATAGCTTCTATATTTAGCTGAAAAGAAGGTGTAATCTTTCTCATAGGGATGATTGGATCTCCAACAATCTACTACCTGTATCTCTTGCAAGAGTCTATTAGCTTTGCTTAGTTTACTGTATGCCAGGTGTGAGGATCCCCTCGATGTATCTAGAATTGGATCCAAGGCAATATTTAGGTCTCCTGCCATTATTAAAATCCCCTCCATATTCTGTTGTATCCTGTTTATGTATCTCTCTAATGCCCCAACTTGACCCTCATTGGGCAAGTATACATTTACCAGGGTCACCTTCCGGTCGTCAATGTATCCTTTCACAATAAGGAGCCTTCCTTCCTCTTCCTGTATTACGCTTAATTCTTTCCATGAGATATTTTTAGAGAGCAAGATTGATACTCCCTTTGTTTCAACCTTTCTAATGCCGTGACTCCTTGATAAAATTTCCCAAGTTGTGGGGACCCCTAACAGTAAAATTATTTTTGTAGCGTGGGTTGTCAGCACCCAAGGCAAGACAAGTAATTTGCGCCCCTAACTCACTCTTTCTCTTTGTTTTCCATTCATTCCCTTTCATCTTTCTCTATCCTAATTTCTTTTTTTTTTCCCCATCCCTCTCTCTAGCCGTCTTTCTTGTTCTTTCTCCTATTCTTTCTCTCCCTTTTTTGTTGATCCTCCCCCTCTTTTCCTCTCCCTTTCATGTATTCTCTATTTTTATACCTTCTCTTACTCCTTGGTGGGGAGGTGGGGGGAATGGGATGAGTGGAAGTGCTGGCGGTGGGTTCGGGATGAGTGGCAGTACTGGCGGGAGGTTTGAGATGAGTGGCAATGCCGGGGGGAATTCTGATCGGCCAACTTGGGTGCTCTTGATCAAGGTCATCTGCTAATCTGAGAACTGTAGTGGGGACTTTTAATGGCAACTATAATCACAGGTAGTGTTACTCACTGTGTCTCCGACTTTGTGGTGTCTTGTAGCAATAACACCTACGCCAAAATCAGGAGATAGGGTCTCCTCTAGCCCCTCCCACTTCACATTTCTCACCAGTCAGCTGACCGCTAGTCTCTGCCCCCCAGCCATACTGTGAACTGAATGGGTGGCTGGGAACAGGGTGAGTGGGATGCTGCAGGCTCTAGGAACAGCCCAGCTGGGTGACCACAGGCTCCAGGGACGGCAGCAAAAAGGCTGGGAGAGTGGTGCAGGCTTCAGGAACAGCCCAGGATTTGGTGACCCCTGGCAAATCATCATTCGACCCCCGAGGGGGTCCCGACCCCCAGGTTGAGAACCACTGTTCTAGAAGAACCAGGAGAACCACGGGACTGGGGGGGAAGACACCTTAGAAGCTTCTATAATGTAGCTAGCAACATTGCAACTAAAAAAGTAAATCTGTTGTGCCGATGAGTTTGTTTGTATGCCTCTACTTCCACTGACTTAGTAGTTATGTTGGCGGCAGTCAAATTATGAAAGTGGAACCATAAACAAAATAAACAGAAATTTTATTTATTTTTCTGAGACCTCCTGTAACATAGTTTTATTATTACCTTTCGACCCTTCCAGGAGATCCTGCTAAATACTGGACTGCCTCTGTGTGCAGTATTATACAGTAAAAACAGGTCTGTAGGCGCTACAACCTTCCCACATAACAGCTCTAACGTACCAGAAAAAGGAAAGGGATGGTCGGCATTTAGGATCAGGGTTGATCCACCTTATAGGCTCACTATGCAAGTCGCTTAGGGCCCCGCAAAGCTGCAAAGGGCCCCCCAAATTACTAGAGGCCCGCCTAGTGAGAAGTCATTTTCGCCCCCTCACCCCGCTTATCAACTCGCTGGCTGCATGGGAGAAGAGATAAGAAGTCAGCACCCCCTGCTTCTCAATTTAATGTAAGATGTCATTTCCGACAGCAGAACACACCTCCTACCCCCGCTTCTCAACTTTCTTCTTTCTTTAATGTAACATGTCACTGTAGTCAGCGCCCCCCGCTTCTCATTTTTAATGTGCCATGTCATTTTGCTTAGGGCCCCAGGGAGGTCAGGATCGGCACTGTTTAGGATGATTTTCAAAAAAAGTATTACTTTATTGAAAAGACATGTAAACGCTAAAAAACAGCTTACGCATTTTTGATGTAAGTAACTATGTTACAGTACCATACACCCTAACAGTGTATGTCCTATTACCAATCATGCACAGAGCTACCTTTGCGTACAATAATGCATATCTTCCTTACAAGCCTGCACATTGCTGCACTTGAACTGTACCTAGTACAACACACCCTACTCTGAATGCATGGATGGTATGCTGGACATCATATGTGTATATTGCAGCCCCACAATCCCTGTAGTTTCAGGAACCGAGAAGGAGAAGCCTTTTACCATACATTGCTGCTCTTTGCAAGCTCTGGCTGATGCCTGAACTAATTTCAGAATCTGCACCTTGTGCCAAGTGCAGAGTGACCAATAGAATGCTTAGTAGCTCCTGTATATAGAGCCAGTGCTTGGAGGTGCTGGTAAACAGTAATGACTCATTCCTGAACAACACAAATTGGAGGAGCTAGGTTTATCAGGGATGAGGAGACCCTCTCATCAACATTATGACATCTGACACATGCATGCATGTATCCATTTACCAATACATATGGGAGTGGGAATAGATATGTAGCGTTAAAATTGTGCAACAGTGAAATATGTTAAAATCACTAGCAATCTAAAACCCAACAGGGAAACATGAACAGTGAAAAACAAAAATAAGTCCACACAGTGAAAATTATATGGTGACAATGTCCGTCACAAATGGGTAGTGGTTCTCACGATGAGGATGACATAGTGTCTGTATAGACCATCACAAGGGACATGCCTTCAAATGAATGATATGACTAAACACGCTTACCGGAACCGTTGGACCCATCTGTCAGCGACAATGGATCAATCAGACATAAATATCCAATTAGCAGGTAGACCAGGCGATCCGAGGGATCCGGGAGAGCTCGAGAAGCCTCCCAATGAAATCTTGATGGGAGTAGCCACAAACGGAACTGTTGGACCCAACTGTTCACAACCTAGAATCAATCAGGCATGGATATCCCAATCTGTGGATAGACCAAACGATCCAAGAGGTCCTGGAGGAATCCAGAGATACTCTGTGAAATCTTAATGGTGACAGCCACAAACTGAGGTGACGATGACCAGGAGAAAGAACCGAAAAAACGTCCAAAAGAGCATGAAAAAAAGGGGGGCCTCCAATAGTTCAGGTCAAAAAAGTGTGTTTTTATTGATAAAATCCAACATACATGAGTTAAAAAGTGATCACAAATGAATAAAAGCAATATAAGGAGCGGTGAACCTGGCCCTGTACAATACATATACCAATACATAGTAGGCAATAGACATGTGCACACTGAAATATTTTGCTCCGGAATTTCGTTTTCGTCCGAAAAATAAATGTAGATAGTTACTTCCGAAATTCGTTTTATTTATTTAGTTTTTCGTTAAAAAAATGTATTCGTCCGAAAATCCAAATTAATTAAGGTCGAATCTGTCATTGAAGGCTTATGGTGTCTGTCGAATGTTCTAAGAAGATTTGATGGAATCTTTTAAAAAAAAAAGAAGAAGATTTGACGGAGCAACGAAACTGTACGATGCCGCAATTGTACATTTCCGGTCGAATGTTCCGCCTACAAGCTATAGAAGAATTGTAATGTTGTATGACGAATAATAATTATATTTATTAATTATTATTACTAGTCAACCAACATTAGAATTCTTCTATAGCCTATGGGCAGAGCATTTCACCATAAATGTCCGCTTGTTGCGATCGTATGTTTTTAGCTACTTCGTCGAATCTTCATGTCTCTCTATGTCGAATCTTCATGTCTCTCTATGTCGAATCTTTGCTCTCTATGTCCAATCTTTTCTCTCTATGTCAAATCTTTTCTCTCTATGTCAACTCTTCATTATGTCTCTATAATGTCAAATCTTTTCTCTCAATGTCGAATCTTTTCTCTTAATGTAGAATAATATTGGACTAATAGAGTTAAGGTTAGGCACATTCGACCGCAACGAAAAACGAAAATAAAGCATTTGTTTATGTCAGATCTTTCGGTTTTCGTTTTCTGTGCTTTCGTTATCGCTTGTTAAAATGATAACGAAAATACCTGAAATTCGGACGAAAACTAATGCACATGTCTAGTAGGCAATATTCTAACGGAGCACTAAACATGACACTGACTTCATCTAATTTATTGTACAAAACAATCCATGAATTCACAACAAATGTTACTGTTGTCTTGATGACCAATGATAATCTGTTGCAATCATTGTCTGTAAACAATTTAACTTTGCAGCTTTTATTCTGGAAATATTTTTTTTTTTTGAAAATTCTTTTTATTAGGTTTTTGCACACAAAAACAACACATACAGGCGGGCAACATACCCACCACAAAAGCGGCCGCGCAGGGCCTAAAACACATTTACATAGGGAAAACACAGTTCCCTGAGCACACCCTCCCCCCCCCTCCCCCCCCCCGACCAACACCCTCCCCCACAACCCTTGCATACAGGAGTTTTGTGTATATCTGATCTAACAACCTTGAAATGAGAAATCTTGCATAGGTGCAATCACATAATACAGTAGTCAATTGACTTAAAGGTCTAACCCACCGTTACCGGACTGTCTAGCCATGCCTGCCAAACCTTTGTAAACTTTTTCCCACAACCTCTTGATCTGTATGTGGCCCTGTACAGGTGAATTACAGAGTTTACTAGTCCCTTCCAGTACTCTAGCGTGGGAGCAGCAGACTTTTTCCATCTCAGTAAGATAGCTTTCCTGCCATAGAAAAGCCCTATATTTATCAAGGTGCGATGGGCCAAGGAGGGAGCAACCTCCTCGACCAATCCCAGGAGACAGACTCTAGCCGTCAAGGGGACCGGTATGCTGAGAACCTCTGACAAACACTCCACCACCCCTGTCCAGAAAGTTTTTATGAGGGGGCATGTCCAGAAAATGTGTTCCGAATCTGCTGGAGAGAATACACACCTCCAGCATTGACTGCTAGCCGATGGGTATACTCGGGATAACCTAGCAGGAGTATAATAAATACGGTGTAGAAACTTAAAGTGTATTAAGCGATCCCTAGCTGAGACTAAATGTTTGAAGGGATGATCCCACATATCCTCCCAGTCTTCGCCTTGAATGTCTGGAACTTCCCTCTCCCAACGCTCTCTACATCTGGTGACTCCTATGGGCGTCTTCGTGAACAATGCTTTGTATACTGTGGACAAAGTCTTGGGCAGTTCTTCACTTCCCAAGAGACTCTCTAGTGTCGAGGGCAGAGATTCCACCCTGCGATCTCCGAACTGCGCCTGAAAGGCATGGCGCAGTTGTAGGTATCTGAAGAAGAAAGAGTTCGGGAGACCATGCCTATCTTTCAACTGGTCAAAGGTAATGAGCTCGCCCTCTCTGGTGATATGCTCTAGCAACTTAACTCCCCCACAAGCCCAGATCATCGGGTCCGGGAGGGAGCAAAAGTCCGATAGATTGGGGTTTAGCCATAGAGGAGCCGAGGGGGACACACCCGAATAGGAGGGTGACATCAGGACCGTGGCAGTCTCCCACGCTCTGATAGTCGCCTTCATGGAAGTGGTGATAGGTAAGGAGGATTTCGGGCCCCTATAGAGGGCCAACCGTAAGCTTTCATACGAACCTAAGAGTGCGGCCTCCAGTACAGTGGCCGTGTCTCCCTCATCCGTCAGCAGCCACCTCCTGGCGAACACCATCTGGCCAGCCAGATAGTATTTCTGCCAGTCGGGAAGCGCCAGCCCTCCTTGTCCCCATGGTTCCTGTAGAACCCTGATGCTAATCCTGGGTGCCCGGGGTGACCAAATGAAAGCCCCAATTAAACCATTCAGCTTGGTGAAAAAAGATTTTGGTATCCAAATTGGAGAGTGTCGCAGGAAATAAAGAAGTACTGGTAAAAACTTCATTTTAAGTAGACTGACTCTACCTACCAATGAGAGAGGCAGCTTTTTCCAGACCTGTATTTTCTGTTTCAGGGACTCCACTGCCGGGAGGAGATTCAGGGGCATATAATCATATATATTGGCGGTAACCTTCACCCCCAAATAGGTGAGGGAGGAGACCCAGATCAGCGGCAATGTGTCATCCCTTCGCGACTGGGCCTCCGGGCCCAGAGGGAGGATAGACGACTTGCCCCAGTTCACCCGCAACCCCGAAAAAGATGCAAATCTGTCCAGGATCCGCAAGGCCGCCTTAAGCGACGACCCCGGGTCTCGGAGAAACAGGAGCAAGTCGTCTGCATAAAGCGCAACAGATTCCATGATGGAGCCAACCCTAATTCCTCCCACCTCATCCGAACGCCTGAGGGCCCTGGCGATGGGTTCCATCATTAAGGCAAAAAGGAACGGGGAGAGGGGACACCCCTGCCTCGTGCCCCTGCCTATTGTGAAGAAAGAGGATACCCTGAACCCCAATCGGACAGCCGTCCGTGGGTCAGCGTATAAAAGTCGAATCCATTGGCGGAAGCCTGGGCCGAAACCCATTCCCTCCAATACCGCATGCATGTAGTGCCAATCAACCGAATCGAATGCTTTTTCGATGTCAATGGAAACAATCACTTTGGCTAAACAGTCAGAATTATCCATTTGGATATGCGTGAACAGCCTCCTTAAATTTGTGTCCGTTGACATGCCTGGCATGAAACCCGTTTGATCAATATCTACTATGGACGCTATAACTTTTGCTAATCTCGAGGCCAATACCTTGGTTAAAATTTTTAAATCCGTATTTAAAAGCGCTATGGGGCGATAGGAGGAACAAGCTAGTGGATCCTTACCGGGTTTCAGGAGGAGCACCATGTAGGCCTCTTTCATGGAGTCCCCTCTCCCAGCAGTGACTGAAAAGTTTGTTAAGTCTAGGTGCCAGGTGTGAGCCAAACGACCTGTAGAAGTCCGCCGGGAACCCGTCCGGGCCCGGCGCCT
Source organism: Rana temporaria (assembly GCF_905171775.1). Lineage (NCBI taxonomy): Eukaryota > Metazoa > Chordata > Amphibia > Anura > Ranidae > Rana > Rana temporaria. The sequence continues at coordinate 529,615,137 of NC_053489.1, forward strand.
TACGCGGAGGAAAGGCCTGAATCGCTGCCTCTATTTCCAACACCGAGATAGGTTCATCTAAAAATGCCGTATCTGAATCCGACAGACGCGGCAGCTCCACATCCTGCAACAACTCGTCTAAGTCAGCCGGGCTATATGCTGGAATGGGTGAGTACAAGGCTGCATAATAATCCACAAACTCCCCCAAGATTTTCTCAGGATCGGTGATCAGGTCTCCTCCCCCACCCCTCACCACAGGAACACTAACCGTTGTTTTTTGTTCCGCTGCCAAGTTGGCTAAGAGCTTCCCATTTTTATCCCCTTCTGCAAAAACATTTTCGGCCTTTTTCCTAACCTCGGTGTGCGCCAGGTTCGAAAAATGCAAGGTGAGCGAGCGCCTAGCCTCCAGAAGGGAAACATACGAGGCCTCCGAGGGAGAGTCTGCATGTGTTTTAGCACTCTCCCGCTCGTTGGCCATCAAGGTCTCACCCTCCTGGTTAAATTCCTTCCTGGCTGATTTTATGGCTGAGATACACTCACCCCTTGTCGCAGCCTTGAAAGCATCCCATACCACCGAGGGCTCCGCCGAGCCCTCATTGGTCTCCCAGTATGTAGATATGGACTTGCTCAGATGATCCGATACCTGATCCTCCCCCAACCACCCCGGGGACAGTCTCCAGCCCCCCCTGGCACCACCCTCCGGAAATGCCAGAGTGGCCAGGAGTGGGTTGTGATCAGAGGGGCCCCCCGACAAATATTCCATTGCATACACATGTTGTAGGGCAAAGCAGTTACCAAACGCTAAATCTATTCTAGCAGAAGATCTGTGTGTAGTGGAAAGGTGGGAGTATGAAATGACACCGGGGTGCTTCCATCTCCACAACTCGGTCAGCCCCGCCACTGACGCCCAGGAGCCAAGATCCCCCGACGCCTGCCTAGCAGCATTGGAGGAGTCCAGCACCGGGTCGAGAATGGCATTGTAATCTCCCATAATAAACATCGGTAGATGCAGGTGTGGGGCCAATGTCACCAGTAGGTCATGTAGTACTTGTACCTGAAAAGGAGGAGGCAGATATATATTAACCAGCAAGATTTTGTGCGCGGATATCTCCAAAAGGACTGCCACATATCGACCCCCCGGGTCTGTAAAGACCTGGTGGATTACACAGGAGAGGGCTTTGCTAATCAGGAGAGAGACCCCCCTCGAATAAGTAGAGTAGGTGGAGTGAACCGCCCTCTGCACCCATTGCCTGCGTAGGGCCAATATCCTACTCCCTTCTAAATGGGTCTCCTGGAGGAGGACGATATGTGGTCTGACCTGTTTGAGGTATTGAAACATAGCCGCCCTCTTGAATTTGTTGTTTAAACCCCTGACATTCCAGGACAAAATCTTGATGCGACTATCCATAATCCATTTCAGAAGCAAAATAAAAGTGTCTCCGTATTGAAGCAACCATACAAGAATAGATAATTATATACGTGCTATGTATAGGTAAATCAGACCATCTCAAGTCCCAAAGTGAGTTGCGAGGGTAGAGCCCATGGTGTTGGTCAAACAAACCCCCCCCCCCTGCCATTATACCAGAAACCCCTTTGAACAGAAAAAAACAGATAACTGTCTGGTATGCAGCTTGAACCCTGTAACAAACAAACCAGGTGGAGAACCACCTTCTGCGATCATAGTTCGGCATGAACAGATGATAAAAAATCTGTGTCCATTGTCAGAGCTCCATCGGCTAAAAGAAAAAGTATTGCACAGCCGACCGACCAAAAATAAAGAGCAACCAGTAGGTCAGCCACTGGCACTGCAGCATTTTGAAGCATGAGGAGTGATGTAAAGTATTAGTATGGATCTTGCATCTTAAACTCCTAAGGCCCCAGTCCACACACTGACATATTGATGTGACCCCACGCAGTACGTGAGGGAAAAAAAAACAAAGAAAACAATGGGAATCGTCAGTGGGAGCACTTGTCAGCAGAGAGAAATCATACATTAAAAGATCAAAAATCAAAGCAAATCAAGAGGGGGAAAAATAATCGGAGCACAAACCAGCTGAAGAACTTGCGAGTCCAAACGGATCTGGAGGCCTCAGAGAAAACGGTCTTCACGGCAACCGATCCAGCCAATCACAAGCATCCTGCGGGCGATCAAAGAACTTTACCGAGCCTTTGTGCTGTACCCTGAGGCGACTAGGGTACAGCATGCTGTATTTCAGATCTTTATCTCTGAGCCGTCGTTTCACGTCCGTAAAGGAGCGACGCCTCTTCTGGGTCTCGGCAGAAAAGTCTGGAAACAGCATGATGCGGGCGTTGTCATATTTCAAATCCTTCTGTCTACGCGCCTCCGACAGCAGCATGTCCCTGTCCCTATAATTCAAGAACCGGACGAGGAACGGGCGCGGGGGGGCCCCCGGAGGCCTAGCAGCCGTGGGTACTCTGTGGGCTCTTTCCACAACATAAGTGGGGGGGCGATCGCCGAGGTCTAGCAGCTCCATAAAAAATCTCTCCGCAAAATTGGCAGTGTCCTTCCCCTCAGCCCCCTCCGGTAACCCCACCACTCTTACATTATTGCGGCGTTGGCGGTCCTCGGCATCATCCGCCCTGTGCTGTAAGGCCCGGACCATGTCTTGCAGCTCCGCTAGTTGTGAGTCATGGGCATGCGAGACGTCCTCAACCCCGGAGATACGATCCTCTGCCGAAGACAGTCTGCCCCTTATTTTTTCCAGGTCATGGCGGATGAGGTTGCACTCCGTCGCCAGGCTGTCAATGCGGCCCACCAGCTCGGTTTTGGAGGCCGCAATGGCCTCGAGGATCGGGCCCGTTATGGCCGCCGTGTCCACCTCTATCTCCTGAGGTACGGGAGAGGAGGCCTCCAAGACCCCCCGAGGAACACCCTGCTGTGTCTCCATCTGAGCGGGAACAAACTTGGCGCGCGCCACGGAGGAGCAGGGAAGCAAGATGGCGGGGGCGGAGCTAGCCGCCATGCTGCCCTGTGATCGAAGCTGCCGCTGCTCTAACGGAGGCTGTTTCCGCTGTTCCTTTTGCTTCTTTTGGGACGAATGTGGCATGGTTCTGATCTGCAGTAGTTCCCCCAGCAATCTATCGCTTCCTCGGTGCAAATGTGTCGGTCTAGCCGTCAGAAATCGGATGGTTTAGCGGAGGGAAGCCGGAGCTCTAAGAAGACAGGTCCTGCCGCGATCACATCCGGCCACGCCATTCTGGAAATATTTAAGGGCTTCTAAAGCCTAAACATTTTTTTACCTTAATGCACTCCCTTGCACGAAGGTAAAAATTGTTTAAGTATTAGTATTGCCCTCCTCAATGCCACCTTATACTTATCAAGCCTTCATTCGATCCAGCGCTGTGACCATCTGTAGCGGCTATTCCTACTCTCACAGGCTTTGCTGAAGCATCAAAATCATTGGCTCCTGCTGCTGTCAGTCAAAATCTGTAACGAGAGAGCGCTTATGTTTATGGACGCAGGAAGTGCGGTTCAGAGTCAAGCTTACAGGTGTGCCACAATAGGAATTGGCTTCCTTATAGCGGCACACCGAGAAGAGGAGAGGCCAGGAGTGTCGGCGGGGTCCCCAGATAAGGAGGATCGGGCTGCACTATGCAATTCTATGTATACCATGTTGGTTATTTTAATAAAAAAATCTATATACATAAAAAAATTAAAAATAAATATATATATATATATATATATATATATATATATATATATATATATATATATATATATATATATATACAACCACTTTAAATGGAACATTTTTACACTGTGTATTTGTATATTTGCGTCTTCAGCCATAGAGTGGCAAAATATCTGAATAGATGGCCTCTACTTACCAATGAAACCTGCACTTTTTAGTAACCAGGGCAGTTAGGGTGAGAGAGTCACTCTAATGCCGCGTACACACGATCGGTCCATCCGATGAGAACGGTCTGATGGACCGTTTTCATCGGTTAACCGATGAAGCTGACTGATGGTCCGTCGCGCCTACACACCATCAGTTAAAAAACCATCTGTGTCAGAACGCGGTGATGTAAAACACAACGACGTGCTGAAAAAAACAAAGTTCAATGCTTCCAAGCATGCGTCGACTTGATTCTGAGCATGCATGGATTTTTAACCGATGGTTGTGCCTACTAACGATCGTTTTTTTCCCTATCGGTTAGGAATCCATCGGTTAAATTTAAAACAAGTTGGCTTTTTTTAACCGATGGATAAAAAACTGATGGCCAAATCAGACCGTTCTCATCGGTTTAACCAATCGTGTGTAAGCAGCCTTATCGTCATACAGACTGCAATAAAGCCATACATTTTCCTCTCTTTACCAAAAACTAGTAAAACAAATATCTGTCATTCTACTGTAATATTGCTGACATGGATTTTTATATAATTGCAAAAAAATAAAGTCGATTTTTAACGTGTGAAAAAAAAAAAATGCCAAGGACTTTAAGTTAAAGTACACGTCCCCTTTTGAAAGAATTTCTACCTGTAACATATTTAATAACTTTTATTTTTTTATATGTATTAATCTTCCCTTTGCTATGTCCTTCAGTCCCAACCATGGTTCAAATGTTACTAACTGCCCTGGGCGTTGAGTACTTACAAGGAGCCTCTGTATACAAACATATAAACTCAACGGTAACCAGTTTACACACAGAAGTGAGAAGCGCATGTGGGACATTTCAAAATAAATTTTAATTTCAAAATCCTCTCACACGACAACTTGTAAGCTTATGAATTTAAAGTAATATGTATTAGGAGAAAAAATGTATGTCCTGGCAAATTTTTTTTTTTTTAGTCTTGGATCGGGTCAGGAATAATTAGAACCACAGACAGGTTTTATTGTGACCTGGAACTTTATTAGTTAGATTCCTCCACACTTTCAGTCCTGGTGAAAATGTTTTTAACAGACAAAGAGAAGAGAGAATCTGAAACTGACATACAGTGAGCTCACAGGGGTTCTAGCCTTTACTTTGGGCTAATACACATTATGTACAGTGATTGGAATTTTTCTGCATCTGATCAACATCAGTCGCTGCAAAGGCACATAGAAAAACACATGTTTTCTATGTGCCATGTTCACACCACATTGCTGATGTAATGTCGTGCACACAACTGCAGACATGCTGCATTTTTCAGCAGTGCATCAGATACCAATGCAGGTCACCGCAGTGCAAAGTGCTGTAGTGCAGACAATTGGAATGGAGTGGAACTTTGCAGACTCTCAATAAAGTTAAAACAAAAGAAAAAGACAAAACAAATGGTAAACACTTTGTTTTAGTGCTCCTCCAGTGTCATGTCCGTCTTCCTCCAGTGCCGTGTAGAAGCTTAAGTCTCCTGGAATTCGTGCCGTGGATATTCAAGGAAGGTTCAGGAGCAGGGCCTCTTCATTCTCTTTATCTCTTCCCCTGCTTTCTCCAAAAAAAAATAATAATATTTTTTACCATGTAGTGGGTAGAGGAATGAAATAGGGGAATATTGTATGCAGCACACTTTTTGAAAGACCTACCTGCTCTGCTTTTGGATGTCTTTATACCCCATGACCTAAAAAGTAAAACACATCAGACACAAGCATGTACAGTGTCATAAAATGCATCCATTCCTTTATAGTTTAGAATACCTATAAGTCAACTAAATAAACAATACCATACAAATCATCTATACTTTAAAACATGTTTTAAGTGTTAACTTTGTTCAGAACAGAGGTTCAAGAGACATGGCTGATTTCAAGGATAAGAGTATGTAATGTAATCGTGAAAAGAGATAGCAAAATTAAATTACAACTCATTATACAATCATATAAATTAAGATAAGTGGAAAGACTAAAGCTTGTAGTCTACATTTGCTTGTTGCAATATTAACTTCAGCTTAACAGTTGCAAAAAATAAATTCACAGCCCTATTGCAATGTCCACACAACAGTAGCCACTGGTTAAAACGTGTATTGACAACTGAAGCCTCGTACACACGTCCGAGGAACTCGACGGGCGAAACACATCGTTTTGGTCGTCGAGTTCCCTGTGAAGCCGCCGAGGATCTCGGCGAGCCAAATTTTCCTATTGCCATTGAGGAAAAAGAAGACATGCTTTCTTTTTGGGCCAACGAGATCCTCGGCGGTTTCCTCGTTGAAAAGTATACACACGACCGGTTTCCTCGGAAAAAAAAAAAAACAGCAAGCTTCAGGCTGGTTTTTGCAGAGAAACTCAGACGTGTGTTCGAGGCCTGACAGGTATGTGATGTTAGCCCATAGTTTAATATTATTTAGTGGATAATTCCACCAAAAATTGTTACTTTACTTTTCCATATTTATCGGTAAATGAAACCACATTTTATATATATATATAAAACAGTGTCATGAATCCCAAGGAACTTTGTTACTGCCCATGGGAAGTGGCAAAAAACACAAAATGTAGGTAAATCTGATGAAATAGCCAAGGTGTAAATTCCCTCCACAAATGTTCCCCCAAAACTGAAATAACAACTTTGGTAGAGCTAGAGTTTGCCCTTTAATACTTATTAAACAAAACACTTTGTAACAATACCCTCTGGGGTTGATTTACTAAAACTAGAGAGGGCAAAATCTGGTGCAGCTGTGCATAGTAACCAACCAGCTTCTAACTTCAGCTTGTTCAATTAACCTCCCTGGCGGTAATCCAGAGTCTGGCTCGGAGTGGAATTCCAGTACCAGTATCAGTACCATGAGCCAGACTCAGGATCGCATCGCAGTATCCAGGCATGGTTACTTACCTTGTCCCCTGGATCCTGCGATTTCTCCCCACTGTGTGAGCGAGCTGTGTCCTCCTTGCTCGATTTACAGTGCCCGAGTGCCGCCGAGCTCCATTCCCTGCAACGTTACGACGCACGGGGCGGAGATTGGTGCCAAATTCAAAAAAGTAAAAACACAATACACATACAGTGTACTGTAACCTTTGTCCCTAGTGGTCTGTCCAGTGCCCTGCATGCACTTTTATATTATAAATACAGTTTTGTCTGCCTGGAAACTGTAGATTGTCCATAGCAGCCAAAAAGTGTCCCTTTATGTCAAAAGTGGTTTTAGAGCAGCTAGAAAACAGCGATAATAAATTAGAATCACTTGCAGAATTGAGCGATAGCGATTTGTGGGGAAATTCGTCATCAAACACTGAAAGTAATAACAGCGACAATTCTGCAACTGAGAAAATTTCAGTGTTTTTGATTTGATTACATTATTGAATCATTGTTATTATTATTATTATATTTTTATTTGTTATAATTATTTATAGTTATTTATTATATTATAATTTACGATTTTGTGTTTCAAACTTTATCATACCCGGGATGTCTACTAGACTCTTGTTTGGACACATTTAAGTGAGTTATTCTTAAGAATTACAGGCCTACAATGTAAATCGCCAAATTTCCATGCAAAACAATTGTACCGCTTTCAGCACCAAAAATCTGAAAGCATCATACCGCCAGGGAGGTTAAGCTTTGATAATAAAACCTGGAATCTAATTGGTTTCTTTGCAGAGCTGCACCCCCTCAACCCCTCTGTGTTACACTTTGGCATTCAAGATGCATTCGTACAGCTTAAGTGTATATGCATCTAAAATGAAAATAAGAAAATAAGAAAAAATAGGCTGAGTATGTAGATTAAAATTGTGCCGACAAAACATCAAGGGCTTTGATAAATTGATTTTCTTTTCTTCTGAAGTGGTTTCCTACATACAGGCCAATTTTTCAGGCTATCTCTGCTGCAAGGCATTTCTTCCTTGTGTGATGGCGTGATACTATGTCTAGAGAGAGTGGACAGAGACTGCCTTTGTTTGTCCAAAAATATAATAGGATGCAATATACAGTACTGGTGATAAGTATAACGTGTAGATTAATTTACAAATGCCTTTACAATGATCTCATATGTTTGCAAAAGCACAAATGGTAAGGTATATATGAAAAGATGTATTTTTAAAGTGAAGATATTTTAAACTTAGCATGTTTTGTAGAAAACTGAGGCTCCGTACACACGACCGAGTTTCTCGGCAGAATTCAGACAGAAACCCGATCGGAGCCGTATTCTGCCGTGAAACCCGGCCGTGTGTACACTTTCGGCCGAGGAAACCGACGAGAAACCGTCGGGCCAAATAGAAAACATGTTCTCTATTTCCTCGTTAGTCTACGGGGAAACTTGGCTCGCCGAGATCCTCGGCGGCTTCACAAGGAACTTGACGAGCAAAACGATGTGTTTTGCCCGTCGAGTTCCTCGGACGTGTGTGCGGGGCCTTAGACTAAACCATGGAGTCCTCATCAACCAACTTGTACTGTAGGAGCAATTTAAAGCAGTTGTATACCCCTGTAGGTAATTTTTACCTACAGGTAAGCCTATAATAAGTATTACCTGTAGGTAAAATGAATATCTCCTAAACCTAATTCACCTTGCATGCAGCCGCTGAAGAAATGCAGAGGGAACATGTCCGCACCCTCAGTGGTGACCAGGAGGCGATGCTGGCGCTTCGTTCAAAGGTAAGTATTTCATAATGAGCTAGTATGCACTGCATACTAGCTCAATATGTCTTTGCCTTACAGTTTTTGTTTTTTTTGGGTATACAACCACTTTAATGACATTCACTGAACACGATGCATTATTTGATTGTAGTAGCACAAGATACACACCATTGCACATAACTAATATGTATTTTCCTATTAGCAGTTGAACAACTTCTCCTTTTCTTATTGCTAAGTAAACCAGGTAAGAGCATGCAGGGGATACATTCATTAGTTGCTAGGGGAAAAATGCAGAATATTCACGGTTCAGGCATTTTTAACAGAAAGGGGCAGATCCACAAAGATCTGCCCCGGAGCAGCGTATCTGAGATACGCTACGCCGCCGTAACGTACTTTTGTTTGCTTCGAATCCAGAAAGAATTGGCGCCGTAAGTTATGGCGGCGTAGTCTATCTCTCGCGGCGTACTGGCGCGTAATTCAAATCGGCGAGTAGGGGGCGTGTTTCATTTAAATGAAGCGCGTCCCCGCGCCGAACGAACTGCGCATGCGCCGTCCCTAAATTTCCCGCCGTGCATTGCACTAAAGGACGTCATTGTTTTGATGTGGACGTAAATTACGGCCATCCCGATTCACGGACGACTTACGCAAACAAAATTTATTTTTTTAAATTATACGCGGGAACGACGGCCATACATAACATTGCGTACGCCACCAAATAGCAGCTTTAACTATACGCCGGAAAAAGCCGACTAGAGACGACGTAAAAGAATGCGACGGCCGCTCGTACGTTCGTGGATCGTCGGAAATATCTAATTTGCATACTCAACGCGGATTACGACGGGAACGCCACCCAGCGGACGCCGAAGAATTGCATCTTAGATCCGAAGGCGTACGAAGACGTACGCCTGTCGGATCTAACCCAAATGCCGTCGTATCTTGTTTTGAGGATTCAAAACAAAGATACGACGCGGGAAATTTTAAAGTACGCCGGCGTATCAGTAGATACGCCGGCGTACTCTCTTTGTGGATCTGCCCCAAAATGAACTTTTACACATTTTTTATAAGTAAAAGAACAGATACCAGAAAAAGCCATTATTAGTAGACATGTGCACAACATAATTTTTTTTTATCTTGTTTCGTCTTGTTTCTTGGTTTTGTAAAGATTTGTAATTTCGTAAGATGCAAGTTTTCCTATTCGGACCTGTTCGTATTTTTGTAACAGTTTTATTTTCGTTGATACTGAATGATTCGGAATTCTGTCTAATTTATTTTTGTTGATTCAAAATTCGTAATTTTGTTAGATAATAATTTTCGTTTAATGGATTTGTAATTTTGTACTTTCGTAAATACATTGCGTCGCGGTCATTCGCAATCTCGTATTTTAGTTTCATTTTCAACAAGCGGCTAATCCATATTAAGATAGACTTTCTCTTAACCTCCCTGGCGGTATGATTCTGTCTGAAAAAACATGCTGAAAGCGGTACAATTATTTGCAAGGAAATTTGGTGTTTTATACTGTAGGCCTGTGATTTTTAGGAATAACTCACTTAAATCTGACCAAACAAGAATCTAATAGGCATCCCGGGTATGACATTTTTTTAAAAACAAAATTTTTAATTATAATATAATAAATAATTATAAATAATTATAGCAAGTAATAATATAATTAAAATAAAAATTATTCAATAATGTAATCAACTCAAAATCACTGAAATTTGCTCAGTTGCAGAATTGTTGCTGTCATTATTTTTCCCGCAAATCGCTATCGCACAATTCTGCAAGTGATTATAATTTATTATCGCTGTTTTCTAGCTGATCTAAAACCATTTTTGACATAAAAAGACACTTTTGGTTGCTATGGACAATCTACAGTTTTCAGGCAGAAAGAAAGGTTTTTATTATATAAAATGACATGTAGGACACAGGACAGACCACTAGGGACAAGGGTGTGTGTTTTTTTTACATACAGTACTGTAATCTATAAGATTACAGTATACTGTATGTATAGTGTTTGTTTACTTTTTTGAATTTGGCGCCGATCTCCGCTCCCATGCGTCGTAACGTCGCAGGGAACGGAGATCGGCGGCACAGGAGGACGCTGTGTGAATCGAGCGAGGTCCCGCTCGCTCACACAGCGCGGTGACATCGCTGGATCCAGGACAAGGTAAGCCAGCGCACGCTGCAGGCTCTGCATATCTACCCCGAGCGTGACTCGGGGTTACCGATTTTGGTAGAAAAAAATCAACCCCGAGTCACGCTCGGGGATACCGCCAGGAGGGTTAAGCCTTGTACACACGGTCTGACTTTTTGCCAACAAACTTCAAAATGAGCACGTTTTCCAAAAAATCTGACCGTATGTACGCTCTATCAGATAAACTTTTTTGGTTTTCATCGGATAAAAGTTCGCTCTGCAAACAGACAAACTTTTTGCCAACAAAAGTCCGGCCAACTCCCTTTGGACAAAAATCCACGGAAAAGTTTGTTTGAAGTCCGATCGTGTGTACGAGGCTTTACACTGTCCAATGTGACTCAGTACAAAAAAGATAAGCTGATTGGTTAAGATATTAAGTAAGATACATCACTCACTAACTACACTGCCCAGTGCCCATTCGAAAGAACGATTCGAGTACGCAAATTTACGAACAGACAAAGAAACGGATTTACAAAACACACAAATGAAAATACGAACATACGCATGAAAATACGAATATACAAAATTACGAACATACAAAGGATTTAACTGCTTGCCGACCAGCCGCCACAGTTATACGGCGGCAGGTCGGCTCTGCTGGGCGAGAGCACGTAGCTATACGTCACCTCTCCCAGCAGCCAATAGGGGTGCGCGCATGCCGCCGATGCCGATGCACATGCCCGGATCCACGATCGCTCGTTACAGAGCGAGAACCGGGAGCTGTGTGTGTAAACACACAGCTCCCGGTCCTGTCAGGGGGGGAAATGACCGATCGTATGTTCATACAATGTATGCAGAGGTGTATTTAGGTTTTGTGCTGCCCTAGGCCTGACTAAACTCATGCACCCCCTAATTTAAATACGACCCACCCTTCCTGTCAAGGACACACCCCTTCCTATTTAAGACCCGCCCTGTCATCTGTAAACCACACCTCTTCCTATTTAGGCTCCACCTCTTCCTCTCTGAATTAGCACACACAATCACACACCATTTACTCCATACTTACATCAATCACTCCATAATGAAACTGACATGATGATGTTTTTGATAACTTAGATAACTTTAATTAACTTAAAATATAGACATAAACTGAAATTACTGCACGAGATTACCAGAGACTGTGACTTACTGCACGAGATTACCAGAGACTGTGACTTACTGCACAAGATTACCAGAGACTGCGGACATACTGCATGAAATTACCAGAGACTGTGACTTACTGCACGAGATTACCAGAGACTGTGACTTACTGCACGAGATTACTCGGGGCGAACACTTCTTAAATAGGGTTAAATAGAGAGTCAAGCTGAGAATCACTGGTTCAATAAAACAGTTATGAATTCAGGCTGGGTTCACAAAAAAAAAAAAAACGTAATAACCGGGGGGGATGAAGGGAGGGATGCCTTGCGGCTGCTATTTTTGCTGAACAGTGAATTGGTCCAGTTTGCTCTCTTTAAATACATGACATCCCTTGCTGAGGCTCGCTCAGCCTCTTGTCTCATCAGTTTGTACCTACCTGCTAAGATCTGAGTGCTGCGGCTGCCTGAAGTTTGTTTCCACAGTCTTTCCACCGTCCACCATCGTTCTCCTCTCTCTCTCGTCCAGAGCAGATGCTACCTACGATGCCGCGCGGAGGCTGATAGACGGAGCATTAGGCTCCATTAGGTTCCGCCTCCACAACGTGCACGCCGTGCACCAGATGTATCATGCCATTGCCCAGGGCCATTGATCGTTGCATCTATGGGGGCGGCACTGGCAGTCGCTCGCTCCCCACAGTATGCGGTGCCGTGTGACACACAGAAAGGCAGACAGTCGCCGCGGGAGGCGGCACTCGCGGCAGCCAGCCGCGGGAGTCGGCAGCTCAGCGGGAAGCAATCTCAGCGGGTGGCTGTGGCTGCTTCTGAGTTTGGGGGGGGGTTTCCGTGCGGGGGGCGCTCCCCTCCGCAAAGTGCCGCCCTAGGCCTAGTCCAAGATACATCTCTGAATGTATGAACAGCGATTTGTCATTTACCCATGTCAGTCCACCCCCCCTTCAGTTAGAACACACCCAGGGAACATGATTAACCCCTTCCTCGGCCCCTAGTGTTAACCCCTTCACTGCCAGTGGCATTTTTATAGTAATCAATGCATTTTTATAGCACTGATCGCTATAAAAATGCCAATGGTCCCAAAAATGTGTCAACAGTGTCCGAAGTGTCCGCCATAATGTCGCAGTACTGAAAAAAATTGCTGGCCCCCGGGCCACTGGTTGGGCACCCCTGATGTACATGATGATATCATTCTGGATGATATCATCATATACAAGATATATCTTTATGGCATGTTATTATGTTATGAGTGTTATCAGGCTTTATGCAGTGTGATTTCTTCATACACATGTGGTTGTATATACATATTGTACGATAGAGTGCATTTTAATTGAATTTTGTTTAATAAATTAATTTGATTTTGTAGAATTGTCAATTTTTTTTCCATAAAAGTGTGTAGCACTTTGAAAGTTCCATATCCTATTCGTTTTTGTAGTTCTATTTATTTGGGATGTGGTGCACTACTTATCCATCCACACCATTTCATTTGTAATGTTTCCTAAAAGAAAGCTCAACTTAGAAATGTTCACGAAATGTTATTAAATCTTTTATTAAAAATACCAATATTGTACTCATCCATGTTTTCATGTACATTCTGCTTATTAGGACCGGTTCACACAGGGGCAACACCACTTCCAGCGCGACTTTGCGAGATGACTTCAGCGCGACTTGGAGCGACTTACAATGCGACTTCGAGTCGCCTCCAGGACAGGCGACTTTGCCAGTGACCAAGCAAACAATAATCAGCTCTGTGGGAGGGAGGGGTTTGCCTGAGAAAACAGTGATCCGACTTTGGAGGCAACTTCCATTGAAATCAATGGGTATAAGTTGCCTAGAAGTCACCTTGAAGTAGCACAGGAACCTTTTCTGAAGTCAGAGCGACTTCAGCAGTGTACATTAAGACAGCTCTCATTCACTTCAATGGAATTTTGCGACTTGGGGCGACACAAGTCAGATCCCAAGTCATTGTAGTGTGAACCGGCACTTAGTGCATGTGCAGAGAATGCTACATTCAAGGCATGCATCTGGTGATAACTGTCAGGCCCCGTACACACGACCGAGTTTCTCGGCAGAATTCAGCCAGAAACTCGATCGGAGCCGTATTCTGCCGAGAAACCCGGTCGTGTGTACACTTTTGGCCGAGGAAACCGACGAGGAACTCGTCGAGCCAAATAGAGATCTCTATTTCCTTGTTAGTCAATGAGGAAACTTGGCTCGCCGAGATCCTCGGCGGCTTCACAAGGAACTCGACGAGCAAAACGATGTGTTTTGCCCGTCGAGTTTCTCGGACGTGTGTACGGGGCCTCACAGTTGCCAGTGTGCTTATGTCAGCTCCCAGCCGATCTTCTAAGCCTCCCAAATGGCTGGTGACATAGCCAATCAAATGAGCAGCACCACGGCAATTGCTAATCTAAACACAGACTAAGATGTCACTGTTTTTGGCAGATAGGAGGATAGGAGTTTTTAGTTCTGCTTTAAGACAATTACAACACACATCTAATATCCAGGGTTACCTCTAAACAATGCCTGTGTGACACTTCAGCTTACAGAGAACCTTTCAGAACATTCCTTAGCTGGAACAGTTAAAGCTGACCACACACTAGTGGAATTTTGTTTGACATTTTTCATTTTTTCTAATCGTTAGTGTGGTCAATTTGACATGTGCTTTAAACTGCAGTGACAAGAAAAAGGATGTAAAAATATTCCTAAATTAACAAATTTGTAATGCATTTAATTTGGGAAAGTCTATTCATTCCAAAATTGAATGTTAAAACTAAATTTTGAAGTACTTACAGGCTGGGTTCACACCATTGCGAATTGGATGTGGGGTCTTCGCAATAGCAGGAGATTTTGACCGGCTCCCTGGAGTCGGTTCAGATATCTCCGTTGCGGCTCCGGTGCACAGGGGTTCTGTACGTCTTTTGGTCTGTTTCAGGTCCGAATTCAGCCCAAAATTCGGGCTGAAATGGGACCTGAAAAGTTGAACCAGGATGCACAGGACCCCTGCTGGGAGCCGCATGCGTAAATGGTGTGAACCCAGCCTTAACCTCCATAGCGGTAATCCTGAGCTCGGGGTAAAATGTCATTACCAGAAGTGGTAGCCCGAGACACACTTGGGATTGCATCGCAGGATCCAGGCAAAGTTACTTACCCTGTCCCCAGGATCCTGCGATATCTCCCCGCTGTGTGTGCGAGCCTTGTGCTCTGCTTGATCTATCACAGTGCCAGGCTCTGTTCCCTGCGAGCGTCGCGACACACGGGGACAGAGCCCGTCACCAAAATCGAAATGTGAAAAACACATACAATACACTGTAATCTTACAGATTACATTACTATATAAAATAATTTCACATCCCTTTTGTCCCTAGTGCTTTGTCCAGTGCCCTGCATGTAGTTTTATGTTATATATACTGTTCTTTCTGCCTGGAAACTTGAGAATGTCCATAGCAGCAACCAAAAAGTATCCCTTTACGTCAAAAGTGGTTTTAGACCAGTTAGAAAACAGCGATAATAAATCAGAATCACTTGCAGAATTGAGCGATAGCGATTTGTGGGAAAATTCATCATCAAACAAAAAAAGTAATGACAGCGACAATTCTGCAACTGAGCAAATTTCTGTGTTTTAGATTTGATTACATTATTGAATACATTATATTATTATTTGTTATAATTATTTATAGTTATTTATTATATTATATTATAATTTATAATTTTGTGTTTCAAACTTTATCATACCCGGGATGTCTACTAGGTTCTTGTTTGGACAGATTTAGTGAATTATTCCTAAGAATTAAAGGCCTACAATATAAAATGCCAAATTTCCATGTAAAACAATATACCGCTTTGAGCATCAAAAATCTGACATAATCATACCGCCAGGGAGGTTAAACAGCATTTGTTAAAGTCATCAAATGTATTGAGAATTGTGTTTGAAAATTTACTAGCATATGGTCAACTTAAAGTGTATCCAAAAACAAATAAAAAAATGTAATACATAATGCAGTTTGCCAGTCCTTAAAGGGGAGCTCCCGCCTGTAAAAGAAAAAAAAAGAAAAGTCAGCAGCTACAAATACTGTACCTGGTTTTGACAGGTATCCGCTCCCCCAAAAGGTGCCAAATGTGGCAGTGGAGGGTGCAACAAGCAGCGCTTCCCCTTTTGGATGGAGCTCCGCTTTAAACATGGGGCCAGATTCACAGAGATCGGCATATCTCTGTGCAGGCGTAGCGCATCTCATATGCGCTGCGCCGACGTAACATAGAGAGGCAAGTACAGTATTCACAAAGCACTTGCTCCCTAAGTTACACCGGCGTAACGTAAATGGGCCGGCGTAAGCCCGCCTAATTCAAAGTAGGCAGGTAGTGGGCGTGTTGTATTAAAATGAATCGTGACCCCATGTAAATGAAGTGCCGAACGAATGGCGCATGCGCGCGCATGCTCAGTATCACGTCGAATTTACTCCCTAACATACGCCGGCTCAATGCCTGTGACGTAAACGTAACCTACGCTCAGCCCCATTCACGTACGACTTATGTAGACGACGTAAAATTATACGCTTGTTCCGACGTCCATACCTTTGCATTACCTGCGCCTCATATAGCAGGGGTAACTTTACGCCGGACGTACGCCTTACGTAAACGGTGTAGCTAAATGCGACGGGCGCAATTACGTTCCTGAATCGGTGTATCTAGGTCATTTGCATATTCGACGCGTAAATCTACGGAAGCGCCCCTTGCGGCCAGCGTAAATATGCACCCAAGATACGACGGCGTAGGAGACTTACGTCGGTCGTATCTTGGCAAAATTCAGGCGTATCTGATTTCCAGAATACGCCTATAGATACGACGGCGCACATTGGGACTTACGACGGCGTATCTGGAGATACGTTGTAGTAAGTCCTTTCTCAATCCGGCCCTAGGTGTTTTTTTTTTCTTTACAGGAAAATGGTACCTGGCTACACACAGGAGACCTCTATGATTAGGCCCCGCATAGGAGAAATTAGCAGGGATTGTTCTATGGGTGAAGAAACAATCTGAAGCCAATTCTCTCCATAGTTTGCTATCTTAGCTTTACAGTAAGACACTTCCATCTTGGGGTGACTACACTCATTTGACTGCATCTATGGGGGAGCAACATAGCCAGTTAGCCACCCTTGGACTGCAGTACTGTAAAGCCTCGTACACACGTCCGAGGAACTCGATGGGCGAAACACATCGCTTTGCTCGTCGAGTTCCTTGTGAAGCCGCCGAGGATCTCGGCGAGCCAAATTTTCCCATTGCCGTCGAGGAAAAAGAAGACATGCTTTCTTTTTGACCCAACGAGATCCTCTGCGTTTCCTCGCTGAAAAGTGTACACACGACCGGTTTCCTTGGCAAAAAAAAAAAACCCAGCAAGCTTCTTGCTGGTTTTTGCCGAGAAACTCGGCCGTGTGTACGAGGCCTTACATATACTTTCATTTGTATTATCATTTGCACCTGGCTTTAACAGATTGAAGACAAGTGCCATGGAAAGCCACAGCATGTCAGTCAATTAGACTCCAGCTGTTATTTGTCAATAATGATAATTATGAAGGATGAAATTAGATTTCTTACTATGATTAAAGACTAAGGGCCTGATCCGAAAAAGGGATACGCCGGCGTATCTACTGATACACCGTCGTATCCCTGTTTCTATCTATGGAACTGATCCACAGAATCAGTTTCTCATAGATAGGCAGAAGATCCGACATGTGTAAGGGACTTACACTGTCGGATCTTAGGATGCAGTACCGCAGCCGCCGCTGGGGGCATTTCTCGTCGAAATCCAGCGTCAGGTATGCAAATTAGCACTTATGGAGATACACGAAGCTTTTACGCTTCGTTTTTTCTCCGTAAGTATTAGTTTGCCGTCGCAAAATTAGGGCTGCTTTTACAAAGTGTAAAGTTAGTACACCATGTAAAAGTAGACCCTTCTTTCCCGCGACGCTGTCAAATTTTTTTTTTATTTTTTTTTTCCCGCCGCATCTCTTTTTTTTTCCCGACGCAACTTTTTTGACCCGGCGCGATTCACAAAACTCGGCGTGACGTAATTTTGCGCAATGCACGTCGGGAAAATAACGTCGGGAGCATGCGCAGTACGTCCGGCGCGGGAGCGCGCCTAATTTAAATGGAACTCGCCCCATTAGATTAGGAACGCCTTGCGCCGGACGGATTTAAGTTACACCGCTCCAGTGCTTTGTGAATCGGGCACTTAGGTAGAGATTTTGCGGCGGTGTAACTTAAACGGGAACAATTAAGTTACGCCGGCTTTTTGTGGCCCTAAGTTCACAGTTACGCGCATGTTACAAGTTACACCCATATTCAGGGGGTAAGATGTAACATGCTCCTATGGACCCAGCTTCCACCGCCAGCGCTCCCCACTCTGTGACATGCGTATTGGGGATCTTATACCGGCCCTCCTGCCATTTTGTTAAAACAGCGCATTTTTTTAAAATTTATTGATTTTCTTTTTAAATGGTGAACTTATCCTTTATTGCAGACATTTTTTCTTTCCACCAGTCTGACATAATGCAGTACAAATATGAGTAAGCTCTAGACACACACACACACACCTACATATTACCAAGACCTTCAAATTGTATAACTGAAAATTATAATAGGCTAATTGTTTTCATATACTACAGGCTAGTGTTATGGGCATAGGACCCAAAAGCAAGTTAAATGCGGAGAAAAGGCTTAAATTAGAAACCATATTGGATCAGTATGAGGACAGGGTGTGTTTTAGCTTACACTCCAATTGAAATACAAAGTAACACTCTGTGGACTGCAAGTGCACTTGCTCCAGAGCATGAGGTAAAGCTGCACTTTGCAAAGAATATCCAATCAGATGCAAAGGGGAAAAAAACAGCATTTTTGCTTGCACATGATTAGATGATAGAAATCAGCAGAACGTCCCCTTGTTGCAGAGCTTTCCCCTCAGATCTAGAGCAACTGCACTTGCAGTGCACAGAATATTTGCCTTTAGTAAAATAACTTCAATGAATAGAAAAAGTGTCAATAAGTGCAAGAACACACTTTTCCAGCAACATCCCAAAAAAATTCAAATGCTGAATACCACATTTTAAAAAAATGATTCATGAACTGATGTCAGCATCAAGACACCAATTCCTGCGTAGCCATCATGACTGATTTCACGAGTACAGCGTTTCTTGTCAGGAAATAAGGAAGTGTTACATTTTGGTATAGTTTGAGAGAAACGTCCGAAAATGTTTTAGTGTTCTCAGGAAAAAGTATGATGATATAAAACACTATAAACATTTGCCTGCCTTAAAGAGGACCTGGCATCAGATATATTCATCATGTTAAGCACATACATGAACATCAATGTGTAGTTATTATAATGCATGAGATACTTGTTCAGAGATGACAACATCTTAGTGCATATATGTAATTCCTGGCTGTGTTCTTAAATGTCTGACACAGATCAGTCTCCATTGCAGCCTCTTTCTTTGCTACAAAGTTGCAATGTTTCGTTCTAATCAGTGGGGAAAGTGGATATGCTTCCTCCTGCCTGCAATAGACTCATAGGGCCAGATTCACGTAGCGCAGCTCCCGCAAGTTTAGGAGGCAAGTGGCTAATTCACAAACAACTTACCTCCAAACTTGCGACGGCAGATCCTAAATCCCCCGGCGGAATTCAAATTCCGCGGCTAGGGGAGTGTACTATTTAAATCAGGCGCGTTCCCGCGCCGATTTAAATGCGCAGGCGCTGTCCGCGAAATTTCCCGGCGTGCATTGTTCCCACTGACGTCGCTAGAACGTCAGTGGTTGCGACGCTTACGCAAACGACGTCCGTCCGTATTCGAGAACGACTTACGCAAACGACGTTAAAAAATTAAAATTCGACGCGGGAACGTCGGCTATACTTAACATTGGCTGCGCCTGATAAAAGAAAGGGTAAGTATACAACGGAAAACCGCTACGGAAACGACGTAAGAACACTGCGACGGGTCCGCGTACGTTTGTGAATTTGCGTATCTCGCTGATTTACATATTATTTATCGTAAATCAGCGGGAACGCCCCCGGCGCCATTTTTAAATTGAAAAAAAGATCCGACAGTGTAACACATTGTAACACTGTCGGAACTAGCCATATCTATGCGTATCTGATTCTATGAATCAGGCGCATAGATAGGACCAGAGTAAGTCAGAGATACGATGGTGTATCTGTAGATACACCGTCGTATCTCTTTGTGAATCTGGCCCTGAACATCATCTCAGCCTGGGTAAATTCAGATAGAGCCCAAAGATGTCAATTATAAAAAAAGGACTTTGTCTGTATACTGTGGAATGTCAGGAATGTAGTCATGCAGACTTATAAAGTTACTGAAAGGTCCACCTAAAAAATATTAGTGTTTGGTCATTGATACTTTTTCCTGCCTTATTTTTTTTTACGTAGGAACTTCATAAAAAACTGTTGGTTTGTGTTAGCATGAAGAAGACTAAAGCCTCGTGGCAAAAACCAGCAGGAAACTTGCTGGGAGATATTTTTTTGCAGAGGAAACCGGTCGTGTGTACATTTTCATCAAGGAAACTGTCGAGAAACTCGACGAGCCAAAAAGAGAGCAAGTTCTCTATTTCCTCGACGGGAATGGAGAAACATGCCTTGTCGAGTTCCTCGACAGCCTGACAAGGAACTCGACGAGGAAAATGATGCGTTTCGCCCGTCGAGTTCCTCGGTCGTGTGTACGAGGCTTCACACGGGTTTGATTGCAATGTCACTATTAAATAAATCTTCCTTTATCTCTTGTTCATCTGACAATGGGGTCTACAGCAGGAAATCTCACTTACAGGAACACAGAGATCATTAAGAACGATTTTATTTGTAGAGAGGGAGAGGGCAATAACATCTCTCATACTCATATCACTGTGTTGTGAAGAATTCATGACTTTCTATTGATAACAGGTGAGTGCCAATACAGGAACTGAGAAAAAAAAATCACACGCAGACAGACATAGATGGCAGAAGACCAGACAAAGGTCTATATCCTTCCCCGCTGTAAAAACACATAAAAAAAGTGCATGAGCTTCCAGTTTAAGGCTAACCCTAAAACCTGCATTTACTGTAAGTACAAGCACGTGACCTGAATTGTATACTCATTATTATTATTATTATTATTATACAGGATTTATATATCGCCAACTGTTTGCACAGCGTTTTACAACATGAGGACAGACAGTACAGTTACAATACAATTCAATACAGGAGGAATCCGAGGGCCCTGCTCGTTAGAGCTTACAATCTAGAAGGAAGGGTCAAGTGAGGGGGATGAGCTGATGGAAAAAAATAGACATACAGGGCCAGATTCACAGAAGAATTACGCCGGCGTATCTACTGATACACCGGCGTACTTTCAAATTTGCCGCGTCGTATCTTTAGTTTGAATCCTCAAACCAAGATACGACGGCTTCTGGCTTCGATCCGACAGGCGTACGGCTTCGTACGCCTTCGGATCATAGGTGCAATACTTCGGCGCCCGCTGGGTGGAGTTTGCGTTGTTTTCCGCGTCAGGTATGCTAATTAGCTTTTTCCGTTGATCCACGAAGGTACGCTCGGCTGTCGCATTCTCTTACGTCGTCGCTAGTTGGCTTTTCCCGGCGTATAGTTAAAGCTGCTGTTTTGTGGCGTATAGAAAGACTTGCCATGTTAAAGTATGGCCATCGTTCCAGCGTAGATTTTTTTTTTTTGCGTAAGTCGTCCGTGAATAGGAAAGGACGTAACTCACGTCGAAGTTCAAAAAATGACGTCGGTGCAACGTCATTTCGCGCAAAGCACGGGCGGGAAATTTCAAAACGGAGCATGCGCAGTTCAATCGGCGTGGGGGGTGCTTCATTTAAATGAATCACGCCCCCTACCTGCCCAATTTGAAATACGCGCCGAGAAATACACTACGCCGCCATAACTTACGGTGCAAAATCTTCCTGGATTCGAAATTCTGCCAGGTAAGATACGGCGGCGTAGCGTATCTCTGATACGCTGCGCCTGGGCAATTCTCTGAGAATCTGGCCCACAGTTGTTGGGTATGATAGGCTTCTCGGAAGGATAGGCTGTTAGGATAGGCTTCTCTGAAGAGGAGGGTATAATCGGACAGTTCGGGGTAACGAGTTCCATATGATTGGAGAGGCTCTGAAAAAGTCTTGGAGGCAAACATGGTAGGATGTGATAAGGGAGCTAGAGAGCAGGTGGTCTTGAGAGGAGCGAATAGAACGATTAGGTACTTACTATTACTATTTCTTCTGGGCATAGTAGTGGCAAGATCAATCAGAGAGAGGGGCTTCCTTTTAATGACTGAGCTGGTAGGTGTTACATTAGACTTCAAAATTCTGATCATAATCACATCATATTGTATTAGAGAAAAAA
This sequence comes from Rana temporaria, assembly GCF_905171775.1. Classification (NCBI taxonomy): domain Eukaryota; kingdom Metazoa; phylum Chordata; class Amphibia; order Anura; family Ranidae; genus Rana; species Rana temporaria. The sequence continues at coordinate 529,637,284 of NC_053489.1, forward strand.
CAATCTTACTAAGGCCCAAGGTGACTTTATTACAAACTGAATCCACCCAAAATGACAGTAATGATAAGAGAAATCATCAGACAGTCTATGGTAGAGGGTGGAGATACATACGTCTGCAGGGAAAGCTCTCCACCAGAATCAACAATCAATAGGAACCTGGTGGGCGAGTCAACCCAATAGTGTCTGATACATCACCTTTGGGTAAAATTGACCTTTGATTTATCTCACATCTTCTCCTTGTTCTTAATTTCCAAAATCTGCCTTCTTGAACACCTTAATAATTGACACCCAAAATACTGTACTTTAGTAGTACATAACAGGATTTCCCAGTGTTAATAGAAGACAGTCAAGTGAGTCTGACACCTGTAAAAATACTACATCCACCTGAAAGCCATCCATTTTCATTAAGATCACATAATGGATTGAACTGTGGAGAAAAGGGCAAGTAGTGTGTAAATACAAAGGTTTAACTTACAAAACAATTAGCATCTAAATTGGCCACAAGCTGAGATTTTATCTAAAAGCAAAACAAATAGCGAGCAACATTTGCAAATAAACTTTTTCCTTGAGGTGTTGAATTCTAAAAGACCTGGAAATTAACTGTTTCATTACTGATGAATTGGTAATTACTAATCCATTATGTAAATATATTAATCCTATGCAAACAGCTCCCTAAAGACTTACTTACTCAAAATAACAAAGCTAACCTATCTGGGAACTAGTAATGGTGAGCTGTGTGCAGATGACTTTACAGCTCCAGATCAATATGCTTTGTAATGATATAATGTCCAGTATTTGAGGGATAATGAATTATAAGGGAGACAAATACTTATTTTTTTTACGTTTTAGTGGTTATGGGTTCTAATACCAACCACAGATAGAATGTGATCATACTGAGATGTGGCAGATCTCATTTGAATTGGGCGATGACCTAACATTCCTCGGCACTATGCGGTCTGTGCTAACACCCTTGGTGGAAATTCCATTTTCATATGTGCTTTTGTATTCAGGTCCATATCACACTTTAAACTACAGTAAGATTACATGTTTGTTTTTTTCCACTGATTATGCACCACATGTTCAGATTTGCCAATGGCTTCTGTAAATATTGCCAAACGCTGGAGATGAGATGGGAGTGTATGAAAATGAGAGTGAACCTGGGAAAGTGGGTATCACTGTTGAGCCCTTTGGAGACGTAGTGGGCTTATCAATGAAATGGGCGTTCACCTGATGACATACCTATCCTCTCCCTTTTAACCTACTTCCATACAGGGCATTTTCACCCCCTTTCTGCCCAGACCAATTTTTAGCTTTCAGCGCTGTCGCACTTTGAATGACAATTGCGCGGTCGTGCGACGTGGCTCCCAAACAAATTAGACGCCCTTTTTCCCCCCACAAATAGAGCTTTATTTTGGTGGTATTTGATCACCTCTGCGGTTTTTATTTTCTGCGCTATAAACAAAAGAAGAGCGACAATTTTGAAAAAAACACAATATCTTTTAGTTTTTGATTTAATAAATATCATAATTTTCTTTTAAAAATCTATATTTTTCCTCAGTTTAGACCGATACATATTCTTCTACATATTTTTGGTAAAAAAAATCGCAATAAGCGTATTTGATCGGTTTTCGCAAAAGTTCTAGCATCTACAAAATAGGGAACTGAATTATGTCATTTTTTTTTTTTTTTTACTAGTAATGGCGACGATCTGCGTTTTTTATTGTGACCCTGACAATGCGGCGGACATATCGGACACTTTTGACACATTTTACATTTATACAGTGATTAGTGCTATAAAACTGCACTGATTACTGTGTAAATGTGACTGGCAGGGAAGGGGTTAACACTAGGGGCGAGGAAGGGTTTAATATGTTCCCTAAAGTGAGTTCTTACTGTAGGGGGAGGGGGACTCACAAGGGGACGAGACTGATGTGTGCTCCTCTGTACTGGGAACACACATCAGTCTCCTCACCGCTGACAGGAGATGGATCTGTGTGTTAACACACACAGATCCATGGTCCTGCCGTGATTGCGGGTAATCGCGGGTGCCCGGCGGACATCGCGGCCGCCGGCCACACGCACCGGGTCCCGAGCAATGTCCTCTCTGAGGGAGGGAGGGATCCCGCCGGTGTCATTTTACAATGACTCGGTAGGGAAAGGGTTAAAGGTACCCATCCCAACATCATGAGTGATGGCTTACAATGGAGACCTAAACAGCTCAACTTATAAGCTCAGATAGAATCTTCCCTACAGACTTGGATCTCATATCAATTTTAATAACCCATCTATTCTCCCTCAATTAAAGCAGAGTTCCACCATGTTTTTATCTTTGGCTGTGCTGCATGCCCTTAGCTCCTAGTTTTCACAATGGGCAATTATTTAAAATTTTTTGCTGGTAAATACCCTTTACATCACTTCCTCCTTTCAGTCGTCAAGGCGATTTGCAAGGGTTCCTGGGATAGCAGCATCATGTATCCCATGACTCCTTGTGAATCGCCTGCTGACGAAATCTCATGTTATTTGTACCTCGGAAATGACGCGAACGGAGGAGTTAGGAGGAGTCACTAAAGCAGAAGCTTGACTGCGTCACTTTCGGCGCGCCTCCGTCACTCGATCACTTGGCGGGGGCATTACCGCGCATGCGCGTCTTCACTGTCCTTAATCGCGTATGCACGGGAGCTATCTGCATTTGACAAAAATTATGGACTCGAGCAGGCGGGCGAAGGCAGAGCAATGCTTACAACATCAGCGCCAGCACCAGCTAGATCCGCCCACCCCACCACACTAACACACCCCGAATCAAACAGCCAAGCTTCTGCATAAGTGAACACTAGCTCCACCCACCCCACCCCACCCCAGCATGTGCGAGATTTGGTGGTGCATGATGGGTAGACAGCTGCACAGAAATCCAGGAAATTAATATGAGAGGGCTTCAGATGCCCACAGCTAAAATGGAACCTGCCTGCTTCCGAGATCAGTAAGTAACTAACTATTTTTAAAGAAAGTAAAAGCGCAAAAAATATGACATGTTAGAAATGTTAATTTGCAGGTTGAGACAGTTGCAGAGCAGTCTTTAAAAAAAATAATGTTTGGGGGGTCTGTGAACTCCCCTTTTAGGCTCCCAGACATTTCCAGCTGTACATCAGACAACATCTTTCCATTGGTGAAGAACTCAAAATGGTCCTTTCGTTTTAACTTGCAAGTTGTTGGTAGTAGTTGCTGTATTTGTTTTGTATTGCTCTTCAACCACCCGATTACCTAGTCTTATTATTCTTAGACCCTATTTGAAGAAACGTGGTTTTTCAAACAAATCTGAACATGCAGTTTCATTTCTCTATAGGCTTTTAAGAGAGAGGCAGTTTACTATGATTTGAGTGTTGGAGAATTTCATATGCAAGACATTCTCCTGGGTAGAGTGGAACAAGTTCAGTGGCAGCTGGTGATCAAATTTTTTTTTGGGGGGGGCGCAAACAAACTGAAAAAAAAACCCCCCATCAATTGCAGTCACTGTGCCTATCAAACGCAGCTACTGTGCTGTGCACATCAATTGCCGCAACTGCGCCCATCAAACGCAGCCACTGTGCCCATCAAACACAGCCACTGTGCCATCAAATGCAGCCACTGTGCCATCAAATGCAGCCACTGTGCCCATCAAATGCAGCCACTGTACCCATAAATTGCAGCCACTGTGCCATCAAACGCAGCTACTGTACCCATCAATTGCTGACACTGTGCCTATCAATTGCTGACACTGTGCCCATCATTCGCCACCACTGTGCCTTCAAACGCAGTTACTGTACCCATCAATTGCTGACACTGCCCATCAATTGCTGACACTGTGCCCATCAATTGCCGCTACTGTGCCCATCAATTGCTGCCAGTGTGCTCATCAATTGCTGCTACTGTGTCCCATCAATTGCTGCCAGTGTGTCCATCAATTGCCGCTACTGTGCCCTGGCCCTGATTTACTCCCTTTGCCGCCCCTAAGGCCGGGTACTTTAATGCCACCACCCCACACACACCATCACATAGGGGGCTTCTGAGCCCTTCCCCCCATGTGATAGAAATGAGGTAAAAAAGAAAAATTACATTAAAAATCCCAAAATACATCTTCGGCTATTTTCGGAGGCTACGTTGAGGTTCGTACTGCACAAGCGCCGAGCCTGCGCAGTACAGGGGGATAAGGATCTGCCGGGGGAACTTTTTCGGCAGGACACCGGGACAACAAGATTTTTGAAGGGCAATTGCAGCAGGACCCCCTTCAATTGAAAAGCGGGATAGAATATAATTGCAAAGCATTGCAGTCACTGCTTTGGGGGGGGGCAGTAATTAAGCTGCTCAACCAGGGGATTTTACCCCCCATCACAAGTGTAAGTGAGCCCCAAAAGAGGCGTGAAGGAGCCCTGGTACAATGTAAACACACACACAGCAATTACAGCAGTCCCCTATACACTGCTCCCCAGGATGACATCTCTGATGGGGTCTAAGCCCATCCTGATCACAGGGAACATGGGGCCTGATCCACAGCCAGCGGGTGTAACTTAAATATTCGGATTTAAGTTACAACGCCGGAAAAATTCTACCTAAGTGCCCGATCCACAAAGCACTTACCTAGACATTTTCTGCGGTGTAACTTAAATCCGGCCGGCGCAAGGCGTTCCTAATTTAATGGGGCGAGTCCCATTTAAATTAGGCACGCTCCCGCGCCGGACGTACTGCGCATGCTCCCGACGTCATTTTCCCAACGTGCTTTGCACGGTTTTACGTTGCGCCGGGTTTTGAAAATCGCGACGGGCGTAAAAAAAAAAATACGAGTTGCAGCGGGAAGAAAAAAAAAAAAAAAAGACAGCGACGCGGGATAGAAGGGTCTACTTTTACAAGGTGTAAACAGTTTAGGCCTTGTAAAAGCAGCCCTAATATTGCAACGGCAAACTAATACTTACGGAGAAAAAAGGAAGAGTAAAAGCTTCGTGAATCTCCGTAAGTGCTCATTTGCATACCCGAAGCGGCATTTCGACGAGAAATGCCCCCAGCGGCGGCTGCGGTACTGCATCCTAAGATCCGACAGTGTAAGTCCCTTACACATGTCGGATCTTCTCCCTGTCTATGTGAAACTGATTCTGTGGATCAGTTCCATAGATAGAAACAGGGATACGACGGCGTATCAGTAGATACGCCGGCGTATCCCTTTTGAGGATCAGGCCCACTATTTCTACACTCAGCCACCATGAAATACTAATGAGGGGCCGCTGACTCCAACGTGACCGCACTGACAGCCCCTGTAGGTGAGACAGATAGAAGGAAAGGCTCACCTCGATCGCTCCGACCATCTCACATCGCTCCCAAACTCTTTGCATCCGTCGCTTCTCTGTTCTCCTAGCAACGGAGCTCTGACATCACCAGCATGCGACGTACAGGGAGTTCCCTTCCGCACCTGGGAGGGGGGGTGACTATGCTGTTGCCGCCTTGGTGGCCTTGTGGGAAATCCGGCCCTGACTGTGCCCATCAACTGCGGTCAGTGTGCCCATCAACTCAGTGGAGCATCGGGTCATGGCGGTTGTGTCCTCCATGCGCCTCGATCTCCTCTCCCACCCTCTATTCCCATCCTATGGCTCTAATCAGGTGCTTCCAAAAATTACCCCACCGCTGTAATTCAGGTGCCTGCCACCCAACAAGAGGCCGGGCACCTGACTAGGAAGTGGCAGCGTCAACTATAGATAAATTAATGCAATGCATGAATCTATCTATGGTGATAGAGGGACCGCAGGAGAGAGGGGGCGGCGCCTGTGCACACTTTATGGGCGCACGGCCACTGAACAAGTTTATTCTAATTTATTCTACCCATGTAAATATCCTGCCATTTCTAGGTAAAAGAGATGTTGAAATTGTCTGAGACAATAAGACGTGCCTCTACTGTTATAGGGAAATGGTCTGATAAAGCCTTTCTGGGAAAATGTATTCTCAGTTTATCAAAAAATATGCCTCTCTAAAGTCTCGTACACACGGTCGGACATCAAACAAACTTTCCCTTTGGATTTTTGTCCGAAGGGAGTTGTCCGGTCACACCCATAGCATACACATGCTCGGACTTTTTCGGCAACAGACACGATTGTAGTGATGTTTCAACGTACTGACGAGAGTTTAAAAGAGGAAGTTCAATTCTCCGGCGTCACCCTTTGGGCTCCTTCTGCTAATCGAGAGTTAGTAGAGGTTTCGTCTGTGTGCATTCGCGATTTTCAGTTTTGTGCAATTTTGTTTGTTTCTGAACGTCCGTTCATCAAGCAGACATGTTGCGCAATGGGGTTGTGCTAACTTGACCCACCAAAAAATATAGAAATATGTTTGATTCATATGACCAAAATACACTAATCCAAAGTAAAGACATTTGTTTTTACTCCGTCAGTATCACCAGCAAAGCAGCTTTTAGTATTATCACATTATAAAGAAGAAGAGAATGTGCGCTGATTTTCTTGATTTCAGAACTTGCCGCGTCACTAATGTGCTCTTTCAAATATGAACACTAGTTCTACCAGACAGAATGCTTCCGGCTGGTCTTTGCTTCTGAGCATGCGCGTTTGTACTTTGTCCAAAAGCCTGATTGCTTGCTGTACACACGGTCGGACTAGGCACCATCAGATTTTTGTTGACGTAAAGTTTGTCCGTTTGCAGACCGAACTTTTTGTCCGATGAAACACGAAAAAGTTGGTCTGATGGAGCGTACACACGATCGGACAAATTTGAAAACGTGCAGATATTGAAGTTTGTTGGCAAAAAGTCCGACCGTGTGTACGGGCCTTAATACTTTCACCGCTCCTTAAAGCTGAATTCCAGGAATTCAGCTCCTTTGTTAAAAGTAAAGGCACACTATTAGTTAAGTCCAGGTAGCTGCATGACATGTCCTGGGCTTATCTCAATTATTTACATCTGACAGTTTTATTGCACTCATGGAAGAGAGCAATTACTGTATTTCTGGGAGCCTGACACTGATGCTTCAGGTCTATGCATTTTTGCCATTAGTGTCTGTGCAACTGCTATGCCTGCCCCTTCCCTCCTCCTACTCAATTACAGAAGCCTTTGTATTATGTGAATTCATTTACAGTCCCGAGTATCCATGTATGCTCTAGCAGAGCCACAAACCTGTATATTCAGTATAATAGAGATAAGTTCAGGAGATATCATGCACCCCCTTGGACTGAACTCATAGGGGTTGATTTACTAAAGGAAAATAGACTGTGCACTTTTACAAGTGCAGTTGCACTCTGAAATCGCAGTTGCTCCAGAGCTTAGTAAATGAGGTAAAGCTTCACTTTGCAAAGAATACCCAAACATAATTTGTCTTGAACATGATTGGATGATGGAAGACAGCAAAACTTCTGCTCATTTACTAAGCTCTGTAGAGTGCAACTGCACTTTGCAACGTTCAGTCTACTTGCCCTTAGTAAATCAGCCCCATAGTGTGCCTGCACTGTTTACAAAGTGACTGAATTCTTGGAATTCAGCTTTAAAGCAGTATAAAACCCAACATGTAATATATGTCAGCTTACCAACTCTTATGCCTTGTACACAGGCAGGAAAAAAAATGTTGTTTTTCCCGACGGGATTCCTCTCAAGCCTGCCTTGCATACACACGTTCAGGCCAAATACCGCCCGTCCAAAGCACGGTGACGTACAACACGTACGACAGGACTATAAAGGGAAAGTTCCATTCAAAGGGCGCCACCCTTTGGGCTGCTTTTTCTGATCCTCGTGTTAGTTAAAGTTTGGTGAGAGACGATTCACGCTTTTCATGCGCTGCATTAAACGATGCAATCATTTGCAGCATGACAAATGTGATATCTCCATTACGAACGCTAGTTTTACCAGAAAGAGCACTCCAGTCTCATACTTGATTCTGAGCATGCACGTTTTTTCCCCTCGGCAAAGCATACACACAACTGGTTTTCCCGACGGGAAAAAGCCTGCTGGGAATCCCGACCGGAAAAAAGAAAGCTGGTTCTCTTTTTTTTCCCGGCAGTTTTCTCATCTCGAAAACTGCGATGGAGCATACACACGGCCGGTTTTCCCGGCCAAAAGCTCTCATGGCAGTTTTCCCGATGGGAATACCGGTCGTGTGTACAAGGCATTAGAAGTGGTGGCTGTATTATGCCGCGTACACACGATCATGCTTTTGCCCGGCCAAATCACATCGGAATTCCATCGGAAAAATATAGAACATGTTCTGTATCTAAAGTCCGATGGAATTCATCGGAATTTCCGATGAAAAAACCCTGGGGCTACACACGATCAGAAAATCCGATGGAAAAAGTCCATCTGACTTTTTGCATCGGAAATTTAAATCGTGTGCCATAAGATCTATGGGCCATATCCACAAAAGAGATACTCCGGCGTAAGCCGTCGTATCTCTGGTTCTAACTTTGAAACTGATCCTCAGAAGCAGTTTTCCTAAGTTAGGCAGAAGATCCGACATCTGTAAGGGACTTACACTGCCGGATCTTAGGATGCAGTACCGCATCCGCCACTGGGGGCATTTCGAGTCGAAATGCCTCTTCTAGTATGCAAATTAGCACTTAGGGCGATCCTCAAAGCTTTTGTGCTTAGTTTTTTCGCCGTAAGTGTTAGTTTGCCTGGTGTAAAACTAGGGCTGCTTTTACAAAGTGTAAAGTTAGTCACACCTTGTAAAGGCCCATTCAAGCGACGGCATTTGGTATGCATTCCCGAGGGAGAACTCCACGGCAATTTGTAAAATCCAAACCGGCATGGGTTCCCCCCCAGGAGCATACCAGGCCCGTAGGTCTGTTATGGGTTGTAAGGAGACCCCCCTACGCCGAAAAATTGACGTAGGGGGTCCCCCTACAATCCATACCAGACCCGTATCCAAAGCACGCTACCCGGCCGGTCAGGAATGGGAGTGGGGACGAGCGAGCGTCCCCCCCCCTCCTGAGCCGTGCCAGGCCGCATGCCCTCAACATGGGGGGGTTGGGTGCTCTGGGGCAGGGGGGCGCACTGCGGGCCCCCCCACCCCAGAGCACCCTGTCCCCATGTTGATGAGGACAGGACCTCTTCCCGACAACCCTTGCCGTTGGTTGTCGGGGTATGCGGGCGGGGGCTTATCGGAATCTGGGAGTCCCCTTTAATAAGGGGGCCCCCAGATATCGGCCCCTCACCCTAAGTGAATGGATATGGGGTACATCGTACCCCTATCCATTCACCTGTAGGCAAAAAGTAAAATGTAGTAAACACACAACACAAGGGTTTTTAAAATAATTTATTATTCTGCTCCGGATGCCCCCCCTGTCTTCGTTATTAGCTCAATTACCAGGGGGGGCTTCTTCTTCCGCTCTCCGGGGGTCTTCTCCGCTCTCCGGGGGTCTTCTCCGCTCTCCGGGGGGGGGGTTTCTTCTTCCGCTCTCCGGGGGGGGCTTCTCCGGACTCCGGGGGGCTTCTTCCATCTTCTCCCCTCTTCCGCTGTTGACTCGCGAACCCCGGTTCTTCTGCAGATGTCCGGTGCCTTCTTCTTCAGCGCTGGCTGCCTGCTATCTTTGTGTGTTAGCTCAATTTCTAACAGGCAGCCGGCGCGTTCTTCTGTGACGTCAGGGTCTCCTCTTCTGTTCTTCTCCCCTCTTCCGATGTTGCCTCGTCGCCTCTTGTCGCTGTAATGATGGAAGCGCGCCTTGCATCCCATTTATATAGGCATCACCGTCCCATCATGCTCCGGCAGGTACCCACGTGGTGGGTGCCTACCCACGTGCACCCACCACGTGGGTACCTACCGGAGCATGATGGGACGGTGATGCCTATATAAATGGGATGCAAGGCGCGCTTCCATCATTGCAGCGACAAGACGCGACGAGGCAACATCGGAAGAGGGGAGAAGAACAGAAGAGGAGACCCTGACGTCACAGAAGACCGCGCCGGCTGCCTGTTAGAAATTGAGCTAACACACAAAGATAGCAGGCAGCCAGCGCTGAAGAAGAAGGCACCGGACATCTGCAGAAGAACCGGGGTTCGCCGAGTCAACAGCGGAAGAGGGGAGAAGATGGAAGAAGCCCCCCGGAGTCCGGAGAAGCCCCCCCCGGAGAGCGGAAGAAGAAACCCCCCCCCGGAGAGCGGAGAAGACCCCCGGAGAGCGGAGAAGACCCCCGGAGAGCGGAAGAAGAAGCCCCCCCTGGTAATTGAGCTAATAACGAAGACAGGGGGGGCATCCGGAGCAGAATAATAAATTATTTTAAAAACCCTTGTGTTGTGTGTTTACTACATTTTACTTTTTGCCTACAGGTGAATGGATAGGGGTACGATGTACCCCATATCCATTCACTTAGGGTGGGGGGCCGGTATCTGGGGGCCCCCTTATTAAAGGGGACTCCCAGATTCCGATAAGCCCCCGCCCGCATACCCCGACAACCAACGGCAAGGGTTGTCGGGAAGAGGTCCTGTCCTCATCAACATGGGGACAGGGTGCTCTGGGGTGGGGGGGCCCGCAGTGCGCCCCCCTGCCCCAGAGCACCCAACCCCCCCATGTTGAGGGCATGCGGCCTGGCACGGCTCAGGAGGGGGGGACGCTCGCTCGTCCCCACTCCCATTCCTGACCGGCCGGGTAGCGTGCTTTGGATACGGGTCTGGTATGGATTGTAGGGGGACCCCCTACGTCAATTTTTCGGCGTAGGGGGGTCTCCTTACAACCCATAACAGACCTACGGGCCTGGTATGCTCCTGGGGGGGGAACCCATGCCGGTTTTTTCTTTGAAAATTGGCATGGAGTTCTTCCTCTCAGGAATGCATGCTGAGCGACGCTGTCATTTTTTTTTTTAATTATTTGTTTTCCCGGCGCGTCTTTGTTTTCACCCGTCGCAACTTTAGTGTCCCGTCGCAATCCACAAAGCCGCCCGGCGTCAATTACGTTCCCGCGATGCACGTCGGGAAAATGACGTCACACGCATGCGCAGTACGGCCGGCGCGGGAGCGCGCCTCATTTAAATTGTAAACGCCCCCCGGAGAGGAGGAACGCCTTACGACGGCGGCACTTAACTTACACGGCTTGAAATTTTTACGTAAGTGCTTTGTGGATCAGGCACTTAGGTAAAAACTTTAAGTCAGTGTAACTTAACTGCTGAAAGTTAAGTTACGCCGCCTGGCTGAGGATTTGGCCCTATTTTTTTTAGGATTTCTTTCCTTTATTTTCACCAGTTGATTTTGCCATGTAAGTCTGTTATTTTTAACTTCTAAGGTGTCTGAATTGCTCCACCATAGAGTAAAGACACCCTGACACAAAAGGTTTGTTACTTAAAGAGATGAGCCAACAGTTCGATCTGAATCTAGAATGTTTTTTATGCCCTGGTATATAAAATTATCCCCTATGAGGTTTTTTTTCATTGGAATTCAGGTTTGGCATCTGAACTTCTTTGAAGCTTGCTTAACCCTGCCAAGGCAGTTTGCTCATACCTAGTTACTGGATGGATCACCAGGTAAAAAATACAGGGCAAAAAAATGAATGCAGCCATCACATCTAGAGGTTGGTAAACTGCAAAATACTTATATTACATTTTTGGTTTTGAGTTTAATTGGCTTTAAATAAGATACTTTATTGTCATTGCAACGCAAATTACAATGAAATTCTATAAAACTTTTACACATATGTAAACATATAACATCCTCAAGATACACACATGTAAACAGTTTACCCCCATATAAAAGGCTTAAAAAGAACCCCCGCCACCGCAGCAAAGCCAGGTCACCTGCAGTTAAATAATGTTATACAAAATTACCATTTAGGGCTTTGATAGCCCTTGGAAAGACACTTTCCTTAAATCGGGTTGCCCTCACTCTTATATTTCTGAACCTCCTACCTGCCTACCAGATGGCAGGAGTTCAAAAAGATAGTGTCCAGGGTGGGACGGGTCACTCACTATTTTGCCTACCCTGCTGACACAACGGGACTTGTATATTTTTTTTATAGATGTTAAACTACAGCCCACAACCTTCTGCGCAGCATTTATTATTTCTTGAAGGGGAGCTTTTTCTGCTAGTGTACAGTTGGGATACAAGGCTAAAATACAATATGTCAGCATGCGCTCAATAGAGAAGCGATAGAAGGACTCTAATGCCGCGTACACACGACCATTTTTAATGGTCTAGAAAAAAATACGTTTTTTTAAACCCGATTCTTGTTAAGCCTGCTTTGCCTGCACACGATCGTGAAAAAAAAAATGCTCTAGCAAAGCGCGGTGATGTACAACACGTACGACGGCCCTATAAAGGGGAAGTTTCATTCGAATGGCGCCACCCTTGGGGCTGCTTTTTCTGATTTCGTGTTAGTAAAAGTTTGGTGAGAGACGATTCTCGCTTTTCAGTCTTCGTGCTTTTCAGTCTGTTACAGCGTGATGAATGTGCTATCTCCATCTCTAGTTTTACCAGAACGAGCGCTCCCGTCTCATAACTTGCTTCTGAGCATGCACTTTTTTTTTACGTCGTTAAAGCCTACACACGACCGTTATTCACGACGTGAAAAACGACAACGTGAAAAACGATGCGAAAAAATAGAGCATGTTCTAAATTTTTAATGCCCATTTTTCATGTCATTAAAAATGCTTCGGAGCCCACACACGATCGTTTTTAATGACATAAAAAAAATGTAATTTTTCACGTCATGAAAAATGGTCGTGTGTACGCGGCACAAGGGGCCAGATTCACGTAAAGGCGCCTATCTTTAGGCGGGCGTAGCGTATCTCAGAAACGCTACGCTGCCGTAACTTAGAAAGGCGAGTACTGTATTCACAAAGAAGTTGCGCCTTTAGTTACGGCGGCGTAGCGTATATCGGGCGGCGTAAGCCCGCCTAATTCAAAAGAGGCTGGTTGGGGGCGTGTTCTATGCTAACTAATTGTGACCCCACGTATTTGAAGTTTCTTACGAACGGCGCATGCACCGTCCATACAAGAATCCCAGTGCACATGCTCCAAATTACGCCGCAAATCGTCAATGCTTTAGACGTGAACGTAACTTACGCACAGCCCTATTCACGAACGACTTACGCAAACAACGTAAAACGTAAAGAATTCAACGGTGGCCCGACGTCCATACTTAACATTGCGTGCGCCTCATATAGCAGGGGTAACTTTACGCCGGAAAAAGCCTTACATAAACGACGTAAAAAAATGCGCCGGACAAACGTACGTTTGTGAATCGGCGTATCTACCTAATTTGCATATTCCTCACGTAAATCTACGGAAGCGCCACCTAGCGGCCAGCGTAAATATGCAACTAAGATACGACGGCGTAAGAGGCTTACGCCAGTCGGATCTTAGCAAAATTCCGGCGTATCTTGTTTTCTGAATACAGAAAAAAGATACGCCGGAGCATCCTAGAAGTTACGTGGCGTATCAATAGATATACCAGCATAACTTCTTTCTGAATCTGGCCCATTATGTTTTTCGCTAGGCCATTTTTCCTGAGAAGTCTCAGGAAATATAACCGTTGCTGACACTTCTTGGTGACAGCTGTCAATTTGATGACAGGATACATTTTCTAAAATATTTATGCCTAAAAACTTAAAAACAGATACCCACTCTACCAATTCTCCTCTGACGGTAAGTGTAATAATGTCAGTCTTACTCTTTCTAAAATCAATTATTAATTCATTGGTCTTCCCAGTGTTTAGGGACAAATTGTTTGCCTCACACCACTCTAGTAGATTAGCCACCTCCTCCCTATAATGCTTCTCATCTCCTCTTGTGATGCAACCTACTGTGGTGGTATCATCTGCAAATTTAATGATGCTATTTGTAGAAAATCAAGGAGTACAATCATAAGTGTATAGAGTGTACAGAAGGTACACAATCCTATGGTACTCCTATGCTGACCACACGCTGGGAAGAAACTACATATGTGCATTCCTGTTCGTACGAATGTTATTTTCGTACGAAAATTTTCATTTTCGTACCCGCAGAATAATGTGTACATACGAAAAAATTAAAGCACCAAAATACGAAAACGACGGGATTACGAATGAGCTGCATAACGAACAACCGCAAATACGAACGAACAATCCGACGAAAATACGACAAAACTAAAACAGCAAAAGAACTAAAATGATATTTTGTTTGAATCCTTGTTCTGTTCGTATTTTGATTTTCAGTCGTATGTTCATTGTTCATATGACATCTAACAAAAGATTTTCATTCTGTATTTTGTTTGAATCCTTTTTCTGTTTGTATGTTCATATGACATCTATAACAAAAGATTGTATTCTGTATTCTGTATTCTGAATTCCTTTTTTCTGTTCGTAATTTCGTTTCAAAATACAGAATGCAAATCTTTTGTTATAGATGTCATTTTCGTTTTTTTGAATGGGCAGTGAGTGTAGTTAGTTAGTGAAGCAGCTTCTCTTTTGTGCTGAGTACAGTAGTACAGTAAAGCCAAATAAACTTTTCTGTGGATTTTCGTCTGAAGGGAGAGATCAGTTGGCCATACTTTTGAACCTGGAACCCAAAAATGGTTTTCTGATGGAGTTTAAAAACGATCGTTTTTATGTTTGTTGTTAAAAAAGTCTGACCAAGTGTATGGGGCTTAACAATAGTTAATATGGATGAGCCGCGTGTTGAAAGTGCCACGAATCCCGCGATATATTTACGAAAGTACAAAACGACGAAAATTCACGAAAATTATTGTCTAACAAGTAACGAACATGAATTAAACAGAATAACGAACCATCCCGCATGTACGAAAATAAAGCGGTAACCAAAATACGAAACGATCGGAATACGAAAAAATCGCGTCGTACGAAAAACTAACGGGAACGAACAGGAAAACGGGCGTCTTACGAAAAACGAACAGAAACGAACCTATGAAACGATACGAAACGGAACAAAAAAAAACTAAAACAAATTCTGTGCACATGTCTAGCCAGCATGGCCTGAGGCGTGATGACAGGGCACTCCAACTGCCAGCATGGCCTGAGGCGTGATGACAGGGCACTCCAACTGCCAGCATGGCCTGAGGCGTGATGACAGGGCACTCCAACTGCCAGCATGGCCTAGGGAGTGATGACAGGGCACTCCAACTGCCAGCATGGCCTGAGGCGTGATGACAGGGCACTCCAACTGCCATCATGGCCTGGGGAGTGATGACAGGGCACTCCAACTGCCAGCATGGCCTGAGGAGTGATGACAGGGCACTCCAACTGCCAGCATGGCCTGAGGCGTGATGACAGGGCACTCCAACTGCCAGCATGGCCTGAGGCGTGATGACAGGGCACTCCAACTGCCAGCATGGCCTGAGGCGTGATGACAGGGCACTCCAACTGCCAGCATGGCCTAGGGAGTGATGACAGGGCACTCCAACTGCCAGCATGGCCTGAGGCGTGATGACAGGGCACTCCAACTCCCATCATGGCCTGGGGAGTGATGACAGGGCACTCCAACTGCCAGCATGGCCTGAGGAGTGATGACAGGGCACTCCAACTGCCAGCATGGCCTGAGGCGTGATGACAGGGCACTCCAACTGCCAGCATGGCCTGAGGCGTGATGACAGGGCACTCCAACTGCCAGCATGGCCTAGGGAGTGATGACAGGGCACTCCAACTGCCAGCATGGCCTGAGGCGTGATGACAGGGCACTCCAACTGCCACCAGCATGGCCTAGGGAGTGATGACAGGGCACTCCAACTGCCAGCATGGCCTGAGGCGTGATGACAGGGCACTCCAACTGCCAGCATGGCCTGAGGCGTGATGACAGGGCACTCCAACTGCCAGCATGGCCTGAGGCGTGATGACAGGGCACTCCAACTGCCAGCATGGCCTGAGGAGTGATGACAGGGCACTCCAACTGCCAGCATGGCCTGAGGAGTGATGACAGGGCACTCCAACTGCCAGCATGGCCTGAGGCGTGATGACAGGGCACTCCAACTGCCAGCATGGCCTGAGGCGTGATGACAGGGCACTTCAACTGCCAGCATGGCCTAGGGAGTGATGACAGGGCACTCCAACTGCCAGCATGGCCTAGGGAGTGATGACAGGGCACTCCAACTGCCAGCATGGTCTAGGGAGTGATGACAGGGCACTCCAACTGCCAGCATGGCCTGAGGCATGATGACAGGGCACTCCAACTGCCAGCATGGCCTGAGGAGTGATGACAGGGCACTCCAACTGCCAGCATGGCCTAGGGAGTGATGACAGGGCACTCCAACTGCCAGCATGGCCTGAGGAGTGATGACAGGGCACTCCAACTGCCAGCATGGCCTGAGGAGTGATGACAGGGCACTCCAACTGCCAGCATGGCCTGAGGAGTGATGACAGGGCACTCCAACTGCCAGCATGGCCTGGGGAGTGATGACAGGGCACTCCAACTGCCAGCATGGCCTGAGGAGTGATGACAGGGCACTCCAACTGCCAGCATGGCCTGAGGAGTGATGACAGGGCACTCCAACTGCCAGCATGGCCTAGGGAGTGATGACAGGGACTGCAACTGCCAGCATGGCCTGAGGAGTGATGACAGGGCACTCCAACTGCCAGCATGGCCTGAGGAGTGATGACAGGGCACTCCAACTGCCAGCATGGCCTGAGGAGTGATGACAGGGCACTCCAACTGCCAGCATGGCCTGAGGCGTGATGACAGGGCACTCCAACTGCCAGCATGGCCTGGGGAGTGATGACAGGGCACTCCAACTGCCAGCATGGCCTGAGGCGTGATGACAGGGCACTCTAACTGCCAGCATGGCCTGAGACGTGATGACAGGGAACTCCAACTGCCAGCATGGCCTGAGGCGTGATGACAGGGCACTCCAACTGCCAGCATGGCCTGAGGAGTGATGACAGGGCACTCCAACTGCCAGCATGGCCTGAGGAGTGATGACAGGGCACTCCAACTGCCAGCATGGCCTAGGGAGTGATGACAGGGCACTCCAACTGCCAGCATGGCCTAGGGAGTGATGACAGGGCACTCCAACTGCCAGCATGGCCTGGGGAGTGATGACAGGGCACTCCAACTGCCAGCATGGCCTGAGGAGTGATGACAGGGCACTCCAACTGCCAGCATGGCCTGAGGAGTGATGACAGGGCACTCCAACTGCCAGCATGGCCTGAGGAGTGATGACAGGGCACTCCAACTGCCAGCATGGTCTGAGGAGTGATGACAGGGCACTCCAACTGCCAGCATGACCTGGGGAGTGATGAGAGGGCACTCCAACTGCCAGCATGACCTGGGGAGTGATGAGAGGGCACTCCAACTGCCAGCATGGCCTGGGGAGTGATGACAGGGCACTCCAACTGCCAGCATGGCCTGGGGATCGATGACAGGGCACTCCAACTGCCAGCATGGCCTAGGGAGTGATGACAGGGCACTCCAACTGCCAGCATGGCCTGAGGAGTGATGACAGGGCACTCCAACTGCCAGCATGGCCTAGGGAGTGATGACAGGGCACTCCAACTGCCAGCATGGCCTGAGGAGTGATGACAGGGCACTCCAACTGCCAGCATGGCCTGGGGAGTGATGACAGGGCACTCCAACTGCCAGCATGGCCTGGGGATCGATGACAGGGCACTCCAACTGCCAGCATGGCCTAGGGAGTGATGACAGGGCACTCCAACTGCCAGCATGGCCTGAGGAGTGATGACAGGGCACTCCAACTGCCAGCATGGCCTAGGGAGTGATGACAGGGAACTCCAACTGCCAGCATGGCCTGAGGAGTGATGACAGGGCACTCCAACTGCCAGCATGGCCTGAGGAGTGATGACAGGGCACTCCAACTGCCAGCATGGCCTGAGGAGTGATGACAGGGCACTCCAACTGCCAGCATGGCCTGAGGAGTGATGACAGGGCACTCCAACTGCCAGCATGGCCTGAGGCGTGATGACAGGGCACTCCAACTGCCAGCATGGCCTGAGGCGTGCAGACAGGGCACTCCAACTGCCAGCATTAGATATGTGCATTCCCGTTCGTACGAATGTTATTTTCGTACGAAAATGTTCATTTTCGTACCCGCAGAACAATGTGTACATACGAAAAAATTAAAGCACCAAAATACGAAAACGACGGGATTACGAATGAGCTGCATAACGAACAACCGCAAATACGAACGAACAATCCGATGAAAATACGACAAAACGAAAACAGCAAAAGAACGAAAATGATATTTTGTTTCAATCCTTGTTCTGTTCGTATTTTGATTTTCAGTCGTATGTTCATTGTTCATATGACATCTAACAAAAGATTTTCATTCTGTATTTTGTTTGAATCCTTTTTCTGTTTGTATGTTCATATGACATCTATAACAAAAGATTGTATTCTGTATTCTGAATTCCTTTTTTCGGTTCGTAATTTGGTTTCAAAATACAGAATGCAAATCTTTTGTTATAGATGTCATTTTCGTTTTTTTGAATGGGCAGTGAGTGTAGTTAGTTAGTGAAGCAGCTTCTCTTTTGTGCTGAGTACAGTAGTACAGTAAAGCCAAATAAACTTTTTTATGGATTTTCGTCTGAAGGGAGAGATCAGTTGGCCAGACTCTTGAACCTGGAACCCAAAAATGGTTTTCTGATGGAGTTTAAAAACGAACGAACGTTCGGTAAATCGATCGTTTTTATGTTTGTTGTTAAAAAAGTCTGACCAAGTGTATGGGGCTTAACAATAGTTAATATGGATGAGCCGCGTGTTGAAAGTGCCACGAATCCCGCGATATATTTACGAAAATACAAAACGACGAAAATTCACGAAAATTATTGTCTAACAAGTAACGAACATGAATTAAACAGAATAACGAACCATCCCGCATGTACAAAAATAAAGCGGTAACCAAAATACAAAACGATCGGAATACGAAAAAATCGCGTCGTACGAAAAACGAATGGGAGCGAACAGGAAAACGGGTTTCTTACGAAAAACGAACAGAAACGAACCTATTGAACGATACGAAACGGAACAAAAAAAAACGAAAAAAAATTCTGTGCACATGTCTAGAAGAAACATGCTTACCCAGTTTGACCACCTGTGGGCGGTCTACCTGGAAGTTCAAGAGCAAAGGGAAGGGGGCAAATTCAGCTTCAACATCTTCTCCACCAATAGATCTGGGACAATGGTGTTGAAAGCCGACCTATAGTCAATAAATAACATTCTGACGTAGTTTCCAGAGTGTTCCAGGTGACTAAAAGCTACATGTAGTGCAAGAGCAATAGCATATTCAGTGCTTCTATTGGCTCTGTATGCAAATTGATGAGGGTCAAAACTACCTGGTAAAACTGTCTTAATACGTTGTAAAACCATAGCACTTCATTATTACTGGGGTAAGTGCAATCGGACTATAGTCCTTCAAATTATCTATATTTTTTTTTGGGGGTATCAGGGTAATAATAGTAGATTTTAAGCAGATTGGAACTGTGGCCAATAATAATGATTGATTAAATATATTAATAAAAACCCCTGCAAATTGGTGGGCTCAGGCCTTAACAACCCTCCCTGGGACCCCATCTGGACCCGCCGATTTCCTAACATTAACAGATTTAAATGCCTGACGCTCCTCGTGTTCCTGCACCACTGGTGCAGCATCTCCCATACGTGGGCTTTAAGTTGTGTTTTCTGGGGTACTACTACTTTAAAACGTGGAAAAAAAGCTGTTTAGTTCCACAGCCAGTTGAATATTAAAATGTATACCCTGGTGAGTGTTTTCTCTATGATTTAGGATATGTTGTATCCCTTTCCAACCTTCACGTGCATCATTCCCTCTAAAATATTCTTTAATTTTATTTTTATAAACTAATTTGGCCTCTTTTAGGCCTCTCTTAAGATTAGGTCTAGCAACACTATACTTAACCTTATTCCCATTTCTAAAGGTACTATCCCGTTCACTCAATAGACAACGTACTCTCTTGGTCATCCAGGGCTTCTGATTGGGAAAAACCTGAATACGTTTTCCTTCTGTAGCAATGGGGTTTATTTACTAAAGGCAAATCCACGTTGCACTACAAGTGCACTTGGAAGTACAGTTGCTGTATATCTGAAGTGGACATGCAAGAAAAATAAAAAACAGCACTGTTGCTTGTATATGATTGAATGATAAAATCAGCAGAGCTTCCCCTCATTTCAGAGCTTCTCCTCAGATCTAAAGCAACTGCACTTCCAAGTGTACTTGCAGTGCACATGTAGTGCAAAATGGATTTGCCTTTAGTAAATCAACCCCAATGTCTACCCAAGTACTAATGTAACTTAGTACTGTTTCAGTTTGCATTTTTAGGTCAAAAAATTCCCAGTTGGTCCTCTCAAAGCAGTCCTGTAACCGCTTGGGAGAGCCACCTGGCCAAATCCTTATCTCCTTACTCTCTGGAGCAGTTCTCTGCCTAATTGGAATGTAAAGTGGAATAAGAAAGAAGGATATATGATCTGACTGACCAAGATAAAGTAATGAAACAGCTCTATATGCTTCCCTAACATTAGAGTAAACCATATCAAGTGTATTTACACAACTAGTTGTGCACTTCAAGAATTGATGGAATCCTTGGAAAGTGGACCTCAAATTTACATGGTTGAATTTGCTCTGTTGTTGAGCTCCCAGTCTCAATTTCACATCAGTGGAAATCTGGAAAAAGTAATTTTTTTAAAGGGCTTGTTTTCTATTCTTCTGTACACATATAAGCAGTCTCTTACTGTCTACTGTCTTACCTGATTACTGTCCAGGTCTTCTCCACAGGCTTTGCCCCGCAGCTAGGCAAACAGGCTCATTCACACGTTTCTTCAATAACCAATCTAGGGGATGTTGTTTTTGTGGTTTTTATTTTTGGAGAACTTGGATAGGGTTGAGGGTAGTAGTGGGATACTCGAAAAACAAGAACTATGTACAACTGAGGACTTGGATATTCTAAAAAATAAGCAATTTTTAAAGTCTGGGCTGGAAACAAACAGTAGACTTAAGCTTAGTAGTAGTTAGAGTCACAAAAGCAGAGTGCCTTTAAGAAAAGGATTAGGTGGACACAACTCGTCAGGACACCAGCCTGTGACACCTTGAACTAGACCCATAGCTGACTATGTAGAACCAAAGGGGTAGCTAAAGCACAAAGGTCCTCAAGATCTCTCAGCATCTGTACTCACAAGGCCCAAGGACAGATTGTAGCCTCCATTGAACTTCCAAGCCAAACCTTTCCATGATACCAGACATATCTTCCTCAGACAGCTCCCCTTAGTCATATCCCTTTAGCTCTGGGGTCTTAGCATACCAAGCCCCTTAGGTCACTCACCTTAGGTATCACCAACAGTAGCTTCTGTCTGGGAGGGCAGTGTGCCCCCAGGCTGGACTAATACACTCTGGGAAAAGACCCAGAGCTCAGTGTGATCAGTTAATATATAGTTAGTCCCCAAGCCATCAAAGCCTGTCTCTCTGAGATAGGCCAGGGCTGTATTAATATTCTATTGCCATCTGCATAGCTTCACACCTATTATCCAGAAACTTCTCAAGTTTCCTGGATGAATAGGAAGCTAAAGGCCAGACTGGCCACAGCTGAATACACTGAGCAGACCTTACTAGCGGATTCGAGCTTTACTGGATACAGTGAGCAGAATATGCTTTTGCCTACCATGTAAATGCAGCCTCACTGACTACAATGTGGCAACAAAAACACAATTAATGCTAACTTATCTAAACCTAGCACCTAGCTAACGCTGCCCTCCCTCTATATAAGATGATGTATTTGAGCAGGGGTTGTCCTTTGAAGTTTGAACGTGTGTGGGGACCATGGACTGATCCTTTATGATTGTGTTTGGCATTATGCTCCTTGTTGGTGGTGGGTTCCCCAGCCTCTTCTTGCTCCCTCCCCTTCCTCTCCCCTCTTCACCCTGCTCCTTCTCTTCCCCCTTCCCTTCCTCCTCCCCCTCTCCTTCCCCTCCCCCTTTCCCCTGCCCCCTCTACGTCTGCAGTAAGCAATCGAGATATGTTGCTTCCCTCCGGTCTCATGATGGACTTTATGTGTGATTCAATATGGTTTGTGCTGTTCTTTGCCTTTTTTTTTTTTCTTGTGTACTGCACCCGTCTTGCCATTTTGCACTGTACTCTAATACCTTGTATATCTCTTTTTATTTTGAATTAATAAAGACCAACCTTGTTGTTAAAAAAACCTAGCACCTAGCTACATAAACATCTTACTGTGCTTAGTGTGCACTCCTCGAGCGCACCCAGCACAGTAACTGATGGGTACCGGAACCGTTCCGATGCATACTTGTGATCAGGAACTTTCCAATCATGTAACCCATGTAAATGCCAATCGCAGTGTCACATGATCGGGCTGCCCACCTCTCGCTCCCGGCATTTAGAACCTCCTAAATGGCTGGAAGGTGGCTAGAAGGGGTTAAAGATATCATGAAAGCAGAAAACCACATAACACTGTTTCCTGGGTGTGGTCTAACCCATCTATGTTTATGTAATTCTCAATAAAACAACATTTACCAGAAAGATGTTTTTTCTTTAATGTCATGCTTAGAAATGTTTTCTTTAAATAATCAATCACCCTGGGTGTATGCCACTTTGAAATTTAAAACATATACATTACCCCCAAACCTCTTAAAATGTAAATTTACAGGCAGGTAATATTACTCAATAGTTGCTAACTTTCACATACTGATTATTAAATTGTTGGCATGACAGATTAGAGTACCCTGTAGTCACTGTTTGGTAGATCATGTGTTAGTAGTACTTTAAATCCCACTTGCTCATTTTTTATTGTTGAAAATTCCCACCAGTATAATCTGCTTTGGAAACAAAAATCATAGCGTTCCCAATTTGTTTCACTTACAACACTGTTACCATTGTTCCACTTCGACAATCCCTCTTTTCACTTCTCAACTACTTATAAAATGAATCTGGAATAAGGAAGATTTTTAAATTTCTAAGATGGATTACGCGAGGAAGGAAAATGTGTAGAAACCTTTGTTGCTTGTTACATGTCTTCAAAGGTATAACACTTGAACACTTCTGGAAACTTTTTTCCACACCTGGAATAATAGATTTAAATATAAAATGTTACAGTTCACCACTGTAGTTATAGTATACATAGTAAAATTAAAATGACCATGTCCCCAAAAGAAAGATAATTAATGTTGGACTTTAGGCAGACACAAAAGACACAAATTAATGTGGTTCTATATTACAGTAATTAATGCATCGCTATACATATTTTTTAAATACAAGTAGTGTAAATACATTAATGTAACTTGGTATCAACCTCTTGCAGTGTCTGTACAGCAGATTTAAGTGAGGGAAGAAAAATCAGCACAAGTAGCCAATCATGTGCAGACAAAGAGCATGCTCATAAGAGGAGAAACAGAGTGACATATAAACGTATAACAGTGCTGCATGTAATTCATTGAACAGTCACAGGCTGGGGGATGGTTCCATTTCATCCCGGGCTCAGAGGAAGTGACCCCCAAAGTACAATTTTTTTTCTCGCTTTTCTGGTTGAATGACAGCCAGTATCACTAGACCCAGGAAAACTGAGGACAAATTGTGGTAGAAAATAAGTACTATGAGGACAACTCCAGTATAAAAATCAAGTGTATCTGGACAAAAGAACGAACATTTAATATATTTCAGCTTACTTGTCTTAAGATATAGTGGCTGCAGTAGTTTTATTTTTTAGACAATTTTTTTCTTTATTTTTACCTGGTGATTTGGCAAGGAACACGTCTCCTGTCTAGGGGTGACTACTCCCAGTTTTCCTCTGTAGTAAAGAATAGTGGAAAGGGCAGTGTTAGCTGAACTAGTAGTTTCAGATTAACTTTAACCACTTATGGACCACCCGCCGCCATTATATGGCAGCACTTTGAAGTGGAATACCGTTTTTATGCCACTCACACTTTTTTTGTAACTATAAAAACCATAAATGTTCCAGGCTAGGGTCTCTCAAAATGCGATAGCCATCTAACATCTTTCAAGACCCTGTGTGAATGTGTGCCCTAGACTGTGCCATGCTGCACCCTATACTGATACTCCACTAGTGTGTGGTAGCAACAGAAACAGTCCTGGATGCAGAGACCAGGTTGGTCAGGACAGGAGGGACAAAAATAACGAGTGTCATGCCTAAATCAGCGTTTGCTACTGACACATCTTTTTTGGGGTGCTCTTTGGGCAGGGGTACTAGGGAGGACATCCGGAAAATGCCTCTCATGCAGCCAGCTCACTGCATCTGGATTGGGAAATTGGACCACAGCACCTTCTGGATACAAAAGGGTCTCTTTCTGGAATTTTAGGTAGGATCAACTACTTCCTGATGGTTTGTGTAGTACATAAGCGTTGAACAGATCCAATTGGAATAAATATACAGACACTTTCTTGCACCAGCGCCTGGCCTAACGGACAACTAAGTACGGCCCTATTGTCTGGTCGTTGAAGTCCACCCCTCCCATTTTAAGGTTGTAGTCGGGGACACAAGGGGGCTTCTCAACAACACCAGTTGCTGTTGCAGTTTGGACTGCCGTGTCTGCGTGAATGGAAGACAGAATGAAAACGTTCTGTTTGTCCTTCCACCTCACTGCAAGCAATTCATTACACCTCAAGCAGGCTCTCTCCCCTGTCTAAGTGGGGCATTTACAAGCCATTGGGGGAAGCCCCAGCGATTAGATCGCATGATGCCACATGTGCCAATTCCAAATTTAAAAAGTTGTCTAAAAAGTGGCACGCGTGTAAAATTGTTGTAAATGTATAAGTAGTACCCCTTTCGAAAAAAGGGTGACACAAAGTCCCAAACAATCTTGCTGCTGCTCCCTATGTAGTCTGGACGTTCCACATGACTAAATTTTTCCTCGTAAACCAGGAATCTCCATGTATAGCCTGTTGCCCTGTCACAGAACGTATACATTTTGACCCCATATCTGGCACGCTTGCTGGGAAGAAATTGTTTGAAAACAAGGTGGCTAGAAGGGACTCTTCTATGCAGTCATCTTGATGGCGCGTATACAAGGCTGCAAATTTTTGGTTGAAATGGTTTGCTAAGCCGAATTTTGTGGAGCCAATCATATCCAGTCACCCGAGGATGACAGAGTTCATTGTCGTTGAAGTGCATAAACCGCAAAATTTGCTTGTATCTAGCACTGGCCATGGCAGCAGAGAACATGGCATATGATAAATTGGGATAGGTGGACCAATGTGACCACAACTCATTCTTTTTAGTAATGCCCATGTTGAGGGATAGGCCCAGAAAAGTTTTAAATTTAGAAACCGTGATCGGTTTCAATGCAAAGTGTCTGGCAAGGGTCAGATTTGGGTTTGCGGCGATATATTGATTGGCATATCAATTACTTTGGTCCCCAAAAGATCTGTACAGATCTTCCATGAAAAACAGCTAAAAAAGGGGTGTTAAATCTGCTGTTTCCACCTGAGTTCTGGTTTGGGCAGCGATTGGGGGAAGTACGGGCGCTGCAGAATTTGTGGATTGCCAATCAGGATTTGTAAACGCATCAGGAAGGGCACTATGGGCTCTAGGGGCCTGTGTTTGAATTCTTGGTGGCTGCGGGACACTACTTGTGCTAGTCACCGCTCCAGCTTGAACTACACTTATAAGACTTGCCACGTCACCAAGTGTTACATCAGTGCTGGTTTGTCCAAGATCAGGATGTACAGTATTTGGCTGCTGGTGCTCGCCAGTTCACCAGAAGGTAAAGGGCACTAGTACTCTGCTGCATACGAGAACCATGCATCTCAGCAACAGGGGAACGGGGTCGGGTACACCTGACCTTAGCAGGGTAGGGTGACCACATTTCCAAACTACCATTCAGGGACACCCTCCCTTCCCAAAAAATAAGCTTGTGCTGTAACGAATCACAGCACAGTGATTGGACACAAGAGGCGGGATTTATGATTTCTCCAATCATAAGCAGGGGGCGGGACTGTGCTCCTCCAGGCATTCCCGGCCAGGACAAGTACTGTCAGTGAGTAAAGCGGTGATGTGGCGGCTTTTTTTGGGGGCATCAAATTGGCCCGGGGGGGGGTGGGGTGGCTGTGTCAGTTTCATTCCGGGACACTGTATTGTGTCCGGGACACGTGGTCACCCTATAGCAGGGACCTCTACTCTGTCATCAGAGCTATCTGTCAGGGTGCTGCTGCTTGCTTCATGTTCGCTACTGAGCTTGATTCTGACAGTGAGGATTCTCCTTCGCTCTCATCTGTCATGCTCAGCAATGTGTAGGCCTCTTCACTAGTGTACCTTTCGTTTGACATTTTGGCCAATACATGTATAGGTACCTAGTGTGACTCACAGGTAAAAAAGCACCTGGTTGTCAAGGACTGTTTGAACTGCTACAAAAAATGGAATTGCTAGCGCTAGTAGAGATCAGGCCTGACTTTGCTAATGCTAAGGTTTTGTGTACTGTGTATTGGAAGTGACAGTGATCTACTGATAGTGCACTTGTTTGGGGGGGGCTAAATGCAGGTGCTAGCAGGTGTAGGGCTGACCCTGCTATGCAGCATTTTTGAAACACTATACTATTCGGGAAGCTAGTATAGTTCTGATCTGATCTTCGCCCCTCTTCCTTCCGGGCCTGCGGTCCGGCTCTGTGACTGGCCGGAGTTACGTGATGTCACTCCTGCGCGCGGGTGCCGCCAGTCATGGCACTCTAGTGAAGAAACGGAGCGGGGGGGGCGTTTTCTTCAGAACACATGCGCCGACCACATTATCGGCGCACTACAAGGTAAATATCTCCTGAAAGGCATACGTTTAGAAGATATTACTGTACCTATAGTTTAGCCTAAATATAGGCTTACCTATAGGTACAACTTCAGTATTAGGGGTTTACAAAAACTTTAATGCCTTTTTATGTTACAATGTCGCTGCATAATGCAGAAGACACAATGGATGTAGCAATCTGCCTATAAACACCATAATGCTAAAACAACTTCTCTCCAGCACAAGACTTTTACAACTTACAAATGTGTTTGTGAATATGAAAAATCACATTCTAAATGCCAGAGGCATGCTTCTAAGTAAACCTACTCTGCTTCATTACCTGAGCGGATAGTAGTTAGGGATGTTCTGGTATAACTAACACAGTTAACAAGTATTACAGAGCCACCTTGTGGCCAAAAAGATAATTGTTGGTAATGAAGTGTTGGCAATTTCATTCTTCCTATTTTATATTGTGCTATATATTATGATGTAAATAAAAATACAAGAAACACGTCTTTCAGGAGTACTACAAGCGTCTTGCTCTCTTTCAGCTTCATACTCTCATTAAGCATCCCACTGCTCATTTTTGGGGGGGGGGGGGGGGGGGGGGGGGGGGGGGGGGTTTAATTTTAAGGTCACCCATTCTTTGCCTCTTTTGACAATGTCACTTACTCATTATCACATAAAGCGCAGGCCAGGGTCCCCCATATAGATCCCCCTTTAGAGCAGGGCAGGTCCCCCATAGAATAGATCCCCTTTACTTAGTCTTCTTACTTTTTTTCACCACTCACTGTACATAGCACATCACACGGTAGGCACTGTACATTACACAGTGGGCACACCACACCACATGTGGTCACACCACACCACATTACATATGGGTACACCACACCACATGACATGGTGGGCACAGTACAATACACAGAGGGCACACTACTCCGTAATACATGGTGGGCACTGTACAGCACAGCAGATGACATGGTGGGCACAGCACATTACACAGAGGGCACATTACTCCACAATACATGGTAGGCACTTTAGAGCACAACAGATGACATGGTGGGCACAGCACATGATATGGTGGGCACACCACTTCGTATTACATGGTGGGCACAGCACACGGTGGGCACTGTACATTACAGCACATTACACGGTGGGCACACCACACCAAAAGTGGGCACAGTACATCACATGGTGGGCACAGCACATCACATGGTGGGCATAGTACATGACATGGTGGGCACAGTTGCAGTACATGACATGGTAAGCACTGCACATGGTGGGCACAGTGCCACCAGTAAAGCTCTGCAAAAGAAGATAGTAAATACGTTTCCTTATGCCCACCCTGCAGAATGCTGCTCTGTTAAAATGAAGTCTTCCTTCAGTCTGATAAAAAAAAATTGCTACTTTTGGAGGCACTCACTAGTTCCCCCTGCCAATCCCCACTTCGCTAGGAGGTAGATCTTTTTTGTCAGAAAAGTATTCACACACTTTCTCTGCCAAAAGCACTCTCTCCTAGCAATTATTGTTTTGTCTTCACTGCCTGCAGCACATTTCCAGTGCACATTTCCTTTAGCTATAAGATGCCACAGTTACTCCTGACCACCAATATCAGTTTTATAATACTGACCACTGACCCCTACACTTTGTGTTACATACTATTATTATTTAAGGTACTTATATAGCGCCATCAATTTATGCAGTGCTTTACATATACATTGTACATTCACTTCAGTCCTTACCCACAAGGAGCTTACAATCTAAGGTCCCTAACTCACATTAATATACTGGGGCCAATTTTTAGACAGAAGCCAATTAACCTATGAGCATGTCTTTGGAGTGTGGGAGGAAACTGGAGTACCCAGAGGAAACCCACGCAGGCACAGGGAGAACATGCAAACTCCAGGTAGGTAGTGCCGTGGTTGGGATATGAACCACTGACCCTTTATACTGCTAGGTGCGAGTGCTACCCACTACATCACTGTGCCGCCCGCTACAGACCTCTATGTTACTGTACTTACTCCTGATCCTGTGTTTTATAATACAAACCATTGAGCTCTGTATTACTTAATCTTGACCCCTAAGTTTTATATTGCTGACCACTGAAATATGTGTTACTTACTCCTGACCCCTACACTTTGTGTTACATACTACAGACCTCTATGTTACTTACTCCTGATCCTGTGTTTTTTAATACTAACCACTGAGCTCTGTGTTACTTACTCCAGACCCCTGCACTCTTTATTACATACTACTGACCTCTGCATCACTTA
The DNA here is from genome assembly GCF_905171775.1 of Rana temporaria. NCBI lineage: Eukaryota > Metazoa > Chordata > Amphibia > Anura > Ranidae > Rana > Rana temporaria. The sequence goes on from NC_053489.1 coordinate 529,666,178, forward strand.
TTCCTGACCCCTATCATCTGCATTACATCTTACTGACACCTCTGTGTTACTGACTACTGTCTTCTGTATCCTGCATTACTTACGCCTGATATCTGTGCTCTGCATCACTTAATACCAACGCTGTATCCTGGCCTAGGCCAACAAGGCCCAGGCCTAGGGCTGCACTTTGCAGGGGGGCAGCACGGAAAGAGTCCCCGCCGGCTTGTGCTACACTGTTAGTGTAACACAAGCTGCTTCAAATTTTGACTGTCAGTAGAAGGTATAGCTCAGTGGTAGAGCATTCGACTACAAATCGAGAGGTCTCTGGTTCAAATCGGGTTGTTCCCCTTCAAGATTTTGGACTTTTCTGTAGTAAAAATGCAAAGCCTGTAACCTCTCTCTCCCCTGGAAAATCCAACCCCCCCCTCCCTGCATCCAATTGTAAAGACTGTAACATTTTCTCAATATAATATCACAGGATTAGAGAGCTTAGTTCACAAAAGGGTTTAACTGCTTTAAGACCGCCCACAGTACTTTTACGGTTGATGGCACAGGCGGGCTGGATCACCTACCTCCTCCAGGTTAGGGGAGTGCCGCTAACAGGACTGCTGTGTCCAGCAGATTGCGACTCCTGAGACCCGGGCGCTTTGATCGGCTGGGAGATTGTGTGATCTTTATGCGATCGCAATGTCAACAAATCTGTTATGACAGCTGTGATTCCTATAGTGATGCTGTGATTGGACCACAGCTACCACATGGTGCTTAGGTCAATCACAGCACCCTGTACCGTGTGATAGCTGTGGGCTTATCACATCATACAATAGTAAACCACAGCTGTTATGAATGTAACCTGTTCAAAACATTGCTGGGTTCATACATGTCCAATGCAAATTTCCCCTCCCTTTTCACTGCAAATTTCCTAAGCAGCTGTTCAGCTGTGATTTTATTTGTTTTAATTTGTTTTTATTCAATTTTTTAAAACACAGATATAATTTACATTACATTTCATTTCTAATAAGCGTACACAAATAAATCACATTTAAAATACATTCAACGATACATAAACATAAATAACAAAAATAACAACAACAATATGGGTCATCCTACGTCCTCCTGGCTTCTGTGATTTTTAGATGCAAATTTTTGAAACCGGCGGGCTAAGGTGTCTTTAAAGGGGTTATAAAGCTTTGTGTTTTTTCACCTTAACCCCCCTGGCGGTGTTCCCGAATCTGACTCGGGGTTAAATTTCTGTGCTGCGATCGAGTCAGACTCGGGCTTGCCTCGCAGCATCCATAGGCACGGTTTACTTACCTTTTCCCTGGATCCAGCGATGTCACCGCGCTGTGTGAGCGAGCAGGACCTCGCTCGTTTCACACAGTGCCTCTGTGTGCCGCCGATCTCTGTTCCCTGCGACATTACAACGCACGGGAGCGGAGAACGGCGCCAAATTCAAAAACATAAACAAACACATTACATACAGTATACTGTAATCTTATAGATTACAGTACTGTATGTAAAAAATACACACCCCCCTTGTCCCTAGTGGTCTGCCCATTGTCCTACATGTTCTTTTATATAATAAAAACTGTTCTTTCTGCCTGCAAACTGTAGATTGTCCATAGCAACCAAAAGTGTCCCTTTATGTCAAAAATGGTTTTAGAGCAGCTAGAAAACAGTGATAATAAATTATAATCACTTGCAGAATTGTGCAATAGCGATTTGTGGGGAAATTCGTCATAAAAAAATAAAAGTAATGACAGCGACAATTCTGCAACTGAGCAAATTTCAGTGATTTTGAGTTTAATACATTATTGAATAATTTTTATTATAATTATATTATTACTTGTTATAATTATTTATAATTATTTATTATATTATAATTTATAATTTTGTTTTTAAAAAAATTTCATACCCGGGATGTCTACTAGACTCTTGTTTGGTCAGATTTAAGTGAGTTATTCCTAAGAATATTACAGGCCTACAGTATAAAACTCCAAATTTCCTTGAAAATAATGGTACCGCTTTCAGCACCTTTTTTCTGAAAGAATCATACCGCCAGGGAGGTTAATGCATCCTAAGCATTAAGGTGAAAAAACATCCAATGCTTACAAGCCCCCCGGTTTACTTACCTGAGCCCTCGAAAGTCCTGCGTCGTGAACGCGCTGGCTACTCGCCCCTGCCTTCTTGGCTGTTCTCGGCTCTTCATTGGAGATTGATAGCAGCCATTGGCTCCCGCTTCTGTCAATCTAATCAATGACGCGGCTCGCCAGGGGGGCAGGGCCGAGTGATACACTTGGCGGCTATGGCTGCCACTATCAAACGGGAGTGCGCCCGCAAGCTAACCCCCTTGGAAGAGAGCTTTCCAGAACAGGGGTAAGCTCTTGCGGGGAGGAGCCGAGAGAGCCACCGTCGGACCCCAGAAGACCAGGATCGAGGCCACTCTGTGCAAAACGAGCTGCACAGTGGAGGTAAGTATGACATGTTTGTTATTTAAAAAAAAAAAAGAACCTTTGCAACCCCTTTAACATTAGCTGGTTGGTAGGAGCAGGCCGGCCATCGCGTTGCTTAATAATGGATGACTCATCGGTTCCAGGTTCCACGCTGACAGCTGATTATAAAAAAAAAAACATGGCAGCAATAAACAATCTTGAAAAAAACTAATTTAAGGGGGTGCTCAATTTTTTGGGGAGGGTCATTTTATGTGCTTGGGTGTAACTTAACACCTTAAGGACCGGAAGGATTTGCCTCCTTCATTGACCAGGTCATTTTTTGTGATACGCCACTGCGTTACTTTAACTGACGATTGCGACGCAATGTACCCAAATAAAAATGTCCCCTTCCCCACAAATAGAGCTTTCTTTTGGTGGTATTTGATCCCCTGTGCAGTTTTTATTCTTTGCGCTATAAACAACAAAAATATATATATATATATATTTTATACTTTCTGCTATAAAACATGTCCAATTAAGAAAAAAATTGGATTTTTGTACTTACCGTAAAATGCTTTTCTCTGAAGTTCTCTCCTCTCCTGATAGACGGAACAATACCCTACTGTCAAAAATTAATGGAGCTGTGTCCATCCATGAATGAAAGAGAAAAATCGATTTTCCTAATAAATTAAGGCCAATATGTATTCTGCTATAAAATAAAAAATCCCAATAAGCGTATATTGATTGCTTTGCGCAACAGCTATCGCTACTACAAACTGTGGGATACATTTAGGGGCTTTTTTTTACTAGCAATGGCAGGGATCAGCTATTTTTTTAGCAGAACTTTCGACACTGCCGCAGACAAATCTGACACCAAAGTGACACTTTTTGGGGACCAGTAACACCAATACAGTGATCACTGCTAAAAAATATGGACTGATCACTGTATAAATTAAACTAGCAGAGAATGGGTTAACACATAGGGCGATCAAAGGGTTACAGTGGTTGTAAACCCACTCTGCAAATATTTTTTAAATCTAACACCCAGGACAGCCATCACAAATTTTGGGGCCCCTTACACAGCTTTAGGCAGGCTCCCCCTGGAGCAGAGAACCTGGGGGGGGGGGGGGGGTGCTGACAAAAATAAACAAGTGTAATGTCTTCTCTCCTCTCTCCTGGCATGACTATCTGACCCCTTACAGATGTAATGCAAAAATAAATATATAAATAAAATAAAAAAACTGGAGGGGGGCCGGCCGGGCCTGTAAGGGGCCCTGGGGACCACCGGGCCCCTTACAGGTCTAATGCAAAAAAAATATTACAAAAAAAATAAAAATTAAATGGGAGGGGGGCCAGCCGTTGAAAGACTCCCTGCAAAGCTACTGGCGTTTTTATAACATTATTTTATAAGGACAAGGACACAGCTGTGGGTTAGAAATGATTCCCATATCTGTATATATATATATGTATATATATTTAATTTTATATTTTCAATATTTTTATTTTTATATTTTACCACTAATATATAGCATAAGCTCCCATTACATAACATTTTAGGTTGTTTACATATTTGTCACTGAACATACACTGCATAAAAGTAAAAAAATATAAGGATATAAAATATATAATTTTTATAAAAATAAGCAGACTATTGCAGCATATAGCTGAGAGTAATATTATGGAATGGGTCCTCATGGTATGTTCTGGTCTGTTTTCAAACATTTGACAGTTATTTTCAAAGCTCGGCTAAAAATAACTACCATTAAAAAAAAAAAAAAAAAGATTTTTATGCTGGCATATTTTAAACTTGTATTGATCTACTACAGTATATACTTTGGGATCAGTTCATGAAGCTGGTTACATAAAGGCCCCTTTCAGACGTCCGCTCCGCCTGTCCGTTATTACCAAAAATGGTTTTCTGATGGAGTTTAAAAACGAACACATTTTCTGAGAAGTCTGTGTATGGGGCTTAACAATCGTTAATATGGATGAGCCGCGTGTTGAAAGTGCCGCGAATCCCGCAATATATTTACGAAAGTACAAAATGACGAAAATCCTTTTTCTGTTCGTATCTTCAGTCGCATGCCCACATGACATCCACAACAAATTGTCATAGATGTCACACGAACACACGACCGAAAACACGAACAGAAAAAGGAATCCAAAACACAGAATGCAAATCATTGACAAAAATTCACGAAAATTATTGTCTAACAAGTAACGAACATGAATTAAACAGAATAACGAACCATCCCGCATGTATGAAAATAAAACGGTAACGAAAATACGAAACGATCGGAATACGAAAAAATCTCGTCGTACGAAAAACGAACGGGAACGAACCTACGGAACGATATAAAACGGAACAAAAAAAAACGATTTTTTTTCTGTGCACATGTCTATACGCAGGAGAACATGTAGAGGACTCACCATCACACATACATAGGAGAACATGTGGAGATCTCACCGTCACACATACACAGGAGAACATGTAGAGGACTCACCATCACACATACATAGGAGAACACGTAGAGATCTCACCATCACACATACACAGGAGAACACGTAGAGATGTCACCATCACACATACACAGTAGAACTTGTAGAGATCTCACCATCACACATACACAGGAGAACACATAGAGATCTCACCATCACACATACACAGGAGAATATGTAGAGGACTCACCATCACACATACGCAGGAGAACATGTAGAGGACTCACCATCACACATACATAGGAGAACATGTGGAGATCTCACCGTCACACATACACAGGAGAACATGTAGAGGACTCACCATCACACATACATAGGAGAACACGTAGAGATCTCACCATCATACATACACAGGAGAACACGTAGAGATCTCACCATCAAACATCTTGCAGCTGCCCATCTGCCCATCAAGCGCAGCCACTGTGCCCATCAAATGCAGCCACTGTACCCATAAATTGCCACCACTGTGCCATCAAACGCAGCTACTGTACCCATCAATTGCTGCCAGTGTGCCCCATCAATTGCTGCCGCTGTGCCCCATCAATTGCTGCCAGTGTGCCCCATCAATTGCTGCCAGTGTGTCCATCAATTTCTGCCAGTGTGCCCATCAATTTTCTGCCAGTGTGCCCATCAATTGCCGCCAGTGTGCCCCATCAATTGCCGGCAGTGTGCCCCATCAATTGCTGCCAGTGTGTCCATCAATTTCTGCCAGTGTGCCCATCAATTTTCTGCCAGTGTGCCCATCAATTGCCGCCAGTGTGCCCCATCAATTGCCGGCAGTGTGCTCCATCAATCAGCACTTACCTGTCTCGGCGCTGTCCTCCACGCTCCAAGTCCTCGATGTCTTCTCCCGTCCTCTGCTATGATTGCTATGATAGGCGTCCAATCACAGCGCCTGTCACCTCAGCCAATCAGGTGACAGGGTAACCACACCCGAGCACCTGATTGGCTGAGAGGCAGGTCAGTGTTAGGGAAGCGATTTATTTGCTACCCTAACACAACACTGGGTAAACAGCGAACGCACAGCATTGCACCCGCTGATTACCTATTTGGAAGCCTATTAGAGCCATATGGCTCTAATCAGGACGTCTTTTAGAGCCCACGGCTCTAAACAGGCGCTTCCAAAAAAAAAAAACACAGCTGTAATTCAGATGCCCGGTGCCCGACAAGGGGCCGGACACCTGAATAGGGGGTGGCAAAGGCGACAAAAGATAGATTAATGCATTGCATGAATCTATCTATTGGTGATAGAGCGGTGCAGGAGAAAGGGGGCGGCGCTCCTGCGCCCTTTATGGACGCACCACCACTGACTGAGAGGATGAGCTCACAGTGCTTATAATAATTATTTGTATATTACTTATAGTAATTAACCCCTTGCCACCCAGGCAAATTCTAATGCCGCATACACACCATCACTTTATGTGATGAAAAAAAACGACACTTTCTGTGAAGTAAAAAATGACGTTTTTGAAACTTCAATTTTCAAAGACGAAGTTGCCTACACACCATCGTTTTTCTCACAATGTTCTTGCAAAGTGAGGTTACGTTCCACCGCGTTTTACCATTGAAGCTTGCTTCCTAAGTAGCTTCTGGGCATGCGTGGATGAAAAAACGTCTTAGAAAACGACGTTTTTTGCTACACACGGTCAATTTCTGTAAAAGTAAAAAGTGCACTTTAGAAAAACGACACATAAAATTGAAGCATGCTTCAATTTTTTTTGGTCGTTTTTTACAAGACATAAAACAACGTTTTCCCCCACACACAGTCAATTAAAGTGACGTTTTTAAAAACGTCATTTTTTTTCATCACATAAAGTGATGGTGTGTACGCGGCATTACACTTCTCTCCTACATGTAAAAATCATTTTTTTTTTGCTAGAAAATTACCCAGAACCCTGAAACATTATATATATATTGTTTCAGCAGAAAACCTATGGAATAAAATGGTGGTCGTTTAATTTTTTTATGGTACACAGTATTTCCCCTGCAATTTTTCAAACGTGTTTTTTTTTTTTACAGGTTACATGTTTAGGACGGGCCGCCCCCCTGTGTGTTGCAGTATTGTGGGAAAAAAGAAAAAAAATTCTGCCTGCCTAACGTTGTGTGCATTGAGGTGTTTTGCGGTACATTTTGTTTGGGCTGCTGTAACATAGAGCACTACAACACTCTTCAATACAGGAAAATGCATACATTGCGGAGCATGACATTGTAGTGTGAACTGACTTTTTGAGGGCTAATTGTTAACATGGGAGCAGGCTGGTGTCGGTTATGTAGGGTGCAGTGATTTAAAGTGGATCTTCTCCATTTTTTCCCTCTACTTACTGAGTTGCAGCTTATGCACAATTCATTGTCCTGCTGAGATCCTTTTCTCTGCTGCCACAGCTCGGGTCCTGAGCCGCCATGTTATTATATGTCCTCATCGGAAGTTGCTGACTTAGCCGATGATGCGGTTATAGTCATACCCCCTCCTCCTTTTGTGAATGAAAGACTATGCCTTCTGGGATCTGCGATGTGCATATTTGTGTAGCGGAGTGGAGAAGAAGAGGGAAGTTTGTTTTCGGGGTGAGGATCCACTTTAACCACTTGAGCCCCAGCCCAATTCAGACATTTCTCTCATACATGTAAAAAGCTGTGTGTTTTTGCTAGAAAATAACTTAGAACCCCCAAACATTATATATTTTTTGAAGCAGAGGCCCTGGGCAATAAATTGGTGGGTGTTGCATATTTTTATGTCACACCATATTTGTGCAAATTAATTAAAGCGAAGTTCCGCTCATTTGTCTCCTCTTCCCCTCCGGTGCCACAATTGGCACTTTTGGGGCGGGAGGGGGACAGGATACCCACTTCCCGAGAGTCCATGCTGTGGCCCATGACATCACCGCGAGGCTCCCTCCTCCTCCTCCCCCTTTTGCCGTGCCAGTAGGAGAGAGAAGCATGGCCTCTCGCATGCGCAATAGGGTTCCTGGTGTGAAGCCATGAGGCTACACTGCTGTATTCCCTTACCAGCAATAGCGGTGGTAGCACCTGACAGCTGATGGAAACATCAGCTGCGGTGCCGACATCGCTGGACTCCAGGACAAGTTAGGGTCCTTTCACACGTGCGGACCGTTTTTTAGATCATTTTTTATCATCAGTTGATCCGTTTTTTCATCCGTTTTACATCCGTTTTTCATCAGTTGTCATCTGTTTTTCATCCGTTTTTTCATCCGTTTTTTTTTTGTTAGAACTTTATTTTTATTACATAATTTGATGAAAAACCGATGTTAGCGGATCGGATGTTAAACGGATCGTCTGCTAACATCCGGTTTTCGTCCGTTCCGTTTTTTTGACGGAAGAAAAATAGGGTTTTCTTCCATTCAACAAAAATGGAGCTTAACGGAGACGGATGTTAACAAACGTTAGCGGATGCTCATCCGCTAACGTACGCTATGCCATTGGAAAGCATTGCAGTCCGTAAACGGACGTATGAAAAAACGGACGAACGGTCCGCACGTGTGAAAGGACCCTAAGTGTCCTATTATTAAAAGCCAGCAGCTGCAGTATGTGCTGCTGGCTTTTAATATTTATTTTTTGGGGCGGACCTCTGCTTTAATGAATTTTAATGCACACGAACACAATATAATACCCAATTGTTTGTTAAAATATAAAAGATGATGTTACGCAGAGTAAATAGACAAGTCACACTTTAAGGCCTCGTGCACACTGGACATTAAAATAACGTTACAAAAACTCCTGTAAATTTGCAGTGAGTTTTTCAACTTTTAAAAAAAAAAATCAATGTTTTTTCAATATTGTTTTTTAGTGTCTATTAGCGTTTTTCCGCGTTAGCGTTTTTTTTAAGAACATTTTTTTTTTTTCCAATGGATCAAAAACGTTAAAAAACGCTGGTGAGTGACGTTTTTGAGCGTTTATCGAAGTTTATCAGCAGTTGAGCGTTTTTACAGCTGAAAAAACGTCTCTCAGAACCCACTATATATTTTTTTTTTTTTACTGCACAAAAACTTCACTGCCCAAAACTGCTGATAACAGCCTATGTGTGTATGGACACATAGGATAATATTATGGAGAGTTTAAAAACAGCTGCTGTAAAAACGTCCAAAAACGTCTAGTGTGCATGAGGCCTAAAATTGCTTTTTTTTTTTTTAGTATTTTTTAAAACATTTTAAACATTTTTTACACTGTATCTTTCAATTTGTTTTGATCTATTTTATTGCTAACAGAAGGGATAAATAACATCCCTTGTAATAGAATGAGCCGTGGGGGTGGGACCTCTTTCTGCCGCCTGGCTCGGTTTACACCTATGCAGTTTGCATTTGCTCCATTTCTGCAGTGATTTTTGCTGTGCGTTTTGCCTTTTTGCACACGCGATTTTACCGCGACTTGTGTTTTGTATTTTTTTTTTGCACAATATGTTGTTGGGTAGATTAAAAAACATAAAATGCAAATCATGGCGAAAACTGTAGGCTTTTCTGCAGCTTCTCCATGGAAGTCTACTGAACCAAAAAAGGCACAGTTTTGCGTTTAAAAAAGTCCCTGACCCTTTCCAAAAAGGCATCAGCTGAAAAAAGCTTAGATGTGAACGTGTCTTATAGGAAACCGTGTTAAATGAACCACAGTGCGTTTCTGCAAAAAGCACGAAAAAGCGCATTGGTGTGAATCTAGCCTAAGCCCAGGTTCACACTGATGCCGTGCGAAACACTGCATGCAATTCACACAGGAATCGCAGCACGTTTCATTGTAAATTACATGCAGCGTCTCTGGGGTGCGATTTAAGCCATTGATTTGTATGGCTCAAATGGCACCGCATTCACAATAAACTCGTGCAGGACCCTTTTTTGTCTGCATCAGAATCAGATCGCATGGGTCTTCACACACATGCAATCCGATTCTGCAAATCACACTGCGTTTTGCAAACCGATTTCAGGTTGGGTTGCCACCTCATCAATTTAAAACCAAACACATATTAATTACACAGGTTCTGTGGCTTATTAGGCCTCCTTCATGCGGGCGGCATGTTTTGTTATTTTGAAATTCCTAGACCTCAGGCACAAGGATCATTTTCAGTTATGCATTGCAATTAGCAGTGATTTACATGCGGCTGCGTTGGAACATTCTTGCCATTTCTGATGTGCTTTCTGTTGTTTTTCTTTCCTTGTTGCCGCTGCTATCTGCAGGTGAAATAGTACATTGCGATTACCCGAGGTTATGTACAGATAGCTGCGATAAATCGGTCCTGGACGCAGTTAACTTTTTTTTTCTAACCGCAAAAAAAAACATGTACCCATTGCTAAACGCAGTGTGTGAATGGGGCCATAGGAAAGCATTGTCTGAGTTTAGGTGCGGTAGATAGCTTACTCTATACGCAGTTAAAAGCTGAATCATATCCGCCGTGTGAAAGGGGCCAAAGGCGGTAATTTAATTTATTTAGTGCCTTACCTGCATTAAATTGGCCAGAACTTGTGCAATTAATGTTTTGGGTTATAAAGGGATGAGGGGCAAACCCTATTTTGGGGTGTCATTAACATAACATACAATCTGCAATTGGTTCGCATGAACGGGTTGCAATTTTGATGCAGTACAGCAAATTCACTGTGAATTCGCATTGCATTTAGTGTGAACCGAGACTCAAAGTAATCCAGCAGCTTCTTAGCAGCAAGGATTACTTTCATATTGAAGAGAATTGCCAGCCCTAAAAAATTATATTGCTATCATTGCTGCAGCGATGACCGAGATATCATCGATACATCGCTGGACGGCAATTGGTTAAAGCAGTAGTGAACTGCTGCAATAAAAAAGAAAAACAACTTTCCCCTGGAAAATAATAGCATAATGGGCTAGTATGCATTGCATATTAGCCCATTATGAAAAACGTACCTTACCCACTTCTGGACCACCCCCGCCGTCATTATACGGCCATACTTTGAAGTGGAAATCGTTGGTATGGCAGCAGCCCGGTATCTACTCAGGGCTGTTTTTTTGCATGGGCACGCTAGGAAGTTGCCCGGGGGCCCCACTTGCCTGGGGGGCCGCACCTGCCAGGGACGACCCCAGCCAAGCATCATTCAGATGTCACAAGGTTTGCTGCGCATTGTGCCAGTGCTGTGCGGCTCCCTCACAGAGACAGAGTGCTGCGTGATCAGTCCCGATATCAGTCAGCGGCGGGCAGTGTGAGGCAACTGTCACTGTGAACACAAATGTTGTGTTAATGTTTAAACACTGATTTTGTTCCAATACATATAGCCTTATTGATAATTTGCATTTTTATTCTCGAGCGTGATCATGTAGACAGGGCCCCAGTGCATTATATTGCCCGGGGGCCTATAATGCTCTTAAGATGGCACTGTATTTACTTCTTCAGTGGGCAGTCCGCTTTCAGATAAAGGTGGTCTCTGCAGCGGATTGGCCGCAAGATCATCAAGATTTTATCGGTGGCGGAGGAGGCCCCCCTCCCGCCACACTCCCGTGCCCGCCACTGCTTCCCGAAGGCGCCGGCAGCGGCAGAGTTGATATCGTCCTCTTCCGTGTTAGGTATGGAGATGAGTGAGGGGAAGATGGTCCTTGCTCGGCTCCATACAATTTCAGGGCAGAAGCGACGTCAAAACGTCACTTTTGCTCAAAGCTCTTAGAGACATTTTTTTCAAACAACTTTTCTTGACTATGGTATACCAGAATATACCCTGACCTCTAAGACCCCTTTACCGATAATACCCCACATTAACCCTTAATAAATAATGAGACCACTACTTAATGTTGGAGTAAAAACTGGCCGTAGCAGCCTCCTTTATTTTAAATACTCTTTAAATAATAAATAACCAATAACACATAGAAAAACACGTATTTCCTGAGATAATAACCTCTCCTAAAATGGTGCTGGACTTTGCAGGACCCATTAACCGCTAAACTTGTTAACATTTTAACTTTGTAACCTTGTAACACTTTTTTGGCACTGCGGTGTCCTAACCTCTGGTCATAGGCCTCAAGTCGATGAGCTGACTCAAAGACGACCATTGACCGCAGTGCCCCCATTCACCAACCTTCCAGCTACATTAGTAGACTGGCAAATAGAAACCCCTTCAGAACCCATCCCACCGCTGGGTACTGGCGTCCATCTTTGGGGTAATATCTTCTCCTGCAAAGTCCAAAAAAACACCCGCCACTGCCACGACGACGTGATCCTTAAACCTGCAATGAAACAAACACAAAAACAGCACCAAAAACATATACCACGTTATCAAATACCCTCAGTACCATACTCAATAACCCAAAAGAAGGGAGGGTGGGTGGGAACTTCGCTCCCCCACGCCTCACTTGCCCGGGAAAACGGAGGGTAGGAGATATATATAATCTCCCCTCCCACCGCTCCTACTCCTCCCCCCCCAGCTACCAGGGTTTCTGTTAACCCTGTCATGGCCGGCCCTACACTGACTTGCAGTTGCTCCGGGCCTCACTTGACTATGGTATACCAGAATATACCCTGACCGCTAAGACCCCTTTACCGTTAATACCCCACATTAACCCTTAATAAATAATGAGACCACTACTTAATGTTGGAGTAAAAACTGGCCGTAGCAGCCTCCTTTATTTTAAATACTCTTTAAATAATAAATAACCAATAACACATAGAAAAACACGTATTTCCTGAGATAATAACCTCTCCTAAAATGGTGCTGGACTTTGCCCATTAACCCATTAACCACTAAACTTGTTAACATTTTAACTTTGTAACCTTGTAACACTTTTTTGGCACTGCGGTGTCCTAACCTCTGGTCATAGGCCTCAAGCCGATGAGCTGACTCAAAGACGACCATTGACCGCAGTGCCCCCATTCACCAACCTTCCAGCTACATTAGTAGACTGGCAAATAGAAACCCCTTCAGAACCCATCCCACCGCTGGGTACTGGCGTCCATTTTTGGGGTAATATCTTCTCCTGCAAAGTCCAAAAAACACCCGCCACCAGCACCCAAAGGTAACACCTTACCTTCGGGCGCACCTCCACACCCTCATTGCTTGCTGTACCCCCTCCTCTAAGCGCAACACCCACATGTCAATCCCCATGTCCGTGAGGTGAACACCATCACTCCTGAGGTACCGCCACGTGTCCACTTCCAATTCCGGGTGCCGAACCACTAGCCCCCCGTTCTTAAGCACAAACCGCCCCACATTCCTGTTGATCTTCCTGCGCGCACGATTCACCCCCTCCACTGACCTAGCCATCCTCCACGATGTCCTAGCCACCATGTCCGACCACACCACGACCGTATCCGGGAAGGACATCCGCATCCGCTGAAAATCAAATTTGATGTCCCGAGCTATCTCCAACATTGATCTCACTCCAAGATCATTCCCCCCGGCATGAATAACAAGCACATCCGGTGGCCTGTCCAAACGTGCAAATTTGTGCACCTCCGGCACCACCCTGCTCCATAACATCCCGGGGACCCCCAACCACCGTACACTCGCCTCCTGTCTCAAAATCCCCAGCTGGCGACCAGTCGGGCGCGCCTCCGCCCGTTTGGCCCCCCGAACCACATAGGAGTGGCCCATTATCCAGACCAACAGTGGTCCAGCACCTGAAAGACAGTAAGCAAAGAACATATCACCAACATACCCCCAAAGACAGAGACGACCCCCCTCTTGAACAGTCACTGAACCATATTTTCCCCTTATCAAGAAACCAGCTCCCCAGTCCATCAACACAAATTCGCCACCAGCTGCGGCCTGACATATAACCGAAACCTCCTGGATTCCCACCGTCCTATCCGCTTTATTGCTTCTTCACCCAGTCCATTCCTTGCAGCCTCCGTAGCCGCCCCGATCCTAAACGAATGAGCCGAGAACTCCTTTGCAACGAGGCCCAACGCTCCCAGACACTTCCTAAACACCGCCACAAATTGGTATCGTGACAGCGGGGACCCATTTTCATGTACTAAAAAGGTGACCCCCACTCCCGGACGGACGTCCAGGTAGTCCCGAACCAGCCCAACTGGGCACAGCTCCGATCCGTCAATCGGGAACACATGGACCGCCCTGCCCTTGCCACTCTGGTCCGTCTTGGACCTCCTGAGCCACAGCGTGACCCCCTCCGGGGCCCAACCAACGTCCGAGGCCCTCATGCCCCCCTGGACCGCTTTCGACGGGCTCACCAGCTCGCCCACCCTAAAAGCCCCAAAAAACGCCAGCGCGAATGCTGCGCGGAACAATGCAGCCTCAAACCTGGACGAACATACTGTACCCACTTTTTCCATAAGCCCTCTCAAAATATCGAAAGACACCGGGCGGCGGGCGTCCAGCCGCCGCCCCTGCTTTCTGTACCCCTTGAGAGCTTGGCGCACCCAGAAATCCTTCGTGAAGTCCGGCCACCCCTGCCACTTGAACAAGAATGCCAACCCAGCCAGTTTCTTATCTAATACCGACTGAGACACTCCCGCCTCCATGTTTCTAGACAAAAAATACAATACCAGTGTCCTCACCTCCGGTCCCGAAAGGTGCACCTCCGACTCCCTCACCAGATTCTGCCACTCCAACCATACCTTTTCATAGGCCGCCCAAGTACCCTCACTCACCGATCTCCTAATCCAATTGGAGATGATTCCAACGGAATCTGCCACAGCCACTCTGGACAGGGGACCCCTCGTTCCTCCGCTTCCGGCACCAACTCCCGGAACCTGTCCCACTGAAACCGAGACAAAGCGTCAGCCACGACATTGTCCACACCCGGTAAGTGCACCGCATACACAAACACATTCAACTGCAGACAACGAAGTACCAAGTGTCTCAGGAGACGAATCACTGGGGGAGAGGACGCAGTCACGCGATTGATCACTTGCACGACCCCCAGATTATCCCCATGGAAGCGCACCTTCCGATCCCGGAAAGATGTGCCCCACAACTCAACCGCCAGCACCACTGGAAACAGCTCCAGCAGCACCAAATTTTTTGTAAACCCTGCAGACAACCATGACTGCGGCCAAGGGCCAGCACTCCACTGTCCTTGAAAGAAGGCTCCAAATCCCGATCCCCCGGCCGCATCCGTATACAGCTCCAGGTCGAAGTTGCTGACCGGGCCGGACATCCACAAGGCCCTGCCGTTAAAAGCCTCTAGAAACGAGTGCCACACCAGCAGGTCATCCCTATGCTCCCTCACCAGCCGCACGTAATGATTGGGCAACCTAACCCCCGCCGTGCTAGCCGACAGCCGTCGACAAAAAATTCTCCCCATTGGGAGGATCCTGCAGGCAAAATTTAGCTTACCCAAAAGTGACTGCAGAGCTCGTAGTTGCACCTTATGCACACCGATCATACCCTTAACCTCCGCCTTGAGGCCTTCCAACTTATCCTCCGGCAACCTGCATTCCATCGCATCGGAATCGATGACTATGCCCAAAAATTGAATGACAGACCTAGGCCCTTCCGTTTTGTCGGGCGCCAACGGCACCCCAAAAACGTTCCGCTATGTGCTCTAGCGTAGATAACAAAACCGCGCAAATCCGTGACCCTGCCGGGCCAATGCAGAGAAAGTCATCCAGATAATAATACTCCCGCCACGTCTCGCACCACCCATTCCAAAAAGGAACTGAATTGTTCGAATAACGCACAGGACACCGAGCAACCCATGGGCAGGCACTTGTCCACATAGAACTCCCCCTCCCATTGACACCCCAACAACCTGAAGCTGTCCGGGTGCACCGGCAACAGCCGGAAGGCCGCCTCGATGTCCGCCTTGGCCATCAATGCCCCCCGGCCGTACCTCCTGACCCAACCCACTGCCGCGTCAAACGATGTGTAACACACTGAACAATCCTCTGCATTAATCGCATCATTTACCGACCCCCCTTCGGAAAGGAGAGGTGATGAATGAGCCTGAACTTGTTCGGTTCCTTCTTCGGTACCACCCCCAACGGCGACACCACCAGACCCTCCAAAGGGGGGGATTTAAACGGGCCCCCCATGCGGCCCAGCCCGACCTCCTTCCGCAGTTTCTCAGAAACCACTTCCGGGTGCTGAAGCGCAGAACGTAAATTCTTAGACATTGGTGGAACCACCGTCAAACTACAAGGAATACTGAAACCTACAGTAAAACCCTCCTCCAGGAGCTGAGCCGCCGCTCTGTCCGGATACCTACCGAGAAACGGCAGCATCCTTTTCACCATCACCGGGGTGCTCCCTCTTGCCAGAAGAATCCCCGGAACGGCCCTTGCCCTGCTTGAAGCAGCGGGAAGAGGGGTGATTACCCCCACACCCGGAGCATTCATGCTTGTATCGGCATGACCCTCCGAACTTGCAGTTGCCCTCATTGAACTGCCAACAAACCCCCTTTTTCTTTCCGGCCGACTGTCCCAGGGAAGAGGCCCCCCCCCCCCCCCCCCTGAAAAAACGGCGCAGACGTCCTCGGAGCCGTCATGAGCCGCATCCAAAGGCTAATGTCTTTAGCATCCCACCGGATGTTTGGCCGTATCGCCCGGCGTTGCCTAAACTGTTCATCATAACGAAGCCAACCTGTGCCCCCATAGCACCTGTAGGCCTCACTGATCGCCTCCTGGTAGCTGAAGAGCGCCGAGCAGTGCTCGGGGTTCTTCTCGCCTATCACGCTGGCCAAAATAGAATACGCCTGCGACCAATTCGCAAACGTGCGAGGTATAAGCCTGTATCTCCTCTTTTCCTCATCCTCCTTTTTGGAATCCTCCGGCTTAACCCTGTCCAAGTTAAATTTCTCCAACGGTAACAGCGCGAATATCTCCACGTACTCGCTCTTCCAGATCTTCTCACGGACCTCCTGTTTCAGATGCGACCCCAGTGGCGCATCATAACAAGTGTAAACCTGCCCCCTTGCCTCGTCCGCCAAACGCACCAAATCCCGTTTCTTAGCTGTGGCCCCCGCCGACTCGGCCGTTACCTCCGGCTGCAACGCTGCCCCGGCCCCCAAGCCACCCCCATCTGCCTCCTTTCCAGCCGCCACTAACGCCGCTGGGGCAGCCGCCGCGGTCACCCCCGGTGTCCCCCAGACCGGCCCCCAGGCTGCCGCCGGGCTCGCGGGGGGTCTGTCACCCCCTTTAAGCTGGCTAACCAGAGCCTCCAGCCCAGACAGAAATCTCTGCAATCCTGCATCCACCCCAGCGTTCCCCACCTGAGCATCCGTAACCTGGGAAGATGTTGCACTACCCCCAGCCCCCGCGGGGACCACCAACCTACCCCGGGCCCCCCCCCCAGGCCCCTCTCAACCACATCAACACACTGCACAGTAGAAACATTGGTGTAAACGGACTTACCGGGCTGCGTGGAAGCAATCCCATCAGCCGAACGCCTCGGATCCCTCGCTGCAGGCACCGACCTGGGCAAGACCTCCTCTTCTGAGCCAGACCGCTCCCCCTCCGACCGGTTCGCAAACAGAACTTATTCCCCCGATGATGACCCACCGGGCGGCTCGGTCCCGGAGGCCGAAGGCCCAGGGCCGGACTCACTCCTCCTGCGGGCCCTGGACCCATGCACGGATTTAGTCGAAGCTTTTCTGCCTGGCGGACCTCTGCTGTTGCCGGCGCGCTCCACCTCCCGACCCCTCACCCCTGGGGCCTCCTGCAAGTGGCTAGCCGTGGACGCTGGGGGGCTAGCCACCGTTGCCTGCGATCCAGCACGCCGAGGCACCACGACTGGGCCCGTCACCAACTGCTCCACACGCCGGGCGGGTAAGGCCGCCGCATCTAATCCCCCTGGCCGTCCCCCCCTCGCTCCCTGGCTGCTCCTGGTGCTCCTGGCTGGGCCCTCTGAAACCGCCGCCGCCGCGCGTTTTGCGGGGGGACCCAATGGGGCCCTACCGTGGCTGCTATCCCTCCTCTGCCATCCCGGAGATAGACTGGGGGAATAACGGCGGGGGGGCCGGGACGAGCGCGCCCGCGAGGCCCCCCCCGGCCCGTGTGATTAGGCCCCGATGCTGCTTGCGCCGCGTCCGTGCGATTAGGCCCCGATGCTGCTTGCGCCGCGTCTGTGTGATCAGGCCCCGACGCTGCTCGCACAGTGTCCACTCCGACCTGCGGGAGAAGCGGCCCCAGCTGCTGCTTCAGCCAGTCCTCCCCCCGAACCGCCGCCTCCGCACAAAGCCGTGCAAATAAGTCCTCGATCGCCGCCATTCCCGCCGCCGTTCCTACCTGGGCCAACGAAACACTGAAGGCTGTGTAGACCACACAGTAACTTCGCTCCCCCACGCCTCACTTGCCCAGGAAAACGGAGGGTAGGAGATATATATAATCTCCCCTCCCACCGCTCCTACTCCTCCCCCCCCAGCTACCAGGGTTTCTGTTAACCCTGTCATGGCCGGCCCTACACTGACTTGCAGTTGCTCCGGGCCTCACTTTTTCTTTTCTTTTTTGCATTTTAGTGTAAATATGAGATCTGAGGTCTTTTTGACCCCAGATCTCACATTTAAGAGGACCTGTCATGCTTATTTTCTTTTACAATCCTTGTTTACATTCTCTGTTATATAAATAAAAGTGACACAATTTTATTTTAAGTTAGCTGTTAAGAGCCGGTTCACATGGCGTCCCATTGTAGTCAATAGAACCGTTCTAATAGGAGCAAAACAACAAGCTCCGACTTAGAAAAAGGTTCTTGTACGACTTCGGGGACGACTCGGGGCGATTTGCATTGACTTCTATACAGAAGTCATTTTGCAAGTCGCCTTGGAAGTCGTCATCAGGTCGCCTCCGCCGCTTGCCGTTGTTCAGAGGCATGAGGTCGAGTGAGGGAATGATGGCCCCCACTTGGCTCCACACCACTGGATGACGGAAGCGATGCCAAACGCCACTTCCACCCAATGGTCTTAAAGCGGGGGTTCACCCAACAATAAATTTTTAACATTACATTCAGCCGAGTTGTCCTAATGACAATCGGCTGTTTTTTTTTTTGTACATACTGTATTTTCACCGCCGCTTCCGGGTATGTCTTCTGCGGGACTGGGCGTTCCTAATTGATTGACAGGCTTCCGACCGTCGCATACAGCTCGTCACGAGTTGCTGAAAGAAGCCGAACGCTACGTTCGGCTTCTTTCGCCAACTCGTGATGCGCAGTATGCGACGGTCGGAAGCCTGTCAATCAATTAGGAACGCCCAGTCCCACAGAAGACATACCCGGAAGCGGCGGTGAAAATACGGTATGTACGGGAAAAAAATTAAAAAACAGCCGATTGTCATTAGGACAACTCGGCTGAATGTAATGTTAAACATTTATTTTTTGGGTGAACCTCCGCTTTAAAGGGGGAAAAAAATTATTGAAAAAAAAATGTATTTTTTATTTTTTTATTATTGCATTTAAGTGTAAATGGGAGATCTGAAGTCTTTTTGACTCCAGATCTCACATTAACCACTTGCCGACCAGCTGCCCTCATTAAACTGCAGCAGGTTGGCACAGCCGGGTGAATCTTTGTAGGTGTACGTCGGACACTTTACAAACGATAGGGGGGCGCGCGATGTCCCCCGGCCACCTGCAATCACTCCACAAAGAGCCAGAACGGGGATCTGTGTATGTAAACAGATTCCTGTTCTAAAAGGGGAGTAGAGAGAGATCTGTTGTTCCTAGTGATTAGGAACAGCGATCTCTCTCCTCCTCTATTCACTACACTCCCCCTACATTTGGAAACACCTCCCTAGGGAACACTTAACCCCTTGATCGCCCCCTAGTGTTAACCTTCCCTGCCAGTGACAATTATAAAGTAATCATTGGCTATTTTAAGCTTTGATCGCTGTATGTCACTGGCCCCAAAAAAGTGTCAAAAGCGTTTGATCTGTCCGACCCAAAGTCACAGTCCTGCTAAAAATTGCAGATCAACGCCATTACTAGTAAAAAAATACATAAATAATAAAAATTCCATAAATCTATCCCCTATTTTGTAGACGCTATACCTTTTGTGCAAACCAATCAATATACGCTTATTGCGATTTTTTACAAAAAAAATGTAGAAGAATACATATTGGCCTAAACTAGCGAAGACATTTTTTTTTATAATTTTTTGGGGATATTTATTATAGCAAAAAGTAAAAAAATAAATTGTTTCTATTTTTTCAAAATTGTCGCACTTTTTTGTTTATAGTGCAAAAAAAAATAACCGCAGAGGTGATTAAATACCACTAAAAGAAAGCTTTATTTTTGGGGAAAAAAAGGACATACATTTTGTTTGGGTACAACGTTGCACGGCTGCGTTATTGTCAGTTTTTTTTTTTTTTTGCAAAATATATTTTTATTAATAAAGACAGTGAAAGTAATCACAGAACACCAATAAAAAGAAAGAAATAGTGAATCTGCAATCCACATGTACAGTTTAGAACTTGATACTATTGTATGGTGTACAATATAGTGCTCCCATGGGCCCACCATCAGCAAACATGACTGGACATTCCCTCCACCCTGTCACCCGCCGGCACCGGCGCGAGCAGAGGGGGGCCAAATAAGCCTCCAACAAACCTCCGCCCGCTCCTCCTCCAGCGAGCAACATACCCCCGCGCGAAGGCCGCGCTGAGGCGGGGCCGAGACGCCCGCACAGCCATGCTGTCCCTCTCAACGTTCTCTAGATCTTACAGCAGTGGGTCCGAGGTGAGCAAACCAGCAACCATAGCGTTTTCTAAAACCCAACCTCCATACATTTATACAAAAAGAAACCTGAAAGTACGTGGAGGGCAGAGACTAGGAAATGACCACAGAAAGAGTAGTGGTGAAACAGAAAAGAGAAGAAGAAGAAATAGGAAAAGAGAGGGGTGACGGAGCATACCTGTTGTTCAGATGACATGTTGCGGGTCTGCATCGAGCGAGCCGAGTCCGAGGCCGGGCCTCTCCCTCCACCCAAGGCTTCAGGGCTTCCCCCTTAACCGCGATCTGAGGGATGGTTCAGCTAATTCTAGTATGGCCAGGTCAAGACTCGAGGACAGTTCCCCGTGTTCGTTCGTGTGTGACATATGTGCCACCCACGGTGCCCACACTACATTGAAGCGGTCTAGGGTATCTTTACAAGTCGCTATCCAATGTTCAGCTTCCCTAATATCATTTACCTTGGCCACCCATTCCTCCCTCGTCGGAATCTGCGGACGCTTCCAGTAGATGGGGATCACACGTCTAGCCGCGTTAAGGAGATGCGGCAGTGCACTTTTTTTATATTTACTAATTGGAATTTGAGGTACATGAAGGAGGAAATGTGTCGGGTCAAGGGGGATGTCAAGGTCCAGGGCCTCTTTTATTTGGAGCCTAATGTCCTCCCAGAAAGGACGGATTCGGGGACAGTCCCACCATATGTGCAGGAGTGTGCCCCTGTACCCGCACGCTCGCCAACATTGGTCCGAAACGGAGGGGTAAATCCGCGCCAAGTCAGCCGGCACCCTGTACCAGCGCGTCAAAACTTTGTAATTTGTTTCTTGAGTTCTAGATTCCATCGAGCTGGAATGAGTGAGCCGGTACAGGTGTGTCAGCTGAGACTCGGAAAATTGGGTCTGTAAGTCCCTCTCCCAGCCCCGCACGTACGCCGGTGTGGGGTCAAGTGTGGCTGATCCGAGTAGGCGGTACATTTCGGATACCAGGTGGGGAGGGGGGTCAGTTTCTATGAAGAAGCGCTCAAAAGGTGTAAGGGAGGCAGTATCTCTAATAGAATGCCCGTGTGTCTCGAAAAAATTATGTAGCTGCCTATATCTCCAAAAGGACAACTGCGAGCCGGACTGTCTGGCCTGTAGGGACTCATAGCTAAGGAGTTTGCCGTTACTCATGAGCTTCCCGCAACTGGCGTCGCCATCGTCCACCCACGAGCCAAAAAAGGCCATTTGCTCCCCCGGGGGGAACCATAGAAACCCTCCCAGTGGAGCCAGTGGGGACACAGGGGGGGAAAGGCCCAGGGATCCGTTAATCTTATCCCAAACCGAGAGGGCGTGTACCGTCAGCGGGGAAGTAGAGTCCGACAGTCCTCTATATTCCCGGGACAGCCAAGGTGCATATGATAAATTTCTCCCAGCTAAACATTTTTCTAAAGAAACCCACAATTTGGATTGGGTGTGGAAGCGCCAATTGAGGACCCTCTGCAAGGCTATCGCCCTATAGTACCTGGCCACATCCGGGACCCCCAGGCCCCCAGCCTGTTTAGAGCATTTCAGAATCCGTAGTGCAATGCGGGGTTTACAAGCATTCCACACGAACCCAGATATCATGCTAGAAATTCGGGTAAAGAAAACTTTTGGCAGGGGGATGGGCAGCATCTGGAGAAAGAAGAGTATTCGCGGTAGTACGTTCATCTTGACGATGTTGATGCGGCCCAGCCAGGTGAAGGCAGTCTTAGTCCATTGGGCTAGATCTTTTTTAATCGTGGCCAGCAAGGGGGGGTAATTGGCCGCGTATAGGGTGTCAAAACGGTCCGTCAGTTGTATGCCCAAATACCTAAAGGAGGAGTTGGCCCATGTAAAAGGAAAAGCTGACTGTAATCTATCCGCCAGGGACTCAGATATTTTGATAGGGAGGACTACTGATTTAGAGGAATTAACTTTAAAGTTGGACAGTGCCCCAAATTTCTGGAGCTCCCCCATCAGGACTGGCAGCGAGGTCAGAGGCTCCGAGAGGTGAAAGAGCACGTCATCAGCATAGGCTGAGAGCTTGTGTTCAGTATTCCCCACCTTTAGACCTCTTATATCCATATTCGCCCTGACTGTACGGAGCAACGGCTCCAGTACCAGAGCAAAGAGGAGGGGAGAAAGGGGGCACCCCTGCCTCGTGCCATTCCTGATCGGGAACCTGGAGGACAGCACCCCATTTACCTTGACCTGTGCACAAGGGGAAGAATATAGAGCCATGATTGATGTCAGCATACGAGGTCCCAACCCCTGATGTTCCAGCACCGCCCTAAGATAGGACCAATCTACTCGGTCGAAAGCCTTTTCGGCGTCAGTCGACAGAATTATGTACGTTTTTTGGGCAGGGCAAGAGCGGGCCCAATGGATGAGCTGTACAGCTCTGATTGAGTTGTCCCTCGCCTCCCTTCCGGTTATAAACCCAGTCTGATCCGGGTGTATCAGCTGGGGTATGATGTGCTTTAGCCTATTCGCCAGGGCTTTCGCTAGGATTTTCACATCCACATTTAACAGGGATATCGGCCTGTAACTCTGCGGGGCCATAGGGTCTTTGCCCTCCTTTGGCAGCACGGAGATGTGCGCCAACAGCGCCTCCGGGGGGATTGGGGAACCCTCAGCGATAGCGTTGAAATAGCTACACATGGGGGACATCAAAAGGGGCAGGAAGGTTTTGTAATAAGCCTTAGTATAGCCATCTGGACCGGGGCTCTTCCCATTAGGCAGGGATTTTACTATCAGCCGAAGTTCTCCAGGGGTAATTGGAAGCTCCAGATCTGAGCACTGGGCCTCAGTTAGGGGAGTCAAGCCGGCAGAGGTCAGGTATTCTCTAACGGCCTCTGCTCTAGGGACTGGATTGGATTGATCAGGAGTTAAATTATAAAGTTGCGAGTAGTACCGTTGGAACCCCGAGGCAATGTCTGAGGACCGAGCAGCCACCGCGCCCGATGGAGAGCGGAGCTGCTGGACATATGCTTGAGCGTGTTTCTTGCGGAGGGCCCTAGCCAACATGCGACCGCATTTGTTACCATGCTCATAATATTTGTAGTACATAAACCTAGTTTGCTTGCGCATTTGCCGGTCTAGCAGTTTCAGGAACAGCGACCTCATGTCAGTCAATTTCTGCAATGCCCCGGGGTCCCCCGCACCTTTATGTCTCACCTCCGCCTCCTGAAGGGCATCCAGAACCCTCTTAAAGTCAGCCTGACGTTCTTTTTTAAGCTTAGAGCCCAGGGAGATCAATTCCCCTCTCACTACCGCTTTGTGACTTTCCCACAGGATACCCTTACTGATCTCTTCTGTGGAATTTTCCCGGAAAAAGTTAGTGATAACCTCCTCCACTCTGGCCACCACCGCGGCATCGTCCAGTAAATTTTCATTTAACCTCCACGTCCAGGTCCTATCAGAACCTGACGGTAGAGTGAAGGACATCGCGACCGGAGCATGGTCGGAGATTGTTATATTGCCAATGGACGCGGACTGCAGGAGCTCCAGAGTGTGGCGGTCCACATAGATGTGGTCAATTCGAGTGTATACCGCATGTACAGCTGAGTAAAAGCTAAAGTCCCTACCGGTAGGGTGAAGCACCCTCCAGCTATCCAGCAAGAGATGAGACCTGAGTGTTCTGCGAAAATGTTTGAGGTACGCGTAGGAGTGCGACGGCCGGGAGCTAGATGTATCCAGGAGTGGGTCTGGGCTGACATTAAAGTCTCCACCGACCACCACGCGCCCCTCCTTGAAGTCAGTCAAAAGATCTAGGGTATTGTCAATGAAAGTCAATTGGTGGGCGTTGGGGGCGTATAAAGTGGCAAACGTGTATTTCGTTCCCGCCAGGGTACCCTTAATAAAGACGTACCTGCCCTGAGGATCAATTCGACTATCTATAAGCTGGAAGGGGCAGTTTTTATGGATCGCGATCGAGGTCCCCTTGGACTTGGAAATCGGGGAGGTGCTATGAAACCACTGACTGTACAGATGGGAAGGCAACCTGGGCAGGGACTGGGGGGTGAAGTGGGTCTCCTGCAGAAAAACTATCTGTGCCCTCAGCTTTTTCAGTTCCCACCATAGCTTGTTTCGCTTACCTGGGGAGCAGAGGCCCCTGACATTATACGATACGACCTTCAGCGATGACATGGTGGGGAAAAACCAAGAAGAGCCCGCCCCAGACGTCGGCTCGCCCGAAGCAGAGGCAGCCACACGGTGATGCTCCTAGGAAAGGAGGGAGGGGAAGAGAAGGGGGGGGACGGAGAAGGCAGAGTAAAGATCAGAAGAGAGACAGAAAAAGTGGTCAAGCCAGGCAGAATAATCACAGTAAAATAATGTGTACCGCAACCCAGCATAAGAAAAACAAAAAAAACAAGTGAAACAAATAAACATCTGTAAGCCGAGCATAGGACCCATCACCGCTGTGGTGGGAGCCCTACACCGTGGCTCTAAGTCCCAATAGGGAACTACACCCAAATAGGGGGGGCCTACGTGGGGTTCGTGTGCCAACATGGAGGGGAAGGTAGAGAGTCCCACCCCCGCCCACCGCATCTCACAGAGTGCTGAGAAAATAAAGGGGGAACAGTAAACAAAACAAATTTTCCAGCACCCCAAGTCCGGTGTATCAGAGTGGCAGAAGAGGGACAGCCGTCCCTGAAACGAGCACACCAGTCTAACCAGCCTCAAAGGACCATAGCACAGTAACATCCGGCCTAGGCCAAGTGCGTATCAGAGAGGTACGTCCAGGAGGCAAATCAAAGTGCCAGGGGGGCCGTCACCCCGGGACAAGAAGTGAAATCGAAGCCTTCAAGGTGGCATTTAGAGGAGATACCCCTGTCAGTCCTGGGACAGAGAGGGCCCCGGCAGGGGGTCCTGATTAGTGCGCTGTCTGTCCCTCCTGCGATTCTTTCTCGTGGCCGTTGTCCACGGCTCGGGTAGCTTTAACGACGGGGCCTCAGATGGTTCCCTCCAGTCAGGGAAATCCACAGGGTCTAGCCCTAGGGCCGAGAGAAAGTGTGGAAGATCATCTTTCGTGCGTAGCGTGGCCTGTTTCCCATTTTTGGTTGCCTGCAGGTAGAAAGGGAAGCCCCAGCGGTAAGTCAGTCCAGCATCTTGGAGCACAGTCAGTATGGGGCGGAGCGCTCTGCGCTGCATTAAAGTGCGCCTGGAGATGTCTTGGTAAAAAAACAAACGTGCCCCATCAAAATCGTAGAAAGGTTTTCCACGCATTTTTTGCATTATGCGCTCCTTGAATGTGTACTTGTGGAGCTTACAGATAACATCTCTGGGGTTGTCAGCGTCTTGCGATGGCGGTCTCAGTGCCCTGTGTGCTCGATCTATTTCCATAGGAGCAGTCGCAGGCAGGCCCAAAATGTCCCTAAAGATGTCTTGCAACGTGGGGATAATGTCGCGGGAAGCTGTGGCCTCAGGGAGCCCCCTTATCCTTATATTAACCCTTCTGCTGCGGTTTTCAGAATCATCTAGCTGACATAGCAGGGTTTCAATCCTCTGGTCTTGTACACGGCACTTAGCCTGCAGCAGGGCAATAGTGGGGAGAGCCTCCTCAAGCTTTTCTTCCAATGCTTCCACCCTATTCCCCAAGTGTGATGTGTCCGCTTTTAGCTGGGTAATGTCTTCAGTGAAGGCCCTCTCCACCCTGCTTGTGAACCTTTCCAGGTCTTCTCGTGTAGGGAGGGACATAATATGGCGCCTGAGGTCATCATCCCCCATGAGGTCCGGGGCCATCACGTTTCCACCCGGGGATGTAGGTGATGCAGGGGGGGCCGAGTCACTCACCGACCTTGGGGATGAATCTGGGGAGGCAGACGGCGGAGGAGCTTTCTGCTGGCGTGTCACAGCCGTGACAGGCTGGGATGATTTCGGCGCCTTCTGCGTCTTCCCGGTCGGCGCCATGTTGGATGCCTCGCGGCCTTGTCCTCGGGTCCCCGAGAAGTAGTTGTCCAGCTGAACCTGCCGGGTGACGGGCGTTCTCTGTGGCTGGGACGGCTGGCGCAGTCGCTGGGACATGGGGGGAGCCGGATCAACTCTGAAAACCCCTCTGTAGCTAGTGAAACGGCGGCGGTGGAGCGGAGCTGAGGTAGAACACGTCCTGCGTTATTGTCAGTTAAAGCGACACAGTGCCGTATCACAAAAAATGGTCTGGTCATTAAAGCAGAGTTCCCCCCTAAAATGGAACTTCCACTTTTCAGAACCCTCTCCCCCTCCGGTGTCACATTTGGCACCTCTCAGGGGGAGGGGGGAGCAGATACCTGTATAATGCAGGTATTTTCTCCCACTTCCGGGCATAGATAGCCACAGTATCTGCGGATATCTATGCCATATCCGGCCCCTCCCCCCGCTGTCTTCTGGGAGACACACAGGTCCCAGAAGACATCAGGAACCATTCAGATCGCGCAACGTGGACTCGGGCCTGCGCAGTAGGGAACAAGGAAGTGAAGCCGCAAGGCTTCACTTCCTGATTCCCTTACCGAAGATGGCGGTGGCAACACCCGAGAACAGAGGGACAGATTGGCCTTGGGTGCCGACATCGCGGGCGCCCAGGACAGGTAAGTGTCCATATTTTAAAAGTCAGCAGCTGCAGCATTTGTAGCTGCTGACTTTAAAAAAAAAAATGATCGTTAGAGCGAGAGCAATAATTCTGGCAAAATACCTCGGGGCAGATCCACGTACCTTTGCGCATTAATCCGCCGGGCGCATCGTATCTAAGATACACTACACCGCCGTAACTTAATTTTTTTTTTCGAATCCTCAAAGAATTTGCGCCGTAAGTTACAGGGGCGTAGTGTATCTTTGGCGGCGTAATGGCGCGGCATTCAAATCTCTGTGAAGGGGGGCATGTTTTATGTAAATACGTCGTTACCCGATGTAAACAACGTTTTTTTTTAACTGCGCATGCGCCGTCCGTGGGGGTATCCCAGTGCGCATGCTCGAAATGAAACTGGAACAAGCCAATGTTTAAGACGGTGACGTCATTCTACGCAAATCCCTATTCGTGAACGACTTACGCAAACAACGTCAAAAATTCAAAATGCGAGGCGGGAACGACGGCCATACTTAACATTGAGTATGCCTCATAATAGCAGTTTTAACTATACGCCGGAAAAAGCCGAACGCAAACGACGTAAAAAAATGCGCCGGCCGGACGTACGTTCGTGGATCGCCGTAACTAGCTAATTTGCATACTCGACGCGGAATTCAACGGAAACGCCACCTAGCGGCCGGCGGGAAAAATGCATCTACGATCCGATGGGGTACTAAGACGTACGCCTGTCGGATCGATCCGAGATGCAGTCGTATCTTGTTTGGTAGATACAAAACAAAGATATTACGCGCAAAATTTGAAATTACCAATAGATACGCCGGCGTAATTCTTCTGTGGATCTGGCCCCTCCTCTGTAACTCAAAACTGGTAACCTGTAGAACGTGTTAAACGTCGCCTATGGAGATTTTTAAGTTTGTCACCATTCCACGAGTGGGCTCAATTTTGATGCATGACTTGTTGGGTATCAATTTCCTCGGCGTAACATCATCTTTCACAATATAAAAAAAATTGGGTTAACTTTACTGTAATCGTATTCATTTATTTTTTATTTTTTCCAAGTGTTTTTTTTTTACGTTTGTAAGACCGCTGCACAAATACGGTGTGACATAAAGTATTGCCATGACCGCCATTTTATTCTCTATGGTGTCTGAAAAAAAATCTATATATACTGTAATGTTTGGGGGTTCTAAGTACGGTAATTTCTAGAAAAAAAATATATAATTTTAACTTGTAAACATCAAATGTAAAAAATAGGCCCGGTTCTAAGTTGTTACAATGCAAGGCACTGTTTACTTTTTTTTATTTTATAAATATGAGGGGTGTTGCAAAAAAAAAAAATTAAAAAAAATTCAGCACAGCTGCCTTTTCAAATAATACCTCAACATAGTTTTATGGTGGCAAGAAGGCCCATAGAAAATAATTATGCTCTTTCAGCCCTAGTATTGAACTTGCTCAACTAACATGGTGTGAAGGAACCCCATTTTTTTTATGAGCGTATACATGGTCTCTCTGAGGTAATTGGTGAGTACAAGACGCACGGCGACATTTCCCGCCAGGCTCCTCTTCAGTCAACACAGCGAGATGCCCCACCCACTCCTCCCTCAGCTACATTCCCCAGCAGCCAGTCACATCAGCGCTTCCTGAGAGGAGCCTGTAGAGGTGGGCGGGGCGTAGACGAGGAGAAGCTCCGCGCGTAGTCGGTGCCATTTATCTTCTGTCGTCATCAATCGGGGGATCCGGTAGTTATCCACAGAGGACCGTGCGTGACTGGCGAGGACAGGCTCTTCTTCATGGACTCGTTTGGGAGACGTGTGCTAGGTGTGTGAGTGCCTTTAATTCTAGGTGTGGTGACAATACAGCTGCGACACACCTACGTGGTCAGTTACTATTCTATAGACTGGGCCGCACATCACTGACAGGCCTGGGACAGTTATTCATGTACACTCATCTCCCATAGTGCTCTCTGTCAGCACTGCATATTTAGGCCTCATGCACACAGCTCAGGAGAAGAGAAGGGTCACAAACGCGCTTAACGCCACATTTTTGCAAAAGCATCAGGTGTGTCAAGCTCTATGCACATTTATTTTATTGGTAAAAATATTAATTTATTCTGGCCTTTCAATATTGCGAACGCTGAGCGCTTTGGTCATTTTTTTAGCAGCAAAACTGACCACAATCGCACTCCGTTCATGCATGGTGCAGTGGGGCAGTGGGTGTCAATAAATATATATTTTTAAATGCTTCCAGACCAGCCGCCATCATTATACTGCAGCAAGGTGGCTCGTTCTCGCATATCGCCGTAGCTATACGTTGGCGCGGGAACTCCATTTTGTGGGTGGTGCGTGCCCGGGGGGGGGGGGGGGGGGGGGGGGTTGGGGGCAATCAGCGGGTCCCGTGGACTCAATGTCCGCCGGCCACCCGTGATCCTTCCCTGCAGTGACAGAACGGGGATCTGCCTGTGTAAACAAGGCAGATCTCCGTTCTGACAGGGGAGATCACACAGATCCTGTCTTTCTGCTATACAGGAAGATGGATCTGTGTGTTTCCCCAGGCAGCCCATACAGTTAGAACACACAAGCAGGGAACACATTTAACCCCTTAATCGCCCCTAATGTTAACCCCTTCACTGCCAGAGTCATTACTATAACTGCAGATTTTTAGCACTGATTACTGTAATAATGTCAGTGGTTCCTAAAAAGTGTCAAAAATGTCAGTTAGGTGTCAGATCTGTCTGCCGCAATGTCGCAGTCACACTAAAAATCACTGATCGCCACCATTACTATTAAAAAAAAAAAAATAATAAAAATGCTATAAATCTATCCCCTATTTTGTAGACATGATAACTTTTGCGCAAACCATTCAATATACGCTTACTGCAATTTTTTTTCTGTAGCAGAATATATATCGGCCCAAACTGATTAATACGTTCGTTTTTTTTTTTTACATTTTTTTATAGTAGAAAGTAAAATTTTTATTTTTTTTTCAAAATTGACGCTAATTTATTTGTTTATAGCGCAACAAATAAAAAACGCAGAGGTGATCAAATACCGGCAAAAGAAAAATCTATTTGTGGGAAAAGAGGACATCAATTTTATTTGGGTACAGCGTTGCACGACCATGCAATTGTCAGTTTAACCATTTAAGACCCGGACCAATATGCAGGTTAAGGACCTTACCCCTTTTTGCGATTGGGCACTGCGTCGCTTTAACTGACAATTGCGCGGTCGTGCGACGTGGATCCCAAACAAAATTGGCGTCCTTTTATTCACACAAATAGAGCTTTCTTTTGGTGATATTTGATCACCTCTGCGGTTTTTATTTTTTGCGCTATAAACAGAAATAGAGCGACAATTTTGAAAAAAAATCAATATTTTTTACTTTTTGCTATAATAAATATCCCCAAAAATATATAAAAAAATTTTTTTTCCCACAGTTTAGGCCGATACGTATTCTTCTACCTATTTCTGGTAAAAAAATCGCAATAACGATTGGTTTGCGCAAAATTTATAGCGTTTACAAAATAGGGGATAGTTTTATGGCATTTTTATTAATATATATTTTTTTACTACTAATGGCGGCGATCAGCGTTTTTTTTTTGTGACTGCGACATTATGGCGGACACATTGGACAATTTTGACACATTTTTGGGACCATTGTCATTTTCAAAGCAAAAAGTGCTATAAAAATGCATTGATTACTGTGAAAAGGACAATTGCAGTTTGGGAGTTAACCACTAGGGGACGCTGAAGGGGTTAAGTGTGACCTCATATGTGTTTCTAACTGTAGGGGGACGGGGCTGGACGTGTGACGTCATTGAACGTCTTTCCCTATATCAGGGAACAGACGATCAATGACATTGCCACTGTGAAGAACGGGGAAGGTGTGTTTACACACACCTCTCCCCGTTCTTCAGCTCCTGTGACCGATCGCGGGACACCGGCGGCGATCCGGTCCCACGGCTGCGGTCACAGAGCTTCGAACCGGGTCGCGTGCGCGACCCACGGCTGGGCTCTTAAAGGCGACGTACCTGTACACGCCTGTGCCCAGCCGTGCCATTCTGCCGACGTATATGTGCAGGAGGCGGTCCTTAAGTGGTTAATCGACGCAGTGCCGTATCGCAAACAATGGCCTGGTCAGGAAGTGGGTTAATCCTTCCAGGACTGAAGAGGTTAATCAAATAATTATTTTATCGAAAGTTCTGTAAGTTTTATTAAAATTTACAAACAAAAATTTACAAACAGGCAAAAAAAGAAAAACACAAAAAATGAAAAGAGAAGTACTGTAAAATGGGCAGCAGCATCATAATCATATAAATAAGTTTTAAAGTATTTACGCTACGCTGCTTTAAGTCAGAGAGGCAAGTGCTGTATTCACAAAGCACTTGCCTCCTAACTTACGGCGGCGTAGCGTAAATGGGGCCGGCGTAAGCACGCCTAATTCAAATGAGGATGAGGGGGGCGTGTTTTATGTAAATGATTGGTGACCCGACGTGATTGACGTGTACATATCCCAGTGTGCATTGCTCCAAAGTACGTCGCAAGGATGTATTGGTTTCGACGTGAACGTAAATTACGTCCAGCCTCATTCACGGACGACTTACGCAAACAACGTAAAATTTTCAAATTTCGACGTGGGAACGACGGCCATACTTAACATTGGCTACGCCACCTAGGGGAAGCTTTATCTTTATGCGGCGTACCTCTAACGGAAACGGCGTATCTTTACTGCGACGGGCAAGCGTACGTTCGTGAATCAGCGTATCTAGTCATTTACATATTCTACGCCGAAATCAACGGAAGCGCCACCTAGCGGCCAGCGGAAAAATAGCACCCTAAGATACGAAGATGCAGGCCGTCGTATCTTAGCTAGGTTTAAGTGTATCTCAGTTTGAGCATACACTTAAACTTACGACGGCTTAGATTCCGAGTTACGTCGGCGTATCTACTGATACGCCGGCGTAACTTTTTGTGAATCCAGCTCTATGTGTGCATGGACACCAAAGCAAGTGTAGAGACAGTTTAGAGGTAGAAAAAAAGCACCAAATGCCCTAAAAAGTGACATTTTTGAAGCCCAGCGAGCATGAGGCATTAAAGTCATATTAAAGTCTTGTTTTTTTTTTATTTAAAATTAACAAACATGTCATATTTACCTGCTCTGTCCAGTGGTTTTGCACAGAGCAGCCCGGATTCTTCTCTTCTCGGGTCCCTCGCTGGCACTCCTGGCCCCTCCCTTCTGCTGAGTGCCTCCACAGCAAGCAGCTTGCTATGGGGGCTTCCAAGCATGCTCGCTCCTGAGCCGCTGCTCTGTTGTTCCATTCAGATACAGAGCTGTGGCTGGGCCCTGCTTCCTCTCTCTCCTCAATGGCTCACTGACTTTGACTGTCTCAGCCAATGAGGAGAGAGTCCCGTACAGCCGACGCACAACTCTGAATCGAAATGGGGCTTAGGTAAGTATTAGGGGTTGCTAAGGGGGGCTGCTGCACACAGAATGTTTTTTAAACGTCAGCAGCTACAAATACTGTAGCTACTGACTTTTAATATTAGGACACTTAGGTCCCATGCACACAAGACGCTGGTAAACTCGAGTTCAGAGGCGTTTGGGCATTTTTTTCAACTGCCCCTGAAGACATTTAATGTTATCCTACAGGTATGTGTCCATGCACACAATCACGTTTTTTGGCGTTTTAAAGCAGTTGGGGTTAGGCTCGTTTTTCCAGACGCAAAATTTTGGGTTCTGCTGCAAACGTTTTTGCGTTTCAAAGCTTTGGGAGGGTCTACAATGTCTTTGTTATGAAGGCTGATAGCCGCAAACGCGGTAAAACGCCGTGAAATTCGCGGGAAAAACGGGCATTTTAAACGCCGTTTTTTGCCTTAAAAACTTGAGTTTACATTTGCTTCTCGTGTGCATGGGGCCTTACCTGTCCAGGAATCCAGCGGTGTTCTCACCCAAGCTGATTTTAATCGGGTGCTACTGCCGCCATCTCTACTGAGGGAAACCAGCAGTAAACCCTTGCGGCATTACAGCCGATCGTGTGTACAAGGCATTAGGCTTCATGTACACAGGATGTTCTAAAATCTCTTCTGAATGCTGGAAATTTTAACGCTAGTAGCCGACGTTTAAAAACGTCTGTCTGCCACTTTGAGGCTTCAAGTACACGAGACGTTTTTACAACCTCTCCTGAACGATTTACCTTGACAAAGAGTAACCCACGTTTAAAACGTCAGTTTTGCAGAGTTTACATGCCACGTCTAGCAGCGTTTTTTTTTTTTTTCAGAATAGCCAAAAATGAAAAGCGCCTGTAAACGAAACGTGGCTAAACGCGAGTTACCGCAATTAGAAGCGTTTGGCGCTCCTCTAAACTCAGCTCTGAACCCATTTTTTTGCATAACAAAAAATGCCTCTAAACTCAACTACCTAGAAACGACTATAAATAACCCTGTGTACATGTACTGATAAGATAACATAGATGAGAGTTCAGAAGCAGTTGAAAAAAATGCCCAAATGCTCCTAAACGTCTGTTTACCAGCAGCAGTGTACATGAGGCCTTACATACCGTGTTTATGCGCGTGTAGCGGCATTTATGAGTGTTTAGAAGCATTTTTTAAAGATAACCTCAGGAGACCCTCCTAAATGCCCACAATGCATGAAAAACAAGTAACGTATTAAAGCGGTGGTTCCCCCTTAAAACAAATTTCTAACAATACATTTGGAAGACTGCTTACACTGCGGGTAAGCTGGCTTTTTTTTTTTTTTTCGTACATACCTCGATATCGCCGTTTCATCCCTCGACTTCCGGGTATGAGTCTTGTGGCGGTGGGCGTTTCTAGTTGATTGACGTTCCTCCGACTGACGCATACTTGACGTCACGACTTTCCGAAAGAAGCCGAACGTCGCTGCGCAGGCGCCGTATAGAGCCGACTCTATACGGCGCCTGCGCAATGACGTTCGGCTTCTGTCGGAAAGTCGTGACGCGCAGAATGCACCGGTCGGAGGAACGTCAATCAACTAGGTCCAGCAAGACTCATACCCGAAAGCCGAGGGATGAAACGGCGATATGATCGAGGTATGTACGAAAAAAAAAGCCAGCCTGCCCGCAGTGTAAGCAGTCTTCCGAATGTATTGTTAGAAATTTGTTTTAGGGGGAACCACCCCTTTAACTATTTTAGCCATTTTGTGAGAGAAGAGAAAGCAGTGTGCTCTACTGTAACTATGGATCCCATCTCTCCCTTTCTTTCTCTCTCCCTCCCTCTCTTCTCTCTCCCCCCCCCCCCCCTCTCGCTCTCTCTCTCCCTCTCTCTCTCTCACTCCCTCCCCTCTCTCTATCTCCCTGTCCCTCCCTCTCACCCCTCTATCTGTGAAGAAAAGTATACCGCTCTAAAAACAATCAATCCCCATTGCTTCCGTCCCAACAAACCAAGAGGGTGCTGGCTGTGCTCAATTACCATGAGATGAAAGAAAAATCCTGGATCGCCGCACTCCTCAAAAAACAATGTCTTTATTCAAAACATGAAAAAACAACAAAAATTCAAATGGAAAAAACAGCCAAAATTCATGCAGTCAAACAAGAAGTGGATTAGGAAAAAAGAGCTGACATGTTTCGCATCCTGTGATGCTTACTCGTACTGTCCCTCCCTCTCACCCCTTCCCTTTCTCCGTATCTCTCTCTCCCTCTCTTTTTCCCTCTCTCTCCCCTTCTATTTCTCCCCCCTCTTTCTCTCTCGCTCCCTCTTTCCTTGCTTGCAGGCAACAGCATGTGGTAAAAATTGTGTTTTTTCCACATTTTACATATTCCTTTTTAAAAATGCTTATAAACATAAACATGCATAAACGCAGTTTACCACAGTTCCACGTAGTTACAAGCATTTGGCTTTTGATATGCCGGTAAGCTACAGTTCTGAATGTGATTTTTCTGTTTTAAAAAAAAAACTTCAATAAACTCAACTGTTTCTAAACTACTACAAACGACTGTGTGTAAACGTACACATAGGATAACATCTTATAAAATCTCTTTATCAGCAGTGTTTTCCATTTTATAGGTGACTTTGCAGCAATGAATGAAGAGTGTTCGGATATCTTGAATGGAAGCAGTAAAGTTAAACTTGCAGCACAGAATGAAGCAGCATTATTATCATTAATGGAAAGGACTGGGTACAATATGGTACAAGAAAATGGACAGCGTAAATTTGGTGGTCCTCCTCCAGGTAACATTATTAGACAGTGGCAGTGCATGTTAAAAATTCAGCTGATGTATAAAATAAAAAGAGATGTCTATTACATTGAAATTACATTCAGAAAATGTTATATAAGTTTTTACTGTCTACAAGACACATTGGCCAAGAGGTTCATCTTTTGCACCACCTGCTTTACACTTGTACATCAGTCAGCTGGTTTATTAGGGCATGTTAGGAAATCTGATATTGTGTAATCTGTTTGTGAATAAAAACTTGCCAGCTGAAAACAGAACTCAATTCAGTAGAAATTTTAACAGAATCCTATACACTATTGTAAAGAAAGAATGCAGGAAGTAAATGGGATTTTAGTTCCCCCTATAGTTTTAGAATGACACAGAGATTACATGTTCCAAAAATAATAGAGAAGATTCAGTAGTTTGGGGGGGGGGGGGGAGGTGATAAATAGTGTTATTGTACTTTAAATAAAAAGCTTACCTTAAAAGAAAAAGAATGTTTGGATGTTTGACTTCTACAGGATGGCTGCTACATTAGAATGGTTCTAAAGCAATGGAGATAGTGAGTGATTTAATAATAACATCTCAGTGTTTTGACCTCTCTCATCCTCTCAGCTCAAAAGTGTGGGATGCATTGACAGGGAGGCAGGAAGTTCAGAGTTAGTCCCCGTACACACGGTCGGTTTGGTCCGATGAGAATAAACCAAAGTTAATTTTCATCGGACCAAACCGACCGTGTGTATAGGCTATCGGTCTGGTTTCCTTCGGTCCAAAATTTCAAAACCGAACCAATGGACCGCTGCCCCATCGGACCAAACCGATGGTTAGTACAAAAAAAGCATCGGTTCAAAACCCGCGCATGCTCAGAATCAAGTCGACGCATGCTTGAAGCATTGAACTTCGTTATATTCAGCACGTCGTGTGTTTGACGTCATCGCGTTCTGACCCGCTCGGATTTTGGACTGATGGTGTGTACACATATCAGGCCGTCAGGCCACTTCAGAGGTGAACCGCTGAAAACGAACCGACGGACCATTCTCAATCGGTTTGGTCCGACAGTGTGTACAAGGCCTTAGGGGTTCAGTGTCAAGGGTACTGGGAGGCAGGTAAGTTTAGAGTCAGGGTTGCATGGGAATGCAGGGTTTCGGTTGCTTGGTGATAGGGATATGTTACGGAGCAGAATGACTTAGGGGTATTTTCTTCCAGCCTGAATGCTAAATCTGTTAATTTGTAAACCTGGATGATGGCTTCTCCAACTAAGCATCACCTGATATGGTGTAGATTCCTGCACTGCGTTGCCTGCTGATCCAAGGTAAATTCAGTGGGAGTTAGTTAAATTGCCATGGGTTGTCTTTAGTATTAAATTATTTGTGTTCATTTTACTGCACATTACCTTGGTGAGGGGCAACATATGGCACGCTATGCAGTGCCATTCATTACGACTGCCACCCCAATGCACAAATAAAGTAGGTGCCAATGGAGTTGCACTGCATACCAAAAGCATGTTCTTTGCACTGTAGTGCGCTGCAAACAAAACACCCAAAAAACAGGTCTGCTTTTTTGTCATTGCCGTGTGTTGGCCGACCATTTTAGATTAACTGGCTGCCTTAATGCAACACATATTAAGATACAATATTATTGTATATGCAGTAACAAACTGCAATGAAATTACATATTGTGAATGGGAGGCCTGAGTGGTTTGAGCTGCACTGCTGGCTATTTGATGTGTGCCGTCAGGACTTCTTGGAAATCTATAGGTTTTTACTGAAAATGCGCAAGACCCATAGTGGAATTTAGTGACAGCACTGCTGATCTATTCTAACCTGTAGTGATCCCTGCACATAACAGCCATCAGCCCTTGGCATAGAATGTCTCCCATCAGTAATAACTGATGCAGCTCTATTCAGCAGTGCATGTGGTACGTATAAGTTACAAATATTTTACTTAAAAATATGGGCGTACAGTACCGGACTCATCCGTTGTTTGTACACTGGCACAGAGCTCTGAAGTCCCTTATATAACTCCTCCCACTCCCAGAGATCCTCAGCTATTTCGGTGCTGTATTCGACGAAACGGATATTACAGATAAGTCAAAAATCCTGTTTTCTTGTTCATACAATACAGCAGGGTTTGACGAAACCTGGGCGCCAGGTCACAATTGCGACTAGTATTAGCGACCTGGCGCCTGGGGTGGCACAGCTGGGGAATCCTGCATCTCCGTGCGCCCCCACCTCCCCTGCCGCACAATCGCATTGGGCCGCGCCGGCCGGAAATTGAGACTGCGGCTTTGCGGCCTTCTGCAGGCCTATGGTTCCTTCTGTGATCTGGCGCCATCTTGTGGTGGCCGTTGGTATGACAAGACAACCAGCAATGCTAATAGAGCTTCCCCTGTCTGTTTTCACTGCCATCTCCTTTCCTCTAATTAGAACCCCCAAACATATATATTTTTTATTCTAACATCCTAGAGAATAAAATGGCGGTTGTTGCATTACTTTCTGTCACACCGTATTTGCGCAGCGGTCTTACAAGCGCACTTTTTGGGAAAAATTACACTTTTTTTTATAAAAAAAATAAGACACCAGTAACGTTGACCCCATTTGTTTTATATTGTGAAAGATAATGTTACGCTGATTAAATTGATACCCAACATGTCACGCTTCAAAATTGCGTACGCTCGTGGAATGGCGACAAACTTTTACCCTTTAAAATCTCCATAGGCAACATTTAAAACATTCTACAAGCTGTATGTTTTGAGTTACAGAGGAGGTCTAGGGCTAGAACTATTGCTCTCGCTCTACCAATACCTTGCGAACACCGCTTTCATATGCGGGCGCTAATTACGTATGCGTTCGCTTCTGTGCGTGAGCTTTGTGGGACGGGGCGCGTTCCTGGCTCCTAACTTTTTTAGCTGGCTTCTAGATTCCAAGCAAATTTGTCAAGCCCTGCAATACAGGACGCAGGCAGAATCAAAGATAGCTGGGACATTCCAAAGCAATACAAACAAAGGGTGGGCAACAGAACAACCAAATGCCAATAGGCCCACATAAAAAAAGGAAACGCTGCTACTTAAACAGCACTCTACTATTCTCCTAATAAAACCTAGTATATGCTTTAACAGAGGACCAGATGACAGCCTTACAAATTTGCTGGACAGAAGACTAATGCTGAAAGCTCAAGATACCCTGATGCCCCATACAGACGGTCATTTTTTGTGATGAAAAAAAAATGACGTTTGAAGTGATGAAAAAAAACGACATTTTTGAAACTTCATTTTCAAAAACGATGTAGCATACACACCATCATTTTGAAAAATGATGAACAAAGTGACGGCACTCTAAAGGGGAAGTTCTATTCGCCTTGAGGCTGCTTTTAGCTGGTTACTTGTTAGTAAAAGATGATTCGTGCTTTTTTGTCTGTTACAGCGTGATGAATGTGCTTACTCCATTATGAATGGTAGTTTTACCTCCCGTCTCAAAACTTGCTTCTGGGCATGTGCGGGTTTAAAAACGTCGTTTTGCCCACACACTATCATTTTCATTGACACAAAAAATTACATTTTGAAAAACGACACAAAAAATTCGAGCATGTTCGAATTTTTTTTTTGTCATTTTTCAGAAGACATAAAATGACGTTTTGCCCACACACGATCATTTTAATTGACATTTTTAAAAATGTCATTTTATTTCATCACAAAAAATGACCGTCTGTACGCGGCATGAGAGATTAAGTAGAATGTACCTCAACAGAAAAGCTGAGAACCCTCCGGTTCTCAGCAGTATAGGCATGAACAATGACTTGTCAAAGCAATTGAGAAATGGTGGAGCCCCCGTGAGATCCTTCAGGAAGGAAAAACTTGGAAGGCAGGTATTTTTCCAGAAGAAAGTTGTTGCAAAGAGGTAGACCTACTATACAGCTCAGACCCTATCCAAAGAGTGCAGCCTACTTGGAAACCCTTCTAGCAGTGGTGAAAGTGACAAGGAAAGCCACCTTGCATGTGAGGTCAGAGAAGGATGTGTCGTGGATATGTTGAAAATGAGCTTTTTGAAAAGATGAAAGCACCCGATTCAGATCCAAATAGCATCTGGGAGTAGCAACATGAGCAACCTCCTACACAAAAGCTTTTACCAGAGAGGGAGAAGCTATCAGTCTTTGGAACAGAATAACCCAGGCAAAATTCTGACCAAACTTTGATACAATCTTGACTGTAGGAAATGCAGAGTATGTCCCACAGAATACTTAAGAGGATAAAAATGCTGCTGTTCTCACCAGGTGAAGTAGGCTTTTCAGGTGCAAAGATAAACCCAGTGGAAGGAAGATTTCCTTTTCTG
This sequence comes from Rana temporaria, assembly GCF_905171775.1. Lineage (NCBI taxonomy): Eukaryota > Metazoa > Chordata > Amphibia > Anura > Ranidae > Rana > Rana temporaria. The sequence goes on from NC_053489.1 coordinate 529,705,725, forward strand.
CAACAAAGTTGGAATGACTAATTCAGACAGACCCCTTTCACTCAGGATTTGGGCTTCAACAGTCAAGCTGTCAAAGCAAGCGATCAAGAAACAGAATGGAATACTGAATCCAGAGACAGCACATCTGGACTGTCATTAAAAGCACAATGTCTGTGTACTGCACACATTTGTGGGCCAGATTAGAGACACGAGGACCACCAGAATTTCCTCAGAATTGACCCTGCAGAGCAGATAAGGAATAATCTTAAAGAAAGTAAAGATGTAGATCAGAAATAACTGACCCTACAAAGTTTCCAAAGCATCCACTGCAAAAACATGCAGATTTCTGGCCTTGAGGACACACCTGTCCAGTTTGTTGTTGACTCTGAATGCTAAGAGATCTGTCTCCAGTGTACCCCACCATCTTTAAATGTTTTGAAACACTTTGGAGTGCAGTCATTCCCAGTTGCTGACAACTGAGGTAGTCTGCCTGCTAGTTCTCCACTCCAACTTTGCCCAGGACAGGAATTAGGTCCTCTTCACCAACTTCTTTTTTCCTCTTTGATGCATTGACCATGATGTATGTCATGGTCGTGAAGCTTTTGGGCTAAACTTGTCGGCAGACTACAGAGTTGGTGAAAAGGCCAAAGGGAATCAATCGCAACAAATTGTCAGTAGTTTTGGCATAAGGCAATGATGACTGACCTTGCAGACTCTATGTGGAGCTTTCTGGTTCTAATAAATTTGTTGAGGGCTTCAGATTCATAATGAGATGAATATTGCCATTTGTGTTTCAGAACCCTGAACAAGGTGGAATAAAACCTCTCAAATATTTTGCGCTGAGAAGCCAAAACAATGAAACAATGATCCTGGGGAAATCAGTTGCTGTAAGGCAATGCAGAGTGCCTCCTGCTGTTGAGGGAGGAGGGAACATTGGAAGGTATGAGTTGGGGAGAAGGGGAGGATTAAAACGGCAGCTTGTAACCCTGGGATAGTGCAGATTGATCCCATAGGTCCAGAGGGTTCAAAGTCCAGACAGCTGCAAAGGTTGAAAGACATCCCCCCCACATGTAGAAGTGTGGGCAATCCGCCACTACGGAGAGGGCTTGGGAGTCCATCGCTTGCAACAAAACTGTTGCTTGTCTTGGAGGTAGAGAGTTGGGAAGGGGCAAAATTAAGCCTTCATAAACCAGGAAGACTAAAATATGCCAGTGTGGACCCTTGTTCTATTTTTATTAGGCAGAAGCATGCTTTTTCCACCAGTGACCTTATTGAGCAAGGAGTCCAGAGGTTCACCAAGAAGACCCACCGCTGTAAGACCCCTTTCACACTGGGGCACAGTGCCTAAAAGAAGCTGCATCTGCAATCCCAATGTGAAAGCCTGAGTGCTTTCACACTAAAGCGCCTGAAAAACGCCCCTGTGTGAAAGGCTTCTTAGCGGTAAAAAAAAGCGCCTGTAAAGCAGCTGCATCTGCAATCCTAATGTGAAAGCCTGACTGCTTTCACACTGAGGCGCTGGCAGGGCGTCAAAAAAAGTCCTGCAAGCATCTTCTTTGCAGCGCTTTAGAAGCGTTGAATACACCGCTCCTAAAGTGCCCCTTCCCATTGAGGGAGCTTTTTTTAACGCCAAAGCACCTGAAAAACGCCCAGTGTGAAAGGGGTCTTAGCGGCGCTTTACCAGTGTTTTTCGGGTGCTGGTAGAGCGGATCCATGAGAATGGAAGCAGGGTCCCTAGCCATCCACACCACCAAACTATGAGAGTCTCAAAAACTTTCATAGCAGTAATGGTGTTCTACAGTCAAGGACACACAAGCAAAGAATAGCACTGAAAGCGGAATACACTGAAGAGACTATCCTTTTTTTGTGGAACCCCAGAACAACCCATTTTGTGAAGGAAGAACCCTTTTTTTTTCCTATGCTTGTGTAGGGCCTCTTGTACTATAAAATACATAGGAAATTCTTTAGGAGGCCTTTTTGGAACCTATGTTGGTAACTTGAGGTGTGTCTGAAACTTGGGCTTCTGGTTCTAAACACTGCAACAGTTTCCCTCATTTCTGGGGAAACGTAAAAGAAACAGCTTTTTCCCACTCAGAGTCCACTGATTGCTAAGAAGATCCTTTACCCTCTCTTCTTCTTGTAGAAAGGTACTAGCCAAGGGGGGAAACAAATATAAATCTGGGCAGGAAGGAGGGATGCTTGTGGTTCGTCATCTGCCATAGCAAGAAGGTTCCCTTATATATCACCAAAAGGGAGGACAACTGATGAGGGGAGGAAAAATAAACTCACTTTGCTCTAAAAGGAGGTTCCCACAGGAAATAGAATTTCCCACCACCTGACTTTGTTTTGAGCGTGCCACCCCTTTTCCACTGTGCTCCTCCATTGAGAACAAAAATACTGTGAGGAACTGAAGGTGCTCACGGACCTGCTTAAAAAGGTTAACAGCTGTGCTTAGGCTGTGGGTGGCCCCAGAATATGGCGCTGTGCATGTGCCTCTTAAAAACAGCTGTTGTTGCTGGCTATTTGTTATAGTCTGACCAGGGGCAGACTGACAACTCATGGGTCCCCCGGGCAATAGATTATGGGGCCCCCAGGCTTACAGGTGGCCGCCATGCCATGAGTAAGTAACAAACAAAATAACAGTTTTTTTACCTTATGGCAGAGCCCCCCCAGTGTATCACCTTCTATCAGTGTCCCCTTACACACACACCTTTGCTCCTTAGTGCTTGGTGTGGCAGGCAGCTGGCAGGAAAAGGCCTTTAAATTAGAAAAAAAATAAAAATCCACTTGTTGCAGGCTGTGAACTGCGCAAGTGAGTCTTAAAGCCAGCGGAATAGTGAACTGCTGTGGTTGGCCTCAGATCGGGCAGTGGGGCGTGTGAATAAAAGCCATGCTTGATGTGTGCCATGATATCACCGCACAGGTGTGTACCCAGACCTGCCCTACTGCCTGATCTGAGGCCGAGCTAGCAGTTCACCATTCAGCTGCCTCCGAAATGGCAAAGTGGATTTTTCACGGGCACGGGATTGTTAGATCGACTTCTGTTTAGTGGCAGTAGGCACAAATGAAACATACACACACAGTATAGCAGGGCTTGACAAATTTGCTTGGAATCTAGGAGCCAGCTAAAAAAGTTAGGAGCCAGGAACGCGCCCCGTCCAGCCGAGCTTGCGTGCAGAAGCGAACGCATACGTGAGTAGCGCCCGCATATGAAAGTGGTGTTCAAACCAAATGATTGGTAGAGCAAGAGCAATAATTCTAGCCCCAGACCTCCTCTGTAACTCAAAACATACAACCTGTAGATTTTTTTTAAAAACATTGCCTATGGAGATTTTAAAGGGTAAAAGTTATATATATACACATGTGGCGGTTGGTGCTCAAAATTTTTTGGGGGCGCAAACAAACTGAAAAAAAAAAAAAGAAAAAAACATAAATTGCAGCCACTGTGCCCATCAAACGCAGCCACTGTGCCCATCAATTGCCACCACTGTGTCCATCAAATGCTTCCAGTGTGCCGCATCAAATGCTTCCAGTGTTCCCCATCAAATGCTGCCAGTGTACATCACCCGGTACTTACCTGTCTCGCAGCGGGTCAGCGGCGGTGTCCTACACGTCCGTGATGTCTTTTTCCATCCTCTCTATCACAGCGCCTGGCGTTTCAGCCAATCAGGTGATAGGTAACAGACCCAAGCACCTAATTGACTGAGAGTGTTAGCAAAGCTAATTCCTTCACTTTCCTAATGCCCGCTGTTTACCTTTTTGGGTGCCTATTAGAGCCTGTGGCTCTAATCAGGTGCTTCCAAAAAACATCCCCACCACTGTAATTCAGGCGCCATGCGCCCAAAAAGGGTCTGGACACCTGAATAGGGGGTGACAGTGGCGACCATAGATAGATTCATGATATGCATAGACAGGTAGAGGAGAGAGGGGGCGGCGCCCGTGCACCCCTTATGGACGCACCGCCACTGATAGACACACAATATACACATAGACCACATTATACATATATACACATAGACACACATTATATATATATATATATATATATATATATATATATATATACATACACACACACATATAGGCACACATTATACATATATACACATAGACACACAGGGCCAGATTCAGAGAGATCGGCGTATCTTAAGAGCGGCGTAGCGCATCTGATATGCGCTACGCCGACGTAACATAGAGAGGCTCGTACTGTATTCACAAAGCACTTGCTCCCTTTCTTGCGCCGGCGTAACGTAAAATGGCCGGCGTAAGCCCGCCTAATTCAAAGTAGGCAGTGGGCGAGTAGTATTATAATGAAGCGTGACCCCATGGAAATGCATGGCCGAACGAACGGCGCGTGCGCCCGCATGCTCAGAATCACGTCGCAAATACTCCCTAAGATACGTCGGCTCAATGCTTTCGACGTGAACGTAACCTATGCCCAGTCCCATTCACGTACGACTTACGCAAACGACGTAAAATCCGATGGCAGTTCCCTAAACGACTTAGACCAGCTTTTTGGTGGTTTAACTTTCCGCCGGAAAAACGCCTTACGTAAATGACGTAGATTACAGCGACGGGCGCAAGTTCGTTCGTGAATCGGCGTATCTCGCTCATTTACATATTCGACACGTAAATCAACGGAAGCGGCCAGCGTAAATATGCACCCAAGATACGACGGCGTAGGAGACTTATGTCGGTCGTATCTTGCCACAATTCAGGCGTATCTGGTTTAGAGAATCAGCGCATAGATACGGCGGCGCACATTTGGACTTACGACGGCGTATCAGTAGATACGTCGGCGTGAGTCTTTGTGAATCCGGCCCACAATATACACATAGACCTAGACACACACCAGCACTTTTCCCCCAAATATCTTCCTGATTGAACACACTGCTGCCCCCATCTCCTGGCATGCTGGGACTTGTAGTGCCTAGGGGTGCAACGGATCAAAAAACTCACGGATCGGATCGATCCTCGGATCAGGAGTCACGGATCGGATCATTTTCGGATCAGCAAAAAAAAAAAAAAGGGTCCGTTTTTTCATTGGTCCAAAAAAAAAAAATTATATTATATATATATATATATATATATATATATATATATATATATATATATATATATATATATATATATAATAAAATAATATATATTTTTTTTTGGACCAATTAAAAAAGAGCACAATAGCAATTCACAGGGGTGGATTAAAGAGGAAGCAGGTGAGGCTGTTTGGGACCTAAAGTACAATCTTGATGTTTTTACAGCAATATATATATATATATATATATATATATATATATATATATATTTTTTTTTTTTTTTTTTTTTGCTGTAAAAACATCAAGATTGTACTTTAAGTCCCAAACAGCCTCACCTGCTTCCTCTTTAATCCACCCCTGTGAATTGCTATTGTGCTCTTTTTTCCCCCTTTCCCCCCCCTCCTCTCACACCAGTGCTTCACTGCTAACATTCCCATTCAGCTTGCTAGAGCCCACTGCACAGCGTGACACGCCTCCCCGGGGAGGCGTGTCACGCTGGGCTCTGGCAAGCAGACTGGCCGCCGCTCCGGAGCTAGGCCGAAGCCGGGGACTTTCCTAGGCCTAGGCTCCGGAGCGCTCCGCGGATCGCGGGGTGTGCCGATCCGAACGGGGTGGCCCGTTCGGATCACGGATCGGTGACGATCCGTTACACCCCTAGTAGTGCCCCAGCAGCTCACAGACACATTAGGTGGTAATGCAGGAGAGGAGGGGACTGTGCCTGTGTATTGGTGGGCAGCTGAGTAGGCAGGGTAGCAGAGATTGGGGGAGAAATTCAGAACATCCTTCCTCCATAAACATGGCACTTCTCACACAGTAAATCGATCAGCTTCATAGACAGGAGGAGCCATGCTAGAGGAAAAACACATCCTCCCCCTCCCCCCTGCTCACCAGGGTAAGCCACTGACAAAAATAAACTCAGTTCTGCTCAGCAAGCTTATCTTCGGGCACACTGCAGCCCTTCCCACACTGCAGGCTCTGTTTCCTCTCCTCTTCTCCAGCTGTCGGCAATCTCTCGGGTTGTAAATAATGACGTTTTTTTTAATGTCATTAAAAACTATCATGTGTGGGCTCCAGAGCATTTTTCACGATGTAAAAAATGGCCATTAAAAATTTCGAACATGCTCTAATTTTTCACTATGTTTTTAACATTGTCGCTTTTAACGTCGTAAAAAATAGTCGTTTGTGGGCTTTAACAACGTGAAAAAACCGAGCATGCTCAGAAGCAAGTTATGAGACGGGAGCACTCGTTCTGGTGAAACTAGCGTTCATCACGCTGTAACAGACTGAAAAGCACAAATCGTCTTTTAGGCCCCGTACACACGACCAGTTTCCTCGGCAGAATTCAGCTTTCGACCGAGTTTCTGGCTGAATTCTGCCGAGAAACCCGGCCGTGTGTACACTTTCGGCCGAGGAAGCCGACAAGGAGCTCGACGAGGAAATAGAGAACATGTTCTCTATTTCCTCGTTGTTCTATGGGAGCTCTCGCCCCGCCGAGCTCCTCGGCGGCTTCAGGGCTGAACTGGCCGAGGAACTCGATGTGTTTGGCACGTCGAGTTCCTCGGCCGTGTGTACAGGGCCTGACTAACACAAAATCAGCAAAAGCAGCCCAAAGGGTGGCGCCATCGGAATGGAACGTCCCCTTTATAGTGCCGTCGTACGTGTTGTACGTCACCGCGCTTTGCTAGAGCATTTTTTTTTCACGATCGTGTGTAGGCAAGGCCGTTTTAACAATCAGGTTGGAAAAAACATTTTTTCTAGACCATTAAAAATGTCATTTTGTACAACTCAAAAAACGTGTGTACGCTGCATTACTGGGGCTGGAGGACCCAATGAAGAGGAGCATGGTGGCAAAAGTATTGCCTGTGCTATAGCAGCGCATGGAGCTGGAAGAGCACAGCCTTGATGAGGCTGTGAGATAATGCAGCCAAAATAGCATGGATAATAAAAACTTTCTGAGAAAAGACCGTTTTCTCTTTCGTTCATAGACGGACACAGCCTTCATTGACCTTAGGGTTATGCTTCTTCCTACCAGGATTAGGCAGAATTCTACAGCACTTAAGGTGTTAAAACCTTTCCTTCATGCCGCTCCTCCCAGGGGGCGTGGCTCCCCCAGGCATAACCCACACCCTGCTCTAGCAGCCTCAGTTTGTTTTCTGCCTAACGACAGGAGGTCAGGCTCTCTCTGGAGTTCCTAGACTCTGGAGTTTTTTTATTATTTTGTTCCTGCATTTCTGAATCCTGCGATTCTTCTATCAACAGCCGACTGGGTCACAGGCTGGGTCCTCGACCCTTGTAGTCCCCCCATGTTCGGCCTTCGAGCGTGTGCCGGCCCTCAGCTCAGCTTTGGGACGTCCACGACAGGCCCCGTTTCTCCAGGGGCGGCCGGGGAACTTCGGTTCTAGGGCACACATATGACCGGTCTTTTATGGCCATGTCACAGTGTGTCTGGCCGACAGTCATGCCGTTCGCGGACGTTGGTTCTGTCTGGGATACCTCCAGCCGGGTAGTCGCAGGACAGGTAAGTAGTGGCCCCTTACTCAGGTAAGTGGTCTGGCTGGAAAGTTTCCCTTGGTAGGTCGACTGAGGGTTTTCCCTGCTTTCCTCTCTCCCTTATTCCTTTCCCTCCTTCCCTTTTTGGGTGCCGGCTGTGAGGGTTTTTTTTTTTCTGGGGCTCATGTCACTGGGCCCGGGTGTAGCAAGGGCTGTGTGTGTGTCACTGCAGGGGGCTGTGGTGTTCACTTCTGGGCCTTTGCAGTGTGCTGTGAGGTGTTTCTGTGTGACAGTTGCTAAAAAAAAGTCACTGTCTTTTTAAATCTGCGTCATTGGCGGCCATTTTGCCGGAGCCTATCCTTATATAGCCCGGCGGCCATTTTCTTGTAGTCCTATGCTGTTTTTTCAGCATTCGGCGGCCATCTTCATATTTTGGTCTGCCTCGTGTGGCGGCTGTTGGCGCTGCAATCACCTCGGCTGTGTCTCAGGGAAAAACAGACACAGCGCTGCACTGCTCTCAGCACACCCTTTCCTTCTCGGACCGCGCTGCACCGGGTGGGGTGGTGAGTACCAGAGGCCCCCCATGCTCTCCTTTAGCTGCAGGGAGGTGACCAGTGGGGATTTTTTTTTTTGTCCTGCCTTGCCGGGGGGGTGTCTCAGCGCTGGCACTATGGAACCTGAGCCAGGTCTCCCTCTCCACTAGGCCTGAGTTAACCCTTAGCGTCCCTTCCCCTGCCACATCTGTTTATGTGGCTATCCTGGGTTTTCTTGCCAGGTTTGAAGCAGCTAGTGCCCGGATGGGGGGTAAAAAAGCGCCCCCCCACTGAGCCTGCTTCTGGGGATGTCTCTGACATGGAATCTGGTTCTGGTATGTCAGAGGCTGTGGACTTGACCCACATGGATAGTGAGGATGTCTGCTGCAGTGTCAGCAAAAATTGTTGGAGCTCTTGTTTTTTTCTGAGGTGCGTGAGACTCTAAAAATTGAGGTTGTGGTGGAGACACCACCGTGTCAGTACCTTTTTGGATCCGCAGACCGCCACGCACTGCTGAAGGGTTCCTTGTGTTCCTTATTTGGACAATATGTTATACAAGGAATGGGATGCACCACAAAAAGTTTGTCAAAAAACTTTGCAACCCGTTACCCCCTTGAGGGGGATTTAAAAAATAAATAAAAATATAGGTCTCTCCTCCGCCAGTGGACCCCCTATGTCCAGACTGCGCAAGGCCGCCACATTGCCTGTGGAAGGGGCTCCTGCGTTTAAGGATCCCGCTGATAGGAGAGTGGAGGCCGTGGCCCACTCCCTATTCACCGTGGTGGTTTGGGCGGTGAGGCCGGCTCTGGCCGAGGCCCTGGTCAGGCCCCGACTGGAAGAGCGAAGCTCCTGCTGCAGGAGCTGGAAGAAGGGGCTTCCGAGTCCTCTTGGGACCTGGCTGAACGATAGTTCAGGGTCAGAATTTTCTCTGCGAGGCAGCCATGGATACGTTCCGGGGTTTCCGTCTATGCAGGGTTCTGCGCCGCCTTGTGTGGCTGAGGAGCTGGTCTGCGGACTAGTCCTCTAGGTAGGCCTTGGTGATGGCCTTTAAGGGGGAACGGTCCTTTTGGGACTTCCCTGGGTGGCATCATTGTGGATGCCACGGGTGGTAAGCACATGCTGTTCCCACGGTCTGGAAAGGGCTTGGGACCTTGCCCTGCGCATGGACCCTCCTTGACTACCTCCGAGCTTTTTTTCGCCCGCCCTGTGCTTTAGGTCTACAAGGTGCTTAAACCCCCGCCGCGGGGTAGCAGGGCACCTGATACCGCATGCCTATCAAGTCCGCGGACGTACCTGCTTCCGCCTGTAGGTCTGCTCCTGCCCTTGTATCGGGTGGGAGACTGGCTTTGCACATTCATGGCTCTGTGGAGGTCTCTCCTCTCTGACCGTTGGGGTTGCGAAGTGGTTTCCTTGGGGTACAAGTTCGAGTTTCTCTCTTGTCTGCCAAACAGGTTTTTTCCCTCCGGCCTCTGGCCTCCTCCGGTTCGCCGGTTGGCTCTGTCAGGGGCTGTCCAGGATCTTCTGGTCAGGGGAGTGATTGTGTCAGTTCCCTCGTTGGAACGGTCTCGGGGGTTTTACTCCATTCTGTTTGTGTCCCCACGGAGGATGGGGCCCGGTCAATCCTGGGCCTCATGTCCCTCGTTTGTTTTGTCAAGGTGCAAACTTTCAGGTGGTGTCGATTCGCTTGGTAATAGCGGCACTCCATCAGGGGGATTTTTTTCTGGCATCCTTGGATGTCATGAACACGTACCTACATGTTCGCGTATCCTCAAAGCACCAGAGTTTCTGTGCTTTGCGGTCGGGGGGGGGCCCTTTTTATTGGTGTCCTTCCCGTTCGGCGGGTTTTCGCCAAGGTGCTCGGCCCGATACTGGCCCGGCTGTGACAGCGGGGGTTTTGTTATCATGGGATGTCTGGCCGACATTCTCGAGCTTCTTTGAGCTCTGCATTGGTGGAGCCGTGTCTATCACGTGTTACCTGGGACTAGTACTGGATTCCGCCGGGGCGGGAGTGTTTTTTCTCCTAACGGAAAAACTTCAGATTCTGCTGTCTGCTGTGCAGCAGTTGCCGACCCAGAAACGGTCATCTCTACGATTCTGCAGGAAGGTTCTGGGTCCGTTGGTGGCCTCGGTCAAGGCGGTTCCGTATGTCCAATTCCATGCCAGGGTACTACGGAGGGATTTGCTGTCACGATGGGACTAGCTTCCGTCATCTCTGGATTACCAGATTCAATTGAGTCATCTGATCATGTCTCCCCTGGTGTGGTGGCTGGCGTTTCCGGTGCTTTGGGCCAAAAATGTTGTTTTTTCTGCTGGCCACTGGACAGTGGTCACGACGGATGCCAGCCTCTGGGGAGGGGCGCTTGGGCCAATCACTGGACTCCTGTGGACTCAGGTGGAATCCTGCCTACTGATCAACGTTCTGGAGCTCCGAGCGATCAAGCTTTGCCTTGCCAGGTGGTCCCTGGATCTACAGGGCCGACAGGTCAGGATCATGTCCGATGACGCCACGGCCTTGGCGTAGGTTGATCATCAGGGAGGCACACGGAGTTCTGTTGCAGCGACGGGGGTCGCGCACATCCTTCGGTGGGCCGAAGGGTCCGTTCCGGCTCTATCGGCCGGGTACATTCCGGGAATACGGAATTGGCTAGCCGACTACCTAAGTCGCACTGCATGGGGCCAAGGAGAGTGGTCTCTCCACCCGCAGGTGTTTCGGGGTTCTGTGCCGAAAGTGGGGCACTCCGGGTGTGGACCTTCTAGCGTCCCGTCTCTATCGGTAGGTGCCACGGTTCGTGGCCAGGTTTAAGGACCCGTGGGCGGACGCGTCAGGCGCGTTGGTGGCTCCTTGGGGTCACTATCGCCTACTTTACACCTTCCCTCCTCGGAAGCTTCTTCCTCGTCTGCTGCGCTGAGTGGAAGCTGTGGGGATTCTATCAGTTCTGATTGCTCCGGTTTGGCCGCGTCGCTTCTGGTACGCGGGCCTAATGCGTCTGGTGGCAGATGCCCTTTAGCGTCTTCCCCTGGGAAATGATCTTCTGCTACAGGGTCCGATCTTCCACCCTGTTTCACAGCCACCGGCCTTAGCGGCGCGGCTGTTGAGAGCCAGGGGCTTAAGGACCGAGGCCTATTGGGCTCGGTGGTCTCTACCGTGCTGCGTGCACGGAGGTCTACCTCACGTAGGTTTTTTTCCTCATACATGGAAGGCCTACATCTCTGTGTGTGGGGAGATAAACTGGCACCCCCATACTTACGTGGTGTCCCGGATCCTGCTGTTCCTGCAGCGGGGAGTGGACCAGACTCTTGCCTTGAGCACAATCAAGAGTCAGATTTCTGCTCTGGTTGTTTACTTTCAGCGTCCCTTGGCGGCGCACTCCTTGATTCGCACGTTTGTGCATGGGGTCCGCCATGTGGCCCCTCCGGTGCGCCCTCCACTGCCTTCATGGGACTTGAATTTGGTCCGCTTCAGCATGCTCCCTTTGAGAACATTCGGGAGATCCCTTTGCTGACTCTGTCGCAGAAGGGGGTCTTTCTGGTAGTTATTACCTCTATCAGACGAGTGTCTGAACTGGCGGCCTTGTCCTTCAAGGCCCCCTACTTGGTTATCCATCAGGATAAGGTGGTGCTGCGCCCGCAGCCCTCTTTTCTTCCGAAGGTCGTTTCGGCCTTTCACATTAACGAGGACATTGTTCTTCCATCCTTATGTCCTCAGCCGAAGAACCCGAAGGAGGCCACTTTACATTCTCTGGATGTGGTTCGGGCCCTTCGAGTTCACTTGTCGGCGACAGCTCCGTTCCGGAAGTCGGACTCGCTGTTCGTGTCTGTGTCCGGTCCCAGTAAGGGCCTGGCAGTCTCGTCCGCCACCATTTCCTTGTGGATCCGACAGGTTGTGCTTCAGGCCTATGCCCTGAAGGGGCGGGCGCCCCCCTTTCGGGTCACGGCGCATTCGACCAGGGCGATCGGGGCCTCTTGGGATTTCCGACACCAACCTGTGTTACAGGTGTGTAAGGCTGCGACCTGGTCGTCGGTCCACACTTTTTCAAAGTTTTATAAGGTGGATGTGAGTGCATCTTCTGATGCCTCCTTCGGCCGCAGGGTGTTACAGGCGGCAGTTTAAGGTTGGAGTTCCTCCGTTGAGTAACTCCGGTTTTTGTTTGGGGTGTAACCTGTTTTTGCTGTGTTATTTTTCCCACCCCTCTAATTTTTTGACACTGCTTGGGGACGTCCCTAAGGTCAATGAAGGCTGTGTCCGTCTATGAACGAAAGAGAAATAGGATTTAGCAGTACAAACAAAGGAGGGGTGGGTGCTGTGTCCGTCTATGAACTCAGATAAATGGATTTTACGGTGAGTACAAAAATCCTATTTTTTTCCCCCAAAACGTATGGGCATTGGAGGCAGTGGACATCGAGGATAACATGGCAGGTTGTGTAGGAAAGGCACTTACCAGCGGGGTGGTTGCTTCCTAAACGTAAAACATAGCATCCCAATCTTCACCCACTTTGGAAGAGCTTACCCCAAAGGGTCTTCAGGGACTGGGTTTTACCATCAAGGCCTCCTCTGCTCTCCTGGGACTAACTGTCTTAATTGCACACTATGCCAATGAGGAATGCCAAACTCAGGATCCAGCGCTGCCAGAGACATTACAAGGCAGTTCTTCCTCATTCTTCATTGGAGTTTGGGGTACAGTCCCATTGGCATACCTAGGACACAGATACGGAAGTTGTGCTAAAACCTGAGCATCTGGAAAAATGTGAAAAAAATCATTAAAGCTAGGAAAGAAAAGGGATCTATGGGCGTTGGTGGGGTAATATATGGGTCCACACAGGTTTGTGCCAGTGTCCAAGCACCTAATGACACCTGCATATGACCCAGTTGTCTCTGAATCTGCCTGTGACCTGAACTATATGAACAACAAAATGTATTAGTGACGGCAGACTTTTTGTGCTTTTAGCTGTGGAGATGACTGCAGGGTAGAGGAAATCAGCAGCACTGGCACTAAATGCAAAGTCTGTTCCTGCAACACTGTACCCAAACAAAATGTATATCATTTTTTTCACACAAATAGAGCTTTCTTTTGGTGGTGTTTGATCACCACTGGGTTTTTCTATTTTTTGCACTATAAACGGAAAAAGATCGAAAGTTTTGAAAAAAACAATACTTTTTACTTTCTGCTATAAAACATATCTAATAAGAAAAAAAAAATGTCTTCATAAATTTTGACCAAAATGTATTCCACTGATAAAAAAAATCCCAATACAAGTATATTGATTGGTTTGGGTGAATGTTATAGTACCTACAAACTATGGTATACTGTATATTTTGGATTTTTTTTATACCACTAATGGCGGCGATCAACGACTTATAACGTGACTGCTATAGTGAGGCGGACAATCTGACATTTACTGACGCTGGGGGGAGGTTTGATTAACTGCCACTGACATCACCAGTGACATTAATACAGTAATAATACTATACACTGTCACAGGACTAATGGCATTGGCTGGGAAGGGGTTAACATCTGGGGCAATTCATGGGTTAAATGTGTGTAAAATGTGCTGCTTTTATTAATTGATCTCTAAGTTTCTCATCCCTGCTTCCTGTGTACAGAGCTCTGTGTTGAATGTCAACATAGAGCTCTGGGCTGTGAATGTACACAGCCAATTAGCGTGTCATGACCATGAATCATTGGCCGGGACTTGTTGACAGGCTCTTACTGTGTACAATCACATTGCAGGCAGATGTTCACTAGATGGTTAAATGTAAATTCAGCCCCTTTCACCACAGCCATACCCAGTGAAAAGACACCCAGAGCATTCCATTCAGCAAGTGTGTTTGTGTTGTAATGGGATGTGACCTTCTAATTTCTGTCCCTTCAGCTCACATCACTCTACCTAAACTTTTGTCTTCTCTAGCTCAACAGGCATTGTAAGCTCTGGCCTGGCAGCGCACACCACCATGCCCCAATCCTGCTTTCAAGAAAAACTGCTTCCAGCATCTGGAGCTGCAGCTGGGGAACAACCCACCACCACACACGCAATGTTCCTCTGCCACCTACTTGCTCTTGCTACTCCAGCTGACCCTCATTCTCCTCCCCCCTCATCACACCTGTACTCTAAGCTCGCACTCGCCACTGCACCTGACCCTCACCCTGCACCCCCACATTATCTCTCTTGCTTGCCCCATCTCACTTACTACTGAATACAACTGTACTTGCTACCTCTGCAGTGTCCTTCCTTATTCAGCCCATTTAATGAAGGAGGACACTTCTGCTAGTATATTTATAAAAGCAGCGAGGAAGAGGGAACCAGTGCTCCATCCTCAACTAGGCTGCCGTCACTGGACTGGATGCCATAGGACACTTTTGATTGGATGATAAAATCAGCAGAGCTTCCCCTCATTTCAGATCATACCCCTCAGATTTACAGCGACTGCACTACCAAGTACTATATATATATACTCGCCAGCACACCAGGAATCATAACGTCCAAAGATTTAATGCATATCTATTATGTCAAAAAGAGCAACGTTTCGAGGCCACGCAGGACCTCTTCGTCAGGCAAAAAGATACAAATACAATAAAGCAAACAAATATATAAGAAGCTGTCACCAATGAAAATCTTTGAAAAATAAAACCCACCCACCCCAAACACCTCCTCCCTCTACCCACCCATCCAATCAGGAGTCTACATTAGGTATGTTATGCAAGCACCTATTAGTGATCAGTTAATCACAAACAGGCATGAGCAAAGAGTCACATGGGGTACATACCCCCAGCTGTGTTCACGATCAAAACAGTGATCGCATAGCTGCTCAGTTGTACATTGCCAGAAAAAATGTATAATGTGACAGCGCGACTTGTAAAACAAGCCGCTGTGATATGGTTCAATGGGAGGTACTAGAGAGGAAGCGTGCTATATTCACCCAGGATAAGATAATAAGTGAAGAAAAGAAGAAACTTTTTATAAAAAAAGGTAAAATGACTAATAATAAGCACCAATACAGAACCATACACCTACATAGATAGACAAAAAAGAAGAAAAAAAGGAGAAAAAGAATAAAGAAAAAAAGAAAAAAAGTAAAATTAAACAATAATAAACAACTAGAAAAAATGTAAGAAATAAAGAATATAAATAAAAATAAAAATAGATGTAAATTAACATAAATAAACATAAATAGAAAAAAATCAAAATAAATATAAATAAATATAAATAAAAATAAAAATAAATATAAAAAATGAAAATAAATATAAAAAATAAAAATAAAAATAAATAAATAAAAATAAAAATAAAATTAAAAATAAATAAATGCAAATAAAAATAAAAATAAAAATAGAGAGATTAGAGGTATGTACCCCATGTGACTCTTTGCTCATGCCTGTTTGTGATTAACTGATCACTAATAGGTGCTTGCATAACATACCTAATGTAGACTCCTGATTGGATGGGTGGGTAGAGGGAGGAGGTGTTTGGGGTGGGTGGGTTTTATTTTTCAAAGATTTTCATTGGTGACAGCTTCTTATATATTTGTTTGCTTTATTGTATTTGTATCTTTTTGCCTGACGAAGAGGTCCTGCGTGGCCTCGAAACGTTGCTCTTTTTGACATAATAGATATGCATTAAATCTTTGGACGTTATGATTCCTGGTGTGCTGGCGAGTATATATATATATGATTTGCTTTCCGGTTCCCAGCCGGTGATCGTTTCAGCACCCTTTTACTACTTGGCCATTTTGCCGGAAGGTGTGCAATCGGAATATTTTTGAGATTACTTATTTGGGTTTCCTTTTTGCACCCCCGGATGCCGCCCATTGATTGGGTTTATTCATTTCCGTGCCCTTGCATGTTGGGACACGGTGTCACCAATTGAATCTGATTGGGGTGTATCATTCGAATATCAATGGCATTTGATGAGACAACAGCTTCCCAGTTCAACAGAGCTCCAGGTTGTATCTACAATCAAGAGGAGATTGACGCCATCTTGTTTCCTGCTAGTGAAAGCAGAGCGTTTGGGAGCGATACTGTTACCGACATACATCGCGAGATTAAACGATTGAAGAGAAAACGTGTGGATCTTGAATTACATGGACAGACTCTCTCTGAGTATTATAGGACTAAGAAAATTCCAAGAGGTTTTCGTATCAGGAACCAACCCACGATTGGACGCCACAAACGTGAGTTTTGTGAAAAGTGGTGTGAGGTTTCCACGCAGAACTCACTTAATTACATGTTGATTGTGATAGAGGAAGTAAAGGTGCAACTGTGCCAAGTCAACAGGGAATTATCATCGTTTGAAATTACTACTCTTGATGATGATACACAAACAAATGCACTGCAGACCATTGACAATGAAATTTTAGCATATTCTGACAAACAGAAACAGGCTAAACGTGACAAGTTGAGATTGGTTAATCAAGACTATCAGGAGGGACGGGTTTACCCTTGGATATCAGGTGTCACTCGTGCTAGGAGGCGACTCCGCACACGTGGTGGTGGCACACGCAAATTTGGCCAACCACCAACATCTGAGAGTGACCGACCCACCGAGAATCCATCGAGCGACAGTGAGGCCGGAACCACTGCAGGCAACAAACACACGGGAAACGCCAGTAACGGAAACCTTTTTCCGGTTGCCGGCGGAAACGCAGATCCAGGAGGGGCGTCAAGAAATCCGGTCCCCCCCTTACCTCGCATGAACACGAGACGGGGAACCGGGCGTGCCCGGTGATTAACCTCTCTTCAAGACCAATCACTGAGGGTGAATCCAAATTGTTGTCCAAGGGTCTGTCATTTTGCCCCGCTAACAGATTAAATTTATTTGACTTTGAAGTAGAGATGTTCAAGTTTGAACGTACCTTGAAAATTAAACAATTCTTTCACAATCAACCTATGTCATTATCTAAAGTACCGTCTCCATTTAGACTAAAAAGTAAGTTTATTCCTCCAGGACAATTTCATTCGATCGAAAGCTACATCAGAACGATCAAACATGATGTCGTTCATAAAGCCTCCAAAAACGCACAGACCAATTTGGGACCTATGGACTTTTCAGCATTGAAATCCCTCAAGAATGACAGAAACATCATAATTAAGCCCGCCGATAAAGGCGGGGGGGTGGTTATCATGGACTATAGTGATTACAGGGAGGGAATGCTTTCCATGTTGGCTGACACGTCTAGTTATTTATTATTGGGGAGTGATCCCCTATTGAGTACCAAGAATGGTTTGGCGAGACTGATCGGTATCGGTCGGACCAATGGCTGGTTGACAGACGAGGTTGCTGATTTTTTGTACAACGAATTTCCTCGTACACCTGTTATATATGGACTGCCTAAGATCCATAAGGGCATCACGCCCCTTAAATTTCGGCCTATAGTTTCTGGCACTGGTTCTGTCACCCAGCCATTGGCCCAGGTTGTAGACTATTATCTACAACCGGTAGTCAAGGATTTACCAGCATACATCCGTGATACGGGTGATTTCCTTGACAAACTTGGTCCCTCCTCCACATGTGATGACGGTTGGAAGCTTGCCACAATGGACATTTCCTCACTATACACCTGCATACCCAATGAGGCTGGTCTTCAGGCTGTTGATCATTTCTTGTCTAAACGAGGTTCCCTTGAGTTACCAAGGGCTTTTGTTATTGAATGTCTTGAATTTATTTTGGTGAACAATCATTTCAGATTTGAAGGAACGATGTATACACAGATTAGAGGGACAGCTATGGGGAGCTCCGCAGCTCCCTCTTTTGCTAACCTGTTTGTAGGCTATCTGGAAGAGGTGTATATCTATCCATCTCCTTTGTTTCATCAATATGTAAAAAAATGGATGAGATATATAGACGACATCTTTTTTATATGGACGGGGAGTGAGACGGACTTTGTGAAATTTGTGGAGTATATTAACAGCATTTTCCCAGGGATCGTGTTCAACCCAGAGATTTCGGGTGAATGTATTCCATTCCTCGATGTACTTATCACCATCACTGGTGGTAGTATGACCACATCCCTATATACTAAGCCCACCGATAGAAACACTCTGCTACACTTTCAGAGTGCACATCCAACGCATTTACGCCACAATTTGCCGATCTCACAGTTTGTACGGGTCTTACGGATCTGCTCAGATGAGCAAGATAAAAAGAAAGAACTTGATATCATGTACCAGAAATTTCTCGAACGTGGTTATCCCAGACCAATTCTGGATCAAGCTCTAGATAAGGCATTAACTGGTAGTAGCAAAAGCTCTAGGGCTAGTTCGTGCCCTATGCTAGTTCACACGTACAACCAAGAGTCAGGCACAATCAAATGCGCCACGGAACGCAATTTGAAAATATTGCAGTCAGATAGATCTTTGAGTCCTACAATCAAGACCAAACCAATGATGGCGTACAAACGCGGAAAAACGCTACGAGACCATCTAGTACAGGCTGACCCACGACACAAGTACGCGAAGACGGCAACTAAGATATCCCTCAAAACCGGATGTTTTAGATGCTATAACTGTAATATATGCAACTCCCTTATCTGTGGTGAATATTTTTCACATCCACATATGGGAGGTCGCTATCCTATACGCGAATATTTAAACTGCAACACCGACTTCTGTGTCTATATTCTAAAATGTCCCTGTACATTGGTATATGTTGGAAAGACTATAGGCCCATTTAAGAAGCGTTTCCAAAAACATAGGAGCGACATTAGGGTAGCCCTAACTAAGACCGCCAAGGGGGAACAGGTAGACTTCAACAAACCTGTGGCTTTACATTTCGTGACAGTCAAACACCAGATCCACGAACTCCGGGGTATGGTTATTGAACACGTTAAAGCACCCTATAGGGGTGGTGATCGGAATCGAGCACTACTTTGCCGTGAGGCCTATTGGATACACACATTAGGGACAGTGCAACCTGGTGGGTTGAACGCGAATTTGTCACTGACGTGCTTTATAGATGATCGCTGATTGATCGCTGTGACTTCCATTAAGCTCCCCTATGCAATGCCTTATGGCCTTTGATTGGGCTTATCTATCTAGTGTTCTTCTTCAATCGCATATTATTCTTGCGCCATCGTATTTATTTAAAGTTATTCTCTGATCTTATCTTGCCATTGTATATTAGAAATGACATCCCATATGGTATTTTTTATACCATCGGTTTTTTTCAAGCCCCCTGTGGGCTTCTTTTAACTGTATTTTGTTTTCTTTTTTCATGGTTGACATTGTAGACATTTTTACATTTGACTATGTATGGACGATGACCCTATCAACTTAGACCTTTAGGCAGGTTTGACATAGGATGTACATCGATATGGCTCGTTTTTGAGTGACCATTTGTCTGTTGGTGTTCTCACCCGGACCGTTAGCCCTCTGTATTGTGTCTACATGTCATATCTTACACTTTTTTAACAGTCTGTTCACCCTGGTGCTTTCTTACCTTTTTGTTTTTTGGTATTTTCTTTTGCTTTTTCTTTTCTTCTGTTTCAGTAATTTCACTTTGTTTTGTTTTTTGATTTCTGCCTTGTTTTGTTTTATTTTTGTTTTATTTTTGTTTTATATTTATTTTTATTTATCTTTATTTTTATTTGTATTTTTCTATTTTTATTTTTATTTTTATTTTTATTTGCATTTATTTATTTTTAATTTTATTTTTATTTTTATTTATTTATTTTTATTTTTATTTTTTATATTTATTTTCATTTTTTATATTTATTTTTATTTTTATTTATATTTATTTATATTTATTTTGATTTTTTTCTATTTATGTTTATTTATGTTAATTTACATCTATTTTTATTTTTATTTATATTCTTTATTTCTTACATTTTTTCTAGTTGTTTATTATTGTTTAATTTTACTTTTTTTCTTTATTCTTTTTCTCCTTTTTTTCTTCTTTTTTGTCTATCTATGTAGGTGTATGGTTCTGTATTGGTGCTTATTATTAGTCATTTTACCTTTTTTTATAAAAAGTTTCTTCTTTTCTTCACTTATTATCTTATCCTGGGTGAATATAGCACGCTTCCTCTCTAGTACCTCCCATTGAACCATATCACAGCGGCTTGTTTTACAAGTCGCGCTGTCACATTATACATTTTTTCTGGCAATGTACAACTGAGCAGCTATGCGATCACTGTTTTGATCGTGAACACAGCTGGGGGTATGTACCCCATGTGACTCTTTGCTCATGCCTGTTTGTGATTAACTGATCACTAATAGGTGCTTGCATAACATACCTAATGTAGACTCCTGATTGGATGGGTGGGTAGAGGGAGGAGGTGTTTGGGGTGGGTGGGTTTTATTTTTCAAAGATTTTCATTGGTGACAGCTTCTTATATATTTGTTTGCTTTATTGTATTTGTATCTTTTTGCCTGACGAAGAGGTCCTGCGTGGCCTCGAAACGTTGCTCTTTTTGACATAATAGATATGCATTAAATCTTTGGACGTTATGATTCCTGGTGTGCTGGCGAGTATATATATATATGATTTGCTTTCCGGTTCCCAGCCGGTGATCGTTTCAGCACCCTTTTACTACTTGGCCATTTTGCCGGAAGGTGTGCAATCGGAATATTTTTGAGTGCACTACCAAGTACACTTTGCACTTGTAGTGCAAAGTGGATTTGCCTTTCGTAAATAATCCCCAGAGGCTTGATATTCAAAGATCCTGGATTATAGATTGGTACCTTCAGGTGATAGAACACTGGCAAACCTTTTGAGGACCCCCCCCCCTCCTGGGGTCCCCCTATAACCCTACTCCACTCCATGTGTGCTCAGTATTACACATATTTTAACCACCTCAAGCCTGGACACTTTCACCTCCTAGTTCAGGCCATTTTTAAGCTTTGAGCACTGTCATAATTTAAATGATTTAAATGACCAATACTCAGCCATGAAACACTGTACCCAAATAAAAAAAATATAATTTTTGGGACAGATAGAGCATTCTTTTGGTGATATTTAACAACTGCTGGGTTTATTACTTTTTGCTATATAAACAAATAAAAGCCAATACCAATATTGTACCAATTTATGGTTGAGAGTGAAGAGTAAGCTGGTATCTAGAGGCATGAATTGATTGGTGGAAGTTAAATGAGGCTGAGGTTGATATGTCCAAGTGGGGGTTTAACAAAACTAGGCTTGCAATTCCCTTATCTGATTAGAGAATGAACTGCATTAATGCAATAGAAGGGGAGCTAAATATATCACAGTGTTTCCCAGCACGTGCGTGACTCCTCCACTTACTACTCTCCCAGCTGACAGCTATAGCAGGCGGGGCCGAACACTCCCGCTGACGTCAAGCGAGTGCCGGGAGACCCTCTTATATAAGGTATAATCAGCATTTTTATTATATAACACAGACACAGGGGCACATAATGTTATTTTACAGAGGGAAGGATATGTTTATACCATAGTTATGATAGGAGGGGGAGGGGAGCTGGGGAGTGGACAGAGCAGACAGGCAGGGATTGGAGGGGGGGTGGACGGGGGAGAAGAGCTGTGGATGACGGAGGCACATAAACTGACTGTGGTGCCAGGACTCAGCAGCGATGATAACCCGTGATCAGTTTAAAAGGGGGAGGGCATAGCCATGCAGGATTAGCCAGGTATTTTAGGTGATAGAATGGGCCAAATGACACAGCACAAGCACTGTGCTTTTATTCATGTTTTAAGGGAACAGGATCTGTTTATTTTTTTCTTTAGGGCAGGGGTGTCTTAACTTATTTCAAAGAGGGCCAGATTTGATGAAGTGAACATGCGTGAGGGCCGACCATTTTGCCTGATATTCTTTGAACTCAAAAAATTTGGTCTAATGCCGCGTGCACACGATCATTTTTCGGCATGAAAAAAAACTTTGTTTTTCAGCATGTCCAAAAAACGAAGTTTTTCCAACTTCATCATTAAAAACGACGAAAAAATTATGAAAAAAGCGCAGTGACGTACAACACGTACGACGGCACTCTAAAGGGGAAGTTCTATTCGCCTTTGGGCTGCTTTAGCTGATTCCGTGTTAGTAAAAGACGATTTGCGCTTTTCTGTCTGTTACAGCGTGATGAATGTGCTTACTCCATTACGAATGGTAGTTTTACCTGAACGAGCGCTCCCGTCTCATAACTTGCTTCTGAGCATGCGCGGGTTTAAAACGTCGTTTTAGTCCACACACGATCATTTTTTACAACCCGAAAAAACACATTTTTTAAAACGACGTTAAAAAATGCAGCATGTTCGAATTTTTTTGTTGTTGTTTTTCAGAAGCCGAAAAACGATGTGAGGCCCACACACGATCATTTTAAATGACGTTTTTAAAAACGTCGTTTTTTTTCATGCTGAAAAATGATCGTGTGTATGCGGCATAAGTGTGTTCGTCCGAGCACTAATACAATGACCAACAAGAATTCTCTTACCTTCGTGGCTGTGTGGTGAAGAGATGAGCTTGGGCATGTCTTTTGTGACCCCCAACGAATCCCCAAGTGCCACTCAGGACTAAGAATGAGCTTTGGCGTGTTGTTTGGATATATCGTATTTATCGGCGTATAACACGCACCTTCAATTTAGGAGGTAAATTTCAGGAAAAAAATTACATTTCTCTTAACGTCCATGGACGGACACGGCTCCTTAAAGCGGATCTCCCGCGGCTCAATCGTTTTTTTTTTGGCAAATTAAAATGTGTATTAGCACTGCTATGCTAAACTCACGTATCCCGTTTTCGTCTGCCCCTCCGCTGTTATTTCTGCCCTAATAAACACTTATATTATCCTCCACGTCCCGTGGCCATCTTGGCTTTGGGCGCTCGAATCCAACAAGGAGGTAGTTCCTGTTTGCGGTGGATGCTGTCCCAACATCCACCGCTCGATCTCGTGCATGCGCACTGGCGAATGTGCCCGTCGGCGTGAGCGTCTCTGTTGTCATCGCAACGGCAGGCGTATGAATGAAAAGTTCCCGCCCCGTTGTGATGATAACAGAGCCTCGTGAAACACAGCCACAGCCTCAAAGACCCACAGCCTGAAAGAAAACGCCCGCCCCTTCCTTTGTTTACATCGGCGTCACTTCCTCCAAAATGAAGTCGCGCGATGTCTCATTACAGCCGAATCTTACGAGCTCTGAGAATAGCTCCCAGCAGGCACAGCGCGGCGCCAGAAACTCCAAAAAACCTGTCTAAAACCCGAGGGGGGGCAGACCGGAACTACTGCTCGAAAATAAGGTACAGATTTAACAATTAAAATGTAAATAGCCGATTCAGGCTTAGATTGCAGCGGTTGTAATATGGACGTCTAGTGTAAATGAGGGTGGAGATCCGCTTTAAATCTTGACAAGTGGGTTATGTTCCCTGTTTACAGGAGAGGACTAGGCAGAAACATGTTAGATAATTAAATACATGTTACATTAACAGAGTTGAACAGCCCCGCCCAGGGGGCGGTCCCTCCAGACATAACCCTTCTCACTGCAGCATGCAGCCTCAGTTTCGTTCTGCCTAGCAAGGAGAAGGACGTATGGCTCCCTTTAGGCCCAGCGCCCTGAGGAGAAATTTTATTTTATTTTACTTTTTCTTGAAGAATCTTCTTTCAACTGTTGGCTGAGAGACAGGCTGGATAATATAGATCAAGGAAAAAAAGGGGGTGCAGGTCCTATGCTCACTATATTAATTAACTGTGTAGGATATTATTCCTGTCACAGAAACCCGTTAGTTGCGGACTCACCAATTAAGGTGCGGTGTCCATTGGCAGATTACAGTGCAATAGAAAGAAAACCCCCCCAGGGGGAAAAAACAAAGAAATGTATCCTTCCGGAGATAAAGATGCCAAAAAGTGGGCCGTGCCGCATAAAAAAGGGGTTTATTGATACAAAAATTTAGCAATCACATAAATCAGACTTATAGGCTGATCATCCAATCATATGCTGGAAAGTCGGCTGGACAATTTCCAGCTGATTTTTCCAGTTTGAGTAACTTGCATGCATGCATCCCATAGGTAGTCAGTGTCTATTTAGATAACGTTATCTAATTATTTTAAGTTTTATATTGGGTGTTGGTGATGGGTGTCAAAGTGTCTGATTTATGTGATTGCTAATATTTTTTATCAATAAACCCCTTTTTTATACGGCACGGCCTACTTTTTGGCATCTTTATCTCCGGGAGGATACATTTCTTTGTCCCCCCCCCCCCCCCCCGGAGGGGTTTTCTTTGTATTGGATAAAATAGATCCTTGTAGTCTACTCAGTCTGACCAGCAAGCGTGGGCACACTTTTGCAAAGAGTCTGGGTCTGCCACGCCATACCCCATGACTCCTGGGGTGGCCGGTGAGCTTTGCTCCGAGGTCCACATATGACGGCTGTGGTGTTGTCTTACTCAAAGTGGACCGGGTCGACAGCTACCTCCATTGCGGTTGTAGTTCTGTCAGGAATGCGTCAGCAAGTCCTCGCTCGGACGGGTAAGTACAGTCCCTCCCGCTAAGATGGGTTGGTACGGCTGGGCATTCCTGGGGTTCGGGGGTCCTCTTCTCCTCCCTTCCCTGCTCATTTTTCCTTGCTGCATTGCCGCTGTCAGGGGGGGGGGGGGGGGGGGGGCCTTCCTGAGGGGACTGTGTTATCTGGCCTGTGTTTTTTCTTTTTTGTATGGGGCTTTCCTGTGAGGGGTTTTTCACTGTTAAAAAGCCCTAGGAGGCTTTTCCTGTTTAAACGCGGCATTTTGCCGCTATTTGGCACACAGGTCCCTGCAGATGCCGCACAGTTACCTCACAGTTCTTTTCCTCTCACATGCTGAGAGCGGACAGCAGCGCTGGGCAGTCTCCGCCTGAGGTGAGTCCCCTGGGTACCCCTGATCAGCACAGCAAGTGGGTGAGAGGCCCTGAATAGGGCTCTAGGAGCTTTTGTTTATTTGTAAGGACAGGTGTGCATATTATAATACACCCTATGTAAATATTATTAATATCTGGGTCCTTCTCCGCATGCTGGTGGTGGCAGCAGGTGTTAGCACCTGGCATTCCCACAGAGGTTTTTTTGTTAGTCCTGGACACGTTTGTGCCAGGGTGGGGGTGGACTGCGGACGGGCGGTAAAAGAGTGCCCCTTCCCCCTTATCCCCTGGGGAATGCTCTGTTATGGAGCCATGGACCACTGGGTAAAAAAAAAAAAAAAGCAGGATAAGGCATTTATGGGTGCGCTTCTCACTGCTGCAAGGGACTCTCTTAAGCTGGATAGTGCAGCTGGGTTTCCGCCGAGGCCTCTGTCTTTTTTGGATCACACAATCAGATCGCTCTGTGTAGGTTTTTTCCTTCTGTGCCCTTCTTTGATAATTTCTAAGAGGCGGAATGAGAACAGCCGCTGAGGGCTTTTGTAGTCCCTCACCGCCGGGCGGTTCAGTGCCCTTTTGAGGAGAGCCTTTTCAAAAGGTGGGCTTCTCCCGTGGTGGACCCTCCGGGTGTCATGTATAGGTGACCACTCTCCCTATTGCGTGAACCCCCGCTTGTATGGATCTGACTGATAGAAGCTCCGAAGTACTGACCCGTTCCATGTTTACCATGCTGGGGTCTGACTTTTGGGGCCACTACGCTGGCGCCATTTTATGGGAGGTTTTTCAATTACATTGCAAACTCCCATTGGCGGCCATTTTGACGTAGCCGCGCTATGGCGCCGCTTACATTGCGGTCGGCCATTTTCCTGTGGCCGCGTTCTGAACGCTCGGCGGCCATCTTGGAGTAGTCCTGACTCCTAGTGCTGTATACAACTCACAGAGTGAGCATTTTGCACCAGACAGTGGAGGAGCACCGACTCTCTCCCGAAGTTATTAGGCTAGCGGGCCAGCTGGTCCAGGGCCTCATATAGGTCTGTGATGCTTCATTGAATTCTGCGCCCTTGTTATCCAGGGCTTCTGTTTCAGAATGGTTTTATGCACACGGTGGTGTAGTGGTTAAATCTATTACTTGGCAGCAAGAGAGTCATTGGTTCAAATCCGGACACTGACGCCAATCTGCCTGGAGCTTGCATTGTCGCTCCCTGTGTCTGCGTGGGTTCCTCCGGGTACTCCGGTTTCCTCCAAAGGCATGTGTGAATACACCTACGTAATATACATACACACTATGTGTGTGTATTATTTAGGGAAAACCCTCCCAGGCCGTCAAAGGCCCAGCTGGGGGACTAATCCGTCCCTGAGTGCGTAAGCCGATCACGCCAGCACCCAAATCCTGCCAATGTATGTAGCCTTCCCTCCCTGTCTCTAGGTGGGAGGGGTGGCTTGCAGGTTCACAATTCGGTGAAACCTCCCTGCTCTCCGACCAGTGCGTCTGCGAGGTGGTCTCTTCTGAGTACTAGATAGGGTTTCCTCCTATCCACAGAACAAAGTTCTTTCCTCGTGTCTTCCTCTCCCGGCCCGTCGGTCTGCCTTGGGCAGTGTGGGACTTGCTAAGCTGCGGCGTAATTTTACCTTTCCTGCAGGACGAGAGGTTTGGGGTTTTCTATGGGCCTCAGGCCCTAAATACCTTTTGTGAACGTCGGGTAGTTTCGCATGGAATCCATTCGTTCGGTGGTAGCTGCACTCCATCTGGGGGACGTTCTGGCGTCTTCGGACATCAGGGACACATATATGCTTGTCCCATTTTGCGCATGTCACAGTGTTTTTTTCTGTGCTTCGTGATGAGAGAGGGTCTCTGTCAGCCTGTGGCCCTCCCTTTTGATCTGGCGTCAGCACCATTGGTCTGTTGGCCTCGAGCACCAACAGATTATACAGGAGAATCTCCTGTTTACTCGGCGGCCCCTTTAATACAAAGTCCTGCCTCCTATGATAGACAGACAAGTCGTCCAATGCCAGCCCAGAAGCCAGGACTTCCTATTACAGACACTGCTGAGATTCTCCTGTATGTAATCTGACTGGGGGCCACAAAAGATATATATATCCAAATCACCAGAAGGGGCCATATTAAACCGGAACAGGGGCCACGATTGGGACCTTGGGCCTGCCTGCCTTAGGGTATCGCAATTCTGAAATTCCGACAAGAAAAGTTTGATGTGAGCTTTTGGTCGTAAATTCCGACCGTGTGTAGGCTCCATCGGACTTTTTCTGTCGGAATTTCCGACAGCAAAAATTTGAGAGCTGGTTCTCAATTTTTCCGACAAAAAAAGTTCTTGTTGAAAATTCCGATCGTCTGTATGCAATTCCGACACGCAAAAAGTCACGCATTCTCGAAATCAATTTGACGCATGCTCGGAATAATTGAACTTAATTTTTCTCGGCTCGTTGTGTTGTACGTCACCGGGTTCTTGACGATCGGAATTTTGTGTGACCATGTGTATGCAACACAAGTTTGAGCGAACATTCCGTCGGAAAAAAATCCATGGTGTTTATTGTGTGTAGGTGGCAATGCACTTTAACCACTTGCCACCCGCCCACCGTCAAATAACAGCGGAGCAGTGGGGCGCTCATTCTGGGACAACATCATATAAAGAAACCCCAGTTTAGCCACTATTGCGCGGCCGAGGCTTTTTGCCTATGTGATCAGATGTACCCAATCACAGCCGATCACATGTAAACAAGGAAGTGCCGTTCATCTGATCTCCTTACCTCAAACTGACAGAATGTAAGGGTAAGAGAGCCGATCGGCAGCATGTCCTCACAGGGTAGATTTGTAAAGGTAATCGGGGCACTGATCATCAGTGCCCTGATTACAATGCAGCCCCGGCAGTGCCCATAAACGATGCCACTCTATGCCCATTAGTGACACCAGTCTAGGCCAATCTGTGCCCATCAGTTATGCCAATCAGTGCTGCCTTTCAGTGCCCATTAGTGACACCAGTCTGTGCCCATCAGTGAGGCCAATCTGTGCCCATCAGTGCTGCCTTTAAGTGCCACCTATCAGTGCTGCATATTACTGCTTCCTCATCAGTGCCCATCAGTGCAGCCTCAACAGCACATATCAGATAAGTCTGATTATTGGAGGATAGCAGGGGAACAAAACAGGAAGCGCCACCTAAGTGCAATATGTTGGTCACAATTTATTGGGTTAAAAGGGAAATGCACTTTAGAAGGAGCAGAAGGCTCCAAGCGCGTAACCTAGATTCTCAGTGGTTTGCCTTATACTGTCCTTCCCCTGGTGCTCTCTCTGGTTCCGCCTACTGTGACGTCATCGTCTGTGTTCCACGCTGGTTCTGGCTGGCTTCCTACCTACCCGTGAGCCTGGATGCACCTGAGACCGGACCGCACTGTGATTACAGCACACAGATGAGCCCGTTTTTTATACATGTTTGTAAGTGCATTTCCTTTTTAACCCAATAAATTGTGACCAACATATTGTACTTCCTGTTTTGTTCCCCTGTCTTCCCCTTACAGAGCCGACTTTCTCTGAGGACAGCTACCATCCTCCTATCCCTCTCCTCTCCTCCTTTAAAGGACTGGTTATTACCACATATTAGAATATGGACTAAACAACTGTGACTGTTTTTTAGATCTATCCTCTGTCCATATCCATTTATATTTGTTATGCACTAGTCTTTTGTGCTGACAGTTTATCTAGTTCTGGTGACCTGGGGTTCACCAAGCAATTCCCTTAAAGCGGTGGTTCCCCCTTAAAAACAACATTTTTTTATTCCACTGCCCCCCCACATTCCATCACGATTAAGGCTCTTAATATTTTTTTCCTGCTGTACATACCTTAGTACAGCATATTCACCCGTGCATCCGGGTTGCGAGTCCCGCGGGAGTGGGCGTTCCTCACAGGCTGTTGATTGACGTTTTCCCCAAAAACGAGCTCTCCCCCCGTCGCGTAAGCCGCGTCATGGTTGGCGAAAGGAGCCGAACGGCGAGTCGGCGCTATACTGCGCATGCGCATCGCCGTTCGGCTCCTTTCGCCAATCGTGACGCGGCTTACGCGACGGGGGGAGAGCTCGTTTTTGGGGAAAACGTCAATCAACAGCCTGTGAGGAACGCCCACTCCCGCGGGACTCGCAACCCGGATGCACGGGTGAATATGCTGTACTAAGGTATGTACAGCAGGAAAAAAATATTAAGAGCCTTAATCGTGATGGAATGTGGGGGGGCAGTGGAATAAAAAAATGTTGTTTTTAAGGGGGAACCACCGCTTTAAGTTGCAGGGATTTCCGCTCACTTCCTGTTTGTCTATGGGTCAGGAAGTGAAGGGAAATCTCCGAAATGGGACACAGATGGTAAAAAAAAATCTGACAGGGGACATAAACTTCCTTTACTATTTCCCAAATAATAAAAAAAATGTTTTGCTTATAGTCTTACTTTAACATTTTAACCACTTCCAAACCAGGGTTGTACCTGTATGTCGATGGACTTTCAGTGGGTATACCGGGAGGACTCCTTCAGGTAGAGCTGGTGGTCGACGTTCTTGTAATAGCAATGGGAGTGGCTAACTAGCCACTTGATTTATATTACAAGCAGCGGGAGGGGATGCCCCCTTCGCGCGTCGCCTTCCGAGGACAGCCGAACAAAGCCAGGATTAGCTGTTCGCTATAGTAACACAGAAAGTGTCAACTGCACCATTTTTTTAAATCAAAAGCATTCAAAAACACTGATCTTGGTGTTGTAATTGTTTTTTTGGGTAGAGGAGGCATGTGGGGTCTTATAGACCTGTCACATGTCTATTACTGTCACATGAATGTTTACATTCCTTGAGACAGCAATAAAACTGCAAAACATTTTTTTTAAAGCAGCAGTGCAAAAAAAAAAAATTAATGATTTTAAAAAAGATGTTAAAGGTCCCCCCCCCTCACTTATGCACAAAGGCGAGCACATGTGTCGTTCCCGCACTCACTCAAACAACGGTCGTTCCACACATGTGAGACTTCACCACGAATGAAAGGTCATGGCCAGTAATTCTAACACTAGACCTCCTATGTAAATATGAATTGGTAACTTGTAAAGGCTTTTAAAGGGTTATAATGTCTTGGGGTTCTAAGTAATTTTCTAGCAAAAAATACAGATTGTTAAAAAGTGCCATAAATGGACTGGTCTGGAAGTGGTTAAAGCTGAACTCCAGCTTTTCATACACTTTACAGTTTGTTTGGGCTAAGCTGGCCAATACACTCCAACCGCGTCAAGCTAGGAAACATATCCCTTTCATCCTCTCTCCCAGTAAGGGAAAATTAATGACTAATTCCCCCATTGCTGAGGAGTTCCGTCAATATTATTTGGACCTCTATAATCTCCCCCCTTAAGCGCCTAGGTCCCCATCTTCAGTGACCGCGCCCTCATGCGATATGTCTTCTTACATCCAAGACACCGCTCTCCCGCCCATTCCAACAACGGATGTGGAGGAACTGGAAGCTCCTCTAACGGAAGCGGATTTTCAGCTGGTCATTAAGAAACTTAAAAACGGTAAAAGCCCTGGCCCAGATGGGTTCACCCCACGTTTTTACAAGACATTTGCACCCCAGTTGGCCCCCCTCCTAGAAAAAGCATTTAATGCCATTGATGGGACCTTCTCCCCCTCTTCTAGCCTCCTTCTTGCCCAAATAGTAGTCCTCCCAAAGCCCGGAAAAAAAACGTTGCGATGCCCCAACTATAGGCCGATCTCCCTTTTAAACGTAGACCTGAAACTATTTACAAAAATACTATCTGATCGCCTTTCCCCCTTACTTCCCAAAATCATACATAGAGATCAGGTGGGCTTTGTCCCGGCCAGAAGGCCCGAGACAACACCACTAAGACGATACACCTTATCGCATACGCCAAACGTAACCGAATTCCGACCTGCCTTCTCTCCTGTGATGCGGAGAAGGCCTTTGATAGGGTCAGTTGGCTATTCCTGCAGTCCACCCTTCGCCCAAATTGGTCTGGGCCTAGAACATTTGGCCAAGGCGCTTAGAGCAAACCCAAGCATACAAGGGATCCAGACCCCTTCGTCTCATTGTAAACTTTCCCTATACGCGGATGATCTTCTGCTGTATATTACCCAACCCCATGTAACCAATCCGTCCATTTTGGCGGAGATAGATCGGTTTGGTAGACCGAGTAATTATAAACAAAATTTATCCAAAACAGAGGCTTTAAATGTATCACTGTCGCAGCCCGTCCTTACGGCCCTTAAGTCTAATTTCTCCCTTCAATGGCAGGCAAAATCTATCTCCTATTTAGGGACAGGCCATCCCAGCTCAACTATCTGAGATCTATGCCCTAAATCATAGCCCCCTCCTGACCAGACTTCGACGTCTCACCAAGGACCGCCTAGATTTACCAGTGTCGTGGTTTGGACATATGAATACGTTAAAGATGGATATTCTGCCCAAACTATTATATTTGTTCCAAGCGCTTCCGATAACCCTCCCTTCCGCCTTCTTTCATACGCTACGCTCTATGGCCATACAGTTTGTGTGGAGGGGGAACCGCCCGAGATTGAAACACAAACTCCTCTGCTCTCCCATTGCTAACGGTGGAACGGGTCTCCCGGATTTTGAACTCTACCATTCGGCAGTGGTATTTTCGAGGATCCTGGAGTGGTTTCCTCGTCTATTATGTAAAATTGCCACTTTAGTTGAACAGGATCTGTCCCCGGTTTACCTCCGGGTCCTCCTTTGGGGACATGATCGGTTGCATCGATCTCTCTCGGAGCTATCCCCCCCTCACCAGAGACGCCTTGGCGATTTGGTACCGGAGGAAGGCGGCTTGCACTTTAACCACGGATCCGGGCCCGATGACTCCCTTATTTGACAACCCAGCCCTCCCAGAGGGCAGATTCACCTAACTGATCAATGAATATAATAGGGATTCTTGGCCCACTGCACAACAATTTGTGAACGTATCTTCCGGTTCCTTTGTGAGGAATTAGGCTTCCACGCTCCCTAGAGTGACCTGGCTTACATATGGACATCTGACAGCCTATTGCAAGCAGCTTCATGACTCAGGACAGGTCCATAGGCCCTTGACGGACTTTGAACAACTTTGCTCACTTCTGGAAACCCCCCGCAACACTCTTTCTTTGATATATAAAATGATACTAGGTAACACCCACGGTTCTCTTCCTAAATTTACCACAGCTTGGTCAGGGGATCTCGGGAAAGACATAAGTGAGGCAGATTGGCGCAAAGCTTTCTTCTACACCCATAAATCTCGAGTTATGCTCAAGAAAATAACTATAAAGAGCTGTCGCTGTGGTATTGTGTACCAACCGCCCTCAGGATCATGTTCCCATCGGCTTTTGATTCATGCTGGAGATGTAACTCGGCTACTGGTACGTACCGTCATATATGGTGGGATTGTGACCTGATTCGCTCGTTTTGGAACCAAGTTTTCCAAGTCTATTTGGATCTGTATGGCAAACCTCTCCATCCCTCTCTTTCTATTGCCCTCCTATCCATTCTCCCTGGTACCTTCAAATTCCAGAAGCATACCCTCCTTAAATTTTGCCTCAGTGCTAGCAGACAGTTGATTTCCAGACATTGGAAGTCATCCTCACCCCCGACCCTGGTTGAATGGGTAAGTGAAATGAACGGTGTAATGCTTATGGAAGAGTTGCAGGCCAAATCCCTAGACAACTATGCCAAATTCTCCTTCACCTGGGGGGTCTGAAGGCATTACTCCTTCTCAGAAAAACTAAAAAATTGACTTCCACCCAGTTCAAATGTATTGCCAGCACCAGCGCCTTAGCATAATTTGAGAACCCTCGATTGGTGCTCGTCGGGGGGGACCTGAGCACACTGTCTCCCTCACCCCCCCCACCCCACCCTCTTCTTACCCCCCTTGTCTGTCCCTCTACCTCTTCGACTTTCCTATCCTCTGTTCTTTTCAGTTCTTCTTCCACAGACCAAATGTGCCTGGCTATGAAATCCCTTTTTCTTTTTCATATGTACTCTGCAAGCTTATTTGCCAGATATGGATCTTAAGTGTTGTACAGACTTATTGTTATTTCACAGCTACCTGCACTACTGCCTTACTTGTTTTACTTCTTACTTCCACCTGGCCTTGGGCGCAGCAGGTTCCCAGAGGGGCGCCGGGGTCGGGGGAAGTTCTTATTGGTCGCAGGTCAGCACGTTGTACTTGTGTTTATATAACCAATATTGTACTGAAGTAATGTCTGTTCACACCTGCTTACATGATGTGGAATGCTTATGATTCTTGTTATATGGATCGAACTGCCCAGTGGCGGGCGGTCGGTTTGTTTTTCCTTTTACTGTCTGTTGAAAATTGTTCTTTACAATAAAACTTTATTGAACCTAACATGCGAGGCCACTGGATGGGCTACTTAGCTACTATATGTAGCTGAGGCTTCATACTGCATACCACATTGTGTTCCGGGTTCGAGCTGAGACTTTTAGTCTCATACCTGAGACTAGCTTCCCTGCTAGAATTGCTTCATTGCTAAAATACAACACTTTCTCTAAATGGCCACAGTGATAGACTCTACTGTGTTCCAGGTATGAGACTGGAAGTCTCGTCTCAAACCCGGAACACAACGCGGTATGTTGTATGTAACCTCAGCTAATCACAATTTATTCTGCACATTTTGAGGCCTCACATGTTACTGAGGGACATAGTTTGCTTGGATCAGCTTTGCCCAAACAAACTACAGTGCCTTGAAAAAGCATTCATACCCCTTGAAATTTTCCACATTTTTTTTATATTACAACCAAAAACATAAATGTATTTTATTGGGATTATATGTGATACATATAACACAAAGTGGCACATAATTGTGAAGTGTAAGGAAAATGTTAAATGTTTTTCATAAATATGTGAAAAGTGTGGCGTGCATTTGTATTCATTTTAAAGTCTTGGCACAGATTCTCAATTGGATTTAGGTCTGTACTTTGACTGGGCCATTTTAACACATGAATATGCTTTGATCTAAATTATTCCATTGTATCTCTGGCTATATGTTTAGGCTTGTTGTGCTGCTAAAAGGTGAACCTACTCCCCAGTCTCAAGCTTTTGCAGACTCTAACAGATTTTCTTCTAAGATTGCCCTGTATTTGGTTCCATCCATCTTTCCATCAACTCTGACCAGCTTCCCTGTCCCTGCTGAAGTAAAGCACCCCCACAACATGATGCTACCACCACTATGTTTCACAGTGGGGATGGTGTGCTCAGGGTGATGTGCAGTGTGTGTTTTGCTTTTAGGCCAAAGAGTTTAAATGTTGTCTCATGTGACCAGAGCACCTTCTTCCACATGCTTGCTGTGTGCCCCACATGACTTTTCCCAAACTTCAAACTGGATTTCTTATGGCTTTCTTTCAACAATGGCTTTCTTCTTGTCACTCCTCCATAAAGGCCAGATATGTGGGGGCACGACTAATAGTTGTCCTGTGGACAGATTCTACCACCATGGGCCTCTTGGCTGCTTCTCTGATTAATGCTCTCCTTGCCCAGCCTGTCAGTTTAGGTGGAAGGCCCTGTCTTGGTAGGTTTGCAGTTGTGCCATACTCTTTCCATTTTCGGATGATGGATTGAACAGTGCTCTGTGAGATGTTCAAAGCTTTTTTTTTTATAACCTAACACTGCTTTAAACTTCTCTAATACTTTATTACTGACCTGTCTGGTGTGTTCCTTGGCCTTCATGATGCTTTTTATTCACTAAGGTTCTCTAACTAACCTCTGAGGGCTTCACAGAACGGTTGTATTTATACTGAGATTAAATTACACAGATGGACACTATTTACCAATTAAGTGACCTCTGAAGGCAATTGGTTCCATTAGATTTTAGTTAAGGGTATCAGAGTAAAATGGGCTGAATACAAATACCTTTCAGATATATATTTATATTTGTAAAAAAAAAAATTAAAACTATTTATAATTTCCCTTCATTCAAAATGATGTGCCACTTTGTGTTGGTCTATCGCATAAAATTCCAATAAAATATATTTACATCTTTGGTTGTAACATGACAAAATGTGGAACATTTCAAGTGGTATGAATACTTTGTCAAGGCATTATTATTATTTTGCATGGAAATTTGGCGTTTTACAATGTAGGCCTGTAATTCTTAGGAATAACTCACTTTTGCCTCGTTTCCACTGAGCGGTACGGTTCGTTACGGTACGCTTTTTTGGGTGTTTCCATTATGAAAGCGTTCCATAAAAGCGAACCGTACCGGACCATTCTGGGTCCTGCTTCAGATGTGGGGCCATAGAGAATGGAACGGTTCCATTAGAGCGGACCTACAAATACATCTCACTGATTGGTGGATGTGCTAGACTTTTTTTCTAAACCTTGCATGGTCCCGGATGGTCCGATTTGCAGTGGAAATGCTCTGCAGAATAGACCGGACCATTCTAACCCGTTCCATTCTAAGCGACCCGAACCGATCCGCTCAGTGGAAACGAGGCATTAAATCTGTCCAAACCAGAGTCTAGTAGACATCTCGGGTATGATAAAGTTTAAAAACATAAAATCATAAATTATAATATATTAAATAATAATTTAATAATAATAATAATACTTTCCATTAAATTTTTGTAAATAATACAGTGGGGCAAAAAAGTATTTTGTCAGCCACCAATTGTGCAAGTTCTCAGACTTAAAAAGATGAGAGAGGTCTGTAATTGTCATCATAGGTATACCTCAACTATGAGAGACAAAATGTGGAAACAAATCCAGACAATCACATTGTCTGATTTGGAAAGAATTTATTTGAAAATTATGGTGGAAATTAAGTATTTGGTCACCTACAAACAAGCAAGATTTCTGGCTCTCACAGACCTGTATCTTCTTCTTTAAAGCGGAGCTCCACCCTAAAGTGGAACTCCCGCTTATCGGAACCCCCTGGCCCCCCCCTCCCCTCCGGTGTCACATTTGGCACCTTTTAGGGGGGTGCAGATATTTGCACCCACTTCCGGGAGTCCACTCTGCGGGGACCTGTGGGTAGTGCCTCACTCCCCCCCCCCTTGTGTTCTGGGAAACACACGGCTCTCTGAACACAGCGGGGACCAGTGAGCACTAGGGCATGCGCCTTAGGGACACGGGCAGTGAAGCCGCAATGCTTCACTTCCTGGTTCCCTCACCAAGGATGGCGGTGGGGGCAGCAGAGTGACGAGCGATTGCTCGTCTTCTGCTGCCGACGTCGCTGGACTCCAGGACAGGTAAGTGTCCTTATATTAAAAGTCAGCAGCTGCAGTATTTTTAGCTGCTGGCTTTTAATATTTTTTTTACGGCAGAGCTCCGCTTTAAGAGGCTCCTTTGTCCTCCACTCATTACCTGTATTAATGGCACCTGTTTGAACATGTTATCAGTATAAAAGACACCTGTCCACAACCTCAAACAGTCACACTCCAAACTCCACTATGGTGAAGACCAAAGAGCTGTCGAAGGACACTAGAAACAAAATTGTAGACCTGCACCAGGCTGGGAAGACTGAATCTACAATAGGCAAGCAGCTTGGTGTGAAGAAATCAACTGTGGGAGCAAAAATTAGAAAATGGAAGACATACAAGACCACTGATAATCTCCCTCAATCTGGGGCTCCACGTAAGATCTCACCCCGTGGGGTCAAAATGGTCACAAGTACGGTAAGCAAAAATACCAGAACCACACGGGGGGACCTAGTGAATGACCTGCAGAGAGCTGGGACCAACGTAACAAAGGCTACCATCAGTAACACACTACGCTGCCAGGGACTCAGATCCTGCAGTGCCAGAGGTGTCCTGCTTAATCCAGTACATGTCCGGGCCCATCTGATGTTTGCTAGAGAGCATTTGGATGATCCAGAAGAGGATTGGGAGAATGTCATATGGTCAGATAAAACCAAAGTAAAACTGTTTGGTAGAAACACAACTCGTGTTTGGAGAAGAGAGAATGCTGAGTTGCAACCAAAGAACACCATACCCACTGTAAAGCATGGGGGTGGCAACATCATGCTTTGGGGCTGTTTCTCTGCAAAGGGAACTGGACGACTGATCCGTGTACATGAATGAATGGGGCCATGTATCATGCGATTTGGAGTGCAAACCTCCTCCCATCAACAAGGGCATTGAAGATGAAGCGTGGCTGGGTCTTTCAGCATGACAATGATCCCAAACACAACGCCCGGGCAATGAAGGAGTGGCTTCGTAAGAAGCAGTTCAAGGTCCTGGAGTGGCCTAGCCAGTCTCCAGATCTCAACCCCATACCTTTGGAGGGAGTTGAAATTCCGTGTTGCCAATATATTACTGCTCTAGAGGAGATCTGCATGGAGGAATGGGCCAGCATACCAGCAACAGTGTGTGACAACCTTGTGAAGACTCACAGAAAACATTTGACCTCTGTCATTGCCAACAAAGGATATACCGTATTTATCAGGGTATTGCGCGCTCCGGCGTATAGCGCACACCCCTAAAGTGGACCCGCATTCCTGTGAAAAAAAGATTTTAGTACTTACAGTTTTGGTGTATTGCATGGTGTCCATCGGCGGCCTCGTCGCGTCCGTCTGCGGCTTCGGTGGTGTCCTCGTCGGATTCGGCGTCCTGCGGTGTCCTCCCCGCTCGATCTCTGCTTCCCGCACTGAGTTTGAACTACTGCGCCGGCATATACACTCGTGTATAGTCGGGCAGGCTCGTCTCCTCTCGCGGTCACGTCCTGTGCGTCCTGTACGTCCAGGACGTGACTGCGAGAGGAACCGAGCCTGCCCGACTATACACGAGTGTACTGCGCTCGGTATATGCCGGCGCAGTAGTTCAAACTCGGCGGGGGAAGCGGGTATCGGCGTATATCGCGCACCCACGATTTTCCCCTGAATTTTAAGTGCGCGGTATACGCTGATAAATACGGTATATATTAAAGTATTGAGATGAACTTTTGATATTGACCAAATACTTATTTTCCACCATAATTTGCAAAAAAAAATATTTTCAAATCAGACAATGTGATTGTCTGGATTTGTTTCCACATTTTGTCTCTCATAGTTGGGGTATACCTATGATGATAATTACAGGCCTCTCTCATCTTTTTAAGTGGGAGAACTTGCACAATTGGTGGCTGACTAAATACTTTTTTGCCCCACTGTATAATCAAAAACACTGGAATTTTTTCGGTCAAACAATGGTGCAATATTGAAAGAAAAAATGTGATTAGCGCTAAACACTTAAGCAAGGCTAATCTGGTGAATAATCACAACAACCTTCCAAACCATCAACAACTGGAACCGCGATGGCTTAAATTAAATACAGTAGATAACATACATAGAAAATGCATTAAATGCCTAGTGAAAAAATAAATACTGTGAATAACACAAATGAACCAATGAGTGGTAATAAAGATGTCCTAAATGAGGAGAAAATGTCCTTGATCAAAAAGATAATGGGCATCAATGGGAAATCTTCACAAAGATGACTGATTGTGAATCATAGTGCAAATAGAAAAGCATCCATAACCAGTCTCCCAGAACTCTCACCTTAATGCAGTTGGATGTGAGCATGTAGCATGGGTGTATGCGTATCCAGGGATGTGTGTCACAATCTTTCCCAATATTATCCTCTGCAGTGGTCGCTTGCCTCTGTGACTGACTCTGATCCCGAACAGGTGACAGATCTGTGCAGGTGCTCAATGCTTCAATTGGGAAAGAGGGAGAGAGAGAATAAAGAACGGATGCCTCCAAATCCCTACGTCGTTACGTCACGTATGACATGACTTGAAGTCATGTGATACGTGATGCAAGGACGTAGGGATTTGGGATCACGTGACACCAACGCAAGCCGGAGGCCAACAGAGACAGTAAGACGGCGCTGTTGAACACAGTGTCCCCATTCATTTTTGCACTATTACCTCATTTTTATGTAAGAGTCCATTTTAGCACTTTAATAAAGCAACCCCCCTTTTTTAAACCGTACTTCACTATTGGAGGCATCCGTTCTTTCTTCTCTCTCTCCCTCTTGCCCAATTGGAGCATTGAGCACCTTCACAGATCTGTCACCCGTTCGGGATCAGAGTCAGTCACAGAGGCAAGCGACCACTGCAGAGGATAATATTGGGAAAGATTGTGACACACATCTCTGGATACGCATACACTCATGCTACATGCTCACATCCAACTGCATTAAGGTGAGAGTTCTGGAAGACTGGTTATGGATGCTTTTCTATTTGCACTATGATTCACCATCAGCCATCTTTGTGAAGATTTCCCATTGATGCCCATTATCTTTTTGATCGAGGACATTTTCTCCTCATTTAGGACATTGCCCATCTTTATTACCACTCATTGGTTCATTTGTGTTATTCACAGTATTTATTTTTTCACTAGGCATTTAATGCATTTTCTATGTATGTTATCTATTTAATTTAAGCCATCGCGGTTCCAGTTGTTGATGGTTTGGAAGGTTGTTGTGATTATTCACCAGATTAGCCTTGCTTAAGTGTGTAGCGCTCATCACATTTTTTCTTTCATTCCATTTTTTGTGTACGGTGAACACTATTAGATAGAGCTGCTTCCACGTCATTCATTATACTTTCACCTATTTTCACATTGACCTACTCCCAGTAGCGCAATTGGTTCTCACTTATATATTTTTCAGGGGGGGCAATATTAGTAGTCATATTGCTTCAGTAAACATCCCGGGTATTGAAAATTGTAAAACATGGTACAGCAAAAAAGTCCACCGTCACAATCGGCACAATAGAACCGGTTTTCTTTTCGAATTTTCCTGCCAGTGTCATCACGCTTAGAGCAGCAAACCACACACATCCTTGTGGGTGCTGTCTTCTTTTCCATTGTTGGAATGCGGTCCATAAAGTGACGACCAGTCAGGCGTTTCGGGTTCACAACGCCAGCAGCACAACATCCAGATCTGTTTACAGCCGTTGGCATTTGGTGCTTTAGAAATATAAGTTTGGCAACCTTCCAAACAAAGTCCGCATGAACCATAGGCTTGTGACTCTTTTTTTCAGGAGAATGAATGCATTCCACAGGCACTGTTCAAGAAGATGCCTGAAGATTTTTTTTGTAATATTTTGTTGCTTCCTCATCACAGGATAAAAGGTCATGGCCTGGTCAGCTCTGTCCACGCCTCCCATGGTATTGTTGTAATCCAACACGACTTGGGGCTTCGTTACATCTTTTCCACCTTTGGTGTGTACCACGACAGTAGAGGTGTTGTGAATGGTACTCATCAGGCACACATCTTTTTTGTCCCGCCATCTCAGTGCCATAATTTTTCCTTTCTGCCAGGCAACTTTTTCTTCTGCCTTGAGCTTTTTATTGCCAAAGGTTGGCGGCATGTCATGCTGGTTAGCCCTAACAGTCCCATATGCATCCGTCTTATTCAGTAGAAGGAACTCAAGAAGAAGTAAAAAAATTGTCTGTGGTGACACAGTAGAGTAGCCCTGATTCAGCAAAGGCTCAATCAAAGAAAGAACCAAAGCGGTTTCCATGCCATAACTGCTGAATCGTTCGCTGAATTTGGTCCCTTTCCTGGTGTATAGGACCGAGTTCCATATGTGCCCAGTGCTGGATTCTCATGGCATTAATGATTTTATGCCAAATTGTGCTCTTTTTGATGCAATATACCGGGGGTTATTTACGAAAGGCAAATCCACTTTGCACTACAAGTGCACTTGAAAGTGTACATGGAAGTGCAGTCGCTGTAAATCTAAGGGGGACATGCAAGGAAAATAAAAAACATAATTTTAGCTTGTACATGATTGGATGATAAAATCATCAGAACTTCCCCTCATTTCAGATTTTCCCCTCAGATCTACAGCGACTGCACTTACAAGTGCACTTTCAGTGCTCTTGCAGTGCACTTGTAGTGCAAAGTGGATTTGCCTTTCGTAAATAACTCCCTTTATCCAGCTGAGTCTTCCTTTGTAGGCCATTAGACTTTCGTCAACACTTATGTCTCTGGTACATAGGTCTGCTGGAAATTCTTCAGAATTATTTGATAAACCTCCCAAATTTTTTTTCAGTTTTAGAGCTGGATGAGAACTCTCATCAAAGCCTTCATTATTTGCAAAGTGCAAATATTTAATTATGAGAGAAAATTTGTATTCCGACATAACTGTGGAAAAAAAAGGAGTGGTGAGTAACTTGTTGGTGGTCCAATACCACTTCTGCAGGGGTTTCCCCACCACTCCCTGAAGAATAATTAGGCCCAGAAACGTACAGATGTCCTCTCTGGTTACTGGTTCCCACTTTCTGCTCCTTGAAAACCTCTGATGGGTAGCAGCTTGGTGCTCCTGGTACCGATTTGTCTCCATAATTTTTTTTTCAATGACCTCATTGGTCAAAAAGAGTTGGAGGTATGCCAAGGGGTTCTCACCCTCAACATCCACTTTGATACCAGGTGCTCCTGTAAACGTAAATCTTGGGGGCGCTACGTGATCCGTACCGCAGTCAATCGAGCACAAAGTCCTCACATCGCTGGACACAGTTGCAGGATCGTCGCTAAAATTGCTTTCTGCGTCTGATGATGAACTTCCCCACGAGTTGCTATCACTCAACTCTGCAAGCGATTCTGCATCACTGTCGCTGTCTTCCAGCAGGTCATATACCGCTTTTGGGGTGGAGGCGCGCTTTTTTGATGCCATGGTCGCTCTGCAGTTTACAGACACAAAGTACAGTAAGACTGCAGACAAGGGCACTGTGGAAAGCACTGGGGGGAAATTTATTTTATTTTGTAATGTAATCCAATAGGGAATACCGCTAGGCAGGTTAAAAGCTGGAGTTCAGCTCTAAATATGGGTCCACTATCTATGTGAAGTCACCTGCTAACCTGTAATTATTTTAAACTGAACTATTTTTGGATTTTAAAAACAAATAAATGTACTGTGTATGTGTTTTTTCATAATGTTTCTAGGTTGGGAAGGTCCTGCTCCTCCACGTGGCTGTGAAGTGTTTGTAGGAAAAATTCCTCGTGATATGTATGAAGATGAATTGGTTCCTGTTTTTGAAAGAGCTGGAAAAATATATGAATTTCGGTTAATGATGGAATTTAGTGGGGAGAACAGAGGCTATGCATTTGTCATGTACACAAACAAAGAGGATGCCTTGCAAGCTATTCGAATGTTAAACAATTTTGAGATTCGTCCTGGTAAATTTATTGGCGTTTGCGTAAGCTTGGACAACTGCAGACTCTTTATTGGATCCATCCCAAAGGAAAGGAAGAAAGAAGAAATATTGGAAGAAATGAGGAGCGTTACAGATGGAGTAGTGGATGTTATTGTATACCCAAGTGCAAATGACAAAACCAAAAACCGTGGTTTTGCCTTTGTGGAATTTGAATCTCACAGAGCAGCAGCGATGGCGAGACGTAAATTAATTCCAGGTGATTCAATTAATTTTCTTTAGATTTGGATGTTATGACAGCATGTTTTTTTCAGAGGGGCGGCGATTGCGTAACCCTCCTTCCATACACAAACACACATGGCAAAGTACATTAGGTAATTTCACTACTTCTCCATTATGGCATCTGAATGAAAGGGAGATAGATAATCATATAGAGATCATTACTTTACATGCATTAATTAAGAATGAGGGAAACAGACCT
This sequence comes from Rana temporaria, assembly GCF_905171775.1. Lineage (NCBI taxonomy): Eukaryota > Metazoa > Chordata > Amphibia > Anura > Ranidae > Rana > Rana temporaria. The sequence goes on from NC_053489.1 coordinate 529,748,138, forward strand.
TGCGTGACCCGCTTACAGTAGCAAGTCAGCCACGTGCAATGTATTTTTTTGCTGAAATGTGAAACATGAATTTATAAGAAAATAGCTTAATGGGTAACTTTCGTGGAAAAAAATTAGCGAATAAAAAAAATGATATAGCATATACAATGGAGACACAAGTAATATTGTAATTGAATCATATTGAATGTTATTAAAAATTACCTTTCCTTTTCAATCTGCAGTGCTTTAATTTTCTGTAAAATGCAATGCTATGTGTCTACCTAGAGGCATACAGATGGTGTACAGAATGTCCCACAAATACTGTATGTAATTTCCTGTTTTTATAATTGGCTTACTGATTTTTTCAGAAGTCTGCACTAAGATAGAAATTCTATTTTGAGCACCCCCTGCCACAAAAATTTAATTTTTGGTGAGGTACTCCCAAAAGGAAATCATGTCTAAAGGGATGCAGACCCTACAATTTTCCTCTTTAGAGCCCTGCAGGTGCAGCAGCAGATTTTTAACTACAAAACCACTCCCATACAGGCTAACTTTCCACGTGGACACAGACAAACTGCCTGCAGCGACATATATACCACTGGAAACTGCCTACACATGTAGGTTAGGCAGTCTTCAAGTAATAATTTCCCATTTTGGCCTTATACAAAAAAAAAATCTCACAGGGCGTTTAACCACTTAAGGACCGCCTCCTGCACATATACGTCGGCAGAATGGCACGGCTGGGCACAAGCACGTACAGGTACGTCCTCTTTAAGTGCCCAGCCATGGGTCCGGAGCTCCGGGACCAGCGGACCCGATCGCCGCTGGAGTCCCGCGATCGGTCCCCGGAGCTCAAGAACGGGGAGAGCTGTGTGTAAACACAGCTTCCCCGTTCTTCACTGTGGCGCCGTCATTGATCGTGTGTTCCCTTTTATAGGGAAACACAATCAATGACGTCACACCTACAGCCACACCCCCTACAGTTAGAAACACAAATGAGGTCACACTTAACCCCTTCAGCGCCCCCTTGTGGTTAACTCCCAAACTGCAATTGTCATTTTCACAGTAAACAATGCATTTTTTGCTGTGAAAATTACAATGGTCACAAAAATGTGTCAAAATTGTCCGAAGTGTCCGCCATAATGTCGCAGTCATGAAAAAAATCGCTGATCGCCGCCATTAGTAGTAAAAAATTTTTTTATGAAAATGCAATAAAACTATCCCCTATTTTGTAAACGCTATAAATTTTGCGCAAACCAATCTATAAACGCTTATTGCAATTTTTTTTTACCAAAAATAGTTAGAAGAATACGTATCGGCCTAAACTGAGGAATTTTTTTTTTTAATATTTATTTTTGGGGGATATTTATTATAGCAAAAAGTAAAAAATAATGCATTTTTCTCAAAATTGTCGCTCTATTTTTTTTATAGCGCAAAAAATAAAAACCGCAGAGGTAATCAAATACCACCAAAAGAAAGCTCTATTTGTGGGGGAAAAAGGACGCCAATTTTGTTTGCGTGCCACGTCGCGGGCACTTTTACCCTGCTAGAGGCTGAGAAAGGGTTAAAACCCTCTGGGCTTTCACACTGGAGAGACAGCAGCAGCTGTTTCAGGTCGCTTTGCAGGTGCTATTTTTAGCGTTATAGCGCCTGCAAAGCGACCCAGTGTGAAAGGGGTCTAATGCCTTGTACATACGAACGGAATTTCCGTCGGGATAAACTCTAATGGATTTTTCAGACGGAATTCCGTTCAAGCTGTCTTGCGTACACACTGTCACACCAATTTCCGACCGTCAAGAACGCGGTGACGTACAACACTACGACGAGCCGAGAAAAAAGAAGTTCGATGCTTCTGAGCATGCGTCGACTTGATTCTGAGCATGCGTGTTTTTTTCTCTGTCAGAGTTCCAGACAGACAAACGGAATTTCCGATATAAATTTTTTCCATCGGAAAAAAAGACATGTTCCCTCTCTAAGTCCGTAGGAATTTCCGAAAGGAAAAGCTCCAATGGGACACACACACAGTCGGAATATCCAATGAAAAAATTCCTTATCAAAAAAGTTCAATGCCTGTCTGAAAGAGCCCTTTTTCTTTTCAGACAGTTTTCTAATTCACTCTAGTAAATTAATTATTATATGATGTAATCATGTTTTAAACCATTTTTGGACATTTATTAAAATTTTAACCATATTTGAGTCTTTGTTGTGCTATTAAAGTCCATTTTTCCTGCACCTACCAAAATGATTCCTGCAGATGGCACTGTAAACCCACTGGCCTTAGGTGATTTATCGATCAATGGCTGTCTGCCTTAATGAGCTAAAAAAAAATGTTTTTATAGTTACTAGAAAAATTCTACTTTCCTGACAGACTCCATGACAGCCTACATGTGGGCATCTCCTCTCTAATGCTATAGGACCCCATACCCATAAAAGTAAGCCCACCTCTCAGTACTGCGTTCCTTTCTTTTCCTCCTCCAATGGACCAACAATGTTCACGTCCGTGCGGATGTTCCAGGATGCTCGGCACACTTTTTTCACACGGTGCAGCTCAGAGCCCAGCCACGGGCGGGTGTGTAGCTTGATGGCACTAGTCTCCTTGATGATGATGGGAAGGATGCCCCTATGTGCCTGAAGATCAGGATGCATCCTCAGCTGGCAAGGTCTGCGACCATCTTCGTTTATCCATGGCAGTCGCCTCTATATTGTATGTGTTGTTTTTTCTGTTTAATTTCATCCCTGGCTCTTCCTTTTACCCCCTGCTGCACCCTCATGGCGGCTGGAACACTTCTGCGTCTCAGCTCGCTGCGGTGTTCCGGATCGCGGCCACCGCCGTTCGTGCATGCGCGAAGGCCTCTTTCAGATCGAGGCTTTGTTTGCGCACGCGCAGTTAAGCGGAGACCTCGGCGGCCGCGCAGGCGCCGTTCGGGGGACTCCTTACAGCGTAGGCGCGAGGTGGGGGAGGCAGTGACGTCACAGGCGGGGCATTTAAAAGCTGCCGCTCGCCTGTGTTGATTGGGATTTTCCCTGGCAGCGGCAGAAGCAGGATCATTATTCTAACTTCCAACCCTTCAGTCTACAGATCAGTCTCTAGGCTTCCAAAAAGACAAAGAGGTTGGCTTAAAAGGAAATGCTTATTTTATGTATATGTAGTTTATTTTTTTTTGTGTGTCGCAAAGTTGCTCAAGGTTTTTTCTTGGCATTTTTAGGCTTTGGCAGACCATCCCTTATTGCAGGGTTTGACAAATTTGCTTGGAATCTAGGAGCCAGCTAAAAAAGTTAGGAGCCAGAAAACACACCCCGTCCCACCGAGCTCGCGCACAGAAGCGAACACATACGTGAGCAGCGCCCGCATATATAAACGGTGTTCAAAACACACATGTGAGGTATCGTTGGAATTGGTAGTGCGAGAGCAATAATTCTAGCCCTAGACCTCCTCTGTAACTCAAAACATGCAACCTGTAGATTTTTTTAAACGTCGCCTATGAAGATTTTAAAGGGTAAAAGTTTGTCGGCATTCCACGAGCGGACGCAATTTTGAAGCGTGACATGTTGGGTATGAATTTACTCGGCGTAACATTATCTTTCATAATATTTAAAAAAATGGGGATAACTTTACTGTTGTCTTATTTTTTAATTAAAAAAAGTGTTTTTTTTTCCCAAAAAAGTGCGCTTGTAAGACCGCTGCGCAAATACGGCGTGACAGAAAGTATTGCAACGATCACCATTTTATTCTCTAGGGTGTTAGGATACAAAATATATATAATGTTTGGGGGCTCTAATTAGAGGGAAGAAGATGGCAATGAAAATAGTGAAAAATTACATTAGAATTGCTGTTTAACTTGTAATACCAACGGCCACCACCAGATGGCGCCAGCTCACATCTGGTGGTAATAACTTGTAATACCAACGGCTCACCACCAGATGGCGCCAGCTCACAAAAAAAATGTTTTTATTTTTTTTTGCCCACCTTCTAAGCCAAGTCGCCAGGACACTATTTCTAATCGCCATGGCGACCTGGCGACCGGGATTTGTCGAGCCCTGCCTTATTGTGACGTTCTCCTCCAGAGGTCATGGACAAGTCATCGCCTTGGATAAAGTCGCAAGTATTTGCGTTGCTTAATGCCCTATCTCGCTCCCCCCCCCTATTGCTTTCCTTTTCAGCCCTTCCGGTTTGGATCCTCAGATCATGATCCAGAACGACTCAGACCTTTCCAGGCCGCAACAACATTCATCTAAATCCAAACGGGATTCGCCACTTGCAACTCACCAACAGAGGAGAGGTCCCCATTCCTCCTCCAGACACTGCTCCCACCACCATGACAGCCGCTCCCACCGCAGAGCCTGCTGGAGATGTGGCACACGAGTCCCAGAGGGCAGGTCCTTGTGTGACCGTCGTTTTGCCCGAGCAGGTGGGGAAAAAGAGACAGAGGATCAGCAGATCAAGTCTCTAGTGAAACGAGTGGTGCAACGCTCTTTGAAGGAAATGGAGACATCCCATACACAAAGTCAGTCCATTGCCTCTTTGTCTGGCTCCCCGGCTGATGAGGCCTGTGAGGATCCAGGCCCTTCCCAGCTCTACGCTTCCTCGCCCGATTCTTTGGATGGCAAGTTGAGAGGTGATGAGGAGAATGGTGGCTTCGACTTCTCCCTAGTTTCACCGCTAATTAGAGCAGTGAAAGAGGCCCTTATGTGGTCAGAACCTTCCACTCCCCCAGCTAAACAGAAAACGTTTTTTAAACACCTGGGGAAAGAGCGCCCAAGCGTTCCGCTCTTGGCTGAGTTAAAGGGCATTTTTGATGAAGAGTGGAGTAAATTGGCCAAGCATGTGACTCTCCCTAAGGATGATGCGGTTTCCTTCAAGGATGGTCTTGAAGAAGGATAGATCAGGATCTCAAGAGGATTTATGGGCTTGCCAGTATGGCTTGTAAACCCGCCCTGGTCCTGGCATAGACAGAGAATGTAGACTCCTTCCTTAGGGGTGTTTCGGAAGAGATGGCTAGAAGTTTGGCAGCTGTGGAGCTGAAACTAGTGGTGGCCTTCCTGGGGGAGGCGTCTGTCGTTTTGATCCGCCTGTTGGCTAGAATTATGCTGTCCTCAGTTACGGCTAAGCAGGCCTTATGGCTCTGCCCCTGGCTCGCTGACCATTCATCCAAACAAACCTGGTGCAAGATTCCTTTTGAGGGGTCGTCGCTGTTTGGCAACAAATTAGACAATGCCATATCTAAGGCCACGGGGGAAAAATCGGGCTTCCTTTCCCAGGACAGGCATCTGCTTGGTTGGAAGAAATCCCAGTACAGAAGCTGCAGCCCAGAGCGTTCAAGAGAAGCACGCCTGGCCGGGATTTTAAAAGAAACTGGAGTAGAGGTCAGGCGTCCTTTCACAAACCTGTGAAGAGCCAAGCGTCCAGTGGTCGTGAACCGGCCACATCTTTTTGAGAATGTGCCTGCCCAGGCAGGTCAGGTAGGAGCCCGTTTGCTTCTCTTCCGGCACGTCTGGGTGGCCTCGATCTCGGACTACTGGGTCGTCAGGACAGTCTCGTCAGGTCACTCGTGGACCTTCTCAAGCGTTCCTCCCCCCAAATTTATCTCCACTCTACTCCCGCGTGTGGAAGAACAGAAGCAGGCTCTACTGTCCTTCGTGGACTTGCTAAAATCACAGGGAACAGTAGTTTGTGTCCCAAAGGACGGACAATTCCCCCCTTTTCTTGGTTCAAAAGAAAAGCGTACCTGGCGCCCGGTAATAGACTTGACTTACCTGATCAAACTAATAAGGCACGGAAAGTTCAAAATGAAGACTCTATCAACCATTCAGCAAGCCATACAGCCAGGCGACTGGCTGATTTTGATCGACTTAAAGGACGCTTATTTTCATGTGCCAGTGGTAAAGGAGTTTCTCAAATACCTCCGGTTCCACGTCGGGCAAGAGCATCTGCAATTCATCAACTTACCGTCAACTTACCCAGAGACCACGGTTTTGCCTATTGAAGCTACCTGCACAAGGCAGTGACGCAAGGGGTGTGAGAGGAGATGGAAACGCAGTAAGCGCAGAGGAATATGAGCTAGGCTAAGGGCTAACCCCACAAGGCCAGCTCTTCCAACACTTATGCTCTCTAATGTTTGCTCACTGGAAAATAACCTGGATTTAATTCAACTCGGTTTTGTGTCGGTCTACACAGGTTTGAAGAAGCACTGAGTTCAGTGTGAAACGCACGCCTCACCTCCTGGGTTTAGACACTGTTTTTGTTGGCTGTCATTTGCAATTTTTTTAAATAAAATCATTGGAACGTCCCTATGGTGTGCAGCCGTTCTTTTCTTCCAATTGATCGTCGGTGGCGAGCCGTGGCTTGCGCCCAGCACATCCGGACTGTAGTAGTTGGTCACCTGGAGCAGTGTCTTGTTTGAATCTTCTGAATACACAGCATGAGACAAGGGATTGCTGTGTGTTTATCTTCACTGAAACATGACTGAATAACAACATCCCGGATTCCACCATTCAGCTACACGGGCTAACCTGCTACCGAGCGGATAGAGATTTATCACTGTCCGGTAAGACTTGCCGAGGTGGTCTGTGTGTGTATATCAACAAAAAATGGTGTAACAATGCTGTGGTAGTAACAAATCACTGCTCATCGCTGCTAGAGTTTGTTTGTGAAGTGTCAACCATTCTGTCTGCTGAGGGAATTCACGGCCATTGTTATTGTGGCGGTTTACATTCCCCCCGTGTGCAAACGCTCAGGACACACTTTGCGAACTTTACAGCTCTCTCAGCAAACATCAAACAAACAACCCTGACGTGTTTTTCATTATTCCTGGTGACTTCAACCACGCAAACTTAGGCCTCATGCCTACTGACGTTTTAAAAAACGGGCTGTAAAGCTAGTACAGACCCCAGGAAAAAAGCAGCGTTTTTAACGTGATTTTTTCTGCGTTTTGCATTGAATTCAATGCACGTTTCCTACACCGTACCAGGCCATATGCCCTCAACATGGGGGTGGGGGTGTTGGCACTGCGCCCCCCACCCCAAAGCACCTTGCCCCCATGTTGATGGGGACAAGGGCCTCTTCCCGACAACCCTGGCCGTTGATTGTCGGGGTCTGCAGGCGGGGGGCTTATCAGCCCCCCACCCTATGTGAATAAGTATGGGGTACATCGTACCCCTACCCATTCACCTGTTGAAAGAAAAATGTCAATAAAAAACACTACACAGGTTTTTAAAGTAGTTTTTTAGGCAGCTTCGGGGGTCTTCTTCCGACTTCGGGGGTCTTCCGACTTCTCCCTTCTGCCGGGCACCACCGCTGTCTTCTTTCAGCTCTTTTACCAGCGGGGGCCCGGTCTTCTTCCGACTTCGGGGGGGTCTTCTTCCGACTTCTCCGCTCTCTTCTCCCGCTCTGCGGTTCTTTTTCCCTTCTGCTGGGCACCACCGCTGTCTTCTTTCAGCTTTTTCACCAGCGGGGGCCGGTCTTCTACGTCGCCTTCTTCTCTTCAATGTTGACTCGACGCTCCCTTCCGCTGTAATGCCGGGTGTCCGGTGCGCAGCGATTTATATAAGCCTCTTATGACGTCACAGTCCCAGCATGCTCCGGGTGGTGACGACATAAGGGGGCGGGGTTATGTCGTCACCACCCGGAGCATGCTGGGACTGTGACGTCATAAGAGGTCTATATAAATCATCGCGCACCGCACACCCGGTATTACAGCGGGAGGGAGCGACGTGGCAACATCGGAAGAAAAAGAAGCTGGAAGAAGGCAGAAGGCGACGCAGAAGACCGGGCTGGCTGCCGCTAGTAAAAGAGCTGCAAGAAGATAGCAGCGGCCAGCCACGAAGAAGGCACCGGAGAGCGGGAGAAGAACCGGGGATAGCAGAAGAGAGCGGAGAAGACCCCCAAAGTCAGAAGAAGACCCCCGGAGAGCGGAGAAGTTGGAAGAAGACCCCCGGAGCTGCCTAATAAACTACTTTAAAAACCTGTGTAGTGTTTTTTTATTGACATTTTTATTCCACCAGGTGAATGGGTAGGGGTTCGATGTACCCCTACTCATTCACATAGGGTGGGGGGCCAGCATCTGGGGGCCCCTTTATTAAAGGGGGCTCCCAGATTCCGATAAGCCCCCCCCCCCCCGCAGACCCTGACAACCAACGGCCAGAGTTGTCGGGAAGAGGCCCTTGTCCCCATCAACATGGGGGCAAGGTGCTTTGGGGTGGGGGGTGCAGTGCCTCCCCTGCCCCAAAGCACCAACCCCCCTATGTTGAGGGCATGTGGCCTGATACTGTGTAGGAGGGGGGGGCGCTCGCCCATCCCCCTTCCTGACCTGCCGGGCTGCGTGCTCGGATAAGAGTCTGGTATGGATCCTGGGGGAACCCCCATGCCATTTTTTTTCGGTGTGGGGGATTCCCCTTAAGATTCATACCAGACAGAAGGGCCTGGTATCATCCTTGGGGGACCCTCACGCAATTTTTTAAAAAATTTTCGTGGGGGTTCCCCTTCAAGATTCTCCGCACACGAGTCGCCCTGCAAGTCGGATCATCTTGATCCGACTTCTGGTGCGACCTCTATTCAAATCAATGGGCTCCCATATAGGGAACCATTGATTTTGAATAGAGAAAGAAATGCCGGACGAGGCTTAACACAGCGTTATACCTCGTTAAATCACGTTTGCCGGCATCTGACGTCTTTACAGCTCTAAGGCTGGAGCTTCAGAACGCACTGGTCCTGGGTTTTTTTGCAGCTTAAAAACGGCTCAGCCATTTACAGCTCAAAAACGTCATGGTGGGCATGAGGCCATAGGCTAACATGGAGAGATATGACATTTCATTCTACCATATGTCCTCACGTGTACTAGAATGACAATAGAGCTTGACTTTACTTTAACTGACAATTGCGCTGTCATGCAATGCTGCACTATAAACAAAAAAAGACCAACAATTAAAAAAAACAGTATTTTTTACTTTCAGCTATCAAATATATCCAATAAAAAAATCCCAATAAGCATTTATTGATTGGTTTGCACAAAAGTTATAGCGTTTAAAAAACGATGGTACATGTACTGAAATGTTTTATTTTTTTGTATACTGCCCTGTACACGATTGGTTCGTCTGATGAAAACGAACCAATGGATTTTTTCATTAGATATCCGATGAAGCTGACTTTTATCAGTCTTGCCTACACACCATCGGTTAAAGATCCGATCATGTCCAACGCGGTGACGTAAAATACAACGACGTGCAGAAAAAAATTAAGTTCAATACTTCCGAGCATGCGTCGACTTGATTCTGAGCATGCGTGGATTTCCCCACAGACGATTGTTTTTTTCTATCGTTTTTTTAACCATAAGAAAAATTTAAAACAGGTTCTATTTTTTTTCACCGATGGGAAAAAAACTGATGGAGCCCACACACGATCGGTTCGTCCGATGAAATTGGTCCGTTTTCTTCAGACAAACCGATCTTGTGTACAGGGCCTACTAGTAATATCAGCGATCAGCCAATATTGCGGCAGGTAATGACAATTTTTGGGAACCAGTGACACTAATACAGAGATCAGTGCTAAAAATATACACTGTCACTGTACTAATGACACTGGCTGCGAAGGGTGTATAATCACAGAATAGCCAGTGTTTTGTCAGATGGGTCGCACATGCGTGCCCCCTACCCGGAAGTGATACGGTTGGCAAGTGGTAATGACAGACGGCTTTGGGGAATACCCTTTCTTAAGTCTGGTCTTGACCAGCGTCTGGCCCTGAGGGTCAAGTTTCTGCCTCATCCATTCTCGTCCAGAAACCTTGTGCCTCACAATTATTTATCAATACTTTTCTTGGGGAGTTGCACACGTAATTCCCCCAATTCCATCTTTTTTGTCACCTTAGGATATCAACCTTGTGCTCCCTGTTCTTCAGAGACCCCCCTTTGAACCGATCAAAAAGCTTAGTTTGGAAGACCTAATTTGTAAGGTTGCCTTCCTGGTTCCCATTATGCCCTTTAGGCATAAAGATACAAATAATGGCCCAGATTCAGGTAGATTCGCGCAATATTTGCGTGGGCAAAGAGCAAAAATTTTTCTCTGCGCCCACGCAAATATTGCGCTTTGCCCGCGATTCACGGAGCAGTTGCTCCGTAAATTGCGCGGGCGATATGCTAAACAGCCGGGCGTAAGGCTGCCTAATGTAAATGATCCCGCCGGGGGCGGGAATCATTTAAATTAGGCGCGCTCCCGCGCCGAGCGAACAGCGCATGCTCCGTCTGGAAACTTTCCCGACGTGCATTGCGGCAAATGACGTCGCAAGGACGTCATTTGCTTCTAAGTGAACGTGAATGGTGTCCAGCGCCATTCACGGTTCACTTACGTAAACGACGTAAAATTTGAACGTCGCGAGCGGGAAGCGCAGCTATACTTTAGCATTGGTTGCGCCTGCTATTAGCAGGAGCAGCCTTATGCTAAAGTCGCCGTACAGAAACTCCGTACCTTGCGTGCGCAGGGCCCGCGCAACTTTTGTGAATCGGTGGTAGTATGCAATTTGCATACTATACGCCGATCACAATGGCCGCGCCCCCTAGCGGCCAACGCAAGAATGCAGCCTGGGATGTGAAGGCATAAGGAGGCTTATGTCTGTCACATCCTAGGCTGCAGTCGGTGTAACGAGGTTCCTGAATCAGGAGCACTCGTTACACCGGAGCAAGTAAGCCCTTGCGCCGCGCAACCTATGGTTGCGCGGGCGCAAGTGCTTCTTGAATCTGGCCCAGTAACTATGGTGCAACTAAGTCCGCATGGAAGGAGGTAATGAAGGGTGATGGCCGCTGGTCCCTTGAATCAGGTCCTTAGAAAGCCTAATGCACATAAATTAGAGAATAGAGAGAGAGAGGGCGCATCATCTAAGCATTCCTGTGTTGATGCTTAACCAGTTAACCACTTAAGCCCCGGACCTTTAGGCAGCTAAATGCCCAGGCCAGGTTTTGCGATTCGGCACTGCGTCGCTTTAACAGACAATTGCGCGGTCGTGCGACGTGGCTCCCAAACAAAATTGGCGTCCTTTTTCCCCCACAAATAGAGCTTTATTTTGGTGGTATTTGATCACCTCTGCGTTTTTTTTTTTTTTGCGCTATAAACAAAAATAGATTGACAATTTTGAAAAAAATTCAATATTTTTTACTTTTTGCTATAATAAATATCCCCCAAAAACATATAGAAACATTTTTTTTTTCCTCAGTTTAGGCCGATACGTATTACCTATTTTTGGTAAAAAAAATCGCAATAGGCGTTTATCGATTGGTTTGCGCAAAATTTATAGCGTTTGCAAAATAGAGGATAGTTTTATTGCATTTTTATTAATTATTTTTTTTTTTACTACTAATGGCGGCGATCAGCAATTTTTTTTCGTGACTGCGACATTATGGCACATTTTTGGGACCATTGTCATTTTCACAGAAAAAAATGCATTTAAATTGCATTGTTTATTGTGAAAATGACAGTTGCAGTTTGGGAGTTAACCACAGGGGGCGCTGTAGGAGTTAGTGTTCACTTAGTGTGTGTTTACAACTGTAGGGGGGTGTGGCTGTAGGACTGACGTCATCGATCGAGTCTCCCTATATAAGGGATCACTCGATCGATGCAGCGCCATAGTGAAGCACGGGGAAGGCGTGTTTACATACGGCTCTCCCCGTTCTTCAGCTCCGGGGAGCGATCGCGACGGAGCGGCTATAAACGAATAGCCGCGCCGTCGTCCCGGAATCGCTCCCCACGGGAATCCGACCGCCGCATGTAGCGGGGGGGGGGGGGTCCCGATCGGACCCCCCACCCGCTAGAAGGCAAGGACGTACATGTACGCCCATTTGCCTGTACGTGCCATTCTGTGGACGTACATTTACATGCGGCGGTCGGGAAGTGGTTAAGGACCGCCGCATGACTAAATACGTCGGCAGAATGGCACGGCTGTGCATATGGACGTACAGGTACGTCCGCGACCCTGTCCTGTGCTCCGTGACCCCATCTGCTGGACCCGATCGCCGCCGGTGTCCCGTGATCAGGTCACAGAGCTGAAGAACAGGGAGAGGTAAGTGTAAACAAACCTCCCCGTGCTTCCTAGTGAGCCTGTCACTGATCGTCTGTTCCCTGTCATAGGGAAGGACGAACAGTGACATCACACGCCCAGCCAGGCCCCCCTACAGTAAGAAACACACATTAGGGAACACTTAACCCCTTTAGCGCCCCCCTACAGGTTAACCCCTTCACTGCCAGTGTAATTTTCACAGTAATCAGTGCATTTTTATAGCACTGTTTGCTGTAAAAATTACAATGGTCCCAAAATAGTGTCCGATGTGTCCGCCATAATGTCGCAGTCACGATAAAAATCGCTGATCACCGCCATTACTAGAAAAAAATAAATGATTAATAAAAATGGCATAAAACTATCCCCTATTTTGTAGATGCTATGGGGCAGATCCACAGAGATCTGCACCCGCGCAGCGTATCTGAGGTACGCTACGCCGCCGTAACTTTCCCGGCTTTGGTTCGAATCCATAAAGATTTTGCGCCGTAAGTTACGGCGGCGTAGTCTATCTCTAGCGGCGTAACGGTGCGTAATTAAAATCGGCGATTAGGGGGCGTGTTTCATTTAAATGAAGCGCGTTCCCGCGCCGAATGAACTGCGCATGTGCCGTCCCTAAATTTCCGCCGTGCATTGGACGTAATTTTTTTTAACATAGATGTGAATTACGTCCATCCCGATTCACGGACGACTTACGCAAACAAACATTTTTTTTTCAAATTAAACGCGGGAACGATGGCCATACTTAACATAGCAGGTTTAACTATACGCCACAAAATACCAGCTTTAACTATACGCCGAAAAAAGCTGACTAGAGACGATGTAAAAAAATGCGACGGCCGCTCGTACGTTCGTGGATCGTCGGAAATAGCTAATTTGCATACTCGACGCGGAAAACGACGGGAACGCCACCCAGCGGACGCCGAAGAAGAATTGCATCTTAGATCCGAAGGCGTACGAAGACGCAAGCCTGTCGGATCTAACCCAGATGCCGTCGGATCTTGTTTTGAGGATTCAAAACAGAGATATGACGCGGGTAATTTGAAAGTACGCCGGCGTATCAGTAGGTACGCCGGCATACTCGCTCTGTGGATCTGCCCCTATAACTTTTGCGCAAACCAATCAATAAACGCTTATTGCGATTTTTTTTTTTTACCAAAATATGTAGAAGAATACGTATAAACTGACAGAAAACATTTTTTTTAATATATTTTTGGGGGATATACATCAGTGCCACCTCATCAATGCACAAGTGCATCCCATCATTGCCCACCAGCGTATATCACCAGTGCATCACATCAGTGCCAACCAGTGCATCACCTCAGTGCCAACCAGTGCATCACCTCAGTGCCAACCAGTGCATCACCTCAGTGCCAACCAGTCCATCACCTCAGTGCCAACCAGTCCATCACCTCATCAGTGCCAACCAGTGCATCACCTCACCAGTGCCCACCAGTACAGCCCAATGTCATTCACTCATCAATGCCCACCAGCCTAGCACAAGACTCTATTCGTCCCTGGCCCTGACGTGCTGCTGTCCCGCCTTTGCCTACAATCCCCAGAATGCAGAGTGGGGCGGTAACAGCCAATCGGCGGCCGCCGCTGCCGACATCCTCCACTGTAAAGAAAACTTCCCCTGACTTCTGCGCGCCCTGCCTCTGCCTACAAACCCCAGAATGCAGCGCGGGCCTGCAGTTACCGGCCCGCGCTGCATTCTGGGGCTTGTAGGCAGAGGCAGGGCGCGCAGCAGTCAGGGGATGGTTTTTTTTTCAGAGTGGAGGATGTCGGCAGCGGCGGCTGCCGATTGGCGGTTACAGGCCCACTGCCGACTTCCTAAAACTAAAAAAAAAAAAAGTCACCAGATAGCAGCGAGCGGGCCCCTCCTCCTCTGGGTGTAAACAGAGGGGAGGGACGCCGCGCTGGGTGTACCAAGATGGCCGCGGCTTCGGCCTAGCTCCGGATCCGAGGCACCGCCAACGGCCATGTTAAATATCGGCCTAATTTGAATGAAAATCGGCTGATGGCGATTTCTCCAAAACGGCCAAATATCGGCCGAAATATATATATCGGTCGACCTCTATCAAATACCACCAAAAGAAAGCTCTATTTGTGGGGAAAAAAAGACGTCAATTTTGTTTGGAAGCCACGTCGCACGACTGCGCAATTGTCCGTTAAAGCGACGCAGTGCCGAATCGCAAAAAGGGGCCTTTAAGTGGTTAAATAAGAATAAGTAATTGCACTCACTTTTGTGTAAATGAGCTCTGCATGTAAAGATGGTCACAATTTATGTCCTTTAGACATGTTTCTGAGTTGGCAGCTCTTTTTTGACAACAAACGTTCCTTTTTACCATTGAGAATATTGTCCACACTTCCCTCTATCCTGCTCCAAAACATGACAAAGAAATTGCTTCATACTGCTTTGGTGTAGTCAGGGCTGTCAGGATCCACTTGACAGCCACAGCCTTGGTTTGTAAAACTGAATCCCTCCCTGTCTGGAGGTCCTCGTAGAAGACTTTCTGATCCACACTTGCTAGATGGATCAGACAACTTGTTTCCCATCAGAGCTTATTCCACCATGGTTATTGGTGTATCTTGGGTTTTTCAGCATCAAACATCTGTATCCCAGATTTGCAAGGTTTCCTCCTGGTCCTCTGTATACATGTTCTCCAAGTCTTACCAAGTGGATGTTCATGCCTCGGCCTATGCAAGCTTTAACAGCAAGGTACTTCAAGCTGTTATCTGAGTATTTTACTATATTCGTGATCTCCCCCCAGTTTTAGCTATGAGCTATGTATACAAGTCCAATGACTATGACTAAGATAATAGGAACGTTGACTTACCTGTATATTCTTTATCTTGGTGTACATTATAGGACACAGGCTCCTCGCCTCTGTGTCTTGAGTGAAATTTGACAGAGTGGGCAGGATAATATGGGTGGTCTACTAGGGGTGACCCTAGCAAGTTTTCTTTTTGCCAAGGTCTAATCACCTGGGGATAGTCTGCATATACCCATGGTCTATGAATACAAGTTCTGTGTCCAAGATAAATAATTTACAGGTATGTCAAATTTCCTATTCTTACAGTCATTATCTTTTTGTCTTTAATCATACAAATATGTATATATTTGCAATGGTTCTAATATGATTGTTGGTGCAATATCATTTTAGGAACTTTTCAGTTATGGGGTCATACTATTCAAGTAGACTGGGCAGACCCAGAAAAAGAAGTTGATGAAGAAACGATGCAGAGAGTTAAGGTCCTGTATGTAAGGAATTTGATGATATCAACTACAGAAGAGACTATCAAAGCAGAGTTTAATAAATTTAAGCCTGGATCTGTTGAACGTGTTAAAAAGTTGAGGGACTATGCTTTTGTACATTTTTTTAATCGAGATGATGCCATTGCAGCAATTTCAGTAATGAATGGGAAATATATTGATGGAGCAAGTATTGAGATTACTTTAGCTAAGCCTGCAACTAAGGATTCTATCTGGAAACAAAGAAGTGGCCATTTGAGTCCGAATTCAGAAAGTTTACTTTTGTTTGCAAATCAGGAGGAAGTATCTCAGAAATCTATTGGAAGATCTTCAATTTTACCTTCCCCACTTAGAGGCAGAGAAAGTCCAGTATGTACGGAGCCTGAAAGAGGCACATATCCTTATTATCCTGGCATAAAGCTCAACCCAATAAGCATTCAGTCTTTAAATCCTAATCACTTTCACTCTGCTGTGATGCATCTAGAGTACTACTGTTACAAAAATAATATGGCATTACCTAAATACTACTTGTACTCCGCTTATAGCCAGGATGAAAAACTGCTTTTGATTTATAAAGTTGTACTTCCAACTATTGGTAATGGTTCCCAGAACTGCTTCACACCTGACAGGCTATGCACCTCATTGGAAGATGCAAAGGAATTGGCAGCACAGATTACATTGATGCATTTGGGTAAGTTTAAAATGTTCACACTGTTTTTTAAAGGGTTGCCTGCTTTGAGCAAAACAACAATACTTTTATTTCAACCTTACTGGTTGTTATCACTTTCTTGAATTCTAGCTTTTCTGGTTATTCTAAAGAAAGATACATTGTTAGTGCAAAATTATTAAGAGAGGTGGAAGTGGGAGGGAGGGAGGTGGACTAGTAAGGTTGAAATGGAACTATTGTTCCCTTGCTTAAACAAAAACATGTGTCTGCAGTAGTGACATATGTAGGGAAAAAAAGAACTGTTACCAAAAAAACCCCCACAAAAAACATGTACTAAAAGCTAGTGTATGGTCAGCCCTAGCGCAAGGACGCGATGACACTTAGGCAGCCCATAGATGATTTTTTTATTTTTTATTTCATTCAACTCGATTCTCCCATCCACACATTTGAGGTCCTCCCACTGTGTCATTGTATTCTGACAGCAGGGAAACTTCCCCACCACCAGAATACACTGATCAGTGCTGCTGGCTATAGCTCTAGATCGACTATTGTACAGTCACCCTGCCCTACTAAATTCTGCTGGTCCCTGCTGAACCAGCTGAATCCATCTATGACCAGCTTTAAACTTGACTTAAAAAGTCGATGCCCCTTCTTCAATCTAACATACAGGTGATACTCGAAAAATTAGAATATCGTGCAAAAGTTCATTTATTTCACTAATACAACTTAAAAGGTGAAACTAATATATGAGATAGACTCATTACATGCAAAGCAAGATAGTGCAAGCTGTGATTTGTCATAATTGTGATTATTATGGCTTACGCCGCGTACACACGATAATTTTCCGGCATGAAAAAAACAAAGTTTTAAAAAATGTAATTTAAAATGATCGTGTGTGGGCTTCACATCATTTTTCAGGTTCTGAAAAATGTCAATTTTTTTTTTCGAACACGCTGCATTTCTTAACGACATTTTAAACAATGTCGTTTTTCGGGTTGTAAAAAATTATCGTGTTGTGGGCTAAAACGACGTTAAAAACCAGCGCATGTTCAGAAACAAGTTATGAAACGGGAGCGCTCGTTTGGGTAAAACTACCATTCGTAATGGAGTAAGCACATTCATCACGCTGTAATAGACAGTAAAAGACGATTCGCGTTTTTCTAACAGGAAATCAGCTAAAGCAGCCCCAAGGGTGGCGTCATCCGCATGGAACTTCCCCTTTATAGTGCCGTTGTACGTGTTGCACGTCACCGCGCTTTGCTAGAGCATTTTTTTAAAACTATCGTGTGTGGGCAACGTTTTTTTTTCATGCTGAAAAATGATCGCGTGTACGCGGCATTACAGCTCATTAAAACCCCAAATCCACAATCTCAGAAAATTTGAATATTGTGAAAAGGTGCAATATTCTAGGCGCTAAGTGTCACACACTAATCAGCTAATTAAGCTATAACACCTGCAAAGGGTTCCTGAGCCTTTAAATGGTCTCTCAGTCTGGTTCAGTAGGAATCACAATCTTGGGAAAGACTGCTGACCTGACAGTTTTGCAGAAAACCATCATTGACACCCTCCATAAGGAGGGAAAGCCTCAAAAGGTAATTGCAAAAGAAGTTGGATGTTCCCAAAGTGCTTTATCAAAGCATATTAATAGAAAGTTATGTGGAAGGGAAAAGTGTGGAAGAAAAAGGTGCACAAGCAGCAGGGATGACCGCAGCCTGGAGAGGATTGTCAGGAAACGGCCATTCAAAAGTGTTGGAGACTTTCACAAGAAGTGGACTGAGGCTGGAGTCAGTGCATCAAGAGTCACCACACACAGACGGATCCTGGACATGGACTTCCAATGTCATATTCCTCTTGTCAAGCCACTCCTAAACAACAAACAACGTCAGAAGCGTCTTACCTGGGCTAAAGAAAAACAGACCTGGTCTGTTGATCAGTGGTCCAAAGTCCTCTTTTCTGATGAGAGCAAATTTTGCATCTCATTTGGAAACCAAGGACCCAGAGTATGGAGGAAGAATGGAGAGGCACACACTACAAGATGCTTGAAGTCCAGTGTGAAGTTTCCACGGTCTGTGTTGATTTAGGGAGCCATGTCATCTTCTGGTGATGGTCCACTGTGCTTCATTAAGTCCGGGGTTACCGCAGCCGTCTACCAGGAGATTTTGGAGCACTTCATGCTTCCTTCCGCAGACGAACACTATGGGGATGCTGACTTCATTTTCCAGCAGGACTTGGCACCTGCCCACACTGCCAAAAGCACCAAAACCTGGTTCAATGACCTTGGGATTACTGTGCTTGATTGGCCAGCAAACTCGCCTGACCTGAACCCCATAGAGAATCCATGGGGCATTGGCAAGAGAAAGATGAGTGATATAAGAACCCAACAATGCAGAATAGCTGAAGGCCGCTGTTGAAGCATCCTGATCTTCCATAACACCTCAGCAGTGCCACAGGCTAATGGCTTCCATGCCACGCCACATTGAGGCAGTAATTGCTGCAAAAGGGGCCCAAACTAAGTACTGAGTAAATATGCATGCTTATACTTTTCAGAGGTCGGATATTGTTCTATGTAGAATCCTTGTTTTATTGATTGCATGTAATATTAAAATTTTCTGAGATTGTGGATTTGGGGTTTTCATGAGCTGTAAGCCAAAATCATCACAATTATGACAAATCACGGCTTGAACTATCTTGCTTTGCATGTAATGAGTCTATCTCATATATTACTTTCACCTTTTAAGTTGCATTAACCATCGCGCCAAGCAATAAAGTCAAAAGTCTCAGAGTCATCTTTGACTCAGACATGACTATGAATGCACAAATAGGATCAGTCGTCAGCGGTTCTCATCATCTGCTCCACATGCTACGTAGACTCATCCCCTTCATCCCGGAAGAGGACACAGCAGTAGTGGTTGGAACTATCATCAACTCACGACTCGACTACTCAAATTCCCTCTATTTAGGACTACCAAAATACCAGATTTCACGTCTACAAGTCGTCCAGAACAAGGCAGCCAGACTGGTAACAGGTAAAAAGCCGTGGGAATCAGTCTCCCCGGTCTTGAGGTCCCTCCACTGGCTGCCCGTACAGGACCGGATGACATTCAAGACACTCTGCCTCACCCACAAATGTATACAGGGGAACGCTCCCCAATACTTAAGCGAGAAAATAAAACCCTACGTCACCAAGCGCGTGCTCCAGTCAACCAACCAAAACCTTCTCCAAATTCCTAAATCCCGCTACAAATCGAAGGGAGAACGTAGATTTTCGGTCCAAGGACCACTGCTCTGGAATGCTCTACCCACTACCATCCGCTTGGAGAAAAACCATCGGGCCTTTAGGAAAAAACTAAAGACCCATCTCTTCTGAAAGACCAGTACGACTCTGGATGCTAAGGGCCTTGAGGAGATTAAGTTCGCATTTGTTGCGCTATACAAGTTACTCACTCATTAGTGAAATAAATGAACTTTTGCACAATATTCAAATTTTTTCGAGTTTCACCTGTAGGAACTCAGGGGACTCACATTGATGGGTTTGAAGACTAACATTGGTGCGTGCTCTTTAGCAGGGCTGTTAGATTAGGCATATTTTAGGGCAGGACACATTCACTTTACTATTGTATGAAACTATCCCTAGAATTTACTTTTTACATTATTTTTACAGCTTATGAGTTTAGATGTAGAGGCTGCATTTGTTTTGTTTTTTTCACATGGGAACACTGTGAAAAACACAGTTCCTGTGCTCACTCCTTACACTATATCTAAGAAGGAGCAGCACTGTCACCATATGCTGCACTCACAGCGTTGCCAACTATCAGTATTTTTACTGGCAGACAGTAAAAAATGGGCACTTTTTTCCTGCTAGTAAATGCAAGTGACAGGAAAAGGTTGCCAGTAAAAATTATGGCTGTGATGCTCGGCTCGGAATTGCGCATGCACAGTTCCGGTCTGGAACAGGCCATGACCATCTGGGTGCCTACTACAGTGTGTTTGGGTGGCATCGGCAGGCGGAGGCAATGCCTGAGGCTGATGTCATGGTGCAAAGGTTCGGAGCGCACGATCCCGCAAACCGTCGTCGCTGTACACCGGTCCCTTTAACCGGCATGGCAGGCGAGAGCGATCGCAGGCACGAGAAGTAGAACAGGGACGTGTGTGTGTAAACACACACATCCCTATTCCATTCTGTGAGGAAAGACAGATTGTGAGTTCCTAATAGCTAGGAACCACGATCTGTCATTTCCTCTAGGTCAGTCACCTCCCCCTACAGTTAGAAACATGCTAAGGAACACAATTAACCCCTTGATCGCCCCTAGTTTCCCTGCCATTGACATTTTTACAGTAATCAGTGCATTTTTATAGCACTGTTCGCTGTATAAATGCCAATGGTGTCAAAAGTGTTCGATGTGTCCACCATAATGTCGCAGTCCCCATAATAATCGCAGAACGCTGCCATTACTTGTAAAAAAAATTATAATAATAAAAATGCTATAAATCTATCCCCTATTTTGTAGACACTATGGGGCAGATTCACGTATTGTGCGGGCGTAACATATCTGATTTACGTTACGCCGCCGCAACTTACACGGGCAAGTGCTGTATTCTCAAAGCACTTGCTCCGTAAGTTGCGGCGGCGTAGCGTAAATCGGCTGGCGTAAGCCCGCCTAATTCAAATGTGGAGGGGGGTGTGTTTTATGCTAAACTACTGTGTTACCCCGACGTGATTGACGTTTTTGAGGAACGGCGCATGCGCCATCTGTGGAATTTCCCAGTGTGCATTGCTCCAAAGTACGCCGCAAGGATGTCATTGGTTTCGACGTGAACGTAAATGACGTCCAGCCCCATTCACGGACGACTTACGCAAACAACATAACTTTTTCAAATTTCGACGCGGGAACGACGGCCATACTTAACATTGGCTGCGCCTCATAGACCCATGGGCAACTTTATGCCGGGAAAAGCCTAACGTAAACTTTGTAACTTTACTGCGTCGGCCGCGCATACATTCGGGAATTCGCGTATCTAGCTAATTTGCATACTCAACACGGAATTCGACAGAAGCACCACCTAGCGAGTAAAAAAAAAATGCAGTTTAGATCCGACGGCGTAAGAGACTTACGCCTGTCGGATCTAATGGTCATCTATGCGTAACTGATTCTAAGAATCAGTCGCATAGATACGACGGCGCAAAGCAGAGATACGATGGCGTATCTGGAGATACGCCGTCGTATCTCCGTTGTGATTCTGGGCCTATAACTTTTGCGCAAACCAATCAATATACGCTTATTGTGATTTTTTTTTACCATAAATATGTAGAATACATATCGGCCTTAACTGAGAAAGAAATTGTTTAAAAAAAAAAAAAATTGGAGATATTTATTATAGCAAAAAGTACAAAATATATAATATTTTTTAGTTTACAGCACAAAATATAAAAATTCACATTTCTAATTGCATATTGCACTTTTTGTAGCCCAAATACAGAAACTTGCACTTAAAACTGTAATTTTGTAACTTTTAGAAATGTCAGTAAAAACGTGGCGGTGTCAGTAAATTGTGGGTGTCATGCCAGTTAATTTCAATCTGGTAGGTTGGCAACACTGTGCACTCCTGATCTGGACTGCCTTCTTCATCTCCATTACATTGGGAGGCAGTGTATTACAGTTCACAGAAGATAACTTCGAAAACTGATAACATTGTTTGAGATATGAGTTCAGTGTACAGGAAGTTGCAAGAAAACGAATGCAGTCACCACATCTACAGTATATGCAATTCATTAAATTTTTGTTCTTAGGTTTAGATATGCTTTCATTGTAGGGATAAGCAGCAAATATAATGTGTAAATGTTTGAATGTTTCTATATACACAAGCTAAGTTTAATTGTGTTCTTTACAGGCTACAGTATCTGTCGTGGTTCAGAAAATAACCTATCACCAGTGAATACTGCTTTCTCAGCTGGAACAGCAAATGTAATTCCGTATACATCCAAAACCTACTCCTGCCCCAACTACTCAGTTTCACCTCCCTTGTCTTTGGCTAATGGAAACCACATGGAGCAGAGGCTATTTATTTCTAATCAGGCTTCCTTTTTCTGAAAATGTATGCAGTACTTTGAAAGATTTTATTTGTTTATAGTTTTTATTTATCCATTTTGTGTGTGTGTGTGTGTGTGTATATATATATACACACGCACACACACTTCTATCAGAAGAGCCCTTTGTGTTTACATGAGTTTTATCGTAAGGTGACTCTTACATTATGTGTTCTCTTAATAGGAATTTATATTGAAGAAGAATGGATACTACCATTAATGACAGGGTTTGACAAATTTGCTTGGAATCTAGGAGCCAGCTAAAAAAGTTAGGAGTCAGAAAACGCACCCCGTCCCGACGAGCTTGAGCGCAGAAGCGAACACATAAGCGAGCAGCGCCCGCATATGTAAACGGTGTTCAAACCACACATGTGAGGTATCGCCGCGATTGGTAGAGCGAGAGCAATAATTCTAGCCCTAGACCTCCTCTGTAACTCAAAACATGCACCCTGTAGATTATTTTTAAACGTCGCCTATGAAGATTTTAAAGGGTAAAAGTTTGTCGGAATTCCACGAGCGGACGCAATTTTGAAGCGTGATATGTTGGGTATGAATTTACTCGGCGTAATATCATCTTTCATAATATTAAAAAAAATGGGGATAACTTTACTGTTGTCTTATTTTTTAATTAAAAAAAGTGTAATTTTTTCCCAAAAAAGTGCGCTTGTAAGACCGCTGCGCAAATACGGCGTAACAGAAAGTATTGCAACGATCGCCATTTTATTCTCTAGGGTGTTAGGATAAAAAATATATATAATGTTTGGGGGTTCTAATTAGAGGGAAGAAGATGGCAGTGAAAATAGTGAAAAATGACATTAGAATTGCTGTTTAACTTGTAATGCTTAACTTGTAATACCAACGGCCACCACCAGATGGCGCCAGCTCACATCTGGTTATAATAACTTGTAATACCAACGGCTCACCACCAGATGGCGCCAGCCCACCTTCCAAGCCAAGTCGCCAGGACACTATTTCTAGTCGCCATGGCGACCTGGCGACCAGGATTTGTCGAGCCCTGATTAATGACATCCTCTGAAAATAACTGGCTGTCATTCTAGTTCATCATTGAATTTGCTGACTTGGAAGATGTATGCAAGTCAGGAGTTCTGATTTGTATACTTGTTTCATGTCAACATCTCAAAGTATTGTAGCCCATCAATAGCTAAGAAACTATACTTCTTACAAGTAGTATAGCAAAGGAAACATTTTTGTTTACTCTGTACATAGATTCCTTTAATATGTTGTGCATTATCTACAAACTGGCTGGTGGGCTGATTGTTAAAAATAGGAGTTAACTTAGACATGTCAACCATTTAAAAGGCATGTTGAGTTGAGAAAACTGCTTAGTTGCAGTCAGCTAATATATTATTTTTCCTACAGTTTTACAAAGTCCAAATATTGGGTTTGTGGAAAATTGTATTGATGGGGAAAAAAAATTGTAAAATATGAAAAAAATAAGATTTTCTAAGGGGTTCATCTATTAAGAATTTGCATAGCCGTGCACCCAGTGCAATTTGTTCTGCGTAAATAGGGTAAAAATTAATTTAAACAAGCTGTGCTTTCAAATGTAAATCATTGGCACTTGGCCACTAGATCAGTGGTTCTCAACCTGGGGGTCGGGACCCCCTCTGGGGTCAAATTATGATTTTCCAGGGGTCCCCGAATCCTGGGCTGTTCTTAAGGCCCGCACCACTCTCCCTACCTTTTTGTGGCCACCCAGCTGGGCTGTCCCTGAAGCCTGTGGCCGCCCACTCAGCCTCTTCACAGCCGCCCATTCAGTTCACGGCATGGGTTGGGGTGGGGGGTTGAGGCTAGAGGTCAGCTGACTGGTGAGGAATGTGAAGTGGGAGGGGCTGGAGGAGACCCCCATCTTCTGATTCCGGCATAGGTGCCACTGCTACAAGATGCCACAAAGTCGGAGGCACAGTGAGTAACACTACCTGTGATTATAGTTGCCATTAAAAGTCCTCACAACAGTTCTCAGATCAGCAGGTGACCTTGTTCAAGAGCACCTAATCCACTCATCCCAACAAGGAGTAAGAGAAGGAATAAAAATAAAGAATACATGAAAGGGAGAGGAAAAGAGGGGTGGAACAAAGAAAAAGGGAGAGAAAGAACAAGAAAGACGGCTAGAATTACTTGTCTTGCCCCGGGTGCTGACAACCCACTATACGAAAATAATTTTACTGTTAGGGGTCCCCACAACTTGGGAAATTTTATCAAGGGGTCACGGCACTAGGAAGGTTGAGAACCACTGCACTAGATGGAGCCAAGTATCATAGACATTTCCTATAATACTAAGCTCCATCTGGTTACAATGTATAGCAGGGATCCTCAAACTACAGCCCTCCAGCTGTTGTAGAACTACACATCCCATGAGGCATTGCAAAACCCTGACATTCACAGACATGACTAGGCATGATGGGAATTGTAGTTCCTGAACAACTGGAGGGCCATAGTTTGAAGAACTTTGATGTATAGCATATTTACATGAGTTTTTTTTCCCCATTCGCACAGAAGAAATGTACATGCACTCTCACTGGCCAAATGGCTGTGTGAATTATTTATAAATGAAGCCCCCCCTAGTGTATGGAACTGTCTGTGTGGCCCAACAGCAATTTACCAAATTCAGACTTTTATACTCTCACAGTTGATTTGGATTATAGACGCTAATAAATAAAGCTGAGTGTGTCTTGTGTATCATATTACGGACATTCAAAAAGTCACAGTGATAGTAGTTTTCATCTGAAGTTATTAAAGGAGTTGTAAAGGAATTTTTTTTTTCACCTTAATGCAATCTATGGATTAAGGTGAAAAAACATCTGCTGCTGCTGGCCCACCCCCCGAGCCCCCGTTATACTTACCTGACCCCTCGAAAGTCCTGCGCGGTCCCGATATCCTCTTCGCTGCTCAGCCTGGCCGCTGATTGGCTATAGCGGATGAATTGAGAGCAGCGCAGCCATTGGCTGGCGCTGCTGTCAATCAC
Organism: Rana temporaria; assembly: GCF_905171775.1. NCBI lineage: Eukaryota > Metazoa > Chordata > Amphibia > Anura > Ranidae > Rana > Rana temporaria. The sequence goes on from NC_053489.1 coordinate 529,773,146, forward strand.
ATCCAGTGACGCCGAGGGGCGGGGCCGAGTGATACAGTGAGCGGCTATGGCCGCTCGCTGTATCACGGGAGCGCGCCCACCAATTAGTGACCACCATGCGAGCTCTTATTGTGGGGAGGACCAGAGACAGCCGCCGAGGGACCCCAGAAGACGTGGATCGGGGGCATTCTGTGCAAAACTAACTGCACAGTGGAGGTAAGTATAACATGTTTGTTATTTAAAAAAAAAATTTCTCTTATCGTCCATGGACGGACACAGCTCCTTAAATCTTGACAAGTGGGTTATGTTCCCTGTTTACAGGAGAGGACTAGGCAGAAACATGTTAAATAGTTAAATACATGTTACATTAACAGAGTTGAACAGCCCCGCCCAGGGGGCGGTCCCTCCAGACATAACCCTCCTCACTGCAGCTTGCAGCCTCAGTTTCGTTCTGCCTAGCAAAGGAGAAGGACGTATGGCTCCCTTTGGGCCCAGCGCCCTGAGGAGAAATTTTATTTTATTTTACTTTATTTTTTCTTGAAGAATCTTCTTTCAACTGTTGGCTGAGAGACAGGCTGGATATTATAGATCCTTGTAGTCTACTCAGTCCGACCAGCAAGCGTGGGCACACCTTTGCAAAGAGGCTTGGTCTGCCACGCCATACCTCATGACTCCTGAGGTGGCCGGTGAGCTTTGCTCCGAGGTCCACATATGACTGAGCTGTGGTGTTGCCTCAATCACAGTGGACCGGGCCGACAGCTACCTCCATTTCGGTTGTAGTTCTGTCAGGAATGCGTCAGCGAGTCCTCGCTTGGACGGGTAAGTACAGTCCCTCCTGCTTCGGTGGGTTGGTACGGCTGGGCATTCCTGGGGTTCGGGGGTCCCTTCCCCTTACTTCCCTGCTCCTTTCCCTTGCTGCATTGCTAACATTGCCGCTGTCAGGGGGGAGGGGGCCTTCCTGAGGGGACTGTTATCTGGCCTGTGTTTTTTCTTTTTTGTATTGGGCTTTCCTGTGAGGTAAAAAGCCCTGTGATGAGCACAGATGTTTATGATTATACTTCAGCAGACGCTGACTGATTGGTGACACCTGTAATGGTTTTGCTTTTTATGCTGTATCTGTGTCTTATCCTTAAATAAAACAGCCCTATGAGGCTTTTCCTGTTTAAACACAGGTCCCTGCAAAAGTTACCTCACGGTTCTTTTCCTCACAGGCAGCGCTGTGCAGTCTCCTCCTGAGGGAGTCCCCTGGTTACCCCTGGTCAGCGCAGCAAGTGGGTGAGAGGCCCTGAATAGGGCTCTAGGAGCTTTTGTCTATTTGTATGGACAGGTGTGCATATTATAATACACACTATGTAAATATTGGAGTCAGTATCTGGGTCCTTCCCCACATGCTGGTGGTGGCAGCAGGTGTTAGCTCCTGTGATTCCCACAGAGTTTTTATTGTTAGTCCTGGACACAGTTTGTGCCAGGGTGGGGGTGGACTGCGGGCGGGCGGTAAAAGAGTGCCCCCTTCCCCCGTTATCCCCTGGGGAATGCTCTGTTATGGAGCCATGGACTAGGTACCTAGTTAAAAAAAAAAAAAAAAAAAAAAAAAAGGCAGAATAAAAGGCAGAATAAGGCATTTATGGGTGCGCTTTTTACTGCTGCAAGGGACTCTCCTAAGCTGCATAGTGCAGCTGGGTTTCCGCTGAGGGCTCGGTCTTTTTTGGATCACACAAATCAGACCGCTGTGTAGGTTTTTTCCTTCTGTGCCCTTCTTTGATAATTTCTGAGATGCGGAATGAGAAAAGCCACTGAGGGCTTTTGTAGTCCCTCACCGCCGGGCGGGAACCCCTACTTGTATGGATCTGACTGATAGAAGATCCGAAGTACTGACCCGTTCCATGTTTACCATGCTGGGGTCTGGCTTGCGGCCTATTGTGGCCACTACACTGGGGTCTCAGTGGTCGCTGGCGCTATTTTTTGGGAGATTTTTCAATTACATTGAAAACTCCCATTGGCGCCCATTTTGTCGTAACCACGCTATGGCGCAGCTTACATTGTGCTGGCCTTTTTCCTGTGGCCGCGTTCTGAACGCTCGGCGGCCATCTTGGAGTAGTCCTGACCCCTAGTGCTGTATACAACTCGCAGAGTGAGCATTTTGCACCAGACAGTGGAGGAGCACCGACTCTCTCCTGAGGTTATTAGCCTAGCGGACCAGCTGGTCCAGGGCCTCATATAGGTCTGTGATGCTTCATTGAATGCTGCGCCCTTGTTATCCAGGGCGTCTGTTTCAGAATGGTTTTATGCACACGGTGGTGTAGTGCTTAACTCCATTACTTGGCAGCAAAAGAGTCATTGGTTCGAATCTGCACACTGACGCCAATCTGCCTGGAGCTTGCATTGTCGCTCCCTGTGTCTGTGTGGGTTTCCTCCGGGTACTCCGGTTTCCTCCAAAGACATGTGTGCATACACCTACATAATATACATACACACTATGTGTGTGTATTATTTAGGGGCAACCCTCCCAGGCCGTCAAAGGCCCAGCTGGGGGACTAATCTGTCCCTGGGTGCATAAGCCGATCACGCCGGCACCCAAATCCTGCCAATGTATATAGCCTTCCCTCCCTGTCTCTAGGTGGGAGGGGCGGCTTGCAGGTTCACAATTCAGTGAAACCTCCCTGCTCTCCGACTAGTGGGTCTGCGAGGTGGTCTCTTTGGAGTACTAGATAGGGTTTCCTCCTATCCACAGAACAAAGTTCTGTCCTTGTGTCTTCCCCTCCCGGCACGTCGGTCTGCCTTGGGCAGTGTGGGTTTTGCTAAGCTGCAAGGTAATTTTACCTTTCCTGCAGGACGAGAGTTTTGGGGTTTTCTATGGGCCTCAGGCCCTAAATACCTTTGTGAACGTCGGGTAGTTCCGCATGGAATCCATTTGTTCGGTGGTAGCTGCGCTTCATCCGGGGGATGTCCTGACGTCCTCGGACATCAGGGACGCATACATGCATGTCCCGTTTTGCACATGTCACAGTGTTTTTTTCTGTGCTTCGTGATGAGAGAAGGGTCTCTGTCAGCCTGTGGCCCTCCCTTTTGATCTGGCGTCAGCACCATGGGTTTTCAGCTAGGAGCTCGCACTTATTTGAATTTTGTTGGGACAGCGAGGCTTTGCCTCATTGGCTACTTTGACGACTTTCTTCTGAGAGCAGCTTCTGTCTCCGACCTAGTGGATGGGTTATTCCCATTCAGACCCTCCGAAGATTCGGGTGGATGTTAAACGTTTAGGCCAGAAAGTGTAGCTCAGTGGCAGCAAGCCTGCCCTACATGTATGCGACCCAGGGTTCAAATTATGGGCATGCTAGGTTCCGACTCAGCGTTGGAGTATCTAGTGTTGATCCAGACTCCTCAGTGGCAAAGGTCCTTCTTCCCCTGGAGAAATTGCAGACTCTTCAGTCTGCGGAGAAGGTATTGGCATCACGCAATCGGTCTTCTCTCCGGGCGCCTGCTGGTTCAGGGTCTGTGGGTAGCCTCCTTCAAGGTGGTACTGTATGCCCAGTTCCACACCCTGGTTTTCCAGTGGAACTACTGTCCAGGTGGTAAAAATCTCTTGTCTCTGAAATCATTAGATTCCTGTGCGCCACCTAGTCAGAGTCTCTCTGAGTTGGTGACAGAGATTCCCGACTCTTCGGTCCGGGAAGTTGTCCCTTCCTTCCAGTGGTCGGTGTTTACGACGAATGCCAGCTCACGGGTTGTGAACCTGGAGGTTCACAAAACTGGGGGGTCCAGTCGGCCCTGAGTCGCTGGACTTGCGTGGACCTATGACCACACCTCCTTGAATGTGTCTGGTCTCGGTAGCTACCCAGGGTCGGGCCTGGCTAGTGCCTGGTGGAAGACCGCCTGGGAATACCAGGTGCTGTCTACTGTTCATTGTCCTACTATTTTAGGCGATCAGGCTATGCTTCTCCTTGTGGTCGACCAATCTGGTTTCAGCCGGACAACGCCACGGCCGTGGCTTCAGTCTACCATCAGGTATGCCGGCAGGCAGACTACTGGAGTCGCCAGATGCTGGGCCAGGGCGACTGGTCTTTGTGCTTGGGGTGTTTCGGCTCCCTTGCAGGAGGTGAGCCTCACATGGCATGGATCTCCTGGCAGCTTGTCTCCGCCGCAAGGGTGTCAAAGTTAGTGGCCAGGTCTAGTGATCTTGTACAGACGCGTCAGTCGCGCTGGAGGCCCTGTGTTGTCTGTATCGGTGATTTTTTTGCCATTCCTCCATGGTAGTTGCTTCCTCGGCCGCTCCACAGAGTGGATGCTGAGGAGATCCCGATGATTCTAATCGCTCCAGATTGACCTTGGCATCCTTGGTACGCTGATATCGGGCGCCTGGTAGCGGAGGCACCCTGGTGATTGCCAGGGCAGGAGGTTCCTGTCTCAAGGTCCCATACTTCCTCCTGTTGTACAGTCACTGACTTGCTTAACATGGTTATTGGAAGCCAGACTTTAGGTGACCAGGGTCTGTCTGACTCGGTCATCTCAACAGGGCACCGTAGTCTTCTTCCGGAGGATCTACCGTCGCACCTCTCTTGGTGCGAAGGGATGGAGTGACGTCCACGGGCGTACTTTCAATGTCCAGGGTCCTGCTGTTTTTAAAGCTTGGATTGGATCTAAAAATTGCTTAAAGCACCGTTTGGGGGCAGATTTCAGCCTTGGCTGTGTTCTTTTAGTGGCCTTTTTGCGGCCCGTTCCCTGGTGGGTCCCCTTTTTTTGTGTGCAAGGGGTTTGTCATATACTTTCCCCTCTTGGCCCATCTCTTCCCCCATGAGTTTTGACTCTGGTGCTCTCGGTTCTTCAGGAACCTTCCTTTTGGAAACATCAGAGAGATTTTCTCTTGACACTATCTCAGAAGGTGGCCCCTTTAGTGGCCTTTACCTCTGTTAGAGGGGTTTCTGAGTTGGCGGTCTTGTCTTGCAAGCCGCCATGCTTGATCCCCCATAAGGATTAGGTGATGGTGCGCCCGCGACCTTCCCTTCTTCCGAAGGAGGTTTCGGCCTTTCATACTTTAGGCGTGGTACGCGCTTTGCGGGTATACCAGCCTACTACGGCTCCATTTCGGAGCTTCTGACTCTCTTTTGTGTCGGTGTCTGGTCCACAAAAGGGCCTGGCGGTCTCGTCGACCACCATTTCTCGGTGGATCGGGCAGGCCGTCATACAGGCCTATGCTCCTAAGGGCGGGCCCCCCTTTCCGGTCACGGCACTTTCGACCAGGGCAATTGGTGCTTCCTGGGTTTTTTTTTTTTTTTTCCGACATCATGCGTCGGTCTCACAGGTGTGCGAGGCGGCGATTTGCTCGTCCGTTCACGCTTTTTCCAGAATTTACATGGTTGCTGTGAGTGCATCTTATGATGTTTTTTTCAGCCGCTAGTTTTTGCCGGCGGCTGTTTAAAGTTGCACCTCCTCCGTTGAGGAGCTCTGCTTGTTTTGGGGTGAAGTTAAAATTGTTTTTACTGATATATTTCCCACCCCTCGTTTTTTGACACTGCTTGGGGACGTCCCACTTGTCAAGATTTAAGGAGCTGTGTCCGTCCATGGACGATAAGAGAAAATAGGATTTTTTGTACTCACCGTAAAATCCTTTTCTCTGAAGTCCATGGACGGACACAGCTCCCACCCCTCCTTTTTAGGTTTGTACTGCTTGTTACGAACTGAGGCTGCAAGCTGCAGTGAGGAGGGTTATGTCTGGAGGGACCGCCCCCTGTTCAACTCTGTTAATGTAACATGTATTTAACTATTTAACATGTTTCTGCCTAGTCCTCTCCTGTAAACAGGGAACATAACCCACTTGTCAAGATTTAAGGAGCTGTGTCCGTCCATGGACTTCAGAGAAAAGGATTTTACGGTGAGTACAAAAAATCCTATTATTCATACTTACCTCGGTGGATGCAGCATCAGACCAATGCTGCAGCTGTCCCCTGGCGTCTCTACACTGAGAACGGAGCCACCGAACACCGCCGATGGCTCGGTTCTCGCTCCTTCCTGAGCAGAGCGATGCTAACTGTCAGTCAGCATGGCTTCTGTTCTACTTCTCAGCGCTTATTGGAGCGGCCGTCTCAGCGGGTGGGGAGCGGCCGTCTCAGCGGCTCCCTGAGACTGCCTTCAATCAGGACAGCTGTCGGATCCCGATTTGGAAGTTGTGATGATGCACTGCCCTGACTGATGGCAGTGACATCAGCGGAGAGCGGACTTCAGACCGCTCTCCGCTGAAATCGGGTCACAGGAGTGCAAAACGAATTGCACTCCTGTGACCCTTAGGAGAAGCCCAGCCAAAAAAGCTCACTTTCGACTTCTCCTTTAAAGTAGATTAAACAGCACAGTGCTTGTGCTGTCTAATCTGCTCCTCTCTAAACTGTTAAAAACCTGGCGGATCCTGCCACTTCCTGTGTCCCCCTCTCTGTGCTGACAAGGATAATCAGGGCTGCTGGCAACCGTCATCTGCAGCTCTCCCCTGTGCTTTCCTCCCACCCTCCCTGGCTGTCAGCTCTGTGTCTCTGTCCCTGACCCCCCTCCACCGATATTAGTAGAAATAGAAGAGTATAAATGGTCACTGCCAGCCCCTCTATTATAGCTAGGCATACCACACTGTATAAGTATTTTATTAAAACAAGGCATGTAAATACCTTTTTAGAGCTATTTTCAGGCCGCTCACGCGACTTGCGGCCGCTCAACAACTCCGATACAGGGCTAATGCGGAAGGGGCTGAGTAATCACATGATCTCCCCGGCTGACGTCAGAGAGAGATCTCGGCCCCTCCTGCAGTAGTCCTGTACCAGAGGTGTAGAGCAGGAATCTGGTGACCGGCCTGAAGATAGCTCTAAAAAGGTATGTACATGCCTCATTTTATTAAAAGACTTATACAGTGTGGTATGCCTAGCTATAATAGAGGGAGTGGCAGTGATTTACACTTTTGTGTTAACAAACAGTTTAAGATAGTTGGTAATGCTAGATCAAATCACCTTTTGTGTCTGGTCATGTTAGAAACGTTCCATATTAATGTGAAAGTGTATCCCTGCTTTAGACCCCTTTCACACTTGATTAGATCAGCATAGGATCTGTCTGCTCAATGGTTCCTGCAGGCTGACAGCTATCCATAGATATAGGATGGTCTTCGAAAATATGAATTTTGAGTCAGGAAAAATAGTGTGCAGTTTATCAAAGACTAGTCTGTTTAATTGGTTGGTTTATGTTGCATGAAGAATATTCTCACATCTCTTTTTTTATTTTAGGTTTGAATGATCATGCACAATATGCACAATTTTGTGGATCAACATTTCTCTATCTGGAAGTATTGTTTGTGTATTATCTGAAACGAGGCAGTTATTTCCTAATCTGTTAATGTATTGTTTCTTTCAGTAGAAATGTTTAGTGTGTTTTGAATGATCCTTTGTCTAAAACTGTACATGTCGGGCAAGCTCTGTTTTATGGCAAACCTAAGTCCATTTATTCAGATACAATGTATAGCTGTTGAATTTGAATAGGTGAGATGTGTGAACAGTTGTGTCTTGGATTCTCTAGTATAGATGAGGTGGGTTGTGAATGCATGCTCTGAGTGTACTTACACAAGCAGGCATCCACTATGCCATTTAGGTAAAAAAAAATGACCATAAACCAAAACAAATTCACTATAACTTCCTTCATGTTCTTAAGCGTGTTCTATTGTGTGCTATTTTCATGTATACATCAGGGAGAGTTATTTTGAATTACCGTATTTAAATGTAAAACTTAAAGCATGTCTGACATAATATGTAGCAACTAACCAGATTTAAATTTGCATTGGAACATCAAGGGATAAAGCCACCTGAAACTGACATTTTCATTTTTGGTAGAGGCTGGGGAGTTAATAACTTCTTGTATATACATCTTGAGGACCCTGTAAGTGAGATCCTTTTGTTTTTAGACCTGTGCACCTGCTGAATCCATTGTGAGGGTGTTTGCCTCTATCCAAAACTCCCAAATGGACAGAAAAAAGTCAGTTACAATTGATGGCTTAAAGTCCTCCCTATTGGTGTATTCACTCACTGACTTAGCTCACCAGGCTCCACCTATCATATACTTTTTGGGTAGAATTACCTGTTAATGTTTAAATCTGGTTAGTTGTTTAGACAGCTCTTACCTCAGACAGTTTGATGAACCAGGTTTCATATCATTTCACTTTTACAATATACACTGAAAATCTCCAGTCAAACCGAGCTGACAAAAAAAAAAAAAACGAAACTCTTTACAGTGTCATTCAGCAATCATCAACAAAGCAGTATTAAACCCAGAACCAAAAATGTAATATATTGCAGTACCAATCATTAGATGGGGTGGCTGTATTAGCCTTTTCCCTATTTTCACCTTGTAATCTGACCAGTAACACACCTCCTGTAGTAGGCTACATTTATCTAGGCGATTCTGCTCGCTATTTAAAGACACTCTAGTAAAATGACAAATCGCACAATGCTCATTTCAGATGCCATTCATTTTACTGCCACCTAGAAATGTGGTGCCATTGGGCCACAATTGTCGCACGATAAATTGTGGCAAAAATGCATCACGTGAAGCTTGACGCCCAAAAGTAGCTCCTGAACTTTTTTTGGACAGCAAGCATCATGCCGCAATATATCCTGCAACAATCACTTTTTAGGTGCCATTAAAATGAATGGTATCTGAAATGCGCGTTGTGTGATTTTTCATGTTATCAAAGTGTTTTCAAATTGTGGGTCAAATCGTGGCAATTTAAAACGCCAGGTGTGAGTGCAGCCTTAGAGTGCCCCCACTCTGGATAAAGGAGTCTGGGGGAGGGGAGTGTTAGATACTACTAGCAGATTTAGATACACTAAAAAATTGAAGCCAAATTTCAGCTGACACCTTATAAGCAGTAACAGCAAGCTGTTTTTTTTTTTCTTTTGGGTAAAAAGTTTTACTTACTGTACATTGATCAATTTTATTTATTTATCATATGGTTTGCCTCAACTGGTACATCTGCAAGAGAGCTTGTTCTCTTGAAAAAACAACAGACTTACTGGCCAGAACTCCAGGTGAAAACAAAGGAAAGAAAGCCTAAAAAAGAAAACAAATGCTGCCATCACATCTAATAATTGGTATGCTGCAATATAATAAATGTTTGCTTTTGACCCCTTTCACACTGGGGTGTTTTTCAGGGGATTTTGGGCTAAAAATAGCACCTGTAAAGTGCCTTAAAAACGACCCCCTGCAGTCTCAGTGTGAAAGCCCGAGTGCTTTCACACTGAGGCGATGCACTGGCAGGACATTAAAATAAGTCCTGCAAGCAGCATCTTTGGAGCGGTGTACACATTGCTCCTTCACTGCTCCTGCCCATTGAAATTAATGGACACCACTGCCGAAGCGCCTGCAAAGCGCTTTGGCAGCAGTGCTACACGGGCGCATTTAACCCCTTCATCGGCCGCTAGCGGGTTTAAAAGCTCCCCACTAGCGGCCGAATAGCGCCGGTAAAACGATGGTAAATTTTTGCTAAAACTACCGTCAACGCCCGCCGGTCCAGTGTAAAAAGCAGCCTTTGGGTTTAATACCACTTTATTAAGTACTTTATACAGTTTGTTAATTTTGTCTATTTTCTGATAGAGAAACCATCAGCAGTAAAACTTGTTTTACATTAGGGACAGATTAGAACAGCAGTCAGGTTTTTATTGTGGTCAGTGTCTCTTTTGGGGATACTTCCCTTATTAAAAACGAAAGAAAATAGTTTTAGCTGGAATTGAGGTGCAAGTTGCCTCTTTGCCTTGGATCCTACGCTTCCCATGTTTGACATTAATGCATTTATTTATTGCACTGGCTGAAAAAGAGAAAAATATATTTTAGAAGGGCCATTTTATATTAAGAATCAAGCTAGCTGTTTCTATGGAATGAAGTAGCACCGAAAACAGCCACCTGTGACAAAAAAAATATAAAAGAAAGTGCCATGATTTTCAGGGAACCTAAGACTGCTGCAATGTTTTGCAATAATGAATAGAGCATGGTGTAAATTCTGTAGTGCTTATCAAAGAGAGTTTGATAAATGTGTCAGCATTGTTTTTTTCTATCATTGAAGTGTCAGGAAATGTTACTTCATATTCATTGCTATGTTTGAGTAGCATTGTAGAATGCTATGCCATATTCATTCCTTACATATTCAGATATACACTTAGGAATCCAAATGATCTATAGCAATTGGGCATATGTCAATGCATAAAACAAATATATACCTAAATACATTTTGGACCTTTAGTTCAGAAAAAAAGAACAGTCCTGCGTGAAATAATCTAAGGTCTTGCAAGGTATAGAATGTGATTGATTTACATAATGGAATAGATGCTGTTCACTTTGCACTTAGCTTACATTTCACTTTAAATACCAAACCAATATGCAAGGGAAATGGTTTAATGTTTAGATATCAGTCAAATTAGCTTAGAAAAAAAACAAACAATTAGTCTACATCCAGAAGATGTTTTTAAAAAGCCAAGATAAACTAATACATTTTTATTGCAGTTTTGACAAGAAAATTTGACAAATTATACTATAAGAGAAAAAGGTGCTATTTTATTCAGAGCCAAAATTCAGTTCTAACTATAAGGTGTGATGATGTAACGTCACCACTAGATTTGCACTGATAAATATTGCTTTCTTAAAATTGAAAATATAAGAAAACACTGATGTACTTTTGTTGACATTTTTGTTATAGAGTACTTCATTTTAATAGAAACTGGAGCTTTGTGCTAGCCCTGTCCTTCCAGTAACCTGCTCCATCTTCAGGCCAGACCCACATAATTAGAATCTGCATGCACTGCTTAGTTACTGTATTTGTGGTCCTCTGTTTGAATAGATGAAGTTAATTAGTGGATACAGAGTAAACAACAGTGGGATGGATGTCTTGTTATAAATGATTAATGGGAATGCAGGGGGTGTCCTTTTTTAATGTGGAAAATCGAATTCTTTGTGCCAGTGCTTATTGTAATGTTTATTTTGTTGTTTTTGTTATTGTTGTTATTTTGAGCATATTTAGCATTGTTTTAAACATGGTCACCAAAAGTGGCAAAGTCTGTTTATTAATATCTAATAAACTTGAAATCAACCTCTCATGTATTTAGCAAATTCTGTAGCCTTCTTAGTTCGTGTATACGACTTTATTTTTCCAAATGCCTTTATAGTCAGAAGAAAATATATATTTGCTCAAAAAATCTGCTACTAAATATTCTTTAGGAGAACTATTATTGTTAAAAAAACAACAGTTGCCATTGATGTTTAAATCATGTGTTATATGCTCTTCCTTAGTTTTTGACAATAAAATTGATGGACAGATTGTTTATTTTTCTTTTGTGTAAATATATAGAAAAGCGTTTCTTCTGTGGATAAATTACTACAGTGCCTAATTCCTTTACATGTAGTATCTGTGTAAATATCTTGCATTCATTCTTTGGAAAACTTTATATAGTGGTTTCGTAGATATAAGGTCACCTTACATTTTTCCACTTTGCAGTGTAGAAACATTAACCACTTCCCGCCCAGTCAATAGGAGATTGACGTCCGGGAAGTGGTTGTGAAATCCTGACTGGACGTCCTGCAGGATTTCATGCTGGCACGCGCCCGTGGGGCGTGCGGCGATCGGTGATGCGGGGTGTCAGTCTGACACCCTGCATCTCCGATCTCGGTAAAGAGCCTCCGGCGGAGGCTCTTTACCACGTGATCAGCCGTGTCCAATCACGGCGGATCACAATGTAAACAGGAAGAGCCGTTGACCGGCTCTTCCTCACTCGCGTCTGACAGACGCGAGTAGAGGAGAGACGATCGGCGGCTCTCCTGCAAGGGGGGGTTCGCGCTGATTATTTATCAGCGCAGCCCCCCCTCAGATCCCCACACTGGACCACCAGGGAGTACCCCCCCCCCAGTGCTCAATAGAGCACAAATAGATATATAAAAAAAAATAATGTTTTAAATGCAATCTATGCCAATCAGTGCCCACAAAAGGGCACTGACTGGCAACATGGGCACTGACTGTGCCCAGCAATGCCATCAGAACCACCCCTCAGTGTCACCCAGTGTCCATCAGTGCCAACTCTTAGTGCCCATCTATGCCCAGTGCCCACCTATCAGTGCCCTTCTGTACCACCCATAAGTGCCCATCAGTGCCGCCCATGAGTGCTGCCAAAGAGTGCCCAGTGCCACCTATGAGTGCCCATCAGTGCCGCCTATGAGTTCCCATCAGTGCCGCCTATGAGTGCCCATCAGTGCAGCATACCAGCACCGCCTATCGGTGCCCATCATTGCCACCTCCTCGGTGCCGCCATATCAGTGCCCATAATTGAAGAAGAAAACGTACTTATTTACAAAAAATATATAAAAACATATTTTTTTTCAAAAATGTCGGTCTTTTATTAGTTGTTGCGCAAAAAATAAAAATCGCAGAGGTTATCAAATACCACCAAAAAAAAAGCTCTATTTGTGGGAACAAAATGATACAAATTTCATTTGGGTACAGTGTAGCATGACCGCGCAATTGTCATTCAAATTGCGACAGTGCTGAAAGCTGAAAATTGGCTTGGGCGGGAAGGTGCGTAAGTGCATGGTATGGAAGTGGTTAAATTGTGACCGGGTTGCATTTAGGATAATGTTATGGTAGTTTATATTTTCTTTGTGAATTTTCCTACAGAGTTTAGAATTTTAAAACTGCTCTTGGTTTGAATGTTCCTATGTACAGATCATTGCAACACTTGGGTGATCTCTAGTTCCAAACTTAAAGTCTTCCCTAGAAAGAGTGCCATTCTTGTACTGACTAGTCCCTGCTCCTCAGATATACTAGTGCACTCTCCAACTTTTGTTCATAAACAAGTGTTTTTAAGTTCAATCATACAGTTTACAACTGCACAAAGTTATTTTGCAGAGCATTGATATTGGAAAATAAATCTCTGACCTCCTTGAGAAGCTGTGTTCCGGATAGATTTGTTAGCCTAACTTCCCAGCAATATAATGAGCAAACAGAGTCCAGAGGTTTTCTTAGCCTAGGTTAGTGATGGCGAACCTTGGCACCCCAGATGTTTTGGAACTATATTTCCCATGATGCTCAACTACACTGAAGAGTGTATGAGCATCATGGGAAATGTAGTTCCAAAACATCTGGGGTGCCAAGGTTCGCCATCACTGGCTTAGGTTCATATTATCTTGTGTGCATTTGCGTGCACATCACGGGTACAGCAGCCCATTAATTTGCTGTACCCACAAGAAAAATGGGTAAAGATGTCCCAGAACCATTTATTAAAACATGCTACACAGAACCACATGGTGGCTGCATTTTTTATGATGCCCGGGGTTGCCCTTAAGAATTATTGGCACCCCTGTCTAGTACATCCTGGCATCCTTGCACTGCAGTATCTCATGGGGATGTGACGAGTCCCAGCAGGGCAGTACAAGCTGATGAGGTGGCTAGCACTCATTTCCCACAGCCAGCCAAGAAATCGCACGCAGGCCTGAGCTGATAGTGTCCTTCCACAGGTGCTTGCAAATCCTGATTGGAAGCCCCCCAGATTCAGTAGCACCTGTTATTCCCCCATTCACAGCCCAACCCGGAATTTAGATGGAAACAGCTCCCCTTGATTTTTTTGAGTTGTTCAAGGAAAATCTGTATCAATTGTGAACCAAAGCAGTCTTTACGCACAACGATACATTGTCGTCAACCCAAATTCAACTCTTGCCACACCATTCACATTGAGCAGCCAAATCTTCCGGGGCTGAAGTGGTTAAAGAACTTTGTGCAAATGAAAAAAAATGTTTTTTTTTTCATTATCCAAAAACTTATAGCAAAAATAATCTTCCATTGACCCAATGTGCCTCTCAGCAAAATGCTTGGGGTGTCTACTTCCTGAAAAGGGGTCATATGGGGGGGGTTTGTTTCAGGGCCTCTAAACTGATAGGTAATCAGGAAGTAAAACAAAGAACTCACGCAGTTTGAAAGCCTGAAGATGGTTATTGGTATTGGATTCCCATATGCGGCTAGACTCCCAAAAAGTCTAACCATACTTAGGAGAAGTAGCAGAATGTGGATTGGGGTGGCATATTTAAAAAAATATCTCATCAAAATGTTTTAATTTTCCAAAAACTTGTGGCAAAAAGGGCAGGTTGGCTCGGCTGGGTGAAATCACGTTGTGTAACGTCACTTCGCCCTGCGCACGCCCCCTTTCCCCCGGTAGCGATGCGTGTTCCCCACGGCCACGATGACCATCGACACCCGCGATTGCTCGTGACAGAGCGAGAATCGTAAACACACAGCTCCCGGTTCTTTCAGGGGGAGAAATTACAATGTATGAACAGCAATCTGTCATTTCCCCTAGTCAGTCTCATCCCCCCTTCAGTTAGAACACACTTTAGGGAACATAATTAACCCATTGATTGCGCCTAGTGTTAACCCCTTCACTGCCAGTGAAATTTTTACAGTAATCAGTGCATTTTTATAGCACTGATCGCTGTAAAAATGACAGTGGTCCCAAAAATGTGTCAAAAGTGTCCGATATGTCCGCCATAATGTCGCAGTCCCGATAAAAAAATCGCAGATCACTGCCATTACTAGTAAAAAAATATATAAAAAAATACAATAATTCTATCCCCTATTTTGCAGACGCTATAACTTTTCTGCAAACCAATCAATATGCGCTTATTGCGATTTTTTTTTTTTTACCAAAAATATGTAGAAGAATACATATCGGCCTAAACTGAGGAAAAATTTTGTTTGGATATTTATTATAGCAAAAAGTAAAAAATATTGAATTCTTTTCAAAATTGACGCTCTTTTTTTGTTTATAGCGCAAAAAAAAAAAAAAAAACGCAGAGGTGATCAAATACCACCAAAAGAAAGCTCTATTTGTGGGAAAAAAGGATGCAAATTTTGTTTGGATGCAACGCCGCTTGACCGCGCAATTGGGGCAAGGTCCTTAACCTGCATAATGGTCCGGGTCTTAAAGCGGTGGTTCACCCTCCACATCATTAGACCATTACATTCGGCATCGTAGCGCGAGCTACGGTATGCCGGTCTTAAATTTTTAATCCCCGTACTCACTGTGCTATCGCTCATTGAAGAATCCGACTCCCGCGGGGAATGGGCGTGCCTATGGAGAGGGAGGATGATTGACGGCCGGCTCTGGCACGTCACGCTCCCCGAAGACAGCCGGAGTAGGTCTCGGCTCTTCACGGCGCAATGCGCACAGGCTATGCGCAGGCGCCGTGAATAGCCAAGCCTATTTCGGCTATTTCCGGAGAAGCGTGACGTGCCAGGGCCGGCCGTCAATCACCTTCTCTCACCATAGGAACGCCCATTCCCCGGAATCTTCAATGAGCCATAGCACAGTGAGTACGGGGATAAAAAATGTAAGACCGGCATACCGTAGCTCGCGCTACGATGCCGAATGTAA
Organism: Rana temporaria; assembly: GCF_905171775.1. Lineage (NCBI taxonomy): Eukaryota > Metazoa > Chordata > Amphibia > Anura > Ranidae > Rana > Rana temporaria. Next base: position 529,788,544 of record NC_053489.1, read on the forward strand.
TGGTCTAATAAAAAAAATCATTTTTTTTTTTTTTAAACAGGGTGAACCCCCGCTTTAAGTGGTTAAGAAGTCCAACTGGGGTGGTACATAGACCTCCCGAGTGGGACCCGTTCCTCCAATGTAAACATATCTATAAAAACGACATACAAAATAACAACGTATAATTAAAAATTGCTGAGACAGACCAACCGCTTCTAACTGAAAATGGACACCTCTCAATCTGTATGGTCAGATATCCAATATATGGAGATAAATGCAATCCTGCGATGTAGAAACTGATCGCTGAAAATATATAATATATAAATATATGTATGGATAACCCAGCTGATGTGAGTAAAAAATGGGGGGGGGAAAGAAAATTCAAAAACACATATTTGATGTGTACAGCTAATCAGTTTGGGGAATATGTCCAGGAGATACTCAATAGGTTGCTGGATGGCTCCAAATGATGGTAGACTGCCCTGGAACAAATTGTATAATCTCAAATTGATAAAGATCAAGCAAAAATAGTCCTTAAATACATCCTATGCAAGAGAAGCTCAAACAGGTCCATTCATAAAGGCGTGTAGCTGCCATGAATATACAGGGAATAGATATCGCCCTCACTGCCAAGCTTAAAGCAATTATAAAACCTCAATGTATCACTTGATGGGATATGAAGTGATTTTGCTGCTTTGGTAGGTAATAAACTTCCCTTAGACCCCTTTCGCACTGAGGAGTTTTTTTAGGCGGTATAGCGCCTAAATACCGCCTGAAAAACTCCTGCCCAGGAGAGAAAAAAATCTCCTGCAAGCAGCATTTTTGGAGCGGTATGTATACCGCTCCTTCCCATTTCAAACAATGGGAAACCGTGGTAATACCGCCAGCAATGCGCCTCTGCAGAGGCGTATTGCGGGCGGTATTAACCCTTTATCGGCCGCTAGCGGGGGTTAATACCGCACCGCTAGCGGCCGAATTCCGACGGTATAGCGGCGCTATACCACCACTGTGCCTCCTGCTCCAGTGTGAAAGGGGCCTTAGACTTGTTAGACTGCAGGTTCAGCTTAAAACAACATAGACACAGTAGATAGTCTCAGTTTTTATGCAGGCTGGAGAGGAGGGGGGATACAATCAACCTGTGATTAGTTCAAAAGGAATGTGTATCCTGTGTTGTATCACAAGATTGTTCCCACATACAGATCATAGAACCCAGTGATGTATAGAGGGTTCTTACCCTTACTGAAGTCTGACACCGTTCTCTCCGCAAAGTGTCTGCAGGCCGCTCAGTGGGGCTGTTTGTTTCCGTGATGTTCAAGCAGCCCTGGCAGACGTAGCCGGCGTTTGTAAACACGTGTAGAGATGTATGGTGTCTTTACTGGTACAGAGTTGACAGGTATTCCTCCAGTAACCAGTAGATGGAATTCGAGATCCAGAAAATTTGAACCGCAGATAAAGATGAGCTGTGGGACTTTCGTGCTTCACAGGAGCATAACGCTGACACAGATGGGGTTTTCAGTGGATATGGCAGTGGCCGTCAGATAGCAGTAGCATCGTACATCGACGCGTTTCGTGATCTTAACCGATCACTTCGTCTGGGTGTCGTGCCTGGGTTATTGTGATCATTAAATAGGGCAAATTAACCAATCAAAAGCCCAGAGGCACATTGATTATATATTGCCATCTAGTGGCCACAACTAGAATTGCATGTTGTAGATAGGTAAATCTGTTTAATTGGATGAATGGACGGCGATTTAGCGTAAAGGCAATTGCTATTAAATTTTTTATATAATCATTTGCAAAGGGGTATTTAGAGCTGGCATTGTTAGCAGGGATACAGATGACATTAGTGTTGATAGCCTAAAAGCAAACCTGTAAAGAGGTTGCTAAGGTCAATCACCTACTATGACAAAGTGGAGATAACTGGAAGGGATGTAACACAGCAGACAATATTGAGGTTACTGTATATTGTATATTATCATGCAGTGTATAGACGGATATTTGGCACATATTGTCACCCACTGTGTGAAGCACACAAGGTAACAGGATGTGCCATGTCTGTTGAACAAGGGCCTATAGGGCCATTTATGGCTCTAAGAAGATTTTTAAACTTAATTCAGTGTTGATACCAAGAATATTGCTGAACTGAAACAGTTCTGTAAAGAGGAATGGTCAAGAATTACTCCTGACAGTTGTGTGTCTGATCTGCAACGACAGGAAACGTTTGGTTGAAGTTATTGCTGCTAAAGGAGGTTCAACCAGTTATTAAATCCAAGGATTCACATACTTTTTCCACCTGCACTGTGAATGTTTACATGGTGTGTTCAATAAAAACATGGTAACATTTAATTATTTGTGTGTTATTAGTTTAAGCAGACTGTAATTGTCTATTGTTGTGACTTAGATGAAGATCAGATCGCATTTTATGACCAATTTGTGCAGAAATCCATATCATTCCAAAAGGGTTCATATACTTTTTCTCAGAGCTTTTTTTCTCAGAAAATAGGTGCAGGAACTCAACCACGACCCCGTTCAGATTTCAAAAACAGTAGAAGGGTCTTAAAGGGGCATTAAATACCAGGATTGCATTACATACAGAGTGCAGAGTTCAGGGGGTTACACACAGAGTGCCGAGCTGTCACTTGTAAACACAGAAACCAGACTTCTGTGTTTACAAGTGATTGTGGTGAGCAGGCACCAAAGGGTCTGAGCCAGAGGTGGTGGAACTGAGTTCCCCCAAGTTCCCCCTGAAAAAAAGCCCTGCTTTTTCTTGCAACTGTAGCTTCAACAATATGTCCTCATGCACACGGAAACTTAGAAGCTCCTGTGTGTTGAGGCGTAAAATACAACAAAAAAAGTGAATGCAAGGTTCAAGGAGAATCAAAAACAGCATGTTTACTTGCACATGATTGGATGATGAAAATCAGCAGAGCTTCACCACATTCACAACGTTCTGGGGAAAATGAGTGTAAGTGCACTTGCAAAGTGAAGTCTATTTACTTTTTGTAAATAAACCCCACTATGATAAATTGGAGCACTGTGGGGTTGATTTACTAAAACCGGAGTACTCGGAATTAGGTGCAGCTGTGCATGGCAGCCAACTGTAGAGGGGTCTTAAATGAGAAAAACACTTTAGAGAAATGAAAATCAAAACTTTATTTTCCATCAAGTGTCACTTATGTCTGAAATTCCTGCAACCTAATCTTAAAAAAAGGCCATTGTACTAACCTTTTCCGTTGTACTAACGGGAAACAGAAAGATAGGTACAAATATGTAAATGATGCCTTATTAGATGGATCCATATTTTTATACTAAACACTATCAGGAGAAAGCAAGAAAATCTTCATTATTCTGCCTTACACATTTGCAGAATTATGTGAGAATTAATGTTTCACTCCAAATAATGTTGATCCTGACATACTTCTATGGGACTCTGTCTAAACCAAAAAAGAATGCACGTGAACACTGTACAATAATGCCGCGTACACACGGTCGTTTTTCGGCATAAAAAAACAAAGTTTTTCAGCATGTCCAAAAAACGAAGTTTTTTCAACTTCATCATTAAAAACGATGTTGCCCACACACCATCGTTTAAAAAAAATTATAAACAAAGCGCGGTGACGTACAACACGTACAACGGCACTCTGAAGGGGAAGTTCTATTCGCCTTTGGGCTGCTTTTAGCTGATTCCTTGTTAGTAAAAGACGATTCTCACTTTTTTGTCTGTTACAGCGTGATGAATGTGCTTACTCCATTATGAATGGTAGTTTTACCTGAACGAGCGCTCCCGTCTCATAACTCGCTTCTGGGCATGCGCGGGTTTAAAGCGTTTTAGCCCACACACGATCATTTTTTACAACCCGAAAAACGAAATTTCTCTTCCGTTCATAGACGGACACAGCCTTCTTTGACATTAGGGTTATGCTTCTTCCTACCAGGAGAGTTTAGGCAGAATTTAACAGCACTTAAAGTGTTAAAACCTTTCCTTCGTGCTGCTCCTCCCAGGGGGGCGTGGCTCCCCCAGGCATAACCCACACCCTGCTCTAGGAGCCTCAGTCTTTTTCTGCCTAACGACAGGAGAGTCAGGCGCTCTCTGGAGTTCCTGTACTCTGGAGTTTTTTTCTGGCGATTTTTCTCGCTTTTATTTTTTTGTTCCTGCATTTTTGAATCCTGCGATTCTTCTATCAACAGCCGACTGGGTGACAGGCTGGGTCCTTGACTCTTGTAGTCCCCCCATGTTCGGCCATCGAGCGTGTGTCGGCCCTTAGCTCAGCTTTGGGACGTCCACGACAGGCCCCGTTGCTCCAGGGGCGGCCGGGGAACTTCGGTTCTAGGGCACACATATGACCAGTCTCTATGGCTGTGTCACAGTGTGTCTGGCCGACAGCCATGCCGTTTACGGACATGGTTCTGTCTGGGATATCTCCAGCCAGGTAGTCGCAGGATGGGTAAGTAGTGGCCACTTACTCATGTAAGTGGTCTGGCTGGTGTTTTCCCTGGGGAGGTCGACTGAGGGTCCGCCCTGCTTTCCTCTCTCCCCTTCCTCTCCCTCCTTCCCCTGACTGGGTGGTGGCTGTGAAGGGGGGCCTCCTGGGTTTTCTTTATTACCACCGGGGCCCGTGTGTTGTTGGGGGACTGTGTTGTTACTCTGGGGGGTGCTGCTGTGTTATATGAGGTGATTTTTACCTCAGACGGCGGCCATCTTGGAAATCTCTTGGTTTCTTCCCTGAGGTGACAGACACAGCACAGCCTCTGGTAGTGCTGTGAAACGCTGTGATTCTTCCCTGAGGTGACAGACACAGCACAGCCTCTGGTCTATTGTGACAGTTTTAGTGCTGTGAAACGCTGTGATTCTTCCCTGAGGTGACAGACACATCACAGCCAGCACATCAGAGCACACCTCAGGTTTTCAGCTCTCTCTGCAGCTGGGTGGGGTGGTGAGTACCAGGGGCCCCCATACTCTGCAATAGCAGCAAGGAGGTGACCAGTGGGGGTTTTTGTCCTGCTTTGCAGGGTGGGTGACACAGCGCTGACACTATGGAACCTGAGCCAGGTCTCCCTATCCAGCAACGCCCGAGTTAACCCTTAACGCCCTTTCCCCTGCCACATCTGTTATGTTGGCTGTCCTGGGTTTCTTGCCAGGTTTGAAGCAGCTAGTGTCCGGATGGGGGATAAAAGGCGCCCTTCCCTGAGCCTGCTTCTGGGGATGTCTCTGATGCAGAATTGCTGTTTTCTGGTTCTGTTATGTCAGAGGCTGCGGGCTTAACCCACGTGGATAGTGAGGATGACTCTGCTGCAGAGTCAGTTGCTGGCAAGGAATTTGTTGAAACTCTTGTTTCGGCGGTGCGTGAGACTCGTGAGAAAAATTGAGGATGTGGCGGAGACACCAGCCGTGTCAGTACCTTTTAGATTCCGCAGACTGCCACGCACCGCTAAAGTGTTTCCTTGTGTTCCTTATTTGGACAATATGTTATACGAGGAATGGGATGCACCGCAAAAAGTTTGTCAAAAAACTTTGCAACCTGTTACCCCCTTGAGGGGGACTTTTAAAAAAAAGTAGGTCTCTCCTCCGCCAGTGGACCCCCCTGTGTCCAGACTGAGTAGGGCCACCATGTTGCCTGTGGAAGGGGCTCCTGCATTTCAGGATCCCGTTGATAGGAGAGTGGAGGCCGTGGCCCGCTCCCTTTTCGCTGTGGTGGGTTCGGCGGTGAGGCCGGCTCTGGACGGGGCCCTGGTGGCACAGGCCCCGACTGAAAGGGCGAAGCTCCTGCTGCAGGAGCTGGAAGAAGGGGACGCTTCCAAGTCCTCTAGGGACCTGGCTGAACAATTGGTTCAGGGTCAGAAATTTCTCTGCGAGGCGGCCATGGATACAATCCGGGGCTTCCGTCTATGCAGTGGTTCTGCACCGCCTTGTGTGGCTGAAGAGCTGGTCTGCGGACTAGTCCTCTAAGGAGGCCTTGGTGATGACCTTTAAGGGTGAACGGTCCTTTTGGGACTTCCCTGAATGGCATCATTGAGGATGCCACGGGTGGTAAGCGCATGCTGTTCCAACAGTCTGGGAAGGGCTAGGGACCTCGCCATGTGCAAGGACCCTCCTTGACTACCTCCGAGCGTTTTTTCGCCCACCCTGTGCGGTGGGGGTAGGTCTACAAGGTGCTTAAACCCCCGCCGCGGGGCAGCATGCCTAACAAGTCTGCGGACATACCTGCTTCCGCCTGAAGGTCTGCTCCCGCTCGTGTCTCGGGTGGGAGACTGGCTTCGCACATTCGTGGCTCGGTGGAGGTCTCTCCTCTCCGACCGTTGGGGTTGCGAAGTGGTTTCCTTGGGGTACAAGATTGAGTTTCTCTATTGTCTGCCAAACATTTTTTTTTCCCTCCGGTCTCTGGCCTCCTCCGGTTCGCCGGTTGGCTCTGTCAGGGGCTGTCCAGGATCTTCTGGTCAGGGGAGTGATTGTGCCAGTTCCCTCGTTGGAACGGTCTCAGGGGTTTTACTCCATTCTGTTTGTGTCCCCACAGAGGATGTGGCCCGGTCAATCCTGGGCCTCAAGTCCCTCGTTTGTTTTGTCAAGGTGCAAACTTTCAGGTGGTGTCGATTCGCTTGGTAATAGCGGCACTCCATCAGGGGGATTTTTCTGGCATCCTTGGATGTCATGAACGTGTACCTGCATGTTTGCATATCCTCAAAGCACCAGAGATTCTGTGCTTTGCGGTGGGGGGGGGACCATTTTCAATTGGTGTCCTTCCTTTTCGGCGGGTTTTCGCCAAGGTGCTCGTCCCGATACTGGCCCGGCTGTGACAGCGGGGGTTGTTATCCTGGGATGTCTGGACGACATTCTCCTACGAGCTTCTTCGAGCTCTGCATTGGTGGAGCCGTGTCTATCACGTGTCAGGCTCTCCGAGAGTCCGGCTGGTTTCTGGATCGTCCTGAAATCAGGGTTGATTCCGTCTCAGGGACTGGAATACCTGGGACTAGTCCTGGATTCCGCCGGGGCGGGAGTGTTTTTCTCCTAACGGAAGAACTTCAGACTCTGCTATCTGCTGTGCAGCAGTTGCCGACCCTGAAACGGTCGTCTCTGCGATTCTGCAGGAAGGTTCTGGGTCCGTTGGTGGCCTCTTTCGAGGCGGTTCCGTATATCCAGTTCCACGCCAGGGTACTACGGAGGGAATTGCTGTCACGATGGGACTAGCTTCCGTCATCTCTGGATTACCAGATTCAATTGAGTCATCTGATCATGTCTCCCCTGGTGTGGTGGCTGGCGTTTCCAGTGCTTCGGGCCGGAAAGTCGTTTTTCTGCAGGCCACTGGACAGTGGTCATGATGGATGCCAGCCTCTCCGGTTGGGGAGGGGCGCTTGGGGCACCCAGTTAGCCCAGGGGCACTGGACTCAGGTGGAGTCCTGCCTACTGATCAACGTTCTGGAGCTCCGAGCAATCAAGCTTTGCCTTGCCAGGTGGTCCCTGGATCCACAGGGCCGACAGGTCAGGATCCTGTCCGATGACGCCACGGCCGTGGTGTAGGTTGATCATCAGGAAGGCACACGGAGTTCTGTTGCAGCGACGGGGGTCGCGCACATCCTTTCGGTGGGCCGAAGGGTCCGTTCCGGCTCTATCGGCTGGGTACATTCCGGGAGTACGGAATTGGCTAGCCGACCTCCTAAGTCGCACTACACTGGGCCAAGGAGAGTGGTCTCTCCACCCGCAGGTCTGTGCCGAAAGTGGGGCACTCCGGACATGGACCTTCTAGCGTCCCGTCTCTATCGGTAGGTGCCACGGTTCGTGGCCAGGTTTAAGGACCCGTGGGCAGACGCGTCAGGCGCGTTGGTGGCTCCTTGGGGTCACTATCGCCTAATTTACACCTTCCCTCCTCGGAAGCTTCTTCCTCGCCTGCTGCGCAGAGTGGAAGCCGAAGGGATTCCAACAATCCTGATCACCCCAGATTGCCCACGCTGCTCCTGGTACGCGGACCTGGTGCGTCTGGTGGCAGACGCCCCCTAGCGTCTTCCCCTGGGAGTTGATCTTCTGTTACAGGGTCCGATCTTCCACCCTGTCTCACAGCCATCGGCTTTAGCGGCGTGGCTGTTGAGAGCCAGGGGCTGAAGGACCGAGGCCTATTGGGCTCGGTGGTCTCTACCGTGCTGCGTGCACGGAAGTCTACCTCACGTAGGATTTACCATCATACGTGGAAGGCCTGCATCTCTGTGTGTGAGGAGATGAAATGGCACCCTCGTACATACGTGGTGTACAGGGTTCTGCTGTCTTTACAGCAGGGAGTGGTTCGGGCTCTCGCCTTAAGTACGGTTAGGAGCCAGATTTCTGCTCTGGCTGTTTTTACTTGCAGTGACCCTTGGCGTCGCACTCCTTGGTGCGTACTTTGGGTCAGGGGGTCTGGCAGGTGGCCCCTCCGGTGCGCCCTCCATTACCCCCATGGGACTTGAATTTAGTCCTTTCGGTGCTTCGGGATGCTCCCTTTGAGGACATTCGGGAGGTTTTTTGTTTATTGTCACAAAAGGTGATTTTATTTCTGGTAGCGATTACCTCGATCAGACGAGTGTCTGTCTGATCTGGCGGCCTTGTCTTGCAAGGCTCCCTACTTGGTCATCCGTAAGGATGAGGTGGTGCTGCGGCCGCACCCGTTTTTTCTCCCTAAGGTTGTTTCGGCTTTTCACATTGATGGGGTCATTGTTCTTCCATCCTTATGTCCTTGGCCGAAATGCCAGGAGGAGGCCACTTTGCATCCTCTGGATGTGGTTTGGGCCCTACGAGTGTACTTATATGTTACGGTTCCGTTCCGGAAGTCAAACTCACTGTTCGTGTCGGTGACTGGCCCTACAAGAGGGCCTGGCGGTCTCGTCGGCCACCGTTCCTAGGTGGTTCCGACGGATTGTGCTTCAGGCCTATGCCCTAAAGGGGCGTGCGCCCCCCTTTCGGGTTATGGCGCATTCGACCAGGGCGATCGGGGCCTCTTGGGCTTTCCGGCATCATGCCTCTGTGTTACAGCGGTGTTGGGATGCATCCTGGTCGTCGATCCACGCTTTTTTCAAAGTTTTACGAGGTGGATGTGTGCATCTTCTGATGCCTCCTTCAGCCGCAGGTGTTACGGCGGCAGTTTATGTTTGGAGTTTCTCCGTTGAGCAACTCCGGTTTTTGTTTGGGGTGTAACCTGGTTTGCTGTGTTATTTTCCCACCCCTCTAATTTTTTTGACACTGCTTGGGGACATCCCTAATGTCAAAGAAGGCCGTGTCCGTTTACTCACCGTAAAATCCATTTCTCTGAGTTCATAGACGGACACAGCACCCACCCCTCCTTGGTTTGTACTGCTTGTTACGGACTGAGGCTCCTAGAGCAGGGTGTGGGTTATGCCTGGGGGAGCCACGCCCCCTGGGAGGAGCGGCATGAAGGAAAGGTTTTAACACTTTAAGTGCTGTTAAATTCTGCCTAAACTCTCCTGGTAGGAAGAAGCATAACCCTAATGTCAAAGAAGGCTGTGTCCGTCTATGAACTCAGAGAAATGGATTTTACGGTGAGTACAAAAATCCTATTTTTAAAAAACGACGTTAAAAAATTCAGCATGTTCGATTTTTTTTTTTTACGTTTTTCAGAAGCCGAAAAACGATGTGAAGCCCACACACAATGGCCCAGATTCAGGTAGAATCGCGCAATATTTGCGTGGGCAAAGAGCAAAAATTTTTCTCTGCGCCCACGCAAATATTGCGCTTTGCCCGCGATTCACGGAGCAGTTGCTCCGTAAATTGCGCGGGCGATATGCTAAACAGCCAGGCGTAAGGCTGCCTAATGTAAATGATCCCGCCGGGGGCGGGAATCATTTAAATTAGGCGCGCTCCCGCGCCGAGCGAACAGCGCATGCTCCGTCGGGAAACTTTCCCGACGTGCATTGCGGCAAATGACGTCGCAAGGACGTCATTTGCTTCTAAGTGAACGTGAATGGCGTCCAGCGCCATTCACGGTTCACTTACGTAAACGACGTAAAATTTGAACGTCGCGAGCGGGAAGCGCAGCTATACTTTAGCATTGGTTGCGCCTGCTATTAGCAGGAGCAGCCTTATGCTAAAGTCGCCGTACGGAAACTCCGTACCTTGCGTGCGCAGGGCCCGCGCAACTTTTGTGAATCGGTGGTAGTATGCAATTTGCATACTATACGCCGATCACAATGGCCGCGCCCCCTAGCGGCCAACGCAAGAATGCAGCCTGGGATGTGAAGGCATAAGGAGGCTTATGTCTGTCACATCCTAGGCTGCAGTCGGTGTAACGAGGTTCCTGAATCAGGAGCACTCGTTACACCGGAGCAAGTAAGCCCTTGCGCAGGTTGCGCGGGCGCAAGTGCTTCTTGAATCTGGCCCACTGATTTTAAATGACGTTTTTAAAAATGTCGTTTTTTTTTCATGCCGAATAACGACCGTGTGTACGCGGCATAACACATTGATGGAAGCAGCCATTATCCAGCTTGTGTCACATACTTCCATCAGAACCCAGGGGGCAAAGGTGTTTTGCTTTGTGGATAGAATTGCTCTTAAATTGCTTTTAAATATGTTCACATGTCTGCTTTCCCTTTTGAATGGCTCAATATAGGTTGTCATGACCGGTAGTAGAGAAAGCGATAATGGCCACAAAAGTAAATGTGTTTCAAGCTGATATAAACCTGCAACATTCTGTTATATTTTGTACTTTGTCCTATTGTATGTATTGTACAGTAATGTTTATATACTTATGTGAGAAGTCCATTCGAGACTCCAGATATATACATAGAGAAAACATAATATACTTTTGTTTGCTTTACGTCATAAATTCTGTTTACGTCCTAATATGTGCAATTTACCTATAGGGTGACATTTTAAAAAGTAAGATTAACAGCTTGTATGCACTATTTATGTTTACTTCTTACTGTACCTATAATAGTTGCAATTAGGCAAGCATTTCAAGAAAGTAATTGCGTAAATATGTGAAAGTAATGTCTAAAAACACATATAAAAAAAAACGATTTAAAAGCATGCAAAATATTTTTAAACTACTGTATGATTCATTCAACTTCAGCTATAGTGATTTTCTTAACCTACGTAAAGCTCACAGTGGAACTTACGAACATATCAAAGAACCTGATCCAATTGCAGGTAGCTAGCTGACATGAAAATGCCTCGTTCACAATAGCGTAGAACCTTTTAAAAGTGATTCCAATAGAATGGTAATGATGGCTGAAAGAATATGGGTCTTTGTTAGGGCTGCTATCTATACACATTCCTGCCATTTGCATTTCCATTACATTGATCATAGCCACGTGGTATGCATCTTTCTACAGCCCATTAGCGTGGGAAATGGCAATAGTCAGAGGATAGAAAGAAGTGGTGCTGTTCCTCTGCTTATCATTACCAAAATAACCAGCCAAAGAGTGCTTGTATGGTAAAAAAAAAGAAAGTGTCCATTTGAGCATCTAGCTGTTCCATCAGTGTGAATACAGAACAGTGCAGCAAAAATAAAGGAATGTAGCGGGCGTTTTCAATAACTATTTATTTTATGCTCTACACTGTCTCTGGTAATGTGGATTTTTTACAATTATGTTTTGTCTTATTCTAATGGTTCAATTTCACAGATAGTTTAAGCTGCATCCAGGAGAAAGTAAAAATCCTCCCTTGTAGTGGGGCTGTGCAATGGACTTGAGGTCTCCAAAGAACAGTCTATCGCTGGAGCATATGGGAGCACCATCTACTGGGGGAGTGGTAGATCAGGTAAGTAAAGTGCTTTTCCAAGAGGTGTCCAAACTTTCTAAACAAAGGGCCAGTTTCTTGTTCTTCAGACCTTAGATGGGCAGGACTGTGACCAGTGGGAATAGAAAATGTCTCAGCATCAGTGGCAATAAACGGTGCCTCTGGGTTAGTAGTTAGCTGGAGTAAAAACATTACATAGCACCTGTGATCAATAAGAGGGGAAATAGTGCCTCATCATTAGTAATAATGGGGGGAATAGCGCCACATTGTTGGTATCATTGGAAAGAATGGTGCCCTATCTTTGCTTTAACTACTAGCCGACCAGCCACCGTCATTATACGGCAGCAGGTCGGCTCTCCTGGGCGAGAGCCCGTAGCTATACGTCCGCTTTTCGAGCGGCCACTAGGGGCGCGTGCGCGCCGCCGGAGGCGCGTGTGCCCGGCGGGCTCGATCGCCGCCGGGCACCCGCGATTGCTCGTTACAAAGCGGGGACCGGGAGCTGTCAGCGGGGGAAATGCTGATCTTCTGTTCATACAATGTATGAACAGAGGATCAGTGTTTCCCCTAGTGAGGCCACCCCCCCCCCACAGTAAGATAACACACAGGGACATACTTAACCCCTTCCCCGCCCCCTAGTGTTAACCCCTTCACTGCCAGTGGCATTTTTATAGTAATCCAATGCATTTTTATAGCACTGATCGCTATAAAAATGCCAATGGTCCCAAAAATGTGTCAAAAGTGTCCGAAGTGTCCGCCATAATGTCGCAGTACCGAAAAAAAATCGCTGATCGCCGCCATTACTAGTAAAAAAAATATATTAATTAAAAATGCCATAAAAATACCCCCTATTTTGTAAATGCTATAAATTTTGCGCAAACCAATCGATAAACGCTTATTGCGATTTTTTTTACAAAAAATAGGTAGAAGAATACGTATCGGCCTAAACTGAGGAAATTTTTTTTTTTATATATGTTTTTGGGGGATATTTATTATAGCAAAAAGTAAAAAATATTGAATTTTTTTCAAAATTGTCGCTCTATTTTTGTTTATAGCGCAAAAAATAAAAACCGCAGAGGTGATCAAATACCACCAAAAGAAAGCTCTATTTGTGGGAAAAAAAGGACGCCAATTTTGTTTGGGAGCCACGTCGCACGACCGCGCAATTGTCTGTTAAAGCGACGCAGTGCCGAATTGTAAAAACCCCTTGGGTCATTTAGCAGCATATTGGTCCGGTCCTTAAGTGGTTAAGTGGGAATAACAGCTTTTCATTGTTTATATCAGTGGGAGCAGTTATGCCCTATTTATGGTGATAGTACAAGGAACAATTATGCCCCACTGTTGTTGTCAGTAGAAGAAATGGCACCTCATTGTTGGTGTTAGTGAGGGGTATATTGACTTGTATCTGTGGAATAAATGGGGCCTCAAGGGCTTGATAAAGGAAAGGAAAGAGCCACATCCAGGCTGTGGACTGCAGTTTGCAGCCCCAATGCAAGGTAACATTTTTACTTTTTTTTTAAAGTTTTGTGTTAGGTGTCTAGAACAAGTCCTAACTCTAACATAGGAGGTGTAAGCCACATTCATAGTGTTTAATCAGCTGAATGATCATAGAGTAACTGTAGCTTGCAGTTTACTAAACAGGTGCAAAGTCAGAAGCAATAATTCCAAACATGTTCAGGATGGCAAAAAAACATGCATACACTGCACAATAGTGAAATCTGCACAAACAGGCTTTTCACAGCAGTGGCTCTGTGACTCAGTCTGGGTAATAGGTGGTTGAATAGCAAAGGGGGTTATTTACGAAAGGTAAATCCACTTTGCACTACAAGTGCAAAGTGCACTTGAAATTGCACTGAAAGTGCACTTGGAAGTGCAGTCGCTGTAGATCTGAGGGGAATATCTGAAATGAGGGGAAGCTCTGATGATTTTATCATCCAATCATGTCCCCCTCGGATCTACAGCAACTGCACTTTCAAGTGCACTTGTCGTGCAAAGTGGATTTTTCCTTTGTAAAAAAACCATAAAGTGTCAGAACGGGCAGAAATGGAATCCCTTGGATAAAAGGCCTTTTTCATAGCAGAGGTTAGGATCCGACGTGACACATTAACAATAATCAGTTTCGTGTTAGGGGTCTGAGGGAGTAGGAACCCCCTTTCTCCCTTGTGTCTACTCCCTCTTCTGGTCTTTGTCCATCTCTTTTGCGGCCCCACATTGTTTTGGTCTCGGCCTTCCCGTTTTTTGAAGGGACAGAAGTGCTGGTGCTCTGGCCAGTTTCCAAATTAGTAGTACGTTCCACAGAGTTATCTGTTTTGGTAACTGCAAGAGTGTTCTCAAAAAATTCGGATTCAGTATCTGAGAAACTAATGCCGCGTACACACGATCGGTTCGTCTGATGGACCGTTTTCATTAGACGAACCGATCATGTGTGGGCCCCATCGTTTTTTTATCCATCGGTGAAAAAACTAGGAACTTGTTTTAAAATGATCTGATAGTTAAAAAAACGATCATCTGTGGGCACGTCCATCAGTTAAAAATCCTTGCATACTCAGAATCAAGTCGACGCATGCTTGGAAGCATTGAACTTCATTTGTCTCAGCACGTCGTTGTATTTTACGTCACCGCGTTCTGACAGGATCGTTTTTTTAACTGATGGTGTGTAGGCAAGACTGATGAAAGTCAACTTCATCGGATATCTGATGAAAAAATCCATCAGACCGTTTTCATCGGATGAACCGATCGTGTGTACAGGGCATTACTCTCTTTTTAGGATAAAGATGGCCCCCGATTCCACTGTCTATTTTTGTTCCACGTATAAACGTTGTTGGATTCATAGCCGCATTTGTCACGCAACATCTTCTTTTTTTTGCCCATAATAATATCTTTTTCCAACTGCTTCATTTTATCATCCAATTTAGTATCTAATTCAGCAAACTGTGTTAAAGGGTTAGTAAAGGATTTTTTTTTTTTTTATCTTAATAGCTTCCTTTACCTTAATGCAGTGCTGTTTTCATGTCCTCATTGTTCGTTTTTGCTCTCAAGTTGCTGTAATTCTTCTCTGATCTCCACACTTCCTGGTTGCCTGATAACCACAGTACTGGGAGATTTCTCTCTGTGGTCACTAATCAAGGAGGTGTGATTACTGTGTGTCTAAAACCCCTCAGCACCAATCAGTTTCGTTTTCCAAACCATCACTGCCCTGTATTGGCTCTGTGGCTCTGTACAGCACAGGCAGGAAACAACATGCAAAAATGAAACTAGAAACTGCAGGTACATTATATGATTGATTTTTATCTATTTGTAGCGCTACCCCCTCAGGAACCGCTGATTGATTTGGGATCGGCGTATTAAGTTACCTCTATGTGATATCTAGGGGTGAAGGTAGTGAGCAGAGCAATAACCGAATGTAGTTGAAGTTTTCTGAATGCTTTATTTCCTGGCCCAACACGACCAACATCAACTTGAGGTAGACAGGAAAGGTTGATGAAATAAAGTAACTTTGTGGTATTAGGCCTTGGATAAGGAAAAGCAGTCCTGCTTTTCTACAGTTGTAACGATACGTCGCCACTCTAGCCAGAGTGGGTGAAGTGCCCCCGGACAGACCTCTGCCACATGCCTGGCAGCCAGGGCATCACTTTAGGTTGCTGGGAGGAACAAGTCTCTGCCACCGACTTAGCTCTGATTAAATTAGGATGCCAGATGAAACCTCTGCCACAGGCTCAATGCTGGCAATGTGAACAGCAGAGCAAATCCTCCCAATAAATCACGTTGGGGTCACCGGTTGACAGTGCAAGTGTACCTGTCAATGTCCGGTCACCAGATCCCGATGGTTCGTTCAAACTCTTTTGGATAACCTGCCTCCGGGTTTTCCTTAAGCCGATCCCCCACCAAACGGCATACAGCCTGGGATCTCCTCAGTAGAAGTGGGGACCCAGTAAGTCACTGGGGCCCCTTTGTGGCATCAGTTGCTCCAGGCCAGGAGGGCCCAGAGTCAGGAACTCCGCGTAGCGCGCGACCCCAGGCCAGGTAGGCCATAGTGGTGGGGCCCGCGATTGTGCGCACACCCTAAAGGTGGGTGCCGCACCTGGAACCAGGAACCTGCGAAGAACCCAGAACAACGGCCTCCGCCACAGAAATACCCCCTCCCAGCATGCACAGCGAGGCCCAACTCCTCTCATTGGCTGCTGGGAAGGAGCGGCTCCGCCTGGATCCCTCTGGCGCCATCTGCCGTCCAGAGATGAAACAGTATCTCTGGACGCACAGACTGACCCACAGGAAAATCCTGTCGTCAAATTTAACAAAATTAAGAATGAGAGCAACTTATCTCTCTCATTCTCCTACTAACTTTAGCGTAGTGCCCTTTCTGAAAGTAAAGGGGGCGCTACATATTTTTAATCGTTTTTAAAAGGAATCAGTTAACTATTATGTCTCTATACCCTGTAAACAGTAATTTCAGCAAAAAAAATTTTTTCATTTACAACTCTTTTAAATCTTTCAATGGCAATATATCCTGTTGTATCATATAGATGTCTTGGTGCAGCTTATCAATCTCTTTGGTTTTCGATTCAATAATTAAGCTCATTAGGGAATGTGAGCAGGTGGATAGAGAGTCTTCAGATCATCATCAAATAAATCAAAAGTGGGGAATTTCTTGATTCTAAGGCCCCATACACACGATAGAATCCATCCGCTGAAAAATCCCAGCAAATGGGTTTCAGCGGATAGATCCTATGGTGTGTACACTCCAGCGGATCTGTTTCCGCGGATATTTCTCCCCTGGGATGGATTCCAGCAGATCGAATATTTGCTGACATGCCAAACAAATCTATCTGCTGGAATCCATCCCAACGGATGGATCCGCTGGTCTGTATAGACTCACCGGATCCATCCGTCCGAAGGGATCCCCCGCATGCGTCGTAATGATTCGACGCATGCGTGGAATTCCTTATATGACAGCGTCATAATCGCGGCGACGGCTCGACACGTCATCGCCAGAGGATTTCGGCGCGGATTTCAATGCGATGGTGTGTACACTCCATCGCATAGAAATCTGCGGAAATCCTCGAGAGGATTTATCCGTGGAAACGGTCCGCTGGACCGTATCCGCGGATAAATCCTCCCGTGTGTATGGGGCCTAAGACCCCAGGGTATCCTCTCATTGCTCAAATATTCAGAACGTGTAGTCTTTCCCAATACGCCCACATCTCTTTGTCCATATGGCGTTCGAAATAAAAGTCTTAACATCGTTGTCATCATTTGTACACAAAGGGCCAGATCCACAAAGAGCCGCCGTAACTTAAATATTCTGATTTAAGTTACACGGCCGCAAAATTTCTACCTAAGTGCCCGATCCACAAAGCACTTACCTAGAAATTTTCGGCTGTGTAACTTAAATCCGTCCGGCGCAAGGCGTCCTATTTTCATGGGGCGAGTCCCATTTAAATTAGGCACGCTCCCGCGCCGGACTTACTGCGCATGCTCACGACGTAATTTTCCCGACGTGCATAGCGCGGTTTTACGTTACGCCGAGTTTTGAGAATCGCGGCGGGTAAAAAAAGTTGCGTCGGGGAAAAAAAAAGTTACGGCGGGAAAAAAATAAAAAAAATAACAGCGTCGCGGGTAAGAAGGGTCTACTTTTACAAGGTGTAAACAGTTTACACTTTGTAAAAGCAGCCATAATTTTACGATTGCAACGTAAGTATTTACGGAGATTTCACGAAGCTAAACCGTTTCGTGGATCTCCGTAAGTGCTCATTTGCATACGTGAAGCGGCATTTCGACTCAAAATGCCCCCAGCGGCGGATGCAGTACTGCATCCTAAGATCCGGCAGTGTAAGTCCCTTACACATGTCGGATCTTCTGCCTATCTTTTGGAAACTGATTCTGTGGATCAGTTCCAAAGATAGAAACAGGGATACGACGGTGTATCAGTAGATACGCCGGCGTATCCCTTTTGAGGATCTGGCCCAAAGCATCTTGTGCATTTACTCAAAGTGACTCAAAGTGGGTTGTCATTAGGTGTGCGAAAGGTGCAACTAGTCTGTTTCTGTGGATCCTGAGTAGCCATGTTCATGTGCCTGCCTGGTTCGCAGCCAGGAAAATTCAATGAAAGCAAAGAAGAATGAAAATCCATAAAATCACGAGAACATGACAAACATCATTTTAAAAAAGGGCTGTGGACGCGTTTCACACGTCCCTGCTTACTCATGACTGGACTACCCCCAAATGTGCATATTAATTTGTAGCAAAAAGTTCATGGAAGAGACCAATCGGGAGCCCTGAATCGTGAAGCCTTCACCTAGTCTGGCAATCACCAAATGGCTAAACATGGATCAATTATCAGAAAATGAAACACAGCAGTGCACAAGAAAAAAACAACATTGCTATGTGAAAACAGTATGCATACAAATGAATAAAAATATACGTGAAAACGTAATATATTATTAATGATTATATATGATAATATGTGAAAAGAATTTAAAAAGCCAGCAGCTACAAATACTGCAGCTGCTGACTTTTAAAAAATGGACACTTACCTGTCCAGTGCATCCGCAATGTCGGCAGACGAGGCTGGGCAATCGCTTGGTGAGGGAATCAGGAAGTGAAGCCTTGCGGCTTCACTGCCCGGTTCCCTACTGCGCTTGCGCGAGTAGCACGGTGCGCCGTCACTGGTCCCTGCTCTCTCCTGGGAACAGTGTGTTTCCCAGGAGACAACGGGGGGGGGGGGGGGGGGGGGAGACTACCACGGGAGTCTATGCCCGGCAGTGGATGCAAATACCTGTCTTAGACAGGTATCTGCACCCCCCTCCCCCCTGAAAGGTGCCAAATGTGTCACCGGAGGGGGGGAGGGTTCCGAAAAGCAGAAGTTCCATTTAAAAAAAAAAAAGACATAAGGCTACGAAAATAGCTATTTTCAAGAAACATATGGAGACATAAATATATACATTGAAAAAAGCCAACCCTGAAAATTGCACTCTAAGCATAAATGCAAATAGAAAATAAATGCAGCATTGAGAGTATATGATTGTAAATCAATATCCAAGAAAAGACAAGAAAAAAATGATTACTATCAGAGTAATGCAGTTCCAGTGGGGTGGCACTTCATCTTTGGATCCCTCCAGCTGTTCACCTGTGTTAGCATGAGCTACGTTTGACCTTACTGAGGGGGATGCAACCTCGGAGGAAAATTGCAGGCAGCGGCTTTCTGTACCGTTGTACTGAAACAATGCATGCTCAGGTTCACTGTCAGACGTGTGTTTGCATTCATCCTAATTTAATCAGAAAGTTAGGATGCGGTAAATGTTGAAATCATGACTAGACTAAATGCCACTAGCCTGTAATATTTAAATACTTTTCTGTGTACATTAGAACTGTATATAAATTATTAAAAGGATTTAATTTTTTGGATTTTGGTACCATGTAACTGTTTTTTTTTATACTAATTTACAGACCCATAAATATTTTATAGTTTTGCTGAAAGAATGCTGACAAATCATCCGCCTGAAGAACTTTCATACCTGCAATCCAGGAGAGATTATTTTCCACTGGCAAAACTGTTACATTTACTTAAGAATGCATGTTATTGGAACTTACCAGTAGAAAATAACAATGCTAAATTTGGAAATGTGTGAATCTGTAAAAATGACTGGAAGCAGCTCTGTATTTATAATACATATTTACATGTATTTTTTTAAATGAGAGCAGTGTAAGTACATGAATTGTATCTGGATGAGCCTCCTGAAGTCTCTGTACAGCAGGCCTGGAGTGTGAGAGGCAAAAGCAGCACAAACAGCTAATCAATTTGTGTGCTATCAAGCATGCTGATAGAAGGAGAGAGCAGAATGAGAGAAAGATGAGTTCATCACTGTGCTGCTTCTCTTTTCACTGTCCAATCACAGGTCTGGGCAGGAGCAGGATGACCCAGGCTCACAGTAAGTGGGTTAAATGTTCACCATCAGACATCTAGTGGCATAAAAAAAAGTAAAGTGGCTTCAATTTTCAATAACAAAACCTCCTGCTGTGTTGAAAGCCCTCTCAGACAGCACATTGTCTGCAGGACAAGTCAGAAGCTCCAGCGCAAGCTCCGATCCATGCTGTGACTGTACAGCAGGGCAACTCTGAGGTAGAGAAAGTGGACTCAAGACGGTGCGGCCTGACCAGTGCTTTGTACTGCAGAACCTGCTTTCCACTAATTCCTCCACTGTGGCTATAGTAATAGAAGGAATAAATATGTGCTGCTTATAATTTTTTTTTAACAAGTTGCGCTACAAACAAAGTGCCTTTACACGCACATGAACTTTAATTACTGAAGAACCAGCCGCCGCAGTTGTACTGCAGCAGGTTGGCTCCCCTGCGCGAACCGCCGTACATATAAAGCGGCTCGTGCAGTTGCGGGCGGGCACACACCGCCGCGCGCTGTGGGAGCGTGCCTGCGGGTCGGGTGGACTCGATGTCTACAGGCGACCCGCGATCGCCTAGTACAGAGGCAGAATGGGGATCGACCTTTGTAAAAAAGGTGGAACAGATGACACGACAGAGATCTATTGTTCCCAGTGATCGGGAACAGTGATCTCTGTCATGTCCCAGGCAGAACACCTACTGTAGGGAACACACTTAACTCCTTGATCGCCCCCTAGTGTTACCATAGTTTGTAGACACAAGGGGCCAGATCCACAAAGAACTTACGGCGGCGTATCTATTGATATGCCGCGTAAGTTCTACGATGCACCGTCGTATCTTTGTTTTGTATCCACAAAACAAGATACGCCTGAATGTGGGCTAGATCTGACTGACGTACGTCTTAGTACGCCGTCGGATCTTACGTGCATATTTACGCTGGCCGCTAGGTGGCGCTTCCGTTGATTTCCGCGTAGAGTATGCAAATTAGCTAGATACGCCGATTCTCAAACGTCCGTCCGCCCGGCGCATTTTTTTACGTAAGGCTTTTTTCGGCGTAACATTACCTCTGCCTCTATGAGGTGTACGCAATGTTAGGTATGGACGTCGGGACAGCGTCGAATTTTCCGTCGTTTACATCGTTTGCGTAAAACGTTCGCGAATAGGGCTTTGCGTAAATTACATTCACGTCGAAAGCATTGACTATTTGCTACGTGATTTCGAGCATGCGCACTGGGATACCCCCACGGACGGCGCATGCGCCATTTAAAAAAAACGTAATTTACGTCAAGATGAATTAACATAAAACACGCCCACATCTTAGTCATTTGAATTTCGCGCCCTTACGCCGACACATTTACACTACGCCGCCGTAACTTACGGCGCAAATTCTTTCTGGATAAGGAACCTCCGCTCTAAGTTATGGCGGCATAGTGTATTTGAGATACGCTACGCCTGCCTAAAGACATTGATGTTGGACGAGAGGGCCTTTCTCGCAGTCTACACTCTAATTCATCCCAAAGGCGTTCTATGAGAGAGGTGTGTGATAGGCCCCACATTTATTCTACAGCAAGACATTGACCTCAAGCATACAGCCATTGTGATTAAGAACTATCTTCAGTGTAAAGAAGAACAAGGAGTCCTGGAAGTGCTGGTTTGGCCCCCACAGAGCCCTGTTTTAAACATCATTGAGTCTGTCTGGGATTACATTAAGAGACAGAAAGATTTGAGGCAGCCTACATCCACAGAAGATCTGTGGTTAGTTCTCCAAGATTTTTGAAACAACCTACCTGCTGAGTTCCTTCAGAAATTGTGTGCAAGTGTACCTAGAAGAATTGAAGCTATTTTGAAGGCAAAGGGTGGTCACAGCAAATATTGATTTGATTTGGATTTCTCTTTTGTTAATTGATAAAAACAAACTAATAACACTTCTGTTTCTGAAAGCTTTCACACCTGCCTAAAACTTTTGCACAGTACTGTATTTTGTGATAATTGCCATTTAAATGTATTTTTAAACTGTGGCTCCAATATATGTAGCATTCCAGGCACCGTTATGGTTTGTACCAGCCTGTATCATTGTCCCCTTTTTTTTGGACAGCTTGGTCTGCATGTAAATCTGGAAAAGAAAAGAAAAAAAAGGAAACTTATGAAATACAAACGTAGATAATATACTGAGCAATATTACTACATGTATTCCCAGCATGCAGTTATCTATACTTTTAGCCTACATATTACAACACACATTTCCTTTAAAACAATACTTGTTTAGGCTACAAATTTAAATGCCATTTTTTTTTAGGATCCACTGAGGGTTTTATTATTTAACAAAACTTTAATTTTTTATATTATTTATTAGATATTCTTTTACATGTGCATTTTCACAGTTATCCACCAGATGGCAGCATTAAAGAACTCACTGAGTCCTTACTAGATGACCAAGCTTACTTTATGCATGATACTGACTTTGAATGAACACGTTATTAAGCATTAGTGAATTCATATTATTTAAAAAATAGCATGTTATTAAAAATGACCCTTCCTTTTCAGTCTCCAGACACTCATTTCCTGCTTGTGTGTTTGGATTTTGCTTTTTCTTCAATGTTTGCACTGACATTTGACGGCATGCTTTGAATTAGAAGTACACTTTTTATTTTTTATACATTTTTTTTATTTATAGGAAAACTCTAGAATAACACAGATATGCAATTTTCATACAGGTCCACATCGGTCGGGAATAGTGTGAATACGTACAAAATGGAAGAACAAGCAGTCCAACAAATAATCTTAATGTTGTATGAACTGTGTTTGGTGAAGTAGGAGTCTAATTTTTTGGTTTGATTTGGTTCAAAAACAAATGCATTGTATGGCCTCCAAATCTGTGATAGGTAGCCAGGAAATAAAATGTGCAAATTACACCCTTTGAAAATCTAAAGGATGTCATTGGATTTTGGGGCCCCATTTACGCAGCTGGACCAGAATGTGTTTTGGGATGTAATTCCATGTATACATACCCATGACGTGTGTGAGCAATATCTCGGTAAAGTAATTTTTTTTTAAACGTGTGGGAAAAAATAAGACCTTACAAAGACTCAACATGCCTCTCAGCAAATACCTTGGGGTGTCTAGTTTTCAAAAGGGGGTCATATGGGGTGCGTTTGAACTGTCCTGACATTTTAGGGCCTATAAAAACATTACGTTTATGGCCAGCATTAGAAGTTTCTGCCACACGCCTAATGTTGCGCATACATGTAATGCATACATGTAATGTTCTTTTTTTGTTTAGGGTTGAATTTGGGTTTGCGGCAATGTATTGTAGGGCATAAACATTCGTTTGGTCCAAAATCAAATTGTACAGGTATTGAAAAACAAGGGATGTTTTTAGGTTTGCTGTTTCCAACTGAACCCCAGGCTGGGCCGTGAATGGGGCAGATACGGATGAATCTGGGGGCAGCCAAGGGGTTGCAAGCACCTCTGGAAGGCTACTATAGGCTCTACAGGCCTGTGCTCGAATTCTTGGTGGCTGCATTTGCATTTAACTACTAGTTCTAGCCACCTCATCAGCTTGTACTTGTTGGGGAAATTTTATGAAGACGTATTTAATACGTATTGTCATAGTGTCTGCCAGTGTTAGTGTTGACACCTATCTAAAGAGCGGACTGGGGCAAATTGACACTGGTTGACACTGGTTGAGATCCGTCTGGTAGTGAAAAGCTTCTTGGGGATGGAGAGAGGTGTTTGCAGAGTGGGGATATGTCTGCCAGCGAAAGGGCCCCTGTGCAATGCACAGACGTTCATCTGAGGGGGATGTGTTCACTTTGCAAAGACATTATTGGTTATTAGTGAATGTACACTCATGTCACCCCTGTGTGCCTAATCAACACAGCTATAGCGTGCCTCTGTGAATAATCTCCCATCCACAGGAACTGTAGTATAATCCAGGTATGCGTTGTTCCCTGAACAACGCAGAATAAGGATTCATACCAATGGTAAAACTGGAGCTTTTGAACTGTTATGCCGCGTACACACCATCACTTTATGTGATGAAAAAATATGACATTTTCTGTGAAGTAAAAAATGACGTTTTTGAAACTTCAATTTTCAAAGACGAAGTTGCCTACACACCATCGTTTTTCTCACAATGTTCTAGAAAGCGAGGTTACGTTCTCACCACTTTTTCCATTGAAGCTTGCTTCATAAGTAGCTTCTGGGCATGCGCGGGTGAAAAAACGTCGTTTTAAACGACGTTTTTTACTACACACGGTCAATTTCTGTGAAGTAAAAGTTGACGTTTTGAAAAACGACACATAAAATTGAAGCATGCTTCAATTTTTTTTGGTCGTTTTTTAGAAGACATAAAACAACGTTTTCCCCCACACACGGTCAATTAAAGTGACGTTTTTAAAAACGTCATTTTTTTTCATCACATAAAGTGATGGTGTGTACGGGGCATTATGGTCAGGGAGAGCGTCCATGTTTAAAACATACACACTGTTCTTGCCCAGACATGCCCATAACACTCCCCAAGCCATTATTCATTGGTTGTTGTATAAACTCAGCATGTTGGAAGGATTTCCTGTGTTGACATTCATATCCTGTGAGGTCAGATCCTGTGAGGTAATTTCCCATGGAGGAAGCGATTGGTTGTTGGGGCCATGAGTTCCTGTTTGTCAACTCAAGTGTGGTGGTCGGTGGAGGCAGTCGTGCGATGGTGATGAGGATGTAAGCTGTGGTCATGTCTGTTTACTTGGGGATATGCAGTAAATAGAGTAAGTAGTAAGATGGATTATACCATTAGATTGAAATGTGTTGAAAGGGTGTTTTATTAGCACAGGAGATATGGTAGCAGTGTATAGCCTTATTTTTCCACCACATATTGCACTTCTGGCGCCTGCCATTTCACCATGAAATACTGCAGTGCTGCTGCCAGGATGTACTAGGCTTGCCAGATTCCAAAAAGGTTGTGCAGTACTGGCAAGCACTCTGCATATGAGCAGAATAATGCATTTCTAGCACCTTAGCAACCTGGGGTCGGGTACAGGGCAGTCTTAAAAGCATCATGGGTCCCTGGGCAAAGTAATGCTCTGGGGCCCCTACAACAATGACAGTGCAGGTAAACAGACATCAAGTAGGTAGGAGGCAGACTACCTCCCCTGTGTATCTATCACTCTCAGTGCCACCATGGGGCCCCCAATTTCGGGGCAGTGTGGGCTCAAGAACCAGCTGCTTTGAGGAAAGTGCAGGGGCCCCTGAGCAGAGCCCAGGTGTGCCCTTTCATTAAGACAGCCCTGGTCGGGTATGCCTGGCTTCAGCAGTAACCTGTTCTCCATCATCTGAGCTAGCTGTCAGGGTGCCACTGCTTTCTACAGGTTCATGTTCTGAGCTGGACTCTGTCAGTGAGGCTTCCCCTACACTCTCATCTGACATGCTCAGAATCTAATGCATCTTTTTGGGATATTTTGGGTGCTAAATTTACAGTTATCTAGCGGCGACTATGGGGAAAAAAGGCTCCTGGCTAGCAATTAGGGACTGCTTGCGCGCTTAGAAATAAAATTAACTGCTACTGCTAGGAGACATCAGACCTGATCCTGCTAACACTGCGGTTTTGTGCACAGTGAACCAGAGGTGACAGTGATCAGAAAAATTATACTGACCCTGCACGTTGGAGGACGGGGGGGGGGGCGGGGGGCTAAATGCAAGTGCTGTCAGTGATTGGAGATGATCCTGCTAATGCTGCGTTTTTGGTGACACTATACAAATAAGGACACTAGTATAGTTGTGATCAAAATACTGATCCGCTCAGACTGTATACTAATAATGGTGTTTATCAGCGGCTTATTGTGTGACTGTGATAGTGTCAGGGCAATCTAACTAACCCTGGCTAGGAGGGACGCTAACTAACCCTGTTGCTATCTGATAACGCTAGTGACACGAATACTGAGTACTAATGTCACTGGCTGGGTGACGGGTGATCAAAGGGTTAATGGAGAGGATAAAAATGTCCTAAATGGAGTTGATCCTGCTTTCTTCTCTTCCTGAACCGAAAAGGGCTCAGAAAGAGAAGAACCCAGAACATCCTGTGCCTATGTTTACAAACAAGACACAGGATCGTTCTCTGATTGACCACAGCCAATCAGCAGATTCCAGCTGTAAATCATTGTCCAGGACCTGCTGATAAACTTGTGAGGTAGCCAGTGACAGTGCAGGTCAGCATGGAGCGCACGCACATGTGCTGGAAAATTCTAAAATACCCGGTGACGTACTGTACCAGTGTGTTGCTGGCAGGACTGCACCATTCGCCTGCAGTAAAACTATTGGGGGAAGGCGGCAAGTGGATAATGCCCATGATCCGTATTGCATTCATGGGCAGCAGAGGCTTCCTCACTGCACTCTCCCAGTACAGTGCAGCTCCGGTTCTCTAGAAATTATTTGTTAACTGGCAGGACTGGCTCCTGATCATGTACCTATGTAACAGAAAATTACAGTAGTCACGTGATCAGGCAGAGCCCCCTGGGTGTAATAGCTTTTTTAATTGGATGCTAAGGCTGGACGGTAAGGGGTTAAATATGTGCAATATATGGAGGCTACCTAGAAAGGGTCACAATACAATCTTGCATTTAAAACCATCATGATGTACTACTATGCAGGACCGATCCTAGGGTCACAGACGCCTGGGTGCAGAAATATTTCTGGCGCCCCCACATGGGCGAGGTCATCTTACTAACTCCTCCCCTTTACTCATGTTTCTATGGCTACGACTCAAATACAGAGATGCTCCCCTAAAAAGTCTTCATTAGTGTCTCCCCCAGCAGGTGTCCCCCATCAGAGCCTCCCACAGCAGGTGTCCCCCATCAGAGCCCCCCACAGCAGGTGTCCCCATCAGAGCCCCCCACATCAGGTGTCCCCATATATCAGAAATTTTCCAATAGATCCTTGTAGCTCCGGCGCGCTGGAAGCAGAAGCACATTACAGAAGGCAGGTCATACGTGGCATCTTTGGTTACTTGGAGGGTGGCACTTGGAGAGCATTTCTGGGAGTGCACGGGATGATTGGCAGCAGCTCTGGCCAACCCAGAAGCCTCTCATCACACCGCCTATGGGAGAAGAGCAGACACATGCAGAGGGGGCGGGGCAGACAGGAGACTGCTCCATGCACACCGGATAGAATTAATTAGTCGAACCTTGTGCCGGAACGTGTTCCGGTAATAGGCTCCGCTGTGGTACCCAGCCTGGATTCCGGGGACAGCGGGGGGTATGCGCTCTTGTCAGTTGCCAGCGGAGAGAGCAAGCGGAATGGGGAACCGCAGCCCCTGCTACATGCGCTCTGCCTCTGGACACAGACAAGGAGGAGGGAGGGGAGCACTTTGGAGCTTCGCCGCCCCCACCTCTGCAGCGCCTGGGTGCGGAGCACCCTGTGCACCCTGCCTCGAATCGGCCCTGCTACTATGTCTCACCATTATTTTGTAATTCTTTTATAGTTCTATACTTGTTTTGTCATGAAAAATCATTTTCACATCAACTCAAACCTCAGTTGCCTATTAGCTGAGGCAGTCAAATAGTATTGGTTTTTCCACACAAAGCCATATTTACAAGTAATGTAACAAACTTGATAACTGCTGGCAACAATCAATGATGGGGCTAACAAGTGATGGAAAGCATTTCCGAGTATCAGAAGGACTCATCAGGACTGCAAATAAGATAACAGAATACAGTGTAGATAGTTTGGGCAACTGTTAAATACTAGCAGGTTCTGTAAAAATTGAACTTTTCCCCTTCCAAAGTATCAATAAATCAATATGCCAGTAGTGCAATATGAAGGGTTATCTGATGATTAATCATTCTTTCTCTATATAAAAGAGAATGAGCTGAGCTGAGGGGAAAGGTTGTGCATTACTCAACCAAGGGCAGGCAAATCTGTCACAATTTGACTTGAGAGATCTGCTCATCCTTGTCCACCCCAAGGAGATGAGTCTTATTAACTGCAAGTTGGAAGTGTTTGTCTAATGATGGCATTATTATACAGCTATGGGGATTTATACCATAACTACACATAACATTTATATTTACCTAATAGCGTTAGGTTAACCAATGTAAGAGCCTGTATACCTTGGCTTGTGTTCACTCGATTGTGTCTTTATATAAGTGAGCACAGGGCTGGCCCCAAGACATTGTGCTGTCTAGGTCCAAGAATTAAATGTTTCTGATACATTTGTGATGTTTTATTTATGTAATTTAAAGGGTACTGTGCAATGTTATTAATTAGGTTGTTTTTAGCGCACTATTATCTTCTTACTAATATTTATTTGGTGTCAGATCACTACTCAATGGTTGCAGCTGAATTCATTTAGTAATCTTTTAATACATCCGTTTTTTAAAATCATATTATGCAATCATACCCGCGTTTTTTTTTTAAGCCAGCAGCTACAAACACTGTAGCTGCTGACTTTTAATAAGGACACTTACCTGTCCTAGGCACCCGTGATGTCGGCCCCCTGAGGCCGATCCCTCGATCGCGGCATGTCCTAGCGCCGCCGTCATCCTCACTAAGGGAAACAGTGGAGCCTTGCGGCTTTACTGCCCGTTTCCTACTGAGGATGAGCGAGTCTCGCGGCGCTTTGTGAATAGGTGGCTGCTCTCTGGGATACACACAGTTCCTAGAAGGCAGCGCGCCCCATTGACCAGAAGACAACGCGAGGATGAAGACCTGACGCGGACTAGGAAGAGGCAGATTAGGAATATCCGCATAGCAACCGGAATTTCTGGTAAGTTTAAATTTTTTTTTTTTTTTTAGCATTTTGGTGTAATTTTTTTTTTTTTTTAGGGTGGGCCTCCATTTTAAGTTATCCACATTATAATACAAAATAAATTGATGTTAGTATTTTGAACCTTCCAGGAACTTAACACTTCTCAACAAATAACATGAAAATGCAAACCAATGCGCATAAACACACAACATAACACAATGCAATGAAAAGTAACGTATATAGTGTGTTTATTTTACAATATAAAAATATTCAATTTAATACTACAGAAATTTAGCAAAATAATGTTGTATCACTTTCTCATTTAGCCTGAGTTCACACTATTGCGATGCAGGAACCAGCACGATTCCAGTGCTGGTTCCCACAGCGCATCTCTCTCGCAGGGAGTTCACACTTCCCTCTGCAAACCGCTGTGGGTGTCAATACAAAGTTAATGTCACCCCTAGATCGGTTCATAGATCGCAGTGTGAACTGTGAATTCGCACAGGAATCGGATCGCATCGAATCGCATAAGCACAGACATTGCATGTGATCGGTACAGCATTGCGGTGCAAATGACATGCAAAGTCTGTGCTCACAATATTGGGAACCAAACTTAAATGGTTTTGACATGCTAAACAAGTTCATACATGCAGGGTGCAGTTGGTGCAGCTGCTACTGGGCCTTTGAGTTTTGGGAACACACGTAACTGCTTTCACCCTTCTTTTGTAAGATGCTTGCTCAATTTTTTGGATAATATTAAAATTAAGGCGAGGTGACATTGACAATGTTTTTGGATAAAACATTGGGTCTCCAGTTTAAAATGTGTATCCGTTTGTATGTGGGGAATAGATAGACTTTAATGTCATAATAATATTTGCTTTTTTTTAGAATGCGTTTAGGTTCTAAATCCAAATCAGCATAAGCCTGTCTATTGTATGAGAGATTGAAAAATCCACAGGCTTTCAGGGCCTGAAGATCGTTTGCATTGTTTGTTTTCTGAAAGGATGAAAATGCTGGAGTTTTGTTTTAAATGGGTGAGAGGAACATAATCTTCTAAAAAAGCTTTCAGAAGGCTTACAATAGAAAGCTCTATGGAATATCAGATATTGCTAGTCAAAGAAAAGTAAAAAGACTTTCTATTTTTATTTCAAGTACATAGTGTCAGGGATCTCAGTATAAAGGTAAACGTGTTTAGGCTTTTATACTATCCCTTACAAAATAGACTGTATGGTTTGAAACAATTGCCAGCAACGACTGGGTAGCAGTTAATTTTTTTTTGTTAAACACAATAATATGTACACAGAATGGCCAAAAAAAACAAGATAAGGCAGCATGTGCGGTATATGGAAAATGCTCAAATAAAAACACATAACAATTGAAAGTTCATGAAAGTGAAAACATTTAAATAAATGGTATGCAGATTAGATGTGATAAAAACACCCAATGCGATCCTCCACCAGTTGTACCAAACTGACTCACCGAATAGAATGGCTGGTAAAGTTTTATATATATATACATATATATAAAAAAATTGAAGATATACACTTTTTTTTCAGCGATGGGGCACTGTGACAGATGTTTTGTGCACTGTGACAGATGTTCATGGGGACACTGTGACAGATGTTCATGGGACAGGGACAGTGGTGCTTGGTGTACTATGTATGGGAATGGCTGCAGTCCGTGTGATCTGTGACAGCTCTCTGTGTAAAATCATCACTTACACACAGATCTGTCAGCACAAGCTGCAGCTTCCCCAGCTCTCACTGAGCTTAGCAGGGAGAACTCTCACAGAGACACGTGTCTCTTTTTACACTGTGAAGGCTGTAATTGAATACAGCCATCATGTGATCAGAAGGGCCACTCACAGCGCCCCTATCCCAATCTACCCTTGGCTGTGTCCTGTGATCACAGCCATCACAGGATCGCGACAATGCACAGACACTCGTTCTGACCGACGTACTGGTACTCGGCTCAGAACCTGCAAAGCTCCCTCTCTGCCATTTATGTACAGTGGGTGAGGTGGAAGCGGTTAAAAAGGGATCAAAATCTTTACGAAAATTCAGACTGGTTAGTTTAACTTCTTTAGTCGGGAAGATACTTGAGAGTTTACCAAAAGACCATATGACTAACTATGTAACTTTTGAAAAATGTGAACCAGCTGGTAGCTATCTCCAAACATGTGTGCAAGTGGTGAAATGTTAAATAAATCTGATTTGTCACCAGGTACAGAAGGTGTATATAGGAAAGGATCTAGAAGTTAGAAGGTAAGAAGACAATCTGAAGCAAGTAAATTCAGAGGGTGAATATAGTGTATGACCCTTTGGTGATGCAAAGAATCTTATTGGAGGCCCCAATACCTAGGGAGATAATGGCCTGGATTCACAGAGAACGGGCGCACATTATGCCGCCATAGCGCATCTCAATGTACGCTACGCCGACGCAGCGCAGAGAGGCAAGCATGGAATTCAGGAAGCCAGTGCTCCCAAAGCTGCCTCGGCGTGGCGTAGATTTCGAAGGCGCAGGCCGGCGTAGGCAGGGCTGGACTGGGACAAAAATTCGGCCCTGGACTTCATCCAGACTGGCCCACTTTGACTCCCACACCACCCCCCGCCACCCAAGCCCCCTCTCCACCTTCACTAGGCACTAGCCATTCTGCTTTATTAGAGTAGAACGGCTGGTACTGGTACTCTTATAGGCAGTACCAGTGGGGAAGCTAGACATTATTTCACCTGGGACAAAGAATCAGTTTGGTGCTCCCCCTTATGGGACAAGATTAGGCAGAAGTGAGAAACTCCCAGGCCATAGCTGTTGAGTCAGCTGTCTGTCCCCTCCCCCATGCTCCTCTGTCCCCCCTCCTGCTCCTATGGTCCTCCCTCTGCTTCTCTGTTCCCCCCAGGTGAGCGCTGCAGGGAGGGAGAGGAGGTGAGCGGAGGGGGGGGCGGCGGTCCGCTGTCACTGAAGCCGGCCCACTGAGCCATCGGCCCACCGGGAAACTCCCTGTAGTCCCAATGGCCAGTCCATCACTGGGCGTAGGTGGAAGTGGGCTTGCCCCATGCAAAGCGATGCAAATGAGGCGTGACCCCATGCAAATGATGGTTTGAGAGCCAGACAAGTACGTTGAACGAACTGCGCATGCGTCATGTCGTGGACGCATCCCCGTGTGCATGCTCATAACCACGTCGGAAAACAACTGCCTAAGATACGCCGGATCACTGCCTATGCCATGAACGATCTACGCCCATCCAGACACACGTGCAACATAAACTACGTAAAAACCGCCGGCTTCTGTTCCCTGATGCAGACCTTTACATGTCTGCTGATGAGTTACACCTCCTTTATGGGGCTTAACTTTACGCCGGACGTACAACTTACGCACACCTCTCGTAGCCTGCGTGGGGCGGGCGCAGGTTCATGAATCGTTGTATTTTCCTCAATTGCATATTTGAATGGCTAATCAATGGCAGCGCCACCATGCGGCCAGCGTAAATGTGCGCCCACCCTACGCCGGCGTAGGCAAGTTACGTCGGCCGGATTAAGCCTGTTTTTAGGCGTATCTTAGTTTGTGGGTACAGCGCACAGATACGACGGCTCATATTTGCACTTACGCGGCGTATCTGGAGATACGTCGGCACAAGTGCTTTGTGAATCCGGGCCAATGTGTTCCAAATTTATGTATTTTGTCTCATATTACAAATAAAGTGCTCCTGTTCAGTCTTTCACCTGGAAAGTTGCTTTGTCTGAAGCATGCTGCATAGTTTTCTCTATACACAACAAATAAAACAGCTGTGCCTGGCATTAGAAAATAGATAAGACTTTAAAGCTACACACATCTAATTATGTGTCTTTCCTACTTTTTCTCATTTCAATTCACTTAAATCTAAACTATCCTTCCATGAAGAAAAAAATATATACATTCTAAAATTATCTATCTATCTATAGCGGGTAAAATAAGTATTGAACATGTCACCAATGCCATTTTTCTAGATACATATATTTCTAAAGGTGTTATTGAAATAAAATTTTCACCACATGTCAGTAACAACCCATGTAATACAAAGAAACCAAAACAAGAAAGTTCAGAAATTAAGTTATGTTTAATAAAATGGAATGACACAGGGAAAAAGTATTGAACATGCCATCTGAAATGTATTTAATATTTCATACAAAATCCTTTGTTGGTAATGAAAAACTTTATCATGCCTCCTGTATGGAGAAACTAGTCGCAAGCATTGCTCAGGGATGATTTTGGCCCATTCTTCCACACAGACAGCCATCAAATCTTGAAGCCTCTTCTATGAACTCTGGGCCAGATTCACGTAGAATCGCGGCGGCGTAACGTATCCTAGATACATTACACCGCCGCAATTTTTCATCGCAAGTGCCTGATTCACCAAGCACTTGCGATGAAAACTACGCTGGCGGCCTCCGGCGCAAGGCGGGCCAATTCAAATGGGCATGTGCCATTTAAATTAGGCGCGCTCCCACGCCGACCTACTGCGCATGCTCCGTTTCTTAACTCCCGCCGTGCTTTGCGCGCCGTGACGTCATTTTTTTGAACGGCGACGCGTGTAGCATACTTCCGTATTCCCGGACGGCTTACCCAAAGACGTTAAATTTTTAATTTCAACGCGGGAACGACGTCCATACTTTAGACAGCAATACACTTGCTGACTAAAGATAGGGCACCAAAAAAAACCAACCAAAAAAACAAAAAAAAACTACTAACTTTGCGACGGGAAACTAGACTAGCGGCGATGTAGCGAACGCGAAAAACCGTTGTGGATCCGCCGTAACTCCTAATTTGCATACCCGACGCTGGTTTACGATGCAAACTCCCCCCAGCGGCGGCCGCGGTACTGCATCCTAAGATCCGACAGTGTAAAACTATTACACCTGTCGGATCTTATGGCTATCTATGCGTAACTGATTCTATGAATCAGTCGCATAGATAGAAACAGAGATACGACGGCGTATCAGGAGAAACGCCGTTGTATCTCATTTGTGAATCTGGCCCTCTGTTCTTTACTTCTTTCCATAGATT
The DNA here is from genome assembly GCF_905171775.1 of Rana temporaria. Taxonomy (NCBI): domain Eukaryota; kingdom Metazoa; phylum Chordata; class Amphibia; order Anura; family Ranidae; genus Rana; species Rana temporaria. The sequence goes on from NC_053489.1 coordinate 529,821,907, forward strand.
TTCTATTGGAGTCAAGTCAAGTGATTGTCTGGGCCATTCTAGCAGCTTTATTTTCTTTCTTTGAAACCAATTGAGAGTTTCCTTGGCTTTGTGTTTGAGATAATCTTCTTGCTGAAATGTCCACCCTGGTTTCATCTTCATCATCCTGGTAGATGACAGCAGATTTTAATCAAGAATGTCTTGGTCCATTTTTCTATTTATCCTTCCTTCAATGATATGAAGTTTACCAGTAGCGTATGTTGTAAAACAGCCCCACACCATGATGTTCCCACCAAACTCCACTGTTGGTATGGTGTTTTTGGGGTGATTTGCAGTGCCATTTGACCTCCAAACATGGTGTGTATTTGGAGTGGTGGAGTTCAATTTTGGTCTCATCTGACCAAACTATATTCTCCCAGTATTTCACAAGCTTGTCTAAATGTTGTGCAGCAAACTTTAAAAGAGTTTCAACATGCTTTTTCTTCAGCAATAAAGTCCTGCGTGGTGAGCGTGCATGGCAGTTGAGTGCATTGCTTATTGTTTTCTTTGAAACAATTGTACCTGCTAATTCCCAGTCTTTCTGAAGCTCTCCACAAGTTGTCCTTGGCTCTTGGACAACTCTTCTAATAATTGTCTTAATTTCCCTGTCAGAAATCTTGCAAGGATCACCTGGTTGTGGCTGGTTTATGGTGAAATTTTGTTCTTTCCACTTCTGGCTTTTGGCCCCAACAGTGCTCACCGAAACATTCAGAAGTTTATAAATCATTATGTAACCAATGCTATCAGTTTTGCAACAATAAAGTTGCAAAGGTCTTGGGAGAGCTCTTTGCTTTTCCCCTTCATGAGATGGTTGTTCTGTGACACCTTGGTAATAAGACACCTTTTTATAAGCCATCAATTGAGACTGAACCAGCTGATTTTAATTTGCACTGACAAGGGGCATGATTGCTTTCTAATTACTGATGGAGTTTAGCTGGTGTTTTATTATCCATACTTGTATCTATCTATCTATCTATCTATCTATCTATCTATCTATCTATCTATCTATCTATCTATCCCTATCTAAGTCAGGGAAAACATTCTATGCATTAAGATGAAAAAACATCTGCGGATTAGCGCCCCCCCCCCCGAGCCCCCGTTTACTTACCTGACCCCTCGAAAGTCCCGCGCCGTGAACATGCTTGCTTCTCAGCCAGGCTTCTCGACTCATTCATTGGTTGATTGAAAGCAGCGCAGCCATTGGCTGGCGCTGCTGTTCACCACATCCAATGACGCGTCGTGCCGGGGGGCAGGGCCGAGTGATACAGCCGGTGGCCATAGCCGCTCACTGTATCACGGGAGCGCGCCCGCAAGAACTCATCACCATGCAAGCTCGCTTGCATGAAGGTGATGAGTTCTTGTGAGGGGGGCCGAGACAGCCGCCTAGGGACCCCAGAAGACCAGGTTCGGGGCCACTCTGTGCAAAACGAGCTGCACAGTGGGGGTAAATATAACATGTTTGTTATTTGAAAAAAATAAAATTCTTTACATACCCTTTAATCAGGGAGTATTGGAGTAACCACGAATAAGAGTAAGTGTGTCATATTTATTATTGTGTTTCTTGTTCATGGGAAATGCCTAGGTCTGACATCATGCCCATTACTATTTTTTGCACAGTCAAATATATTATCAATCACACAAAAGGGAGCAAAGCAAGATTTTTTCTTCCATTTTCAGACTTGCACTTTAAAAGGGAAAAATTTAATCTGATTACTTATTATCCTTTCTTTTTTAAAGGCAATGTTTTACCTGAGACTATAGCATAATGTTTATACCACAGTAAAATACAAGAATAGCAGTATTCATTGAGAAACTTAATGATCAGGCAATAAACGTTTGTTTGGAGTTTTGTCAGCAAAAATGGTCTGGATGAGTTTTAAGCTACAACATCCTTTGCAACCAAAGTAGAGATTTCTTTTTTTTTTTCTATGATCCCCAAGCATTAGCCTTCAACTAGAATCGTGTAATCATTAGAAGACTTTCTCACTTCAAAAATAGCAAGGGCACACTTTTAATGGTTTCTAATACTAGACTTGTGCTGAATGGGTTGAGCTGCTTGTTCACATCAAAAAACCCTTTAAAGCAGCACTTATCGTGTGGGGCATCCCTATTTGCTACTCAAAAGAATGGTGTGGTTTTTCACTGATTCGATAAAGTGAAAACTTTTTAATGTACCCTTTAGGGATTACATAAATTCCACTGTACTTGTAAATTCATCAGTATAATCTCAGTCTAAAATTTTCAAGGACTTGGGCAGGCAGCAATGGGATTACTGCATATGGGATTGCCGTCTACTCTGTGCTTTATTATTGAGATTCAAGTGCATTTTAGTGCAATCATGCTGTATTGGTTCTTGGATTTGGAATACGTTTGGTTCATCTGAGTTGGAAAGTTATTTTGTGCACAGTACATATAAAATAAAAAATTGAAAGGACATTGCTTTCAAGTAAAAAAAGAAAAAGGTGGGCAATAAATGATGGTATCTGAAGTGTAAGAAAATTATGATTTACCTTACAGACCCATTCAATAGTGTAGTGAAAATGTGTATTCACTGCATAAGATAAATATATAAGCAACTGCATTAATAACGTTATATGACAAAATAACTGAAAGGCCATACAAGACAGGGATACCCTTTGTTACCCTTGCTCTACAACTTGGCTATAAGGCATTACACAATCAGAGAAGATCAAATCACTCTGTATGCTGTTCTGTTCGTGGGGTACATAAGCAATTTTCCTGAATACCCTGTGCTCCCTAATCTCACAATTTAGTTCATATTTAGGACTCACTAAAAATTAGGATGTCGACATCTTCTACCAATAGACCCAATTGGCACTCCTTTACTGGTCTGTGCTGTCCATATTAAAATTTAAGTAAAAAATTCCAAAAGGAAAACACTGCGCTAGATATAAATATGAATAAAGATGTGAACTAAAATTAAATTAAATATTGCATGAAAAAGCTGCCAGTACCAAAAATTGTGATACAAAAATTAATAAGACATGTGGAATATGGGGTACAGCGCTAATAAGGATTGAAAATAGATACTGATATTGATCAATCTATATAAAACCATGCTAGGCTTCACCTCCTTCTCCTGCTCGTATGCGCTCCATGCTTCCTCGTTGGGAACAGCGTGATGATGTCAAGTATGCAAGTCACGCCTACGCGTTTCATCACCACGGACTTTTTTTTTTTCCATGTGGATCGGTTCCACAAATGTTTTTTCACTCATCACTTATCAGTGTGAATTTTCCCATTTCTTATTTATTTTTCCATTTGATTTATTGTGTTCATTATCGGTGATTTCAGTGTCACTTATAGATTGTTTCACTTGTTATTATTGTGATAGTGTTTTTATCACTTACCAGTTAGCACGGTTTTATATAGATTGATCAATATCAGTATCTATTTCCAATCCTTATTAGCGCTGTACCCCATATTCCACACATAATAAAGTTCTGAACAAATTCAAATGCTTTGGCATTGTCACTTTGGAGCCGATTGACACATACATAAGCCTGAACCTCTTGCCTCTGCTCTTAAACTTTTGAGATAAATATGGGAGTTGGTGATGCTTCCCCTTCTTGGTTATATGCCCCAACTACTGTATATCCTTTATATCTCCCTTATATGGCTCCCACAGAAATGGTTATTAATTCTCTCTTTAGCTTCCCGAAGGTTTGAGGGGCCTGGTTGTCACTGATCATCGGTAATACGTTCTAGCTGCTCAACTGCAAGACCTTGTGAACTGGGACTGTCTTACTTGGCCAAGCTGAAAGCAGGCCATTACAACACGGGAGATAAAGAGAGACACTCTGCAACCCTTCTTGAAGGAGGAAAGTTTTCCCAGTACCCTATCATTTCTTTTTAGCATAAAGTTTGGCATTAGGAAACATTTATCCTGCATCTTAATAGATATATTTCTATATGGGTGAACCTGTGTTTTAGGGAGCTGCAAAAGTTAGAGACTTTGAGTTGGAAATAAATATGTTTTTAAATTACATGCTGATAATGTATATACTAAAATACTTAAAGAGGCCCAGAAATGGGGTATAAAGAGAAGTTTAGCAAAGGTCTTTGTTCCAATGTGTGATGTTATAGCAGGGAACAAGAATGAAGAATCAGTAATTAGCTCCAAATCTAATCATAGTTTAAGTCTCTCATATAAATTATTTGGCATAAAAAACAAGGAGCACGAAGGTTTGTATTGTGTTTCCAAAACCCCATTTACAGTATATTGGTTGACCAGTACAATTTCTCACATTTTTCTTAAGCAACGTCCTGATTCCTTAATATATTCACCTTTGGTAAATACCATCTTTAAATAGAAATAACAATTTTTGAATGTAAAATTAAAGAACAATAAAATGTTATTGCCAAATGATGATTACCGAAAGGTGATTTAAAAAAATTATCGTTCGTTACCCAATTATTCTATTACTGTGTGCTGAAGTTTTCCTCACACATTTCTGCAGGTATGTGCTAAAAGATGATAGTGTCAAGACTTTAGGTTGGAGCATTGGGGCATGAAACTGAGGGCAATTAATATATCATGCTCCCGTAGTCCCCAGTGGGTATTTTTTTTAAATATGGGTATTGGTAAAATGATGTGCTGAAGTTTTATATCATATGTTTACTTCTGTCATGTTTGTGGGCTCAAGTCTTTTACTTCTTTTTCATAATTAATTTGGCAGTGGCCTGGCTGTTCTTAATCACCATATTCAATTCACAGTTATACTCCTATTTGCCAAATTTTAGAAACAGAACCTTCTAATTGAATTCTTTCTAGAGTTGTCTCCTTCCTACTACAATTTAAAATGACTGGTTACCATGGCTTATCCATTTTCCAAATCCAGACTGTTTTGTCTTTGCTTTGCTAAACAGATTGCACGGTACATTAAAACTAATATGAAAACAATATAAAAATTAAATTAAAATAGTTTGTTTCAAATGTATTGTTTTTGAAGGATTTAGGCACATGCTAAATGATCAATTTGTCTAATGAAATTTCTTGAAGATCAAATCAAGAGACTTACCTCAGTTTTTAGTGTGCATTTGTTTTAATATGGCTACCTTAATATTTATGGGTGAATGTTACCTTCCTTGCACATTCACTTAACACCCTTTGTTTCCTAAAATCTGCCAGGATTGAGGAGCTGACTGAAAATGTAATGGTTGTCTTGTAGACAATCTTGTCAACTTAACCTCCGTAACGTCTCCAAATAACGCCCATTTTTAACTTTTGAAACCACAAAGCAACCCTTTTCACTCCCTTGTTATCTCTCGCCTTGACTATTGCAACTCCCTCCTCATTGGCCTACCTCTCCCCAGGCTATCCCCTCTTCAGTCTACCATGAATGCTGCTGTCAGACTCCTCCACCTTACCAAAGTTTCAGTGCCCGCCACCCTTCTTTGCCATTCCCTCCACTGGCTTCCCATTGGCTAAAAAATAAAATTCAAAAAACGAATAATAACATACAAAGCCATTTAGAACTCTGCGCCAAGCTACAAATAGCACCCAAACCATCCTCTACGATCCTCCAGACATTGCTGATCACAAATTGAGGTAAAGAGCCAATACGCTTTGTTCATATTTCCCGTCTAAGTTTTAGAACGACTTTAAAAGACAATTGCTGTCTTTAACCACTTAAGGACCGCCTAAAGATGATATAGGTCGGCAGAATGGCACCGCTGGGCACAAGCACGTACCTGTACATGATTATATAAAGCCCAGCAGTGGGTCGCGGGCACGCGGTGTGCGCCCGTGACCCGGTCCGAAGCTCCGGGACCGCGGGACTCGCTGACCCGATCGCCGCTGGAGTCCCGCGATCAGTCCCCGGAGCTGAAGAACGAGGAGAGCCGTGTGTAAACACGGCTTCCCCGTTCTTCACTGTGGCGCTGTTATCGATTGTGTATTCCCTAATATAGGGACGCACAATCAATGACGTCAGACCTACAGCCACACCCCCCTACAGTTGTAAACACAAATGAGATCACACATAACCCCATCAGCGCCCCCTGTGGTTAACTCCCAAACTGCAATTGTCAATTTCACAGTAAAACAATGCATTTTAAATGCATTTTTTGCTGTGAAAATGACAATGGTCCCAAAAATTTGTCAAAATTGTCCGAAGTGTCCGCCATAATGTCGCAGTCACGAAAAAAATCGCTGATCGCTGCCAAAAAAAATAATTAATAAAAATGCAATAAAACTATCCCCTATTTTGTATTTTGTAAACACTATAAATTTTGCGCAAACCAATCGATAAACGCTTATTGCGATTTTTTTTTACCAAAAATAGGTAGAAAAATACGTATCGACCTAAACTGAGAAAAAAAAATGTATATGTTTTTGGGGGATATTTATTATAGCAAAAAGTAAAAAATATAGATTTTTTTTCAAAATTGTCGCTCTATTTTTGTTTATAGCGCAAAAAATAAAAACCGCAGAGGTGATCAAATACCACCAAAAGAAAGCTCTATTTGTGGGAAAAAAAGGAAGCCAATTTTGCTTGGGAGCCACGTCAAACGACCGCGCAATTGTCAAAGCAACGCAGTGCCGAATCGCAAAAAGGGGCCTGGTCCTTTACCTGCATTTTGGTCCGGGTCCTAAGTGGTTAAAGAGGAACTGCAGTCTGCTCACTTAATTTGTAATAAAGACATCTTTGCCATTCTGAAGCTTCTCTTCAACCACTTTGCATATTATTTTACATATACTGTGATTCTGTACTTGCCAAATATGCTGCAGAAATCTCCCATCACTAAGTCTGTCTGCAGTTTTTTACATGCATTGTAAAAAAATGTAAGTTCCTAAATTTTGGGGGGGGGGGAAATGGGCAGCCCTATATTCTAACAGTTTCAGTCATAAAACAATAATTTGTAAAAAGTCTGATTTTCCTTTAAACAGTTGGACATGCCTGTCTTTATAACAAGAATGGTAAAAACGTATTTTGTTTTACTAAAGAAACACAAAGCCAAACATTTTAAGAACTGTATATGGCTACCAGCACACATGATACATTCAGGAAAGGATGTTTAACTTTATTAAATTATCTTGACTTTTTCTTCTTTTCCTTTTTATGTATCTATATTAACTTTATATTTACTCCTTGTAAATGTCACTTAATATGACTTTTCAATAGTAACATAATAATTAGATGCCACAGTGTTCATTTAACATCCAAATTATACTTTGTCAAAGGAATGTAAAACTGCAGTAAAAAACAACTGACAAGGTAAACCTGATTATGTGGAGAATACAAGTATACACTGTATCTATTTATAGTGCGAGTGTATAGGGCGGAATTCATAGTTGAAATTGAATTAAAAGAAACAGAATAGATGCAAGAAATGGGAAAACATTTCTACAATTATGATTTAGCTATACGTTACTTATATGTATGTACTGTATATGAAAAAATAAAAACAGTTCATGTGACCCAATTCTCTTATTATACAGTACATAATTACATTTCCATATACTGTATACTATACCATATACACTCACCGGTCACTTTATTAGGTACACCTTGCTAGTACCAGACCTTTTGCCTTCAGAACTGCTTTAATTCTTTATGGCATAGATTCAACAAGGTGTTGGAAACATGATAGCATCACATAGTTGCTTCAGATTTGTCGGCTGCACATCCATGATGCAAATTTCCTGTTCCACCACATCCCAAAGGTGCTCTATTGCAGGGGTCCCCAACCACCAGACTGCAGCCCGGTACCGGGCTGTAGCCTCTCTGCAGCCGGTCCGCGTGTGAGAGTGGGAGGACAACATGAGAGAAGAGTTAGGCAGCCAGGTGAGAGAGCCGAGCGTGCAGGCAGGTGAGAAAGCCAAGATAGAGCTGAGCAGGTGGGCAAATGAGAGAGCTGAGCATGCAGGCACATGATAGAGCTGAGCGGGCAGGCAAGCAGATGAGAGGGCCAGGCAGGTGAGAGAGCAGAGAAATTACATCATCTCTCACCACCCGCCCTGCATCACCACGGTTCCGCCCTCAGCAGGCAGCAGAGAGATTACATCATCTCTCATTGCCTGCCCTCACTCTGGGACACAGCCAATGCACATCATGTGCTAAAAAGCTTGTAAAAGAAGCCTCTTTCTCTGCTGTCATTGTTGCCTGGTGGCAAGTTACAAGCTGCATCTGAAGGCAGGTGACATGGCAAGTGACACGCTGCATCTGGTGGCAGGTAGGTGATGTGGCAAGTGACCATCTACATCTGAAGGCAGGTGACATGGCAAGTGACAAGCTGCATCTGATGACAGGTGACGTGGCAGATGACAAGCTGTATCTGGTGGCAGGTGACGTGGCAAGTGACACGCTGCATCTGGTGGCAGGTGACGTGGCAACTGACAAGTTGCATCAGGCGGCAGGTGACGTGGCAAGTGACAAGCTGTATTTGGAGGCAGGTGACAAGCTGCCGCTGGTGGCAGGCGGCGGTGGCAATTGACACACTTAGGGCTCCCACTGATTTAGTATGATGGTGAGTTGAACTATTTCATTTTATATTACAATGTAATATAAGAAATAATGCACTTCAATCATTCTGACACCATATCAACCATGGTACCGTGATGATTGAAGCGCTAACACCAGCCATTGCCTCGACAAATTGCCAGAGAAAACGGCATCGCCGCCCCCGGGCCTTGGCAAAATTTTCTTTCATGCAGCCGGTCACTGGTGCCAAAAGGTTGGGGACTGCTGCTCTATTTGATTGAGATCTGGTGACTGTGGAGACCATTGGAGTACAATGAGCACATTGTCATGTTCAAGAAACATGTTTGAGATAATTTGAGTTTTGTGACATGGTGCATTATCCTGCTGAAAGTAGCCATCAGAAGATGGGTACACTGTGGTCATAAAGATACTCAGGTAGGCTGTGGAAGTGGATAATGCACTTGTATCTTATTAAAATGTTTAGAGTTCTAACCTAGAGGCGCCTGTGTTACTCTTCTCATTTGCATATCTGGAGTCTGCTTTCAACTTCCCCTTCAAAGGCTGCCAAGGTTGTTTTGGACTACTAAAGTAATCTATACAGGTCTCCCCTCTTCATCTCTCCCCCTCCACACATACTGAGTATCCACTTCAAGGACTTATTGATGGACCAATGTATTAAATCTCATACTATTTAGCAGCGCTACTACCCATTTTTTTGTCAACATTTTTTACTGAAACCCAAAGGCAGGCCACTTCTGCAGAAATCCATCTTTCTTTCCCAGTCACCACAATCTTCCCACCCCGTGCCCGGGACCTTCACTTCTTGAACCCGGCATTGATGTGCACACCCTCTGGTGGTAGGTCCCAGCAGGAGGCTAGGTGTGCCAGAATCCACCTTATCAGGTCTGCGTTGGTGCCCGTGGTCACAGAACTTCTCACAGATCCTGTGGATCAAGGGAACAATGGCTAATGTGTCAAAGGTTCCTGCTTGTTCAATGACCAGTGGATCAAACAACAGTTTTATCTGCAGATGCCTATCATAAGAGAACTTCTCTGATGTCCCATATCTCTTTGGAGGTATTTGTGTGGATTTTCTTTTAATAGGAGCCGCAGGGAGAACGTAATTTGCTACCAATTTAACCACTTCCCGACCGCCGCATGTATATGTACGTCCACAGAATGGCACGTACAGGCAAATGGGCGTACAGGTACATCCTTGCCTTTCCGCGGGTCGGGGGTCCGATCGGGACCCCCCCCGCGACATGCGGCGGTCGGATTCCCGCGGGGAGCGATCCGGGATGACGGCGCGGCTATTCGTTTATAGCCGCTCCGTCGCGATCGCTCCCCGGAGCTGAAGAACGGGGAGAGTTGTATGTAAATACGGCTTCCCCGTGCTTCACTGTGGCGGCGGCATCGATTGAGTGATCCCTTTTATAGGGAGACTCGATCGATGACGTCAGTCCTACAGCCACACCCCCCTACAGTTGTAAACACACACTAGGTGAACCCTAACTCCTACAGCCCCCCCTGTGGTTAACTCCCAAAGTGCAATTGTAATTTTCACAGTAAACAATGCAATTTAAATGCATTTTTTGCTGTGAAAATGACAATGGTCCCAAAAATGTGTCAAAATTGTCTGATGTGTCCGCCATAATGTCGCAGTCACGAAAAAAATCGCTGATCGCCGCCATTAGTAGTAAAAAAAAAAAAAAAATAATTGATCCCCTATTTTGTAAACGCTATAAATTTTGCGCAAACCAATCGATAAACGCTTATTGCGATTTTTTTTACCAAAAATAGGTAGAAGAATACGTATCGGCCTAAACTGAGGGAAAAAAAAATGTATATATGTTTTTGGGGGATATTTAATACAGCAACAAGTAAAAAATATTGCATTTTCTTCAAAATTGTCGCTCTATTTTTGTTTATAGCGCAAAAAATAAAAACCGCAGAGGTGATCAAAAACCACCAAAAGAAAGCTCTATTTGTGGGGAAAAAAGGACGCCAATTTTGTTTGGGAGCCACGTCGCACGAGCGCGCAATTGTCTGTTAAAGCGACGCAGTGCCGAATTGTAAAAACGCCTTTGGGCATTTAGCAGCATATTGGTCCGGGGCTTAAGTGGTTAAAACCATTATTTTTTTCGTTTTTTTTTTTTTATAGTGCTGGAACTTGTTCTTCAGGACAGTGACCCCCCTCCATGCTATTTTTTGACAACCCTTTGCCTTTTAGTTCAGAAAATGGGCATCTTTATTTGACAATTTTAGCTCTCATTAATTTTAATGGGGTCTGGGTTCATTGTCTGACCACCTTTGAACACTACTCAAACCCAGGGCAGCTTGGTTCATCACTATCCGGGGTCAAGCCATATTATACTTCATATTGATAAAACAGTAGAATAATGGTTACCTTCTTAATTCTGATAATCACAAACACTGCAAGATTTGATTGCTTTCTAATTTTTTTTAAATATTGATAACATATTTTGTGTAAATAAATAATACATAAGGAACTAAAAGAAAGTGTTGATAATGCAATAAGTTTTGAAGATTCAGCATTGTGTAAGTAAGAAATCTCTTTTTGTGCTGAACATGCAATGGCTGAATACTGTTTCCCATGATACTCTTAAAAATGAATTCTTTGTATAAAGTACCTGAGCACATTTCAGCATTTTATTCTGCCCGTATTTTTTATTTTTAGATGCACTTAAAATAATTTACTGTGTCATGCTTTATATGACTCTAAACATACCAAACAAATAGAATATTTTCATGAGTACAGGCAGTCTCCGAGTTACAAACATCCATATTACATACGACTCAAACTTAAAGGGGTTGTAAAGTTAAAAAATGTTTTCCTAAATAGCTTCCTTTACCGTAGTGCAGTCCTCCTTCACTTACCTCATCCTTCCATTTTGCTTTTAAATGTCCTTATTTCTTCTGAGAAATGCTCACTTCCTGTTCTTCTGTCTGTAACTACACACCGTAATGGGAGCCTTTCTCCCTGGTGTGGAGAAAGCCTCTTGAGGGGGGAGGGGGCGAGCAGGAGTGTCAGGACGCCCACTGACACACAGCTCCTTTCTCTATCTGCAATGTAGAGAGTGGCCTGACATTCCTGCTCGCCCCTCCCCCCTCAAGAGGCTTTCTCCACACCAGGGAGAAAGCCTTGCATTACAGTGTGTAGTTACAGACAGAAGAACAGGAAGTGAGGATTTCTCAGAAGAAATAAGGACATTTAAAAGAAAAATGGAAGGATGAAGTAAGTGAAGGAGGACTGCACTAAGGTAAAGGAAGCTCATTAGGGGGAAAACATTTTTTACCTTTACAACCCCTTTAAGAACGGAGGCAGCGTGATGTCATGATTGTCCCGAAAACCATTTTGGTTGGCGTTCCACTTAAAAGAAAATACCTGTTCCAACTTACATACAATTTCAACTTAAAGCAGAGCTCCACCCTAAAGTGGAACTCCCGCTGATCGGAACCCTCCCCCCTCTGGTGTTACATTTGACATCTTTCAGGGGGGAGGGGGGTGCAGATACCTGTCTAAAGACAGCTATTTGCACCCACTTCCGGCCACACAGTCTCGGGCAGACTGCGGGCACAACGTCACCTCCCGCCCCCCCCCCCCCTCCGTTGTGTTCTGGGAACACTCGGCTCCCAGTACACAGCGGGAGCCAATCGTCAGGCGTAGCGAGACTCGCGCATGCGCTGTAGGGAACCGGGCAGTGAAGCCGGAGCACTTCACTTCCTGGTTCCCTCACTGAGGATGGCGGGGGGGCTGCAGAGTGACGAGCGATCGCTCGTCCTCTGCTGCGGATGGTGCTGGACTCAAGGACAGGTAAGTGTCCTAATATTAAAAGTCAGCAGCTGCAGTATTTGTAGCTGCTGGCTTTTAATTTTTTTTTTTCAGCCCACATCCGCCTTAAGAACAAACCTACAGAACCTATTGTGTTCCTAACCCGGGGACTGCCTGTATATATTTTTTTAATTAAATGCATCTTTTCTATCTGTTGTATGCAAATATATTAACTGCATGTAAATATATGTATGTTTAATATACTCCAAGAAAATGTATATACATTTTTTTTCTAACCTCAATAAGAACTATTCTTTAAATATGTTAAACTATATGGCTACCTAATTTTCAAATGTAATAAGGAAATGCATTTTTTTGAAGCCATTCATTTGTAGCTAACTGTATTAAAACTAATCAATAAACTGTTTCCATTATAAGGTCTTACAATATTTTGCTGTATTTAGTCAACTTCATTTTGTATGTTGTCATAAAGTGTTGTAAACGGAATGAAATTTGATACAGTTTGCTAAAGCACTGTGTATCATAAGCCCGTACCATGTTTTTTTTCCAATAAACTCTTGTTTTCACCCTTTTCAGTGCTTCTGATCTCCTGAAGCCTTTTAGTTCATTCTACAGCCTCTTAATAGATCATCTAGCCTGCTTAATGTGTGTGGAAACAGTCACTTGTAGTCATCTTTAGATTGTGACAGGGAAACAACAGGAGAAAAATTAGGAGACAGGAACAGGGACCCGGATTCACGTAGAATCGCGTATCTTTGTGTGGGCGTAAGGTATCCTATTTACGTTACGCCTCCGCAACTTTTACAGGCAAGTGCCGTATTCTCAAACGAAAGTTGCGTCGGCGTAGCGTAAATAGGCCGACGTAAGCCCGCCTAATTCAAATGTGGTAGATGTGGGCGTGTGTTATGTGAATTTTATGTGACCCCACGTAAATGACGCTTTTTACGAACGGCGCATGCTCTAAATTAACCCGCAAGAAGCCAATGCTTTCGACGTGAACGTAAATGACGCCCAGCCCTATTCGTGAATGACTTCCGCAAACAACGTAAAATTCGACGCGGGAACGACGTCCATACTCAACATTGGTACGCCTCAGGCCCCATACACACCATAGAATCTATCCGCAGATAAATCCCATCAAATGGGTTTCTGCGGATAGATCCTATGGTGTGTACACGCCAACGGATATTTATCCGCAGATAAATCTCCCCTGGGATGGATTTCCAGCAGATGGATATTTGCTGACATGCTCAACAAATCCATCTGCTGGAATCCATTCCAACGGATGGATCCGCTCGTCTGTACAGACTTACCGGATCCATCCGTCTAAAGGGATTCCCCGCACGCGCCGTAATGATTTGACGCATGCGTGGAATTCCTTATACGACAGCGTCGCGCCCGTCGCCGCGTCATAATAGCGGCGACGGCGCGACACGTCATCGGCAGAGGATTTCAGCGCGGATTTCAATGCGATGGTGTGTACACGCCATCGCATAGAAATCCTCTGAAATCTTAGAGAGGATTTATCCGCGGATACGGTCCGCTGGACCGTATCTGCGGATAAATCCTATCGTGTGTATGGGGCCTGATGTTCGCCTCATATAGCAGTGGTAACTTTACGCTGGGAAAAGCCTAACGTAAACGGCGTATCTGTACTGCGTCGGCTGGGCGTACATTCGTGAATTCGCGTATCTAGCTGATTTACATATTTCTAGGCGTAAATCAGCGTACACGCCCCTAGTGGCCAGCGTAAATATGCAGTTAAGATACGACGGCGTAAGAGACTTACGCCGGTCAGATCTAATACAAATCTATGCGTAACTGATTCTAAGAATCAGGCGCATAGATACGATGGCTCGGATTCAGAGTTACGACGGCGTATCTGGAGATACGCCGGCGTAACTCGTACGAGAATCCGGGCCAAAGTGTTTTCAACCTGCTTGAGCTGCTTGTACAAGGATCTTCATGGCAACATCACCAGATATTATTTTAATGAAAGCTGCAGATTTAAAAATATTGCAATGGTTTTTGAAATGACATTAAAGTGGATGCAAACCTGAACATTTTTTTTTTAAATGAAGACTTCTACCTGGTACAGTAGAGGATGTCAATTGCCACGAAGAGTTAATCCAGCTCTGAACAATCCTCTTGTCTTTTTGTAGTAAGATAAAAAATGACACACAGATAAGTTTGTGTTGTCACATCCTCCACTGCTGTGACTGACATCTGATTTCTTTATCTCATACACAAGCAGAGAGAGAGTGTTATGATTGCAGCTTCACATCCCTCCTCCTTTCTTCTCCAGCTCTCCTGGGATTGGCTGTTTCACACCTCAGCAAGATTGGGCATGCAGAAGTCATGTGGTGCCTTTCCTGAGTTTTGACTGGATGTTACTCAAAACATAGGCATAGGACAGTAGGAGAATGTAGAGGTGGGCGGCGAGTCTTATCACATCATGACTCCGCCCACCGAGCTCCAGCAAACAGACCCACCCACCGATTCCAGAGTTTTGCGGGGCTACTGTGACGGATCTCGGATACCCCGGCAGGGCACCTCCGCCAGACCTGTGTCTCCTGTTCTCCAAATGCGCCCGCAGCCAGCAAACTCACCATAGCCAGTCCTTTACCCCCCCCCCCCAATCAAGAGGCAAGCCACACAGGTGTTGAGGGTTAAACATGCAGAGCATAAACTGTTTATTAAATACAAAAAATACACCTTTAAACACAGTTAGGGACACTCCCCTTAGCCTTGTCATAGAGGGGGTATGGGACAAGGAAGAACCAATAGGAACTCAACACTTATATATTCAAACAACTACAGATAAAACACACCAAGAGATTATGATAAGCAGTCAGCCCCTCCTTACACGTCTCCTGCTGGGATGTGTCTCCACATCCTTTGTCTACATGCCATGACCCGACACAATTAAACACAGCAACAAGAGGGGGGAGAAGGGATGTAGCATTACATTACATTATCTCAATGCCATTTTGTCCCAAGTCTCTCATCGTCTGTGGGTAGGAGGCCAGCCCACAGCCCCCTCCAAAACACACAGTGACAGTGGGTTCTGTCACAGCTACTAATGCTGAAAGGGGTGACATGTGCAAGGTAGGAATACATGCAGGAGTCTTGCATTTACAGTATCTCACAAAAGTGAGTACACCCTCACATTTTTATAATATATTTTATTATATCTTTTCTTTTCATGTGACAACACTGAAGAAATGGCACTTTGCTACAATGTAAAGTAGGGAGTGTACAGCTTGTATAACAGTGTAAACTTGCTGTCCCCTCAAAATAACTCACCACTTAATGTCTAAACCGCTGGCAACAAAAGTGAATACACCCCTAAGTGAAAATGTCCAAATTGGGCCCAATTAGCCATTTTCCCTCCCGATGTCATGTGACTCATTAGTGTTACAAGGTCTCAGGTGTGAATGGG
The DNA here is from genome assembly GCF_905171775.1 of Rana temporaria. Classification (NCBI taxonomy): domain Eukaryota; kingdom Metazoa; phylum Chordata; class Amphibia; order Anura; family Ranidae; genus Rana; species Rana temporaria. Next base: position 529,837,628 of record NC_053489.1, read on the forward strand.
GAACAGGTGTGTTAAATTGGGTCTCATCGCTCTCTTTCTTATACTGGTCACTGGAAGTTCAACATGGCACCTTATGGAAAAAAACTTTCTGAGGATCTGAAAAAAAGAATTGTTGCTCTACATAAAGATGGCCTAGGCTCTAAGAAGATTGCCAAGACCCTGAAACTGAGCTGAAGCTTGATGGCCGAGACCCTACAGCCGTTTAACAGGACAGGTTCCACTCAGAACAGCCCTTGCCATGGTCGACCAAAGAAGTTGAGTGCACGTTCTCACCATCATATTCAAAGGTTGTCTTTGGGAAATAGACGTCTGAGTGCTGCCATCATACCTGCAGAGGTTGAATGGGTGGGGGGTCAGCCTGTCAGTGCTCAGACCATACGCTGCACACTGTATCAAATTGGTCTGCATGGCTGTCATCCCAGAAGGAAGCCTCTTCTAAAGAAGATGCACAAGAAAGCCTGCAAACAGTATGCTGAAGACAAGCAGACTAAGGACATGGATTATAGGAACCATGTCCTGTGATCTAATGAGACCAAGATAAACGTATTTGGTTCAGATGAAAAGATGTAATAAAATATTTTCAAAAATGCGAGGGGTGTACTCACTTTATTGAGATACTGTATATATACATAATACTGTGCCATTAGTTTATACTGGGTGAGTGGTGAGTTTGCAGCCACTTTAACCATAGGGAAGACACGATCGATGACGTCATTCCTACAGCCACACCCCCAAACAGTTGTAAACACATACTAGGTGCACCCTAACTCCTACAGCGCCACCTGTGGTTAACTCCCAAACTGCAACTGTCATTTTCACAATAAAGAATGCAATTTAAATGCATTTTTTGCTGTGAAAATGACAATGGTCCCAAAAATGTGTCAAAATTGTCCGAAGTGTCCGCCATAATGTCGCAGTCACGAAAAAAATTGCTGATCGCCGCCATTAGTAGTAAAAAAAAAAAAAATAATAAAAATGCAATAAAACTATCCCCTATTTTGTAAACACTATAAATTTTGCGCAAACCAATCGATAAACGCTTATTGCGATTTTTTTTACTAAAAATAGGTAGAAGAATACGTATCGGCCTAAACTGAGGAAAAAAAATGTTTTTATATATGTTTTTGGGGGATATTTATTACAGCAAAAAGTAAAAAATATTGCTTTTTTTTCAAAATTGTCGCTCTATTTTTGTTTATAGCGCAAAAACTAAAAACCGCAGATGTGATCAAATACCACCAAAAGAAAGCTCTATTTGTGGGGAAAAAAGGACGCCAATTTTGTTTGGGAGCCACGTCGCACGACCGCGCAATTGTCTGTTAAAGCGACGCAGTCCCGAACTGTAAAAACACCTTGGGTCTTTAGGCTGCATATTGGTCCGGGGCTTAAGTGGTTAACAAGTTACATTTTATATGAGATTTCAGTGATAAGGTTTACATCTACTTTAATTAAAACTGTTCTATATAATCCCACAGGTGCTTATTAAGGTGCTTGATGTTGGTTTCTCCTCAGTTCTTATAACAGTTGATATTATGTAAGCTGTTCCTTCTTTATCCTTCTCCTTAGCCTATTTAAAAATTCCAACAACATACTGATATATTAGACATCTAGACCAAGGGATCAGCAGAAAAACTAACTCTAGGAGATCACTGATGCTGTCGTAGATTCTGCTGCAAAAAAAAAAACATAACCATTTCATTATATGAATACGGTATCCTGAGGAATTTCTAAAATATATATAAAATGCAGAAAAGTTCAGTGTACTACAATGCTGCATATCTAATATTAACCGCTTCAATACCGGGCACTTTTACCCCCTTCCAGCCCATGTCAATTTTCAGTATGAAAGGAAGCCATCTATTGTTTACAATTATCATGTGATCTGCTGTGATTGGTCGCAGTGATCACATGGTACCGGCAACAGGCCAGTACATTGATCAGTCATCAGCTGTGACAGATCATGCCGCAGCATGGCCCCAGGTAGCTTGGGAGATTTATAAGCCCAGTGGACTTTTGTCCAACATGAGAAGGAAATACCTGCACTTAACATAAACAAAAAAAGCCACTACAAAGTATCCCCCAAGAAACTGTAAACAGTAATATTGAAATAAAATAGCAGCACTCAAATATGTGCAATTAATTAGTTAGAAAGTGCCAAAAAACTGTACCAATTGCCATGTATCGTTAAATATATGTATAAATCCAAAATCAATGCTGAGAAGCAGATGAGAAATGTCCCAGGAGTGTTGAAAAAGAAAGAAAAATAGCACCGTGCACCATCTACCAAAAATCTTCTTAATTCACCAGTTGTGATCACTCGCCCCGTCGGGGTTCAAACTCACCACAATGAAATATAAAATACGCCTTTCAGTGAATAACACTTCATTAACCATGGATCTCAGCGGACAGCTTCTATCATGGAACCAGATGCTTTAAGGACCCTCAGGTAAAACAAGCAAGAACAGAAAAAGCCACCATAGCGTAATTCAGCTTTTAATATGTAAAACCCTCAAGTCCCAGTACATCAGGCTCCCCTTATATATTCAACGTACATTCATTCAAACAGTATTAGGCATTTGAAAATATCACCAGATCCTCATGCAATCGGCGTCAGTGTCTCCTCCTCGCACCGCTGACAGGATACCAGGCAGAGTTGATAACACCACCTATAGAGTAGCGCTGTTGTGCTTTATTTTTGTTGAATGGACTTACCTTTTCAATAATTGTTAGAGTACTTGTTTATATATGCTTTTCTTTCTAAACAGCTGCTTTTGTTTAGGTTGTCTGCTATTCATTTAGCAGTTAACCTAAGATTTAGATCTTTTTTCTTTTACTCTAGGTTGTGTATAGGTATTCATCCAAGTGGCGCTAAGCAGTGTATTATAGGCCTTTTTTACACTACTTTATTTCATGTATAAATCCGTAAAAAAAAAAAATCTGAAAAAAATGGTCTATGTGTTGATATATGTATATGTCTCTGTTACTAAAATAATAAAAAGCTATCTGTGCAAATCTGTCTGTGACTCTAAATCCTAACAAATGCAGCATATTATAAATATACAGTGCTAAAAAAAAAAAATTTATATACCGTATTTATCGGCGTATAACACGCTCAGGCATATAACACGCACCCTAACTTTGATTCCTCGTACACATGGACGGACTGTCCGCTGAAATCGGTCTGCCGGACCGTTTTCAGCGGACATGTCCGCCCGGAGATTTCTGTCTGATGGTTGTACACACCATCAGACAGAAATCCGCACGTACACGATACGCGGTGACGTGGCCGCGCCGATTACGCAGCGACGTGAGCGGCCCGGGAAGGTCAATGCTTCCACGCATGCGTCGAATCACTTTGACGCATGCGAGGGATGGCGGCCGAGCGGACATGTACGGTGAGTCTGTACAGACGACCGAACATGTCCGACGGACAGGCTTCCAGCGGACATGTTTCTTAGCATGTTAAGAAACATTTGTCTGCTGGAAAACGGTCGGCTGGACAAATGTCCGCTGGAAACCTGTCCGGTCGGCCGTACACATGACCGAACATGTCTGCTGAAACTGGTCCGCGGACCAGTTTCAGCAGACATGTTCGCTCGTGTGTACGGGGCCTTAGAGGGACGTTTCAGAAAAAAAACTTTCCACAGCCCCCTGCGTATAACACGCAGGCACAGTTTACCCTCTATTTTCAGGGTAAAAAAGTGAGTGTTATACGCCAATAAATACAGTAATCATATAAAGTCCATTTGCTGAGAGTCCCTCTGAATAAAGTGAAAACAACGGAACCAAAGTATTCACATTCTTTTAGTGCCAATCATCAGTGCTCAAGTACCTCCACCCCACTGAAATAAATCACTCACTGGAACAAAATGACCTCTTAAGGGCAGTGGTGTATTTAGGTTTTGTGCTGCCCTAGGCCTGACTGAACTCATGCGCCCCCTAATTTAAATATGACCCACCCCTTTCTGTCAAGGCCATGCCCCTTGCTGTTTAAGACCCACCCTAAAATGTTCAAGTGTTCTGAGGGCCTGGGGGGGGGGGGGCAATGAATATCCCTAATTTGCATAGATTTCCTCTCACTTCCTGTTTGGCTATGGGGCAGGAAGTGAAAGTAAATCTCTGCAATGGGACTGGGATGGTAAAAAATAAAGACTGGCTCTACACTATCAGTGTAGCGCAAGCCAGCGGAGACTCTTTCCTTGATGCCACCCTGCAAAGTGCTTCCCTAGGCCTGGGCCTTGTTGGCCTAGGCCAGTATACAGCATTGCTTAAAGCGGATGTGCCATGGGGAAAAAATATTAAAAGCCAGCAGCTACAAATACTGTAGCTGCTGACTTTTATTTTTAGGACACTTACCTGTCCTGGAGTCCAGCGCTGATCGCAGCAGAGCACGAGCGATCGCTCGTCAGGTATCTGCACCCCCCTCCCCCTGAAAGGTGTCAAATGTGACACCGGAGGGGGGGGAGGGTTCCGATCAGCGGGACTCCACTTTAGGGTGGAGAACCGCTTTAAGGGTAAGAAAGTCATTAAGTGCTTTTTAGTATGGAAGTCAATCATTTACTTCCCCAGGATCAAACCACTCCAAACCACTCCTCAGCTAGAATGCTCATCCACCAGTCCTCCTCAGCTATGCCAGATTAATATGGAAAATACAGAACAAAAAGGAACATAGCTTAGGGATTTATACATACAGTAATTTTGTTCATTGGTACAGGTTTGTAAATACATTTGTATTTTCAGTAAGTACATAGTGAAGGTTATTATTACAGTATTTTCTGTGAATAAGTTGTTAAGATGTTCATCATTTTCAATGTTTGCATGTTTTATACTTGCATGAACTCTTTTATGCTTTTGCTGCCAGACCAATATAACTATTTTCTATTCACATGGTAACATTAAATTTTTTTTGCTCAAAATGTACTTAACAAAACACACAAACACACACACACTATATTACCAACAGTACTGGGATGCCTGCCTTTACACGCACATGAACTTTAATGGTATCCCAGTCTTAGTCTGTAGGGTTCAATATTGAGTTGGCCCACCCTTTGCAGCTATAACAGCTTCATCTCTTCTGTGAAGGCTGTCCACAACGTTAAGGAGTTTGTCTATGGGAATATTTGACTATTCTTCCAGAAGTGCATTTGTGAGGTCAGGCACTGATGTGGACAAGAAAGCCTGGCTCACAGTCTCCGCTCTAATTCATCTCAAAGGTGTTCTATTGGGTTGAGGTCAGGAGTCAAGTTTCCCCACCCCAAACTCACTCATCCATGTCTTTATGGAGCTTGCTTTGTGCACTGGTCCAAATCATTTGGTGGAGGGGGGATTATGGTGTGGGGTTGTTTCTTGGGGGTTGGGCTGGGCCCCTTAGTTTTAGTGAAGGGTACTCTTAAGGCGTCAGCATACAAAGACATTTTGGCCAATCTTATGCTCTCAACTTCGTGGGAACAGTTTGGGGATGGTCCCTTACTGGGGGGGGAGTGTGTGTCAGTGGCGCACCTTGGGGCGCCCAGGGGGGTTCTGCCAGTACCGCAACGCCCAGAGGGAGGGTACTTGTTTACCGCCCCCCCAAAAGAAAAACCCATCAGCCGCCACTGACTACGATATGATAGACGAATGAGTGCACTGGGTTGTGCAGAATGTCACAGTTTAAAAAATATAAAACAAATAACAGCCCTTACAGAATAAAAAATTGATAGCATTGTAATATTTTTAATTACCCAAGAAATTATATTTCTAAGAAATCCCATTCTTGGACCACAGTGTGAAGAATATCACGAATATTATAATGTTTCTGTAATGCTGACAGAAGGAGAAGACAATGCAGATGGAAATCACCAACACATAGAATGGAAGGAGGGACACAGATTATACATTGATTAGGTGTAAAAGGGTGTCAAATAGAGGACATGCAGGAGGCAGCCGGGGAGGGCCACAGGTTGAGCACCCATGCACTAGACTAGAATGTGCACACGAGAAACCCCTAAAAACCCACAAGGGGGCCCCAAATTTTTGACTAGTGCCCTCCGTCAAAAATTGCTTGGGCATGCGCAGTACAGAAGGCCACTCCAGCTGATTTCCCGATCAGCTGCCGTGATGTCACCATAGCACATGTGCACATCGTAGGAGGCATTTTTCGCCGGGAGATACCATTTGACGGGCACACTTTAAACCTATGCAAGCAGCGGAGGGAGACCGTAGTTTTCAGATTGTGCCTCGCTGTTTCAGGGCGGGTTGTGGCTGTGTTGCAGGGCGGGTTTTGTCTGTGTTGCAACCCGCCCTTAGACACAGGCAAAACCCGCCGTTGAACACACCAAACCCACCCTGCAACACAGACAAAATCCGACCTTGAGCATACTGTAAACCCACCCTGCAACAACGAGGCACAATCTGACAACTACAGTCTCCTATTGCTGTTTGCATAGGTTTAAATTGTGCTGTCAAGGAGTCACATGACACCGGGCCTAATTTGGACATTTCACCAGCAGTTTAGACATTAATGACTGTGTCATTGCTCAAGTGTTGTCACATGAAAAGATATAATAAAATAATTACAAAATTGTGAGGGGTGTACTCATTTCTGTGAGATACTGTATATATATATATATATATATATATATATATATATATATATATATATATATATATATATATATATATATATATACACACACATACATCAGGGTTTAAAATTTCAAGTCCGGTGCCACTAGTCGGCCTTAAGAGTTACTCGCCACCAGTTGCCCCACCCAACACCTCCCCTGCCCCACCCCTAAGTCCACCCCTAAACATGACCTTGTAAATTATGTCATGAAATTACATGTGCCCGTGAACGCAGCTTTACTGTGCCCCATCAATGCAGCCTTACTGTGCCCCATCAATGCAGCCTTACTGTGCCCTATCAATGCAGCCTTACTGTGCCCCATCACTTCTGTCTATCACATTAGCCGGTCTAGGGGGGCAGGACCTTATCACACCGTGCCGCCAAACACAGACCCAGCTCCATGATACACAGCGGAAGATGCACGCTGTGTGTGTGATACAAGAGAAGGAGAGAGCTGCAGCCTCGGCTCAAAGCGGCGCCAGGGCAGTGTTTGTGTGAGGCAATGGTGAGTCTGAAGTGATGATGGGGCACAGTAATGCTGCAATTAATGGGGCACAGTAATGGGCAAGTGATGGGGCACAGTAATGGGCAAGTGATGGGGCACAGTAATGCTGCACTTGCAGCATTACTGTGACCCATCACTTGCAGCCTTACTGTGCCCCATCACTTGCAGCCTTAATGTGCCCCATCACTTTCAGCCTTACAGCGCCCCATCACTTGCAGCCTTACAGTTCCCCATCACTTGCAGCATTACTGTGACCCATCACTTGCAGCCTTACTGTGCCCCATCACTTGCAGCCTTAATGTGCCCCATCACTTTCAGCCTTACAACACCCCATCACTTGCAGCCTTACAGTTCCCCATCACTTGCAGCATTACTGTGCCCCATCACTTGCAGCATTACTGTGCCCCATCACTTGCCCATTACGGTGCCCCATCAATTGCAGCATTACTGTGCCCCATCATCACTTCAGATTCACCATTGCCTCACGCAAACACTGTCCTGGCGCCGCTTTAAGCCGAGGCTGCAGCGCTCTCCTTCTCCTCCTCTTGTATCACACACACAGCGAGCATCTCCCGCTGTGTGTCATGGAGCTGTGTCTGTGTTTGGCGGCACAGTGTGATAAGGTCCCACCCCCCTAGACCAGCTAATGTGATAGGCAGAACACTGATTCAATCGTCTATTACGATCTAGGGGAGCGGGACCTTATCACACCGTGGCGCCAAACACAGACCCAGCTCCATGACACACAGCGGAAGATGCCCGCTGTGTGTGTGTGATACAAGAGAAGGAGAGCGCTGCAGCCTCGGCTCAAAGCGGCGCCAGGGCAGTCCAGCCCTGCCGCTTTCTGTGTCCCTCGGCTGACAGTTTCCTGGCTGATCGCTTCAACCAGGAAACTGTCAGCCTGGTTCACCCCCGCTCCTCACTCACCCTGCACTAAATTCCACTGCGAGCAAGCGAGTGGAATTTTTGAGGACTGACATACATACATATACACAAACAGACACACACACTCTTAGGCCCCGTACACACGACCGAGTTTCTCGGCAGAATTCAGCCAGAAACTCGGTTCAGAGCTGAATTCTGCCGAGAAACCCGGCCGTGTGTACACTTTCGGCCGAGGAAGCCGACGAGGACCTCGGCGAGGAAATAGAGAACATGTTCTCTATTTCCTCGTTGTTCAATGGCAAAAGTCGGCCCGCCGAGTTCCTTGGCGGCTTCCACACTGAACTCGACGAGGAACTCGATGTGTTTGGCACGTCGAGTTCCTCGGTCGTGTGTGTGGGGCCTTACAAGTAAACGTAAACAAACATTTTAACATAGCTCCCAACTGTCCCTGATTTTGAGGGACTGTCCCTCTGTCCCTCGTTTCTCTTCATTTGTCCCTTATTTTGGTCTGATCTATATAGTTGTATATAAAATGCACCTTTAATCTTTTAAAAAGTGTTTCCCGGTGCTAAACCTTTCATCTGATTTCTAAATTGCTGCATTTGTAAATTTCAAAAACCAATATAAAGGAATAGTAGTGGTAAAATAAGCACTTGTGGGTTTAACCAATCTTATTTTTTTTTTTTACAATTCTCCTTTAAGGGGGCGTGACAGGGGGTGTGTAGTTGCCTGCATACTTTTGCTGATCCCTCATTCCCATCTCAGAAAGTTGGGAGGTATAATTTTAATGTATTACAACATGGACGATGTCAATAGGGCTGAGGTTTCTGTCAGTCAGTAGAGCAGTGAATGGTGTCAGTAGTTTAAATAAAAAAAAAATTTACTTTATTTTTTAATTATTTTTTACAATATAATGTTTTATTATTTTTTTTACAACTTTTTTAGGAGCCCTACTGGGGGGCTTTGGTGAAATATTAGGGGTCTATACAGACCCTTGATGTCTCACATTCGAGACAGAGATATAGACCATGGACAGAGATTCCCCAATCCTTTTCTCTGCAGCCTTAAAGGGTCACTAAAGGAATTTTTTTTTTTAGCTAAATAGCTTCCTTTACCTTACTGCAGTACTTGTTTCATGTTCTCATTGCTCGTTTTTGCTTTGAAGTAGCTGTAATTCTGCTGTGATCTCCACACTTCCTGCTTCCTGCTTGTCAAAACTCCTCAGAACCAATCAGATTCATTTTAAAAACAAAACACTGCCCTGGATTTGTTTGTTTTTGTTCTGTGGGTCTCTTTACTTCACATAAACATTAAACCAGGTTAAAACCGAAAGTGAAACTACAGGCACATTATATGATAGAATTTAATCTATTTTTAATCATTTTTAAAAGGAATCAGTTAACTTTTATGTCTCTATACCCTGTAAACAGTCATTTCAGCAAAACAATTTTTTTCCTTTAGTGACCCTTTAAAGAGGAAGTAAACCCTCGATTCAGCATACTAGCTGATTATATTTTAATTACCTCAGGTCGAAGCCCCCGCAGCTGTCCACGTCTCCCCCTCTGGCCGCCAACATGTTGCCCCGGAGTGACTTCCGGGTCTCGCGGCTCCGACGCTGTGATTGGCCATAGCCGCGATGACGTCACTCACGCACATGCACGCGATAACGGCACAGTACAACTGAAGCACCGGCACATAGTGCCATTGCTTCAGTTGGCTTAAGTGCGCATGTGCCGCATGACATCGGCACATGTAAATACAGGAATATCTCCTAAACCGTGCCGGTTTAGGAGATATCCTTTTTAGCTACAGGTGAGCCTTAATATAGGCTTACCTGTAACATTAAGTTGTTAAAGAGGGTTTACAACCACTTTAACTGCTCTGGACAGTGCATGAATGGGAAGTGCTCTGTGTTAGGCAGCTTCCTGTTCATTCACAAACTAAAGCATAGCAAACACAACTTACTATGCTTCAGTTATGAACAAACACAGTAAATAATATGTACTGATCACTCACTGTGTTCATTCAGAAAAGGCAGAGGCTGGTAACTGACATATTTACTGGCCTCTTTCATGCTCTCTATCCTAAAACATCCTCCACAGCAGCTGGTGGAAAAGGAGAGGGGTGAAGCAAGCAACAAGGTGGGAAAGCGGGGCAGTAAAATACACAGGGGGGCCCAGGCAGCAGAAAGAATAGGACTAGAGATGGGGGTTGGTGGAGGCCGCATATACTGGTACTGATCCCCTGTATTTTCCTCCTGTGGTAGCTAAATTCTGGCGGGAGGGAGAGGAGCAGAAGCCTTCTTTACGCTGCTGCAGGCGAAAAATACATATTGGTTCCAGTAAAAAATGTCCCCACCACCCCTATTTTCCAGATTCTAGGAGTTGGCATGGAAGGATCGCAGTCTACCCGTCACCTGCCCAGGATTGAAGGGTAGATTGCGATTGACGGGTTGCCAACCCCTCTGGATTAGGGTATGCCCAGGCACCTCTGGCACACACATGTGCATGTCAGTAGGGCATTCCTGGATATTATTTTGAAAATCTGGCAAACTTATTGTGCCTGCTAGTTAGATCTCTGACTCTGTAGAACAAAGCAAGCACTTCCGGTAATTGTATTTTCTTTTGTTATAATAGTCCAGACTGACATTCTCAGTAGTGAACTTCTGCACCTCCAGGTGCTCCTTTCCTGGGGGGAACATTCCCTTTACTGTGACTCATTTTACCCTTACATTGACACCTTGATGCAAAGCATGTACTGTATTTATTGGCGTATAACACTCACTTTTTTACCCTGAAAATAGAGGGTAAACTGCAGTGGCGGCTGGTGCTCAAAATTTTTGGGGGGGCGCAAAGGAAAAAAAAAATTGCAGTCTCACTGTGCCCAAACGCAGCCACTGTTACATGCCATCAAACGCAGCCACTGTTACATGCCATCAAACTCAGCCACTGTGCCATCAATTTGCACCACTGTGCCATGCCATCAAATGCAGCCACTGTGCCATCAATTTGCACCACTGTGCCATCAATTTGCACCACTGTGCCATGCCATCAAATGCAGCCACTGTGCCATCAATTCGCACCACTGTGCCATGCCATTAAACGCAGTCACTGTGCCATGCCATCAAATGCAGTCACTGTGCCATCAATTCGCACCACTGTGCCATGCCATCAAATGCAGTCACTGTGCCATCAATTTGCACCACTGTGCCATGCCATTAAAGGCAGTCACTGTGCCATGCCATTAAACGCAGCCACTGTGCCATACATTGTCACCACTGTGCCATGCCATTAAACGCAGTCACTGTGCCATCCATTGTCACCACTGTGCCATGCCATTAAACGCAGCCACTGTGCCATACATTGTCACCACTGTGCCATGCCATTAAACGCAGCCACTGTGCCATCCATTGTCACCACTGTGCCATACATTGTCCCCACTGTGCCATGCCATTAAACGCAGCCACTGTGCCATCCATTGTCACCACTGTGCCATACATTGTCACCACTGTGCCATGCCATTAAACGCAGCCACTGTGCCCTTTAATGGTCGCCGCTGTGCCAATTGTCCCCACTGTGCCCTGTAAATTGCTTTCTCCCCCCCCCCCCCCGGCACTTACCTTTACTGGTTTTAGGCATCCACGTCCCACGATGTCTTCTCCCGCCCTCGATGACTGACAGGCGTCTCAGCCAATCAGGTTACAGGTAACCAGAACCGGCCAACCTGATTGGCTGAGACGCCTGTCATCTTATTCAAGGGGCATACAGTCTGTGCGCTCCGAGAATAAGCTTCCGGGACCCGAGGGCTGTATTGGAAAAGCCTATCAGAGCTGTTGGCTTTGATAGACATTTCCGTACAGCCAACCAGCTGGCGTTATTCAGATGGCCGGACATTGAGCACCGACCATCTGAATAACAGCGGCAGCGGCGAAAATAACATAGATTCGTGCAATGCATGAATCTATGTTATTTGACTCAGTGGCGGTGAGAGCCAGAGGGGGCGGCGCTCCAGCGCCCTCTATGGACGAACCGACATAGAGGGTTTTTTCCTGAAACTTCCCTCTTAAAGTTAGGGTGCATGTTATACGCCTGTGCGTGTTATACGCCGATAAATACGGTAATTTATTTTAAAAGGCGCAGAACCGCAGATAGTATCTTTCTGTGGAAAATCTACATCTGCTTCTTTTGTGTTCACTCTAGTAGCCTTGACAAACATTGGCTTATACTGAACAGACAGAGGTGAATTTCTACAAGCTTTGAAGCTCAAAATGTTTTATGAGGATGCCTTACATAAATGCTAAGGAGCCAAAATGCATGGAAATAACATTCAGTAACCTTTTATTAATATGAGCTCAGAAAATGACGAGACATTTAAATGTGTTTTACCTGTTATCAATGATGGCAGATTTTGAATTTATACATTTCATATCCTGGAAAAGGCATACAACTAATATAAGAATCAGTATATTATTATTATTTTTCTATTTAAAGTATTCATAAAGAAAGAAAAAAAAAAGAGGCATGTTGATAGTTTTTATGAGAGCTTCTATCATGTAAGGAAGTAATTGCACAAGAATATTGTTGCTAGAAGGTCAAATTCTCATCAATGTTTTCAGTGGTGTCACGGTGGGGGGTCGCTACTGATTGCTCCACTGCTATTGCTTAATAGTGTTTAACAGGTGATCCTTGTAGAAAAATTGCATCTCATTTCACTACTACCAAAAATATTCTCTTAAATTCTACCTAAAATATGACATGACATCAGAGTACCTGTGACAATGGGAGCATTTGCTTTGCAGATTGTAATGTTGTTTATATCCGAGCCTTATATACACCAAATAGTATATAAAGCTGCATTCTCCACTCAGCATTTTCTTTATCTAGCAAGTCATCTCAGGCAGTTTAAAGTAGAACACTGTATGCTAAAGATCTATTGCTGTAATTTATCGGCATTTAACACGCACAGGCGTATAACACGCACCCTAAATTTAACAGGGAAGTTTAAGGAAAAAAACTTTTCACAGCCCCCTTTCCCTGCACGGTACACAGCTCCCTTGCCCTGCACGTTACACAGCCCCCTTTCCCTGCACGTTACACAGCCCCCTTTCCCTGCACGTTACACAGCCCCCTTTCCCTGCACGGTACACAGCCCCCTTTCCCTGCACGTTACACAGCCCCCTTTCCCTGCACGCTACACAGCCCCCTTTCCCTGCATGCTACACAGCCCCCTTTCCCTGCAAGGTACACAGCCCCCTTTCCCTGCATGTTACACAGCCCCCTTTCCCTGCACGGTACACAGCCCCCTTTCCCTGCACGCTACACAGCCCCCTTTCCCTGCATGCCACACAGCCCCCTTTCCCTGCACGCTACACAGCCCCCTTTCCCTGCACAGTACACAGCCCCCTTTCATTATAAAGCCCCCCAGTATCTTGGGACAGCACTGCCAGCATACTCTGAAGTTGAGAAAACATCACTGTCAGCCCCTTCTCATACACCGCTCCTCCTGTGTCACTGTGGTAAATCGAAGCTTCTAAATACCTCCATTAACGCCGCTCTTTTGTGGACCGGGTCTTGTGACTGCTCTCTCCTGCTGTTTAATTGATGGTCACATGACTTTTCTCCTCCTCCAATCAAAAGCTACACTCGAGGAGGCAGAGCGGGAGGAGAAGATCGACCAAAAAGAGCGGCGTTAATTAAGGTATTTAGAGGCTTCAATTTACATTGAGGGTGACACAGGAGAAGTGGTGTATGACTGGCAGTAGTGTTTTCTTAACTTTAAAGTATGCTGGCAATGCTGTTCCAGAGCCAAGAGAGGCAGGCCAGCCGGCCTGCACCCCTGTTGATAAACATGTTTTTAAATATTGGCGTATAACACGCAGGCACAGTTTACCCTCTATTCTCAAGTGTTATATGCAGTAACTTTTCTTGGTGTATCGCATGCCAAATCAGAGTCACATTTTCCTATTCCTATACTATTTTATTAAATACATTATTAATTTATTAAAATAACAAGAAGTGACTCTGCACAACATTATTACCTACCAGTGATACCCACCATAGACCCTTGGCTTGTGCTTTCATTACAATACATTGCAGCTTGTGCTATATAGTCACAAAGCATTATATCTATGTACTATCTTCATCTGATCATTTTGAAGCATTAAATGCATTTTCCACTTACGACGGGAATAATAAACAGCATTAGCTTGCTCTGTGATTAGTACATTTATAATAGCACCTAGGAGAACTGCCCATTGTTGTTGATGGCTTATGGAATTTTCAGACCTTTGTGTTTTGCTTACAGCTGCCTTCGAGGAAAAAATACTCAAATACATATTATTTTTGTAACATTTTTTTTCTTTTTTTCTTTTCATTTTTGACCTTATGAATTTACATATTATGAATGGGCTACTTGCTATAATGTAAATGCAAAATGCAGACAAAATACAAAATTGTGCAGAGAAAGTTCTGGTAGTTTATCTTTGCATTCTGTTTACTTTTGATTGCACTCTGTGAATAAAAAAAAATCAGTTCAGTTGTCCACCTATGATAACCTTTAAAGGTTTATTTTGACATGGATGTTTCCGAGTACATTGCAAAGAGCACCGTCCAATTCCAACATGTTTTTTAACCCAGCAGAGAATGCTTTCAACTAATAGTCAACAAATCTAAGAAACACATTTTTACTTTTCAATGCAGAAACTCCAGAAACTCAAATCAATATAACGTTTATTGGCAATGTGTTCCTTATTACTGTTTTTGGTTTGTGGGTATGCCCATAAAAGCTACTGTACAAAGTGTCCCCACAGCTATTGTATAGATACTGTAGCGTTAAACCAACTAAATTGATATACCGACCCACACAGTTCACCCAAATGCGTCCAACCACCTATCCACGCACCCGCCCAGCAATCACCATATCTACTCACATTCCCCTTTAGATTGTAAGCTCAAAATGTTTTCCAAGCTGGACATCTGACATGTACCTGAGATATAATTTCACACCTGTGAAGATAATATATGTAATAAAATGTAGAGATCTGCTGTTCTCTACTGTTAGCTGCTAATATCACGGTGTTATGTATAAATATAGATTAGCACTTCCTGTCTCTGAGAGGCTGAATTAGAGACCCCCAGAAAGAAGAAGTGGAGAGAGAGAGGAAGTCTCAGTCACATGTCCTGTCCATGCTGCTAAACCAAATTCAGAAGGGGCTATTATGCATGTATTCATATGTTCTAATTTCTAGTTTAATTCTACATTGCCTTGCAAAAGTATTCACCCCTCTTGGCATTTTTCATGTTATGTTGCCTCACAACCTGGAATTAACATGGATTGTTTGAGGATTTGTATCATTTAATTTACAGAACATGCCCAATAATTTGAAGATTTTTTTTTTTATTGTGAAGCAAACAACAAATAGGACAAAATAACAGAAAAAGTCAATGTGCATAACTATTCACCCCTTTAAAGTCAATACTTTGTAGAGCCATCTTTTCCAAGTCTCCAAGTCGCTTTGGATACGTCTCTATGAGCTTGCCACAGCTTACCACTGAAATTTTTGCTCATTCCTCCTTGCAAAACTGCTCCAACTCCTTCAAGTTGTATGGTTTGCACTTGTGAAAAGCTTTGACTAGGCCATTCCAAAACATTTACATGTTTCCCCTCAAACCACTCAAGTGTTGCTTTAGCAGTGTGTTTGGGGTCATTGTCCTGCTGGAAGGTGAACCTCTGTCCTAGCCTCAAATCACACACAGAGTGGTACAGGTTTTGCTCAAGAATATCCCTGTATTTAGCACCATCCATCTTTCTTTTGTTTTTTGCCGAAAGTAATTACCTTTTTTTCTGGCCACTCTGCCATAAAGCCCAACTCTATGGAGCGTACAGCTTATTGTCGTCCTTTGTACAGATACTCCGGTCTTTGCTGGGGAACTCTGCAGCTCCTCTAGGGTTACCTTAGGTCTCTGTGCTGCCTCTCTGATTAATTCCCTCCTTGCCCGGTCCGTGAGTTTTGGTGTGCAGCTGTCTCTTGGCAGGCTTGCTGTTGTGCCATGTTCTTTCCCTTTGGTTATGACATATTTGATGGTGCTCCTAGGAACCATCAAAGATTTGGATATTTTTTTATAACCTAACCCTGACTTGTTCTTCTCAACAACATTGTCCCTTACTTGTTTGGAGAGTTCATTGGTCTTCGTGGCAGTGTTTGGTTAGTGGTGCCTCTTGCTTAGGTGTTGCAGCCTCTGGGGCCTTTCAAAAATGTGTGTATATATATATATATTAACAGATAATGTAACACTTATATTGCACACAGGTGGACATCATTTCACAAATGATGTGACTTCTGAAGGTAATTGGTTGCTCCAGAGCTTTTATGGGCTTCATAACAAAGGGGTGAATACATACGCACATGGCAATTATCATTTTTTTATTTCTGAAAAATAGTTTTATGTATATATTTTTCAAATTATACTTCACCAACTTAGACTATTGTGTTCTGATCCATCACAAATAATTCAGACTAAAAAAAACATTGATCTAAAATGCTGCAATGTAACAAAATAGGTAAAAAGCCAAGGGGGTGAATACTTTTACAAGGCACTATAGCTGCTGAATGTGTATCTATGCTTGTGACAGACAGAGGATCTCTGTCCTATTAATATTATCTCACATACACAGTGCCAGATAGCTAGGTCTGTGCTACTTTATGTATATATGTATGAAGTGGTCACCTTCCAGCAGGGCTGGACTGGGACAAAAATTTGGCCCTGGACTTCATCCAGACTGGCCCACTTTGACAGGTCTCTCCCATGGCGGCCAGACAACTCCCGCACCCCCCCCCCCGGCCACCCAAGCCCCCTCTCCCCCTTCACTAGCCACTAGCCATTCTACTTTATTAGAGTAGAACGGCTGGTACTGTTACTCTTATAGGCAGTACCAGTGGGGAAGCTAGACATTATTTCACCTGGGGCAAAGAATCAGTTCAGTGCCCCCCCTTATGGGACAAGATTAGGCAGAAGTGAGAAACTCTCAGGCCATAGCTGTTGAGTCAGCTGTCTGTCCCCTCCCCCATGCTCCTCTGTCATCCCCCTGCTCCTCTGGTCCTCCCCCTGCTTCTCTGTTCCCCCCAGGTAAGCACTGCAGGGAGGGAGAGGAGGTGAGCGCTGCGGGAAGGGAGAGACAGAGGAGCGGAGGGGGACAGTGGTCCGCTGTCACTGAAGCCGGCCCACTGAGCCATCGGCCCACCGGGAAACTCCCTGTAGCCCCAATGGCCAGTCCATCCCTGCCTTCCAGTATTAAAGTAGGTGAACCTGCCTATTGCAATAGGGATTATATGCAACTCTTATTTTAGTCATATGCAGATCCTGTTATTTTAGTTAACCCTCTCCCTTTTTGTCTGAGATTCTATAACTAGTTTTAGCTTAGGGCACAAAAAACAGCATAGATTAGAGCCAGGTTAGGCACCTGATGCCCACTTTGGTAGTTAGAGGTCCAGATAAATGTCAGATTAGAAACTATTAGGGAGGGACTAAAGTAGATAGACTGACGCTGAGTTCCAGTGCCACACCATGGTTTCTGCATGTGAGAAACTGCATTCCAGGTGGTTGGACAACAGTTGGAGGATCTCCCCATTGCTGCTGATCTTGTCTTTATGTCTCCAACACCAAGACGAACACTGCATTGCTATAAGCCTCAGGGGCCCCTGCAACTAGACTTGCTGAAACATTTATCTGGTCATCTGGAGGCATCTCTATTGATAACTATATTTACCTGGGTATATGTGCACATTTACACCTGGACTCCTATCAGACCCTTATCTGAAAATGCTGGTTTGTACATTGGATGTATGTACTATTATTCATTTTTTTCTTATATTACACTTGCATGATTTCTACACTTGTGTGAATCTATATACATATAGGTAATGTCATATGCTGGTTGCAGTAGTTCCTCTGATCCCAATTACTTTAAAGGAGTTGTAAAGGCAGAAGGTTTTTATCCTAATGCATCCTTTGCATTAAGATAAAAAACCTTTTGTGTGTAGCAGCCACCCCAGCACCCCCTAGTTGTTTACCTGAGCCCCATCTCTCTCCAGCGATGTCTACAAATGTCTAAGCTGTCTGGGACACTCCTCCTGATTGGCTGAGACACTTCAGCGGTGCCACTTGCTCCCGTGGCTGTCAATCAAAGTCAGTCAGCCAATCAGGGAAGAGAGGGGACAGGGATGGGTCGGAGCTCTGTGTCTGCATGGACCTGTGACTCGGCTCCAGTGCCCCCATAGGAAGCTGCTGACTGTGGGGGCACTCGATAGGAAGGAAGGGCCAGGAGCAGCAAAGAGGTTCCTAACAAAAGGCGGATCCGGGCTGCTCTGTGTAAAACCAACTACACAGAGGAGGTAAGTATACCATGTTTGTTATTTAAAAAAAAATAGACTTTTTAATCACTTTAATTAGATAATTAGTTAATTTCACAGGAAGGGAATTCCTTCTGTTCACAGAGGCCCTGTCCTGGGTGGAGGTACCGACAACTTTATTTTCAAACCCACTCTTTCGCATAGCAAAGGTTCAGGTTCTTCTACTTACATACAGGTTTAGTGCAATAGCCTTTTTGGGAAGGGTCATTTCTCATAACCCCACAAACACTAAATTGTCAATGTAAAAACAAACTGAATATGTACTGTATATGAACTAAAAAACTGCAAATTTCAATAAAGTGGGAAAGCAAACTAAATTTAAGTATGGACCTTGCAAACGGTTTCAGCGCAGAGTCTGATTTTTTTGTTGCTTCGCAACACAAGGGGTGCATTTATGAAAAAAATTGCAGAGCTATTTACTTTGTGAAGCTGCATGTATATTTGGTCTGTATGAAGTTAGGCAAAATCAAATGTTTTTACAATACTTGTATTTTGTGATTAAATGTTAGAGGACTGTTATTTCCAAAAAAAAGTGCTTGATGAGTTCAGGATGAACTACTGACAGTATGGGACAATTACCAGTCTGTTATGCATGTGAATTTTGAAACTAAAGTTTCTGTGTAGAATAATGGACATTATTTTCCTCTTCCAGTTGCTCAGCCACAGGTAACAGAAAATAATAAAATAAATTCACACAGGAATAGCACTGAGATGGCATGTCCCTCATTACTCTACCCTGAACTGTAGTGTCGCTTCACTTGCACAAATTATACGTGTCAAGCTTTTAAGGGAAAGAATATGGATAGGTTAAGTATAAAGGTTTAGGAAAAGAGTCATTATCATATCATATCATTAAATGCTTTTTGCCAGTAGATATTAAGCGTTAATAACCTACGTGACTGACAAGGTCATGATGTTAGTTGTTCGATGATGCCTGGGCAAAAGTCAGAGAAACATACACTTAGAATTTACTTAGATTTATCCGCACTAAAAATTCAGACACTAGACTTAGCTAAAGTTTTTGAGGAAGTATACCTTAGGTATTAATGGGAAAACTTTTTTTATAGAAAAGTATTCCACATTGTAACATAGAAAGTCAAGCTGAAAAAAAAAATTTTGCTTCAACAAGGGAAATAAAACCCCCTTCCTATTCTACTAAGGCAATTGTATATTCCTTGGATCAACTACAGTGTTTTTGGTGTTAGTGCTTATGAATTGCTAATATACACATACCTGTATAGTCAGCTTCTCTTCAACGATTTACTGAGCTATATAAAACAAGTTCCTAAGGAAGGCTATTTTACATTTTCACAGCTCTTACTGCGAAGAAGCATTCCATATGCATAAATGAAACTTCTTTTCCTCCAGACGAAAAGAGCACCCCCCCCCCTGCAATAACCTTAAATCAAATAACACAAACATGTGTGACAAGTGCATATCTTTATGTAAATGGCGATTGTGCCACACCTTAGGTATCGCCACAGATACCTAAGGTGTACAGAATGCACAAAAAGTATCTAAATTTCCAGTATTCACCACTCACTCCCGAGTGGGTATTGCTCACTCGGATAGACCCCTTTCACATGGCCTAGCAGCCGGAATGATGCACAGACAGTATGAGAATAGTCTCTGCCACAGACCGTCTGAGAAAGAAAGATGGATAGTCAGGAACCCTCTGCCACAGGATTTAAGTCCCGAACATCCTGCCTTACAGCAAAAGAGCCTTTAAGCCAACTGTAAGACAAGCCGGACTGTAAGACAATTTGAGTAGTGGATCCCTTTTATAACGAAGTCACCAGGCCTATCCCGAGACATCAGCTTGCCTTGCTTGGTCTCCTCCAGGGCAGGTCCTCCCCCGGTTTCCTTCGTTAAGCAGCTTCCCCCACTTGGATGGACAGCTTGGGATCCCCTTTAGAATCATATGCCCCAGTCAGCACAGTCGGGCCTACTTGATAGAGATGCAGCCTCGGGCCAACGTGGTCCCGGGGCTGGAATCACACACACGTGCCTCGCGCCAGGAGGGCCACCACTCCCACTGGGCTGCTGCCGAGAAGGGTCACTTAACACACCATGGTTCGCTTGAGTTCCAACATGGGTCTGAGGTGGTAACGCCACCTACAGCCAACAGGGGAAAACTTCTATCAAGCACAACCATAGACAGAACAGAGGCTAATTTTAATGAAATTAGTAAAGTCTGAGCCCAACTATTGGCTCAGACACCCCCTAAATTTATAATAGCGCCCCAGTCATTGGGAGCAGGGCGCTACATCATTAACTCTTTTCACTTCACTCTTTCCTCTGTTGACATGTACCCTGGTGGCACATATGCTTGTAGCAGAACGCCTTTTGCCGCACTCTCTGTCCCTGTCTAACCACTTCAGCCCCAGAACATTTGGCTGTAAAATTACCAGGCCACTTTTTTGCGATTCGGCACTGTGTTGATTTAACTGACAATTGCGCAGTCGTGCAACATGGCTCCCAAACAAAATTGACATCCTTTTTTTCCCACAAATAGAGCTTTCTTTTGGTGGTATTTGATCACCTCTGCGTTTTTCATTTTTTGCGCTATTAACAAAAATAGAGTGACAATTTTGAAAAAAAAGCAATATTTTTAACTTTTTGCTAAAATAACCCCAAAAAATATATAAAAATATATTTTTTTTCCTCTGTTTCGGCTGATATGTATTCTTCTACATATTTTTGGTAAACAAAATTGCAATAAGCGTATATTGATTGGTTTGCACAAAAGTTATAGGGCAGTGATGGCAAACCTTGGCACCCCAGATGTTTTGGAACTACATTTCCCATGATGCTCTACTATACTGTAGAGTGTGTAAGCATCATGGGAAATGTAGTTCCAAAACATATGGGGTGTCAAGGTTTGCCATCACTGTTATAGGGGGTACTTTTATGCCATTTCTCTTATAATTTATTTTTTACTAGTTATGGTGGCAATCTGCTATTTTTGGGACCATTCCCATTTATACAGCGAGCAGTGCTATACAAATGCACCGATTACTATATAAATGTGACTGTCAGGGAAGGGGTTAACCATTAGGGGCGGGAAGGGATTACGTGTGCCCTAGGGAGTGATTCTAACTGTTTGGGGCGTGGCTTACTGTGACACATCACTGATCGCTGCTCCTGATGAGAGGGAGCAGACGACCAGTGTTGTGTCAGTAGGCAAAACAGGGAGATGCCTTGTTTATGGCCCGTTCTGCCGTTCCATGACCCGGGACATCGGCCATGCCATTCTGCCGACGTATAAGTGTGTGAGGTAGTCGGCAAGCAGCTAAGTAAGGCCGGCCATAGACAGTTTGAATGAGGCTGAGATTCAACCTGTGTTTGGGCAGACTGAATGCACCAAGCTGATCAATTGATCAACTTGGGTACAACCAGCCTGCTGGATTTACTTGCGAATATCACTAGTGGCTGCTATAGCTGTTAGCAATAATCAGTGTTTTTCCCACTGGGAGCAGACAATTGCTCGGCAGGAGGAATTCCCCTGTCAGCACTGTCTGTGTTGATGCAGGAATACTCAAACCCGTGGTTGCAGGAAAGAAATTTGCACCATCTATGGCCTGCCTTAAACTGCGTAATGGATGATATTAGACTGATATCCAAATAAATTTAGATACATGTAAAATATGGTTAATTGTTTTGAACAGCACTGTGGGGTTACTTTGTTAAAAAATGGAGAATTACAAATCTGGAGCAGCTCTTCAAAGAAACCAATCAGTTTCCAGGTTTTATTGACAAAGCTGCATTGAGCAAGCTGAACTTAGAAGCTGATTGGCTACCATGCACAGCTGCACAAGATCTTGCACTCTCCAGTTTTAGTAAATCAACCCCTTTATCTTAAGTATACTATGTATGCACAGGGTTGATTCCCCGACTGTGTTCTATTTCCCCAAAATTGGCATGACTGACTGTCGGGTTTGATGGCTGGGTCCAAGTCTATATCTCAATGGCATCTTTAAGAAAGAATATTATTACGTACCGTGTTTCCCCGAAAAGAAGCCCTACCCCGAAAGTAAGACCTAGCGTGATTATCAGGGTGGCTGCAATATAAGCCCTACCCTGAAAATAAGTAAATTTCATTAAAAATCCTGTAAAACTGGGACAGTGTCTCTGTTTGTTGCTGTATTAAAAATCCCATGTTTACACCCATCACTGACCCACCAGAGGTCCTCTTCTCTCCTCCCGACTGACGTCTGATGCCCCTTCCTCTTCTGTGCATGGAGTAGGCTGTTGTCAGCAGAGATCTCGGCTCTTCTCTTTCCTCCCCGCTGATGTTGGCTGCCCCTCCCTCCTCAGTTCACAGAGTGGGCTGATGGCAGAGGGGATCTGGGCTCTTCTATTTCCTCCCTTCCTCCCTGCTGATGTGGCCCGCCTCTCCCTCTTCAGTTCACGGAGCAGGCTGATGTCAGCGACACTCTTGGCTCATCTCTTTCCTCCTCTCCACAGAGATCTCAGAGAAGACGAGGGAGCTGTTATAAAGGTGTTATAAAAGGTACTTTAGATACTTTCCTTCTGACCCCACAATAAGGGGGGGGGAGCAGGGGAGGAGAAGACAGAGGACAGAGGACATTTTTATAAAATATTTTATTGATTTATTTCATGCTTTAAAAAGGAACAGGATTTTTTTTAAAGGGTTACAACCACTTTAAGACTGTCAGCCAGACAGACTTGAGACTTATTGCACATTTAAATGTGTATATAGTATTAATACAGTAAATAAATAAGCCCTACCCCAAAAATAAGCCCTAGCGTGTTTTTTTGTAGCCAAAATTAATATTAGACACAGTGTTATTTTTCGGGGGAAACGCAGTATATATTTTTATGATTCCTTTGATTT
This sequence comes from Rana temporaria, assembly GCF_905171775.1. Lineage (NCBI taxonomy): Eukaryota > Metazoa > Chordata > Amphibia > Anura > Ranidae > Rana > Rana temporaria. Next base: position 529,860,891 of record NC_053489.1, read on the forward strand.
TTTGCAAAAAGGCAGTTAAAGCAACCTTACCAGTAAAAAAAAAGGTTTTAGTTAAAAAAAAAAACTTGTATAAATGTAACCTCTTATTAACACTATTAACACTTTCTCAAAGTTAGATCCACAAGAGAAAAATATACTGCGCTAAAGAAAAATAAATAATTGATAATATATATGATAATATAAGAATTTAATTGACGTGTAATTTTGTGAAAAAACAAAGCTGCAACACCTAAAAAACATGTGATATTCATGTAGCAAATGTAGAAAATAACGTTGCGCTAAGTTATAAACACAACATAAAAAAATGTGCATAATAGGTAAATTAATAAAATAAAAATGTATTGAAAACCAAGACCCCAAAAACAGGGGATAAAGAACAATAAATAAATAGTCCAAAGATTAATTGGTAAAAAAAAATAAGTCCAATTCAAAAGAATGTTGATAGCATCAAATGTGAAAAAAGGAAAATCCACCACCAAATTGATTGAAAGTAGCTGCTCCTCACGGCTGCACCAGGAAAGAGAGTAAGTAAATGCCCTTACCGGATTAGCTGAACCCCCTGTTAGACGAGGTTGTGAAAGCCTGCAGATGACCCTCTCAGGGGGGACAAGAGATCCCTGGGGCTGTGTGTTGCTCTGCTCTCAGCAGTTCCCAAAAGCTGTGCGTGTCCCGTCCGATGAAACCCTTGAATGGGTATTCTCCCTCCAAAAAAAAAGGCAATCTGCTCCTGGACTCAGACTCAGCGTCACGTGGGAAACCGGAAAAAAGAGGCTCGAGATGGTATAATACCGTAACCACTCAGGTTTATTAAAATAAGTAACAAAGTTTACAACAAAAAGAACAATTTTAAATTGCCGGCAGAAAATGAAAAAAAGTACACCCGTGCTTCCGGGGTCACGTTAACGCGGTGACGTCAGTGCGTGGCTACGCCCAACTTTCTCAAAGTTGCTTAGCCTTAATTAACTTTTTCTATCCCTATCTGTGGCTTCTTATTTTTTTGTTCAATAGTTTTTGTCATGTTATATGAAAAAAACTTGTACTACTTCTAATAAAAAAATGCCTTTATTTAATATTGAAATAACTTTGTCATGCTTTGTGTTAGAAAGTTAATTTTAAAACCTCATTATCAATGAGAGTGTTCACTTTCATCTATAATAAACGTAGCTATTTTAAAACACACATTGGTCCAACTAGAAACAGTACATTTTTCACCATGTTCTATTTTTTTTGTCTTTAAAATACATAAAAAAATAAATATTTTGCAAGACAATATTGCTAAAAGGAAGTCAGTATAAAAAAACACAGTTTTAAAAAAAGTTGTTGTCTAATCAATAGACCCATACCAGAAAAGTAAAAATGGCTTTGGTCCTTAAGAGACATGAATACTGGCAGTGAAGTGGTTAAAAGAAATAACAAGAGCTTTAAATAGTGTTTTATATTTTCCAGGATTTTAACTTTAATAAAAAGACATTCCATTAAAGAAAGACATAGTCTGCCAAGCAGTTACAATGGTCTGCTAGCCTCTAATCGTTTCTCTTTCTGTGTAGTCAGGTTTTGGTTCTGCTCCCATGCAATGCAGCTGTTTTTCTTCGAAGACAGATGCTCTTGTTCCCCACATCTAACGCCATCAAGGAACTCAACTACTTAATAACAAATATATGAAGCTTTATTTGACCAATCACAATAATCATCGGTGTATATAACACATTAAACGTAGGGAAAAAGTAGACTGCAGTCTGCTGTATCCTGTCCCACCAATTTTAACAGCCATTATGTAGCTTAATGGATATTTTAATTGACTGTAACGATGTACTATTTTCCTTCACAATTAAAAGGTAAAATACATATTCATACCAGATGCAGCTGAATGCATTTAAAACTTTTTACTGCCAGGCCCTGCACTGCACATTTAAACTCAGGTGGCCAGATCATTTTTGCAAATTTCCCATTATTTTTTTATTTTTCCCTTACAGCTTTCAGAGTTTGTAAAAGACCCATCAAACCATACATTTTCCGAAAGCACATGATCAGTAGAATAAAAAAGACGATTTTTAAAGGTCCCATAATATTTGCGAAAATACAATATTCAAAACAATATTTTCACTAAAAATACATTAAAAACATTGGGCCAGATTCAGGTACCTGCGCCGCGGCGTAACGTATCCCGTTTACGTTACAACGCCGCAAGTTTTCAGCATAAGTGCCTGATTCTCAAAGCACTTGCCTGTAAACTTACGGCGGTGTAACATAAAGGCGTCCGACGCAAGCCCGCCTAATTCAAATGGGGCGTGTACCATTTAAATTAGGCGCGCTCCCGCGCTGGACGTACTGTGCATGCTCCGTTTTGAAATTCCCGCCGTGCTTTGCGCGAAGTGACGTAATTTTTTTGAACGGCGACGTGCGTAACGTACTTTCGTATTCCCGGACGTCTTACGCAAAAAATAAAAAAAATTGAAATTCGACGCGGGTACGACGGCCATACATGGCTCGTCTAAATTTAAGCAATGTTAAAGCAGCCGTAACTTTGCGACGTGAAAACATTTCTAGCGACGATGTAACGAATGCGAAAACCTTTGTGGATCGCCGTAAATGCTCATTTGCATACCCGACGCAGGAAAACGACGCAAACTCCACCCAGCGGCGGCCGAAGTATTGCAGCCTAAGATCCGAAGGTGTACGAAGCCGTAAGCCTGTCGGATCTTAGCCAAAAGCCGTCGTATCTTGTTTGTGAATCACAAATTAAGATACGACGCGGCAAATTTGAAAATACGCTGGAGTATCAGTAGATACTCCGGCGTATCTCGTCTGTGAATCTGGCCCATTATTAGCAGATACAGAAAAATTTACCAAATTTCTGCTAAATTTCTACTAACTATAAAAGCTTAACCTGTGTTGAGTTAATAAACAACAAATATTTGCCATTTTGGATTTGCGCCTTTTTTTGCGAAATTGTCAAAATCAAACATATACAAATATGTAAAAAAAAAAATCTCAAAAAATCTGGAGGTTGTCATTTTTCCCTTACAGCTTTCACAGTTTGTAAAAGACCCCCCCCCCCCCAACCATATATTTTCTGAAAGAAAGAAGTAAAATAAAAAGGTGAAGGTGTTTTTGATTTTTAATGTGCCTGCTATATTTGGGCAAGTGTTTATCAAAACAATATTCTTGCTAAAAATACACTAAAATCATTATTAGCAGATACAAACAGAACATTTTACAAAATTTCTGCTAAATACCTAATAAATCTAAAAGCTTAAACTTTACTGAATCAATAAATAGCAAATGTTTGCACATTTTAAATTGCGCCCTTTTTTTTTAAATGGTGAAAGTCGAATATATGCGAAACTGCAAAACAACTTAATTTCTCAAAAATCTAGAAGTTTTAATTTTTCCCTTAGGCTGCATTCACATCTTGGCATTTTGAATCGCAGGTAGTTTTTCCGCGATTAAGCCTCTGATTTTAAAACGCCCAGGTGTGAATGACAGAACGCACATTTATGATGGTAAAAAAATCACGGTGCGTTTCTAACACAACTCTCGCACAACAAATAGCGGTAAACCACATTGAGTTCAGGAGCTTCTTTTGGGCGACATGCTTCACAGGATGTGGTTTGCCGTGATTGCAGCATGATTTATCGCGTGACAATCGCGGCAGACCCACACCTTATTTTTAGATGCCATTCAAATGAATGGCAACGCAAATGTGCGTTCTGCAATTTGTCATTCACACCTGGGCGTTTTGAAATGGCGGGCAGAATAGCTACAAATCTGCCCGAGATTGAAAATACAGAGATGTGAATACAGCCTTACACTTTTCAGAATTTGGAACAGACCCCCCAAACGAGAAAGTGCGCCTTTTTTGCGAAATGGTGAAAATCGAATGTATGCAAAACTCTAACAACTAAGGGCCAGATCCACAAAAGGGATACGACGGCGTATCTACTGATACGCCGTCGTATCCCTGTTTCTATCTTTGGAACTGATCCACAGAATCTGTTTCCAAAAGATAGGGAGAAGATCCAACATGTGTAAGGGACTTACACTGTCGGATCTTAGGATGCAGTACCTCGGCCGCCGCTGGGGGCATTTCTCGTCGAAATGCCGCTTCGGGTATGCAAATTAGCACTTACGGAGATCCACAAAGCTTTTACGCTTCGTTTTTTCTCCGTAAGTATTAGTTTGCAAACGCAAAATTAGGGCTGCTTTTACAAGGCCTAAACTGTTTAGGCCTTGTAAAAGTAGACCCTTCTATCCCGCGTCGCCGTCTTTTTTTTTTCAAATTTTTTTTTTCCCGCCGCAACTCGTATTTTTTTTTTTTACGCCCTTAGCGATTCTCAAAACCCAGCGCAACGTAAAACCGCGCAAAGCACGTCGGGAAAATGACGTTGTGAGCATGCGCAGTACGTCCGGCGCAGGAGCGCGCCTAATTTAAATGGGACTCGCCCCATTTGAAAAGGAACGCCTTGCGCCGGACGGATTTAAGTTTTGTGGATCGGGCACTTAGGTAGAAATTTTCCGGCAGTGTAACTTAAATGGAAATATTTAAGTTACGGCGGATGGCTGTGGATCTGGCCCTAAATTTCTCCAAAAATCTGGAGGTTTTAATTTTTCCCTTACAGGTTTGAGAGTTTGTAAAAGATCCCCCAAACCTAATGTTTTCTGAAAGCAGGTGACCAGTAGAATAAAGAGAAGGTGCTACTGATGTTTAGGCCACCACAATATTTGTGCAAATCAATATTTTCGCTAACAATAAACTAAAATCATTATTAGCAAATACCAAACACAGCAAATTTCACAAAATTCCTGCAAAATTCCTACTAAATACTAAAGCTTGGACCATAGATTCCAGGGTGCCGTGACGTGGCTCTGTGGCTCATGCATGCCTTTGCAAATGCGTGCGGACAAATCCCCTGTTTTCAACGCATACTGTTAGACAGGTTAATTGGTTGTCTGCGCTGGTCGGTAAGTAGGCTTGTTTTTTTTTCCTGGGCATTCCCCAGGCCTTTGTTGTTAAATACTAATGCTTAACCTGTTTTAATTCAATAAATAACAAATATTTGTAAATTTAATTTGTGCCATTTAACGAAATGGTGAAAATCGAATGTACCCAAAAATGTAAAGAATCAAATTTCTCAAAATCTGGAGGTTTACCTGACATGTACTGATGCCGCCTTCCAAACGCTGCACATTCATATCAATAGTGAAGCACCATAAATGCCCCACTACTGCATTTAATGCACATGGTTGCAGCACATTTGTAAGCAAAAAAATGATTAGCACAGATTTATGTTCAAAAGGAAAGTCAGCACTAGAAATAAAGGGCCAGATTCACAGAAGAGATACGACGGTGTATCTCCTGATACGCCGTCGTATCTCTGAGAGTATCTATGCGACTGATTCATAGAATCAGTTACGCATAGATAGCCCTAAGATCCGACAGGTGTAATTGTTTTACACTGTCGGATCTTAGGATGCAATACTTCGGCCGCCGCTGGGTGGAGTTCGCTTTGTTTTCCAGCGTCGGGTATGCAAATGAGCTTTTACGGCGATCCACGAAGGTTTTCGCGTTCGTTACGTCGTTGCTAGTCTTTTTTTTCCCGTCGCAAAGTTAAGCCTGCTTTAACATGGCTTAACTTTAGACGAGCCATGTTAAAGTATGGCTGTCGTTCCAGGGTCGAATTTCTATTTTTTTTTGTTTTTGCGTAAGACGTCCGGGAATACGAAAGTACGTTACGCACGTCGCCGTTCAAAAAAATGACGTCACTTCGCGCAAAGCACAGCGGGAATTTCAAAACGGAACATGCGCAGTAGGTCTGGCACGGGAGCGCACCTAATTTAAATGGTACACGCCCCATTTGAATTAGGTGGGCTTGCGCCGGACGCCTTTACGTTACACCGCCGTCAGTTTACACGCAAGTGCTTGGTGAATCAGGCACTTGCGCTGAAAACTTGCGGAGGTGTAACGTATAGACGATACGTTACGCCGCCGCACTTATATGTGAATCTGGCCCAAAGAACTTAGGCAGCTTGCAGGGTAAGCAAATATACAGAACCTAATATACAAACTAAAACGTGAAATATGCAGTGCCAATGAATATAACAAATAAATCATTGTTATAGTGCAACTAAATTGTGTGCAAGAATAATTGTAAAAAAAAAAAAAAGTTTTCTTTTACAATTTAGCTGCACTATAACAATTATTTATTTGTTATATTTATTGGCGCGGCATTTTTCATGTTTCAGAAGACTCTGCTGCTATTTGCTAGTACTGCAATTAGGATCTTCTTGACACTAACCTCTATATCAAGTTCAATAAACAGGTTCAACAGCACTAATCCCAAGACAGAATGCTGGGGCACGGAACTATCAATACTCTCTAGACCCATTCCTGTAGCCAGTTTCCTTTTCTTGTATTTACAATTTCTTCAGCTCCAACAGACCTTGATTTAAGGATTAAACATTTATTAAGGAACAGTTTCAAATGCTTCTAGCTAAATCTAGATAAACTACATCCACTGTACTTTCACCATCCAATTTCTTATGTACTTCCTCATAAAACAATAACATACAAAAAAAAAAATATGAAATGTATACACTTGGGTGCTAAAAATTAGGAGGGGCTCTCCTAGGAGAATTAGTAATGGAAAAGAATGTGAGGGTGGTTGTAGATCATAGACTTATCAATAGCATGCAATGCCAAGCTGCAGCTAACAAAGCTGATAAAATATTGTCATGCATTAAAAAGGGCATGTATTTAGGAAATAAATAAAGAATTCAACTCTTTTACAAAACGCTGGTTCGACCTTATCTTTAAAAGGCACTTCAGTTTCGGTCACCAATTCTCAAGAAAGAAGTTGTTAAATTAGAAAGAGTTCAGCGATGGGCAACAAAATGAATAAGGGAGATGGAGGACCTCAGCTCTGAGGATCTGTTACTGTACATTGATTACAGTTATTCACTGTAGAAGAGACGCTTAAGTGGAGATTACCGTGTACAAATAAATCAATGTAACTGTACAGTAACTGTAATCAATTCTAAGGTCCCCAAAGAGGACGTGTGGCCACAATTTGAGGCTAGAAGAAAGGAGGTTTAATCTTAGAATGTGGAATGGGTTCTTTACTGTCAAAGCAGTTAAAATGTGAAACTCCTTCCTCCAGGAAATGGTACTAGCTGAGAGTGTACTGTAAGAATACTGGCAAAAAAGAAATGTATTTCTTGTTGAACAGTGAGGATATTTTGGGGTCTGTACCAACAAGCTATGGGAATGTGTTGATGCCATCAGATTAAAATCAGTTTAAAATGCTTCTGAGCTCATTCAGAATTCATTAGCGGGTGCATTTTTCTTGTAGTCGATCCTTCCGACCTCAATATGATCTGTTCCAAGAAGTAGGTTTTGCATCCCCATAAGATTGTTATGGCAATGCAAAACCTGTTTAAAGCCTGTATTGACGCTGGCCCTTATGTGTGCTCAGAAAATGTCACACACACCGGAAACCTTTGTGTCTGCCATTTTAATTTTAGAATGTATAAAGTGTTTACAGGAGTGCTGAATGAATAGTATCTAATAAAAGCACGCTGTTTAAAATAGGTTGGAGGCAAATTGTAATATACACAAATGGATACTTTCAGCGGTACCACTTAAAGTGGTTGTAAACCCTTGCATAGGATGCATTAAGGTGAAAAAACACCTGGCAGTGACCGGCCCCCCAGCCCCCCATTTTACTTACCTGAGCCCCGTATTTCCCTCGGCAGGGACACGCTGTCCCTCTTTCCACGGGGTCCCGGGTCTTGATTGGATAGATTGATAGCAGTGCAGCCATTGGCTCCCACTGCTGTCAATCAAATACAATGACGCGAGCGGCAGGGGCGGGGCCGAGTCCGGCATTCGTGTCTATGGACGCAAATGCTGGACTCGGGAGTGAGCCCGCAAGGTAACCCCCCCGAGAGAGCGCTTCTCCTAGGGGGTTATCTGATGCGGGGAGGACCCGTGAGAGCCGCCAAGGGACCCCAGAAGAGGATGTTCGGGGCCATTCTGTGTAAAACAAGCTGCACAGTAGAGGTATGTATAATATGTTTGTTATTTAAAACAAATAAAAAACGCGTCTTTACAATCACTTTAATTAAAACAGATGTGACTGTAGCGTGTCATTTCCCTTTGGCTGCTGCCATGTTACTTTTTTTTTTTTTTTGCATCCTCAATGCACATGGTGTTAGGTGGTTTCACTCCAAACATCCGTACAGCTGTTCCAAAGACACTGTAACTAGCTCAATCTGAAAAAATATTAGATTTCTAATAAAAAGGTGCTAAATCTACCTAATACCATTGTTGGCCATTTAGAAACAATTACCTATTTTTTACAAAGTTAGGATCACATCTGCAGCATCCCACAACACTGGTTTATTCACTATTTCATAATATTGTTGTATTCTGAGCTGCAGTTAAATTTATATATTAAATTGGTCAAAGTTACAAAGTGTCTGCACTCTGAGAGTATCTTAGATATTAAAATTAAATGCTAATTAATATACATTTTAGTGTTGCTGAAAAATGTTGGTTGGCATGATGCATTTGTTTGGCTCATGCATTATACACAGTACGCTGCCTGTTCTTGCAGATTTGTTAAAGCTTAGGACATAACTGTCAGAATCATTTCCTTTTCAGTGACTGTAAAGTCAGTGAAGTGCAACCCTATAGAACAGTAAAATGTTGGGTGGTCAGCAAATCTTTACATAATCAATAATCTATTTTTGGCATTGACACTGAACTGTAAATTGTGGCATTTATCTTGTAGCTGTGGCAATATTTCTATGTAGGATATTGTAGTGCTACCGAGCTTGTTCTAAAATGTAGTCATCAGACCTAAAAGAGATCTACAATTGCCTGGCACTGTTCATCTTAAGTTCATTTGCAATAACCCCAAGAAAACAAATTATAATTTATATGCCAGGGCTAAAAATTTCAAGTCCTGAGCCACTAGCCAGACCTTAAGAGTTACTCGCCACCAGTTGCCCCACCCAACCTCTCCCCTGCCCCACCCCTAAGTCCGCCCCTAAACACGCCCTTGTAAATTATCTCATGAAATTACACTGTTAAATGTTTTCAGCAGAATTAAGTTCCAAAAATAAATAACAACAACTTTAACAATATTAACATAAAGTATATCAGTACCCATCAAATGCAGCCTTATGGTGCCCATCAAATGCAGCCGCACTGTGCCTATTAAATGCAGCCGCACTGTGCCCATCGAATGCAGCCTCACTGTGCCCATCAATGCACTCTCACTGTGCCCATCAATGCACTCTCACTGTGCCCATCAATGCACTCTCATTTCAGAGGGCCCATGTGTCACCCCTGTACACCTGGATAGGAAGAGGGCCGGGGGCAGCATACAGAGGAACCGATCCCCTCCATTTTCCCATCCCCGATCCCATTTCCTTATCACTGCTACCACCGCTCACTGTCACTCATCCCAGCCCCATGCTTCAGGGGGCCCATGTCTCACCCCTGTACACCCGGATAGGAGAAGCAGCGGGAGGCATATAGAGGAACCAATACCCTCCATTTTCCTCCTGAAGTCACAGCTATTGGTTCCTCTATATGCCGCCCGCTGCCCCTCCTATCCGGGTGTACAGGGGTGAGACATGGGCCCCCTGAAGCATGGGGCTGGGATGAGTGACAGTGAGCGGTGGTAGCAGTGATGGGGGAATGGGATGGAATCAGTGGTGGTGGGTTGGATGGGGCGAGTGGCAGCAGTGGTGGGGGGGATGGGATCAGTGGTGGCTGTGAGGGGGGTTAGATCACTGGCAGTGGTGACGGTAAGGGGTGATGGGATCAGTGGTGGTGTAGGAATCAGTGGCGGGCATGGTGGGATTGTGGTGGTGGTGGGATCAGTGGCGGGGATGGTGGGATCAGTGATGGTGGTGGGGGGATGGGATCAGTGGTGGCTGTAAAGGAGGTAAGATCACTGGCTGTGGTGACGTATGGGGGGTGGGATCGGTAGTGGTGGTGGAATCAGTAGCAGGGGTGGTGACATCAGTGGTGGTGGGTGGGATCGGTGGTGGTGGAATCAGTGGCAGGGGTGGTGACATCTGTGGTGGTGGTGGGATCAGTGGCAGGGGTGGTGACATCTGTGGTGGTGGGTGGGATCGGTGGCGAGGCTGGTGACATCAGTGGTGGTAGGTGGGATCGGTGGCAGGGGTGGTGACATCGGTGGTGGTGGGTGGGATCGGTGGTGGTGGTATCAGTGGCAGGTTCGGTGGTGGTGGATGGGATCGGTGGTGGTGGTATCAGTGGCAGGTTCGGTGGTGGTGGGTGGGATCGGTGGTGGTGGTATCAGTGGCAGGTTCGGTGGTGGTGGGGTTGGCAGTAAGATCCAGAGGCAGAGGTGGTGGTGGTGGGGGAGGATGGCACCGGGGATAGGGATAAGATCTGTGGTGGTGAGGGGGGTCAGTAAAAGGCAGAGGTTGGGATCAGCTGCACTGACTATTATGTCACTTACTTTCTCAGAAGATTCCTTCCTCTTCATCGTTGCTCCCATGCCTCCAGGGACGCTCCTGTGTCATGGGATGAGAGCTCCTCCCCCTTCACTGCATTGGTGTCAGCTGGTCAGCTGACTTTCCCTTCCACCATGTTACATGTCTTTCCTCTCCTGAGGCTTTGCCTTTCCTCAGCGAGCAGCAACCCCGCACGCAGTGTAACAAGGTCCAACACCTCTAGATGGCTAAGGAACACTGATACTTTCACAAACACCGGTCTAGGGGGGGCGGGACCTTGTTACACAGCACACCGAACAGACACAGCCAGCTCATCACACACAGCGTGACATCCCCGCTGTGTGTGCAATATAACATAACAAGAGGAGGAGAGAGAGGGAGGGAGGGGAGCGCTGCAGCCTCCTCACCTCAGCTCAAAGCCGCACCAGCAGTCCGGTCCTGCCGCTGTGTGTCCTCTGGCTGACAGTTTCCAGCCAGGAAACGATCAGCCTGGTCCACCCGGCTCCTCACTCGCCCTGAATGAAATTCCACTCGCAAATTGCGAGCAAAGAGTGGAAATTTTGAGGGCTGGTATATGCAATTGAATTCTCTCGACACAGTACCAGTAAAATAGCACACACACACACATGAAATTAAAAATAATGAACATTTACTTAAAGGGGTTGTAAAGGTTTGTTTTTTATTTTCTAAATAGGTTTCTTTAAGCTAGTGTATTGTTGTTTTTTTTCTTTGTCTGAATTTCTCACTTCCTGTTCCTCCTCAGTAAGCTGTTCAGTGAGCTGTTCTGGCTGACTAAACACCGCTCGGATGATGGTGTCAAGTTTACTGAGGAGAAACAGGAAGTGAGAAATTCAGACAAAGAAAAACAACATTTAGAAGGGAAATCGAAGGAAAAGGTAAGTGAACCAACAATGCACTAGCTTAAAGGAACCTATTTAGAAAATAAAAAACAAACCTTTACAGCCCCTTTAAGCTAGTGCATTGTTGGTTCACTTACCCTTTCCTTCAATTTCCCTTCTAAATGTTTTTTTTCTTTGTCTGAATTTCTCACTTCCTGTTTCTCCTCAGTAAATTTCACACCAGCTTCCGAGCGGTGTTTAGTCAGCCAGAACAGCTTACTGAACAGCTTACTGAGGAGGAACAGGAAGTGAGCAATTCAGACAAAGAAAAAAACATTTAGAAGGGAAATCGAAGGAAAAGGTAAGTGAACAAACAATGCACTAGCCTAAAGGAACCTATTTAGAAAATAAAAAACTAACCTTTACAACCCCTTTAACTAATTACAGATAGCAGGTTACAAAAATAGCAGTCTCGGGTCTCACTCTCAGGTTTTGTCCATCTTAGTGAGAGGGCCAAACATTTAGATATACCAGCAGGTTGCTGAGATTTAATAGACTTACAGTCCTCTAGTAACACACTTTTGACTCCTAGCGATATAGTGATAACCACTTAAGGACAGCCTCATGCATAAATACTGTAGTAGGGCGGCCCTCCTGCGCAAAATCACATACCTGTATGTGATTTTGTGCTCAAGGTCTGGGGCCTGCCCGCTGTCAATGACCTGCTCTCCCACTGTGATTGGACCCACTGATCGCTGACAAGAGAGGCAGAACGACGGTCTGTCTATGTAAGCAAAGCAGACCGCTGTTCTGTCAGAGAGGAAGATAGAGATCTTGTTTTCCTCCAGTTAATCCTTCCCACACAGTTAGAGCCGGGTTCACACTGGGGCAACACGACTTTCAGCACGACTTTGGGAGGCAACATGAACACGACTTGAGTATGAATCACAACGCGACTTACAACACGACTTGAAGTCGCCTCCAGGAGGGGGAACTTGATGCCAAATTTTAAATAAAAAAATGGCATGGGTTCCCCTCTAGGAGCATACCAGGCCCTTAGGTCTGGTATGTATTTCAAGGGTAACCCCTACGCCAAAAAAACGATGTGGGGGTTCCCCCCACATCCATACCAGACCCTTATCCGAGCACGCAGACCGGCCGGTCAGGAAAGGGGATGGGGATGGGCGAGCGCCCCCCCCTCCTGAACCATACCAGGTGGCATGCCCTCAACATAGGGGGTGCTTTGGGGCAGGGGGACGCCCTGTGGCCCCCCCAACCCAAAGCACCTTGTCCCCATGTTGGGGACAAGGGCCTTTTCCCGACAACCCTGGCCGTTAGTTTTTGGGGTCTGCGGGTGGGGGGTTATCGGAATCTGGGAGCCCCCTTTAAGGGGGCCCCCAGATCCCGGCCCCCCACCCTATGTGAATTAGTATAGGGTACATCGTACCCCTACCCATTCACCTGGTGGAAGAAAAATGTCAATACAAAAACACTACACAGGTTTTTAAAGTAGTTTATTAGGCAGCTCCGGGGGTCGGAAGACCCCTGGAAGTCAGAAGAAGACCCCCTGAAGTCGGAAGAAGGGAGAAGACCGCGCCCCCGCTGGAAAAAGAGCTGAAAGAAGACAGCGGTGGTGCCCGGCAGAAGGGAGAAGTCTGAAGACCCCCTGTCATGGACCTTGGAATGCTGGTGTTCTCCTTGAAATCTGTTACACAGTGGGGGGTCTTCTGCCCTGTCTTAAGGCTAAATCCCCCCCCTTCCAGACAGCTCCATGGTCTGGAGGAAAAGCATTGTTCTGTGTCTGGCTGTTTGTGTACTTTCATTGCCCCCTGGTGCTTCTGTCTCATTACACATATCAGTCCTCCTATTCAAGCTATCGGACCAATACCTGCTGACCCTGTTTCAAGTCCTCATTTGCATGGCTAAGAGGACCTAATTGAGAACTACAATGTACTTTAATATTGACCAATAGGAAAGTGGTTGTTGGGGGCAGGGTGTTCAAACTGCTGTATAAAAGTGTGTGTGCATCCAATAAAAGAGTCTCCTGTTTAAACTTACATACAGCCTGCCTGGTGTTTGTGCTGAGCTAACACAAATGAATTTCGAACGGCACATATCTGTAGTTCGAATCCCGGATGGCCGAACCATCAGACGTTGCGATCTGCAATCTGATCCAATAGTAGCAGAGGAGTGTCTGGAGAGTGGAACCGAGCGAACAAGGGTCTCGTTACACCCCCGAAGTCGGAAGAAGACCCCCGGAGCTGCCTAATAAACTACTTTAAAAACCTGTGTAGTGTTTTTTTTATTGACATTTTTCTTCCACCAGGTGAATGGGTAGGGGTACGATGTACCCCATACTCATTCACATAGGGTGGGGGTCGGGATCTGGGGGCCCCCTTATAAAAGAGGACTCCCAGATTCCGATAAGCCCCCCGCCCGTAGACCCCGACAACCAACAGTCAGGGTTGTCGGGAAGAGGCCCTTGTCCCCATCAACATGGGGACAAGGTGCTTTGGGGTGGGGGGCCACAGGGCGCCCCCCTGCTCCAAAGCACCCCCCCAAGGTTGAGGGCATGCCGCTTGGTATGGTTCAGAAGGGGGCGCTCGCCTTTCCTGATCGGCCGGTCTGCGTGCTCGGATAAGGGTCTGGTATGCTGTTTATTTATTTCAAATTTGGCGTGGAGTTCCCCTGTGGGAGGGAGGGGCTTGCCTTAGAACAGGTTTACACTGGGGCGACTTTCTGTAAAGTTGCCTCACTGTGAACAAGGATCCGACTTGGAGGCGACTTCCATTGAAATCAATGGGTACAGGTCGCATAGAAGTCGGATTGAAGTAGTACAGGAACCTTTTCTGAAGTCGGAGCGACTTCAGTAGTGTACATTAAGACGGCTCCCATTCACTTCCATTCATTTTCTCGACCACGCTACTTGGGGCGACTTGAAGTCGGATCACAGGTCGCCCCAGTGTGAACCGGCTCTAAGAAAGCACTCCCTAGGAGCACACTTAGCCCTTTGATCGCCACTGATGTTAACTACTTCCTGCCAGATTCATTAGTACAGTGACACTGCTTTATTTACAGCACTGATCACTGTATTAGTGTCACTGATCCCCAAAAAAGAGTCACTGTGGGGTTGATTTACTAAAGGTAAAAATTTAAAAGACTGTGCACTTTGCAAAATGCAGAAGCTCAGCGGACTTCCATCATCCAATCACGTCCAAGCAAAAATGCTGTTTTTTTTATTTTTCCTTGCACATGATTGGGTGTTCTTTGCAAAGGGCAACTGCTCTTGCAAAGTGTACAGTCTATTTGTCTTCAGTGAATCAACACCTAAGGCCTCGTACACACGACCAGATCTATCCGCTGAAACTGGTCCGACGGACCAGTTTCAGCGGACAGATCCGGTCGTGTGTAGGCCCGACCGGACAATTGTCCAGCGGATCGGACAGTTTCCAGCGGACAAAAATTTCTTAGCCTGCTAAGAAATCTGTCCGCTGGAAACCTCTCCGTCGGACGTGTTCGGTCATCTGTACAGACTCACCGGACACGTCCGACCGACCGCCATCCCTCACATGCGTCGTACTGATTCGACGCATGCGTGGAAGCTTTGAACTTCCAGGGCCGCCCACGTCGCCGCGTCATCGTCGCGGTGACGGCGTGGCCACGTCCCCGCGTATTGTTTACGCGCGGATTTCTGTCTGATGGTGTGTACAACCATCATACAGAAATCTCCGGGCGGACATGTCCGCTGAAAACGGTCCGGCGGACCATTTTCACCGGATTGTCCGTCCGTGTGTACGGGGCCTTAGTGTCTGATTTGTCTGCTGCAATGTCGCATATTTGTTTTCATCTAGGGGATTGAAGAGCTATGATGATATACTTACCTAATCCTCCCAGCACAAGACTGGTACACCCCCCCCTCCCCCCCCCGTGATCTAGCGGTCTTTTGTGGTGGGCTGTTCCTGATGTCATGCCCATGAACTTAGCTTAAATACAGAAACAGCACAAAAATCTGATTTTTTTAACCTTATACTAAAAAATGCATTTTTTTTGTATTTGGCAAAACATCCTTCCTTATCAAATTCTAATAGACCTGCCTTTTCATTAATGCCAATGCAATGTCCAATCATTTTCAATCACTCCGCCCAATGGACCCGAAAAACCCCCAAAAAACTCCACCTTGATGGGAGGCGTCCCGCCGACTGCTTTCTCTTGACTGTGACAGCTGTTATATAGGCAAGGGCGGGGGCCACCCAGTGATATAACGAGTGACCCCGCCCCTTCTGACATCATGTACTGTAAGAGGAGAGTGGGGTCATCTGGTTATGTCAGCGGGTGGTCCCATCCTTGCCTAACGTTTTAAACCTGCGCATGCTCAGAAGCAAGTTATGAGATGGGAGTGCTCGTTCAGGTAAAACTACCGTTCATAATGGAGTAAACACATTCATCACGCTGTAACAGACAGAAAAGCGCGAATCGTCTTTTACTAACACAGAATCAGCTAAAGCAGCCCAAAGGCGAATAGAACTTCCCCTTTAGAGTGTCGTCGTACGTGTTGTACGTCACATCGCTTTTTTCATCATTTTTTAAAAACGATGGTGTGTGGGCAACAACGTTTTTAATGATGAAGTTGGAAAAACGTTGTTTTTTGGGCATGCTGAAAAACAAAGTTTTTTTTCATGACGAAAAATGATCGTGTGTACGCGGCATTAGGCTTTGTTTCAGGGCCGAATTCAGGCAAAAATTTGGCCCTGATTTATCCCTGAAATGGAGAACAGTGATCCGTGGCCGATTTAAGTGTAAGCCGAGCCTAAATTAATAAGACTTGTAGTCAGCATACAAAAACAGCTTTGGGTATAAAACTTTTAACCACCAAGCACCATTGCTGTCATAAAGGAGGGGGGGAGGGGCATTTAATAAGTCACATGTACCCAATACCAATAAATACTAGGCAAAGCGTGAGAGCAAATAGGAGTGAAAATATAACTAGCTATGTGGCCATCTTTGAAGTAAAACCTTTGCTTTACCCTGCATGGCAAAACACATATTCCTTTTAAAAGCACTGGCTTAAAAAAAAGGCTCAGGCCCCGTACACACCAGAGGATATCTGCTGGAAACGGTCTGCCGGACCGTTCCCAGTGGATAAATCCTCTGGCGGATTTGGATCTGATGGCTGTACTCACCATCAGATCGAAATCCGCATGGAATCCATCCGCGGTGATGTGTCGAGCCGTCGCCGCGACGATGACGCGGCGACGTGCGCGACGCTGGAAGGTAAGTACTTCCACGCATGCGTCGAATCATTACGACGCATGCGAGGGAGGGGAGCGGACGGATTGATCCGGTGAGTCTGTACAGACGACCGGATCAATCCGCTGGACAGGATTCAAGCGGATAGATTTCTTAGCATGCTAAGAAATTTTTATCCGCTTGAAATCCCTCGGCTGGATTTTTATCCGCTGATAAATGTCCGCTCGGGCCTACACACGACCGGATCTATCTGCTGGAACTGATCTGCGGATCAATCCCAGCGGATAGATCCGGTCGTGTGTACGAGGCCTTAGAGGTTAAAAAGAAACTATAATGGTTTCGGGTCAAAATGTTTTAATATTTTGGACATTTGTCCATTTGTTTAATCTGTTGTTTTTTTACCTGCTAAATATTAGAATTATTTTTTTATAGAAAAGAGTATAATTAAACTCGATGACAATTTTTTATTTTTTTTTGCAGTCTCTGGGCCGGATTCAGAAAGAAGATACGATGTCGTATCTCTGAGTCCGGCCGTCATATCTATGCGCCTGATTCATAGAATCAGGTTACGCATAGATATCCCTAAGATCCGACAGGTGTAAGTGACTTACACCGTCGGATCATAGGCTGCAATTCCAGGCCGGCCGCTAGGTGGCGCTTCCGTATCTTTTACATGTTGAATATGCAAATGAGCATTTACGCTGATTCAGAAACGAACGACCGCCCGGCGCTTTTTTTTTACGTCGTTTGCGTTCGGCTTTTTCCGGCGGAAAGTTACCCCTGCTATAGGAGGGGTAAGTGCGGCGTATCCTATGTTAAGTATGGCCGTCGTTCCCGCGCCGAGTTTTGAATTTTTTTACGTCGTTTGCGTAAGTCGTTCGCGAATATGGCCGGACGTAATTTACGTTAACGTCGAAACCAATGACGTCCTTGCGACGTCATTTGGAGCAATGCACGCTGGGAAAATTTGCGCACGGCGCATGCGCTGTTCAATCGGCACGGGGACACGCCTGATTTAAATTGTACACGCCCCCTAGCCGCGGAATTTGAATTCCGCCGGGGGATTTATGATACGCCGCCGCAACTTTAGAGGCAAGTGCTTTCTGAATAAAGCACTTGCCTCAAAAAATTGCGGCGGCGTAACGTAAATCAGATAGGTTACGCGGATCTAAAGATCCGCTAACCTATCTGAATCTAGCCCACAGTGTCCAATTGGGGAGATTTATTTTTGCATTTATATATTCATTTCACATTACTGTATTTCTCACAAATTACCTTTTGGCTCGCAGTAACAATATTTTTAGGACTGAAAAAAAGCCATGAGATGATCTTCATTCACATTTACATATAGAATACTTTAGAAATTGATAGTAGAACAGATAGTAAGTGGTAAATACAGTTGATGCAGTAAAATCTTAAGTAAATAAAAGAAATGCAAACTTTAAAATGAGCAAATAATGCATAGTAATGAAAAATATCACATGCATTATATTTAGGGAATTGCTAAATAAGTCCTTGTGCCTTGACATTTCCTGTTCAAGTTATGTTAGACATATATATTTTCTTTTTTGTATCCTTTATACATAACAAAAATAAATATACTTTAATTTTATGTGACATTTCATCTGCTGTGATTGCTTTTATAAATACTTCTGTTAAATGGTATGTTTAATAAAAAGCAGTACTCTGCTACTCCTAACTGTGTAATTTATCATCATTAATATTTTATTGCACAGTGATTGTCAAATGGAAAGGTAAAAACAAACACATTGATCTGCCATTGCTTGAAAAATTCTTAAAGTGATATTAAACCCAAAACCAAAAATGTAATATTTTTCAGCTTTTTAATATTCAGATGTGGCGGCTACATCAGTTTTTTTTTTTTTTGGCTTTCTTCCCTCTGTTTTTACCTGGTGATTTGGCCAGTAACACACCTCCTGTGTTAATGAGACACAGCTCTGGATGAGTGAGCATAGGAGGCACAGCGGACAGCAGCATTGTTAGTCTGGAGGGAGAGTAGTGTTAAATGTATTAGCAGAATTAAATACACTGAACAAATTACAGCCAAACTACAGCTCACACATTATAATCAGATACAGCAAACTGTTTTTTTTTTTTTTTTGTTGTGCTTCTGAAAGGCAACAGACTTTCTGGCTGAATTATGAGGTGAAAATAGAAGAAAGAAGGACTAAAAAGAAAACAAATGTAGCCATTACATCTTATGCCGCGTACACATGGTCGTTTTTTGGCATGAAAAAAACGTTGTTTAAAAAAAATGTAATTTAAAATGATCGTGTGTGGGCTTCACATAATTTTTCGGCTTCTGAAAAACGCCAATTTTTTTTTCCGAACATGCTGCATTTTTTAACAACGTTTTAAACTATGTCATTTTTCGGGTTGTAGAAAATGGTCGTGTGTGGGCTAAAACGACGTTAAAAACCTGCGCATGCTCAGAAGCAAGTTATGAGATGGGAGCGCTCGTTCTGGTAAAACTACCGTTCATAATGGAGTAAGCACATTTATCACGCTGTAACAGACATCGTCTTTTACTAACACAGAATCGGCTAAGTCCCCTTACACACTTATACGACTTGTCCCACGATTTTGGACTGCAAAATCGTATGACAAGTAATTCTCCATTATTTTCAATGACTACCATTCATACTGGCACGACTTTAAGTTGTGCCTACTTCAAACTAGTCCTTGCACTACTTTGGTCCGATTTTGATGCCACTTACACAGGCATTCATTGAAATCGCGGCCGCGAATCGCGGCAAAATCGCGGTAAAATCGCGGTAAAATCACGCGACTTTGAAGTTGTACAAGTGTGAAAGGGGGCTAAAGCAGCCCCAAGGGTGGCGTTATCCAAATGGAACTTCCCCTTTATAGTGCCGTTGTACGTGTTGTACGTCACCGCGCTTTGCTAGAGCATTTTTAAAAAACGATGGTGAGTGGGCAACGTCCTTTTAATGATGAAGTTGGAAAAACTTTGTTTTTTCTACATGCCGAAAAACTTCGTTTTTTTTCATGCTGAAAAATGATCGTGTGTATGCGGCATAAGAATCGACAAACTGCAATATAATAAATGATTGCTTTTGGGTTTAATATCGTAACTGTCCAGTGTGAATGTGCCCTCCTTTAGTCTACATTTACAAGTGCATCTGCTTTCCGGTAGAGGAAGATGTCCTTTTCAGTGTCCAATCTACTAAGCGCTTAATTAACAGCCTAACTGAAATTGGGATTTCCTGGTGCCTCCATGGCAGCATACATGTGATAGTAGCCCCACCTACTTACGCCTACAGGACCAGTGCATAGCTATAAAAAGTCAACACCCACACAATAGTCCATTCCTTTTTTGTCCTCATGGAACTCACAGCCAGTATGAAGAGAAGAAACCCTTACCTGCACCTTTGGTGGTTTTCTGCTCAGGTTCAGCCTCTGATAAGCTCTGATAAGTCAGGGAGCCCCTTCTGTGAATATTTTGGGGTAAAAAATCGGGTGCTAACTAGCCCCACATACAGCAGTGCAGGCAGGGCTATGTTACTCTGAGTGGATCCATTGAACTGGGATACTGCATTTCCAAGATAAGTATGATTTCTCTGCCTCATTACTTAGCATGATAGTTCTGTATTTTTTCAGTCTAGCAACATTTTTCACATTGGAACTGAATTTAAATTGTGAAAATTGGCTGTCGTTAGGCACATATTAAAATGTTAATTGTGTGTAAGCAGCACCCTGAAAGTCTAGCTTTTGTCTGGAATTCTTCCTGAAAAACCTCAGTGCACTTTCAGGGGCAGATCCACACAGATCTCCACCCGCAGAGATACGCTACGCCGCCGTACCTTACCTGGCGTTCTTTCAAATCCTCAAAGATTTTGCGCCGTAAGTTATGGCGGCGTAGTGTATTTCTGGCGGTGGAATTCAAATCGGCGATGAGGGGGCGTGTTTCATTTAAATGAAGCGCGTCCCCGCGCTGAATGAACTGCCCATGCTCCGTTTTGAAATTTCCCGCCGTGCATTGCGCGAAATGACGTCTAAAGGATGTAATTTTTTTAACTTAGACGTGACTTACGTCCATCCCTATTCACGGACGACTTACAAAAAAAAAAATTCTAATTTCGACGCGGGAACGACGGCCATACTTAACATGGCAAGTCTAACTATATGCCGCAAAATACCAGCTTTAACTATACGCCGGAAAAAGCCGACTAGAGACGACGTAAGCGATGGCCGCGCATACGTTCGTGGATCGTCGGAAATAGCTAATTTGCATACCCGACGCAGAAAACAACGCAAACTCTACCCAGCGGATGCCGAAGTATTGCATCTACGATCCGAAGGCGTACAAAGCCGTACGCCTGTCAGATCGAACCCAGATACCGTCGTATCTTGGTTTGAGGATTCAAACTAAAGATACGACGCGGGAAATTTGAAAGTACGCCGGCGTATCAGTAGATACGCCGGCGTACTCTCACTGTGGATCTGGCCCTCAGTATCTAGGAACTCCCGTGCATACAGCCTCATGGTTGTATACCTGCAGAGTGAAATTAAGGCACTGCTGCCTCTGATTGCCTGTCTCATGAGATTTGGTGTTCTCACTGTTCTCCTTTCTTGAGGCTCTGGCATAAAGAACAAAATCCTACCTCTACCAACATAGCTGCCTCCACACAGAGACACCATGCAGGAAAAGGCATGGTAAGTCAGTAATGGTGAAAAGATCAGCTGCAGGAAGACTATACTGGTGACTAGTGTTGGACGAGCAGTTCGGACTCAGTATAAGTTGGGCCCAAACATCGCCTGTTTGCCCATTAGACAAACACGCAAACTCAGCGGGATGTTGCTGGTCTTAGGATGCATGTTGCACAGTGCATTCTAAGGCTGCATTCACACTTGAGCGTAGGTCGTTCAGTCGTTTTTTTCCGGCGTTTTTTTTTCCGGGCGTATTCATGCTTGTTTGCGTACAGCGTCGTCCGACGTTTTTGTACTTCGACATTTTTTATTTTAGCCAATAGGAAAAATGATCATCTTTTCATCACTTGTTGCTGTGTTGGTAGATTTTTTTTATCTTCTGCCTGGGTGAAATGTTCTATTGATCAAAGCGACAAAACGCCCGTAGCAAACGCTCGTTGTCGCGCTAGTCGCTTGAATTGAGCGTTTCCATTACTTTCTATGGGAAATAGAAACGCTCAAAAACGCCCAAACCGCCCGATTCGCGCGAACCATCTCCATTGGGAATAATGTATTTTTTCCCCTCTAGCGTTTTTGAGCGTCGCGCTTCAGGCGACAAAACGCTCAGGTGTGAATGCAGCCTTAGCCATGATTCTCTAAAGCAATGCACCTGACCACTGGTCTCCCAGAGTTACTCTTTAACTATGCAAATAACTGATCCGTTTATGGGTCAATATGGATTCCTGTTCAAATGCTAAATGGGCATAAGGCCACATCCTCTATCTACTTTTTTATTTCACTCTTTGACATTTCTTTTAAAGGGGTTGTAAAGGTTTGTTTTTCTAAATTAGTTCCTTTAAAGCGGAGGTTCACCCAAAAGTGAACCTCCGCTTTTTGGAACCCCCCCGTCGGTGTCACATTTGACACCTTTCAGGGGGGAGGGGATGCAGATACCTGTATAAAACAGGTATTTGCACCACTTCCGGGTATAGGCTCCCGTGAGAGTCCGCCCCCCCCTGCGCAAACCCCCTCGTTGTGTTCTGGTAAACACTCGGCTCCCAGAACACAACGGGGACCAGTGAAACTGCACAGCGCGACTCGCGCATGCGCAGTAGGGAACCGGGCAGTGAAGCCGCAGCGATTCACTTCCCGAAGATGGCGGCGGGGAAAGCCGAGCTACCGCTTGGCTTCGTCGGAAGCGCCGGACAGGTAAGTGTTACTTTTTTAAAAGTCAACAGCTGCTGTATTTGTAGCTGCTGGCTTATAAAAAAAAATTTGCAGGTGAACCTCCGCTTTAAGCTAGTGCATTGTTGATTCACTTACCTTTTCCTTCGATTTCCCTTCTAAACATTTTTTTTCTTTGTCAAAATGTCTCACTTCCTGTTTCTCCTCAGTAAGCTTTCCACCATCATCTGAGCTGTTCAGGCTGGGGGTTAGTCAGCCAGAACAGCTTACTGAGGAGGATCAGGAAGTGAGAAATTCAGACAAAGAAAAAAAAACATTTAGAGGGGAAATCAAAGCAAAGGGTACAGTAAGTGAACCAACAATGCACTAGCTTAAAGGAACCTATTTAGAAAATAAAAAAACAAACCTCTACAACCCCTTTAAGTTTCAATCTGGTGTGTGACCACATTTTTCTTGTCCTGTGAGTTAATTTTTATCTGGAAGTTAGTATTAATGTAAACCATTTGGTTCATGCTGATTGAACCATTCATTCTCAATTTTCTAAATGTGTGCCATGCTCAGAGAATAAACATATTTCAAGAGAAATAATTTACACTTTCACTTTTAATAACTGTAATGCCCTGTACACAAGATCTGTTCATCTGATGAAAACAGTCCGATGGACCGTTTTCATCGGACGAACCGATCGTGTGTGGGCCCCATCGTTTTTTTCCCATCGTCGAAAAAAAATAGAACCTGCTTTAAAATTTTCTGATGGTTAAAAAACCGATAGAAAAAAATGATCGTCTGTGGGGAAATCTATTGGTCAAAAATCCATGCATGCTCAGAATCAAGTGGACGCATGCTCGGAAGCATTGAACTTTATTTTTCTCTGCACGTCGTCGTGTTTTACGTCACCGCGTTGGACATGATCGGATTTTTAACTGATGGTGTTTAGGCAAGACTGATGAAAGTCAGCTTCATCGGATATCTGATGAAAAAATCCATCGGTCCGTTTTCATCGGATGAACCGATCGTGGTGTACATCACAGCTATAAGAATCCCTTCCACTTATTTCCAGCATGAGTTAATATGGCTGACTTACTAAATTATTGGAAAGTTCCCTTAGCCAGTGAATCTGCATTTAATTCTCATACCTAATCACATGCCAAACAACAAGGATAACTATACTATAGTTTAGTATATTTATTCTTTAACCACATACATTTTATTTGGGTACAGTGTTGTATGACCGCTCAATTGTCAGTTGAAGTAATGCAGTGCTGTATCACAAAAATGGCCTGGTCATGAAGGGGGATAAATCTTCCAGAGATGAAGTGTTTAAAGCGGAGTTCTACCCAAAAGTTGAACTTCCGCTTATCCGATTCCTTCATCCCCCCTGCCACATTTTGGGGGGGGAGTGGGTTCCTGTTTTTTACAGGTACCCTGTCTCCACTTCCGGGAGATCGGGCTGCAGCAAAGTACGTCAGCAGCTCGGCCCCCCTCCTCCTCCCTCCTTTCTCCCCTTCTGCCAGGTCAGTGAGAGAGGGCAGCGCGCTTTGTGCATGTGCAGTAGGGACCCGGCCATTAAGCCGAAAGGCTACACTGCCATGCTCCCTTACCAGCAATGGCGGTGGCAGCCGTTGTAAACCTTGGTTGCGGTGCCGACATCGCTGGACTCCAGGACAAGTAAGTGTCCTAATGTTAAAAGTCAGCATCTACAGTGTGTGTAGCTGCTGACGTTTCATTTTTAAAGGGCGGACGGAACTCCTCTTTAAGTTACCACTTTCATTTTCAAAACCGCTTCCCTTCCCCCCTCCGAAAGGTCTTGTACTCAATCTCATTTGTCCAGGCTGCTGTGAGATAAAAGCCAGGTGGGTAAAAGAATGTTGCCACTGCAAATCCAGTCCATGCTCATGTAAAAATTAATTCCTCATTCTTGCACAGGGAAGCAGCATGATCATCTAATATCTCATGAGTGCAAATGTCCCCTAAAAAAAAAAGTAAGTAATATCTCTAATTACTTCAAGTATTGCATAGATTGTTCAGGCCAAGTGCACAATTTTTCTTATTAACATATAAAAAGCAATGTGAAGAGCTTCACATTCAGTAAATATTTTAGGTAGGGCTGTTACTGATCAAAATTTTTCTGTTCTGTTCGTTTTTTTTTTTAATCGATTAATCAACTAATTTCGAGTAATTACAACGCGCATACAGATCCAACTACTTTTAGCTGATCTCCTTGCAGGCCGATTCCCAGTGCAGCTACCAACAACTGGAAAAATGGATAGCAGGATACAAAAAACACACAAAGGCAGCGCTCGATGGGAATAGCATTAAAACTTTTATAGTCTTCAAGTAAGTAACAAAATCAATATTGCACTGGAGATAAAATCGATGTAGCTACATAAACTGTAAAAATGGTGCGAGTAATACCAAACGGTAGCAAAAGCAGTCATAAAAACATGTAGCTAAGTATGATACTGGTATAAAAATGTGTACAACGATACCACTGCTGAATCCAGACGAGGAGGGGTTAAGATCAGTCCGTCGGCATGTAGATGTCCCATGAAGGGAACTATCACAACTCCCAGTGGATGGTTGTAGAATCCCAGGTTGATATAGGGAAGTGTTAGAGGGAAGTGATAGAGGGAAGTGTAACAGCCCTTGCGTGTGGCAGATAGTGAGGGCATGCAGATAAGAAGGCACAGCAAAGGAGCCCTTCAGATGGACACGGCAAGCCCCGCCGGTGTCCGTGACGTTACTGGATCTCCGACGGAACTCCCTGAAGGCCCAGAAGCCGGCGGAGAGGTGAGTACCAATCAAAAGAATTTTAATCGATCAAAAAAATTTTGATCGATCAAAAAAATTAAAGATTAATCGATTAATTAAAAGTTAATTTGCACAGCCCTAATTTTAAGGCATTTAAAAGCATAGAACATCGTTCTGAAAACCCTTTAAAACCCCTTCAGCTCCAGCCTGGAAATACTAAACACATACCCTAATGCAAGTTCTATCTGTAGCTCTGTAGACTAGATGCTTATGTAAGCTTTGACGGGTATTTCACAAGCCTTGGGAAACTATATGACTGGAGCCTTTATATGTTTGCAAGCTTATATACTCTATTGCTTGAGATCTCTTTACCTTGAGCTGGCTTCTTTAAAATGTACTTGTATCGTCTATAAAATATATAACAAAAGGGCATCAACTACAAAAAAGCCCAAGACATTAAATTAGGTTCCCTGTGATTACAAAGTAATGAAGAGAGATTTTATTAGGAAGCATTATGCTTGTTACAAATAATTTAGTTACAGTCATTTCCAATGAGATTACCCTGCAATTATTCCTCTATTTGCCTTCAAATCAAGTCTTTGTTCTAAACTAGATGTTCACAGATCAAGAAAAATGCTTTAGATTTCCTAAATGAATATCACATTAGATCATCTAAGTAGTATTGACAATGTCACTGGAACAGACAGAAGCATCAACATTTTTCAGTCTGTATAAAAGGGTCTTTCAAAGCACACTAAAACTATGCCACATTTTTTGAGCTGCGTACACACGATCGGTAATTCCGACAACAAAACCGTGGACTTTTTTCCAACGGAATTTTGGCTCAAATTTATCTTGCATACACACGGTCACACAAATGTTGTCGGAAATTCCGAACGTGAAGAACGCGGTTATGTATAACACTACGGCGAGCCGAGAAAAATTAAGTTCAATGATTCTGAGCATGCGTAGGATTTTTGTGCGTCGGAATTGCATACAGACAATTGTAATTACCGACAAGAACTTTTGCTGTCGGGAAAATTGAGAACCAGCTCTCAAATTTTTCTGACAAAAAGCTCACATCGAACATTTGTTGTCGGAATTTCCGATCCTGTGTAGGCGGCATTACAGTATATATGAAAACCACCACATTTATCACACTTTGCATTAACTCACTGTGTGGCTTGGCAAGGTTAGTGCCAAACTAATTTGGTTCCCATGGTGTCCATTTTATCACGTGTTCACAGCTTTCTACATCTCTCAGTCACTGCATCACCTCCTACTATCCTGCTTGCAGCAGAGATACATACAATCAAGAAGAAAATTAGGGAGATGTGGTGGTAGGTTCTATGGGATAAAGCTGGGTATGCACAGATCAGTTTTTTTTATCAGCCATTAGAAGATCAACATAAACGAATAGATTCACCCATTCACACGGGAGGTGGATAGAGGAATGTGCTTTTGTATTCTAACACAGGGGACATTTTTCCAACAAGCCCGTTTGTGAGAAGTTGATCAACTTTTAATGAATGGAAATGGCAATAGCTGAATCGAAATTCGACCAATCCTTGCTGAACCAGAATTTGTTTTATTCATCTATGGCCAGTTTAAATCTTTTAAAGAGCACTTAACAGTCTGTGAGTTGTTAGGGGAAAAATCTATTTCTGCAAGGGTTCCTATACCCTAAATACCCTGTTCACTCCTGACGAGAGTTAGGTGAACGGTTTGGCTCAAGCATGAGTTCGGGCTGAGTACTGGCTGTGTACCCATTCGAACACCTAAATTATCGGGATGTTGGACCGTTTGTTTGGCCCGCCGAATGACTACAATGCACTGCGTCGCTGCACTGAAGCAATGAAATCTTTGCACAATCAGGGCACAGAGCATTGTCAGAGCCACGTTTGGAGAAATTAATGATGACTCTATCCAATCATTGCTCATTGCTGTTAGTCCTGCCCCACACTATAACAATATTCTTCCCATAGTAGCCATTTGCAGTGTGATATTGGCATGGAGAGAAAACAGGGCTCTGTTCAGTGCCATTCTATTGTCAGTGTAGAATATCAGTTTAGTGTGAATCGAGTGCATCGAGTGCATTAGTGTGAATCGAGTGCAGCATGAGTGTAGTTTGACCATAAATTTTTAATTTAGTGTCAGTTTATTTTGTATGGGCAGGTTTCCTGCAGTATATTTCAGTGTGTTAACTGCGTGTTTAATGCAGTATATTTCAGTGCGTTGACTGTTTGTTTAACGCAGTATATTTCAGTGCATTACTGCACATTTAACGCAGTATATTTCAGTGCGTTGCTGCACATTTATTGCAGTATATTTCAGTGCATTACTGCACATTTAACTCAGTATATTTCAGTACGTTACTGCACAGTTAATGCAGTATATTTCAGGGTGTTAATGCACGTTTAAAGCAGTACATTTCAGTGCATTCCGGCACGTTTAACACTGTATAATTCAGTGCGTTAGTGTATGTTTAACAAAGTATAATTGATTGCGTTATTGCACGTCTAGCGCTATATATTTCAGTGCGTTACTGCATGTTCAGTGCATTAGTGCACGTTTAACGAAGTATATTTTAGTGTGTTACTGTACGTTTAAGGCAGTACATTTTAGTGCTTTACTGCATGTTTAACGCTGTATAATTCCGTGCGTTACTGCACGTTTAACAATGTAAATTTAAGTGTGTTA
The DNA here is from genome assembly GCF_905171775.1 of Rana temporaria. Taxonomy (NCBI): domain Eukaryota; kingdom Metazoa; phylum Chordata; class Amphibia; order Anura; family Ranidae; genus Rana; species Rana temporaria. The sequence continues at coordinate 529,888,775 of NC_053489.1, forward strand.
CTGCATGTTAAACACTGTATATTTGAGTGCGTAGGTGCACGTTTAACTCAGTTTTTATTTCTTTTTTATAATCACTTTTTTCCTTTATTGTAACAAATTTCAACACACAAGATAACAATAGCAAAAAACGTGGAGACCCCACTGTTGCCGCTTATATCTGATCAGCTCTGTTTTTATCTTATAATGTAAGTGTTTCTACCTACATGTAGCGCCTGTGTACTTCCAAGTACCGGTGCTATTAAAAGTTAAGGGATAATCAGAGTGTAGTTGACTCTGATTCTGATTGCAATTTTACAAAGGGTCTCTGTTTCAGCTGGGCTGTGCTGCGGGTCCATTCTGTGGTTGCTGGGGTGTCATACCACCCCGGGGCGAAAGGTGGCGCAAGTGGAGTCCCATCTGGGGTGTCTCTTGCCAGCAGTCAATCGGGAGGGAGTTTCTCTCGCGGGGCATGCTGGGGGAGGGTACTTCTGGAGCAGACGCCATTGAGGCGGGGTTCTTTTCCGGAGGTGGCACCCACCTTTAGGGTGACCACACATCACGGCCCCCGGCGAGATGGCCCACCAGGCCGGGGTGCGCGTGCCACACGGTGTTCCTGGTTCCGGGACCATGTTGGTCTGGAACATTTAAAGATGTGGCGGGGCCCCAGTATTCGAATGGGTCCCCAATTCTGAGAAGATCCCAAGCAAGATAACTGTTCGTTGGGGAGTCCATCTGAGGAGAGCCAAGAGAGGCTGGTGATCCAACAGGGCCTAGACAATCTATCGGGGATCAAGGTAACTGGACACTGAGAGGTTGGATGTCAGCAACCTGTCAGTCGGTAACCTGATTGAAAATACTACCTGAAGGCAATTCTAACACAGATTCTACCAAGGAGGATTGTCTCCATGATCTAAGTTCTAGGGAGGGTCTGTGGCAAAGATCTTTTCCCTCAAAGTTCAGAGTGATACTCTGGCTGCCAGGTCGGTGTGAGAGGCCTGTCCAGGTACACTATACCCACGGCTGGAGTGGCGACGAAAGTAAAGTATCGTTGGAAGCAGGACTGTTTCTGTATCGTTAAGCCTGAATCTGCTATTTCTTCTCCTCATCCTTCTTTGCTATCTACCTCAAGTTTTACCGTGTTGGGTAAAATAAAAGCACCAGAAAAGACATCTGCTGTGTGTACATTCCATTTGCTAAGGCTCTCATCGTCTATATATATATATATATATATATATATATATATATATATATATATATATATTAAAAAAAATCACTTATTAGCTCATTATTTCATGACACTTAATAGCTCCTTATTTCGTGTTTCACAAAAAGAAATACACCTTTAAAATTATTCGAGATACATTTAAGAAGGGAACTTAATAGCCCCTTATTACATGTTAAAAAAAAAAGGGGGTGCCAAATTTAGTGCTGGTCTCTCTGGGACCTCACCCTGCTTTTCCCCGCCCTTCCCCGCCCTCCTTAATCACTTGACGCAGTATATTTCAGTGCGTTAGTCCACATTTATCACAGTATATTGCAGTGCGTCAGTGCAGTTTTACTGCAGTATATTGTAGTGTGTCAGTGGAGTGTGTCTGTGCAGTGACGACTCAAGTTATAGTGCTCCAAACACCACTTTCAATTTATTAAAGTGCATCCACTTACACATTTGTTTTTTAATAAGTGCCCCCCATCATGTCTGGGGGCCAACAAGGAGAGGCTGACGTTCCCATGACACTGAGAGGGGGCCAGCAGCATAGATGGACATGGTCTGTCCTCAGGCAGGGCATCATTTCCTCTGTTTAGTGATGTTGCTATCCAGCTACAGCATGCAGAGGAGGTGGTCAAGTTGTCTCCAGTGATAATGAGGATTGAGGGGATGATGATGATGAGGTCACTGACTTGACTTGGGTGGTAGATAGAGCATAGGAGGCATTATGCTTGTTACAAATAATTCAGTTTCCAATGAGATTACCATGCAATTATTCCTCTATTTGCCTTCAAATCAAGTTTTTGTTCTAAACCAGATGTTGACAGATTAAGAAAAATGGCTTAGATTCCCTAAATGAATATCACATTAGATCATCTAAGTAGTATTGAAATTATCACTTGAACAGACTGAAGCATCAAAATTAGGATTTGGCAGTCTGTATAAAAGGTCTTTCAATGCACACCAAAACTGTATCACATTTTTTGAGACTTACAGTACATATGAAAATGACCACTTTCATCACACTTTGCATTAACTCATTGTGTGGTTTGGAAAAGGTTAGTGTCCATTTTATCACCACCATAGTCCCAGCTTTCTACATCCCTCAGCCACGTGGGTCACCTCCTATTATTCTGCTTGCAGCAGAGATACATACAATCAAGAAGAAAATGAGGGAGAGGTGGTGGTAGGTTCTATGGGATAAAACTGGGTATGCACGGATCATTTTTTTTTTGATCAGCAGCGGGAAGATAGAAATAAACTGATAGATTCCCCCATCCACACAAGGGAGGTGGATAAGGAATCCTCGCCACTGTGCTTTTGTATTCTAACAGTAGAGACAGAATGACTTGGGTGCTGGATAGAGCAGAGGAGGAAAGTAAGGGTGAGGCACAACCCCAAAGAGGCAGCCATCACGGAGGAGTAGAGGGCTGCCACCCTTCTCCACCAGATTGTGGAGCTTGTTATCCCCTGTCCCACTTACCACAGCTCAGCTGTTTGGGCCTTTTTTAGCACATGTGCAGTCGATCTCACTGTTGCAATTTGCAAACTTTGCCACAAGCACATTAAGTGTGGCAAAAACACCAGCCATTTGGGTACCACATGCTTGACACGGCATTTAACCCTCCACCCTGCTATTGGCAAGAGAACCTGAAAGCCACACAAAAGGGATGCAATTCTGCTCCTCCTCACTCCTCACCTTTCCAGTCTACCCCCGCTATACCTCATGACCTATCAGAAGCCTCCACTGACAGGGATAATGGTATAGCGCAGGGTGTCCCAGGTACTCACAGGACGTCTGTCAATAGCACACTACCGGCTGTAGACTATAGAAAGCAAATTTATCTGCCCCATCTGTTGCAGCCTCCCACATGCTCAGCGTCTAAATTCAAGCTAGTCAAAGCTGCTGGCTTTACAATTCCTGCCTTTCCATCTTGTGGATTATGCCCCCTTCCATGATTTCTTAGAATGTGCTATACCACTATGGCAGGTTCCCAGTTGCTATTTCTTTTCATGTAGGGCCATTCCAGCTCTGTACCATCACGTGGAAGGCAATGTTGTGGCATTGTTGGGCAAGGCAGTCAGCCACAAGGTCAATATTACTGCTGCCATGTAGTCCAGCAAGCATGGTCAGGGATGATATACAGTATTTCATTCACAGCACACTGGGTAACTCTGCTTGCAACTCGGAAGAATGCAGGACATAGATGCCTCCTTCATGCCCTCCTCTGCTGAACTTTTTAATTGAACCACAAGTACCCCCTAAGCGTTCAAGGGGCTATTTAATGAGTCAGGCTAAAAGGTGCCATGCAGTGCTTTAGCTCGTCTGTCTAGGGGACAGGAACCACACCGAAGAAGAGATTATTGCAGCTATGCACGGGCAGGCCCAGAGGTGGTTCATGCCACACCAGCTGGAGCCAGGAATGGAAAGTTGACACATGTGCCATGCTTGCCACATGTCCTCAATTTGGTAGTGCAGTGTTTCCTAAATGGGTACCCAGGGTTGGAAGATTTGCTAAAGCAGAAGAGTCTGTAGCCATTTTAGGAGGTCATACACAGCCAGTGCTCGGTTGGCTGAAATTTTGTGGGAATTCCACCTACCTGTAAACTGCCTGATTTGTGACATGTCAACCAGGTGGAACTCAACTTTGGCAATGCTGTAGCGGCTTCACATGCAACAGAGGGCCATCAACAAATACCCGTGTGAGTATGGCACAACGGTAGGCTCAGGCCAGCTTGGCTTTTTTCCCCCTGCACCAATGGCTGCTGATAAAGGATGCATGCACTGTACTGTCACCATTTGAGGAGACCACAAGAATGGTGAGCTGTGACAATGCATGTGTCAGTGACACAATCCCTTTTGTGTTCCTGCTGGAGCAGACTCTGTGTGGCATTATGGACAGGGAACTCGAGACAGAGCAGCGGGAGGAAGAGGAGGGTTTATTTTCATCTCAAGGCCCACTTTATGCAGACACCATTCTTGCCACACCACAGAATACACACGAGGAGATGGGGGAGGAGGAGGATTCTGGCAGTTTTATAGGCCTTGAAGCAGAGCAAGAAATATATCAACCCTTAAAGATGGTTTTCCATCCCCAGAACCCTTGGGAGTGGTACGGGCTGGAGGGGAAGCAGTTCCAGATACTGTAATCCTCAGTGACACCAAGGAGTCTACTTCTCATGCCTCTGCAAACTTGAAGTGCATGGGCTCCCTTATTCTTCAAAGCCTGCAAAGTGACCCAAAAATATGTGGCATCAAGGAGAAGGATCACTATTGGTTGGCAACCCTCCTTGACCATCGGTACAAGGGGAAAAGCTTGGAACTCACTCCCGTAGAGTCTGATGGAAAACTTAGTTTTGAGGCTTCTGTTGGTCAAGAGAGGAGTGGTGGAGAATGGGCTGTCTCAGTGATGCCTTTCAATTTTTTTTTAGGTCTCAATGCCCAGGGCTGTCAGCTTCCACATCCCATAGGCAGCGTCTGAATCATATGGTGGGAGATTATCTAGGGGCAAAAACAGACATGGAGAGCTTTCCAGTTGACGATCCACTGGGTTACTGGGTCATGAGAATAGACCACTGGCCAGAACTTGCCCAGTATGCAATTAAGCTGCTGGGCTGTCCTGCATCCAGCGTGCTTTGAGAATGGGTATTCAGTGCTGCCGAAGGTTTTGTGACAGATAAAAGAGCGTGTCTGTCCACAGACTCTGTAGTCCGGCTGACATTTATCAAAATGAGTCAGTCCTGGATTAGCAGCAGCTATCAGGCCCCTAATGCAGATGTCGCTGATTAAGTGGTTTCTGGATCTGGAATCTCCAAAAGACTGCCTATGCTGCCTAGCTTTGTGGGTGTTGATTTCATCTGGAAGAAATTTTTGGTGTAGGTTTCATGGACACAATTAACACCCAAGGACCAATTTTTCTGCACCTGTTTGACAGATGCATATCATTAAAATTTTTGACAGCAAGGACAACTCTTGCTTTCACCAAGAGTATCTTTATAGGGTTACGGTGTGAAGGCACCACCGACACCCAAAGACCAAATTTTCTGTACCTGTTACTTCTATCCAAAGTCTGCAAAAGAGACACCAGAATTTATTGCGCAGTCATGCAACGTTTTACCCAAATAAAATTCATGTAATTTTTCTCACAAATAGAAGTTTCTTTTGGTGGTATTTGATTACCTCTGCGGTTTTTATTTTTTGTGCTATAAACAATTTGAAAAATAATATATATTTTTTGCTTTCTGCCATAATACATATCCCAACAAATTAAATATAAAAAAACAAATGTATTCATCAGTTTAGGCCAATATGTATTCTGCTACATGTTTTTGTTAAAAAGAAAATCGCAATAAGCGTATATTGATTGGTTTGCGTGAAAGTTGTAGCATCTACAAAAAAGGGATAGATTAATGGACTTTATTTTTATGTTTTTACTGATAATGGCGTCAATCTGCAATTTTTAGTGGGACTTTGCCATTGTGACGGAAAAATATGACCCTAAGTGCCACTTTTTGAGGGACCAGTGGCATTATTAAAGTGATCAGTGCTAAAAAAAATGCACTGATCAATGTATAAATTACACTGGCAGGGAAGGGGTTAATACTAGGGGGCGATCAAGGGGTTAACTGTGTTTCCTGGGAGTGTTCTAACAGTGTGAGGGCTGGGCTCACTGGGACAACACAGAGATCGCTGTTCCTGATCACTAGGAACAGCAGATCTCCATGTTGTCCCCTGTTGTTCCTGCGGCGCACATTGGGCACGCACACCCACAGTATCTATTGCAATAAAACGTACAGGTACGTTGGATTGCGCAATAGAGCTGGCCTGCCACAGTATATGTGCGGTGGGCATTCTTAAAGTGGCAAAATGAAGCTTTGGGGCTTTATAAATGTCATTATTGCTGCAGCAGGTTCTATACACGGTACAGATGTGCCACATAACAGGCAGACTAAGGGGATCCCTTAGGCACTTATTTAAAGGATTTCTTAATTTTTATTGTTATTTCTCATTTTTTATGGTTTCACTTTAAACTTCAATAAATCGGGAGGCGTGGTTTGGCTGGGTCCAAAGATGGCCGCTTAAGCAATAAGCTCCTGCAAGCATGAGGACTGCATTTTGCTTTTTTGGGGAACCATCGCGCCTTTTTACCATGGGTAAGCCAAATAGGAGAGCCTCAGCATCCCCGGCACCGAAGGAGACTGGAACACAGCTGAGTCGCAACATCCCAGAGCTGTTCCGTACCCTCCACTACGACAACCACGAGGCTTCGTAGGCCTCAGGGCACTGCTCCCTGAATAATGCATCGGACTCATAGCCGGAGGGGAGAGACATGCCGGACAGGCATGCGAGTCCTTCGGTGAGCCTTTCCGACTTACAGAGAGTAGCCTCCAACATCACGTACACCCTGTTGGCTGCTATCCTGGATCTCAAGACGGACATCCAGGTGGTGGCTACCCATCTCTCGGATGTGGAGCAAACCACGCTGCTCCACACTGCAGCTATAAGGCAAGTTCAATGCATCTACGACTCACAATTGTCCTTTTTGACTTACACCGTCAAGTCGAGGACCTTGACAATTGTGGTCGCAGACATAACGTTAGAGTCAGGGGAGTCCCTGAGGGGATAGAAGCTGGAACCTTGCCGCAAATGATCTGCGGCATTTTTATTGATTTGTTGGACCGCTTGGCGGACTCCCCCAGCGAGATGGAGAGGCTACACCGGGCTCTCAGACCTCCACTTCGAGACCATGAACCCCAGAGGGATGTGATATATTGTAAAGTGAACTTTCCGCTTAAAGAAGAAATACTGAGAAAGGCTAGGGAAAGAGGCCACATATTGCACAATGGTACTGAGATAAAACTTTTTCAGGACTTTTCCCAAATCACTTTACAGAACAGACGAGCCCTGCACCCCCTGCTGGATCTACTAAGACCCCGTAACATTCAATACCGCAAGGACTAAAGGGGGTTCCATACTAATATCCAAACACACACCCTTCCAATTGTCAGATTCCTTGGTGCACCCAGAGGGCGGGTTTGTCTTCATCAAGGGCTTATATGACTCTAAGCCACTGACATCGGCGAACATTTATTCTCCAAATGAGCATCAGGTTTCCTTCTTCAGGAAAATCAGTGACCTCTTACTCTCCTTTTGGGAGGGCATAGTCCTCCTGGGGGGAGACTTTAATGTTCCACTAAATCCAGAGATTGAAACTTCCTCAGGTACCTCTATGTTGTCATACCAAGCCCTTCGCCAAATCAAACTACAGTATCAGGGACTGGCATTACACGATACATGGCGCACTTTATTCCCTTTAGTCAAGGACTATACTTTTTACTCCATTCCATTTCAAAAGTACTCCTGCATAGATTATTTATTTATTTCCCAACCTAACCTGACCTATCTTACACACGCTACAATAGACCCAATGTATCTGTCGGACCATCACCCTATATCGGTCACTCTGACTTTCCCAGAATCAGTTTCTAGAACTAAAACCTGGAAATTAAACTCATCCTTGCTCAAGGATGTGAAATTTACCACACACCTAGAATCATGAATTCACAAATATTTCATGGAGATTGCCTCCCCAGACATCTCTCCAATCACCTTGTTGGAAGCCCACAAGTGTGTTATTCGGGGGGAACTTATGGCTCAGGGAGCAAAAATCAAAAGACAACACCAGGAGAATATAGTGAGTTTAATTTATAAAATTAGGCGATTGGAGGCCTCTTATAAATCTACACACTCACAGCAGTCCCTACAAGAGCTATCACACACTCACTCTCTGCTTCTAGAGGAGCTTGGGAACCGCACAAGACGGCGTTATATATACAGTTGCAATAAAAAGTATGTGAACCCTTTTGGAATGATATGGATTTCTGCACAAATTAGTCATAATATGTGATCTGATCTTTATCTAAGTCACAACAATAGACAATTACAGTCTGCTTAAACTAATAACACGCAAAGAATTAAATGTTACCATGTTTTTATTGAACACACCATGTAAACATTTACAGTGCAGGTGGAAAAAGTATGTGAACCCTTGGATTTAATAACTGGTTAAACCTCCTTTGGCAGCAATAACTTCAACCAAACGTTTTCTGTAGTTGCAGATCAGACATGCACAACGGTCAGGAGTGATTCTTGACCATTCCTCTTTACAGAACTGTTTCAGTTCAGCAATATTTTTGGGATGTCTGGTGTGAATCGCTTTCTTGAGGTCATGCCACAGCACCATGATGCCCCCACCACCATACTTCACAGTTGGGATGAGGTTTTGATGTTGGTGTGCTGTGCCTCTTTTTCTCCACACATGGTGTTGTGTGTTTCTTCCAAACAACTCAACTTTGGTTCCATCTGTCCACAGAATATTTTCCCAGTACTGCTGTGGAACATCCAGGTGCTCTTGTGCAAACTGTAAACGGGCAGCAATGTTTTTTTGGACAGCAGTGGCTTCCTCTGTGGTATCCTCCCATGAAATCCATTCTTGTTTAGTGTTTTACATATCGTAGATTTGTTACAGGGAAGTTAGCATATGCCAGAGACTTTTGTAAGTCTTTAGCTGACACTCTAGGATTCTTCTTCACCTCCTTGAGCAGTCTGCGCTGTGCTCTTGCAGTCATCTTTACAGGACAGCCACTCCTAGGGAGAGTAACAGCAGTGCTGAACTTTCTCCATTTATAGACAATTTGTCTTACTGTGGACTGATGACCAGCAAGGCTTTTGGAGATACTTTTATAACCCTTTCCAGCTTTATGCAAGTCAACAATTCTTAATCGTAGGTCTTCTGATAGCTCTTTTGTGCGAGGCATCATTCACATCAGGCAATGCTTCTTGTGAAAAGCAAACCCAGAACTGGTGTGTGTGTTTTTATAGGACAGGGCAGCTGTAACCAACACCTCCAATCTCATCTCATTAATTGGACTCAAGTTGGCTGACACCTCAATTAGCTCTTGGAGATTTCATTAGTCTAGGGGTTCACATACTTTTTCCATCTGCACTGTGAATGTTTACATGGTGTGTTCAATAAAAACATGGTAACATTTAATTCTTTGTGTTATTAGTTTAAGCAGACTGTGGTTGTCTATTGTTGTGACTTAGATGAAGATCAGAACACATTTTATGACCAATTTGTGCAGAAATCCATATCATTCCAAAAGGGTTCACATAATTTTTATTGCGACCGCATATAAGGAGGAATGCCCCTGGGATTGTGTGGATTGGTACAGAAATATGGATAGACAAATAAGTATATAAAAAGTGAAAGTTTTATTATCAGAGTAACAAAATGCAAAATACCGTATTTATCGGCGTATAACACACACTTTTTTCCCCTTAAAATCAGGGGAAAATCGTGTGTGCGTGTTATACGCCGATCCCTGCTGTCTGAGGGAAGAGGAGCGAGTGCTGCTGAATTACATAGAGCCGTGTGAAAGCAGCCATGGGCCCCTTTTACACGGTCAGTCCAATCCAATTGGACCTCTAAGGTGGAATTACCTCTAAGGAGTGGCAGATATAAACCGACTTGTGTTCTACCACCAATCCGATCCACTAAAAAAAGAATATAGTGGGCTGTGTCCGTGTCCGCTCTGCATATGCAGAGCGCATGCGGACCTGCCATCCGCCCGCTCTGCTCATTGTGGCCCGCGAACAGTTACCAAGTCGCTTAAGTGGCCCTCACGCTTCAAAAGGTTGGGCACCCCTGTCTTACACCATTGGGCTTTATATTTTGATAGATATTTTCTTTATTATTTTTTTTTTGTATTTTTTTTTTTTCCTAAACAGAATCTATCTGGCTCTTCCTTCTTTTTGTCATCCCTGTGAGCCTTGGTGCACTGTGTAGAATCCACTGACCGACAGACGTACAAATTGACCATCTAGCCTTGCCCCTAAAAACTCAAAAGCCCTTAATACACCTCGGGCTACCAATATTGATTTTTCTTTTGGATCACTCACTGGCAGTATTATATTATTTTCTTTGGATATTGTGCAACACCCCTGTGATTGGGCCTCCCCACTCCCCGGGGATTCATCCATCTGACACGCCTCCCCCACTGCAATTTATTTGTTTGTACGTCTGAAAACCCTCCTGTTGAGATGTAAGTACCATGCATACATATTAACAATTTTATAAAAAAATATTCCAACTATGGAAGGAATGTTTAAGCTTTATTGGTTAACTTTATCATTATGCACTTTGTGAACCATACGCTTTAAAAAAGACTAAAAGAAAAATATATATATTTTTTTATTCACTTTGATATTAATATTTTGTTTTTTGCTTTCCTCTACTAGTGCAACCTATTTAAATATTATTCTCCAGTACATAGAACCCTGAAGAAGGAATTTATACATATGAGCTTTGAACAAACTCAGCTGTCTGTATCCGAAACATGTTGGTTTCTAATCACGCCCTGCTACATTAACCCTTTGTTTGCTATCATGGTGTGATAAATATGTACTGCAATATTTATATGTCAGCCTTTTGTCCTTGTTTTTAATTTTATAACTCCATATCTATCTATCTACAAGTTTTGTGGGATGTGATTGGGTACATTGGAATGACACATTCTCTCGGTTTAAGCTTCATCTTATCAGTCCTCTTTTGAACACACAAGATGGCATTATGTACTTCATCAGAGAGTGTTTTATGAACAGGGCAATAATTGCGGGAGACTCCTGGCACGGGCGGTATGAGCCTCCAGACCTTCCAACACAATTTCCCAGATTCGTGATTAACATGGCACATCCTTTTTTAGAAATGAGGACATTGCAAAATGTTTTGAACGCTATTATAAAAAAACTATACAATTTGAAGTCTGCAAGTCAGAACCATGTTCAGGCAGAAAGGAGATCAGAGGCAATCAGGGACTTTTTGGCTCAATACTGCCCAAAACCACTTTCACGGGCACAGGCTAAGGAAATGGAACAACCCCCTCTCTATAGAAGAGCTCCAAACGGGAAAGAGCCCAGGCGGGTTTACACTTTAATATTTTAAGTGCTTTTTCACTGTATTGTCCTCCAAGATGATAGCCACCTTCAATGCCCTGGCGTGTCCCAGTGTTTTGGTAGGTCGTATGTTAGAAGCCCATATAACGGTTATACCAAAAGATGGTAAGGATGCTACACAAGTATAGAACTATAGACCTACATCCCTTCTCAATGTGGACACCAAACTTTACGCCAAGCTCTTGGCTAACAGGTTATCCCCGCTCCTACCCAACCTTATCTCCCATGACCAGGTAGGCTTTTTCCCTGGAAGAGAAGCCAGGGACAACACCATCAGAGCATTAAATCTCCACCACTGGCTCACAACTTCGAAAACCCATGGCTTTTTCTTATCCCTAGACGCAGAGAAGACTTTCGACAGGGTGGCCTGGGACTACATGCATGAGGTCCTGAAAACTATTGGTCTTCACCCTCGCATGTTGGCCCACATCTGGGCATTATACTCCACTCCTAGTGCGAGTTAATTGCCACCTGTCGGACGCCTTCACCATAAGTAATGGTACTCGACAGGGATGCCCCTTATCTCCACTGATTTTTGTGCTCTTTTTGGAACCCTTTCTTAATCGGCTAAGATTTAACCCCAATATCAAGGGTTTTTCGATACAGGACAGGGAATATAAGGTTGCAGCTTTCGCAGATGACATTCTCCTTTCCCTGACTTCCCCACATATCTCTTTACCTAACCTGCTGAAAGAAATAGACTTTGGGATTTTATCACACCTAAACATCTGTACTAAATCTCATAAATAAAATGAACAAAACGCAGCGCTAATGAAATGAAATGAAATGACCACTATACAAAGTAAGGGGGATATGTGTCCAGTAAGTGATGTAGATATGTGCAAACAAATAGTACAAGTAAATATATATATATATATATATATATATATATATATATATATATATATATATATCGCATCAAAAAAATTTCATAACACTAAGGTGCATAAACATGCATAATAAATAATAGTGGTAAACAGTCCAATCCTTAAAAATGCTTCAGTGTGGATAAAAAATGAATGAAAAATTCCACAGTGCTTTAGTGCATGTGATCAGTAGCAGCAATCTAAGGGTGATGTATAATACAGTTCATACAACACACGGCCCAGTGAGTGATCCAAAAGTCATGCCAAGGTGTAGTCACACAGGTGCTCCCCTATAGTAATGGACGCTCACCTTAGAGCATGCGACCTTGCAACTAAACTTGGTCTGTGCACGTTTATGAACCACACCTGGGTTCTAATGATAATCCTAGGTTCCTTGACAGGCAGTTCCAGAATATATAAGAAAAAAACCTGGATGGTGCAAGTAACGTTTTAACAATATTTATTTAAATAAAAAGAGAGATCCCTTGTCGGGGTACTCACATGCTACAGGTGTGACAGTGCACCACTCTATAACAGGCTCGTAGCGAGATGTACAGATCGGAATATGGTAAACGGTCCTCTCAGCCTCACACAGACTTTCCTGCCGTCATGTCCCCTCCCCTACGCATGACGATACAGGGGGTGTCGTATCTTCTTCAGAAATGTTCCCCCGTCTGTTTTTTTTTTTTTTTTTAATGCTGGGGTCTTTTCTTTCTTGAGGATTTTTGGAGCTGTGTAGCCTCTCTAGGCTTTTACTTTTTAAATTGCTGCATTTTGCTGCCATTTTGGCGGCGCTGGTGCATTTTTTTGGGGGATTTTCAGTTTCTATAAAAAATCCCATTGGCGGCCATTTGGTTGTAGCTGCGCTATGGTACAGCATACTTTTGCGGTCGGCCATTTTCCTGTGGCCGCGTCAGGCTCCATATGCAGCGTTCAGCAGCCATCTTGCCTGAGCCTTCGGCCTCTAGTGCTGATTCCTACGGCGTGCAGCGCCATTCTCCTCCTCACGATACAGTTACCTCACGGTCTTCTTCCTTTCACACACGCTGTGTGCTGAGGAAGGGCAGTGGCGCTGAGCAGTCTCCTCCAGTGGTGGTGAGTCCCCTGGGTAACCCCCCGGTTAGAGCAGCAGGAGGGTGGTTAGTCAATATCTGGTCCTTCTTCCCCAAACATGACAGAGGTGGCAGCTGGTGCTTCAGCACCTGCGGTTCCTATAGACACTTTGTCGGCAGTCCTGGAAACATTTGTTGCCAGGGTGGAAGCAGAGTGCGGACGTAAGGGGGGTAAAAAGCACCCCTCCCCCCTGCTATCCCCTGGGGGATGCTCAGATTCAGACCAGGACCTGGCTGTGGCTCAGGTACCTGGTTCTGTTTTATCTGAAGATGTGGACCAGGACCTTCCTTGTGAGGAAGACACCTTAACTGGGTCAGTGCATGATAAGGCACTTGTCAGGGAGCTTATCAATAATGTACGGGACTCCCTTAAGCTCGATAGTGCAGCTGAGGTATCCGCTGAGGGCTCTGTCTTTTTTGGATTACACAAATCAGACCGCTCTGTGAAGGTTTTTCCCTTTGTGCCCTTCTTTGATAAATTAATTGATGAGGAATAGGAAAAGCTGCAAAAGGCTTTTGTAGTCCCTCGCCACCTGGCGGTCCGGTACCCCTTTGAGGAGAACCTTTTAAAAAAAAAGTGGGCTTCTCCTCCGGTTGCCCGGTTAAATAAGGTGACCATTCTCCCTATAGAGGGGACCCCTGCTTTTAAGGATCAGACTGATAGAAGATCAGAATCACTGACCCGCTCCATGTTTACCATGCTTCGGTCTGCCTTGCGGCCTATTGTGGCGACTACCCTGGTGTCTCAGACACTTGCTGAATGGTCCTCCAAGAGGAAGGAACCCCGCCGTAAGCCGGGTCCTTCCTTTCCCGCACAGAAGCTGTATTTTCGTCAGTCAGGGTCCGCGAACCCTCCCAGGCCGACAAAGGCTCAGCTGAGGGACAGAAATGTCCCTGGGTGCGTAAGCCGGCACCCAAGCCCGCCACTGCATGATGGCCTGCCCCCGCCCGACTCATGGGTGGGGGGACAGGTTCACGACTCGGTGGACTTCTCTGCTCTTCGATCAATGGGTCTGCGAGGTGGTCTCTTCGGGGTACATGATAGAGTTTCTTTCCTATCCCCCGAACAGATTCTTTCCCTCAGGTCTCCCTCTCCTACCGGCCCATCGGGCTGCCCTGTTAGGGGCAGTACAAGACCTGCTAAGTTGAGGGGTAATTTTACCCATTCTGCAGGACGAGAGGTGTCAGGTATTTTATTTAAATCTGTTTGTGGTCCCGAAAAAGGACGGGGTCCGTCCAATCCTGGACCTCAAGGCTCTTAATGCCTTTGTGAAAGTAAGGAAGTTCCGCATGGAATCCATTCGCTTGGTGGTATCTGCGCTCCACCTGGGGGATTTTCTGGCATCCTTGGACATCAAGGACGCATACTTGCATGTCCCAATCTGCGCAAGTCACCAGAGGTTTCTGCGTTTTGCGATCGGGGAGGACCACTATCAGTTTTTGGCCCTCCCTTTTGGCCTAATGTCAGCACCAAAAGATTTTACCAAGGTGCTCACACCCATCCTAGCTTTGCTGAGACAGCGAGACAGTGCCATTGTGGGCTATTTAGACAATCTTCTTCTGAGAGCAGCTTCTGGCTCAGAATTAAAGGAGGACGTGTCTATAACCAGCCAGACCCTCCAAGAATTTGTTGAGCGTTCAGAAGTCGGTCCTGGTTCCGACTCAGCGTTTGGAATATCTGGGGTTGATCCTGGACTCCTCAGAAGCGAGGGTCTTTCTACCCCTGGAAAAATTGCAGACCCTTAGTCTGCAGTGAGAGTGTTGGCATCCCGCAAATGGTCGTCTCTCCGATTTTTGCATGCGAGTTCTGGGCCTCATGGTGACCTCGTTCGAGGCAGTACCATATGCCCAGTTCCACACTCGAGTACTACAGAGGGAGATCCTGTTCAAATGAAACAGATCTCCATTGTTGCTGGATCGCTAGATTCAGGTCAGCCACCTGGTCAGGGCCTCTCTGAATTGGTGGCTGAGATCCCCGGCTCTTCGCTCAGGGAAGTCGTTTCTTCCTTTTCAGTGGACAGTGATTACGACGGACGCCAGCCTCACGGGTTGGGGGGGCGTCTGGGGGGTCCAGTCGGCCCAGGGTCGTTGGACTCTAGAAGAATCCTGTCTACCGATCAATGTCTTGGAACTTTGAGCGATCAGACTATGCCTCTCCTCGTTGTCGAGGAGGTTGCAAGGTCCGATTGGATCCTGACCGGGCGACAACGCCACATCGGTGGCCTATGTCAACCATCAGGGGGGAACTCGGAGCTCGGCTACAGCGTCCGAGGTCGCTCACATCCTAAGGTGGGCAGAAAGAAGCGTGTCAGCCGTCTACATTCCGGGCTAGAGTTGCTAGAAGCTGGACCAGGGAGAATGGTCATTGCATCCGGAGGTGTTTCAACTCCTTTGCATGAGATGGGGAACACCGGATGTGGATCTCCCTGGGCGGACGCGTCAGAAGCGTTGGTAGCCCCGTGGGGTCAGTATCGGCTAATTTATGCCTTTCCCCCATTGAAGTTGCTTCCTCGGCTGCTCCGCAGTGCGGGGCCGAAGGGATCCGGGCGATTCTAATCGCTCCGGGTTAGCCCCGGCGTCCTTGGTACGCCGATCTTGTGCGCCTAGTGGCGGATGTGCCTTGGCGTCTACCGATGCGGGAGGACCTTCTGTCTCAAGGTCCCATACTCCATCCTGCTTTACGGTCGCTGGCTATTGAAAACCAGGTTCTAAGGGACCGAGGTCTTTCCGACTCGGTCATTCCAACTATGTTGAGGGCATAGAAGTCTTCTTTTAGGAAGATCTACCATCGCACCTGGAAGGCCTACATCTCTATGTGCGAAGAGATGGGTTGGCGTCCATGGATGTATTCCGTGTAGGATCCTGCTCTTTTTACAGCGTGGTGTGGATCAGAAGCTTGCCTTAAGCACCATTAAGGGTCAGGTTTCAGCCTTGGCTGTGTTCTTTCATCGGCCTTTGGTGGACCATTCTCTGGTGGGTGCCTTTGTGTGGGGGGTTCATCATATACTTCCCCCTCTTAGACCACCTCTTCCCCCATGGGATTTGAATCTGGTGCTCTCGGTTCTTCAGAAACCTCCCTTAGAGGACATCGGAGAGATTCCTCAACGCTTTCTCAGAAGGTGGCCTTTTTGTTGGCCATTACTTCTGTCAGAAGGGTTTCTGAGTTGGCGGCCTTGTCCTGCAAGTCACCATACTTGGTCCTCCATAAGGATAAAGCGGTGTTGCGCCCGCAACCTTCCTTTCTTCCGAAGGTGGTTTCGTCCTTTTCACCTTCCTTAACGAGGACATTGTACTTCCATCCTTGTGTCCTCGGCCGGCGCATGCTAAGGAGGTTGCGCTTCATTCCTTAGACGTGGTACGTGCTCTTCGGGTTTACCTGTCAGCTACGGTTCCCTTTCGGAGGTCTGACTCACTTTTTGTGTCGGTATCCGGTCCACAAAAGGGCTTGGCGGTCTCGTCAACCACCATTTCTTGGTGGATCAGACAGACCGTCATTCAGGCCTATGCTCTTAGGGGGCGGGCGCCCCCCTTTCCGGTCACGGCATATTCGACCAGGGCAATTGGTGCTTCCTGGACTTTCCGACATCAAGCGTCTGTCTCACAGGTGTGTAAAGCGGCGACTTGGTCGTCTGTTCACACTTTTTCAAAATTTTACAAGGTTGATGTGAGTGCATCTTCTGATGCTTCCTTTGGCCGCAAGGTTTTGCAAGCGGCTGTTTAAAGTTGCATTTCCTCCATTGAGGAGCTCTGCTTGTTTGGGGTGAAGTTGTGTGTTTTTTACTGATACTGTTCCCACCGCTCGTTTTTTGACACTGCTTGGGGACTTCCCACTTGTCAAGACTTGAGGCAGTGTCTGTCCATAGACGATAAGAGAAAATAAGATTTTTTTTTTTTACTCACCGTAAAATCCTTTTCTCTGTCGTCCATGGATGGACACAGCCTCTTCAAGTCTTGACAAGTGGGTTATGTTCCCTGTTTACAGGAGAGGACTAGGCAGAAACATGTTAGATATTCAGATGCATGTCATTTTAACAGAGCTGAACAGCCCCCCCTGGCCCCCCCCACCGTTGCCCAAAGGACATAGCCATAGCCCTGGACATCAATGCCCTGGGTAATGAAGATCGTTCCTGGGATGACATTAAAAAAAAACTGAATGATATGAGGCGCAGGGTCCGGGATAAACTGGCTCTTATCCGAAAACATACCGGTGGCACGGGAGGTGGACCGCGATGTAAGATCCGCCTAAATCATGAGGAGGAGCTTATTGCCCAAACTTTTGTGCAGGAGCAGGTGGAGGGACTTGCAGGGTACGACTCCACTGTTGGGAACTTGGGGACTGGTAAGTTATTTTTGTTTCATATCTGCTGTGCATCATGGGAGGGGGTAGAAGTGAACATATTTGTGGGTAGAAGTGAAGATGGAACTATTATTTTTGTTTCATATCTGCTGTGCATCATGGAAGGGGGTAGAAGTGAACATATTTGTGGGTAGAAGTGAAGATGGAACTATTATTTTTGTTTCATATCTGCTGTGCATCATGGGAGGGGGTAGAAGTGAACATATTTGTGGGTAGAAGTGAAGATGGAACTATTATTTTTGTTTCATATCTGCTGTGCATCATGGGAGGGGGTAGAAGTGAACATGTGAGCAGTGTGTTGCACCAGCAAAATATTTCGTTTTGGTGTCATCCACAGGTGGTGATGAGGATGATGAAGCTGGGCCGTCTTCGGCTGCGGGGCGACCCACGCCATCCATACCTGAGCCAGGGGTCCAGTCAGGCCCCATGGACATTATGGCAATGCTGGTCCAGGAGGAGATCCTACCGGGGCCAAGTATGGTGGAGGAAGTTGTTTTGGAGGAGGATTCCTTTTTCCTCATCCAGGAGGACTCTGGCTCCCTCCAGGAGGATACCACCATCCCTGAACAACCCACCACCCCCCCGGCCAGCACGTCATCCCCCCTCCAGGGCAAGCCCCTCCCCTTCTCCCTCTGTCCGTGCC
This sequence comes from Rana temporaria, assembly GCF_905171775.1. Classification (NCBI taxonomy): domain Eukaryota; kingdom Metazoa; phylum Chordata; class Amphibia; order Anura; family Ranidae; genus Rana; species Rana temporaria. Next base: position 529,906,954 of record NC_053489.1, read on the forward strand.
CGAGCCTCTCCTCCCAGGAAGGCTCTGTCCAAAACAAGGCATATATCCTCCAGCCTCCGTGACGGTCTGCTGGAGGAGCAGGCCCTGCAGACCCGCCATATAGGGGCCATGGTGGGAGATGTTCGACGTCTGGCGGACAGCATGGCATCCACCTCCACCTCTGTGCAGCATGCCCTCACCCTGCATGCAGACCGGGACAAACATGTCTCACAGAGCCTGGCAGAAATAAGTGGCAACTCCAAGGCCATAGTCACCTGCTTGGTGGCTCAGGAGAACGCCCCCGCTTTATTAAGCAGGATGGCAGCTGCGGTGGAGGCCAACACCGCTGCTGTGCAGGCCAACACCGCTGCAGTGCGGGAGGAGGGGAGAGTTACCCGCCGTCATCAGCGGGATACCACCACCCGCCAAATGCGGATGTTGGCCCAGACCAACACCATCCTCGCCCGCCTGGCCAACGCCATGGAGGGCATGCAGCCACCACCTGCGAGGAGTCTGGAAGTAGGGGTTGATGCTCCTCCCCCCCTCCATCCCCACCCCATGCCTCCTCCGCACCACGGAGATTGAGGAGCCAGAGCCGGGGCACCCTTGGCCCAAAGAAGAAATCAAAAAAATGATATAATTTCTACAATTATTATATGCTCAGAATATGAGTTTTTTTTTTTTTTTAATATATGCTCAGAATATGAGCTTTTATATTTATTTGTAGTCCCTACACACGGTGAGGAGTGTATACTACAGTGTGACTGGTGTGTGAATGGGGGGGGGAGGGTGGCACTCCTGCTGGAAAAGGGGTGTCACCCTCTGCCATGTGAAAGGTGTATGAATGGACAGCAACATAATTGGAGCCTTGACGCGGCGTTGCTGCTCCCTAATACCATGGGGTATTGTTGGGTCTAATCCAATTTGGGGTGCATGTGTCGTGTGTGTGCTAGTGACTACAGTGGTGTGCATACATGCATTATACTTGTGACAAGATCAGGGTGTGTTTAATGTGCAAAGAGACGTTCCACAAGACCATTCCGGATTGCTCTTCCCTCAGAAGATCCGGTAGTGTTTATTGGGGGGGGGGGGTTGCGTGGTTCGGGAGTAAGGTCATTGCGTAGCTCAATGTGCATGCCCCTTCTCTCAGCAAAATTGTGGAGAATACAACATGCCCCGACGATTTGGCACACAAAGTTGGGTGAATACAACAGGGTCCCCCCTGATTTATCCAGACATCTGAATCGAGATTTAAGGATGCCATATGTGCGCTCCACCACCGCACGGGTACGTGCATGGGCTTCGTTAAATCTTTCCTCTCCTGGTGTTTGAGGGTTACGAAATGGGGTCATCATGTGAGGTCCCAGGGCATATGCAGAGTCACCTGGAAGGGAAAAGACAGGAGGATGTTAGTCGTGCATGTGCCCCTTGTGATGTCTGCATCATGGGGGGGGGGCAGTCATACCTGACACCCATGTCACTCACCAATCAGCCAGCTGTCTCCATACATGTTCTGGTCAAACTCGGTTGGGATGGGGCTGTGTCGGTAAATAAAACTGTCATGGCTTGACCCTGGGTGTTTGGCACGGACATGCCATATGAGGCCATGTGCATCCACAATCACCTGCACATTTATCGAATGCCAATGCTTCCTGTTGCAGTAGATATGCTCGAGGAGCCGGGGGGGGCGTAGTGCCACATGGGTACAATCTATTGCACCCACAGTGCGTGGGAATCTGGCTATTTCAAAAAAATCACTGATTGCCTTCTGCCGCAGGTCAGCCGTGGTTGGTTTGATAAATTGTGTGCCCATGCGTCTGAGTATTGCAGGGATCACTTGGTGCACACACCTGCTAATGCTGGATTGGGACATCCCCGCCACCATTCCACCTGTGCGCTGAAATGAGCCACTTGCCAAAAAATGAAGGGTTGCCACTACCTTCACCAGTGGCTGCACTGCCTGTCCCCGATGGGTCGGGCTGCTGATGTCATCCTGCAGGATTGTTACCAACTCAAGGATGACTTCAGGGCTGAAGCGAAACATGCGATACACCTCATTATCACTCATCTCAAAAAGGTTGTAGCGCCCTCTGTAAATCCTCTCCCGTGCCCTCCTACGAGTCGGCTCAGTCAATAGAATATCAAGAACCATAACTGCCCCTGGCATGTTGGTGCACAGATGTGAGGTCCCGAAAATGTGGGTGCTCTGCTTGTTCAGCTCGTCTGTCTAGGTGCTGCTGAAGTTGCGCGCTCCTGCAGATGACATTTGGCCATCTTTTGCTAACTTGCCCCTGCTTTTAGCAGGAGCAAGTTTGCCCGGGGAAAAAAGCTTGCGCGCTTCCAGCGCAAGATGCGCATCACACGCGCATGTTTCTGAATCATCGGCAAGACCTAATTTGCATATTCGCTGAGGGAATTCCATGAAGGCGCAACTTACACCCCGCGCAAAATTGCGCTATAATTGCGCCGGAGCAGCTAGGCTGCGTGCACGGGAAAATGGCCGCATTTCAGGCTTAACTGGTTTACAGAATCAGCCGCAAATTTGCCTGGGAGCAAATCAGTACTTGCGCGGCGCAAATCACACTTGCTCCCGCGCAAGTGCTTCTTGAATCTGGGCCACAGTGACAGTGGGTTCTGTCACAACTGGCAATCAAGCTTCTTGACCAAACATTAATTGGTAGGGTGAGTACCCGGTTGCGTCACTCATGGTGCAATTGTATGCATGCACAATGGCTGCTACGTGCTTGCTCCAGTGTTGCTTTTTTTCTGAACTCAATGTCCCCAGCATATTCAAAAGAGTCCTGTTAAATCGTTCGGGCTGGGCATTCCCCTGGGGATGGTAGGGAGTGGTTCTGGTTTTGTCTATGTTCAGCATACCCAACAGTTTTTGTATCAATTTGCTTTCAAAGTCTCTCTCTTGGTCAGAATGGATTTGTTGTGGTAATCCATAATGCACGAAAAACTTCTCCACCAAGACTTTAGCTACTGTTGAGGCTTTTTGATCTTTGGTTGGTTATGCTTGAGCATACCTGGTGAAGTGGACGGTCACTACCAGAACATTTCCTATTCCACTCAGATCAGGCTCCAAGCAAAGAAAGTCTATGCATACTAACTCCAATGGACCCTGGCTTTGAAGATGGCCCATTGGGGCAGCTTGACGAGGTAAAGTTTTCGTTTGGATACACCGGATGCAAGAATGGCAATATCCTTCAACTTCAGCCCTCATGCCAGGCCAGTAAAACCTGTCTCTGACTAACTGAAAAGTCCTCTCGGGGCCCAGATGGCCATGCTGGTCATGAAGCGCAGTTAGTAGAGTCTCTATGTGCCTATTAGGCAGGAGCATCTGGTTTGGTCATATGAATGCAGTGAAAATGCACATCTTACCAAAATATTTCTGTACTTTTCAGGCCATCCCGTTCTTTATCTCGCAATAAAGCTATCCGTTCTTTTGTGTGGCATAAAAATAAATCTAGAATTAGACAATCTTCTCTCTCTCTGACTAAGGTTAAGGGAGGAGTTTCTAGTACCTTTCACTAATAAAGTGATATACATGGAGAGAGCACTATATATTGCCCTTTTTACTGCATGCATCCCATGAACGGGATTCCCGGCCAAATGCTCTCCTGGCAGTTTTCCTGACGGGAAAACCGGTCGTGTGTACGAGGCTTAATTTGACCAAATTGTTATGCTTTTTACTGATCCCACTGTAAAGCACTTCTATGTACAGGTATGTCTGTTTTCCTGTTATGGATATGTTTGTACCTTTCTGGTCCATCATGGACATTTGTCTTTTGTACTTTAATATCTACAAAGCTTAATTAATTAGAGGTTACATATAAATGCTCATAAACGCCTGTACAAAAGCGCTCCTATTTATTTATTTTTTGCCAAAAGAACTGGCATTTTTCTTAAGCCAGTGTGCATGGACCCTTAATGAAGTGTAATTTTAAGACACTTCAATAATGTTAACCACTTCCCGCCGGCCAGAAAACTATATGCGGCCGCAATGTGGAGCTTAATTGCCGGGAGGCCGTCTATATATGTCCTCCGGCCCGCCGCGTCACTCAGGTGCCGGCATTCACAGAGACATGGATCTCTGTGTGTAAACACAGACATCCATGTCCTGTCAGGGAGAGGAGACTGATGGTGTGTCCCTTGTATATAGGGATAACCATCGGTCACCTCCCCTAGTCACTGCCCTCCCCCCACAGTTAGAAACACTATGCAGGGTACACATTAACCCCTTCCTCGCACCCTAGTGTTAGCCCCTTCCCTGCCAGTCACATTTATACAGTAATCAGTGCATATTTATAGCACTGGTCGCCATATAAATGTGAATGGTCCCAAAAATGTGTCAAAAGTGTCCGATGCGTCCGCCGTAATATCACAGTCATGATAAAAATCGCAGGTCGCCACCATTACTAGTAAAAAAAAAAATTAATAAAAAAAAAAAGTCATAATTCTATCCCCTATTTTGTAGGCGCTATAACTATCCCTATCACTATACGCTTATTGCGATTTTTTTTTTTTTACCAAAAATATGTAGAAGAATACGTATCGGCCTAAATTGAGACAATTCTTTTTTTTTAAATTGGATATTTATTATAGTAAAAAAAAATTGTGTTTTTTTTTCACAATTGTCGCTCTATTTTTGTTTATAGTGTAAAAAATAAAAACCGCAGAGGTGATCAAATGCCACCAAAATAAAGCTCTATTTGTGGGGAAAAAAGGACGTCAATTTTGTTTGGGAGCCACGTCACATGACCGCGCAATTGTCATTCAAAGCGGGACAGTGCTAAAATCTGAAAATTCGCCTGGGCAGGAAGGGGGTATATGTGCCCAGTAAGCAAGTGGTTAAAATAAAAAATAAAAAAAAATGCCAAATATGCAAAACACCAATGCAAAGCAAACAACTGTCACTGCCCCTACCTATGACTGGTCTTCACAGCAAGGAGCATTGGATGTCAAACACACAGAATAACCAATCAGCACCCAACGAATTCACCTGTCTAACAGTATGTGTTAAAAACAGGGGTTTAGTTGCACGCATTTGCAAATACATGCGTGAGCTGCAGGCCCCATCAAGGCTCCCTGTGTACTGCAGTCCTAATTCTCAAATGTAACCACTTAACCCCCGGACCATATTGCTGCCCAAAGACCAGAGCACTTTTTGCGATTCGGGACTGCGCCGCTTTAACTGACAATTGCGTGGTCGTGCGACGTGGCTCCCAAACAAAATTGGCGTCCTTTTTTTCCCACAAATAGAGCTTTCTTTTGGTGGTATTTGATCACCTCTGCGGTTTTTATTTTTTGCGCTATAAACAAAAATAGAGCGACAATTTTGAAAAAAAATGAATATTTTTTACTTTTTGCTGTAATAAATATCCCCCAAAAATATATATAATTTTTTTTTTCCTCAGTTTAGGCCGATACGTATTCTTCTACATATTTTTTGTAAAAAAAATCGCAATAAGCGTTTATTGATTGGTTTGCGCAAAAATTATAGCGTTTACAAAATTGGGGGTATTTTTATGGCATTTTTATTAATATATTTGTTTTACTAGTAATGGCGCCGATCAGCGATTTTTTTCGGTACTGCGACGTTATGGCGGACACTTCGGACACTTTTGACACATTTTTGGGACCATTGGCATTTTTATAGCGATCAGTGCTATAAAAATGCATTGAATTACTATAAAAATGCCACTGGCAGTGAAGGGGTTAACACTAGGGGACGGGGAAGGGGTTAAGTATGTCCCTGGGTGTGTTCTTACTGTGGGGGGGGGGGGTGGCCTCACTAGGGGAAACACTGATCTTCTGTTCATACATTGTATGAACAGAAGATCAGCATTTCCCCTGCTGACAGGACCGAGAGCTGTGTGTTTACACACACAGCTCCCGGTCCCCGCTCTGTAACGAGCGATCGCGTGTGCCCGGCGGCGATCGAGCCCGCCGGGCACACGCACGGGAGTCGGGGGCGAGCGGGGGGCGCACGCGCGCGCCCCTAGTGGCCGCTCAAAGAGCCGCTGTACAGCTACGGGCTCTCGCCCAGGAGAGCCGACCTGCCGCCGTATAATGACGGTGGCTGGTCGGCTAGTAGTTAAAGTCTCCTCAATGGAAGCACATGCATGCTGATGGATAGATGAAGGGCAGATGACTAGAGGGAGCCCAACCCTCCTTAAAGGAGCAGGGGCACACTAAACACCCAGCACATATCAATAGCAAAGCACCATCAATAAAAATAGATACTAGACCTGAAACATTTTAGTGTGTAAACAAGCTCTGTGACAAGCAAGTGTGGCACACACCAAAGATTTGTTTTAAGTGAATAATATCATAAAAGAAAACTGTTTTTGAAAGCACAATCCCCCCTTTGCAGACATGCAAAGGACCTGTAAAATGACCAAGAAAGAACATTTCCTGGAACCGATAAAAAAATAGAATGTAAACACTGTAAATGATAAAAGGGTAAAAATAAAAACAAAAACAATCTATACCTGGTTTATATAGTTTTATTTGCTTACAAGATGGACCTGATAAATAAAGGGCTGATCATCTCACCAATCTTGTATGGAGGATAAATTGTGAGTGTGGTAATAGCAAATGTCAGGAGAAAATCTGGTTCAAAGCAATCTGATTACAGCAGCTAAAATTGCACTATTTTTCAAAATGATTGCAAACAATATTGCCTTGCAGTATGGCATTAACCCCTGACCACTGAGATCCTTCCAAATGATAGCACATTCAGCTTATGTAAATCAGGATTAAATGTGCACCAAAGAGAAATGCAATATTCTCTTTGTACAGTATACTGTACAAAAAAAAAACCCTTATCTAAGACAAATCAAAATCCTATATGCCCACAGCACTATTTCATGTATCTTTGGAAACCTACATTTACTACACACATACTGCAATATTTTACACATATTAACCACTTCAAATTATGGCATTTATTTTTTGCTAGAAAACAAAAAAAGAAAATTGCTAGAAAAATACTTAGAACCTCAAAACATGATTTATTTTCTAAAAGCAAAGGTCGTGAAGTATAATATGGTGGTTGTTGCAATTTTTTTCAGGAAAAAATACAGTTTAATGAGTTATGGTGCACACAAAATATTACCCACTTTTTTGGTAATATATAAAAAAGATTATGTTACGCCAAGTAACTTGATAGCTAACATGTCATGCTTTAAAACGCCTGTGAAATGGTGACAAAGTATGGTACAAATAATTATGAATAGGCAACACTTTAAAAGCCTGTACAGATCACTGGTTCAGAGTTCAATAGGAGGTGTGACACTATAATTATTGCTTTTATGCTGATGTTCACGGCTATAGCGCTATTAACTTTATTTTATTTAAATTTGTTAATTGTTTTTTTAACATTGTCTTTTTATTTATGTATTTTTTCTTTGGATCAACTTTATTGCTATCACAAGGGATGGACAACATCCCTTGTGGTATTATGGTTTTTGACAGGCACTCGTTAGTGAAAAATCTGGGGTCTATTAGAAGATTAGAGATTAGCTGCTGTACTAGCTGGCAATGGATTAAAAAAAAAAAACTGAAACCAGTAGTGACAAAATCTTTGTTGCTTCTAGTTTCATACACCATAGAAAGATCTGGGAATGGATTTTCCTCCTTCTTCTATGATCAACTGGCCACCGTGGCCTTGGGCTCCCCATGGGATAGGGAGATAATAAATGGACCCCTTTTGCCCCCTGTAAAATTATTGGGTGGCTGTATAGCCGCTCAGATGACTTTTACTTAACCTCTTGACGACCGTGCCATAGCCGAAAGACGGCTTCAGCACGGTCGAATTGTTCTGGGAGGACGTCCCCCCAAAATCCTCCTCTTGCGCGCCCCCTGGTGCGCGCTTCCGGAATCATCCGTGACCGCCGGGTCTAGAAGACCCGGCGCATCACGAATCGCGCTAAATTGCCGCTAATAGCGGCTGTTTACCACGTGATAGCTCCGTCCAATGACGGAGCGATCACTTGTAAACAAACCGGCGCCATGTGATGACGCCGGTTTCTACCTCCCCTCTCTGTACCGATCGGTACAGTGTGAGAGGAGAGGGGGGGAGAGCGGAGGCAGCAGCAGTGCTGTGGGCTGGATCTGTGACAATTGCAGTCACAGATCCAGCCATCCATCCATCCCTCCCTGTGCAATACTCTGCAGCAATATCCCTGTGCAATACTCTGCAGCAATATCCCTGTGCAATACTCTGCAGCAATATCCCTGTGCAATACTCTGCAGCAATATCCCTGTGCAATACTCTGCAGCAATATCCCTGCCAATACGCTACCAATACCCCGCCAATACTCTGCCATACCCCGCCAATACTCTGCCATACCCCGCCAATACTCTGCCATACCCCGCAATACTCTGCCAATACCCCGTAATACTCTGCAATACCCTGCTAATACTCCGCAATACCGCTACGATCGAAGCCAGGATTGTTTTATTTTTATTTCAGGCTTCCCAGCATAAAGGTGAGATGTGGGGTCTTATTGACTTTCAGTCTTTTTTCTTTTATAGCGCAAAAAATAAAAAAAAACAGAGGTGATCAAATACCACCAAAAGAAAGCTCTATTTGTGTGAAAAAAAAGACAGAAATTTTATTTGGGTACATTGTTGTATGACTGAGTTATTGTCATTCAAATTGTGAGAGCACCGAAAGCTGAAAATTGATCTGGTTAGGAAGGGGGTTTAAGTGCCCAGTGGTCAAGTGGTTAATACTGTAATCGCTGGCACAAAAGAATGATACCATGATGGTGGTATAACTATTTCCTGATGAGGATCTATATATATACCATGTCAGTTTTTTTTTTTATATCTGTCAATCTAGCTATCTAATATATAGCTTTGATATATAGTTTTTGAAGGACTAAAAACAATCACACAGGCCATATCACTTCTCCACTTTTTCTACAGAGGAAACAAAATAAACTTTATATCTATTTTTAGGCACTATCCTGAAGGATTGTAAATGGTGTATATGTGTCACCCAGGTTTTTCATCTACCGATAGTGAAGGTCTTCAGGGTTTATGATTGATATGAAAAAAAAAAAAAAAAAACGTATTGTTTTCTCATAATCTTAAGTCCTGTGTCCTGAGTCCTGGGGCTTGTAGACTTTGCAGAACCTAGGGAGGGGAAAGCCTTGTTACACATTTTTAGATAAGAACCACATAAATTATGGTTTGCCACTGGGCTCACTTGCTGCTGCATCACAAATACCTCTTACACATGCATTTTCTACGTTTTTTTTTTCCCCCTAAAGCAGAAGTACATTCTGTTCTGGCAGACGGGCTCTTGCCATAATGTGCATGGCACCGCATCACACAAACGCATATAATGGGAGTAATTTACGTAAGGCAAATCCATTTTGCATTACAAGTGCAAAGTTCACTTGAAATTGCACTAAGTGCACTCGGAAGTGCAGTCGCTGTAAATCTGAAGGGAAGATCTGAAATGAGGGGAAGCTCTGCTAATTTTATCATCCAAACATGTGCAAGCTAAAATGCTGTTTTTTTATTTTCCTTGCATGTCCCCCCGGGATCTACAGCGACTGCACTTCCAAGTACACTTTCAGTGCAATTTCAAGTGTACTTGAATAACCCCTAAAGTGTGTGTTACAGCAACACAATAGTGGAAATGCGCACTTAGGCCGCGTACACACGGTCGAACATGTCCGCTGAAAACTGGTCCGCGGACCAGTTTCCACGGACATGTCCGACCATGTGTAATGGCCTAGCAGACAGGTTTCCAGTGGACAAAAGTTTCTTAGCAAGCTAAGAAACTTGTCCGCTGGAAACATGTCCGTCGGACATGTCCGATGGTTAGTACACCTAATCGGACATGTCCGCTGGTTATGACATGTAACCAGCGTACCGAAATCCCGCGCATGCGTCGAATTGATTCAACGCATGCGTGGAAGCATTGCACTTCCGTGTTTGAGAACATCGGTGTCTTCTACGTCACCGCGTTCTCTGTCCGCGTGGATTTTGGTCTGATGGTGTGTACACACATCAGACCAAAAGCTCCCAGGAGACATGTCCGATGAAAACGGTCCACGGACCGTTTTCATCGGACATGTCTCCTTGTGTGTACGGGGCCTTACTGTAATGACAGATGTGATACCTGTTAACAAACCGATATGAAACATCAATTCACAACTGATCAACCTTTAGGCTGAGTTCAAACTAGAGCGAATTAGATGCGGGCTTCCCCTCAAAGAATACTTTAATTAAAATTGACTATAAACCATTAATGTATATCATACAAAGACTAATTACATCTTTTGTAAATGGAAGGAGTAAGTGTGACTTCAGGCTGCTTATAAAACTTGGGATAACAATTAAACAGACAAAATAACGTTTTCCAAGCTTAGCAGTAATCTAATAATGTTTTTTGACATCTTAATAGGTGCAGGATAATGGATTTTTCCAAGAAATGACAACCTACATAGCAAAACGGTTTAATCATATTGTACTTGCAACATGAAAGCTTCATTAGGGGTTTCACATATCCCTGCTATACATGATTTACAAGTAGGCCTAGTGTACATCATAAAGTTTATACACTTGTGTAGGTCAGCTGTGTTATAGTATTTCTATACATATTCCTGTCTTGAATTACCGTACCCTTCAAAATGTTCCATATGTACTACTTCTGGCTTCCTAGTATCTGAAATACAGTAAGAAATAATCTGATGCAGAATATCTTTTAGTGCTAAGGAGAGTGCTTACAATGAGCCCTAATGATTGAATTAACCACTTGGCACATATACCCCCTTCCTGCCCAGGCGAAACCTCAGCTTTTAGCACTGTCACACTTTGAAATGACAATTGCGTGGTTGTGCGATGTGGCTCCCAAACAAAATTGACGTCCTTTTTTTCCCACAAATAGAGCTTTCTTTTGGTGGTATTTGATCACCCCTGCGGTTTTTATTTTTTGCGCTATAAACAAAAAAAGACTGAAAATTTAGAAAAAAACACAATATTTTTGCTATAATACATATTCCAATTTTAAAAAAAAATAACTTTTTTTCTCAGTTGAGGCCGATATGTATTCTTCTACATATTTTTGAGAAAAAAATCGCAATAAGCGTATAGTGATTGGTTTGCGCAAAAGTTATAGCGCCTACAAAATAGGGGATAGAATTATGACTTTTGTTTTATTATTTTTTTATTTTTTTACTACTAATGGCTGTCAACTGCAATTTTTGTCAGGACTGCGATATTATGGCGGACACATCAGACACTTTTGACACATTTTTGGGACCATTCACATTTATACAGCGAACAGTGCTATAAAACTGCACTGATTACTGTATAAATGTGACTGGCAGGGGAGGGGTTAACACTAGGGGGCGATCAAGGGGTTAAATGTGTTCCCTGGGGAGTGATTCTTACTGTGGGAGGAGGGGACTGACTGGGGGAGGTGACCGATCAGTGTCCCTATGTACAAGGGACACACCATCTGTCTCCTCTTCCTGACAGGACGTGGATCTCTGTGTTTACACACAGAGATCCACGTTCCTGGCTCTGTAAATGCAGATCGCGGGTACCCGGCGGACATTGCAGGCGCCAGGCACACGCATCAGCATCTGAGTGACGATTGCGCGCCCCCAGCAGCCGGGAGGCCTGAGGACATCATGTGACGTCCTCCCGGTATTGTAGAGCCACCTTGTGGCCGTCACTCTACAATAGCCGGAATGGGAAGTGGTTAAATGACTAGGTAGAGCAGAGATATGAGTTTGGCTCTCATTCATCTATTCTCTTTAAAGTGGTGGTAAAGCATAGAAGATAAAAAACCTTCTGTATTCTGCGCGCGCCTCATCCCTCCTTATACTTACCTGAGCCCGATCTTGATCCAGCGCTGTGACAAGAGGCGGGAGCTCAGAGGCGGGAGCTATCAGCTCTGCTGCTGTCAATCACAGCCTTTGAGGAGAGAGTGGACAAAGCCAAGCCGCTCTCTGTGTGTCAATAGACAAACAGAGCGTGGCTCAAGAATGAGCTCATACAAGTGCCCACATAGCAAGCAGCTTGCTGTGGGGGCTCTCAGCAGGGGAGCAAGGAGCAGAGGTGGGGGAAACAAGAAGAGGAGGATTGGGGCTGCTCTGTGTAAAATCATTGCACAGAGCAATGTCAGGGAACCAGTACTCGTGCAGCTAATGCTTTGTTTGCATGTGCCAGTACATAGACAGACTCAAGCTAATAGCCAGCATGCACTGACACTTTGGCGCATACATGGCATGCACCTGCATATTGGCATATGCCTGAATGGCGAGGGGATTGCGCCAAGCTACTTATTTAAAGAGGGCTAACCTAACATGTGCTGGTTGCTGGATGTTCGTCAGCTCTTGAGATCTTTGTTCTTGTGCTTCTTGGTTACCCTGCTGTCTAACGTCCTATTACCAATTCGGTCTAATCCTGGCAGCTTCTTTTTTCTTTCTCCTGATCATCATCCTGGCGTGCTGGTTGAACTCGCTCCTGCTTGATCTCCTTTGCTTGACCCGACTAGTCTCCTTCTACCTCTGCTCATCCATGTATGACCCTGACCTGTCTCTTGACTTAATCCTTTTCCCCAGTCATCTAACCATATATGACCTTGACTCCAGCTTCCAGACTATGTCTGCTCTTTCAGAATCTGGTTACCAGACCTGTCTTCCGGGCCCTGTCTGGCATTCCAATGCAATCAGTGCACAGACAGTCTGCCACTGCCGAGCGTGACATTTTCCTTTTCTGCATCAACCACCATCCCTGCAGACCATCCTAACCAGGGCTCAAGTCCTGCGGGAACGCGTGGGAACGGAGTTCCTGCACTTTTTTCACAGCAGGAACGCAGTTCCCTTTGCAGGACTATAGCAGCCAAGAGCAGCCGAGCCACCCGAGCCAATCCTTCACTAAGCGGTGATGCCCAGCTCGAGTCACTGTCAGGGGCAGGTGAATTTTAGTAATCCTTTATGTTACTGGCCGCTTCCGGTATATGGATTCATCGGGTAGTGTGCAGGTATTCCGTGACTTCCTCGATGTCACAATGTCTCCTGGGCGCTTTTGTCATTATTTCCAGGAGACATTGCGGAGGTCTGCCCCGAGTTATCGCGGGATTTAGAAAAAACATGCGGTTTAGTAATTATGCATATGAGCGTATCATTTTTTTTTTTTTAGGTGGGGGAGTGGATCTTGGGTGGGAGTTCCCACACTTTTTTCCCCAGGACTTGACCCCTGATCCTAACTGATTATCACCTGCCGTCCAAGTTCTGGCACAGGTGCTACCCTGAGACTCACACATCTGTTTCCCCATTAAGGTGTGGACCAGAGCTGCAAGAGAAGCCCTTTCATTACTTTTGCCTTCATCATAATACGTGACAGTGAGGGTTATTTACTAAAAGACAAATCCACTTTGCGCTACAAGTGCAAACTACAAGTGCAAAGTGCACTGGAAATTGCACTGAAAGTCCACTCGGATGTGCAGTCGCTGTAGATCCTAGGGGGACATGCAAAGAAAATAAAAAACAGCATTTTAGCCTTCACATGATTGGATAATAAAATCAGCAGAGCTTCCCTTTATTTCAGATCTACCCGTCAGATTTACAGCGACTGCACTTCCAAGTGCACATTCAGTGCAATTTCCAGTGCACTTTGCACTTGTAGTTTGCACTTGTAGTGCAAAGTGGATTTGCCTTTAGTAAACAACCCCCAGTATGTTCATTTAAAAAAATAAAAAAATGTACTATTAAGGATGAGCAAAATGTGCTTCTGAGCCAGCACCACGTTTGTCCATAGACAAGTGAAAGAAACAGGTCTGAAGAGGTGTGTTTATTTAAAGGTTTACGAAATTGTAGGTTTAAGAGAAATTCTGAATTTGTTAAACAGAATGTTTACAAGATAAAGAAAATAACTTTCTAACTGGGAGAGAAGTGAGAGCTTTGAGCCAACTGAAAGACACAGATAAGGTAAGAAGGATTGGTTGATGCAGTGACTTGTCTAGTGAATTTAAGTTGTAAATACAGTAACTCTATAGAAAAGAAAGGTACCAAAATAATAAAAATGCATAGCAGGATATAAACTAGAAACGTGCTGAAGAAAATAAGAAGTACAAACGGGGGAAATGACAGGCTGAAAAGAGCTTTCCATTACCTGGAGCTTGTGGCCCACATGCCCTTGTACAGGTTTTGGATATCCTTACACTTGGGCTAAAAGCCATGGAGCATCAAGCAGTCCGTACATCAACATTCTTTGAACACTGGCAAGGCAAGTATAAACTGCACATTGGGGTTTATTTACTAAGGGCAAATCCACTTTGCACTACAAGTGCAAACTACAAGTGCACTTGAAATTGCACTGAAAGTGCACTTGGAAGTGCAGTCGCTGTAAATCTGAGGAGAAGATCTAAAATGAGGGGAAGCGCTGCTGATTTTATTCAATCATGTGCAAACTAAAATGCTATTTTGTTTTTTTCCTTGCATGTCCCCCTCGGATCTGCAGCGACTGCACTTCCAAGAGCACTTCAGTGCTATTTCAAGTGCACTTTGCCTTTGTAGTTTGCACTTGTAGTGCAAGGTGGATTTGCTTTTCGTAAATAACCCCCATTGCAGATATTTAAGTATATATTATATTAACACTGCTGGGGGAAGAGAAAAGGGGGCAGAAAAGGATCAGTGCACTAAAGGTGTTCATTTATTTTAAACAGTGAAATCTTTAGGTGTTTCTGTAAGTAATGAGAATAGTCTACTTTTGCATTCCCTTGTGAGTTCCCCTCTGGTTAGAAAAGGACTCCCTGTAGCCACACATCCGTGCTGCCCCTAAGATGAGTGCTGGGACGAGCTGGGATGAGCTCCCTCCCGTGACAGCACTGCCAGCGGCGGAAGCTCGGGATTCATACCCTGCTCCAGAGAGCCTGGGCGGCGCACTAAGTAATGTCAGGGTCACAGTGAGTTCCCTTCCCTACCGAGGAACTCGACGGGCGAAACACATCGTTTTCCTCGTCGAGTTCCTTGTTAGGCTGTCGAGGAACTCGACAAGGCAAGTTTCTCCATTCCCGTCGAGGAAAAAGAAGACATGCTCTCTTTTTGGCTCGACGGGATCCTCGACAGTTTCCTCGTCGAAAAATGTACACACGACCGGTTTCCTCGGCCAAAAAAAAAATCCCAGCAAGTTTCTTGCTGGTTTTTGCCGAGAAACTCGGTCGTGTGTACGAGGCCTAAGGTTTTCTGCAAGTCTTCCTTCTATTTGATTAGCACTTTGCCATATTTGTCTGCCCGCAGAAGTTTGAACATTTGAATACTATAAGTCACGGGTGGTCTTTAAGAGATAAATTAACTTTGAATTTTTTAAAGCACACAATCGGCCACATTTTCAGCGGACATTAAGGGAAGTGGCTTTCAAAGGAAGATTTGGTCCCCGTGGAGGAACAACACAGTTGGACACTTATTCTGAAAAATCCTACAATATAATGCAATGCACTTTTTAGTCTGGGACATTGTCAAAGGCAGTTTGAAAAAGCTGAAGACTGTTATAATATGTATTTTAAAATCACTGTGTGAGCTGTGCATAGACGCATTCTATGCAAACACTGAGAAAATAGTTCTGTTTGATTTATACAAAGAAGGCATAGCTATAATCTAGCTGAGGTCAAACTACTTAAAGAAACTTTACTATTGAGCAAAGCAAAAGAAACATAATTTTCAGAGATCAAGTGCTGAAACAGCTCTTGATCTCTATGGTTCAAGTTGTTTCTAGTACACTAAAGTGTGGAGACTTGAAAAAAGTAGATTGAATGTTGGCCCTGTTTTTTTTTTTTTACTTCAGTTTTAAGACATATAAAGGGGCAGATCCATATACATACACTGTGCCCGGCGCAGATGTAAGATACGCTACGCCGCTGTAACTTACCTGGCTTTGGTTTGAATCCTCAACGAATTCGTGCCGTAAGTTACCGCGGCGTAGTGTATCTCTCGCGGCGGAATTTAAATTGGGCGGGTAGGGGGCGTGTTTCATTTAAATGAAGCGCGTCCCCGCGCCGAACGAACTGCGCATGCGCCGTCCGTAAAAACTCCCAGGGTGCATTGCTCCAAATGACGTCGCAAGGACGTCATTGTTTTCAACGTGAACGTAAATGGCGTCCAGCCCCATTCACGGACGACTTACGCAAACGACGTAAAATTTTTTAAATTAGACGCGGGAACGACGGCCATACTTAACATTGAGTACGCCACCATATAGCAGCTTTAATTATACGCCGGAAAAAGTCGTACGGAAACGACGTAAAGAAATGCGACGGCCAGTCAGACGTTCGGGGATCGTCGGAAATAGCTAATTTGCATACTCAACGCGGATTACGACGTGAACGCCACCCAGCGGCCGCCGAAAAATTGCATCTAAGATCCGACGGTGTACGAAGACGTACGCCTGTCGGATCTAACACAGATGCTGTCGTATTTTGTTTTGTGGATACCAAAACAAAGATACGACGCGCAAAATTCAAAATTACGCGGCGTATCAAGAGATACGCCGCGTAATTTCTTTGAGGATCTGCCCCAAAATGTGTACAAAAATGCTCTTCTGATCTTCACGCAGGGCTTGGGGAACTTGTGCTCTCCAGACCTTTGAATTGCATCTCTACCACTGGTGATGCACATGATTCTCTTTACTTTAGCTGTAGATCATTGACCACAGAGACTTTGTTAGCACATGTCTTTAGGTAGTGGAATCCGGTCAATATAAAATCCAAAGCAGGGACACCTTTCTCTTCTTAATGGTGAGATTGTCCATTATGTCCTCTAGCTTGGTTCATTACTAAGACCATTGCAACATATGTTCCTAATTCATTGGTGATGAAATATTACTAATAGAGAGTAATGAACACATATTTCATAATATCACTATTATTTTTTACCAAAAGCTCTTTCATTAAAGATTCCGTCATACAAGTTTATTCAGTTTACTGCTGAGAGATATGCCAAAAAAAGGGCCAGCTTTATAACTAAAGAATCCTTTGTGCTTTTTATTTACGAGAGTATTGAGTAAGCAGACCTACCTTCCAATATCCGGGACGTGACAGAACTAAACAGATATTAATAATAGAAGGATGTTTACCTCTTCCTGTTCCGATCATGAATTTCCTTCAACGCTCTTCCTTGTTAGTGGGGTTAGCTAGTCTCTGTGTATAGTGATACCTTTTTGCTTTTTTTGTTTTATGCTACAAGTACAATCCTAAGTAGCAAATTCTGGAATAGTAAGTGGAGTAGAATGTACACCTGAATATGGATTGGGTGTACGAGTATGAGCCAAAACTGCCTCAGGATTTTAAAATGATAACAGGAAACACAATTTGGTTTGTGTGTTTTAGATACTGTATACTGTACATCTGAAATATCAATGTAATGCAAACCATATCCATGTTGAGGCTAATTATCAATTGAAAACAATAGACTTATTGCATTAACCTTGGTGTTTAACCACTTAAGACCCGGACCTTTATGCAGGTAAAGGACCTGGCCAGTTTTTGTGATTCGGCACTGTGTCGCTTTAACTGACAATTGCGCGGTCATACGATGTGGCTCCCAAACAAAATTGGCATCCTTTTTTTCCCACAAATAGAGCTTTCTTTTGGCGGTATTTGATCACCTCTGCGGTTTTTATTTTTTGCGCTATAAACAAAAATAGAGCGACAATTTTGAAAAAAATTCAATATTTTTTACTTTTTGCTATAATAAATATCCCCCAAAAACTGGGGGATATTTAGCTGCAAAATGGTCCGGGGCTTAAGTGGTTAATGAGTGGTGCTTAGATCACATGTAAACCCAGTAACATCATCATTTATTTTATTTATTTTTCATGGCAAGAAAAGGTACTTTTTAAACAAAATAATTTACCCATATTTATAAGAGTATGACACGCATCCTAACTTTAAGAGAGAAGTTTCAGGAAGAAAACTTTCTACAGCCCACTGCATATAACACGCAGGCACCGTTTACCTTCTATTTTTAGGGTAAAAAAGTGACTGTTATACGCCAATAAATACAGTAATTTGTCAATGCTGACATTGAAATTATTGATACATGCTTAGAACGAATTATAGTAAATCCAGGTAAACAGCCCAAACGTTTTATTTAATTTAAAGAAGAGTGAGGAGAGGTTATGGTTTCTGTCTGATTTTTATCACTGTTGAGAACATTTATCATCCTTTCGTGCCATGTCAGGAGAGAAGAAGGTTTAAAAATGATGTATTTTTTTTTTTCAATTATTTTATTTATTAGTCAAGACACGAACCATGGCATCAAAACACATTGGAGAAGTACAATAGTGTATAAAAACAGTAGACAGTGTCAAATAGGAGTTGGTAATAAAGGAAAAAAGACATTATACACATTTAATGTCCCCATTGATTCACGTAAGCCAAGCTAGAGGATCAATGAGACATGACATCATACCTTCACAAGAGTGCCATAGAATACTGCCGGGGAATACATTGCTGAACAGGACATGGAACCTGCTTAAATAATTTTCCAATTTTCTTGTATCAAAGAACAAGTGATAGACTCGTATAAATACGGCGACAAAAAGATAAACTGAGGAATTTAAAAAAATAGGAGCAAGCTAGAAATGAAAGGAAAATGTACCGTTTGTACCTTTCTGTCCCAGTGACAACCACTAACAACATTCCTTTTATGTTCCTCCACAGGGACCAAATCTTCCTTTGAAAGCCACTTGCTTAATGTCCACTGAAAATGTGGTTGCAGAATGTGTGACAGTTTACATATAAACATTTAACATTTTCAGGAACGCTACAGATTGGGCTACAGCTCAAACATATACAGCCACTGAGTCAAGGCTGGACCGTGTTCATCGGACAAACCGATCGTGTGTGTGGGCCCCATCGGTGAAAAAAAATAGAACATGTTTTAACATTTTCCTATGGATAATAAAATGATTGTCTGTGGGGAAATCCATCGGTCAAAAATCCATGCATGCTCAGAATCAAGTCGACGCATGCTCGGAAGCATTGAACTTCATTTTTCTCAGCACGTCGTAGTGTTTTACGTCACCGCGTTGGACACGGTCGGATTTTTGACTGATGGTGTGTAGGCAAGACTGATGAAAGTCAGCTTCATCGGATATCCGATGAAAAAATCCATCGGATTATAACAATCAGATCACTCGAGCTTCTCCTCTGCCCAGCTCTCACTAAATACATCTAACCTAAATTAGATCACTTGTCTGTGTATATTCTGCTTTCTGTTCTGTGTTTTCACTGCAATATACATGCATTTCCTCATCACACTGAACTGTGGATCACACCCCATGATGAGAAACATCCAGTCAAAACACAGTAAATGCAGCCAATCCTGGGAAAGCTGAAAGGGAGAGGAGGGGAGGGGAGAGGGATGTGAATTGAACTTTTTACACAGGATGTGCCTCTCAGGGTAGTGTATGAGATATGTAAATAACCTGTCATTCACAGCAAGGGGGCGGAACGGACTAAGGTTTTTCTCTGTAAGTCCGTTTTATCTCACTGAACAATAAAAGACGATTACTCAGAGCTGGATTAACTCTGTGTGGCAAGACTGGGCACAGATGATAGGAAATCTTATACCCTACATTGTGACATAAAAAAAAATCGGGTTTACATCCACTTTAGATGAACATTGGTAAATTGGTTTAGCCTTGAAGTACTGATGTACTTCCGACATTTACAGTCTCTTCCCCTGCATAACACCATGCAGACTATTGGTCCTCCTCCTGTGCATTAACTCCTGCAGACTGTTGCTCCATGGACTTCTCTCCTCCTGCACAAAAGTTCCACTGTAAAACTATTAGATCCGTCCCATCATCTTCATTATGACAAAAGAGGATCACTCTGAATAATCGCAGCTTGCTGGCTGTAATCAGGTGCTGTTACTACGCCAGAGGTCTGCAGTACCTCTCCCCGGCAGCCTAGTAATTTAGTAGCACATGCTGGTTGGTGGATTACTGCTACCAGCTAGTCCAGCCTGCAAATCCTGCCCCCGCAGGCCACAGCAACTTGACACACTCCCCACAGTCTCTCCTCTGGCATCGCACCCAGCTCCCCTGGCAGGCCTCATCCAGAAATCCACTTACTGACCTTTTCCTGCCCCGAGTCCATGATGGAGAACTTTAACTGGACATTCGTTCTGACAGGTTCTCCAGCCCCCCACTGTTCCAGGACTCCTCATTTATGACCGTGTAAGGATGAACGCTTCATCCATGACTGTGTAAGGATGAAGCTCCCTCCCAACTCTCCTAGGCTCCTCTGCGATTGGCACACTCCCCTCAGATGGGGATGGCCTCCTGCTGCTGCCTAGTACTCCATTCTCCCGGCCGACAACTCCTTCCCTGTGGCATGTAACCTCAGCTTATATGGGAGGCCTGCCCCCTGCCAATACCAAGTGGAGATTGGTCAGGGCTTCTCACATGAGCTGCCTGCCACTCCAGTCCTAGGCCCTGCCCCTCTTCCAGAACAATCTCCCTGGAAGCAGGGGAGGCACCTCAGAACTAAAGCACAGGTGGTCACACCCACTGCTACACTAACCACTCCCTGCCCCCAGATCAAATAGAGGAAGCCTCCAAAGGAAAGACTGAGAACCTTTGGCCTGGGAGTAAATTATTATTATTATTAATAATTATTAGTAAATACAACCAGCTTGTTCATTTACAGCAGAGACAGATTTCTGTGGGCGAGGAAAAAGTTTACCATGCAAGCAAAGTGTACTTCATTGACTTGAGGGCATAGTGAAAGTTCAATATTCTTGAAGAACACGGTTTACTGAGATCTACCCTTTCACATTGCAGCATCAGCTGATATGTTTTTTTTTTCATGAAGTTTCATCTATCTCTATATATGTAACATTTCAACATTTCTACCAGTGGGCCTTTAAAAAAACAGTGTGGATAAAAAGATGAGAACTTAACTGATTATATTATTATTATTATTATTATTATTATTATATTGTCACATAACTTAGTATATACTTTGTGAGTGGAGCCTACCTGAGCTCTGCATTTAAATATACAATACTGTATAAGAGTGTGCAAGTACATAGAAATAATGGAGTGTGCAAGGTGTTAATTTACAGCATAATTCAACCCCCTTTCCCACTTTTAAATCTTCCCGAATCCCAAAGCATTGCTCTGCTAATACAGCCAAATTCAGATTTTTTCCTTCAAGTCCTGCTGGCCAGCTCAACTCGTAGTAGGGCTTTCTGTTTATGTCTCCCTTTAGTAAATAGCAGTATGTTGCTTCTGAAGTTAAAGAATCTTACCCCATTTGAAATACCTTTTGTGTGAAATACCTTTGTGTGAAACACCTGGTGATCCTGCCAGTCCTACTGCTTTTCTAGTTCAAACTGACCACGCTAGGCTAAAAAGCACATCCTTTTCAGTGTGGTCCGTTTTCTGGCTGTGCTGGCAGAACAGCCTGCTTGTTCTCCAATGGGCAAGGCTTGTGTTGACAACTCCCCTTCAATTGGGAAGATAAGTGTACTGTTAGTTTTCCACTCCCAGCTCTCTAAGTCTATTATGCAGCTGAGAACAGTAGTTATGTGATCACTTACAAAAAAAAAAAAAAAGAGAAAAAAGGTATTTATTTATTTTATATACACTCACTAGCCACTTTATTAGGTACATATTGCTTATTCATTTGGGTACAGTGTTGCATGACCGCGCAATTGTCATTCAAAGTGTGACAGCGCTAAAAAAAAAAAAATTGGTCTGGGAAGGAAGGGGGTGAAAATGCCCTGTATGTGGTTAAACGCTGCTCAATTGGTACTAATGAACCCAAAGTGTACCATGAAAATATCCCCCACACCTTTACACCACCACCACCAGCCTGAACCGTTGATACAAGGCAGGATGGATCCATGCTTTCATGTTGTTTACGTCAAATTCTGACCCTACCATCTGAATGCCACAGCTGAAACCGAGACTCTCTTTAGACAAAGCAACATTTTTCCAATCTTCTATTGTCCAATTTTGGAGAGCCAGTGTGAATTGTAGCCACAGTTTCCTATTCTTTAGCTGACAGGAGTGGCACCCGGGGTGGTCTTCTGCTGCTGTAGCCCACCTGCTTCAAGGTTTGATGTGTTGTGCATTCAGAGATGGTATGCTGCATATCTTGGTTATTACAAGTTGTTATTTGGGTTACTGTTGCCTTTCTATCATCTCAAACCAGTCTGCCAATTCTCTTTTGACATCAACAAGGCATTTTTCTCCACACAACTGCCGCTCACTGGATATTTTATCTTTTTCTGGCCATTCTCTGTAAACCCTACAGATTGTTGTGAATGAAAATTCTAGTAGATCAGCAGTTTTTTAAATACTCAGACCAACCACCGTGCCAGTTCAAAGTCACTTAAATCCCTTTTTAAATCCATTTTCTGCCCATTCTGATGCTCGGTTTTAACTTAAGTAAGTCGTCTTCACCACATCTAGATGCCTAAATGCATTGAGTTGCTGCCATTGTTCTGTCTCTAGGACAGATAGCTAAACCTATTGTCCCATAAACTTCAGATATCCCATTTCCTGTGAAGATTCTACCCAGAATTCCCTGATTACTAACAACTTCCTTAACTACACATACAGTAAATCAAATAAACAGAACTACAGCAATACCTAAAAAGAACACTAGATGGAGCCTGCACTCCACATATGATTGCCTTATGTAACTTACAAACCTTACATGTAATTTTAACACAGATACAGATAATCAACATGGACATCTGGTGGACAGAACACTCCCCGCCTGACGTCAAGTGACGTCACTAACAGAGTCCTCCGTAGAAAGCAACAGAACAAGTTCGGTCACTGGTCTTAAGAATACTTTAGCCTCATTCTGTTGAAAGATCTTGACCTTAACCTTACGGACACGATTATCCTTGCTTAGGAGTACTTTGGTACTTGTCTCCATTGACGTTTGTAAAGGTCCTTCTCACAAAACTCTCCAGCTGGAGCACCGGCAAGACTAGTCTTTTGCGTGAGTAACATGGCAGGTGTGAGGACCACTGGATCTTCAGAGTCACTCGAAATTGTCAAATGTCTGGCGTTGATAGCTGTAACCTCTGCCATTAATGTCACTAAACATTCATGAGTAAGCCTTGCAGTTCCTACTTGTAGAAAGATAAGAGTCAAGAATTCTGCAAGCTATGCCTATCATCCTCTCCCAAACACCTCCCATGTTTAGAAGAGTGAAGTGGTTTGAAGATCCACGTACAGTCTTGTTCACTCAAGTATCTTTCTACTTCCAAGATCGAAGGAATTTGAATTTCTTTTACTGCTCCTACAAAGTTAGACCCTCTGTCAGAGCGAATGAGTTTCACTGGGCCTCTGATTGAAATGAAACGTCTAAGAGCATTATTGAAACTTGAAGTGTCTATTGACTCAACTTTTTAGATTTGTCTCTGTTGCAATTAGTTCAGCTAGCTCTGTAGCCAATACTGCAGCACAAAGTTCCACCATGGGTATGGTGTGTTCCGGAAGTGGTGCAAGTTTTGTTTTTCCCATTACAAACCTTATGTGGCATTGTCCTTTAGTGTCTATGGATTTCATGTAAGCTACAGCAGCAATTGCTTTAATGGAAGCATCCGAAAGAACACAAAGTCTTTGCATCTGAACGTCTGCAGAAGACAGAGAAGCATATGGGCGTGGAATATAAAGGTTGGATAGAGCTGTTAGTGAGTCCTTCCACTCTAGCCATAGGTTCTTCCTGTCAGTGGGGAGAGGGTGGTCCCAATCCAACGACTCACAGGTTAAGTCTCTGAGTAGTGCATTACCCTGGATGGCGACAGGTGCTGTAAAGCCTAAAGGATCATACAGGCTGTTAATGGTAGACAGGACACCTCTACGGGTAAAGGGTTTTTCCTCTGTGTTTACTTGGAAAGTAAAGGTGTCAGATCTTAAGTCCCAAAGCAAACCAAGACTGCGTTGCATGGGAAGTGAGTCTGCGCCTAGATCTAAGTAATTTAACTCATTAGAATGACCTTGGACAACAGACAAATGGGATAGTTGGAAAGCGTTCAAAAGGACAAGTAGGTACATAGATACATCTTGTAAGTGTAACTTTTTAGGGGGGCTTTTTTAATAAATTCAAAAGCAGAGAACACTATGGTACTTGTTTTTGTTTGATGTCCTTAACCCCTGGATATACAAGTGGAATTGATTATTAAAAAGCGAATGGAGGAAGGTGGTGTTTGGAGACAATTCATACGTTGATTACTCACACAGAGGTGCAGTCTGGAGACTGTAGGAATTACTACCATTGGTAAAGTGGATTGATCGTGGTGGACACATGGAGTGATCTGTTTATATATACTCATCCTTGAGGTGAGCAGGCATTTTAGCAGGTGGTGGTGTGCACTGAATATTGGATCCATTTAAATAGGATTTTCCCAGGGGTGACAGCTTTGGAAACCTACATATGAACTGTTTTTTTATCATTTGTTTATTTTCTTTTTTCATAAATTGTTTTATGGAATGTATAATTTTTTTTTTTATATAAGACTTATAGATGCTCAGCGCTGCACTATTTTCACAAAATGAATATTGCAGTAGGTGTGGTGTATCACTATAAGTGTTCAGCAGCTGTGATTATATTTGTTGTTTTTATTTTATTTTTCTCACATCATTATAGGAGTAATTTATTAGTATTGTGGCGCTGATTGTTTTTCTCACAAGGTACATAGAGACAATAAGTCCTTAGACTGAGGGAAAATAAATGTTCTCCCATCTCTGGTTTCCTTTTAAGATTGTGTCTCAGGAAAGTGAGGCGTTTATATGCTAGTTCTCTGTTGTTAGGCAATTGTCGTCTTTGTGGCTTAAAGGGAAGAGGTGCAACCCAGCTATTAGTCACATCTTTCTCCATACTCCTTTCCATAACTTCTAGGAAGAGCCTATCCTCAATGCACATTGCTATCTGGTTATCTTCCTTTGATCTCTTGAACACTGTGCTTTCTAAGTCGTTTTGGTTGTCGTCATAGGTATAGCTGTCACAGAGGGGACTTAGGAAGGGAAGAGGTGCAGGGTTGTTGTGTGGTAGCTCCTTTATGAGGATGTGATTTTGACAGGGTTGGAAAAGAGAAGGGCGACCATTCTCGAGGGTACTAGTGAGCAGGTTATTAACCGATGCTGGTTTGTGTGCACCTCCCGGGCAAACATCACCTATAATGACCCACCCGAGATCCAGTTTTTGGGCATATGGGCGTTTTGAGGACCATTGATCAGTTTTATTACTTTGTGGATTTGCAAGATATCTCTCCCTAGGAGTAAGATTATCTGAGCCTGATCATCTAGTTCTGGTATGAGATGTGCTATGTGATTCAATAAGTCGGTGAGCTGCTGTGTCTGATGTGGGAATCTCTGATCTGTTGTCTGGCATCTGGTTGCACTATATTATGGTCGGTAAGGGTAGGCATGTCTTACCATCCAATGATTCAATTTGTAGGCCGTCAGCTCTTCTCCCCGCGGTTTCCACTGTACCTGCACAAGTCCTAAGGGAGTAAGGGCTGCTGGGGCCTTTAAGGTTTAGAATGTCAAAAAACACAGATCTAGCTGGTGACTTATTACTCTGATCATCCAAGATGATGTAGAGCTTGACTGCTTTGTCACTGTGTCCTTTTGGGTAAACTCTCACTAGACAGATTTTGGAGCAGGATCTGCCACCTGTACTTCCTTTGCAGACTTCAGTGCACTGTGAAGTGATTGCTGTGGCGTCTGTACTAGAGTCTTTGGTCTCCCTGCCTTGCTCCTTGTCACCATGGACAGGTGGGAAGGTTCTTGAGTAGGCCTTGGTTGTAGAGCTGTGTTGTGCTCTGTGCTGTCACATTCTGTACATTTTAACACTGACCTTACAGTCCTTGGCGAAGTGTGTGGATGAAGAGCAGCATTTGTAAGAGATGTTGTTCTCTTTTGAGGATAAGACACTGGAAAATGAAGCTGGGGTCATCTTTCATTCCTGCTTGTGTGTCTACAAAGTCCACAAACTCACTAAAGGGTGAAAAAGGCACATTGTGTTTTTGTTTGTAGTTATAGCCATGAGCAATCCATCTTTCGTGTAACTCATAAGGAAGTTTTTGTGCTAAGGAGTTAATACCTCTAGCAGAGTCAAGATAAGAAAGGAGGCAAGTCCCCTTCAGCTTTAGCCACTTGTGACTCCATACACAGGTCACTGAATTCTCTGAGTCTTTTGAAACCTCTGCTAGTTTTTTTGGGGAAGTCCTCTATCCTTTTAAACAGTGTACTCTCTATAGCCTCTGGTGAGCCATAACATCTATCCAGTCTGTTCCAGATGTTTGTAAGGCCTATTTCTGGGTGGTTTATATTAATGTCTCTAATCCTTTTGGCATGTTCAGCAGAATCATTGCCAAGCCACTTTACGAAGAGTTCTATCTGTTCCCTGCAGGATAGAGCTAGACGTTTAATGACACTCTGGAAAGAGGATTGCCACGCCCTGTAGTGTTGAGGGCGATCACTAAATTTGTCAAGTCCTTGGGTAACTAACTCACGTTTGGCAAGGAACTTGGCAAAGTCTACAGTAGCCTGATTGGCATTGGGGTAGGCTGCTGATGTATTGTGGTGTGGTGTGGTGTATAGGTGTACCTGGTAGAATTCTCTTCTTTAGGCGCGCTGGGCTCAAACTTGCATAAGGTTGACAGTTCATGCCGGCTAATTGCAAACACATTTGGAGTGAAGACATGTGTTTGATGTTTGTATGAAGGCTGGGTACCTTGTGAAGTTAAAGGTTTGGTTGGGACTGGAAAGTCAGATTTTTCTTGCTTTTTAGCACTGGGGTCCAAGGTCATCTTGTTGCTGCTTTATTTGATGCAACTCACTGATGTCATGTTTAATTTCTTGTTGTGGGATGCTGCTTGGGTCACAGTGCTGGTAGACATAATCTGACGTGCTTTGCAAGGAATATTGTTGGTCCTCCTCTAGGCCTGGTATGCTGCTGCCTACTCTTGGCTCATCGTAGACGGCTGCTTCTATAGCTTCTGCTTCTGCAATGGCGGCGGCAGCGTCTTGGTCCACTGCCAGCCTCTCCATGTTAGCTTCTAAGATAACTTGTTGCAATTTCAAAGATGCCTCCAGGTGTATTCTTTCATTCTCTCTCTCTTGTTCCTGTCTCACATTTTCTGCTTCAAGGTGGGCCTTTTCTTTTTTCATCTGCAGCTCTTGGTCTGTGAATGTGGCTCTGGCCCTCGCTGCTTCAGCTTTTGAACGGGTGATATCTGCTGCATTTGCGACAGATGACTTAGATGAGCTTGCTCGTGAATATGTTTTGTAAGAAGATGTCCCACTGTGAGACATGGCTGCGGGGAAGAAGCTGTGTGCATCTCTGTGTAGCATGGCTGCTTGCTTCGCCTGCCGCAGGCCTGTTTCTTTAATGCTTCTGACTATATGGATACTGTGTAGCCCCGGGCTGTACAGACTTCTGAAGTCACCTTATCTTCCTTTCAGAGGTCAGCTTAAAATTTTGACTGTTCCGTCTCTAGGACAGATAGCTAAACCTTCTTGTCCCATAAACTTCAGATACCATTTTTCTTTGATCTCAGTTTTATTAGAACAAGCCAGGTGAAACTACAAAATAACAGAAATAGACCTCAATAAGTACAATATTGCATACATTACAGAAACAACAATCTACAATATAGGATGAGATAGTAAAAACTTACTTTTTAAGTTATCTAAGGGGTGATGGCGATAGATTGAGAAATACATGTCCTGCAGTATCTTTTTAAAGAATGGTGGCTGTTTCACTTCCTCTGAAGATTCTACCCAGAATTCCCTGCTTACTAACAACTTCCTTAACTACACATACAGTAAATCAAATAAACAGAACAACTACAGCAATACAAAAAAAGAACACTAGATTGAGCCTGCACTGCACATATGATTGTTATATGTAAATTACAAACCTCACATGTAATTTTAACAACACAGATACAGATAATCTACATAGACATCTGGTGAACAGAACAGCCATGTGATTGGCAAAGTGGCCGGTGGGTGTATATACACAAACATTTTGTCTTTCACTTCTATTTTAAACTTAATGGGTTGTTTTACAAGGAAAGGCAAATAAGAATGAAGTCCATCTTGAACTAATTCTGCCTTCCATCAGCTCTAGGTACAGAAATGGCATACTTGCGAAGCCTCTGGGCATGGCTGTGAATCTGAGAAGCTGCAGAATCATACAAGAAGGCACAGATTTTGATTCAGGTTCAGGCCTTATTTCCAAAGAATTTGAAACTTTTATTTCTAAATTACTGGATAAAAGCGATTTATGGGCAACCAAAGAACAAGATAAGCATCCCCTTGGCAGTATTTTGGTAGTAATTGAATGTTTATTTTAATTACCAAATGTTATATTTTTATACCTATTATAACACAATAAAGATAACAGTGCACATATAACAATGCATTTGATTAAAATTATTCTACAAAGTCCATAACCAATCCATTACAGTGCCTTGAAAAAGTATTCATACCCCTTGAAATTTTGCACATTTAGTCATGTTACAACCAAAAACGTAAATATATTTTATTGGGATTTTATGTGATAGAACAACACAAAGTGGCACATAATTGTGAAGTGGAAAGATATGTGAAATGATACATGGTTTTCAATTTTTTTTACAAATAAATATGTGAAAAGTGTGGTGTGTATTTATATTCAGCCCTCCGAGTCAATACTTTGTAGAATCATCTTTCGCTGCAGTTACAGCTGCAAGAATTTTTGAGGATGTCTCTACCAGCTTTGCACATCTAGAGTGATTTTTTTTTTTTTTTGCCCATTCTTCTTTGCAAAATAGCTCAAGATCTGTCAGATTGGATGTGGGATGTCTGTTAACAGAGATTTTCAAGTCTTGTCACCATACCTCCTAACTTTTTGGAATGGGAATGAGGGACACCTGATTGAAAAATCATTTAGGCATAGGACACATCCCTTGCCACACCCCCTCGAAGGAGAATTAAACAAAAAAAGATTAGTTAAACCCACAAGTGCTTTTTATTATCACTACTATTCCTTTATACTGGCTTTTGAAATATACAAATGCAGCAATTTAGATATTGGATAAAAGGTTTAGCACTGGGAAACACTTTTTAAAATATGAAAAGTGCATTTGATATACAACGATATAGATCAGATCAACATGAGGGACAAATGAGGGGGCAAGAGGGACAGAGGGACATTGCTCCAAATCAGGGACAGTCCCTCAAAATCAGGGACAGTTGGGAGCTATGTTGTCACTGATTCTCAATTGGATTTAGTTCTGGACTTTGACTGGGCCATTCTAACACATAAATATGCTTTTGACCTAAACCATTCCATTGTAGCTCTGGCTGTATGTTTAGGGTTGTTGTCCTGCTGGAAGGTGAACCTCTGCCCCAGTCTTAAGTCTTTTTCAGACTCTAACACAGTTTTTCTTCTAATATTGCCCTGTATTTGGCTCCATCTATCTTCCTATCAACTCTGATTAGCTTCCCTGTCCCTGCTGATGAAAAGTCGGGTCGAAGTGCAGTGTTAGTTTTCCGCCACATATAGCGTTTTTCTTTAAGCCCAAAAAGTTCAGTTTTGGTCTCATCTGACCAGAGCACCTTCTTCCACATGTTTGCTGTGTCCCCCACATGGCTTCTCACAAACTGGAAATGGTTCTTCATGGCTTTCATTCAGCAATGGCTTTCTTCCTTCGACCCTTCCATAAAGGTCAGACTTGTGGAATGCACGACTGATAGTTGTCCTGTGGACAGATTCTCTCACCTGAGTTGTGGATCTCTGCAGCTCCTCCAGAGTTACCATGGGCCTCTTGGCTGCATCTCTGATTTAATGCTCTCCTTGCCTGGCCTGTCAGTTTAGGTGGACAGCCATGTCTTGGTAGGTTTGCAGTTGTGCTATACTCTTTCCATTTCTGGATGATGGATTGAACAGTGCTCCGTGAGATGTTCAAAGCTTAAGATTTTTTTTTTATAACCTAACTCTGCTTTAAACTTCTCCACAACTTTATCTCGGACTTGTCTGGGGTGTTCCTTGGCCTTCATAATGCTGTTTGTTCACTAAGGTTCTCTAACAAACCTCTGAGGGCTTCACAGAACAGCTGTATTTATACTGTGATTAAATTACACACAGGTGAACTCTATTTACTAATAAGGTGACCTCCTAAAAGCAATTGGTTCCACTAGATTTTAGTTAGGGGTATCAGAGTAAAGGGGGTTGAATACAAATACAAATGCATGTCACACTTTTTCACATATTTATTTGTAAAAAAAATTGAAAACCAATTATCATTTTCCTTCCACTTCACAATTTATGCGCCACTTTGTGTTGATCTATCACATAAAATCCCAATAAAATACATTCACGTTTTTGGTTGTAACATGACAAAGTGTGGAAAATTTCAATGGGTATGAATACTTTTTTAAGGCACTGTATTTTATTATTCTCCACAAATATAAAATAATCAGTGAAAGATTTGTAAATGTTAAAAATGGTTGAAAATTCTGGAATTGTGTATAATATTACCATCTCTATTATTAGTATTTTATATTTGGGGAAAGATCAAAGAGGCCACTAGGGGGCTCTTTTTTACTTAATATAGAGCGTTTTCTCTAAGGAAATCTGAATGCTTTTTTTGTTCTGCTAATAACAATGGCTTTTTAGTGTAATAAAGACAAACATAAATTCTATTCAGTAGTTAAAGTTTATTATAAACAAATGATGCTTTTGCCAGGTATATTAAAAGAAAATGTAAAACAATGCAGCTTATACAGCCTTGTTGCAAAACCATGACAGGCTTAGCAATAATTTATAATGTTTTTATAGCTCCTTATTAGGAGACACTTTAACTGTGAAAATGCTTTGATATAATGTATACATTATACAGAATATGTACAGTATATCTATATAAATGTTTAGATTTTTTTCTGATATTCCTGTTGCATTGTTTTGGCTGTTGTAATGATACACACACTGATGCAGCATACCCACGATCGGAATTTCTGACAACAAATGTTCGATGTGAGCTTTTGGTCGGATATTCCGACCGTGTGTATGCTCCATCGGACATTTGCTGTCGGAATTTGCGACAACAAATGTTTGAGATCTGGTTCTCAATTTTTTCGACAACAAAAGTTCTTGTCGGAAATTCCGATCGTCCGTATGCAATTCCGACGCACAAAAATCCTACACATGCTCGTAATCATTGAACTTAATTTTTCTCGGCTCGTTGTAGTGTTGTACGTCACCGTGTTCTTGACGTTCGGAATTTCAGACAACATTTGTGTATGCAGCACAAGTTTGAGCCAACATTCTGTCGGAAAAAAATCCACGGTTTTGTTGTCGGAAATTCTGATCATGTGTACATGGCATTATTGTTTGCGTAGTTAACATAAATAATAGCAAAAATTCACATGGTACAGGTGAAACTCTAAAAATTTGAATATTGTGCAAAAGTTCATTTATTTCACTAATGCAACTTAAAAGGTGAAACTAAAATACAGTCCTGATCAAAAGTTTAAGACCACTTGAAAAATGGCAAAAAATCTTATTTTACATTGTTGGATCTTAACAAGGTTCCAAGTAGAGCTTCAACAGGCAACAAGAAGAAATGAGAGTGAGACAAAATATTTTTTGAGCATTCAATTTAATGAAAACAACGAATAAACTGAAACAGGCTGTTTTTTAGCTGATCAAAAGTTTAGGACCACACCTCCAAAAAAAACGAACCCCCCCCCCAAAACAGAAATCCAACTTCCAAACATGAACTTAGTAATGAGTAGCTCCGCCGTTATTGTTGATCACTTCAAAAATTAGTTTTGGCATGCTTGATGCAAGCGTTTCCATGAGGTGAGTGGGAACATTTCTCCAAGTGGTGAAGACAGCCGCACGAAGGCCATCTACTGTGTGGAACTGTTGTCCATTTTTGTAAACTTCCCTTGCCATCCATCCCCAAAGGTTCTCAATTGGATTTAGATCAGGGGAACACGCAGGATGGGCCAAACGAGTGATGTTATTCTCCTGGAAGAAGTCCCTTGTCCTGCGGGCATTGTGTACTGTAGCGTTGTCCTGTTGAAAAACCCAGTCGTTACCACACAGACGAGGGCCCTCAGTCATGAGGAATGCTCTCTGCAACATCTGGACATAGCCAGCGGCCGTTTGACGCCCCAGCACTTCCTGAAGCTCCATTGTTCCACTGAAGGAAAAAGCACCCCAGACCATTATGGCGCCCCCTCCACTGTGGTGTGTAGAAAACATCTCAGGTGGGATCTGCTTGTTGTGCCAGTAAAGTTGGAAACAATCAGGACCAGTTAAATGTTTTCTCATCAGAGAATAAAACTTTCTTCCACCCTTGAATGTCCCATGTTTGGTGCTCTCTTGCAAATTCCAAACGAGCAGTTCTGTGGTGTTCAAGGAGACAAGGTTTTTGAAGAAGTTTTTTGTTTTTGAAGCCCTTCAGTCTCAGATGCCCTCTGATGGTTATGGGGCTGCAGTCAGCACCAGTAAGGGCCTTAATTTGGGTCGAGGATCATCCAGTGTCTTGATGAGAGACCCTGCTTATGCAGTTCAGCAACCCGACCACGTTCAAAAAGGGAGAGTTTTTTTGCCTTTGCCATCACAACGTGTGACTACCGGACAGAAGATGACAATGAATCTACATCTTTGCACAGATTTGGCCTTTTAAAGGCATGTGGTCCTAAACTTTTGATCAGCTGAAAAACAGCCTGTTTCAGTTTAATCGTTGTTTTCATTAAATTGAATGCTCAAAAAATGTTTTGTCTCACTCTCATTTCTTCTTGTTGCATGTTGAAGCTATACTTGGAACCTTGTTAAGATCCAACAATGTAAACTATGATTTTTTTTAAAAAAAGGAAAAAATTGCACATACCTTGCAAAGAAAAAACAAAAATAGAGCAGCAACTCAAAAATGTTATACAACATAAAATGATACAAGACAGAAAATGGAGTCGCGCTATGTGAATGAATAATGTGTCTAGTTACAAGACATACTGTATGGGTAAATAATAGAAATAAGCAAGTGCAAATAACCAAAAAATACAAAATATATCAAATAAATAAAAATATAGTCCCAGTAATGGATAACAATCTTTCACAAAATTGTCTGTCAATAAGTGAAGTGAAACCAAAAAAGTCCAAAGCATGCAGCATGAACGTGTTCAATCCTCAGAGGTGTTGATTGACAAACGGCTGTGACAGATGGACAGAAAAAGAACCACCACCAATGCAAAACACTGACCCTTACCAGAGTCTGCGATCCCAATAGGGATCAAATAATGCAGGGAACAAGACAATCCAGCAGCAGTAGCCCAAGCGTCCTTGCTAGCGTGGAGGGTCCTCAATAGTCACCAATAAGCATTCAGGGCATCCGAAAACAAGAGAAACTCACATAGTGTAAAAACGTAACACTTGCAGAGAAAAGCAAAAATAGAGCAGCAACTGTTGATTGACAAACGGCTGTGACAGATGGACGGAGTGAAGAATCACCACCAGTGAAAACACTGACCCTTACCAGAGTCTGCGATCCCAATAGGATCAGATAGTGCAGGGAACAGGATAATCCAGCAGCAGTAACCAGAGCGTCCTTGATAACATGGAGGATCCTCAGTAATCACCAGTAAGCATTCAGGGCATCCAAAAACAAGAGAGACTCGCATAGTGTAAAAACGTAACACTACTTTATTTGTGAGAGGTAAAAATACACTTACATTTAAGTAGATATCAATAGCATAAAATTGAAGCCGACCGGCTCAGCAGAACGTGTGTTCATCCTAAACAGGTAGTGCGGTGACGTCAGAACGTCGCCTCCCGACGTTTCGTCTCAACAGGACTAGATCACTGATTTTTTTGCCATTTTTCAAGTGGTCTTAAACTTTTGATCAGGACTGTATGAGATAGACTCATTACATGCAAAGCAAGATAGTTCAAGCTGTGATTTGTGATAATTGTGATGGTTATGATTTATAGCTCGTGTAAACCCCAAAGTCACAATCTCAGAAAATTTGAATATTACATGCAATCAATAAAACAAGTGTAGCACTACCCCTGGAGGAGCTGCTGGTTTGTTTTGGGTGGAATGTTACCTCATGGCTCCTCTGCCGTCTAAGAGTGTATGATGAATGCAGTAGTAATGGAATGTCCACGACAGGTGTCTTTTCTGTTTTCTTTATTACCCAGCCGGATAAAAACAGTAAACTTGTGGTGAAAGGTAGAGTTGAAAGAAGGAGAACAGTAGATTCAGGCGTAGCAATAGGGAAACAGTCCTGCTCCCACGTGTAATGCCGGGTACACACGAGAGGATTTATCCGCGGAAACGGTCAAATCCCCACGGAATTCCGTCCGCAGTGACGTGTCGCGCTGTCGCCGCGATGATGACGCAGCGACGTGCGCGACGCTGTCATATAAGGATATCCACGCATGCGTCGAATCATTACGACGCATGCGAGGGGGGGAATCGGACGGATCGATCCAGTGAGTCTGTACAGACCACCGGATCGATCCGCTGGAGCCGATTCCAGCGGATAGATTTCTTAGCATGCTAAGAAATTTTTATCCGCTGGAAATCGGTCGGCCCGAAATATATCCGCGGATAAACATCCGCTGGATCGTACACACCAGCGGATCTATCCGCTGAAACCGATCCGCGGATCAATTTCAGCGGATCGATCCTCTCGTGTGTACGGGGCCTAACACTTCTTGCGCCACTCCTGCCCGAGTGGACTTGGCATACCTGGACAGGCCTCTCTCACTGAACTGGCAGCCAGAGTATCACTTGAACTTTTAGGGAAAAGTCTCTGCCACAGACCCTCCTGGAATGGACTCACGGAGAAACCTCTGCCACAGGCCCTCCCCGTGATTGTGATTACGGAGATGATCCTCCTCGATAGAATCAAGCCTGGATCTCCTTCAGATTGTTTTCAGGTACCAACTGACAGGTGACCAGCCTCTGTGTCCGGCTACCTTGATCCCCGATGGTTTGTCGAGACCCTATTGGATTGTCAGCCTCTCATTGGCTCTCCTCAGATGGACTCCCCACCGAACAGCTATACCGCTTGGGATCTTCAGGATTGAGAACCCAGTCGACTACTGGGCTCCCTGCCACAGCTCAAATGGTCCGGACCAACATGGTCCCGGAACCAGGAACACCGCGTGGCACACACACCCCAGCCTGGAAGGTCATTACCCTGGGGCGCCGTGATGCAGTCCCCCAAAAGGTGGGTGCCACACTCAAAGAAGAACCCAGACCAATGGTGTCTGTCCCATAAATACCCTCCTCCAGCGTGCACAGCGAGGAAACTCCCTCCTGATTGGCTGCTAGGGAAGAGCACCCAAACCTCGACTCCACTGCTGCCACCTATTGTCCTGGGGTGGGAACAGAACCCCAGAAGCAACAGAATGAGCCCACAGCACAGCCTAGCTGAGACAGAGACCTAAATTTAAACAGATTAACTGGATCAGAGTCAGTTAACACTCTGATCCCCCCTCTAAATGTATCTAGCACCGGTACTTTGAAGTAACCAGGCGCTACACAAGGATTGTATATAGAACAATATGGGACCTCTAAAAAGTAGAAGCATGCATATGTACTCAGTACTTGGTTTGGGCCCCTCAATGCGCCGTGGCATGGAAGCTATCAGCCTGTGGCACTGCTGTGGTGTTACGGAAGATCAGGATGCTTCAATAGCGGCCTTCAGCTCTTCTGCATTGTTGGGTCTCATGTCTCTCATCTTTATCTTGGCAATGCCCCATAAATTCTCTATGGCAGGGGTGTCAAACTCGATTTCATCATGGGCCGCATCAGCAATATGATTGCCCTCAAAAGGGCCGATTGTATCTGTAAGATTAGATGTCCAGCGCATCCCCTCCATCAGAAGTAGAGTCCTCCCACTCTCTCTTACATCACAGTGCACCCCCCTTTCCTTATGCTGCTGCTGGGAAGAAGCTGGATGCATTGCTTAAAAGCAGAAAGTAAGGGTCTGGAGAAGGACCAGAGGAGGGCTGGAGGTGCGAGGGCCACATGAAAATGGCCTGGAGGGTCGGATTCAGCCCGCGAGCCTTGTGTTTGACACCTGTGCTCTATGGGGTTCAGGTCAGGCAAATTTGCTGGCTAATCAAGCACAGTAATCACACAGTCATTGAACCAGGTTTTGGTTCTTTTGGCAGTGTGGGCAGGTGCCAAGTCCTACTGGAAAATGAAGTGAGTATCCCCATAGAGCTCATCTGCAGAAGGAGGCATGAAGTGCTCCCAAATCTCCTGGTAGACGGCTGCGTTGACCCTGGACTTAATGAAGCACAGTGGACCAACACCAGCAGATGACAGGGCTCCCCAAATCAACACAGACTGGAAACTTCACACTGGACCTTAAGCATCTTGCAGTGTGTGCCTCTCCATTCTTCCTCCATACTCTGGCTCCTTGGTTTCCAAATGAGATGCAACATTTGCTCTCATCAGAAAAGAGGACTTTGGACCACTGAGCAACAGACCAGGTCTGTTTTTTTCCCTTTAGCCCAGGTAGGACGCTTCTGACATTGTTTGTTGCTCAGGAGTGGCTTGACAAGAGGAATATGACATTTGAAGCCCATGTCCAGGATCCGTCTGTGTGTGGTGGCTCTTGATGCACTGACTCCAGCCTCAGTCCACTACTTGTGAAAGTCCCCAACACTTTTGATTGGCCTTTTCCTGACAATCCTCTCCAGGCTGCGGTCATCCCTGCTGATTTGGCACCTTTTTTTTCCACACTTTTCCCTTCCACATAACTTTCTTATTAATGTGCTTTGATACAGCACTTTGGGAACATCAAACTTATTTTTCAATACATTTTTGAGGCTTTCCCTCCTTATGGAGGGTGTCAATGATGGTTTCTGCACAACTCTCAGGTCAACAGTCTTTCCAATGATTGTGATTCCTACTGAACCAGGCTGAGAGACCATTTAAAGGCTCATGAACCCTTTGCAGGTGTTATGGCTTAATTATCTGATTAGGGTGGGACACTTTCAGCGTAGAATATTGCACCTTTTCACAATATTCTAATTTTCTGAGATTATGGATTTGGGGTTTTCATGAGCTGTAAGCCATAATCATCACAATTATGACAAATCACGGCTTGAACTATCTTGCTTTGCATTTAATGAGTCTCTATCTCGGATATTAGTTACACATTGTAAGTTGTATTAGTGAAATTAATGAACTTTTGCACAATATTCACATTTTTCGAGATTCACCTGTATATGAACCATTAACAGAGCCAAGGAACCTCACCATTGTATATCGGGCCAAAATGCTAATGGAAGATGCATAAAGTACATCAAATGTGGTCCCTTTAATATTGTTCATCACTCTGCCTGGGTTATTGGTATGGTACAGTCTTGCTTTGGAGATCAGGGGTGTAGATAAGGGAGGGGGGGTCAGGGATGTTTAACCCCCCCAGGGAAAAAATGAAATGCATGGTGTCCCTGCTCTGCAGCCGCACATGACACCAGCGACAGGCAGCACTGCAGTCAGTGACACACAGAGTGTAATAATGCCACTGCAGCAAGTGTAATAGATCATTAGGCATACCCACATGCATGTTGTGGTACACCGCCAGGCCGGTCTATCGTGCTCGGGCTGAAGGCTGACAGATCTATCACCAGGAAGCACAGTAGGACCCATCAGTGCGTGTAGTCCTGTCCACTGCACACCATGTATTCCTGTTGGCTTGCAGTGCGACTCCCACCTTGGGCTTGGGAGAGGAGCTTTGCCTGGGCCCTGGAGAGTGCTTGTAAAGTGCTGTGTAGCTGCTGGGCACCCACATGGACTGCTGTCCTGTCCAGGTATGTTCCTCTTTCTCTTCTGGCCTAGTCTCAGAGTGTCTCAGATAGTCCTTGGGCTTACCACTGCTCAGAATGATGAACTGCTGCTGGCATTCTTCTGTTCATATTAGGTAATCGTGAGTCAGTGAGAGACTGTCTGTGATTCTGTGTGGCAGCTGGAAAAGTATGTAATTGAGGCTGGCTGGGCTAAATTTTGACATTTCTTATGTTACTGACAGTTGACTGAGGCTAAGCTTAGTTTTCTATTGCTTGTGATATTGACAGTCCAGCCTGGCACTGGCAAGCTTGTTGTGGTGCTCACCGGAAGTTGACATCACAACATGTCTGCCAATGCCAGAGCCAGGCTGGACTTTCTGCTACCCTCAGTCGCATGCCTTGGCCCTGTTTTACACCTGGTTCATACATATGTGGTACAGGTAATGCTGCGATCCCTGTGCGTTTCCAGCACCGCATTGTAATCACACTGTTAACTCCCCAAAAGAAGGTTGCAAACGCAGTGTTTGTCTGAACCAGAACGCATTGTTGGTTTTCATAAAAAGGTGCCTGCATTTCTTTGGTGCGATGTGGTGCGATTCAGCCCATTCAAAATGGGCTCAAATCACACCATACAGAATCGTATGTGAATTGCACAGGTGCAGTTCCTGTGCAATTTACTTGAAAACTATAGTGAGAAACCAAGCCCTGACACCCACTGCAGATTGCAAGGGGGTGCGATTTGAATGAGGTGCATGGTGTGTGGATTGTGGGTTTCCTGCATTGTAGTGTACCTCCACGTATCTCCTAAGCAGTAGTGTGTTTTTCCTCTGCCAGCACAGGAAGGTGTGCAATTGCACACCTTCTCGCACCCGCTTAGATGTGAACCTAGCCTAAAGAAAAGTCTGTGTATTCAAAGCTGTTATTTTTTTCAGTTGATTTATTTTATTTTATTCTGTGATTAATTGAAAATTAAGCTAATGTGAACACAGTGAGTGTGCTGCCTTCCCCAAAGAGTGCCCTTTGTAAAAGGTGTTCCATTGCTTTTCGATTTTACTGCAAACACCCCAATTTGTTTGCTGTTCGCGAACAGGCGAACAGACAATGTTTGAGTCGAACTCATGTTTGACTCGAAAATAAAGCTCATCCCTGTTCAGCACAGTCCATGAAACAGCAAAGAGTTAAAAAAATACAATTCAAAGAGTCAGTGAAACAATTAACCATTCACCGATCCAGTGTAGGTTGACGTGATGACGCTGTTTGACAGTGAAATGCATTGGGCTTTACCCTTTGATGTTACTATGCCCACTGGGTGGAATGCCGGCGAGGCACTACAATTTTTTGCTACATGCTGGATCTGCCCGGCTGAGGTCATCTCTCTCTTACCACCATATGACTCCGTGGATGTGCGGCACCAGGGATCTTTCCTCTCTTCCTTCCAGTGACTACAGGAGCTGGAACGAGCTCCAACCCTTGCTGCCACTTCTGCAGTGGATGCAGCATCACCTACACTACTCCCCATAGTGATCGAGCCTGAGCGGCACACTAAAAAAAAACATGGGTTGCAGTCCAATCTTGGCGGAGTCGTTTTACCATTGATGAATGCCTGGATGGTCATTGATGAACATGCATGTTTGATCTCTGTTATGGTAATACAGTTCATTTGGTAAGAGGCCATTTTTGTCTGTGGAGGAGGGCACAAAGTATTTGGGTGGCTTTTCAAGATACCTACACTGGATCAGTGGATGGTTGATTGTTTCACTGACTCTTTTGAATTTTATTTTTTGAACTCTTTGTTTCATGAACTGTGCTGAAGAGTATCACATCACCGAAATCAAAATGTCTTTTCACAAAATCTGTTTCTTTGGACCGGGTTGATGTGCACCTATTATATATGTATTCTGATGTTTTATAGTTGCAGCTCTGTACACATATAAGAAAAAAATATTTGTATTTGTCAAGGGACACACAAAGACCAGCTCAGGATTGAGCCTGCACATCTGGCACCATAGCAAGTGCTGTGGGTCAGAAACAGAAGTGGAGGAGCCAAGACCGCCCATGGGGGACCCCAGAAGAGGAGGTTTGGGGGCTGCTTTATGTAAAACCACTGCAAAGAACAGGTGAGTATAACATGTTTTTATCTTAATGAAAAAATATTGCCTTTACAAACGTACGTTCAGGTCAGCGGTATTGAAAACAGACGACAAACAGAAAAATATTTTAATGTTGTTACCGTATTTATCGGCGTATAACACGCACCGGCGTATAACGCGCACCCCAATTTTAAGAGTGAAGTTTCAGGAAAAAAAGAACTTTGAAGCAAATTCATTGCAGCACAAATAATCTCCCCTCAGTGGCGGAACTACCGCCATAGCGACCCACGCGGGCGCTATGGGGCCCGCAGCCGAGTGGGGCCCGGTGAGCAGAGTCGGCTCTTTAATTAGGCGATCGCCATCGCGCGATTGCCTAATTTGCCTTCAAGGTGTTGTGCGGGACAGACAGGGACTCGCGGGCGGCGGGTGCTGCACATAGCCGCAGACTGAAGGAGCAGAGCAAACAAGTGACATTGCTACGATCGTTCCTGGGGTGGATGGTGGGCAGGCTCAGGCTGCCTGCGTCCAATAGCAGGCTGCCTGGCTCCCAGGCTCCACCTAAAGTCGGCGATGGCAGCCCCAGTGCATGGCGGGAGTTGTAGTTCTCCCACAGAGCACAGGCACACAGACTTCAACTTGGCCGTCTGGTGCCTGTGCTCTGCAGAGAGACTACAACTCCCAGATTGCACTGCAGAGAGCGCGGGAGAGATAGAAGTTGCTTCACCCTCAGAGTCCTGCTGCCTTTAGTCGTGGAGGAGGACCAAGTCACCAAGGTGAGGAGCAGAAGGTGGTCTCCGTGTGCCCCATTGTGTAGAGGAGTCTGTGGGAGTGGGACTACAATGTCCAGCATGTCTGTGGAGGACTAACTTAGTGCGAGGCAGGAGGGGGAAGTATAGTGTATCAGTCCAGGGTCTCTCACTCTCAGTATAATGACAAACACAACGCCAAAATTACAAAGTGCAGAGATATAAACATGTAAAACCAAATGAATGTATATTAAAATGGATTTATCATGAATAAAAAAGTCCGAAGTTGCTGCTGGAAGGATATACACATCAGGAGTGATGTGAAACAAGGAAAAACAAACTAACACTCTCAGTATAACGTGTCTTTGCAGTGTGAGGAGGAGCCCTGAACATCCTGATACCCACTGAACACTGTATCCACATATCCCAATTACCACATGTCAGCAGCCCCCCTCCCTCTGCCCCCTAAGCCTCTTATCTCCCCCTTCCATTCCCCCATTATTTTCTTCACCCCCTTTCTCTTCTCTCCTCACTTGCTCCATCCTCTCTCCCTCTGTCCTCTTCCCCCCTCTGTCCTCTCTACCTACATCTCTCTGTTCACTCTTGCTTCTCCCCCTCCTGCTGTCCAGGCTATCCTCCCCCCATCCACTCTCCTCTCCCCATCCCTCTCTCTATCCTCTCCCCCTCCCTCTAGCTATCCTTTCCCCCTCCCTCTTTCCACTCTCTCCTCTCAACCCCCCTCTTTCTATTCTCTCCCCTCCCTCTTTCCATTCTCTCCTCTCCCCCTCTTCTATCCTCTTCCCCTCCTCTGTGCACGCTATACTCCCCCTATCCACTCCCTCCCTCTCTATCCTCTCCCCCTCCCTCTGTCCAAGCTATCCTCCCCCTATCCACTGCCTCTATCCTCTCCCCATCCCTCTCTCTATCCTCTCCCCATCCCTCTCTCTATCCTCTCCCCATCCCTCTCTCTATCCTCTCCCCATCCCTCTCTCTATCCTCTCCCCCTCCCTCTAGCTATCCTTTCCCCCTCCCTCTTTCCACTCTCTCCTCTCCCCCCTCTTCTATCCTCTTCCCCTCCCTCTGTCCACGCTATGCTCCCCCTATCCACTCCCTCCCTCTCTATTCTCTGCCCCCTCTCTATTCTCTCCCCCCTCCCTCTGTCCACGCTATCCCTCCCCTAGCCACTCTTTCTAGCCTCTCCTTCTCCCTCTCTGTATCCTCTCCTCCTCCTTCTCTCTATCCTCTCCTCCTCCCTCTTTCTATTCTTTCCCCCTCCCTCTTTCCACTCTCTCCTCTCCCCCCTCTTCTATCCTCTTCCCTTCCCTCTGTCCACGCTAAGCTCCCCCTATCCACTCCCTCCCTCTCTATTCTCTCCCCCTCCCTCTCTATCCTCTCTCCCCTCCCTCTCTATCCTCCCTCTCTATCCTCTCTCCCCTCCCTCTCTATCCTCTCTCCCCTCCCTCTCTATCCTCTCTCCCCTCCCTCTTTCCACTCTCTCCTCTCCACCCCCCTCTTTCTATTCTCTCCCCTCCCTCTTTCCATTCTCTCCTCTCCCCCCTCTTCTATCCTCTGTCCACGCTATACTCCCCCTATCCACTCCCTCCCTCTCTATCCTCTCCCCCTCCCTCTGCCCACTCTCTCCTCACCCTCTCTCTATCCTCTCCCCCCTCTCTTTATCCTCTCCCACATCTCTCTGTCTGCTCTGATCCCCCCACCCTCTCTCTACTAAACTCCCTCTGTCTACTCTCTCCTCTCCCCCCTCTCTTTACTCTCACCTCCCCCCTCTATATCCTCTCTGCCCCCTGTCTTTTCTCCCCCTCATTCTCTCCTCTCCCCCTCTGTCTACTCTCTGTCCTCTTCCCCCATCCCTTTCTCTGTCCTCTCTCCCTCCCTTCCCTCGGTTTCCCCCGTTCTCTTTCTGCCCTCTTGCCCCCTCCTTTTCTCTCACCTCTCCCTCTCCCCCTTATGTCCTCTTTCCCCTTCCCCTCTACTCCCCTTCCTCTGTCCTATTCCCCCCCTCTCCCTCCTCCTCCAGGATCATGTATTGTGTAAAGACCATGGACCTCTACATCGGAAGCATGGGGCCTCATGGACATTATGAACAGCGAGGTCTAGAGCAGTGTTTCCCAACTCCAGTCCTCAAGGCACACCAACAGGTTATTTAAATTTTTGTTTTGCTGTTCAAAATTAATATAAGCTGTTGCTTGGGTACTGTGCCACATGAGTGTAGTAATGTGTTGTTCAATGGCATTAGTTGATTTTTTTTTGGAGGGGGGGGCCCCATACAACATTTTGCTATGGGGCCCTGTGATTTCTAGTTACGCCCCTGTCTCCCCTCATTGCAGCACAAATAATATCCCCTCATTGCAGCACAAATATTCTCCCCTCATTGCAGCACAAATAATCTCCCCTCATTGCAGCACAAATAATCTCCCCTCATTGCAGCACAAATAATATCCCCTCATTGCAGCACAAATAATCTCCCCTCATTGCAGCACAAATAATCTCCCCTCATTGCAGCACAAATAATCTCCCCTCATTGCAGCACCAATAATCTCCCCTTATTGCAGCACAAATAAACTCAGTTTGTATGGCAATGGGATGGTACCTGGGACGGAGTGAAACACACCAGATGACAAGAAGCAGTGAGCTGCAGTAGATGGAACCTTGTGGGACCTCTATCTTTTGTCTGCGATGGAAATGAGGGGATGACTCAGCCAGGAGGATTCGAGGAAGCGAGCCCAATTGTGCTGGTGGGTGTCACATCAGTCCGCCATTGAAACAGCCAGTCGATGGTGAGCCTGTGCTTCCCGGGCATGACTTTGAACAGCCAGGAAGTATAACCCAGAAAGAGGCTTGGAGCGGGTGATGATGATAGGCTCAAACAAAGCCTGTATCGAGGGCTGGGACTGGGCAGGCGGCTCAATGTGCAGGACGAGCGGAGGTTACACGTTGCACACACAGTCCCGCCTCCGCCATCGGCATTGGACTAGCTACTGTGATAAGCAGAACACTGGTCCAATGGCAGAGGCGGAACTGTGTGTGTGTGTAAAGTGAAAGCAGAGCCGAACGGAGAGGAGATGACAGCTCCGAGGTACGCTATCGGCGTATAACGCGCACCCCAGCTTTGTCCCCGATTTTCAGGGGAAAAAAGTGCGCGTTATACGCCGATAAATACGGTAATTTTACTTCCGAATTTCAGTGGTATCCAAAACTGTCCTTACGCTGAAATACAAATTTTTGTAAAGGCTTCACCATCACTACATTTCCCTTGGCATAATTCACAAACTGATAAATAAGTGGAAAACATGAAAGAGAATAGAGATGGCCTGCCGGTTCGCCAGGCGGTCATTTAGCGGCAAACTTTCGTTGTTCGCCAAACCATCGGACATCTGGCGATGTTCGCGGCGGTTCGCAATGTTATATGGGTAAGAACTTTGACCTATGACACATCCATCAGGTGGTGAAGGACAGCCAATTGAGACATGTCAGCACATGGACATACCCCCTACCCTATAAATAGACCTGATCTGGCGGCCATCTTACATTATGCTTTTTGTCAGTGTAGGGAAAAGGTCCACAAAAGTCCTTTTAAGGACTGGTAAAGGTGTGCTACTTGCTTTAGTATATAAGTGTCTAATACATTCATATACTTTTTGTCAGTGTAGGGAGAGGGTGCTGTTTGGAGCAGGGACAGAGTTTAGCAACACAAATCGCTACCTAACAGGTCCACAAAAGTCCTTTTAAGCACTGGTATAGGTGTGCTACTTGCTGTGCACTGCAGTATATAGGTGTAATACACACTTATTATATTATACTTTCGAATATAGAAAGCATATTATAGTGGATTTGTATTGTGCAGCATTGTGACTGGCGGTGTATTTGGTTTTGCCTCTTTCGCTTTGTTTCCTCTGCTACACACATTAAAAAAAAAAAAATCCTGAAAAAAAAGTTTCATAACTGGTGAAATAAACCAGTGGCCCACCAAAACGACAGATTTTGTTATATACCTCCTTTCACATACACTGCGCTTCTCTAGAGACTTTTGTTACAGGGTCATTTAGAAAATGACAGGTAGAGGAAGAGGCAGGCCCTTCCGCAGGGGTGGTAGGGGTAGGGCAGGAGCACCAGGCCTGGAGCCAAAG
The DNA here is from genome assembly GCF_905171775.1 of Rana temporaria. Lineage (NCBI taxonomy): Eukaryota > Metazoa > Chordata > Amphibia > Anura > Ranidae > Rana > Rana temporaria. The sequence continues at coordinate 529,951,739 of NC_053489.1, forward strand.
TGGGAAGTGGCACAATGTTCGTTCGATTACGTCAAAGGACGCACCAGACTTGGTTGAGTGGCTCGCCACCAACACCACCAACACCACCACCATATACCCTCCGCTTGAGTCACAGGAATTATTTTCCGATCCATCAGAAGACATTTTGGATGCGCAGCCATTCTTTGGATCAGGAAAAGGAGGTAGCAACAGCCGGCACTCAGCAGTCTGACAACAGTACTCAGATCAGCCCAAGGAGGTTGGTGCCCGCTGTTGCTGCCTACTCCGAGATCTCTACTGTTAGTGATGGGGAAGGTGACGTCGATGATGACGTGTCTACAGACGTCACGTGGGTGCCCACAAGAGAGGAAGAGGAGGGGAGTTCAGAGGGAGAGATGGACCAGCAGATAGGGAGGAGAAGCAGGCCGAACTTACATTGCACAGGAGGGACAAAGCAGACTCCTAATGTATCAGGAGCGAGCCATTAACCATGTACGGTCACATCTGGCGCTCCCAGGATGCCGGCCCATGGCTCTGCAGTGTGGACTTTTTTTAACGTGTCCGCTGCAGACAATAGTGTTGCCATCTGCAGCCTTTGCAGTCAACGCATAAGTCGCGGTAAGCCCAAGACTCACCTAGGGACGACCGCCTTAAGGAGGCACCTGGCCTCCCATCACTGAGCCCAGTGGGAGCAACGCGATCAGAACCCACAAAGCCACATTCCAGGCTCTCCCCATCCAGCCTCTTCTCCTTCTCTTTCTCCTTTATGCTCACAATTGTCCTCCACTCCACCTTCTTTAATGCCTTCCTCACGTTTTTCTGCAAAAAGGCAGGCTTCCATGGCCCAAATGTTCGTTCGTAAAAAAAAGATGACGCCGGATAACCCTCTTGCCCAAGGGTTGACCGCTGGCTTGTCGGAACTGATAGCCCGCTAACTACTGCCATATAAACTGGTAGAGTCAAGGGCCTTTTGAAAATTTGTGGCCATTGGAACACCACAATGGAAGGTCCCAGGAAGGACATTTTTTTCACAGAAGGGCATCCCAGAGCTATATGGCCATGTTCAGCGGCAAGTGAATGTATCTCTGGCACACAGTGTCGGTGCCAAGATACATCTGACCACAGACACGCGGTCTAGCAAACACGGGCAGGGAAGGTATATAACTTTCACTGCCCACTGGGTTAACCTTCTGACGGCCGTCAAGCATGTAACTCGTGGCACCCATGTAGATTTGGTTTTACCACCACAGATTACATGCAGGCCTGCCTCTTCTTCTCCTCCTTCCTTCTACTCCATCCTCCCTCTCCTCCTTGGCTGACTCCTCATTTTCCGATGCTACCGTCTCTTCCGCTGCACCGCCCAAGATCCCCAGAACCTATTCGACATGCCAAGTGAGGCGTTGCCATGCTGTGCTGTGTCTGTTGTGCCTGGAAGACAAGATCCACACTGGTCCTGCACTCCTTTCACCTTTGCGTTCACAGGCAGATCAGTGGCTAACACCGCTCATTTTGACAGTTGGTAAAGTGGTGTGCGACAACAGTGCCAATCTGCTAAGCACGCTGAAACAGGGCAAAATTACTTACGTGCCATGCATGGCACACGTCCTGAACTTGGTTGTGCAGCGATTCGTTGCCAAATACCCTGTGCTCCAGGACGTCTTGCGGCAGGCCAGGAAAATCTCGGCCCATTTCAGAAGATCTTACATGGCCATGGCTCGCCTTGCTGACATTCAGCGGCGACACAACCTGCTCGTCAGAAAGTCTTATTTGTGACTGCCCGACGCAATGGAACTCAACATTGTATATGCTTGATAGGCTGCTCCAGCAGAAACGTGCAGTTAACGACTACCTGTACGAACTCTGCGGCAGGACAGGTTCTGGGGAACTTTTTTTTTTTGCACCGCACCAGTGGCTGCTCATGCGCCACTCATGCAGACTTCTGCGGCCATTTAAAGAGATCACCAAACTGGTCAGTCGCAGGCAGGGCGCCATCAGTGACATCGTACCTTACACCTTCTTTCTGGAGCGTGCATTGCGTTGTGTCATTGATCAAGCCGTCGAGGAGCAGGAGCAGGAAGATGAGGAAGTCGCAATACTGGATGAATTCCCAGGGGGTGCTACTCCACCTGAGACAAGTCAACAACGGGAGTCTGAAGAGGAGTCAGAGGAGGATGGTGCCGGGGCGGAGGAGGAGGAGCAAGAAGAGCATGCTTTAAACCTTTCTGGGATCCCTGATGTTGTCCGTGGATGGGGGGAGGAGAACGAGGATGACATTATCCTGGATGATGAGCAGGAGCCAGGCCAGTACAGTGCTTTCAGTTTAGTGCAAATTGGGGATTTCATGCTCTGATGTTTTAAGAGGGACCTCTGTATAAAAAGCATTAAGGGCACGGACCAGTACTGGGTAGCAACGTACTTAGACCCCCAGTACAAACAAAACATGGCGGAAATGTTACCACCATCACAGAGGGCTATCAGAATGCAGCACTTCCAGGCCTTGCTTCGAGAAATGTTGTATTCTGCTTTTGCGTCCGCTGGCAGAGGAATTTCCACTCGGAGAACCATTTTTGGGTATCAATCCAACAGCGCCTGCAAGAAGAGGGCGTTTTGAAGATGTCTTAGTCACTAATGATATGAGATAATTCTTTCAGCTGACCCATCGACAGCTGGCCTCCGGATCCAGCATCAGGGACGCCTAGACCGTCAGGTGTCCGACTACATCGGTTAATGGCCGATGTGGACGCACTGAGAAGTGATGAACCCCTGGACTACTGGGTGGGCAGGCTTGACCTCTGGCCAGAGCTTGCACAATTTGCAATGGAACTGTTGGCTTGCCCCTCATCCAGTATCCTGTCCGAAAGGATGTTCAGCGCAGCAGGGGGGGTCGTGACCGATAAGCGCACTCGCCTAGCTCACAACAGTGTTGACCACCTCACATTTATAAAAATGAATGAAGCATGGATCTCGGAGGAATTCAACACATGTGACCAGTAGACCATGTTTCATTCAAATTCTGGTGAACGCCTGTGGGCTAATTTTTTGGGCCTGTACTGGTCGACACTTTATTCTGTATCCGGTGAATGCCTAATATACCGCCAGCCACAGAATACAAAGTTGTTTGCTGTCCGGTGAATGCCTGTGGCCGTGCGCTAATTTTTGGGGCCTGTAATGGCCGACACTTACTTCTGTATCCAGTGAATGCCTAATGTACCACCAGCCACAGAATACAAGGTTGTTTGCTGTCAGGTGAACGCCTGTGGGCTAATTTTTAGGGCCTGAAATGGCCGACACTTACTTCTGTATTCCGGTGAATGGCTTAATGTACCTCCAGCCACAGAATACAAAGTTGTTTGCTGTCAGGTGAACGCCTGTTAGCTAATTTTTGGGGCTTGTAATGGCCGGCACTTACTTATGTATCTGGTTTTTCACTTAATACTTCTGGTAAGTCAGTGTCCATGTTGTGGGACTATTTGTGCACAGCTAGTAAGTAATTTGTGGCTGCAAATATGACCTGAAGGTTTTTAATATTCGCCTGCCATTAAAGTCAATGTGGTTTGTGGACATTTGCGATCGTTCGCAGTTAGCACTCGCGAACCATCCCGTCGGATGTTCGTCCATCACTAAAAGAGAACACTGAAACTGTGCTAGAAAGCCTTTATTATTCATCTCTCTCTCCCCCCTTTTCTCTCTATCTCAATAGCGGCAATAAGGCAATTTTAAGCAATGGGGTGGCCTGGTAAAGCAGAAATCCAGCCAAAAACAAGATACAAAGTGATTTATGTAGGTAGAAAATTAGCAGTATTATCTAACCCAGCAGACATCTGGACTTGCTACACCCAGCTTTAGAAGTAATAACATTTTTTGGACCAAGCAAAAGTAAAACAAGTTCCACTTTAATGATGTATTAGTTATATTAATATGATTATTATTTGTAGATTATTATAGAGCTGTAGATTATTATTATTATTATTATAGAGCTGGAGCATACCTTAAAAAGTTAATCCAGCACATGGAAAAAAAAATGATGTTCCCGTGTCATTCAGTACCCAGAATTACTTGATCAACAGGTTTTGTTCTCTTCAGTGCCAAGGCCACCTCCAGCCAAATGTCATATTCAACATACAATAGAGAAAGAACAATTTGTTGAACACATGGCAATGTACTATTAGAGAACAATAACTTGGCAAAATCCAAAGCGTGGAAATGATGATCTTTAATTTTGCAAAGCCTGAGGCATTAATTTAATGCTGTTCTCTAAAACTCAATTGCATTTCGAACACCAACATGACGGTGCCTTTACTGTTATAAAAATGTCAGAGTCTAATAGCTAAGCATTGAACATTCAGTCATTTGTTTTGCAAGAATTAGTCTTTTTTTATTTATAACAGTTATTACCGCAATTCATTGTAGTCTTATTAAACTAAAAATAATCATTCTGTTCTAGCACTGGTATCTTTTTTACTTTATTTTTCTCTCTCTGCTTCTTTCTTTGCTCTAGCCTCTCAGGGATGGAATTAGGCATAGTCAGTGGTGGCAGAAACTTTTAGCATTCAGAAGGGCAGATTACAGGGCCCACAAACAATATCCTAACATGTCCTAGCTTAGTTGTTGAATTGTACTACCTTGTATTCAGAGCAGTCCGAAAAAGAAAAAAAAGGATTTAATTTCCCTCCAAATGCACTAGTTTCTTCTAACAGAAATTGTTGTAGGTGTCACCGGCGCAAAGAAAAATAAATAAAAAAACATGATCTGCTGCAATACCGTGTAAGCCCTAAGGAGGGCTAAATGTGCATATAAAAGGAAAGTGTTACTGCGCTGATCTAATGATCCATAAAGTGTGATCTCTAGGAATGTGAACTGTGAACTGGTTTAGTGCACAATCGACCATATATATTATCAGGAGTTTAAAACACCTAATATTCAATGTGGATAAACTATAATAAATAAATTAATCTTGATACAAACAATCTATTAAGATATGTTATAAAAACCTAAATACATTAAACGTGACCCAAACAATGATTTTTTTGGTTGGTTGACCTGCACATCAGTGTGCCATAGTGCTCCTATAAAGGAAAAAAAATGGCTTCTCTTGCTGCTCCAAGCCTACCAATAGTGAAAACAAAGCAAAAAAGATTTTCCAAAAATAAAATAAAATCAAAATAATCAAAAATCACAACAAAACCAATAGTACCAAATGTGCAATGCGCCAGCTGCGCTGAAAAAATATAGTCCAATGACAGACAGTCTTGCTATTATACAATATATTCCAGTGGGAAAAAAAGGTTCAATGCTGGTAATGCTGTATACAGTAAAAGTGCAACTGTCTCTTCCACCGGACAAAGATGTGCCACCATCACCAATGGTTAAACTCAACACTCACCAGACCCCAGGTCATAAAAGGCCCCAAAGTAGTGTCTTTTCTTTGTCCGTTAGTGGATGTTGCCTCCTTCTCCCTTTTACAAGATATCCTTAAATCCTCAAAAACAAGGGGCTCATCATGGTGTAGTATATTAAAACTTATTTATTAAAAAATAAAGTTTCTTCTAACAGTCAAAAAGTACCAGCTATATTATTGGCTTTAGTGTGCTGTATCTAAATAATGGAACGGAAAATACTAAAAGTAAAACCCAGCCAAAGCTTTTTTTTTTTTTTTGGATAAAACAGGGAAGGATTAAAACCTTGAAAAGGCCATGAGGTGGGTTCATCCTATCTTTTATTTTTATTTAACTCTATATAGAGTATATACAGAAAGAATCCACTCCAAAGCAGCATATGGCGCGGGGAAAAAACGGGGCTCTAATGTGCCACGCAGAGAAATCAAACGTATATTATTATTATTATTAATATTATTATTATTATAATACAGGATTTATATAGCGCCAACATTTTATGCAGTGCTTTACAATATAAAAGGGAGACAGTACAGTTACAATACAATAAAATGCAAGAGGATTAAGAGGGCCCTGGTCAGAAGAGCTTACAATCTAATAGGGTGGGGCAGGTGGTACAAAAGGTTGTAACTGTGGGGAATTAGCTGATGGAAGTGATAAAAGATTAGTTGGAGGCATGATAGGCTTCCCTGATGAGGTGGGTTTTCAGAGATCGCCTGAAGACAGTCGGAGTAGGAGATAGCTGAACAGATTGAGGTAGAGAGTTCCAGAGGATGGGAGACGCTCTTGAGAGGTCCTGGAGATGATCACGGGAGGAGGAGAAAAGGGAGCTTGAGAGCAGGGGGTCTTGAGAAGAGGACAGTTTGGGTGATATTTGGGGACGAGATTGATGATGTAGCTCAGGGGAGATTTGTGAATGGCTTTGTATGTTGTAGTTAGTAATTTGAATTGAATTCGCTGGGCGATCGGAAGCCAATGGGGGGGATTGACGGGGAGGGGTGACAGACAGTGAGCAGTTGGTAAGGTAGATGAGTCCTTACCAACCTTGTATATGTAGCAAACCCCTGAGGGAGCTGCTTTTGTTTGTTCAGTCCGTTACTCTGCCTTCCAAACCCAATGAACTGTCCCAGTTCCGCTATCGGTTGGGCGTCCATCGGTTACATTTTAAAGCAAGTTCTCCGAAGGTTAAATAACCTATGGGACCCCCACACGATCGGTTTTGACCGATGAAAACGGTCCTCTGGCTATCCTATCGTGTGTACGAGGCCAAACTCTTCCCCTTACCTAAGATTAGACTATGATAATTCTACAACTTCAGCCTACCTTCTTGGCTTCCAGGGCATGATGCGACACTAGAACTGTAATCTGAATATAACCCCTGGAGGGTAAAGAATTCCACACAAAAAAAATGTAAACGGTTGTAGATATACGTACCCCAGGGGTACTTCTGTTTTTTTTTTTTGTTTTATCTAAACTCATATTGAAATTTAAAATGCTAGAAAAACACATCATAATAAAAACGGATTTAGGAAAGCAGGAAAACTGATGTAGGAAAGCATTTTTTGCTATTTATTGAGAAAAAGTTAAAGAATATGTTACCCCAACATTTCATATTCCTGATACGTGCCTGTTGTAACATGTAATTATGTTAAAAAATATCCAGTTCTCTTTGTATTGCTTTCTTTGTGTGAAATACCTGGTGATTCTGCAGCCCTCCTACTTTCCTCTTTCAAACTGACCTCACCAAGCATGACAGCACATCCCATCCCAGTATGGTCAGTTTTCTGGCTGTGCTAGGAGCACAGCCTGCCTGTCCTCCAATGATCAGACTTATGCTGACATGCCTCCCTGCACATCCATTCACTGGCAGGATCAGTGTACTGCTGTTTCTCTAACTCTCACCTCTCTAAGTCCATTATGCAGCTGAGAACATAGGTCATGTAATCATGTAAAACATAGAACATAAAGGTATTTATAATGTTTATATTTATATTTATATGAACAAACTTTTTGACTTTAATTTCTATTTTAAACTGAATGAGTTGTTTTACAAGTAAAGGGTTCATATATACTTTTACCTATTTGACAGGACAATTGATACTGTATATATAGACTGAGGAAGTAAATTGTCAGCTCAATATAGTACAAGTACTTTGTGGGAAACCAAAGTGATTTACAGTGATTCTTAGATTATACACAATAAATACTTTAAATATTTTAAATATAATATTAGTTCTTTACAGTGATATCATCGCGTCCTTTGGAGAACATACTGTATGGTAGTTCATGTTACACAATTGAAATAGAATGATTTTACAGTGGTATCAAATATGCCATTAAGCTAGTAATAAGAGATGACAATGCATTAAAAGATTCATATCAGCTTCTCTGACCGGCTTTAGAAAGGTCATTCTCAGAGCTTTTTTTCTCAGAAAATAGGTGCAGGAACTCAACTACGACCTGTTCAGATTTCACAAACAGTAGAAGGGTCTTAAAGGGGCATTAAATACCAGAATTGCATTACATACAAGTGGAAAGTTCAGGGGGTTACAAAGCTGTCACTTGTAAACACAGAAACCAGACTTCTGTGTTTACAAGTGATTGTGGTGAACAGGCACCAAAAGGTCTGAGCCAGAGGTGGTGGAACTGAGTTCCCCCTGAAAAAAAAGCCCTGGTCATTCTAATCTTTTCCCCAGATGCAGTACATGCAATATCCTTATATTTCTATGTCGTTATCCGTTTGCATATTTGTCTACCTGCTGTCTGGGAGTATTACATAAGCTAAAATATATCTAGCATAACCCCTCTTAAATGGAAGAGGAAAAAGCCAATATAAAATGAATTCACGTTCTATGTTACACAATGTTTGGACCATCAGAATTGTATTAGTGGCCTGGGGGCTGCATGTGGCTCTCCAAAGCTTTTGCTAGTAAATGGGATTCTGATTAAATTTCTATAGGGGCAAAGATTGCTGCTGGAAAAGCCAGCATAGCTACACAATGCTGAATGGAGCCTTATAGTTGGAGATGAGCTGAATGTACTTGGGTTCTGTTCGCCCAAATAACACAAACAACCAATAAAAAATGGTGTGGGGTTCCCCCAAATTCCATGATGATTTTTCAGCTGTGTTGACCAGTGATGCAGATCCACATCAGTCACAATGAACAATACCCAGTGCCCCCTACAAAAAAAAAATCTCACAAATTAATAGATGCATCTGAACCTGTCACCAATTCATACCAAATAATATCAGCTGCTAAAGGAAAAAAAAGAGGAAGCTTCCCCTAGATGACGCCATTGACCAAAGCCATTGCCCATGTGACCATACCAAATAATATCAGCTGCTAAAGGTAAACAAAGAGGAAGCTTCCCCTAGATGACGCCATTGACCAAAGCCATTGCCCATGTGACCATATTTAGTCAGTGATGTCATGCTATACCTGCCCCTGGGGGGGTGGGGAATGGGGGGGGCATGAAGGGCTGTTGAATATGTGACCACTGTGATTTGCTATCATAGTGGCCACATAATAGGCAGTTAGTCCTGCCACCTACCAATCGTTATTGGGGTTGAAGATTTATTTATCTTTGACAGCTCGGTCTCTGTGCTGGGAATGAGTGAGTGAGTGCGCTCTCAACATAGAAGCATTGGCCACCCAGCGATGCCTTTTGCTTCTGTACACATCTATTATGTGGGCAGCGACAGGTTAAAGCAGGACTAAACTGTAAGATAAATGTGTATAGAACATTATCCACAAGGAAGATGGGGAATGGTGAGAAGTACTGGAGCTTTGTGACACTCAAAAAGTGAATAGGTCAAATACAAATAGATATGTCATAAAAATAAATATTTATTGGAAAAGGCTAAAAAATCACCTCCACATATAGGTAGGGCAAATGACACAACATTTAAAATGCATGACATGTAACATAGAGAAAACAAGTACAGAATGATGCAATACACCTAAGTAGGTATAGTAAAAAGTGAGTTTTCCAAACGGCACTGACACGTTTCCACCAGTGTGGTCTTCCTCGGGGGATTGCCCTGGGGTAGCACATCACATACATTAGATGCAGTAGGTTAGCGATGCTGGAAGTCATCAAGGCAGGGAGAATGGGTGATAGGAAGAGGAAACCGTATTAGCCCATGTGTGCCAAGCACAAGGGATACCGGCCAGCATGTAAAAACGCCTTGTTGAACAGATGCAACAGCAACAATATAGCCACAAAAATGTGATGGTTGTAACACACCGTTGGAATTACTAAAGGAGTGCAACACGGATTTTTTATTTTTTTTGTTTAGCTTGAGCAGCGAAGGGTTGGTGCCATTTTCTTGCCTTTATGACCTTCTTGTGGTGAGATGTTGCCTCCGTACTGTTTGTTTTGACTTTTGTGTTTGTGATGTAGCTACAACATGGTATGCCATTAGATATGTCGTCAGGTGTGGTAAAAACGCAGCTCAACCACCTGCTTTTACTACTGCCACGTGAACGGGCCCGTAAAGTGTTTGTAAATGATCACCTTGTAAAACAACCCACTCAGTTTAAAATAGAAATGAAAGGCAAAATATTTGTATATAGATATAAAAAAAAGGGAGGGGGGTGTATTTATCATGTGTTTTTTTTTTTTTATATAAGAGATCACACTCCCTCTGTTCTCAGAGCTGGGGGGAGGAGATACAGCATCACACTGATCTTCCCAGTCATAGGCTGTGCAGGGTGGGCATGTCAGGACACGTCTGATCATTGGAGGAGAGCAGGCTCGACTTAGCTAGCGAACTGACCACTGTGCGCTCTCCTGCTTAATGTGGTCAGTTTTTAGTAGAAAAGCAGAGGGACTGCCAGGATGACCAGGGATTTAAAATGAAGCATTGCAAAGAGAACAGGATACTTTTTTATACAAGTACATGGTACAGTGGGCACATATCAGGAATATAAAATTCTGGGGTAAAAACACTTTAAAGGAAGGCTCAGTGAGGAAACCAATCAAGAGACCCTTTGAAAATAAGCATGTACATACATAATTGTTTTCCCTAATGAGTGGGGTGACCTATTGCATTAAATGCAATTAAAATAAAGCAACAAGCTAAGCTCTTTCAAATTTAGCAACATATAGCTGTAAGTGTCAAAGAACAACTTCAATCAAAAAAGCTTTTCTATCTTTTTAGTGCTGTCTGTTACCCATTAGGGAGGTCTCTTCATCACTCCTGATCAATGTTCCTATCGCACACATTCCTGGCAAGTATGGCTCATAAAATGGTGGGTGCTGCAACGATTACCAGTTGGGTTCTGGAAACATCAAACAAGCGTACATATTCGCCAGCACACCATGGATCGGCAACTTCCATCCAAAGGTTTTTAATGAAAAAGATCACAGCACAAGGGATAGTGCAACGTTTCGGAGCCACACAGGGCCCCTTCATCAGGCATGTGTCATCACATGCATGACGAAGGGGCCCTGCGTGACTCTGAAACGTTGCACTATACCTTGTAATGTGATCTTTTTCAATAAAAACTTTTGGACGAAAGTTGTCGATCCAGGGTGTGCTGGCGAATATGTACGCTTCTTCATCATTTCTGTCTGTTGGGTGGCCAATCATTGGTTTTTCATTGGAGCTAACTATCTCAGTGACCTGTGTGCTACAAAAATCTTAAGAGAATCCCCTAGTACTGAGGGGTAGAAAGAAGGCACTGAGGGGTAGAAATAGTGTGTATTGTATTACTTGATGAATTTTACACAGAAACATATGTAGGTAGGTCCATTAAAAGAAAGAGCTTGGGGGAACAGTTGACCTCATCCTGCCACAGTGGTAGGCCTGCATGTTCGACTACACCAGTTACTTTGAAATAATATACATAAAAAGGACAGACACAAAGGTGCAGAACTACTACACTTTTATGAAATAACCTGTTAACAATTTTATACTACTAAATTACTTAATTACTGTTTGCTTGCTCTACCATGAAAAGCATGTACTGTATTACTTGTTGACCTTTCATAACTGGTAATTAATTAATGTTATCAAATGTTTTACTCATACCAATCATGCCAATAAAAGCTATGTTATGTTTATATCATATTCTCTAAGCCAGAAGGTCGGCCTGTTTGTGTTCTCTGATTATCACATAAAGAGGTTCTAGCAAACCTATGCATTTCTACGTATTTAGTGAGCCTAACTATGACTAACTATGACTGACGATAAAAATAGATGAGTGTAACACCTTTACACCATTATGTATGTAATGCACATACTGTATTTATACTTCATCTCTATCCAGAATTATTCAACATTTACTTTGGAAAAAAAAGTCCTTTCCAGAACAACTGTCCTATTGTATCAGACAGGAAATAAATGTAATAATTCTATGTGCCTTTAATTATCTTCTATAAACACTGAATAATAACACATCCTTGTTGATGTCCTTTAAATTATCTGACAAGAAAATAATGCCCAGCTTTGAAAGGATAGAATAGTTCACAAGGCACATTCTGCAACCATATGGAATAATCAGTGGATATTCAGAAAATAATTACACTTATACTGTATTTTTATTTTACTGATATATAATTTGTATATCTTTTTATATTAATGTCTCATATTTTTTCTAATATCCGTGAAACTCCCATAAAACTGTTAGTCAATTTAGTATCAGAACTGCAAAAGAAGATGGAGAAGGCATGGTCGATAATACTTAAAAAACTGTCCCACATAACATACACCTACTTTTCTTTCTCTACATACGTTTGATTGGTCTCTCTATCCCACCAAAAAGTATATAGTGAAGTGTGAAGCCTCGTACACATGCAAGAAACATCAAGAAAACTGCTGGCAGAACTTTCTTGCCGCGTAAACCGCGCGTGTGTACAAGGCTTTCAGGTTTCTCGTCAAGAAAACTGCTCAGAATCTCGACAAGAAAAGTAGAGAACGTGCTCTCTATTTTCTCATTGTGAGATTCTCGGCAGTGTTTTCCTGCCGAGAAACCCGAGCGTGTGTATACTTACCTCTCCATGGAAACCTGCGCATGCTCGAAATGACTTTGACGCATGCGCGGAAGCTTCCAAGGCATAGGTAGGGTGAAGCAATATGGCTGCGACGGCATCGGATGTGATGAGCGCATGCTCGTCGCAGTCGATGACGTCACCTCGTTCGTGCCATTCAAAAGAACGGCGGTTCTTTTGAATGGTGTGTGTGTACACTCAGCCGGCAAGAGAATCTTGCCAGGAATCTCGTCAGGAAAAACAACGTTTTTTTTTTCCTGATGAGAATCCGGGCCGTGTGTACAGGGCTTGAGATGGTGCTCTGCTTGTGTAGCGGGTATTACTCTTTTTGATGTGATACACAGACTACAATTGCTGATCATGAAGGAGTTGGGTTATAGCCACCTGTTTACATTCTGTTCTGGTACCGCAGTGAATGTTGGGGAATTGAGTCCAGTAGGAGAATAGACTCCATTTGCCCTGGATTGTAATGAACTATATTACCCAGAGAGCAGCTGTGCAACCCCAGGATGCTTTGCCCTCCGCACCACCCGGAGAGGGAGGTAAATTAAGGAAGAGGACGTGTTTGGACCGCCTCTTCAACCCAGGAGGATACCGCAGGAGTGTCTCCATGGGAAGTAGGCCACAGTTGAGGCCTATATACGCCCGGTAGGAGCGGCTTTGAGACAGAGTTCTACCAGAGCCATCGGACGAGATCCGAGTAACCCTGCGACCTGTCTGAGAACCGGAGTCTGCCGATCGACTGGGCGGTGTGCCGTAGAGGGACAAGGCCTAAACCGGTTGGGTGAGACGGGCACTTGCCTGAAGTACTGTTTGGTTTGCGGAAGGGCGGATTGCTGAACATCCATTTTTCATAGTTTGACTGTCCAGGAAACTTGATCAGTTTGTTACTGCCTTACTGGATCACAAATTGTTCTTAGCGCGCCATTGCATGTCAATGAACAAGTGCACCAACTGTTAGTAAGAGACTGTTTCGAACTTTGGCCTGGGACGCCAGGCCACCCTAATTAGTTATAGCTATAACAATTACGAACAATCTGTTTAGGGTCGTATACTCACTACATTGTTTGTATTGCTTGCTGGCCGAGAATTCAGTTCCACTACTTTAATACGTTACATTTAATCCGTTCCACTGTTTTATACTGTATTGTAGAGAGGCGGGAACTGGGTGAGGTTTGGTAAGGGGGCGTTTCAATATACACGTTTTGTTGAGGGGGACCCCCTTGCTGTGAGCTCACACAGGTCTATTAGACGTTGCAGCCTAGCTTTTTCTAAAACTTTAATATTGTCACTGATACTGCAGGGATCTGCAAAATAGAGTGTCACTGTTTTAGTGTTCTTTTGTTCCTCTTTAAGTAAAGCATTTGGTTATCTTGAAGTCTGTGTGCAGCTTATCTTTTATACTGCAGAATCTCTCCACTTAAGGTAATCCCTTTCTATTTTATTTGTATAATCTGTTGTTGGGTAACGGGATATTGTGTTCCTCACAAGTAAAAGGGGTTCACAACTCTCAATTATTGCCAGGTGTGTCACGGGAGGGTTTTGAGCTACTTTAAGGGGTTAATCACTGAGCGTAGACCCAAAACAATCCTGCAGCTCCTCCGGGGGTAGTGCTATACTTGTAAGCCAGAGAACATGCTGGCTGGAATATTCTATTCAAGCTTTAAGTTTCTCCATATTAATTGTATAATAATGATTGGGAATGGATGCAAAAAAACTTCTACAAATGTTCTCATTTTCCATATGTGCCATGGCACTCTGATTTCCAAATACAGCCTTGTGGTTAGGTGGAAAGTATAATCAAAAAAAGTTTGTCTTCAAAATAATTTTAAAATATTTTCAACCCATAATATAATATATTGCATCTTGGCAATCATTAGATAGTGGTGGCTGGTTTATTTGTTATTTTTGTAGTGCCCTCTAGTGTGCTACTTGTGTTAATGTAGGTAAAACATAGTCCTACTCAGGGCTAAGTCTGAGTCATGTAATCTGGGTCAGGGTTTACTGGAGTTCAAGGCTAGATGACTAATACAGGGAGCTCTCTGGTTCTTCCCCCTGGTTCTGGAATGTTGGAGAATGCTCTGTAAGCTGGTGGGTGGAGGCTGGGGGGGTGGTTGTTCTGCATTCTCAAGGGAGCTTAACCAATGCCCATCCTCAGGGGGTGAGCCTGGCAAGGTGGTCAGGCCAGCCCTTAAGTATGGATGAGCCATGCCAGCGAGAGAGTCGGGTGGAAGATAAGCGTGCTGGGGGGACAGTCGTTGGCTCTTGAGGCAAAACCCCTAGGTGCTCTTCCTCTGGCTGGAGTTCAGGGCTGGCCTGGGAGGATCCTAGCAACAGAAGTAATTTAGGAGTATTTCCTGAGAGGCAGCGGACGCAAGGAGGACAGCGTGAGTACTACAGCACGGACATTGACTTACAACAAAGGAAGAGACTGCCGCACATAGCAGGTCTCTCTGGAAGGTAGCAATTACATTTTCCCTAACCTTGCCATAGGAAATCTCCAGAGAGTAAGTTGGGTAGACTGGTGAAGAGTCAGTTGGGTAGACTGGTGAAGACGCAGCCAGGTGGGCTGGTATTTCCTGCAGTGGGTAGAATTGGGATAAGTGTCAACAAGGAAGCTGGAGGTACTCCAGGATGCAGCTTACAACACTCTGTGCTACTTTCTTAAGGGACTGAGAGTTCCTAGTCCCTAAAGGGCTTTTGCATCTTTTCACTTAAAGACTGTCAGTGTCTGGAAGTGAAGAAACAAATCAGAGCACTGCAGAAAGAAGAGGAGACATTTTTTTTGTGGGGGGGGGGGGGTGGCGGCAAACAAACCAACTGCCACAACCCCAGGTTAGTTGGTCCATCAGTCACACCCCCCTTCCTTTCGATCAGTCGATTGGCAAACCCCTGCACAGTCTAGGTTGCTGGCCTGCGTCTCATCCTCAGTGTCTCCTACTTGGTGTCTCCTGCGGCCAATCAGGTCTCATGACCTGCTTCCTGATTGGCCAGGAGGAGAATCAGGAAGACAATAATGAATATTAATTTGCTATTGTCACACAACTGGGTGGGCTTAGGGCGCAGTACTCTGTACCCCAAGCCCACCCTTTTTTTAAGCCAATTAGAGCCTCATGCTCTTATCATGTGCTTGAAAAAAAAAACATTCAAATCTATGTGTCCGGTGCCCTGCATGTTGATTAGGGGCCGGCACATGGATTAGGGGGGCTGCCCACCTAATGGAGCTGCTGCCACTAGTTTGCTGCTATCAAGTTTGGCATCCCAGAATTTCTATTCCCCATCCAAGTTATTACCCCTAATAAAACAAAGCTCAGAGACTGTTCCTTGTCTATGGATGAAAGCTGAGAATGCCACCCGCCTGGCTGTGCAGGAGTGGGAAATCCTGTCATCTGCAACCCTTGCGAGCAGTAGTGCTACATTTTCTTTGGCTCCCCCCCCCCCTCTGTTTTTTCCCGGTGATCTGGCCAATAACACGCCTCCTGTATTAGTGAGTCACAGTAGCATTGTAAGTCTGGGAGGAGGAGGAGTGTTGAATGTATCAGCAGATATATAACAATTAACACATTTAAGCCAAGCTCCAGCTTATACTTTATAATCAGTTACAGCAAACATTTTTTTTTGTTTACTTTTGGGATAAAGGTTTAGTATGAATAAATAAAAGCTGATCATTTTAATCACCCCTGCCATTGTTAAGTGGTTTGTCTCAGAAAGAAAGCCTAAAAAAGGAAACGAATGCAGCCACCAAATCTAAAAATTTCTAAACCGCAATGTAATAAATGTTTGCTTTTGGGTTTAATATTGCTTTAATCACTTGCCGACTGCCTCAAGTACATATACGTCGGCAGAATGGCATGGCAGGCAAAGCAACGTACCTGTACGTTGCTTTGATTCTTCTGCCTAGCGAGTGTGTGCCTGCCGCAAGCTCAGTGTCCGTCGGTGTCCCACAATCATGTCACGGAGCTGCAGAACGGGAAGATGCCTATGTAAATAAGGCATTTCCCTGTTCTGCCTAGTGACAGGACAGTGATCTACTGCTTCCTGTCATCAGGAGAAGTGATCACTGTTGTGTCACTTGTAGCCCACCCCCCTCACAGTTAGAATCACTCCATAGGACACACTTAACCCCTTCCTCGCCCCCTAGTGGTTAACCCCTTCCCTGCCAGTGTCATTTACACAGTAATCGGTGCATTTTTATAGCACTGATCGCTGTATAAATGACAATGGTCCCAAAATAGTGTCAAACGTGTCCGATGTGTCATGATAAAATTCACTGATTGCCACCATTACTAGTAAAAAAAATTTATAATAAAAATGCCATAAAACTATCCCCTATTTTGTAGACCAGTGTTTCTCAACTCCAGTCCTCAAGGCGCCCCAACAGGTCATGTTTTCAGGCTTTCCATTATTTTGCACAGGTGATTTGATCAGTTTCACTGCCTTAGTAATTACCACAGCCATTTCATCTGAGGGAAATCCTGAAAACATGACCTGTTGGGGCGCCTTGAGGACTGGAGTTGAGAAACCCTGTTGTAGACGATATCACTTTTGCGCAAACCAATCAATATATGCTTATTGTGTTTTTTTTTTTTACCAGAAATATGTAGAAGAATACTGTAACGGAATGACCCGGGACACCCAGAGACTTTGTGAGGATGGGGGATACTCCTGTGTCAGCATCACTGATAACTCTTGGATCTGAGTCCACCCTGTGCCCTTTGGGCATGGGGTGGCAAGTGAATCATAATTCATGTATTACATGAGATGGGACATCACTGATAGTTCGTATTGCAGGATTTTGAGATACTGCAAGATGTTGGCCCAACCAGTCAATAGTGACTCATTCTATGATTAGCCCTGACTAGTGACATGCTAATTGAGTCAGGGCCTGGAAGACATTTCATTGTCCTTGTGTAAAGGTGTTGTAATGGACAGGTGTTAATAATCTAATTATATATGCTAAATACTGTTTATGTGTGGAATTAACTTGTTGGAGACAGAACGTCTGTCTGGGGATGTGGATTAGAAAGAGAGCATTGTGTGATGGTGTTTTGTTTGTAATGCTGTTAATGAAGGAATGTTTAGTAATTAGCCTTAGTGTGTGGGTGGGGAGTTGATTGTTCCTTTCATGCCCTGTACTGTATATAAGACTGAGAAGAAACCATTAAAGTTGTATTACATTTGGAACAAGTACAGAGCTGCGTGTCTCGTCTTGATTCTGGGAAATTGATATGGATCGGGTCCTGTTGGTTGGAGTGTCGATAAGCTGTCTTGGATGTGATGGAAGGTCGTAAACGGTGGTGACCGTTACAAATACATATCGGGCTAAACTGAGGAAAAAATGTATTTTTTTATATATATTTTTTTGGCATATTTATCATAGCAAAAAGTTAAAAATATCGTATTTTTTTCAAAATTGTCGCTATTTTTTTGTTTATAGCGCAAAAAATAAAAACCGCAGAGGTGATCAAATACGACCAAAAGAAAGCTCTATTTGTGGGGGGAAAAAATCTCAATTTTCCTTAAAAAAAATGTTTTGGGTGCAACGTTGCACAACCGCGCAATTGTCAGTTAAAGCGACGCAGTGCCGAATCGCAAAAAATGGCCTGGTCATTGGGCAGCCAATTCTTCCGGGGCTGAAGTGGTTAAATAAGATCAAAAGCCATTTTTTATTTTCATTTTTGTGTACTTTCATTTTTGTGTACTTTCTTTACAATATATATTTACAGCTCCTACTAAGGAGGATTCATCACCTAATACTGCACTACTGGGATACAAATATAATACACCTGAAAATGTAAGGTTCAGTCTGACAAAAACTAATTTATCAGGCAGATGCTATTTCTTGTGTGTCTCTGATTGATGAAAAGATTTCTCTGCCTAAAACTAATATGTCAGATTTTGGCAAATGCTATTTCGCATGTGTCTCTGATTGATGCTGAGATCCCTGTGCTTCAGTTTACTTGGATGTGCAGCTGCCACAGCCATGAGTTGGTCCCACTCTCCCTCCCTGGATTTCTCTTTTAATTTTAGGAATAATGCAGCAGAAGGTATGCGAACACTTTGTTTTTAATGATATTCTAGTGAAAATATTCCAAAATTCCTATTTCCTTTTGTCACCCAGCTGAGATAAGATATTATTGCTTTAGACTAAAGACTTGCTTCATAAAGCTAACAGATCTGGATAAGAATCCTTGTTTTTAAAATTACAGTCACATGGAGAAAATAAAGACCCTTATTCTTATGCAATCTCTAAAAACACAAGTCTGTGCAGTGTAATTGAAGTTCATAAGGTTTATTTAAAGTGGTTCCAAAGGCAAAAGTTTTTTTTTTACCCTATTGCATTCTCTGCATTGAAAAAATTCAATAGCAGCACCCCAAGCACCTCCCAAACACTTAGCTGAGTCCATTCTTGATCCAACAATGCCCTGTTTTCAGAAGCTCTTTTCCTTTCATTCTGGTTTCATAGGCTTTCCTAATAGCAGCAGGAGCCATTGGCTTCTGCTGCTGTCAATCAAATCCTGTGGGAGGGAGCGGTGGCTGGGGCATAGCCACGTTGTGTGTGTCTATAGACGGACACAGCCCAGCTTGTAATCAAGTCCACACAAATGCCCCCATAGCAAGTGGGGGCATTAGGATGCTAGGATTGCTAAGATGTTGCTGGGATTATGAAAGACCTGGGACACCCCTGGGCACACCAGAGTGCAATGTCCATAAGTATACAAGATACAACAATAAAAAGTATGTACCGCACAACATACAAAGTATGGTTAGGAGTAGGGTTGTCCCGATACCACTTTTTTAGGACCGAGTACAAGTACCGATACTTTTTTTCAAGTAGTCGCCGATACCGAATACCGATACTTTTTTTAAATGTGTCCCCAAATGCAGCAATGTCCCCCCCATATGCAGCCATGTCCCCCACATATGCAGCCATGTCCCTCTAGCCATGTCCCTCACATATGCAGCCATGTCCCTCTAGCCATGTCCCTCACATATGCAGCCATGTCCCTCTAGCCATGTCCCTCTAGCCATGTCCCTCACATATGCAGCAATGTCCCTCTAGCCATGTCCCTCACATATGCAGCCATGTCCCTCTAGCCATGTCCCTCACACATGCAGCCATGTCCCTCTAGCCATGTCCCTCTAGCCATGTCCCTCACATATGCAGCAATGTCCCTCTAGCCATGTCCCTCACATATGCAGCCATGTCCCTCTAGCCATGTCCCTCACATATGCAGCAATGTCCCTCTAGCCATGTCCCTCGATGCGGCGGCGCAATGCGGCGGCGGCAGCGGCGGGGGGGAAAGGGGGGGGAAAGTATTCTATTTAGGTATCGGGGGTATTTGCGCGAGTACGAGTACTCCCACAAATACTCGGTATCGGTCCCAATACCGATACTGGTATCGGTATCTGGACAACCCTAGTTAGGAGCATGTAATATGTAATGTACATTACATTATCCTGCTGCAAAATGTATGCTGTGTTGTATGTTGCATTCACCTAACCACTCTCCTGTATGCTGCTCTATACAATACAATTCAGCATCCGCATCCAAAGCTTACCTCTCCACCCCCATCTACAGCTTAATTCTGCTTTCCTGTCCACAGCTAACCTTAAAGCGGAGGTTCACCCTTTAAAACATTTTTTGACATCACACAAAGTCGCGCCATCCTACCGACACAATGCCGGTGTTTTTTTTTTTGTCAGCACATACCTCTTAATCCCGATTTTCACCTCACGGCGATCCCGCGGGAGTGGGCTTTCCCAAGCACTGCCTGTGATTGACAGGCTTCCGAACGGCGCTTACTGCGCGTCACAGGTTGCCGACCGTCGGTGCGCAGGCGCCGTATAGAGCCGCACCGACGTTCGAGTTTTTTCGGCAACCTGTGACGCGCAGTATGCGCCGTTCGGAAGCCTGTCAATCACAGGCAGTGCTTGTGAACGCTCACTCCTGCGGGATCGCCGTGAGGTGAAAATCGGGATTAAGAGGTATGTGCTGACAAAAAAAAAAAAAACACCGGCATTGTGTAGGTAGGATGGCGCGACTTTGTGTGATGTCAAAAAATGTTTTAAAGGGTGAACCTCCGCTTTAATGTCCACAGCTCACCTCCGTCCACAGTTGCATCTCTTGAAATGGATGGCCCAGGCTAATGCCGCGTACACACAACCGTTTTTCATGAGAAAAATGCAATTTTTTTTAAAACGATCGTGTGTAGGCTCCAGATCATTTTTCTCAACGTGAAAAATGGGCATTAAAAATTTAGAACATGCTCTAAAACGTTGTGAAAAAAGGTTGTGTGTAGGCTTTACGACGTGAAAAAAACGCACATGCTCAGAAGTTATGAGACGGGAGTACTCGTTCTGGTAAAACTAGCGTTTGTAATGGAGATAGCACATTCGTCACGCTGTAACAGACTGAAAAGCACGAAGACTGAAAAGCTCGAATCGTCTCTCACCAAACTTTTACTAACACGAAACGGAAAAAATATTCCCTCCGCTCCGACCAGCACATGATCATCAGAAAGGGGCACAGATAATGGGAAAAATACAAGCCCCCTATGCTAGTAGGCATGGCGGAGCGGGGGGGGGGTGTAATTCCAATTGTTTTATTTTAATTCTGCACTGACTGTCTTTGAAATTGCCCCTGCCCCCTATTAAATCCAATCTGGGGACAAAACCAGGGACAGACTTGGTCCGGGGACAGTGTCCTCAATCAGGGGACGGTCCCCTGAAACTGGGGATGTCTGGTCACCCTATGTTAAACATATTATACCGTCTAAGGCCCTTTTCACACTACAAAATAAATCCGTTTTAATAATCTGTATTAAAATCCGTCAGATAATGTTAAAAAACGGAAGTTATACGTCCTTTCTAAAATATCATTAAAGTCTATGGGATTTTTTTATGTTCCGTAAAGATCCGTAATAGTCTGTTATAACGTACGGACGTTAGTTATAACGGAATATGTGACGGGTCTTGCACTATTTTTTTGTCCATTTTTTTGTCCGTTGCAAGTAACGGATATATTAACGTCCGTTATATTTTAACATTGAAGTCTATGGCGCACGGACGTTAGTAAATGTCTCCGTAAATGTACGTTATGTTAACGGACGTTAATTTTACTGAGCATGCTCAGTAAAGACTTCTGGAGCTGGACTTCAAGAAAGGGTGAAATGGTTTTTATTAACGGACGTTAGAAAGGAATGATATAACGGATGTATACGAATATATACGGATAAACATTATCCGTTTTCAATAAAGGAAGAATGGTAAAATATTTATCCGTATGTATCCGTTATTAAATCCGTTAATAAACGTCCGTTAATAGGTGTAATACGGATATTATAAAACGGACATACAATCCATAGTGTGAAAGAAGCCTAAGATAGTGCTGCCTAATCAGTGTCTATTTGCAGCATCAATATTTTTCAGCACACTGTGGAAAATATTGTAAAATCTCTGTACTGTGGAGCATTTTCACAGACTTGGCTAAATGACTGTTTGCTGGGTATGCATTTCCAAATAAAATAAATCCGCACACTTTTCTAATGCCGTAATTGTTTTTTTGGAATCATTACACTTCAGACTGAGAGAGTTTTGTAAAATCAGTCAGCTGAATCCAAAGTAAAGTCATATTTTACATATATATTGCCAATTGGCTATTACTGTTCCTGGAGTAATAGAATGTAAACATGTTAAGAGATTTTATCATATCAAATGGGTTCTTTTCAATGTAGATGTAACATTTCCAGTTATTTTTGAGTGCTAGCATTTTTAGTAGTTTATGTATATTACCACCATTTATAACATTAAAAATGTTTTCCCAAGGTAGATTCTCTAACAAACTCTCCACTGCATCCTAAACACAAATACAATGAAATAGACAGTGTTTTATAGAGCGTGTTGCTTTTATTAGTGTCCGCAGTTTCTCCTGCTGCAGTCAACAAATGCTTAGTTGCAGTAGTACCAGATGTTCCATTTAGCATCAGGCTACTTTACTACCTATGACTTGAAGCTAAGCATCAATCTTTTCCGGTACAGAATGCTGATGTGTCTCTGAACACATGCTTCTTGAGGTTTTTGTAGAAACCCTGCCCAAGATTATTAGATGCTGGAAATACAGGTAAAGCACATCTAAGCCCAAGAATAAAAAGTATTATATTGCAGTTCATCAGTCCTTAGATGTAGTGACTGAGGCGGTTTTCATTTTTAACCACTTCAGCCCCAGAAGAATTTACTCCCTTCCCGACCAGAGCACTTTTTTGCGATTCGGCACTGCGTCGCTTTAACTGAGAATTGCGCGGTCTATGCGACGTGGCTTCCAAACAAAATTGAGGTCCCTTTTTCCGTCAAATAGAGCTTTCTTTTGGTGGTATTTGATCACCTCTGCGTTTTTTTTTTTTGCTATAAACAAAAAAAGAGAGACAATTTTTTTTAAAATAGCAATATTGTTTACTTTTTGCTATAATAAATATCCCCAAAAAAGTTATATAAAGAAAAAATTTTTCTCAGTTTAGGCCGATTATGTATTCTTCTACATATTTTTGGTAAAAAAAATCGCAATAAGCGTATATTGATTGGTTTGCGCAGCAGTTATAGCGTCTACATAATAGGGGATTGTCTTATGGCATTTTTATTATTATTATGTTTTTATTTGTAATTGTGGCGATCTGTGATTTTTATCATGACTCCGACATTATGGCAGACACATCGGACACTTTTGACACTATTTTGGGACCATTTTCATTTATACAGCGACTAGTGCTATAAAAATGCACGGAATACTGTGTAAATGACACTGGCAGGGAAGGGGTTAACCACTAGGGGGCGAGGAAGGGATTAAGTGTGTCCTAGGGAGTGATTCTAACTGTGAGGGGGCTTGGCTACCAGTGACACGACATTGATCACTGCTCTAGATCACATGGAGCAGTAGATCAGTGTCCTGTCACAAGGCAGAACAGGGAAATGCCTTGTTTACACAGGCATTCCCTGTTCTGCAGCTCCGTGACACGATCGCGTGACACCGGCAGACATAGAGTCCATGGGTCCCGCAGGCACGGTTACGGAGCTTGCGGCAGGGGGGAACGTGGCCGCATGAAGGCAGATTCAAAGCAACATACCTGTACATTGCTTTGCGCAGCTGTGCCATTCTGTCGACGTATATCTAATGGCGGTGGTCAGCAAGTGGTTAAGGCTTGTGTCTTTTATTTTTACCCAGTGATCCTACCAGTGACACATTTCCTGTTCTATTGTGACAACATTCACTCCCATTACTGTATCTACGGAGAAGCAGTGTCAGCCTCCTAGAACATGAAGTGTGTGGGAATTAAAAAAACACTTCCCCCTCCTCATCTTTATAACATAGTTGGAAGGTGTATGTAGCTCACAGAGGTGAACTGGACAGGGTTGATAACACTGTTTGATAGTTTAGTGCAGCACTGGCAGTCGGGTAATGCACAGTTCATTACAAGCTCGCTGGAATTTTTTACTTCAGATTGTGATTTTTTTTTTCAGACTCACATGTATAGCACCCTCTAGTGTGTGCTACTAGAAATGAGCATTGGTAAAATATAGTTTTGCTCTGGGCAGTGTTACTAGAGGCCAGGGTTGGATGACATATCCTGGCAGCTCTCTGGTGCCTCCTCCTGTTTCTAGAATGTTGGAGAATGTTCTAGAAAATTGTGAAGGGGTTGTCTTGAATATTTAGAGGCCTTTATCCAATCCCCAGGTTGGGGCCTGGCAGTGAACTAAAGAGCCTTTGAATAGACACTGGTCATGCCAGCAAGGGAGTCAGGTGGAAGATGGAGAAGCAGTGCTGAGGGAGGCTGCTGGTGGCCCTTGAGGGACCTCTTACTGGGGGGGGGGGGGTCTACCTTCAGATGCTGGCCTGCAAGGATCCCAACACAGGAGGCAGTAGTGAATTTTTCTCGAACAAATGCTAGTGGAATAATGTTGCCACATTCTGTCCTCCTAATACCATGGGAAAATAGATACTATTATTGTATATTGGGCAAATGTAAACAATTGGATGGGCAATGTAAACATTTTTAACTGTTCCTATTGTTTTAGAGATGTTCTGGTCAAACACTTCACCCAGGCTATGTCAATATAAGTCAACAATTTCTTGACCTTTTGACATATTTGACCTATGGCATCCATGCTACTACGGTGCCAGTCTGGGGTTAGAAAATGCTATTTTCACAGAAACTGATACGGGAAGGAAGCAGTATTGCCCTGTACACACGATCGGTTCATCTGATGAAAACGGTCCGATGGACCGTTTTTATCGGACGAACCGATTGTGTGTGGGCCCCATTGTTTTTTCCCATCGGTGAAAAAACTTAGAACCCGTTTTAAAATTATCTGATGGTTAAAAAAACGATAGAAAAAAAACATCGTCTGTCCATCAGTTAAAAATCCACGCATGCTCAGAATCAAGCCGACGCATGCTCGGAAGCATTGAAGTTCATTTTTCTCAGCACGTCGTAGTGTTTTACGTCACCACGTTCTGACACAAACGGATTTTTAACTGATGGTGTGTAGGCAAGACTGATGAAAGTCAGCTTCATCGGATATCTGATGAAAAAAAATCCATCGGTCTGATTTCATCGGATGAACCGATCGTGTGTACGTGGCATAAGGGAAATGCTCAAGTGGGAATTTCTATCCAGGCTTTCTAAATAAAAGACCAGAGGCATAAGCTAAAAAGGGGACTCTTTAAGACCAAAGAAGATTGTTCCAGGGGAACTCTATAAAATCAAAGAAGATTGAGCTAGGTGGAATCCATAAGACTTAGAAAGATTGTACCAGAGGGGACTTCAGCTGGGGATAACACCAATTCTACACTACAAGGAAACACAGTTTCCTACAGTTGATTGAGTAGCCTGGAGTCCAGGTTGCTACAGAAATTGTGAAGATGCTATAATTTATAAAGATGCAATTTAAGAGACTTTTGAGTATATCCCTATAGCATACAAACCATTATCAAAGCTTATTGGCTAGGAAGCAAAATATATAGTGTTTTATAGAGCTAATTTATTTAGTGTATGTATGTGTGTTGTTATGCAAGCTACCGTAGTGTGTGCATGTGTGCTGCTCTTCTAGCGTGCGCTAGTACTAGCATGTATGTTGTATGCATATTTCTAGTACTCTGTACTTCTTGTGCTGTTTTTCTACAATTATAAGTAGTTTGCATAGGCATCATTCTTGTTAAGTAAAAGCATATTATTATACTACAGGGTTTTCTGTTTCCTTGCTTTACTGTAGCCCAACAGAAACAAGCAAAACAGATGTCTTATATATAAACAGTTTCTAAATAAAAACAGAATGCATTTCACAGTTTTCTTTGGAACTATACCACCAGACTAGATTAAAAATGATGTGCCCCCAGAGCATAGCATATTATGGAAAACTTAACTGCCAAGCGATCCCCTCTAGCACTGCAATGCTAGTACACTCCTTTGTTCCTGGATGTTCCATCTGTGATTATGGCCTGTATAGAGATTTTTCAGCTTGTAGGATGACTTAAAAGTGGAACTTCAGTAATATTTTCATCTTTCCATCTATTAAATCTTCTGCCCTTTTTGTTTTAACTTTGGATGCCAGTAAATACCTCATACAGCCCACTTCCTGTTTCTTGTCTGGTAAAAAGCCTAGGCTTTTGACATCATGCACAACTCTCTCTCTCTCTCTCTCTCTCTCTCTCTCTCTCTCACTCTGGTGAGAGTTTGCCAGGAAGGGCGGGGTGGATGAGTCATAGGAGGACCAATGAGAGCTGCAGAGCTGGAGGTGTGCGTCTGTGTAAATCCAGGAAGTGAACAGGCAGCAGCTTCAGCTGCCCACAGGTTAAATGATTGCAGCCAGACTCAGTGGAGGGAGATTTTTCACAGCATATTTGGCAAGTACAGAATCATAGTATATATAAAATAATATGCAACGTGGTTTGAGGGAAGCGGCAGAATGGCAAAGATGTTTTTATTACAAAAATATGTGAGCAGACTGCAGTTCTTTAAGGGCAGCAGAGCGAGAGTGATTGGAGTATGTTAACTTAGCATTTGAACACACACAAACAATAGCTGTCACCCTATGATTTAATGGAAACATACGTACACCACTAAGGATGAGCCGAACACCCCCCGGTTCGGTTCGCACCAGAACATGCGAACAGGCAAAAAAAATTTCGAACACGCAAACACCGTTAAAGTCTATGGGACACGAGCATAAAAAATCACAAGTGCTAATTTTAAAGGCTAATATGCAAGTTATTGTCATAAAATGTATTTGGGGACCCGGGTCCTGCCCCAGGGGACATGTATCAATGCAAAAAAAAGTTTTAAAAACTGCAGTTTTTTCGGGAGCAGTGATTTTAATAATGCTTAAAGTGAACAATAAAAGTGAAATATTACTTTAAATTTCGTACCTGGGGGCTGTCTATAGTATGCCTGTAAAGTAGCGCATGTTTCCCATGTTTAGAACTGTCCCTGCACAAAATGTAATTTCTAAAGGAAAAAAAGTAATTTAAAACTAATTAAAACTATTTATGAATTGTCGGTCCCGGCAATACAGATCAAAGTCATCGAAAACAACGGTAGGGGTTCCCCCCCAGTCCATTACCAGGCCCTTTGGGTCTGGTATGAATATTAAGGGAAACCCCGAACCACAAAAAAGTGTGGGGGTCCCCCTCAAATTCCATATCAGGCCCTTCAGGTCTAGTATGGATATTAAGGGGAACTGACATGGGGTTTCCCCCAAAAATCCATACCAGACCATTATCCTAGCACACAACCTGGCAGGCCCCAGGAAAAGAGGGGGGACTAGAGAGCACCCCCCTCCTGAACCGTACCAAGCCACATGCCCTTAACATGGGGAGGATGTCCCCATGTTGATAGGGACAAGGGCCTCATCCCCACAACCCTTGCCCGGTGGTTGTGGGGGTCTGCGGGTGGGGGGCTTATTGGAATCTGGAAGCCCCCTTTAACAAAGGGGACCCCCAGATCCCGTCCCCCTATGTGAATTGGGAAGGGGTACATTGTACCCCTACCATTTCACAAAGAAAAAGTGTGAAAATGTTAAAAATCACAGTGGACGGTTTGGGACAAGTCCTTTATTAAAAATAAAAAAATAAAAAATAAATTCCAGAGATGTAATCCAGTCTACAGCAAATCATCTCCTCACTGCAGAAGGGCATGATATACATATGAATGCCGCCTTTATTCACATATTAATGCCGTCGGCCGCCGCCATTTACATATGAATGCTCCCATCATTTGCATATGAATGATGGTTATTTACATGTAAACAGGGTTTGCAGGTGAGTCATATGTACACAACAATAGGGCAGAGCTGGGTAGCATTACTAGCAGCACGTTACACTGAGATATGGGGACACAGTACTGGATTAAAACGTTAAAGGACACAGGAATTTAAACTAGGATAGTTGCCAAATAGGAGGCAGCTGCTTTGGGCCCCACAACAATGACAGGGCCCTTTTTCCCTGCCTTAAAGACAGCCCTGCATGTACACAGGGTCGTTTACAGTCATTTCTAGGCAGTTGAGTTTAGAGATTTTTTTTTGAAAAGCAAAACAATTAGATAAGACGCTGAGTTTTGAGGCATTTCAAGCGCTAAACGCTGCTAAACGCGGTAACTCGCGTTTAGCAGCTTTTCGTTTATAGGCGTTTTTAATTTTTGGCTCGAAAAAAAAGCTTCTAAATGCAAACGCGGCAAAACACTGCTAAACGTGGCATGTAAACGTGAAAAAACTGACTTTTTTTTTTTTTATAATCAAAATTTTTAATTGTTATTAACAACATTCCATACAACATTGTACTTTCTTATGTTCCATCATTTACATCATAGACACAACCATACATTGCAGGAAAAAACTAGACAAAATTGTCTTATCAATAGCATTATCGATTATTCTACCCCCCCCCCCCCAAACAACAAAAGAGAAGAGAAAAAAAACTAAAAAAATTAAAGGAAAAGTTAAAAAGAATAGATTATAATTCACCTCCCCTCCTCCACATCTCCCCTAGCTACGGTGGAGTATGTCTGTTCTAACCCTACACATTCCTTCTACTTGAATTGTGTGTTCTCCTACTGTGTCCTTTTATACCCCGAGAGAAAAGGAGAAAGGAAAGAGAGGGAGAGAAAAGAAAGGAAAAAAAATATATATGTAAAAAAAATCCCCACCATCCTACTACCAAAGAGGCCACTAATGGCCATTGTGTCTGATCTTTTTGTGTGGAAAAAAAAAACCTGACTTTTTAAACGTGGGTTACTATCTGTCAAGTTAAATCATTCAGGAGAGGTTGTAAAAACGTCCTGTGTACATTAAAGGGTCACTAAGGGAATTTTTTTTTAGCTGAAATTACTGTTTACAGGGTATATAGACATAATAGTTAACTGATTCCCTTTAAAAATGATTAAAAATAGATCAAAAACAATCATATAATGTACCTACAGTTTTGTTTCATTTTTGCTGTTGTTTCCTGGTTCTCTGATGTACAGAGACAAAGAGCCAATAGAGGGCAGTGATGTTTTGTAAAACGAAACTGGATTGGTGCTGACACACAGTAATCACAGTAATCACACACTCCTTGAATAGTCACCACAGTGAGAAATCTCCCAGTACTGTGGTGATCAGGAAACAGACAACCAGGAAGTGTCCAGAACAGAGAGGAATTACAGCAACATCAAAGCAAAAACGAACAATGAGGACATGAAACCAGGACTGCAGTAAGGTAAAGGAAGCTATTTAGCTAAAAAAAAAAAAAAATCTTTAGTGACCCTTTAAGCTTGGCTCCATGCACACTGGCTTAAAAAATATTTCTACAGGAGTTTTGTGTTCTGCCTGTAGAAGCAGATAGCAGTTCAATGTTCTCCTATGTGTCCATGCACATTAGAACGTTACGAGGCATATTTTGAGTTTAATGTTTACAGGCAGAAAAAAATAACCTTCTGGATCGTGCTTCTGATTGGAGCTTGGAGGCAGAAAAAACGTAAAACTCCCCTAAACTCGTCTAAACTTTGTACAAAAAATGCTCTATATGAGCATTTCTCAATCCCGAGAGAACAGATGTTTTTTAAAACCCAGTGTGCATAGAGCCACATGCTGCCTTAGCTGTCCACCACATAACTAACATACAAATCACGCAGAGCTTGACCCAAGCAGATGTGGAAAAAGTCTCCAACAAACTCAGAAATCCTTCTCTTTCAGCTTTCCGTCAATATTTTTGAGAGCAAATATTTTTTATTTTTTTTCTCTGTTTTCTAATAAACACTGGCTATGTATGGTCGTATTAATGGGGTTTAAAGGACACATGGTGAGTTTATTTCTGCATTTTCTAAGATGATTAAGCCTGCAAGACAACATTACAAAATACTATAGCTGAGCTGCTTTTTCACATCTTGATTACAGAACATAACAGATATTCAGATTACATGAGCAACTACCCAGATATATTGCAATGCATGTCTGCCCTAAACACATCTGTGCAAAATGAATTGATTCCCCCTGGTCATAAGAAAGATTTAAAGATAAAATGATACTTAGCACTAATGGCTGTTAATTATCCTACTCATCCAAGCAGTATGCACAATTTAGAAGAGAATCTGCCTGTTGGAATATCTGCTGCTGTGCACAGACTGCTGAGAGACTAAACTGAACAGCATAATGATGGTATGGTATGATTATTCAGATTAAAACTCAAGTCCATCAGGCCAGGCATTTGTAGATATTTTGTGCACTGCTCATTATAGGAGCCTGATATTGAAATCATAGTGGCATAGACAAGGGTGAATAGCAATGCTGGCTTAGTAGACCGGGAAATCATGTGTACTCAATCTGTGACTTTTATTGTATACTGACTTTATTAAAGAAAAAACTTCCAAAGCACTGATTGTGTCTAAAACAGCCACATAACACATCTTCGCTATAAGTGTACAAAAACAATACAACCTTAGCTGAGAAAACATTTGCCAATTGGATAGTAGACATGTGCGTTCCCGTTCGTAACGAATGGATTTTCGTACAAATTTGTTAGTTTTTGTACATTCATATCAATTCGAACATCCGAAAAGCTGAAAGAACCAAAATACGAAAATTACGGAATTACGAATAAGCAAAAGAACGAAAATGACATCTATAACGAACGATTTGCATTCTGTATTTTAAAACCTTTGTCTGTTCGTATTTTCATTCGTATGTTCGTATTTTCATTTGTGTGTTTTGTAAATCCATTTCTTTATCTGTTCGTAAATTTGTGTACTTGTATCGTTCTTTCAAATGGGCAGTGTAGTTAGTGAGTGATGTATCTTACTTAATATCTTAGCCAATCAGCTTATCTCTTTTGTGCTGAGTCACATTGTACAGTGTAAAGCCTCGTACACACGATCGGACTTCTGAAGGGAGTTGGCCAGACTTTTGAAACCGAAAAAGTTTGTCCGATAGAGCGTACACACGGTCGGATTTTTTGAAAAGCGCTTATTTTGACGTTTGTTGGCAAAAAGTCAGACCGTGTGTACGGGGCTTAATAGAAAGTATATCTTAATATGGATTAGCCACGTGTTGATATGTATTTACGAAGTACAAAATTACGAATCCATTAAACGTAAATTATTATCTAACAATTACGAATTTCGAATCAACGAAAATAAATTAGACAGAATTACGAATCGTTCAGTATAAACGAAAGTAAAACTGTTACGAAAATACGAACGGGTCCGAATAGGAAAACTTACGTCATGCCTGGGGACACTGCGAGGCGATCCTGAGTCTGGCTCGGGGATACCGCTTTTGGTCCTGAAATCTTACCCTGAGCCAGACTCGGGAATACCGCCAGGGGGGTTAAGGTGAAAAAACATCTGTTGCCACCCCCCCCCCCCCCGAGCCCCCGTATTAAAAACTGTCAGTACATACTGTTCAAACTCACTCAATCACTATGGGACTATGGTGTTTTCTGTATTCTGCAAAAAACCTGGTTGATCCTGCTGTCCCTTCCTCCTTGTCTGTGTCCCCGCTGCAGCCTGAGATTTTGTAGACCTGCCATTGTGATATCTACTAAGCATACTCTAGTGTCAGTTCCCTTCTACGTTGTTCGTTTCCTCTATTATTTTAATCTGTGCAGGCCATATAGCCATAGAGTCCCACATGTGGGCATATACACAGGGATAGAAAACTAGATAAAAGAAACTGCGCTAATACAGTCTAAATATTAAATTGTATTTAATTGTATAAATATCATGCATCTAATAGTAGAAATTCTAAAATAGAATGAATTTTTCTAGTATTGACACCACAGTGAGTCATTCGAAGAAGTGTGCCACCACCTTTAGAAAAACTCGCTTACCAGATGGCAAGCAAAACCAGGCATGTGGCTATAGCCCATCCAAGGCTTTTGCTTGCACAGAAGATCGTGGAAATAAACTCTGGATGGATGGCTGCATAAGTATATCCAAACACTGATACCACTGTTCAATCCAGGACCATTAGTTCAGCAACAAACTCAGCAGTGAACCCAAAAAGATAAAACCAACCATAGTGTAATATTGTGTAATTGGATATTTATTTAATAAAAACAGTATTGCACTTACATTTGAAGCATATACAAATTTTGCATAAAAACCACAGAGCCGGCCAGCTGCAAACAGAATCTCGTCCTCCTAGCGAGACAGCGTGGTGACGTCAGCACGTATCCTCCTCCAGATGCATTTTGTCATATGTGATGTTGTCAATGGGAAGGGATAGATAACTGCCTGCTCCCTCCTCCATGCCCACTAAACAGCTAAACACAACAGGGGCAATATATTACATAAATATCCAAGGGATTTCACGGGGCTATGCAACAGAATGTAATAATACTGTGCTTACTGGAAAACAATGCCCTGATTCCTGTGTAAACTATCCAAAGTTTAAAATCTCAGTACTAATTCTACTGCCACTTGAGGCACAGTCTTAAAGGGGTTGTAGAGGTTATTTTTCTATTTTCTAAATAGGTTCCTTTAAAGGGTTCCTTTAAAGGGTTTGTAAAGGTACAATTTTTTTTCCCTAAATAGCTTCCTTTACCTTAGTGCAGTCCTCCTTCACTTACATCATCCTTCGATTTTGCTTTTAAATGTCCTTATTTCTTCTGAGAAATCCTCACTTTCTGTTCTTCTGTCTGTAACTCCACACAGTAATGTGAGGCTTTCTCCCTGGTGTGGAGTGTCATGCTCGCCCCCTCCCTTGGACTGCAGGACAGTCAGGACGCCCACTAACGCACAGCTTCTTTCTCTATCTGCAATGTAGAGAGTGTCCTGACTCTCCTGTAGTCCAAGGGAGGGGGGCGAGCACGACACTCCACACCAGGAAGAAAGCCTTGCATTACTGTGTGGAGTTACAGACAGAAGAACAGGAAGTGAGAATTTCTAAGAAGAAATAAGGACATTTAAAAGCAAAATGGAAGGATGAGGTAAGTGAAGGAGGACTGCACTAGGGTAAAGGAAGCTAGTTAGGGGAAAACAAATGTACCTTTACAACCCCTTTAAGCTAGTGCATTGTTGGTTCACTTACCTTTTCCTTCGATTTCCCTTCTAAAATTTGTTTTCCTTTGTTTTCTTTGTCTGAATTTCTCATTTCCTGTTCCTCCTCGGTAAGCTGTTCAGTAAGCTGTTCTGGCTGACTAACCACCACTCGGATGAGAAAGTGAGAAATTCAGACAAAGAAAAAAAACATTTAGAAGGGAAATCGAAGGAAAAGGTAAGTGCAATGCACTAGCTTTAAAGCACCTATTTAGAAAATAAAAAAACGAACCTTTACAACCCCTTTAAGCCCCATCAAACGATCAGAATAGCATACAAAAAATACCGCTTTTGAAACGATTGTACAATAATCTGATCGCTAGTACACAGCTTTCTTCTTAAATTTTCTAAAGGGTCAAACACGAACATTTTTCTCATACGATACCAGATGGTTCGAATTTTCATTTAATCGGTACAATTTTCATCCAAAAATACAATACATATACATTACATGACTTCCGAATTTTTATTCTGTCGTACGAGAATTTTCATACTTTAGTAACCTCTTCGTTTTCAAATCATGTGTACATTATTTGTACATATCTGTAAGTATTTATTAAGTGTGCAGCTTTACAGAATATTCTCTGCATTTCTAGATTTATTTGCAATAAACAGACTTTTAGTTAATAGTTTAAGCCAGATTGTATCGTCTTTCACTCTTTTTATTAAACAATGTGTCATATTTTAGATAACATCCTCAACTGTAATAGGTTACCATCTGTTCTGCCTTAGGCAAAGATAGGTGTTTGCAAGAGTGCTTAGGCGTTTGCAAGATTCATATGCTGACTTAACTCCTAATAGCGCTCATAAGGATCATTTGAATATGTAAGAGCAGAGCTTGCTTTTTTTTTATAATTTTTAACACAGCAATGGAATCTGTTATCTATAGTCCACAAAGGGCATCTGTTACTAATGGCCCTTTATTTTAGGAAAGAACAATAGCAGATATCTGCCACCAAATCTAACTATACAGAATGCATGTGTAGATACCAAGGTAACTGATAACCAGCAGCAATGAATCGAGGAAACTATCTCACTATGCAATAGAAATTAATACATCATATTTATATTGCTCCATAAAAATGGAAACATGATCTTTCAAACAGAGCTGGCATCTTTTATCATTTACTTCCTAAACTTTTCAAAGTCACCTTATTATAGAATTTCTGAAAAAAAAAACAGAATAAATTGCTTGGATAGGCTTTGAAACCTTTGCAACATCACAGAGCAAGTCTAGCTGAATGTGATTAACTACTACTAGCTATACCATGATCGGGATAAATGAGAACCTTCACTGACATAGAATTCCTGCAATGTTCTAACTTGTTAAATGGTGTGTCACAAACAACCTTGTTAGAATGTTTAAATCTGAAACTGTTTCTGCATGATACATTGCCTTGATAACTGTGAAGTGTGCCCACACAATGACAGTGTGTAGAGAGAAGTCGTGCAATCCTAGGAACAGAAAAAGGCCAAGGGATCTGTCACACCTGCACATGCTCAGACAGTTAGGAAATGAATGGTGCTAAATAAGAGGTGTAAAGGACATACTAAAAGCCTATTGTGTTAAATGCTTAAAAAAAAGTCAGACTCCAAAATAATGTTCGGAAGATACCACAATGATCACTCTCCTGCGCTGTGCAATAAGTCCCCTTGTGGTGTAAAACTCCTATCTTGAATGTTAACATATGTGGATAATGCACTCCTCGCTGCCTTCTAAAGACTGGGGATGGCCAAGTTGACTACAAGTATAGGAAAACACAGATGGTGCGTAGGCCTCGCGCATCATCCCTAATTAGGGATGAGCTTTGAATTCGAGTCGAACTCATGTTCAACTCGAACATTGCCTGTTCGCTGAACAGCAAACAATTTGGGGTGTTCGTGGCAAATTCAAAAAGCCGCAGAACACCCTGGAAAAGTCTACGGGAGAAATTTAAAGTGCTAATTTTAAAGGCTTATATGCAAGTTATTGTCATAAAAAGTGTTTGGGGACCCAGGTCCTGCCCCAGGGGACATGTATCAATGCAAAAAAAGTTAAAAAAAAATGCAGTTTTTTCGGGAGCAGTGATTTTAATAATGCTTAAAGTGAAACAATAAAAGTGAAATATTCCTTTAAAATTAGTACCTAGGGGGTGTGTAAAGTATGCCTGTAAAGCAGCGCTTGTTTCCCGTGCTTAGAACTGTCCCTGCGCAAAGTGTCATTTCTGAAGGATAAAAAGTCATTTAAAATCACTGCTCCCGAAAAAAATGCAGTTATTAAAACTTTTTTTTGCATTGATACATGTCCCCTGGGGCAGGACCTGGGTCCCCAAACACTTTTTAGGATAATAACTTGTATAATAGCTTTTAAAATTAGCACTTTAGATTTCAAACGTTCGAGTCCCATAGACTTTAATGGGGTTCTAAAGTTCACACAAACTTTTGGTCTGTTTGCAGGTTCTGGTGCGAACCGAATGGGGGGGTGTTCGGCTCATCCCTATTTTTAAGCATAGAACTAGCATAAATCCTTGTATCTGTGTTGATATCAGTATCTTTAGTCTAACCCACAGCAGTTCACTGGCAGAGGAAGTTGGCCCTACAAGACAATCCGAGCTCTACTGCTTTGCAGAGTGTTGTCAGTCAAAAGTTTGAATGTGTTTACAGGAAGGGAAAGCAGAGTGATCCCCTCATCAGTGTGCAGTTTCTCCATTGACAGTCACAGGCTGAATGCAGACTGGCCATAGATGGTTCGAACCTTGGATGGTTCAGCAGGAACCGGCTGAGATTCAAACCATGTATGGGCAGGTGAAAGATATTTGCTCCGTGTATGAGCTGCTTAAGCTGTATTTCTGAAAGTAACCCTGTTACTGAACTAAAAATGCAAACAAATCAGCTCTTTCTCTCAGTCTTCTGTTGTTCCCAGCAGTGGGAGACCAGAGGCTCAATACCAAAATATGATTGAAAGTGGTTGTAAAACCGCAGGGACAACTTTCGCCTACAGGTAAGCCTAGATTAAGGCTTACCTGTAGGTGCTTAAAATATCTCCTAAACCTCCACGGTTTAAGAGATATTTGCAATGTCTCCAAACAAAGTCCTCTTCTGCGCATGCGCTGACCTGAAAAGGCAGGCTGTGCCGCTTCAAGCTGGGGTCATGCCGTGACAGGCGGCTCCCACGCGCATGCGTGTGAGTGATGTCACACGACTCCAGCCAGTCACAGAGGAGTGTGCAGCCCCGGAAGGAATAGGGGTGAAGAACGGATACATTGCAGTGACATTACGGTGACATTGCGGGCTTCTCCTGCAGGTAAGTGTCACATAATGCCCATTATGCTTTACCTTTGCAGGAAAACAAAGAGGAAGTATAAGGGGTCCATATAGTAAACTTGGTGTTGAGTTATTCACTTTACGGTCAACACTGAGGACAAGGGGGCACTCTTTACGTCTAGAGGAAAAGAGATTTCACCTCCAAATACGGAAAGGTTTCTTCACAGTAAGAGCTGTGAAAATGTGGAATAGACTCCCTGCAGAGGTGGTTCTGGCCAGCTCAGTAAAGTGCTTTAAGAAAGGCCTGGGTACTTTCCTAAATGTACATAATATAACTGGGTACTAACATTTATAGGTAAAGTTGATCCGGGGAATATCCGATTGCCTCTCGGGGGATCAGGAAGGAATTTTTTCCCCTGCTGTAGCAAATTGGATAATGCTTTGCTGGGGTTTTTTGCCTTCCTCTGGATCAACTGTGGGTATAGAATTGGTTATATGTGATTGTACAATATTATTATTGTTTATTTCTTGTAGTTGAACTTGGACTTGTGTCTTTTTTCAACCTGACTAACTATGTAACTATGTAAAACCCATCAGAATTTACTTCCTCTTTAAGTGCACTAAAATAAGATTTGGCCAGTCCCTTCTGAACCAGCAGAATTTCAATTACATTTTGACCAGCTTTAGTTTCTCATGATTTAATATTTTATCACACACTTTATAATTCTATTCCCAACTGAAGAGCTGGGAGGAGGAGCAGGAAAAATACTCTGTGCTTCCCAGTGAAAGGCTTTGCAGGGGAGGCGTGTCAGGAGGACAAGTCTGATCATTGAAGGAGAGCAGGCTGAGTTCCCAGCACAGCTAGAGAACTGACCACACCATGCTCTCCTGCTTAGCATGATCAGTTTTTAATAGGAAAGCAGAGGGACTGACAGCAACACCAGGGATTTCACATGAAGGAAACAATACAAAGAGAACCGAATAATTTTTCATACGAGTACATGGTACAGCAGGCACATATCAGGAATATGAAATGTTGGGGTAACAAACACTTTAAGTCCTCCTCCCCTGCCACATTAGGCATGTCATTTTCTTGGTGCGGTGGGATGTTGTCATTGTCAAAAACGACCTTTTAGGTAGCAATTTTTTTAATAAAGGAATTGTCAAAATATACCTTTTTTTGGTAAAGAGGAGAGGTACAACATACCCCATATTCATTCACATAGGGAGGAGGTCGGGATCTGGGGGCCCACTTGTTAAAGGGGGCTTCCAGATTCTGATAAGCCCCCTGCTCACCACAGCCCAGTGTTGTCGGAAAGAGGCCCTTGTCCCCATTAACATGGGGAAGGTGCTTTGGCAGAGCCCCCCCTGCCCCAAAACATCCCCCCATGTGGAGGGCATGTGGCCTGGTATGGTTCAGATGGGGGGGAGGGGGGTGCTCGCATGTCTTCCCCTTCTCTGCATAGTCTGGTAAGGATTTTGGGAGGTACCCTATTACATTTAAAAAAAAAAACTGGTGTGGGGTTTTGGTGTGGGATTCCCCTTAAAATCCATTAAAGATCTTACTCTGTTTTTTTTTTCTTTTCATTTAATTTAAAGTCGTGATTACCAGTTTAAATGTTATTTTGTTTTCTTTTCAAATGTCAGTTTTTCTGCAGCAGGTTCTGTACATGCGCTACTTTACAGACAGACTAAGGGGACCCCCCGTGCACTATATTTAAATGGATTTTTCATTTTTATTGTTTCACTTTAAGCATCATTAACCATATACGAACCGCCCACTGACGTTTTACGTTTCTACTTTAAAAAGGGATATCTTTGTTATGGCAGCACCTAGCTACCGTAACCCCAGTATCCTCTTTTTCAGCGGGTGGTCCGCTTCAAGATCAAAGTGGTCTGTGCGAAAGATTCGCAGCAAGATCACTTTTTTCGGCGGCGGGAGAGGGGCCCCCTCCCTTCGCTTACCGTAGCCGCCGGTAGTGGTGGAGGCGATCAGGTACTTCTCCCTGTTAGGTATAGAGATGAGTGAGGGGAAGATGGCCCCCAGCCATCTCCATATCATTGCAGGGCAGAAACAACATCAAAACTTTACTTCCGCCCAATGGTCTTAAAGGGATAAAACATTTTTTTTCAAATGACATTTAATATTTTCTTTAGTGTAAATATGAGATCTGAGGTCATATTTAAGAGGTTCGGTCATGCTTTTTTTTTTACATGGGATGTTTACATTCCTATAATAAAATAAGAGTGACACAATTTTTTTTAAAAGAACAGTGTAAAAATTTTAAATAAAAGGTAAAAATAAATAATAATGAAAAAATGTTTTAAACGTGCCCATGTCCTGCCGAGCTCGTTTGCAGAAGCGAACGCATACGTGAGTAGTGCCCGCATATGAAAACAGTGTTCAAACCCCACATGTGAGATATCGCCGCGATTGTTAGAGTGAGAGCAATAATTCTAGCCCTAGACCTCTTCTGTAACTCAAAAGTGGTAACCTGTAGAATTTTTTAAATGTCGCCTATGGAGATTTTAAAGGGTGAAAGTTTGTCGCCATTCCACGAGTGGGCACAAATTTGAAGCCTGACATGTTGGGTATCAATTTACTTGGCATAACATCATCTTTCACAATATAAAAAAAATTGGGCTAACTTTACTGTTCTCTTATTTTTTTATTAAAAAAAGTGCCTTTTCCCAAAAAAGTGCGCTTGTAAAACCGAAATACGGTGTGACAAAAAGTAATGCAATGACTGCCATTTTATTCTCTAGGGTGTTAAAAAAAAAAATATATATATATATATATATATATATATATATATATATATATATAAATAATGTTTGGGGGTTCTAAGTAATTTTCTAGTCAAAAAAATGTTTTTAACTTGTAAACACCAAATCTCAGAAAGAGGCTTGGGGCTGAAGTGGTTAAAATCACTGCTTCTTTTTTTTTGCATTGATACATGTCCCCCAAGGCATTAATACATGTATCCCCATACCTTTTTTATGGCCAGTAACTTGCATATAAGCGGCTCGGGTCCAAACTTTTTCTCTGTTCAGGAGTTCTGGTTTGGCCTTTCATTATTCCTGATAACTGCTGGAACCTTTACTGGAAAATTGGCTAAGGAAACAAAGCAACCATACCATCATACTTCCTGCACCATTCATTTTCACAAGTGAGATGAGGACCCATTGAGACCCAGATCTTTAAGAATGCTATGCTAACCCTTTTCAGTTATAATAGATTAACCACTTGCTGCCCGCCAATGACAGATTGACGTCGGCAAAGTGGTTGTAGAATCCTGACTGGACGTCATATGACGTCCTCAGGATTCTGAGCCGCTGCACGCCCCCGGGGGCGGGCATCGTGGCGATCGTTGTAGCAGGGTGTCAGTCTGACACCCTGCAACACCAATCAAGGTAAAGAGTCTCTCACGGAGACTCTTTACCACGTGATCAGTCGTGTCCAATCACGGCTGATCACGATGTAAATAGGAAAAGCCGGTAATCGGCTTTTCCTCACTCGCGTCTGTCAGACGCGAGTAGAGGAGAGCCGATCGGCTGCTCCTGTGACAGGGGGGGGTTTGTGCTGATCAATTATCAGCACAGCCCCCCCCCCAGGATGCCCACTGGACCACCAGGGATGCCCACTGGACCACCAGGGATGGCCATATAGACCACCAGGGATAAAAAAAAAAAAAGGATGCCACCCTAGACCACCAGGGATGAGGAGGACACAAAAAATGGATGCCAATCAGTGCCGCAATGGATGCCAATCAGTGCCCACAATGGGCATCACTGATTGGCAGGCATTGTTTGGCACTGATTGGCATCCATTAGTACAACACATACAATAGTGCCATCTATGCCTATCCGTGCCACCTATCAGTGCCCATCCATGCCGCCTATCAGTGCCCATCCATGCCGCCTATCAGTGCCCATCCGTGCCGCCTATCCTTGCCCATCCGTGCTGCCTATCCGTGTCCGATCCTCGAATCCATGCCCGTCCGTCCTGCCTATCTGTGCCCATCTGTGCCACCTATCTGTGCCTATCCGTGCCGCCTATCCAAGCCCATCCATGCTGCCTATCCGTGCCGCCTATCAGTGCCCATCCGTGCCGCCCATCAGTGCCGCATATTAGTGCCCATCAATGCCACCACATCAGTGCCACCTCATCGGTGCCCATCAGTGCTGCCTTATCAGTGCCCGTCAGTGCAGTACCATCAGTGCCCATTAGTGAAGGAGAAAACTTACTTATTTACAATGTTTTATAACAGAAACAAAAAAAAACATTTCTGGAAAATAAATATCCCAGAGGTGATCAAATACCACCAAAAGAAAGCTCTATTTGTGGGTACAAAATGATAAAAATGTAGTTTGGGTACAGTGTAGCATGACCGCGCAATTGTCATTCAAAGTGCAACAGCACTGAAAGCTAAAAATTGGTCTGGGCGGGAAGTTGTATAAGTGCCCTGTATGGAAGTGGTTAAACAATTCTTCTTCTCAGGTCCACAGAAATACGCTTGAGTTTGTAATTTAGCATATCAATGAAATTCTGTTAAAAAGAGCAAGTAATCAAACCAGACAGATTATTTTTAAATAGTAAGTCAAATTAAAACTACGTGTTATGTAACCCAAAGCATTGATAGGATTATCCTTTTTTAATTAGCTGGATTCGGTGGTATCCTCCCCTAAAGGTTTACTTAAGCCGTGTACACACGATCGGTTTGTCCGATGAAAACAGACCGATAGACTGTTTTCATCGGACTAACCGTTCATGTGTGGGCCCCATCGGTCTTTTTTCCATCAGTGTTAAATAGAACATGTTTTAAATTTTTCCTGTGGAACTCCATTGGAGAAAAATCCGCGCATGCTCAGAATCAAGTCACGGAAGCATTGAACTTCATTTTTTTGGGCTCGTCGTAGTGTTTTACATCACCGCGTTTTGGCACGATCGAAATTTAGTCTGATAGTGTGTATGCAAGACTGATGAAAGTCAGCTTCATCGGATATCCGACAAAAAATCCATCGGATTAGATTCCATCAGATATCCAAACGTGTGTACATGGCTTTACAGTACCGTTTTAATGAGCTTAACTATTTACACATATATTACACATATATTTGCAATTTGCTAAGTAAGATCTCAGATCACATGCATACAAAAAAAAATGAGTTCCTAGGAATTTGCAAACATTTTCTCACATCTGTAATTGCAAACCTCTTCTGAGAACATAACCTTTGTGCTCAAAGTCATTTTACCTAAATAACATCATTTTCTTTTGCAAAGCTGAGAAATTCTGTACAGGAGTGATAGATAGTATGTTAGCTCATTGCAGCCCGTTTCTTGGCAGGAGGTATGAATGTACATAGCAAAGTAAGAAGTAAAATTGCAGGGGTTCTCGTTTCTACACATCTTTCTTACTATTTGCCTGTAATAGAAAGCAGTAAAGCCTCGTCATTTTTATTTTCTAGCCATTTTTTTAATCGATGTCTCATAGTAGGTATATTTCTAATGAAACAACCTATGATATAAAATTTTCTAATCTCACCAGCATTCCATTTAAATTACAAATATCACAAGTTCACAACATCTAACACTGAAACAAATTTCGGGCCATATTCTTATACATCTAAGGCGGCGGAACGTATGTACTTTACGTTACTCCGCCGCAAGTTTAAGTGGCAAGTGCCTGATTCACAAACCACTTACCTGTAAACTTGCGGCGGAGACGCGTAAAGTCCACCCGCGTAAGCCATCCTAATTCAAATGATCCTGGCAGGGGGCGTGGATCATTTAAATTAGGCGCGCTCCCGCGCCGATCGTAATGCGCATGCTCCGTCGGGTAAATTACCCGACGTGCATTGCGCTAAATGACGTCTCACGGACGTCATTTGTTTTGACTGTAACGTAAATGGCGTCCAGCGCCATTCATGGACGACTTACGCAAACAACGTTAAATTTTGAAATTTCGACGCGGGATGGACGGCCATACTTAACATTGAGTACGCCACCTAGGGGGCATCTTTATCTTTACGCCGCGTATCGCTTACGGAAACGACGTTAAAACACTACGGCGGGCAAGCGTACGTTAGAGAATCGGCGTGACTAGTCATTTGCATATTCTACGCTGACCGCCACCTAGCGGTCAGCGTAAATATTGCAGCCTAAGATACAACGGCGCAAGCCGTCGTATCTTAGGCATGTTTAAGTGTATCTCAGTTTGAGAATACACTTAAACATAGGAAACGGACTTACGTAGGCGTATCTGCTGATACGCCTACGTAACTTGTTTAAGAATATGGCCCTTCCTTACTACTTTTACAGCTAGCAGAACTGGTAGAACA
The DNA here is from genome assembly GCF_905171775.1 of Rana temporaria. Classification (NCBI taxonomy): domain Eukaryota; kingdom Metazoa; phylum Chordata; class Amphibia; order Anura; family Ranidae; genus Rana; species Rana temporaria. Next base: position 529,994,253 of record NC_053489.1, read on the forward strand.
AACTCAAAAACATCAAAATCCTTAACGTGACCTTCCACCCAAAAAAAAAAAATTACACCAAAAACCTGCAAAAAAATTTAATTTTTTTTTTACTTCCCAGAAATACAGGTTGCTATGCAGATGTTCCTAATCTGCCTCTTCCAAGTCCGCGGCAGGTCTTCTTCCTCGTCCTCCTCGCGTTGTCTTCTGGGGAATGGGGTGCGTTGCCTTCTGGGAACTGTGTGTATCCCAGAAAGTAGCCGCCCATTCACAAAAGTGCCGCTAGACACGCGTATGCGCAGTAGGAAATGGCAGGGAAGCCGCAAGGCTCCACTGCCTGTTTCCCTCAGTAAGGATGGCGGCGCTGGGAGCTGCCAGGATCGAGGGATTGGCCTGGGAGGGGGGGGGGGCTGGCGACATTACGGGCACCTAGTACAGGTAAGTGTCCTTATTATAAGTCAGCAGCTACAGTGTTTGTAGCTGCTGACTTTAAAAAAAAATCATGGGTGGAACCCCGCTTTAAAGTGGTTGTACACCCTCAATTATTTTATTAAATTTACCCACTCTAGGCAATGGTTCACACAGATCGAACCTCCTTTTCTAGGATCCCCCACTGACACTCCAGGCTCCTCCTCTTCTCTGTGTGCCCCCATAGCAAACTTCTTGCTATGGGGGCACACCTGTGGGCTCGCTCCTGAGCCACGCTGTGTGCGTCCAAACACACAAAGTTCAACTTAGCCCCGCCTCCCACTCTCTGCTCACAGGATTTGACTGTTAGCAGCAGGAGCTGATGGTTTTCACTGCTTCCCGAGTCTCTGTGTGATGAGGAAGCAAGGGGAGGGAAGACCTAAAGACAGGACAGAGTCAGTGGGATGTTTTTTAACCTTAATCCAGGGAATGCAAGGTAAAAAAAAACTCTATTGCCCTGTACACACGTCCGGTTCATCCGATGAAAATGGTCAGATGGGAAGCGGCTAGACCCTGAGGACTGGAGGGTGATGACACTAACCTTGTCCAAGTGCTCACGTAATGTGTTGATTTTGGAAAACGCCTATAAAGTATTGTACAGGTGGTACTATACGCCGGCGAGGTTGGCTCACTTCATTCCAAATTATTCCCCGCTCTGTTTTAGGGGGTGCTCCCAGGAGTGCTCCATGGCGCATATTTGGTGGTCCTGCCCACGGGCGTGCAGACTGTGGATTAGGGTATACACTCTCCTGGTTGAATAATAATGATTGTTTTTAAATAATAATAATTTTAAATAATTGTACTCATTTTAATTGTACTTGTATTAAAATTATACATATGAATATATTACCAATCCTTATGAGCCTGCGATGATGTAAGATGAAACACTCCATTACTGCATATCCCGTTGGTGCCTGTGTATCTCGCTGACTATAAATAACATCAGCTGAGACCTGGCTAGCAGTTACCCATGATTAAGTCACGTGTCTAGTGACGTAACGCGTGGGGGAGAAGTTACGAGCGGGACGGATCGCAGACCCGAATGAGGAGAGCTCATCAGAGACGCTGAGCGGCTAATTTTGAAGGATTGGTGCTAGGTTATCCTAAATGCTGTTTTAACTCGGCGGATTCGTGAGTGAGACCTAGTCTGAAATTTTCTACTTATATTTGTTCATGCCATTTGCGCTATGAAGATTTTTCTCTTGTTTCTTCTATGAGCTGTATCAGTGTGGAGGAAGTGCTGCACATATGAAACAGAAGTCTGCATAGTGTGATTAGATCAAACATCTCTCAATCATTACACAGGGTGTTGTACACGGAAGAAACTCTGGTGTATCCACTGGACTAATTGTCTTTTTCCCTTTGTTTGTGGGTCTTGTATATATTGAATCACGTATACTTTGGGGTTTTCACATTATCTTAGTTAATACTCAGCGCAATATATTATACATAATTTTCTGCACTATTTGTTTGACTTACATTATTTTATTGCTGCGTTTATTATTTGGTTATTTTGTTAATGGCATTTTTTTAAATATTTAATTAGCGCTGTAGTACCATTTTTCACATTTTTTACATTAGTCACTTTATCACTATTCAGCAGCTATTATGGATATATTTAAATTTATGGAAAACCGCACAGTTGATTTGAAAGATGTTTTTACCACCAAACCTGTTTCTGAAGTAGGAGATCTTGATACTACTTTTAGGAAGTTTGGCCATCTAATGGAGAAGAAGGTTAGCATATGGTGGGATTTAACCACTCATGAACAATATATTAAAGAGGGCATTGTACCCCGGAGACTTAGATGGGAGGTACCAATTAATGATGGCCTCCTAGACCAGGACTCTATAGAAGAATGGTACAAGTTCTTTAATGAAAAAGGGCTTGAATTAGTGCAATTTATAATGAAACGGAAACAAAGAAAAATTGCAACAATTAACAAACAAATTGCAGAATGTAAAGTATTCTTGGAAGGACACAAGGATACTCCTTCTTTTATAACACTCACTGCTCAACTTAACAAAGTATTGGAGCAAAAGGATCTTGAGATTAAACAACGGAAGAAGCGAAAATATCTTAGGGACACATATGATTATCAACAGCACCAGACCTTTAAATGGCAGATTAATCTTAAGGATGGTAAAAGGGGATCGGTCTCATCATCCCCAGATAGGGAGGTACGTCTAGTATCCCCTAGGAGGGAGATGAGATATAGATCTCCAGAACCCACCAGTTACAATGGAGGGGAATATGGAAGACCTTATAGGGACAATCCTAATGGTCAATACCCTAATAGTCAAGGTCGATCGACAAGAAACGATCAGAATGAACCGAGGACTCCAAAACCCTGGTGGGGTAATAAAAACAATCAAAAACCAAGGTCAAAATCACCCAAAAAGGCCTTTTGGAAAAATAAAAATAACCAAAAACAATCAAAAGCTCCACAAAATCGACCGGATCAATCAAGTGGGCATCAATATGGTTATCAACAGGAGTATCAGCACCATAGCCATGACTATAGGGATCCCAGGGATAACCACTCACAGCAACAGTTGAGAGTCCCACCCCAACAATATCAACAAGGGAGCTCAACTCCAAGGGACTATCATCAATATGATAATAGAAGAAGTCCCGTCCCAATGTACAATAAATATGAACCATTGGGTAACTATAGAGAGGAAAATGATTCTAGATCTTTTTTAGAGTATCGCCGGAGCGACAGAACACCTCCACGATACGAACAAATGACACACCCGCGAAGTCCCAACGAAAGAGAGGGTGCAGAGGTGGATACAAGATCCAAAAGAAGAAAGGTCCAGTAGGGGAAGGAATTTATAATATCAGTGGGGTAAATCTAACACGCACGGAACTTTTAACCTTGGACAAAGGACTCAAGTTTGCCCCAAAACGAAATCTGAGCAAATTTGACGTATATGTGGATATACAAAAATATACCAGGAAACTAAATATCAAGAAATATATGATGAGTCAACCCATAAAGGGAGCATTGGATCAAACCTTGTTGGGGAGAGTTCAGCATAGTCAATTAAGAAATAAGTCATTATTCAATCCTCAAGTCCATAATAATGAACATGTTCAAGTTTTTAACAAAATGGTCCTGAGAGACCTAGAGAAACTAAAAACTAAAAAAGTCCCGGATCCTAAGAATATACACAAAGGAATTAAGGAACTGGAGGAGAATAAACAAGTCATCATTAGACCTGCGGACAAAGGAGGAGCTATAGTGGTATTATCTAAAGATTACTATTTTGAAGAATTGGAAAGTCAACTGGAAGATCAAAATACATATATTGAGCTCAGGGGAAACCCTACGTGTGAATATAAGGAAGAATTAATTGATTTGATCCAAAGAGGGAGAGACAAAGGAATACTTCATAAACGAGAACAAAAATATTTGGTTCCAGAAAATTGCAGGGTGCCTATAATCTATACAATACCAAAAATTCATAAGGACCCACTCAGACCCCCAGGTAGACCCATTATTAACGGAATTCAGTCCATAAATTCAAGACTTGGACAATATGTTGATAAGTTCATTCAGCCATTAGTCCCGCAAACAAGAGCCTATCTAAGGGACACGAAACATCTGATTCAGATTTTGGATACAGTGAAGATCGATAGATCTAAGAAATATCTATTAGCCACTGCGGATGTGTCTTCGCTCTACACGGTCATCAACCATGCAGAGGCGATTCAGGCATCAAAATGGGCATTGAATGAATTTGGGTCACTTGTGTCGAAACAAAATAGGTTTGTGTTGAGATGTTTGGCATTCGGCCTACAACACAATTATTTTTGGCACAGACAGAAATATTATCGCCAACTGAATGGCATAGGCATGGGGGCAAAATATGCACCAAGTGTTGCCAATGTATTCATGGCGGAGTGGGAGGAAACTGCTATTTATGAAGACCCACCTGAGCAATTAGTTCTCTACAAGAGATTCATTGATGATTGTATTCTTATATGGAGTGGTGATGAGGGTTCTTTGATCCAATTTTTTGAAAAACTCAATATGAACCAGAAAAACATTATACTCACCCACATGATTAATGAGAAAACTATACAATTTCTGGATCTAGAAATCACACTTGAAGCTCAAAGAATTACCACTAAAACTTATTTCAAACCGGTTGAGCGAAATAGCTACATACCGGTAGACAGCTGCCATCATGATCCCTGGTTAATTAATATCCCGAAGGGACAATTGGTCAGGATTCGTAGGAACTGTACTGACCCACAAATATACATAGACCAAGCTAATATGATTGGCGAAAAGTTCGTGAACAAAGGATATAACACTGGTTTTATACAGACACAGATCCAAAAAGTACTAGAGATACCCAGAGAAACACTAATAAAAGATAAGGTCAAAAGAACAGCTTTGGATGATCAAGTGCCAATCATTCTGAATTATAACGTCCAACATAAACAGCTGGAGACCATTTTTAAAAGGCATTGGGCTATATTACAGGCGGACAAACAATTACAATGTATATTGCCAAGTATGCCAAGAATAATTTATAGACGGGCACCCACTTTAAGGGATTTAGTGGCTAAGAATGTACCGGATCCCCCTACTAAGTCCAATAGACTAACTTTTTTCCAAGGAAAAGGTTTCTTCCCTTGCAAAAGATGTTTTGCCTGCAGAAAAACTAATTTCAACGGACAAAAATGTTCCAGTTTTGTATCTAATGTTACCCAAACAGAATATCAAATCAAAGATCTAATAACATGCAGAACTGAGGGTGTAGTCTATGCCTTACAATGTCCATGCTCTCTTCAGTATATTGGCCGCACTAAAAGGCCCTTGTGGAAACGTTTGAGGGAGCATGTTCAAAATATTGAAAAGGGCTTCCCTGACCATAATGTATCACGGCATTTTTCCATGTGTCATCAAAAAAATCCCAAAGATCTTAAATTTTGGGCTATTGCCAAATATAATCCACATTGGAGGGGGAGCCATAAGGTACGGCAACTGAGTCAGACTGAATCAAGATGGATACATGAAATGAGATCATTATCACCGAATGGGTTAAATATAGAATTTGATCTCAATTGTTTCATCTCTGATTACTGATTTTTAATTTTCATACATTTTTTCACATATTTATATATTTTTATAATTATGTGTATGTTTGAGTCGACTTCCTCTCTGATTTTAAATTTTAAATTTTAAATTAAAATCAATTTATTTTAACATGTTTTAAATATATATTCTATGTTTATATATATATATTTTATATAATTTTATTATATATGGTAAATATGGTACTGATAAGTTACTGGAGTTCCTCTTTACCATTTTCTATTACAAGTGTTGTATTACTAATGTCCTGTGGGGGTTGTTTCATACCCACAGTTGTCCATATAAATGGATAATGGGTTGGAGGTTATAGTGCTGTACCATTTGTAACCACTGGAGGCTGCTATGTTGAGACATATCCCCAGTGGTTGAATAATAATGATTGTTTTTAAATAATAATAATTTTAAATAATTGTACTCATTTTAATTGTACTTGTATTAAAATTATACATATGAATATATTACCAATCCTTATGAGCCTGCGATGATGTAAGATGAAACACTCCATTACTGCATATCCCGTTGGTGCCTGTGTATCTCGCTGACTATAAATAACATCAGCTGAGACCTGGCTAGCAGTTACCCATGATTAAGTCACGTGTCTAGTGACGTAACGCGTGGGGGAGAAGTTACGAGCGGGACGGATCGCAGACCCGAATGAGGAGAGCTCATCAGAGACGCTGAGCGGCTAATTTTGAAGGATTGGTGCTAGGTTATCCTAAATGCTGTTTTAACTCGGCGGATTCGTGAGTGAGACCTAGTCTGAAATTTTCTACTTATATTTGTTCATGCCATTTGCGCTATGAAGATTTTTCTCTTGTTTCTTCTATGAGCTGTATCAGTGTGGAGGAAGTGCTGCACATATGAAACAGAAGTCTGCATAGTGTGATTAGATCAAACATCTCTCAATCATTACACAGGGTGTTGTACACGGAAGAAACTCTGGTGTATCCACTGGACTAATTGTCTTTTTCCCTTTGTTTGTGGGTCTTGTATATATTGAATCACGTATACTTTGGGGTTTTCACATTATCTTAGTTAATACTCAGCGCAATATATTATACATAATTTTATACACTCTCCTTCGTAATCTATTTCAGATTAACATTAAAAGGGACCCTTATGTAGCAATCCTTGGTAAACCTATCGTGGAATTACTGCGTCTAGAGAGGCAACTGGCCCAGCATCTCTTTACTGCAGCTCGGTTGACGATTGCGAGAGCATGGAAAACCCCCACACTTAGCTTTGAGGCAGTCAAAAACCGCCTGAACGATGTCATGGTTCATGAGAAACTAACGGCAGTTCTTTCTGATACGCACGACAAATTTCTCAGGGTTGGCATTACTGTCAATGTAGGTTCCCCTCTCGTGCGCACCCCGTGAACCTTCTACCCCCCTTTTTTTTTTACTTCTTTCTCCCCCATTTCACCTTCCATTCTTTCTTGCTCTACTCCACTTTCCTCTCTTTCTCCACTCCTTCACGGTCTCTTCTCTGGCTGTTATCTCTTTGTACTCTTACTAGAGGATGCTAACCTTTTTTTTCCTCTGATGTTGTTGTAAATTGCACACTCGTTCTACAGGTTTACAGACAGCCGGGCGATGCCCAGGTTCTAGGTCATCTTGTTCTACAGATTTTTTTTTTCTCATCTCTCTTCTCAATTGAGTATAGCATAAGATCTTGCATAAGATCTTGCTTTTGGTATGTCGATGTGGGCTTTTGAGTCCGGATTTACTCTGTACATTGTATGTTATATATCACTGTAGTGAACCTGTACTGTCGGTTTATGACAATAAAACTTTTGTAAAAGAAAATGGTCTGATGGATTTTTTCATCAGATATCCGATGAAGCTGACTTTCATCAGTTTTGCCTACACACCATCAGTTAAAAAACCGATCGTGTCAGAACGCGGTGACGTAAAACACAACGACGTGCTGAGAAAAATTAAGTTCAATTCTTCCGAGCATGCATCGACTTGATTCTGAGCATGCGTTGATTTTTAACCAATGGATTTCCCCACAGACGATCGTTTTTTTTTCTATCGGTTTTTTAACCATCAGATCATTTTAAAACAGGTTCTATGTTTTTTCACCGATGGGAAAAAAACTGATGGGGCCCACACACGATCGGTTCTTCTGATGAAAACGGTCCATCAGACCGTTTTCATCAGACGAACCGATCGTGTGTATGCGGCATAAGGCTTTGGAACCACTTTAATTAAAGGCTGACAATGAAGTTGGAAGTTGCCCATTACTGGGAAAAATTCACCTTATGCCGCGTACACACGGTCGTTTTTTTGTGATGAAATAAAACAATGTTTTTAAAAACGTCATTTAAAATGATCGTGTGTGGGCTTCACATCGTTTTTTGTCTTCTAAAGAACGACCAAAAAAAAATTCGAACATGCTTCAGTTTTTTATGTCGTTTTTCAAAATGTCGTTTTTTTGGTTCAGAAAAAATGATCGTGTGTGGGCTAAAACGACGTTTTAAAGGACGTTTTACTTTCAAAGATTTTATTTTCACAAGATAGAAAATACAAAGTGACATAAAAAAAAAGAAAATGTGACATATAAGACATAGTATTATTCTTCCATCTTACTACATCAGTAGACATGAGGACAAAATATTAAGTGAAAAAAGCCAAACAAAGAATAATAAACTGAAAAACCATAACAAAATTATACTCCGTGTTCTCCAAAATGAATAATTTAGTCAACTAGGTACATACTTTAGTACTAGTATCGTAATCATGCAGATTAAATAAACAGTTTACTGAGATCTGGAGAAATTCTGTAGTTGGAAGAGGGAGAATCACCGGAGCAGATTAACCAGTCAGGAACCTAATTATTAAGTGCAGTGAATGATTGGCTTATTTTCAGCCTGTACCGGCACCCCATATGGGTGCACACTGTGCCGGCACTAGCTGACAATGAGGTTAGTAAATTATGTCAGGACCAAAAACATTCAAATATGAACCATAATGTACTGAAATTCCTAAAGTCGTTCACGTCATATAAAATTTCAAGTATATTAAATTTGTAGAATATGATTAACAATATACTAGAGGCTGTATTATAGGTAAAAATGCTAAAAGGAAGACATCACTTATGTCTAGATCAGCAAAACCCAGATAAACAGATAATAAGATAAAAAAAAATACTATAGGAATATTGTGGTGGGAAATCACACAATCCCTGGAAGTAGAAAAAAGAAAAGAGAGTGAAAAAAAGTATAGAAAAGAAAAGAAGAACATGACCGAAAATTACCGAGTCAGCTTACGGAAGTGCTCCCAATAGAATGACTATCTGATGTCCCCGGGATCACAATCTTCAGTAACCCTAATTAGGCTAAGTGTGATCTCCTGGCTTTAATGATTTTCCCGCATGATGAGCCCATGGTTCCCATATAGTCTCGAACCTGTCTTTCGAATCTAGCAAGATACTAGCCAGTTTTTCCTGGGCCATAATCCATGAGATTTTGCGCTTGGCGGCCAAAAAGGAAACCTTAGGTTGTTTCCAGGCCCTGGCCAAAGTAGATTTAGCCCCCAGCAGAATAAAATGGATCAGGCTCCGTGAAAATTTTGGGATCTTGGGATCAGTAGTGTTTAGGAGAGCGACTTCCGGGGATTTAGGTATTCGGAAGCCTGTGACCTTATAAATGAGACTAAAGATTTTAGACCAATAACGTCTAATTCTAGGGCATTCCCACCATATGTGGGCCATGGATCCAAACAAACCGCATCCCCTGAAGCAAATAGCCTCAGAGGATGGGTACATTATTGATAATTTGGCAGGGGTGAGATACCACCTAGATAAAACTTTTAGATTGGCCTCTATTAGAGCCACATTCAAGATGCCTTTATAGGCCCTCGAAAAATTTTGAGACCATAAGTCTAAATCCCAATCCAACTTTAGGTCCCTTTCCCATGCTGACATGTAAGGGGTTTTACTATCTTGGAAAGCTAAACATTGGTAGATAATAGAGATACCACCCCTCTGCTCCTCTGCATTTCCGCACCATATTTCATACGCTGTGAAGCACGGCGGAAGTGTTTTTTTTCTTCCAAATTTTATGTAGGAAATGCTGTATCTGCCCGAATCTGAAGATTTCCGAGTTCGGGAGCTTAAGTTGCCTCTTACAGTGAATAAGAGTCAATGGTCCAGAAGCGAAAAAAAATTGTCCAATTCGGTATAGTCCTTTATCTAACCACCACTTAAACAAGCTAATATCCAATCCCGGGATAAAGTCTAGGTTGTTAAAAATGTGGGAAAGAGGTTTGCAACCCGAGATTAGCGTTGGAACATTTCGCAGCCTGTCCCAGAGCGTAAGGGAGTGAGATAATACCGGTGATAGAACGGCTGGTCTGTCTCTAGGAGGAACCCATAATAAAAAGTCCAGTGTGTACGATGGGGTGGCTTGTCTTTCTATCTGGATCCAGTCCGGCTTCTCATACCGTGAGTAAATCGTCGAAAGTTGAGCGAGCCTCGCTGCTTGGTAATACCAGACTAGATTTGGTAGGCCTAATCCCCCATATTTCTTAGGCCCCATACACACGAGAGAATTTATCCGCGGATACGGTCCAGCGGACCGTTTCCACGTATAAATCCTCTCAAAGATTTCCGCAGATTTCTATGCGATGGAGTGTACACACCATCGCATTGAAATCCGCGCGGAAATCCTCTGGCGATGACGTGTCGCCGCGATTATGACGCGGCGACGGGCGCGACGCTGTCATATAAGGAATTCCACGCATGCGTCAAATCATTACGACGCGTGCGGGGAATCCCTTTGGACGGATGGATCCGGTGAGTCTGTACAGACGAGCGGATCCATCTGTTGGGATGGATTCCAGCAGATGGATTTGTTGTGCATGTCAGCAAATATCCGATCTGCTGGAATCCATCCCAGAGGAGATTTCTCCGCGGAAACAGATCCGCTGGCGTGTACACACCATAGGATCTATCCGCAGAAACCCATTTGCTGGGATTTATCTGCGGATGGATTCTATCTTGTGTATGGGGCCTTAGGTCTAAGAAGGGTACTACGGGGTAATCTATGACCTGATCCCCCCAAACAAACTGAATAATTTTCCTCTGCAAAGTTTGGAGATGATCCTTTCTTACTGTGATTGGAATGGCCCTAAAGAGGTATAATAAACGAGGAAGAAGGTTCATTTTAATAGAATGAATCCTGCCTAGCCAAGATAGACCACTTTTAGCCCAGGTTTTTAGATCTAATTCAAGTTTCCTGTATGTGGGCGGAAAATTAACTGAATACAATAACTCAATTTTGGGGGGAAGGTTAATACCCAGATATTCTAAGAAGTCATCTTTCCATTTGAAGTCAAAGGAGGTCCTCAAAGCCTTGACCGTACCAGGCAATAAAGAAACATTTAAAGCAAAAGATTTCTTGTAGTTCACCTGGAGGCCCGAGACCCTGGAGAAATCCCTCAAAATGTTACACAAAGTCGGAAGAGAAGTAACTGGGGAGGTAATAAAAAGTAACATGTCATCCGCGAACAAACCACATTTATGTGTTTGAGTGCCACAGGAGACACCTAACACATTAGGATTAGAGCGGATAGCAATTGCTAAAGTTTCGATAGCAATGGCAAACACTAAGGGCGAAAGGGGACACCCCTGTCTAGTCCCCCTTGCTATACTGAAAGTCGATGAACAATGTCCTAAGAGGCGTATCAATGCTTTTGGGTTAGAATATAAGGACCTAAGTATGCCTAAAAATTTATGACCAAACCCCCAACGTTCCAATAGAAGAAATAAATAGGGCCACTCAATGGAGTCAAAGGCTTTGTGTAAATCTAGGGATAAAAGCATTCCCCTCTGTTTGGGACCCCCCTCCCAATTTGATTGCAATATAGAGACTACGTCTACTGCCCTCCTTATTTGGTCTGGTCCTTGTCTTCCTGGGATGAAACCCACCTGGTCTTTATGAATGTATCTACTTATGAAGGAGGAGAGACGGTTGGCCAAAATTTTCGTTAGGATTTTCAGGTCATTATTGATGAGTGAAATAGGCCGGTAGTTTTCAACCTCTTCTGGGTTTTTATTAGGTTTCGGGATTACGGTTATAAAAGCGGTATTGAGGTGGGGATCTAGAGGGGAGCCCTTAGTCTTTGCATTAAAGAAACTAGCCATAAAGGGTGCAAGAGTGTCCGCGAAAGCTTTATAATATGGTGTCGACAATCCATCTGGACCCGGGGCTGAACCCGTTTTCAGATTCTTAATGACCTCCACAATCTCTTCAACAGAGAATGTAGCTTCTAAAATGTCTTTATGAGTCGAAGAAAGCTCTGGAATAGGTAGTTCTTGGAGAAAGCTCGAGATCACCTGGTCCCCCATAACTTGTGACGAACTATAGAGTTTGTAATAAAACTCTCTAAATGTTTGGAGAACTTTATTGGGGTTAGTCGTAAGATTTTGGTCCCTGCCTCTAATCTTAGGGAAGGATACGGTCCGGACTCGTGGAGTTAACCTAGAAGCTAAGATAGACCCTATTTTATCTTTCTGATGGTAAAACTTAGCCCCACTCCAGCGTATGGCCTTTAACCTGATGGCGTCTACCTGAGTGGCCAATTCCTTGGTGGGTGACTTCTTATGTTGGGATTTGATGACTGCGAATTTGTCTTCAAGCTTTTTAATATCCATAAGTCTTTCTTTTTTAAAGCGCGAGGCTAAACTAATTATTTTCCCTCTAATGGCCACTTTATGAGCCGCCCATAAGACTTCAGGGGAAGTTTCCCCTACATTGTTTAAAGTAAAGTATTCCTTTAAGGAATCTTCTATCTCCTTGAGTATAACAGGGTCACTTAACAAGGATTCGTTTAGACGCCAGTTAGAGCTCATAGAACTAGAGAGAACATTCCTTACTGATAAGCAGACAAGAGAATGGTCCGACCAGGGTATGTCAGTAATTGTGGCCTTAGAGGTGTAGGGGATGAGATTGGGAGGAACCAAAATGTGGTCGATCCTAGCGTAGATTTTATGAGGGGCGGAATAATGAGTGAAGTCTTTCTTATTTGGATTTAACTCCCTCCAAATATCTATCAATCCTTGGTTATGGAGGGTGCGAGCAATATTCAAACTAGCTCTAGTGGGGCGCAAAAGCTGTGATTTGTGCGGTTTAGATCTATCTAGGCCTTGGTCGAAGGCGACATTCGAGTCGCCTCCAAAAATAGTCTTGCCCTCTGTAAGAGGTAGCAGAGCCTTAAGAAGATCCTGAAAGAAAGTGGCCTGACCTTTATTTGGTGCGTAGTAAGAAATAAAAGAGTAAATGACCCCTTCAATTGAGCCCTTAACAAGTAAATATCTGCCCTCCGGGTCCCCGTGCGTGGAGATATGGCTAAAAGGACAATTTTTAGAAAGGAACAGCGCTACTCCCCGTGTCTTGTTTTCTGCATTTGCTAAAAAAAAGGTGGGATAGTGTGAGTGTATGAACTTTGGACAATACCGAGCTGGAAAATGAGTTTCCTGGAGCATTACAACATCAAACTTGGAAGCTCTGTAGTGATCGAATGCTAACCTCCGTTTCCTGGGGGAGTTCAGGCCCTGCACATTATGCGTAGCAACCCTAAGATCCCTATTTAACTGAATTGGGTCAGACATCTACGTGATAGTGGGATGTGTCGCTAGGAGATAGAGGACTTACCCTTTGGTGTCTTCTCAACCCTGGAGCCACACGCGGAGAAATGGAGGCCATAAACCAGGACCAAATGTCAAAGGTTAGGAGGAATCCCCAGCCGACTCGGTAATGAGAGAGAGATGTAAAGGAAAGCGAAAAGAAACAAGAAGAAGACAGAAATATAAAAAAAAAAAAAAAAATTGTAGCATATATTCCAAAGTACAGTCTAAGTCCCTGGCTGTGGAATAACCAGCCATGGACTTACACAAAAAAAATCGCAGACCCCCTAAGGAGGCCTGACTACCCATCCCGCAGAAGCGAATCTCGCCCTTGAAGGATGGGGGGAGGTGCATGTGAGTCATCCCAGACCCAATTGAGCTATAAAATAAAATATTAATTATTAGGCACAAAAAAAATTATGTTAGACCCTCGGGGCCCTCTGATGAGAACTAAAAATAAGAAATAAAAAATTATAAAGAAATGTCCTATAACAAAAACTGTAAAGATAGGACAACTCAACTCTTGAGAGTTTTGAGGTCCAGAGGTACCACCCGCCAGGGAGGATCTCCAAGCCCCAAAACTGTAGCTGTAGAGCCTAGTAGTCAGCACTAGGGTCTTTAGGGTCACCAGCATACGAAACCACCGAACTCTGCCTGACAACAGGCATATTAAAATTAACCCCTGGGCAGATAGAGATTCAAAAACATCAAAATAAAAGTAAAAATAATAAAAAAAATACTGAAAATCCCCACCCCAGGAGGGAGTAGACACAAACACAACAGGGAGAAAGTCAAAACAAGCAAACTATATCCCCCCATGGAGGGATCCTTACGGCCATTGGACTAATTAAGAGAACTGTCTCAGGCCAGAAAGCAAAAGGAGAAGAAAAAAAAAAAACAGAGAATGTTTCTTCCCCCTCTTTTTCACACATTTCCACCTTCTTTGAATTTCTTAGGTTTGCCAACATTCCACATCGGGGATATTGGGCTGGAAGGCGATGGGCGCTTAGCGGATGTTGTAGCGGCTGCTGAGGTGTCCATAGGAGCTTCCTGGGAAATTAGCTTGAGACGAAGCAATCATTTCTCTCCCTCCGATAAGCTAGAAAAGACATAGGACTTGCCCTGGAAAGAGAATTTGACAGCGAAGGGAAAGTTCCAGCGATATTTAATATCCCTTGTAGAGAGAACATTAAGGATGGGTTTGAGAGCTCTCCTCTTTTGGATGGTTGTGGGAGAGAGGTCTGCAAAGATTTGGATCTGATGTCCCCTACAAGATAGTTGTTGGCGAATTCTGGCTTGTTTCATGACCTCCTCTTTGGTTGCAAAGAAGTGTGGCTTAACCACAATGTCCCTCGGGAGACCATCCTTCCTGGGCGGGCCCAATGTTCTGTGGGCTCTGTCTAATTCCAAACGATAAGGCTTAATAGAGGGTATGAGTTCTTTTATCAGGTCTTGTACTGCTTCCGCAACATCAGTAATAGTCTCTGGGAGACCTCTGACCCTAAAATTATATCTCCTTGTTCTGTTTTCAAGTTCGTCAATTTTACACAAAGCTATATCTAGTTGATCTTGTAGGGTCTGGATATGAGCTGCATTTTGATTGGTACAAGAAACTGTAATGTCCAATTTGCTCTCTATAGCCTCCATTCTAGAGCCCAGATTGGCAAAATCAGATTTCATGTCTCTGGTGATCTGTGCTGCTGTATTAGCTAGACCCCTCTCCAGCAGAGTAGATAGCTTCACAAATAGACCCCCCTGGGGTGAGTTTTGATCCCCTCCCTGCTGGGATGGTGAGGGAGTTGTGAGGTGAAGGGGATAGTCAGGCCCTGCTGGAGACAGGGCATAGTCCTCCAATGTGCGGCCCAGGAGGGATTCAGTGGAAGCTGGTGAGGGGAGTTGTATTTGGGGCTGTTTGCTCTGGATGGCCTGAGAGTAGGTAAGGGTAGCAGGGGCTATCACTTGCCTGACCTCCGTCTTCCCTCCAGCTGCCGCGTGTGCGTGTGTTGCGGCCTGAGCCGCGGCCATCTTGGATTCGCCGCCCCCGCCGGATTTGTTAAATTCCGGCCCTAGATCACGTCGGGCGGCCGGGATAGACATCCACCTAAAGTCCCTGGGGTGTCCGCTATCGGGGTGTCCGGGAGTCGAATCCCGAGCTGCGTTACGGTGCCCGTTAGGAGGATCGAGGATCCGGGATGCTGCGGAGCTCCTGGCTCAAACGTCCATCTTGGTGCTCCCGCGCATGCGCACTTTAAAGGACGTTTTAAACCCGCGCATGCTCAGAAGCAAGTTATGAGACGGGAGCTTGAATGGAACAGAGTGCCGTTGTACGTGTTGTACGTAACCGCGCTTTGCTAGAGCATTTTCAGAAAACGATGGTGTGTGGGCAACATCGTTTTTTATGATGAAGTTAGAAAAACGTTTTTTTTTTCATGATGAAAAACGTTCTTTTATTTCATCACAAAAAACGACCGTGTGTACGCGGCATTACTTGCTGTAAAATTATGATATTCTATTAATATTCTAACAGCAGTCAGTGTTGTGTTTGTAAGCAAAATTTAGTCCACTGGAGAAAGCTATTGAAGTAAATACCTTAGTAAGCATAAATTCTGCATGCTATGTTTCTTTTATCATTTTACTTTACACAAAATGCATGATCAATACGTGCCTGATTACCTGAGACTGACATTTGCTGCATGATCAGCCATACTTCTCTAACATTTTTGAGTGTGGAAGTTTCAGAACCACTGTCAGGGGGGTCTGGGGTGCAAGGAAGAAGTCGCACTGAAATAAAGATGTCTGGTGAGGAGGGTGTAAAATAATTTGGGGGTGAACAATGACAGGGAGGCTGTCAGTGACAGTGGAATGAACAGGGGGGGGTTGACGGGGGGGGGGGTTGCAATGACTTCAAGGGTGTGCAGTGTCAGACGTGTGAGCAGTGACAAGAAGGTATGCAGTGACTAGAGGTATGCAGTGACAGGAGTAAGCAGTGACAAGGGGGTACAGTAACAAGAAGTTGTCCAGTGATATGGAGGTATGAATGGCAGGGAGTTGACCAGGGACAGAGGACAGATGAGTGACAGGAAGATATATATTGACAGGGTGGTTGACAGGTTCAGGAACGTCCCTCAAATGGAGGGAGAACGCACACGTGTGCCCACACAGCGGCGCAATCCCGATGCCCTCGTGTCACCCGGACACAGCGCATCTCTGATCGACAGGAGGGTTCTGTGATTGGCCCTCCTGATCACATGACAGTGTCCAATTACAGCTGTGATGTGATGTAAATAGAGAGACGGTTGTTAGGAGATCGGCTCTCCTCTCCTCACACAGAAGTTGTCAGTGAGGAGAGGAGAGCAGGTCGCTGCAGCCAGCCGGTGATCAGTGAGTATGAGCTGTTTTTTTACAGCTTTTTACACACTGATCACCAGCCCATTGTCCCCACACAATGTTAACACACAAGTCCCCAAAATAGTGTCCCCAAAACACATATCCCCATACATGTCCCCACACAGTAAAAACACCTGTCCCCCACATATGTAACAGCAAAATCACATGTTCCAATGATCATCTGCACACATATATCCGTGATCACGTGCGCACATCTGTACATGATCATCTGCATACATCTGTCTGTGATCATCTGCGTACATCTGTCCGTGATCACACAAATCAATTATTATACACTTAGCAGGATTGTTTTTACCAAAAACATGTAGCAAAAAAAATTTGGCTTATATTTACGACAACATTTGATTTTATTTGATTTCTTTTAAAATAGAAAGAAGAAAATATTTTTTTTTTCCAAATTTCAGTTTTTTTCCGCTTATATCGGAAAAAATACAAAACAGAGTCGTCAATAAATACCACAAAAAGAAAGCTCTATTTGTGTGAACAAAATTATAAAAATTTCATTTGGGTACAGTGTTGCATTACCGCGCAATTGTCATTGAAAGGGCGAGAGTGCTGAAAGCTGAAAATTGGTCTGGGAAGGTAGGGGGTGAAAGTGCCCAGTATTGATGTGGTTAAAAATACAGTTTTTGTAAAATACCTTTAAAATTTTAGGGGAAATTTATTATAACTGGACCTGACAGAGTCTGGAGCAGTACTAGTAACCAATCAGAATCTAACTTCAGCTTGTTCAATTCACCTTTAAAAGGAAAGACAGAAGCCAGACAGGAGCCATGCACAGTTGCTCCTGTGAATTTTCCCTCATTGTTTTAAGGTTGACATCTCTGACCCCGTAAGTTTTATTTCTAGATAATAAAATACCAGTGCTATATTGGAACTTGATCCCACTCAAAAGTAAACATGATTGTTTTATAACGTCCTTATGTCCATAATATAATGCTCATTAAAATGTTCACAATTCCATGTAACTATTTCTTCCCACTATCAGGCAACACATTGAACTTTCACCAGATGTTAATGGGACAGTAAGCAGCTAATTTATTTTCACCATTTCCAAACAGTCATTTGAAATAAAAAAAAACACACCAAAATGTATTTGGATTATTAAAATAATTTGATTTATTTTATTGGCCGCGGCTTATTTATTGGTTTACCATCAAATAACTTTTAACAACAATTCCATAGTAATCTTTTTATTATCAGAATTCACCTTAATAACTTTTTATTATAAATACCAATATAAAACTTAACAACTCAGCCATTATAGCTCAAGTTGTATACAGCATAACTTTAATCATAAATTGTCCCCAACAAGGCAGGAGCCATAATAAGCCTCCTGCCTACCTACCCCCAAACCGCGGCTCTTTCAATGACTGTTTGGAAATCTACATTCAAAATGTCCAGGCCTACATCCGAGAGATGTACCCCATCTCTAAGATATAGCCCGGGAAACCCGCCTTCTAACTCTGAATGCCTAAACGATATTCAATATCCTAATGACATGAATTTTTCTATCCTTCTATTAATACGCTTCCTAACTTTTTCAAAAACTGCTAATCCATCAATTCGTAACCACATTAAACGAGGCACAATTTCGGAGAAAACAATGACAGTGTTTGGAGAAGCAGCCTTCAATTCTTTAATTGAAGATCGTATTTTAAACAACAGATCTAATGTCTTTAATTTGCCAATATTGTTGCCTCCTAAGTGTATGAGTAGAATATCTGGAAATGACCATTTATAAACCAATTCTCCCAACACCAACATTAACTCCTCCCAGACCATCCCTCTCCTGCCAAACCAATGAATTTCAAACAAATTCGGATTCAAATTCAAATTTTCTCCATAAATCCTGTTCGCAGCTCCCTTATTTGCCCAAAACACAAACGAATGCCCGATTATCTATACCATCTTTCGGGTACCTGAAATTTAAAACTGAACATTAGGTCTCACATAAGACATGTACGCATTCGATTTCCATCTTCCAATTTCCTTTATCTTATTTTTATCTAAGCCCAATCTGGCTGCCTCAGATGCAGCCCCAATTCTAAACAAATGGCAAGACAATCGCAGATTTTCAAGCAGTAAGTACCCTACTGAATTGGAATCTTGTCAATGGATTATTATTCTCATGAACAAACAATAAATCATAGCCAAATGGACGAGCGATCAGATAATTATGCAACAAACGAACTGGACAAATTTCTGGATCGCCACTCTGATAGAGACTAATCCATGAACCTTTGCCCAATTGATCGGTTTTCGAACGACGCAGTAAAATGCGAACGCGATTTTCTTCTTCGTTCACCGATTCGAATTGGAGGCCATTGAACGCTTTTTTGTTATTTGGGATTAACTACGAAATTCTTAAAGCTGCGAAAAAACAAACCGAAAACGCTGCTTTAAACAATTTGGCTTCATATTCCGAGAAGCAAATTCGCTCGGAGACTAAACAAAGTTTTTTTTTAAATTTCAGGTGAAATTGGCTGTCTGGTATCCACTGAAAGGTTTGCTCTTTTGTAACCTTTCAGTGCCCGACTCACTGAGAAAAAACTAAAAAGTGAAACCAAACCCTTTAGCTTTAGAAAAAATGACACCCCACGCAGTATCTTATTAATGTGTGACCAAGAGAATTCTTTCTCCATTAAGTTATTGAGAAACGACAGAGCCATGTCCTCATTCACGGAGGACCAAGAGACTTTTTGTGCGTTAAAATAAGCTATCCATGAAAACCATGCTGGGGAGTAGCTCATCCAAGTTTTTGGAGCCAACGACTGCTTTATATTATCGTAGATTAAACCAGGCTCCAAAGGCTGTGCGGACATACCATACCTATCTTGTCCGCCTCTGGTAACAGCTTGAAAAATTGCGACATCTGAAATCGAGAAAGAGCATCTGCTACAATGTTATCCTTACCTGCAATATATTTAGCTTTTAGCCAAATATTTAGCAACAGGCATTGTGACACCAAATACCGTAACAATTTATTAACTGGAGGCGATTTTGAAGCCAGGCAATTTACAGCGAACATCACCCCTCTATTATCAGTGCTGACCAGCAGGCGATGGTCACGAAAATGCTCTCCCCATATTTCTATTGCCACAATAATAGGGAATAGTTCTATAAAGACACTATTTTTTAAAAAAAACTGTGGTTTTCCATCTTACCGGCCATTTTTCTGCACACCAATGATGGCCCCAAATTGGAGCAAAGCCTACTGAACCTGCAGAATCCGTTGCCAAATGGAACTCCTCTACTGACACAAAGTCATGCTGCAACATGGTGCGACCGTTAAAGTGAGACAAGAACTGTATCCACATTATCATGTCCTCCTTCATATCTGTAGTCAGGCGAACATGAGAATAAGGACTTTTCAGACCTGCTATAGCAAAGTACAGCCGCCTTGAGAATATTCTCCCTACTGGTAATACTCTGGTTGCAAATGCCAGCAACCATAGTAATTTCTGCATTTGTTTCAATGTAACCTTCTTTTTACGCAGCAAAATTATTAGCAATTCAGAAATTGCATTTAATTTTTCTCTTGGCAGCCTGAATTCCATCCTGACTGTGTCAATTGTAATGCCTAAAAATTCTAGGCAATTAACTGGAAAAACTGTCTTTTCTTTCACCAAAGGGATGCCAAAGTCTTCACATATGTCAAAAAACAATTTCAGGTTGTCCATAAATTCCTCCGATTCTTGAGCTCCTAAAATTAAGAAATCATCTAGATAATGTAAAACGTATGGAGATCCTGAAATCCCTTTCCAAACCCATTCGACGAAGCTGGCAAATGCCTCAAAATATTTACAAGAAAGGGAACACCCCATCGGTAGGCATTTATCGAAATAGTATTTTTGATCAAAATAAATGCCCAGTGAGTTGAAACAGCTCGGGTGAATAGGCAACAATCTAAAAGCTGATTTGACATCTGTTTTGGCTAATAGAGCATTTGGGCCCAATTTTCTCACTAGTATTATTGCCTCTTCAAACGACGCGTACTCCACTGAACAGATTTCATCTGGAATTTGATCGTTGAGGGACTTGCCTTCCGGGAACGATAAATGGTGGATTACTCTGTATTTGTTAGGTTCTTTTTTTGGTATAATACCCAATGGGGAGATTCAAAAGTTCAAAAATGGAGGGGCTTCAAACGGTCCCGCCATTCTTTGAGCTTTGATTTCACTGTCAATTTTCTTTTGCACAATATTTTTTAACTCCCTAACCACTCCACTATTGCAGCTACTGCTTGCCCCTTTATTGAGTGCTGTGAGCTGCCTAGGTGACTGTCTTACACCTGATGCAGCTGATGTCTTCGCCGTGCTCTGTCCTGCACCAGCTTGTGTCTCCTTCTTCCGCGCTCCTGTCCCCACAGCCTTTGAAGGTGTATTCCCCTTCTTCGCCACCGGAGGGCTGAATGGCAGCCGAGCTTTTCCTTTCCTCTTTCCTCGTCCTGCAGTGATGACGCCTCTTGACCCAGCTGCTCTGGAACATGAAAGGAGAAGAAATCATCTTCACTGCTGCACACAGCGCTGCTATGACGGGCGACGCTGCTCCCGCTGCACTCTCCTCCTTCACCGCTCGCTTCAGGGGCCATTTCTTCCTCCTCCCGTTTGTGTGGTAAGTCGAGGCACTTGAGCAGCCATTCCACACTTCCTTCTGTCTCTGCTTTCTCTATCAGCTGATGAAGCAGTGTTTTCATGTCACCTCTGAAGTCCTCCTCATAAAAGTTTTGCTCCATATTCAGACAGAGCTCCGCCGCTGACGACCTCCTGAGGTAACTGGCAGGTCTCCTCAGGCAGAACCCCCTCTATATATAGGTTCTCCTCAGGCTTCCAGATGTTTCTGTAGCTGGTTTCAAGGGTCCCCTTCTCTCACCTGTTTCTAGGTACCCTGACCTACTTGCAATGTGTCCCTGACCTCTCTAAAGGGGAGCCATGAAACTTCTTTCTGCTGCCCCTGTCCCATTAGAAAAGGGGGGCCGGGGGAATTTGAAACCCCGTTACCCCTTTTCCCTCACATTCCCTTAGAAATCAATGGGTCATATCACTCATGATGCAAGTAAATGTACAGTCTCCAGATGTCACTCCCCTTCTCTCATATTTACCTTCTAAACATCCATCTGTATCCTAGGTCACTCCAAGAAATGTTATGAATCGAAATTCGGCCGAATTTTTCATTATTCGGACATTCGGATGCATACGAATTCCCGAATTGTAATATTAACGAATTTAACCGAATCCGAACGAACGTTTTCGAATCGAAAACCCACGGACAAAATTCGATCGAATTCGAAAACAAATTCTATTCGAATCGAATTAGAAAACAATTCAATTCGAAAACAAATTCGAATGAAAATTTAAAGCAAATTTGAATCAAAATCTAAAAAATATAAATCGATTTCTAAAAAAGAATACAATAAAATGGAATATAAAATAATAAAACAATAGAATGAAAATCAAAGAATAGTAAAGAACAGAATGGAATTTAATAGAATGTAATACAATACAATAGAATATGACCTGGCTTCTTCTATCTATCTTCTATCTATCTTCCATTTTCTGAAATTCGAAATTCATACAGAATGAACTCGAATAGAAACATTTTAGAAGAGTAGAATAATAAAAAAAATATATATATATATAAAAATATATTTTATTCTGCTCTATTCTAATATTTTTCCATTCGAATTTGAATTCATTCTATATGAATTTCGAATTTCAGAAGATAGTTATATATATATAAATGTAATTTTATTTATATATATATATATATATATATATATATATATATATATATATATAATTACATTTATATATATAACCATCTTCTGAAATTCGAAATTCATATAGAATGAACTCAAATTCGAATAGAAAAATATTAGAATAGAGTAGAATAAAATATATTTATATATATATATATATATATATATATATATATATATATATATATATATATATATATATATATATATATATATATATATTATTATTCTACTCTTCTAATATTTTTCTATTCGAATTTGAGTTCATTCTATATGAATTTCGAATTTCAGAAAATGGAAGATAGATAGAAGATAGATAGAAGAAGCCAGGTCATATTCTATTGTATTTGATTACATTCTATTAAATTCCATTCTGTTCTTTACTATCCTTTGATTTTCATTCTATTGTTTTATTATTTTATATTCCATTTTATTGCATTCTTTTTTAGAAATCGATTTATATTTTTTAGATTTTGATTCAAATTTGCTTTCAATTTTCATTCGAATTTGTTTTCGAATTCGATTCGAATAGAATTTGTTTTCGAATCCGATTGAAATATTATCGAATCCGGTCAAAATATTATCGAATCCGGTCGAAATATTTTCGAATTAGACTGGATTTTTCGAATTCGGTCGAAAACGAACGAATCCCGAAAACAAATTTAACACATGTAACGAATCTAACTTAACGAAATTAATTAAATAACAAATTAAAACGAAACTAAACAAATTTTTCCATTTTGCACATGCCTAGTGTTCTATGCACATGCCTAGTACCTGCCATGGAAGGTTTGCTCTTGTGTATGGCAATGCCAAAAAGTTCTGTCAGTATGTCAAAGTGATGTATATGTCACTGCCATCTTTGCAAGTTACAATAAAGTGTGGAAAATATATTTCAAATGTGGATTTTTTTTTCTTATGAATATAAAGGCTTATGGCAGCAGATGATGTGGGTAGGCCTATGGCAAGGGGAGGGCACAATATAGCAAATGTTTCTAACTACCAAAAGAGGGTCGCTATTCTATCCAAAAAGAAGCAGGGTGGGAACTTGTAAATTTTGACACCAAAACCTGGCCACTCAGAGGACCCCTTACTTTCCTGTCTTTCCTGTGTATTAAATGCATGCTGAGAAAAAGTGATACTTAGGGTATTGACGGTCACTCTAGAGAATTATGGATGGGCCGATCGGGTCTGCCTGAAAAATGGACAGGCGGACCCGATCGGAACATTTGTGTGAAAGGAGCTTAACTGAAGAGCTAAACGTGGTAACTGGCAATTGGCAAACCTGTTGTCTGTGGAACCTAATTTAAATACTAATTGAAATACTAATGTATTTTTTGTGGTCATGAATGAATTTGCCCCAATCAAGAAAGTTATAGGTTACATATACATATGAACTGAATGTGCCTTGTTCCCACTGCTTGCTGTTTTATTTCCAAGAAACAACCTTTGCAATAACACAATGGGAAGTGAGTGGGGTTCCATTTGAAGGAGCAGAGAATAAAAGGCGCATTGTTGATAAATCTTGAAGCCTATTCTCATTTTAGCATTGCACAATGCATAGTGAGGTCAGAGCTTCAAAAAACACTTGTGTATTGAGTCATTCAGCTATTTACTGTGTTTTGATTGCTAGGTATCAGGAGGATACTCTGTGGACATTACAAATGTTCATTCATAATATTATCCTAGGAAATAGTTCACTTGATTTAGTAGCACATGGCAGAAAAGACTAGAGGTTATGCAGCACATGTCTGCTGTAAACCACATCAATAAAATATACATTCAAAAACTAAAACAAATGGAAGTCTAGAAGATGGATGGAAGTGGACTTAAAGTGGTTGTAAAGGTTAAAGTTTTGTTTACCTTAATGCATTCTCTGTATTAAGGTCAAAAAACGTTTATGTGCAAGCGGTCACACGGTCGGACTTTCGTCCAACAAACTTCAAAATCTGCAAGTTTTCACATTTGTCCGACCGTGTGTACGCTCCATCGGACCAACTTTTTCGGGTTTCGTCGGACAAAAAGTTCGGCCTGCAAACGGACAAACTTTACGACAACAAACTTTTGTCCGAAGTACAAACACGCATGCCCAGAACCAATGTTAAAATCAACCAACAATAGCAGAAGTTAACCAAAGGGTGGCGATAAAGAGCAGAAAAGACACGTGATGTTGGGAAAGTTTTAGAAAAGTTTGCAGAAAAGTCAGAGCGTGTGTATGCTATGGGTGTAAAACCAAAGCTAAATCTGCGCTATCGTAGTAGTGAGCAGCCACAAACAATCTAGTGAAAAAAGAAAGCAAAATGTAGTATACAAAAAATTGTAGCGCTAAAAAAATGAAGTCCATATATGTGCATAAACTTGATAGATGAATGGTCCATTCATCTATCAAGTTTATGCACATATATGGACTTATATTTGATTACACTGTCATTTAGTGTTGGATATAGACTATCAGTGTCTTTTTTCATTTTCATTTTTTAAGCGCTACAATTTTTTGAATACTACATTATGCTATGGGTGTGACTGGACAAATCACTTCGGACAAAAATCCAAGGGAAAGTTTGTCGGATGCCCGACCGTGTGTACGAGGCTTTAGGCTGCATTCACACCTGAGCATAGCATTTTGCCACGATTTTGCGGCGTTTTTTGCCGCGATATTTGCGTCGGTTTTTACCACGATTTGCCGCGCCATTTTTTACCGCGATTTTGGACAGGTCTAGTGTGGAGTGGAGATGTGAACCATCTCCATTGAGAATAATGTATTTTTTCCCCTCTAGCGTTTTGAAGCTTCATTCTTCAGGCGACAAAACGCTCAGGTGTGAATGCAGCCTTTGGATCAATTCACACACAAAGGGAGCTGTGTGTTGCGCTAAATTGTGCATCCCCCATCAATGTCAGTTTACTTTGGCCACTGTAGTTTAGTGTGCAGCTGTTTATGTGTGATGGGTGGATTTTGGCCTGCTAGGATTTTGGGATTGTGTGAATTCAGCCTTTAGGGCTTATTTAATGAACTTTGACTTATTGACATGTTATGATTACCCATCCACCTGATGAAGAGCAGGGAGGCGTGAAAATGTTGTGCAATTGTTATACCTGGAATTAATTCAACATATTGAGACAGAAATTTTGGACTGAAGTGACATTTCTGGATTGATATATATATATCCAGAAATGTCACTTCAGTCCAAAATTTCTGTAAGATGTTTGGAACAGGATGCTGAGGTTAAGTATTGGCCACATCTTGCTCCCCACCTGGGATGTATAATTTTTCTTCCCTGGGTTAATGAGGATTGATGCTGAGAGGCTCTGATGTAACATGTCTGCAGGACTGGAGAAGACCCAGTGAAGTCTATTTACTAGCCAGGAGGCCTAACAACTTCCAGTCCAGTGATGTAGCATTACATCACTGGCAGGGGCGTCGTTAGGGGGGACTCAGGGCGCTGGAGCCCCGAATGGGTCCCCAAAAAGCCCAGAGTCTCAGGCATGCGGTATTTAATTGTTAGCCCCGAGCAACACCGAGCAAAGACCATTCTGATCCCGAGCGCCGCTGAGTGTGGCCAAGAGACATAGCAGGTCCCGCCTTCTGGAGCCTGCAGCACCTATGATGGACATCCCACTGGTCCAATGCCAGGACCGCGGGATGTGTGACGTCCATCATAGGTGCTGCAAGTTCCAGAAGGCGGGAATTATAATGCCGCCACCGCGCCACATCCCCTCTCCCCGCTCGGCGCTCGGTTCGGCGGCTCTCCTCTCCTCCTCGGCTCCTCCTCTGGCTACATCTCTATGATGTATGTGGTGTCACCGGCGCAAAAATTGTGTTTTTTTTCAATTACTATATCTGCTGTAGTTACTGTGAACACCTCCAGGAGGTGTGATAATATAGGAAATATATATATGTATATGCTACACATATACTACTGCGCTGATTCAGTGCAAAATTTACTTTTTAACCCCTATAAATATAACACTTTCAATCTCTTTACAAACATAAATCATTTAAATATGCAATAACACCAACATGCTCAAACGTGCCCCGCGATATGCAATCATGGATAATTAAACCAATGAAAACATGCACAAAGAAAAAGTCCAATGTTCAAAATTCCAGAGAAACCTTATAAAAAAAACTTTTCCAAGAAAATATATGTATAGTGCCAATATTCTTGACTGAAATTCCGTGACTTTTTCACCCTCTATGTGATACCACCACCTCTTATGTGCTAAATTCTCACCAGATAAGGGTAGGTGTATATAGCCTGTAATCAGTATCCAGGTGTATATCTCCTCAATTTTGTGGCAATATTTCCGTCTCTCCTTTTAGATGTATGCTAGGTCAACATGCAGGAAAAAACTTTTGCATCCACAGCAGCCTCCAACTGCTTTCCTTGTTCCAAAAGAAAAAACTCCATATGGTGTAGTATGTAAAAGGTTTATTTTATAAACATAAAAAAGATTTTTCACTCACATTTCAAAGTGCCTAACCGGCACTAGTCTGTTCAGCGTTACTGCTATGGCTCTTCGGCGTGCATTCCACGCCTCGGTTGTGCACTGTTCAGTACGCGGAAGTGCCATGGAGGTGACGCGTGACGTGTTTCCGGTCGTGAAGAAATTTCCCATAGGCCTCTACGCGTTTCGCATGTACGCATGCGTCATCAGTGTCGGGACCGCGGGATGTGTGACGTCCATCATAGGTGCTGCAAGTTCCAGAAGGCGGGAATTATAATGCCGCCACCGCCCCACATCCCCTCTCCCTGCTCGGGGCTCGGTTCGGCGGCTCTCCTCTCCTCCTCGGCTCCTCCTCTGGCTGCATTTCTATGATGATCATGATAGGCATTTGGTGCCCCTGGAGCTGCACACTGGCACCGCACCCCATGGCTGAGCTAAGGTAGGACAGTGAGTGTGTGTGTGTACTGTAGGTCATGTCAGTGTATGTAGGTCATGTCAGTGTATGTAGGTTAGTGAGTGTATGTAGGCCATGTCAGTGTATGTAGGCCAGGTCAGTGTATGTAGGTCAGGCAGATCAGTGTATGTAGGTCATGTCAGTGTATGTATGTAGGTCATGTCAGTTTATGTAGGTCAGTGTATGTATGTCATGTCAGCATATGTAGCACAGTAATTAACACAGGCAACTCACATTTGCAAGGTAAAAAGAAGGCATTAAGCGGGTCCCAAACATGTGGTAGGTCATCAGTTTGTCAGTCCATTCCTGGTCCTGCTGGGGTGCTGTGCTGCTAGAAGTCGATGTACACCACTGATAGATGGAGAGAGGCCGGCCGTGGCGGAGGAGCTTCAAAGTGAGGCTTGGAGCGATGTTGGTGTAGGCAGGTGAAGAGTAATGACATCATTGGCACGCAATGTGTTTTGTGAGCTTACAGGCTGCGTGTGACGTGGCAGCCGCGCTCCTTAATCAAGAGCTTGATGAAGAAGCGTGGCTGCCACGTGTTAATTACTTTGCTATTAAATTGTTTTAAAACATCTACACCCAGAGGCGCCTCTTGCCTTGTTTTTTTCTACAGAATTGGAGCACAGTTTCTGTTCCCCCCTGATGGCAGCCCTGAGAATGTTCTTGTAAACCCCTGGACTTATTATTACTATTATTATTATTATCATTACTCTCATATCCCCAGTATTTAGAATCCTTTCCTCACACTTGTACATACACTTATGTACATTTGAAACACTTATTATACTGGTCAGATACTTGTTGTTCTGTTTTTTTTGTGCATTTTACTTGTATACAGTATATGTAGGTCAGTGTATGTAGGTCATGTCAGTGTATGTATGTCATGTCAGTGTATGTAGGTCAGTGAGTGTATGTAGGACATGTCAGTGTATGTAGGTCAGGGTATATAGGTCAGGCATGTCAGTGTATGTAGGTCAGTGTATGTTGGTCATGTCAGTATATGTCGGTCAGTGTATGTAGGTCAGGCAGGTCAGTGTATGTAGGTCAGGCAGGTCAGTGTAGGTCAGGCAGGTCAGTGTAATGATCAGTGTGTCAGGCAGGTGAGTTTAGTGGTCAGCATTGATGAGCACTGGTAAGCCACACAACCCCAGTCCTCCAGCCCACATACACCACACCCCCCGCCACATACACCACACGCCCCCCCCCAACCTTTTTGCCACCTAGCAACGCCCCTGGTCACTGGACTTTCGGTGGATATACCGAGATGGTATCGACCTTTGCTGGCATCCTGGTACCTTTTTTTTAGAGCAGGCTGTCGGCTCTCTTGTAATAGCAAATGGCTGCTATTACAAGCAGCAGGAGGAGTCTTCCCCCCGTCTCAGAAGATTGCCCGGCCATTCAGGATGCGCAGAGCGACTCGCTCATGTGCAGTGTGCAACCGGCTGTGAAGCCTAAAGCTGTCATAGCCAGGTTAAATAAAAAAGTGGTGACTGCGCTGTGGGGAAGGGGTGAAGGAAAAGTGTGTGTGGGGGGGGTGTTGGGGGGGAGCAGGGACCGTGAATAGACTAAACAGTGAAAAAGAGAAAATATCCTAATAGTACTGCAATAAACAATACAAATAAGTATATATAAAGTGCAGTGAACAAACACCTACATATAATGTATGTAATGGTTAACAGTAAATCCTCATAATGTGAATACTGATATATGCGTGAAAACACAAAATACATGGAATGGTGCAAAAAAATTTAATTGATAGCAAAAATCACACATGTGATAAAGTCCCATTCATAAAACAGGTATAGCAGTCCAGTAATGCTCCACAGAGCAGTGTCTAGATGAAACACCTCCACCCAAGATGCAGTGTGCCAGATAAAATCTTCAGTGATAGCACCTCTGAGTGCACTAGCAGCTCACCTCTCGGCTGTTTGTCCAAACAGCTAAGCAAAGTCGCAGATCAAAACTGGATCAATTTCCTCAATACTGATGGTATGCATGTTTTTTTGGGTGTCTTTTCACAGATAACAGTATTACTGAGGGTATTACCTGATGCTGTTTATGAATGACACCTGTGGCCAATCTTGGAATTAAATCAGTTCCAGTAATATCAGGTAGGAACTGATGAAAATAAAGGTTTTGTAATATATAGTAGGATTGGTTGCTGATGGCCTGGCTACTTTAAGGGATCTTTTTGAGAATTATGGGCATCTGGGCGGCGTGCTCGGGATCTGGTGGGAGCTATTTGGGGGACCCCTCTCACCCGTGTCCTGTGACCTTCGGGGGGGGTTATCTTTGCCTCCACTGGGGGACGCATCAGTTCAGCCAAGAGCCTATACAGTGCAGTGATGGGTATGATCTGGATACTATGTAATCACCATGTTCTCTTAATGTTTGTATATATAGATATTTAATGCATCAATGTATAATATTTTAAAATGATGTTATTTGCATTATATAGTGTGATCCCGTCTGGATATTAGCCCCTGACGAAGGGACGCGGTCCAGAAATGCGTTTGGCCCTATTGGATCCTCATGGGAAAGTTATGCACCTACGCACGATTGATGTGGTTTTATTCATTTTTGTATATGTGTTAAAATATGAATAAATTATTACTACTTTTCGTATTTTGAGTTGTTACCCTTTTAACCACTTCCCGACCGCCGCATGTACATATACGTTGGCAGAATGGCACGTACAGGCACATTGGCGTACCTGTACGTCCCTGCCTAGACGTGGGTCGAGGGTCCGATCGGGACCCCCCCCCCCCCGCTACATGCGGGGAGCGATCCGTGACGACGACGCGGCTATTCGTTTATAGCCGCTCCGTCGCGATCGCTCCCCGGAGCTGAAGAACGGGGAGAGCCGTATGTAAACACGGCTTCCCCGTGCTTCACTGTGGCGGCTGCATCGATCGAGTGATCCCTTTTGTAGGGAGACTCGATCGATGACGTCAGACCTACAGCCACACCACCCTACAGTTGTAAACACACACTAGGTGAACCCTAACTTCTACAGCGCCCCCTGTGGTTAACTCCCAAACTGCAACTGTCATTTTCACAATAAACAATGCAATTTAAATGCATTTTTTGCTGTGAAAATGACAATGGTCCCAAAAATGTGTCAAAATTGTCCGAAGTGTCCGCCATAATGTCGCAGTCACGATACAAATCGCTGATCGCCGCCATTAGTAGTAAAAAAAATAAAAAAATAATAAAACTATCCCCTATTTTGTAAACGCTATAAATGTTGCGCAAACCAATCAATAAACGCTTATTGCAATTTTTTTTACCAAAAATAGGTAGAAGAATACGTATCGGCCTAAACTGAGGAAAAAAAATATTTTTAAATGTTTTTGGGGGATATTTATTATAGCAAAAAGTAAAAAATATTGCATTTTTTTCAAAATTTTCACTCTATTTTTGTTTATAGCGCAAAAAATAAAAACTGCAGAGGTGATCAAATACTACCAAAAGAAAGCTCTATTTGTGGGGGAAAAAAGGACGCCAATTTTGTTTGGGAGCCACGTCGCATGACCGCGCAATTGTATGTTAAAGCGACGCATTGCCGAATTGTAAAAACCCCTTGGGTCATTTAGCAGCATATTGGTCCGGTCCTTAAGTGGTTAAAGTCCCACTTGGGGGTTTTTCTTTCTTTTGATTCAACCCAGGGATGTTGGTAACACATACAGGTCTTTTTTGATGTTTATTCTATGTTCTATGTATAGGGTAGTAGATACCCATGAAATTGTATTTTCCCCCCTTATACATCAAAATTTATCACTTATTAATTACTCATGTACCAAGAAATTATTATTAAAAAGGTATAAGTTATAATTATATGTTTTTTGAGACTTTCTTTGTTTTTTTTATAATTTAGTACGGGCGCACGGTTTTTTGACATAGTGTGTACAGATCGTTTCCATTCACCATGTTTCAGGGCAAGGAATGGGACAATCTGATAGGTTAATCCAGGAATCACGATAAAGGAGAGGCGATCCAATCAGAGTTGGCCTCTCTTTGTGGTCAACTTGGTAGATTGGTAGAAAAGAAGGCTGCCTTATTTTGGCATGTGGAAAGCTTTGAGAAATATATACGGGAAAATATTAACCCATATGGCCTCCGCATCCAAATATTTCCCATGACTGACAATATTAATCTGGAGTTCCGGAAGAAAGTATTTTGCAGCTATGTACTTCTAACATGATGCAGTTACTTATTGAGGAGTATAAGACACGTACCGAACTATTGAAAAAAAACATTGATGAGGTTTATATTAATCTAAAACCATTTCTGGGCCTTCCTGCTTTCAAGGATCAGGAAGAAAAAATGAAGGGTCGCCTTGATCAGGTAACCGTTGAAATCCTATACAAGAAAGAAAAAAAGTTCTGGAGGGATAAGATGTCCTTTCAGGAGGGGAAGGCCTATAGATGGCAAGCTATTCTTCGCATTCCATTGAACAAAAGTAAGGAACTGAATAAATCAATGTTCAATAGGGGTTCTAACTCTTCAATTAACTCCTCTGTTTCATCCTCCTAATAAAATCGTACTAGGAACAGGAGCAATAAACCCAAATGTCCACTTTCTGGGGAGGATTTGAATGCGTCTAAGAAACAAATTTCTCAATCTTCTACCTCTACCTCAGCTGTTGGGACATGTGGTAACTGTGATTCACGTTGTGATTCTGTAACTCAGGGGTCTGGGGCTTCGAATGTAGGTCTCTTTCCCTCAACATCTTGGTGTACAGTTGTCCCATGATGGACATCGAACCACTGGTGGTTGAACCAATGACACAGGGTTTTTTCCACAGGAACTGAGCACAGCATCGGGGACATAGGGATGGAGGGGTATGATGATGGTTTATGCATGGATTACGGCATGGACATCATCAATCTTTCCGACTATGATCTCTCCCCTGAAGAAAAGGCAGTATTATCTAAAGGGTTACGTTTTTGTCCGGAGTCTCGTCTGGACACTTTTGAGGTTATAAAAGACCTTAATTTGTTTGCTAGAAAATTGTTATTTAAGAGTCTCTACTCTAAACAGAAGGATACCCCACGTCCAGTGACGATACAACACTGTCATGGTTATGCAATAAAGTCTGGCAGCTTACCTGTCTCATGTGTCCATTAGAGGTCTGACCCTCTTTCTGGCTATCTTTTATGACCTTCCTCCCTGTATGGCCCCACTCAGGCCATTCCAGGAAGTCTATATTAACTGTTGCA
Organism: Rana temporaria; assembly: GCF_905171775.1. Lineage (NCBI taxonomy): Eukaryota > Metazoa > Chordata > Amphibia > Anura > Ranidae > Rana > Rana temporaria. The sequence continues at coordinate 530,026,740 of NC_053489.1, forward strand.
CTACAGGTCTGCAGTGCTGTTCAACCTTTGTTTGTAGCTTGTTCCTGTCTGCAGTGTGTTACGTTTACCTTCCTGTGTACCGACCTTGGCTCGTCTCTGACTTCTCCTGTTTGCCTGTTTCCCTGACCCTTGGCCTGTTCCTTGTTTACCCTTGTCTGCCTGTTGCCTCGACCTCGGCTTACCCATCACCATCGCTTGTCCTGGTTGCTGCTTCCCCTCTCTCCCTGCGGAGCGTGACCTTGGGGACCCCAGGGGTCGCGACCTGGATCCAGCTGCGGCAAAGGCCATCCTCACCACCAGAGGCTCTGGTGAACACAAAGCTAGGTCTTAAAATCCGCGCCCTGGGGAATCTTGGGCTCACGCTTTTTCTCTGATCGCAGCAGTCGGCCATAGGGTTCACTACCCTGTGGTGCATCCCTGACCCAAACAGGGTGCACTTGTCAGCTAGCCACAGGTGACCTGACAAACACGATGAGGACTTGGAGGTACTCATGTCCCTTTCAGAGGACTGTGACACCCTGGACCTCATTGATGCACTGGACCTGGAGAGTTTATTACAAGAACCTGGCACGGTTGACATACCACATACGTTGGTGGGCATATTAACCACTTCCCGCCCTGTCAATAGGAGATTGACGTCCGGGAAGTGGTTGTGGAATCCTGACTGGACGTCTATTGACGTCCTGCAGGATTTCATGCCGGCGCACGCCCGTGGGGGCGCGCAGCATGGCGATCGGTGATGCAGGGTGTCTGCCGTTCTCCTCATTGTTGCACACAATATTGCAGTACTTTTTTTGTCTGTGTCCTGTTTTTCCCTTATGCGTGGTGGTCATGTGATCGGTGGGGCATTTCTGGTGTTGCCGTGTGTGATGCCCTCTATAAGCATGGCGATGGATTGTGCCATTTGTGTACGTGACGCGGTGGGTCATGTGATGCTGCCTGGAGCTTTGTCTCTGGACACCTCCCATGACAGATGGATGTCTGCATAGGCTGTCACGCTTGTTTGCCGCACGACGCTGTACACGATTGCGTCATGAGGATGCGAGCTCCCGTTGCCATTTCTGAGTTTGGTGGCGTCGGACGCGATTGCGTCATGACGCTACACATTCTGCTCCTGCCCCCCTCCTCTCATTCCCTATTTAACCATCATCGCTGATCGGCCTGTTTGTCATGGCTGACGGCGATGATGTTTTTTACACTCTAGACAGCTTGGCTATGGTAATACTCTGGGAACATACGTTCCTGCTCTGTTACACCCTACTACTAGATGGTTGTAAGGGGACACTTTTTCACATTTTCCTCAATACAGATGGTATGCATGTTTGTGTGTCTTTGAACAGATAACAGTATTACTGAGGGTATTACTTGCCTAATGCTGTTTATGAATGACACCTGTGGCCAGTCTTGGAATTAAATCAGTTCCAGTAATATCAGGTAGGAACTGATAAAAATAAAAGTTTTGTAATATATAGTGGGGTTGGTTGCTGATGGCCTGGCTAATTTAAGGGATCTTTTTGAGAATTAGGAGTTATATTATACTTTGTTTTTATTCAGGAGGCGGTTGGGCGACTTTTCTGCCCACATCTGGGCGGCGTGCTCGGGATCTGTTGGGAGCCCGTGTGTCCTGTGACCTTCGGGGGGGGGGGGGTTTATCTTTGCCTCCACTGGGGGACACGTCAGTTCAGCCAAGAGCCTATACAGTGCAGTGATGGGTATGATCTGGATACTATGTAATCCCCATGTTCTCTTAATGTTTGTATATACAGATATTTAATGCATCAATGTATAATATTTTCAAATGATGTTATTTGCATTATATAGTGTGATCCCGTCTGGATATTAGCCCCTGATGATCCTATTGGATCCTCATGGGAAAGTTATGTTATTTGTATTTTGAGTTGTTACCCTTTAAAGTCCCACTTGGGGGGGTTTCTTTCTTTTGAATGGTTAACAGTAAAGCCTCATAATGTGAATACTGATATATGCATGAAAACACAAAATAGATGGAATGGTGCGAAAAGTATAAATTGATAGCAAAAGTCCCATTCATAAAAACAGGTATAGCAGTCCAGTAATGATCCACAGAGCAGTGTCTAGATGAAACACCTCCACCCAAGATGCAGTGTGCCAGATAAAATCTTCAGTGATAGCAACCTCTGAGTGCACTAGCAGCTCACCTCCCGGCTGTTTGTCCAAACAGCTAAGCAAAGTCGCAGATCAAAACTGGATATGGAGGCTGATAAACACCTTCTCCTAATTCCTAGGACAGCTCTCAGCAGCCAATATGTGTCATGGAAAAATAAAAGGTACATGGAAAGTGCATATAGCATGACACTGTGAGGGAACTTCAAAAGTAAGGAAAAATCTTAAGATGATGCACTCACATGGAGCCAAAAAGGCATCATCTTAAGATTTTTCCTTTCTTTTGAGGTTCCCTCACAGTGTCATGTTACACTCTCTATTACACTGATCAGAACTAGCACTGAAAGCCCGCTCGCTGATGTAGGAGGGGCTCTGCAGAATCTGATGTAAGAGGGGCTCTGTGGACTGTGATGTAAGGAGGGGACTCTGGGAACCCTGATTACAGGGGAATGCTGGAAACTATGATGTTTACCAGAGACCCCCTTTTATCAGAGTTCCCCTTTACACCAGAGTCTGCAGCGTTCCTCCTTACAGTGTAAGGGAACTATGCGAGTTCAGATGTAAAGGGGAGCTCTGTACTGTAGATTCAGATGTAAAGAAAAACTCTGCGAGTTCAGAAGTAAAGGGGAGCTCTGTAGATTCAGATGTAAAGGGGAACTCAACTTTGTGGATTCAAAAGGGGAACTCTGTGGACCCTGATGTAAGGGGGGACACCTGTCATTAAATTCATATAATTAGAAATGTTATTTAATGACAAACTATATGTATAGTGTATATTACAAAAAAATTGTTAGGTTTTAGCTTGTAGAAAAGGTGGAAACCCTACCCAAGACGGCAGGAAGGGGGACTGCTGTAGAACATGTGAAAGGGTCCCACTGCAGGACCATAATAAAGGGCCCCGTGATTGAAGTAAAGAGCCCCAGAATCAGTGGGAAGGGTCCCGGGCTTGTAGGGAAGGTCCTGGCACCAGAGGTCTTGCACTGGGGCCCTAAAGGTTCTAATTACTTACACCTCTGACCAAGAAGTTAGACAAGAATTTTAGACTAGCCATTATGGAATTCCGTTCTGAATTATTAATCAACCATCATGAGAAATCACTGCAACTAGCCAGCGATGTATGTACTTTTTACTTGCTACAATTGCTAAAATATCTTAGAAATGTATTAAAAGTTTGAACAGTTTGCTGTTTTTTGCAATTTTGCTTTTTCGCAAATGATTATTGCATGACTAATTATACACATTACTGGAATCTTCACAGGAAGAACTAGAAATTGCCAAGCAGAAGCAAATAAACAAGAATACAGTTAATTATTTAGGCCTAAAACTTGTAAACTTATACAACTGCAGAAGGTGCAAATGATCAAAAACCTATCTGGAATTATATTAGTGACATTCACAAACCAGTGACTTATATGGGCTATTTCACAAACTGATAAACTGAAACCCAGCTGGAAGAAATACAGTAAAGGCAATTAGAGTGTTTTATTTAAAAAGAAAACACAGTGGCAATTGTTTATTATCCACAGTACTAAAGCAAACTAAAAGGGAACTACAGGCATTTCTCAAAATGTTTTAAGTCCGCATCCACAAATACTAATATGCTGCCGACTTTTTACAAACACTTACCAGTCCAGAAGTCTACTGTCATCACCCAAGCCAGTTCTTTGCCAGTCTCATGTCCCCAGAGCCACCATATCGCAGACCCCCACAACCACCGGGCAAGTGTTGTAGGGAAGAGGCCCTTGTCCCCATCAAGGCTTAAAAAATGGTCTGGTATTGATATTGGGGGGACCCCCACGCCATTTGTTTTAATTCTGGCGCAGGGTTCCCCTTAATATCCATACCAGACCTGAAGGGCCTGGAATGGATTTCAGGGGGACCCCGCACAATAAATTTTTTTCATTTTGGTGTGGGGTTCCCCTTAATATTCATACCAGGCACAAATGGCCTGGTACTGGACAGGGGAGGGGGGAGAACCAATGCTGCTTTTAAAAAAAAAAAAAATGTATGTATATTTCCGGTAACCTACAATAGATTACAGCCGTGAGCAGTTTTAAATTACCCTTTATCCTTTAGAAATTACATTTTGCTGTGGTACGAAAAGATTCGCAACTTTACAGGCAGACTTTACAGGCAGACTAAGGACACCCCCTAGACACAATATTTAAAGGAATATTTAATTTTTATTGTAAGCATTATTAAAATCACTGCTCCCCAAAAAAATGCAGTTTTTAAAACATTTGTTTGCATTGATGCATGTCCCCTGGGGCAGGACCCCGCCCCCAAACACTTTTTATGGCATATGGCATGGATATAAGCCTTGTGGGAGATTAGCTCGTGAGGGATCACCTTTTCTGAATGACGGTCAGCAAACAGGCACTTTCTTAAAATCTGGCGATAAGCCCCCCGCCCGCAGACCCCGACAACCAACGGCCAGGGTTGTCGGGAAGAGGCCCTTGTCCCCATCAACATGGGGACAAGGTGCTTTGGGGTGGGGGGGCCACAGGGCGCCCCCCTGCCCCAAAGCACCCACCCCCCATGTTAAGGGCATGCCCCCTAGTACGGTTCAGGAGGGAGGGTGCTCGCCCGTCCCCACCCCCTTTCCTGACCGGCCGGTCTGCTGTGCTCGGATAAGGGTCTGGTATGGATTTGGGGGGGACCCCCACTCCATTTTTTCGGCGTAGGGGATTCCCCTTGAAATCCATACCAGACCTAAGGGCTTGGTATGCTATTGGAGAGGGAACCCTATTTAATATTTGGCATCAAGTTCCCCCTCCTGGAGGCAACTTCAAGTCGCATTGTAAATCGCGTTGTGATTCATACTCAAGTCCTGTTCAAGTTGCCTCCCAAAGTCGTGCTGAAAGTAGTGTTGCCCCTGTGTGAACCGGCTCTTACCCTCTTGTCTTGTATTGAATTGTATTGTAATTGTACTGTCTGCCAGGATATCTTAAACATTGCTTGTGCTATAAAGATCTTGTATAATAATAATAATGCCGCGTACACACGGTCGTTTTTTGTGATGAAAAAAAACAAAATTTTTAAAAACTTAATTTAAAATGACCGTGTGTGGGGAAAACGTTGTTTTATGTCTTCTGAAAAACGACCAAAAAAACCTCGAACATGCTTCAATTTTTTATGTCGTTTTTCAAAACGTCGTTTTTTGTGTCATTTAAAATGATAGTGTGTGGGTAAAACGACGTTTAAAACAACGTTTTTAAACCCGCGCATGCTCAGAAGCAAGTTATGACGCAAGCTTGAATAGAACAGAGTGCCGTCGTACGTGCTGAACGTAACCGCGCTTTGCTGGAACATTTTGAAAAAACGATGGTGTGTAGGCAACGTCGTTTTTTAAAATGAAGTTTGAAAAACGTTGTTTTGTTTCATGATAAAAAAACGTTGTTTTATTTCATCACAAAAAACGACCGTGTGTATGCGTCATAAGAAACAAAATAAGACCCCAAAAGACACTGGAGCCACCAGCAGAAAAGTGCAGGGTAGCTGAGGCTGTCATTAAAAAAAGGACTTCCCCCACCCAAGTTTTTTGTAACATGACAAAATGAAATGATCATCAGCGTTAGTTAATTTTCTGGGGTTACAGTTAAAGTCACTTGTGATGTCATGTTAAGTGAAAGCGCTAGAGATGGCAATGTCAGCAAAAAGCCATAAGCAGATCTTCTGATCAGCTCATCAACCATTAAGAACAATATTTTCTGCTGATCTGCCTGTTTTCATGAGTTTGAAGATGCTTTCAAATCTTGCACCACAAACACAGAAATAACCACTGTTATGGAGAAAGCAGAAGTCATCATTTTAAAATTGTCTACCCTAAAAAAAAATATCTTAACCATTTTCACTATCATAAGGAAGGTAAGTACAGTAACTAAGTACAGTAACCTAGTAATGGAAGAAAAGTTACTTAGTTAGTCTGGAAAAATGACTATTTAGGTCAACCAATAAAAGGGGAAAACAATTACAATCCTATATACACAATCCCATACCCACAGTTGATCCAGAGGAAGGCAAAAAACCTAACAAAGCATGAACCAATTTGCTCCAGCAGGGGAAAACATTCCTTCCTGATCCCCCAAGAGGCAATCGGATATTCCCAGCATCAACTTTATCTATAAATGTTAGTACGCAGTTATATTACGTTATGTACATTTAACCACTTCAGCCCCAGAGGATTTGGCTGCCCAATGACCGGGCCATTTTTTGCGATTTGGCACTGCGTTTTTTTAACTGACAATTGTGTGGTTGTGTGCCTTTGCACCAAAACAAAATTGATGTCCTTTTTTTCCCACAAATAGAGCTTTCTTTTGGTGTTATTTGATCACCTCTGCGGTTTTTATTTTTTGCGCGCACCCGCCGCACAAATTCTTAAAGGGGAAGTACAGGTACGCCCATTTGCCTACCGCTGCCATTCTGCCGACGTATATTGGCATGCAGCGGTCGGCAAGTGGTTAAGAAATAATCCAGGCCTTTTTTTAAAGCAATCTACTGAGCAGGACAGAACCAGCTCTTGAGGTGGTCTATTGCACATTTTCACAATTCTTACTGTGAAGAAGCCATTGTATATTTGAAGATTAAATCTCTTTTCCTCCAGATGCAAGGAGTGCCCCCTTGTCCTCTGCAGTGGTGTATTTAGGTTTCGTGCTGCCCTAGACCTGACTAAACTTGCGTACCCCCTAATTTAAATATGACCCACCCCTTCCTGTCAAAGCCACACCCCTTCCTTTTTAAGACCCACCCCGTTATCTTCATGGGAGGAAGACAGAGGGACGCCGTGGGAAGAGGACAGAGGGTTGCCGTGGGTGACGGACAGAGGGACGCCATGGGAGAAGGACGCTGTGGGAAGAGGACAGAGGGACGCCGTGGGAGAAGGACGCTGGGGGAAGAGGACAGAGGGACGCCGTGGGAGAAGGATGCTGGGGGAAGAGGACAGAGGGACGCCGTGGGAGAAGGACGCTGTGGGAAGAGGACAGAGGGACACCGTGGGAGAAGGACACTTTGGGAAGAGGACAGAGGGACGCCGTGGGAGAAGGACGCTGTGGGAAGAGGACAGAGGGACAGAGAGACGCCGTGGGAGAAGGACGCCATGGGAAAAGGAAAGAGAGGGATGTTGTGGCAGTCAATAAGGCCTAGAGAATAGCAGGCTAGGCACTTCCTAATGGCTCAGTCCCTGGGAATAGCAATGGATAATGGCCAACAGGCCCTCTTACCAGACCCAGCAAAATTGCAACAGTGATCCCTCTAGCTGGACGTTCTCTCAATTTGGGTTGCCCGGGGTGACTCTAGTCAGTAGTGTAGCATGTCTGTATCCTGGCAATGGCTCGGTCTTTCTCCCTCTCTGGTGGTGCGTGTACAACTTGGCTCTCTCTCTGGTGGTGCGGGTACAGTGTGGCTCCATCTCTGGTGATGCGGGTACAGCGGTTACAGCGTAGCTCCCTCTCTGGTGGTACGGGAACAGCGTGGCTCTCTGGTAGTGTGGGTACAGCGTGGCTCTCTGGTGGTGAAGGGTACAGCTTGACTCTCCCCGCCCCCTTTCCCTTTCTGTACGCCGAAGGGAGAAAAGAGACTTTAAGAATCTAATTTGTTTTGCCGTGGCTCCTATTTAAACTGCTTCCTGGCCCCCTCCTCACCCGGTGCAAGCCATTGCACTACTAAGCAGTACTCTCCTAATAGTGGCCCTGGGTGCGGGAGTTGGGCGCGAGAGCCATTTTCGTGAGGGGGAGGCGGTCGGCCGGCCGCCCCCCTGAAAGTGCCGCCCTAGGCCTGGGCCTTGTCGGTCTAGGCCAGAATACAGCACTGGTCCTCTGTGCGGACCTTAAAGTGAATAACTCAACACCAAGTTCACTATATGGACCACTTATTTATTTATACAGTACATGTTGATCATATCCCCCTCAATCTCCTCTTCTTGGGAGAGAATAAATTCAGTTCCTCTAATCTTTCCTCATTGCTGAGCTCCATTCCAGATGAGGTCTTACTAATGATTTGTACAGGGGCAAAATGATATCTCTTTCTCTGGAGTCTATACCTCCCTTAATACAAGAAAGGATTTTACTTGCTTTGGAAACTGCAGTTGGCATTGAGTGCCATTATTAAGCTTATGATCTACGAGAACACCCAGATCCTTCTCCACCATTGATTCCCCCAGTTGTACTCCCCCTAGTATGTACAATACATGCCTCTAAGTGCATAATGTTACATTTATCAACATTAAACCTTATTTACCAAATTTTCCTCCCAAATAAACAGTGCTTTGAGGTCAGCTTGCAAATTGGAGACATCTTGTAAAGGACGTTATTCCACTAAACAGCTTGGTATCATCTGCAAAGACTGCAATTATTTTTTTAATCCCAGACTATATATCATTTATAAATATATTAAAAAGTAAGGGTCCCAACATTGAACCTTGGGGTACACCATTAACAACCCTAGACCATTCAGAGTATGAATTAATAACCACTATTCTCTGAATACGGTCTTTTAGCTTGTTTTCTATCTATTTACAAACTGATTTTTCCAGGCCTGTAGAATTACCCTAATGCCGCATGCTCAGAATCAAGTCGACGCATGCTCGGAAGCATTGAACTTAATTTTTCTCAGCGCGTCGTTGTGTTTTACGTCACCGCGTTCTGACACGATCATTTTTTTTAACTGATGGTGTGTAGGCAAGACCGATGAAAGTCAGCTTCATCGGATATCTGATGAAAAAATCCATCAGATCGTTTTCATCGGATGAACCGATCGTGTGTACAGGGCATTACACATTAGCCATGTGGGGAACTGTGTCAAATGCTTTTGAAAAATCCAAGTATACCATGTCCACAGCCACTCCTTTGTCCAAGGTTTCTGTGCCATTCGAAGAGCTCCATGAAGAAGTGAAGAGTGAGGAGCTCCATGAAAAAGTGAAGAGTGAAGTGCTGCATGAAGAAATGAAGAGTGAAGAGCTCCATGAAAAAGATGCCTGCGCAGTGCATAGGTGTCAGCTTTCTGTCACCCTGGTAAGTAAAAGGAAAATGTGTGACGTTACCCTTTAAAATAGACAATAGAGATAGGTCAAACGACCCCCTGTTCGGTTCGAACATCGTTAAAATTCATTGTGAAAATTCGGGGGCCGAATAATGAACCCCATTGAAGTCTATGGGACCTTAACTGGAAAAATCAAAAGTGCCCATTTTGAGAGCTTAGATGCAAGTTATTGGGAATACAAAGGGTATGGGGGCCCGGATACTGCCCTGGGGGGCATGTATCAATGAAAAATACATTGGGGCAGATCCACAAAGAAAATACGCCGGCGTAATTTCAAAATTCCCACGTCGTATCTTTGTTTTGTATCCACAAAACAATATACGACGGCATCTCAGATGGATTCGACAGGCGTACGTCTTAGTACGCCGTTGGATCCTAGGTGCAATATTTCGGCGGCCGCTAGATGGCGTTTCCATCGAATTCCGCGTCGAGTATGCAAATTAGCTAGTTACGGCGATCCACGAACGTACGTCCGTCCGGCACATTTTTTTCCGTCGTTTGCATTCGGCTTTTTCCAGCGTATAGTTAAAGCTGCTATACTGAGGCATACTCAATGTTAAGTATGGCCGTCGTTCCCGCGTACAATTTTTTATTTTTTACGTCGTTTGCGTAAGTCGTTCGCGAATAGGAATTTGCGTAGAATGACGTCACCGTCGTAAGCATTGGCTGCTTCCGGTTTAATTTTGAGCATGCGCACTGGGATACCCCCCTGAACGGCGCATGCGCAGTTTTAAAAAAAACGTCGTTTACGTCGGGTCACGACGTATTTACATAAAACACGCCCCCATTACATCCATTCGAATTCCGCGCCCTTACGCCGCGAGAGATACACTATGGCGCAAATCCTTTGAGGATTCGATTTAAAAAAGATAAGTTGCGGCGTAGCGTATCTTAGATACGCTGCGCCCGGCGCAGATGTACCTGGATCTGCCCCATTGTCTGTTTCGCAGACTTTGGATTGAAGTAACAGGTGCAAAAAAATTGGACTTTTGGTGTTGGTGGTGCCTTCACACTGTAACCCTAGGTCCCATGGGTATTAATTGTGCCTATGAAATCTATACCAAAAATGTCTTCAGGATAAAATCACCACCCAGAAATCTAGGCAGCCTAGACAGTTTTGCACAGATTCCACATCCCAAAAACACTTAATCAGCAACATCGTCATCAGGGACTTTATAGCTGCTGTTAATCCAGGAATGATTCATTTTGATAAATGTCAGCCGGTCAACAAAAGCCTGTGGACAGACACGCTGTTTTATCTGTCGCTTTGCTTCCAGCAGCACTGAATGTCCATTACAGTACAGAGTCCACCAGCCACCTAAGCAATAATCTATTTACTTTGGCTCCAACTTTTTGTGATTTATCGCTGGTAAAACTTGTAACAGGAGAGGGATTAGGGCATAGGTTACTACATAACAGTTAGTACTTAGCAATTAGAGGACAGTCTTCTCCTTAATCAACTGTTAATATTGGACAGTCTAAGACTTCACAGCTGGGGATCATGAGGCAAGTCTCTTTGGCATCTAATTACCCTGCTCCACTGCACAGCAATTGGTACCCATGCAATGTCAGGAACACTGCACAGTACAGGAGGGAACTCTTCTCACAGTCCAGGACACTACTGAGGATGGGGAATTGCCCGTATGAGACCCTATGAGAGCTATCTCAGCGCAAGCCACCTCTGGCACTTATATCCAAAAAGCACACAGCCTTCAGGAATCAATTCATTCAGATCAGATCCCTTTAGTGAAGTCCTTTAGTCAGTTTCAGATACTTCCAGTTCTCAGCTCTGCAACCCCTGAGACCTCACAGAAAAGTAAAACAGGCTGCATCAAGGGCAATAGCTCCCTGGGGATTGGAGCTCTCCTTCCTTGTGAAAGACAATTAGGTAGATTCAGAGAGATTGGATTAACTTTAGGGCGGCCTAGCCTAGCCTGTTTAGGGTACACCGCCGTAAATTAACTAGGCTAGTAGTGATTTTCAATCTACTTACCTGCTAATCTACGGCGGCGTAGCCTCAAACGAGCGGGCGTAAGGGCGCCTAATTCAAATGACTTGGAGGGGGGCATGTATCATGGTAATAAGGCTTGACCTCACGTTTTTGACGTTTTTTTACACTGCGCATGCGCCGGCCGACTACATTTCCCAGTGCGCATTGCGGCTAAGTACGCCGTACGGGCCTATTGATTTCGACGTGGACATAAACGACGTAAATCCCGATTCGCGGACGACTTACGCAAACGACGTAAAAATTTCGAATTTTGTGGCGGGAACGGCGGCCATACTTAACATTACTATTCCACTAGAGCATAGCTCTAACTTTAGGCGGCCTATCTCATACGGAAACAACGTAATTCGACTGCGGCGGCCGTGCGTACGTTCGTGAATCGGCGTACAAGCTCATTTACATAATCTACGCCGGCCGCAATGGAAGCGCCACCTAGCGGTCAGCCAAAACATTGCAATCTAAGATAGGACGGCGCAAGCCATCCTATCTTAGATATGTTTAGGTGTATCTCTGTTAGAGAATACACTTAAACATGGTTCGGTGCAGATTCAGAGTTAGGTCGGCTTATCTGTAGATAAGCCGGCCTAACTCTTTCAGAATCTACCTAAATATCTTTAGGGCTTTAGACTATTTATCAGCCTCCCCAGCCACCATTTGAGCACGGCTCCCCAGAAATTGGCTAGGCCCTGATTAATATTTAGGCTGGTTACCTGAATTATTCCTTCCTAAGCTCTCTAAACATCTTCTAGAGGCAGAGGGAAGCAATCAAACCCCCAGCCTGTGAAACCCTGAACATACCAACCTTGATTACAGCAGAAGCCAAAAGTAAAATGTATCTGGCATCCTACTCTAGGAGGGTGCTGCTACACCTCTACAGACACAAATAGGTAGATTCAGAGAGGGTGTCCTAACTTTGCGGCTGCATAGCGTATCGTGTTTACACTACGCCACCGTAAGTTAGCGAGGCAAGTACATGATTTACAAAGTACTTGCCTGCTAAGTTATGGCGGCGTAGCGTAAATCGGGCGGGCGTAATGGCGCCTAATTCAAATTTAGCTGAGGGGGCGTGTTTTATGTTAATGGGGCTTGACCTGACGTGATTGAGTTTTTTTTGGAACGGCGCATGCGCCGTCCGCCTACATATCCCAGTGTGCATTGCGGCAACGTACGCCACACGGGCCTATTGGTTTTGACGTGGACGTAAATGACGTAAATCCGTATTCACGGACGACTTACGCAAACGACTTAAAATTTTCGAATTTCGACGCGGGAACGGCGGCCATACTATAACATTACTATTCCAACTATTTGTTGGAATAACTTTAGGCCTGATAATGCGTTACGTAAACGGCGTATCTGTACTGCGTCGGCCGGGCGTACGTTCGTGAATAGGCGTATCTAATGATTTACATATTCTACGCCGCAATGGAAGCGCCACCTAGCGGCCAGCCTAAATATTGCACCCTAAGAAAGGACGGCGCAAGCCGTCGTATCTTAGATAGGTTTAAGTGTATCTCTGTTTGAGAATACACTTAAACTTAACTCTATGTGAATCTAGCTATAACAATATAAATCCACTTTGCATGCCCCAAAAGCCTTTGGAAACCCAGCTATTATCTTATAAAAAAATAACTGGGCTTCAAATAGCTTGGGCTTCAAATAGCTTGAGTGCGGAGTGCAGAATTGTGGATAGGACCCAGCAGGACCACCCAGAAAACTACAGGAGCTGGGGGGTGTCACATGCAAGACCAGTCATCCTGCATAAGAAGAGAGAGCAGCACTAATGGCTTAATTACAGGCAGCTCCTGCACAGAAGTAAATATTCACACTGGATTACTGCACAGATCTGAAAGAAATACACAAAGCACACTAAGATTCAAGTAAGAATACACACGCCTTTTGTACTTAGACAAAATATTTATTTATCCCAGAGTTCAGATGTAAGTCTTAAGTAGAAGATAAGGCAGCACTGCTTTGTAGAACATGTGTTTTACCCTAGCTGGGCACTGCGTGGAATAGGATTTTAATAAAATGGATAATGCTGTTCATGAGACGTTGTACTTGGCAGTTTAATCCTCCTGGCAATTTGATTGCAGCATGGGCACATAATCTGTACACTGTAAATAAACGATCGGATAGCAAGCTGGCATTAGGAAATGACTATTATTGTATCTGAGGAAAGAGCAATGTATTGATTCCATGATGAGCATATAATACATTATTAATCAAGGGATAAAGTAAAACTGGAGACATAGGGCCAGATTCAGGTAGGAGATACGACGGCCTATCTCCAGATACGCCGTCGTATCTCTGAGTGTGAGGAGTCGTATCTTGGCGCCTGTTTCAAAGAATCAGATATGCCAGAATTTTTCTAAGATACGACCAGCGTAAGTCTCCTACGCCGTCGTATCTTAACTGCATATTTACGCTGGCCGCTAGGGGCGTGTACGCTGATTTACACCTCGAATATGTAAATCAGCTAGATATGCCTATTCATGAACGTACGCCCGGTCGTCGCAGTACAGATACGCTGTTTATGTAAGGCTTTTTCCGGCGTAAAGTTACCCATGCTATATGAGGGGCAGCCAATGTTAAGTATGGACGTCGGGCCAGCGTCGAATTTTCCGTCGATTACGTCGTTTGCGTAAGTCGTTCGCGAATAGGGCTGGGCGTAATTTACGTTCACGTCGATAGCACTGTTTTTTTGCGGCTTAATTTGGAGCATGCGCACTGGGATACTTTCACGGACGACGCATGCGCCGTTCATGAAAAGCGTCATTTACGTGGGGTCACAATGATTTTGCATAAAACACACCCACATCTTACAGATTTGAATTAGGCGGGCTTACGCCGGCCAATTTACACTACGCCGCCGCAACTTACGGAGCAAGTGCTTTGTGAATAATGCACTTGCCTGTCAAAGTTGCGGAGGCGTAACGTAAATAGGATACGTTACGCCCGCACACAAATATGCGCTCCCTACCTGAATCTACCCCATAGTGTATTGGTAATGTAAAGACATATTACTAAGCACTGTCACATGTGATCTTGGATTCCTGATATTTAAGGCACATTTATCATGATTTGGTTTAAGACAATGTATAGATCTCTTTTTCCTCTGGACCTTGAGAACAAAGCCGCAGAAAATTATTCACTAGTGTTCAAACTGCCTTTGTTCTTTAATAACTGCAGACTATTTGTGTGCACTCAAATATTATTATTTATAAGAGAAGATCATAATATATACAATTGAAGGGTGATAGGAAATAAGGATGCATTGTCCCAGAATGTCCCTGCAGTCACAAAAAAATGAGAGGGAGAGAGAAAGAGGGAGAGAGGGAGCAGTAAGAAAAAGGGAGGGAGAGGGAGAGAGAAAGGGGGATATATATATATATATATATATATATATATAGAGAGAGAGAGAGAGAGAGAGAGAGAGAGAGAGAGAGAGAGAGAGAGAGAGAGAGGAAGAGAGAGAGGGAGAAGAGAGAGGGGAGAGAGAGAGATATGGAGGGAGAGGGCGAGAGGGAGAGAGAGAGGGACATAGCAAGAGAAAGAGGGCGAGAGAAGAAGAGAGCAAGAGAGAGGGAGATGGAGAGAGAGAGAGAGAGAGGGGGTGGCAAGAGATAGAGAGAGGGGGAGTGAGAGATGAAGAGAGAGGGAAAGAGAGGGAGATAGAGTGAGCGAGAGTGAGAGAGATGGAGAGGGAGAGAGATGAAGAGGGTGAGGGGGGGGAGGGATGGAGGGAGAGAGAAAGAGGGAGAGGGAGAGAGGGGGAGTGAGGAAGATGGAGAGAGAGAGAGAGAGAGAGTGTGAGTGAGTGATAAAAAGAGAGATAGAGAGAGAGGGAAGGACCTTGAGAACAAAGATGCAGGAAATAATTCACTTATGTATTCCTATGCCGCGTACACACCTCAGAATTTCCGACAAAAAATGTTCGATATGAGCTTGTTGACGGAAAATCCGACCGTGTGTATGCTCCATCGGACATTTGATGTCAGAATTTTTCTGACAACAAATGTTTGAGAGCTGGTTCTCAATTTTTCCGACAACAAAATAGCTTGTCGGAAATTCCGATCGTCTGTATGCAATTCTGACGCACAAAAATCCTACGCATGCTCGGAATCAATTCGAAGCATGTTCGGAATCATTGAACTTCATTTTTCTTGACTCGTCGTAGTGTTGTACGTGACCGCGTTCTTGACGTTCGGAATTTCCGACAACATTTGTGTGACCGTGTGTATGCAAGGCAAGTTTAAGCCAACATTCTGTCAGAAAAAAATCCACAGTTTTGTTGTCGGAATGTCCGATCGTGTGTACGCTGCATTTGTGTTCAAACTGCCTATATTCTTATTTATAAGAGATGACCATAATATACAAGTAAAGCTTAAAAAATGTAAGTTCAGAGTATCTATTCTACTCTAGTCCTTAAACTTTCCTATGGTCTCATCTGCTCTTTTTAATCTGCTGGTCCCTGACTTTGTGGCCTCATTTCCATGGACGTTTTTAAAAACGAGCTGTAAAGCTAGGTAGGACTCCTGGAAAAATCAGCGTTAAGAATGCGATTTTTACCGCGTTTGGCATTAGCGTTTTTGCACGTTTTTTAGTGCTAGCGTTAGGCAGCGTTTTTTGAAGAAAAACACATCTCTAGGCTATATACACTCCCAAATTTCAGTGAAACATCATAAGACCCTCCCTAAGCTAAAAGAAAACAGTATCATTTAACCATTTATTTCCCAGGCCAACAATCCATACACCTATTTTGATGCTATGAAAGTATTGCAAGTGAATAGTAACGTAAATGTAGCCATTTTCACTTTGAATAATTAGCTAATAAACAAATGAGTGTAAGTGTGTTAGCGTCTTAGCTGTTTTGGAGCACTGCTTATTCTGCAGCATGCTGCTTTATTCATTGAAGACTTGTTCAAGCCAGAACACAGCACGGGAAACGAGTATTCTGTGCATGTTTTCTGCACTGTGTTTAAAACACACTGGGTGTATGTGGGTGTAAATATATACCTAATGACTCCCTAAATGCAGGTCGCAAACTCAGTGCGTATGCCTGTACTGGATGAAACAGGTGCTGCAGTGCCATGCAATTTAGCGTGATGCATTTTTGAGAGGCATTGCATGCACTACTTTTTGTGCGATCCAGTGCAATTTCAGCCTATTCAAATGATTGGGCTGAAAAATTGCACCACGCTGAACTGCATAGGAATCCTACAGTAACGCAAATCGTATTCCTATGCAATTCAGGTGTGAAGCGACCCTTAATGGGTATTTCTAGACAAAGAGAGAAAGAGAAAAAGAGAAAGGGGGGAGACAGAAAGAGAGGGAGATAGAAAAAGTGTGCAAAAAACGCAAACCAGAAGAGTATTTTTCCTGCCTCTAAATATTGAACTTAAAATAAGCTTCTAATCAGCCTAATGTGCATGGACACATAGGATAACAACGAGCTGCGTTTACAAGCACAGCGCAAAACTCCTATAGTGGTAGAAGCAATTTTTATGCCAGTGTGCATGGAGCCTAAGAGAAAGTGGGGGTGAGAACAGAAGAGAGAGAAATGAGAGGGGGGGAGAGAAGAGGGAGAATGAGGATAAGGGGGAGGGGGAGATAGAGTGAAAGACAGGAAGAGAGAGAGAGAAAAGGAGGAGAGGTGGAAGAAGAGAGAAATTGAGAGAGAGAGAGATTGGGATGGAGAGATATGAGGGGTGGAGAGAGAGGGGGGAGAGGGGGTGAGGAAGTGGGGAGAGAAGGGGGTGAGGGGGGAGAAGGGGATGGAGGAGGGGGGAGAGAGTGAAAAAGAATGAGAGAGAGAGGGAAACATAGAGAGGGAGAGAGGGGTGAGGGAGAGAGAGGGAGAGAGAAAGGGAAAGGGAGAGAGAGGGGGATAGTGAGAGAGAGCAAGAGAGAGAGAGAGAGAGAGGGAGGGGAGAGAGCAGAATAGGGAGTTAGAGAGAGAAGGAGAGAGGGAGAGAGCGAGACAGAGGAAGAGAGGGAGAGAGGGTGAGTGGAGAGGGAGGGAGGTGGAGAGAGATAGAGGGGGAGAGAAAGAGAGAGAGAGGGGGAGGGAGAGAGGGGGCAAAGAGAGAGAGAGGGGAGGTGAGGGGGAGAGAGAGAGAGAGAGAGAGAGAGAGATGGGAAGAGGGAGAGAGAGTGAGGAAAAGGGAGAGAAAGAGGGAGAGATGGGGGAGGGGGTGAGGGAGGGAGAAATAGAGAAAAACAGGGAGAGGGATAGAGGAAGAGAGAGCGAGAAAAAGAGAAATAGAGAAAGGTGAGGAGGGGAAGGGAGAGTGAGGGGGGAGAGAGAGAGAGGGTGGGGAGGTGAGGGGGAGAGAGAGAGATGATAAGACAGAGAGAAAGATGACAAGAGGGAGAGAGAGGAGAGAGAGATGGGGGGAGAGAGAGAGAGAGAGAGAGAGGGGGGTAGGTGAGGGGGAGAGAGTGAGAGGGAGTGAGAGAGAGAGAGGTGGGAAGAGGGAGAGAGAGTGAGGAAGAGGGAGAAAAAGAGAGAGATGGGGGAGAGGGAGGTGAGGGAGGGAGGGAGAGATAGAGAGAAACAGGGAGAGGGGGAGAGAGCGAGAGAGAGAGAAAGGGGAGGAGAGGGAGGGAGGGTGAGGGGGGAGAGAGAGGACGGGAGAGAGGGGGAGAGAGAGATGATAGGAGGGAGAGAGATGACAAGAGGGAGAGACAGAGATGGGATGATGGAGAGAGAGGTAGGAAGAGGGAGAGAAAAATAGAGAGAGAGAGGGCAACATGAAGAGGGAGAAAAGGGGAGAAAGAGGGTGGAGAGAAAAAGAGAGGGGGAGGTAAGAGAGAGAGAAAGAGAGAGGGGGAGGGAGAGGGGAAGGTGAGCGAGAGAGAGACAGGGGAGAGATAGGAAGAAAAAGAGAGAGGGGGAAACAGGAAGAGAGGGGAGAGACAGACGGGGGAAAAGACAGAGAGGGGGAGAGGGGGAGGTAGGAAGAGAGGGAGGAATGGAAATAGAGAGGGGGGGGGAGAAGGTGAGGGAGAGAGTAAAAGAGAGAGGGAGAGAAAGAGAGAAAAGGCGGAGAGAGAGGGATGGGGGAAGAGAGAGGGGGAAAGTGAGAGGGGGAAAGGGAGAGGGGGAAGGGAGAGAGAGGGGTCAGTGAGAGGGGGAAGGGAGAGAGAGGGGGCAGGGAGAGGGGGAAGGGAGAGAGAGGGGGCAGAAGGAAGAGGGAGAGAGAGGGAAAGAGGGAGAGAGCAAGGGAGAGGAGAGAGAGTGAGGAAGAAGAGAGGGAGGGATAGAGAGAGTGTGAGATGAGAGGGAGGGGGAGAGAGAAAGATGTAGGAGAGGGGGCGGGAGGAAGAGGGAGAGAGAGAAGGAGAGGGAAAGGGGAGAGAGCACGAGGGAGAGAGGGAGAGGGAGGAAGAGGGGAGGGAGAGAGGGTGAGAGAAGAGGGAGGGGGAGAGAGAGAGGGGAGAGAGGGAGGGGGAGAGAGATGGGGCAGAGAGAGAGGAGAGAGAAAGAGGGAGAAGGGAGAGAGAGGGGGCAGGAGGCAGAGGGGGAGAGAGAGAGAGAAAGAGGGAAAGAGGGAGAGAGCAAGGGAGAGGAGAGAGAAAAGGAGAGAGGAGGAGAGGGGGCAGGAGAGGGGGAGGGCGGGAGAGGGAGGGAGGGAGAGAGAGTTGGGGAGGAGAGGGGTGGGAGGAAGAGGGAGAAAGAGAAGCAGAGGGACAGAGGGAGAGCGAGAGGGAGGAAGAAAGGGAGAGAGGGTGAGAGGAGAGGGAGGGGGAGAGATAGAGGGGAGAGAGAGAGGGTGGGAGGGGAGAGAGAGGGGGAGAGGGGGAGAGGAGAGAGAGGGGGAGAGGGTGAGAGGGAGGGGAGAGAGAGGGGGAGAGGGGGAGAGGAGAGAGAGGGGGAGAGGGTGAGAGGAGAGGGAGGGGAGAGAGAGGGAGAGAGAGGGGGAGGGAGGGGGGAGAGAAAGGGGAGAAGGAGAGAGAGGGAGAGAGAGAGAGAGAGAGAGAGAGAGAGAGAGAGGGGACAGGAAGAGAAAGAGGGCAAGAGAGGGAGAGGGCGAGAGAGGCGATAGAGAGAGAGAGAGAGAGGAAGAGGGAGAGAGCGAGAGAGAGAGAGACGGACGGGAGGAAGAGGGAGAGAGAAGAAGAGTGATAGGGAGAAAGAGATAGAGAAGGAGAGAGAGAGAGATGAAGAGAAGGAGGGAAAGTGTGAGAGAATGAGGGAGGGAGGGAGGAAGGGAGAGGGGGCAGGAGGCAGAGGGGGAGAGAGAGAGAGAAAGAGGGAAAGAGGGAGAGAGCAAGGGAGAGGAGAGAGAAAAGGAGAGAGGAGGAGAGGGGGCAGGAGAGGGGGAGGGCGGGAGAGGGAGGGAGGGAGAGAGAGTTGGGGAGGAGAGGGGTGGGAGGAAGAGGGAGAAAGAGAAGCAGAGGGACAGAGGGAGAGCGAGAGGGAGGAAGAAAGGGAGAGAGGGTGAGAGGAGAGGGAGGGGGAGAGATAGAGGGGAGAGAGAGAGGGTGAGAGGAGAGGGAGGGGAGAGAGAGGGGGAGAGGGGGAGAGGAGAGAGAGGGGGAGAGGGTGAGAGGGAGGGGAGAGAGAGGGGGAGAGGGGGAGAGGAGAGAGAGGGGGAGAGGGTGAGAGGAGAGGGAGGGGAGAGAGAGGGAGAGAGAGGGGGAGGGAGGGGGGAGAGAAAGGGGAGAAGGAGAGAGAGAGAGAGAGAGAGAGAGAGAGAGAGAGAGAGAGAGAGAGGGGACAGGAAGAGAAAGAGGGCAAGAGAGGGAGAGGGCGAGAGAGGCGATAGAGAGAGAGAGAGAGAGGAAGAGGGAGAGAGCGAGAGAGAGAGACGGACGGGAGGAAGAGGGAGAGAGAAGAAGAGTGATAGGGAGAGAGAGATAGAGAAGGAGAGAGAGAGAGATGAAGAGAAGGAGGGAAAGTGTGAGAGAATGAGGGAGGGAGGGAGGAAGGGAGGGAGGGAGAGGGATGAAGAGGGACTGGGAGGGGAGAGAGAGAAAGAGAGAGAGAGGGAGAGGGAGAGAGTGAGAAAAGGAGAGAGGGAGAAAGGGGGAGAGGGAGATAAAGAGAGAGGGAGAGAATGAGAGAGGGAGAGAATGAGAGAGAGGGGTAGGGAGAGAGAGAGGGAGATAAAGAGAGGGGGAGAGAGAGGGGGAAAGAATGAGAGAGGGAGAGAGAGAGGGGAGAGAAAGAGAGGGAGAGAGAGAGAGAGAGAGGGGGAGAGAGGGAGAGAATGAGAGAGGGAGAGAGAGAGGGAGAGAATGAAAGGAGAGAGATAAGGAGAGAATGAGAGAGGGAGAGAATGAGAGAGGGAGAGAGAGAGAGGGAGAGGGATGAAGAGGGACTGGGAGGGGAGAGAGAGAGGGGGAGAAGGAGAGGGATGAAGAGAGGGATGAAGAGGGACTGGGAGGGGAGAGAGAGAGAAGGAGAGGGATGAAGAGAGGGATGAAGTGGGACTGGGAGGGGAGAGAGAGAGGGCGAGAAGGAGAGGGATAAGGAGGGACTAGGAGGGGAGAGAGAGAGAAGGAGAGGGATGAAGAGAGGGATGAGGAGGGACTGGGGGGGAGAGATAGAAGGAGAGGGATGAAGAGAGGGATGAAGAGGGACTGAGAGGGGAGAGAGAGAGAAGGAGAGGGATGAAGAGAGGGATGAGGAGGGACTGGGAGGGGAGAGAGAGAGAGAAGGAGAGGGATGAAGAGAGGGATGAAGAGGGACTGGGAGGGGAGAGAGAGAGAAGGAGAGGGATGAAGAGAGGGATGAGAAGGGACTGGGAGGGGAGAGAGAGAAGGAGAGGGACGAAGAGAGGGATGAAGAGGGACTGGGAGGGGAGAGAGAGAGAGAAGGAGAGGGATGAAGAGAGGGATGAGGAGGGACTGGGAGGGGAGAGAGAGAGAAGGAGAGGGATGAAGAGAGGGATGAGAAGGGACTGGGAGGGGAGAGAGAGAAGGAGAGGGACGAAGAGAGGGATGAAGAGGGACTGGGAGGGGAGAGAGAGAGAGAAGGAGAGGGATGAAGAGAGGGATGAGGAGGGACTGGGAGGGGAGAGAGAGAGAAGGAGAGGGATGAAGAGAGGGATGAAGAGGGACTGGGAGGGGAGAGAGAGAAGGAGAGGGAAGAAGAGAGGGATGAAGAGGGACTGGGAGGGGAGAGAGAGAAAGCGATTCCTGCACATCGGTGATGCTGTGTGTGTTCAGTGAATGTAATCCTGATGATTTGAAGGTAGAAGTTAGAGAAAGGAATGGTAGGAATGATCGGATGTGTGGATGTTTTGAAGACTTTGAGGAAGTTGTGACATGGAGGAAGACAATGTTCCAGTACCCATGATGCTCCCTGGACAGGGTTGTCTTGTGTATGTGCTCACCACCATCCACTTGACCAGAGCGGTCCCAGAGACCATGTCTCCTGACTTTCCATAGAGCTGTACAATAATAGATAGATGGCTCTGTGTCTGGGTGGGTGGGAGGTGTGTTGTTGTCAGTAGAAGCCCGAGCACTGACTGGCTCCTTCTTATGCATCCTCGACTCGGTGACTCCCAAGGACTTTAATTAGCAGCTCTGAGCAGTGAGCGCAGATCAGTGTGGAGTGGAGGAGAAGGACTGCTCTGTGCTGGGAGAACTCCTCACTCTCTCACTGCCCCTTACCTATAACAAGGGGACATCTTCACCTTCTATCTATACATCAATCTATGGAGAGAAGCCTGCTGTCATTACATTGACCCATCCAGGAGAATGTGGACTGTCACCTCCAGGCAGCGCTTTATCTCACCTAGAAAAGAAGAAGATTAAAGAAGAGGAACTTTTATTCCACATCCCAAAAAGAAAGCTGACTTTGTAAGTTGTACAAGGCAATTATTCTTCATGATGTATAGTGTATCAGATGTAAGAGCAGCTCCTTCCCAGCACCCACTATGGGTCACCCAATTGTCTGTATCCACTCCTTGGGTAGCTGGTTTCCCAATTGTAGTTTTTCATCCTATGGGGGATGTTATCTTGTATCCATTCATATTAGAGAGAGAAAATAATATTTAATACTCCATAACAAGTGCATATTCTGTTATGTAAACACTGCAGTGCATTTTAATTATTTACTATAAATATATAAACACAGGCTCTGTAAATTAACACATTTTTCATGCTTAAGAAAACAAAAATAAAATCATATTGAGCTTGCACAAAAGAGCAACAAAAAAGAGAGCAAAATCAAACTGCATTTACCCATAGAAAACAAATGTCAGTTCATTTGATTCCCATCAATTGTTAATTGTGCCTTACACATTTCATTATGTCTTTTAGCATAGGATAATTAGCCAAAATATAGACTTGTGCGTCTAGATTTTGTTCTTAAAAGTGAATGGGGAATATAGGATTTGAGTTTCAATAATTTATTATTATATGATGTGGTGGCCACACACTGAACAATTTTATATACGATTACAATTGATTTACTGTCCAGGATAAAAATATAGTCAGCAGATAGAAAAAAAAATGTCCAAAGAGTCATAAATGTAAGCATCAGAGCAATCTACCTGCTTTTCTATTATCATATTTTCTATCCAGACCAATTGAAATAAATTTGATCAAATATGTAAAGCGCATCGTAAATTGATGGCGCTATATTAGTACCAGTAATAAATAAAGAAATCAAACAGTTTTGCTCAGAATTGATTGATAACACGTTGGGGTTGATTTACTAAAACTGGAGAGTGCAAAATCTGGTGCAGCCGTGTATGGTAGCCAATCAGCTTCTAAACTCAGCTTGTTCAATTAAGCTTTGACAAAAAAAAAAAAAAAAACTGAAAGCTGATTGGTTTCTATGCAGAGCTTCACCAGATTTTGCACTCTCCTGTTTTGGTAAAGCATTGTGTGTCTTTTCAACAATTCAAAGATTCAATCACATTGTCCGATTTGTGTAGAATCGTTTCATCACATTGGTATGTGTATTTCAAGCTTTTAACTACTAATACTTGTGTCACACTGTTGCCTCTATAGTGAAGTACTGCCAGAGGTTTAATAGCTTCTTAGAAAAAAAAATACATATTTTACTTTACTAAAGTTTACTAAAACTATACATATGCATATATAAGTGATAAACATTTTAAAGAATCTGACAACAAATAGCAATTTTGTGTGACATTACACATAGAATAAGAATAAAAAACTGGCATCTGTAGCAATTGTCATATTTTTTTTTATTTTTTTTTAAATGCTTATGTTGCATGAATGTTACTGACACCCCATAGGCAAATTGTGTGATTTTTTTTCCCATAATATAGCCATAAACTTTTTATATTTACTATAAATACAGGTTGGGCATATTTGCTATGGGCATTTTTAAATGCCCCATTCACTTCCCATTCCCAACTTGTATTTATAGAAAGGGAATGCTCCCATATTAGGTAATGATGCCATGAACCAGAATTTTTTCATATATATATATATATATATATATATATATATATATATATATATATATATATATATATATATATATACTAGCTGAATACCCGGCGTTGCCCGGTCTTCCTATCTTAACCTTTTGGGGAGGAAAATCATAGTAATATAAATATACCCATCTTTTATAAGGGTGTAGGTAAGGGTTAATTTAACTGTCATATATTTTTATTTGGCATATAAGTAATATGTGTACCAGGTATTATTGAAATATCTCCAGGCGTACAGAAGTTATGTGGGAACATACATTTCCCATTGATTTGCATGGGACTTTAAACAAAAACCCCGAACCCTCACAAATGGGGGTAGTTAAGGGATAAATTAACTATCCTATAGTTTAAGTGGACATATAAGTAACATGTGACCAAGTGTTATCGAAATATTTACAGCCGTTTGGAAGTTATGAAGTAACATGTATTTCCCATAGAGTTGAATGGGACTTTAAAGGAAAACCCCGAAAACCCCGGCAAATGGGGGTGGGTAAGGGTTAAACCACCTATCCTATGTTTGTTGCTGACATATAAGTAGCATGTGTGCCAAGTTTCATGTTAATATCTTTAGCCGTTTGGACGTGATGCTGGAACATACATACATACATACATACACACACGTTGAGTTTTATATATATATATATTATTTGTATTGGCTTTTCCTGCATGCAGCATTGTGCAGATTGGATTGGTGTTTTATCTTCACTAAGGTCTATGAACTAAATGCACTAAAAATACTCCTTTAGAATAAAGTTTATCTGGAAGTAGCTTCAACCCTGCTATGGCAGTCTCCAAATACCGAAAAGCATACTAGAACACGGGCATTCATGTTATAGTGGAGATCAATGCTAATATTTACTACCAATACTTAAACATGACCTTTAAAACCCCTGACCTTTAATAAGCTAACCAAACCCCTAAATTAGGGATGGACAAACCAGCAGGTTCAATTCAGGTGGTTTGATAAATTCTGCTTAACATTTGCAAAACCTGAATTTGACCGTGGATCCTATTGAAATCTTTGGGGAGCGAATCTTAAAACAAAATTCTTGTAATCTCCAAGGTTAATAGGCAAGCTAGTGTAAAAAAAAATAATGGGGATCTGGGCACCGCCATGGGGGACAATTAAGTAAGCAAAATACTTTTTTTTAAATGCCATGCAGTGGGAAGAGTTTCCTTTACATGCAACGTTTAGGGCAGGGGTATTTAAACTATGGCCCTCCAGTTGTTCAGGAACTACAATTCCCATCATGCCTAGTCATATTTGTGAATGTCAGAGCTTTACAATGCCTCATGGGATGTGTAGTTCTGCAACAGCTGGAGGGACGTAGTTTGAGGATCCCTGGTTTAGGGTAACATGGAAAAAACAGCAATCCTTTAAATTACATACTTAGGGATGCCTTTTAACTGTATGTAGTGTTACGGAACTGTACAATTTTCATGGACAGCCTTAACAACATAAAAATCTTGTTTTACAATTTTTGAGCATTTTTTTTTTTTTTTTACTTTTTAGTTGGCTTAAATACAGCAGCAATACCCTAAACGGATTAATTTTAATCAATAAAGGGCTGTTTTAGGTAGTTTTGGCAGTAATAGGCATAAATTGGCCGGTGAAAGTAGCAGCCCCAACAGATTTAAAAGCTATAAAAAAAAAAGCGAAAGTCCTCAACTTCGTACAGATTGTCCAGTGGCACAGCAGTTCAAAGACCAACAGTCTTTTTTTAGGATTAACTTTTTGTTTGTTTTCTTTTCTTTTGCCAGGGTATTTTTTTTATTTTGGGACATACACTTGTTGCTGACGCAGGGAAAGCTTTTCTTTGTTTGCAACACATTGTTGTACAGTAAAGTAGTGTTCCCCCAAAAAACTAATATGTATTCCCCCTATAGCCATAGCTACCTTTAAATAAGACTATCCTCTCTATTAAAAATCAGGCAGGGCTAAAGTGAGAGGCAACGTTTCTGCTAAGTTAGTAGGAGGCAAGCAGGTTTTGCAGGACAAAGTGGTGGTCAGACCACACCATCTAAGTTATGGACATGTCTGCTTTTTTATAACAGAGGGGGTAGTTGAGTGGTTGAGAAAGCCTCCCTCTTCTGAAATGTAGATCAGTCTGTTGTCGGGATGATTTGATCACATTAATACTGACTTGAAGCAGTAGAATGATCTTGTACAATACTGAGGATATGGAAAAAGCATCATGACTGTGGAGTGTAAAAGACCCACACTCCTCCTTATTCTCCTCCTCATTCTTCACTAGCTACATCTCACCCCTCGCCACAACATCCTCCTGCTGCATGTTCCACACATCTGTGACCTCTAGTGATATGGTCATGGGTTCATTCAGAGGTGGGTCAAGTGAAGGTTTGAAACCTTGCAGAATCCTTCTACACCTGCCCCACCATCTCCATCAATATCTCTCTCCCATGGCAGGTGTCTATTTCACAATTGCTGCAGAAGAAGAACCCCCCATACACAGCATCTTAATGCCATCTTAGCAAAACTTCTGGCCTTGCAGCTGCTCCCATTCCAGATCATAGAATTGACCCACTTCCATTTGTTTCTATGGTGGCAAGTATCCAGACTCCCAGCCAAGAAAGCCATCTCTTCCAGCATGCATGTTGAATGAAATGTGTCTATGTCACTGGACCATGCTGCCATTGGTAGGGTACACATAACTATAAACACATGTTTGGTCAGGGACACTACAGTATATACTGGGTCCATAGGTGTGCGCAGCCTATTGCATTAGGGTGTGCACCCCAAAGCTCAAACAAACAGTACCGATCGCTCACTGTTCATTCAAAAAGTGAAGGGGTCAGTAAATTACATATTTACTGAACCCTTCCCCCATTCACCCTAAAACATCCCCGCAGCAACAGCCGCTGGGAGAGGAAAGGAGGGAAGCCAGCAGCGGGGCGGGAGGAAGGGGGGAGCTAGGGCAGTATTTATGGGAATTTATGCTGCACAGAGTGATTAGGGTGTGCCTGGGCACACCTGGCACACCCTGTGCGCACGCCTATGACTGGGTCAATCTTCTGGTGGTTGGGGAGAATGCAGGAGGGGAACACCACTTGAGCTGGTGATGCCGACCACAGCTCAGTCACCTGTACCCTCTTTCCCTTAATGGCCTCATCCCTCACGTCCTGGGAACTAGCAGTTCCCCTCACGTGGCCGAAGCATATGCAACATACCAGACTAAATACTGACATGCTGTGTTGCAGCTTGTATGTCTGGAGCACAGAAGCTTTACATGGCTAGAGCTGCTTGCAGATAGAGAGGTGGTTGACTCCATGTCATCTCCAGCCAGGCAAGGTTATGTGTGAAAATGACATTGAACAATACCCCCCCCCCCCTTCACAAGTCCAGTGCCAGTATGCCAGCTTGGCACCTTACTGCGTCTACACTAGATGGCAAAAACAGCCCCCTTCTTTGTAACCTGGGTAGTCCCACATTATTAATTTCCCTCCTGCCATCACTATCTGTTTAAATAATTTGAATCACATAGAACCACAGAGAACTACCAAAACCCCACTGCAGACAATACTAATAAAATAAATAAATGTATTTTCTATATGTTTAACAAAGACCAAACACTAAAGCCCTGTACACACGGCCAGGAATCCCATCTGTTTGAAAACCGTCAGTTTTCCAGATGGGATTCCTGCCAAGCTTGCCTTGAAAAGCCATATATACACATGGCCACACAAGAGACCCGCAGTTCTTTTGAATGGCAAGAACGCAGTGAAGTCAAAGACTACGACGAGCAGGCTAAATTACGTTCTATGCTACTGCGCATGCGTTGAATTGTTATCGAGCATGCGCGGTTTAATTCCCCTTCAGGTAAGCATACAGACGACCGGTTTTCTCAGCAGGAAACACTCTGCCGGAAATCCCTGACGGGAAAATAGAGAGCAGGTTCTCTATTTTTTTCCAGTAGTTTTCCTGTCGGGAAAACTGCTAGGGAGCATACACACTCCCGGGATTCCTGGCCAAAAGCTCTCCTGGCAGTTTTCCTGCTGGGAAAATCGGTCGTGTGTACAAGGCTTTTTCCTTGTTATTCTTGTTGATGCCACAGCTGCCAATATTTATGCCTCCTGGCACCTCTCCTCCTTCATCCCCTTCCCCGTCTTCTCTTTGCCAGAAGTCAGTTGACCCCCTCAAATATTTTTTGGAAAGAGTTCTTTCAGCCTTCAGTCTCAACATTTGTCTCTGTTCTCACTGCCTTGTGTCTCTACATTTAGGCATGTGCATGTTGTCTTGAAAATGTGGTGCAAATAGTGATGGACCCCTCCCACAGCTCTGCTCTGTGCACAGGCACAGAGATGATGTATCTGGGTTTGCAAAGGCATTGGGTACACACAAAGTGGATTTCTATCCTTTTTGGCTATTGAGAAATATATATGTACAGTGGCCCGGATTCAGGTAGAATTGCGCATTATTTACGGAGGCGCAGGGCAACGTTTTTGCCCTGCGCCCCCGCCAATTTGCTCCGCTGCCCTTAATTCACGGAGCAGAAGCTCCGTAAATTGCGTGGGCGCGCCGACAAAATGCCCGGCGCAAGAGCACGCAATTTAAATGATCCCGTAGGGGGCGGGAATCATTTATATTAGGCGCGTTCCCGCGCCAATTGTAGAGCGCATGCTCCGTCGGGAAACTTTCCCGACGTGCATTGCGGCAAATGATGTCGCAAGGACGTCATTTGCTTCAAAGTGAACGTGAATGGCGTCCAGCGCCATTCACGATTCACTTACGCAAACTACGTAAAATTCAAATTTCGCGACACGGGAACGACGGGTATACGTAACATGGGCTGCCCCTGCTAATAGCAGGGGCAGCCTTGCTTGAAAACCGCCGTACGTAAACGACGTAAATTGCGTACACAGGGCTCGCGCAACGTTGTGAATCGGTGTTAGTATGCAATTTGCATACTATACACTGAGCACAACGGGAACGCCACCTAGCGGCCACCGCAAGAATGCAGCCTAAGATATGCGGGCATAAGAGCCTTATGCCGCGCAGATCTTAGGCTGCAGTCGGCGTAACGAGGTTCCTGAATCAGGAGCACTCGTTACGCCGGGGCAAGTAAGCAATTGGCTGTGTAACCTATGGTTACACAGGAGCAATTGCTTCTTGAATCTACCCCAGTATTTATATAGATTTTTTAAATTATTTTCATAATGAAGTTACAAACATTAAATCATTAAAGCAGAGTGAACAGTCAACCCTACATTTTATGCCAGCACCAGTGAACAACGCAGCTCCAGACCATACCAGTGGAGAGGATACACAAGCGCCAATCTGAGTGCAGCATATATGGTAATTTAATACAGTTAAAAAAACTGGTACTCAGAACTGAAGCTATGGAATGCACAGGGGACCGATGATGTCACTTCCTGGACATGATGCAAGATAAATGTGATGCGTTTTGCGGAGCATGTGCTCCTTCTTCAGGCCTTCATCATCATGGGTCCCATGTGCTTTCCAGGAAGCATCGAAATGCACCGACCCTGTCCTTCTGAGTGTCTATACAGCAGTGGCCATCCTGATGTCCCACGCCACCGACGTGGCTGCACCTCAGTGCTCAATGTTCTTGGTGTTTTTATCCTTGTGAGTAGCAGTTCTTTTAACTTTATTAAATTACAATGCACGCTACACTCAGATTGGCGCTTGTGTTTCCTCTCCAGTTGTTCCCAAGCTGCTTCTTGCTTCCCACTGAGCTGCCTTCCAAGTATAATCCATGTATGGACATTATGGATTACCACATTAAATTTATGATATTCTTATAAAGTTGTAAACTTGAAACATCTTGTTTTTATTAGTGCCGCCTGAGTCCTGTAGGCACACACCAATGCTTGTGTTTTGTGCCAATTCTTTTTGTGTATCCGGATCATGCCAGTCACTAGTTTCTTGTATAGAGGTAAAGAAGGAAAATAAAGCACACAATTACAGAGTCAAATTGCATCACCCTAGGGATATCAACAGGTATTGGGCCAGGTGCTCACCAAGCCCTGCATATAGTAAGCATTTTGCCCAGAGTATAAACTTTTAACCAATAAACATATATTCAAATGAAAGTTTTTGTGTCTGTAGTTTAAATCAAAAACCAAAAGTAATGCATTGCAGCTAATCAATCCTCAAAGCGGAACTTCAGGCATTTTTTCTCTGCCAGTAAATACCTTATACAACCCACTTCCTGATTCTTTTCTGGTCATTATGGTTGTATAAGGATCACCTGGTGATTATAAAAAGGGAAAAAAAGCCTAAAAAATAGAAAACTATTGCAGCCATGTCTTCTACATGGATGACCGCGTTTGGGGTCGAGAAACTTGACTGGCCTGCCCTGCCCTGACCTCAACCTGATAGAATACCTTTTGGTTGAATTAGAGCAGAGACTGCGAGCCAGGCCTTCTCATCTAACATCAGTGCCTGACCTCACAAATTTGCTTCTGGAAAAATGGTCAAACATTCCCATAGGCACACTACTAAACCTTGTGGACAGCCTTCCCAGAAGAGTTGAAGCTGTATAGCTGCAAAAGGTGGGCCAATTCCATATTGAACCCTACAGGCTAAGACTGGGATGCCATTAAAATGTATGTGCGTGTAAAGGCAGGCGTCCCAATACGTTTGGTAATATAGTGAATTTCTAAATCAAAACCTTCCCCTTACCTATTCCTTAACAGTATCCTGTAAAAGTAAGCAAAATTCCTAAACTTAACCAATAAACCTAACCTTTACTCCTAAATCTAATACTTAAAGTGGAACTTTAGTCAGAAAATTAGGGCCAGATTCACAAACGAGATACGACGGCGTATCTCTGTTTCTAACTATGCGACTGATTCATAGAATCAGTTACGCATAGCTAGCCCTAAGATCCGACAGGTGTAATTGAATTACACTGTCGAAACTTAAGGATGCAATTCTAGGCCGGCCGATAGGTGACGAGGCCATTGCGGCCGGCGTAGAATATGCAAATGAAGACTTACGGCGATCCCCGAACGTCCAGAACGGCCCGTCGATCTAAATCTACGTCGTTTCCGTCGAGTTACGCTGCGTAAAACTAGGGCTGAGCCCCATGGTAAGTATGGCCGTCGTTCCCGCGTCGAAATTTAAACATCAACGTCGTTTGCGTAAGACGTCCGTGAATGGCGCTGGACGCCATTTACGTTAACGTCTAAGCAAATGACGTTGGTGCGACGTCAGTTAGCGCAATGCACGTCGGGTAATTTACCCGACGGAGCATGGGCAGTACGTCCGGCGCGGGAGCGCGCCTAATTTAAATGGGACTCGCCCCATTCAATTGGGTCCGCCTTGCGCCGGACGGATTTAAGTTACACCGCTGCAAATTTCCAGGTAAGTGCTTTGTGGATCGGGCACTTAGGCAGAAAATTTGCGGCGGTGTAACTTAAATCGGAAAAGTTAAGTTGCGCCCGGGCTACGTGAATCTGGCCCTTAGGTCCTGCTACATTTAGGTAGGCAGGCCCCTTTTGCAGGTGTAACCAGAATTTAAAACATAAAAAATAAGTGCCTATACTGTTTAAAATGCAGTAATGCACTGTCTCACCCTGCTCTGCACATGCTCAGTTGCGCTTAATTTTTAGGCACTAACAAAATTGTGGAGGCTGATCTGCTGACAGCCTTAAAGCAAAATAAACTCTCCTATCCTTTACAGCCAAGGAAGTTGCTTCTGTTTGATCTGTAACTGCCATGGTGCTGCACATGTGATCAGTTATGACACCAGCCATTCGATTGTTTGACAGTTTGGTTGAGGACACAAGCAAATGTGACAGTCCTAACATTCCAGGAATGGAACTGATTTTTAAACTGTTAAATTGATCTGTTTAGTTCGCTTTAGGATTTACTGTTGTTCAGGGACCCTGGGCCTCAGCAAAATGGAAGCCTTCAGCAAGAAGAAACAGGAGCAATGCAATTTACAGCACACACTAATTTTGGTAGCATAATTATTACCGTGGTATGTTTGTTCCATGCTAAAGAACATTATTTTCTATCAAACTGTTAGGGGTAAGTTCAGCTTTAAAGGCACACACGCTTTAACTTTATCTTAGGCTACTGTCACACTTGTACTTCTGCATTTAAGTTTTCCAAATGCGGGAGAAAGTATCTGGAAAGTATTAAAGCATTAAAGAGCTAAAAACATACCTGACCTTCCCCTTCTCTGCTGAGATCTGCTTTTGGATGCTGGTCTTTAGTCATCTTTATTGGCCTTCATGTCACTAGTGTTGAGCAGAATACGCCATATTCGATTTCGCGATATATCACGAATATACAGCCGAATATTCGAGAAATATTCGCTAAATTCGAATATTCGTGATATTTTATCGAAATGAAATGATTGCGAATTTTCGCTATTGCGAATGCGAAAATAATTGCGAAATTTCGACAACTGCGGTAGGAGCACTCTGATTGGCTCAGAATATTCTTGATATTTTTTCGAAATTTCGCAAAATGCGAATGCGATATTTATTGCGCAATTTCGACAATTGCTGTAGGAGCACTCTGATTGGCTCAGAATATTCGTGATATTTTGTCGAAATTTCGCAAAATGCGAATGCGATATTTATTGCGCAATTTCGACAAATGCTGTAGGAGCACTCTGATTGGTTCAGAATATTTGTGATATTTTATCGAAATTTCGCAAAATGCGAATGCGATATTTACTGCGGAATTTCGACAACTGCTGTAGGAGCACTCTGATTGGCTCTGATGCGGAAGATAGGGCAAAAACAATAATCGCGCGATATTCCTATTGCCGAATAATCGCATTGCGATTTTTCGGCAATATAAAATGATCGCTTCAGCTACTCTGCCCAAGGTCTCTAATCATACCAGCAATGCTTTTATACGTCGATGCAGATCTCTAGGATGTGATCTGTTCTAAAAATAAAATTAAAAAAATCCGAATATTCGGAATAGCGAATATTCACAGCGAAATTCGGAATATATCGCGAATACTCGAATATGCCATATTCGAGCCGAATATTCGCAATACGAATATTCGTGAGCAACACTACATGTCACTCCTCCACATGCCAGATAGTCAGTTACCCAAGCACACAGAGACCATGCTGGCAATGTAAGCTGAGCTGCACATGTGCAACTCAGTTTTCATATCAAACAGATAGGTTTATTGTATTGCAGAAGGTACTTTACATGTTTGAATTTGCAAAAAAAGAGCCTGCCTGCTCGCAATATGTGACAGCAGAACTTGTATTCTGCTTTAACACCTTTTTTAACTCCCCAGATCTTTTTTTCCCGTGTTTAAATGCTCCTGCTTTAAAATGGTGTTAGCACTTTGGAACCCTAGAGGAGGGGCTAAATACTTTCCTAGCAGCCAGCATCAGATGCGGACAGTTACTGGGATCTGCTGGCTACTGGTAGACACCTTTTGGTGGACATCAGAGCTTCAAACTTCAGGTACGAGAACCACAGTGCCACCAGCAGGTGATCTAGTTTCTGACAATGTAATAGACAGTTTTGCTATGGGGGTCTATTACTGTCTAGTGGTCCTTCATTATATGTGATAATGTCTGCAAGAGGGGCAGAAATACAGTGGGATCGGAGTACCTTTCATTAATATCAAAACTAGCTAAGAGAAAGTTGGGAGGACCATAGATAATCCTGTCTATTAGATCTAGAAAAAAAATAATTATATATTCTATATATGCTGGGGGGACAGACAGATTTATTTTCTTGGGCTAGATTTAGGTTGTTTACAATTTCTCTTTTAATAATTTCAAATTTTTTAACAAGATATACAAACACACATTAAACACTTACAAAATTGAATGTTGTGATACATAAAGAAAAATCAATATACCAGAGATACTCCTCCATCTTATTATATTTTTTCCACTCTTTTTTACGCCCATTTCAACACCTCTGGATCGCAAATCTAAATAATTGATACATTTGTGTTTAAACATCGGGCCAACCCTATATCTTAGGACCAGGTTTTACTGTTTAAAAGGTTTTCATTAAATCCTATCGTGTTTTATATATATCCCACCCTTAAGGAACCCTATGCCTCTAGATACTTTACTTATTACTCTCCCTATTTGTTACTAAGGGGTTTATACTCTGCTCCAACCACAACAGATAGGCCTAATATGTTAGGGTAATCTCTATACCATTTTTCTAATTTACCATACCCCAACTTCAAAAATACTACCAGATAATATAACACAAATATAACAGATATAAATACATACACAAAAACAAAACAGAACTAACATCCAGCATACCACTCAAGACAAGAAAAACAAAAAACTGATTTAAAGAATAAGGGAGAAAAAAAAGAGGGGGGGTAGGTGGGTTCCGGTCTAGCTTAACTCATACGTTTTGTATAAATGTTGTGGTGGTTCGAAATTCTTCCCATTGTTGCCATGTGTTTAAGGTTTGTTTTATCGATTTTTCGTCTATTAAGATCAATTTTTCCAAGGATGGTATCTCATTCATTTCACATACCCAAGCTGCTATTTAGGGGCTTGTCGCTTTTTGCTAATTTCGATCTATTACTGTCCGTGTTGCAGGCTAGCTCTGAGTTGGGCTCTAACATAAACCACTAAACTTGGCTTTAAACTTTTTTTTGATACTTCATCTGTCTCCAGTGCTGCTAGATGTCTGTTTGCATTTTATAGTCTTTTATTGCAAATATTTCTTTTTTTAGCTTAGCTATTTTGATCAAATTTTTTTTAATGCAATCTTGCTATTTAAATAGACTGATTTCTTTGATCCAGTCATATGAGGTTCTGTGGCTTAGTTCCAGTTTTTTGGTACAACTAATATATTGTTTTTATAGAAAAAAAAAATAACAAGGAATGTTTTCCTAATTGTAAGATGTATCCTTTTCTATTTGTATTGCTTCCTTTATGTAAAATTGTTGGTGTTCCTGCCAGTCTCTCTGAGATTAAATTACACACAGATGAACTCTATTTACTAATTAGGTGACTTCTGAAGTCAATTGGTTCCACTATATTTTAGTTAGGCTCCATGCACACTGAAGCTGATAAACTGCAGTTTATTGGCGTTTTGGCTTTTTTAATTTGAACTCTGTGTTCGCCTATGTGCCCATGCACACCTGGGCGCTTTTTTAGTGTTAATGAGCTTTGGAGTTTATTGTTTTTTTTCTGAACGCCCGAAATTTGCGTTCAAAGTGCCGTTTTTCGGCGGGAAAAAACGCAAAAAAACGCAAAATGCAGAAAAACGCTCAAAATTGCCCAAAACCGCTTAAAAACGCTCAAAAAGAAAAAAGCTACTCTCAAAAACGCTGATTAAAGCTATTGCAAAAATGCTAAAAAACGTTGAAAGGCTCCCTGCAAAGCTACTGGCGTTTTTTTATAGCTTTTATCAGCTTCAGTGTGCATGGAGCCTTAGGGCTATCAGAGTAGGGGGCTGAATACAAATGCATGCCACACTTTTCAGATATTTATTTGGGAAAAAAATTGAAAACCATTTATCATTTTCCTTCCACTTCACAACTATGTGCCACTTTATGTTGATCTATCACATAAATCCCAATAAAATACATTTACGTTTTTGGTTGTAACATGACAAAATGTGGAAAATTTCAACAGGTGTGAATACTTTTTCAAGGCACTGTATAAAATGCACTGGATTTGGGTTTCCCCGAGCCTAATTTGCCAGATATACAAGATATCCTCTGGATGCTTTTTTTTTCTTTCTAGTTGATATTGGTGGACAATAATTTGTCTTTTCTGACAAATATTTGTACTGTTTATGGTATTGTATGGCACTGTCTTTACTATAATGCAATAACATTTATAGTAAAAAATAAAACAAAAAAACTTTCCTTTACAATCTGAAGCCATCATTTACTGTAAATTCAATGCAATGACAGCCTCGAGTTGTTATGTGCACCATTGGTGTACTGAATTTCCCCAGAAATGTAATTTTCTGTTGTGTGATTGGCTCAGTGATTTTACCTGAAGTCTGTCACGCCACAGTTTTCAGATATTTATTTGAAAAAAAAAAAATTGAAAACCATTTATCATTTTCCTTCCACTTCACAATTATGTGCCACTTTGTGTTGATCTATCACATAAATCCACAAAAAATACATTTACGTTTTTGGTTGTAACATGACAAAATGTGGAAAATTTCAAGGGGTTTGAATACTTTTTCAAAGCACTGGATACTGTCAATAAAGCAAGAAAAATGAAAGAAGGAAAGAGAGGGAAATAAGTTACAAAAGGGATGAAGGGGTTTCAGTTAAAAGGGGAAAAAGAGAAAAGGGGAAAAAGAGAAAAAAAAATGACAAATGAAGAAAGACATTTTTATAGTGGTCTCATCACTTGTAATTATCAAAGTATACAGCATCTTGAATTTGGTTTATCAAAACAAGACATTACAATGATTACAAACTATAATTGCATTTAAAAATAAATAAATTAACAGGTTTATACTTACTTATGTTCTCTGCAGTGGCCCTGAACCTCCTCTTCTCAGGTCCCCCGCTGGTGCTCCTCCTCCCCAGCGAGTTACCCCTATAGAAAGCTGATTCCTAAGGGGGCTGTCAGGTGCATGTATAGAGATCGAGATGCTAAGAGGGCTCCCCTTGCGGCTGAGTGCAGCACGCCACTGGAGTTAGGAACAGGGAGAGTGGTGCCCAAAGAAGCACGGTTAGAGAAACCAGGAGCCAGGCCAGGGGTCGCACACAGATAAGTCAGTCCAGAGCATACACAGGGGCGAGCCAAGGTTATACACAAGCAGGGTCTAGGTACAAGCCGAAGGTCAAGCCAGGTGATCAGGAAGCAGTATCAGAGTCCAGAAGCAGGCCAAGGGTGGAGATCAGGAAGTGAGGTCAAGGCAAGCCGGGTCACAACGGGTAGGCACAGATCAGGAAGCAAGGTCAAGGTATACTAGGAGCTGAGGAGATAATCCAGCAATGTCCTGTAGTCACAGGCTGGCTTAAATAGGGCCATTGACGCCAGCGTCTGTCACACCACTTGCGCACGTCCAGTATTGCACGTGCATGTCCGCCAATGCACACCGGCGCATGCTGATACGTGGCACGCACTCGTGCACTTTTCGGGAACCTATGTGGGTGTCCATGAAGGTTCTGGGCAACATTGCCAGTTCTGTGACGGCCATGTCCCTGACAGGGGCACTTATGTGGGCTTGCTCCCAAGTCTCACGGTCTGCTTCTTTAGACACAAAGGGTGGGGTTTGGCCCCATCTCCCTGCTCCCTGGTCACTGGCTTTAAATTGACAGCAGCTCCCGCTGCCTTAATGAAGTCAGTGACACTAGGAAGTGAGGGGAGAGAAGAGCTGCAGACGTGCACAGCGCTGGATCTAAAGAGGGATCAGGTAAGTAAAGGAGGAGGGGGGGTTTGGTGAGGGGGGAGATATTATGCCTAAACATATTTTACCTTAATGCTAGGAATGCAGTAAAAAATGTTTAGGCTTTAGAACTACTTTAAGAAAAATTCTTCAGTGTGAAGAGAAAGTACATTTTTAACCACTTTGGTTCTGGAATTTTTACCCCCCCCCCCTTCATCACCAGGCCATTTTTTGCCAAACAGCAATGCGTTATTTTAACTCACAATTGTGCGGTCGTGAGACGCTGTACCCAAATAAAATTTTTGTTAATTTTTCCTCACAAATAGAACTTTCATTTGGTGGTATATGATCACCTCTGTGATTATTATTTTTTTGCACTATAAACAAAGACCAACAATTTTGAAAAAAAAAACAGATGTTTTAATTTCTGCTATAAAACACATCCAACCAAAAATTAAAAAAAAAATCGAATTTCTTCATCAATTTAGGCCAATATGTATTTTGCTACATATTTTTGGTCAAAATATCCCAATAAGCATATATTGATTGGTTTGCGCAAAAGTAATAGCGTCTACAAACTATTGGATTTTTTTTTTTTTTAACAGTGAGGCCGGGCACTAACGAGCAAACATGTACGATGAAACCGGTCCGTCGGACCGTTTTCACCGTACATGTCTGCCAGAGGGCTTCTGTACGATGGCTGTACTAACCATCGTACAGAAGTCCGCGCGTAAACAATACGCGGGGCGTGTCCGCATCGTCGCCGCGACGATGACGCGGCGATGACGCGGCGACGTGGGCGGGCCTGCCATTTAAAGGCTTCCACGCATGCGTCGAAGTCATTCGACGCATGCGAGGGACGGCGGGAGCTCGGACATGTACGGTAGGTCTGTACTGACGACCGTACATGACCGAGCGGGCAGGATTCCAGCGGACGGTTTTAAAACACGTCCAGGAATATTTTTCTGCTGGGAAAAGGCCCAGCGGGCAAATGTTTGCTGGAATTCGGCCAGCTCGCGCCTACACACGACCGAACATGTATACACACGACCGAACATGTTTCAGCATACATGTTTGGTCGTGTGTACGGGGCCTAACACTAATAAAGTGATCAGTGCTAAAAAAATATGCACTGTCACTGTGCTAATGACACTGGTTGGGAAAGGATTAATATCAGGGGCAATCAAAGGGTTGAAATTACAACATAAAACAGAGGGTGCACTGGCCTAGTGCATTATCTTCAGTAAAAGTCTTTAATTGATAAAAAGTTAAGTAATATACTCACAAAAACACATGTATTACAACTTTTCATACAAGACAGCCCATAACGATGAGCCTTTCACATAACAGGTAAAAGATCTAATGGTACAGCAGGCTAATGCATTTCGAGGCTTTCCTCTTCCTAAGAGCCAATCAATCAAAGGGTTTTACTAAGGGAAGGTATAGATCCGTGTCACTGCTTTGCAGGAACACAGGATCAAAGCCTTCCCTAATGACAGAACGGTGATCTGCCTTGTTTACAAGTGTAAGCAAGGCAGATTGCCGTTCTGCCTGTGTACTGAACAATAGGCATCGAGTCTATGGTAAACGCTGCTGGGCTCCCACTGCATGTACAGTAATCACAGCGTGAATGGGCTGCCGGCGGTGCGCGGGCACACCCCAGACCCAGAAGTGTCAGATCACCTACTAGGTACGTAATCTGATGCAGAGGGGTCGCCCTGCCACAGTATATCTATGGTGGGCATTCGTAAAGAAGTTAATAACAGCAACTGTATTTTTTATTTTTCCAAGAAAGTAGAGTCATCCTTTGAAGTAATAGTAGAGTTTATTACCTTTTTTTTAAAGGTTATGTTTTTATGTTATGTCATAGTGTGCTAGTATGCACCACAGAGGGACTGAACTCTGGAAGCTTTGCCTAAAAAAGGCAGGCAAAGTGAAAATAACTAGTTACCAGTATTACCTGTAGACTTTCTGCAACAGAAACGTTTTCTTGTACTGACTTACAATGCCTTGTCTTATTTTTCAAGTTGCGGTTTAGGAAAAATGAACAGTTGTAGAGAACCCCTAACCCTCCCAGATAGCAAGGATAAATTGCCACACATTTGTGGCAGTGTTGAATTGTATGTCTTCTTAAAGCGGGAGTTCACCCATTTAAAAAAAAAAAAAAAATCTCCCCTTAGCTTCCTGCTCGTTTTGTCTAGGGGAATCGGCTATTTATATTAAAATATGTGCAGTACTTACCCGTTTTCGAGCTGCATCTTCTTCCGTCGCTTCCGGGTATGGGTCTTCGGGAGCGGGCGTTCCTTCTTGATTGACATTCTTCCGAGAGGCTTCCAACGGTCGCATCCATCGCGTCACTCGTAGCCGAAAGAAGCCGAACGTCGGTGCGGCTCTATACTGCGCCTGCGCACCGACGTTCGGCTTCTTTCGGAAAATCGTGACGCGATGGATGCGACCGTCGGAAGCCTCTCGGAAACCTGTCAATCAAGAAGGAACGCCCATTCCCGAAGCCCATACCCGGAAGCGACGGAGAGGATGCGTCTCGTAAACGGGTAAGTACTGCACATATTTTAAAATAAATAGCCGATTCCCCTAGTAATAACGAGCATGAAGCTAAGGGGGAAAAGTGCCCTCTAAGGGTGAACCCCCGCTTTAACTTGCTGCATATTTTTACTGGCAAGTACACTTGCAGAAGTTCAAGAGCACTTGAAGCCCAAGTTCTAGTTGACACTTTTCCAATTTGTAGCAAATTTGCATGGCAGGTCTCTAGCAAGAGCAAAGTTGCAGTGTTGAGTCTACAGCAAGAGCCCCACAAGTCACAGTGACCCCTGTGGTTGGATGATTTTTGCAAAACATAACTGAACCAAAACGTGTAGCAGACTTGCAGAATGTTTGCAAAGAAAGTTGATCTGGAATCATGCAAATGTGGACTTGCTGCAATTGTGCAACAAACTTGTGAAACCTGGCAAGTCTAGCAAGTCATTTTCAAACCTGAAGCTTGTTTGCTTGTTTTCTGTGCTATAGCAGCAAATCTTTGGTTTACAGTTTAGATCCACTTTAAAGTGGAGTTCCACCCAAAAATGGAACTTCCACTTTTTGAAAACCCCCCTCCGGTGTCACATTTGGCACCTTTCAGGGGGGAGCAGATACCTGTCTAATACAGGTTTTTGCTCCCACTTCCTGGCATAGATCACCTCGGTGATCTACGCCACTTCCGGCGCCTACTCTGTACCCTCGCTGTCTTCTGGGAGACACACAGGTCCCAGAACACAGCGGGGACTAGTGAAGACACGCAACGCGGCTTGCGCATGCGCAGTAGGAAACCGGGAAGTGAAGCCGCAATGCTTCATTTCCTGATTTCCTCACCGAGGATGGCGGCGGGGGCAGCAGAGAGCCGAGCGATTGCTCGGCTTTTGCTGCCGACATCGCGGGCACCATGGACAGGTAAGTGTCCATATACTAAAAGTAGCTGCTGTATTTGTAGCTGCTGCCTTTTAATATATATATTTTTTTAAGTGGTACCTCCGCTTTAAGTAAACGTGTTGCTTTTTCCTGCATTGGTAAAGTACAGGTTCATTTTGGAGCAAGTGTGACATATTTGGACAGATTGAGAAAACTTTTTATATCTATACTGTAGTAGTGTGGATCATTAGTTTTCAGCATCTATTTTAGTTTTTAGGTACTAAAGTAAAAGTTCCACTGTCAATCAAAAGCCAGTGAAAAAAACGTAATCCTCTTTGCTCTGAATTAATACAGGTATTATTGATTATACTGCCACAGTGTTAAAGGCTGTAATCAGTAACACCGGTTTACTCCAGAGCAATTACAAAGATCTTTTTTCACTGGCTGTACGAATGTTCTGATCAAGAATGTGTATACAACAATATTATTGTACAATTTAATACATTTCAAGTCTGTTGCTTTCTTACTATTACAGAATTGACAATATCCAGATGACAGTGGTAACAGCAAAATAGTATAGCTTGTCATGAGAGTAGGGGTCTTTTATTTAAATTTACTTCAGTGTCTAAGGTTACATTAGCTGTAGTGAGCAGTTTAAATGTTAAAGGGTCACTAAAGGATTTTTTTTTTAACTAAATAGCTTCCTTTACCTTACTGCAGTCCTGGTTTCCTGTCCTCATTGTTCGTTTTTGCTCTGATGTTGCTGTAATCCTTCTCTGTTCTGAACACTTCCTGGTTGTCTTTTTCCTGGTGAAAACAGTAATGGGAGCTTACTCTCTGTGGTCACTAATCAAGGAGGTGTGATTACTGTGTGTCTAAAACCCCTCAACACCAATCAGTTTCGTTTACAAACCATCACTGCCCTGTATTGGCTCTGAGTCTCTGTACATCACAGAAGCAGGAAACAGCATGCAAAAACGAAACTAAAACTGTAGGTACATTATATGATTGATTTTTATCTATTTTTAATCATTTTTAAAAGGAATCAGTTAACTATTATGTCTCTATACCCTGTAAACAGTCATTTCAGCAAAACAAATGTTTTCCTTTACAACTCCTTTAAGTTATACTTTTTTTTTTTCTTATACTTAATACTTAAACTTAAAGTGGTTGTTAAGCCACTTAATAAATTACAGGCAATCCCCTCTGTTAGAAAGTGTCCTATGCTCCAGTGTCTGTGCTTTGTAAACAAATATGCCCATTTCCACCTTATTTCACAGTGCCGCTCGGTGCTCACTTGTCTCCATGCTGCTCATTCTCCCGATCTGACAGCTAGAGCGGGAAGGGCCAAGAACCCCCCCTGACATCAGTCAGCATGAGACGAGAGCCATGGTGTCAGTCAAAGAGGGGGCTAGCAGCGAGGAGTCATGTGAGCGCCGAGTAGCACTGTGAAATATGGTAGAAATGGGCATATTTTTTACAAAACACAGACACTAAAGCATAGGACGCTTTGTAACAGAGGAGGTTGAGCGTAATTTAGGTTGCTTTCACACTGGGGCAGTGGGTCCGTTAGCGCTAAAACTAGCAGCGCTTTACCGCTTTTTAAGCTGGGTTTTTTGGCTGCTAACGGGGCTCTTTTAACCCCACTAGCAGCCGAAGAAGGTGTTAAACGTGCCTGTGTTTCGCCACTTCTGAAGCGATTTTCAGCTGCTTGGGAAGCGCTGCCCATTCATTCCAATGTATACATCGCTCCTACACTGCCCCAAAGATGCTGCTTGCAGGATTTTTTTTTCCGTCATGCAAGCGCACTGCCCCAGTTTAAAAGCACTGTGCAGCAGCCCCCTCGGCCCCCCTAATACTTATCTGAGGTCCATCTAGATCCAGTGATGTCTACAAGTGCCTAGGCCTCCCTCCTGATTGGCTCCCGTGGCTGTCAATCAAAGTCAGTTAGCCAATGAGGAGAGAGAGGGGGCAGGGCCGAACCGCAGCTCCATGTCGGCTCAGTTTCCCCTATAGCAAGCTGCTTGCTGTGGGGGCACTCGACAGGAGAACAGAAGGATCCAGGTTGCCCTAAGAAAAACCACTGCACAGAGCAGGTAAGTATAACATGTTTGTTATTTTTAAAGCAAAAATACCACAAGAATTTAGTATCAAGGGTTCAATTTTAAGGTTTAAATCTTAGTGTAAAAGATTAATTTTGAGCCCCGGTTCACACTGGTGCGACATGAAAGTCGTGAAACTGTCGATCCTACTTTGCCCAGTGACTTCGATCTGACCTGGATCCGAATGTTGATTCCATTCACTTTAATGAACAGGATCCGATTTTGATCCGACTTTGAGATGAGTACAACTTGGGTCTGGTATTGATCTTGAGGGGAAATCCCATGCCAAAAAAAAATGGTGTGGGCCCCCCCCCCCAAATCCATACCAGACCCTTGTCACCACTACTTTACTTTCCCTACTACCCCCACTGCCCATGTCCATATTCCCAACTTTTTCAAAATAGTACAGCTACAGCACTTGCTGTCAGGGATGGTAAAATAGTTGGTTGAGCCACAGTCTTACCGACACCCGAAGGTGAAATAGCAGATGGAGGAGATTGCACCCCTGTTGTGT
The DNA here is from genome assembly GCF_905171775.1 of Rana temporaria. NCBI lineage: Eukaryota > Metazoa > Chordata > Amphibia > Anura > Ranidae > Rana > Rana temporaria. The sequence continues at coordinate 530,069,683 of NC_053489.1, forward strand.
TTGGCAGGAAGTACCTCCACCAATCGCAACCTATTCAAATGAATGCACTTAATGCAGGCAGTTGCAGCACAGTTGTGTGGGATTTTCAGGATTTAAACAGGAGGTGAGAAGGCAACATATCGCATTCTCATCATCCTGTCAATTGCCTCTGAAAAGTTAGCCAACGCAACTATATACTTATATACTTCGCCTTAGAATATCAGACTTCATATTGGGCAATATGAAATCAATTGAGCCCTTGTTGCTGACATTATGCCTTGTTCATTGAATGTTATGATGATGTAGACCCAATCTTTGGTCATACTATACTTTTCTTCTTTTATTTGAAAAATAAAAATCTATTGAAAGTAAAAGAATATCAGACTTCAGGTACAGATGTGTAAAAAGTGTCCTGTGGCAAGCAGCACAGTTATGCATTAGCTGTCCCTTCCCTGGAGTGTGGCTTCCTCTGGAGTGCTATCAATCACTGAACCCCGTTTTCCTCCCATTCTCAGCTCCCATTTTCTTCCTCCCTTTGTAACTACCAGTCTTCTTCCATACAAGAAAGAAGGACTTATGCATTGCTATAACCTTCCTCTGTTCTCCTCTTTCAGCAATACAGACATGGAGTGCTCAAATAATGCCATTGACGCCTCATGGTCAGTTTGCAGGGGTATGGCAGAATTACCCAGATAGCAAGGATAACTTGGTACAAATTTGTGGCAGTGTTGAATTGTAAGTCTATTGACTTGCTGCACATTTTCACTGGTAGGTTGTACACTTGCAGAGCACTTGAAGCACAAGTTCTAGTTGACACTTTTCCAATTTGTAGAAAATTTGCATGGCAAATCATCTAGCAAGAGCAAAGTTGCAGTGGTGAGTCTACAGCAAGAGCTCTGCCAGTCTACAGCCTGAAAATTCAGCCACAGTGACCCCTGTGGTGGGATGACTATAGCACAACATAACTGAACCAGAACTTGCAGCAGATTTGCAGATGTTGCAGTGTTGAATTGTAAGTCTTGTTAACTTGCTGCACATTTTAACTGGAAAGTCATTTCAGTGTTGAAATGTAAGTCCTGTTAAGCTGCTGCACATTTTTACTGGAAAGTTGTACACTTGCAGAGAACGTGAAGCACAAGTTCTAGTTGACATTTTCCAATTTGTCGCAAATTTTTCTGGCAAGTCTCTAGCAAGAGCAAAGTTGCGGTAGTGAGTCTACAGCAGGATCTCTGCAAGTCACAGTGACCCCTGTGGTGGGATGACTATGCACAACATAACTGGACCACGTTTGCAAAGAAATTTGATCTGGAGTCATGAAATGCAGACTTGCTGCAATTGTGCAACAAACTTGTGAAACCTGGCAAGTTTAGCAATAGCTTAGCAATTCATTTTCAAACTTGCAGCTCAATTGCTTGCTATCTGGGCTGGGTATGCACCAGACTATGAGCTGCAGAATATACGCACACACAGTTCTTCAGGGACAGTCATGCACTCAATCTTCCTTATATCAACGCAATGGATCTCAGCATCAGTTGCAGAGGATTAAAGCGGGGGTTCACCCGTACATAACACTTTTTCCCCTTAGATGGATGCTCGTTTTGTCTAGGGGAATCGGCTAGTTGTTTTAAAATATGAGCTGTACTTACCGTTTACGAGATGCATCATCTCCGCCGCTTCTGGGTATGGGCTGCGGGACTGGGCGTTCCTATTTTGATTGACAGTCTTCTGAGAGGCTTCCGACGGTCGTATCCATCGCGTCACGATTTTCCGAAAGAAGCCGACGTTCGGCTTCTTTCGGCTACTAGTGATGCGATGGATGCGACCGTCGGAAGCCTCTCGGAAGACTCAATCAAGAAGGAACGCCCGCTCCCGAAGACCCATACCCGGAGAAGATGCATCTCGTAAACGGTAAGTACGGCTCATATTTTAAAACAACTAGCCGATTCCCCTAGACAAAACGAGCATTCATCTAAGGGGAAAAATTGTTTTATGGGTGAACTCCCGCTTTAAGGAGTTATAAGAGAGTGCAGATGAGGTGAATATAAAGGAGTTGGGGGAGGGACTTTCACAGACACTTACATTGCCCTTGGCAAGTTGACAGTGTCTCTTTGAACCAAACTCAATCTTTTAAACCAGCTAAAAAACCTTGCCGTCAAAATGTATATTTAGCCAAAACTTTATTTTAGTATTGAATGGAGTGGAATGCTATAACATCATTTTTTATGCTGCCTGTATCCCGTTAGACAAGGGTTAGAATCTCCATCAGGATTTCTATCCCTATTTCAGCAAAAGTAGAGTGGGGAAGGGTGAGAAACTGTGTGCATCTCCAGTCAATACTAAATACCGATCCTCACAAATCTCATAATTATTTTTCTCAGTAAGAGAGGTCTAATCCAAAAATGTATGTTTACAAAGCTTTATGCAATCATCACTGCAATTTCCAATATATAATATACTATATAAAAAAATAATGACATAAGTTCCAAGCTCTTTGCTTTCCTCCATCAGCGAAATTGTGATTTACTAAAGTGCTTTTAGTGGAGTTCTGTGGTTGTTCGATGTTAATTTAGCATAGAAATTTAACAGACTGCTGTCAAGAGTCCAGGCTTACAGCTGAAACAAAGAAACCTCAGAAATAAATACAGACCTGCATTATGGCTCACGCATACTTAAGTTCATAAATTCTGCTTTTTACAGGTATTTGAGCATATTTATTTTTTGTTGCCGCTAAATGCTCCTCCATGTTAGCCTATGTGTCCATGCACACTATAGTCATTTACATGGATTTAAAAGCAGGGGCGTTTACATGCAGGAAAAAACCCTACCAAAATCGCGTTTAGGAGAGGAGCTTATGAGCATAAAAAATTCTCAAACGTGCCTAAGAATAAATACTGTATGCGCGTTTGTTCACGTGTTAAAATATTCTAATGGACAGAATAAATGAACATTCTGGCCGATAGAATGCATTAACGGCAGATGCGTGACTGAGTGCTAATGCGCATGCAAAAACGTTTTATCTCGTTTTCTGCTGCTAAATTCCTGTAGGAAAAAATGTGCATGTTATTATAGATGGTGTTTTTCAGTATGAATATTGTCTTTAGTAAGGTGTGCTCCTTCATTAGGGTTTCAGTTGCTTTGTGTCTGCTTTGTCTTCTATTTTCTTCTCCCCCTTATTCTTGCTGGAGCCTATGATAAATATTTCCTGCAGAGCTATAAGTTTCATTTGGATGTTGATGACAGTGTGCATGTATCACATTTGGCTTTGTGGTCTAGATTCTGCGCCCTGAAGGTCCCTCCCCAACCCATGTGAATACTGTACCTTTTTGTAGAACAATGCATTGTGGACAGTACTTAATTCTGGAGGTAGCAGCACAATTAATAAGAGTGATTGATGAACTTGGGGACTGAACCGTTGTATAGATTTCTCCTTCCACTTAAAACAAAAGATGTCTTCTTTTATTGTTTAATTCCAGCTTAATAACTAAATACACAGCTACAATATACAGTTGTGCTCATAAGTTTACATACCCTGGCCGAATTTATGATTTCTTGTCCATTTTTTAGACAATATGAATGACACAAAAACTTTTCTTTCACTCATTTATAGTGTTTGGCTGAATCTATTTATTATTAATCAACTGTGTTTACTCTTTTTAAATCATAATGGCAACAGAAACTACCCAAGTGACCCTGATCAAAAGTTTACATACTACAGTTCTTAATACCGTGTTTTGCCTACTTTTAACATCAATGACAGCTTGGAGTCTTTTGTGGTATTTGTGGATGAGGCTCTTTATCTTCTCAGATGGTTAACCCCCTGAGCAGTATTCTTGATTGCTGCTCGGGGTGGAATTTCAGGACCAAAAGCAGAACCCAGAGCCAGACTCAGGATCGCCTCGCAGTGTCCACAGGCAGAGTTACTTACCTTGTCCCTGGATCCTGCGATGCCTCCCCGCTGTGTGATCGAGCTGTGTCCTCCTTGCTTGATTCACAGTGCTAAGTGCCGCCGAGCTCCATTCCCTGCGATGTTATGATGCACAGGGGGGGAGATCGGCGCCAAATTTTAAAGTAAATAAACACAATACATACAGTATACTGTAATCTGTATGTCCCTAGTGGTCTGCCCAGTGCCCTGCATGTACTTTTATTTAATAAAAACTGTTCTTTCTGCCTGGAAACTGGAGATTGTCCATGGCAACCAAAAGTGTCCCTTTATGTCAAAAGTGGTTTTAGACCAGCTAGAAAACAGCGATAATAAATTAGAATCACTTGCAGAATTCAGCGATAGTGATTTGTGGGAAAATTTGTCATCAAAAAATTTAATAAAAGTAATAATTTTTATTATTATTATATTATTTTTTATAATTATTTATATGTATTTATTATATTATAATTTATGATTTTGTGTTTCAAATTTTTTTTATACCCGGGATGTCTACTAGACTCATGTTTGGGCAGATTTAAGTAAGTTATTCCTAAGAATTGCAGGCCTACAATATAAAACGCCAAATTTCCATGCAAAATAATGGAACCGCTTTCAGCACCTAAAATCTGAAATAATCATACCGCCAGGGAGGTTAAGCTGCCCATTCCTATTGGCAAAAATCCTCCAGTTCCTGTAAATTCTTGGGCTGTCTTGCATGAACTGCACGTTTTAGATCTCCCCAGAGTGGCTCAATGATATTGAGGTCAGGAGACTCAGATGGCCACTCCAGAACCTTCACTTTATTCTGCTGTAGCCAATGACAGGTCGACTTGGCCTTGTGTTTTGGATCATTGTCATGTTGGAATGTTCAATTATTTCCCATGCGCAGCTTCCTGGCTGATGAATGCAAATGTTCCTCCAGTATTTATTGATAACATACTGCATTCATCTTGCCAACAATTTTGACCAAATTTCCTGTGTCTTTGTAGCTCGCACACCCCCAAAACATCAGCAATCCACCTCTGTACCTTTCATCATAGGCCTTGTTATAGCATTTATGGTTGTGCTAAAAAGCAAAATTTTGGTCTCATCTCATCACTCCAAATGACTTTGTGCCAGAAAGTTTGATGCTTGTCTCTGTGCTGTTTGGCGTATTGTAAGCGGGATACTTTGCGGCATTTGAGTAGTAATGGCTTCTTCAGGGCAACTCGACCATGCAGCCCATCTTTCTTTAAGTGCCTCCTCATTGTGCATCTTGAAACAGCCACACCACATGTTTTCAGGCAGTCCTGTATTTCACCTGAAGTTATTTGGATTTTTCTTTGCATCCCAAATAATTTTCCTGGCACTTGTGGCTGAAATTTTAGTTGGTCTACCTGACCGTAGTTTTGTTTCAACAGAACCCCTAATTTTCCACTTCTTGATTAGAGTTTGAACACTGCTGATTGGCATTCTCAATTCCTTGAATATCTTTTTATCTCCCTTTACTGTTTTATACAGTTCAACTACCTTTTTCCGCAGATCCTTTGACAATTCTTTTGCTTTCCCCGTGACTCAGAATCCAGAAACGTCAGTGCAGCACTGGATGAAAGATGCAAGGGTCTGTCAGGAGTACAGAAACTCATTGACCTTTTATACACACACACTAATTACAAGCAAACAGATCACAGGTGAGGATGGTTACCTTTAATAGCCATTCAATCCCCTTTGTGTCAACTTGTGTTCATGTCATCAGGCCAAAATCACCAGGGTATGTAAACTTTTGATCCGGGTCATTTGGTTAGTTTCTGTTGTGATTATGATTTACACAGTTGATTGATAATAAATGGCTTCAGCCAAACACTAACCATGAGCGAAATAAATGTTTTTGTGTTATCATTCATATTCTCTGAGAAATCATAAATTCTGCCAGGATATGTAAACTTATAAGCACAACTGTATATGGGAATTGTCTTACTTTACAGAGGATCATCTAGACATGACTCCCCTTTTCTATACTGCAGTTATCAGATAGGTAATTGGTAATAGGTAATAACCAAGTTGCATTGTTTAACAGCAGCTGATTGACCAAGGGGAAACAGCACATGGAAGCCCCGTTCACGCCAGCCCATCTCCATTCTGTCCTGTATAACCTGAATGTGCATACATGTGTAGGAGCAGTGCAATACGTTGCTACTACCCTTTTACACTGTTTCTTTATTCTTTATGTTTAACTTCACTTAACTTAAGAAAACTTTATTGTACTATACTGTATGTTTGCAGTGCATTGCAACATGCTACTGTCCGATGACATGTGGGGACATGCATTGCGAGAAAATCCATTTTTAGACAGTTTACATACAGTATCTCACAAAAGTGAGTACACCCCTACAACTATGTAACTACTACTACTTTGAACATATTTTATTATATTTTTTTTATGAGGGAGCTGCGGTGGCTCAACGCGATTGGCACTGCGCTGACAAGCCATTCACCTCTGCAGCTAGGGGTTCGGTTCCCGGTCTCGGCTACATGTGAATTGAGTTTGGTGGTCTCAGCCCGGCTCCCGGTGGGTGTGCTATGCGAGGTAAGCCTGCGCTTAGTACGCCCACCACCCTCCCACAAAAAAACCACCACACCTACACACGCACTCGAAATTGGGTTAACACACACGCACTTTGACCACGCGGTCTCTAAAAGAGAGGCGAAGGACTAACGGGGCTGGTTGAGCGGGCTAATCCTCTCACTCCCTTATAGGGAGTCCCTCTGCCCCGTTGGGCTTCAAAGCGGAGCAGGTAGGGTGGGCTGTGTGGGAGGACCCGCTCACACACCCGCCATTGCCACCCGGGGCATGGAGAAAGGTGGCAGATTGCCTCTGGGGGAGGCCTGCCTACTCCCAACTCCTGCAGTCCGGCTCCTCTCTCGAGTACACGCACAAAATACACTTTAAAAAAAAAAAAAAATTATATTTTTTTCATGTGACAACACTGAAGAAGTGACACTTTGCCACAATGTAAAGTAGTGAGTGTACAGCTTGTATAACAGTGTAAATTAGCTTTCCCCTCAAAATAACTCAACACACAGCCATTGATGTCTAAACTTCTGGCAACAAAAGTTAGTACACCCCTAAGTAGGAATTAAGCAGGAATTTTGTAAAATTAGCTGTGTTTATATCTGCTGAAAATGATTTTAGAAATATTTTGGCGAATATATTGTTTGATAAACATTTGCACAAATATTGTGGGGCCTTAAAAATCAGTAGCACCTTCTTTTATTCTACTGGTCCTATGCTTTCAGAAAATATATAGTTTGGGGGGTCAAACTTTCAAAGCTGTAAGGGAACAATGAATTCCTTCAGATTTTTCGAAAAATGTGATTATTTACATTTTTGCGTATGTTTAGTTTCCACCATTTTGCAAAACGATGTGATTTACAAATTCCAAATATTTGTTATATATCAACTCAAAACAGGTTAAGCTTATATATTTAGTAGGAGACTTGTAAAATGTACTGTGTTTTTATCTGCTAACAATGATTTTAGTGTATTTTAATGAAAATATTGATTTAATAAACATTTGCACAAATATCATTGTGCCCTAAAAATCAGTAGCACATTATTTGTATTCTACTAGTCATGTGCTTTCAGAAAATATATGGTTTGGGGGGGTCTTTAACAAACTCTGGAAGCTGTAAGGGAAAAATTAAAAAACGATGGAAAAATTGCAAAAATGGCCTGGCCTCCTGAGTGCAAACACGGAGCTCAGGGTCTGGCCACAGAAGGGTTCAAACTGAAATGAAAGGCAAAACATGTGTGTATAGATATAAAAAACATAATGTAAATCATTTTTTCCCCCCTTTTTTATAAGTGATCACATAACCTCAGTTCCCTCTGTTCCCCTCTGTGAGAGGCTGTGTAGAGGGGGTGTGTCAGGATAAGTCTGATCATTGGATGAGAGCAGGCTGTGTTCCCAGTAAATCTAGAGAACTGACCATGGTGTGCTCTCCTATTTAGTGTGCTCAGTTTTTAATAGTAAAGCAGAGGGACTGGCAGGAACACCAGGGTTTTCACACAAAGGAAGCAATACAAAGAGAACTGGAGACTTCATACAAGTACATGGTACAGCAGGAACATATCAGGAATATGAAATGCTGGGTTAACAAACAGTTTAACTACTTCAACCCCGAAAGAATTGGCTGCTTAATGACCAGAGCATTTTTTGCGATTGGCACTGCGTCGCTTTAACTGACAATTGCGCGGTCATGCGACGTTGTACCCAAACAAAATTGATGTCCTTTTTTTCCCACAAATAGAGCTTTCTATTGGTGCTATTTGATTACCTCTGCGGTTTTTATTTTTTGCGATATAAACAAAAAAAAAAACCGACAATTTAGAAAAAAAATATTTTGTACTTTTTGCTATAACAAATATCCAATTTTTTTTTTTAAAAACTATTTTTTTCTCAGTTTAGGCCGCTATGTATTCTTATACGTATTTTTGGTAATAAAAATCGCAAAAAGCGTATATTTATTGGTTTGCGCAAAAGTTATAGCATCTACAAAATAGGTAATAGATTTATGCCATTTTTATTGTTATTTTTTTTTTTTACTAGTAATGGCGGCGATCTGCAATTTTTATTGGGACTGCGATATTGCGGCGGACTAATCGGACACTTTTGACACATTTTTGGGACCAGTGTCATTTATACAGCGATCAGTGATATAAAAATGCACTGATTACTGTATAAATGACACTGGCAGAGAAGGGGGTTAACACTAGGGGGTGATCAAGGGGTTAACTGTGTTCCCTATTGTGTGTTCTAACTGTAGGAGGGATGGGACTGACTAGGGGAAGAGAGAGATCAGTGTTCATACTTATGAACACATGATCAGTCTCCTCGCCCCTGAGAGAACCGGGATTTGTGCGTTTACACACACACATCTCCGTTCTAATTCTGTAACGAGCATCGGCTCCTGAGCCGCTGGAGGCGTCTTAAAAAGTCGACTTAAAGCTACGACGGCTTGTGCAGGGGGGCCAGCCTGCCGCAGTATAAGCAGGAATCGGTTAAACAAAAATGGAAATTGAAATAGCACACCACTGCTAGGAGGCCCAGATACAGTACAACTTTATTCTAATAAAAATCAGTGAAAACAATCCAAAAAGTAGTCAAAATGTGTCGGGTATCCAAGTACTTCCCATCATGGAGGCTTGATTGACAACAATGTGAGTAGACTAGAAGTAAACTGGACCTTTATGTTATTTTTTACAGCGTGATTGCAAGCACATGCCTTGTCAGCAGCTGGTTTGGTCAAAGTGGTTTACAGGACAGTGGTTCACAGGGCAGCATGGCAGACTAGGGCTAAACAGCTGGCAGAGGGTCAAAGGGGCAAAGGAGATTCCTAGATTAAATGGGGTGGAGGGGATAGGTGCTATGTCCCCAAGCTCACAGCTCAGGTTCCGCACATACAGCAAGGCAACAAAAATATGGGACGATGCCCTTGAGGCCGCAGCTTTTGACACGGTAGACCACAAACTGTTACTGATGCGACTAGCCAAGGTAGCAGAAGTCGCAGAAGGTGATTTACCATGGTTTTCTTCCTTTCTTGAAACAGTTAAATTGGGTTCTTTCACGTCGGAAAAGCGCACGGTGTCATGTGGAGTCCCCCAAGGATCCCCCCTGTCACCGGAGCTTTTCAACATCTATCTTCGCCCTCTCTTTGATATTATCAGTAGCCAAGAACTACTCTATCACTCTTATGCAGACGATACGCAACTGTATTTTCGCATCTGCAACAAAAAGGATCATCATCCCAGTTTAGAGAAATGTCTCTCTTTGATAGAAAACTGGATGACAAAGAGTTATCTTAAACTCAACAGTTCAAAAACAGAACTCCTTATGTTTCACGCCAGCCGAAAGAGTCAACTGGCAACAACCTGGACACCCCCGCCCATTCTGGGCCAAATCATCACCCCTAGCTCCAAAGTCAAAAGTCTCGGGGTCATCTTCGACACCTTCATGACAATGGACGCACAAATAGGGTCAGTAGTCAGCGGAGCGCACCATCTGTTGCGCCTACTACGCAGACTTATTCCATTTATCCCCAAAGAAGACGTAGCAGTCGTGGTGGGAACAATCGTGAATTCCAGACTGGACTATGCTAACGCCCTGTACCTCGGACTCCCAAAGTACCAAATCTCCCGTCTGCAAGTCGTTCAGAATACGGCCGCCAGACTGGTGACTGGGAAAAAAAAATGGGAATCAATCTCACCTTCGTTGAGAACCCTTCACTGGCTGCCAGTAAAAGACAGAATTGCATTTAAAGCACTCTGCCTGACACATAAGTGCATCCATGGGAAGGCTCCGCAATATCTTTGCGACAAGATAGAACCTCACAATTCGAATCGCGTTCTGCGATCCACCGACCAAAATCTGGTCAGGGTACCAAAAACCAAATACAAGTCCAAAGGAGAAAGAAGGTTTGCTTTTCAGGGTCCTAGACTATGGAACGCTTTACCAACCAGCATTCGGTTGGAGGAAAACCACCTGACTTTCAGAAGACAGATCAAAACTCTGCTCTTTTGATGTCATGAGACACGAACAACTAGCGCCCAGAAGCGATTCAGTTCGCATGCGCCGCGCTTTATACGTTTTTCATTCATTCATTCAAAAAGGCCACAGAGGAGTAGTTATTCTTCTATGCTAACTCCCCTCGGCACATAGGTAAAATGGAGTGGTGGGATCTTCATGAACATAGGATGGCGATTGATTAGGTAAGTTCTTATTCCCCCCACAAGGATGATGTAGTGGTGGACTACATGTGGGGAGCAGGGGAAGACTGCTGGGTTGTGGTAATAACTGAGGGACAGGGTTGCCCATAACGTAAGTATACTACAGTGTTAGACAGAAAGCAATAGAAAATGTATCCGCTAACAATGATTCCCTCTCTCATCCAGGTTGAATTTTACCAAACCAAGGATTCCAGGAAATTGATGCAATGATATATTCTGGTACTTACATTAGTATTTAAAGCGGAGTTCCAACCACAATTAGCATTTTTTAAATGTATGTCCTTTCATTCTGCATTTGTATAATATAAATCAGGTCACTTACTATTTTACAATCCGCCGCCGATCCACATAGATACTCAAAAAAGATAGTTTATAAAACTATATCTACACCGTTGCCATTTTGCTTGTGGGCATTGTGAAACCTACAGGCACTTACTTCCTGGAAGTCTTGGATGGGGAGTGATAATTGGACAGCGCACTGCATCCTGGGAGATGATGACACACATTTCCCAGGAGCATTAGAGGGAGATGATGTCAGAATCCTAGGTGGTTTCAAAGGCAGATTTTGTGGGACCGCATAGCAACAGGCATTTCCAGATGAGTAAAAAAAAAAATTCATTTTTTTTCATTTTTAGTCGTAAGCTACAGTTTAAAGCAAAATTGTTTTTTTGATGGAACCTCCAATTTAAATTAAATTTATTGTTTTTTAAAGAGTAACTATATATAGTTATGTTTTTCTATGATTTGCTCAGAATTCCATTTTAATACAAATCGTTCATAAAATATTTTGAGCACAACTTTTTTATTTAATTTATGTTGGAAATGTGGGTTTATTATTAGGATATGATTGATGTGATATTTTTAGCAACTGTATTATGGATCAGGTAAGAGTTAGCTATGGGGTTACGTTGCGGTAAGGGTTAAATTTATTTTTTTCATTGATATTTGAAACAGATTACTAACACTCCAGGCTGTAACTATCCCAAAATGTACTAATACAAGACCAAACCCCAACATGTGTTGCCAGCTGCCAATACAATTACACTCTCCAGTGCTCTCAGATATCATAAACCAGCATTAGCTACTATTTATATTCTCAAAAGTGAAAACAGTTTATAACTCCAAAAAAGTCTGTGATGTGATCAATAAAAGCGAAAAGCTCCAAATCCCCAATTGTTCCACCACTGTGCTCACAATTTAGAGGCTCGCTGAATTGAATTGACCCTTTAATTATGAGTAGGTCAAGACACACTCCCGAAGGATGGTTATAATAGATGTTATGACCATCTTCTTATTTCACTCGGATGGATCCTGTGTAGAATTCCCACTCCAATTGCTGTCTTCCTTACTTTTATAGCTCCAAGAAAAGAATACCTCCATAGTCTTAGTCTTGTATCTCTTACAGAGTTAGTCCTCAAACAAAATTGGTATTACACTCAGGTTTAAACACAATAAATAGCTTTCAGAACTCTCTACAAATCAAATAGGGACTCACCAGATAGAAACGACTATTAATGCCTCTGAGTCAAACCAACATTCAAATATAAATATCCGACATAAATATCCGGTTTGCTTCACAGATTAGACCCACAAATATACTCGCACCAAAAGACAAAAAAACTCTTAGGCCCAGATTCTCGTAGATGGGCGTAAAACTGTGCTGGCGTAACGTATCTGATTTACGTTACGCCGCCGCAAGTTTTACAGGCAAGTGCTTTATTCACAAAGAACTTGCCTGTAAAGTTGCGGCGGCGTAGCGTAAATCACCCAGCGCAAGCCCGCCTAATTCAAATGAGCCGGGTAGGGGGCGTGGAGCATTTAAATTAGGCGCGTTCCCGCGCCGAACGTACTGCGCATGCGCCGTCCGGAAAATATCCCAGGGTGCATTGCTCCAAATGACGTCGCAAGGACGTCATTGGTTTCGACGTGAACGTAAATGGCGTCCAGCCCCATTCACGGACGACTTACGCAAACAACGTAAATTTTAAAATTTCAACGCGGGAACGACGGCCATACTTAACATTGGTTGCCCCTCATATAGCAGGGGCAACTTTACGCGTCGCAAATCTAACGTAAACGGCGTAACTTCACTGCGTCAACCGCGCGTACATTCGGGAATTCGCGTATTTTGCACATTTGCATACTCAACGGGGAAAACGACGGAGGCGACACCTAGCGGCAAAAAAAAAAAATTGCATTTAAGATCCGACAGCGTAAGAGCCTTACGCCTGTCGGATCTAATGGATATCTATGCGTAACTGATTCTAAGAATCAGTCGCATAGATACGACGGCCCAGATTAGGACTTACTACGGCGTACATTGCGTTGCACCATAGTAAGTCCTTTGAGAATCTGGGCCTTATTGTGTAATAAGTTAAACAATCAAATAACATTTAGAATAAGTAGTATAATTTTAGTCACCAACGATCCTCTGTGTTATTACTACAGCTCATCTGATGTGCATGACCTGCTTAGCAAGTAATTCAGTCAGACCAGCATTTGATTTAGAAGCAGTGGCGGCCCGTCCATAGGGGGCGCATGGGCGCCGCCCCCCCTCTCCCCAAAGCCAGAAAAAAAAAAAAAAAAAAAAAAATGAAAAAAAAAAAAATTTTTTTTGGGCCCTTTAAGAAAAAAAAAAGGTCCTTTAAGACGGTGCATGTTCAGGGTGAGCGCCGGTCAAAGACTCAGAGCACTGCTATAGCATCATTGAAGCGTCATGCCAATGCAGCAGGCAAGACGCTTCATTTGCAGTTTTTTTTTAAGCTCTGTGGCTATGTGCTGTGCGCCATGAGCCAATCACTCTCCAGTGTCTCCACTCTCCTCTCTAATTGGGTCCTGCTGCTTCCTCACTGCAGAAGGAAATGGGCGGTGCTTTCCCCAGGGCAGTGTTACTGTCGGTTTTGACTCCAGGAGGATTCTAAGGTAATTAACTTTATTAAAATACTTTATTTGTCTCATTGTCTGTCCTGTCCAGTGTCCCTGTCCACCCCATCATGTCCAGCACCTTATGCTGTATGCTCAGCCTGTACTGTGATCGGACTGAGAGAGGACAGGAGGGAGGGGGAGGGTGCCGTGCTTCACATCTCCTGTATGTGTGTGAGGGCTTAGAGTGCCTGCGTCCTGCAGCTGTGCTTTACAAATCTCTTATCTCTGTCTGTCTATCTAATCTATCTGACTGTCCTGCCTGTCCCCCCCCCTCTCTCCCTCTCTCTCTCTCTCTCTCTCTCTCTATCTATCTATCTATCTATCTATCTATCTATCTATCTATCTATCTATCTATAGCCATATCTATCTATCTATCTCTCTATCTATAGCCATATCTATCTATCTATCTATCTATCTATCTATCTATCTATCTATCTATCTATCTATCTATCTATCTCTCTATCTATAGATCTATCTATAGCTCTATCTATCTATCTATCTCTCTATCTATAGATCTATCTATCTATCTATCTATCTATCTATAGATCTATCTATCTATCTATCTATCTATCTATCTATCTATAGCTCTATCTATCTATAGCTCTATCTATCTATAGCTCTATCTATCTATCTCTCTTTCTATAGATCTATCTATCTATCTATCTATAGCTCTATCTATAGCTCTATCTATCTATCTCTCGATCTATAGATCTATCTATCTCTCTCTATCTATCTATCTCTCTATCTATAGCTCTATGTCTCTATCTATCTATCTATAGCTCTATCTATCTCTCTCTCTCTATAGATCTATCTCTCTCTCTCTATAGATCTATCTCTCTCTCTCTATAGATCTATCTCTCTCTCTCTCTCTATCTATCTATGTCTCTATCTATCTATGTCTCTATCTATCTATTAGCTACCTCTGTCTAATTATCTATCTATTTATCTATCTAATTATCTGTCTGTCTATCTATATCTATCTGTCTGTTTAATTATCTATCTATCTATCTATCTATCTATCTATCTATCTATCTATCTATCTATCTATCTATCTATCTATAGCTATCTGCCTAATTATCTATTTATCTATCTAATTATCTATCTATATCTATCTGTCTAATTATCTATCTATCTATCTATCTATCTATCTATCTATCTATAGCTCTATGTCTCTATCTATCTATCTATCTATCTATCTATCTATATATATCTCTATGTCTCTATCTATCTATCTATCTATTTGTCTGTCTATCTAATTATCTATAGCTAGCTGTCTGTCTGATTATCTATCTATCTATCTATCTATCTATCTATCTATCTATATCCATCTAATTATCTATCTATATCTATATATCTGTCTGTTTAATTATCTATCTACAGCTCTATCTCTTTATCTATCTACAGCTCTATCTATCTATCTATCTATCTATCTATCTATCTATCTATCGCTCTCCCTCTCTCTCTCTCTCTCTTTCTCTGTCTCTATCTGTTTAATTGTCTGTCTATCTATCTATCTATCTATCTATCTATCGCTCTCTATCTAATTATCTATCTATATCTGTCTGTCTGATTATCTATCTATCTATCTATCTATCGATCTATCTAATTATCTATATCTATATGTCTGTCTAATTATCTATCTAATTATCTATCTGTATGTCTAATTATCTATCTATCTAATTATCTATAGCTCTATCTCTCTCCCCCTCCCTCCATCTATCTATCTGTTTAATTATCTATTTATCTATAGCTCTATCTAGCTATGTCTCTCTATCTATCTATCTGTCTGTCTGTCTATCTAATTATCTATCTAATTATATATAGCTCTATCTCTCGCTCCCTCCCCCTCCCTCTATCTATCTATCTATCTATCTATCTATCTATAGCTATCTGCCTAATTATCTATTTATCTATCTAATTATCTATCTATATCTATCTATCTATCTATCTATCTATCTATCTATTTGTTTTATTATCTGTCTGTCTATCTATCTATCTGTCTCTCTGTCTGTCTGCAGGTCCCATTGTCTGCGAGTGGCGGGGGGGGGGGGGGGGGGGGGTTGACTGGGGTTTTGTTTGCGCCCCCCCAAAAAAATAGAGCACCAGCCGCCACTGTTTAGAAGTACTGTGTCTTTAAATCCACCACCAATTGTATATATCAAAGGATATAAAAAAGAAACAAGTAGAGAGAGAGACACAACTCTCCCAAAATGTGGGATTTTAGGGGGAGACACCAATTCTGTTAAAAGGTGAGCACACTAGAAACATTTTATTGAAAAAGTATACGAATTTATAAATAACATTAAAATATGATAATGGATTTTACATAGACCATGAAGAATTCAGAAACAAGATATTTCATATATGCAGATGGCCAACATGTTTCGCACAGTTGTGCTTAATCAGGGCCTTGCACCCATCAATTGGTGTCTCTCACTAAAATCCCACATTTTGGGAGAGTTGTGTCTCTCTCTACTTTTTATTTTTTATTTACTGTCTTCTGGGATTGTGAAATACCATCATCTGTTTCTGGAAAATATCCAACATTCTTATATATACGGTTTATATCAAAGGCTCACAGGAAACAATTGACCCCTTCTATTACAAAGTGAGTCATAAACAGATTAACACATGGTATGTTAGTGAACTCCAGCCTTACTTTTATTCTTGCATAGTTTTACATTATCCTATGCTGTACTTAAATTACTTACTGTGACTTTCCTTCACACTTTGAGCTTCTCACAGTGTGCTTTAGAAACTGCAGCAAGTCTGCCTGCTTAATTTCCTGAGTGGAGGATGCCAAGCATCATTTAACCTTTCCTACTCAGCCTTTCTGTCTGTGGCCATCCCATTTATCTAATTGTATTTCAGTCATGCAAATGCAGCCTGCCTAGAATGCCATCTCCTGCGAATTGACATGCACCCATCAAGAACCAGCCCATAGGACTGAGGATACAAAGGCTCCTGTGAATGGGCAGCAGAGGGAAGAGGTGGGCAGCGATGCTGGGTAGTAAAAGACAGCATCTCTCCCATCAGAATTTCAGTAATGTAGTGTTACCAGAGCTCCCCTAGCTTCGTAAAACTTTCAGATGTAAATAAAGGAGATAAGTCCACAAAGTGGCATGCCCCTTATTGGATGTAACTCATAGTATGCTAACACAAATTGGCTGAAATTCCTGGAGTTCAGCTTTAGGCTGATTTCCAGTGTTTAATCCTAATGGCGGCACCTCCCGGCCCATTAAGGGGTTTCCAATGCCCGAAGGCGGTGTTTATGATCACGTGACCACTGTAATTGGCTGTCACAGCGGTTACATGAGCGAAAAGCTTCTGATTGCTACTTGCTTTCCGGCATGGGTAACTCTGCCAGGAGCATGCAGGGTGCGTGCTTTCAACACAGGTTTGTTTTACATTTTGTTACACAAATATGTGGCCTCCTGCCGTCAAGACCCACCCACCCAGAGGCTGCATATTTGTATACTCTCGGCGCTAAGAGGTTAAACTGTTTTCTTGTGTTCACAAGTCCCACCTCCTGGTTTTTATCCTTTGACAGACAGCACACTTTTTCAATGCTGGGACATGTGTGCTGTCCAGGAGGTGGGATTTCTGGGACGACGGGCGTCCAGCGAACCAAATTAAAGTTGACTCAGTGGGAGACGCCAGCCTAACACACCCCCCGGTGTGGCACCCAGGGTGGCCTGCCCCCTGTCTGCTTCAGCACCTGCCCAGGATCTGTGTGAAGATCCTCTCTTCTATGATCCCCTGCACACATAAGGCTGCATTCCTGGGCACTGGTCAGGCTGCATTGCTGTGCACAGGTGAGGCTGATTTCCTGGGCACAGGTGAGGCTGCATTCCTGGGCACAGATGAGACTGCATTCCTGGGCACAGGTGAGGCTTCATTGCTGGGCACAGGTGAGGCAGTGTTGTTGGGCACAGGTGAGGCTGCATTGCTGAGCACAGGTGAGGCAGCGTTGTTGGGTACAGGTGAGGCTGCTTTGCTGGGCACAGGTGAGGCTGCATTCCTAAGCACAGGTGAGGCTGCATTTATGGGCACGAGTAAGGTTGCATTTATGGGCACAGGTGAGGCTGCATTCCTGGGCACAGGTGAGGCTGCATTCCTGGGCACAGGGTGAGACTGCATTCCTGGGCACAGATGAGGCTGCATCCCTGGGCACTGGTCAGGCTGCATTGAACTGCACTCCTGAACTCTGCCAAAAATTCAAAGCAGTATCTTTTTTTTTTATCTTCATTTATGGAAGAAATTTGAAAAATAACGTATATAACATACTATGGGCTGGATTCACGTAGATCCGCGCATTTTTACGGTGGCGTAGCATATCGTATTTACGCTACGCCGCCGTAAGTCAGAGAGGCAAGTGCTGTATTCACAAAGCACTTGCCTCCTAAGTTACAGGGGAGTAGCGTAGCGTAAATGGGGCCGGCGTAGGCGCGCCTAATTCAAATGAGGATGAGGGGGCGTGTTTTATGTAAATTATTGGTGACCCAACGTGATTGACGTTTTTTACGAACGACGCATTGCGCCGTCCGTGTACATATCCCAGTGTGCATTGCTCGCAAGAACGTATTGGTTTCGACGTGAACGGAAATTACTTTCAGCCCCATTCACGGACGACTTACGCAAACGACGTAAAATTTTCAAATTTCGAGGCGGGAACGACGGCCATACTTAACATTGGCTACGCCACCTAGGGGGCAGCTTTATCTTTACGCGGCGTATCTCTTACGGAAACGGCGTATCCTTACTGCGACGGGCAAGCGTACGTTCGTGAATCGGCGTATCTAGTCATTGACATATTCTACGCTGAAATCAACGGAAGCGCCACCTAGCGGCCAGCAGAAAAAGTGCACCCAAAGATACAATGGCGCAGGCCGTCGTATCTTAGCTAGGTTTAAGTGTATCTCAGTTTGAGCATACACTTAAACATACGACGGCTTAGATTCCGAGTTACGTCGGCTTATCTACTGATACGCCGGCGTAACTCTTTGTGAATCTGGGCCTATCATTCCATAAACACATAGCACATACATTGCATATATCATTTGAGCAAAATATGCTTATAAAATAGTTTACCTTTTGCCAATAAAAAATGTCCCGTATTTCATTTAAAAAATCTGGTCACCTTAAATTAGGACATTCACTGTAAAAACCAGGGTGGTGCTGTAACCTAAGGAAAGAAGAATGATTAATTTGCAATGCCCTGTTAATAGCAACAAATGCCATCATCCTTTTTTGTGCCCTAGCGCATCGGTACTTATATGGCACTGAAGTTACTCCAAATTGTATCATATTGATGAAAGCTGGGCAACTATGCAATTATTCAGAGCCTGCATTATTGAGTTTTGTTTGGGTCAGAATTGTTTCTTTCCCCATACAAGTCAATTGTAATGCCTAAGTAGCTTAAAAAAAGTCAAATACAGGTCAGAAACTGCTCAACTGCAGATCACATGCGACTGTCAATCAATTCTGGATGATTTCAGAATGATCAAATCATGTAAAAAAGTCCTAAACAAAAACACCAAAGTAAATATCTGACACCGGTTCTAACCCTTCCCTTCTCTATCCTAAGCAATAAAAAGGTTGTGAGTTGATTTATACTTAAAATATGCAGCTCATGTGTGCCTTATCTATGTTTAGACTTACTATGTTTACTACAGAAGGTACAACAGTTTTTATTACCATAACACAAAAATCAATGGTGCCCTTTCATAAGGCATAATTCTAAATGGCTGCTATTGTGTGTCACAATAAAAGAGAAGTATGGGAATTTCGTTTTTTGCAGAATCATATTTACCTAGGTGAATGCAGCATTAGTCCGATGCCGCATCTTTCCCCCGCCGGCTCGAAGGGTGAGAACTGAGCGATCAAACACTGCTGATCACTCAGTTCTCACAGCTTCATGAGCAGAGAAGCGGTTACTGTCAGTCACTAGCTCTCTGCTCTGCCCTCTTCTCGCTCACTGGAGCGCTGGACCGCGGAGGGGGTGGGAGCGGTCGTCTATGGCCAGTTCGAGTCCAGGCATGTGGGCGGATCATATGGTAGCGATCATTCCTGAGCCTGGACCGGCTCTGTGACATCAGCTGACAGAGGGCCTTGCAATCCTTCCCAAGCCTGGACTGGCTCTGTGACATCAGCTGACAGAGGGCTTTGCGATCCTTCCCAAGTCTGAACCGGCTCTGTGACATCAGCAGACAGCAGACTTCAGCCCGTTGTCTGCTGAAAACAGGTCACGGGAGTGCAGAACAAACTGCACTTCTGTGATCCACAGAAGAAATACATCCAAAGGAGCTTTCGAAGTAAGCCTATAAGTGGTGTGTGTTGCACACAGTGGGTCTGTGGTAGGCAATATTATCAGGCTAACTGATGCTCAACCTCCTGTAGTATTCTAGTGCAAATGTACATATAATACTTCATATTCCCATCGCACACATTCCTGGATGAGCTCCCAAATTTGGGTGCTGCAGCAACAACCAGCTGGATACTTGTTCAAGTCACAATGAAGATGTTTGCCAGCACATCATGGATTGACATAAATAGCATCCAAATGGATAGTTTAGTGCCTGATCACAACATAGGGAGAGTGCAATGTTTCGGAGTCACGCAGGACCCCTTCGTCAGGCATGTACATATAGGGCTGGATTCACATAGATCGGCGCATCTTTGAGGCGGCGGAGCGTATCGTATTTATGCTACGCCGCCGTAAGTCAGAGAGGCAAGTGCTGTATTCACAAAGCACTTGCCTCCTAAGTTACGGCGGCGTAGCGTAAATGGGGCCGGTGTAAGCGCGCCTAATTCAAATGAGGATGAGGGGGCGTGTTTTATGTAAATGATTGGTGACCCAACGTGATTGACGTTTTTTACGAACGGCGCATGCGCCGTCCGTGTACATATCCCAGTGTGCATTGCTCCAAAGTACCCTGCAAGGACGTATTGGTTTCGACGTGAACGTAAATTACGTCCAGCCCAATTCACGGACGACTTACGCAAACGACGTAGCATTTTCAAATTTCGACGCGGGAACGACGGCCATACTTAACATTGGCTACGCCACCTAGGGGGCAGATTTATCTTTACGCGGCGTACCCCTTACGGAAATGGCGTATCTTTAATGCAACGGGCAATCGTGAATCGTGATTCAGTTCGTGAATCGGCGTATCTAGTCATTTACATATTCTACGCCAAAATCAACGGAAGCGCCACCTAGCGGCCAGCGGAAAAATTGCACCCTAAGATACGACGGCGCAGGCCGTCGTATCTTAGCTAGGTTTAAGTGTATCTCAGTTTGAGCATACACTTAAACTTACGACGGGCTTAAATTCCGAGTTACGTCGGCATATTTACTGATACGCCGGCGTAACTCTTTGTGAATCCAGCCCATAGGCATTATGAAAGAACAGTAATGACAAATGTAATTAACAATTCTTGGAATAACATTTATCATTTAATAAGATCTATATAAAGGTATAAATAGTAACTATTATGGTAGTAACCAATTTTTCAATGTTGGTACCTCATCATGAAAAACAGAAGCTCACGTGGTTTCTTCTACCAGTGCACATTTCTGTCTTTTAATTATATGTCCTTTGAGCAGGACTGGACAGTATTAAGGATAGAAATTTCATTACCAATCCATTTGTTATCAAATGATAGAAATAAAAATTAGAGCACCAGCAGCTGGTGATTGTGCACAGACTGATATTACTGAAAAATGACTTGTTCACAATGTTCTAATCAAAGCATAAACAACATTTATCCAGAATTTTGAAGAAATACTTTGTTCGGTTCATATTGAACTTAAAGCGGAGATTCACCCTAAATCTAAAGTAAACTAGAACTTAACCAGAAGATCTTATTGTGTAGATAAACATTTCGCTATCTAAATTTTTTTAAAGCATTGAAATACCTTTAATCTCTTGTTATATGCAGACACTTCCTGGTCTGTCTCCGGCGGGAGGGGGCGTGGTCTCCTGGGAGCACAGCGTAATGCTTTCCAGGAGACTAGTAATAACGCAGAAACACGAAATCTCGCGGGATTTTACCCGTTGTGATGGCAACCGTGAAGTGTTGACGGCGCTGCTCGCCGTCAACACTGCCCATGTGCGGGATAGAGCGGTGAATGCTGGGATATCAGCATTCACCGATTCCCGGAAGTATTTGCTTGTGGGCTTCACAATGCCCACAAGCAAGATGGAACATTCCTGGATGAAATTTTATAAAACATTATTTATGGCCGAATGACAGTGCGGATGAATAGAAATTACAGACAAGTGAGTACACGCTTAACAAACTTAAAACCAGTAGATGCACATCTTAAAAAAAAAAAAGAACCCCCGCTTTAAAGTTGAACTCCAGCCTTACTTTTTTTTCCCTTTGCATAATTGTACAGTCTCCTTTCCTGTATTTAAATTGCTTACAGTGACTTCCCTGCACCCTGTGAGATTCTCACAGTGTTCTTCAGAACCTGCAGGAAGTCTGATAGAACATTCTTAATTTGCTAGGTGGAGGATTTCCAGTCTCATCTATCTCTTTCCTACCCAGTCTTGCTGTCTGTGGCTCTCCCATTTTATTCCTTCAATGCAGCCCGCCTATGAATGCCTTCTAGGGTTGAAGAACCAGCCTATTAGGGTTGAAGAACCAGCCTATTAGGGTTCGACAACCAACCAATTAGGGTTGAAGAACCAGCCCATTAGTGTTGAAGAACCAGCCCATTAGTGTTGAAGAACCAGCCCATTAGGGTTGAAGGACCAGCCCATTAGGGTTGAAGAACCAGCCCATTATGGTTGAAGAACCAGCCCATTAGGGTTGAAGAACCTTTTCCATTAGTGTTGAAGAACCAGCCCATTATGGTTGAAGGACCAGCCCATTAGGGTTGAAGAACCAGCCCATTAGGGTTGAAGGACCAGCCCATTAGGGTTGAAGGACCAGCCCATTAGGGTTGAAGAACCAGTCCATTAGGGTTGAAGAACCAGCCCATTAGGGTTGAAGAACCAGCCCATTAGGGTTGAAGAACCAGCCCATTAGGGTTGAAGGCTCTTGAGAGGAGTACTGAGGTGGGGGTGCTGTAATATTTTTAGAGAGAATACTTCTGACTCCTAGTACCAGCAGAAAAAAAGTCTAAAATAAGCAATATTACAAGAAAGTTAGAATGTTAATGAGGGGGGAATGTAGGAACCAGACAAAAAAACATAAGCAGACTAAACTTCAGCTTTTTTTTTTTTATTTTTTTTTTTAAATAAAAAAATTATAAGGAGTGTTGTCCATGGTAACCAGCCTTGATGTTACTGTAGCGGTACCCCCGTAAGGGGCTGCTAAGTGATTGTGGCCCAACTGTCACCCTGCCCAGCCCGGGATTCACTTCCAGACACTCCAAGACAATGAACAAGTCCATCAGCTTTGTTTTTGTATTTTTATTGAGGGATTCGAATTTGGATGAAATTAAGGAATTCCTGGGATGCCCAGAAAAAGATTCTTGCATGGTTTGGGACAGTTTAGATACTTTGTTCCTGCACAACATTTGCTGCAGACCATCTCTCCTTCTCCCTCCCTCCCTCCCTCCCTCCCTCCCTCCAGCACAATTCTTTAGGCACAACTAGCACATGGTTAGGCCTGACACTGGTTTCAGCCAGGCCTTAGCAAAGTTCCTTATTACAGGCAGGGACCGTGGACCCCTATAGTGTAGCAAAAGAAAGTTCTGGTGCTTGCTGCCCTCTTTGATGGACTACTGATCCCAGTCAGCCCTTTGCAGACCCTGCCAGCCCTCCCAGCTACAGCGGCCTGACTTCACAGCCAGTAACATCATAGTCTCTCCCACTGGCTCTACATCCATCTCAGACTGCACACTCCCAGTCCGATCCAGCATGCCTCTCCCAGCTCTTCCGACTGTGCAGGGGCGGACTGACTATTGAGTCACTCGGGCACTGCCTGAGGGCCCCATTCCACTAGGGGGCCCCCATCAGGGTTGCCAGGCTCAGTAAAACCAGGGACAGTATGTAAAAATCTGTGTTTTTTTTACATCTGTCCCTGATATATCCGAAACTGACATGCTTTTGATGTAAAAATCCAGAGATTTTAGCTGCCCCGCCTCTGCACTGCCTCCTAGCATTGTGGCCATCTGTAAGCCCGGGGGCCCATGAGTTGTCAGTCTGCCCCTGCGACTGTGCCTGTCGGGGGAACTTTGGTAAAGTGTTGCTAGTTTTTAGCAGCGCTCTACTATTGTTTTAGAGGCGCTTTTTGACCGCTAGCGAGGCGCTTTTAACCCCCACTAGCGGCTAAATTGATTTCAATGGGCAGGGCCCTCAAAAGATGCTGCTTGCAGGACTTTTTTTTTAACATCCCGCAAGCGCACTGTTCCAATGTGTAAGCACTCAGGCTTTCACATTGGAGTGACAGGAGAGGCGCTTCACAGGCGCTTTGCAGGCACTATTTTTAGCGCTATAGTTGGTCAGAGTCAGCAACCACCCTTGTCGTGAGCACAAATATGTGGTTCATCACCCTTTATATTTGAGCTTTTTTGTATTTATTATTTGCAAGTTGAGAGTTTTTATGAATTAATAAAAATGTATAAAATTATGATTATTTATTATTACACCAATAAACGTACCACGGCCAATTATATGCCAAATTGATATGTTGAGCGTCTTTAATTATTTAAGTGTCATTGTTGAGGTTTTCGGGGGGAGGGGGAGGTGCGGCCTACATTCCAATGAGTTTTGCAGCATTTTTGCAGTAGTGTTTTTCAGCGTTTTTAGCCTGAAGCCAAAAACAGCAGCTGTAAAGATGGCCTGTGTGCCTGAGGCCTTGTTTTTGCCTGAGTTTGAGGCCATGAAGTTGACAGGACATCAATTGGCAAATTTCAGGTTATCTCTAAACCCCTGACACTCAAGGGTGAAGATAAAGTAAGTAAAGCTAAATAATAGGAGGATGTACATCTTTCACAAGTACGTTGTAAGTTCGCACAGCTGTACAGTTAGTGAATATTCCGATTATTGCAAAAAGCCAGTCTATTACTGGTTCTCTGTAAGCATACTCTATGCTGCAAAGCAGATCTGCAGCTGAGCAGAGAAAAGGAAATTCGCCTGTCACTACCCACTATACTAAAATGAGCAACATTCCCTGTCTTTTCACACTTTATGACTGAGGAGGTTATATCAGTTCCCACTGTTTAAGGAGACAATCCTAAACATCCAAGAATTAACTTTTAAATATAATAAATGCCTGGCTGTATGTGTTGAAGCGTTTTTCATCTTGATTTATAACAGCTACATTTTTTTTCTCACCTTCGAGCATCAAACTAACAGAACATTCAATAAATTGTATATAAGGAGAAAAAGTAGTGACAAATAAATTTCAAGTAGAGGTAAAGATCGCCATGAGAAAACTAGCAGTATTTACAGTGCCTTGCAAAAGTATTCACCCCCCTTGGATTTTTACCTATTTTGTTATATTACAGCCGTTAGTTCAATGTTTTTTTTTAATCTGAATTATATGTGATGGATCAGAACACAATAGTCTAAGTTGGTGAAGTAAAATTAGAAAAATATATACATAAAACTATTTTTCAGAATTAAAAAACTGATAATTGCCATGTGCGTATGTATTTACCCCTTTTGTTATGAAGTACATAAAAAGCTTGGCAACCTGCATCCTCCAGCTCTAGTTAGGCACATGCTCCCTTCCCTTTCTTTTTTCCTTCCCCCCACTTCTCTTTCTCTTTCCTACCTCTTATCCTTTTAAGATAGTTGTTTGACTTAAGGGTAATGTTTTATATTAGTTTTTTTATAAAAACAATTTGGCAACACTATAGGCCTAATTGAATTCTTAAGTACGAGCTAGAAGTGCACTGAAGTCAAATTCGAACCCACAAATTTTCTTACGTATGCTTTTATTGGAGGGGGTGGATTGGGGGGGGCCTGGCCGGGGGACAGAATGATCCCATTAGGGGTGCCCGGGACATGTAGGACTCCCCTGAGTGAGTGACCACTATATTCATTTTTTTCCTCCTCCCCCTCTTAGCAAGCTCGTATATTTTCTTTAATCAGCCTACAATCGGGCAATATGAAGTCGTTAGAGGCCTTGTTGCTGACATTTTGCCTTATTTGTTGAATGTTTTGATGTTGTAGACACAGCCTTTGGTCATACTGTAATTGTATTCTATATTTGGAAAACTCAAAATCTATTGAAAGTAAAAAGCTCTGGAGCAACCAATTACCTTCAGAAGTCACATAATTAGTGAAATGATGTCCACCTGTGTGCAATCTAAGTGTTACATTATCTGTTAATATATATATAAATACACACATTTTTGAAAGCCCCAGAGGCTGCAACACCTAAGCAAGAGGCACCACTAACCAAACACTGCCTTGAAGACCAAGGAACTCTCCAAACAAGTAAGGGACAATGTTGTTGAGAAGTAGAAGTCAGGGTTAGGTTATAAAAAAAATATCCAAACCTTTGATGATCCCTTGGAGCACCATCAAATATATCATAACCAAAGGGAAAGAACATGGCACAACAGCAAGCCTGCCAAGAGACGGCTGCACACCAAAACTCACAGACCGGAGGAGCTGCAGAGTTCCACAGCTGAGACTGGAGTTTCTGTAAATAGGAAGACGATAAGCCATATGCTCCATACTGTAGAGTTGGGCTTGAAGGCAAAGTGGCCAGAAGAAAGCCATTACTTTCAGCAAAAAACAAAATCGCACGTTTTCAGTTTGCGAAAAGGTAGACTTCCAAAATGTATGGAGGAAGGTGCTCTGGTCTGATGAGACTAAAATTTTACTTTTTAGCCACCAAAGAAATTGCTATGTCTGGCGCAAACCCAACACATTACATCACCCAAAGAACACCATCCCCACAGTGAAACATGGTGGTGGCAGCATTATGCTATGGGGATGGGAAACTGGTCAGAGTTGAGGGAAAGATGGATGGTGCTAAATATAGGGATATTCTTGAGCAAAACCTGTACCACGCTGTGTGTGATTTGAGGCTAGGGCGGAGGTTCACCTCCCAGCAGGACAATGACCCCAAACACATTGCTAAAGCAACCCTTTAGTGGTTTAAGGGAAAACATGTAAATGTGTTGGAATGGCCTAGTCAAATCCCAGACCTCAATCCAATAGAAAATCTGTGGTCAGACTTAAAGATCGCTGTTCACAAGTGCAAACCATCCAACTTATAGAAGCTGGAGTCATTTTTCAAGTAGGAGTCCCAGTGGTAAGATGTGGCAAGCTCATGGAGACTTATCCAAAGCGACTTGGAGCTGTGAAAGCCACAGAAGGTGGCTCTACAAAGTATTGACTTTAGGGGGGTGAATAGTTATGTACATTAACCTTTTCTGTTATTCTGTCCTATTTGTTGTTTGCTTCACAATAAAACAAAAAAAAATATTCAAAGTTGTGGGCATGTTCTGTAAATTAAATGATGCAAATCCTCAAACAATCCATTTTAATTCCAGGTTATGAGGCAACAAAACATGAAAAATGCCAAGAGGGGTGAATACTTTTGCAAGGCACTGTATTTAAAATGCATTTATTTGCCATGAATTTTGTACTATTGTAATTTGGAAATTCGGATACATCCTAATTTCTAAAAAAACAAAAACTTGTCTGAATTTCGAAACTAACTGCATATGTCTAATGAACAATATTTTGTAGTGTTGTAGGTAACTATGCAACTCCAAAAAAATCAGGTGTGGCAGCTGTTCATAGCTTTGCAACAGAATACAATAGCATTGTTTTATTTGTATTTAGATATACAGTACATTTCCCTTCTTCCTTTATCAATTATGTAAGATAGATGCTCTGAATATAAATTGAATTTACAGTCCTCCTAATGTAACTCAAATACTTTTGAAAAAGAAAAGACTGAGTGGTTTATGGTTGTTCTAATGGTTTGTGGTTGTTCACTACAAAGTATTGACTTTAGGTGGGTAAATTGTTA
The DNA here is from genome assembly GCF_905171775.1 of Rana temporaria. NCBI lineage: Eukaryota > Metazoa > Chordata > Amphibia > Anura > Ranidae > Rana > Rana temporaria. Next base: position 530,097,234 of record NC_053489.1, read on the forward strand.
TGTACATTAACTCTTTGTGTTATTTTGTCCTATTTGTTGTTTGCTTCACAATAAAAAAATCTTCAAAGTTGTGGGCATGTTCTGTAAATTAAATGATGCAAATCCTCAAACAATCCATTTTAATTCCAGGTTGTGAGGCAACAAAACATGAAAAATGGCAAGAGGGGTGAATACTTTTGCAAGGCACTGTATTTAAAATGCATTTATTTGCCATGAACAATAGACATGTGCAGAGCGAAAAAAAAAAAAAAAAAAATTTTGTTTCAATTCGTTATTTACATAAATTAATTTAGGTAAATTTGTTTAACCTGTTTCATTCGTTTTCAGAATTAGTTTTGTTTATTTAATTTGAAATTTCGGAATCCTAATTAGATTCGATTCGGATTAATTTCGAATAGTTTTCGAATTTAAATAATTTTCAAATTCGCATAGTTTTCTAATAGTTTTCCAATTTCCAAAGAGAATAAAACAGAATAGAAAACAAAGGAATAGAACAGAAGAAAATATAATAGAGACATTTTTTTTGGGGGGGGGGGGGGGAATGGTTATATTCTTTGTATTTTATTTATTTGTTTATTTATTTATTCTGTTATTCTTTTTCTATTTGTTTACTATATTCTATTCTATCATTTTATTTTCTATTCTATTCTATTCTATTCTATTATTTTCTATGTTATCCTAATCTCTTATATTATATTATTTTCTATTCAAATTCAAAATTATTCTTTTTCGAAATTTGAATTCCAGAAGATGGTTATATTCTTTTGATTCTTTTCTGTTATGTTGTTTTTTTCTATACTATTCTGTTATTTTCTATTCTATTCTAATGTATTATTTTCTATTCAAATTTGAATTGATTCTATTTGAATTTTGGGAAATGGTTATATTCTTTCGATTTTATTCTATTCTATTGTTTTTAATCCTATTTTTTTCTATTCTATTATAGTCTATTCTATTATATTCTCTTTTTTCCTATTCTTATATTTTCCATTTAGTTATGTTTTCCCCTATTCTCTTATATTATATTCTTTTAATTTCTGTTATATTCTTTTCTATTATATTCAATTGTTTTTCTATTATATTGCTTTATTTTCTATTCTATTTTATTCTCTTCGGAAATTGGAAAACTATTCAAAAACATTTCAAATGCGAATTTGAAAACTATTGAAATTCAAAAACGTTTCGAAGTCAAAAACTTTTTGAATTCGAAAACTATTTGAAATTGATTAGAAAACTATTAAATTAAACTATTAAATTTAGATTAAAATTAAAATTTATTTGGATTAGTTTGAATTTGGTACTATTGTAATTCAGAAATTTAGATACATCCTAATTTCTAAAAAAACAAAAACTCGTCTGAATTTCAATTTGGAACGAAACAAACTGCACATTCTTCCGTAGTGTTGTAGATAACTATGTAACTATGTATTTAGATATACAGTAAATTTCCCTCCTTCCTTTATCAATTATGTAAGATAGAAGCTCTGAATATAAATTGAAATCACAGTCCTCCTAATGTAACTCAAATACTTTTGAAAAAGAAAAGACTGAGTGGTTTGTGGTTCTAATGCATTATTCTTAGTTCTGTTTGGTTGTAGATAAAATATTCTGCTCACCGGTGTATTCGCCTACATTATTCTTGTAGTTTTGCATGCGCCTTTAATAGATGTCCTCTCCTTGTCCTCTTCTTTCTGGAAAAACACCATGGTGTCACAGAGGAAACTGTTTTCAGTTTATGTAATAAACGTCTCGTTCTTTCACTATTGTGTGAACCACGTAATCACATTCTCCCCGCCCTAATTTTCCTTCTAGTCTCATGTAAGTTAATGAGACTAGAAGGTTAAGGGAGGCCATACATTATTTAATTGTTTTATGCAACCAGCGGGTTGCATAAAAAAATAAAAAATAGCTGATTCAATGTGACGGGGGAATCCTTCCTATTGTATTCTACAGGTGGGGTGAGTTGATCAGTGTTGCTGGCTATAGCCGGCAGCACTGATAGTTTGGTAAATTACACAAAGGCTAGGAGATCAACCAGCTAGCCCAAACATGGACCGGAATTCCTCTGGTCCCTGTGGAACTGGACACATTTTGATCCATGTATGGTTGGCTAAAGGCAGTCTGATCTGTTATTTAAATAAGGTATGATGGAATTTTGGGAATGGCTGATATAGTATAACTAGCTCTGGTACTTATAGAAGAAAACATTTTGTTTTACCCATCTGTCAAATGCTCACAGTAAATATACTGCGAGCAGGTGGCAGGTATAGGCACAGTCACGTACATGACCAACCTTCTTCTCCGTTTTGGGGCATGCATGCGCGCCCCCTGTCAACCTGGGCTGTGATTGGACATGGCAAAAGTTGGCCGGTAGATTTCAGCCAATGATTTTGGCTGAAACCTGCTGATCGGCTGTGTTCGATCGCACACATAGTTCTGTGTTACAAATACACAGAACTCTGGGTGCAAAGGAACAGCGATCTGGCTGTTTCTTTTCCCTGGAAATCAGGGAGAAAAAAAAACAGCCAGATCAGAAAGTACAAGCAACACACATTACACATTGTTTGTCTAACAGTTAACCTCTTGATTGCCCCTAGATGTTAACCCATTCCCAGCAAGTGTCAATGGTACAGTGTCAGTGTACAGTATTATCCAGTGACGACTGATGGTAATTTTTTGGGGGGCAGGAAACAGTGACTTTTGGGGGGGCTTCACCAGCGGCTTCCCCTGCTCTCCGCAGGCATCACAGTGGCTTCTTTCTCCCCTGCACTCCGTGGGCATCATGGCAGTGGCGGCTTCGGTTTCCTCCCTCCTCCTCAGTGACAAATCTGTAAACTCTTTTTGGCCAATCGGGATACGGGTCTCAGACCAGCTTCCTGGCTAGCCAGGAGGAGGATCAGTGTTTCAATAGCGAATATTCAATCGCTTTCGTAACACACAGCCCAGCCTATTTTGAAGCCTATTAGAGCCTTTTTTTTTTACCAAAGACATGTAGCAGAATACATTTTTGCCTAAATTTTATGAAGATTTTTTATTTCATTTGTTGTTGGATAGTAGAGAAAGTAGAAAATATTGTTTTTATATTTTCATTTTTTATAATAAAAATAAAAAAAACCCAGTGGTGATCGAATACCACAAAAAAAAAGCTCTATTTTGTGTGCAAAAATGATATAAATTTAAATTTGATTTTTGTAAGGTGTTGCATGACTGTGCAATTGCCAGTTAAAGTAGCACAGTGCTGAGTAGTCAAAAATTCTCCTGGTCATGAAGGGGATAAGAGGTCAAGTGGCTGAAGTGGTGTTTTTATAAAAAAAGAAACCTTTTGCATCTCCACAAGAGTCATCGATATTCAGATGAGTAGCAGTTGTTGGGATGCAATATTTAAAGGAAACCTGTCATGAGAGAAATATGAAGTCTATCTTTTCTGTACCCTTTCTGAAAATGATGTGGTTCAGAACGTATTCAATTCCGTGACGGCTATGCCACCTAGCATTTACAGAAGTAACTCAACAGTGCTATAAAGTTCAAATGAAATAGATTTTTTAGAATTGCATGTGATTATGCTGATTGATAGTGTATCATTAGCCAATGTAATATAGCTTTAGCCGTGAAGCAGGACTAATGTATATAAATTGTTGCAAAAAAAATGAAAGAAATGCACTACTAGCAGTCAGTCTTCTCTAGTATAAACATGCAGTGGATTTGGTGGCTATGGGCAACACTTCCCCTGCTTTTGTTCTTTTAGTACAGTGGCCTTTTCAGGTTACAAATACAGTGGAACCTTGGATTACAAGCATAATCCGTTCCAGGAGAATGCTTGTAATCCAAAGCACTCGTATATCAAAGCAAGGTTCCCCATAGAACTCAATGTAAACAAAAATAATTTGTTCCACATTGACTTCTATGGCATGCAATACCGCATATGACCAGAGGTGGGGGGTGCCGGAGAGACTCGGAAATACTAAGAGACAATTCGGCTGCATTCAGAACCCTCGGAAAGGGGAACTGAGTATTTCAGAGTGTATTTCCGAACCCTCCGAGTGTCACCGGCGCCCCAGCACCTCTTGCCAAATGCGGTAATGAAAACCGCAGAGGCTTGAATCCTGCTAATTTTGCAAGACAACACTCGCAAACCGAGTCAGGATAAAAAAAAGAATTGCTTGCTTGTATTGCAAAATACTCGTTAACCGCTTTTTTCGCAATACAAGGTTCCACTGTACATGGCATTAAGAGGTGGTGCACAGAACACAATACAAGTGCTTCTTGTCCCTGGGTTTAAGATGAAAACTTTGTATACACAAGCACCCAGCAATGCATACATGCCACTTGGCAGCGTGATTTGTTTATAATAGCAGCAACACCTGTAACAGTTAAAGTGTTACTAAACCCACACCAGTAAAATCAGTCTGTATATGCAGAATTGCATGCTTGTTATACTCACTGGGCCAGATTCACAGAAGAAATACGCCGGAGTATCTACTGATACTCCGGCGTATTTTCAAATTTGCCGCGTCGTATCTTTAGTTTGAATCCTCAAACCGAGATACGACGGCTTTTGGCTTCGATCCGACAGGCGTACGGCTTCGTACGCCTTCGGATCATAGGTGTAATACTTTGGCACCCGCTGGGTGGAGTTTGCGTCGTTTTCCGCGTCGGGTATGCTAATTAGCTTTTTCCAGCGATTCACGAAGGTACGCGCGGCCATCGCATTCTCTTACGTCGTCGCTAGTTGGCTTTTCCCGGCGTATAGTTAAAGCTGCTATTTCTTGGCCTATATTTAGACTTGCCATGTTAAAGTATGGCCGTCGTTCCCGCGTCGAATTAAATTTTTTTTTTTTTTTGCGTAAGTCGTCCGTGAATAGGAAAGGACGTAATTTATGTCGACGTTTAAAAAATTACGTCAGTGCAACGTCATTTCGTGCAAAGCACGGTGGGAAATTTCAAAACGGAGCATGCGCAGTAAGTTCGCGGGAACGCGCCTAATTTAAATGATCCACGCCCCATTTGAATTAGGCGGGCTTGCGCCGGAGGGATTTACGCTACGCCTCCGCAACTTTACAGGCAAGTGCTTTGTGAATCAAGCACTTGCCCGTAAAACTTGCGGCGGTGTAACGTAAATGCTATACGTTACGCCGCCGCAAATGTGCATGAATCTGGCCCACTGTGTAAAAAGGCTGTTTGATTGTGTATGCATAGATCCTCCCTCTCCTGCACTGTCCCCCTAGACAAGTCCGGATAAGAGACAGTGTTTGGAGTCAGGCTGCACATGTTCAGTTTGCTGTGTACTGCTAGAGAGTTTTTTTTTGTCTCGGGAGGGTGCATGTGGTCGGCACAGGGCGAATCAGCACTGTCCAGACAGAGAATCAGGGGTCTTGAAGCCTGATAGGACAATCATGGGGTAAATGAAAACTCCTCCTACAAGCTTTACAAAGAACTGATAGAAGTCACAAGTCTGCTATACACTGCTGATGAGAAAAGGTATTTAGCAGTTTATATTTACTAAAACAATTGTAATTCCATGTTCTGTGGTACTGTGTGAGACCTAATATAGTGAATGCAGGTTCTGGGTTTAGTAACACTTTAATTACCACTTTATTCCTGGGGCGCCAGTTACTTTAAATCACTTTGAACAGTCCCATGATCGGGCAATCCTTGTTCAAGAGAAAAAAAGCCAGTGTCGTAAATTTTAAAATAAATACACCACAGATTCACCCCTGCAAACATGTGTTGTGGAATTGTGCCAAGATCTCCCATCCTGGGTGGACGTCATATGACATTCTGGGTTTCACGGCCATCCAGGGGGCGTGCGCACGCCCGCAGCATCGCTCGGGACCCGGTGCGTGTGCCCGGTGGCCGCGATGTCCGCCAGGCATCTGCGATTGCCCGCAATCACGGTAGGACCATGGATCTGTGTGTGTAAACACACAGATCCACGGTCCTGTCAGGTGAGGAGACCGACGTGTGTTCCCAGTACAGAGAAACACGGATCGGTCTCCTCCCCTTGTGAGTCCCCTCCCACTACAGTTAGAATCACTCACTAGGGAACATATTTAACCCCTTCAGCGCCCCTAGTGTTAACCCCTTCCCTGCCAGTCACATTTACACAGTAATCAGTGCAGTTTTATAGCACTAATCGATGTATAAATGTGAATGATCCCAAAAAATGTGTCAAAAGTGTCCGAAATGTCCGTCGCAATGTCACGGTCACAATAAAAATCGCAGATTGCCGTCATTACTAGTAAAAAAAATTAAAATGCAATAACTCTATCCCCTATAGTTACATAGTTAGTCAGGTTGAAAAAAGACACAAGTCCATCCAGTTCAACCACAAAAAATAAACAAAAAAAATAAAAAAACACAATACAATCCCATACACCCAACTTCATACCCACAGTTGATCCAGAGGAAGGCAAAAAAAAACAGCAGAGCATGATCCAATTTGCTACAGCAGGGGAAAAAATTCCTTCCTGATCCCCCGAGAGGCAATCGGATTTACCTTGGATCAACTTTACCTACAAATCTTAGTACTCAGTTATATTCTGTACATTTAGGAAAGTATCCAGGCCTTTCTTAAAGCAATCTACTGAGCTGGCCAGAACCACCTCTGGAGGGAGTCTGTTCCACATTTCCACAGCTCTTACTGTGAAAAAACCTTTCCGTATTTGGAGGTGAAATCTCTTTTCCTCTAGACGTAAAGAGTGCCCCTTGTCCTCAGTGTTGACCGTAAAGTGAATAACTCAACACCAAGTCCACTGTATGGACCTCTTATATATTTGTACATGTTGATCATATCCCCCCTTATTCTCCTCTTCTCAAGGGTGAATAAATTAAGTTCCTCTAATCTTTCCTCATAGCTGAGTTCCTCCATGCCTCTTATCAGTTTGGTTGCCCTTCTCTGCACTTTCTCTAGTTCTCCGATATCCTTTTTGAGAACTGGGGCCCAAAACTGAACTGCATATTCCAGATGAGGTCTTACTAATGATTTGTACAGGGGCAAAATTATATCTCTGTCTCTGGAGTCCATACCTCTCTTAATACAAGAAAGGACTTTGCTCGCTTTGGAAACCGCAGCTTGGCATTGCATGCCATTATTGAGCTTATGATCTACCAAAACCCCCAGATCCTTCTCCACTACAGATCCCCCCAGTTGTACTCCCCCTAGCATGTATGATGCATGCATATTCTTATTCCCTAAGTGCATAACTTTACATTTATCAACATTAAACCTCATCTGCCACTCAGTCGCCCAATTAGACAGAGCATTGAGGTCGGCTTGTAAATTGGCGACATCCTGCAAGGACGTTATTCCACTGCATAGCTTGGTGTCATCTGCAAAGACAGAAATGTTACTTTTGATCTCAGACCCAATATCATTTATAAATATATTGAAAAGTAAGGGTCCCAGCACTGAACCTTGGGGTACACCACTGATAACCTTGGACCATTTTGTAGATGCTATAACTTTTGCGCAAACCAATCAATATACGCTTATTTTTTTTGTTACCAAAAATATGTAGAAGAATATGTATCGGCCTAAACTGTGGACATTTTTTTTATAGATTTTTTGGGGATATTTATTATAGCAAAAAGTAAAAAATATTGAATTTTTTTAAAAATTGTCGCTCTATTTTTGTTTATAGCACAAAAAATAATAACCGCAGAGGTGATCAAATACAACCAAAAGAAAGCTCTATTTGTGGGAAAAAATATGTCAATTTTGTTTGGGAACCACAACCGCGCAATTGTCAGTTAAAGCGATGCAGTGCCGAATCGCAAACAGTGCTCTGGTAAGGGAGGGGGTAAATTCTTCCGGGGCTGAAGTCCTTAAACTGAATCAAAAATGATAAAATAAAAAGTTACTTGTTAAAATAGTGATCAATTCTCACAGAAGCACAAAATTACAAGCACAATGTTCAAATACAGTATATTCCAATACTGTTGTGCTGTGTAAATTCCCATCAATTAATGCAAAACCAAAAATAACAAAAAAAACACCTCCAGTGACAAAGTGAGTCAATAAAATTTCCATAAAATATTAAAGTGACATAATGTCCATCATTTCTCATTGAAAGATATTATGAAGTATTGCCTGTGAGCCCACCACATCAACACACATAGGCCCAGATTCTCAGAAGAGATACGATGGTGTATCTCCAGATACGCCGTCGTATCTCTGCTGACACAGTAAAGTTAAGCAGTTTACGTTAGGCTTTTCCCGGCATATAGGTGCCCCTGCTATATGGTGGGGTAAGTGTGGCGTAACAATGTTAAGTATGGCCATCGTTCCCGCGTTGAAATTTGAAAACGTTACGTCGTTTGCGTAAGTCGTCCGTGAATGGGGCTGGACGTCATTTACATTCACGTCGAAAGCAATGACGTCCTTGCGGCGTACTTTGGAGCAATGCACACTGGGAAATTCCACGGATGGCGCATGCGCCGTTCGGGGAAAAACGTCAATCACGTCGGGTCACACTACATTTACATAACACGCCCCCTGATCCAAATTTGAATTACGCCGGCCAATTTACTCTACGCCGCCGCAATTTACGGAGCAAGTGCTTTGAGAATACAGCACTTGCCCGTGACTTTACAACCACTTTAACATAAGTTAATCTTTTATTTTTTCCTGAGTTTGTCAACTGTGGATGGTGGTTACCTTGAACAGACATTTTTCTTAGTAACACAATAGAAGACAGTCCTTCTTACCTATCCACTGTCCTGATCAATCAGTCAAAATAATGTCCAGATAAAAATGTATCCATGGTGTAGGCGGCCGGCTTGGCCCCTTTTCAATAGCCCCTGGCTATCAGTCAGTCAGTCCTGTGTATATGGGTACCCAGAGAGATCAATTTCACCCACGAAAAAATAAGTCATGCAAGTAGGGTGTTGGTGAAAGCAATCTCTGTTTATTCGTGTCTAGGGGGGGTTTCTTTATACAGTAAAAAAGAGGGGCGTAGAATAATGTTGTGTCAGCTACATTTCATTGGTTAATACAAATACGCGTGTTAGTATCATCATTCCTAAGAAATAGAAACCAATAACTTCTAAGGAATAGGGGCATCAGTTCACACAAGTTTCATTTTGTCTACGTGATATACACAGGAAGGTGAAATGGAGGAGTATTATGGTTACAGGCCCCCACATATGGTATACTCAAGTAGTGCATTCAGCTACTTAAGCCATGAAGACGTTAATTATTACATACTTGACTTTTTAATGAATGGGATTTTTTAATTTGTAAGATACAGTTTCCCACTATGTACTAGAAATACCAATTAAAAACATATTTTTTTTCTCAACCTACATAAGTGTAATCCTGGATAATAAAATAAAATATGAAACATTAGAATAAAGCTTGTGCTCCATTTTTCCAGAGATGTGAAGTGTTCTTACTACACAAAGCATCCCAGACAGTCTACCTACTCATACTTATTTAAAAAAAAATCATAATTGATGTGCAGTTGCAGGAATATGGTTTCACACTCAACACGTTCATGTCGTGCAGTAGTGTAATTGAAACAAAGCATTGTTGTTCCATGGCACTTGAGCAATACATGTGAGAAAATTTAATGTACAGTAGGTGTTTGTGATATTGTGCTTTTAGCACGACAGCGTCGCGCTGATACTCGGCGACATGGTGCCGAGATCTCGCCGACACCTCGCACTCACTGGAATAGTGACAGCACATCCCAGCAAGCGCGTCATAGAAGCGACGGGAGATCCGACTTGGATTCCCGCCAATTCTACACGTGTGCGGCGTTTGTTATGAATCCTGAGGGGGAAGTCCCCGCCGGATTTTAAATAAAAATCCGGCATGGGTCCCCCCTCAGGAGCATACCGGGCCCTTAGGTCTGTTATGGGTTGTAAGGAGAGCCCCCCCTACGCCGAAAAAAACGGCGTAGGGGGTCCCCCTACAATCCATACCAGACCCGTATCCAAAGCACGCTACCCGGCCAGCCAGGAAGGGAGTGGGGACGAGCGAGCGCCCCCCCCTCCTGAGCCGTACCAGGCTGCATGCCCTCAACATGGGGGGGTTGGGTGCTCTGGGGCAGGGGGGCACACTGCGGCCCCCCCACCTCAGAGCACCCTGTCCCCATGTTGATGAGGACAGGGCCCCTTCCCGACAACCCTGGCCGTTGGTTGTCGGGGTATGCGGGCGGGAGGCTTATCGGAATCTGGGAGCCCCCTTTAATAAGGGGGCCCCCAGATACCGGCCCCCCACCCTAAGTGAATGAGTATGGGGTACATCGTACCCCTACCCATTCACCTGCAAGAAAAGTGGTAAAAACACAAATAAACCACACAGTGTATTAAAATATTTTATTTTTCTGCTCCGGAGGCCGCCCCCTGTCTTCTTTATTAGCTCTTTTACCAGGGGGGGCTTCTTCTTTGACGTCTTCGGGTGGGTGGGGGCCGCCGTCTGGTTCTCTTCCACCGCCGGGGGGGTGGCTTTTAAAAAAGCCCCCACCCCCCCGGCGGGTTTCCTCCGGCGTCTTCGGCGGGGCTCTTCTTCTTCCGCTATCCCGACGGGTCTTCTCCGCTATCCGGGGGGTCTTCTCAACTCTCCGGGGTTCTCCTTCTGTCTTCGCCGCTCTCCGTTGTTGACTCGGCGCACCCCGGTTCTTCGTCTCGCTGTCCGGTGTCTTCTTCCGTGCTGTACGTCTTCTTCTCCTTCCGTGCTGTGATGAGTTCTTCTTCCGCGCTGTGACGTCATGTTCTTCACGTCTCTCCTTCTCCCGATGTTGACACGTCGCCTTTCCTCTCTGCAATGACGGGTGCGCGGGTGCATCGGACCTATATAGGCCTCACAGTCCCATCATGCTCTGTACCTACCCATGTGATACCTACCCACGTGGGTAGGTATCACATGGGTAGGTACAGAGCATGATGGGACTGTGAGGCCTATATAGGTCCGATGCAAGGCGCGCATCCGTCATTTCAGCGAGAAGGACCGGCGTGTCAACATCGGGAGAAGAAGAGACGTGAAGAACATGACGTCACAGCACGGAAGAAGAACTCATCACAGCACGGAAGGAGAAGACGTACAGCACGGAAGAAGGGACCGGACTGCGAGACGAAGAACCGGGGTGCGACGAGTCAACAGCGGAGAGCGGCGAATATAGAAGGAGACCCCCCGGATAGCGGAGAAGACCCGTCGGGATAGCGGAAGAAGAAGAGCCCCGCCGAAGACGCCGGAGGAAACCCGCCGGGGGGGTGGGGGCTTTTTTAAAAGCCACCCCCCCCCCGGCGGTGGAAGAGAACCAGACGGCGGCCCCCACCCACCCGAAGACGTCAAAGAAGAAGCCCCCCCTGGTAAAAGAGCTAATAAAGAAGACAGGGGGCGGCCTCCGGAACAGAAAAATAAAATATTTTAATACACTGTGTGGTTTATTTGTGTTTTTACCACTTTTCTTGCAGGTGAATGGGTAGGGGTACGATGTACCCCATACTCATTCACTTAGGGTGGGGGGCCGGTATCTGGGGGGCCCCCTTATTAAAGGGGGCTCCCAGATTCCGATAAGCCTCCCGCCCGCATACCCCGACAACCAACGGCCAGGGTTGTCGGGAAGGGGCCCTGTCCTCATCAACATGGGGACAGGGTGCTCTGAGGTGGGGGGGCCGCAGTGCGCCCCCCTGCCCCAGAGCACCCAACCCCCCCATGTTGAGGGCATGCAGCCTGGTACGGCTCAGGAGGGGGGGGGGCGCTCGCTCGTCCCCACTCCCTTTCTGGCTGGCCGGGTAGCGTGCTTTGGATACGGGTCTGGTATGGATTGTAGGGGGACCCCCTACGCCGTTTTTTTCGGCGTAGGGGGGGCTCTCCTTACAACCCATAACAGACCTAAGGGCCCGGTATGCTCCTGAGGGGGGACCCATGCCGGATTTTTATTTAAAATCCGGCGGGGACTTCCCCCTCAGGATTCATAACAAACGCCGCACACGTGTAGAATTGGCGGGAATCCAAGTCGGATCTCCCGTCGCTTCTATGACGGCTCTGTCTCCATCGCGGCAAGCCAGCTCGGCGCTGGCTCCCGCGATGGGGCTCGTAGGTGCTCAATCTCGCCGAGAAAGAGAGCGAGATTGACACAAAATCGGGTTCACCTACTGTAATAACAACATTCATTCTTTACTTGTTGGAAGGCTTGTTACAGACAGAACCGGATAAAACATAAGCAGCCAGCTGGGCTTAAAGTGGTTGTATAGATAAAACATTTTTTTTAACAACAAACATATCATACTTACCTCCACTGTGCAGTTCGTTTTGCACAGAGTGGCCCCGATCCTTCTGTTTAGGGGTCTCACGACGGCTCTTGCAGGTCCTCCCCGCAATAGCTAACCCCCTCTGGGAAGCTCTCTCCTGAGGGGGTTACCTTGCGGGCGCGCTCCCGTGTCATATAGTTGGCCCCGCCCCCCGGTAGCCGCATCATTGGATTTGATTGACAGCAGCGGGAGCCAATGGCTGTGCTGCTATCAATCTATCCAATCAACACCGAGACTCCGTGGAGAAGAGGGCACCGTGGACACACAAAGGTGAACAGGCTCAGGTAAGTAAAACGGGGGGGCTGGGGTGTTTTTTGAGTAGTCATCAGGGTTGACAGACTGGGGGTTATTTACTAAAACTGAAGAGTGCAAAATCTAATGCACCTATCCATGAAAACCACTCAGCTGCCAGGTTGTATTGCCAAAGCTTAATTGAACAAGCTGGAGTTAGAAGTTGATTGGCTATCATGCACAGCTGCACCAGATTCTGAGTACTCCAGTTTTGTTTTTTTGATCAAATATTTTTTATTAAGAGGTTTGTAGGTTTTACAAAAACAAACATACAAATAAAAAGAAACACAAAAAAGCAAAATGAAAGCAAAATTAAAGTACAGTGCAATGGACAGCAGCATCACAATCCTGAACAGTTCTGACATACAAATCTCTTAAAAGCATATAATGAAAAACTCTAAAAGCAATCTCTGCATAAACAAAACCTTGCCTATTGCTCCACACAGATTATCCCTGTACTATGCAGTGTGCTGTTTCTTGCAAAAGTTTACATAAGATACAGCAGAAAACATAATAGTTATTAAATGGCATGTCTAATAACACATCGATAATATTACCACCGTCCCAACATAAACTTACAACGTGCTTGCCTACAATTTCATCTGTTGCCATTGCCCTGTATACCATCAGGAATGTGTCAAATGACCATGCTAATCTGGGGATGTGACTACAGAGCCTGAATCCACCACGTTTTGATACATTCTAACATCTGAAAATCTGTGGAGACACTACTGTTAGGCCTCGTACACATGACCATTTTCCTCGAAAGAATCCATCAAGAAACTTGGTGGGAGAGCTTTTTTGCAGAGGAAACCGGTCGTGTGTATACTTTTCATAGAGGAAACTGTCGAGGAACTCGACGAGGAAAAAAGAGAACAAGTTCTCTCTTTCCTCGACGGGAGTCTCAATTTCCTCGTCGCGTTCCTCATCGGGCTTGTTTTCGACGAGAAACGCGAGCGTGTGTATGCTAAGAAACCCGTGCATGCTCAGAATAAAGTATGAGATGGGAAAAGACACATCGTTTTTCTCGACGAGTTCCTTGTTAGGCTTGTCGAGGAACTCGACAAGCATGCTTTGTGTACACACGGTCAATACAGAGTCTCCTCGTTCTCAAACACGGTGATGTACAACACATACAATGGCAGGGGAAGTTCGATTCCACTGGCACAACTCTTGGGGCTGCTTTTGCTAATCTCCTGTTACTGCGTGTTAAGTAAAAGTTTGGTAAGAGAAGATTTGCACTTTTCAGTCTGTTACAGTGTGACAAATGTGCTATCTTCATTACAAACGCTACTTTTACCGAAGAGTACTCCAGTTTTAGTATATCAACCCCTTTGCAGTAGCTTTTTTTTCCTTTTGTTGGGGCAGCAGGCATCGGGCATCATGGTGGATGTGGATCTACACACTGGATGCTGTGATTGACAATTTACATCATGACTGACATTCGTTCTTTTCCATCTGTGATGTCAGAAAATGGAAGCAACAAGGATTTTGTAATTTCCAGTTTCGGTTTGTTGTTTACAAGCATTTACCAGTGTCAAAGCATCTGATCAAACAGATCCCATTTGATCAGGTGCTTTGGAGGCCAGGGTAGAGCTATGGGGTCTAAACCCCATATTTCTCCATAAAGAGGACCTGTCACAGCCCACTATCACAAGTGTAGCGGGCAGCTGTTTTTCTCTACTGACCCTGCTTTAAATTTAGAAGGTAATCAGAGGATTAGTTATCTCTGACTGATTTGTTTTCAAATACAGGCCTCTGTTCCAGCTATGGCTGTACTGCAGGTGACCACTATTGTTGTCTGGTAAGTCGGTTCCACCCAGGCCAAGGGTGGCATCAGTCAGTCAGATCAAGGTGTTTTGGGTATTCTTTCTCAGCGGCCAATCAGTGGGGGTTGATCGCCTCACTGTGCATGCTGGGGGAGAGTATTTAAGGGACAGATGTCATTAGTTCTGGGTCATCGTCGTCCGCCCTGGGCATTCGTCCCACCACCCCTGTGTGTGGCCCTCCTGGTCGGGGGTGCTTGTCCAAGAGTTCCTGGCTCCGGGGCAAAGTTGGTCCAGGGTCGTGATTTACCAGGTAGGCCCAGTAGTCAGATTGGGTCTATATCAACAGAGTGGTCCTGCGCTGAAGCCGCCAAATGAAGTACCTGTCCTGGAGAGCACCGAGCACGAGGCTGGTATCTCAAGAGAGGCCTTAGGCTTCATTGAAGGACGCAACATTACTGAAAGGCTGGATGATGGTCACCTGTCAGTACTGAATTTACTCAAGTTTATTCAAGAGAGATCCGGGTGCTTAATCCTGAGTTGAGAAGGATTCTGGACTGAGAATATCTCCATCTTTGGGAAGGTCTGTGGCAGACCTGGATAGGCTGGTGAGAGAGGCATATCCAGGGGCAGTATACCCACTCTGGCTAGAGTGGCGACGAGAGTTTATCGCTTGTTTCCAAACCAAGTTGTACACCTGAACCTACTACTTATTATCCCTTCTACTTCTTCAACTACTACTACTTTTATTGTTTTGCCCCGTTGGGTAATAAAGCACAGAAAAAGACATCTAAAGTGTGGACATTGCAGTTTCTTCTCAGCTCTCATCAAGCACCTCTGGGGGTAGCTCTACACAAGAGATGTTGTTTATTCCTTGTGATAGCAATAAAGTTGATCAAACACAGAGCGCCCGTACAGGTCCGCAAAAAAAACTGACAGGTGGACCTGTACGGGCGCTCATGTGAAAGAGCCCTAAACTGATAGACTGTAAAGGCTTTTAAAACATCACCACTGGAGAAATGAATGTACCATATTTTATCACCATTCCACGGGGGTGTATAATTATAAAGCGTGACATGTTTGGTATCTATTTACTTTATTTACTCAGTGTAACTTCATCTTTTAGATTTCAAAAAATTGATATTTTATTGTGTTTGTGTTCACTACATTTTAATAAAGTGTATTTTTTCCCCAAAAATTGTGTTTGAAAAACTGATGCGTAAATATAATGACATAAATATTGCAACATCCACCATTTTATTCTCTAGGGCCTCCGCTCAAAAAATATAATGTTTGTTGGTTCTAAGTAATTTTCTAGCAAAATAAATTCCGATATTTTTCAGACCGAAATGTAAGAATTGGCCTGGGAGTCAAGTAGTTAAACACACATTTTTCTTTGTACATGTCAGTGTTGCTGTAGTACTACACCTAGCACCCTAGCATGCAGGGATAGGTTTATGGTTGTGCCATTGATCTTGACAGAGAAGTCAGGGGATGGGGCGTGTGGGAGAGGAAATATGAGCTTTATTTTTGATGTGAGGAAGTGCTGTTCACCACATATGTAACATTAAAATCACATGTCCCAATGATCATTTGCACACATATAGTATATATCCAATGGTTTGTTTTGCAGCTGTTAGGAGCTGTAAAAGAAGACAAAATTGATTCTGTGTGATCCCTTCAGTCTTTTAGGTTTAATAGGGCTGTAGCAGGATTGGGCTGTATAAGTGTATCAAAGATTTTAGAGGCTAAGTCAAAAACTGCCTCCCAGAATTTTTGGGCAATTGGGCAACCCCACCAAACATGAAGTTCCAGAGTGCCAGACTCTGAACAGCCACAAAAACATGCTCTAGTGCATAGGTGTCAAACACAAGGCCTGTGGGCCGAATACGGCCCTCTAGGCCATTTAATGTGGCCCTTGCGCCTCTCCTGCATCTTCAGGAGAGTTCCAGCCCTCCTCTGGTCCTCCTCCAGACCCTTACTTTCTGCTTTCAAGCAATGCATCCAGCTTCTTCCCAGCAGCAGCATAAGGAAAGGGGGGTGCACTGTGATATAAGGGAGAGTGGGGGAATCAACTTCTGATGGTGGGGTGGCTCTTGACATCTAATATATGGGAAGGGGATGCACTGGACATCTAATCTTACAGATACAACTGGCCCTTTTGAGGGCAAGTATAATGCTGATGTGGCCAACGATGAAATTGAGTTTGACACCCCTGCTCTAGGGTATTCAAAAACAAATTTCAATATTCTAGCGGGGACCAAATACCAACGGGTTAGTACCTTAAAGTTAGTTTCCACAGCAACAACATTAGAAGAAGCAGGCTTAGTGGCGGACCATATGCTAGACAATTCAGTAGCATTAAATGAGCGATTAAGGTCTAGTTCCCATTTGGAGACATATAAGGGGGACCAGTGTTAGTACTAGCTAAAATTTGCTTATAGAGAAACAAAACAAGTCCTCTATCATGAGGATCAGAAATACAAATGCGTTCAAAACACGACATATGGGATAGTTGGGAGTTGGAATTGAGATAAGGTTGGAAAAAATATCGGGACAGTTCCGATTGAGGAAGTCCAAATATATCACCCAAAGTAGTAAAAGACTATATGGAGGAGGCAGATATCAAATTATATAAACAAGATACATTAGCTGTATTGCGTTGAAAGAATACGAATTAGGAGTGATCCAGGCAGGGTAAAAAGCGGGATTTTTAACAAAAGAAAGGAGCAGTAAATGAGAAGATTGTAGGCCAAGAGAAGTTTTGAATCTGTCCCAGAGTCCTAAACCTCTGCAGCATTATGGGAGACAGAAAGTGGGTTTAGAGGTTCGAGGTTTCTTTTTTCCCTAGATAAAGGATATTATTCTGCGTTGTATAAGCTGTAAAAAATGAGATAAAACTGGGATGGGCAAGACTCTAAAAAGATATAAAAACTTGGGCAATATAGCCATCTTAATTACATACATTTTTCCTATCCGGGATAGAGGGATAGAGGACCATTGTGATAATAATTCAGTAACCTGTTTTAGCAATGGATGAAAGTTAGCTGAGTGTGATGCCGCGTACACACGATCATTTTTCGGCATTGGAAAAAAACTATGTTTTTCGGCATTTAGAAAAAACAAAATTTTTCCAACTTCACCATTAAAACGACGTTGCCCACACACCATCGTTTTTAAAAAATGATCTAGCAAAGCGCAGAGACGTACAACGTCACTTTAAAGGGGAAGTTCCATGCGGATGCTGCCACCCTTTGGGCTGCTTTAGCTGATTCCGTGTTAGTAAAAGACGATTCGCGCTTTTCTGTCTGTTACAGTGTGATGAATGTGCTTACTCCATTACGAACGGTAGTTTTACCAGAACGAGCGCTCCCGTCTCATAACTTGCTTCTGAGCGTGCGCGGGTTTTTAACGTTGTTTTAGCCCACACACGATCATTTTTTAAAACCCAAATTTTTTTTGGAGCGTTTTTCAGAAGCCGAAAAATGATGTGAAGCCCACACACGATCATTTTAAATGACATTTTTTAAAAACAACGTTTTTTTCATGCCGAAAAATGATCGTGTGTACGCGGCATCAGTCAGTTATCTTAGTAGTAAATTGTATTCCTTGGTATGGAAGTTTTTGAGAAGGAAAGTGAATCTTTAGCAAGCTGAAGGTCTAATGCTGCGTACATTTTTAATGGTCTAGAAAAAACGATGTTTTTTCAACCCGATTATTGTTAAGCCTGCCTGGCCTATACACAATTGTGAAAAAGAAAATGCTCTAGCAAAGCGATGTGACGTACAACACGTACGACGGCACTATAAAGGGGAAGTACCATTCGGATGGCGCCACCCTTGGGGCTGCTTTTGCTGATTTCGTGTTAGTAAAAGTTTGGTGAGAGATGATTCAGTCTGTTACATCGTGATGAATGTGCTATCTCCATTACGAATGCTAGTTTTACCAGAACGAGCGCTCCCGTCTCATAACTTGCTTCTGAGCATGCACGTTTTTTTCACATCTTTAAAGCCAAAACACATAACCATTTTTAACGACGTTAAAAACGACAACGTGAAAAAATTTAGAGCATGTTCTAAATCTTTAATGCCCATTTTTAACATTGGGAAAAATGCTCTGGAGCTCACACGCGATAGTTTTGAATTACATAAAAAAAAAAAACATGTTTCACATCGTGAAAAATGGTCCTGTGTACGCGGCATTAGCCCTGGTTCACACTGGTGCGATTTGACATGCAGTTTGATATGTTAAATCGCATGTCAAATCGGCAGAATTTACCGGCAATGGCACCGGCCTAATTGGTGTGTCACTGCATCTGCGGCGCTGCACCGATTTCAAAAAGTAGTTCCTATACTACTTTATGTGATTTCAGGCTGCGATTTACATTGGCATCTGTGCAGAAACCTTCACAGATGTCTCTGTAATTGCGACCGAAATTGCGACTGACAAACGGGAGTGAAATTGTGCGAGTTCAGCTAAACTCGCATGGCTTCATTCCCACAGCTCAGTGTGAATCTGGGCTGAAGAAGGCAAGGAAATGTTGAGTGCAGTCAATTTTTCATAGTTAACTGTCAAGCCTGAAATTTATGCACAACGGTTTAGGACAGAGAGGAGATTGGGTGCTGTGATATGGGCAGATGACATGAAGAGTAAGGCCTCGTACACACGATAGGTTAACCAGAGGACAACGGTCTGAAGGACTGTTTTCATCGGTCAAAACCGATCGTGTGTGGGCCCCATAGGTTATTTAACCATCGGTTAAAAAAAAGCCAACTTGCTTTAAATTTAACCGATGGATTCCTAACCGATAGGTCAAAACCGATCGTTAGTAGGCACGACCATTGGTTAAAAATCCGCGCATGCTCAGAATCAAGTCGATGCATGCTTGGAAGCATTGAACTTCATTTTTTCAGCACGTCGTTGTGTTTTACGTCACCGCGTTCTAACACGATTGTTTTTTTAACCTATGGTGTGTGGGCGCGACGGACCATCAGCCAGCTTCATTGGTTAACCGATGACAACAGTCCTTCAGATCGTTCTCATCGGATGGACTGATCGTGTGTACGAGGCTTAAGAGGTCATCTGAAAAAAAAATACTTTCTGCTGACATCCAGCTACCGTATTTATTGGCGTATACGCGCACTTTTTTGCCCTGAAAATCAGGGCAAATCGTGGGTGCGCGATATACGCCGATACCCGCTTTTTCCGTGCCGAGTTTTAATACTGCGCCAACATATACCGAGCGCAGTACACTCGTGTATAGTCGGTCCTCTCGCGCTGAGGTCTTGGACGTACTGGACGTCAGCACGAGAGTAGCCGAGCCTGCCCGACCATACACGAGTGTACTGCGCTCTGTATATGTCGGCGCAGTATTCAAACTTGGCGCGGGAAACGAGCGGGGAGGACGCGAGGACGCCGCAGAAGGACGCCGGACCCAACGAGGAGGACACCTGAAGCCGCAGACGGACGCCGGACCCGACGAGGCCGCCGATGGACGCCGCGCAAGACACCAAAACTGTAAGTACAAAACATCTTTTTTCCACAGGAATTTCGGGTAACTTTAGGGGTGCGCGCTATACGCGGGAGCGCGCTATACCCCAATAAATACAGTAATTCAATACCTTTTATGTTTGGATCTCAATTGGTACTAAGGGGCCCAAATTGTCCCAAGAAAATATCCCCCACACCATTACACCACCAGCCTGAACCGTTGATACAAGGCAGGATGGATCCATGCTTTCATGTTGTTTAAGCCAAATTCTGCCCCTACCATCTGAATATTGCAGCTGAAATCGAGACTCTTCAGACCAGGCAACCTTTTTCCAATCTTCTATTGTCCAACTTTGAGTCTGTGTGAATTGTAGCCTCAGTTTTCTGTTTTTAGCTAACAGGAGTAGCACTCGGTGTGGTCTTCAGCTGCAGTTTCACATGAAGCACTGCAAGTGCTCTGTTCGTTTTTTTCCCCTAACATGATTCTCAAATAATTCATGAGGTTGCGACCCCCCCCAAACTTTTCAGTTTTGCAGGAAGCACAAGTTTATTTGTTTGTTTCACCAAGCAGGAATCTTAAACCTCAACCCCCTATGAATTTTTCCTCTTTCAAGGATCTAAAATACTGCCTCAACTTCTTTCATTTAACTGATGCCATATTTTTAACAACCAGACTACAGGCAGAGGTCTCCCAGTTATTAGGGATATTACTAGCACTGATTTATACTAATTTTCTATTCTTGTGCAGTCAGAAGAAAGGTAGATAAGTTAGCAAGGGACACAATGGAAGGATCTTTAACATAAAAGGTTAAAAGTGTATCTCATTTACGCACAGATTTGTGCCAGGCCTATTATAAATGCAGAAATTGATGTCATTAAGAACCTCAGTAAATGTTTACACATTTGTTGAACACACATATGTGGGGTGCATATTTATCATGAGGCCATTCTAATGTCACTTTGATGGTTGACCTACACTAATGCTAGCTTTTTTACATTCAATACTTACACATTTATACCTAGAACAAACTACAAGTTTTTTTTCTTTTAACCCAGCAGGTTTAACGAAAAAAAAAAACAACGGACAGCTCCGGTTGGATCCACAGTACTAACCATGCAATGTGAGTACAGCGATCTCCCCCGCTGAGCTGTTGTGTTCTGACAGGGGACACCCTGAGTTGGTTGGCTGTTGGTTTTGCAGCATGCTCATTCAACAGAAGCTGGCCAAGCGGACAGACTGACATATACACAGGCCGAATGTCAGCTGGTTTTTTATTGAACTTGCTGATGTCTCCTGACATTTGGCCTGTGTGTACGGGGCTTAAGTCTAAAGGGGATTTTTATGAAGATCCTATTTCTTCACATACAAACCACACTACAAGATCTTGTAGGAGCGTAAAACAATGTAAATTGTTGCTTAAGATTAATCAAGTTCTCAGTCAATTATCCTTCAAAGTGTAAATGGTGGGTATTACTGCGCTAACCCAATATGTGAATAATGAACAGCTGCTACATAAAAATGTGAAAGCGAGGTGTGTGAAAAAATGTAGCGCTAAGGAAAGGAAATGAATAAACAATAATCTATGTACCAAATGTTTTTGTGCACATAATAAAAACTGATAATAATCAGGGATGGACTGGCATCAGGACTACTGGGAGATTCCCGGTGGGCCGATGGCTGGTCGGAGGTCTGCGGCGATCTACCCGTCAATCAACGACAGCTGGTGCCTGATGAGTAGATCGAGATTTAGCGAGCATGCAGATTAGCGCAGGAAGCGTGTGTAATATGTTCTCTCTCCTGTCACGGCACTCACGCTGCTCTCCGACAGCCCCTCCTCTCTTCTTGTCCATCCCAATTTGTTTGTGACATCATCTGGGATAGACGAGAGGAGGGGATGCCGGGGAGCCGAGTGAGTGTCCTGACAGGAGAGAGATCCTTCCCTGATGTGCCCTGTGCCCTGATATGCCCTGTGCCCTGATGTGCCATGTGCCCTGATGTGCTATGTGCCCTGTGCCCTGATGTGCCCGTGCCCTGATGTGCCCCAATGTGGTGTGCCTCAATGTGGTGTGCCTCAATGTGGTGTGCCCTGATGTGCTGTGATGGGCCCTGATGTGATGTGCCCTGTATGTGTTGTGCCCTGAGGTCCCCCGTGCCCTGATGTGCTGTGCCCTGTACCCTGATGTGCTGTGCCCTGTACCCTGGTGTGTTGTGCCCTGATGTGCTGAGCTCTGTATCGTGCCCTGATGTGCACTGTACCCTGATGTGTTGTGCCCTGGGCCAGTCTGGATGAAGTCCAGGGCCACATTTTTGTCCCAGTCCAGCCCTGACAATATTCAATCTCAATCTCAAATATAACGAAAAATATATAAAGGTGGGCAAACATAGATAAAAAATGTCCTGTAAGTGATTGTTGCTCAGGAATGAAACACAATAACTAAGCAGACACATGGACCATTAGGGATGGTATATCTTCTACTGGAAATGAGGGGTATGCACTCTTAACGGAAGTGGTGGACTCAAGTGTCAGTGCCAACGAGTCAGTCAAGCAAAGAAAGCCAGAATCGGCGGACTTCCAGAACAATCCAAAGAACCCAGGAGACTCCAAGAACGGCTTTGGGAAATCATACAGTTTACCGTAAAGCTGGAACACTGATATTAGGCAACTGGATGGAAAGACCAAAAACCTCTCATCAAGAAAAATATAAAGGGAGTAAAAGCCTCCAAATGGTATAGATCAAAGGGTGGGTTTTATTGAATAAAAGCCAACATACATTTGTAAGTATAAAATTGTGATCACAAACATAGAAATCAATGTGGGGAGCAATAAGCCGAGTCTGACACGTTTCACCTTTATAGATTTCAACTGGGGCATATGTCCACTTCCGATAAGAGTGCATACCCCTAATTTCCAGAAAAATCATCCTTCAAAGGAATGTATCACCTAAGCTAAACCCGCAACTAGCCATAGGCACCCACTGGTAGTTTACCTTATACAATGCTCCCGAAAATCGGTTTCTTCTTATCAGCCCTGTCAGCATGAGAAAGACATTGGGAAATTCAAGCAGAACAGCAGGTACAGGTAGACCTAAGTCTCACACCACAGTTCTGAAAGATGCCATCCAGATACTATTCTGCTGTGTGTAACTTTTACACGACTAACTATCAGATATCACACACACTGAAAAATTTACAATCATGACCAACCATGACCTCCTTACCCTCCAGCTGAAGTTGTTTGCAGCTAAATTGCACTATAATATACTCAAGCATCTGAAATAGGGCTATATATTTTACACAGCTTAAACCATTAGTTCAATGCACATTCTCACAATCTAGGAGTAAGTAAAAGAAAAAAATGAGTCTACTCTGTCCAGAGAGATGGAGTCATCCATACCAATTTAGGGATCAGACAAGTAGGGTAAAAGCTCACTTTTGACATACCATTGTCTGTCCTGTTCTCTGAGTCTGTCTGTTATGGGCTGGGCATAGCAGGGCAGGGCATTATAATAATGACGTCCTCTGTCCTCTGGAGGGTCACTCCAAACTAAAACTCTGATTGCCAGTGGTGGTTGAACTGTTGCGGCACCCAGACAAGAAACGTTTGGTATGTAAAAATAAACAATTTATTACAAAAATTACAAAATAAAGAATACGAGGTACACAGTTGACAATCACATTGGTGACTAAACACCAGAACATTAAAATCATTACAAGCTCCACAGGTGTGTAGAGAACAGAACTGATGTAGCTATTGACATTTCCTCAACATGTTTCGTGACCAAGTCACTTCCTCTGGAGGCGTCAAGCTCTAACATCTGGAACGATATGTAATCTCATGATTATATGTTTTAAAGTATACAGTACTCAATTGTAGCACAGCTACAGTTATTACAATTTTTAAGGAGTGTAGTAAAGAAACGAAGAGCATGACTTACCAAGGTGTGCCCAAAGGGCAGTCTGCGGCTATAATAGAACACCCAAAAGGGTTGACCAGTGAGACCTAATTCAGATTGACATATACTTCAGTATATTGAGATACAGACACACAGACAGAAATATGCTGATGCTCTGTTCTATTTTTTCAAGATACAATCCGAGTTTAAGGTGATTTTGCAAGCCATGTGTTTTCTTTCTCACAAACAGATGTTCTTTGGTTTCCTGAGGACCATTGGGATTCTGGTGTCCTCAGACTTGTGCAGCTCTTGGAAACAAGCTTGTTAAGTGATTGTGGTCATATACTGTAGTCATGTCATCAATCGTTGATGTTCCAATATTATGTACACATAAAATAATTAATAAAAAGTAAAGCAAAGGTTAATTTGAGAAGCCACCATATAATTATTATTTTTCTGCCTCAGTTGACTGCTCACATTCTTCACCAAACCTGTTGTGAAATTTAGATCATTTGCCTTACAGTGCCTTTAATCAGGAAACATCCAGATACATGTTTGTAACAGGAATATTTACACAGTGAAGCAAACAAATAACTTGTCAGCAGTGTTTGCAGATATTAGGAAAAGTTGACAGCATAACTAATTTTAAATGATTGCCAAAGATAAGAAGTCACATTATATATAAACAACAGGCCAACTACAGCATAAACTTTGGCATATGCTGCCAAATGGTCATGGCTATAAAACATTCACATACTTATAATACTAGTAGTCAGGCCCATTAAGAATTCAATTATGTATCTTTATTGGATATTCAGGTAAAAAATGTTGTCACATGCTGCAGGGTGGGACCCTTGCTCCCTATGTGGAAGCAGTAATCATGGCCAATGCACCCTTGTTGAGACAGAGCTAAAATTCTCTAGTAAGGATGAGCTTAGTATTCGAGTCAAACTCATGTTCGACTCGAACATCGTATGTTCGATCCTTCGTCGAAATACGAACAAAACGGGTCGTTTGCGCCAAATTCGAGTTACGTTTCACAGACCATAATTCACTGCGGCATCGCTGGCTGATGATTGGCCAAGCATGCACTATGACCCGCATGCTTGGCCAATCACAGCTTGCAAAAACAGGAGAGCCATAATTGGGCAAATCCAGGGTGGCTTTGGCCAATTATGGCTCAGGGGGTTTAGTACATGCCCCACACTATAAAAGGCCGCCTGCAGGTCGGCCTTTTGTAGTGTGTTGCAGTGGTTAAGAGAGGACAGAGAGAGTGTCATTTTTTGCAGGTAGATAGAGCAGGCAGGCAGCCTAGTCAGTTAATGTTACAGTGTGTAGAGGATATATATACATCCCAGGTGTTGTACATATATTTATACACTGTATAGTTTAGCTAGATCAGTTCTTCCTAATTTACTGGCAGGCAGGTGATTGTGCTAGCTGCAGTATTCTTACGTGGTTTATTGTCTGTGTCCTCTGTAGTTTGCATCTAAAGCTACTTGGTGTGTACTGGCGATGTGCTCTGTAGTTTGCACCTAAAGCTACTTGGTGTGTACTGGCCGTGTGCTCTGTAGTTTGCACCTAAAGATTCAGGAGCAGTGATTTTAATGATGCTTAAATTAAAAAAATAAAAAAAAAGTGAAAAGTTCCTTTAAATATTGTACCTGCTGGGTGTCTATAGTATGCCTGTGAAAACGTCTTTGAGAAAACGGGTCTTGCCCGAGGGAACATGTATCAATGGAAAAAAACTTTTAAAAACGGTCGTTTTTTCAGGAGTCCGTTTTTAAAACTTTTTTTCCATTGATACATGTTCCCTGGGGCAAGACCCAGGTTCTCAAAGACGTTTTCACAGGCATACTATAGACACCCAGCAGGTACAATATTTAAAGGAATTTTTAATTTTTTTTTAAAAAAAATTATTTAAGCATCATTAAAATCACTGTTTCTGAAAAAACGACAGTTTTTAAAACTTTTTTTCCATTGATACATGTTCCCTGGGGCAAGACCCGGGTTCTCAAAGATGTTTTACGACAATAACTTGCTTATTAGGCTTTAAAATGAGCGCTTTTGAATTCGAACCTTCGAGTCCCATAGACCTCAATGGGGTTCTAAATGTTTGCGCGAACGTTCGGTCCGTTCGAAGGTTCTGGTGCGAACCGAACGGGGGGGGGTGTTCGGCTCATCCCTATTCTCCAGTTAACTGGAAGCATGAGTTTTGTAACATGCAGAGCTATATATGACTCGGTGGGTGGGTGTCAGACCTTTGTAATGAGACCGCTACTTATAGAGAGAGCAAGGTTTCCACTCTACAGCTGCCAGCTTCCCTCCTCTCCCCTCAGGAGCAGGAAAGGGGCTGATAAATATTTCATTAACCAACCTTACTTTTCTGAATGAACACTGTAAGTAGTACCGTTTCGCCCATGTCTTCATTCTCAACTGACGGATAGTAAACTATGTTTACTGCAGGCTGCAGAGAAAGGGACTGGAGAATCTCTATCCTCAGTTTATTTCTACGTCTCAAAAGAGAGACATCAGGGGTCAAAATAGAGACATCAAGGGTCTGTTTAGACCCTTGATATTTCACCAAAATGCCCCATAACGCTCCTAAAAAAATAAAAATAAATTATAAAAAAATTATAAAAATAAAAAACTACTGACACCATCCACTGCCCTACTGACACCAATCTTTGCTCTACTGACACAGCCCATTGCTCTGTGATATACACGCATGTGTGTTTGTGCTCTGGGGTGCACATCCTAATGCAATAGGCTGTGCACACCAGTAGTCCAATGCCAATCCTTTTCTTGTTTTAAATGATGTCCACCGCCATTTAACCCACCTCCTTTGAGCCAGGAGTTTTAGGGGCCCACCCACTGAAGTATTTCATTACATTTCCCAGGGCTCACAGGACAATGTTCATTCAGCTGCCTACCACTAGAGGAATAGGAGGTGGAAGAGGCAAGGACAAGTAACTTAACATGACTGGACCAAAGAATGTTAAAAAAGGTATATATAAAAAGATAAGAACAATAACATGCAAGGAAGGGGGGAGCGAACTGGGTAAGAAAGGGGGGATTTGAGCTTAAGACAATTGTAATACCTAAAGGGTGGATGTATCAACTAATTCAAAAATGTATTATTATTTATAACATTTGATTAAGCTGAATAGATAGATTAATGCAGTGATCCTATCTGTCAGACTGTTAAACCTCAATGGAAGCTGACTTCTCTCCTGCCTAAGCTCAGGCTAATATTGAGAATAAAAGTCTTTATTATACCAGGTGTCCAGAATATAATAAGGATGAAGTTCCTATGCTCAAGAAAGGCTCTGTGAAGGGCCAAGGTCACTTGGGGTGGGGTGCCAGGTATATGTTAGAACACTGATCAGTTGCATTCCAGCCCTGTCAGAGTTGAGATGTTCTTTTTTGTAACACTCTGTTCAAGTGCCTCATATTAAAGCTGAGTTCAACCTAAAAGTGGAATTTCCGCTTTTCAGAACCCTCCCCCCCTCCGGTGTCACATTTGACACCTTTCAGGGGGAAGGTGGTGCAGATACCTGTATAAAACAGGTATTTGCACCACTTCCGGGTATTGACTCCCGCGGGAGTCACGCCCCCCGCGTCACCCCCCCCCCCCGCTGTCTTCTGGGAAACACAGTGTTCCCAGGAGAGAGCGGGGACCAGTGACGGCACGCCGCATACTCGTGCATGCGCAGTAGGGAACCGGGCAGTGAACCTGCAAGGCTTCACTTCCTGATTCCCTCACCGAGCATGGAGGCAGCAGCATCCGAGGACTGAGCGATCGCTTGTCCTCGTCTGCTGACTTTGCGGGCACGCTGGACTGGTAAGTGTTCATTTTTTAAAAGTATTTGTAACTGCTGGCTTTTAAAAAAAAAATTTGGAGGGTCCTCCATTTAAGATAAATGCAAGCAAGTTTGGAACAAAAGTACACAATACAATTTTGGCTGAAATTGGGTAAATGTGCAATAGAAGCTTTGAAAAGTGTGAGGAAAGCTTATGGAGAAGCTGTGATGATATCTGCCCAAGTGTACCAATGGTACAAGACCTTCAAGGAAGGACTAGAAGATGTTCAAGATGAACAATGATCGGGATACCTACCCCTCTTGGTCAAAAACAGGACAGAATGTGGATACAGTGAGTTTTGTTCTCTACTGTGACCGACGGATCACTATCAGAAAGACTGCAGAGGAAATGGGCATTACCAAATCAATGGTTCACAAATGTGTGCAAAACTTGATCCAAAGTATTTGTCACCTGATCAGAAGGGACACCCAAGAAAGCTTGAATAAGTAAATTAAAAGTCAAACTACGCAGGCTTTAAAGGCCAGCCCACTGGAATACATCCAGGGATGCTATAAAGAATTGAAAAATCTCTGGGAGCATTGTGTACACTCATAAGGTGCATACTTTGAAAGAGATAATGTTCAGTTGTAAAGTTTTACAATAAAAGATTTTGTTAACCACTTTACGAACACCCACCGCACATTTTGTGGGAGGAAGGCCGCTCTGCGCCAGATCACATACCTAGTACGTGATCTATGCATCAGGGTAGAGAGCGCACTCATGCACTCCCTCCGTCCTGACTGTGCAGCGATTGGCTGCTGCACAAACCAATCAGCAGGTGCCAGCTACTGATTGGTCATCGGCACCCGACGATTGTCTGTCTCCGGTAATTACCGAAGAGAGTTCTGTGTATGTAAACAAACACAGGCTTCTCTTCTGACAGCAGCAATTTGCTGTTTTTTCTCTCTGCAAGCAGGGAGTGAAGAACAACATTGCTTAGTAAAAACAGCACACGGCACACACAGTAACACATGTTGGGCACACATTTAACCCCTTGATTGCCCTCGATGTTAAAGCGGAGTTCCAGCCTTTTTATGTTTATTAAAAGTCAGTAGCTACAAAAAGTGTAGCTGCTGACTTTTAATAAACAGACACTTACCTGTTCCACGGTCCAGCGATGCGGCCGCCTGGTGCATCGCTCCTCTCCCCCCCCCCTCTCCGCCGGTGCCTCCATTCAGATTGTGGGCACCCGGCCGTGACAGCTTTTGGCTTCACGCCCGTAGTGGCCGATTGTCTGTCGCAGTATTGCAGTCCTGCTACAAGTCACTGATTGCCGCCATTACTGATTAAAATAAATAAATATCACATATTTTGCAGGATGCTATAACTTTTGTGCAAACCAATTTGCATACGCTTAGCAGAATGTAGCAGAATACATATTGGCCTAAATTCATGAAGAAATTTTATTTTTTACAATTTTTATTGGATGTGTTATATAGCAGAAAGTAAAAAAAACATTTTTTTCAAAATTTATGCTTTTTTTGTTTATAGCACAAAAAAGTTGACCAAATACTACCAAAAAAAAGCTCTATTTGTGGTAATAAAAGGACATACATTTTATTTGGGTACAGTGTCGCACAACCGTGCAATTGTCAGTGCTGTATCGCAAAAAATGGCCTGGTCAAGAAGGGGGGGGGGTAAACCTTCTGGAGCTGCATTCTGAAGAAATCTTCACTGTAGAGATGCCGTTCTCCTTCCTGTCTCTGAACATCCGTCAAAATGATAGTTAACAGCTTCAGGTCCTCAGGTAGAACAGCAGAACAAATGGTCCAATGGAGACACGTCCCCTCCTTCCTCTTCCTTCTTTGTAAAAAATTGCTGTGCAGGGTTGAGGGGTGCGCTGTGTACTGCATGCAGGGCTAAGGGATGCGCTGTGTACTGCATGCAGGGCTGAGGGGTCTGCTGTGTACTCCGTGCAGGGTTGAGAGGTGCGTTATGCACCGCATACAGTGATAAGGGGTGCACTGTGTACTGGGTGCAGGGCTGAGGGTTGCACTGTGTACTGCGTGCAGGGCTGAGTGGTGCACTGTGTAATGCATGCAGGGCTGAGTGGTGCGCTATGTGCTGCCAAATTCCCCCCCCCCCCCAGAACAATACGGATTCCAGTACAGAGCTC
This sequence comes from Rana temporaria, assembly GCF_905171775.1. Lineage (NCBI taxonomy): Eukaryota > Metazoa > Chordata > Amphibia > Anura > Ranidae > Rana > Rana temporaria. The sequence goes on from NC_053489.1 coordinate 530,126,913, forward strand.
ACATCCCCTTTTCCCCATTCAAGTACAGAGCTCTGCAAATAGTGGGGCTGCAATTACAACTTACAGCATCCATCTGTCTGCTCCTCTGGGACGATCGGCTGGGTGGAATCCTAACCCCTCCCTCCTCTGCTCCGATGGGACGAGCGGCTGGGTGGAATCCCTGCTCCGATGGAACGAGTGGCCAGATAGAATCCCCCTAGATGGGGTGGGGGGTCTGTGCAGCCAATAGGAGAGTAGTGCTGTTTCTTGTAAATTTACAAGTAACAGAGTCGATAAGCAAGCAGCGCCGGCTGAAAAAAAAACCTGCTGCTTGCTGGACTCCACTCCGGGACTTGGCTTTAATTTACTGGGACGCAGGAAACTTATATAAAAGCCAGGTAAGGTCCCGGCGAATCTGGGATGGTTGGGACTCGGGAGGTATGCATGTGATTAAGTGTTCTTTGTAAAGTGAAGCTTTACCTCATTTACTATGCTGTGGTGTAACTGCACTTGCAAAAGTGCACAGTCTATTCGCCTCTAGTAAATCCACCCCAATATATCCGGATGTACTGCTAACTGCTAGCAATATTCATATAAAAACTGCTCTTTGATGCGTAGTAATACAGTTTCCCCAATAGGCCATGTAAGAGATGGAGATTTTAACATTGCTCTCCGTCTGAACTCTGCAGATAATTATTCAACATGACTGTGCCCAGACTACATTCTTAATTACCTTGTGATGGTTATCCAGACAATGGCAGGCGTAGAGAAACATGTCTACCAGTGAATTGTTACATTTCCAGGCCTTCTCTCTCGGCATATGACAGATTTAATTTAACTACCAAGAGCATTTTATTGAAATCTACCCTAAACTAACACTTTAAGACTTCCTCAAAACTATTCTTTTTTATATGGAGGAAAATGTAGATGTAATAAATATAACGAAATCCATTTAAATGCACTGCATCAATGATTTCAAAATGTTCCTATTCATGCCTTTCAGATTTCTGAGTAGCTTCACAGCAATATCAATAACTTGCAAAATAACTGATGTTATCATTTCTCCTCTTGTCCGTAGGGAGAGCTGGAATATCTGCACTGTGTTTCAAATTGATGTAAGGGCAATAATGATGCATTTATTCATTGATTGCACAATTATTTGCAATAGTGTATGTATTTTTGCGCTTCAATGGGTGCAAAATTTGTGCCCACTTATGCCAACCTGTACATGTGTTGATGGGATGAATGCCATGTCTGTGGAGATGAAAGACTCTTCACACATCACATAGACATTTTTCCCTCTATATTTTGATCTTCATTGTACATCATTTCTTCCATCACTCCATCTTGATTTTGATCCAGATTGTTTAGGGGGGCGCTGTGTACTGCATGCAGGGCTGAGGGGTGCGCTGTGTACTGCATGCAGGGCTGAGGGGGGCGCTGTGTACTACATGCAGGGCTGATGGGTGCGCTGTGTACTGCATGCAGGGCTGAAGGGTGCGCTGTGTACTGCATGCAGGGCTGAGGGGTGCGCTGTGTACTGCATGCAGGGCTGAGGGGGGCGCTGTGTACTACATACAGGGCTGATGGGTGCACTGTGTACTGCATGCAGGGCTAAGGGGTGCGCTGTGTACTACATGCAGGGCTGATGGGTGCGCTGTGTACTGCCAAGTTCTCCCCCCAAGAATAATACAGCTTCCAGTACAGAGCTCACATCCCCCTTCCTACATTCAAGTACAGAGCTCTGCAAATAGTGGGGCTGCTGCAAAAGTTCAGCTACAACTTACAGCATCCATTTGTCTGCAGGCTGCTGAAACGGGTAGCTGTAGCAGCTTCTGCCATGGTGCTGGGTAGAATCCCCAGCCCCTCAGGACTCGTTGCAGGCCAGTCAAGTTTCTCCACCCCAAACTCGCTCATCCATGTCTGTCAAGACCTTGCTTTGTGCACTGGTCCAAATCATTTGGTGGAGGGGGAATTATGGTGTGGGGTTGTTTTTTAGGGGTTGCATGGGCTTGACCCTTTAATTCCAGTGAACGGAAGGTGTCAGCATACCAAGACATTTTGGACAATTTCATGCTCCCAACTTTGTGGGAACAGTTTGGGGATGGCCCCTTCCTGTTCCAATATGACTGAGCACCAATGCACAAAGCAAGGCCAATAAAGACATGGATGAGGGAATTTGGGGTGGAGGAACCTAAATGGCCTGCACAGAGTCCTGACCTTAACCCGGTAGAAAACCTTTGGGATAAAAAAGAGCGGAGACTGCGAGCCAGGCCTTCTCATCCAACATCAGTGCCTGACCTCACAAATGCGCCTTTGAAAGAATGGTCAAACATTCCCATAGACACACTCCTAAACCTTGTGGGCAGCCTTCTCAGAAGAGTTGAAGCTGTTATAGCTGCAAAGAGCGGGCCAACTCATTATTGAACCCTACGGAGTAAGACTGGGATGCCATTAACTGCTCCTCTGGGCAGAATCATGTACAGGTGACACAGTGGGAGCAAATCAGTGGGTCTGGCGGACCCAATGTCCACCGGGACCTACCTATCTTTCCTAAAACAAGGCAGATCGCTATTCTGTTAGTAGGGAACACAGAGATCCTGAGTTAAAGCACCTGGCACAGTTATCAAGCACTCTCAGGAAATACATTTAACCTTTTTAATCACCCCTGATGTTAACCCCTTCCCTGCCAGTGGAAAAAATAAATGTTCCTGGACTGCCGCACTCTGATAGGCGATTTATTGAAACAAAATGAACAAAGGATAAAATCCAAATCTGTATGACATCCAAAAGTTCATGCAACACTGCAATCAATGGTAGAAAGTGGACATAGGGGACAAAAAAGCTAACATGTTTTGCATCATGGATAGATGCTTAGTCATAGCTATGACTAAGCATCTATCCATGATGTGAAATATGTTAGCTTTTTTGTCCCCTATGTCCACTTTCTACCATTGATTGCAGTGTTGCATGAACTTTTGGATGTCATACAGATTTGGATTTTATCCTTTGTTCATTTTGTTTCAATAAATCGCCTATCAGAGTGCGGCAGTCCAGGAACATTTCTTTTTTCCACGGATCAGCGCAGAGTCTTCACCTGTCAGTACTACAGGGCGGGAGCACAGCATAGGACGCAGGGCTTGGAGAGGTACTCTTTTCCATTGTTTCCCTTCCCTGCTAGTGTCATAACTACAGTGACAGTGCATATTTTCTAGACCTGATCACTGTATTGGTGTCACTGGTCCTCATAAAAGTGTCAAAAGTGTCACTTAGTGTCTAGATTGTCCGCAGTCCTGCTATAAGTCGCTGATTACCATTACTAGTAAAAATAAATAATAAATAAAAATTGTAAAAACGCATATTGGCTTAAATTGATGAAGAAATTCGATTTTTTACATTTTTTTTATTTATTATTTCTTATTAAATACATTTTTAATTTATATGCAAGAATGGAAGGACTTTTTCAATTTGAGAATATCTCACCAATAAAATGTATTTCTGTAAGTTTACAGAATATCAAAACATCCTAATTCGCAGGTTTACACATTAATTTTAGTACAAAAAGTGTGTATGGACCATTAGTGGTATTTGAAAACACTTTAGGAAGATGACACTAAGCTATGTATTGAGGCAAATAACAATTTTCCTATATCATATCCCAAAATTACTTTTATGTACTTTCCTAAAAGTTGTGCCAGCTCATTTACAAATGACTAATATGAATGCTTTACGCAAATGTCATGAAGATTAGTGGTTAGAAAAAGGTTAGTGGTTAGAAAAAAATTGAACGCTTTATTTTCCATGTCTTTTTTGTTTCCAGTTTGTTTTTAATGTCGGGACAGGGTAATAAAATGTCACGCTTTGCAAAAAATATTAAAAATGTTTTTCTATTTTAGTAGTTCTTTGCGCAGTGCGTATGATGTGTATATACAAAACAACAGTTCTATATGGTGGATTTGAGTCTCAACACCTATAGGTTTGCTCATTGCAGTACAATACATACCACAGACCCTGCATGCTCCATACAAGGTAATATCATGGACAGTCAAAAAAAATCTGTCCTTGACTTCTATGGAAAATCATGCAAGGTTCATGAAAATAAATTATTCTTTCTACTGCAATGTACCATGCATGTCCAGAAACACAACATATAAGTAAAGAGAAGCAATGTAATTTCAGTTAGAAACACTACAAAGAGATGAAAGATGGGCTTGGTTAAAGTGGACATGTATCTAAACCCTGGAAACATCAATCACTGCCCAATGGTAATGACTGGACATAACTACCTTTAGGTTAGTAGTGTACCTCTCAATATCTTTGCTTTTGGGACTCTACACAGGGCTAGTACACTGCCAATGTAGTGGTGTGAGCTGGCCTGATATGAAACAAGGCATCTTTTCTTGTCTTGTGCAGTGTGTGAACAAGGCTGCCCAGAGCAGTGCCACCACACCTGGTGTGAAGGAGCTCTTACTCTGTTAACCAAGATGTGCTCACCTAAACCTTCCACCTGGTTCCCTCACTAGCACCTTTTCTGGGTGGGGGACAACCAATACAGCTGCTCCAGATTTGCCTGCACTGGCCAGTCTGACAGTTGTGCTGACTTCACGCCTCTTCTGGGTCCTGAGAGGATCCCATAACTGAACAGCTAATAAGAAGTGTCCATGTCCATGTCAAATGCAGTAACATGAAAACAGTATCATTAGCAGTAATCAACATGGGTTTTACAAAAGGTCGCTCATGCCAAACCAACCTATTAACATTCTATGAGGAAGTGAGCTACCATCTGGACAAAGGTAGGCCGGTGGATGTGTTGCATTTGATACAGTCCCCCACAAATGCTTATTCTACAAGCTGTAGTCTGCAGGCATGGACCATAAGGTTTGTTCTTGGATAGAAAACTGGCTATGGTGGCGTGTCCAAAGGGTGGTGATAAATAACGTATACTCAGAATGGCCTAGAGTGATTAGTGAGGTACCCTAAAGCTCTGTCCTGGGACCAATTCTGTTTAATATACAGTACAGACCAAAAGTTTGGACACACCTTCTCTTTCAAAGAGTTTTCTTTATTTTCATGACTATGAAAATTGTAGATTCACACTGAAGGCATCAAAACTATGAATTTACACATGTGGAATTATACATGACAAAAAAGTGTGAAACCACTGAAAATATATTTCATATTCTAGGTTCTTCAAAGTAGCCACCTTTTGCAGCAGACACATCTCTAGAACTGGTAAGAGGAGACTGTGTGAATCAGGCCTTCATGGTAGAATATCTGCTAGGAAACCACTGCTAAAGAAAGGCAACAAGCAGAAGAGACTTGTTTGGGCTAAAGAACACAAGGAATGGACATTAGACCAGTGGAAATCTGTGCTTTGGTCTGATGAGTCCAAACTTGAGATCTTTGGTTCCAACCCCTGTGTCTTTGTGCGACGCAGAAAAGGTGAACGGATAGACTCTACATGCCTGGTTCCCACCGTGAAGCATGGAGGAGGAGGTGTGATGGTTTGGGGGTGCTTTGCTGGTGACACTGTTGGGGATTTATTCAAAATTGAAGGCATACTGAACCAACATGGCTACCACAGCATCTTGCAGCGGCATTCTATTCCATCCGGTTTGCGTTTAGTTGGACCATCATTTATTTTTCAACAGGACAATGACCCCAAACACACCTCCAGGCTGTGTAAGGGCTATTTGACCAAGATGGAGAGTGATGGGGTGCTGCGCCAGGTGACTACCTCTTTAAGCTCATCAAGAGAATGCCAAGAGTGTGCCAAGCAGTAATCAAAGCAAAAGGTGGCTACTTTGAAGAACCTAGAATATGAAATATATTTTCAGTTGTTTTACACTTTTTTGTTATGTATAATTCCACATGTGTTAATTCATAGTTTTGATGCCTTCAGTGTGAATCTACAATTTTCATAGTCATGAAAATAAAGAAAACTCTTTGAATGAGAAGGTGTGTCCAAACTTTTGGCCTGTACTGTATGTATAAATGATATAGAGGATGGGATAATAACTTGATCTCAGTGTTTTCTGACGACTCAAAAAATATGTAGGGCAATAACACAGCAGCATATAGAAACTTTACAAGAGGACCTGAATAATTTAATGGAGTGGGCTACTGCATGACAAATTAAGTTTAACATTGAAAAATGTAAGGTAATGCACTTGGGGGTAGAAATATAAACACAAGTTACTCATTAGAGAACCCCTAGGAGATTTCAGGATGGAGAAGGATCTAGGGGTCCTACTAGAAGACAGACTGACCACTCTTCCACAATTGGTGGTGTCGGCTGGAAGTATGGATAATTTTAAAAGGCTCTTAGATGAGCATTTTAGCGAAAACAATATACAGGGATATGGGAAATTATTTTTCTACTCACACACCTACACAGGTTGAACTGGATAGACTGTTGTCCTTATTCAACCTTACCAACTATGTAACTATGTAATAGACACCCAAACAGAAGAGAAGCAAAAACTCAGGACTGGCACATCATGTGATGGTAAGTAAAAAGGCTTTTTAAAACCTGTGGTCCTGCTTTAGGCTTGTGATGCACTCTATCACATCTTCCTGCTGTGCTCTTTATTGGTTATCAATTAAGCTGCCAGGAACTGTTGGCATTTTTTTCTTTTTTTTGGGCATTTGTTTATTTTTTGCCATTTTTTTTTACATACTGTGACCAGAGCAGTATAGTGTTACCACAGTGACACTGTTGGGCTGGTTGTTTTCATTCCTATTTTGAGACCAAAAGTTGTAAAAACAAATGTCTGTAAGCATGGGTGTCCGCTCCATAGGGCGAGAGGGGGCAATTGCCCCCCCCTGGAATCGTAAGAGAAGACACTTATTTATTTATTTATTTATTTATTAAAATGCTTATTGGGAGCGCAGTCATTACCAGAAGGCCTCGATGCGCTCATAGAACCAACATATACAAGTACAAAACACATCTCTCATTACTGTAAGATAACAATATAAAACCACATAATAACACTTAAAAGAACTAAAAATACTACTATCTTACCCTAATTAGGGCCATACACTTGAAGAAATAAAAAAGTTTTTAAAAACTTCCTGAATTTTAATAAATCCTTCTCACGTCTTATGTATAGAGGTAGAGAGTTCCAGAATATTGAACCCTGCGCATCCAGCGTCCTCCCTCCACATTCTTCTAAATTTAGGGACAGTCAGATTTGCCTGATCAGCAGATCTCAATGATCTGTTGGGAACGTAACAGGTAAATTTTTCTTGCAAATACCCTGGGCCTATCTTATGGATAGCTTTGTGGACGATACAACCCACTTTGAACAAAACCCGTTCAGCAACCGGTAGCCAATGCAGGGCTTTCAGAGAAGGTGTAATATGGTCCCTACAACCCACACCCGTTAATAACCTAGCTGCAGCATTTTGGATCAGTTGAAGCTTATGCAGAAGGGTTTTTGAACACCCCATGTATAGCGCGTTACAATAGTCCAGCCGACTACCAATAAAAGCATTAATCACGTGGACTTTGTCCACCTCGTCAATGAAATGCAATGTAGAACGCAGGAGTTTCAGTTGGTAGTAACATTCGCTTACCACCTGATTTACCTGCGCCTTCAATGACAATTTGGAATCCACAATGATTCCCAAGTCCCGAACCTGAGTAGGCATAAACGAAACCGGCCAAGAAGGAAAATCAGTCAAACTGGTTTTGCTCTGATTACTAATAATAATACATTCTGTTTTTGAGCCATTAAGTTTTAAATAATTGGCTCCCATCCAGGACTGTATTTCCTCCAGGCAGGATGCCAAATCTACCTGGGCTTCCTCGTTTTTTGGCAGCTTAAAATAAATCTGCGTATCGTCTGCATAAACGTGAAAGCTAAGATTATGGCGCCGAATAATATATAGTAGCGGCCTTATGTAGATATTAAATAATATCGGCGATAGCGCCGAACCCTGAGGAACCCCGCAGGACAAGGGGCTATTAGATGAATAATACGTCCCTAGTCTTACCCTCTGAGTTCTATTCTGCAGGAATGAGGCCATCCATGTCAGTGCCATGTCCTCAAGCCCGGCCACAGACACCAGCCTTTCCAGAAGTCTGGCATGATCTACAGTGTCAAATGCAGCCGACAAATCCAGCAGTATTAACGCTGAAGCCTCATCACTGTCCATGGCCCATAGGCAGTCATCTTTAACTTTAATCAGGGTAGTCTCTGTGCCTCTACCAGGACGGAATCCAGACTGATATTCATCAAAAATATTATTGGACTCCAAGTGCGGCTGAAGTTGCCACACAACAGCTCTCTCCATTATTTTAGCTAAAAAAGGCAGTTAAAACTTGTCCCCTGTGTTGCAATGGCCGTCGCGGAAGCCGTGGACTTTTTTTCTAAGTCTGCTGCTGGCCTGGGGCCTGGGGCTTCACTTAGTGTTGTTCCGACTTATTCACCGTGATACATACAGACACATCCGTCCCTCCCTCCTCACCCGCTGCCCAAGCATCGGATTGGCTCTGCCACTCAGGCCTCTGCTTAACATCCCGGCTGTTCTGTTCTGTGATTGGCTGCCTCAGCCTGCCTGCCTGTGTAAATGTATGTTTTACTTGCTATGCCTATGCCGATCCGGCCGGCGCGGCGCCGGTTCCTCCCACAGGTGCGTGGCATGCAGTGGCCAAGACGAGAGAGAATACACTGCCAGTGCCTCCCCTGGGCCTATGATCGATCGCTGAAGAACCACAGGTAACAGCAGCAGTCCCAAACACACTGTTACACACACATATGACATTGTCAAAAAGGGACCGAGCATGGATGACCTTAAAATGATGCCCCCCCCCCCTGAAAAAAGTTCAGCGGACTCCCATGTCTGTAAGGTTATGAAGTAACTCTGATTTCTTTTCAAAAGATAAGATAAAACAAGTTAGCACAGCCAGGCATTGATTACTGGTGATTTATTGGCTAATATAGTCTGTGACATTTCTCTGCTGCGGTAGACTTCACACATGCAGAGACATGGTCACCCACTGTAGCAAAAACCTTGCTGGAAAATAGTATTGTACATTATTCTATATATGTTAAGCCAGTCATACATGGATTAAAATGTAGCCAGTTCCGCAAGGACCGGATGAATTTTAATCCAGGTATGGGCAGGCTGGTTGTACAGAAGTCGATCTACCACGTTGATCAGTGTATTCTGACGAAGGGGATGTCTGCCCGCTGTCAGGCCCCGTACACACGACAGAGTTTCTCGGCAGAATTCACCGAGAAACTCGGTCAAAACCCGGATTCTGCCGAGAAACTCTGTCGTCTGTTCTCTATTTTCTCGTTGTTCTATGGGAGAAGGCGGCCCGCCGAGCTCCTCGGCGGCTTCATCCCAAAACTCGACGAGGAACTCGACGTGCCAAGCACGTCGAGTTCCTCGGCCGTGTGTACGGGGCCTCAGAATACAGTACCTCAGCGGGAGTTATTCCCTCATCCACATTAACTGTGTGGATTGGGGAATTAAGGGCAAAAATAAGAAATTAAATAAAAGTTTTGTTTTTCCACAAATCTTTTTTTTACATGCTGTCACCAGAGCGGTACAGCATCATCATATCACGGGTGTGGCGGTGATCAGGGACACTGACTGGTGATAGTATGTGAAAAGAAAAATGTATAGTTAAAAAAAATATGTATATTTTTTTTTACAAATTGTTTTTACATACTGTGACCAGAGCAGTATAGAGTTACCACAGTGACACTGTGTACTTTTGGGAAGTAATCAGGATTTTGTTTACACTATGAATGTTTATAACAGTGATGACTATTGTTATAAGCAATTCATTTTTATGGATGGCATCCATTCATTCATTGTGTACTATTGTGAAAGCTGTGACATCACATGGTATAGGTGGACTGTGATTGGCCATGTCTGTACCATGTGATCACTGTGACCAATTACAGAGTTTAACACAATAGTACACTATGAATAAAACCATTCATTGTGCACAAATGATCGCTGTAATTGGTCACAGCGATTACATGGTACCACAGCCGGCCAGGTACAATGATCTGGCATCCGCTGTGTCCAGTGGACACAGCAGGTGACAGATTGTGCTGCAGCATGGCCCGTGACTGGAAGAACGTCCTATGTCATATGATGTCCACCCAGAATGGGAAAGCTCCCACTCAGCTGTCATTTGTCTATTGGCTGGGCGAGAAGCAGTTAAACAGTGTACATTAGGCTGATGAAAAATGTTCTGTAATGAGCACAAGAAAGAGGACATCAATAGGTGGAAATAAATACAACTGATCACAAAAATATACAAAGTAAATGATGACACTGTCCACCTCGAAACAAACATCTTACAATAATTGGTAAAGAGGCAAGAACAGCACCTGGATGGGTGAATTGGAGGGTAATGCCGCGTACATACGATCATTTTTCAGCATGAAAAAAAATGTTGTTTTTCAGCATGTCCAAAAAACGACGTTTTCCCAACTTCATCATTAAAAACGATGTTGCCCACACACCATAGTTTTTTAAAAAAATGATTTAGCAAAGCGCGGTGACGTACAACACGTACGACGGCACTATAAAGGGGAAGTTCTATTCGCCTTTGGGCTGCTTTAGCTGATTCTGTGTTAGTAGAAGACGATTCACGCTTTTTTGTCTGTTACAGCGTGATGAATGTGCTTACTCCATTATGAACGGTAGTTTTACCAGAACGAGCGCTCCCGTCTCATAACCTGCTTCTGAGCATGCGCGGGTTTTTTACGTCGTTTTAGCCCACACACGATCATTTTTTACAACACGAAAAACAACATAATTTAAAACAACGTTAAAAAATGCAGCATGTTCGATTTTTTTTTTTTTTTGTCGTTTTTCAGAACCTGAAAAATGATGTGTAGCCCACACACGATAATTTTAAATGACGTTTTTGAAAAACAACGTTTTTTTCATGCCGAAAAATGATCGTGTGTACGCGGCATTAATGTCTGAGGAGTGGAGATGGCAATCTGTAACTTCTGAAGCAGATAAGCTGTGAAAATAAAATTCCCTCCTTTCTTCATAAAACAAAAAGAGAGTGAAAGAAACATGGAGAGTTCCAGCTTAATCAGTGAGATAGGATCTGAAGAATGCACTGTATGCCATTATAAAATAAAGAACACATTTAGATAACATTGAATAGTTTATCTCAATTATGAACTTAAGCTGTCAGCAAGTGCATGTTTCCAGACTTGGCACAGAGAAAGAGCCTATATGCCAGTGCTTCAAGTGGCAGGTCTGACGTTGGTCTGGCTCAATAAAGATGAGGGCCCGGATTCAGATACAACTTATGGCGGCGTATCTCCAGATACGCCGCCGTAATTTCAAATCTGCGCCGTCGTATCTTTACGCCGATTCTCAAAGGCAGATACGTTGAAAAAATAGGCTTCCTCCGCCGACGTAACTAGCATACGCCGGCGTATAATTGTGTGCAATTTTACGCTGGCCGCTAGGTGGCGCTTCCGTTGATTTCCGTGTCGAATATGCAAATTAGCGAGATACGCCGATTCAGAAACGTACGTCCGCCCGGCGCATTGATTTACGTAGTTTACGTAAGGCTTTTTCCGGCGTAAAGTTACCCCTGCTATATGAGGCGTAGCCAATGTTAAGTATAGGACGTTGGGCCAGCGTCGAATTTTGCGTCGTTTACGTTGTTTGCGTAAGTCGCACGCGAATAGGGCTGTGCGTAATTTACGTTCACGTCTAAAGCAATGACTATTTGCGATGTAATTTGGAGCATGCGCACTGGGATACTTTCACGGACGGCGCATGCGCCGTTCGTTAGTAACGTCAATTACGTGGGGTCACGACTATTTAGCATACAACACGCCCTCTACCAGCCTATTTTGAATTACGCAGGCTTACGCCGGCCCATATACGCTACGCCGCCGTAACTTCGGGCGCAAGTTCTTTCTGAATACGGGACTTGCCTCTCAAAGTTATGGTGGCGTAGCGTATATGAGATACGCTACGCCCGCCTAAAGATAGGCATTTTTATCTGAATCCGGGCCGAGGTTCCTAAAATTAAAGGCCACAAATATGTTAAGCTAGACATATTGTAAGAGCATGAAGAATCAAGCAGAATACAAGCCATCAGTGTGAGTCTTCCCCAACCATGGGTTGTTACATTAGCATTCATGTCATGTGATGGAAATGAGGGACACTTATTAGCAGAGGTATGTAGACATAGGGACACAGGCCTGCCACACTCCTTTAAAAGAAAATTATACAAAAATGATTAGTTAAACCCACAAGTGCTTTTTTTTCCTTTATACTGTTTTTTGAAATGTACAAATGCAGTAATTAACCGATTGCCGCCCGCCGCACGCAGAAATATGTCTGCAGCATGGCACGGGCAGGCAAAAGGACGTATATATACGTCCCCTTTAATATAGCATCATCGTGGATGCGCGTGCCCGCCGCGCGCTCCGTGACTCTGACCGTGGGTCCCGCAGACACTATGTCCGCGGGCATACCCGCGATCGCGTCACGTTGAGGAAGAACGGGGAAACTCTGATGTAAACAAGCATTTCCCCAGTCTTCCTAGTGACAGGACAGTGATCACAGCTTCCTGTAATCGGAAGCTGTGATCACTGTCGTGTCACACACAGCCCATCCCCCCTACAGTTGGAAGCACTCCCTAGGGCTCACTTAAACCCTTCAGCGCCACCTAGTGGTTAACCCCTTCCCTGCCAGTGTCATTTTCACAGTAATCAGTGCATTTTTATAGCACTGATCGCTGTAAAAATTACAATGGTCCCAAAAATGTGTCAAAAGTGTCCAATGTGTCCTCCATAATGTCGCAGTCACGATAAAAATAGCAGGTCGCCGCCATTACTAGTGACATTTTTTTTTTATAATAAAAATGCCATAATTATATCCCCTATTTTGTAGACGCTATAACTTTTGCACAAACCAATCAATACACGCTTATTGAGATTTTTTTTTACCAAAAATATGTAGAAGAATACGTATCGACCTAAACTGAGGAAAACGTTTTTTTTTTTATATATATTTTTAGGGGATATTTATTATAGCAAAAAGTAAAACATATAGCTATTTTTCTAAATTGTTGCTCTTTTTTTGTTTATGGCGCAAAAAAATAAAAACAGCAGAGGTGATCAAATACAGACAAATAGAGACATTACAGGCAAACCTTGTTTTTTCTTACACGAGGCCCGGGTACCACCCACCTTAGCTTAGCTTTTGATATCAGCCCGAGGAATGGATCCGGTTATAGCTCCTAGGTCTCCGCAGCCAGACCATCAAAAGAGCATTTTTCTTCTTAGCACATTTTGAATGTGACCAACCACCTTAAAACTGATGAAAAAATGTAGGTACTCTCCATTTGGGAGGGGTTATATAGGGTAGGGACTCTATATTAATTGGGTTTGCCAGTGTCCAATCACCTGTGGTGACTAAATAACCCAAAAAGTAATTAAGGCTTAGTGTCCCGTGTTGTATGGTCAAGAAAGAAAGCTCTATTTGTGGGAAAAAAAGGACGTCAATTTTGTTTGGGAGCCATGTCGCACGATCGTGCAATTGTCAGTTAAAGCGACGCAGAGCCGAATCGCAATAAGTGGCCTGGTCTTTGGCCAGCAAAATGGTCCGGGGCTTAAGTGGTTAAAAAAAATGGGTGAAATGTTTAGCACTGGGAAACACTTTTTGAAAGATAAAAAGTGCATTTTATATACAACTATATTGATCAGACTAAAATGAGGGACCAATGAGAAGGAAAGAGGGACAGAGGGACATTGCTCCAAATCAGGAACAGTCCCTCAAAATCCGGGACAGTTGAGAGCTATGTTGTACTTCCCATTTGTTTCAAGGAAGCAAATGTTCATTATGTCAGTATCTCTTAATTTTTTAATTGGGTGATGTTATCAAGAGGTTTTCTAAAGGCTAAATTTGTTTATATTAAATAATAATTAGGTTATACTCACCTGCTCTAGGCAATGGTATTGTGTAGAGCTGCCCTCCTCCACTGGTGCTCTCCACTCTTCCTCTGTCTGCCCCTATAGAAAGTGGAAGGCAAAATCTTTTTTACCTTAATGCAGGGAATGCATTAAAGTGGATGTAAACTGAAAACATTTTTTTTGATGTCACAATGTAGAGAATAAGATTTCCTATCATCTGTGCCCAGTCTTGCCACACAGAGTTAATCCAGCTCTGAGCAATCCTCTTTTATTGTTCAGTGAAAATGAACAGACTTCCAGATAAAAACCTGTCTAAATAAAAAGTCCTTTCCATCCCCTTGCTTCGAGTGACATACATTACCTCTCAGACCTCGTACACATGGACGGACTGTCCGCTGAAATCGGTCCGCCGGACCGTTTTCAGCGGACATGTCCGCCCGGAGATTTCTGTCTGATGGTTGTACACACCATCAGACAGAAATCCGCGCGTACACGATCTGCGGTGACGTGGCCGCGCAGTCGCCGCGCTGATTACGTGGCGACGTGCGCGTCACTTCGACGCATGCGAGGGATGGCGGCCGAGCGGACATGTACGGTGAGTCTGTACAGACGACCGAACATGTCCGACGGACAGGCTTCCAGCGGACATGTTTCTTAGCATGCTAAGAAACATTTGTCCGCTGGAAAACGGTCGGCTGGACAAATGTTCGCTGGAAACCTGTCCGGTCGGCCGTACACACGACCGAACATGTCTGCTGAAACTGGTTCGCGGACCAGTTTCAGCAGACATGTTCAGTCGTGTGTACCGGGCCTTACAATGAACTATGGATCACCCCCTATATTATGATAAACATCCAGGAATGTGCATGCGTCTAAGCTAGTGCACGATATATGTAAAAACCCTGTCACTCAAAGCAAGGGGACGGAAAGGACTTTTTATTCAATCTGGAAGTCTGTTAATTTTTACTGAACAATAAAAGTGGATTGCTCAGAGCTGGGTTTACATCCACTTTAAGATAAAAAATGTTTTAGCTTTAGAGCCATTTAAAGTAGATTTAAACTGTAACTGGAAGATATTCAATTTGCTAAGGCTCAGTGTATCATAAATAATTGATAATCACGCAGGACTTTAAGGCCCCTTTCACACTGGGCACGTGAGATGCGGTGGCGGTATAGCGGCGCTATTTTTAGCGCTACTATACTGTCATATTTACCGTCGTATTTACCACGATATTCGGCCGCTAGCGGTGTGTTTTTAACCCCTGCTAGCGGAAGAAAAAGGGTTAATACCGCCGGCAATGCGCCTCTGGATTATTTCAGACGTTATTTATGCACTATTTGTAGCGCTAAAACGCCTGAAATACACCTCAGTGTGAAAGGGGCCTAAGATTTTAGTATATTTATGCCAAATCATCTGATCTACTGGAATTGTAGTTTCACATTTTATGGTAAATTGTGGTACAAGTTTTTTTTTTTTAATGCAGGTATAACAGTGAATAGTGGTAGATTTTGAATGCACATATAATAGTGAAAGTGGTACAGATATTGTAAAAGAGGTAAGAGAGATTTATCACTGTGGAGTTAATGAACATAGGGGGCCAGATTCTCAAAAGAGATACGACGGCGTATCTCCAGATACGCAGTCGTATCTCTGAGTCTGGCCGGTCGTATCTATGCGCATGATTCTTAGAATCAGTTACGCCTAGATTTCTATTAGATCCGACCGGCGTAAGTCTGTTACGCCGTCGGATCGTAACTGCATATTTACGCTGGCCGCTAGGGGCTTGTACGCTGATTTACGCCTAGAAATATGTAAATCAGCTAGATACGCAAATTCACGAACATATGCCCGGCCGACGCAGTACAGTTACGCCGTTTACGTTAGGCTTTTCCCGGCGTAAAGTTACCCCTGCGATATGGTGGCGTACATGCGGCGTACCAATGTTAAGTATGGACGTCGTTCCCGCGTCAAATTTTGAATATTTTACGTCGTTTGCGTAAGTCGTCCGTGAATGGGGCTGGACGTCATTTACGCTCACGTCGAAACCAATACGTCCTTGCGGCGTACTTTGGAGAAATGCACACTGGGATATTCCACGGACGGCGCATGCGCAGTTCGTGAAAAACGTCAATCACGTCGGGTCACAAGTTATTAACATAAAACACGCCCCCCTGTTCCAAATTTGAATTAGGCGGGCTTACGCCGTCCTTTTTACGCTACACCGCCGCAACTTACGGAGCAAGTGCTTTGAGAATGCAGCACTTGCCCGTCTAAGTTGCGGAGGCGTAGCGTAAATCTGATACGTTACGCCCGCGCAAAGATACGCCGAACTACAAGATTCTGGCCCAGGATGTTTTACTGATTCCTCTAGATATCATCAGATGTTAGATCAAAGGTGTGCTGATTCAGTAGGAAGATGCAATTCTACATATTTACAAGACATAAACTGTATACTGTGCAGAGCATTTCATACATCCAACTCAAAATGGGCCATTCACCCTTACAGTTTGCCATAGCCTTTAAGCAAATAGTCTTTAAATATACAATAGCAGCAGTGTACACATAGCAGCTTTTAAGCAAGAAAAGAAGAGGTTTAGTCATTTGCTTAGATAGGTTACATAGCAACCATACACTTTCAATTAATATTTTGTTGTTCATGTGTGACTGTTCCATAATAGGCTTCCATTGTTTATTAGGAATGCAGGTCAATCAATTATCAGTTGGCTTTAATAATTTCATTAATTTCAATCACGTAAAAACTAATTTTTTTTAAAATTTTTTATAAACTGAGGACAGGTTAGGACTACTGCAAGGCTCTTTTTTTTATGTACAAGAAAGGTATTTGAAGACTAGACCACACTCATACAAAACAAATATGACCCAATATATAATTTATAAAGCAAATGTGTAATAAAGTAAAAAAGAGAAAGGAAAAAAAACCCACTCCAAATAAAGTGCTCGGTGCATAAATCCAGGATTTCTTAAAGGCACAGGAGCACTTTACAGGAGATTGCGGCATTCAGTTGTCCATATGTTCAGGACATCCTTGGTGGATCAAATATATGATATCAGTTTGTGGATTTACTGCTACAGGGCAGCTGTTCTGTGCAGAATCACGGAAAAAAATTGTAATCTTCACTTCCGGGTAGGGGAAGCTGCTTCTGCTATGATTGGTTACAGCAGAAGCTGGT
Organism: Rana temporaria; assembly: GCF_905171775.1. Classification (NCBI taxonomy): domain Eukaryota; kingdom Metazoa; phylum Chordata; class Amphibia; order Anura; family Ranidae; genus Rana; species Rana temporaria. Next base: position 530,144,012 of record NC_053489.1, read on the forward strand.
CAGCGAGTGCTGGCCAATGAATGTTGGCCCGAACCCTCTGATTGTCGAGGAAAGAGTTGAGACCGAGCTCTGCATATGCAAAGCACGGAAAAAAATCCATCACAATATCACATCCCTCAGTAAAAACGCCACACATAATACACACAAACACTGGTTACGCACACAGTTAATCCTTTGATAATCCTAAATGTTTAACCTCTTCCCAGCCAGTGTCATTAGTACAGTGACAGTGCTTATTTTTAGCATATAATTTAGCATATTTTTAGTGTTAAACTGTCTATCGCAATATCGCAGTCCCGCTAAAAGGGGCTGATTGCAGCCATTACTAGTATAAAAGCAATAAATACATAAAATTGTGTTATATATTATTATTATTATTATTATTTTTTTAAATTGGCAGTCTTTTTTGTTTATAGTGCAAAAAAAAAAAAAAAAAGCAGGAGGTGATCAAATACCACCAAAAGTAAAAAAGCTCTATTTGTGGGGGGAAAAAAGGACATACATTAAATTTGTTTACAGCATTGTCTGCCCTCGCAATTGCTGTATCACAAAAAATGGCCTGGTCACGAAGGGAGGTAAATTTATCAGAGGGCAAGTGGTTATTATACATTTGCTTTAATAATTATTTATTGAGTTCTATTTCTTTTGTATGAGCGTGGTCTAGTTTTGAAATATTTTTTGTGTACATCTTTGGCTCTTTTTAGCTGGAAGACGTGTAGCTCTATTTTTTACACTTTTTACATTTATATAATAAATATAGAGGTGCAGCGCTTCAAGAAAAGTCCATATGGGTGGCTCAAGTAAGAGTCAGAGTAGGGAGTCCAAAGATACAAATCCCAAATCGGAGTGCCATAATAGATCCTCCACCAACAGTATTGCACACACTGACCCTTACCGTCAGGGATGGGCCACTAATTACATACCGTAGTTGTCAAATGCGCTTAGTATCGTTTGCCAAGGATCACACAACCACTGGTTGGTAACAATCCTCTCAGTGTAGGGAACTCCTCCACAACCGGATACCCAGGCACATAGGGATCAGAAATCAGCAGGAAGACTTCATAGTGTAGTATTTAAAACATCCTTATTTATCTAAATTAATTAAATCAATGACTGAAATACACTCACCAAATGACTGACATAATCTCACATGTACAGTATAACCCGGTATTATGTGATAGATAATATTGATTAAGTGATTTCTCACATTTTGTTTGCACTTTTATGTTTGCGTGGGTGTATATTATTATTTCTATAGGCTTTTTTACGTCTGTAACCGTGTTGGAGTGATTTGAACGTATTCCCTGGTGCCAGTTTCTGGGACAGGAAATTAATGCAATTCTCTCTAAAGGGTCCCAGACTCCCAAATATACAATAAAGCGTCGTACACATGATCAGTCCAATCCGATGAAAACGGACGGAAGGACCGTTTAATCAGTCCAAACCGAACGTGTGTAGGCCCCATCGAACGGTTGTCCTTCGGTCCAAAAAATGAGAACTTGCTTTAAAATTTGTCTGATGGACGCCTGACCGATAGGTCCAAACCGATGGTTAGTACGCAAAAGCATCGGTTCCAAACCCGCGCATGCTCAGAATCAAGTCGACGCATGCTTCAAAGCTTTGAACTTCTTTTTTCTCTGCACAGCGTTGTGTTTTACGTCACCATGTTGGACTCGATTGGTTTTTGAACTGATGGTGTGTAGGCACATCAGACCATCAGTCAACTTCATCGGTTAAACGATGAAGCGGACCTTCAGTCCGTTTTCATCAGTTTGGACTGATCGTGTGTACAGGGCCTAAGAGTATACTTTTTCTGTTTCAAATATTTTATTGAATTTTATAATTATCAACAAAATTCCATTAACAGAGCATATACAATAATATCATAGAAATAGATATTCTATTAAAGGGTCACATGTTATACTTACCTCCACTGTGCAGCTCGTTTTGCACAGAGTGTCCCCTAATCCTGTCTTCTGGGGTCCCTCGGCGGCTGTCTCGGCTCCTTCTCGCAAAAGCTTTCTACCTTCATGCGAGCGAGCTTGCATGGTGGAAAGCTTTTGCGAGCGCGCTCCCGTGATACAGAGGCGGGCATAGCCGCCGACTGTATCACTTGGCCCCGCTCCCCGGCGTGCCGTGTCATCAACTGTGATTGACAGCAGCGCCAGCCAATGGGTGCTCTGCTATCAATCCGTCCAGCCTAGCCAATCAACGGCCAGGCTGGGAACTGAAGACCATCACATGGACGCACACGGGACTTTGGAGGGGTCAGGTAAGTAAAACGGGGGTTCGGGGGGGCCGGTACCATCAGATGTTTTTTTACCTTAATGCATAGGATGCATTAAGGTGAAAAAACATTTACCTTTACAACCCCTTTAAGAGTGTACTTTTAATATAATACAGTGGGTTATAATACAGTGTGTTATAAACTGTGGGTTTATAAATGTTTAACACACTGTATTAATTTGTTTAGTTATATTGTTTTCTGGGTTATTTTTGCCCTCAGGTCCTGTACAGGTGCATGCTACTAGAAAAACCCTGACAAAGGTTTAACCACTTGACATCTCGTCCATAGTCATATGACTTCCACAGATGGGATCTCCCATCCTGGGTGGACGTCATATGCTTCCCGGCCGTCTAGGGGGCGCGCTCCTCCGGGCACCCGCGATTTCCCACAATCACGGCAGGACCATGGATCTGTGAGAGTAAACACACAGATCCACAGTCCTGTCAGGTGAGGAGGCCGATGTGTGTTCCCAGTACAGAGGAACACACATCGGTGTCCGTCCCCCCTTGTGAGTCCATTCCCCCTACAGTTAGAATCACTCACTAGGGAACATATTTAACCCCTTCAGCGCCCCCTAGTGTTAACCCCTTCCCTGCCAGTCACATTTAGACAGTAATTAGTGCAGTTTTATAGCACTGTTCGCTGTATAAATGTGAATGGTTCCAAAAATGTGTCAAAAGTGTCCGATGTGTCCGTCGCAATGTCATGGTCACAATAAAAATCGCAGATTGCTGCCATTACTAGTAAAACAAATAAAAATAAATAAAAATGCAATAAATGTATCCCCTATTTTTTAGCCGTTATAACTTTTGCGCAAACCAATCAATATACGCTTATTGCGATTTTTTAACCAAAAATATGTAGAAGAATACGTATCGGCCTAAACTGTGGAATTTTTTTTATATATAGATTTTTGGGGGATATTTATTATAGCAAAAAGTAAAAAATATTGTTTTTTTTCAAAATTGTCGCTCTATTTTTGTTGATAGCGCAAAAAATAAAAACCGCAGAGGTGATCAAATGCCACCAAAAGAAAGCTCTATTTGTGGGGAAAAAAGGACGTCAATTTTGTTTGAGAGCCACGACGTACGCAATTGTCAGTTAAAGCGACGCAGTGCCAAATCGCAAAAGTGCTCTGGTAAGGAAGGGGGTAAATTCTTCTCTGCCCACTCTATCAAAAGAGGCTTGGATATAATTCTACTTTAAAATAAAATTAGACAAAGAAGTCTAATGTCTGTTCTGGCACCCTTGAGCTCAGCTGGCAAATAACAGTGTTTGTATATGTGTATGGAATATATAGGAAGTTATAAAATATAATAAATGATTTGTATATATTGCATATATATGAACAAATAATGGTTAGATACAATAACAGTGGTGTTCTAGTGCTTACTAATGTATAATATTATAGCCATAATACAATTTACCTGGGTTTCATTTATATAATTTAATGATATGCAAATAAAATTATTTAGATATTTGTTTGGCCTCAGCTGTGTAATGTGCCTCTTTTTTCTCAATGCCCTCTGATTCTCTGCATTTCAACCTGCAAATATTTATAGAATCTATAGGATATTATAGTCTCGGGTTGTCCATGTCCTTAGTGGCAAGTTTGCTTCTGTTAAATGAAGATATTTTAGACCAGATGATGAGCAAGATTAATGATGCCCTTAGCTCCAGTCATGGCTTATGTTGTATGCAAGGTGTTCTGAGAATTTTAATTATCCAGCTGTCAATATGGTTAAAGGACATTAAAATCTAACCTCTACATTCTAAGCTGAAGAAAATGCTCTTAAAAGTGACTTTTATCCTGTCTATATTTATACCTTTATGTGTTTTTTTTTTTTTTTTTTTTAGGACATTCCAATCTTGTAGAGCAGAAAACTGCACAATGAAAGGTGGACTGCTTGTATTAGAGAAGGAAGAGAACAGTACAGAGGATGTTAAAGTGGAAATGCATACGTGGCTATATGTCCCAGGACAGACTACACCGTACAACGAAATGGCTCCCAAACCGGAGCTGATTGACATTACCAAATTCATCAGTGTCCAGATAGTTTTAATCTTAGCATACAGTTCCATCATTCTGCTGGGCGTGGTAGGTAACGCCCTTGTAATCTATGTTGTTTTTAAATTCAAAACCATGCGCACTGTCACAAACTACTTCATTGTCAACCTGGCTATGGCAGACCTAATGGTGAACACGCTATGTCTCCCATTCACATTGGTCTACACTCTCTTGGATGAGTGGAAGTTTGGAACTGTATTGTGCCATTTGGTGACCTACGCTCAAGGCCTGGCTGTTCAAGTATCTACGGTCACACTCATGGTGATTGCTCTTGACAGACATCGATGCATTGTATACCATCTAGAAAGCAAAATCTCTACAAAAATTTGCTTTATGATTATTGGCATCACGTGGGCTTGTAGTGCTGCACTCGCTAGTCCGTTGGCCATTTTTAAGGAATATTCCCTCATTGTTATTTCACAAGATTTTCAGATTCAAGTGTGCGCAGAAAGGTGGCCAGGAGGACATCTAAATTACAGCACTATTTACAGCATATCAATGTTGTTGATTCAGTATATTTTACCTTTAGCTATTATATCGTATGCCTATGTTAGAATATGGACTAAACTGAAGAACCATGTCAGCCCAGGGGGAGGAAATGATCATTATCACCAAAGAAGACGTAAGACAACCAAAATGTTGGTCACGGTGGTAGTAGTGTTTGCCGTATGCTGGCTGCCATTCCATGCCTTTCAACTTGCAAGTGACATTGACAGCAAAGTCTTGGACTTAAATGAATACAAACTCATTTATACAATATTTCATGTGATTGCCATGTGTTCTACGTTTGCCAACCCAATCCTTTATGGGTGGATGAACAACAATTATAGAACAGCTTTCCTTACAGCTTTCAAATGTGAGCAGAGGATGGATTCTATACACCCTGAGGTTTCCGTAGCCTTTCAAGCCAAGAAGAAGCAGTTACAAGTCAAAGAGATTAATGGTCCGATTTTCAATGATCAGACTACACAGCCAACCAATGTATAGTGCTACAGCGGACTAATGCAAAAACTTTTATTAAGAAACCATGGCATTTAACCTAAGGACTAAAGCGAAATCTTCTAAAGGTGTAAAATTCAAAGTCAGTGACATTAGTTGTAAGAGAAACTATTGATGAAATACAAACACAGGCTTGTGCTGTTTCTTTACACAAAAGTCTTTGAGGAATGGTACATTTTAGAAAGAACAATGACTGCGTGGCTTTAATTCTAAAACGTTTTAAAAGCCAAAATCCGAAAACAGGAATTTCATACCCAAATGACCTTTATATTGTGCCTCTAAAATGCAGCAATGCTTATCAAATGGATAACTTTAGTAACAGGCATACCGGGGACAAAACAACTACTTTGTCCAAATGCCACCCCTGGAAGTTAGACAAATTGCTCAATAATAATAATACACCTCTGAGCATATTTTTGCCAGATTAGATCAATTAGGATTAGCTATGCTCCCTGAGTCAACATTTACTGGGCCAGTTTGGCTGCTAGCTTATTTTCACAAACAGCGCCAGGTGTAGCCCGGTGATTTTAAAGGAAAGCTCCACTTTTGCAGAAATTGTTGATTTATCATTGCCATTAAGCCTTTGCATCATTAATGTTATCAAAAATTACCTTTTTTATTTCAAACTGCAGCTGCTGTGGTTTTTTCAGAGTTTCTAAAAATGTAAAATATTGCATCCTTGCATAATGGCAGGACTGGAGGCATTCTGTACACGTTATGGATACAACCCTGTACACTATTCTTTTTACAATAATAAGTGTGCTCATGTGAATTTAATAGAGTATGAGTCTGCAAAATAGTTTATAAAAACATTGTAATGTAAAAAGTTCACCAGGTAGGGGAATGTTTTTTCTTGGCAAAAGTAAAGTCTCACTTTAAAGCGGTTTTAAAGTTTGTTTTTTATTTTCTAAATAGGTTCCTTTTACCACTTAAGACCCGGACCTTTATGCGGGTAAAGGACCTGGCCAGTTTTTGCGATTCGGCACTGCGTCTCTTTAACTGACAATTGCGCGGTCGTGCGATGTGGCTCCCAAACCAAATTGGCGTCCTTTTTTCCCCACAAATAGAGCTTTCTTTTGGTGGTATTTGATCACCTCTGTGGTTTTTATTTTTTGCGCTATAAACAAAAATAGAGCGACAATTTTGGAAAAAAAACAATATTTTTTAATTTTTGCTATAATAAACATCCCCCAAAAAGATTTAAAAAAAAAAAATTCTCGGTTTAGGCCGATACGTATTCTTCTACCTATTTTTGGTAAAAAAAAATCGCAATACGCGTTTATCGATTGATTTATAGCGTTTACAAAATAGGAGATAATTTTATTGCATTTTTATTAATATTTTTTTTTTTACTACTAATGGCGGCGATCAGCGATTTTTTTTGTGACCGTGACATTATGGCGGACACATCGGACAATTTTGACACATTTTTGGGACCATTGTCATTTTCACAGCAAAAAATGCTATAAAAATGCATTGTTTACTGTGAAAATGACAGTTGCAGTTTGGGAGTTAACCACTAGGGGGCGCTGAATGGGGTTATGTATGACCTCATCTGTGTTTCTAACTGTAGGGGGCGGGGCTGGACGTGTGATGTCATTGATCGTGTTTCCCTATATCAGGGAACACAGGATCAATGACACTGCCACAACGAAGAACAGGGAAGGTGTGTTTACACACACCTCTCCCCGTTCTTCAGCTCCGGAGGACCGATCGCGGGACATCGGCGGCGATCGGATCCGCGGATCCCGCGAGCGCTTTGGACCGGGTCGCGTGCACGGCTGGGCTTAAAGGGCCACGTACAGGTATGTGGATGTGCCCAGCCGTGCCATTCTGCCGACGTATATCAGCTCGAAGGGGTCCTTAAGTGGTTAAGCTAGTGCATTGTTAGTTCACTTACCTTTTCCTTCGATTCCCCTTCTAAATTTTCCTTCGATTTCCCTTCCAGTTCCTCCTCAGGAAGCTGTTCTGGCTGACTTTCCACCACTTGGATGATGGTGGCAAGCTTACTGAGGAGGAACAGGAAGTGAGAAATTCAGACAAAGAAAAAAAACATTTAGAAGGGAAATCGAAAGAAAAGGTAAGTGAACCAACAATGCACTAGCTTAGAATGAACCTATTTAGAAAATAAAAAACAAACCTTTACAACCCCTTTAAAGGCATTTACTTACTAGAGAACAACTATGTGGTCATATAGTGAGTGTCATCATGTATCATTAAAGCCCTGTACACATGATCGGATATCTGATGGAATCTAATCTATATCCGATGAAGCTGACTTTCATCAGTCTTGCCTACACACCATCGATCAAAAATCCAACCGTGTCCTAACGCGGTGACGTAAAACACTACGACATGCTGAGAAAAATGAAGTTCAATGCTTCCGAGCATGCGTCAACTTGATTCTGAGCATGCGTGGATTTTTAACCGATGGACTTTCACACAGACGATCGTTTTTTTCTATCGTTTTTTTATCCATAGGAACATTTTTAAAACATGTTCTATTTTTTTTCACTGATGGAAAACAAACTGATGGGGCCCACACACGATCGGTTTGTCCGATGAAAACGGTCCATCGGTCCGTTTTTTCATCAGACAAACCGATCGCGTGAACAGGGCTTAAGGCTTACAAAATTAAGATTTTCTGTTGCAGTAAACAAAAAAATGAGCTGAAACACCTGTGGACAGTTCAACTGTCCACACATATTGAAATATTTTTGGATATTATAATTTTTGGATAATATACAAGTTTTTTTACAGTCTTGTACTATTCTACGCGACCTTGCCCACTAGTGCCTAAATCGCCAGTATAAGTATTCAGATGTAAACAAATATGTGTGTTTATCCTCCTTAATAATTCCAAATCTTATAATATGGTTTGGTATACCCATGGCTAGATGGCATCAATGAATCAACTAAATCTAGAAGCAACTAAATCTAGAAGGCTGATATCAGTCAGAACTATACTGGACTCTTAAGACGAAGAATGCTAATAGCACTTTCATGTCACTACTTGTGGACAATGAATTGTTCTATACCTTCATGCCTGGTGAAGGTACATGTTTCCTGGAGGAACAAACAATCCTGTCCCCATTTAAGAGCAGGTAATTGGGCTATCTATTCTTAAAATACACAATTAAATGTGCAAAGGCAACCTGTCATCCCAGTCCATAGGTGACCAGGGAGCTTAAAGCGGTGGTTCACCCTCAATAACAACATTCTAGCATTAAATTAAGCATAGTAGCGTGAGCTACAGTATGCCTTTATTTATTTTTTTGGCCCCGTACTCACTGTTTAATCCTATAGTGAAGATTCAGACTCCCCGCGGGGAATGGGCGTTCCTATCCAGAGGGAAGATGATTGACAGCCGGCTATGGCGCGTCACGCTCCCCGAAGATAGCCGGAGTAGGTCTCGGCTCTTCACGGCGATATACGGTGCCTACGCACAGACTAGACGCAGGCGCCGTGAAGAGCCAAGTCCTATTTCGGCTATTTCCGGAGAAGCGTGACGCTCCATAGCCGGCCGTCAATCATCTTCCCTCTGGATAGGAACGCCCATTCCCCGCGGGGAGTCTGAATCTTCTCTATAGGATTACAGAGTGAGTACGGGGCAAAAAAAATGAATAAAGGCATAATGTAGCTCGCGCTACTATGCTTAATTTAATGCTAGAAAAAAAAACCCTCTTTAAGGCCGGAATCACACTAGTGCGGTGCGAATTTCAGCTCTCTTATCTCTGCAGAGAGATAAGAGAAGTGTTCAGCAGATTAGCAACGTTTTAGATGCGAATTTGGAGACCTGGGAGAAGTTACAGGTGAGAGGAGAGTGGGGGAGAAGTGTATTGAGCTGAATGAGAGAAATTCCTGAAGAGAAATGAACACACCTGCGAATCAGCTGCGTACCAATAGAAGATAATGGGCTTGAATTCGCACCTGAGCCGCATCGCAATGCCTAAAAGACGCACACGGTTAAACTGCAATGCGCAGTGCGAATGCATCGCACATATGTGAACCAGCCTCATTGAAAACAATGTATTTAGAAATGTTCTGCGTATTGGATGCAGTTTAAGCCGCACTCAATTCGCATAGGTGTGAACCTGGCCTTAATGATATTGGCATCATGCTTTTTCTGTGTTGAGTGTGTATTAGGAAGACAGATTAGGACTGATTTATCACATGCACTAGCAATCTTCACTGTGTAGATTGTGTAAAAATCCACTTTAATTATGCAGTCATGTGAGCAGCAAATCCCTGTTGATATATTTAATCTGTATTTGATTAGGTGTTTAAAGAAACAGGAATTTGCTTTTGCTTTTCACATAATTTGAAGATTAAAGGGAATGTTCACACAATTAATTGAGTTAAGATTCTCAGCTCATTAGGCTCAATTCACATAACTTTAAAGTGATTTTTAAGCTTTGTCAGCTTTAAAATGTTTTTAAATAAAATTATAAAAATGTTGTACTTGCCTGCTCTGTGCAATTATTTTACACAGAGAAGTCCCGATCCTCCTCTTCTGTGGTCCCCTTCTGGCACCTCTTTGGCCCCCCCATGTAGTCTCATTTGCTAGGGTGGCACTCGTGCGTGCACGATCCCAAGCTGGACGGTTTGCATCTATTCAGGCACACAGCCTGACTCACCTGCTCACATGTTTTGACTGACAGCAGCAGGAGCGAATAAATAAGAATGCAATTCTGTCTTAATTTTTAGTCCTAGTAGTTACTAAGATAACTTTTGTTTAACAAGTACATATTTTACATATAAACAAACCTCCCGATGATCAAAGCTTTCACAAATGTATGCATTCAGACAGGGCTGGACTGGGACAAAAATTTGGCCCTGGACTTCATCCAGACTGGCCCACTTTGACAGGTCTCTCCCACAGCGGCCAGACAACTCCCACACCCCCCCCCCCGGCCACCCAAGCCCACTCTCCCCCTTCACTAGCCATTTTACTTTATTAGAGTGGAACGGCTGATACTGGTACTCTTATAGGCAGTACCAGTGGGGAAGCTAGACATTATTTCTTCCGGGGAAAAGAATCAGTTTGGTGCCCCCCCTTATGGGACAAGACTAGGCAGAAGTGAGAAACTCCCAGGCTGCTGTCACTGAAGCCGGCCCACTGAGCCATCGGCCCACCGGGAAACTCCCTGTAGTCCCAATGGCCAGTCCATCCCTGCATTCAGATCCCTTCTGTATAACCAGCTTTAAACTTATTAGATGTGCAACAGAAAGCAGGTTATCAGTGAAGACTGAATTTCCCTTTCATTCATTTTTAATTCTGCAAGAAACCTAATCTGATTTGTGAGAATCATGCAATCCAGGAATTGTAGCAATTATAATACATTATTTTATGATTCTCTTTCACTATCTCTGCGCTGCTCCTGTTTGTTTGATTAATGCAGGTCAGGGGATTGCTTGGCCCCATGCACACGAGAAGCAGATGCAAACTCATCTAAACACGTTTTCAAACGCAAAAACTGGCCCGTTGTTGCCGCAAATTTTGCGGCGTTTTACCGCGTTTTTCCGCGTTTGCGTTTATAAGCGTTTAGTTATAACACTACATATCATTTACTAAATTGTGAGTATCTAGCGTGCCTAGTCACCACCTCCGACACCCCTCTCTCCCCGTACCACTCTTTCTTCTTCAGTGTCTGTGAGGTTTCAGTATTCTAATGGGGGGGTCCTGATTTTGATCAGGCAATCTTTCATATCCTGATACAGCCTCACTGCTAGCTTAAAGTAAATATACGTTGCAATATTTCTCATTGAGAATAAAATGTCGCTGTATATACATGTATATTTTCTGTATTCAGAGAGTTTGTACACCTGTACAGTATATACTATGTGGTATTTACATTTGTTTATGAATTTTTTTTTTTCATTGAACTTGCATGTGGTGCAATAGTGATACATAAAACATATATATTTATCGGGTATTTTTCTAACATAAGATGAGCTGTTTTATGGTAATGCTGTTGTTATCTATTGCTGATTTTCTCAACTGACCTACTTATTCAAGTTAAACTGTTTGCATGGGCTGCCAAAGTGAGTAAACTACAGTGCCAAAAACCTATTCAGTATTGCTACATTTCATGTAAAGCTGCTTTACTTGAGAATATACATAACTGCAGACATTGATGTTTTCTATGGGATGTCAGAGCATCATCCTTGAATTATTCATTTGTACTAGATTTTTATTCCCGGGTGAAATCGAATATTCTCAGAAAGCACAGACTGAAATGCCCTTGAAGACACTTTCTAAAATGCAATATCAAATTATAACCACATTTGGTTAACATTATTCAGCTGCAAAATCATTTTTATTTTCTTGAAAATGAAAGAAATATCCATAAAAAAAGAAGCAAACTTGATGATGATTGGGGGGAATATTTAATGATGCCCTATGGTTATTTAAAATATGAAGCATTATTAAACAGTAATGTGATATTAAGACTCTTGTACTTATTTCCACTTGCCGTCTTGGTAACATTGTCACAGTGATTAACCACTTCAATACTGGGCACTTATACACCTTCCTGCCCAGACCAATTTTCAGCTTTCAACGTTGTAAATAAGTACGTTTTCTCCTTCACTGATGGGCACTGATGGGGCTGCACTGACAGGCACTGATAAGGTGGCACCAATGAGGTGGCACTGATTAGATGGCATTGATGGGCACTGATGATGGGCACTAATATGCGGCAGTTATGGGCACTGATATGCAGCACGAATGGGCACAGATGAGCGGCACGGATGGGCACATATGGGCGGCATGGATGGGCACAGATAGGCGGCATGGATGGGCACGGATAGGCAGCATGAATAGGCGACACGGATGGGTACTGATAGGTGGCATGGATGGGCACTGATAGGTGGCATGGATGGGCATGGGTGGGCACTGATAGGTGGCACTGATGTGCTGTAATTTGTTGTACTAATGGATGCCAATCAGTGCCAAACAATAATGCCTACCTTTCAGTGATGCCCATTGTGGGCACTGATTGGCATCCATTGTGGGCACTGATTGGCATCCATTAGGCATCCATTATGCATTTCTGATTGGCAGCCCTGGTGGTCTAGGGTGGCATACCTGGTGGTAGGCATCCCTGGTGGTATGGTGGCATCCCTGGTGGTCCAGTGTGGGCATCCTCGGGGGGACTGCGCTGATAATAGATCAGCACAACCCCCCCCCTGTCAGAGGAGCAGCCGATCAGCTCTCCTCTACTCGCGTCTGACAGACACGAGTGAGGAAAAGCCGATTACCGGCTTTTCCTGTTTACATTGTGATCAGCCGTGATTGGACACGGCTGATCACGTAGTAAAGAGTCTCCGTCAGAGACTCTTTACCTAGATCGGTGTTGCAGGGTGTCAGACTGACACCCCGCAACAACGATCACCGCGATGCGCGCCCACGGGGGCACACAGCGGCTCAATATCCTGAAGGAAAATCCTGAAGGAAAATTCCACTTTTGTTAAGAATTATTTATATAACATGTATAAATTCTACATGAGCTATTTTGTACTTAAAGTGGAGGTCCACCCTAAAAAAAAAAAAAAATTACACCAAAACCCTGAAAAAAGTAGAAAATTCTTTTTTACTTACCAGAAATTACGGTTGTTATGTGGATCTTCCTAATCTGCCTCTTCCTAGTCCGCGGCAGGTCTTCTTCCTAGTCCTCCTTGCGTTGGCTTCTGGGGAATGTGGTGCGCTGCCTTCTGGGAACTGTGTGTATCCCAGAAAACAGCCGTCCATTCACAAAGCACCGTGAGACTCGCGCATGCACAGTAGGAAGAGGGCAGTGAAGCCACAAGGCTCCACTGCCTGTTACCCTTAGTGAGGATGGCAGCGCCGGGACCTGCCAGGATCGAGGGATCGGCCTCGGGGGGCCGACATTGCGGACGCTTAGGACAGGTAAGTGTCCTTATTAAAAGTGGTTGCAAACCTCTGACATGCAATATGGACAAAGCATATACCCCTATAGTGTGTACTTGTTTCAGTTTAGAGTGCTAAGTGTAATTTCTGTCTGATGTCTCAATCCTATCTCACTGCTATCTGCATGAGTTCAGACAAACTGTATAAATTCTGGATTTTGGATGGCTGTAGAGAAGAGAAGACAGCATATAAACAGGTACAACTTACGTAGGAGGATTTATCACTACTGATTTAATACTGTCCTCTGTCTTGACCATCGTCTTGTTCCCTTACCAGGTTTGCCTGCTGCATTCCCCAACCTCCGTTCTGTACCACATTTGGTTCTGTCTGCCAAGTCAACTGTCACCCTTTAGTGGCACAGCACATCCTCAGATTCCTGTAACGGCACTGAGAAAGGTTTTTGGGCAAATCAAGACTTAAGCCGGCCATTGAAATCCAGAGATTCAAACCATTTGTGGGCAGGCCGAATGTTCCATGTTGATCGTCCGATCGACTAGGACACAGCCAGCCTGCCGGATTTACTTCTAATTATTGCAAGTGGCTGCTATAGCTGCTAGCTATAATCACTTTCTTCTCCCATCAGCTGCTGCCCCCTGTGGTTGCTGGAAAGAAATTCACTCCTTACTGGGCCCCTTGATAATGAAACCCTGAATCATCAGTTATCATTGTGGAGAAACATTAAAGAAAAGAAAAAAACAAAGTGTTAAATGCTGTTCTCATTTGAAATAAATAGTGAATTCAGTATTAGTGCAATTTGTAACAATTGCATACAACATAACACTAATTATTACAAAACAACCATTTTACAGTTAACAACTGAATTGTTAATTAGCATGCCCTGTTAAGTCATAATTACATTACTGCATAGTACAAATTTTAAAGAGTAAATGGTCTAATTAGTAGCAGTGAGCAACACTGCACATTTTCCTTAAAGTTGATGGAAACCCAAATTATTATTTTTTTAGGCTTGCACATAGTACAGTATAGCATTTCCTATTATCTATGCCCAATCTTGCCACAAAGAGTTAATCCAGCTCTGAGCAATCCGCTTATCTTTTTTCAGTGAGATAAAACTGACTAACTGAGAAAACCCAGTCAGTTCTTCCCCCTGCTGTGAGTGACAGGTGATTTACATAACTCATGCACGAGCGGCTCCTCTCCATTCATAAACTGAAGCAGAGTAACACACAGGTTATCACAGGACATAGAGAGTGATTGGTAATGAAAGCTCTCTATGTCCCATTCAGAAAAGGAAGGGATCTTCCTCCGCTCTCCATCCTGACAGACAGGAGGAAGACACAAAGACACAGCGGGCGCATGAGGAGAACATGGAGGGGGCCAGAGATGAAGGGGGGAACCTTTAGTGTCCCTTTAAATTACAAGCTTGGGAGTCTCCAAAAGTTGTATATGGTTTTACGAAAGAGCAAGATGTTTACAGACCGCCTCAGAGAGGAAGAGGGGGAAGAGGACAGATTAGTATTGTTGGCAGACAACTGGCTGTTCTCTGTCTGGGAGGATGAAGGTGTAGAATGGTTTATAAACCAGTTAACCTGCTAAGGGTGCTGTATTTGGAAAAAAAAAAGTCACACATGCCCTACCTTCAGTTTGCATGGCCATATCACTGTTATTTTCTGAAGGACCTGCTGGTCCCCTACTTAGTACCTTTGCCCCTCATTTTGAACTTGCCTCACACTGTAGTATTTTTGGAATGCCTAGCTTTTCCTGAAGCGTTGGCAATAGGGAAGTTAAAGTGTGGTGCTTTTGCTACACGATACAGGTGAAACTCGAAAAGTTTGAATATCGTGCAAAAGTTCATTTATTTCACTAATGCAACTTAAAAGGTGAAACTAATATATGAGAGTGACACATTACATGCAAAGCAAGATAGTTCAAGCCGTGATTTGTCATAATTGTGATGATTATGGCTTACAGCTCATGGAAACCCCAAATCCACAATCTCAGAAAATTTGAATATTGTGAAAAGGTGCAATATTCTAGGCTCAAAGTGTCCCACTCTAATCAGATAATTAATCCATAACACCTGCAAAGCCTTCCTGAGCCTTTAAATGGTCTCTCAGTCTGGTTCAGTAGGAATCACAATCATGGGAAAGACTGCTGACCTGACAGTTGTGCAGAAAACCATCGTTGACACCCTCCATAAGGAGGGAAAGCCTCAAAAGGTAATTGCAAAAGAAGTTGGATGTTCCCAAAGTGCTGTATCAAAGCACATTAATAGAAAGTTATGTGGAAGGGAAAAGTGTGGAAGAAAAAGGTGCACAAGCAGCAGGGATGACCGCAGCCTGGAGAGGATTGTCAGGAAAAGGTCATTCAAAAGTGTTGGAGAATTTCACAAGGAGTGGACTGAGGCTGGAATCAGTGCATCAAGAGCCACCACACACAGACGGATCCTGGACATGGGCTTCAAAGGTCATATTCCTCTTGTCAAGCCACTCCTGAACAACAAACAACGTCAGAAGCGTCTTACCTGGGCTAAAGAAAAACAGACCTGGTTTGTTGCTCAGTGGTCCAAAGTCCTCTTTTCTGATGAGAGCAAATTTTGCATCTCATTTGGAAACCAAGGAGCCAAAGTATGGAGGAAGAATGGAAATCACACAAAAGGGCAGTTCATGCCTCTAATATTGTCATCTCATGTTGCCATACAATCTCATAGCTTGCAACAGCCCCTGTTATTGGTGAGGGAGAGACCCTGCAGTCATGTGTCTATGTGTTGTACTGTATAATTGATAGCATATAAAAAAGTTATTGGAAAGCATAGGGGGAGACAGATCTATTGCAATCCATGCTCTCTCTACTTTATCACTGGCAAAGAAACTAAAACAAGAGGGTTTGAACAGAGTAAGCAAAAATGTGATCTGTGCTTAGCGTTTACTCCTGCAGGAGCTGCTGAATATGATGGGTTCTCTGTTCTGCTATTCTGCCAGAACTCTTTAAGCTGCTCAGACCCCACTGACACACTTTAGCTTAAAAGTCTCCTACCACTATAATAATGCACAGAAAAAGAGCCACACGCAACTGGATGGTGCACTGAAAGGGTGTAATAAAGCAATGCAGTTAAACAAAACATGAATCAATAAACAGGCAATTAAACAGGTGTAAAGATGCTGTACTAGATAAAATGAGCTCTGACCCATAAGCTGGCAATTGAACCGTGGTGATGCTAAACCAAATTATAACTGGTGCAAACAGGAAGAACCGGCATTAACAAACCCATGTTCTTATGTGCACGCTACACATACAGCCCCAGTAGTGGATGGTTCTATACGTTCCTGACAAAGGGGTACCCCTACAGGTGACCAGAAGTACCTGGCACCTAATTGTTAATATTAGCCAACTGTCATTGGGGCCCTTCTGTAAGGTGGCACATGTGTAGCTGTCCATGTGCAATGGATAGCTGATAGGCTGCTAAATAAGGAGCAGTCTCTATTGCATTAACTGTCAATGTTAGAGATAAACACAGAGGCCCGGATTCTCATACGAGTTACGCCGGCGTATCTCCAGATAAGCCGTCGTAACTCTTCTTAGAATCAGTTACGCATAGATTTGTATTAGATCCGACCGGCATAAGTCTCTTACGCCGTCGGATCTTAACTGCATATTTACGCTGGCCGCTAGGGGCGTGTATGCTGATTTACACCTAGAAATATGTAAATCAGCTAGATACGCGAATTCACGAACGTACGCCCGGCCGATGCAGTACAGATACGCCGTTTACGTTAGGCTTTTCCCGGCGTAAAGTTACCCCTGCTATATGAGGCTTACATGAGGCGTACCAATGTTAAGTATGGACGTCGTTCCCGCGTTGAATTTTTAAAATTTTACGTTGTTTGCGTAAGTCGTTTGCGAATAGGGCTGGGCGTCATTTACGTTCACGTCGAAAGCATTGGCTTCTTGCAGGTTAATTTGGAGCATGCGCACTGGGATACTTTCACGGACGGCGCATGCGCCATTCGTAAAAAGCGTCATTTACATGGGGTCACATAAAATTTACATAACACACGCCCACATCTATCACATTTAAATTAGGCCGCTTACGCCGGCCTATTTACGCTACGCCGCCGCAACTTTCGTTTGAGAATACGGCACTTGCCTGTAAAAGTTGCGGAGGCGTAACGTAAATAGGATACTTTACGCCCTCACAAAGATACGCGATTCTATGTGAATCCTGGCCAGATGGTTCAACTGGTACACAGGAATCTGGTCCAGATCTTTTGGTGGCTTGCTTTTCTCAGGTACCCAGGACCCAGTGACTCAGTCCTCCCAAAAAGGTCCTCAAAAGACTCAGATCTTGTCCACGCTGGTTCTCCCTTCCTTTAGGCATTCATGGCTATGGGTTCCTTTAAGCTCCAGTCCCAGTCCAGCAAACAATCTCTCTGTGGCTGAGTCCTCCGGCTCTCATGTAAACAACAAGGGCAACTGATCTCTGCACAGGCTCAACAAAGGCCACATTCTCTGGTTCCTACACTGCTCTAAAATGGTACCCTGGTATCTGCATAGTCTCAGCCAAGGTCACTGGTCTGTATGGCTTGAATTCCTCTCATAAAAGACCAAAATCTCTCCATTGCACTGTCAGGGCTAATTCAATAACCTCATCATTACATTTCATGTATATTGAACAACTGTGTATAAAAGACCATTTTTTTCTTTGTCTCTAAATAAAGGAAAGGCTCAAAAATGCAAAAACTCAAATGACGCACATTGCGCAACTGATACACCAATTTATGGGAAACCACCTCAGTGTCTTATTCAAGATGAAAAAAATGTATATCATTATTTGGTTTCACGATGTTCTTATATGTTTCCTCATTATACTGTTCAGTTTAGAATTACATTTATACTGCTGCATGGGTACATTTGTAACTGTGAAATTCTAAAATTAAGTATGGATTTTAAATCATGCACAGTTTTGAAGCTGTGGTAAAAATAACTGCATGGGCAAACTTAAAAAGTACCAGTTTTAACATTTAACAGGAAAAAAAAAACACAACAATTCACACACCAAAAAAAAAAGATTTTAATAACATTCACTGTTTAAAAGCATTAAAAAACATTGTTGTACAGTTTGCTAAATCCTGCTAGCTATCATTTTAGACTAAGTAAATGTTAAAATAGCCTTAAGCCCTGTACACACGATCGGTTTGTCTGATGAAAACGGACCGTTTTCATCAGACAAACAGATCGTGTGTGGGCCCCATTGGTTTGTTTTCCATCGGTGAAAAAAAAATAGAACATAACATTTTCCTATGGATAAAAAAACAATAGAAAAAAACGATCGTCTGTGTGGAAGTCCATCGGTCAAAAATCCACGCATGCTCAGAATCAAGTCGACGCATGCTCGGAAGCATTGAACTTCATTTTTCTCAGCACGTCGTTGTGTTTTACATCACAGCGTTTAGACACAGTCGGATTTTTGACTGATGGTGTGTAGGCAAGACTGATGAAAGTCAGCTTCATCGGATATCCGACAAAAAAATGCATCGGATTAGATTCCATCAGATATCCGATCGTGTGTACAGGGCTTTACACATAATATAAGGTATGTGATAGAGAGAAATCCGTAAAAAATTATGAATACCTTGTAACCAGGGGCATTGCTAGGTCTACAAAAGATCTGGGGCTAGAGCCCATAGCAGCGAAATAAAGAAGGTTTACATGCTTGGGCGGGCATGCACATGTATATAATATACGTGTGTGTGTTTTATTTATACATAGTATCTCACAAAAGTGAGTACACCCCTCACATTTTTGTAAATATTTTATTCTATCTTTTCATGTGACAACACTGAAGAAATGACACTTTGCTACAATGTAAAGTAGTGAGTGTACAGCTTGTATAACACTGTAAATTTGCTGTCCCCTCAAAATAACTCAACACACAGCCATTAATGTTTAAACCGCTGGCAACAAAAGTGAGTATACCCCTAAGTGAAAATGTCCAAATTGGGTGCAATCAGCCATTTTCCCTCCCCGGTGTCATGTGCCTCATTAGTGTTACTAAGGTCTCAGGTGTTAATGGGGAACAGGTGTGTTTAATTTGGTGTTATCACTCTCACTTTCTCATACTGATCACTGGAAGTTCAATATGTCACAATCTTCTCGTAAAAAATAACTCTCTGAGGATCTAAAAAAAAAAATTGTTGCTCTACATAAAGATGGAATAGGCTATAAGAAGATTGTCAAGACCCTGAAACTGAGCTGAAGCACAGTGGCCAAGACCATACAGCGGTTTAACAGGACAGGTTCCATTTAGAACAGGTCTCGCCGTGGTCGACCAAAGAAGTTGAGTGCATGTGCTCAGCGTCATATCCAGAGATTGCCTTTGGGAAATAGACATATGAGTGCTGCCAGCATTGCTGCAGAGGTTGAAGGGGTGGGAGGTCAGCCTATCAGTGCTCAGACCATACACCGCACACTGCATCAAATTGGTCTGCGTGGCTGTCGTCCCAGAAGGAAACCTCTTCTAAAGATGATGCTAAAGACAACCAGACTAAGGACATGGATTACTGGAACCATGTCCTGTGGTTTGATGAGACCAAAATAAACTTATTTGGTGCAGCTGGTGTCAAGCATGTGTGGCGGCAACCTGGTGAGGAGGACAAAGACAAGTTTGTGGTGGGAGTGTCATGGTCTGGGGTTGCATAAGTGCTGCCGGCACTGGTGAGCTACAGTTCATTGACGGAACCATGAATGCCAACATGTACTGTGACATACTGAAGCCGAGTATGATCCCCTCCCTTCAGAGACTGGGCCACAGGGCAGTATTCCAACATGATAACAACCCTAAGCACACCTCCAAGATGACAACTGCCTTGCTAAAGAAGCTGAGGATAAAGGTGATGGACTGGCCAAGCATATCTCCAGACCTAAATCCCATTGAGCATCTGTGGGGCATCCTCAAACGGAAGGTGGAGGAGCGCAAGGTCTCTAACATCCACAGCTCTGTGATGTCATCATGGAGGAGTGGAAAAGGACTCCAGGGGCAACCTGTGAAGCTCTGGTGAACTCAATGCCCAATAGGGTTAAGGCAGTGCTAGAAAATAATGGTGGCCACACAAAATATTGACACTTTGGGCCCATTTTAGACATTTTCGAAAATGGGCCCTTTTGTTGCCAGCAGTTTAGACATTAATGGCTGAGTGTTGAGTTATTTTGAGGGGACATCACATTTACACTGTTATACAAGCTGTACACTCACTACTTTACATTGTAACCAAGTGTCATCTCTTCAGTGTTTTCACATGAAAACAAAGTGCAGACTCAGTGAGAGTGCTGTGGCTGTGCGGGGCAGCGCAGTATCAGACAGCCTGTGGCACGCTCACGCCACTGCTTGTAGCAGCTACCCCTATGGGGGAGATTTACTAAGACTGGAGCACTCAGAATCTGGTGCAACTGTGCATGGTATCCAGCTTCTAACTTCAGCTTGTTCAATTAAGCTTTGACAATAAAACCTGGAAGCTGATTGGTTTGTGTGCAGAGCTGCATGAGATTTTGCACCATGCAATTTTAGTAAATAACCCCCTATGTCTCAATACCAGATATAAAATGTGTTCTATAAATAGTGTAGCTATAATCTTATACAAATATTTAGAAACACAAAATATAATGTATAATGTATTCCTTAATATATGTACAAATGAACTTCTAAAACTCTTTTAACCACTTCCCGCACGGCCAATAACACATTGACGTCCACAAAGTGGTTCTGTTATCCTGACTGGGCGCCATATGACGTCCAGCAGGATAACATGCCAGTGTGAGCGAGGGCACACAGCATGGCGATCGCTAGTGCGGCGTGTCAATCTGACATGCTGCATCTCCGTTCGTGATAAGAAGCCTCTGACAGAGGCTTCAAAAACACGTGATCAGCTGACGCTATAACTTTTGCGCAAACCAATCAATATACGTATATGGAGAATACATATCGGCCTAAACTGAGGAAATTTTTTTTGTTTTTAAAAAACGAATTGGGATATTTATTATAGCAAAAATAAAAAGATATTGGAGGTTATTTACTATAGGCAAATACACTTTGCACTACAAGTGCAAAGTGCACTTGAAATTGCACTGAAAGTGCACTTGGAAGTGCAGTCGCTGTAGATCCGAGGGGGACTTGCAAGGAAAAGAAAAAAACAGCATTTTAGCTTGCACATGATTGGATAATAAAATCAGCAGAGCTTCCTCTTATTTCAGATCTTCCCCTCAGATCTACAGCGACTGCACTTCCAAGTACACTTTCAGTGCAATTTCAAGTGCACTTTGCATTTGTAGTTTGCACTTGTAGTGCAAAGTGGATTTGCCTTTCGTAAATAACCCCCATTGTGTTTTTTCAAACTTGTTGCACTTTTTTGTTTATAGAGCAAAAAATTAAAACTGCAGAGGTGATCAAATACCACCAAAAGAAAGCTCTATTTGTGGGAAAAAAAGGAAGGCAATTTTGTTTGGGTACAGTGTCACATGACCGCGCAATTGTCAGTTAAAGCAAAGCAGTGCCGTATCGCAAAAAAAATGGCCTGGTCATTGAGCATCCAAATCTTCCGGGGCTGAAGTGGTTTAAATCACAACTCCTTTAAAAACAATATTTTTAAAAAAACTTTTTTTTGCATTGATACATGTCCCCCAGGGCAATAGTTTTTGTATTGCCAATAACTTGCATATAATCTTTCAAAATGGGGACTTTTGATTTTTCATCTTCGGGTCCCATAGACATCATTAACCACTTGACCACTGGGCACTTAAACCCCCGTCCTAACCAGACCAATTTTCAGCTTTCGGTGCTCTCACAATTTAAATGACAATAACTCAGTCATACAACACTGTACCCATATGACATTTTTGTCCTTTTTTTTCACACAAATAGAGCTTTCTTTTGGTGCTATTTGATCACCTCTGTTTTTTTTATTTTTTGCGCTATAAAAGAAAAAAGACTGAACATTCTGTAAAAAAAAAAAAAATCTTGTTTCTGTCATATTAGCAGGTTATTTCTCACACACAGCATATGCATACCATAAATTACACCCCAAAACACATTATTTTATTCCTCCCGAGTTTGGCAATATCACATGTGAGACTTTTACACAGCGTGCCCACATACAGAGGCCCAACATGCAGGGAGCACCATCAGGCGTTCTGGAACACACAGACCAGTTCTGACATTTCTCTCCTACATGTAAAAATTATCATTTATTTGCTAAAAAATTACATAGAAACCCAAAACATTATATATGCTTCTTTAGCAAAGACCCTAGAGAATACAATGGCAGCCATTACAACTTTTTATCTTGCACGGTATTTTCGCAGCAATTTTTTGAACACGTGTTTTTTAAAAAAAACTGGTTTGTGCTTAAAAAAAACACAAAACAGTAAAGTTAGCCCAATGTTTTTGCATAATATGAAAAATGAAGTTACGACGAGTAAATAGATACCTAACATGTCACCCTTCAAAATCCCCATAGGTGACGTTTTAATTATTTTTATTAGTTACATGTTTTTAGTTACCCAGGAGGTCTAGGGCCAAGATGATTGCTCTCGCTCTAACATTCGCAGTGATACCTCACATGTGTAGCTTGAACACCGGTTTCATATGTGGGCGGGACTACGTGTGCGTTTGCTTCTGTGTGCGAGCACACAGGGACAGGGGCGCTTTAAAAAAATATATATATATTTTATTGTTAATTTTACTTTATTTATTTTAGTTTGACACTTTTTTCCCCAAAAATAATTTTTTTGATCACTTTCATTTCTATTATAAGGAATGTAAACATCCCTTGTAATAGAAATATAGCATGACAGGTCCTCTTTACAGTGAGATATGGGGTCAATAAGACCCCACATCTCACCTCTAGGCTGGGAAGCCTGAAATAAAATAAAAATGATCCTGGCTTTGATCATAGCGGTGAGTATTGCAGAGTATTGGCAAGGTATTGGAGTATTGCAGAGTATTGTGCAGGGTATTGCAGAGTATTGTGCGGGTTATTGCAGAGTATTGTGTGGGGTATTGCAGAGTATTGTGCAGGGTATTGCAGAGTATTGTGCGGGGTATTGCAGAGTATTGCCCAGGGAATTGCATGGTACTGCAGAGTATTGCGCAGGGATGGATGGCTGATCTGTGACTGCATTTGTCACAGATCCAGCCCACAGTGCTGCCGCCCGCTCTCCCCCCTCTCCTCTCACACTGTACCGATCGGTACAGAGAGGAGAGGGAGGAACCGGCGTCATCACATGACGCCGGTTTGTTTACAAGTGATTGCTCCGTCATTTGACGGAGCGATCACGTGGTAAACGGCCTCTATCAGCGGCAATTTAGCGCGACCGCGACCTGGCGCTCTCGGATGATTCCGGGAGCGCGCCCCAGGGGGCGCACGAGAGGAGGATTCTGGGAGGACGTCCCAGGGACGTCCTCCCAGAACAACTCGACCGCGCTGTAGACGTCTTTTGTCTATAGCGCGGTCGGCAAAAGGTTAATAGATATTGTTGCTCTGGTCCAAACTTTTTCCCCTTTTGGGAGTTCTGGTGTGAACCGAACCGGGGGGGGGGGGGAATAGTTCGACCCATCATTATTGGTGAACAGAAGTGCACTGCAACTGTAAGTTAGGCACAGTTTTGTGTACCTTTAATTTTCACCGTAAAGACACAATTTAAAATTTGCAAGTATTTCTTTTTTAATACTCACAATAATTTTAGATTTGGATTTAGTAGAAATTTTGTATAATATGCTATGTTTGTGTGCTAATAATGATTTTAGCGGATTTTTATAAAAAATATATTGTTGATTAACATTAACAATCAGTAGCACAATCTTTTTATTCATTTGGTCATTGGCTTTCAGAAAGGTCAAACCTGTAAGTAAAAAATGATAACCTCCAGATTTTTAGAGTAGGTTGCTTATTTACAGTTTTGGGTTCCTTTGATTTTCGCTGTTTTGCAAAAAGGCACAATTTAACATTTACAACATTTTAAATTGACTAGAAATTGCACATTTTCTTACAGGGAGATTCTGCCAGTAACAGCACTTCCAGTTGCAATGTGACAATGCCATTGTCTCACAATTAGCAGCAGTATTGTCAGCCTGCCATGAAAGCTCTTTCATTTGGCTGCCTATCTAATTAACTTGTTGACGTCTGATAATACTGCTGCTAATTGCGAGGTAGTGACTCAGCATTGTCTTTCTACAACAGGTTACGAGTGCTGTTACTGACAGTATCTTCAGGTAAGAAAATCTAATCAGAGCTACTGCTTAAGAAAACTTTATACACTGAGACATATTGCCAAACGTACTGAAAAATAGATTTGTTGTTTACATACATGTAGCAGACACTTCTCCAGACTGATCTAATCTATGATGGGAGAGCTGTCTGCTGCAGCAGTGTGGGCTTTTTCACCCCCTCCCCTTCTCTCTTCACACAGACACTTAGAATTGCTTGTTTGTAAACTCCCTATTGGAAGAGCCTGAGCCAATCATGAGACAGCAGAAAAGGACTGTGGGGAAGGAGATAAAAAGACAGAGAAACTAGGCCAGAGCCTAATTTTGCCTGCACCTCATCAGGAGAGCATCTGCATTCTATGTGTGTGTGGAATCGCGGCCTACCAAGGAACAGATTGTTAATGCAGCTTTAGCCCAGAGGAACAGATTGTTCATGCAGCTTCAGCCCAGAGGAACAGACTGTCCATGTTAAAGAAGGACACCCTGCAACAGCTCAAGGACTGAATGGCACTGCGACACACCTGCATCTAAGATCGATCGATCGCTCAGGGGAGGACTGCTGACTGTGTACAGGATTTGGTGAGGGTTCTTTGCCCAGGAACCTTTAACGCTTTTCATAGAATACCACATCCAAATATTGTCCACAGAGCTCTTACATTGCCGGTGAAGATAATAAAACGCAAAACTTTGCCTCCAGGACATTACTGCGGTTACTCTTAAAGGGGACACACCATGGGTATTGAGATCATTTCACTGGGTGTGTACTGGAGGTATCGTAGGCCGGCCTGGGGTTCCCCTTTAGCCACAGAATCCCACACACACCAAAGGTTATTGGGGAGTCTATGTAATCTGTACATATTGTTACCTTTGCTTTTGTTGTTTGCATAGTGTTCCTGACTGTTTTCTTTAAACTGTATCAACCAAGTCCTGGGAACTTACACAGGTACTGGCGGACTAATGTTAACCTGAATTTTACTTTTCTTCAAGTAAACTACAAGAAGAACTGTGTTGTGTATTCCTGCTGAGTTATTCCATTAATCACATTGCTAGGTGTCTGTGCCAGAGGGGCTGGGACAGTTCATTGGGGTTGAAAGGCAGAGTAATGGACTGAACAAACAAAAGCAGCTCCCTCGGGGGTTTGCTACATTCACTTTAATAGAAAAGACATTGTGTAAGTGGGTGTAAGTTCTCTGTAGCAAATATTGTTCCTCAATAAACCATTTTTACTCGTAAACAATTTATTCTCTGAAAAGCTGTGGAAATGTATATATTTTGTGAATTAAGGGAACATTTGCCCTATGATCACGCAAAGGAACTTCCTTCATCTAAGCCCATTCTCAAACCACACAAATGTTTCCAGCTTCTAAATCTCTACTAGTGCCACAGTCAACATGCCACCACTTACTATTGTATTCACTCAGACTACATTCTCAAGTAAGTTGCTGACAGAGTTGGCAATAGGGGTCGAGTCATATGATCCTTTTCGAAACTGCAAGTTGGGCAGAAAATACCTGCGATTGTAGGCTCTGTAGCTGTATTTGTAGATGTTTGTATCCCAATGGGGTTGAGTTACTATAATGTCCCGTACACACGATCGGAATTTTTGATGGCCGAAAAACCGATGGAATTTTTCGTCGGAAATTCCGTTTTGGCTGTCTTGCATACACACTGTCAGACCAAATTCCGACCGTCCAAAACGCGGTGATGTAAAACACTACGACAAGCCGAGAAAAGATAAAGTTCAATGCTTCCGAGCATGCGTCGACTTGATTCTGAGCATGCGTGTTTTTTTTATCCATCGGAGTTGCACACAGACGATAGGAATTTCCTAACGTTTTTTTTTTTTCATTAGAAAAAATTAAAACATGTTCTATTTCTAAACACCAACGGAAAAAAGTCAGATGAGACCCACACAGGACCGGAATTTTCGATGAAAAAAGATCATCTGACTTTTTTCATCAGAAATTCGGATCGTGCGTACGCGGCATAAGTGGAGAGTGCAATATCTGATGCAGCTCTGCAAAGAAAGCTTCCAGGTTTTTTTGTTAATGCTTGGTAAGGTGGATGATTTCTGGCAGCAGCATTCAAGATGCACTGAAAGGTAATTCAGTGGGGAGGTAGCTGCAGTAGTCAAGGTGAGAGATAACAAGGGAGTGAATTAGTTGCTGATAGCTGAAAATGTTATTAACACATTTCAATACAAACCAATGTGTTCAGTGTTTTGTATTATTAATATTATTTTTAATGATTTAAACACTAGCTGACCAGTCGCGGGCATTATACAGCGGCAGGTCGGCTCTCCTGAGCAAATCGCTGTAGCTGTACGTCAGTCCTTTAAAAAGCTTTAGCAGGTGCGTGTGCCCACGGCGGGGGACCTGAGGCACCTGGTTGACGGGCGTGATGTCTGCCGGCCACATGTGATCCCGGGGACGAAAGATAGAACAGGGATGTGTATG
The DNA here is from genome assembly GCF_905171775.1 of Rana temporaria. Taxonomy (NCBI): domain Eukaryota; kingdom Metazoa; phylum Chordata; class Amphibia; order Anura; family Ranidae; genus Rana; species Rana temporaria. Next base: position 530,170,973 of record NC_053489.1, read on the forward strand.
TGTAAACACACAAATCCCCATTCTGTCAGGAGAGGGGGGACAGATCGTCTGTTCCTTCTAGTTAGAAACTAGTCAGTCACATCCCCCCACAGTTGGAAACACAAACTAGGGAACACATTTAACCTCTTGATCGACCCCTAGTGTTAACCCTGTCGCTGCCAGTGACATTTACACAGTAATCAGTGCAGCTTATACAGCTCTGATCGCTGTATAAATGTCATTGGTTCCAAAAATGTGTCAAAAGTGTCCAATCTGTCCTCCGCAATGTTGCAGTCCCGTTAAAAATTGCTGATCCCTGCCATTACTAGTAAAAAATAAATGTTTTAATCAAAATGACATAAATATGGCCCCTATTTTTTAGACGCTATAACTTTTGCGCAAACCAATCAATATACGCTTTATGCGTTTTTTTTTACCAAAAATATGTAAAATAATATATATCGGCCTAAACTGAGGAAAAAATGTGTTTTTTTATATTTATATAGCGCACAAAAAAAATAGGTGATCAATTACCACCAAAACAAAGCTCTATTTGTGGGGGGGACAAAAGATGTCAATTTGTTTTGGGTACAGTGGCACACGCAGTGCCGTATCGCAAAAAATGGCCTGGGAATTAAGGGGGCAAATCCTTCCTGGGCTGAAGTGGTCAATGTCCATTTAACTGTGCAGAGCTTGAGATAAGAAAAAAAGGAGACATCAGGCTATGTAATAAAAATGACATTTGAATATATATGTTCTGTAAATAACTTTGAATATACAGCAAAAGGAAGTGACCTGACACACACACACTACAGTATATAAAACACATGGGGGCCTCCATCCCTAATTTGGTAGATAAAAAAACATTTGAATATGTGTTTATACTTTAGTGGCTCTTGCGCAATCTGAATAACACCATTGCCACTATTAAATACTGTAATTGCTACTGTAATTAATAAATGCTCACAACCTGAATCTAATCAATAAATTCTCACAACCTGAATCTAATCAATAAATTCTCACAACCTGATTCTGGAAGATTACCTTGTGCTCTTGTAATGACTCTGCTACTCATTGCTGAATTCAAGTTCTTAACCTACCATACAGTAATCTTAGAAACCAGCATTGCAAAGTGGTCTACTAAGATTGCTTTAAATCCTTACAATCACTTGTCAAATTGGCTGCATCTCTTTAGGCTATCGTTTATTGATGTGCACAGTGTGCTGAGAAGTTTTAACCACGTGAGTGCTTGCCTGCAGTGCAAAGAGGTCTGTTAAGACTGCTTCAAATCATTAAGAGCATTTGTTATATAAGGCTGTATAAAGCCTCGTACACACGATCAGTCCATCCGATAAGAATGGGCTGAAGGACCGTTGTCATCGGTTAACCGATGAAGCTGACTGATGGTCCGTCCCGCCCACACACCATCGGTTAAATAACCGATCGTGTCAGAACGCGGTGACGTAAAACACAACGACGTGCTGAAAAAAACGAAGTTCAATGCTTCCAAGCATGCGTTGACTTCATTCTGAGCATACGTGGATTTTTAACCGATGAGTGTGCCTACTAACGATCAGTTTTGACCTATCGGTTAGGAATCCATCGGTTAAATTTAAAGCAAGTTGGCTTTTTTTTAACCGATGGTTAAATAACCTATGGGGCCCACACACGATAAGTTTTGACCGATGACCGTTGTCCTCTGGTTAACCTATCGTGTGTACGAGGCCTAACTCTTAATGCTTTTTTTTATTGCTGTGCACAAGGTTTTGAGACCTTTTTCTACACTTTAGTATTCTCAGTGTGAAATGTTGGCTGACAATTACTTGTTCATGCAACACTGTACCCACACTACTATACTATATTACTATATAAAGGAATAAAGAAACATTTTTTTTTCTCTTACAGCTACCGGTATAAATCATACATAAAAAAAGTCAGAGCAGTATGAATCCCCTTCCCCCCAAAACAACCTTTTTTGATAAGTAGACACCTGTACCTGTGGCCAATCATTTTTTAACAACCCCCTATAAAAAATGAATTAATATTTTAATGAAGCAATGCCGCCCTGCACAGTGGGTGTAGCCAAATTGAGCTAACAGCTATTGGGGCTCACTCTATACAAATTACACATATGCTACAGTCCTTTAACATACAAAATCTGCTTACATTTCAGTGCCACAAGCCAGAGTGTAACAGACACATACAAACCTCAGTACAATCAAATTTAACCACTTTGTGCCCAGGCATCATTCAGATATCCATCTTTTCAGCCGGCGATTCTGCGCACCATAAAAATGATCATAGTGGCAGTTCCACTGCTTGATCATTCTCAAAGGCGACGGGAGGGGATGTCCCCCCTCCCGCCACCATCCGGTGCTTCTATGGGCTCTCCTGTGCCAACAGGGACCCGGAGAAACGATCTGCCAGTGCCGGATGGGAAGCATAGAGATGACTGGTGACCAGATCATCACCAGTCATCTCTATGACTGTTGGCGGCCCGGGCACAACGTTATGACGTCGCGCCGGGTACCCGGAAGTAAACAAAGCCACAATCGCGGCTGTCGGTATAAGAATGGTGAATTTTTTTTTCACGATCTCATGCTTTCCAGCCTGGAGAAGAGATGTGGGGTCTTATTGACACCGCATCTCTCCATAAAGCGTGCCTGTCACGAACCATTCCTATTACAAGGGATGTTTACATTCCTTGTAATAGGAATAAAAGTGATCAATTTTTTTTTTAAAGTGTAAAAAGATAAAAAATTAAGTAAAGGGGGTGTGGCTTGCCTTGGAGGAAGATGGCCGCCCAATATATATCGATATAGGGGTATCACGCACTGATTTTCTTCCCAACTATGGGGACTTCATCCCGGAACAATTCAGCATCACGTTCCCGGTCCCCGAGAGGCACATCAAGCTCTAACCGTACTATCCCGGACCTGTTTAGTCCACGGAGAAACACTATGGCGACTGCTCCTCATATGCCAAATTCTCCTCAGCAACAAAATGGAATTCCGCTCTCCCCTACGGATCAATTTCCACCCTTGGATGACGGTACTCAACCGGCAGCCCAACACTTGAACATTAAAGACCTCTGGTCGGTAGCCACCGACATTAAGAATGCACTGTCGGCTGCTATTTCTGATCTACGTATAGACCTACAAGTCATAACGGGGAGAATTCAGAAAGTGGAAGATACCATACTTTTACATCAAAAGGCAATCGTCCGGATCGATTACCGGATTAATTCCCATAATCGTCAACTCCGTGACATACAACGTCACGTCGAGGAACTCGACAACAGAGGACGGCGCCACAACCTGAGGATCAGAGGCCTACCTGAATCCGTTGACAGCGAACATTTACCTCAGGTCGTCTGAGGTATTTAATGACATTCTTGACAGCCCTGCTCGCTCTGTTATCTCGATGAAGCATATCCACAGAGCTTTACGTCCTAGAGGTAAAGACTCCGAACCACCGAGAGACGTCATCTGTTATGTCAATGATTTTAAGATTAAAGAAATGATCCTCAAAAAAGCCTGTGATAAAAACCGATTGCTCTTTGAGGGTCGTCAAATACAAATATATCAGGATCTCTCTGCAATCACTCTTAGAAACCGAAGAGACTTGCGCCCTCTATTGGAAATTCTCAATTCCAAGGTAATTCGTTATAAATGGAAATTCCAGTTTGGTCTCTTTGCTTACTACCAAAATCGCTCTGCCCTCCTACGTGTACCGGAATAACTGTCAGCTTTTTGCAAACAATTAGACATACCACTTGTCGCAGTCCCCGACTGGTACGCCGAATTTGCTACTCCGACAGTTCGTGGATCCACCACCGGAGAAGAACCGATGGAAGCTCTTAACTCCAGAACACGTCGTAGACGCTCACCCTCACCGACTATTACCGATACTGTGATACTGAACAGTCATCTGCCAATTAGTCCTTCTGCTGAACCTCTACCTCGCAGAACCCGTCACGATCAACTACACATCCCCCGCTAAGCTTGGATGTCTACACATAAGATTTCTCAGATATTTACTTGAAGCTGACACAGTACACAGATCCTGAGATCCTCATCTATGTTCATGTTACCCTATTCACCTCTCTATTGTACCCTTCTTCACTTTTTAGAAGAATTTATTGTTTGAAGGAATAATGGACTTTCTAGGCACCAATGGTTAACACAAAATAAATATTTATTGATGCAATCCCAAACACATGGGTGATTGAATCAACATTTACAGTAAACATAGATAAAAAATAATTGAAGATTTCCTAAAACAATATAGCCCTAAACCCTTACCTGATGACTTGAAATTACAATTAAATGCACCTCTAAACAAGATGGAAGTAGATTTGGCACTTAAGCAGATGAAGCCAGGAAAGAGCCCTGGTCCTGACGGACTGACAGTGGGATATTATAAGACCTATGTAGAGTCCCTAACTCCATTCTTTTTATCAGCCTTTAATTAATTTGCTAATTCCACAGAACCGCCATGTGAACTATTGTCAGCACATGTAGTAATGATTCCAAAACCAGATAAAGACCATTCCATGGTTACTAATTATAGACCAATTTCGTTGCTAAATGTTGATCTTAAATGGTTCGCAAAAACTTTAGCAAACAGACTTCTTCCTCTCTTACCCAAACTAATAGACCTGGACCAGGTAGGCTTTGTACCTGGTAGGGAAGCGAAAGATAACACCCTTAAAGCCATCAACATACACCACTGGCTCACGTCCACCAAAACCCCTGGCTTCTTGCTCTCGTTGGATGCGGAGAAGGCATTCGACAGAGTGGCATGGGACTATATGACTGAGACACTGAAAGCCTTAGGACTCCCATCCACCATGTTGAACTTTATTTGTACACTTTATTCCAAACCTACTGCAAGAGTAAGAGTGAATGGACACCTGTCGGACGCCTTCTCCGTATCAAATGGCACTCGCCAGGGATGTCCCCTTTCCCCACTGATTTTTATACTCACATTTTAACCACTACTGAGACGCCTTAGAACCAATCCCAACATTAAAGGTGTAGACCAAGGGTAGCAAACACAAGGCCCGCGGGCCGAATGCGGCCCGCGAGACCTTGCCATGTGGCCCGCGCAACGGGCCATCCGTTGCCACTGGTGATGCAACGGATCGTGACCGATCCATGATCCGCGGAGCGCACCGCTGCCTCGGCCTTAGAAAAGGCCGCGGCTTCGGCCTAGCTCCGGAGCGGTCGGCCATCTTGGTACACCCGGCTCCTATGATGGACATCCTGGAGATCCAATCACAGGACCGCGGGACGTGTGACGTCCATCATAGGCGCCGCAGACTCCAGAAGGCGGCAATTACAAGCCTCCTCGACACCATGCACTAGGGAGCAGAATATGACAACACTAGTGCATGGGCGGGCGGTTCTCCTCTTCTCCCCTCCTTTCTGGCTGGCTGGCTGGATGGATGCTGTGACACATGATGTCAGGTAGGTGAAGTCATTCTGTATGTCAGGTAGATCCATGTATGTCAGGTAGGTCCATGTATGTCAGGTAGGTGAGGTCAGTGTATGTCAGGTAGGTCCATGTATGTCAGGTAGGTCCATGTATGTCAGGTAGGTCCATGTATGTCAGGTAGGTGAGGTCAGTGTATGTCAGGTAGGTGAGGTCAGTGTATGTCAGGTTGGTGAAGTCAGTGTATGTCAGGTAGGTCCATGTATGTCAGGTAGGTGAGGTCAGTATATGTCAGGTAGGTGAAGTCATTGTGTATGTCAGGTAGGTCCATGTATGTCAGGTAGGTGAGGCCAGTGTATGTCAGGTAGGTGAAGTCAGTGTATGTTAGGTAGGTCCATGTATGTCAGGTAGGTCCATGTATGTCAGGTAGGTGAGGTCAGTGTATGTCAGGTAGGTGAAGTCAGTGTATGTCAGGTAGGTCCATGTATGTCAGGTAGGTCCATGTATGTCAGGTAGGTGAGGTCAGTGTATGTCAGGTAGGTAAAGTCATTGTGTATGTCAGGTAGGTCCATGTATGTCAGGTAGCCCATCCCATCCTATCCCACCCCACCATACCCCATCCCATCTCATCCTACCCCACCCCCATCCCATCCTACCCCATCCCATCCCACTCCACCCCCACCCCATGCCATCCTATACCACCCCATCCCGTCCCCATCCCATCCTACGGCACCCCCCCACCCCCATCCCATCCTACCCCATCCCATCTCACCCCACTCCATCCCATCTCATCCTACCCCACCCCATCCCATCCCAGGGTGGATGGAGGGAGAGTGGAGAGTGCAGAGGTCAGATATTGCACACGGTCCATAGCAAACTCCTGAATCCTGCGCTCCATAAAACCAGTAATAAACAAATGCAGTGACAATTATTTATAATAATTGTGGACACGTAGTCTTACAGATACAACCGGCCCTTTGAGGGCAACCATACTGCTAATGCGGCCCCCGATGAATTTGAGTTTGCCACCCCTGGTGTAGACATTAAAGGTCATACCTATAAACTTGCCGCTTTTGCGGATGATATTCTTATGTTTCTGACGGATCCTCTTACCACCATACCCAACTCACTCGAGGATTTCAATAATTTCAGGAATCTAACAAACTTCAAAATCAATTTCTCGAAATCTACCGCCCTCAACATTTCACTACCCTCAACAATAAGCAACCTTTGTCGCTCTGACTTTCCAATCTCTTAGAATGCTCGAGCAATTAAGTATCTAGGTATACAACTTCCGACTTGTTTAAATTACTTATATTCCTTGAATTATACCCCTTTACTACAAAATATACAATCTGATTTATTGAAATGGTCCTCTGGACTATTTTCATGGTTCGGCAGGGCTGCGATCATTAAAATGAATATTCTTCCAAGAATCTTATATATACTACAAACTGTCCCTATTGTAATTCCTCAAGCCTTCTTTTCTTCATACAAAAACATATGCACTGATTTTGTCTGGAATAAACTTCACCCGAGACTAAACTATGACAGGCTTACAACCCCAAAACCAAAAGGAGGAATAGGCCTACCTGACATATTTAAGTACTATCAAGCTTGTTGTCTAACCAGGATTATTGACTGGAATGTACACTATGAACACAAAGATTGGGTTAAACTAGAACATTTGTTTCCGCCCCTCCCGCTTACCCAAATCCTGTGGATTAAACCTCATAATATTCCTGCAGCATGTAAACAACATCCCTTGATTCGTCCCACTTTGCTCACCTTTTGTCGTGCTTGCAACAAGCACAAAATCTCCTGTGCAAACAGTCCAATGACTCCAATTAAGCTGAACCCTGACTTTTCCCCCGGGAATGCACTCAAATTTCTTATCTGACGGTTGGCCTTACCCAACTATTCGAGCTGTGCAATTTTTCCTGGGTAATAAATTATTATCTCAGACTGACTTAGCTAATAAAATGAACAAAGTATCATTCCCTTTCTGGACATACGTGCACCTGAGAAACTTTCTTCTAAAACCTAACCCCAGACCGGACTGGACGAGAAATAAAATGATATTTGAAGAGTGGTGTGACAGTGGAGAACCACTTAGACATTTGGTGCCAGATTCACAGTAGAAATACGCCGGCGTATCTACTGATACTCCGGCGTATTTTCAAATTTGCTGCGTCGTATCTTTAGTTTAAATTCTCAAACCAAGATACAACGGCTTTAGGCTTCGATCCGACAGGCGTACGGCTTTGTACGCCTTCGGATCGTAGGTGTAATACTTTGGCGCCCGCTGGGTGGAGTTTGCGTTGTTTTCTGCGTCGGGTATGCTAATTAGCTGTTTACGGCGATCCACGAAGGTACGCGCGTTCGTCGCATTCTCTTACGTCGTCGCTAGTCGGCTTTTACCGGCGGATAGTTACTGCTGCTATTTCATGGCTTATATTTAGACTGCCCATGTTAAAGTATGGCCGTTGTTCCCGCGTCGAATTTTAAATTTACATTTTTTTTTTGCGTAAGTCATCCGTGAATAGGAAAGGACGTAACGCACGTCGCCGTTCAAAAGATTACGTCGGTGCGACGTCATTTCGCGCAAAGCACGGCGGGAAATTTCAAAACGGAGCATGCGCAGTACGTTCGGCGCGGGAACGCGCCTAATTTAAATGATACATGCCCCATTTGAATTAGGAGGGCTTGCGCCGAACGCATTTACGCTACGCCGCCGCAAGTTTACAGGCAAGTGCTTTGTGAATCAAGCACTTGCGCTTAAAACTTGCGGTGTAACGTAAATGGGATACGTTAGACCGCCGCAAATGTACCTGAATCTGGCCCTTGATCTCTTCTACATATACTTTATTATTCTCCACTCAATCACCTAAAATCAATTGGGCTAATCAGCTATGGGAAAAAGACCTTTCGCTTGATCTTTCAAACTCAGAATGGGAAAATATTTACAAAATTATTCACAAAGGATCAATTTATGTTTAAACACAGGAAAATGCATATACAATTCTTTCCAGGTGGTATAAAACCCCTCTTAACTTACATTGAATTAATAACTCAATATCTAAAACTTGTTGGAGATGCAAACATGAGACATGATCTCTTCTCCACATTTGGTGGTCATGCACTGATATTCAACCATATTGGAAAGAAGTTCATAAATACATCTCCCAAATTACCTCATTTACTTTGGATTTTGAACCTACTCAATTCTTACTTCACTACTCCCCCTCTTTACCTAGAAGCTATTACCGATCCCTGACCATGCATCTCATCAATGCGGCCAGGATGTGTGTTCCAGCTAAATGGAAATCCAGTAACCCCCCTTCAATCATTGATTGGTTCAACCGTATACAGAGGAACATGGAGATGGAGAAATTGATTCATCAAGCGAAAGACACCCAATGCCACTTTATTAACACATGGTCAAACTGGTTGAGTTTTACTTCAACTGATGAATACAAAAATATTACTTCTAGAACTTAACGTCTTCTTTACTTACCATAATTGATACTCTAGAGCTGCGGCAGGCTCCCCCCTTCTCTTCCTTTCCCCCTTTTTTTTTCTCTTCCTCATGTATACCCAAAATATTATCCTTTCCTTGATAAATCCATTATTCTAAATTATTTCACATTCAAACTTCATTAATATGCTATAATTCCTCACTGTTTTGCCCCCTTTTATTTTTGTTCATATTTAACAGGATTTGCTTTATGATACTACTCTTAACATGTAATGTTTACTTTAAAATATGCATGAATATTCAGCTATTGTTATAACTGATATTTATTATCTACTCATGCTCCAAAATACGGCTGCGTCCGTAATTCTTTAACCTTTTAAACTTGTTATCAATATTGTAATTATTTAAATTCTTAATAAAAACCTTTACAAAAAAAAAATTAGGTAAAATAATAAAAAAATATTTTTTTTTTTTTTTAAATGCCCCTGTCCCCAGTAGCTCGTACCCAGAAGCGAACACACATGTAAGTCCGCCCACATATGTTAACACCGTTCAAACCACACATGTGAAGTTTTGCCACGTACGTTAGAGCGCCAGCAACAATTATAGCACTAAACCCCCTCTGTAACTCTAAACTGGTAACCTGTAAAAAACAATTAAGCGTCGCCTATGGAGATTATTAAGTATTGAAGTTTGGCACCATTCCATGAGTGTTTTAAAGCATGACATGTTAGGTATCTATTTACTCGGCATAATACCATCTTTCACATTATACAAAAAAAAATGGCAAACTTTACTGTTTTGTTATTTTTTAATTCATGAAACCGTTTTTTCCCTAAAAAAAGGCATTGAAAAAATTATTGTGCAAATACTGTACAAGATAAAATGTGTGTCTGAAGTGAACCCCTGGCCAAGCAGGGTGACGGTTCTTCTTGAGCTGGGGGGGGGGGGGGTATTATAGCTCTCTTGGTTGAAGGTCCTTTGCACTGGAAAACCCTCTGGCGACTGGAAGACAGCCCCAGTGGTGGTCTCCTTAGATGGGCCCCAAGGTTTCCAGAAGGTTCAGGGGGGTCATATGACCCTAACTTCCCTATCCCTCAATAACCTTCTAACCTTCCCAATCTAATGACATTAACTGGCCTATCACAACAAGTCCCATTAAAAACATAACAATGGGACTCATTTTTGCAGACATGGTGGTCCCATGAGGCAAAGGGGGGCCTAAAACAGCCAACCCCTTTCTTCCCCACACTCCCTCAGTACAAACTTACCCTGCAACACCGCTGACTCAAAGTGATCTAATTTTTGCCACAGTTTTTTGGGGAAATGAAGAAACATGCTAGCCATGAGGTGGTTAAATGTAAAACTAGAAGCTGGCCTTGAAAATAAAATCAAACTCAGATGTAACTGTATTGTTGAAGCTTTACTAGTGCCTTTTCACTGGCTCTTAGAAGAACGGAGATACATTCAAGTTATTTTGCAGATGTTTTTTTATGATATCTTTTAGTTCCTGGGGAGCATGAGAAGTAGACATTTTTTTACTCATCAATTCCCTTGAGATGTGATGGTAATGCAGCTGGGCCAAAACATTGATATCAACTATTTTCTTGCAGGCAAGTTTCTGTCCGAGTTTCCTGAAGGGATTTAGAACATGCAGAACTGATCTCCTGTGTCATAATCCTGATATAAACTACAGTATATGTCTATTTGGAGATTTATCTATAATATGTTGAGATGCAAGACTTTTTCCATGGAACTAACTTAAGCAATATATGCCTTGCCTACTTGTTAACTGGTGCCTTTAATGGTTGGTTTGTTCAAAGGCTCTATAGCACAGACAATAAAAATATACATCACATGTAATATTATGTCTCATCTTCCTAGGTGCACTAAAACACTAGCTGCAATGTCAGACAGGGCACCCCCTTGGTGCATGGCTGCCCAACACCTCAGCTAACAAGGCGACAACTGCTTTGCTTTGTAGCACCCGTGTCTGGCTCCTAGCACTTGCCCAAGGCAAATAGCAACATGAGGAATACAGAGTGAGTGAGTATGTGTTGGGAGCCAGAAACAGGCTACATAAAGCAAAGTAGCTGTCTCCTCACTAGCTGCGTTATCGGGTGGCCATGCGCCAAGGGTGGGTCTCCCTGACATTGCAGCTTGTGTTTATGGTACCAAGAAATGGTATAAAATAGTATATGCACTTTTTTGCATCAGAAACAAAATCATGTGAAAAAATATGAAAATTCCTCTTTCAGCAGGGTCAATTACTGTTGCACTTGCTGGACTGATCACTGTCTAAGAACAGTGTCTAAGATGAGAATGCAGTCAATAGGTGCTGCATTAAAAAGCTGAAAATGGAAAAGATGAATGCTTACCCTCCCTGATTTCCCCCTTTCAGTTCTCTGTAAAAGCCGGGAAGCTAACAAAGATATGGTATACACTATGCCTTACTTCTAAGTAGTGCTTTCAGTATAATGACAGCAGGTCAGAGGCCAGCAGCAAAATACTTATCAGTGCACCTATTTATGATTTACACTAGAAACAATTATAGATAAGGTGGTTTTTCCAAGAACATGTGTGTGTGTGTGTATATATATATATATATATATATATATATATATATATATATATATATATTGCCGGTGTAGCTTAGCCCTGCTCTAAGTGGTAGTTTATGATTCTCATAATTTTTGAGAAATACAGCTTTGTTCAAGAAATCATTCACTCTAGTAATGGAAGCCAGTTGCAGGTACTATTATGGAGAAGTTTATTTGTACTGTGGCTGATTTTGGCTCAAGTGTTGCTGTTGGCTCCTAATGGTTGACCATTACAGAATGGTTCTCAGGGGGCACAGATGGCACCTCTAAATATCACATGTGGTGGTCAAATGGTGTAAAGATTCTAAGCAAAGTTTAGAAACATTTACAGTAGGTTGGCTTTTATCCCGTGTGTGACAATACAAGTTCTATCCCTTAATTTGGTTGTTCCTAATAATTAAATATTATTGTTACACAAAAAGCACAATAACAGCTGAACTATGCATGATATTTTAAATGTGAGCATGCAATTCAAATTATTCTGTATCCATGCAGCATGCATGTTAACTCACACATGCAGGTGTGAATGGGCCCACTTTTTTTTACATTAAAACACAGTGCTTAAAGTAATTGTAAAGGCAGAAGGTTTTTTATCTTCACGTATTCTATGCATTAAGATAAAAAAACATCTGTGTGCAGCAGCCCCCCTTAAACCCCTGTAGCGCAGTTCCTATTGTGTAAGTATGAAATCCTTAAAAAAATAGCAGTTAAAAGACATGGTGACTGACCTGGCTAGAATACGGGCCGCATATGGGTTGCTGCTCCTTAAAAATACAGGAGTTGATTTACGATCACTGGAAAGTGCAAAATCTGGTGCAGCTCTGCATAGAAACCAATCAGCTTTCAGTTTTTTTTTTTTTTGTCAAAGCTTAACCACTTCAGCCCCGGAAGATTTGGCTGCTTAATGACTGGGCCATTTTTTGCAATACGCACTGCATCATTTTAACTGACAATTGCACAGTCCTGCAACGTTGTATCCAAACAACATTGATTTAAAATAGTGAATCAGTGTTCCACAATTATGGGTGGTAGAGATGGCAGATTAACAACAGATTAATGGTTTCTAGGTGTTTTGACACATCAGTGAATTTTGGAAGTTAATGTAGTATACTTATTTTGGGAACTCTAAAGTGTATGTCCATGGTGGTATTAAGAATGTTTGAGTAACGACTGGCCTATAGTAAAAAATACATAATTTGTTTGACGATAAATACCAGGTTATGACAGCAGCTAGCTGCCATAACCCCAGAACAATCCCCCCCCACGCCCCTGCCACTTCCCGGTTGTGACACTCATCTCTTCTCTCTTGGAGGACCGGAGTGATGTCATGAAGTCACTTCTGGTTCCTGGGCCATAGTAAATATATATATATATATATATATTTTAAGCAAAAGTAAAAAATAAATACATTTGGTATTCTGCTGATATTTTATTTTTGTAACTGTTGTAGCTACCATTACCGTATACAGTAAGGGCCAGATCCACAGCCAGCGGGTGTAACTTAAATATTTGGATTTAAGTTACACCGCCAGAAAATTTCTACCTAAGTGCCCGCTCCACAAAGCACTTACCTAGAAATTTCCGGCGGTGTAACTTAAATCCGGCCGGCGCAAGGCGTGCCCAATCTAATGGGGCGAGTCCCATTTAAATTAGGCGCGCTCCCGCGCCGGACGTACTGCGCATGCTCCCGACGAGATTTTCCCGACGTGCATTGCGCGAAATTACGTTACACCGAGTTTTGTGAATCGCGCCGGGTAAAAAAAGTTGCGTCGGGAAAAAAAAGAGATGCGCCTGGAAAAAAAAAAATGTAAAAAAAATTTGACAGCGTCGCGGGAAAGAAGGGTCTACTTTTACATGGTGTACTAACTTTACACTTTGTAAAAGTAGCCCTAATTTTGTGTTTGCAAACTAACAACTTACGGAGACTTCACGAAGGGAAACCGCTTCGTGGATCTCCGTAAGTGCTAATTTGCATACCCAACGCGGAATTTCGACGAGAAATGCCCCCAGCGGCGGCCGAGGTACTGCATCCTAAGATCCGACAGTGTAAAACTATTACACCTGCCGGATCTTAGGAATTTCTATGCGTAACTGATTCTTTGAATCAGTCTCATAGATAGAAACAGGGATACGACGACGTATCAGTAGATACGCCGGCATATCCCTTTTGTGGATCTTGCCCTCAGTTCCTAAATGTATGTCTATATACCAAAAATTAGCCAGTATCCCAAAATTAATATTTCCACTTGCCCTAAACCAAATATATATATTTTTTTATATAAGAGTGTAGGGTTAGTGGCGCTGCCCTTTACCCAAAGAGTGATCCTCCACAGTGGGTCTCTCTGGCTGGGTGGGTATGCAAGCAGGGAGGGTATTTTTTCACATCTGTCATCTTAGGCCTCGTACAGACGAGAGGATATCCGTTGGAAACGGTCCGCCGGACCGTTTCCAGCGGACATTTCTGCTCCCGATTTTGATCTGATGGGCTGTACACACCATCAGATCAAAATCCCTGTGGAAAACATACGCGGTGACGTGCCGCGCCGTCGCCGCGACGATGACGCGGCGACGTGCGCGACCCTGCAAGGTAAATACTTCCACGCATGCGTCGAATCACTTCAACGCATGCGAGGGATGGGGATCGCTTGGACTTATCTGGTGAGTCTGTACAGACGACCGGATGAGTCCAACGGACAGGTTTCCAGCGGATAGATTTCTTAGCATGCTAAGAAATTTGTATCCGCTTGAAAACCGTTGGCTGAAGAAATCTCCGCCGAAAAATGTCCGCTAGGCTGTACACACGACCGGATTTGTCTGCTGGAACTGATCCGCAGATAAATCCCAACGGACAGATCCGGTCGTGTGTACGAGGCCTTAAAGGGATCTACTATTTGGGTCACTTATCCCAGATGAACAGTGGGGTAAGGAGTATAATCTATATTCTCTTTACTAACAGGTATTTGCGTGTTAATTGTGTGTTCCAATTTCACTGGAATTATATCCTGTGATCCTTTAAAATTAAAGTGCAAGTGCTTATGCAAAGTGGAAATATATCTCTTATCAGGTCTGCATGTGCCTCCCAATTAAGGCCCATACACAATCGGATATTCCGACAACAATTGTCCGATGGATGTGTTTTGTCAGATAATCTGACCGTCTGTATGCTCCATCGGACAATTGTTGTCGGAATTTCCAACAACAAATGTTGGATAGCCATGCTCTCAAATTGTCCGACAACAAATGTGTTTCGTCGGATTATCCGATCATGTGTACACAAATCCTTCGGAACTAAAATCCAAAGTACAAACACGCATGCTCCGAACCAATGCTAACCATCAGACAACATTAGCAGAAGTTGCCCAAAGGGTGGCGCTAAAGAGCTGAAAAACAACATAGTTTTGTGCATGTTGGCTGAAAAAGTTCTTCCGTCTGTATGCAGAACAAGTTCACAGCCACGGTTCATGGCCACGGATTTGTCCGATGGAAGTCTGATCGTGTGTATGACGATTTAGAATTGGAAATCTACAACATGGAGACCCTGGCCAAAAGTGACTGATAATTCCTTCTATATGATACAAATATAATATCTAAAAATGTATGAAATTATATATGGAACAATAAACGTGGTAGAAATAGCAAATATATATATGATAAAAGTCCAGTGAAGAGTTTCTAAAAAACAAAATCGATTTACAGTTCAAAAAATATTGCATAAGGCCTCGTACACACGACCGTTTTCCTTGACAGAATCCATCAAGAAACTTGGTGGCAGAGCTTTTTTGCCGAGGAAAATGGTCGTGTGTATGTTTTTCATCGAGAAAACTGTCGAGGAACTCGACAAGGAAAAAAGAGAACAAGTTCTCTTGTTCCTCGGCGGGAGTCTCAATTTCCTCGTCATGTTCCTCGTCGGGCTGGTTTTCGATGAGAAACACGTTCGTGTGTATGCTAAGAAACCGGCGCATGCTCAGAATAAAGTATGAGACGGGTGCGCACCTTCGGTAAAAGTAGCGTTCGTAATGGAAATAGCACATTTGTCACGCTGTAACAGTCTGAAAAGTGCAAATCGTCTCTTACCAAACTTTTACTTAACACGCAGTAACATGAGATTAGCAAAAGCAGCCCCAAGGGTTGTGCCAGTGGAATCGAACTTCCCCTGCCGTTGTATGTGTTGTACGTCACCGCGTTTGAGAACGAGGAGATTTTGTCTTGACCGTGTGTACGCAAAGAAAGCTTGTCAGGTTTCTCGACAAGCCTAACAAGGAACTCGTCGAAGAAAATGATGTGTCTTTTCCAACGAGTTCCTCGTCGTGTGTACGAGGCCTAAGGTGTCAGAAATTTTCTGTGACTTTTGTGCTTTTAACCAGTGTGGTCCGTGCCTGATTTTGGCTGCAAGTGTGCCAATAAACCAAGTGACTTCCGTGCTCCCCTTCAGTTCCCCACTCACCAGAACCTTGCACACGGGTGCAGTGATAGAAAGCATGTAGTGAGTGTCTAGGTGGTTCACGGGACGATCACCTCCTCCTTAGCTCGATGGATGCTGGGGTATCTGGTCTCCTTAATTCCTCCAAGGTCTCTCCCCCTTTGAGTGGGTATATAGCAATAAACAACTCTGTGGCTCCCTATAGGGTATCCAGAAGTCTATGGGTCAGTGCAGGTAATGCTGCCCACTGTGGAGGATCACTCTCTGGGTGAAGGGCAGCGCCACTGACCCTACACTCTTACTTAAAAAA
Organism: Rana temporaria; assembly: GCF_905171775.1. Taxonomy (NCBI): domain Eukaryota; kingdom Metazoa; phylum Chordata; class Amphibia; order Anura; family Ranidae; genus Rana; species Rana temporaria. The sequence continues at coordinate 530,187,196 of NC_053489.1, forward strand.
AAATTAAGGGGGTTCCACTTTCTCAAGGGAGGCAGCAGCCCAGCCCATACCTAAGCGTGGAGAACAACCAAATATAAAAATATACATTTGTTTGGAATTGAGCCTCCCATGATCATGCCGTTGTATCAGAGCTATAGGTACTATATTATCTACACCCTTTCGTGCTAAAATAAATTTCCAGCGTCAAAAGCACAGTGTCCACTTGAAATATAGAAAGATTATGATCATTTCATGCCATGGTGAGATGATAGATTAGACACTTTTGTTAAAGATGCAAGGTCATAAACAGCGAGCATGATGGAGGTCACTATAGGTGAATAAATGTGTGCACAGCTAATTCCAAGAATTCCTTTTGTACAAAACTGTTATATCTATTGATGTGTTGCCACATTGTATAGACAGAGCTGGGAAATAATTAGTTCATTATCCCTTTGAGATTTCTGGGATTCGTCACCCAAGCCTATTATATCTTTGAATGTATTGGCTTATTATTTATTATTGTATTACATTAACAAGACCATTATAAAACTACAGTTTTAAGAAAGAGACCTGGATGTAGAGTATAATGGAGACTTATGGACTTATTCAATAACATTTTGTAAAGAGTTTTGTAGTTTATTCGTAGCTATCCACAATGCATGGCATTTGAGCATTTTTTCTACAAAGCCTTCTTACATTTGACTACTCATTGTTAAATAAAAACCTCTTGTTATCTATGCACATTGGAAATATTCACTTAGATTTATACAGAAAGGCTCATGGTAACAGAATTTGTATAGAATTTGAGTTTAATAGTCTCAACATAATCAGAAGTCCAACCCACTTGTAGGCAGGTTGAAGTATGTATGGTTTAGTGAGCCAGGAGCCGGCTAAGGCTGGGTAAAGGGTTAAGTGTTTCTTGCTTAGTTCGCAGGCTTTTGGTCCTAGGCAGCCCACCTGTGCTATAAAAATGGGGACAGCTTAGGTCCAAAAAGGTGGGTTGTGGTGAGTCCAGAGAGTTCCAGCATTACCTGTGAGCACAGTCATTGAAGCTACTGAAAGAACCATTGTTTGTGGAAGACATCAATGCCATGGACACTGCGGTAATGGACTTTCACCTTATAGAGGTATGCCTGGGCCACTACATTATTCTAGTCAGGATTTGAGAAAGGACAATGTACATATTGAACTGTTATGCTGCATCTCTCCGGTAAACTTCCAATAACCATTTTGAGTCTGGTCTGAAGTTTTTCAAAGAGGAAGACATCAATGCCATGGACACTGCGGTAATGGACTTTCACCTTATAGAGGTATGCCTGGGCCACTACATTATTCTAGTCAGGATTTGAGAAAGGACAATGTACATATTGAACTGTTATGCTGCATCTCTCCGGTAAACTTCCAATAACCATTTTTGGAAGACATCAATGCCATGGACACTGCGGTAATGGACTTTCACCTTATAGAGGTATGCCTGGGCCACTACATTATTCTAGTCAGGATTTGAGAAAGGACAATGTACATATTGAACTGTTATGCTGCATCTCTCCGGTAAACTTCCAATAACCATTTTGAGTCTGGTCTGAAGTTTTTCAAAGAGGAACATGTTGGTTCTGATGTATCCAAAAGAACCAGGGGATGTAACAGCAGTATGGGGTATGAAGTAACACTGTAACATAAGGGTTAACTTGGCAAGACAAGAAGTGAAGTGCAGTTGCTGAGTAACCAAGTGCAAGTTCAAGACGCAACCAGTCACTAGGCTTGGTAACTGAAAGGTGACAGGTCCTACAGTAGTGAGTGGGTCAATGTTCTGGCTCCCTCCCGAATGGTCAGTACCCAATAGCAACCAGATCCAACCCCGCATTACGGAGATCTATGGCCTGGTCACGAGATGCAGTAAGGAAGGGGGTTAAGTGAGAGCATGCATGAGGTCCACGCTATATGCTTGGCGGGATCCCATTCTGTTATTGGGAGTGAGGTAACAGAGGTACGCTGGACTGGTGGAGTGGGCGCAGACTCAACATGTCCATCCTAATTCAATGCAAATTACAGTGTGTACTGACATCGGACGAGTACATTTTCAGAAGTATTTTGCACTTTATTACTGCACACAGTGAAGGCTCATTGGGCAACTGCCTTAATGTTAGATTATTCACATAACCGCAGACTCCGCCTGGTCCTGGGCATTGATGAGTGTGCTTCACACAAAAGGTAACTATGCGTGCATGTGCACAGATGACCCCGCCCAACACACTTATGCATTAAAGTGACCTTTTGCTAACTTTGCTAGTCTGCTTAGATTTACTACAGATATGTTTAAATATTCAGTAACTATGTAATGATGTTTTTTTTCTTACCTTTGATGCTTAAAATTACAATGTTGTGCTACACTATGCCAGTGCATGATGGTGATCCCTGTTTATTTTTCTAGTTTCTGAATACTCCCCAGGATCAGTTGAAACATTATAGAGGACAAGTTGCAAAAACAACACTGAGTGTATATTTCTTTTTATCACTATATTAAAAAAAGTTATCACTACTACTTTTTATTACGATATTTATTATAGTTTATATTTATATAGTTATTACTTTTAAGACTAGACTTGTATTTGTATGTTTAATATTTCTTATGTACATTGTATCAGAACTCCACTTGCTCAGGTTCATTGTAGTCGTTAAATTAGATATTTTTAAAAGTGCCTAGGCCAAGGAGAAATGTTTTGTAATTCTTTCAAGAGAAAGCATTTCCTTGGTCTTCCCTCCTGCCTTGATCATTCACTGAAGCTGTTGTAAAAATGTAACCTTCTGACAGGCCACAAGGTGACAGGAAGTGGATCTGTGTGAGACAATGTTCATACACACAGCCAAGAATTTTAAAGACTATCGTGTGAGCATTGGGATTTACATAATTATGTCCTTTATAGTTCAGCAACTCTGTTCAGGAAGCACATACTGTCCCTGGATGAAGCCAGAACAAAGAATTCTGGAGAATAAGGACATTGCGGGTACTAATTTCTCTTTGAAAAGTAATTAGTAACTGTAAGAAGTATATTTATAAAACAGTTAATCTGACATCTCAACAACAATCCACTGCAATTCATTTGTTTTAAATAACAGTGATTGATTCACCTCTCCAGTAAATGTTGGGTAAAAGTCACATTCACTGTTTTTACTACCCCTAAGAGTAACCCTTATACTTTATTTGTCATGCATGCACATAAATTACAGATTTGTAATCGTCAGAGAATTATTACATCCCCCTTGTGGCAGAAATTTTCACAACCATAAAACAATAGTAATGATTACACACTAGGATGGCCAACAGACCTCTCACCACATAGAAACTATGGTGAAGTCCTCCTGGTCACTGCTGTCTGGTCCTGGATTCACTCTCCCACTCAGGGTAGTTGGGGAATAAAACTAAAGTGCAGCCATTGAGTGGAGTCAGAGGAAAGCCCACCAAGCTGTGGGCCTACCTTTCTGTGTTGGACAGTGATCCTCTTTCTTGGTCTAGTGGCACACCAACTCGGTCTCCAGCAGAAAGTGGTTCTTCTTACAGTAGGGTACTAGAACAGACAACACACTGGAACACTCTCTTCAGCCATTAAACAATTCAGAAATACGTGGTCTTGTATATTAATGCATTGTGTGTTAGTGAGGTATAGCTCTGTGTGGGGACAAAAGCAGTCCTGAAATGCTTAGAGTCAGCCATGACACCTTCTCCTTAGAAACATCTAAATCATTTTTAGGTATACTGAGGCTTGGTTCATACCAGTGATACAGCGCTCTTCCTCTTTTTTTAAAACAACATTTATTGAGATGTCACACAGACATCTCATAAAGTTAAATTGCCGTCGGCATGGTGCGAGGTGTAGTGATCTCAATGTATAGTCCGATTAGATAATTGATATTTAGGTGTTAGTATGATGACTATAAATTAGGTTGTTCCGCAGCAACACACTAGGCTCTCCAGAGAGTGCATTTATTTGATTTTCAATACAGAACAAAGTCCAAATTCCACAGATGATACAAATCCAACAGAGTCTCATCTTTTCCTAGACTCAGTGACAAGACTCAGGCCCCATACACACGAGAGGATTTATCCGCAGATACGGTCCAGCGGACCGTATCCGCGGATAAATCCTCTCGAGGATTTCAGAGGATTTCTATGCGATGGCGTGTACACACCATCGCATTGAAATCCCCGCTGAAATCCTCTGCCGATGACGTGTCGCGCCGTCGCCGCTATTATGACGCGGCGACGGGCGCGACGCTGTCATATAAGGAATTCCACGCATGCGTCAAATCATTACGACGCATGCGGGGAATCCCTTTGGACGGATGGATCCGGTAAGTCTGTACAGACGAGCGGATCCATCCGTTGGAATGGATTCCAGCAGATGGATTTGTTGAGCATGTCAGCAAATATCCATCTGCTGGAAATCCATCCCAGGGGAGATTTATCTGTGGATAGATATCCGACGGAGTGTACACACCATAGGATCTATCCGCAGAAACCCATTTGATGGGATTTATCTGCGGATAGATTCTATGGTGTGTATGGGGCCTGACTGAATTCCAGCTTGAATGTCTCAAATACTGATCTCACACTGGAGGGAGTGGGTCTTCAAGGTCAACCAAATGTTTCCCTGAATGAATACCCCCTCAAGTCTAATTACCATCAATAAATACTTCCTAACGCATGTAAACAATATAACCGTTGAGGTTAATGGGCCATACCTCACACACACCTAGGTAGTCTTGGACAAGATTAACACATCTAAGGGTCTTCAGCTGTTCCTTTGATATGTGTTTGGCCACTAACCCCTTTGGTCAGCAAACACCCTTTGATGTGTAATCTTGAATGCCTGTATGTAACACATATATATATCATGCCATACATATAACACAATATTTTAAATACCTACACATATATATTAATATTACAACATATTCCCCCACTTGAGTTGGTTCTAACTACTAGAACTGACTCATAATTCAAACAACAAACATCATTATGGTTTGAGGTACTGTATGCTTTACAATGGCTCATATGAAATATTAAGTTGAGACTGGTTACATCTCTCTTCACCAACCTCTAAAATATTCAGATGAAACAGTTATTAGATAATATAACTTTAGACCATGACTGGAAAATGATTCAGTAAACATCCGTGGCCTGTATAGCTGTTAGGCCTCATTTCAAAGATTGCTCTTTTTTTTTTTGTAAATCACATCACGATCTTGAATATTGTGCAAAAACGAGCTGAGTTCACCGTCCATTCTGACTTCATCACATCTCTCACCATCTCACTGAAAGTAAAGCTTGGTATGTTTTGGGAGGTCCAATCCACATAAGTCCAGGATTCTCTCATCTCCAGGCTCAAAGTTTTCATTTTTAAAGATGCTTTTACACAACCACCAGCAAATCCTGAAATTCTACTTCCATCTTTATAGTAAGAAGATCCATCAATGTACCGGCAGTTGCTTTCAAGGACAAAAGGTTTGGATACGGCAGTAAAAACTGTGTTGCAAACTATTTCCTTGCACTTGACATCTTCAATCATTAATCCACCAATCAGGACACTTGGTTCCTTTAACATCAAACCCTCAATATTCTGAATTTGTTGATTGCCAGCAACAATTTGCTTTTGTAATGTGCTGTAGGCCGACCCCTAATTGCCCCCATAATAGAGTCGTTACTTGTATCATTCAGTCCAAAATTCATTCAGTCCAAAATTCCACCAGACTGGTATACCAACATATATATACCCCCATGCTATGGTTTAGATAGAATCAGCTTGACATCAGTGTTTATCAGATCTTCTGTCCAGACACGGCGGCAGTGGAAATTCTTGCCAGTATTTTTTCATGAAAAGTAGAAAGGTCTTTTTCATCCATATATGTCACAGCCTTCAGCATATTATAAACAACTGATTGAACAATGTTTCGAATTACGACTAGAGTGATGAATTTCACTCACCCCTCTTATGAATTTAGGAAAACCACCCAACCTACTATAATTTATGCTATGCTAAGCCATTGTGCAGCATCACCTCAGATGTCAAATCTATTGATATCAATATGCATTATGTCATATGTACAGATGTTATAAAATTATTTTAGGTTTAAATGCTTTGCTCTGGTTTTAAAATGAAGTTCAAGAAATAAAACATAATTAAAAAAAAAAAAGCAAAATATATCAGGGAAGGGAGAAAATTAAAAAATAGGGCGTTGGGGAAGTCCATAAAAAAAAATAAAAAAAAATAAAGGAAATTTGAATGTTCAAAAAAAGTCCATTGCTTGATGAATATTTTCTTATTATGATTTTGGTCAGTTCTGTTTTTCATATTAATATCATCTATGTTTGACCCAGAGTTCTGTCTCTTGTTGTGATCATTAGATATTATCTTCTGATCTTTCTGTTCAGTGTTTGTCCTAAACAATGTGGCTACATCAATTCTGACTGCTTGCTCATTTGACCTTCTCCATAAATGATCTGCCCTCAATAATAAGTATTTTAAATCATGAGGATTCGGGGTAACTAATAAAATATTTTGTTTAATATCTTCATGCAAAGCATCTAGAAACATACTGATATGTATCGAGCCTCCCCGCTCAAATGCAAGATTATTACCAACCAATAATTCCATAATAGTTGCTATCCTGTGTGACAAATCATAGGGAGATTAACTTTGCATTTGTTGGTACTTCCCAGGGATCGCAACATCAGAACGTACTCCATACAAAACACATTATTATTTCAGTAATATGTCCCTTGTCCTTAGAGGCTGAATACAGATCTGTTTAATTCTCATCCAAAGACTATTTCCTATAGAATGTTGCAAAACTCTTTCTAAGTCAGATGGGTTGAGATTGTACATATCTCTGACCTGCTTCCAGTCACAAAACCATTTTAAAAATCTGTTTAAATCATGGCAGGGAACCATTCCTATTTCTTTAAAAATTGCATCTAGTTCATTTGGGTTCAAATGCTTCATTACAAGATGAACTTCACCTGTATTATTATTGTTTTTGTTGTAAACCGTGGTGGTCACAGTGGGTGCGGCTGGCAATGAATTATCAGATTTAATATGAGGTTCTGTTTCACTTGACAGAAAGTTTGTGTTTGTATTTTGCTGCAGATTGCTGAATCCAAGATTTGATGCACATCTGCACTCCTGAGATCTCTTCTCTAATTCCATCATTCTTAATTTTAATCTCTCATTTTCCTCTGATAATTCATCACAACGTTTAGATTTCTCAAGCAAAGCTCCCCCTATGGTAACTGCATGTAATTTTAAATTTACTGTCTCAGTTTTTGATTGGTTTTGTAACCTCTGACAAACCGTATGGCTATTATCAACTGCATTCTGTAATGTGCAATTTCCTCAACCTTATCATTCAAAGAACTTTCCATTGTTAAACAGCAAGATAACAAGCCCTGCACAATACAACTTTTTCTGAAATTTTGCTATCAAAAACACTTTTCTCTAAAAATTCCTTCATCGTAGTCCACGTCTGCTTACATTTTTCTGGAATTTCATAAGGACCGCCATGACGCTTAATACATTTTAATACCCATCTGTTAACTTTATCAGAACTGACACTAGCTTCACACTGAGTAAGCATTTTGACTATATTATTAATAATTATAAAAAAAAAAAAAATTTTACTCACCGCATTTGAAGCTCCACCTTGCCAGTTCCGGTCTTCTAGTACACGGCAGTCTTTTCTTTCTTCAGTTTCCAGTCTCCAGAGAATAATTCTGGGGTTCCAAACTTGTTTAATCTTGTATATCAGACTCTCGTATGTAACAACCAGACATTAGAGTCACAGCACAGCTATTGGGTCTCCATCAGACTTCTGTCCACCTCACAGGATTGTTGTCATCACCGGCTTCTGTTAGTAAGTCCTGAAAATGCTCTTCTGGTCGCTTGAACGGCAGTGTAGTGATATAAATGTCCAATAGTGGAGTCTGATTAGATAATTTTTTTTTTTTTTTTTAAAGTGTATTTTGTGCGTGTACTCGAGAGAGGAGCCGGACTTGGGAGTTGGGAGTAGGCAGGCCTCCCCCAGAGGCAATCTGCCACCTTTCTCCATGCCCCTGGTGGCAATGGTGGGTGTGTGAGGGGGTCCTCCCACACAGCCCGCCCTACCTGCTCCGCTTTGAAGCCCAACGGGGCAGAGGGACTCCCTATAAGGGAGTGAGAGGATCTAGCCCACTCAACCAGCCCCGTTAGTCCTTCGCCTCTCTTTTTAGAGACCGTGTGGTCAAAGTGCATGCATTTAACCCAATTTCAAGTGCGTGTAAGTGTGGTGGTTTTTGTGGGAGGGGGGTGGGCGTACTAAGCGCAGGCTTACCTCGCATAGCACACCCACCGGGAGACGGGCTGAGACCACCAAACTCAATTTAAATGTAGCTGAGACCGGGATCCGAACCCCTAGCTGCAGAGGTGAATGGCTTGTCAGCGCAGTGCCAATCGCGTTGAGCCACCGCAGCTCCCATATTAGATTAGATTAGATTAGATAATTGATATTCAGGTGTTAGTATGATGACTATAAATTAGGTTGTTCCGCAGCAACACACTAGGCTCTCCAGAGAGTGCATTTATTTGATTTTCAATACAGAACAAAGTCCAAATTCCACAGATGATACAAATCCAACAGTAATTCAAAGTCTCATCTTTTCCTAGACTCAGTGACAAGACTAACTGAATGCCAGCTTGAATGTCTCAAATACTGATCTCACACTGGAGGGAGGGGTTCTTCCAGGTCAACCAAATGTTTCCCTGAATGAATACCCCCTCAAGTCTAATTACCATCAATAAATACTTCCTAACGCATGTAAACAATATAACTTTTGAGGTTAACAGGCCATACCTCACACACACCTAGGTAGCCTTGGACAAGATTAACACATCTAAGGGTCTTCAGCTGTCCCTTTAATATGTGTTTGGCCACTAACCCCTTTGGTCAGCAAACACCCTTTGATGTGTAATCTTGAATGCCTGTATGTAACACATATATATATCATGCCATACATATAACACAATATTTTAAATACCTACACATATATATTAATAATACAACACGAGGCAGTGGATAGCCTTGCACACTGCGCTTCACTGATATAAAGTACTGCAATGCAGTGGTGTGAACCAAGCATATAGGAGACAAGACGTTTTGCCTTGTCCATGTGGTGGGACAGCACTGCAATAACCGCTCAACACAGCACCACCGCATATGGTGTAAACCAACCCTTGGATAGGAACACATAACAAACATAAACTTGGGTTTAGGGGTGGACTGACTGGTGTAGGGTGCAGGGGTGAGGAGTATGTAATGTACAGGGTGCAGGGGTGAAGAGTATATAATGTACAGGATTCAGGGGTCAGCAGTATGCAATGTACAGGGTGCAGGGGTCAGGAGTTTGTAATAGACAGGGTTCAGGGTTCAGGATTATGTCATTTACAGGATGCAGGGGTCAGGAATGTGTAATATACTGGGGTGAGAGTCATGGCACAAGAAGGGGTTCCCTTGAGGACCAGAGTGAATGAAGGTGTTCACTGTTCACTCTGTTAGAAAGAGGCCCCCTCCAGGTCCCATTATACTCCTTTGTACTCTCTTGTTGTACTTTGTGCAAAATGTGTGGGCGAGGCCAGGGGAGGATCATGGGTGAGGCCTGACAGGCGTCCCTTACTTTTTTCGGTCCGGGCGCCCTGAGTGTTGTCAGTCCGCCCCTGCTTGGTTTTCTTAACCACTTGCTTACTGGGCTCCTAAACCCCCCTCCTGCCCAGACCAATTTTCAACTTTCAGCGCTGATGCATTTTGAATGACAATTGCGCGGTCATACAACACTGTACCCAAATTCACCCAAGATCACCTCTGCAGTTTTTATTTCTTGTTATTTTTTTTAAAAAAGACTGTTTTAAAAAAAATATATATATATTTTATTATAAAATTTAGCAAACAGATAATTGTTCTCCTTCATTGATGTACACTGATGATGCTGCACTGATGGGCACTGATGGGTTGCACTGATAAGCACTGATAGGCTGCATTGATGGGCACCGATGGGCTGCATTGATGGACACCGATAAGGCGGCATTGGGGGGCCCTGATAGGCAGCACTGGTGAGCACTGATAGGCGGCACTGGTGGGCACTGAGAGGTGACACTGAGAGGTGGCACTGATGGGTGGCACTGAAGGGCATTGATAGGTGGCACTGGTGGGCACTAAAAAGTGGCACTAATAGGTGGCATAGATAGGTGGCACTGATTGCTGCCAGTGATAGGTAGCAGTGATGGGCACTGATGGGTGGCAATAATGGGCACTGATCGGCACTGGTAGGCAGCACTGCTAGGTGGCACTGATGAGGCACTGATTGGCACCAATGGTAGGCATTGATAGGTGGCACTTGTGGGCATTGATAAGTGGCACTCGTGGGCATTGATAGGGGGTACGGATTGCACAGATGAGGCAGATGTGCCTCCTTCCTCTTTGGGACCGATGTCCCTTTCACATAAGTCGGTGATCGGCTTTTTCTCTCCTCAGGCTGTCAGCTTTGTTTACATCACGTGATCAGCTGTCATTGGCTGACATCTGATCACGTGGTAAGGGGCCGGGATCTGTAATCACCCGAGTCTCAGTGACTCGCCCTGCAGGGGAGGACGTCTATTGATGGCCTCCCGGCAATTGGGGTCCACTCTGTGTCCGCCATTCGGCTATAGCACGGATCCCTAGTGGTTAAATTTGACTGCAAAAGTGAAACTACCCTTTAAAGTGATTTTCTTATATAAACATACTTACCTACCCTGTGCAGTTTGTTTTGCACAGTGTGGCACGGAAAATCATCTTCTGGAGTCCCCGGGCGGCGCTCGCGGCTCCTCCTCGCATTATTAAACTCCCTGGGAAAAACGCTCTCCCTGGGGGTTATCTTGTGGTGCGCGCTCCCTTGTCCAGCATTTCCGTGCATAGACACAGAACGCCAGACTCAACCCCACCCCCCTGGTGCCCGCGTCATTGGATTTGATTGACAGCAGTGGGAACCAATGGCTGTGCTGCTATCAATCTATCCAATCAAGAACCGAGAACTCCAGGCAGAGAGGTAAAGCGTGTCTCTGCCGAGGGAACGAATGGGCTCAGGTGAGTAAAATAGGGGGGCTGGTCAGTGTCAGAAGTTTTTTCACCTTATTGCATAGGATGCATTAAGGTGAAAAAACACGAGGGTTTACAAGCCCTTTAAGGTTGTCAATACTTGCAGGTTCAGTTAGAGTCTCTCGTCCACCATCACTATGGCATAGTGATGTGCAGGACTTTTTTTCAGCTGGAATTTGGTGGAACTCAGTTCCACCAGCTCTGGCTCAGGCCCGCTGCTCCCTCTTCACCACTATCACTTGTAAACACAAAAGTCACAGAAGAGGGTGAAGCATTTAAGGAAGGGGGGAGAATATGGGTGCAGTGGAGGGGGTTGCATGCAGAGGTCAGAGGTGAAGAGGGGGGAAAGTGAGATGTGGATGGGGAATGCTGAGGTTAGCAGCTATGGAAAAAGGTTAAATCCTGCACTCTGTGTGTAGCGCACCCCTGAACTCTGCACCCTGTATTACCCCCCCCCCCCTCCCATCTCTGCACATAATGCCCCTTTAAGACCATCCCACTAATTAATAACATTTGACCACACCCACTATTTGATGCAGTTTGGAGGGTGTGGGGGGGGGGGGAGTGGCTGGTGGTCATGTGTCCTCTGTACTGGCAGCTCTTTCACTAACAGGCCTGCATGATGTTTTAGTGACAGTTTCTCTGTATTCTCGGCTTATAACATTCTTTTGTGACTGTCCTGTGAGAAGTAGAGGGAGGAAGATCTACATTACACAACATCTATAAACACAGCAAAGAACATTAAAGCCACAGGTACTGTGATTTCCATGGCTGCTCCATCTATTGGAAGCAATAGATTCTGGGAAGTAGCTGCTCACCCTTGATGATGCCCCAATAAAGTTGGAACTGTCATTTTGGGAATAAAGGAAAATAAAGGCATTGTCGGGAATAGGAACATTATCTCTTTGGGAAACCATACATTTCTGCAAGTGTTTCACATTACAATAGCATTCTTGTACATAATGTAACATGTAAATATATCTGAGACTATGCTCTTAAGTCCATCAACAACTGCAGAAATGTTGCCTTCTATGGATGATGAGGATGGGCAAGCTCTATTTCCACACTATTTATAATTACTGACAGCAAAAGTCATCAGTACTTCAAAGCCACACAAACATAATGAAAATAAAGTTCTCAGGAATCCATACAAAATTACAATCAGATGTTTCCTGCTATTATAAAACAATGTCAAAATTTCTTAGAGTAAAACTCCAGCCAAAAAGCACACAGTTTGAATACATACGTAAACTGTATTGACTGCCTTAATGTTTTTTTTAACTCTGTTTTGAGATATGTGCGATTTATCCACTTCTGCTACACTGCATAGGCAGCCAAGTGACACTACTATCCACAGATCTGCAGTTTCCTGTGTCACCTGACTACTTATCAATTTATGGTCTACCCCATGCCCTTCTATCCTATAAGGCCCCGTACACACATCCGAGAAACTCGACGGGCAAAACACATCGTTTTGCTCGTCGAGTTCCTTGTGAAGCCGCCGAGGATCTCGGCGAGCCAACTTTTCTCATTGACTAACGAGGAAATAGAGAACATGTTCTCTATTTGGCCCGACGAGATCCTCGTCGGTTTCCTCGGCGAAAAGTGTACACACGACCGGGTTTCTTGGCAGAATACGGCTCCCATCGAGTTTCTGGCTGAATTCTGCCGAGAAACTCGGTCGTGTGTACGGGGCCTAAGCCTGCCTAGTAATCTCCTGGAGCCCTCAGTGCCTTGAAAACATGTTAGACTGGCAATGCTGTTAAATACAGTAGTGTTTAATGGGCACGTAACACATAACCTCCCATTCTGATTTCTGCTATGCATAAGTTTGTGAAAAAAAATATAAAAAGCATTACAATTATACTATATTCTGGCTTAATAATAAAAAAAAAGTTATATTCACGACTCAAAAAGCTCCTCCTATTGTACTCAGCCTCCCTAGAATTTCCTTTTTTTTTGTTTTTTTTTTAATTTGATCTGAATTTCTGTTAGAGGATGGCCATTCTCAGTGGTTCCACCATATGTATGAAAATAGGCATCCTCTCTTGTTTGCTCCCAAGATGGACTGGGGACATTGGGCTATGGTGGGATTTGTAGTGTGCACATCATACCTCCCAACTTTTTGAGATGGAAATGAGGGACACCTATCAGCAAAAGTATGCAGGCATAAGACATACCCCTTGCCACGCCCCCTTAAAGGAGAATTGTTCAAAAAATAAGATTGATTAAACCCACAAGTGCTTTTTTTACCACTACTATTACTTTATATTGGCTTTTGGAATTTACAAATGCAGCCATTTAGAAATCAGATGAAAGGTTTAGCGCTGGAAAACACTTTTTGATAGACAAAAAGTAAATTTTATATACATCTATATGCAGGCCCGGACTGGGACAAGAAACAGGCCTGGGCATTTTAGACTGAGCAGCCCGGGGTAGGGGGGGGGGGGGGGGTGTGGCGACGCTTCACGATGGAATGTGGGGTTCCAGCACCTTGTACCTCTGGACTCCTTTACATTACACAGCATCTTGCTCCTTTGGACCTCTTTACATTACACAGCACCCTAGACCCCTTTACATTACATAGCACGGCACCTCTGGACCCTTTTACATTACACAGCACCCTGTACCTCTGGGCCCCTTTATATTACACAGCACCCTGCACCTCTGGGCCCCTTTACATTACACAGTACCCTGCACCTCTGGGCCCCTTTACATAACACAGCACCATGCATCTCTGGACCCCATTACATTACACAGCACCCTGCACCTCTGGGCCCCTTTACATTACACAGCACCTTGCACCTCTGGACCCCTTTACATTACACAGCACCCTGCATCTCTGGACCCCTTTACATTACATAGCACTGCACCTCTGGACCCTTTTACATTACACAGCCCCCCACAGTTTGTTACACAGACACCCCCCTAACAGTTCTGGGCCCCCTGCATGTAACACTGGGGGGAGACGTGACATTCGGACCGCAGGCATATGCCCTGTGGCTAGTCTGGGCCTGTCTATATGGATCAGACCAAAATGAGGGACAAATGAGGAGGAAAGAGGGACAGAGGAACATTGCTTCAAATCAGGGACAGTCCCTCGAAATCAGGGACAGTTCGGAGCTATGTGCACATGACCACAGCTAATATGCACTGATTGTTCCAAATCAAATGGAAGTGTGTGTGGGGGGGGAGTATGGAGTGATTTGGATGCTCACAGAGGATATTGTAAGGAGGTAGAAAGAAACAGTAAGTAGCAATTTCATGAAAAATAGATTAGAGTGCCATTAAAGCGGGGGTTCACCCAAAAATAAATGTTTAACATTACATTCAGCCGAGTTGTCCTAATGACAATCGGCTGTTTATTTTCCGTACATACAGACTTTCACCGCCGCTTCCGGGTATGTCTTCTTCGGGACTGGGCGTTCCTATCTGATTGACAGGCTTCCGACCGTCGCATACAGCGCGTCACGAGTTGCCGAAAGAAGCCGAATGTCGGTGTGGCTCTATACGGCGCCTGCGCACCGACGTTCGGCTTCTTTCGGCAACTCGTGACACGCTGTATGTGACGGTCGGAAGCCTGTCAATCAGATAGGAACGCCCAGTCCCGCAGAAGACATACCCAGAAGCGGCGGTGAAAGTCGGTATGTACAAAAAAAAAAAAAAACAGCCGATTGTCATTAAGACAACTCGGCTGAATGTAATGTTAAAAAATTTTTTTTTGGGTGAACCTCCACTTGAGGTAGTGGATATGTATGGATTATTTTTAAAGAATAAGAATATAATTTAGTATCACTTTAACAGCAATACATTAAAACAGAGCCAATTCAACCCAATACACATGTTGCAGTACATAAAGGTGCAAATTGACAATTATATATAAAAACACAGTAAACTGCAGCATAGAGATGTGAACCAGCCACATATAAAAGAACAGGAATGCCATATAAAATGTATTTTCAATCAAACTGCTTTACTGTAAGAAAACAGATAAGCATAAAAATGTCCTTAATTATTTCATATTTGTTAATTAACAACTTGCCGACCAGCCGTCGTCGTTTTACAACGGCAGGTCGGCTCCCCTGCGCGAGAGCCCGTAGCTATACGTCGGTACGTCGTACAATGTATGAACAGAAGATCGTTAATTTCCCCTAGTGAGGCCACCCCCCTACAGTTAGAACACACCCAGGGAACATACTTAACCCCTTCCCCGCCCCCTAATGTTAACCCCTTCACTGCCAGTGGCATTTTTATAGTAATCCAATGCATTTTTATAGCGATGATCGCTATAAAAATGCCAATGGTCCCAAAAATGTGTCAAAAGTGTCCGAAGTGTCCGCCATAATGTCGCAGTACCGGAAAAAAAATCACTGATCGCCACCATTATTAGTAAGAAAATAATATTAAATGAAAAAGGCCATAAAAATTCCCCCTATTTTGTAAACGCTATAACTTTTGCGCAAACCAATCAATAAACGCTTATTGCGATTTTTTTTTAGGAAAAATATGTAGAAGAATACGTATCGGCCTAAACTGAGGAAAAAAAACTTTTTTTATATATTTTTGGGGGATAGCAAAAAGTAAAAAATATTCATTTTTTTCAAAATTGTCGCTCTATTTTTGTTTATAGTGCAAAAACTAAAAACCGCAGAGGTGATCAAATACCACGAAAAGAAAGCTCTATTTGTGGGGAAAAAAAGGGACGTCAATTTTGTTTGGGAGCCACGTCGCACGATCGCGCAATTGTCAGTTAAAGCGACGCAGTGCCGAATCGCAAAAAGTGCTCTTGTCTTTGACCAGCAATATGGTCCGGGGGTTAAGTGGTTAATAATAATTAAAATAAATCTACACTTTACTTTCTGAAGCCTCTTTATTGTCAGGGCTGCAGATGACACAAGTTCACCTTTTGCATTTGAAAGAAAAACAGATCTATTATAGTGCAGGCAGAGAACCCGTGAAATGCACTCCAATTAGAGCTGATATGAGCAGACACTTTAAATAGTTTCCAAAAGGCGTATGATGTCTTGTACTGGACTGAATACAAGCGGGAGAACTCCTGGCCATGCTCCTTGACAAATGTACACAAACTAGTCTCTGTCCTCCAAGATTAGAAGTGATTTCTGAGTAAATATCATTTCTAAGTGCAAGGCCTGTGTGCCCGGGTCTCACCCAGTGGGTGTTCAAAGTACCGCAAAGCTTTGCTAACTTAAAACATAGACACATTACCATGTAAAAATGGCATTTGCCCAGAAATCCTTTTTATTCTATGTCAATACTGGCAAAACAGACATCTCTGATGGTGTTTATGTATGAGAATGTTATTGGTATGAGTAGTAGGCAGTAATAGGTGTAGGGAAGCCTAAGCTCCCTGCTAAGTGAGCTATTGAAACTTCACTGAATAGTACCAATGTTGTGGCAACCATCTCTGATAAAACTTGTATTGCAGGCTGATTTACCAATAAAGTATTTTCCATTTAGCCTGTGCATTATTCAAAAACGGTGGTCATGTTGTGATTCCACTTATTTTACAGGAATAAACACACGTTTGTTTTAATTTTTCTTTATATATATATATATATATATATATATATATATATATATATATATATATATATATAGTCTCCAAACTGTATGTCATGGGCGCTTTGCTTTAGTTTATCCCACCCTTGGGACACTATTCCTCCCAGCATACCTCCCAACATTTTGAGATGGGAATGAGGGACACCTACCAGCAAACGTATGTAGGCATATGACACGCCGCCTGCCACACCCCCTTAAAGGAGAATTAACCAAAAAAAAAGGTTAATTAAATTCACAAGTGCTTTTTTTACCACTACTATTCCTTTATATTGGCCTTGAAAATTTACAAATGCAACAATTTAGAACTTGGATGAAAGGTTTAGCACTGGGAAATACTTTTTGAAAGATAGAAAAGTGCATTTTATATACAACGATATAGATCAGACCAAAATGAGGGACAAATGAGGGGGGTAGAGGGACAGAGAGACATTGCTCAAAATCAGGGACAGTCCCTCGAAATCAGGGACAGTTGGGAGGTATGCTCCCAGTTATACATGCCACTATTTCTCGCACTGATACCAGCAGTGGGGCATAATTCCACCCAATGCAGGCACAAACCATTGCGCTTGCAGTGCACCCAGGTGTGTTAGTAAAACAAATTAATATTTGCTTTGCTAACACAAAACTACTCAGCCAATCAGGAGGACCGGATATAATACCAGGCACCTGATTGGCTGAAGGTAGAGGCGATCCCATTGACTGCCGTGTGAACAGGTAGAAGACGCACACAGAGGAGTCAGAGAACACACAGCATCCATCGCTGCTCTACACAGCTTGCCGCCTGTCCCGCTGCCTGACCCACCACCACAATGGTGTTAGTGCTGGGCAGACATTGGGCTGTCGGGGGTGGGGGGGCACAGTGACTGCATATTATGGGCACAAAGGCTGCAATTGATGGAGCACAGTTGGCTGCATTTGCGGGGCACAGTGGTTGCATATTATGGGCAGAGAGGCTGCAATTGATGGGGCACAGTTGGCTGCATTTGATGAGCACAGAGGCTGCATATGATAGGCACAGTTGGGTGCATATGATGGGCAAAGGTGGCTGTTTTTGCTGGGCACAAAGTCTGTATATGAAGTGCACAGTGGCTGCATATGATGGGCACATTGGCTGCATATGAAGGGCACAGTGGCTGCATATGATGGGCACAGTGGCTTAAATTGATGTTTTTGTTTTAGTATTTGTCAGAATTGTTCAGTTTGTTTGCGCTCTCCCAAAAATTTTTGAGCACCAGCCACCACTGTTCCTCCCACTGACACCAGTGATAAGGCACTATTCCTCCCACTTAGACTAGTGATAAGGCACTAAGCCTCCAACTAACACCAATGATAAGGCATTATTTCTCCCACTGACACAAGTGATAAGGCACTATTCCTCCCACTGACACCAATGATGGGGGCATTATTCCTCTCACTGACACCAATGATAAGGCACTATTCCTCCCACTTAGACTAGTGATAAGGCACTATGGGCCAGATTCTTGTATACTGGCGTAAAACTCGGCGGGCGTAACGTATGTGATTTACGTTACACCGCCGCAATTTTTACGGGCAAGTGCTTGATTCACAAAGCACTTGCCTGTAAAGTTGCGGCGATGTAGCGTAAATCCCCTGGCGCAAGCCCGCCTAATTCAAATGATCCAGGTAGGGGGCGTGGATCATTTAAATTAGGCGCGTTCCCGCGCCGAACGTACTGCACATGCGCCGTCCCTAAAATTTCCTGACGTGCATTGCGCTAAATGACGTCGCAAGGACGTCATTGGTTTCGACGTGAATGTAAATGGCGTCCAGCCCTATTCACGGACGACTTACGCAAACAACGTACATTTTTCAATTTCGACTCGGGAACGACGGCCATACTTAACATTGGCTGCGCCTCATATAGCAGGGGCAACTTTACGCGTCGCAAATCTTACATAAACGTCGTAACTTCACTGCGTCGGTCGGGCGTACGTTCGGGAATTCGCGTATTTTGCTAATTTGCATACTCGATCGGGAAAACGACGTCAGCGACACCTAGAGGCGAAAAAAAATTGCAATTAAGATCCGATAGCGTAAGAGCCTTACGCCTGTCGGATCTAATGGTTATCTATGCCTAACTGATTCTATGAATCAGGCGCATAGATACGACGGGCGGACTCAGAGATACAACGGCGTATCAGGCGATACGCCGGTGTATCTCTTTTGAGAATCTTGCCCTATGCCTCCAACTAACACCAATGATAAGGCATTATTTCTCCCACTGACACCAATGATAAGGCACTATTCCTCCCACTGCCAGTTATAACCCAGATAGCAAGGATAACTTGCCACAAATTGTATACTTGCAGAGCACTTGAAGCACAAATTCTAGTTGACACTTTTCCAATTTGTAGAAAATGTGTGTGACAAGTCTCTAGCACAAGCTAAGTTGCAGTGGTGAGTCTGCAGCAAGAGCTCTGCAAGTCACAGTGACCCCTGTGGTGGGATGACTATTGCACAACATAACTAAACCAGAACTTGCAGCAGACTTGCAGAATGTTTGCAAAGAAAGTTGATCTGGAGTCAGGCAGTGCTGGAATTATCAGGGTCGCAACAGTCACACTTGCTACTGGGCCCTGGAATTTTGCCACTTTAGGGGGGTCCGCCCACCTGTCTGCTAGTGTAAGGGGCCCATCTGCCAGTGTGAGGGGCCTGTCTGCCCATTTGCTAGTGTGAGGGGCCCGCCAGCCTGTCTGCTAGTGTGAGGGGCCCGTCTGCCAGTGTGAGTCTATTCTGGCTGTGCTACTGAAGCCTGCCTGTTTGTTAGTTCTGCCTGTGGGAGGGAAGGGGGCTTTCACCTGCTGGCCGCTGAGGGGAGGGGAGGCAGAGCTGAGAGTCTGGACCGCCCCACTTATCCTCTCCACTCCAAATAGAATCCATGTAGGGAGGTAGGGGTCGACACTGAAAAAGAAAGTCAGCTAACCAGCTGACACCAATCAAGTGAAGGGGAGGAGCTCTCCCCTCTGCGAGGAGTCCCCAAAGGCATCCCTGAAGGTACGGTGATAGAATTCTGAGGGGGAATCAATTGATTGCCAGTGCAATCAATCCCAGCCTTTAGCACCTCTGCCTCTTGCTGATCCCACCCCACCACCACAGATCTCATCCCTATCCCGCCATCACCTCTACAACAGAGGTAATGGGGGGATAGGAAGGAGATCAGTGGTGCTGGTGGGGGGATGGGATCAGTAAAAGGCAGAGGTGGTGGTGGGAGAGAATGCTACCCCCTCAACACCACTGATGCCACCCACCTCAACACTCCTGATGCTACCCTCTTAACACCACTGATGCCACCCCCTCAACACCACTGATGCCACCCCCCTCAACACCACTGATGCCACCCTCCTAACACCACTGATGCCACCCCCTCAACACCACCACTGCCACTGATGCCACCCCCCTCAACACCACTTCTGTCACCCCCCCCAACACCACTGATGCCACCCTTCTCAACACCACTGATGCCACTCCCCTCAACAACACTGATGCCACCGTCCTAACACCACTGATTCCACCCCCTCAACATCACCACTGCCACTGATGCCACCCCCTCAACATCACTGATGCCATCCCATCGACACCAATGATGCCACCCTCCCAACACCACTGATGCCACCCCCTCAACACCACCGCTGCCACTGATGCCACCCCCTCAACACTACCGCTGCCACTCATGCCACGTCCCTCAAGACCAGCGATGCAACTGATCCCACCCTCCTGAACACCACTGATGCCACCCCCCTCAAAACCACTGCTTCCACTGATGCCACCCCCCTCAACACCAACACTGCCACTGAAAAAAGTATCAACACCATGATTTGGGGGACCTTCATGATTTCTTGCAAGTTTATAGTTATGCCTCTGGAGTCAGGTAATGTGGACTCGCTGCAATTGTGCAACAAACTTTTGAAGCATGGCAAGGATAGAAAAAGCTTAGCAAGTCATGTTCAAACTTGCAGCTCAGTTGCTTGCTATCTGGGAAGGCACTATTCCTCCCACTGACACCAACAATGGGGCACTGTTCCTCCTAATGACACCAACGATGGGGCACTGTTCCTCCCAATGACACCAATCATGGGGCACTATTCCTCCTCCTCCTACTGACTGCATGCACTATATATATATATATATATATATATATATATATATATATATATACTTCCACTGGCCACAATCCCCCCCCCCCCCCAAGTCTGAATGACATTAGGCTTGCCCTCTGTTCATAAAGTTCAGAGATCCCTGTTATATAGTAATGAAAAAAAATAGCTACTTTTCTTATTAAAAAAAATCTATTTTTTTTCAAGAGCTCAGTAGTTAAATCTTAGTCAAAGGCGTTTTAATAAGAGAGAAATTTCCTTAAAGCAATTCTATCTCTGTGTTAACAAAAATGCTGCTAAGAAAGACCTGCAATAAAAGAGGATTTTATCAAATGCTAATACCTCTGATCTTTCTTCCTTTTAATCACAGTAGTGATGTAGAGGTCAAAAGAAGAAAGCAAAGTATGGAAAGCATCTGAAGTGTTGAATCTGAATATACTTCAGGTGACCCATAGTTTTTGAACACAACAAAGATCAGTGGATCAGGCGACAAGTGAGTTTAAATCCTTTTCTGTTGCATATTTTGCTTAGCTGCCATTTTCTCAAACATCAACAGAGTCACTTTATGAGAACCCCTTAATATTCTACCATGGGTGCATCCTGTATGAAATATTTATTATAAAATATATATAAAAAATAAATATTTTAAATAAACAATAAAAATTATATAAAAACAAAGGGCCAGATTCACGTAGCCCGGGCGCAACGTAACTTAAACGATTTAAGTTACATCGCCGAAAATTTCCCAAGTTAGTGCCCGATCCACAAAGCACTTACCTGGAAATTTACGGCGGTGTATCCTAAATCCGTCCGGCGCAAGGCGGGCCCAATCGAATGGGGCGAGTCCCATTTAAATTAGGCGCGCTCCCGCGCCAGACGTACTGCGCATGCTCCGTCGGGTAAATTACCCGACGTGCATTGCGCTAACTGACGTCGCACCAACGTCATTTGCTTAGACGTTAACGTAAATGGCGTCCAGCGCCATTCACGGACGTCTTACGCAAACGACGTTGATGTTTAAATTTCGACGCGGGAACGACGGCCATACTTAACATGGCTTAAGACAACTAGGGCTCAGCCCTAATTTTACGCGGTGTAACTCGACGGAAACGACGTAGAGTTAGATCGACGGGCCGTTCGGGACGTTCGGGGATCGTAATACCAGTTATTAAAGGGGGCTCCCAGATTCCGATAAGCCTCCCGCCCGCATACCCCGACAACCAACGGCCAGGGTTGTCGGGAAGGGGCCCTGTCCTCATCAACATGGGGACAGGGTGCTCTGAGGTGGGGGGGCCGCAGTGCGCCCCCCTGCCCCAGAGCACCCAACCCCCCCATGTTGAGGGCATGCAGCCTGGTACGGCTCAGGAGGGGGGGGCGCTCGCTCATCCCCACTCCCTTCCTGGCTGGCCGGGTAGCGTGCTTTGGATACGGGTCTGGTATGGATTGCAGGGGGACCTCCTACGCCGTTTTTTTCCGGCGTAGGGGGGCTCTCCTTACAACCCATAACAGACCTAAGACTTCCCCCTCAGGATTCATAACAAACGCCGCACACGTGTAGAATTGGCGGGAATCCAAGTCGGATCTCCCGTCGCTTCTATGACGCGCTTGCTGGGATGTGCTGTCACTATTCCAGTGAGTGCGAGATCTCGGCACCATGTCGCCGAGAATCAGCGCGATGCTGTCGTGCTAAAAACACAATATCACAAACACCTACTGTATATCTGTGTTTTATGTCAATGTATGTTTTAGCAATCATCTTGTGATGATTTTTTATTTAAAAAAATTCTAATAAGCAAATTTTACTTACCTTTTAGTGTTGTTACCATTTTAAAGTCCCATTTGGGGGTATTCCAATTTTTTCTATGCTGGGAAATCTTGGGTCCTGCTATTCATGTACCACCTATTTAAACTTTTTCTCCAGCCCTGATGAAGAGGGATTGTGTGGACACTGAAACAAATTAAATGTCCTTTACTCTGTTTGTTGAAACCAGTTGAACAATTAAGACTTTGGACTCCCAAGTATTTTTAATTTGGCACTCTTCTGGATCTATTGCACTTGGATTTCTACTCGGGTGGATGTCCTCTCCTGGGGTGATCCTTGTCTTTGTGGTGAGTTGCCAAATATAGGCTAATTTTGCATAAGTAATGACTCTGACCACAATTTGATAACCTGTGAACATTCATATCTATATGCCCCTCTACTACTTTAAGGGTTGTTTTTAGCTGCCTCTGTTGCATGGTAGATATTTCCCTTTGCATTCTGCCCTGGAGGCACAACAGTAAGTCAGAGGTCAACACTTTCCAAACTGAGAGCAATTTCAAGTTTTCAGCATTGTAATTGTACTTCTAGGTTCTTTTTTCTGGTGACAACTGTTACATGTTGGACTTCCCGTCACTTTTGTCCAAGTTATAATACTAGATAAACCAAGAGGGTGAATCTATGGCAGTGGGGAAGCAGACAGCTATAAAGACTTTAAGGGAAGATCAGCACTTCACTTTATCCACAACTAAGAAAAAAGTTTTGGCTTCAAAAACACTTTAATAATTCAGTTTAGAGTTTCATCATTTAAAATGAGCACAAGACACTATTATATCTAATAAAAAAAATTCCCTTGTTTGGTTTGGAAAAGGAAAATTCTTTATAAATAATGTAATTGTAAATTAGTAAATTACTCTATGGTCAATATAATGACTTGGCAGATTAACTTTTTATTCCTTGGTCTGTACAAAGTCAGGGAGACATCTGTTTTATATGAAGGAAAGATGGTTTTACCCTTGTACTGGCTAGGCACTTATAATGTTGGGTGGCATCATTGACCATATTTGTTCAATGCCGTCTTGGGGATCCACCACAAAATATCTTTTTTTGTAGTATGTCCTGCAGGGCAGTGGCTAGCCCAATTTGTTGGACAACCCCTTGCCTATTAGGCTTTAAAATGGTCACAACTGATTCCAGAGATTCAGCTTCCATTGACTTCAGTGGGGTTCAGATTAATGTGAGGAACTTCAACATAGTTCAACGAACCTCCCACAAACTGAACCCAGGTGCATTTGGCTCATCCTTAATACTTACCCTTCCAGTGGGCACTGAGGCAAACCTTTTTTTGGCATGTGCCACTTGAGGATTTGTTTCCACAACTGTGATGGGCTCATTGTTATACAGTACACACAGTTCATGTATGTGTAGGAACAGAGTAAGATGATATGCATATTAATTATGGAAAAACAAAATTATTATCAATATACAGTATGTGAACAATAAAAAGCAGTCATCAGAAAGAACAAATGAGCAATATTACCATATCTGACTTACTGTACAGTATTTAAAAAAGAATAAATGTCCACGTAACTCTCAGTGTTGTACAATACATTTTGTCATGGCTGTATTCAGATTGTGAGAATAGGGTGTATAATAAAATCTCACAGACAAGGTGGAAGAAACAATGATAATGTGTAGGGCTAGTAAGGCAGGCAGGCTATGTTTAGATGTGTGTCTAAAATTGCTGCACCTCTGAATAGAGATCCACTGTGGGTCGCCTTTTAGAAGCACTTGCCAGGCTCCCCTCCCATTGCCTGAGTTACCTTTTCATATGGCTGTGTTTAACCTTTAAGTGCTGCACCACTGCACATTTCCTTGAATGGGGTTTTGTGGTACTGTCTACCAAATGTGACATAGGGGATGTTTTTTGTCATGGCAGTGAAGCGAAGCATTCTGTCTCTAGCATGTGTACACTCCCATTCCGCTGCCTCTGCAGATTGCTAAGTACAAAGGCTAATGTAAATGATGCCTAAATAATGAAGAGCAACTCTGTGCACCTGATCTGGATTTTGTGCAAATCAGATAGAGCAAACAGTTGCAATTAGTGAAATGAATGGTACCAAAATATTTTAGACACCTTAGCAGCCACAGATTCTCAATTGATCTTAAGTCTGGACTTTGACTGGGCCATTCTAACACATGAATATGCTTTGATCGAAACCACTCCTTTGTAGCTTTAGCTGTATGTTTAGAGACCTTGTCCTGCTGGAAGGTGAACCTCTACCCCAGTCTCAAGTCTTCTGCATACTTTAGCGGATGTTCTTCTAAGACTGCCCTGTATTTGTTTCCTGCCATCTTCCCATCAGCTTCCCTGTCCTTGTAGAAAAAAATCCCCACAACATGATGCTGCCACCACTATGTTTCACAGTGGAGATGGAGTGTTCAGGGTGATGTGCAGTGTTAGTTTTCCACCACACATAGCGTTTTTCTTTTAGGCCAAAAAGTAAAATTTTGGTCTCATGTGACCAGAGCACCTTCTTCCACATATTTGCTGTGTCCCACACATGGCTTCTGGCAAACTGCAAACTTCTTATGGCTTTCTTTCAACAATGCCTTTTTTCTTGCCACTCTTCTATAAAGGCCAGATTTGTGGAGTGTCCTGTGGACAGATTCTCCCACCTGAGCTATGAATATCTGAAGCTCCTCCAGAGTTACCATGGGCCTCTTGGCTGCTTCTCTAATTAATTTTCTCTTTGCCAGGCTTGTCAGTTTAGGTGGACGGCCATGTCTTGGTAGGTTTGCAGTTGTGCCATACCCTTTCCATTTTCAGATGGGGGATTGAACAGTGCTCCATGAGATATTCAAAGCTTTATTTACTATTTGGTGATTTATGAAGGCGATTGGTTCCACTAGATTTTAGTTAGGGGTGTCCGAGTAAAGGGGGCAGAATACAAATGCACGTCACACTTTTCAGATATTTATTTGTAAAAAATTGAAAACCATTTATCATTTTCCATCCACATCACAATTATATGCCACTTTGTGTTGGTCAATCACATAAAATCCCAATGAAATACATTTAAATTATTGGTTGACAAACATGACAAAATGTAAAAAATTTCAATGCACTGTAACTCTTTTTAAGCAGCTACAGCAACAGTATTTTTTCCTTTTAGGATAAAGGTTACATAGTTAATCAGGTTGAAAAAAGACACAAGTCCATCAAGTTCAACCACAAGAAATAAAACAATAATAATATCGTACAATCACATATACCCAATTCTATACCCACAGTTGATCCAGAGGAAGGCAAAAAAAACAGCAAAGCACGATCCAATTTGCTGAATCAAGGAAAAAAATTCCTTCCTGATCCCCCATGAGGCAATCGGATATTCCCCGGATCAACTTTACCTATAAATGTTAGTACCTAGTTATATTATGTACATTTAGGAAAGAATCCAGGCCTTTCTTAAAGCACTTTACTGAGCTGGCCAGAACCACCTCTGGAGGGAGTCTATTCCACATTTTCACAGCTCTTACTGTGAATAAATCTTTCCGTATTTGTAGATGAAATCTCTTTTCCTTTAGACGTAAAGAGTGCCCCCTTGTCCTCAGTGTTGACCGTAAAGTGAATAACTCAACACCAAGTTCACTATATGGACCCCTTATACAGGTCATTCTCAAAAAATTAGCATATTGTGATAAAGTTCATTATTTTCTGTAATGTACTGATAAACATTAGACTTTCATATATTTTAGATTCATTACACACAACTGAATTAGTTCAAGCCTTTTATTGTTTTAATATTGATGATTTTGGCATACAGCTCATGAAAACCCAAAATTCCTATCTCAAAAAATTAGCATATTTCATCCGACCAATAAAAGAAAAGTGTTTTTAATAAAAAAAAAGTCAACCTTCAAATAATTATGTTCAGTTATGCACTCAATACTTGGTCGGGAATCCTTTTGCAGAAATGACTGCTTCAATGCGGCGTGGCATGGAGGCAATCAGCCTGTGGCACTGCTGAGGTGTTATGGAGGCCCAGGATGCTTCGGTAGCGGCCTTAAGCTCATCCAGAGTGTTGTGTCTTGCGTCTCTCAACTTTCTCTTCCCAATATCCCACAGATTCTCTATGGGGTTCAGGTCAGGAGAGTTGGCAGGCCAATTGAGCACAGTAATACCATGGTCAGTAAACCATTTACCAGTGGTTTTGGCACTGTGAGCAGGTGCCAGGTCGTGCTGAAAAATGAAATCTTCATCTCCATAAAGCTTTTCAGCAGATGGAAGCATGAAGTGCTCCAAAATCTCCTGATAGCTAGCTGCATTCACCCTGCCCTTGATAAAACACAGTGGACCAACACCAGCAGCTGACATGGCACCCCAGACCATCACTGACTGTGGGTACTTGACACTGGACTTCAGGCATTTTGGCATTTCCCTCTCCCCAGTCTTCCTCCAGACTCTGGCACCTTGATTACCGAATGACATGCAAAATTTGCTTTCATCCGAAAAAAGTACTTTGGACCACTGAGCAACAGTCCAGTGTTGCTTCTCTGTAGCCCAGGTCAGGCGCTTCTGCCACTGTTTCTGGTTCAAAAGTGGCTTGACCTGGGGAATGCGGCACCTGTAGACCATTTCCTGCACATGCCTGTACACGGTGGCTCTGGATGTTTCTACTCCAGACTCAGTCCACTGCTTCCGCAGGTCCCCCAAGGTCTGGAATCGGTCCTTCTCCACAATCTTCCTCAGGGTCCGGTCACCTCTTCTCGTTGTGCAGCGTTTTCTGCCACACTTTTTCCTTCCCACAGACTTCCCACTGAGGTGCCTTGATACAGCACTCTGGGAACAGCCTATTCGTTCAGAAATTTCTTTCTGTGTCTTACCCTCTTGCTTGAGGGTGTCAATGATGGCCTTCTGGACAGCAGTCAGGTCGGCAGTCTTACCCATGATTGCGGTTTGGAGTAATGAACCAGGCTGGGAGTTTTTAAAAGCCTCAGGAATCTTTTGCAGGTGTTTAGAGTTAATTAGTTGATTCAGATGATTAGGTTAAGAGCTCGTTTAGAAAACCTTTTCATGATATGCTAATTTTTTGAGATAGGAATTTTGGGTTTTCATGAGCTGTATGCCAAAATCATCAATATTAAAACAATAAAAGGCTTGAACTACTTCAGTTGTGTGTAATGAATCTAAAATATATGAAAGTCTAATGTTTATCAGTACATTACAGAAAATAATGAACTTTATCACAAGATGCTAATTTTTTGAGAATGACCTGTATATTTGTACATGTTGATTATATCCCCCCTTAATCTCCTCTTCTCAAGAGTGAATAAATTCAGTTCTTCTAATCTTTTCTCATAGCTGAGCTCCTCCATGCCTCTTATCAGTTTGGTTGCTCTTCTCTGCACTTTCTACAGTTCCCCAATATCCTTCTTGAGAGCTGGAGCCCAAAACTGAACTGCATATTCCAGATTAGGTCTTACTAATGATTTGTACAGGGGCAAAATGATATCGCTCTCTCTGGAGTCCATACCTCTCTTAATACAAGAAAGTACTTTACTCGCTTTGGAAACCGCAGCTTGGCATTGCATGCCACTATTGAGCTTATGATCTACCAAAACCCCCAGATCCTTCCCCACTATGGATCCCCCCAGTTCTACTCCTCCTAGTATGTATGATGCATGCATATTCTTAGCCCCCAAGTGCATAACTTTACATTTATCAACATTAAACCTCATCTGACACTTAGTCGCCCAATTAGACAGAGCATTGAGGTCGGCTTGTAAATTGGAGACATCCTGTAAGGACGTTATTCCACTGCATAGCTTGGTGTCATCTGCAAAGACAGAAATGTTACTTTTGATCTCAGACCCAATATCATTTATAAAGATATTAAAAAGTAAGGGTCCCAGCACTGAACCTTGGGGTACACCACTGATAACATTGGACCATTCAGAGTAAGAATCATTAACCACCACTCTCTGAATTCTGTCTTTTAGCCAGTTTTCTATCCATTTACAAACTGATATTTCCAATCCTGTAGACCTTACCTTACACATGAGCCGTGTGTGCGGAACTGTATCGAACGCTTTTGCAAAATCCAAGTATACCACGTCCACTGCCACGCCTCTGTCCAAGGTTTTACTTACCTCTTCATCAAAAGAAATTAGGTTTGTCTGACAACTTCTGTCTTTTATGAATCCATGTTGTCTGCTGCTTAAATAGTTTTTTTCCAGCAAGAACTCATCTATGTGGTCTTTTATTAATCTCTCCAGTAACTTCCCAGCTATAGAAGTTAAACTAATAGGACTATAGTTACTTGGTAAAGACTTTGTTCCCTTTTTAAATATGGGCACCACATTGGCCCTGCGCCAATCCAGTGGTACTATTCCTGTCATTAATGAGTCCCTAAAAATTAGATACAGTGGCTTTGAAATGACAGAGCTCAATTCTTTTAGGATCCGTGGGTGTATGCCATCTGGCCCAGGTGCTTTATCAACCTTTATTCTGTCTAAATATTTCTGGACCATATCACTTTTGAGCCATTGTGTATCATTTGGGGCTTTGTCACTACCACCCCCATTTTGTACATCATGAGCTCCCCCATGCTCCATTGTATACACAAAGCTGAAGAAAGTATTTAATAAATCAGCCTTCTCTTTGTCCCCAGTCACCCACTCTAGATTATATTGTAAGGGGCCTACATGCTCAGACCTGACCTTTTTACTTTTAATATATTTGAAGAATTTCTTGGGGTTTGTCCTACTATCTTTTGCAATCTGTCGTTCATTTTGAATGTTTGCATCCTTGATTTCCTTTTTACATATCCTGTTATATTCTTTGTAACATTTAAACGACACTAGTGTTCCTTCATTTTTATATTTTTTAAAGGCTCTTTTCTTATAGTTTATAGCTTTTTTAACTTTGGCCGTGAGCCATAAAGGTTTTATTTTTAGCCTTTTAAACTTATTGCCCATGGGAATATACTTTTCAGTGAGTTCACAAAGAGTCTTTTTGAGGAATTCCCATTTCTGTTCTGTGCCCATTGATGCCAATATTCTCTCCCAGTCTAAGTCCTGGAGAGCAGCCCTCATCTTTGGAAAATTTGCTCTCTTGAAATTAAGTGTTTTTTTGCTCTCTTGAATTTTAAGTGTTTTACATGAATAAATAAAAGATGGCTATTGCAAGCACTCCTGGCACTGGTAAATGGTTTGAGTCAACCCGCTAACTGACACTTGTGCCGGACAACTTGGTCTGTTAAAGGAAGTTAACAAATAATAGACTTACTGGCCGGAACACCAGGTAAAACCTGCAATACAATACAATGCATTTTTGGGGGTAATACTGTTGTAATTTAATTAACTATTTCAGACAATCTATCTTCAAATTTAATTGCAGGTTGAAATTTGTTAAATTGTGATTGCTAGCAGAACAAATTCAAGTATTACTAGCAGTAACCTATTGTAGCCAATTAAATTTCAAATTTAACAGATACAGTAAAATAAAATGTCTAATTTGTTGAAATGAAATACTGTATATTCTATTTTTTATATACTTTAAATGTATTCACTGCGTCCTTAAATAAATGATTCATACCAGCCCATAATTTGGTTTCTGTAAGAGGTCTGATTTCACAGAGTATAATTTTATTGTCATTCACAGAAAAAGCTTTCAGGGAAAATGAGCACGAAGCAAAGCACTGATCACGTCAGTAATCCCAGATTTAGCAAGATTCAGATTAGTTTTTTTTGTGCAATGGCCAAACGAGTTGTAGAACCAAACATATAAAATGTTGACAATGTGTTTATAAACATCAGTGGTCATTTAAACGCATGTGAAGAGTTTACATTATATATTAGTTTAAATGATCGATTGTGAATCTTTTTTACATTAACCACTTGCCTACAGGGCACTTCCTGCCCAAGCCATTTTTCAGCTTTCAGCACTGTCACATTTTGAATGACAATTGCGCAGTCATGCAACACTCTACCCAAATGAAATTTGTATAATTATTTACCCACAAATAGAGCTTTCTATTGGTGGTATTTGATCACCACTGCGGTATTTATTTCTTGCGCTATAAACAAAAGAAGAGGGACAAGTTTGAAAAAAAAAACACAATATTTTTTACTTTTTGCTATAATAAATATATATATATTTTTAAAACAAATATTTTCGTCAGTTTAGGCCGATACGTATTCTTCTACATATTTTTGGTAAAAAAATCGCAATAAGCGTATATTGATTGGTTTGCGCAAACGTTATAGCAGCTACAAAATAGGGGATAGATTTATAGCATTTTTATTATCATTTTTTTTACTACTAATGGCGGCGATCAGCGATTTTTATCGTGACTGCGATATTGCGGCGGACATATTGGACACTTTTGACACATTTTTGGGACCATTCACATTTATACAGCGATCCCTGCTATAAAAATGCATTGATTACTGTATAAATATGACTGGCAGGGAAGGGGTTAACACTAGGGGGCGATAAGGGGGTTGTGTTCCCTAGGGAGTGATTCTTACTGTGGGGGGAGGGGAGTGACTGGGGGAGGTGACCGATGGTTGTCCCTATGTACAAGGGACACACCATCGGTCGCCTCTCCCTGACAGGACGTGGATCTGTGTGTGTACACACAGATCCACGGTCCTGCTCAGTTACTGGGCAATCGTGGGAGCCCAGTGGCCATCGCACCCGCCGGGAGCGCGCATCTGCTCCCCAGTGACGTGGCGGGCGCGTGCCCCCTAGTGGCTTGTGAAAGCGTAACGTCATATGACGTCCGCCCAGAACAAGAGAGTCTTCCTCCCGCCGTCATTTGACGGCGGGCGGTGGACAGGAGGTTAAAGTGTTACTAAACCCACAACAGTAAAATCAGTCTGTATATGCAGTAAAGCATGCTTGTTAAACTCATGTGGAACCTAAGGGGCTAATCCTCTGCATTGAGTAGAAAGGCTGTTTGATTCTGTCCTCTCTGATCCTTCCTGTTTTCCACTGCCCCTTGATAATTTCCTGATAACACAGAGTATATGGAGTCAGGCAGCACATGCTCAGTTTGGTGCGTATTGCTATATGTTTTATTTATTTTCTTGGGAGGATGCATGTGGTCAGCACAGGGCCAATCAGCACTATCCAGTCAGAGAGTCGGGGGGCCTGCAGTCTCATAGCACAGTCAGAGAACTCCTCCCATAAGCTTTAACCAGTGCTTGGCTGGACACTGATAGAAGTCACAAGACTGCTATATACTGAGACCTGATATAGTGAATTCAGGATCCTGGGTTTCGTAACACTTTAAAAGTATTTATTATATATAGTAGGAGAAGAAACAAGATTTGTTGTTATTATTACAGATTGAAATTGATTTACTAAACACAATAGGCTGTTCACTTTGCAAGGGGATTTTCCCTTGACTTAGTGAATGTGGTGAAATGTACTATACAATAAATACAAAAGGAAAAAAGCTGTATTTTTACTTGCACATGTTTGTATGATAGAAGTCAACAAAACGGCACCTCAGTCAGTAAGCAAATAGAGAATTCCCTTTCAAAGTAGAAATTATTTTGCAAAGTGCCTCTGTGCCTTTAGTAAATCAATCCTATTGTCTTCAGTCTAACTAAAAAGCAAACACTAAGCTGGTAATATTATAAAACAACGCTTGTTAATCAGTAAGCTATATCACTAAAAACATATACTTGCACGATATGGGCATGCACATGCACAGTAGGGAGCTGGCTGTGAGGCCACAAGGAGCCAGCTTCCCACAGTTAACATGCTGGTGCCTGGGACCGGTGAAGAACCAACCCGAATGAGGATGGAGCTAGATCCCTAGACAGGTGAGTGTGTGTTTACTAAAAGTACTGTAGGCAGCTACAGCTTTAGTAGCTTCTGACTTTTCATTTTTGGAAACCTGGCTGAAGCTCCTATTGAAAAATTCATGGCAGAACAGAGAAGCCATCATACCAAAGGGCTCCTGTGGGGGTAGTGCTACAGAGTCTATCGTTAAAAAAAAAAAATTTTTTATTTGCTGTGTTTTATGACAAACGGGAAATTTTAGATCTTTTTTCCTTTATATACAGTAGTGAAAAAAAATCTTTGGTGGTTATTAACCCCTTGCACCTGGCCTATGGTAACGTCATGGCCGGGCGGGAGCACCATTATCTTGGCAGGAAGTCATATGACGGTATCCACTGGACATGACCGATGACAGATCACTGTATTGGTCAGTTGCCGGTGCCATTTAATTGCTATGGCCAATCACAGCAGATCACATGACAACTGTATGCAATGAATGGCCATTCATGTGTATTATTGTAATGGGCTCCGTGATTGGTCACAGTGATCACATGGTACAGACAGGGCCAGATGTATTAGTACACCAAAGTCTGGATCCAAGAGCCCAGACCTCCGCAGAGAGACATTACAGGCCAACCTCGTTTTTTCTTACATCCAGGTACCAACCATCTTAGGCTTTTGATATCGGCCCAAGGAATGAATCCGGTTATAGCTCCTAGGTCCCCGTAGCCAGACAATCAAAAGAGCATTTTTCTTCTTAGCACATGTTGAACGTGACCAACCACCTTAAACACTGGCGAAACAACTGAGGTACTCTCCATTTGGGAGGGGGTTATATAGGGGAGGAACTCAATTTTAATTGGGTTTGCCAGTGTCCAATCACCTGTGGTGACTACATAACCCATTAAGTAATTAAGGCTCTGTGTCCTGTGATGTATGATCAAGAAATATATATATATATATATATATATATATATATATATATATATATATATATATATATATATACCATAGCTTGTGAACTCTATAATTTTCCTACAGACTAAATAAAATTCACTGTTTTGGGTTATTTGGGGTTATTTTCACCAAACAAATGTAGCAGAATACATTTTGGCCTAAATTTGTAAAGAAAGATTATTTATTTGCAAAACTTTATAACAGTAACAAAGAAAAAAAAAATTTTTTTTTGCAAAATATTCCTTTTAGTAAGAAAAAAAAAAGTGGTGAATAAGTATCACCAAAAGAAAGCTCTATTTGTGTGGGAAAAAAATTATAAAAATGCCATATTATTACAGTGCTGCAGGACCGTGCAATTGTCATTCAAAATGTAACAGTGCTGAAAGCTGAAAATATGCCTGGGCAAGAAGCGGGCAAATGTGTCCGGTATTGAAGCGGTTAAATACCACCAACAGAAAACTCTATCTGTCTCTAAAAAGATATACAATTCACTTACCGTATTTATCGTGGTATTGCGCGCTCCGGCGTATAGCGCGCACCCCTAATGTGGACCTGCATTCCTGTAAAAAAAACATTTTAGTACTTACAGTTTTGGTCTTTCGGCGGCCTCGTCGGGTCCGGCGTCCGTCTGCGGCTTCGGTGGTGTCCTCCTCGTCGGGTCCGGCGTCCTTCTGCGGCCATCGTGGTGTCCTCCCCACTCGATCCCCGCTTCCCGCACCGAGTTTGAACCACTGCGCCGGCATATACCGAGCGCAGTACACTCGGGTATAGTCGGGCAGGCTCGGCTCCTCTCGCGGTCACGCCCTGTGCGTCCTGTACGTCCAGGACGTGATCGGCGTATATCGCGCACCCACGATTTTGCCCTGATTTTCAGAGCAAAAAAGTGCGTGGTATACGCCGATAAATACGGTAGTAAGATTTTGCATGACTGAGAAATTGTGTTAAAGTATCACAGTGCTGAAACCCCAAAGATGGACTGGTAATGAAGTGGGGGGGGGGGGGGGGACATGCCAGTACTGAGATGGTTAATAGGAAAAACAATGATTCTCTTTCCTGTGTAAATACATGTGCTCCTACTGATAATGTCATTTAGTGCTGATTTTGTAGGAGCTTTCAAGCCCTATTTCAGGTTTCATTTGCAAGCAATTTTTTTTGTTCCCCATAGAAAGGTTAATAATTGTTCAATACATTCATGAACCTAATCTGGTAAATGTGCTTATTATTAAAGAAAGACTTGCATGTTTTCAAATGGAATCCTGCTAAGTGAATATATGTTTATGTGAAAGGCTTCATTTTAAGAACAACATGTTAATGAATATGCAAGTCATAAGTATCAGCAAAATGAAGAAAAGAAACCTGACTATCAAGGCCACCATTACTTTCCATTACCTTACTGCTACTAAGCATCTGTTCCTATTGAGTTTATTAAAAGTCTCAGATGCAAGGTTAATTTTGCTGCTTTTAGTCCACGTTGTGTGAATATAGCAGTAGTCATTCTGTTGACTATTTTTTTATTAACCTTTTTTTGCTCCTACGCACAAATTTATGCTTCTGTCAGAAAAGTGCGCAAGGACTTTAAATTGGATTCATTATATAGGTTTGGGACCTTGGAATGTCCTGATTGTATACACCATTTACATAAGCCCTCATGTATGGACACTTTTCCATGGAACCCTATATCAAAAATGCCCTGGGTTTGACCTTGAGACTTATGCCGCGTACATACGACCATTTTCCAATGACGAGAAAAATTGCATTTTTTGTTAATTGGTCGTGAAAAACAGGCATGTGTACTGTAGGCTCCAGAGCATTTTTCACGAGACAAAATGGCCATTAAAAATGTAGAACCTGCTCTATTTTTTCTCGTTCTTTTTTAACGTTGTGGTTTTTCTCGTGGTGAAAAACGGTCGTATGTAGGCTTTAACGATGGGGGAAAAACCGCACATGCTCAGAAGCAAGTTATGAGAAGGGAAATTTGCATAATCAGCACAAAGGGTGGCGCCATTTGAATGAAACTTCCCCTTTATAGTGCTGTCGTACGTGTTGTACGTCACCGCGCTTTGCTTGAGCATTTTTAAGCACGATCGTGTGTAGGCAGGATTGAGAGGAATCAAATCGAGAAAAACTTTGTTTTTTTCCATGACATGAATAACCGTCGTGTGTACGCGGCATTAGACCTCTTTTACACTAAAGGCGGTTTTCAGTCATTTTAGCGCTAGAAATAGTGCCTATAAAGCGCCTGAAAACCGCCTCCCATGCCTCACCAGTGTGAAATACTGAGTGCTTTCACACTGGGGTGGTGCGCTTGCGGAGCGTTACAAAAAGTCCTACAAGCAGCATCTTTGGGCTAGTTTGGGAGCGCTGTATAAAGCGCTTCTAAACCACCCCTGCCGATTGGAATGCATGGACAGCAACACAAGCGGTTTTAACCCTTTCTTCGGCCGCTAGTGGGGGAAAAGCGTCGCTTTACCGCTAACGCGCCCGCGCTACAGTGTGACAGTAGCCTTAGGAATGATATTTAAAAGGATCATCTTAATAAATGTCTAAGATGAGACTTTTTGTTGATTCTTCCATTTTATATTTCGTAATAAAAAATAAAAAAATAAATAAGTTATTTAGAACCCAAATATAAAACTTCTGTTAACCACTTAAGGACCGCCTAATACCGATATACGTCGGCAGAATGGCACGGCTGGGCACAAGCACGTACCTGTACGTCCTCTTTAAGTGCCCAGCCGCGGGGGCGCGCACCCATGACCCGGTCGGAAGCTCCGTGCCCGCGGCCGCGGACCCGTGGACCCGATCGCCACAGGAGTCCCGCGATCGGTCACAGGAGCTGAAGAACTGGGAGAGGTGTGTGTAAACACACCTTCCCCGTTCTTTACAGTGGCATAGGGAAAGACGATCAGTGACATCACAAGTCCAGCCCCGCCCCCCTACAGTTAGAAACACCCATGAGGTCACACTGAACCCCTACAGCGCCCCCTAGTGGTTAACTCCTAAACTGCAATAGTCATTTTCACAATAGTTAATGCATTTTTATAGCACTTTTTGCTGTGAAAATGACAATGGTCCCAAAAATGTGTCAAAATTGTCCGATGTGTCCGCCATAATGTCGCAGTCACGAAAAAAATCGCTGATCGCCGCCATTAGTAGTAAAAAAAAAATATTAATAAAAATGCCATAAAACTATCCCCTATTTTGTAAACGCTATAAATTTTGCGCAAACCAATTGTTGAACGCTTATTGCAATTTTTTTTACCAAAAATAGGTAGTAGAATACGTATCGGCCTAAACTGAGGAAAAATAACGTTTTTTTATATCTTTTTTGGGGATATTTATTATAGCAAAAAGTTAAAAAAATTTGGATTTTTTTCAAATATGTCGCTCTATTACTGTTTATAGCGCAAAAAATAAAAACCGCAGAGGTTATTAAATACCACCAAAAGAAAGCTCTATTTGTGGGAAAAAAAGGATGCCAATTTTATTTTGGAGACACGTTGCACGACTGCGCAATTTGTTAGTTAAAGCGACACAGTGCCGAATCGCAAAAAGGGGCCTGGTCCTTTACCTGCATATTGCTCCGGGTCTTAAGTGGTTAAATAAATATTTTATTAAAAGGGCTCAGAAAGAGAGCAACACTTTTATTACCAACATAATACAAAATGAAGATTGAAAAAAATTTCCTCATAGAGTCACCAAGAGGAATTTTAAACAGACCAGCTCTTAAATAGTGTTGAGCAGAATACGCCATATTCGATTTCGCGATATATCTCGAATATATAGTCGAATATTCGAGATATATTCGCTAAATTCGAATATTCGTGATATTTTATCGAAATGAAATTATTGCGGATTTTCGCTATTGCGAATGCGAAAATAATTGCGAATTTTCGATAACTGCGGTAGGAGCACTCTGATTGGCTCAGAATATTCTTGATATTTTTTCGAAATTTCGCAAAATGCGAATGCGATATTTACTGCGCAATTTCGACAAATGCTGTAGGAGCACTCTGATTGGCTCAGAATATTCGTGATATTTTACAATACAAAATAATTGCGAATATTCGGCAAATGCGGAAGGAGCACTCTGATTGGCTCAGAATATTCTTGATATTTTACAATACAAAATAATTGCGAATATTCGGCAAATGCGGAAGGAGCACTCTGATTGGCTCAGAATATTCTTGATATTTTACAATACAAAATAATTGCGAATATTCGGCAAATGCGGAAGGA
This sequence comes from Rana temporaria, assembly GCF_905171775.1. Lineage (NCBI taxonomy): Eukaryota > Metazoa > Chordata > Amphibia > Anura > Ranidae > Rana > Rana temporaria. The sequence goes on from NC_053489.1 coordinate 530,224,784, forward strand.
GCACTCTGATTGGCTCAGAATATTCTTGATATTTTACAATACAAAATAATTGCGAATATTCGGCAAATGCGGAAGGAGCACTCTGATTGGCTCAGAATATTCTTGATATTTTACAATAGAAAATAAAAAGTGTTTTGCATTGGTGGTGATTCTTTACTCTATCCATCTGTCACAGCCGTTTGTCAATCAAACACCTTGAAGATTGAACACGTTCATGCTGCATGCTTTGGACTTTTTTTCACTTCACATATCAAAGACATTTTTATGAAAGATTATTTTTCTATTATTGGGACTATATTTCTTTATATATTTGTTTCACTGTGTATTTCACAAGTTATTTGCGCTTGCTTATTTTATAATTTGCCCACATGTCTTGTCACTAGACATATTTTTTATTCATGTAGAGCGACTCCATTTTCTGTCTTGTATTAATTTATGTTGTATAACATTTTTGAGTTGCTGCTGTATTCTCCCCTTTTTTTAAGGTATGCGCAATTTTTTCCTTCTTACAAAAAAAAATAATATCAAACATACAAATATTCATAACAGAAACATACACAAAGCCCCCCCCCCTTTTGCATCAGAGACAATCAGAGTTCTCCTACCACAGTTATCGAAAATTCGCAATCATTTTCGCATTCGCATTAGCGAAAATTCGCATTTTTTTTTTTCAATTCGGCAACATAAAAGGATCGCCTCAGCTTAGCTACTCGGCCCAGGGTCTCTAATCATACCAGCAATGCTTTTAGACGTCGATAGGATGTGATCTGTTTTAAAAATAAAATTGAAAAAATGCGAATATTCGAAATTGCTAATATTCACCGCGAAATTCGAAATATATCGCGAATACTCGAATATGCCATATTCGAGTCGAATATTCGCAATACGAATATTCGTGAGCAACACTACTCTTAAAGGATCACTAAAGGAAATATTTTTTTTTAGCTAAATAGCTTCCTTTACCCTACTGCAGTACTGGTTTTGTGTCCTTATTGTTCGTTTTTGCTTTGAAGTTGCTGTAATTCTGCTGTGATCTCCACACTTCCTGCTTGTCTGGCTCCTTATAACCACAGTACTGGGAGCTTTTCACGGTGGTCTAAGCTGTCATTACTATATGTCTAAAACTCCTCAGAACCAATCAGATTCATTTTAAAAACAAACCACTGCCCTGGATTTGTTTGTTTTTGTTCTGTGGGTCTCTTTACTTCACAGAAACATTAAACCAGTTTAAAAATAAAAGTGAAACTAGAGGCACATTATATGATTGAATTTAATCTGTTTTTAATCATTTTTAAAAGGAATCAGTTAACTTTTATGTCTCTATACCCTGTAAACAGTCATTTCAGCAAAAAAAAAAAATTCCTTTAGTGACCCTTTAACCTCCCTGGCGGTATGATTCTTTCAGAAAAAACATGCTAAAAGCGGTACCATTATTTGCAAGGAAATTTGGCGTTTTATATTGTAGGTCTGTAATTTTTAGAAATAACTCACTTAAATCTGACCAAACAAGATTCTAATAGGCATCCCGTGTATTACATTTTTTTAAAAACAAAATTATAAATTATAATATAATAAATAATTATAAATAATTATAACAAATAATAATATAATTATAATAAAAATTATTCAATAATGTAATCAAATCAAAATCACTGAAATTTGCTCAGTTGCAGAATTGTCGCTGTCATTACTTTTATTTTTTTATGACAAATTTCCCCACAAATCGCTATCGCACAATTCTGCAAGTGATTATAATTTATTATCGCTGTTTTTTAGCTGATCTAAAACTATTTTTGACATAAAGGGACACTTTTGGTTGCTATGGACAATCTACAGTTTGCAGGGAGAAAAAAAGGTTTTTATTATATAAAATGACATGCAGGACACTGGGCAGACCACTAGGGACAGGGGGGGTGTGTTTTTTTAACATACAGTACTGTAATCTATAAGATTACAGTATACTGTGTGTATAGTGTTTGTTTACGTTTTTGAATTTGGCGCCGTTCTCCGTCCCCGTGCGTCGTAACGTCGCAGGGAACGGAGATCGGCGTCACACGGAGGCACTATGTGAATCGAGCGAGGTCCCGCTCGCTCACACAGCGCGGTGGCATCGCTGGATCCAGGGACAAGGTAAGTAAAAAGTGCCTGTGGATCTAGCGAGGCAAGCCCGTGACTGACACGGGGTTACCGATAGTAGCAAGAAAATCTAACCCCGTGTCAGTCTCGGGAAGACCGCCAGGGAGGTTAAGCCTCGTACACATGACCGATTTCCACAGACAAAGCATCAGACTTTTGTCCGAAGGGTGTTGGCCAGGAAATTGTCTTGCATACAAACGGCACACAAGTGTCCGCCAACAAACACGAATGTAGTGACGCAATACGTGTTTTTTCAGCAATGTTTTTGATCTTTTGCTTTTAAGGGTAAAGAAGAGATTTGGGGTCTTTTTGACCTTATATTTCTCCATAAAGAGGACCTATCATCCTTATTTCTATTGCAATGGATGTTTACATTCCTTGTAATAGGAATAGAAGAGATCAAAAAATAAAATAAAAGGGACAGAGTAAAAAAATAAAATTAAAAGTAATATAAAATAAGAAAAAACAAATGTAAAGCGCCCCTCTGTGCCGTGTTCTAAACAGGCGTTTAAAGCATCTCCTATAGAGATTTTTAAGTACCAAAGTTTGTCGCCATTCCACGAGCATGCACATTTTAGAGAATGGCATGTTGGGTATCTATTTACTAAGCATAGCATCATCTTTCACAGTTTACAGAAAAATTGTGGTAAATATTGTGTTTTTTTTTATTCATTAAATTGTGTTATTATTTTAAATGTGTTTGCAAAAACGCTTCGCAAATACTGTGTGACATAAAACATTTCAACAATCTAATCCCTAGGGTTACTGCTAAAAAGAGAATGTTTGGGGGTTACAGGTAATTTTCTAGCAAAAAATACTGATTTAAAAGCCTGGTCTTTAAGTGGTTAAAATGGTCTTGCTTTTGACCAGTGTTACGTTGTTGTATGCTCTGCCAGTTTTATATTGCTGTATTCTTTGCAGTATCTTAATACTTGTAGTAAAGCACCAGTCTGTGCCCCTTGTCGCTAGTAAATATGGCCTAGCCATGTAATTTCAATATTTAAACATGTTCTAGTGATAACTGTCTAAGATGAGATATCCCTTAACTATAGATAGATGTCCTTTTACCTCCTGCTGTGTCTCTGGGACAGGACTGAAATCTTCTCGACAGGACACAGACGGGGAAAAAAATGTAACAGGCATCTTAAAAATGTCTTACTCTATTCAAAAAAGTTTTGGCTTACATACCTTTTATGTGCATCTTGTTAACAATTACCGGTAAGTAAACATTAACGATTAGTGTAGCCTCCTTAGCGGTGATTCCGAGCGTGACTCGGGGTGGTTTTTCTATGCTATTATTGGTAACCCCGAGTCATGCTCGGGGTAGCTGTGCAGAGCCTGCAGCGGCGCGGCTTACCTTCTCGCAGTGTCCACAGGCAGGGAGTTACTTACCTTGTCCCTGGATCCAGCGATGCATCCCCGCTGTGTGAGCGAGCGGGTCCTCGCTCGATTCACAGTGTCCCTGTGTGCCGCCGATCTCCATTCCCTGCGACGTTACGACGCACGGGGGCGGAGAACGGCGCCAAATTCAAAAAAGTAAATAAACACATTACATACAGTATACTGTAATCTTATAGATTACAGTACTATATGTAAAAAATACACCCCCCCCCCCTTGTCCCTAGTGGTCTGCCCAGTGTCCTGCATGTACTTTTATATAATAAAAACTGTTCTTTCTGCCTGCAAACTGTAGATTGTCCATAGCAACCAAAAGTGTCCCTTTATGTAAAAAATGGTTTTAAAACAGCGATAATAAATTATAATCACTTGCAGAATTGAGCGATAGCGATTTGTGGGGAAATTTGTCATAAAAAATTAAAGTAATGACAGCGACAATTCTGCAACTGAGTAAATTTCAGTGATTTTGAGTTGATTACATTATTTAATAATTTTTATTATAATTATATTATTATTTGTTATAATTATTTATAATTATTTATTATATTATAATTTATAATTTTGTTTTTAAAAAATGTAATACTCGGGATGCCTACTAGACTCTTGTTTGGACAGTTTTAAGTGAATTATTCCTAAGAATTACAGGCCTGCAGTATAAAACGCCAAATTTCCTTGCAAAATAATTGTACCGCTTTTGGTACAAAATTCCAGACATAATTATACCGCCAGGGAGGTTAATAGGAAACTCATCCCAGATATGTCATCTCTTTGACCAAGATTTTGGCTAAGGCCCTGTTCCCACCTGAGCATTTTTCTGCTTGTAAAACGTTCAGCTCTGAAGCTCCAAAATGCCCAACAAGCATAACCACTTTAATTTTAATGGCCCCTGTTCACATATGAGCAGTTTGTTGCCTGAAGCAATATGCCTGAAGCTCAGAAAAGTACATGAGCTTTTTTTTTTTTGGTAGATTGCAAGGCTTTTTGGCCCCATAGACTTAAAAAGAAACACCTGTTTTGAGAAAAACGCTCATAAAACACTTTTAAATCGCTCGTAAAATGCTCAAATAGCAGCACTCCACCTCTAATTTCCTCTCCCTCTCCTCCCCCTAGTGCTTTATATTGGCTAAACAAAAATGCCTGAAGCTGTAAAATGCTTGTAATACACTTCTAAAATGCTTTAATAAAAGATTAGTGGTGGCCTAGGCCTTCCCCAATTTACTAAATACTTTTACGCTGCCCAACTAGCTCAGTTGCCTAAATACCACAACACCACTGAAATCCCCCTCTGGGTGGCTTTAGAAACAGTTGACTGTGACCCTCTTTCCATTGCCAATCTCCTCCGGCTTTGCCCATCTGATCGCCACACTATAAGCAACCCGGTAACCCGTAACTCCCTCTCCCTTTGTGAAGTCTTAAAACCAAACATTGCCTCCAGTCTCCTCATAACCCATTGCTCTCTTTCCTGCGCAGCCCTGCGTGCTATCCAGCATGGACTTCACTATCCCCTTTTCGAGTATGGTCCACTATGAATGTTATTTAAGCTCATAACTTTATGACTCCTAGCGGCATAACACCCTTTCCTGCCCTTAGAGAGTCTTACAATCTTCCCTCTTCTGAAATTTTCAGGTACCTTCAAATTAAACACTACCTTAAGCCTTTAATCACTAGAGACGCCTCTGCCTCTTCCATGCCCAGTTTTGAACAGACATGCAAAAATTACCTACACAAACGGGGTCAAATTTAAGCCCTTTACATACATCTAATACACACTGGCTCCTCATACACCCCCTCTTATACATCCAAATTGGAAGACGACTTGGAACTTACACTAGATATTGTAGCCTGGTCACATATCTGGCAAGCTACAAAATCCTCCTCACAAAATATTGTCCCGTTGGTACTTGGTCCCTGCCAGAATTGCCAAATGCATTTCCCAATATCCCCCTACTTTCTTTAGAGGTTGTATAGACCAAGGGACTCACCCTCACATCTAGTGGTCATGTCCAATAGCAAAAACCTATTGGAACTCCATATTTGTTATGCTCTCCACCCTCTTTGACACATTTCTAGCACCAGATTCAGCTATAGCACTGCTGAACATAAAACCACCTTCCTTAACACAACGTCATTTTAAGATTCTATTGCAGATTATAACAACTGCCAAACAAATCATTGCTAAACCCTCTGTGTCCTTGCAGTTAAAAACAAGGTTACATAAGCCATGATCCATGCAAAAATGTTATCGGTTATCACAGACAGAGTTGCAAAATATGAACTCCTATTGCCCCCATGGATGACACACTTTTTCCCACCCACTTTCGATAAATCTCTTCTGCTTTCATGAGTGGTTCCCTTTAATGGGAAGCTCCCTGATGAGCTCCACTTAGCACATTCTAGAGACACCTGGGGCTTCCTCGCCCCCACCCCTCCCCTCCTCATTCCTTCCTCTTCTCTTCTTGCCACTTCACCCTCTCTCTCACCCTCCTCCCCAAGCTTCCTTTCTATATCTCTCTCTCTCTATCTCTCCTTGTAAATCCATCTTTCTTTATCAGATGGCCACATATTGGCTTTACTTGGAAGTGTTGTTTGTTTTTATTGTTTTACTATTGCTATTTATGGAAAGACCCATTTATTCACAATCTACTCAGATGCGGGCGAGCAACGGCCTCCTTTGAATGAGCTTACTAGACCTTTAAATATGGATCCTCATGTCAAATACCTGCTTTCCACACCCACATATGCATAGCTATTCATATGTTAGTTGATTAGGGCTACTGTTATGTTTCGCACCTGTTTGCAGTCCATTCCTGGACCAAAACTTGCTTTTATTGTATCATACATCATCTAAATAAAATATTTGAACAAGAAAAAAATGCCCAAAAAACACAAGTAATAGATACGGTCAGGTGTGAATGGAGCCTAAAGAAAAATGTTTCTGAAAGCTAATGTAAAGGAAAACATGGGGTCTTTTTATGAAAGAAAAAAACTGTAAACCAATTTATTTTTTGTGAAATCTATTTTAACCACTTCCCTACCGCCTCATTGTGAAATGATGGCGGCAGGGACCCCTTCTCGATCCGGGTGGACGTCATATGACGTCCTGCGTTCCCGGCGATCTAGGGCGCGCGCGCGGCGACGCTCGTGACCCGGCGCGGGTGCCCGGCGGCCGCGATTGCCGCCGGGTGCCCGCGATTGTCGGTAATCATGGCAGGAGTGTGGATCTGTGTGTGTAAACACACAGATCCACCTCCTGTCAGCGGTGAGGAGACCAATGTGTGTTCCCAGTACAGAGGAACACACATCGGTCTCCTCCCCTTGAGAGTCCCCTCCCCCTACAGTTATAAAACATCTTTGGACACATATTAACCCCTTCCTTGCCCCCTAGTGGTTAACCCCTTCCCTGCCAGTCACATTTACACAGTAATCAATGCATATTTATAGCATTAATCGCTGTATAAATGTGAATGGTCCCAAAAACGTGTCAAAAGTGTCCGATGTGTTCGCCGCAATGTCACGGTGACAGTAAAAAAATCGCAAATCGCCGCCAATACTAGTAAAAAAATTTATAAAATAAAAATGCCATAAATCTATCACCTATTTTGTAGACGCTATAACTTTTGCGCAAACCAATCAATATATGATTATTGCGATTTTTTTTACCAAAAATATGTAGAAGAATACGTATCGGTCTAAACTGAGGAAAAAAAATGTTTTTTTAAAAAAAATTGTGATAGTAATTAAATAAAAAAGTAAAAAATATTGTGTTTTTTTTTTAATTGTCGCTCTTCTTTTGTTTATAGCGCAAAAAATAAAAACCGCAGAGATGATCAAATACCACCAAAAGAAAGCTCTATTTGTGGGAACAAAATGATAAAAAAAATTGTTTGAGTACAGTATAGCACAACCACGCAATTGCCATTCAAAGTGCGACAGTGCTGAAAGCTGAAAATTGGCTTGGGCAGGAAGGTGCGTAAGTGCCCGGTATGGAAGCGGTTAAAAAGCTTAGACGTTTCATTTATATAACATTCTATCTATTGAAAATATATTTCTCACATAACTTATGTATCAATCAAAACACAAGTAATAGATACGGTCAGGTGTGAATGGAGCCTAAAGAAAAATGTTTCTGAAAGCTAATGTAAAGGAAAACATGGGGTCTTTTTATGAAAGAAAAAAACTGTAAACCAATTTATTTTTTGTGAAATCTATTTTAACCACTTCCCTACCGCCTCATTGTGAAATGATGGCGGCAGGGACCCCTTCTCGATCCGGGTGGACGTCATATGACGTCCTGCGTTCCCGGCGATCTAGGGCGCGCGCGCGGCGACGCTCGTGACCCGGCGCGGGTGCCCGGCGGCCGCGATTGCCGCCGGGTGCCCGCGATTGTCGGTAATCATGGCAGGAGTGTGGATCTGTGTGTGTAAACACACAGATCCACCTCCTGTCAGCGGTGAGGAGACCAATGTGTGTTCCCAGTACAGAGGAACACACATCGGTCTCCTCCCCTTGAGAGTCCCCTCCCCCTACAGTTATAAAACATCTTTGGACACATATTAACCCCTTCCTTGCCCCCTAGTGGTTAACCCCTTCCCTGCCAGTCACATTTACACAGTAATCAATGCATATTTATAGCATTAATCGCTGTATAAATGTGAATGGTCCCAAAAACGTGTCAAAAGTGTCCGATGTGTTCGCCGCAATGTCACGGTGACAGTAAAAAAATCGCAAATCGCCGCCAATACTAGTAAAAAAATTTATAAAATAAAAATGCCATAAATCTATCACCTATTTTGTAGACGCTATAACTTTTGCGCAAACCAATCAATATATGATTATTGCGATTTTTTTTACCAAAAATATGTAGAAGAATACGTATCGGTCTAAACTGAGGAAAAAAAATGTTTTTTTAAAAAAAATTGTGATAGTAATTAAATAAAAAAGTAAAAAATATTGTGTTTTTTTTTTAATTGTCGCTCTTCTTTTGTTTATAGCGCAAAAAATAAAAACCGCAGAGATGATCAAATACCACCAAAAGAAAGCTCTATTTGTGGGAACAAAATGATAAAAAAAATTGTTTGAGTACAGTATAGCACAACCACGCAATTGCCATTCAAAGTGCGACAGTGCTGAAAGCTGAAAATTGGCTTGGGCAGGAAGGTGCGTAAGTGCCCGGTATGGAAGCGGTTAAAAAGCTTAGACGTTTCATTTATATAACATTCTATCTATTGAAAATATATTTCTCACATAACTTATGTATCAATCTTTCTTTAGTCCAGTACTGGAGGCAATAGTTTGGTTTTGAAATCCATAATTTTTCTTCATCAGAATGAACTGGGATCTATCCTTCCTCAGTTGGAAAGGTAATGCATATAAAGTATTCTCAAAATGACAAAGTTAATCACTTTGTAAGGTCCAGTGCACAGTGTCCTGTACAGTCATTCACCCCTTCATCGTAGGTTCACCAAACTAGACATTTAGCTGTGGATGGAGATCAAAATAAACATTGACAGCAGTAAGTTTTCATTATACTGAAAGACCTAAGGTGTAGAGAGATTTTTTTTAGCATTTAGTGAAATAATACATACTCATACTCTTCTAAAAATACAATAAATGGAACATCTTTGGTCTGGAAAAAGTACTCCTTGTTGATTGTTCAATTTGCATTTTACCCCACTGTATACAGTTTTCTTAACTAAATATTTGTTTGTAACTTTGTGTTCATTCTAAGTTAATTGAGAATGTTTTCAGAATACAAAATAGTAATACAACAATGGTACACACGTATCAGCAAAGGCAGTAAAAACAAACATAAAATAAAAGAATTAACAAAATTGCCACCAAAATCTAAAGGTGCACCCAAAGATTTTTGGGGTAATTCTGTTGCAGCTTTTCTTAATTGGAGATTCCACCATTGACAGCATTTTCATTTGCAGGCTGACAACACTCAAGCTTGCTATACATGTGTTCAGCAGGGACTTTGATCAGTGTGTGGCCATCCCTGCTGGGCATAAGGAGATTGTTTTATCAACCTCTGAAGAAGAGACGTGTTGGAAATTTTCCTTGATCAGTAGCTGCAGCCACTTCCAGAATACCTGCCACTATCAGAATACAGCGTCCCAGTGGGAGGGATTCCTCCACCCACCTCATTTGTGTGGATAGAGGAATAGAGGATTTTTTTTTTTATGTTAGCCCATCGACTCCATGAAAAAAATTGAGTCTATGACCAGTTTAACCTCCCTAGTGGTATTCCTGAATGTGGCTCGGGGTGAATTCTCATTACCAAAAGCGGTAACCCCAAGCCACACTCAAGATTGTATTGCAGTATCCTGGTACAGGTTACTTACCTTGTCCCCAGGATCCCGCAAAGTCCTCCCGCTGTGTCCTCTGCCCTATGTATTACTGTTCTGGGCTCCGTTACCTTAGAGCGTTGCGATGCATGGGGGCGGGGCCCGGTGGTAAATTCAAAAAGTAAAAAACACATAATAAACTGTAATCTGTAAGATTACATTACTGTATCAAATCATTTCACATCCCTTTTGTCCCTAGTGCTTTGTCCAGTGCCCTGCATGTAGTTTTATATTATATATATTGTTCTTTCTGCCTGGAAACTTGAAAATGGCCATGGCATCCAAAAAGTGTCCCTTTACGTCCAAACGTAAAACAGCGATAGTAAATTGGAATCACTTGTAGATATGAGTGATAGTGATTCGTGGGAAAATTTGTCATCAGATACGGCAAATATCCTGCGACTGAGCATTTTCTGTGTTTTTGATTTAATTACATTATTGAATACATTTTATTATTATTATATTATGATTTTTTATAATTATTTATAGTTATTTATTATATTATAATTTACAATTTTGTGTTTCAAACTTTATCATACCCGGGATGTCTACTAGACTCTTGTTTGGACAAATTTAAGTGAGTTATTCCTAAGAATTACAGGCCTACAATATAAAATGTCAAATTTCCATGCAAAACAATGTATCGCTTTGAGATTCAAAAACCTGACATAATCATACCGCCAGGGTGGTTTGCAATTAGGAGCAGCATAGCCAACAGACACATGAATGAGCTTGAACAGCAGGCTGACACTGCTAACAATTGAGAGGCAGTGGCTTGAGGTTGTGGGCCTTAGAGAGAGAAACTTTGCAACAGCTATACAAATATTATTTGTTTAGGAAGGCTCTATAAAGTAAGGCATGATACCAAACATTAAATAAAAATGATTTTGTGCTGTCCATAAGTTCACAATAAACTAAAGCTTAACCAGAGATAAGAAATCAATATAGAGCAAAACCTTGGTTTGAGAACATTTTGCAAGACAAGCAAACCTTTTTAATACATTTTGACTTGATATACAAGCGATGTCTTGATATAGTATAATATATAGTATAATAGAGAAGCATGGCACCTCTAAGTGTAGCAATATGGTTACATTTAATGAAGGTACAAGATTTAGCAACTCACATGGTTGATGATTAAAACAGGCACATCTAAGTATGCAGGCATCTGGGGTAAAGCTGTCCACATAGACCATCCTCCTCAACGTCATCTCTTCCACACTGCACTCCACAAGCGGTTCCAGCCTCGCTTTCAGATCACTCTACTGCAGGGTAGTCTTCCCGGTCATGATTGCAGACTGACAGTGGTGAGAGCCGGCAGTGCAAGGGATGGTCTATGTGGACAGCTTTACCCCGGATGCCTGTGCCATGCGCCTCTTTTAATCATCAACCATGTGAGTTTGCTAAATGTAACCATATTGCTACACTTAGGCCTCGTACAGACGAGGGGACAGTCCGCTGAAAACGGTCCGCCGGACCGTTTTCAGCGGACATGTCCCCTCGGAGATTTTTGTCTGATGGTTGTACACACCATCAGACAGAAATCTGCGCGGACAGACAGCGCGGTGTCCTGTCCGCACCGTAGCCGTAGACGTGCGCGATGTTGGAAGGTCAATGCTTCCACGCATGCGTCAAAGTGATTCGACGCATGCGAGGGATGGCGGCCCGCTTCACAGACTACCTAACATGTCCGACGGACAGGATTCCAGCGGACATGTTTCTTAGCATGCTAAGAAACATGTGTCCGCTTGAAAACGGTCGGGTGGACAAATGTCCGCTGGAAACCTGTCCGGTCGGCCGTACACACGACCGAACATGTCTGCTGAAACTGGTCAGCGGACCAGTTTCAGCAGACATGTTCGGTCGTCTGTACGAGGCCTTAGAGGCACCTCTCTTCTCTTTTATACTTTGCAACTCCTGCTAGATTTTGCTTCTAATACCCTTGTGGAGGCTTCCATCTGTGGATGGACATTTTATGGTTACACAACCTATCACATTGCTATGATCTTTTTATATGGACTATAAACTGAAGGATCTAAGAATAAATGGTTGTGGAACGAATCATTTGAGTTTCCATTATTTCTTATGGGGAAATTTGCTTTGATATACAAGTACTTTGGATTACAAGCATGTCCCCAGAATGAATTATGCTCGCAATCCAAGGTTTTACTATAATTACATAATCAGCAATCATATAAAAACAGCCAGTAACAAATGTGAAGGAAATAATACAAATTCATAAACATTCACAAGGATTTCATAGAAGTGTTCACAAAAAATTAGTGCATACATATAACAATAAAGTGTTTTTCTTTTTTTAGAAAGTCCATATACTAAAAGGGTTAGTGTATCTTCAAGACACAATCCCAAATAAATTAAGTGTCCATAAAAGAGTCAAAAAGTCCCAGATGATAATAAAGTGCTATGTGCAAAAAAGGTCCATGCACCCACAGTGACAAACTGCTTACCAGATCCTCTGACCTCTAAAGAACGAGGCTTGGCTGCGCTAAGGGTTAGGCCTCGTACACACGACCGAGGAACTCGTCGGGCGAAACACATCGTTTTCCTCATCGAGTTCCTTGTTAGGCTTGTCGAGGAACTTGACAAGCTTGCTTTGCATACACATGGTCAAGACAGAATCTCCTCATTCTCAAACACGGTGACGTACAACACATACAACGGCAGGGGAAGTTCGATTCCACTTGCAAAACTCTTGGGGCTGCTTTTGCTAATCTCATGTGTTTGCGTGTTAAGTAAAAGTTTGGTAAGAGGCGATTTGCACTTTTCAGTCTGTTACAGCTTGAAAAATGTGTTATCTCCATTACAAATGCTACTTTTACTCCCGTCTCAAACTTTATTCTGAGCAAGCGCGGGTTTCTTAGCATACACACGCTCGAGTTTCTCGTCGGAAACCAGCCCAACCAGGAACTCGACGAGCAAATTCAGACTCCCGTCGAGGAAAAAGAGAACTTGCTCTCTTTTTTGCTCGTCGAGTTCCTCGACAGTTTCCTCGATGAAAAATTTACACACGGTTTCCTCGGCAAAAAAGCTCTCCCACCAAGTTTCTTGATGGATTCTGCCGAGGAAACCGGTCGTGTGTACGAGGCCTAAGAGATCCCACATGGATGGATAAGCAATAGCTCTTCACCATACATGTTACAGCACATTCCGGCAGGCTTAACATGCCTCAAACAGTCCACAAGCCCAAAACATGTAACAGTAAATAGACCCCCAATGGTATAGTAAGTACATAATGCCAGTATTTATTTAAAAACTGAAATACACAGTTTTTAAATAAATACTGGCGTTACGTACTATACCATTGGGGGTCTATTTACTTTTACATGTTATGCGCTGGTGGACTGTTTCATTCTATTTTATTACACATTAATACATTTCTGAACTTAATTTGTTTTGGTTTCTTTGTATGTATATATGGATTGCATGGGTTGTTACCGACATGTGGTGAAAATTTCATGTCAATAGCATCTTTAGAAATACAGTATATTTACCTAGAAAAATGGTGACGTGAATACTAATTTTACCCTCTGTATTTTCCCATCACAGCTTTTTTTATGTATTCTGATTACACAAATAGCTTTTTGCTTTAACCAATTTGTCAGAAACAACGATCCTGTCTCCCATCCCATGATACATTTTTGGCCAATAGATTATAAGCCTGGCCACCATATTAATGTAGATTATTTCAATACTAGACCTACACTAAACTGTATAAAGAAAATAATTTTACATATTTATTGTATTATGGGGGACATTATGGGGGACATTCAAGACAAGTATATGAGTTAGCTTTTCAATTATATAAGTTAAAGCAGAACTAAACTGGATCTGAGCAACACAAACCGAAAACGCTGTTTAATGTATTTTTAATATGCAATGCAAACTCAGCCATCCATTCATGTTTCCATGCTTTATTTTGCTGAGAAGTAACATTAAAAACACCCAATATCATTTCTGGTCATGACATTTTGAATAAGGGCAGATGATTCATGTAGCATTTACTGCCTGGAATCCATCTGATCGGGCATGCAGGCAGAAGGGTGTGCTTACCTCCCCTCCTTCAAATGAATGAAAAACAAAATGCCCATACAGACTCATGGAAAGCATGACATTGTTTTGATCTAGGTCAGAAATCAATTGAAGAAATGTAAAAATACATTTAAAACAAGCATATATAATATATTGTACCTACCCTATCTATTTACTGAGGCTAAGGAGTTCAGCTTTAACCCTCCTAGCGGTATTCCCGAGTCTGACTCGGGGTGAGATTTTTATACCAAAAGCGGTAACCCCGAGTCAGACTCGGGCTTGCCTCGCTGCAGCCACAGACAAAGTTACTTACCTTGTCCCTGGATCCAGCGATGCCACCACGCTGTGTGAGCGAGCGGGACCTCGCTCGATTCACACAGTGTCCTCCTGTGCCGCCGATCTCCGTTCCCTGCGACGTTACGACGCACGGGAGCGGAGAACGGCGCCAAATTCAAAACGTAAACAAACACATTACATACAGTATACTGTAATCTTATAGATTACAGTACTGTATGTAGAAAATACACACCCCCCTTGTCCCTAGTGGTCTGCCCAGTTCCCTACATGTACTTTTATATAATAAAAACTGTTCTTTCTGCCTGCAAACTGTAGATTGTCCATAGCAACCAAAAGTGTCCCTTTATGTCAAAAATGGTTTTAGAGCAGCTAGAAAACAGCGATAATAAATTATAATCACTTGCAGAATTGTGCGATAGCGATTTGTGGGGAAATTCATCATAAAAAAATAAAAGTAATGACAGCGACAATTCTGCAACTGAGCAAATTTCAGTGATTTTGAGTTGATTACATTATTGAATAATTTTTATTATAATTATATATTATATATATAAATATCAAATGCCTTGGTCACAGTATCTTCTAATAATTCATGAACTGAACTCATGAACTATTGAGGGCATTGATTAAAGTATTGCCCTGTCATAAACCAGGCAGTTAAAGGAGAAGTCCAGCATGAGATTGTTTGGTGGGCTTCTCCTATGGGTCACAGGAGTGCAATTAGTTTTGCACTCCTGTGACCCATTTTCAGCAGAGAACGGACTAAAATCTGCTCTCTGCTGACATCAAATGAATCAGTCCAGGCACTGCGTCATCATGACAATGGGAGTCTGGATCCGTCAGGTGCCTGGACTGATACCTGTCTCAGCCTCTCAGCGAGCCTGAGACGGCCTTTCCCCGCCCCTCCACAGCTCAGCGCTCCAATGAGTGAGCAGAAGCAGAGCGGAGAGCTGCTGACTGACAGTCAGCATCGCTCTGATTGGGGAGCTGTGAGAACTGAGCCATCGGCGGTGTTCGATCGCTCGGTTCTCAGAGACGCCAGGAGACAGATGCAGCATCGGACCGATGCTGCATCCACCTAGGTAAGTATAATGGGGGGAAAACCCCAAACCCATACTTCTCTTTAAATGTATGTGTCTGGAACCAGTGCAGCATGGTAATATGGCAAACAGGGTAAAGGACAGCTATACCAGGTCACATCATATACCAGGTCACATCTAATGTCTGTTGCATTGTACCATTGCATTGTATTATATCTGGAGTTAGTATCCTTTGCTGTTTTTTTATGCTTTTGGTTATACCAAAATGCAGGATATCAGTATTCACTACTTTGGCACTAGTTGGCTAATGTCATGCATTTTTTCTCTAAAACATGTAGTCTATAGGAAATACATTATTATTTGAGCCTAATTTCGAATGGCTATGGGCTATCGTGTAGACAATGTAAATCATTTGGAGCACAAAGAAATATTCAGAAAAGCGAATAGCTTCTGCTTGAAAGAAATGTGAAATTGGAAATTTGCAGATGTCAAAGGTTTCCCAGAAATATAGAGTCCAGTCAGGAAAAATTAATGACTACCAAGCGCGTTGTGTAGAATATGAAAGCTGGTGAAGTAATTTGACAGTAAAAGCTTTCAAAAGATCAACAGAAAAACATGAAACCAACTAGAAATAAAAGGTCTCCTTTTATTTTTGCTTTTTCAGATTTTTTATTTTACTTTTATCTAAATTATCAATTGTCAGGAGAGATGCAGACAGATCGCATATAGCTGAGAAAATTGCATTCTGAATAATGAGGCTGCATGACGTTACATAAAGTAAATAGTGTGAAGAGCTTAATCTAGTTAGGTCTATGACAAGCACATGCATTACTTTTAAATGGTTCCTAAAAATGTATTACTCAGAATACAAGCAGGGCTGGATCTCAGTGGGGTTGGTTTACTAAAACTGGAGCGTGCAAAATCTGATGCAGCTCTGCATAGAAACAAATCAGCTTCCATGTTTTCTTTTCTGAGTTATTCCTAAGAATTACAGGCCTACAATATAAAAACGCCAAATTTCCATGCAAAACAATTGTACTGCTTTTAGCACCAAAAATCTGAAAGAATCATACCGCCAGGGAGGTAAACTGCCCTGTCTCCATGGCCACAGTTCTGTGCATGTCATTTAACATATATTTTGTATTGCCAATGCAATACCTTTTACTTGTTGTTTCAAAGTGGTATGCATAAATTGTTACAGTACTAAACCCACAACAGTAAAATCAGTCTGTATATGCAGTAAAGCAATCTTTGTTATACACACTGTGGAACATAAGGGGTTAATCCTCTACACTGTGTAAAAAGGCCATTTGATCGTGTATGCACAGATCCTCTTCTTCTCCTGACTCAAGAACAGGTCCAGATAAGACAGAGCTACTGGAGTCAGGCTGCACATGCTCAGTTTGGTGCGAATTGGTAGAGAGTTTTTTTCTTTTTCTTGGGAGAGTGCATGTTATCAGCACAGGGCCAATTGCCACTGTCCAGACAAAGGGTCAGGGGCCCTTGATCCTGATAGGACAGCTCAATGCAGCATGAAAACACATCCTACAAGCTTTAAGCAGGAACTGATAGAAGTCACAAGATTGCTCTAACTGCTGATGAGAAAGGGTATTTAGCAGTTTTTATTTACTAAAATAATTGCATTTCCATGTTCTGTGTAATTTGAGAGTCCAGATATAGTGAATGCAGGGTAATGGGTTTAGTAACACTTTAGCCACTTAAGGACCCCTTCACGCTCATATACGTTGGCAGAAGGGCACGACTGGGCACAGTCACTTACATATACGTTGCCTTTAAGAGCCCAGCCGCAGGGTCGCGCACGTCGCCGGCCCGAAGCTCTGTGACCGCGCCTGCGGGACCCGTGGACCCGATCGCCGCCGGTGTCCCACTTTCGGTCACAGGAGCTGAAGAACAGGGAGAGGTGTGTGTAAACACACCTTGCCCGTTCTTCTGTGTGGCACTGACACTGATATAGAGAACGATGATCAGTGATGTCACGCCTACAGCCACGCCCCCCTACAGTAAAAATCACTCCCGTAGGGCACACTTAACCCCTTAGCGCCCCCTAGTGGTTAACCCCTTCACTGCCATTGTCATTTTCACATTAATCAGTGCATTTTTATAGCACTTTTCGCTGTGAAAATGACAATGGTGCCAAAAATTTGTCAAAAGTGTCCGATGTGTCCGCCATAATGTCACAGTCACGACTGATCGCCGCCATTACTAGTAAAAAAAAAATATTAATAAAAATGCCATAAAACTATCCCCTATTTTGTAAACGCTATAAATTTTGTGCAAACCAATCGATAAACGCTTATTGCAATTTTTTTTTACCAAAAATAGGTAGAAGAATACGTATCGGCCTAAACGGAGAAAATAAAAGTTTTTTTATATATTTTTTGGGGGGTATTTATTATATTTATTAAATATTAAATTATTTTCAAAATTGATCAAATACCACCAAAAGAAAGCTCTATTGGTGGGAAAAAATGGACGCCAATTTTGTTTGGGAGCCACTTCGCACGACCGCGTAATTGTCAGTTAAAACGACTGCATATTGGTCCGGGTCTTAAGTGGTTAAATAAGGAATAACACGATCATACAAGTAAGGGTCTTCTACCACTAAGTAATTAGTTGCTTCTTCGGCTAGACTAGGGACATTATCACAAATTTTGAAAGATTTGCCTAATATACTTCACAATTTGCCGGACAAACAAACTAAAGCTTGCCTTAACCTCCCTGGCGGTATGATTCTTTCAGAAAAAAGGTGCTGAAAGCGGTACCATTATTTTGCATGGAAATTTGGTGTTTTATACTGTAGGTCTGTAATTTTTAGGAATAACTCACTTAAATCTGACCAAACAAGAGACTAATAGGCATCCCCGGTATGACATTTTTTTAAAAACAAAATTATAAATTATAATATAATAAATAATTATAAATAATTATAACAAATAATAATATAATTATAATAAAAATTATTCAATAATGTAATCAACTCAAAATCACAGAAATTTGCTCAGTTGCAGAATTGTTGCTGTCATTATTATTTTTTTTATGATGAATTTCCCCGCAAATCGCACAATTCTGCAAGTGATTATAATTTATTATCGCTGTTTTCTAGCTGGTCTAAAACCATTTTTGACATAAAGGGACACTTTTGGTTGCTATGGACAATCTACAGTTTGCAGGGAGAAAGAAAGGTTTTTATTATTTAAAAGTACATGTAGGGCACTGGGCAGACCACTAGGGACAAGGGGGGGGGTGTATTTTTTACATACAGTACTGTAATCTATAAGATTACAGTATACTGTATGTAATGTGTTTGTTTACCTTTTTGAATTTGGCGCCGTTCTCCGCTCCCGTGCGTCGTAACGTCGCAGGGAACGGAGATCGGCGGCACAGGAGGACACTGTGTGAATCGAGCGAGGTCCCGCTCGCTCACAAATGTTCCTTTTTTTTTTTTGCTTTTAAGTCTAAATATGAGATCTGAGGTCTTTTTGACCCCAGATCTCATATTTAAGAGGACCTGTCATGCTTTTTTCTATTACAAGGGATGTTTACATTCCTTGTAATAGGAATAAAAGTGATAATTTTTTTTATTTCAGTGTAAAAAATAATAAAATCAATAAAAATAAATAAGAAAACAAAAAAAAATTTTTTTAAAGCGCCCCGTCCCGACGAGCTTGCGCGCAGAAGCGAACGCATACGCGAGTAGCGCCTGCATATGAAAACGGTATTCAAACCACACAAGTGAGGTATCGCCGCGATCGTTAGAGCGAGAGCAATAATTATAGCCCTAAAGCTACTCTGTAGCTCAAAAAATGCAACCTATAGAATTTTTTAAACGTCGCCTATCGAGATTTTTAAGGGTAAAAGTTTGACGCCATGCCACGAGCGGGTGCAATTTTAAAGTGTGACATGTTGGGTATAATTTTACTCGGCGTAACCTTATCTTTCACAATATATAAAAAAATTGGGCCAAATTTATTGTTGTCTTATTTTTTTATTAAAAAAAGTGAATTTTTTCAAAAAAAAGTGCGCTTGTAAGACCGCTGCGCAAATACCGTGTTACAAAATGTATTGCGATGACCGTCATTTTATTCTCTAGGGTGTTAGAAAAAATATATATATAATGTTTGGGGGTTTTAAGTAATTTTCTAGCAAAAAAAACTGTTTTAGTCTCGTAAACACCGAATCTGAAAAACACCTTCTGTCCTTAAGTGGTTAAAAGGGTTAGCTTATAATTTTTGGAGTATCATGCTGGAGGGAATGCTGTATATGGGGACCTGCAGTGCAAGGAATTACCTGCTTCTGCTTCAATTATTCAGCGACTCCATGATTTTGCAAATCTCCTGCTGCTTTAACAGTCATCACAACAGCTATCATTGGGTACACCTCTCTCATGATGAAGCAATGCCCTGTTCCTCTACCAAGATGGCTACCTTTACACGGGGGGAAGATTTAATTAATTTAATTAATTAATTCAGCTTGTTCAATTAAGCTTTGACAATAAAACCTGGAAGTTGATTGGTTTCTATGCCGAGCTGCACCAGATTTAGCATACTCCAGTTTTAGTGAATCTTACCTATAGCATAGGCTAAGGTATGGTAAGTGAGAAATGGGGATAATATCAGCTGCAGGGAGACCACAGACAACAATAGTGATTGGTCGGTGACTAGTCTTATGTCATCTAAGGAAAACAAGTGTATGACTAAGGACAATCGTCCGAAAGGCTGTTTTACAGCTCTGTACATGTATTTAATAAAGGAATACTATTTTGGATGTCACCCTGAGTGCCGACCACCTTTATTCTTTAGTCTTATGTCATATACCTGCCTTTTTAGGCTAAAGCCTCCAAAATGTCAGTTTGCTAGAATTCAAGGGGTTGATTTACTAAAGGCAAATAGACTGTGCACTTTGCAAAGTGCAATTGTACTCTGCAAGAGCAGTTGCTCCAGAGCTTAGTAAATGAGAAAAAGCTCTGCTACTTCATCATCCAATCATGTGCAAGCAAAAATGCATTTTTTTTTTCTTGCAAGTGATTGGGTACTTTTTGCAAGGTGAAGCTTTACCTCATTTACTAAGCTCTGGTACAACTGCACTTTCAGAATGCAACTGCACTTACTATTAGTAAATCAACCCCTAAATGTCTCAGCAGTCCCTGTTATACTACTAAGTATTTATATTATATATATAGGTATGCTTGCTTTGCCTCGGATTACACAACGTTATAAATATTTTAAGGATCCACTCTTGTAAACCCAACATCTCCTGCAGTGTGTGACCGGCAACATGATCGGTACTGCCAGATCTACAAATATTCTTACAGGAAGGGAAAGCACAGAGTGCTCCTAGCACACTGACCGAGCTTTCAACAATAACTTTCTGTCAAGGCCTCTGATTGGGAGCCAGCAGAATGGGTTAATGATCATGTGACTCATGCCATTAAAGTGGAGTTCCACCCATAAATATAACATTACATCAGTAGTTTTAAAAAAATGTCATTAGTCCTTTACGAAATTTTTTTTTTTTTTTAGATGCCTTCAAAGTGTTGTTGCTAGGCAGAATAGTTATTCTTCCCACTTCCTGCACCTAGGTGCTTAACCTCCCTGGCGGTCTTCCCGAGACTGACTCGGGGTTAGATTTTCCTGCTACGATCGGTAACCCCGAGTCAGTCTCGGCTCGCCTCGCTGAATCCACAGGCACTTTTTACTTACCTTGTCCCTGGATCCAGCGATGCCACCGCGCTGTGTGAGCGAGCGGGACCTCGCTCGATTCACATAGTGCCTCCGTGTGACGCCAATCTCCGTTCCCTGCGACGTTACGACGCACGGGGACGGAGAACGGCGCCAAATTCAAAAACGTAAACAAACACCTTACATACAGTATACTGTAATCTTATAGATTACAGTACTGTATGTAAAAAATACACACCCCCTTTGTCCCTAGTGGTCTGTCCTGTGTCATGCATGTCATTTTATATAATAAAAACCTTTTTTTCTCCCTGCAAACTGTAGATTGTCCATAGCAACCAAAAGTGTCCCTTTATGTCAAAAATAGTTTTAGATCAGCTAAAAAAACAGCGATAATAAATTATAATCACTTGCAGAATTGTGCGATAGCGATTTGTGGGGAAATTCGTCATAAAAAAAAAAAAATAATGACAGCAACAATTCTGCAACTGAGCAAATTTCAGTGATTTTAATTTGATTACATTATTGAATAATTTTTATTATAATTATATTATTATTTGTTATAATTATTTATAATTATTTATTATATTATAATTTATAATTTTGTTTTTAAAAAAATGTCATACCCGGGATGCCTATTAGAATCTTGTTTGGTCAGATTTAAGTGAGTTATTTCTAAAAATTACAGACCTACAATATAAAACGCCAAATTTCCTTGCAAATAATGGTACCGCTTTCAGCATGTTTTTTCTGAAAGAATCATACCGCCAGGGAGGTTAATGCTTCCTAACCTACACCGCACAGACTCCTGGGAATGTAGTGGGTGTAACTTTCCAGGAGTCTGTGCATTCCCCAGTCTCAAAGAATCATGTGACTTGGACAGCACAGGTGCTGAAACCTGATCTGACACTGCTTGTGCAGCACTGAGCATGTGCAAGGCTGAAATCCAGGAAGTCATACAGTCTGGCTTCATGATGCCCACACTTAAGATGGCCCCAGTCAATTTCTATTTTATAAAGTGTCTAAATGCTGTAACAACCTAACAAAACGGACCTTAGTTTACAGACTAACTTTACTAGAATACATTAAGCTTGTGTATTACAGGGGTATTTATATTTAAAAAGTGAAATTGTGGCCGGAACTCCGCTTTAATAGCAATCAGATGAAACAGAGGCTGGGGCATTTAGGCTCCATTCACACCTTGGCGTTTTTATACCCGATGCCCGACGCTATTGCAGCCTGAAATACGCTGGAGGGGTGATTTAACATTGTCGGCTATGGAGATGGTTCACATTTCCACGCCGAACGCCGAAACGCCGTACGCCTGAAGCTCAAAACAAGTCCTTTTTTTCAAGCGGCTTCGGTGTTCGGCCATAGCCGACAATGTGTAAATCACCCCTCCAGCGAAAACCGTGGTAAAAAACACAGCGTTTTGTCGTGGCAAATCGCGGTACAATACGCCGTGTTCAGGTGTGAATGCAGCCTAAGGGGTAAAGCGACCCGTATGCTATTCTTAAATTGTAAACGAAAGAGCTCCTTTAAAAAACGCCTACTCCTCTGAATGCTACATCAGTGAACAGGAATGGACATTCTACGGTGATCAGTGGTTCCTCTTGCTGAACTCCATGTCACTACAAAACACAGCAGTGACATGGGGGTTGACAGGAGGTACCACTGAGCGGGTGAAAGGAGATTGGCTTTCCCAGAAGTTTTGGTCTTAGAAGTAACTTCACATAAGGTGTATAGCACCACTGGCAACAGTAGAGGTATGAATTTGCATGTTCCTTACAGGGAGCTGTTTTATATGAAATTTGTAATTGGTGACGTTGTCACCTTAAAGTGGTATTATTAAATCCTTGGTTTTTTTTTTCAAGTAAAATAGCAAACATGCCTATACTTATCTGCTCTGTGAAATGCTGTTGCACAAAGCAGACCTGATCCTCTTCTTCTGGGCTCACCTGCTGGCACTCCTGGCCCCTCCTCTTTGGTTGGTTCCCCCACAGAAAGCTGCTTTCCCTGCGGGCACCTGTGCGTGCTAGCTCCCACGTCCCGCTGTCTGTGTCACAGCTTTTGATTGACAGGAGAGGAAGCCAATGGCTCCCACTTCTATCAATCAGTCCAATGAGGGAGACAGCGGTGGGATCTGCTGTGCATGTGCACATCACTGGATCGGATAGGGCTCAGGAAAGAAAAAGGAGGAGGCTGGGGGAGCTGCAGCACAGAAGGTTTTTCACCTTAATGCATAGGATGCATTAAGGTGAAAAACCATAAGGCTTCAGGACCACTTTAATTCTATTTCTCAACTCTTACTGACTTTTTTTCCCACTTTTTTCCCACTTTAACCAAAAATATGTAAAAGAATATGTATCAGCCTAAACAGAGGAAAAACTTTTTTATATATATATATATATATATTTTGGGGATATTTATTATAGCAAAAAGTACAAAATATTGCATTTTTTTCAAATCTGTCACTCTATTTTTGTTTATAGCGCAAAAAATAAAAACTGCAGAGGCGATCAAATACCACCAAAAGAAAGCTCTATTTGTGGGGAAAAAAGGACGTCAATTTTGTTTGGGAGCCACGTCGCACGAACGCGCAATTGTCAGTTAAAGTGACGCAGTGCCACAAGCTGAAATTTCACCTGGTCAGGAAGGGGTATATGTGCCCAGTAAGGAAGTGGTTAAAGTGTATGCAGCAACAGCACAAAGCTGTACAAAAATCATGCCACCAGCATCCATTTAACTCACTAAATGTCTCTACATTTTCTGCTTGTGTTCTATACGTGCCAAAGGTTGACCTATAATAAGCTGCTCAATGACATTTGACTCAAGGGGGCAGGTCCACGTACCTTTGCGCCGGGCGCAGCGCATCTAAGATACACTACGCCGCCGTAACTTATTTATTTTATTTCGAATCCTCAAAGAATTTGCGCCGTAAGTTACTGCGGCGTAGTGTATCTCTGGCGGCGTAAGGGCGCGTAATTCAAATGGATGTAATGGGGGCGTGTTTTATGTAAATACGTTGTGACCCGACGTAAACAACGTTTTTTTTTTTAACTGCGCATGCGCCATCCGTGGGGGTATCCCAGTGCGTATGCTCGAAATTAAACCGGATCCAGCCAATGCTTACGATGGTGACGTCATTCTACGCAAATTCCTATTCGCGAACGGCTTACGCAAACGACGTAAAAAATTCAAAATTGTACGCGGGAACGACGGCCATACTTAACATTGAGTACGCCTCATAATAGCAGCTTTAACTATACGCTGGAAAAAGCCGAACGCAAACGACGTAAAAACAATGCGCCAGCCAGACGGACGTTCGTGGATCGCCGTAAATAGTATACGGAATTCGACGGAAACGTCACCTAGCGGCCGCCGAAAAATTGCAGCTTAGATCCGACGGCGTACTAAGACGTATTCCTGTCGGATCTAGCCGAGATGCCGTCGTATCTTGTTTTGTGGATACAAAACAAAGATACGACGCGCACAATTTGAAATTACGCAGCGTATCAAGAGATACGCCGGCGTAATTTCTTTGTGGATCTGCCCCAAGGTCTGCATTTGAATGGTGACTATTTCACACCTAATTTATAAGTCCCTTGTCTGCTTGTTAAGCAATTTCTCCAAATGCTATAATTTATTGATTGCTGATAAACCTTGTCAGGTCTATGTTTGTCTACTGTCCTTTTACTATGGAAATGAAAAGAAAGAGTTCATCAGTTCACACCAATAATCAAGCCTGTAAGTCTAAAAGAGGAGTCATTTATATCATATTTGTCAGATCAGATGGATGTAGAAGAAAGGCAACCTTTATCAATGAAGCATGTGTTTATGCGTTAGATCAGTGTGTTGGCTGATTCTAGTATGTTTACTCTGTGCTATGTGTGTAAATATATATATATTTCCTCCCAAGCTATTTTTGACATCTTCCTTTATCTGTAAACTACTCTTATAAAAGAATTCCTAGGAAGATCTTTTAAAATATATCTTTACGTTCAGTATATTTTGGTATATCAATAGCAAATATAGAGAGGAACTCATGACTTAAAAATAAGAAGTAAAATAATATTTTTCATTCTACACTAAAATCTTAAAAGTATATATAATAAAAGCTAATTCCCCAAGACCAGAAATAATGTATGTTCATTATAAATTGCTCAGTGATATTATATATTTAAAGGGGTTGTACACCCTCGTGTTTTTTCACCTTAAAGGGGAGTTCCACCCACAATTTCACTTTTTAAATATAAATACCCCTGTAATACACAAGCTTAATGTATTCTAGTAAAGTTAGTCTGTAAACTAAGGTCCGTTTTGTTAGGTTGTTACAGCATTTAAATAGTTTATAATCTAGAAATAGACCGTGACCATCTTAAGTGTGGGCATCATGAAGCCAGACTGTATGACTTCCTGGATTTCAGCTTTGCATATCTCGCACATGCTCAGTGCACAAGCAATGTAATAGGTTTTAGTCAGGTTTGCAAGGACAACTGGGAAACATGATACCTATCCCAGAAACCCTTGCAAATAGCCTAGGCAAATAAGGAGGAGGAAGTAATGAAGGACTACAAAATAAAGGTATTTACAAGCAACAAATTAAATAAAAATTGTCCATTCTGAACACTATGAGATTAGAGCATGCAGCACAGACAAACATAAAAAAATGGGTGGAACTCCACTTTAATGCATCCTATGAAAAACACCTTTCAGTGACCGCCCCCCCTGAGCCCCGAATTTCAGTGGGCGCGATCCCGCGTCGCTCTCTTCTAGGCTTCTCGGCCCTTAATTGGATAGATTGATAGCAGCCCCATTTACTCTTGCTGCTGTCAATCAAATCCAATTACGTGCCTGCCCGGGGGCGGGGCCAAGTCATACACTTGGCATCTATGGACGCCGACTGTATGACACAGGGGTGTGCCTGCAAGATAACCCCCTCAGGAGAGAGCTTCCTAGAGGGGGTTAGCTATTGCGGGGAGGAGCCGCGAGAGCCACCCTGGGACCCCAGAAGAGGACGTTCGAGGCCACTCTGTGCAAAACGAGCTGCACAGTGTAGGTAAGTATGACATGTTTGTTATTTTTTATTATTTTTTAATTTACCTTTACAACCACTTTAACAACCACATATAGAACTCCATGCATAAGCACTCATGTTGCGTATAAATCAGTGATCATGTGCATCTCAGTATCATGCATGCAAAAAGTCCACAAACATTGATGCATACTCTTGTCAAAGATGCAATTGCATGAATATGGGCAACCATCAATATGTATGCTGTTGTGTTACAATCAGGGCCGGTGCAAGGATTTTTGTCAACTCAGCTGAAGGTGCATTTCGCCGCCCCCCTGGCACGCGCACCTGCACACACACACACACCATACATTATATATGTATATATATCAGACCCCCCTCCACTAACTACAGACCCCCCTCCCGCAGTATGGATCCCCCTCACTAAGAACAGACCACCCTCCGTCAGTATAGACCACCCTCCGTCAGTATAGAATCCCCCTTAGTGCAGACCCCCACAGTATAGACACCCCCCATAGTGCAGACTCCCCCATCAATATAGACACCCCCATCAGTACAGACCCCCACAGTATAGAAACTCCCCATAGTGCAGACTCCCCCATCAGCATAGACACCCCTCTCCCCTCCCATAGCGCCCCCCCACATGTCCATCTACTTATAATAGAGTAATAAAGTGTACTGTACAGACCTCAGAACAGCGCGGCAGCAGAGGTATACACACAGCGGTGTGCGTCCCTCAGCTCCTCATTGTATGTAAAGAGCGAGGAGGCGCCAGCAGCTTCTGTCCGCTCCACCGAAACAGAGCGAGGTCAGATCAACAGGGCAGCGTTCGGTGATAGCGGTGTCGCTATCCACGGGTGTCACCCCTCTGGCGGGTGTCACCCGGGTGCGGTCCACACCCCCCGCACCCACCTAGCAATGCCTGTGTCGGGCGGGCGACTGTCCCGGTCAATTTTCCACCCTTGGTGGCGCTGGCGCCGTAAGGCAAGTCCCCATGTTGCCTTGCGCTAGCGCCGGCCCTGGTTACAATGCAGTACATCCAATCAGGGCCGCCTTCAGGGGAGTACAGCCAGTACACATGTAAGGAACCCTGGCATTCCAAGGGGCCCCGGTCCCCGCCGAAGACTGGGTCGACTCCAGCAATGGGCTGTACAAATACCCATTCAGAAGTAAAAGCTATGTATGCACTGCTCTAACTAGTAGCGCTGTTTGCGCTGCCATCTGCACTGACACACAAGCTGTGTTGTGTGTTGCCTGAGCCTGCCATGCTATTATTACGCCCGACCACCGGGGAACACTAGCCCAGGCTATTGGGCTCGACTGAGAAAGGCTCTGTCAGCAGGGAGTTGCGGGGCCGAGAGCTCCACAGATGCTCTGAGCCTCCCCTGCCCCGCTCTATGCAGCCTGTATGTCCTCGGATGATGCAATTAAATGAATATTATTGGAAATAACCAGTCTTGGTATGATGACAGACAGATGCAAATACTAATAGATACAGAAATTAGAACAGTGATTCAAGACTTAGATATAAACCATATATAAAAAGGAAGAATATCCCTTTTCCTCATAAAACAAGGCAACATTGTACAAAGCCTTTCTGCATCCAAAATGCCTATTTTTTCTGGCTGCCAAAAACTACTTAGGAACTGTTTTTGAAAATAATGGCCTAAATTGGACTACTGCATGTGTGTTTATGCTAAAAATGGTCATGCAATTCCACTTCCAAAAAAAAGGATTGATCTAAAAGTAATTCCTTTTCAAGGCAAAGTTCTGGACATGTCCAATATTCTATCCACATTCACATAGATGTTGAACAGAAATAGTATATGACCACACTCGAGTCTTACAAATTCCTATATATGGTAAACAGAACCATATGGAGTTGTTGGCAAAGTGATAAATGAACAAAACCTCATGCATCAATGGGGTCAGCATTTAAAGCGTTAGAACCCTCCTTAAGATGTAACAATCATTACCACCTTAAGATATACAGTATGCAGTCATGAGGCGTTGGTTATTATGGAAGGATGAATGCAGCAAGCAATAAAGCACAGTCGTGTATGAAGTGCAATCATCCAGCTCCAGTACAAACAGTTAGTATAGCAAGATGTAAGCAGCAAATGCATTTTTTTTTGGTCGACGTTGTTGTATGAGGTCCATATGTGAATAAAGGTTATATTGAGGCCTACTCTGGGTACTGTACTTTTATATTTTGCTTTGATTCATTCAACACAACATATGGCTGTGAATATTTCATTTGTTTAAAAATGAAAAATAAAGATATCTTTAAAAAAAAAAAAAAGTATTTTATATGGCAATATAATGGCTACAAAGATGCACCTGCAAAATAAGGGTGTAAATACCTCTCCGGCTGCTCCCAGAAGTGTCAGATTCTCAGCAAACTTAAGAGAAACATTTCTCTTAAAATAGAACTATAGCCCAAACTTTTTTTTTTACATTTTAGATAGAGCAAGGGAGGCTTTTTTCCATTCGTGTCCCATTGCGGAAATTTCCCTTCACTTCCTGTCCATATAGCCAAAGTTATGAGTAAAGGTTATGGGCACTGAACTTGTTCTCTCTGGAGAGGAGACTCTTGGGAGGGGATATGATTTCAATGTACCAATACCGTACCATACTGATGACCCCACAATAGGGAAAAAACTTTTTTGAAAAAGGGAATTTAATAAGACACGTGGCCATTCACTAAAATGATAAGAAAAGCGGTTTAACCTTAAACTGCGTAGAGGGTTCTTCACTGTAAGAGCGTTTAGGATGTGGAAATCTCTTCCACAGGCGGTGGTTTCAGCAGGGAGCATCGATAATTAAAAAAAAATATATTAGATAGATATACTGTACAGGGATATACAATGTACACACATATAGCTGGATTCATAAAGAGCGCCGCATCTTTAAGGCGGCGTAGCGTATCGTATTTACGCTACGCCGCCGTAAGTTAGATAGGCAAGTACTGTATTCACAAAGTACTTGCCTCCTAACTTACGGCGGCGTAGCGTAAATGTGGCCGGTGTAAGCGCGCCTAATTCAAATGAGGATGGGGGGCGTGTTTTATGTTAATTACTCGTGACCCGACGTGATTGACGTTTTTTACGAACGGCACATGCGCCGTCCGTGTACATATCCCAGTGTGCATTGCTCCAAAGTACACCACAAGGACGTATTGGTTTCGACGTGAACGTAAATTACGTCCAGCTCTATTCACGGACGATTTACGCAAACGACGTAAAATTTTCAAATTTCGACGCGGGAACGACGGCCATACTTAACATTGACTAGGCCAGCTATTTGATGGAATAACTTTACGCCTGAAAATGCCTTACGTAAACGGCGTATCTTTACTGCGACGGGCGCACGTACGTTTGTGAATAGGCGTTTACACATTCAACGGAAGCGCCACCTAGTGGCCAGCCTAAATATTGCACCCTAAGATACGACGGCGCAGGCTGTCGTATCTTAGCTAGGTTTAAGTGTATCTCAGTTTGAGAATACACTAAAACTTAGGACGGCGCAGATTCCGAGTTAGGTCGGCGTATCTACTGATACACCGGCCTAACTCTCTCTGAATCCACCTCATAGGTTAGACTTGATGGACTTGTGTCTTTTTTCAACCTCGTCTACCATGTAACTATGTAACTATGAGAAGAAATCCCTGCAAATCAAGGGAACTAGTGTCCCCATTGGAAGAATTCCCATCTATTACTTTTCTGGGGACAACCTAAAATTTGGGATTTTTTTTTTTACTTTTAATGGTAATGGTCAACATAACAAATAGAGAGGGAAAATCTCCTTAATAGGGGCACAGGCAGCAATAAAAACTGACAAGCATTCTAATTCTTTACTACTCTGTCCAAAACTAGAAAAAAAGTTTTACCTTTAGTTATACTTTAAATGGAGCTGCATTTGGTGGAGCAGGTAGCAGTTTTTTTGCAGGGACCGTTTCGTTATTTTATCTTTTTCCCTGCGGGGTAGCTTTACGCTTGGTAAGTTGCAGCATATTTTTTAAATTGTAAATAAAAAAATAGGGCAACACATAGCAAATCCTGAGTAAACTAATGTGTGATCACCAGGGCAGAACTTAGGGTGGTGGGGGCCCCTGGGCTTGAGTGTTGATTGAGGGGCCCCCTGGAGCCGAGAAGCGGGGGGGGGTCGAAGTTGTTGAGTGGAGGGGGTGCCGCCGAGATCGAAGCTGATCGAAGTTGTTGAGTGGGGGGGTTGCCACCGATCCGAGTTGTTGAGCGGGGGCCACCGATCCGAGATGACCAAAGTTGTTGCGCGGTGGGGGGGCTGCCGGTCGGAGTTGTTGAGCAGGGGGGTCGCCGATTGATCAAAGTTGTTGAGGGGGGGGCCGCCGATCGTAGTTGTTGAGCAGGGGGGTGAAGGGACTTCTTACCTCTTCATCAGCAGCGGCATGGCTCTTCCTGCTTCCTCCTCCCAGGGCCCCCTATTGGGCGGGGCCCATGGGCTTGAGCCCAGTCAAGCCCAATGGTAAGTCCGGCCCTGGTGATCACACGTCGAAAGTGGCACACACAACCGAACAAGATTTAAAAAAAAAAAAACACTTTTCAAATTTGTGGTTAAGCAATCTTTATAAAATGTCCAAAAAAGTCATCCCCCTTCTCCGTTCACAGAATGGTTATCTGAACAAGCACGTTTATTTTCTTTTTCAGAAGAAATATTTTCTGTTACTTTCCATTCTGTATTTCAAACGGGATTTCAGACAGATGTCATTGCGTATCTGTTAGCTTCTTGTGTTACAGAGCGGTTCTGAATTATTTGCAGATGTCTTCTGCAGAATTAATTGATTTTACCAGGTGTCAAGTGACATTGGCTGTGACAGGCAGAAGGGTGGATGGCTGCCATGAACAAGGCAGATTGTTGGAGTTTTTATGCTGATAAAATCCCATAATGCTGTCTAGGATTTTTACAATGCACGGTTCAGTCATATGTTCCAGGTCTTTTACTAGATTTATCTCAATCTGTCATGTTTCTTGACCAGGCCTTCACAGGAACAGTTTTCCTTTTATAGTGTCTTCTTGTCGCATAAAGCGGGAATATCATCAATCACGCGCACTCTTTTTTTTTTTAGTTAGATGCACACATGATTGACTGTCTTTTTAATCAGCAGTCCCTTTAGTCACTGTTTAACAAATACCGCTATTGCTTTATTAATGCTGTACCTTTCACACTGGGATAGTCACAGTGTCATGTCAGTACAATTCAGTACAGAACATAATCTTCTCAAATGCTAACCCAACATATTGTATAGAAAGGAAATGACTAAAGACTTATGTTCTTGGTCATTTAAGAGGCTGTTCAATCCATTCTTATATTGGTTTGTTCTTGTTGTAGTCACTGAGGTCCTTCACCTGAAAATTTATAGGAATAGTTATGCCAAGTTATGCCAATTGCAGTACAAAGCATCTCAATAGCAACATGTCCTCTTGAAAAGCTTTGCAGCAAACTCCTCAAAATAGTCGAGTGCCATCCGATGCAGATGGGGCTTGGGTGATCTCTATATACAAGTATACACAAGTCACAAAGAGTTATACTTAAAAAAAAAAAGGATGAAAAGTTTATAGAATTTTTTTTTTACAGAAAATAAACAATTCGCCGCTTTAACCTCAAAAGTGTGACAATTATGGAAATGGTAAGTGAAAAACGGTGCCTAACCTGTGCTATCCACATAACACATATATAACACATATATACGGTGGCACAAATGGTGGGCTTTAATATCCACATGCTGCACATATGTGTTGCTGAGAAGCTGATGTGTCTGTGTTGATAGCAGGCTGACTGTACACTCCCAGCAAAAATTAAACAGCTCTTGGACCAGAATATATATTGGTAGCCAATGGGACTGGCTTACGATCAATCGGCCACTGTGGCAGCCAATCACAGTGGTCACATTATTATTATTATTATTATACAGGATTTATATAGCGCCAACAGTTTGCGCAGCGCTTTACATCAGGGAAGACAGTACAGTCACAATACAATCAATACAGGAGGGATCAGAGGGCCCTGCTCGTTAGAGCTTACAGTCTAGAAGGGAGGGTCAAGTGGAACAAAGGGTAGTTAGCTGTGGGGGATGATCATATGGACTCAAATGAAAATACAGTTGTTAGGTGTGGGTAGGATAGGCTTCTCTGAATAGGAGGGTTTTCAGTATACTCTAAAAGCTAATAGAGAAGGAGATAGACGGAGAGGTTGGGGTAAGGAATTCCATAGGCTTGGAGAGGCTCTGGAAAAGTCCTGGAGATGAGCATGGGAGCAGGTGATGAGAGAGCTAGAGAGTAGGAGGTCTTGAGACGAACAAAGAATGACTGCCAATCGATTCTGCCCCCTGGTGTTTAGAACTTTTAAAGGGCTGCAAGGGCAGGCATGAAGGGGTTACAGCTGAACTCCAGGAACAAAAACATCAAGAATAAAATAATGAGAAAGGTTGGGACTTTAAATGAGACAAATGGCACAACACTGGTAAAATGATTAGTACATGATAACATATTTATTGGTTAATTCTAGGGTTGTCCCGATACCGATACTATTATCGGGACCAATACCGAGTATTTGTACGAGTACTTGTACTCGCACAAATGCTCCCGATGCCTTACCCTATACCTGGTCGGTGGGCAGAGTCAGTGGCCGGAGAGGACGGGCAGAGTCAATGGCTGGAGAGGGCGAGCAGAGTCAGTGGCTGGAGAGAGCAGGTGGAGTCGGTGGACGGAGAGGACGATCGGAGTCAGTGGGCAGAGTCGGCGGGCGCAGAGTGAGCCCTCAGTCCTCACCTGCAGTGGAACTTTGCAAGCTGGAAGGGGTGTAGGGCACAGCCGCATCAGGATCGGTGACCGATGCTGTCACATTCGGTCGCCGTCAGCGGCTGAACATCCCTACACCCATCTTGGTACACCCTGCACTCGGCTGCAGCAAGTTAGCAGCAGACATCTTGTTACACCCAACACCCAACTGTAACAAGATGTCTGCTGCTGCTTACTGCAGCAGAGTGCAGGGTGTACCAAGATGGGCGTCACAGCATAGTTTTTTTTTATAAATCCTTTTCTCGTGTCATTTTTTGCAGCATTTCAATGCCAGCCACCTGTCAGTACCCATAAGTGCCACCTATCAGTGCAATCAGTGCCATCTATCAGTGCACACACGTGCCACCTATCAGTGCAATCACTGCCATCTATCAGTGCCCACAAGTGTCACCTATCAGTGCAATCAGTGCCATCTATCAGTGTGCATAAGTGCCACCTATCAGGAAGTCAGTGTCATCTATCAGTGCCCACAAGTGCCACCTATCAGTGCCAGTCACCTGTCAGTGCCACCTTTTAGTGCCCATCAGTGCCAGCCACCAGTTAGTGCCCATAATTGCCGCCTATCATTGCCATCCACCAGTCAGTACCCATAAGTGCTGCCTATCAGTGCCAGCTACTAGTGCCAGCCACAGTAGGAAAAAGAGACCGCCGCTCCAGATGAGTGCACCTCGGTGGTGAGTATGGACTCAGAAAAATCCAGTGGGTGCAAGCAATGCACGAAGCATAAATAGAAGCAAAAAGGTATGGACAGCCGCACTCTGATAAATGTAAAAAACAATAAAAGCCTTTAATCCAGTAAAAAAACACTGCACAAACAGAGAAACAGCAAACGGTGGGATGATATACTGACGCTTTTCACATTGTTATACAATGCTTAGTCATAGCTATTTTTGCTTCTATTTATACCAGTGCCAGCCACCAGTCAGTGACCATAAGTGCCGCCTATCAGTGCCAGCCACCTGTCAGTGCCACCTATCAGTCCCCATCTGTCAAACTGTCACATGACATTGAAAAAAAAGTATCGGTAATTGGTATTGGCGAGTACTTGAAAAAAAGTATCGGTACTTGTACTCGGTTTTAAAAAAGTGGTATTGGGACAACCCTAGTTAATTCATATATAATACACAGGTTAACATATTAAAAAAGTAAAGCTATAAAAGATACTGTTTTGTATTGTGTGTTGACATAAAAAT